>NC_064631.1:41100563-43600563 GCF_023864275.1 Schistocerca cancellata | reverse complement strand
ACATTTTCACAGTCCTAAATAAGGCACCAGCTCAGTTATAACTCACGTTTAATATGCTGAAATTTCAATGATCAATGTTAAATAAATTTCCAAATATAAACTGATTTATTTCTTTTTATTTAAATTCACTTTTTTATATATATATCACCGGTTGTCGTATGACTATTAAAAGATTATAATTAATGTTAGTCTGGTTGGGAATTTGGTAAGCTAGACTGGATACCTGGTGAAACAGTTGCGCAGTAATGCAAGGTTAACTTCCCCAGACAGCTCACAGCTTTTAACCCGCTTTTATTGTCCATCAGTACCGCTTTCATCATAGCAAATTAAAGTAACAAACTTACACTAGTTTCTTAAATGCAGCAATATCAAATATGCTCAACAATGTATGTTTCGAAATCAATTTCTAATGATACAGATATTTCAATAGGGCAAATCGACTTGAGATGCTGAGACAATGTTATGTACTGATATACTTTTTGGAACAATCAATGACGTGATCAAGTAAAAGAACACAAGTACAGTATGACACACATTGTCGGCATTTTCAGTTGTGAATGCTTTCGTGAACAACAATTGAAAGGTGGCAATAGGAAACGTTCTAAGGGCCATATTCTTTTTTTTTCTTTTTTTTTAATGCGTTTTCCATGTTGTGTTCTCCGTACTCCCTAGACTTATATCACGTGCGAAATGACGGAGAAAGTCTTCCAAAAACGGGTTAGTAGATAGCGCATGGTCATTGTGTCAATCTGTGCTTCCAACTGCTCTTCCAAAATTTAAAAGATACGAGAAATGGTTTTTGTCGACTAGAGCTGTACTAGATAAGACGAAATACTGTACTGCTGCACTTGTATCGGCTCTGAGCACTATGGGACTTAACATCTGTGGTCATTAGTCCCCTAGAACTTAGAACTACTTAAGCCTAAATAACCTAAGGACATCACACACATTCATGCGCGAGGCAAGAGTCGAACCTGCGGCCGTAGCAGTCACGCGGTTCCAGACTGAAGCGCCTAGAACCGCACGGCCACACAAGCCGGCTGCACTTGTATTATCACAATTAAAGCGTAATGCCTCAGTATTAACGGCACTTTTAACGTAAACATTCTTCCTGCTATTCTGTCGATACCGTAGCTGTGCACAGAATACCAGTTAATTCATAAAAAGAAGAAAACAACAACCAGCTGCAGATAATGATATTTATTTACACAAAAGGGCCGTTACCGGTTTCAAACCGAGAGCTCCATCTTCAGACGATGGTGACATGTATATTATATTTATTGTTGTGATTCTTGAGTTTCTCCCGGCGTATTTGATAATCAAAATATCCACGGGTATGCTGCCGGTAGTTTTGACGACCACGGCGGACAGAGCCATCACACCGACGTCATCTCAGACGCCGTCGCAATCTGTCCCACCGCGCGACCGTGGCGCTGGGCGCGGACGGCGGAGGGAGCGCGCCGCGGGCGGAGGGTATTTAAATCGGCCGCCGCCGCGACCGAACCCAGTTCCCTCTGAGCAGCCATAGCGTACGGATCTCCGTGCCGGTACGTTCACAGGAGCTCAGTCCGTCAGTTCACCTGATGATGGCGACATGTTTGATCGCCGAAATATTGTGCCCGTTGGACACTATAGACCGGCAGCATACCCGTGGATATTTTGATTATATTTATTGTTGTTTGCATTATTTGTTGAAATGAAACAGCCAACAGCTAACACAAACAACAAAGAAAGTAATATACACGTGAACGTGTTGCATTGAAACCGGTAACGGCGCTTTTTGTTAATAAATAGTATTATCAACAGTGGCTGCTTCCTTTTTCTTCTTTGCAAGAATCAACTTGTCTAACTTTCCTATTGGCCATTAGAACTAGTCAGTCCCCTTGGATAGTGCTTGGAACATTCAAAATAAAGTATTTATGTCCTATGTTGTGTTAGATCCGGTGATGTGATGATGACTAAAATTACGTAGTATCAGAATACCTTTTCAGTTTTTTATATATAGATGTGTTTAAACACAGGTACATTGTTTCTTCCGTCTGCTGACAGATATCATATTTGTCACTTAGAAGGTTTTTCATTTCCATCTTCAACTGTTGGTAAGTCACGGTGCGAACCCAAATCCTCTAATTGTACGTTCGTGATCTTTTTCCAGATATACAATATGTGTTACACACTCCTACAGGCTGTAGATGGGACTTAGTACATCTGGTTTTACATAGGAACCCATATCCGGAAACGCCATCCAACGACGCTACGGTGCGTCAAAGTTATAGGAGCCGAAGCCTGTAAATGTGTGTACATTCAGGCTGATTTCGTGATGATGTTACAAACTTTCTTGGATGACGGAGAGTGGTAGTATGCATCAAAACAAGGGAAAAAAAACCCAACAAACATGGGCTCTGAAATGCATACCTGAGGAGCTATGAGCGCTTGTTCAGTAGAGGTGATGTGTTTCACTGTACCGAAGATGAACAACTGCTTATAACTCTCCAGGTATTCATTTTAGAGCCCATGTTTACCGGAATTTTTTCCTTGTTTCGATCGATACTACCGTCTCTGGAAGTTGCCTAACCTACAATATCAGCAGCAACAGTGCCAGTACATGTATTCCAACGTCAGAGGTGTCAGAGCGGTTTTCGTTCATCCACTCCTGGAAATTGAAATAAGAACACCGTGAATTCATTGTCCCAGGAAGGGGAAACTTTATTGACACATTCCTGGGGTCAGATACATCACATGATCACACTGACAGAACCACAGGCACATAGACACAGGCAACAGAGCATGCACAATGTCGGCACTAGTACAGTGTATATCCACCTTTCGCAGCAATGCAGGCTGCTATTCTCCCATGGAGACGATCGTAGAGATGCTGGATGTAGTCCTGTGGAACGGCTTGCCATGCCATTTCCACCTGGCGCCTCAGTTGGACCAGCGTTCGTGCTGGACGTGCAGACCGCGTGAGACGACGCTTCATCCAGACCCAAACATGCTCAATGGGGGACAGATCCGGAGATCTTGCTGGCCAGGGTAGTTGACTTACACCTTCTAGAGCACGTTGGGTGGCACGGGATACATGCGGACGTGCATTGTCCTGTTGGAACAGCAAGTTCCCTTGCCGGTCTAGGAATGGTAGAACGATGGGTTCGATGACGGTTTGGATGTACCGTGCACTATTCAGTGTCCCCTCGACGATCACCAGTGGTGTACGGCCAGTGTAGGAGATCGCTCCCCACACCATGATGCCGGGTGTTGGCCCTGTGTGCCTCGGTCGTATGCAGTCCCGATTGTGGCGCTCACCTGCACGGCGCCAAACACGCATACGACCATCATTGGCACCAAGGCAGAAGCGACTCTCATCGCTGAAGACGACACGTCTCCATTCGTCCCTCCATTCACGCCTGTCGCGACACCACTGGAGGCGGGCTGCACGATGTTGGGGCGTGAGCGGAAGACGGCCTAACGGTGTGCGGGACCGTAGCCCAGCTTCATGGAGACGGTTGCGAATGGTCCTCGCCGATACTCCAGGAGCAACAGTGTCCCTAATTTGCTGGGAAGTGGCGGTGCGGTCCCCTACGGCACTGCGTAGGATCCTACGGTCTTGGCGTGCATCCGTGCGTCGCTGCGGTCCGGTCCCAGGTCGACGGGCACGTGCACCTTCCGCCGACCACTGGCGACAACATCGATGTACTGTGGAGACCTCACGCCCCACGTGTTGAGCAATTCGGCGGTACGTCCACCCGGCCTCCCGCATGCCCACTATACGCCCTCGCTCAAAGTCCGTCAACTGCACATACGGTTCACGTCCACGCTGTTGCGGCATGCTACCAGTGTTAAAGACTGCGATGGAGCTCCGTATGCCACGGCAAACTGGCTGACACTGACGGCGGCGGTGCACAAATGCTGCGCAGCTAGCGCCATTCGACGGCCAACACCGCGGTTCCTGGTGTGTCCGCTGTGCCGTGCGTGTGATCATTGCTTGTACAGCCCTCTCGCAGTGTCCGGAGCAAGTATGGTGGGTCTGACACACCGGTGTCAATGTGTTCTTTTTTCCATTTCCAGGAGTGTAGTTTTGGACTAGTTCGTATACGGTAGAGGGACCCTTACCTCAAAGTGATACATTTATCCTGGTCCATCATCCTAGAAAATCTGAAACATCATCACAGAAGCAGTCTGTATGTACATTCCCATACATTTACAGGCGCCGGCGCCTGAAACTTTGACGCTGTGCAGGGTCGTTGGATTCCTACTTAAAACTTGATCTGCTAAGTCTCCTCTACAACCTCTAGCAGTATGTAACACGAATTGTGAAACACCGCGGATTTAGGAGGAATCAGTATGTTGGTTGACTCTCCTACGAACGCACGGTCTCGCAATTTTAGCAATAAACCACACCGTGATGAACCGTGACAATACGGGAGGTATAGTATGAGAGAAGTTTCACTTAGCATTCACCGATTTACCAAACGTAGCTTCCTTTCTCCTAGAAGGATGCAGTTGGGTAGGAGGCGGTGCAGTGTGACCTATAGCGCTAACAGGCGCTCGCGCGTGACACAGTGGCTGCGCTTGTTGTGCCGCCACCGCCCCCACCGCCCCCACCGCCACCTGCCCCTCTGCTGCAACCGCGCCCGCCCTCTTCCCTCGCCCCCGCTAATGGCAGACAGCCGCATCCCCTGCGCCTGCAGAGCTTCCGGCGGTGGACGCTGAGTTACGGCGATACGGGGCGGAGAGGGCCCGCTATCTGTTTGTTTGTTTGTTTGTGTGAGGCGCCTTACGGCCCGCCGATCCATAACTCAGGCCGCGATTGGCCGATACTCGCCTCCTTATCTAGACGGCTGGCGAGCCGAATCGCTGAGACGTATTCAATAAGCTGGAAGCTCGCCGCCTGCCGCACGCGGCCCTTTCATTTGTTACCTCGTGCAGCCTTCGTGCACTACAGAATTATTTATTATCATCGAAACTCATTGTCATGACTACTTGTTCGAGTTCATCTACATCTACATGTACATCTACATGGTTACTCTGCAATTCACACGTAAGTGCCTGGCAGAGGGTTCACTGAACCATATTCGTACTACTTCTCTATGATTCCACTCTCGAATGGCGCGTGGGAAAAAGGAACACCTAAATCTTTCCGTTCGACCTCTGATTTCTCTTATTTTAATAGACAGCAGTTTTGCAGTTTACACACCACCTTGTAACACAAATACACACAACAGTATACCTCCCTCTACTTGAAACAATTATTTTCAAGATTTCAAATATTTGTAAAACCCTGCTTCTATGCTCCATCAACGCTTGTGGACGTTATCTTGGTCCTCAGTTCTCCTAGAGTAATTCCGATACTTTGTTGGATGACCTCTACCCCTCTTCTACTTTTTGAATTTCTCTTCTTCTGAGCATTACAACTTTTTTGAAGTGGACTATCCACTCTCGTGGTAATGCTCAAATTACCTTAATTACATGTACGGTGAAATCTTGTACATGGCTGCACGTTCATAGACCGTGAATAGTTGCAACTGAAAGAAAATCAGCCCTCGGTCACTATTTTTAACAAATTAAACTGGTTTCGACGCTGCTAGGAGTGTCTTCCTCAGAATGTAAATCAAAGAATGGTCTATATTCTATAACATGGTAACAGAATTATGACTAAAAACGTATGATAGAGTATAAGTACGGAATCGTCGTGAAAGACTGGCAGTACTTATATGTCATTTATAAAATAATAAATATGCCAAAAGGGCATTAGTCACAAAGATATTTAAGACAAAGAAAACTGTGATGGCGGGCCATTAAGGGCTGCTCGTTACTTGCGTGGTGCAGGTTGCAAAACGGACTTTATAGATGACATTTAAGTACTGCCAGTCTTTCACGACGATTCCGTAATTATATTCTATCATACGTTTTTAGTCATAATTCTGTGACCATGTGATAGAATATAGACCATTCTTTGATTTAAAATCTGAGGAAGACACTCCTAGCAGCGTCGAAACCAGTTTAATTTGTTAAAAATAGTGACCGAGGGCTGATTTTCTTTCAATTGTTACATCTACGGTGTTTTTGCCTCCAATGTTACTTTTGGTTTAAGTTTCTCCATGACTGTTTGATTTTTCTCTCTTTCAATCAGTGAAATCCTAAGGCTCTTTCTCTAAACAATTGTCTCACGTTCCACGTTTTTCATCGTCCACGTCTCACTTCCTTACAAAACTATGAGAAAGATTAAAGCTTAATCTATTTTTAGTTCAGTCAGTAGAGACAGTTTCCCCTTCCTTTAGCACTTTTCTTCGTTTACTTGAGAAAATGTCTGACACAAATGTGTATTAATCTTTTTTTGCCGTTACTACCAGTTTCAGTAAATGGGTTTGTTCATAAACAACTGTTCTACAAAAAATCACCCTTTGCTTCTATTTATATTTTACACTAAATGTTTCTGGAAATTATTACCATGTTCAAACGCATTTTCTCTATGTACTAATCCATCTCTTCGTAATGTTTTTGAGATGTGACGGTCTGCATCGTTCTGTTATCTTTGCTTCAGTATATAAAAACTCGAAATTTTAGTTAATTGTAGATATTTATGCATAGCTAGTGGATAAATTTGGAAGAAACTGTGCTACCAGTTTGTCCTGTGGTTCATTTGTGCTGAGTCACACAATTTTCTGTGCACAATATACATCGAGAATAAGAAACTTATGGAAAATTACGTGTGATGTTTAATATGTGTAAGACTCTGCACGAATAACAAACTCACATTATTCTCCATGTACACTGCACACAGAAAATTGTGTGTGATGTTTAATATGTGTGAGACTCTGCACAGATGGCCCACAAGAAAACTGTAACTAAAGTTCTTGCAAATTTAATGTTTTCAAAATTTTTTCATTTTGTTTTCCTAATTTTGTCTCCTTCACTGCCCGCTATACATTTTATAATATCCATGTATCTTAAGTTGTTGATCAAATGCTCCCCAATTTTAGTTCCAGTTTCCATATCTGTTAAACTGCATTTATTGTTACGTATTAACCATACAAAGAAACAGAGACAGTGTACAGGGTGTTCATAAATTAGTTATACAGAAGTAACCTATAATTATAGAATGAGACTTTCACTCTGCAGCGGAGTGTGCGCTGATATGAAAGTTCCTGGCAGATTAAAACTGTGTGCCGGACCGAGACTCGAACTCGGGACCTTTGCCTTTCGCGGGCAAGCGCTCTACCAACTTTTTGTTTGTTTGTTTTATTTTATTATTTTTATGATTTTTTTTTCACCAGGAACAGGGTAAATGAACAAAAGATCTTTATTGGTACAAACTTAAATACAACAGAAATGCCATCCTTCCGGCGAAAATAACACAAGACATTATACTCGTACAAGGCGAGCATTTTTTTTTTATGAACAAGGTGCAGGAAAAAAAGAATAATAATACTGATGTAAGCGAAGAGGTGTGAAGCAATATACAGTGGAGTGAGGGAAAAACCAGTGTTTTCTGGTATAGTACATAAAAGAAAGGAGGCGCGTGTCCATGCGCCTACTCCACTGTGGGTTACAATGTAGAAAGTAGCGCGGGGAGTCACAGATGTCAGCAGGGGGGGCGGAAGTGCTGTCGGCGTGTGGCACCATCCAACTGAGCGGGGGTGACGTAAAGATCGCATGTAGGTAATTGGCGAAGAAGGCGCGGTAGCGCGGTCGGTGTTCGACTTCACTGTGGGCGGTTTGTAAGTACTGCCAGAAATCAAGGCGTGATTTCTCGCCATCATTATACATGTAGGTGATCGTCCATCCCTTGACCCATACAATCGCATGATTTTTGGTGGCGGGGAAATAAGTATTCTCAGGATGGATAAAAGTCCATGGGTCAATCGAGTCCGGCGGAATGCGGAGGTAACAGGCAACGAACTGTCGGGCAAGTTTCCAGACGTCACTGGTGGCAGCACAAGTCAGTTGATGGACATCGTCATCCACGAGGTGGCAAATGGAACAAAGTGGAGAGTCCTTTAGTCCGATGGCGTGAAGACGATGATTTGTGACGAATTTTTCATTTGAGACTTGGTACCATGTTGCCCGGACGTTGGAGGGAAGAAAAGGCTGGTGGATGTGACGCCAAACCGTGGGCCACCGCGTGGACGGATATCTCAATTCGATATTATTGCTGGATATGGAACTAAGGAGTGGGGTGTAAAAATCTTTAGATCAAGGAGAACGCGTGGTCGGCAAGTGTGTGTGAGAATAACTGAAGTCGACGATGAAATCAGAAATGTGCGTCAGATGGTGCTTGATGTGTCCGACTGGTACTGGTGGTGTTATGGTCGCGGGCACAAGAATTTCCAGCAAGCTGCGCGTAAGGGAGGTGCCCCCGTGCCACTGCTTGTGCATGGTGGACATGTACAAGGACGCCGCGCGGAGTCGCACATTGACAAGGCCGAGGCCCCCCGCTCACGGGGGAAGGGTGAACGTGTCGTAGCGGACCTTAAAGAGCGTACCGGCCGTAAGGAAGTATCCGAAGGCAGCCTGGAGGCTGTGTCCAATAGTTGATGGCAGCGGGAGGACCTGTGCAATGTGGACCATTCTGGAGGCCATATGTTGATTGAGGTATTGGACACGTTGTAAAGAATCGAGTCGTCGGAGAAGATTTTGTCACACCGTCGTGCGGATAGTTTGGAGTGCACGCCGAAAATTGATGGCAGCAGAGCGGCGCACGGTGGAGGTGAAAATGATACCAAGGTATCGTAGTGTTTGTACACACGGGAGACGTGCTAAGTCGTCGTGCGAGAGGCCGCGTCCATTGGGCATCGCCGTGGATTTAGCCACATTCATGTTACTGCCCGCTGCAGTGCCGTACGTTGATATCAAATCAAGTACCGTGTGTGTTTCACTCCGTGAGCGGATCAAGAGGAGGAGGTCGTCCGCATACGCACGACATCGAAAACTGTGCTGTCGCAAAGTGAGACCAGAAAGGTGGCTTGTCAGACTCCCGATGAGTGGCTCCAGGCTTATGGCATAGAGTAGGGTCGAAAGTGGGCAGCCTTGCCGTACGGAACGCCGGATCGCCACTGGTCCCGCCACACGGCCGTTAACCTGAATCAGCGTTTCGGCGGTGCCGTACAGGCGCCGGATCACGTCGATAAAGGCTGGTGGAAAACCCATGCGGTTATTCACTGAGAACAGAAAAAGATGCCGCACTTTGTCGAATGCGCTGTCAAAATCAATGGCAACCACTGCGGCGCGGAGTCTGCACGCCGCTGCCAGTGCAATTCAATCGCGACATTCTCCTGTGGCCGTTTGTATATTAACTGAGCCGCCCGGAGTTGTCTGTTCCGGGGATAGAATACTAGGCAGGACCTTGCGGTATCGCGTTGCCAGTAGGCGTGTAAAAATTTTACACTCTGCGTTAAGCAGAGTCAGAGGACAGTAATGTGCTGTCGTCACACCTGGTGTTGGTTTGTGGATGGGTATAATAATTCCCGTGACGAAGGACGGCGGTACGGCGTTCCCCATCGTCAGCAGTTCATGAAACATCGTTGTCCACCGTGACGCCATTAGTGTGAAGAAAGCGCGATAAAATTCTAAAGGCAATCCGTCGACACTAGGTGACTTATTCAGAGCACCTTTTTTGATTGCATCGTGGATTTCGTCACGCGTAATGGGCTCCATCAGCTCGTCCGCTTCGTCACTGGTCAGGGTATGAGTTACGTGTGGTAACACAGACTACTCAGCGTGGTTGTTGGTAGTCTCCTCCTGGTACATTGTGCGGTAGTGGTCGACAAAGGCACTGACGATTTCGGCCTGGCAAGTGACGTGCTGGCCGCGACAGGTGGTGATCTCGGTAATGACTTGTTGTCGTCTATGTTTCCTATCGGAGGCGATATGATGCATGGTCGGATGTTCTTGTTCCGCCGAATCTTGACATCGGGTTCGCACCATAGCCCCCTGCAGTCTACGGCGTGTCAGCGCTACAATTTGCGCCTTAATCCTGCTGCGTTCCCTCTCGGTGTCGGGGGTGGGCGGTTGGGCGTCCAGGTCGCGGAGAACGGCGTAGAAATAGTCGGTAGTGTGCCGGCGCCACATAGCAACTTCCTTTCCATACTGAATCAAAGTACGTCTAATGGCAGGTTTGGCACATTCCAGCCACCAGGTCAAGGTCGTGCAGTATTTAGGTAAGCGATGTTCACAGGTGGCCCATGTCACGGTAACACGTTGAAGACATTCGGGATCATGAAGATGGGAGGTGTTTAGCTTCCACGGTGCACGACTACGCCAGACCACTTGCTTGGAGAAGAGAATGTTGCAGATGTAGGCACATTGGTCCGAAAAGGCCAGGGGCCAAAGTTCTGCACCTTGGACTGCAGGTGTGAGTTCCCGAGAGACGTAAATTCTATCAAGGCGGCTCGCGGAGTGACTCGTCTGGTAAGTATGTCCAGGCGCGTCGCCGTGCTGAACATCCCAAGTGTCGCGGAGCAACAGTGCTCGGACGACAAGACGCAGTTCTTGACAGGTGTTGTAGTGGGGCACTTGATCTTTAGGGGAGCAAGATACAATTAAAATCACCCCCAAGCAAGTAATGGTCGCAGCGTCCAAGAAACAAAGGAGCGATTTCTTCTGAATAGAAGAGTGCCCTGTCGCGTCTGCGGGTGGAGCCTGACGGAGCGTAAATGTTGACGATACGCGTCCCCATGACGGTGACGGCCATGCCTCTGGCAGATGGAAGGTATGTGATATCGGCCACTGGAATGCCTTCTCTGGCGTAGATGGCTACGCCGCGTCCCAGGTGGTCACCAGGAGAAGGATAAGTGTTATATCCCGCGACGTCTGGAAGTGTGTCCAAGTGTACTTTCTGTAGTAGTGCGATATCGACGTCCGACGCCCATATAATCTCTCGCAGCAGTTGAAGTTTTACGGGTGAGCTAATGGTGTTAGTGTTGATCGTCGCTATTCGGTAGGTTTGGAGCCGTACCCCGCAGTGGAGGGGAAATCCACCGGCGGAGGATGAAGAGGGCGAGACAACGGCGAGTCGTGCCGTACGCCACCTGACGGCGTTATCAGCGGCGTAACGGTGCTTCCGTCTGGGGTAACTCTGTCTCCAGCGTGTGGTCCGAGTCCTCATCGACGTCCTCACTCCACGCCATTGAAGGCGCTGTCGTTGTGATGGTCGTACGTTCCACTTTGGTCGTAGGGGCGGAGGACGTCTCGGCGGCAGTCGCAACGGTGGAGTCCATTGGTTCAGGAGCACCTGAGCGAGCCAGTAGAGTAGGCATCGACACAGCCACAGTCGGTATCATGTTGTCGTCATTCGTATCGTCAGGGGGAGGTGATCCGTCTCGTTCCGATACCGTACGGCGCCTCCTCTTGCGCCTCTTAGGTGAACGTTGTTTGCGGGTTCGTCGCTCCTTGTCGGAAGACGGAAGGGAGTCGCGTCGCTCTGAGAGGAAGGCCGTCGCGGGAACGTTAAATGAATATGTTCAGGCGGGTGGGTGTCGGAAGTCGTCGCTGTTGGTAGTGGCGCCGGAGTAGCGTCAGGCTTTGAGCGCGACGTGTCGGCCCCGGCGGTATCCGTAGCAGCTGGAAGGGTCACCGGTACGTGGTCCGACGGGCGGTGGCCGGTGGGAGGAGAAGAGAGCGCCGATGCGTAGGTGATCGGTAAAACCGTCGTCGGAGCCGGAGGTGCCACGGTAGCGGCTGGCAATTGGGTGATTCGTCGCTGAAGACACTCAGATCTGAGGTGGCCTTCTTTGCCGCACCCGGAACAGGTCTTGGGTTGGCCGTCGTATATGACAACCGCGCGGCACCCGCTAATTTGCAGGTGAGATGGCACATGGCGATAGAGGTCGATGGTGATCTGCCGTACACCGTTAAGAACGGGGTACGTTTGGAATTGCGCCCAGCGTTCGGCAGTGTGGCCATGTGCTGTGCCATAGGGGCGGAAAGCCGCGATAACGTCTTCCGCCGGAAGCTCGAACGGGAGTTCGAAAACTCGTATGGTGCGCATTCCTAAGCCGGCATGGTCGACAGTGACCGCTCCGACATAGCCGTCGGCGTGGCAAAAGCGTAGTCCATGGTTGGTGTCACGAAGTATTCTTTCACATACCGCGTCATTGACGACTTTGACGTACACCGTACTGCTTAATATGGACAAATGGATGCCCAAGATGTCGGAAGCTGGGATCATAGCAACGTCGCGTAGGAAGCGTTCCACTTCCAAGGCCTCTGGTCGTGCGTAGTCGTTGCAGAAGTTGAATCGTAATGTTGATTTTCGAAAACGGTTGGCCGTGGTTCTAGTGCACGTAAGCGACACGTAAGTGACGGCCGCTGAAATGTAAACAACAGCGAGCGCGCGCGCTCCGCAGGCGGAAACAACAACACGTCCGCACTGAGCGGCGGCGAAAGCCGGACTTTGCCAACTGAGCTACCCAAGCACGACTCACGCCCCGTCCTCACAGCTTTACTTCTGCCAGAAGTATATACAACCTATAATTGTGAAGAAAGGTACATAACTTACAGGACCAGAACCTTACACATCAAAATCTTTAGGAAAAATAGAATAGTATCCAGAGAAAAACACCCTTGGAAATGGGAATAATTTCCACGCATGCGTCATGTAAAATACAAATAAAAGAATATCGTGATTGGTAGCAGAAAAGTTATTTATAAACAAATTCATTGTTTTCTCAACAGTAGGCTTTCACAAACCATTTCTAATGGCTCAGATCACTTTCGGTAAAATACCACCTTTTCTATATAAAAGAGGAGAAATATTACTCACAATTTTTTACACATACTAACATGAAAAACCACATTTTAACTATGAACTGTTCATAATCGTATATATTACCGAAAACCTTAGTTTCTTAATTTAACTGCTCCGGCTTTTCTATGTTGTACCCTTCCTGTTTTCTCAGTCCAGCAGCCGCTTTTCGTTAACCTAGATGCTAAAAAAAATTATCGACTTGTTCAATGTTTTCCTACGTATATTAGTCTTCATTAATGTTTTTTAAAAAAATTTCATTTTGTTTTCCTAATTTTTCGAGCTTGGTTTTAATGTCTCCTTCACTGCCTGCTATACATTTTATAATATCCATGTATCTTAAGTTGTTGATCAAATGCTTCCCAATTTTAGTTCCAGTTTCCGTATCTGTTAAACTGCAGACACATTGTACAGGGCGTTCATAAATTAGTTATACAGAAGTAACCTATAATTGTGAAGAAAGGTACGTAACTTACAGAAACGTTTGTTGCAGCACTGAATGGAGTGTATGTTCAAATTTTATTTACAAGTATTCGTTGCGGCTGCCATTTGTATCACGACAAAGGTCCGTCTGCAATCACTTTTCAGCCAAATCTATAAAGCAAGTGCTTGTTGTCGCAGCTCGTTGACGTTTCCGGTTCAAAAGGCTCTGAAAACTATGGGACTTAATATCTGAGGTCATCAGTCCCCTAGAACTTAGAACTACTTAAACATAACTAACCTAAGGACATCACACACATCCATGCCCGAGGCAGGATTCGAATCTGCGACCGTAGCGTCCGCAGCTCGTGGTCGTGCGGTAGCGTCCTCGCTTCCCACGCCCAGGTTCCCGGGTTCGATTCCCGGCGGGGTCAGGGATTTTCTCTCCCTCGTGATGACTGGGTGTTGTGTGATGTCCTTAGATTAGTTAGGTTTAAGTAGTTCTAAGTTCTAGGGGCTGATGACCATAGATGTTAAGTCCCATAGTGCTCAGAGCCATTTGAACCATTTTTTTTTTTTTTTTTTTTGCGACCGTAGCGGTCGCGCGGTTCCAGACTGAAGCGCCTAGAACCGCTCGGCCCCCCCCCCCCCCCCCCTGGCCGACGTTTCCGGAAGCAGAGGAATAAACACTCCTTCTTTAATACAGCCTCATATGCAGAAGTCCATTGGAATTAAAGCATATGATCTTGGCAGCCATGGTATTGTTCCACCACCACGGCACGTTCCTAACAAGATAGGAGACAACTTCACCATGATACTGTGGTGGCGCTTCATCTTGCTGGATAATAAATTCTGCACCCATATCCTGTTGTAATTTAGACATTAGATAATGTTCAGGCATGTCCTGGAACGATATGCCAGTTATAGTTGACTGGACAAAAAAGAAAGGACCATAAATCTAGTTACATGTTATAGGGCAAGAAATATTTACCTTAGGCAAAGCCCATCGATTTTCGATAACGTGACGTGGCTTCTGCCCACACCATATCCGAACATTACGCCGATTCACTTTACCGCAGGTATGGAAGGTAGCTTCATCGCTTAACACAATTTTATGAAGAAAATCGTCTTCACTCTTAACATTCCCACAAAATACTCAGGTCGTTTTTCTTTGTCACTTTCTCCTAAAGCTTGCCACAGTTTCAGTTATTGCGTCAGAAACTGCTGGCCGAACCTGACGCGGCAGCTCCGGTGAAACGATTGTACCAGTTAATAACAGTTTGTCTTTCAGTCTAGAACTGTCTCTGAACTGTAGTAGCGAAACCGTAAACAACACTGCACACGCTCTGTATCGTTATGCGACTCCGTGATGACTGTTGAAGTAATTCATTCACACAGGTCACTAGCGGTAATTAATGGTGTACGTGACGTCCGAGAAAGTTTACGACCACTATAGTCTACACCACTATTTGTACTTTTTAAAAAAAATTTAATCGAATTAATGGATGTCAGAGAGGTTACCACGGTACAAGTAACGTTGAGTCGCAGATTAGATCCCGTCGCCAAGCGCTTGTTTTACGATGCGAGATTTTTTTGTCTCTGCCTGTCTGAGGTAACACACATACAGGACGCCAATTTCAGCTACTCTTATCGTTCTCATATGTAAACGTACTTACAGATGTAGATTTGGGTTAAGAAATTGACTCAGGAGCACGTCATTCTTGTAATGGTCATCAGAAAGGTAATTAAGAAGGTAAAAACTTCAATTAGTAGATTATGTAATTGTAGTTCACCTTGGTTCTCATCTGTGTGCGTCGGCTTATGTTCGGCCCATGAAAACAAAAGCTCATTGTGGTGATTTACCGAATCTTTACACAAAGACACAGTTGCCAGAGCATCCCTACAGAATAACTTGCGTTGTGGTAAACAATGTGCCTGCGACACACACACGTTCATAGAGAAATACCAACCTCTACATATCATTTATTTACTATCTGAAAACTTTAATTAATATTAATTACTATTCCTGTTATCATAAATAATACATATTATGAGAAACGGGCACCACACTATCTGCGGCACATCACAGTCAGCGGTACTGTGAGTGTTGTACACTGTCAGCGGTACTGTGAGTTTTGTAAGAGAACAGGACCGGTGAATCATAATTTGCGTCAATATGCTAATTAACTGGACTTGTGCAAATCAGTTCCTAAAGTGAATGACGTTAGGTGCGTAAGGTTCCTTGCTTGGTACTTAGCTGAACGGAGAATCATTCAGTGTTTCTGATGAACTGAAATGACTTCAATAGTTTTAGTGACAGCGATAATTGGTTTTGTGCCCTTCAACTAATTTGGCGATAGGAATAGTGTGTCATTACCAATCTGATGCTGTCATATACTGCAATAGTGTGTTAAATGTAAGTAAAACATTTATTTATTATGGTCTTCTGGTCTGGAGTGAATGGCTTTTTTATGTACGTTGTTAGTTGTTTATCAAAACGTGGCACAATTACCACTGAGTGGATATAATCATTGATCAGCCTGTTACATACAAAATATGTGTAGGCTAATTGCAAACAATATAGGTTGCAGTCACTTCGGCAACTTGCGAAGTGATATAACTTGTGATATTCTTCTTGAATTTGCAGTCGGTTATTCAAACAAGTTGACTCAATATATCGACGGACCACTTGAACCTCCGAAATGGTGTCTCAGCTTGAAGATCTGGTTGCAAACCCGAGAAGAGTATAAAGGCATATACTGTTATGGGGTGGTACTGAACTAGCTGTATGTTCAGTTTATTAATATTATTTCAATTACAAAATTATGACTTCTTCCAAATCGATGAAAGAACATTCTGTCTCTCTGAACTCAGTTCCCCTGCTTTGTCAACGTACGAGTACACTGCGTATGTCAGAGATAGCTTTATATGGTCCTTTGGTTACAGTAAACAGCAATAATGTTAACTTCACAAAAGTTACGATTAACTTACAGGGTGTTTCAAAACTGACCGGTATATTTGAAACGGCAATAAAAACTAAACGAGCAGCGATAGAAATACACCGTTTGTTGCAATATGCTTGGGACAACAGTACATTTTCAGGCGGACAAACTTTCGAAATTACAGTAGTTACAATTTTCAACAACAGATGGCGCTGCAAGTGATGTGAAAGATATAGAAGACAACGCAGTCTGTGGGTGCGCCATACTGTACGTCGTCTTTCTGCTGTAAGCGTGTGCTGTTCACAACGTGCAAGTGTGCTGTGGACAACATGGTTTATTCCTTGGAACAGAGGATTTTTCTGGTGTTGGAATTCCACCGCCTAGAACACAGTGTTGTTGCAACAAGACGAAGTTTTCAACGGAGGTTTAATGTAACCAAAGGACCGAAAAGCGATACAATAAAGGATCTGTTTGAAAAATTTCAACGGACTGGGAACGTGACGGATGAACGTGCTGGAAAGGTAGGGCGACCGCATACGGCAACCACAGAGGGCAACGCGCAGCTAGTGCAGCAGGCGATCCGACAGCGGCCTCGGGTTTCCGTTCGCCGTGTTGCAGCTGCGGTCCAAATGACGCCAACGTCCTCGTATCGTCTCATGCGCCAGAGTTTACACCTCTATCCGTACAAAATTCAAACGCGGCAACCCCTCAGCGCCGCTACCATTGCTGCGCGAGAGATATTCGCTAACGATATAGTGCACAGGATTGATGACGGCGATATGCATGTGGGCAGCATTTGGTTTACTGACGAAGCTTATTTTTACCTGGACGGCTTCGTCAATAAACAGAACTGGCGCATATGGGGAACCGAAAAGCACCATGTTGCAGTCCCATCGTCCCTGCATCCTCAAAAAGTACTGGTCTGGGCCGCCATTTCTTCCAAAGGAATCATTGGCCCATTGTTCAGATCCGAAACGATTACTGCATCACGCTATCTGGACATTCTTCGTGAATTTGTGGCGGTACAAACTGCCTTAGACGACACTGCGAACACCTCGTGGTTTATGCAAGATGGTGCCCGGCCACATCGCACGGCCGACGTCTTTAATTTCCTGAATGGATATTTCGATGATCGTGTGATTGCTTTGGGCTATCCGAAACATACAGGAGGCGGCGTGGATTGGCCTTCCTATTCGCCAGACATGAACCCCTGTGACTTCTTTCTGTGGGGACACTTGAAAGACCAGGTGTACCGCCAGAATCCAGAAACAATTGAACAGCTGTAGCAGTACATCTCATCTGCATGTGAAGCCATTCCGCCAGACATGTTGTCAAAGGTTTCGGGTAATTTCATTCAGAGACTACGCCATATTATTGCTACGCATGGTGGATATGTGGAAAATATCGTACTATAGAGTTTCCCAGACCGCAGCGCCATCTGTTGTTGACAATTGTAACTACTGTAATTTCGAAAGTTTGTCTGCCTGAAAATGTACTGTTGTCCCAAGCATATTGCAACAAACGGTGTATTTCTATCGCTGCTCGTTTAGTTTTTATTACCGTTTCAAATATACCGGTCATTTTTGAAACACCCTGTATGTGCTTATTTTGGACTGGTTACCGAACAAGATAGTCCTAAATTTAGTGAAAATAAATTCCTGAGTTTATGTGTTCCCTACGCTTTCCTGCTGCATTTGATATTTATGGTTGGTTATGGCATTGAGTAATCCTCCGCTTTAGGTACAATCAAAGTCAAATATCACCGCAGTGAAATCAAATAGAGTGGATAGGTTTACAACCTGACAATTTAAGGTGCGAAAATAAAAGTGCATAAACTTCAAAGTTAAAAAAACTTAATATGTATACCTTTCTTTCGTTCTTCCCATCTTTCTTATTATCCTTTCTTTCCTTATTGGCTTCTGACGAGGTCTTTTACAGTAAATTGGCCTCAGGGCCCTTCACATGCGTTCGAGAGTTCAGGCAATGCTAACGTCACTCCTTGTGCATTCGCAATTGCAACTGCTGCTAAGCAACTGTAACCCGTTTACACTGTAACGTGATATTAAATCGTTCACCATACAAAATGTTACAGAAATGAATTAGCCAAGCCAAACTTCGTTCATTTAGTGACTGAATTCGAAATAGACGCTCGCACATTACGTGTAGTAAGAAAGCAGGTGTTGACAAGTATGAATATATGAGAATGGCTTTAATAAGTTATAATCACAAAGTAGTAACACGTATTATTCACACGAGAGTGGAAATACTGGTAGAAGCAAACCTCGAGGAAGATCTGTCTGGCACCCGGACGAATGATGGAAGTTCGAGATAATGCTGACCCTACGACTCTCGATACAAGGTTGACTGGTGAAAGGAAAACCTACATTTATAGAATATCTATATTTACGTAAAATTTTTAACGTTGTTCCGTAGAATACACTCTGGAAAATGGTAGGGATAAAATACATGGAGCGAAATATTATCAACAAATTTTATAGGAAACTGACTGCAGTTATAAGAGTCGAAAGACTTGAAAGGGAAGTAGTACTTGAGAAGGGATACAACGTTGTAGAGTACCCCAAACGGTCTTCAATCCTTACACTGAGCAAGCATTAAAGGAAACCAAGGAGAAGTATGGAGAGAGAATTAAAATACAGGGAGGAGAAATAAAAACTTTAACGTTTCTCTATGATATTTTAATTCCGACGGAGTCAGCATACTACCTGGCAAACCAATTGGAAAGGTGTTACAAGACGAACATCAACAAAAGTAAAACTAAAACAAGGGTAATGGAATGTAGTCGGATTAAATGGTTCAGTGCTGAGGGGATTAGAATAGGAAATGAAAGACTAACAGTAGCAGATGGCTCAAAAATGGTTCAAATGACTCTGAGTACTATGGGACTTAACATCTGAGGTCATCAGTCCCCTAGACTTAGAACTACTTAAACCTAACTAACCTAAGGACATAACACACATCCATGCCCGAGGCAGGATTCGAACCTGCGACCGTAGCGGTCACGCGGTTCCAGACTGAAGTGCCTAGAACCGCACGGCCACACCAACCGGCACAGTAGCAGATGAGTACATCTATTTATGGACCAAAGCAACTGACGATGAATGAAGTGGAGAGGATATAAAATGTAGACTGGTAATAACAACGAGGGCGTTTCAGGTATCGAGAAATATATTAATGAAAATTTTAGTGTTTTTAAGTCTTTTCTAAGTCATTTGTCAGGGGTGTGTCCTTGCACAGATTTGAGATGCGGACGATAAACTGTTCACATAAAAATAAACTAAAAGCTTTTAAAATTTTGTCCATCAGAAGAATGATAAAAGATTAGATAGATGGATCATATAGGTAATGAAGAGGTTCTGTACCGAATTGGGGGTAAAAGGAATTTATGGCACCACTGAGTAGAAGAAGGGGGTCTCTTGTTAGGGCACATTCTGAGGCATCAACGAAATGGCTGTTTGATAATAGAGGGAAGTGTGGGGGAGCCGGACGGAGGGGAGATGCTAAAAGTTTTAAGGAGAGGCCAAGGAGTGAATTCAGTAAACGGGTTCAAATGGATGTAGGTTACACTAGTTATGCAGATATGAAGACATTTGCGCAGTATGGGCTAGCGTGTAGAGCTGCAACAAATAAGTCTTTGGAAGACAGTGACACTTGGAGTGGAAACTCGAGATTACGTTTCTTTTGCATATATTGAATGTCGAAGACTTTGTTTTTGAAGGACATTTGGTTGTATTCCAGCCTTGACGTGCAGTATTTTTACTGCTTGTACCTGGTAATTCAATGTAGGGCTGTACAGCTAAGGACTAGCTTAAGAAACGTGTGTTCGAAGGAACATACTTGGCTAGATTTTATCAGAGATGCAGAGGGTCATGTTTTGTTCGGTGAGGCGAACTGGTTATCTGGCTCTTGCAGGAATTAACTTGATCGCTCACTAGGTACAGTCACTCCCAATTCAAATCAGTTCGCGTTACCTCGCAATGCAAGTCAGAGAAACGATCGCGGAAAATACCTTCATGGGAGGCCACGACAACTTTATGCTAACGTCACCCACATGGTACAGGAACTAAAGATTGACAGTAAATAGATCATTAATGGTATGGGTAACTGTGTCGCTAGACAGATTTCTGTGATATCACGAACAGTAGAAAGAAATTCTACCTTTACAAAAACTTCACAATTGCTGTCGTACAGTAATGTACTTCTGCATATACATCTACATCTAAACAACGCAAGTCACCTTAACGTGTACAGAGTAGGGTGCTTGGTGCACCAATCTCATTTCCCCCTTGTCCTGTTCCAGTTGCAGATGGTTCGCGGGAGGAACGACTGTTGGTAAGTCTTTGTGTGGGCTCGAATCTCTCTGGTTTTACCTTCACGGTATTTCCACGAGATAAACGTAGGAGGGAACAGTATATTAGTCGACTATTCTTGCAATGTGCGCTCTTGGAACTTTAAGGGGCTCCGGAAAGTCTCAAAATCATGAAAAGTTCAATTTTTACTTTTTTGCGTTTTCTGAATCTGCAGACTATTACCTTTTAATAGATATATAATTTATTCAATTCCGAAGACTACAACTATTTTTAAATTTTTTTTGAAATGTGTTCTACATGGACGTGACCCACTGTGGCGCTGTTGAACTGCTGTCAAATGGTGTTATTATTAACGTCCATGTTCATCAGGTACATTTTAGTTATGTGAGATAAAGTATGTGTTGTGGCTAACCTGTGATGGTTCAATATATATCGCTGGTGTGATTGTCGATTGTTTCATGTTTATTTACTCTGTCGTTATCTCGAAAATATTCGTAATTAATTCTGTTTCTTGAGTCTCTGTTTTGTTGAAGTATAATAATGAGTAAAAGTAAAGTTATTAGAAATCCTCTGAAGGCTTTTAAGAAAAGGAGAAATGTTGGAAAGCCAAAGGTATGTGTTATTACTGTAAATAATAACATTCGAACATGGTACGAGCGAGGCTTGCTTTAGGCAAGGAACGCCTTCGGGCTGCAGACAGGGCTGTAAAGAGTGTAGAAATACAAGCAAGAGTAAACAGGAGGAGGAAAAGAGGAAGCTGGAGGAGGAGTTTGCAGAGGATGAAGATAATCCATCCTATGGACCTGGAATGCACTAAAAAGTTAATCCAATCTTTGTCGCTCGATTCCCAAAACTTTTATTTTCTCATACTAATTACATGTTTTCTAAGGATCTTCCAAACATATTTGTTTCAAACTTTCAGTAAATGTTACACAGTACCTTCTGCATAATTTAACACAGCCTTTTTCCAAAAAACTGTATATTTTTGAATATATAAATAAAAAATTGCAAAAAAAAATGTTGTGAATTTTCATTACAATTGAAAAAAATCATCTTTAATAACTGAACTAAAATTTTGTAAAATCCCTGTGTTAAGTTGTAGCCCATATTTCAATAAATAATCTGTGAAAAGTTCAACTTCCTACCTCAAATACTTTGTGAGGAAAGATGTAATTTATAAGCGTTATTTTAACATTGCAAGTGTAGGGCGTTCCGGAGCCCCTTAATAGTGAACAACGCAGTGACGCAGGACGCCTCTCTTGCAGCGTCTGCCACTGAGTTGGCTGAGCATCTCTGTGACGCTTTCGCGATTACTGAATGAACCCGTAACGGAAAGTACTGCTCTTCTTTGGACCATTTCTATTTTCTCTATTTTCCCAGGGATGGGGAAGGAAATCGGCTGTGTCATTTCAAGGGAATCATCCCGGCATTTGACTGGGGTGATTTAGGGAAATCACGAAAAACCAAATCTGGAAGGCCGGTCGCGATGTGAACCGTCGTCTTCCCAAATGCGAGTCCAATGTTCTAATCACTCGCTCGATACCAGGTAGCCAGTTCGCCTTTAAGAGTAATAATTTTGTGATATGAGAGTCCTTCCTGGTAGTGTTTACACTGCTCATTTCAGACGCCTTGCCTTTCAATTTTAGCAAATAAAATGTAGACAGATGCAGATTTCTTAAACCTTTCTCTACAAGATTCAACGTCGAAATTAAGAAGCGTTATACCACTGTACTCATATTCTCAAGAGCTTACTGAATACCGTTAAAAAAGTATATCTTCCCATTAAGAACAATGCGTCAGTATCTCGACTGGTAGAAGAGTTAGAAGGATTAAGCCTGCAACCAAGTTACATGGCCTCCGGCGTACTATCATTTGCCCAAAACCTACATTCGACGTGTCGACGTGTCACGAACTGAGAGGGGGTGTTAATGTTAGTGACTCACCTGGACCGCGCAGGCGTTCTCTTAACAAGCATTTCTAGTCTCCAGGTATCCACGCTAGAAAACAGGAGGCAATCAAGTATAGTCGACAATTCTTCCGATCCAGTTGTTGTATCTGGGACTTCACTGGATGTAACCAGAGGTATGACTGTAATCAGTATTAACAGATTATAAACTAATAAAGACCGTCGAAGTGTAGTTAACAACCCCTTTTTAAGCAATTTAATGACTGTAGTCTGAATCTATCGACGGAAGTAAAATGTTTAATTTACTGTATTGGGATAGGGGAATCATATATACCAGCAATACCCGCAAGCCCTCTGCAAGGACTCTGCAAAAATAAGATCAACCTAAAGAACAAAGCACATCGAGTCTTGTCATACACTGAGAAAAGCAAGTCTTCTATACGTCCTATCAATGCCGATCTTATAAAACTTATTTTTTCTCTAGGTGCATAAGAGCCGAAAATGAGGCGACAAGCGGCATATAAATCTACAACAATGCAAACGACCAAAACTTACCTTCAGATACCACGTGCAAAATTTTCCTTTTCTCTTGCTCACTACACACAAACTATTAGTCCTACAGAAAAAGTGAACTGGAGATTTTTGCAGAGAATTTTGTACAGTTAAGTTTTATACCGGAATACGTTTTCAGTAGAGGTCGCAGTTCTCCAGTTATTCAAGAAAAACGTTCAAAAATGCGTTTTTCTTGATTAATTCGAGAACTGTGGCCACCCGCAAAAACCTGTCCCAGTAGAAAATTTAGCTACAATAAATTTCCTACAAATTTCATTTTTTCTGTGGAACTAATGATTTTTGCATAGAGAGACAGAATATGAAACTCTCTAGCGTCGTTTTTCAAGGCGTTGCAATTGCATAAAACGCATAGGCAGGGGCAGATGAACCACCACGTATAAAAACCGCATCGTGTAGCACGGAGTGCAGTTCCAGCAAGATTTTACGACTGCGTTACGGTGTGGCAAATCCACACACCACTCTCAGAGAGTGTTCCACCAATGTAAAATTCAACATCTGATCGCGATATTACTCTATGTTTGGCATATTGTTAAATTAAACTGTTGAATTCAAAAAGCAGAATGGAGCGTTGGCTTCAAGATGTTGCAACAAATCTCGCATCGAAAATTTAAAGGTGGTTCACCTAGAATAAGGGCATCAACCTCAAAGATTTCCTATGAAGACTATCAGATTCAAGAACATGACGTTACGACTGCATGCTCCATGGTTTCATACAGTAAGATAACGACTCAATAAAAGAGAAAAGCCGGCCGGTGTGGCCGTGCGGTTAAAGGCGCTTCAGTCTGGAACCGCGTGACCACTACGGTCGCAGGTTCGAATCCTGCCTCGGGCATGGATGTGTGTGATGTCATTAGGTTAGTTAGGTTTAATTAGTTCTAAGTTCTAGGCGACTGATGACCTCAGAAGTTAAGTCGCATAGTGCTCAGAGCCATTTGAACCATTTTTTTAAAAGAGAAAAAAGAAAAGTAAGATGAATCTTACATCATCATCGCATTTGTTGTCCGCCTGCTTAGCTGGGTGGTAACGTACTTGCCTTCCATGCACTGGGCCCGGGTTCGATTCCCTACCAGGTTGGAGATTTTCTCCGCTCGTGCACTGGGTGTTGCGTTGTCCTTGTCATCTTTTCACCCTCTTCTCCGGCACGCAAATCGTCCAACGTGGCGTCGACTAAAATAAGACTTGCACTTGGCGGCCGAACTTCCCTGGATGGGGCCTCCCGGCCAACGATGCCATACGCTCATTTCATTTCATCGCATTTGTTCATTCTAATGGCTCACATCTCTGCACATTATGTAGTTCCGTGGTAGTTGCTAAGACGCGTCAACATTTAGAATCTTTACGTTGCAATTGCAAAGACAAGAATGAAGAGATTTTTATACGTAAGAATGAACAATTATTAAGAAGTCAAAAAGCTGTAAAGTGTCTGACCCAAACTTATTCTTCGTGACTAACCTCTTAAACATCAGCTAAATTGTGATCTGAGTCTGTACCTGCTTCTGGGTACACCTTACAATCCAGTATCTGATTTCGGAATCTTTTTCTGACCATGATGTAACGTAACTGGAATTTTCCTTTACCTCTCGGCCTTCTCCAAGTACACCTCCCCCTCTTGCGATTCTTGAACTGAGTATTCGCAAATACTAGCTGAAATTTCTTGCAGAACTGAGTCCTTCTCATCTTTCATTCTTACTACCAATTCCACATCCACCTGTAACCCTTCCATATACTTGTTTCCCATGGATATTAGACTTTGTCTCCCTTTACGTACTGAATTACCCACTCAATATCCTCATACACTTTTTCTATCGCTTCATTTTGTGCTTGCGACGTCGGCATGTATACCTGAACTACTGTTGTCGATGTTGGTTTGCTGTCGATATTGATGAGAACAATCTTATTACTGAACAGTTCACAGTAACTTTCTCTTTCTCTCTCTGCCGCGCCTTGTTATTTACAACCAATCTTATTCCGAGGTTGATATTATCCCATACTCATCTGACCAGAAATCCTTGTATTGTTTCCTTTTCACTTGACTAACCCCCACAATATATAGACCGAGCCTGTGCATTTCCCTTTTGAGATTTTCTAGCTTCCCTACCACTTTCAAACTTCTGACATTCCATGTCCCGACTCGTAGCACGTTATCCTTTCGCCGTTTATTCAATCTTTTTCTGATGGTCACCGCCCCTTGGCAGTCTTCCCACGGAGTTCCGAGTGGGCGACTAGTCCGCATTCTTTTGCCAACGGCAGATCATTCTGACAATTTTTCAGTTACAGCCTGAGTGTCTTGTGGATACACATACCGTATTTTTAATGCAGTGATTTGTCGTTGCCTTCTGCATCCGCATGCCGTTCATTATTGCCGATTCTTCCGTCTTTTAGGCGGAGTTTCCCACCCCAAGGGCAAGAGAGTGCCCTGAAGTTCTGTCAGCTCCTCCGTCCTCTTTGACAAGGGCGTTGGGAGAGTGAGGGTGACTCCTTATGCCAGCACTTTGGCTGCCACAGCTGATGAATTTAAGCAGTGGCGCTCTTCGAGAATGGCACTATCCCTAGTCAGTGATTAGAAGACCTGTTTTTATCTAAGTACTTACGGGAAAATTTCGAGATCCGACCACTGTACTAGAATACTTTCACCGCTAGCATTTCATGCATATCTTCCAACCTGATACTGATAACTCCCATCGATAATCATCGCAACAACAAAACAAAAATACAGTTTAGAGTCAATAGGGAAAGACTCACAGAACTACAGCATCGTCCAATTTCCACGAAAAAGAATATATTTATTGGCTTCTACTAAACCTAGCAAAATCCATCTCGTACGCTAAACCACTACCACACTCCGTGCTCAAACGAAAGACCTTTCTCTTGTGGCCAAGCTCACTTAAAAGAAACACTGGCCTAGAAACTCTAAATATGCCTACACATAATTTCAAGACTAATCGCGCGAACTTACTTCCGATGTTTTTTTTTATTTTTATTTATTTATTTATTTTTATTTTACTTTTCCTACTGGAAAGTACTTCGTGGGTCACTAAGAGTCACCAGCTTACTGACATTACAGCAATACCTCGGAATCAGAGGCAACACTTCAAGATATTATTTAACATTCAGGCCTCAGGAACCGAATTCAAATATTTACGTTGCCAAATTTCAATTCTCACTAATAGAACAGCAAAGAGCTGCCATCAGTTAGGGCTTTCCAAGTTTATTTCCGAAAGAGTCTTACGACACACCGGCCATTCTGCAAAAATCACCCGCTCTTGGAAACAGCCTCTTCTGCTCCGACTACCACCCATTTAGGAGGATTTGTACAATACTGGCGTATAATCGGCATGTCGAACAAAAAACATCTTCCCGTGCATCCGGAAAATGGCCGAAGCGACCACAATTACAAATAGGACTAGCACACATATGACTGGTCAGGAAGTGATAAGTGACAATATTGAATATTGAATCTTTGTAATATATTTACTAGCCAAGATCCCAAATAGGATAACAGATAACTAGTTTCGTCCGTTTCTGGTCGGCCAGATATCTGTTTTCCTATATGAGAACTTGTCTAATAAAGATTTTACAAAAAAAAAAAAGTCGACATTCATTGAAATAACACATGTCTGTCTCTACGTTGAGCATGTCAGGTGACTACATGTTCATCCATATCTACATCTACATGATGACTCTGCAATTCACAATTAAGTGTCTGGCAGAGGTTTCATCGAATCACCTTCAAGCTATCTCTCTATCGTTCCATTTTCGAACACTGGGTGGGAAAAACGAACGCTTAGATCTTTCCGTGTGTGCACTGATTTCTCTTATTTTATTATGACGATAATTTCTTCCTATGTAAATGGGAACCCCAAAATATTTCCCCACTCTGAGGAGAAAGTTGACGAATGAAATTTCATGAGAAGTTCCTGCCGGAAAACTCCTTTGCTTTCACGATTGCCATCCCAACAGCTGGCCGCCGTGACAGAACGGTTCTAGGCGCTTGAGTCCGGAACCGCGCTGCTGATACGGTCGCAGGTTCGAATCCTGCCTCGAGCATGGATGTGTGTGATGCCCTTAGGTTAGTTAGATTTAAGTAGTTCTCATTATAGGGGACTGATGATCTCAGATGTTAAGTCCCATAGTACTTAGAGCCATTTGAACCATTTGAACCACCCCAACACACGTATCATATCCATGGTACTGTCTCACCTATTTCGCGAAAATATAAAACGAGATGCCCTTCTTTGGACTTTTTCGACATTCTCCGTCAATTCTGATACGAATTCCACACCACACAGCAGTATTCCCGAAGAGAGCTGAGACGTCTCTTTCGTAGCCTTATTGCATTTTCAGGTTCTGCCAATAAATCGCTGTTTTTGGTTTGCTTTCCCCACATCATTATCTATTTGATCGGTCCAAATTAAATTATCCATTATTATTGTGTACGACTTCGTACACAACGGTAAGGAGAGGTGCGCTACAGAGTGGTGCAGCAACTGTCGTCGTAGGAAAGCTCGACAGGAGCTGAAATGATTAGCAGACAAGATATCACAGTAAACAGAAGATCTGCTTAACTTGCATTTCTCCAGGCATACAAAGACTCAGCAACAACGAGGCTCACAGTACTAGGCGCGCACGTTGGTGTCCTCGCAACGTGGGCTGAGTCACTGCCACTGGCCATCCTATATCGTGCACACAGAGGGTGCCAATTGTAGACCAGAGCCGCTGGGTGTGTGGCTCAGCGGGTGTGGTCCATTGGGTCCGCTAGATCACGCACGACCGCTTTCGGCGTCGGACAGAAATTTGCAATTCTGTCGTCAACTATCATGCGCCGGTAGGGTGGTATCGATAAGTGATACCACATCCCTCACCTTGAAACCTCCTCACCTTCCTCGTGCAGCCAGCCATGAGGAGGCGGGAGACGATACTGAGGCCGATGCCGAGCTCCCATTCACACCCTGGCATGTGCCTTGAGCCCACCTGGGAGCACCAGCTGAAAAATGGGGCCGAGGACGCGCACCCAAATCCAGAGTCATCTTGATGACTGCAAAGGGACCCAAAGTGGCATGTGGGACAGCTGCCGGGAATAGGAGACCACCCCCAGATGATCGTAGCTGTCGAGACAGCTCCAGGATGGACGCCCTCAGTGCTGGGTCTGTGTTTTCTGGAGGCAATCAGGGTAGCTGCGTCCAGGCAGGCATGGAATCTGAAAGCACAAATCGTGCAGCAGAATCACGCAATTCTCAGGGACGAATTTGATTCTGGTGGTGTCGCAGAAATCGTCTTGCCTCAGGCGAAACATAGAACTTCCAGAACTTCCAATAAGTCGTCCAATGGTTGCTCGCTCCCAATCCCTTCGCGTGTTCTACCACATTTCGAGACAGAGTTTCGTTACAGAAACTATTATAATGACCTCGCGGTGAGGTTAGCGCTAAATCTCGAGCTTCTGTTAAACTTCAAGAATCTTGGAGGCCTTACATTCTTTTAAATATGACATTCATTTTCGTTCCTTATGCAACAGTGTTCTGGCCCGTTTTTTGTACCATGGGGGAATCAGTATCATCTCTCATTAATTTATTTGGTACTTTCTTTCAGTAGCCGTCAACACTATATCTTTGAACCTAAACTACATCTGGTCCACGCTTACACAGACTTGAGAGAGTGGACAGTGTCTTTTAGGAAGGCGTCAAACGAATTTTTATCTGCCTTTTTAAGTAGATGTATTTTGAGTTTATTTTTGATGGATTTGGCTGTTACAATATTCAGTCTCGCTACAATAAACCTGTGGTCACTAACCCTGTGTCCGTCATGATGCTCCCTATTTCGTCAGGAGTAATTGTTGCTAAGTGGTCAAGTATGTTTTCGCAATCATTTGCATTTCGGGTGGCTTCATGAACCAATAGTTCAAATCAATTTTCTGAGATCGATTTCAGTACAATTCTGGACAATGTTTTATGCCTAGCAGCAACTATAAGCATGTATTTTCGCAATCATTTGCATTTCGGGTGGCTTCATGAACCAATAATTCAAATCAATTTTCTGAGATCGATTTCAGTACAATTCTGGACAATGTTTTATGCCTAGCAGCAACTTTAAGCATGTATTTTCGCCAACGTATCGCGGGTGATTGAAGTTCCCACCAACTATAATTGTATGAATGGGGTATCTATTCGAAATGAGTCTCAAGTTTTCTTGTAACTGTTCAGTAACTACATCTTCTGTGTCGGAATGGGGGGGGGGGGGAAGAGGGTCGCTAAAAGGAACCAATTATTAATTTATTCTGGTTTTCAAGTATAATCTCTACCCATACTAACTCACAGGAAATACCTACTTCAGTTTCACTGCATGGTGAACTACTTCTGACAGAAATAAGCACTCCACCACCAACTCTGTTTAATCTATCCTTTCTGAACACGGTTAGGTGCTTTTTAAAAATTTCGACTGATCTTATTTCCAGCTTTAACCATCTTTCCGTACCTTTAAACTTCAGTGCTTTCTATCAACACTTGAAATTCTTGTTTCTTTTCCATAACAGTTACGACAGTTTAGAAGCACAGTATCGATTGTTACTAGGTCCTCCTTTCTGTGTGGTCCTGCATCCTTTTAGACTACCACCCTTTCTGTAGTGTCCCGAGATAATCTATACTAAAAAATAAATCAGTCGCCTACACACAACCACCGCTACCCGTCTAGCCAACTGCTGCGTGTAGCGGTCCTCTGACCAATTAAGCGGAACCCGGAAACCCACCATCCTATGATAAAAGTCGAAGAATTTGCGGCCTACATGGTCACAGGAGCGTCTGAGTCTCTGATTCAGATCCTCCACTCGACTCTGCACCAGACGACCACAGTCGGTTCTGTGGACGACGCTACAGGTGGTGAGTGACACAGGCGTTGTATGAAGTGTAACATCCAACAAGGCATTCAGTACCTGTGATTATGTAGGTACGACATAAACAGTGGCAATAGTACTACCAGTAGTAGAAGAAAATTGTTCTTGTTAGTTTGTGAAAAGTAGAATACACAAGATAAATTATCTCTCTCAACTGGTACAGTTCGGCTAAAAAGGATATCACACCTGTTTCAAAAGTGAAGAAAACCGCAGGGCAATTGCTTGATCCACAATATTTTATTGGGTACATCTAAACTGCAATAACAAGAATATTCTGTTACACACGAAAAGGGTGGTACCCTCAAGTTTGAAATCTCAGGTAAGGAAATATGCGGCTAAAATTTCATAATTAAAACAAATTAAAAAAGAGGGAACAGGACGTTACTTACAAATAAAATTACTTGATCATCTGATGTCATCCTCACCTCAATGTTTTCATGGGAACTAAGGTTCCGTATCGAAAGATTAAAAACGAACTTAAAACAATCCGAGAAAATAGACATCACAACCGGACACCAAAAGTTACTAAAATAATGAAACATGTAAAACGCAATAAAAATGGGGCGGGGAATCACATATTGCGTGGAATTACTTATAAAAATTTCATAACAGCTCTTTGCCCGTGCTGAGCGTCTGGGAACACAAACAGGAGAACTATGTAGTAGTATATGCGACTGCAGTCTTTCTCGGCGTATTCCACTGATGAATTCTTCTCGGGTTATCAGCCGAGTGGCGGCGTCGTCTTGTCGCAACGTTTCAGTGATGGGTACGAAACTCATTGAAACGTTGTGACAAGACGACGCCACCACTCGGCTGATAACCCGAGAAGAATTCATCACTATGTAGTAGTAAATACACTCCTGGGAATGGAAAAAATAACTCATTGACACCGGTGTGTCAGACCCACCATACTTGCTCCGGACACTGCGAGAGGGCTGTACAAGCAATGATCACACGCGCGGCACAGCGGACACACCAGGAACCGCGGTGTTGGCCGCGCAGCATTTGTGCACCGCCGCCGTCAGTGTCAGCCAGTTTGCCGTGGCATACGGAGCTCCATCGCAGTCTTTAACACTGGTAGCATGCCGCGACAGCGTGGACGTGAACCGTATGTGCAGCTGACGGACTTTGAGCGAGGGCGTATAGTGGGCATGTGGGAGGCCGGGTGGACGTACCGCCGAATTGCTCAACACGTGGGGCGTGAGGTCTCCAAGTACATCGATGTAGATTAGATTAGATTAGATTAGATTAATACTAGTTCCATGGATCATGAATACGATATTTCGTAATGATGTGGAACGAGTCAAATTTTCCAATACAAGACATAATTAAGTTAATTTTACAACATACTTAAGTTAATATAACAACTTTTTCATTTTTTGTTTTTTTTAATTTTTTTTAATTAATATTTTTGTTTTTTTTGTTTTGTTTTTTTAATTTATATCTAAAAATTCCTGTATGGAGTAGAAGGAGTTGTCATTCAGAAATTCTTTTAATTTCTTCTTAAATACTTGTTGGTTATCTGTCAGACTTTTGATACTATTTGGTAAGTGACCAAAGACTTTAGTGCCAGTATAATTCACCCCGTTCTGTGCCAAAGTTAGATTTAATCTTGAATAGTGAAGATCATCCTTTCTCCTAGTATTGTAGTTATGCACACTGCTATTACTTTTGAATTGGGTTTGGTTGTTAGTAACAAATTTCATTAGAGAGTATATATACTGAGAAGCTACTGTGAATATCCCTAGATCCTTAAATAAACGTATGCAGGATGATCTTGGGTGGACTCCAGCTATTATTCTGATTACACGCTTTTGTGCAATAAATACTTTATTCCTCAGTGATGAATTACCCCAAAATATGATGCCATATGAAAGCAACGAGTGAAAATAGGCGTAGTAAGTTAATTTACTAAGATGTTTATCACCAAAATTTGCAATGACTCTTATTGCATAAGTAGCTGAACTCAAACGTTTCAGCAGATCATCAATGTGTTTCTTCCAATTTAATCTCTCATCAATGGACACACCTAAAAATTTGGAATATTCTACCTTAGCTATATGCTTCTGATTAAGGTCTATATTTATTAATGGTGTCATACCATTCACTGTACGGAACTGTATGTACCGTGTCTTATCAAAATTCAGTGAGAGTCCATTTACAAGGAAACACTTAGTAATTTTCTGAAAGACAGTATTGACAATTTCATCAGTTAAGTCTTGTTTGTCAGGTGTGATTACTATACTTAGATCATCAGCAAAGAGAACTAACTTTGCCTCTTCATGAATATAGAATGGCAAGTCATTAATATATATTAAGAACAGCAAAGGACCCAAGACTGACCCTTGTGGAACCCCATTCTTGATAGTTCCCCAGTTTGAGGAATGTGCTGATCTTTGCATATTATGAGAACTACTTATTTCAACTTTCTGCACTCTTCCAGTTAGGTACGAATTAAACCATTTGTGCACTGTCCCACTCATGCCACAGTACTTGAGCTTGTCTAGCAGAATTTCATGATTTACACAGTCAAAAGCCTTTGAGAGATCACAAAAAATCCCAATGGGTGGTGTTCGGTTATTCAGATCATTCAAAATTTGATTGGTGAAAGCATATATGGCATTTTCTGTTGAAAAACCTTTCTGAAAACCAAACTGACATTTTGTTAGTACTTGTTTGTTACAGATATGTGAAGCTACTCTTGAATACATTACTTTCTCAAAAATTTTGGATAAAGCTGTTAGAAGGGAGATTGGACGGTAATTGTTGACATCGGATCTATCCCCCTTTTTATGCAAAGGTATAACAATAGCATATTTCAGTCTATCAGTGGTCGCCAGTGGTCGGCGGAAGGTGCACGTGCCCGTCGACCTGGGACCGGACCGCAGCGACGCACGGATGCACGCCAAGACCGTAGGATCCTACGCAGTGCCGTAGGGGACCGCACCGCCACTTCCCAGCAAATTAGGGACACTGTTGCTCCTGGGGTATCGGCGAGGACCATTCGCAACCGTCTCCATGAAGCTGGGCTACGGTCCCGCATACCGTTAGGCGTCTTCCGCTCGCGCCCCAACATCGTGCAGCCCGCGTCCAGTGGTGTCGCGACAGGCGTGAATGGAGGGACGAATGGATACGTGTTGTCTTCAGCGATGAGAGTCGCTTCTGCCTTGGTGCCAATGATGGTCGTATGCGTGTTTGGCGCCGTGCAGGTGAGCGCCACAATCAGGACTGCATACGACCGAGGCACACAGGGCCAACACCCGGCATCATGGTGTGGGGAGCGATCTCCTACACTGGCCGTACACCACTGGTGATCGTCGAGGGGACACTGAATAGTGCACGGTACATCCAAACCGTCATCGAACCCATCGTTCTACCATTCCTAGACCGGCAAGGGAACTTGCTGTTCCAACAGGACAATGCACGTCCGCATGTATCCCGTGCCACCCAACGTGCTCTAGAAGGTGTAAGTCAACTACCCTGGCCAGCAAGATCTCCGGATCTGTCCCCCATTGAGCATGTTTGGGACTGGATGAAGCGTCGTCTCACGCGGTCTGCACGTCCAGCACGAACGCTGGTCCAACTGAGGCGCCAGGTGGAAATGGCATGGCAAGCCGTTCCACAGGACTACATCCAGCATCTCTACGATCGTCTCCATGGGAGAACAGCAGCCTGCATTGCTGCGAAAGGTGGATATACACTGTACTAGTGCCGACATTGTGCATGCTCTGTTGCCTGTGTCTATGTGCCTGTGGTTCTGTCAGTGTGATCATGTGATGTATCTGACCCCAGGAATGTGTCAATAAAGTTTCCCCTTCCTGGGACAATGAATTCACGGTGTTCTTATTTCAATTTCCAGGAGTGTACTATCCGTGGGTACTGAAGTCGGACTCGACCCAAGTGCAGGCGCGGTACGAAACAGACACGAGACTGGTGAATTGTAAGTCATTCCACGCAATATGTGAATCCCCTCCCCCATTTGTATTGGATTTTAGGTGTGTCATCATTCTGGTAACTTTCGGTGTCCGGTCGTGTTGTCTGTTTTTTTTCGGATAGTTCCATCACAACACTGAGTTGGGGTTGCCCTCAGATGATAAAGTGATTTTATTTTGAAGTAAAATCCTGTTCTTTCTCTTCTGATTTCTTTTAATTATGAAATTTTAGCCGCATAGCTCCTTATCTGGCACATCAGACTAGAGGATCTCCTCCCTTTTGCCTGCAACAGAATATTTTCACTGGTTCAGTCTACACCAGATGATGCAACTGTAACTGTTCCGAAACCGGTCGCGTGATTGTGTATTAAGTAACTGTGCTGCGGTTTTCGTCATTTTCAGAAATGGACTGTACAGTTGCGGCTGCCCCATAAGAAGAACTCTTTGTGATATCACACCTGGCAGGGTCCGATGAAAAAGCCACAGTACATATAAGGACGAGACTCACCTCTCCGGCATTTTCTGCCGCAAATCTATGCCTGCGCACTATGTAAAACACACAGCATTTGATTGAAATCCTTCTTGGCATTCTGCCACATGATCTTTAGTCTACGCCCTAAGGAAAGCATTGGCAACACAGCCGAAACGTCACACGTTTTAGTACCTTACTATTTTAGCATTTTAGAAGTTTACCAGTAAGCTCCCCCTCCCTTTCCTCCCGACACACCCACGCCCATCGATTTCATAAAGAACCTAACTTCCATGTGTTAAACACCTTCAAACTTCTGATTACGTAAAAAAAAATTACTTAATGTATTGTGGGGCTATTAGCGAGAAAAAGTTTAGAAAAGGTTTGAAATTATGTACAACTTTTGTCTGAAGTTGCTAAGTGTTGTTGTCATCAAATACCAGAAACGGATAGTCTGTGCTCCATTTTAAGAAAAACTAGCTTTTCGCGAATATCAGTGTTTATGACGTTATATCTCTGGAATTACATGTTGTACGGTGGCATAATATTGTTGGTATATACAGAGATAATGTGGATACTGTGGGCAAAATGTGTTGCGAATACGATTAGGGGTAATGAAGCATTCCTGATGCTGCAATTTTACTGCACGAGCAGCGAAAATGCAGTAAGCTATATGCCCCTCTCCTTTGATTTCGAAAAGGATAGAAATTTTTTGCAAAGTTTGTTGGAAGTCCCTAAGTGCTCTGATGCTCAAATACTTGATGTACGATACTTATGCTGGGTAATTTGAGCGCCGCGAGCTTTTCTGCCTTGAGCCATACACACAGTAGCAGACTTTATTACATGGCATATACCCAGAATGAATTTTCACTCTGTAGTGGAGTTTGCAGTGATATGAAACTTCCTGGCAGATTAAAATTGTGTGTTGGTCCGAGACTCGAAGTCTGAACATTTGACTCTCATGAACAAGTGGTCTATCAACTGAGCAAGAAGTACTCACGACCCGACATTGCAGCTCTAGTTCCGCAGTACCTCGTCTCCTACCTCCCAAACTTCGCAGAAGCTCTCCAGCGAACCTTACAAGACGATCCATCCTCGTAGAAATAATATTGCGGAGGTATGGCTTAGCTACAGCCTGTGGAAATGTTTACAGAATGAATTTTCACTCTGCAGCGGAGTTTGCACTGATGAGAAACTTCCTAGCTCTACCAACTGAGCTGTGCAAGTACGACTCACGACCCGTCCTCATATCTCCGCACTATCCTTTCTTCCTGCAATGTTAGTCTTTCGACGTTCGCAGGATAGCTTCTATGAAGTAGGGAAGGTAGGAGAGGAGGTACTGGCGGAAGTAAAGCTGCGTGGACGGTGCTTGAGTAATTCAGTTGGTAGAGCACTTACCCGCGAAAGGCAAAGGTACCGAGTTCGAGTCTCGATCCGACACACAGTTTTAATCTGCCAGTAAGTTTCATATCAGTGCAAACTCTGCTACAGAGTGAAAATTCATTCTGAAAACATTCCCGCAGGTTGTGGCTAACGCATATCTCCGCAATATCCTTTCTTCCAGGAGGGCTAGTCTTGCAAGGTTCGCAGGAGAGCTTCCGTAAATTTGGGATGGTAGGAGACGAGGTACTGGTGGAAGTAAAGCTGTATTGTCGGGTCGTGAGTAGTGTTTGTATAGCTCAGATGGTAGATCACTTGCTCGTGATCCGCAGCTTGTGGTCGTGCGGTAGCGTTCTCGCTTCCCGCGCCCGGGTTCCCGGGTTCGATTCCCGGCGGGATCAGGGATTTTCTCTGCCTCGTGATGACTGGGTGTTGTGTGATGACCTTAGGTTAGTTAGGTTTAAGTAGTTCTAAGTTCTAGGGGACTGATGACCATAGACGTTAAGTCCCATAGTGCTCAGAGCCATTTGAACCATTTTGAACTTGCTCGTGAGAGGCAAAGGTCCCAAATTCGAGTCTCGGTCCGGCACACAGTTTTAATCTGCCATGACGTTTCATTATTACCACCTCCCTTAAGAGCTTGCTTGTCCGTCTTTGGAAGTAAATACATTACTTATTCAGAGTCAGGGATCCGACAGTTTGACGGTTGGATTGTGGAGGTAAGTGGCATTAGATGTGTAGGCACAAGTCATGTAACTCGCGTAAATAACGGGTCGCTGATTTTCGTACGCGGTGGTGGCGTCCGATAGCGACCCAAATGCGTTACGTAGGATTTACATCAGGCGAATTTGGTCGCCGAGACATCAAAGCGGTTTGGCTAGAATGCCCCTCAAATCACCATAGTACTGTTTCGGATCCGCGACAGGGACAATTATACTGCTGAAATATGACATCGCCGTTGGGGAAGTCATCAAGCGTGAAGGGATGCAGGCAGTGCGTCATCGATTGCTATCATTGGTCCCATGCCAACGCAGGAGAATGTCTCCCATAGCATAATACTGCACCCACCGGCCTGCGCCAGTGGCTTCCAACACGTTTCGAGACTCCGTTCACCTCAATGACGGCGTTTATGAAGACGACCATCGAGATAGTGTAGCAAAAATGTGATCCATCCGAAGAGCTGAAACGTTTCCATCGGTCAACCGTCGTATCCCGAGGGCCCCGCCTACTGAAATCTATCTGAAGATTGCGTTTGGTCAACATGTGAAGATGCAGGGGTAATCTGGTGCCGAGCTCTATGTTCTACAGTGTACAATGAACGGTGTGCTCCGAAACATTTCTGTGTGCATCAGCACTGTGTTCTTTCAGCAGAGATGCCACTGACCATCATATATCCTACTTTACAGATCAGACAAGTCTCCGAGCTCCACGTTTTGTGAAGAGTCGCGGATGTCCAACCATTTAGCACCTAGTGGTAGTTTCGCTGTCCTTTTACCTCTTTCCTTAGATGCTCACGAGAATACCACACGAAGATTCGACTAGATTCGCCATTTTGAGATACTGGTTCGCAGGCTCTGCTTAATAATAATCTGTCATTTGTCAAAGTCTATTATCTCAGTGAAATTCCCCATTTGCAGTCCATATCTTCGCTAGGGTGGTCCCCCGTCCTTGTCTGCGCCGCTTACATACTTCTGTTACCGTGTCACGTGCCCGCAACGCCAACATGCGGCATCTATTGTTGCTGTGGGCAGTGGTCGTAATGTTTTGGCTTATCAGTGTACCCCTTAATGAATACCTAAATTATAATAGTGCTGTGTCGTCGACGATCGATATCGGCCCACGAGCCGTCGACCAGCGCGAAGATGCTGCACGTCATCAGAGCATCGCAGGGCGCCAGCCAGATAGAGTAAACTGCCACGCCCCCGAGAGCTGTCAGACGCCATCACAGCACCGCGGCTTAAGGGGAGGTTTACTATGTTTTGGTTCAAAAAAATCGATTTTTTAAAATAGCATTTTTGCATCCGTAAAAGTGTTTAAAATCCACCCCTGGAACGGAAATGTTTGTTATTCGCGGTTGAAAAAAAAATGCACCTGCCTGAAGTCAGCCTTTTTCACGCACCTGTTTTTTTCTTTCGGAGGATGAGTTATTATACAGGTGCTTGGGAGGAAACACACAAAATTCAAATGAAAGTTTGAATGCGTGTGTTTGGAAGTTATCTCCCAAGCATTTGCATTCTGGTGCAAAGACTGTGGAAACTGCGACTTTTCTGGTAGTGAGCAGCTTCAACGAAGGGTATTCAGCAATTCTGAAGACCATGGTAACGATGGACGTCACCCTGGGACTCTATTCGACGCAGTTCGCCAAGGATGCGGACGACCACCGGATTCAAGTGGCCGAAAACTGCTTGTCACCGGCCGTACGAGCGGCTCTGGAGCACCGGAGGATGGCCCAGATCGAGCAAAACGCCCTCTATGAGGAAGGACTAGTTTATGGACCATGAATATCAGATTGCACGTAAGTTGCATAATATTGCATATATATGTAGCGAAAACTTCAAACGTATTTTTCTCGAAATGACTTTTTTGTTATCGCTCGGTATGGTAACTTCAAATCTACTGAACCGATTGGCATGATTCTTTGTTTCCGACGAAGCTAACTACATTGTGTAGGAGCTGTACCACTTTTATTCCGATCCATCAACTATAGATATTTTTACTTGGCCGACGAAGGCGAAAAATAGATGAAAAACCCTATGTTTCTTCAAATGACCAGCCATTTTCTTTCCTATGGTCCAAATAACTTAAGCGAGGTACAACTCCTAAAGAATCTTATATACTTAGCTAACGTCAACTCAGTTTTGATTTCAGACGAGCCGGCTGACCTGTGACATACCGCGCGTGGAGGTCTGCATCGAAATTTTGTTTCGTTCCGACGGCACTTCCGCCTTTGCTCTTCGACATTTCCAGGCAAAAAAATTCCAGTTTGTAAAGGAAATATCAATAAACATTTTGACCAAATTTGACATCGGTATAGCCGGCCGCGGTGGTCGTGTGGTTCTAGGCGCTACAGTCCGGAACCACGGGGCTGCTACGGTCGCAGGTTCGAATCCTGCCTCGGGCATGGATGTGTGTGGTGTCCTTAGGTTAGTTAGGTTTAAGCAGTTCTAAGTTCTAGGGGACTGATGACCTAAGATGTTAAGTCCCATAGTGCTCAGAGCCATTTGAACCATTTTTTTGACATCGGTATATATAATCAGTGTGTAACTGAAAAGGTATCCACTGAAGGTCTTAACTCTGTCGTGTGCTACGAAGAGCTTACATGCATTTAAGTGCCCAGTCAAGAATTATTAAACTCGTCTGAAACAGTAACTCGTCCCACGCCGGTGACAGCTGCTGGCGCTATCAACACCTGCAGTGTCACGTGCTGTGACGTTCGCCGCACGGCCTGTCCTCGTTGTGGGCCTCGGACAAGAGCGGCGGTTCTGTGTTTGGCACCATCACGAGAGAAGGCCCACTTCCGCCACTAGTGGACAGTCGCTGTAGCATCTCGCCGTCGCACTCTTACAGCAACTGTTAGACAGTGTGATAGCAACACAGAGTTTTCGAGTGCTTTCGGTACTTGGACCTCAACACATTGAATTAAATACAAAATTCTATGTGTGATCAAGAAGGATGTAGATTGCAGTAAGTACTGGGAGATGAAGAAGCTTTCACAGAATACAGTAGCATGGTGAGCTGCATCAAACCAGTCTCAGGACTGAAGACCACAACAACAACCTGTGTGATCAAATGCTTCAAATGGCTCTAAGCATTGTGGGACTTAACGTCTGAGGTCAACAGTCCCCTAGAATTAGAACTACTTAAACCTAAATAACCTAAGGACATCACACACATCCATGCCCGAGGCAGGACTCGAACCTGTGACCGTAGCAGCAGCGCGGTTCGGGACTGAAGCGTCTTGAACCACTCGGCCACAGCGGCCGGCTCCATGTGTGAACATTTGTAAGGTGGCTATAATTTCGCACATTACAAGCACCATTCCACATACTTTGCCATGATCTACAAACACAATTAGGTATCGTGTGATAGGTGGTACATCGTATATATGGATATACAGGGTGAAAAGTATTTAAACCGACAAACTCGGGGAGGTTGTAGGCGACATCAAAACAAATATTTTTCCCTAACACAACCCAATTTCAATTACAGTAGATTTTCAAAAATGCCACAACTGACACGTAAACAAAGGTTACACCGTCGGATCATGTTCTGTCTCACACGAGCAAAAATCCCAGGAGTATCCTGAATTGTTCCCGCTGCTGCTACTATCCGGGCAACCAGATCCTCTTCTGATGCAACAGGAGTTGCGTAAACAAGGTTGTGCATCTGTCCCCACACAAAAAAGTCCAGAGGGGACATATCTGGGGGTCGAGCAGGCCATGGTACAGGACCACCTCTGCCAATCCACGTTTCTGGGAACCGTCGGTCCAGGAATCGACGCACACGACGACTGAAATGTGCCGGCACCCCGTCATGTTGGAACCACATGCTTTGTCTTGTAGGGAGTGGGACGTCTTCCAGCAATTATACCAATGATCTGGCGAGAAAATTGTAATAGTGCCTGCCATTTAAGGACCTAGGTAGTAGATACGGCCCAATTAAACAGCCCCCAATAACACCGACCCACACATTAACGAAGAACCGCACTTGATGAGCGCTAGTAACTGTGGCATGTGGGTTATCCTCACTCCAAACATGCGAATTGTGCATGTTGAAGACTCCATCACGCCCGAACGTTGCTTCATCTGTATACAACACAGAGGAGGGAAATGTAGGATGCATTTCTCACTGTTCCAGGCACCACTGCGAAAACTGTGCTCTGGGTGGATAATCAACTGGTTCCAGGTTGTGGATACTCTGTAAGTGAAATGGACGTAACAATTGCTCTCGAAGGACTGTTCTTACATTCGTCTGATTCGTCTTCATGTGACGTGCAATTGCACGAGTGCTGATTGAAGGATGCCGTTCCACATGCTGCAAGACAGCTTCCTCAAATTGCAGCGTTCTTACCGTGCGACGGCGTCCCTGTCCAGGTAATCTGCTAAATGACCCGACCTCACGAAGACGTTGGTACACAGCAGCAAAGGTTGTATGATGCGGGATACGGCGATTAGGATACTGTTGTTGATAAACCCGCTGTGCAGCCCGTCCGTTGTGGTGCGCTACGTAGTACGCACCAACCATATCAGTGTACTCACTCCAGGTGTATCGATCCATTAGTAAACAGAGACAATGCAATACTACACTGGTGGACAGCAGTTTCCTGCAACTGAAGCGCGTAATACGCCCTCTAAAAACTGAAGATCGTAATACGAACTCAACAACTGAAGAGCGTAATACGGCCTCCACCGGTTTAAATAATCCTCATAGGAAAAAATGACATTAGGGAAAAGTATTTGTTTTGATGTCCCCTACAACCTCCCAGAATTTGTCGGTTTAAATACTTTTCACCCTGTATGAAGAAGATTGACATTGTCACGCATGCCATGTAAATAATTGTTAACGCTTATTGCATGAATGGTGACGGAGGGTCTTTATTATAAAGACGGCGTAATGAATGATTGCCTATACTAGTAGAGGTTGGAACGCCAGTGGAGATGAAATAACAGGCAGAACTCAAGCTCTGGGTGGAAGGCCCGCACAGGTGTTGATCTTGCTTAAACACAGGAAGTAGCCAGACGGACGTAGTGACACCTGAGCGCGAAGACACAATACAGGGCCGACCGGCCGCTATCGGCCGCTATTGTAGTAGGGCCGGAAGGATAACCGGATAATACTTCCGAAATTTGCAAATCTTGGACGCAGGTTAAAGGAAGGAAGAAGCGGCACCTCGGAAAGCACGCAGGCTGGGTTATTTCCAAGGATTTTTACTCAGAAGCGTGCCATTGTACGAGTATTGCTTTTTCCTCGCAAACTTTCCGCGCTGGACGACAAAAGACTAAAATATGGTTGGTCGGCGTTTGGAAGAATCTGTAGAGAGGCAGAATATTCCGTGGTTTCGGGAATATGATTCGTTTTCGGAATTACGAGGGTGGGGAGCCTGACTGCGCGGCCTAATATCAATAACGCGAAATGACTGACATCATATACATACCAAACACTAGAGGACACTACTTTCAAAGATGATCTACGGTGGCGTGGAACCTCAGTGGAAAGAAACTAACGTGATCGCAGCTGTTTACCTTTTATAGCCCTAATCAGCCGAAGCAATTTGCGATATCAGCGTATGTACTGCGTCCGGTGCATCGAAGTGATGGTTCTCGTACTCGTCTGCGACGATGGAAGGACTCCAGCCACAAATAAACTCTTCCAAACACTAGGACGGCAGAAGGCGGTCCTTTGACTAATATAATCTAATACTGTCTTCTGCTCTCTGTGGTCTACAGGCGAGAAACGCGAACTCCCAGCCACAAGGACGGAGTTCAGATAACGTCTCAACGTAAGTATGGGCAGAGAAAGTGCTGTCAATTACTGAACGCTACTTACTCAACGACGACTTCCAACCCGGAGGTGAAGTCCAGAATGGTATAGGTTCGCGACAGTACAGAGCTTAACTGTTCTAACTATAAACTCTCCTGAGAGCAAAGAGAGCAAGTCCGCCTGTACCAACAAAGGTGATATCGAACGACCGTCACACACGGGCGCTCACAATGGAAGACCTCCTCTCTCCACTAGAGATGGGCAAAATTGTTCTTTTCAGAGATCGGATCAGAACTGTTCACTCCCTGAAATGAATTAGCTCTTTTTCATGACTCACCACTCATTTACAATAGAAAATAAATGGAAGGCACATTGCCCTTTAAACTTGGTTTATTCCAGTACTATATTTTTAAAGTGAACGTTTCCTTCCGAAGACGCCTAAAATCGCAAAATCCGTACCAGAATAAGAAAAAAAAATATAAATTTGACTGTAAAACGAAAGTGCTGCATATAGCCTTACACAGAATAAAACAAGGAAAATATTGGTGAATCACATTTTGCGATACGTTTATCGGTTCGCTCGTAATTAAAGCGTAAATTCGAGTGTCCATAATAAAAATCCTATAGTAAGAGGAGTCATCAGGAACCTAATCTGATCAGTTTAAACAAATAAAAATAAAATAAAAACAAATGATGTATACATAACATGATAATGTAATATACATAGCGGTATTACTACGAAGTTCAATATCCAGTAGAGACGAACTCCGATGCAGAAGCACTGAGTCGAGCAGGTCGAGCCGCGAGCTGTATTACTGCGTGAGCTAAGACCGCAGAGACCAGAGTGACACCTGAGTTGCTTTGCTCAACGCTCTGGCTAGAGTTGAGAACGGTGGGGTGAGCGTTGAGCGGGCGAGTTCCGAGGGTGGGGGAGCAGTGAAAGGCCACCACTCACCCGCTCCGAGACAAATCGTCCGTTCCCTTGTGAGCAGGTTGTTGCAAGTAGTTCCTATGTTATCCGCTAGGTGGCTCACTGTCCTGTTGCTCGCATCAACTGCCCAGAGGGCAGGACGTATGACTGAAACGATCGCCGACAGAGTGCGATGCGAAGTTATGCTGCGCCAGACACTGCACGCGGCAGAGGACGCACAGAGACGGCACGGCATATGTGAAACACAAAATCCAATAGGGCACTGCACAATGCAGGCAGCCAAGGTAGAAGCAGGGCAGAGGCCGGCGCTGGCTGTGTTGTGTGATGTGCACAGTGCTGTGACCAGCGGAGGCGCTGAGGCGCTGCTGATATGCTCCGTCTCTCTCTCTCTCTCTCTCTCTCTCTCTCTCTGCCATGGGAAACGTTTGGAGCTACCGTTCTTTTTTTCTGAAACACTGATTGTTCACTCCTTTGAAAGATTCAACTCTATGAATGATATGCTCCGTCTCTCTCTCTCTCTCTCTCTCTCTCTCTCTCTCTCTCTCTCTCTCTGCCATGGGAAACGTTTGGAGCTACCGTTCTTTTTTTCTGAATCACTGATTGTTCACTCCTTTGAAAGATTCAACTCTATGAATCAGTTCAAGAGCGGATCCCCCATCTCTACTCTCCACTGCTGGCCTCCCAGCAAGGCTCGGCTCTCCACCCTCGTAATTCCGAAAACGAATCATATTCTCCAAACCACGGAATATTTTGCCTCTCTACAGATTCTTCCAAACGCCGACCAACCATATTTTAGTCTATTGTCGTCCAGCGCGGAAAGTTTGCGAGGAAAATCCTATACTCGTACAATGGCACGCTTCTGAGTAAAAATCCTTGGAAATAACCCAGCCTGCATGCTTTCCGAGGTGCCGCTTCTTCGTTCCTTTAGCCTGCGTCCAAGATTTGCAAAGTTCGGAAGTATTATCCGGTTATCCTTCCGGCCCTACTACAATAGCGGCCGATAGGGTCATGCCTGCCATGGCCGTAGGCAGAGTGCAGCGAAATATGCTCCTACGTTCAGTAGGCGCTTATAGGACGACACCGGGAGGGGCACTGTGTTCTGTATTTGGACTAATCACTTTATTGACTGTTATCTTTGGCCACCTTAGTGACCGAAAGCAGAACACAAAAGTCAGCATTTTAATTTTTAAATGCGGCCAATAATTAAAGGAATTTCTGAAGATCAAATTTTTGTGCCAGTGGGATCTGTTAGATAAACAACCAGATAATGGGACTTCGTGAATGTTTTATACGTTTAGTATTAACGACAAGATGACGCAGCAGGACAGCCAGAAGAATTTCAACAAGACTGATATCGGCCGCGGAAGCGTACGTATTATACCCTGTATTTGCTTTACTTCACTCCTGGAAATGGAAAAAAGAACACATTGACACCGGTGTGTCAGACCCACCATACTTGCTCCGGACACTGCGAGAGGGCTGTACAAGCAATGATCACACGCACGGCACAGCGGACACACCAGGAACCGCGGTGTTGGCCGTCGAATGGCGCTAGCTGCGCAGCATTTGTGCACCGCCGCCGTCAGTGTCAGCCAGTTTGCCGTGGCATACGGAGCTCCATCGCAGTCTTTAACACTGGTAGCATGCCGTAACAGCGTGGACGTGAACCGTATGTGCAGTTGACGGACTTTGAGCGAGGGCGTATAGTGGGCATGCGGGAGGCCGGGTGGACGTACCGCCGAATTGCTCAACACGTGGGGCGTGAGGTCTCCACAGTACATCGATGTTGTCGCCAGTGGTCGGCGGAAGGTGCACGTGCCCGTCGACCTGGGACCGGACCGCAGCGACGCACGGATGCACGCCAAGACCGTAGGATCCTACGCAGTGCCGTAGGGGACCGCACCGCCACTTCCCAGCAAATTAGGGACACTGTTGCTCCTGGGGTATCGGCGAGGACCATTCGCAACCGTCTCCATGAAGCTGGGCTATGGTCCCGCACACCGTTAGGCCGTCTTCCGCTCACGCCGTAACATCGTGCAGCCCGCCTCCAGTGGTGTCGCGACAGGCATGAATGGAGGGACGAATGGAGACGTGTCGTCTTCAGCGATGAGAGTCGCTTCTGCCTTGGTGCCAATGATGGTCGTATGCGTGTTTGGCGCCGTGCAGGTGAGCGCCACAATCAGGACTGCATACGACCGAGGCACACAGGGCCAACGCCCGGCATCATGGTGTGGGGAGCGATCTCCTACACTGGCCGTACACCACTGGTGATCGTCGAGGGGACACTGAATAGTGCACGGTACATCCAAACCGTCATCGAACCCATCGTTCTACCATTCCTAGACCGGCAAGGGAACTTGCTGTTCCAACAGGACAATGCACGTCCGCATGTATCCCGTGCCACCCAACGTGCTCTAGAAGGTGTAAGTCAACTACCCTGGCCAGCAAGATCTCCGGATCTGTCCCCCATTGAGCATGTTTGGGACTGGATGAAGCGTCGTCTCACGCGGTCTGCACGTCCAGCACGAACGCTGGTCCAACTGAGGCGCCAGGTGGAAATGGCATGGCAAGCCGTTCCACAGGACTACATGCAGCATCTCTACGATCGTCTCCATGGGAGAATAGCAGCCTGCATTGCTGCGAAAGGTGGATATAGACTGTACTAGTGTCGACATTGTGCATGCTCTGTTGCCTGTGTCTATGTGCCTGTGGTTCTGTCAGTGTGATCATGTGATGTATCTGACCCCAGGAATGTGTCAATAAAGTTTCCCCTTCCTGGGACAATGAATTCACGGTGTTCTTATTTCAATTTCCAGGAGTGTATTTGACATAACAATCTCAGAAAATCCGTCCTGTTTGATTCAGTTCTTCACCCACGGAAGTGCACACTTTAGTTTCCACGTAACGACAAGTCGTGTGGCTGCATGTGCGTCAAATTTGCATTCACGTCTGTGTGAGTACTACTCTACGGCCAACCGAGGCAGGTGGAAAGTGAAGTCTCGGTACGGGCAACACCGGCTCAACGCCCCCAGAAAACTGCCTCCCCAGTTCTACGCAGCTGCTGAGTTTGTGTGTGGTAGATGGAGCCCGGTGCAGGGGAATCGGAGGCAGCGTCGGTCCGCGCGGTTCCAACTGCACGTTCCCGGTTGCGCGGGCGCTGGCGCTGCGGCCGTTTCTGCCGCAGTGAATCGGAATTTGTGGGCAGAGGCGTGCCCGCGCCGCCGTGGAGCGGTCCCCGGCAGCGCCGGCTCGTAAAGGGGTGACTCAATCAGGCACAAAAGAGCAGCCGCTTTTATTGTTCGGGCACGCCCGCGCGCCGCCTCATTGTCATGCCGCCGAGGCTCGAACACGCCCTGGGCGCCTCTCCCCCGCCCTCCCTCGTGGGTTCCACCCGCGCCTTAACCGCGCCCACTGCCGCAGGTCTGCGGCGAAACGACTGCGAAAGCGCGCGATGCAGGCGCACAGCCAGCGCTCATAAACTTAACGTCATCACTGCGGGCGGACGCGCTTACCGTTAAAGGCCTCCAAACCGCAGTTAGCCCCTCTCCACACGTATTCACGAAACAAACTGGCACAGTTGTCCCGCCTGCCACTCCCCCTCCACCCACCCGCCGAGGGAAGAGCTACAGGATGTCCTGATTGAAGAACTCCTCTCTGTTCTTTCTCGGCGGCTGCACAACCTCCCCTGTCACCTCAGCGACACCCTGCAGTTCACGAGCACAGAGCAGAGATCACAAGTGAGTACGTATACTCGCTTTAAACTCGACAGCGCGTCCAGTGATGTCATCTGCGAACTCGCCTTCTCTATGCGCTCGGAGACTACACCGGAAAGCCTCCGCCGCTGTCATTTAACCGAAAACTCGTCGTGCGAGTTTTATGTCAGGTACAAGCGGACTCTACTGGGGTAGAAAAGAGAGCCAGTACACGAGTTCGCAACTATAACCGAGGACTCACCTCGTTGCCACTACAAACCTAGCTTTTGGGCTTAAAGATTATTATTTGCAAATACATTTACCGATCGGTTTGCTAGTTGATCGGTCAATAAACTGCCGGACAATAATCGAAATGACCAACAGTTGTACACTCCTGGAAATTGAAATAAGAACACAGTGAATTCATTGTCCCAGGAAGGGGAAACTTTATTGACACATTCCTGGGGTCAGATACATCACATGATCACACTGACAGAACCACAGGCACATAGACACAGGCAACAGAGCATGCACAATGTCGGCACTAGTACAGTCTATATCCACCTTTCGCAGCAATGCAGGCTGCTATTCTCCCATGGAGACGATCGTAGAGATGCTGCATGTAGTCCTGTGGAACGGCTTGCCATGCCATTTCCACCTGGCGCCTCAGTTGGACCAGCGTTCGTGCTGGACGTGCAGACCGCGTGAGACGACGCTTCATCCAGTCCCAAACATGCTCAATGGGGGACAGATCCGGAGATCTTGCTGGCCAGGGTAGTTGACTTACACCTTCTAGAGCACGTTGGGTGGCACGGGATACATGCGGATGTGCATTGTCCTGTTGGAACAGCAAGTTCCCTTGCCGGTCTAGGAACGGTAGAACGATGGGTTCGATGACGGTTTGGATGTACCGTGCACTATTCAGTGTCCCCTCGACGATCACCAGTGGTGTACGGCCAGTGTAGGAGATCGCTCCCCACACCATGATGCCGGGTGTTGGCCCTGTGTGCCTCGGTCGTATGCAGTCCTGATTGTGGCGCTCACCTGCACGGCGCCAAACACGCATACGACCATCATTGGCACCAAGGCAGAAGCGACTCTCATCGCTGAAGACGACACGTCTCCATTCGTCCCTCCATTCACGCCTGTCGCGACGCCACTGGAAGCGGGCTGCACGATGTTGGGGCGTGAGCGGAAGACGGCCTAACGGTGTGCGGGACCGTAGCCCAGCTTCATGGAGACGGTTGCGAATGGTCCTCGCCGATACCCCAGGAGCAACAGTGTCCCTAATTTGCTGGGAAGTGGCGGTGCGGTCCCCTACGGCACTGCGTAGGATCCTACGGTCTTGGCGTGCATCCGTGCGTCGCTGCGGTCCGGTCCCAGGTCGACGGGCACGTGCACCTTCCGCCGACCACTGGCGACAACATCGATGTACTGTGGAGACCTCACGCCCCACGTGTTGAGCAATTCGGCGGTACGTCCACCCGGCCTCCCGCATGCCCACTATACGCCCTCGCTCAAAGTCCGTCAACTGCACATACGGTTCACGTCCACGCTGTCGCGGCATGCTACCAGTGTTAAAGACTGCGATGGAGCTCCGTATGCCACGGCAAACTGGCTGACACTGACGGCGGCGGTGCACAAATGCTGCGCAGCTAGCGCCATTCGACGGCCAACACCGCGGTTCCTGGTGTGTCCGCTGTGCCGTGCGTGTGATCATTGCTTGTACAGCCCTCTCGCAGTGTCCGGAGCAAGTATGGTGGGTCTGACACACCGGTGTCAATGTGTTCTTTTTTCCATTTCCAGTAGTGTATTACAAAGAAGTATCCCACTTACTAACTACTGGTATTATGAAAAACAAGGCGAAAATGTCCTATACACATGGCTTCTAAAGTGTGTATCTCAAGAGTATGAGCATTTGTTCATCTTCGCTATTGTGAAACACGAGGGCTGTTCTCTAAGGTTCGAACGGGCGCGGGGAAACCAGAGTGAAAATCCGATGAAGCTTTGCACATATGTGTTGCGTAGTGTCTGTAGTACGCTCATCGATGGCGTCAGATCGCTATTTTCAATTCTGAGCGGACAATGAGTGCATAAAGATGCCTAGATACGAGACGTATTCGGAAAGTAAGGTCCGATTAGGCGCGAAATGGACACAGCTGGGAAAATCCGATAGAACTCTGCACATATCTGTTGGGTGGTGTCTTTAGTGTGCACCGATCGCTTCACGTCGCTCTTTCCGTTTCCACCCGCTATGTGATCACGTAGAAATGCCTGGAACAACAGTTACTCCCACCAGGTATACGGATCTGGTGATGATGATGTTTGGTTTGTGGGGCGCTCAACTGCGTGGTTATCAGCGCCCGTACAATTACCCAATCTTTGCTCAGTCCAATTTCGCCTCTTTCCTGGATGATGATGAAATGATGAGGACAACACAAACACCCAGTCATCTCGAGGCAGGTGAAAATCCCTGACCCCGCTGGGAATCGAACCCGGGACCCCGTGCTCGGGAAGCGAGAACGCTACCGCGAGACCACGAGCGGCGGACAGGTATACGGATCTGGTGAGAGATTTCGCCCGAAGCTTTGCAGCCCACATAACTTAAATGTCATGCATTTCTTTCTTCAAAAGAATTTTCAGCCGCATTCTGCAGGGGCGATGAAGACGCTCCTGCAGCATTTTCTGTGGGAAGTGATCGATGATCCACAACACAGCCCGTAATTGGCTCCTTCCATTGTTCATTTTTGCTCAAATGAATGGCTTGCTACGAAGAAAACATTTTGGCACAAACAATGAAAGGCAGTCCAGCATAGACAATTGGCGGAAAGCACAGCCGGCTGCTTTCTGTGACAAGATTACTGGAAAGTTTGTACAACGCCACGACAAATGTCTGTCGCAGCTACGACTATTTAGAGAGGTAGCTGGAACGTGTGGCTAACTGTTGCAAATAACAAATTTTTGCCAGCCACTGTGGCCGAGCTGTTCCAGGCGCTTTATTCCGGAACCGTGCTGGTGCTACGGTCTCAGGTTCGAATCCTGCCTCTGGCATCGATGTCTGTGATGTCTTTACGTTAGTTAGGTTTAAGGAGTTCTAAACCTATGGGACTGATGACCTCAGATGTTAAGTCCCATAGTGCTTAGAGCCATTTGAACAAGTTTTTGACTCTTCACTGTGGCTTTCATTTGGCGACCGATCGGAACTAACTTTCCGAACAGCTCTCGTAAATAGTGTCCCCCGCTAAGCATGAGGGCCTGCTGACAGATTTCACCTGATGTCATGCAGCTCACATAACATAACTGCCATGCATTTCCTTCTTCGCGACAGTTCTCGGCCGCACGCTGCAGGGGCCGTTGCAGCGTTTTCAATGGGAAGTGTTTGATCATCCACAGTACGGCTCGTAATTGGCTCCCCCTGCGTTTCGTCTCTGCTCACATGAACCACTGGCTAGGGAGACAACATTCTCGCACAGACAACGAGCTGTAGACCTGCGTAGAGAATTGGTGGAAAGCACAGTCAGCTGCTTTCTATGACGAGGATATTAGAAAGTTGGTACAACACTACAACAAAAGTCGGAGTGGCGACAACTTAGAGAAGTATCTGGCTAGTGTTGCTAACTGTTGTAAATAAAATATTCTCACAGTCGTTTCCATCTCGCGACCGATCGGACCTTACTTTCCGAATGGCATTCATACATCACCTCTACAGTAAGCTCTTTCCTTTCCGTGTTTTGAGAGGTGGTCCTATGTACCAAATCAACAAAGAAAGTGTCCGTTAAACATGGAGTCTAAAGTGTATATTAGAGCTATGAGCACGTGTTCACACTCTTTACTGTCAAACACCTCTCTGTTATTGAACAAGTGCTCATACCTTTTAAGATGTGCATTTTAGAGGCCGTGTTACTGGACTTTTTTGGTTATGTTCCATACTATCACATCTCAAAATATGGAATACATTTTAAGGGTGATTATAAACAAAGTTACAGTTTCGAAACGCTGTAGAAAAAACAACTCCTGCTCAGAATGACGTCTAATTTGAACTGGATATTATCGAGGAAGGGGGAAACGTTATGGAAACCAAAAAGCATTAACAAAAATTTTCCCACTATATGGCGTGGTAAGCGTCATAACATAAATGGGTTCGGCTACAAATGACAAATGAATGTTGAGTTGCACATTCAATCAACCGAACTGTGCAATGTGCATGATCTCAGAAGTTTGGCATTCAACAATTGTGGCACTGTTAGTTACATTAAATCCCTCCCCCACGACAAGGTCATATCACACAAGACGGGAAAAATCGATTATTAACTGTCCTGAGGCAAAAAAAAACCATAAAAAGGGTGAGATTGGCGCAAGACATGTTGAATATGCTGTCCACCGTTTTCTGCCCCAACTTGAAATCGAGAAAAAGCACATTTCGCAGCAGAGCGGGGTGGTCACGTTCAGAACGCGTTGCACAATGCATGCCTTCAGTTCAGCTATGTTCGTAATTGGAGCACTGAGCACAACATCTTCCAGATAGCCCCACAGCCAGAAGTCACACGGATTATGATCAGGTGATCTGGATGGCCAGGCTGTAGGGAAAGGCTGGCTTACAATTCCAGCATTTCCGAAGTGCTTTGCAGAAGCCACTCCACTGGCTGGCTTGCGTAAAAATGACCCTACCCATACACCCACGCTGTCGAAGGGATGGAATGACTTTGACCCGCAAAAGAATCTCATAGTGTTTACCTGTTACGGTGCAGGTGACAGGACGCACAAGACCCATCTCCTCGAAAAAGTACGGCCCTACAATGCCGTCAAACCTCACCACACAGTTACCTTTGCAGAATGCTTCGGTACTGGCTAATGTGCGAAAGGATTTTCTGTTGCCCATATTCTGCATTTCTGTGTATTGACATGTCCTTGAATTGTGCTTCGCCTGTCCACAGAATGTTCCATGGTCATTCATTCTCCACTACCATGCGAGCAAGAAATTCTAGAGCAAACGTTTGTTTTACTGGCAGGTAAGCATGAAGCAACTCCGGATCGTGGATGATTTTGTATGGATAGCAATGCAGGATGTTTTGTGGAATTTTATACACTCTGCTCACAGGCATGTCCGAAGCTCTGGCATTTCCCAGTGTGCTGAATCTTTGCAGATCACATCTCGACTCCTACCACCGTATCTTCTACTGACGCTGCATCAACTTCTTTTCCTCCTCTGCCATATTGCACTCCGAATTTAGTAATCGTTTTCTCCAGATTCTTGGCAGACATCGGACCAATGCCTTTGTTTACACCATTGAGTGTCTGGAACTTCTTCAGAGCTACCGGGGCACAGCCACTCTTCTTGTAAAGGAACCTTACCACCAGCACAAGATCCTTCATGGAGACTGGCATGCTGAACCTCTCAGATGCAACCTGAGGAACAGATGCGTATCCCGTATCTTTTATTATGCGTATTTTGCCACTTACAGCTGTTGTGACTTGGCAAGACAGCCAAGCCACTATGAATGGTAGCCGAATGGCACGCATTTAAGCTCACGCAGGCCGGCGTGAGGTCTGGAACAGTTATAGGAGTTGAATCTAGTAAACAAGCTACGTAGCTTCTGGAATACTTAACTTTAATCCATAATTGGTGAACATCGGTCTGATGGTACATGCATCACAAGATAAATAGCAAATGATAATGGCGCCTTGCTAGGTCGTAGCAAATGACGTAGCTGAAGGCTATGCTAACTATCGTCTCGGCAAATGAGAGCGTAATTTGTCAGTGAACCATCGCTAGCAAAGTCGGCTGTACAACTGGGGCGAGTGCTAGGAAGTGTCTCTAGACCTGCCGTGTGGCGGCGCTCGGTCTGCAAACACTGACAGTGGCGACACGCGGGTCCGACGCATACTAACGGACCGCGGCCGATTTAAAGGCTACCACCTAGCAAGTGTGGTGTCTGGCGGTGACACCACGACAGCGCCATCGAGTGGTAAAAATTTCGCTAATTTTTTCTGTTTCCATAACATATCCCTCTTCTTAGATAATATTCCGTTCAGTTCCATTCACATTCGACGTCATTCTGGGTAGTGGTTATCTTCTTACAGCATTTCGAAACTATAATTATAATCTCATTGTAACTTAATATATTTTTAATTGTGAGAGAGAACGCTATACGGAACAAAATTGCATCGTTATTTACATCATTTGCAGACTAGTAATTATGCCTATTACAAGCCACACAGTTTTAGGTTGGGTAGTACTCCAAGTACATGTGGCAAAAGCAAGCCATTAATGATTATTTTCCTCTGGGCAGTGGGTGAGGTGCTGAAGTGTGGACGCGTGGACAAGGACGGGTGAGTCTATACTGACAGGCGTAGTCCACACAGTGGTGCAGTTATGGTCGCGCAAATAACATCACGTCGTAAAATTTGTGACATGTTCGTGGAAAGACGCAGAGAAAAAGAATCGAACACATTGAAGTGTACATACTAAGCTAGAACATTGAAACGTCTCTGTGAAGCCGTTTCATAAGACGCTTGTCGATTTCGGTACAACTTATTCACTTTACTGCCTGATTTTAGTTCAATTCATGAACTCTTCCAGAAAAACTGAGCACTTAAATAAGGCCTATTGAATATTATATGTGTGTTTTAATGTGGGGTTTCGGTTTTGTTTTGTGGGAAACGCTGAGTTGGTCATCGCCTGCTGGGAGCAGACGATGTTGCTTCTCGTTCGAAGGAGAGCACAGGATGACCAACTTAGGTTTCCAGTACCTGAACAGAGAGGTTTGCTCATCTTAGTCGAAGGCTGTGTCGAAGGCTGTTTGTGTGTGTGAAGTTGGTGACGGAGGGCTACCCCTCTGGCAGCTTCCGCTGCGCGGGGAGCTAGGTAATCTCGAAAGAGGAAGCGGCATTCTTCAGTGAACGCTTGGTGAGTACGGATCGAAGCTCTTAAGAGGGGTTTCAGGTGCTAGGAAGCAGGTTGAGTTAGGATCTCGTTATGTTTAACTGTTGAAATACTTAAGAACTTCAGCTTAACTGAAGCGTGTGAAGCGAGTTATTTTTCAGAATGTGCCATAATTATATTGCTTTAAATAAGCGACTTTTGGGTGTTTGAGTTAAAAGTGTGGAAGTTACTTTGTTCATTTTGAACAACGATGAAGTAGAATTTCAAACGGTAAATCTGATTAGGAAAAGCTGGTTATGATCACTTCAACCATACGGGAGTATAATACTGTGTCGAAGCGAGTATGATTTTTAATCTTATATTTTGTGGAAGTTGCTTTTTGTCTTTGTTTGTCGATTTTGTGCCACGTGTCTGGTAATCAATGACCCTTCTGGTCCACCACGGCACCGCAATAGGCTTTAGTTTAACAGTTTGCTTGTTTAATGAGCTATAATTTATGCAAGAATATATTCTGTTCTTTAGTGCGCTTTCTACAAAGCAGCACAGCAGTTTGAGTCAGAATGCACGACCTGCTCTATTTCGGCCGTTTGCAAGCAGCAGACGCAGTTACTATGTTGAATAATTATCGCACAACCTCGTGCACTGGTTAAACCTCTGTCCAGAATAGTGCATGAGTTGAATCGTAATGCGAATCTCACTGAGATATTTTTATGGTATGAATGCAAAGGAGATGATAGTATCATTGTCTCCCACCCTCGTTTTCTGTGTTTCTTCTTGCTGTAGTTAAACTGTGATCTGTTACATTCTCACGTAATTCTTACTTAAATATTTCTAGTCAGGCACCAGTTATGTGCAGTTAGGATGTGCAGCCAAATACTTGGATGCAATAAATAATCTACTTGAAAGATAAATTCTGTCTTGTTGATCTTACCCACTTATTCCGATTTCCAATCCTGAATTAATCAAGTTGCTTCATGCATGACATGGAGTGCTATTTATGTGGCTACTTCAAGAAACTTGCATACTTGTAATTACATTTTTAAAGTAATTAAACCAATAATTTTCTAGCTCCTTTTTTTCTAAATGGTTAGGAACGGCTTGGGCTGGTGGCGACCCTGAATTTCTGAATTTTTATCATTATTTGTGTGAGTGAAGCAGCTAGAAATGCGAGACAACGTATATGGCTCGATGAGAAACTTCGTAAAGATAGTAATACGTTACAACATTTAAAAATATTTGCATTTATTCGTGTTACACCCTGTGCATGTGAGTGTGTGTGTGTGTGTGTGTGTGTGTGTGTGTGTGTGTGTGTGTGTGTGTGTGTATGGTGGTGAGAAACAATCTGAAAATGAGAAACAATCTGAAAAGATTGTAAGGAAGTTGCTGGATAGCTTGTACTGAGAAATTCGATACGTTGCCTAGTTTCTGAGTTAGTAGCATTGAAGTTAGCGAATCAGGTCGTTGCTCGTGAAAATTCAAACGGTCCACCAGATACAATTAGTGTCAGGTGTTCTTCCAGCGGAGATGATGACACACGAGGCTGTTCAGCCTTTGGCTTGGGTTCGATACTTACTACCGTTCCATGTCCAGTTTTTGTATCGCACTCTTGTTCGGTTTTAGGAAACCAAACGGAGAAGGCGTTTGGCGATACCATCTTTGACTTGCGGCTTGAATTTGCGAGCTCAACGGCCTGATTGGTTAATTCAAGGCCAATTAACTCGGAAACGCCAAAACGTACCAGTTTTTTTTCCTTAACAATTACTCCTTGGCACAACCTGTTCTGCAACACCATTAAAAGCTTTTCAGACTTTCTCACCATCCTGTATGTACAGGGTGAGGCAGCTGAAATAGGCCACCGCAGATAATCCAGAATGAATAAAAATATCGAGATGCAGTTTCTGTCAACTTATACCAGACAATGCGGCCAGTTTTCTGACTTTCGCAAATAATTTTTGTAGTCGCCGAATCACGACCTCAACTTTATTTCCCTTAGTGGAACTATATACGTTTTTCTGTGGCATTTGAAAGAAGCTTCTAATACAACTTCAACGGGATACATGTATGTCATTTGATCAAGTAGTATCAAGATGACAGTGCCTCAAAGCACTGTCCCGCCTTCAGACGAAGAGGTTCCACAAACGGCTGTTCAGTTATACCAGATGTAAGCAAACACGCATCTCAGGTACGGTTCGTGTGTTTATTATCACGGTTGTCATACCAAATGCTCATAATGTTGACCTTGAGCATTCTACGTGCTATGAAGTGATCCTAGAGAAACAATACTGCACTCTGAGTTCCATTTGGAGTTAAAGGCAGCACTGCTTCGTGTTATAAGACGTTTCATGCCTTTGGGAGTCTTCGGTGTTTCCTAATAAACCTCCTGTTTTAATTTTAGTCACAGATAAAAGTATAGAATTGTTAAGTTTGCTGGGGCTGCAGACCAAATTCCGTTTCCTGAACGACCGTTCCAATTGTCTCCAGATGTTCTCTTAAGAGGGTCCGTGATTACATGTGCGGGATGGGCGGGACACCCGTCATGTTGGTACCACAATGATTGCCTTCTGTCCAGGGGGGTCTCTTTTAACAACTGAGGCACCAGCGTATCTCAGCAACTCGAGATACTATCGGTTACTTAGATTTCCATCAAGGAAACAGTGACCAATGATGCAGGTCTTGAAAAACACGCACCATGCGTTGATAGACCATGAGCGTTGTTTTTATCCATTTCTTTGAATCAGCGTGAATTTTCAGCTGATGGTTACTGCATATCGCGAAGAGTGACTTGTCCATGGTTTGTAAACGATGCTTCTTCCTTAACAACATTTTGCATAGATATGCCGCATCATGTTGTGCTTTTCGTAGATAACTTTCGGAGAACTGTAACCAATTTTGGAAGTCATTACAATGAAGCTGTAGATGCAGTGAAATGTGAAGGGGATGAAATGCGATGGAGTGTAGTGTTCGCAGACCACTGGTTTAGTTGATACCTTGGTACTACCAAGACCTCTCTTCGTGACATTGGCATTGCGTGTTACAGGTGTTGAAATGTTAGCTTCATTTCTTTCATCAGTTGCTCATCTTTTTTCTTGGCGTGTTTTATTCTCCACACTTCATGTTTCTAGGACTTTTTTTATAATGTTTGTGAAGACAGATCGTTGGTGCTTAGCACGATATGGATACTCTTCAGCACACGACCGCACCGGTGCTCTAATAGTTTGGCGACATTCGTCGGTACACGATATTCACTTTTTGGACTGTCGTATACATTGTGAATGTCTGAGTGGCCTTAGGAGCAAGTTATCTACTTGATACACCATCAGAACGCAGACTGATGCTCTTCAAGCTCAGAGATAAACACAAGAACCACACGTGAATTACGTGTTTGCTTATATCTGGTGTAACTGGGCAGGCGTGTGTGGAATCCCGTCTCCTGACGGCAGGTCGGTGATTGGCGCACTGTTACATTGATGCTATTTGAGCAAGTGCTGTACATTTAATGTGTCTGAAGTACCCTTAGATGTTTCTTTTTCACTGTCCTGATGAAAGAGCACTCGTTTTGTCAACAGCCGACACGTTTAACTTCGATGGCCTCCCTCAAACGCGTTAGTTCAGCAAGTACTGCACTCCGTACAATGTTGCACTTTTCTTGGGGAATTCAGTCAGGATAAAACGCCTCGAATCCCGAAAAACAGAGACAATCACCTTGCCAGCTGATGTGACTGACATGAACTTCTTGTGGGTGGGTGAGTAGGTGTGTTTCCATTATTTTGATTGAACCTTGGATTCGGGTTGAAAGTGGTGAAGGCTTGCTTTATCTATTATCATAAAACGTTTGAGAAATATCACAGGATCTGTCTCACAAACAGTCAAGTTCTCCGCGGGCATAAATTGCCTCTAGCATTTGTTTTCTGCTGTCAATATACTTGTGACCCATCGACATGAGACTTTGTACATGTGTGTCCAACGCGTTCCTGAGATATGTCCACTCTCTCAGCTGTGTAGCGTTCTGCCACGCCGGTCTGCCATGACGATACCCTGGACTGCAGAAAGGTTTCCCTGTACCGGCCTTTGCCAGTCTTCCATTGCGAGGTGTCTCTTGGACAAAGGTGTTGCCCCGCTTGAATTCCGCCACCCACTGGTTCACAGTTCCATTATGTCATTTCCATCACGTCATTATGGATGTTCTGTGCAGTAATGCCCTTTTTCGGAGAATTAATATGAATGGTGATGAGCAGGATCCTTGCTTATTCAAGAGACCCACTCCAGCCTTTGATAGTCGGAAATCGATCCTACAAAAGGGTTCATGAACTTAAATATCTGGGGCTAAGCTTTACAGAAGACGCAGTATGTGAAGCAGAAATCAAAGCCAGGATCCAAGCCGCCAGCCGATCGTACTTTGGTCTCAGTCAACTTCTTGCAACGCGTGGTCTCTCGAGGAATTTCAAATTCCAGCTGTATAAAATAATGATTCAACCCGTAGTACTTTATGGTTATGAAACTTGGAGTGTCCGGAAAAAAGACTTGAACAATAGTCTTGTTTTGAGCAGAAAGTCTTAAGGAAGATCTTTGGTTCGCTACAAAATGAGATGATTGGAGAATGGAGGATCAAACATAATTGAGAACTAGAAGAAATGTACAATAGAATTGTAGGACTGATGAGAACCAAGCGCCTTGTATGGGCAGGACATGTCAGTCGGATGGATAAATGCCGATGGCCTTTAAAAGCTATGGATTATACTCCCTGTGGAAGATGTCCACTAGGAAGACCACAGAAGAGATGGACGGATGGAATCCATGAGGACTTGCTGGAGATTGGAATAGAGAATGATTGGTGCCAGAAGGCACAAGACAGAACCCAGTGGAGGAGGAAACTTGCAGCGATGTCCTCTGGGCCTGATGGCGTAAAGTACTAATATGAGAATTACATTTGCGTGGATTATAGAAGCACCTAAAATTGACTGCCAGCAAACACCAATATACACGTACTCAAGTCTTTTACGCAGATAACCGATGACTATATCTGGTATAATTGGGCAGGCGTGTGTGGAACCCCTTCTCCTAAGAGCAGGTCGGTCATTTGCGGCACTATTATAGACGTTTCACACAGAGCAGTAACACTTTGGCAAACATTATGTGCGTCGTGACCTAGCTACAGAAAGTAAACTGACAAGTTTCTTTTGTGCAAATTTCGTTACTAATAATAGAAATACAGTCTAATGTGAACAAGATACAAGAAAAACACATGACTTTAACTGAAACAAAAAGGCCAAAAGCGTAAAATTATACGAATACAACGTGGTTTAAAAATTATCCAAGGAATTATTTGTGATTATGATCAAGCGAATAATAGAATTTAAGGAAGGGTGAGGGAGGGCGGGGGGGGGGGGGGCAAGAGGGTTGCAATACTATGTAAGTAAGAGTTGTAGACAAGCTCAAACAAACAGATATACTGAATAAAACCCTCAGATACAGATGCAAGGATCTCAATCAGTTGGTTATATGGCTCTGAAATGAATGTTGAAATGTGCTTAAACTGTTAGACGTACAAGTTATTGGATCTGTTGTCACGGATCGGTCAACAGAAGTAAATCACACAGAATAAATGCTGAAGTACTGTATATGAGAAATGAGGCCAACGAGAGACAGATTCTGTCAGAAGATGCTACGTTGGAAGCAGAACTCTTAGCAGCGACTGTCAGCATGGATGTCTCCTAGGTTCATTTTCATTTTCCGTCACAGTTTCTAGCTATCATTGTAACCTTGTAGCAGAATGATATCATAGTTATGGCTCTCCATCTGCATCTGTACCCTGCTATCTGTCTCCAGTCCTCTGTGATCCCTAGCTGGAGCACGTTTTGTCTTACTCCATACTCACATCTCCTCCTAGGTCTTCCCACTGACCAGCTGGCTGATCGGAGCCAGCCCACTGCACTTTTGGGCTGTCTCGCTTCTTCCATTCTCATTAAACGTCCAACTCATTTAAATCGCTTTTCATCACTCAGGTTAGGCTTCTTGTATAGCTCCTTTAGTTTCGTATTGTGGCGTCTTCCCCATTCACCAGTAGCTGGATTTCGGGCTGGTCTATATTTATTTTTATTAGGACCTTTCCCTCAGATGTAACCAGATCTTTTTTTTTTTCAAGTACTACAGATTTGAAAACCATACAATACCATGGCATTATTAATGTTTTATATAGTCTTAATTGCTGAGTCGCTTACATTTGTGTGTAATGTGAGTGATGCCTTAATTGGGCAATAAACTGTAGCTTTGATATTCTGTTACCATAGGGACGGTTCTGAATCTGACAAGTGAAATGGCTTCGGACTGGGCTCGCATTTGTCACCACAATCCGCACTTTCGGATTGCACTCCGGCGTTAGTGCCTATAAGTGACCACGGGGCATCAAATAAAGAGCTGGTCCTGCCTAGGTTGGCTTATTAACACATTTGTAATTGTAGGTACTGTATCCAGCATTAAGAAACACTTCGATAGTAAACAAAAATATTTTTATATAGAGTACTAGTAAGCGATACTTTTGCTCGTTTTTTGTGTTCAATTTGCCATAAATGGATTGAATACTACCACAATGCTTAAGTTAGAAGTTCCTCCCGTAGCATATAAACAACAGGGTTATAAAAATTAGTTTATAAAAGTTTTCCGATTAAAAGTGACATTTCTTTAACTAACTTCCGAAGCTAGCCCAAAGATCACATTTGAAACAGATATTCACAACACAAAATAATGTAGAGACAATAAATGAGAATCGGAAGGTGGCAATGTGCTGCCGCAAAGTGTCGTGTGAGACTACAATTAGAAACGAAAGACCGAGGCTGTAAAACGAGCGACATTTTCACAGATTTCGTAAGACAGTTGCGGAGCTCAATGGAGTATGTTATAGCGAGATAAATTTAAATGTAGCAGATCTGCTTTTGTGTCATACGCCTACTGCAGCTGCCTACGAAATGAAACTGTCGATGATGTACGCTGATGAGCCAAAACATTATGACGACTACCCACCGCGAGGTTCGATGCCTACTGGGCATGAGATTCCCTCCGGGCACGAGAGGTAATAAGGAAAATATGTAAGCGGAAAAGAGACGAGTGGGCATTCATTAAGCGAAGACATGGGCCGCAAATGCGGAAATCCACTGAAATGAGGGGTTTTGGCAGAGAGCGTACTGTTGTGGCCCTGCAGCTGGAAAGGAGAATCTCTGAAAAGGCGAATCTGGTCACCTGTTTGCGAACTACTGCCGTGAACACCTATGGGAAGTGGTTGAACGATGGTGGAATAACGCGTAGGCCGTGTGGTACTGGATATGCGCGTCTCAACACAGTTCTTAGAGGTCGGAAGATCCCACTCTGTGTAAACCAGAATAGGCAGTGATTTGTGCCAGATCTCACGGCGGAGTACAGTGCGCAAGTGTTTCGGAGCAAACCATTCAAAGGCCACGGTTGAATATGGAACTCCATATCACACGACCTCCACGTGTTCCTGTGTTGACCCGACGACACCGTGACTTATCATTGCAGTGGGCACAGCATCACTGAGTTTCCAACGTCGATCAAAGAAACGTGTCGCCTGTAGACTGGATCGCATTTCTCGTAGCACCAGGTCGATGGGTGGGTCCTTACACACCGTCATCCGGGCTAATGGCTGCACGCAACATGCACCGCGCCACAGGTGCAGGCCGGCGAGGGCAGAATTTATGCTATGGGTACGTTGAGTTGGGCTTCCATGGGATCTGTGGTGGTAATCAGAGGCACCATGACGGCACTGAACTACATGAACATTATACGGACCACCTGCGTCTCTTCATGGTTGATGTCTTCTCCGACGGCGATGACATCTTCCAGTATGATAACTGTCAGTGTTGCAAGGATAGAATTGTTCTAGTGTTATTTGAGGGGCGTTATGATGAACTCACACTGATGTCTTGGCCAGAAAATGTGCCCGATGTGTCCCCTCTTGAGCACATATAGGGCGCCAGCTGCATACCCGTAAACCTCAATCCCGTAATAATGTAGGAATTGCTTGTCTTGTGCGTAGACATCAGGTGCCAAATATTTCTGGAATTCTGTCAATGACTTTTAGAGTCCATTCCAAGTAGACTCTCTGTTGTACTGTGTCTGAAAAGCGAAACAGTATGCTATTAAACGGATGGTCACAATGTTTTGGCTCATCGGTGTATAAGGCATTAGGCATTAGACTGAATCCATGCAATCCGAAAGACAGCAAGGGGAAATAGATGCGAAGACGACCTGCATCCAGTTTGCTGTTCGGCATAATAAACGACAGCCTGTACATAGGAACTAAAAAAAATGAGTATCTGTTACATGACGACAAACTTTGCTTTAGGAAAGGTAAAGGCAGAAAACTGGCAGTTCTGATCTTACGTTCTATTGGAAGCAAGACGTGCAGTAAGGCAAATCAAACACTCATATGAGCAGTCGACCTAGAAAAAGCATTCGATCTCAAGTGGTACAAGATGTTGGAAATTCTTAGAAAAAACTTCTCCTATGTCAGCAAAGACGAGTAATTTGAAGTGTAAAAAACAAAAGGGGAATAATAAGAATGAAAGTCGAAGAGAAAATTCAAATGGTTCAAATGGCTCTGAGCACTATGGGACTTAATATCGGAGGTCATCAGTCCCCTAGAACTTAAAACTGTTTAGACATAACTAACCTAAGGACATCGCACACATCCATGCCCGAGACAGGATTCGAACCTGCGACCGTAGCGGTCAAGCGGTTCCAGACTGAAGCGCCTAGAATCGCACGGCCACGCCGGCCGGCAGGAGACCTCAATCCTGCCCACGAATGAGCTCTCACTCGACACCACTAAGTCGCAAATGGTGGTGGTTTCGGTTCAGTGGAATGCACGTTACGGGGCTCGGAGGTATCCTTGAAGTAACCCATTTTTAATAGTTCGGTGTGTAACTGTAGTGCAAACTGCTGCTCGAATTGCTGCCGCAGATAGAGTACGGTGCTCCAGAGCCATACGCCGAACACGATGGTCTTCCTTCTCGGTAGTGCCACGTGGCCGTCCGGAGCCCGCTCTTCTTGCGACCTTTGATTCTGGGACGACAGCTGACAGTAATCATGTACAGTAGCTACGTTCCCGCCAAGTGTTTCTCAAATTTCGCAGGAAGAACATCCACCTTCTCGTAACCCTGTTCCAGGACCTCGTTCAAATTCAGTGAAGTGTTGATAACGGCGTCTTTATTGGCTGAAAGACATTCTCGACTATCGTCAACTCACCACGTCCAGTCTCAGAAGAAACCAACGCCCGCCACAGTTACAGTGCGTATTTAAACCAAACTTGCTTTGCCTCCTCATAGTGGCGCTACTAGCACCACTCTTATCAAGTCTCACGAAGTCTGAACAGACACCATCTTCAGATGTTGAAACATGCCTACCAACTTTCGTTTGTGTCGCGCAACTCCTTCTTCCTGTTGCGACTCTTTTTCCGACAGCGGACGTTTACATAACGTGCATGTACTCGGGGCGCGGCCGCGATTGGGGTTGCAGCCCGACGCCACGGTAACTCGGAGGACGGACGAAAGCAACGTTTCAGATTCCGCTTTGTGTGATTAAACCGGTCGGCAATTGACTTTTTTTTTCGGCCTGTCTAGTGCGTGCGCCTGTCCCGTTGACAGAGTCGCTGCGCCCGGAGATGGATCGCCACGAGGGCGAGACAGATGGGCCGCGCGGCTAAAAAACGAGACGTGCGGTCCGCCCACTCAGCTAACAGCCGCCCCGCGCCTCCCACCTAACCACACAGCTGGGCTCGCGCGGGGCACAGACTAATGGCAGGCGTCCGGCAGCCCGTTGGCCAGCAATCGCTGCGCTGGTAGACTCAAACACCCTGCAGCGGCGTGCGCCCCCTGAATGACACCTCCGTGTCCACTTCAACAACTACCCTGAAAAGCTGTCGTACGGAGTACGCACAGACTCAACTAACGCAAAGGCAATGAAATGCGTTCGTGGTGTATGTGAGAGGTGGCATGAGCCCCCTCTCATATTTCTATCTTACGATTCTCCTCTCTAATTGCATGCAGTGAAAAGTCGCTATTCCTTCACACGCGGACTTCCCACACAGCGTCTCTCCTCACCCGGGTGGTCCGGTCAGAGGCGGGCTCTGCTGCATCCGGAAAGCGTTAAGCCGACGGGTGTGAGGAAGTCGAGTGAATGCTTTGCAGACGCCGACATTGTCAAGAGGCACGCCCGCAGGGCCTGAAGTAGCGGCTGGGCTAGAGGTTCCGTTACTTCGCAGAAACTTAGCGAAAACACTTTCTGGAGGGCTACCAGCGAGGCGTGGGAATGACTTGTGTACCCAGGCAGCTGTGGCGGGAAAATTCCCGCGCTTTCTGCAAAATAGTAACTGTGATTGGCTTGCTCAGGGCATAGCTCCGTGACGTAGCAAAATCAGCGCATAAATTGGCGCCAAGAATCTCCATTGGTGGAATGGTAGTGCTCCGGCAATAGAGTGGAATTTTCCGCCGGTTTTCGAGTTGCTGATTGGAACGTTTAACCACGGCCACTGTCGTAGGGGCGGGAATGTTGTCTGTTCGGCCTGTACGGGTGCTCTAGGTAGTCGGCTCTCGCCTTTCAGTCTAGGACGTCGAAGCAACCAGCCATCGCCTCCGGTACGCCAGATCGTGTTCTGGCAGTTAAGAAGACAGTTTGGTAATGTATGTCCGCAGCACCGGCAGACAGGGATTTTCCTAGGTGATAATCAGAGCTCAGCAGAGCGCGCCTGTTTGTCTTTTTTCTAACTTTGTTCTGTCTTGGGTAGCAGCAATTAATGTTGGGTTGGCTATGTGTTTTCTCTAAGATTTGAGTTGCAAGGAATTGGCTGCACATACCACCTCGTCATAATCCTCACAATCTAGTTTAGGGACAACTTCACATTCACAGCGTTTGTATTAGTATCCAGTTTGAGCCAATTTGATGTATTGTTTCATGTGTTTTTGTTTATTATTTTGTGTTTAGTCTTAATAAATCATATTGTTATTTTGGACAGAACTTTCATTCTGTTAATCGGTAGAGCAACCCCATCATTCCTCACTATGTTAATGAAACCTTCGTTTATTTAACTTATTTATCAAATTAAATTATTGCAGGTGCCAAACTCTCTTCTACTCCACTGGCAGGGTTGATTAGCGTCAGTTCGCGTATTTTTTTTATCCTTGTGCAACAGCAAAAGTTGGAGTTAGAAGGGGGGGGGGGGGGGGCTTAGAGCATCATGTACATATGTAGATTCTAGAAGAATTGAGTGTTAAATACACTGCTAGCCCCGGCACCTCGCATATGTAGATGGATCCAAGTCTATCTAAGTCGCTGTTAGTGCTTACTGGGTAACCTGAGGCAAACAATAAGGCCTATTCAAGCTGGATCCACACTCCACTATTACACTGAAGAGCCAAAGAAACTGGTACACCCGCCTAATATAGTGTAGTGCCCCACGAGCACACGGTACTGCAGCAACACGACGTGGCATAGACTCGACTAGTATCTGAAGTAATTCTGGAGGGAATCGACACCAAGAATCCTGAAGGGCTGTCCATAAATCCTTAAGAGTACGATGGGCACAGCACGTTGCAAGGCATCCCAGATATGCTCAATAATGTTCGTGTCTGGAGAGTTTGGTGGCCAGCGGAAGTGTTTGAACTCGAACGAGTGTGTCTGGAGCCATTCTGTAGCAATTGTGGACGTGTGGCGTGTCGCATTGTCCTGCTGGAATTGCCCAAGTTAGTCGAAATGGACAATAGACATCAATAGATGCAGTTGATCAGACAGGATTATTAAGTACGTTTCAGCAGTCACAGTCGTATTTAGAAGTATCATGGGTCCCATCTCACTCCAACTACACACGCCCCACACCATTACAGAGCCTCCACGAGCTTGAACAGTCCCCTGCTGACATGCAGGGTCCATGGATTCATGAGGTTGTTTCCATACTCGTACATGTCCATCAGTTTGACAAATTTGAAACGAGACTTCTCTGACTAGGCAACATGTTTCTAGTCATCAATGCAATGTCGGTGTCGATGGGCCCAAGCGAGGCGTAAAGCTTTGTGTCGTGCAGTTATCAAGGATACACGAGTGTGTCTCCGGCTCCAAAAGCCCATATCGATGACACTTCGTTGAATGGTTCGCACGCTGACACTTTCTGATGGCTCAGCACTGAAATCTGCAGCAATTTGGGGAAGAGTTGCACTTCTCTCACGCTAGACGATTCTCTTCAGTCATCACCGGTCCCGTTCTTCAGGATCTTTTTCCGCCCGTAGCGATGTAGGAGATCTGAGGTTTTACCGGATTACTGATATTCACCGTACACTCGTGAAATGGTCGTACAGGAAAGTTCCCGCCTCATAGCTACCTCGGAGATGCTGTGTCCCATGAGGCGACTATAACACTTAAATCTTGATAACTTTCCACTGTAGCAGCAGTAACTGATCTGACAACTGCCCAGACACTTGTCTTATATAGGCGTTGCCGCCCGCAACGCCGTATTCTGCCTGTTTACATATCCCTATATTTGAATACGTGTGCCCATACCAGTTTCTTTGGAGCTTCAGTGTAGGTGCTCAGAGAGTGGTAAACACTTTTTAAGAGTGCCAATTAATTTAGTTGTATTTTGTTGTTGTTAAAGAGTAATACTATTTTCGTTATCAATTAATTGAGATTCATGACAGTGGTTTGTGCTAGTTAGTAGACCCAGCCTAATTGCCCGGAGTTAGGGGCGGGTACTGGCCCCTACGGGCTTGCTCTGGAGCCGGATAGAATTGCTAATTTAGTATTTTAAATAGCAAGCAGAATCACTCCGTTACTTATATGTTTAAACATTAGTATTGTGTACTTTGTAAAAGTCTGTTTTGTCTTCTGGGTAATAGACCATTAAAGTAACAGATAGATTAAAAAAGTTATCGGCAAACCCTGATATTTTTAATTTTTCTGTTTGAACTTTAATTCCCTTTCCAGATTCCCCTTTGGTTGCCTTTACAGCTACCACGATATAGTAAACAACATTATTGTTAAGCTAGTAGACCTGTCCCACTCCCCTCCCAACTACCAGGTTCGTTTATGTCAAAAATGGTTCAAATGGCTCTGAGCACTATGGGACTCAACTGCTGAGGTCATTAGTCCCCTAGAACTTAGAACTAGTTAAACCTAACTAACCTAAGAACATCACAAACATCCATGCCCGAGGCAGGATTCGAACCTGCGACCGTAGCGGTCCTGCGGTTCCAGACTGCAGCGCCTTTAACCGCACGGCCACTTCGGCCGGCTCGTTTATGTCCTTCGACTCTTGTAACTGCAGTGAGAAATTTTGTACAAGTTGTATGTGACCTTCTCCGGTTACCTTTAGAATTTCACATTTTCAAATGCTTTCGTGGGATCTGTTAGCCTTTCTTCAGTGTATCTTCGAAGAGATTAGTATTGCGTCACGAGTTCCAACAGTTCTCCGGAATGAAACAGATGTTTACTGATGTCAGCTTCTACTAGTCTTCCCATTACTCTATAAACAATTACTATTTGGCAGTCATGCATCATTACAATAATGGTTCCCATATATTTATGCCGGTTAGCAACTCCTTTTTTGGAATTGAAATTACTACATTTTTTTCTATATCTGAGAGATTTTTTCTGTGCTTGCGCAGCAGTATTATTCGTCTTCTTCCCTTCTTCCTCTTCCGTAGTGTGCTGGAAGCAAGGTTATCGGTATCCCGCTTAACAAGCGCAGTTCTCTGTAGTTTTACTTTTGTGATCATTATCGAAGATGTACGTTGTAGATGGCGTATGTTCTAGAATCTTATTAGAATTAGCTTACTCTGAATTTCAAGAGTGGGGTTCGATTCAAAGAATGTCACGCCACACTGAGTCAAGACAAAGTATTTCAAACGGCAGCATTCATACTAAGCGCTGGCAGAATGGAAACGAAGTGAATGTCACGTAACATCACGCAAAGGATTCTCTAGCAGAAATTTTGACGATGACTGAAGCCGATGGATTGAGGTCAGCGCCTGACCAAGGGCAGCTCAATCCTCTGCCAACACCTGAATCTGCCGCGCGGAGTGGCCGCGCGGTCTAGGGCCCCATGTCACGGATTGCGCAGCCCCTCTTGCCGGAGGTTCGAGTCTTCCCTGGGGCACGGGTGTGTGTGTGTTGTTCTTAGCATAAGTTAGTCTAAGTGGTATGTAAGTCTAGGGACCGATGATCACAGTAGTTTGGTCTCATAGGAATTCATACACATACATCTGTATCTAACACACACTGGTGGAAGTGGAAAGCGTGACAGCGAAATCACCGGTCCAGTATTTATCAATGTCTGTCGAGATGTTCGTCTCGTAACTACAATCCTATCAAAATAACTTGACGGCTGGCACTTCACGCGTTGGTTTCCTCCAATCAGAAAGCCCAAAGTGAAGCCCGTACCGTTCGCCGTTGCCAAACTACCACATCAACTAGTCAGTTCGCTTCCAATTCCTTGTCCGGCATTCCTTCTTTCTTGATGTGTTTGCATCCCACATCATGGGTCTGGTACTTATATTTCGTACTTCAGCACTCATGATAATCACTAAAAAAGCCCCCCCCCTCCGCCCACACACACACACACACACACACACACACACACACACACACACACACACTCACAATTGTGCTGACGAAATACAAAAGTTTCATACACAGCACTAACGAACCACTGTGACTGGGACACGACACTCATTATTAATACTTCACCCACTGTTGTGGCGCCGCGCAGTGGTTACTGTATAAACCTGATATGTAAAAGATGGTAGGTTCGCATCTCGTCAAATGATTCAAGTTTTTTTTTAATTTCTAAATCTTATCAAAAGACTTTTATTATTATTTTTAACTAATCAATTAGTTTAAATGTAATTTTTATTTCTAATTCTTTGCTGCGTTGTCTTCAGCACCGTACTGACTGTTTTATTTGCTCATATTTTTCTTCCTATCCTTCTCTTTTCGTTTGGTACCTGCCTGTGTTGAGTATAATCTGCAACCAAGTGCCAACGACGACTGCTCATCAGTTTGTAACGCGGCAGCTCCTGTAGCCAGTGTGAGGAGAGTTTCATGTAACCAATGATAACGCGATATTGCAGTTTGATTTTAGCGCTGAAACTGAATTTTCCTTCTGCCTTATATTTGATCATAGACGTTAGCCTTAATCGTCGTGAACAAAGAGGTCGCGGTCGTGATTTTAGTTCTGCCACAGATTTGCTGACCGCGCTTCTCTCGGATGCACTGCCCATCACAAGGCTGTAGTTAGGTTAGGACATGAGTTTCAGTTCACGGCTACAAAACACGTCGTGTTCCTCAGTTCAGTCAGTGGTCACTGAAAGTCAGCCTTCGTATCTCGAAGCGGCCACTCCCAAAATTGCTCCACGTTACAATTTAACAGTGTTTTCCGGCAGCCGTTGTGGCAACACTGTAGCAGAGAGTGACAGACGTCAACTATCAAGAAATTTTAACTGGAATATAGCACCGGTATTAAATAATACAACTTCAATTTCACTTATAACTACTATTTAAAATCAACATCAGTGTGAGGTGTGACTTCCTTGGGTACGAGTACACTTTTTACCCTTGTAATGCCGCGCGGGGTAAGCCGCCGTGGTCAAGGGCGCCTTGCCACGGTTCACGCGGCTCGCCCCGTTGGAAGTTCGAGTCCTCCCGTGGGCTTGGGTGTTTGTGTGGTGTCTTTAGCGTACGTTGGTTGAAGTTAGATCAAATAGTGTGTAAGCCTAGGGACCGATGACTTCAGCAGTTTGGTCCCATAGGAACTAACCACCCGTTGTACTGTGGACGGAACAGCCTCTACGCCATGCCTGAAACACTCGCTATGTCATTTCATGAAGAATAGAGGCTGGCGTGAAGCTATACGTCTTCCCATCGCATCCCAGAGATGCTCTGTGGGTGACTAAACCAAGGGACGGGGCAAGTCAGTCAAGGATCGGTACATAACTCAAGGCGTTTGAAGTGTGAGGTCTCGTATTATCCTGGTCATGTAGAGAGTGACAACAGCATTTATCGTTCTTGCCACGTACTGACGAGCATTCAACCTCCACTCAACTAGCAGATCAGTCCAAAAGCTGCCCACACGGTGTGTCCAGAAGTTGGAGAGGTGTTCGTTTGGAGAATCGCTGATGCCAGTGACCTTTAACCAGGTCGTCTGAGGACACGTTCAAGCCAATGTAATCGGCACAAACATATTCGTCGCTAAACACCACAAGATGCCACTCTGTGTCCCAGCTGATGCTAGCTCTCCACGACGCAAGCCTCTGATAACTGCGAAATTGGCCACAGACGCCGCAGTAGCGACTTGCATTGGTAAGACATCAGGATTGTACAGAGCCCAGCTTGTTCCTAAGCCTAAATCACTCGATTAGAATCAATGTTTACTAAAAATAGTGATGATGTTTAGTGGAAACTATGAGTTTTAGAATTTGTTAATTTGTCTCCGTTTATTAAAATCAATGCTGATTAATGAAGGAATTCTTGTAAGCTGATCTCTGTAAATTGTGCGTGGTAGCACAAAAAAGTTCACTTATTTTTGAGTGTCCTGTTGACTGAGTCCCCGTGGTCCGTATAGTTGTATAACTTGATTTTTATCTTCGATTTTTTTGTTCGGGAAATGGGAGTGTGGTGACCTGAAACCATCGCGATAGTATAAATTGGACGTAGCATTTAAAACCAAAATGTTGTTACTGACGGCCGGGGTGGCCGAGCGGTTCTAGGCGCTACAGTCTGGAATCGCGCGACCGCTACGGTCGCACGTTCGAATCCTGCCTCAGGCATCGATGTGTGTGATGTCCTTAGGTTAGTTAGGTTTAACTAGTTCTACGTTCTAGGGGACTGATGACCTGAGAACTTAAGTCCCATAGTGCTCAGAGCCATGTGAACCATTTGTTGTTACTATGTTATGCTAGTACGTGCAACTTCTATAACATGTGGTGTCTAGTGAGCCCAAATTTATTTTGTAACGCACAAGCGCAACTGTTCCAAACCTACACATTCACCTTGTGCCCTACCTCCCACCAGATGGCCCAACAATCTGTATGCGAAATGTACATCAACATCAGCAGGGAATAATACAATGCAACGTCGTCGCTGGGATCTTACCCAAAATAAACAAAGCTAAGTTACGATGGGACTATATTTTATTACAATGAGCACGCGCCATTTACACCACATGCTTTATTTATGGTTTTAGGAAGTAGTAATAGAATTATTACGCTAATTATGTACAAAAATAGCTAGGCCACGAAATGATGCTCTATAGGGAAAACCAATGTCAATAGAACAAGATAATAGTCACACATCTTATGACTGCTGTGCACCACTACATTCAAATCTATCACAATTGTCGACGACCGCTGGTCACAAGGGCCCAGCGAGAAGTAGGAAGAAGTGTCACGCTGCAGCAGTATCATCTCAAGACTGGCTCACACAGTGAGTGTTTGTTCTAGCCATTCCGGGGTCCGTACCTCCATCCAGGCTACATGAGGTTTTATATAATTTTATAGCGACTGCAGCTTGAAAAGTAGGCAATGTTCTTTGCCTGTATGTCTTTGTAAGATGGCAAGAACTATGCCCCTTACATGAAGTCATTAAAGATCACCAAACTCATGTTGAACGGACAGTAGGGCTGAACAAAAATGACTGACAAGGCACAATGCATCTTGTAGAGGGTATAGTATGGACGTATTGGAATAATTAATGTTGGGTGATGGTTTTAAAGTAATTCACGCGACGTGGAGACTTTGTGGAAACGCGTCGATTTACTGGAGGCTAGTATATCCCAGGGAAGTATTCAGAGTTGGCTGCGGCCGGGTGGCGGCGTGCAGCTGGGGAGAAGCGAAGGAAAGCGACAATAGGCAGCTTAGGGCGGCTCGGGGCGCGGCCTCCAGCTGCCTTAAGATGAGTGACAGTGAAGAGGTGGTTGACGCCATGCTGGTGTACTGGGAAGCAGACAGAGAACTTGTATGCCTGTTGATATATGTTTGTCGTCCTGTTTTCAGTGAAACATGCGAGAAAGCCGCGCAAAGCTACGGTGGAGCGGTCAACAGAGGCCGAAATATGCGTGTTCGTGAATATAGCAAATTCATGCTGAATTCAGGGTCTTCAAAGTCTGAAGTAAATCAGGTGCAGAGCGACAGAATGAAATACGCCAGCCTCTGAGGGGAACATAGGACAAAGGAATTTGAAGTACTCTCCTGGGAGTCAGAATTTCGGAAAAATTGGTGTTTTATGCAGATGCTAACCTTGATGGGTGGCCTGGGAGGAGCTAAATAGCAGAAGTTGAGAGGAAGGGAAATTTTGTGGGAATTTGTTCACTTTCCAGAGCAGGCATTGGTTGGCACTGGGAAGCAACATATAATTAATGTGACATGCGCTGCAATTGGCATAAGTGATTTTACAGGAGGGAAAACCGAGGTGAAGAGTGGACTGGCAGAAGTCTCCGTAGAAGTTTGTTTTCTTCCGTTGCCAGCTTGCCTAGAGTGCGGACGTGGCGTTCTTTACTCAGCTTGCCTGAGAAAGAGTGAGCATATCTGCAGTTTATGACTTAGCAAACGGAACGATTGAGCTTGGAGATAGAAAGTTTTCGTTCAGCTATGTACTGAGAAAGATAGCTAGGAGTGAATAGACGAGTGCAGCTTTGCAGCACCACGAGGCCAGCCGACCTCTGCACAATGATGCCGCCCCACCATGCTGAATTCGGTGATATTGCGCCTGTTCCGGGTTGAGTTAGGCCACTGATTAATTTGTTGGATCACGCCGGCAAAGTTTCCACAAAGGTTTCATGCGCCGTGTATTGTAGAATTCTTCTCGCATTTCGTATTACGCCTGGGTCAGTCGATAGGAATTAATTTTGATTTATAGCGATTTACTCCATGTAGACGCAATTTATTCCCACTGTTGTTAGAAGAGTCATGCAATGTGATGATTGAAGGTCGTGAGTTAAAATAAATTTGTGCTAATCGACTGTATCTGTTTTCAGTCAAGTAGTTGAAATCCCAAGTCACTATCTTAATTAATTTTATGTTCAACATTTGCATCTGGTGTTCAATAGCTGAATATAACATCAATGTGCACCCCTTTTTAATTAAAAGGGATCGATTCTGAATCAATTAATGTCAACACTGCCACTGCAGTTCAATCAGGAGTCACAGTGCCTTATTACTTTCTTTGAGTTATCCGATATTGTGGCAGTTTTGCACTCTCTGTTGATCTGTTAGTCAATTAGCTGGGGTGAACACACGCCAAAACCAGATAAGTAACGGGTGGGGTGTAAACAGGACATACACAGTTTGAATGCATGGCTTCGATTTCTGGCTGACTGCAGTGTTTTAGGTGCGCATGACAGGATCGCAGGCACCAGCCTGTCAGAGGAATTTCGCTGCGGAGCATATAGGTTTCACATCCTAGGAAAGTATCCCCATGGGATACTAAAAGAGATATAGGAGTCCAGTTGCAGACTCCTATAGTCATCAGGTAAGACCAGGGTGGAGTGTGGTGGTGCATCAAGGCAGTAATACAGAATTATCTTCCAAAGCACTGTGCGACAGCCTGGCCTACAGACCAGTGGCCTTGTCAGCAGCGGAAGGCCGGCACGCACTAGATTTGGAGTTTCAACAGCACAGCAAAGTGTCGGGCGCCGCTATTATGCAATGGGGTGTCTGTCGATCCATAGGCGCCGACGGCCTCCAGCCTCGATCTTCAAAATGATCTCGTTGACATCGAAGGTTTACAGTCAGGAGTGACGCCCCCAGGTCGACCTGAAGTAGTCGCCTGCTTGCAGGTGTCAACTCTCAGCCGCCATTTAGAAGACAGGAGCTGGCAACAGCGGTGTCTGTCATAGGAATGGGAAGAGCAGCAGCAGTGACCATTCCTTTCGAAGGCGGATAATGGACAGCATTCAGGTCATGCAGGTCAAGCCTCCAACGGACCTCCAGGGTGGAGTCGCTACCGCAAACCATTAGCATTGCCTCCAAAGTTGGCAGTGCAGCTGGCAGCAGGATCATCATTCCAGCTGGACTCGTGGTTTCATAGACGTTCCGTTACCGTCCCTGCCACATGGAGGCAAACCTTTTTCTAATGTTTCTGCCCTGGCTGTTGCTCTGTGCGTTGGTGCACTCTTTGATACAGTGAGTGACGTTTATATGCAAAATAATTAATAAAACTAATATGATAAAAGGTTCTATACATGGAAGAATCCCGGAGATACTAAAAGGTATCAGATAGATTATATAATGGTAAGACAGAGATTTAGAAAACAGGTTTTAAATTGTAAGACATTTCCAGGACCAGATGTGAACTCTGACCACAATCTATTGGTTATGAACTGCTGATTAAAATTGAAGAAACTGCAAAAAGGTGGGAATTTAAGGAGATGGGACCTGCATAAACTGACTAAACCAGAGGTTGTACAGAGTTTCAGGGAGAGCATAAGGGAACAATTGACAGCAGTGGGGGGAAAGAAGTACAGTAGAAGAGGAATGGGTAGCTCTGAGGGATGAAGTAGTGAAGGCAGCAGAGGATCAAGTAGGTAAAAAGATGAGGGCTAGTAGAAATCCTTGGGTAACAGAAGAAATATTGAATTTAATTGATAAAGGAGGAAACAAAAACGCAGTAAATGAAGCAGGCAAAAAGGAATACAAACGTCTCAAAAATGAGATCGACAGGAAGTGCAAAATGGCTGAGCAGGGATGGCTAGAGGAAAAATGTAAGGATGTAAAGGCTTATCTCACTAGGGGTAACATAGATACTGCCTACAGGAAAATTAAAGAGACCTTTGGAGAACAGAGAGCCACTTGCATGGATATCAAGAGCTCAGATGGAAACCCAGTTGTAAGCAAAGAAGGGAAAGCAGAAAGGTGGAAGGAGTATATAGAGGGTCTATACCAGGGCGATGTACTTGAGGACAATATTATAGAAATGGAAGAGAATGTAGATGAAGATGAAATGGGAGATACGATACTGCGTGAAGAGTTTGACAGAGCACTGAAAGACCTGAGCCGAAACAAGACCCCCGGAGTAGACAACATTCCATTAGAACTACTGACTGCCTTGGGAGAGCCAGTCCTGACAAAACTCTACCATCTCGTGAGCAAGATGTATGACACAGGCGAAGCACCCTCAGACATCATGAAGAATATAATAATTCCAATACCAAAGAAAGCAGGTGATGACAGACGTGAAAATTACCTAACTATCAGTTTAATAAGTCACAGCTGCAAAATACTAACGCGAATTCTTTACAGACGAATGGAAAAACTGGTAGAAGCCGACCTCGGGGAAGATCAGTTTGGATTCCGTAGAAATATTGGAACACGTGAGGCAATACTGACCTTACGACTTATCTTAGAAGAAACATTAAGGAAAGACAAACCTACGTATCTAGCATTTGTAGACTTAGAGAAAGCTTTTGACAATGTTTACTGGAATACTCTGTTTCAAATTCTAAAGGTGGCAGGAGTAAAATACAGGGAGCGAAAGGCTATTAGTACAGAAACCAGATGGCAGTTATAAGAGTCGAGGGGCATGAAAGGGAAGCGGTAGTTGGGAAGGGAGTGAGATAGGGTTGTAGCCTCTCCCCAATGTTATTCAATCTGTATATTGAGCAAGCAGTAAAGGAAACAAAAGAAAAATTCGGAGTAGGTGTTAAAATCCATGGAGAAGAAATAAAAACTTTGAGTTTCGCCGATGAGATTGTAATTCTGTCAGAGACAGCAAAGGACTTGGAAGAGCAGTTGAACGGAATGGACAGTGTCTTGAAAGGGGGATATATGATGAACATCAACAAAAGCAAAACGAGGATAATGGAATGTAGTAGAATTAAGTCAGGTGATGCTGAGGGAATTAGATTAGGAAATGAGACACTTAAAGTAGTAAAGGAGTTTTGCTATTTGTGGAGCAAAATAACTGACGATGGTCGAAGTAGAGAAGATATAAAATGTAGACTGGTAATGGCAAGGAAAGCGTTTCTGAAGAAGAGAAATTTGTTAACATTGAGTATAGATTTAAGTGTCGGGAAGTCATTTCTGAAAGTATTTGTATGGAGTGTAGCCATGCATGGAAGTGAAACATGGTCGATTAACAGTTTGGACAAGAAGAGAGAAGAAGCTTTCGAAATGTGGTGCTACAGAAGAATGCTAAAGATTAGATGGGTAGATCACATAACTAATGAGGAGGTATTGAACACATTTGGGGAGAAGAGGAGTTTGTGGCACAACTTGACGAGAAGAAGGGACCGGTTGGTAGGACATGTTGTGAGGCATCAAGGGATCACAAATTTAGCATTAGAGGGCAGTGTGGAGGGTAAAAATCGTAGAGGGAGACCAAGAGATGAATACAGTAAGCAGATTCAGAAGGATGTAGGTTGCAGTAGGTACTGGGAGATGAAGAAACTTGCAGAGGATAGGGTAGCATGGAGAGCTGCATCAAACCAGTCTCAGGACTGAAGACAACAACAACAACAACAACAATACGATTAATTAAACTATATGGTATCTACCAAGAACCAAGTTCTCCCTGATGCAATTTTAGAGTGCAAGGGTATGCATGTGCCCCAAAATTAAACTGAGCTAGATTTCTCTATATGAGATTATAAATGATGTTAAAATTTCACATGAAACATAAGAGGATAATAAATATTAAGATGTAATGGTCTTGGTAAATTCTTGCATAAACAATCTTAGATTTGGGAAGTATTCAGGCAGCTATGTTTAAACATAATAAGATTTCTCTATTCAAAATTTAAAAATTATATTTAAGTATGACAAAACATACAAATCACCAATTGTTAGAGATAAGTGGTTACCAGAGTTATTATAATTAATAAAAAGAATATAATTATACTTAATATAAAAGAAAATGAGTATAAATAGTGAGTTTTTTTTAAAAACATGGTGTCTCCTAAGACCTGATTCTCACACATGCAATTCCTGAGTGTGGAAGCTATGTATGTGCCTGTAGATTGAACATAACTGAATTCCTCTATATGACATTGTAAATAAGGTTTCAAATTTCACGTGAATAATAAAATAATAAGAATATTGACATATAGCAAAACAATTATACCTTTGCAGGCTATTAATCATAATTGATACTAAAGTTATCCCCAACACAAATGAAAATACAAAAATATTCAGATAGCTGAAGGTTATACATGATTAATTCCTCTATACAAGATTTTATTTGGGACAGTAGATTACTAAACCAGAAACAACGTTAATATAACTTAAACGCTAGAAGTGTCTAGGACAGCTAAGTGTGCTGGGGGTCGACCTCCATAGCCTCCCCTCTCTCTGGATAGCTGCAGTTGACAGAAGGGCTGGGCAGTTGACAAGCGCCACACAATCAGACGTTTGTTAAGAAGGACGCTATATTTCTGTTGGCTCTCCCAGTGCATTCTGCGGGGGTGGGGATGGCTATGACATCATGTGTCCTGTTTTCCTTCACTGTCAGCGCTCCTGGTGACTTCAGACTTTCGCAACTTCATCTTTCAGAGGCTCTTTTCTGCTGGTTCGGCACCTGAGTAGTTACTGCTGCGTCGTACCTGGTCTTCCTTACGACACTCTGCTTTGTCGTTAGTATGACGGTATCTCTCGGCTCCCACGATGCCATTAGCTTTCGCTTGCAGACTTCGGCACTCTGTCGTTCCCCTGTGCTGCGATAGTTTCCGCGTTTGCCGCAATTCACTCGGCATTTACCCCTAGCTGGAAATCTACTGGTCATTGACACTGGCGGTTCGGCTTCTGGGAGCTTGGGAGGTAGAGCACGGACGAATTTTAAGTGTCCACTGGGTATAGTAGCCGGGTGCATAACAGGGGTGTGAGCGTGGAATTGATCTAAGACATACCCTTTACCCTGTGGCTCCTGCAAGATGCAATTTCCACCCCCACGCTACTACAGAAGTCAGACAGACGCTCCTAACGTTCTAAAGAGAAATGCCTGAAAAACTTTCAGCAATAAATATCTTCTGGAGTCATCCGCTGTAAGGAAATGACACAAAAATTCACAAAATTTCTTACATAACTAGTGGGATACTTGGGTACTGGAGTAGTGCTAGTTAGTGTAAGAAAAACATAAAACTCACGAAAATCATTATTTATTTTGCAAAAATTCAGAGAAATAACAATGTCACTTTTAGTTATTAACTGAAAAAGTTATTTCTGGGCTCTTTTCACAGTGTGAAGTTACCTCTTAAGGATAGGATTCGCTAATGAAATTTCTATACAAAGTTTAAGATTGTTATTGACTTGGCAGAATCGCTGAGAGGCGCGCCTACTCAACTTGAATAATTATCCGTTAGAATGTTGCTGGGTATGGTCGAGGCTGTCGCATGTGAAATGCAGTGAAGTGTACTGTTGTGGAGGAAATATGGGGCTCGCAATAGCTGTAGCGCACAATACCGTAAGCTGCGATGACTGCTGTCTGCGCCGCTCGCTGCTGACAAGTAAGATACCTCTCGTTCTATCTGGATTGACCTTCGCCAATCAAACTCTCTCTACGCCTTGATGAAGTCAAGGACTCCTATTCGACATTAGTCTAACTATTGGCATGGTACACCGGTCAGATAACCAGTCCACCGTGATGTCACTCAAAAATTCGCTCGCAGGCGTTTAACTATAACTCTGTCCGTTCACACCGCACAATAAATATGTTGGCCAACACAGTGAACAACACTTAATCGCAAGGATTCAATATAGAGTCGCACTTCGATTCGGTCTTGACAGAGGTGCTCTCCCAGTGGAGTACTGAGGAGAGACTTGTTCCTCGTTCTTTGAGTACACGTACGAGCGCGCACGCTCTCGTTACGTGTTCTCACTCCAAGAGCGACAACGGAACGGCCCCTCTCCACGCCAGACGCGAAGGGGTATATCTTTTGGTCTCTTCCATTACTCCTTCAGCTCAAGGCGTCAGAAATATCGTCTGCAATCGGCATTGCTCTTCTAAAACTGGGGAATGACGTTTCGTTTAAGGCGACCAATCCGGAAATCTGTAGTATCGGCGTTTGGCGTTTGCTGTCTTCCTGTGAAAATCTCTGAAACTGCATGCTATGTGTAAAGAATGCGTAGGCTGGCCGCTCCCACACAATGTAGCGGAATTTGCTTTTAAGCCGAACACGGGGTCGTCCTTTCACTCGGGCAAACGCTGTCTGCTCTACGGGCGGTCACTGGCCGACGTAGATGGGTTGGGACCGGCCTCCTGGCGTGCGGTTGCCTCTCCCGAACTAAAAGCTCCTGTGACCGTCGTGTCTGGAATGTATGTGTGTACGCCAGCCTCGAGTATTTCAACCACGGTGCGCACTTGCGATTCATTAGTTATTTGCATATCGTTTACATGAATTCATACAACATTGACTTCATCTTATCGAGTTTATGTTCGAATGAAGCGTCTTGATGTGCGGAATATGATTGTGGGGGCGAAATACACTCCTGGAAATTGAAATAAGAACACCGTGAATTCATTGTCCCAGGAAGGGGAAACTTTATTGACACATTCCTGGGGTCAGATACATCACATGATCACACTGACAGAACCACAGGCACATAGACACAGGCAACAGAACATGCACAATGTCGGCACTAGTACAGTGTATATCCACCTTTCGCAGCAATGCAGGCTGCTATTCTCCCATGGAGACGATCGTAGAGATGCTGGATGTAGTCCTGTGGAACGGCTTGCCATGCCATTTCCACCTGGCGCCTCAGTTGGACCAGCGTTCGTGCTGGACGTGCAGACCGCGTGAGACGACGCTTCATCCAGTCCCAAACATGCTCAATGGGGGACAGATCCGGAGATCTTGCTGGCCAGGGTAGTTGACTTGCACCTTCTAGAGCACGTTGGGTGGCACGGGATACATGCGGACGTGCATTGCCCTGTTGGAACAGCAAGTTCCCTTGCCGGTCTAGGAATGGTAGAACGATGGGTTCGATGACGGTTTGGATGTACCGTGCACTATTCAGTGTCCCCTCGACGATCACCAGTGGTGTACGGCCAGTGTAGGAGATCGCTCCCCACACCATGATGCCGGGTGTTGGCCCTGTGTGCCTCGGTGGTATGCAGTCCTGATTGTGACGCTCACCTGCACGGCGCCAAACACGCATACGACCATCATTGGCACCAAGGCAGAAGCGACTCTCATCGCTGAAGACGACACGTCTCCATTCGTCCCTCCATTCACGCCTGTCGCGACACCACTGGAGGCGGGGTGCACGATGTTGGGGCGTGAGCGGAAGACGGGCTAACGGTGTGCGGGACCGTAGCCCAGCTTCATGGAGACGGTTGCGAATGGTCCTCGCCGATACGCCACGAGCAACAGTGTCCCTAATTTGCTGGGAAGTGGCGGTGCGGTCCCCTACGGCACTGCGTAGGATCCTACGGTCTTGGCGTGCATCCGTGCGTCGCTGCGGTCCGGTCCCAGGTCGACGGGCACGTGCACCTTCCGCCGACCACTGGCGACAACATCGATGTACTGTGGAGACCTCACGCCCCACGTGTTGAGCAATTCGGCGGTACGTCCACCCGGCCTCCCGCATGCCAACTATACGCCCTCGCTCAAAGTCCGTCAACTGCACATACGGTTCACGTCCACGCTGTCGCGGCATGCTACCAGTGTTAAAGACTGCGATGGAGCTCCGTATGCCACGGCAAACTGGCTGACACTGACGGCGGCGGTGCACAAAAGCTGCGCAGCTAGCGCCATTCGACGGCCAACACCGCGGTTCCTGGTGTGTCCGCTGTGCCGTGCGTGTGATCATTGCTTGTACAGCCCTCTCGCAGTGTCCGGAGCAAGTATGGTGGGTGTTACACACCGGTGTCAATGTGTTCTTTTTTCCATTTCCAGGAGTGTATGTAGGCAATGAAGGTCAGGAGACCACGACGTCTTACAGGGGCTACCTTAGAATTGTGAGGGACTGGTATACTGAAACTCGTCAAACGTCTGTGGCTCGCAAGGTCCGTGATCTCCTGGTAAGGCTGGTAACCTCAGCGCCTCGGATCTCGCCACAAACAAAGGGGTGGACAAGTCTAGCTCTTCGACGCGCATGATACAGGGAGGTGGGTCCGCTTCAATCGGCCATTAGCGCCCAGCAGGGGGGGAACGGCGGCGGCTTAACGCGGCGGCCGCGACACTTGGCGCCGCGGCTCCCCCTGCTCCCGCCCCTGCCCCTGCCGCTGCTGTGATTGGATTACATTTAGAGCGCCCCCAGGGGCCGGTAATGACCGCGCGACAAATTGTCGCCGCGCTACCGGCCGCTCCCGCGGGACGCCTCGGCTCGCCTCACGTAATTACCGCCGCCCTAACAGCGTTTGTCTCCAGTGCCCAATTTTTACCGGATTCGACACCCGCCTTAGTGGCCGGCCCGCGCGGACGTGACCGACATAGCGGCCTCCACTCCACTCCACTCCACCCTGGCCGCGCTCCCTGGCGCCTCGTTCCGGCCAGCTCCTCATCTCCTCCTCATCCTCTTCCTCCTCCTCCTCCTCCCTGGCCTTACACTTTTTTTACGGTACAATCGACAGCGCCGCAGTTTACAGCTGGTAGTATCACACAGACGGCCAAACATGACGCTTTACCAAGGAGGGAGACAACTCAACTCCACCCCGGATTTCGTCGAGACAGTGCTTGCACCTTCGGGTCACAGCCAAAGTGTTAGTAATGAGTCTATACTGTTCCGACGAGATCCACAGCCCAAAGACATCCTTAGAATGACAATAGTCTGCAGAACCGGCTGTTGTCAACTGGATTAATTATTCGTTAATTAAGCTGCCCCATCCGGCCGGTGTTTGATTGTTGCCAGCATCATATTTAAAGTACCAGGGAATCAGGTTGCTAGCCTTACTTGCCCCGAGTCCCATTGGGTTTTACCCCTAACGGCTGAGGGACTAACCGGTGGATTTGGTAGTCTTTGCCGTATGAGCACAAAGGTGACCACGACTCAGAATATGTCCGAGATGCCCAGCCATGATGATGATGATGATGATGATGATATGGCCGGTGTGGCCGTGCAGTTGTAGGCGCTTCAGTCTGGAACCGCAGGACCGCTACGGTCGCATGTTCGAATCCTGCCTCGGGTATGCATGTGTGTGATGTCCTTAGGGTAGTTAGGTTTAACTAGTTCTAAGTTCTAGGGGACTGACGACCACAGACGTTAAGTCTCATAGTGCTCAGAGCCATGAACATTACCCGCGTCCGTATACGAGGTCGCTAAAGCACGCTTGTGTGTTGGTGCTTTACTCGGAAGTAAGCCTGTTCGAATCCTGGTGGGGGAACGCTGTCACTGCCAGTGTTCGACCGGCAAGGGGAGCAGACGTGGTGACGTAAAATTCCAGGTCACTTGTCTTTGCGCCAATGCTCTGGGTTAAATTCCAAACTTGTCCGCAGTGTCTCATGATCTGAGGGAACGTGATACTGTTGATAACGACCAGTCCGTCGGATCGGAACGTTCAGTTCCACGACCCCCTCGGTGCTATTCAAGAGAAGTAGGTTAGGTACCAGCACCGGGTTCGTCTTTATCTTACCCTCATCCATAACAAAACAATGCCAACACTCTACTGTGTAAGCACTTATCACATCTACATCTACATCTACATGGATACTCTGCAAATCACATTTAAGTGCTTGGCAGAGAGTTCATTGAACCACCTTCACAATTCTCTATTATTCCAATCTCGTATATCGCGCGGAAAGAATAAACACCTATATCTTTCCGTACGAGCTCTGATTTCCCTTATTCTATCGTGGTGATCGTTCCACCCTATGTAGGTCGGTGTCAATAAAATATTTTCGCATTCGGGGGACAAAGTTGATGATTGCAATTTCGTGAGAAGATTCCGTCGCAACGAAAAACGCCTTTCTTTTATTGATTTCCAGCCCAAATCCTGTATCATTTCTGTGACACTCTCTCCCATATTTCGCGATAATACAAAACGTGCTGCCTTTCTATGAACTTTTTCGATGTACTCCGTCAGTCCTACCTGGTAAAGATCCCACACCGCGCAGCAGTATTCTAAAAGAGGACGGACAAGCGCAGTGTAGGCAGTCTCCTTAGTAGGTCTGTTACATTTTCTAAGTGTCCTGCCAATAAAACGCAGCCTTTGCTTAGCCTTCCCCACAACATTTTCTATGTGTTCTTTCCAATTTAAGTTGTTCGTAATTGTAATACCTAGGTATTTAGTTTAATTTACGGCTTTTAGATATGACTGATTTATTTAGTAACCGAAGTTAAACGAGTTCCTTTTAGTACTCATGTGGATGACCTCACAGTTCTCTTTCTTGATGGTCAACTGCCACTTTTTGCACCGTTTAGATATTTTATGCTAAATCGTTTTGTAGTTTGTTTTGATCTTCTGATGACTTTATTAGCCGATAAACGACAGCGCCATCTGCAAACAACCGAAGACTGCTGCTCAGATTGTCTCCCAAATCGTTTATATTGATAAGGAACAGGAAAGGGCCTATAACACTACCTTGGGGAACGCCTGAAATCGCTTCTGTTTTACTCGATGACTTTCCGTCAATTACTATGAACTGTGACCTCTCTGACACGAAATCGCAAATCCAGTCACACATCTGAGACGACATTCCGTAAGCACGCAATTTTACTACAAGCCGCTTGTGTGGTACCGTGTCAAAAGCCTTCCGGAATTCCAAGAATACGGAATCGATCTGAAATCCCTTGTCAATAGCACTCAGTACTTCACGTGAATAAAGAGCTAGTTGTGTTTCACAGGAACGATGTTTTCTAAACCCATGTTGACTGTGTGTCAATAGACCGTTTTCTTCGAGGTAATTCATAATGTTCGAACACCATATATGTTATGTATGGAGCTAATGCATCAGCATACTCCGAAATGAACCTAATTGGTACACAGTCTGGACCAGAAGACTTGCTTTTATTAAGTGATTTGAGTTGCTTCACTACTCCGAGGATATTTACTTCTACCTTACTCATGTTGGCAGCTGTTCTGGATTCTATCACAGTCATCCAGATAACAAGATTCACACTTGACAATTCATAACATTTCGAAGGGAGGCAACAGCAAACCACCTCCACTACCCCCACTGCGTTGAACGACTCTGCAATATTTCTGCCTCTCCTCCCCCATTGTCATTCCCTCAGTCCGTGCAACTACGTCCACACGATTATCGATATTGCAGAAAACTGTTTCTGTATACTAACTGGAAATAAATAACTATAACTGGGACCAGTCACTTGCCAGATATTTGTATATTTCCACGATTTACGTTTGGAGCGTTTTCAGGCTTATGTTAACACAGAAATGCACAAGAACACATTTTCACTGTTCAGATATACTGAAGCGCCGAAGAAACTGGTATAGGCATGCGTATTCACATTCAGAGATATGTAAACAGGCAGAATACGGTGCTGCGGTTGGCAACGCCTATATAACACAGTAAGTGTCTGGCGGAGTTGTTAGATCGCTTACTGCTGCTACAATGGCAGTTAACAAGATTTAAGTGAGTTTGAATATGGTGTTGTAGTCGACGCACAAGCGATGGGACACAGCATCTCCGAGGTAGGGATGAAGTGGGGATTTTTCCATACGACCATTTCACGAATGTACCGCGAATCTCGGGAATCCGGTAAAACATCCGACATCGCTGCGGCCGGAAAAAGATTTTGAAGACGGCTATAGAGAATCGTTCAACGTGACAGAAGTACAACCCTTCCCCAAATTGCTGCAGATTTCAGTGCTGGGCCATCAATAAATGTCAGCGTGCAAACCATTCATCGAAACATCGCCGATACGGGCTTTCGGAGCCGAAGGTTCACTCGTGTACCCTTGATGACTGCACCTAACAAAGCTTGACGCCTCGCTTGGAACCATCAACACCGACATTGGGCTGTTGATGACTGGAAAGACGCTGCCTGGTCGGACGAGTCTCGTTTGAAATTGGGTGTGCACGGGTATGGCGACAAGCTCATAAATCCATGGACCCTGCATGTCAACGCCGGCCGCGATGGCCGTGCGGTTCTAAGCGCTCCAGTTCGGAAACGCGCTGCTGCTACGGTCGCAGGTTCGAATCCTGCCTCGGGCATGGGTGTGTGTGATGTCCTTAGGTTAGTTAGGTTTAAGTAGTTCTAAGTTCTAGGGGACTGATGACCACAGCAGTTGAGTCCCATAGTTCTCAGAGCCATATGACCCTTTTTTTTTTTTGCATGTCAGCAGGGGACTGTTCAAGCTCGTGGAGGCTCTGTAATGGTGTGGACCGTGTGCAGCTGGAGTGATATGGAACCCCTGATACATGTCTGTGACAGATGACACGTACGTAAGCACTCAGTCTGATCACCTGCATCGATTCATGTCCATTGTGGCTCCCGACGCACTTCGGCAATTCCAGCAGCACAATGCGACACCCCACACCTCCATAATGCTAAAGAGTGGCTCCAGGAACACTCTTCTGAATTTAAACCTTTCCGCTGGGCACCGAAATCCCCAGACATGAACATTAATGAGCATATCTGCGATGGCTTGCAACGTGCTTCTGAGAGATCTCCACCACTTCGTACTCTTACGGATTTATGGGCAGCCCTGCAGGGTTCATGGCGTGAGACATTAGTCGAGTCCATGCTAGGTTGTGCTGCGGCAGTTCTGCGTGCTCGCTGGGGCTATACACGATATTAGGCAAGGTACCAGTTTCTTTAGCTCTTCAGTGTATAATTTGGGTCCTGGAAGTTACTTCACCGAGAGCAGAATATACCGCCAAAATACACAGAGCACCATACTACACTCATGAATACATAAACGTTTTCATGTCGGACTGAAGATTTGCAGCCCCGAAGAAACACATTCGTGTCCGCCGATTTCCTTCGGACGAAGAGATACTCGCCTGGGTACAGTCACGGTTTCTAACAAGACGCTTACTGTCTTGTTTCACAGTTGGATAAATGTATTAACAGTTATGGCGATTACTTTTGAGATAATAACCAATCAAGTTAGTTTTTTGTGTGTCTCGTTTTTATTTGACTACTCCTTGTACAATAAAGTGATTTTTTATCGGCCGCTCTTGACGGTCAATCATGACGTTTATTAAATATTTGAATGAGGCAAAACTTTACATTACTCTTACGTTGTTTGAAGAGTAACTTGATCCAGTATCCAATTGAGTTAGACACTAGTAGAATAAAAATGTGGTTGACATGTGATAAGCTAGAACATCATGCCGTGTCCCCATTAAAATTACAGCATCGTGAAACCAGCATGCAACAAACGTCAAATTAGCATAAAGTTTGCTACATACTTGGATATGCAAATGATTAGCATATCAGCGTAATTGGACAAAGCAGATAGGAGTAACGCTACTTACATTCCGTATGTAAGGAAAGATTGATTGCACAGTCCGTTTATTATTCAGAAATCGCATTCGAATTGTGGTTGTTTGTGAAAAGATCGTGCGACGGCTCATTGGAAAAGCGATAACGTCTACCAGCATGTGCCGCAATTTTACAGCTACGCGATCGTTGGCTACTGAAATTTATCGTTCCGCGATATAACTGTTCCGTTGTTCGACATTGTACGACTGTCAGGCGAACATGGAATACACTCCTGGAAATTGAAATAAGAACACCGTGAATTCATTGTCCCAGGAAGGGGAAACTTTATTGACACATTCCTGGGGTCAGATACATCACATGATCACACTGACAGAACCACAGGCACATAGACACAGGCAACAGAGCATGCACAATGTCGGCACTAGTACAGTGTATATCCACCTTTCGCAGCAATGCAGGCTGCTATTCTCCCATGGAGACGATCGTAGAGATGCTGGATGTAGTCCTGTGGAACGGCTTGCCTTGCCATTTCCACCTGGCGCCTCAGTTGGACCAGCGTTCGTGCTGGACGTGCAGACCGCGTGAGACGACGCTTCATCCAGTCCCAAATATGCTCAATGGGGGACAGATCCGGAGATCTTGCTGGCCAGGGTAGATGACTTACACCTTCTAGAGCACGTTGGGTGGCACGGGATACATGCGGACGTGCATTGTCCTGTTGGAACAGCAAGTTCCCTTGCCGGTCTAGGAATGGTAGAACGATGGGTTCGATGACGGTTTGGATGTACCGTGCACTATTCAGTGTCCCCTCGACGATCACTAGTGGTGTACGGCTAGTGTAGGAGATCGCTCCCCACACCATGATGCCGGGTGTTGGCACTGTGTGCCTCGGTCGTATGCAGTCCTGATTGTGGCGCTCACCTGCACGGCGCCAAACACGCATACGACCATCATTGGCACCAAGGCAGAAGCGACTCTCATCGCTGAAGACGACACGTCTCCATTCGTCCCTCCATTCACGCCTGTCGCGACACCACTGGAGGCGGGCTGCACGGTGTTGGGGCGTGAGCGGAAGACGGCCTAACGGTGTGCGGGACCGTAGCCCAGCTTCATGGAGACGGTTGCGAATGGTCCTCGCCGATACCCCAGGAGCAACAGTGTCCCTAATTTGCTGGGAAGTGGCGGTGCGGTCCCCTACGGCACTGCGTAGGATCCTACGGTCTTGGCGTGCATCCGTGCGTCGCTGCGGTCCGGTCCCAGGTCGACGGGCACGTGCACCTTCCGCCGACCACTGGCGACAACATCGATGTACTGTGGAGACCTCACGCCCCACGTGTTGAGCAATTCGGCGGTACGTCCACCCGGCCTCCCGCATGCCCACTATACGCCCTCGCTCAAAGTCCGTCAACTGCACATACGGTTCACGTCCACGCTGTCGCGGCATGCTACCAGTGTTAAAGACTGCGATGGAGCTCCGTATGCCACGGCAAACTGGCTGACACTGACGGCGGCGGTGCACAAATGCTGCGCAGCTAGCGCCATTCGACGGCCAACACCGCGGTTCCTGGTGTGTCCGCTGTGCCGTGCGTGTGATCATTACTTGTACAGCCCTCTCGCAGTGTCCGGAGCAAGTATGGTGGGTCTGACACACCGGTGTCAATGTGTTCTTTTTTCCATTTCCAGGAGTGTAGATGGCATCGGAAGGACCATACCGGCCATCACAATATCAACAGATGCGGGTGAGTATCGTCCGAGGAGACAGATATTGTTCACATTGCTGGGCACGATCGTACAGTCACGAACTCAGAAAATGGGCTTATTTCCAGCAAGACGAACACCCGCACGGACAATCAGACGACGCGTCCCAGTTCTGAGTACAGAACCACGGTAGACTCATCTGTGTGCAGAGTTTCTGAGCTGAACGAATGTTGTCATATTGATCTCATGATCATCCGGGCCAGACACCTGGAGAGATGGTGTGTGGTGCCGTAGACTACATAAGCCGATCGCCTGCCGTTGGAATAGCCTGTGATTTGGACAGCGGGCGTAACAATTTTGACGTGTAAGAGTCCGGTGACTGTGATATATCTTCGAGGTCTCCCTGATGGTACCCTTTAACAGGAGTACGCAGAAGGCACGTTGCCCTTCTGTTCTGGCCTACAGGCAACGGACAGAATGAAGGAAACGCCAAAAGCAGCACACGTTAGCAAGCCTAATACGGGGTGGCAACCCTGTTTGCATTCAAAACTGCTTCCAGTCGTCTCGTAATGGATAAATACAGAGCCTGCATGGTTTTCGAGGGGACCTTGTACCATTCTACCTGCAAAACAGTGGCAAGGTAATGTAACGACGCTGGAGGTGGGTAGACATCACGCATCCTACTCTCCAAAGTAGACCATCCGAGCTCAGTAAAATCGAGTCTGGTCCCTGTGACGTCAGAGGAGGTGCTCACAAAACCAGTCCGGGACGCTGCGAGTTATGTGAACGGGAGCCCCGTCGTCACCACTAGCAAACCAACATTTCGCAATGGCCTGCACCTGACCACCCAAATTGGTCACATAATGCTTGGCAGAAATGCAACCTTGCATAGTAACGATGCGGCCCACAGAATGCCGCGATATGGGTTCCCAACTCATCACCAGTCCCCCGCCATGTTTCACTCCTAGGATAGAAAATCGGCCAGAAGTTGGAAATAGTGTGGAACAAGTCTCATTCTACCAACTGACTTTCTTCCATTGTTCCATACTCCAGGATTTATGGCTTCCGCGGCATGTTTTAATGTTAGAGGTACACTCCTGGAAATTGAAATAAGAACACCGTGAATTCATTGTCCCAGAAAGGGGAAACTTCATTTACACATTCCTGGGGTCAGATACATCACATGATCACACTGACAGAACCACAGGCACATAGACACAGGCAACACAGCATGCACAATGTCGGCACTAGTACAGTGTATATCCACCTTTCGCAGCAATGCAGGCTGCTATTCTCCCATGGAGACGATCGTAGAGATGCTGGATGTAGTCCTGTGGAACGGCTTGCCATGCCATTTCCAACTGGCGCCTCAGTTGGACCAGCGTTCGTGCTGGACGTGCAGACCGCGTGAGACGACGCTTCATCCAGTCCCAAACATGCTCAATGGGGGACAGATCCGGAGATCTTGCTGGCCAGGGTAGTTGACTTACACCTTCTAGAGCACGTTGGGTGGCACGGGATACATGCGGACGTGCATTGTCCTGTTGGAACAGCAAGTTCCCTTGCCGGTCTAGGAATGGTAGAACGATGGGTTCGATGACGGTTTGGATGTACCGTGCACTATTCAGTGTCCCCTCGACGATCACCAGTGGTGTACGGCCAGTGTAGGAGATCGCTCCCCACACCATGATGCCGGGTGTTGGCCCTGTGTGCCTCGGTCGTATGCAGTCCTGATTGTGGCGCCCACCTGCACGGCGCCAAACACGCATACGAACATCATTGGCACCAAGGCAGAAGCGACTCTCATCGCTGAAGACGACACGTCTCCATTCGTCCCTCCATTCACGCCTGTCGCGACACCACTGGAGGCGGGCTGCACGATGTTGGGGCGTGAGCGGAAGACGGCCTAACGGTGTGCGGGACCGTAGCCCAGCTTCATGGAGACGGTTGCGAATGGTCCTCGCCGATACCCCAGGAGCAACAGAGTCCCTAATTTGCTGGGAAGTGGCGGTGCGGTCCCCTACGGCACTGCGTAGGATCCTACGGTCTTGGCGTGCATCCGTGCGTCGCTGCGGTCCGGTCCCAGGTCGACGGGCACGTGCACCTTCCGCCGACCACTGGCGACAACATCGATGTACTGTGGAGACCTCACGCCCCACGTGTTGAGCAATTCGGCGGTACGTCCACCCGGCCTCCCGCATGCCCACTATACGCCCTCGCTCAAAGTCCGTCAACTGCACATACGGTTCACGTCCACGCTGTCGCGGCATGCTACCAGTGTTAAAGACTGCGATGGAGCTCCGTATGCCACGGCAAACTGGCTGACACTGACGGCGGCGGTGCACAAATGCTGCGCGGCTAGCGCCATTCGACGGCCAACACCGCGGTTCCTGGTGTGTCCGCTGTGCCGTGCGTGTGATCATTGCTTGTACAGCCCTCTCGCAGTGTCCGGAGCAAGTATGGTGGGTCTGACACACCGGTGTCAATGTGTTCTTTTTTCCATTTCCAGGAGTGTATCTGGAATTCAAGCTCGTCCTGCAGTTCCCTCCTCCGTTCGTGTTAATTTGGTGCTGATAGGGTTCGCTAGTGCGATGTTAAGTTCTGCAGTACCTTTTGCATCTGTCATTTATTCCTCTTCACCGTCCTCGTCAATGGACGTCCGTTACAGTCACTCAACACTCACTTTGGTCCGTGTTGTGCATTAGCGGATGATATTTTTACGCTTCCCCTTACGTGGTACAAATCTTTGATGCGGTGCCTCTTGAAACACCAAACGCTACAGCTCACTTAATTACGAGAGCACTCACCATACGCGGATCAACAAGTTGGCCACGTTCAAATTTGCATAGCTCCGATATAACACACTCGCAACTACACAGTACACTGTTCACACCACGACTGACAGTTGCAGTGTATGGAGGACATGGTACAGATGCCACTCGAGATCAAATACAACAGCGCAGGTTCGAATCCTGCCTCGGGCATGGATGTGTGTGATGTCCTTAGGTTAGTTAGGTTTAAGTAGTTCTAAGTTCTAGGGGACTGATGACCTCAGCAGTTAAGTTGGTTCAAATGGCTCTGACCACTATGGGACTTAACTACTGAGGTCGTCAGCCCCCTAGAACTTAGAACTACTTAAACCTAACTAACCTAAGCACATCACACACATCCATGCCCAAGGAAGGATTCGAACCTGCAACCGTAGCGGTCTCGCGGTTCCAGACTGTAGCGCCTAGAACCGCACGGCCACTCAGGCCGGCCAGATGTTAAGTCCCATAGTGCTCAGAGCCATTTGAACCACTTGACTCGAACAAAATCAAGGCAACATATAATTACTACTGTCAAATGAATAATCTTAACGAAAGTGGGATGTTTCCACAAACTACTGTATCGTAGAGCTTCATCAAATTAAACAAACGAAAACCATTTGAACCATTTGAACAACAGTTCAACGTGCCGACTTGGCTAGCATATGCATTCATGCTCAAGGACGCACTTCTCGCGGTGTTTCCATATTTCTGTCCAACTCCCGTACCTCGGATGTTTTATTGCTGCACTGGGTCTGCACATTCTTCAGATCAGTTATTGAAAACATGTGGTCGCTGTTTGTCGAGACACTGGCACGGTCCAATCTTCAATCCATTGCTAACGATAAATTCTGGACTGAGCTAAGGCAACAAGTACTGAGTTACCCATTTATGTCATCCAAGCTCTGTGCAACTCGATACCCAGCTGTGTTAGTGGTGGGAGCTCTGGCCACTACATTCCCCAGCCTTTATACCCTCAAATAGCCTACCAGTTAATCCTGTATTCTTGTTACTGTACTGTATAAACAGCATAAGTAAAATTTCGTTATAGGCTGTACTGCCTGTTGTTCGATTTTACTGTATAATCATACGTCTTGCTATATTACCAGACTATGGAATTAAAGTGATTGTAAGTTCAAAAGTTGAGAGGGCGAGTCGTCAGTTGCGTCTGGATAGCTCAGACGGAAGAACATGAAATGTGGTAGGGAGCTGGTATTCCGTGGAAAAATACTGAGCCTTAATGAATTCATTAACGTTTCTAAAAACACTATTGAATTTATTTTTAGAAACCAAAATCCAAGATTAATACTAACAAATTGCCTCCAGAACTGAAAAGGCTAAATTTCAATAACACAACTGGTAGCAAACACCTCAAAACGGCAACAGTATAAAATCCCTTCCTTTTAGTAAAGAATATTAAATGAAGTAAAAATACATTTACATTACAAAGAGGAAAACATATGATCAAGTGAGTATGTCACAAATACTAAAACGACGTTGCCTTCGAGGTTTTTGGAAATTCAACCCCTTAAGCGAGTTAAATAGTGGATGAAAATCTTTATGAAATTTTCATTACGAAAGAATTTTTAAAGCAGAATGTATGAAAATTTGTATTTACCTTCTTAGTTAGATAAAAAAAGGAGAATAAACAAAGAGTTTTGAATATACGAGAGGAGAAGATACAACATATAGAAAAAGAGAAGAAAGTTTGGGTGGATTACGTGGAAGAGTTATAAGGTCACTGGTGGATAGGACCAGACTGGTTTGAAAGATGAAAGTGAAGAAAATGAGGGAGGGCAGGGTCTTAAGATACTGAAATGAGGATTGGAGAAAGTTATTCAGGAGCTCCGGGGGAAAAAAAAAAGTATTGCACTGTGACGGAATAACATCTGAGGGATAAAATATCTTGGAGCCAAACATAGTAGCCACATTCACTGTGGTAGTAAACAAAATTTATGACACAGGAATTTGGCCCCATGATATACTTACGACCATTCTAGAACCTTTACAAAAAATTGCAATGGAAAAAATATGCTGCGATAAGAGTCATGCAACGAAAATAAAATTGGGGAAAATGCTACAGAAGATCAGTCTGGGATCAGAAAGGGTAAATGAACAAGAGATGATATGGGATACCTGAGGATGACTAGAGAAAGGATTGACATGAATAAGGAGATGTTTATTTGTTTCATATAGAGGGAGAGAAGGGCTTCAGTAGAGTCGTTTGTACTGCACTGCTGAGAATTTGCAAACATGTTTGTATAGTCTGCAAAACAGAAAGTTAATGAAAGAGATTCAGTAAAAACAGAAAGTGAGAGAGTGGAAAAACGAAAGCAAGATGAGCACTGTAAAGGGTTTAAGGCAGGGTTGCTTTCTGTCACCGCAACTATCACCATATATGGAGAAGAACTGATAAGTAAGGCCATAGAGAACGCAAGAGGCATTGTAATATGCTGAGAAATGGCAAAGACTACAAAAAGAAAGCGAAGATGATCAAGCAGTGTTGGCAGGAGGTTTAACAGGACTCGAAGAGTATTGAAAGAAGAGGCGAGGAGTATTGAATGAAGATTAATAGAGAAAAGAGAAAAGTGATGAGAATAAGCAAGAAGGAAGCATGAGTTAACGTATTTGTAGACGGAAAAAAATAGAACAAGCAAAATTGTTCCTGTATTGGGGAAGTCTGACATGGAACGGAACCTGTACGGAGAAATAAGGAGAAGGATATCTGTGGGAAAGAGAGCATTTCACATACTGAAGCCATTACTAACAGCTAAGAAGAATTCCAGTGGAGGTGAGGAAAAGATTTGGTACACGTAGTAAATGGATTTTCATGTTATACAGCAGTGAACCGTAGACAGTTAAAAAGAAAGGTATTTACAAAGTTACGGAGTGTGGCTTAGGACAAGAACGCTTCAGGTTAGATGGACTGATGGATGTCAGACTTAAGAATGACGAAGTAATGAAGAAAGTAAGGGAAGAAAGAAGATTATTGGAAGTGACAAGAAACAGGGAAAAATTTGGCTGTGACATACAGTGCGTAGCAATTGTCTGCAACAAAGAAGTATAGAGAGAAATGTGAAAGGAAGGAGAGACTGAGGTAGAAAGAGAATTGGAATGATGGACGATGTCAGAAATGGACGAACAGACAAACGTATGAAGGAATATGCACAGCACATATAATTTTAATTAAGATTGTGTTTATACCGGTTGCAGGTGAGGAGGAAAGTTATTAATGATCTCATTCATAAGTAGCCATATCACAGTCATCACAGTCTCTCAAGAAAGTTATAATTAAACTTCACTTGTTTAATCAGAATCGGATGATGACTCTCCTTGTCCGCAGTCTCGATGATTTGAAGCGATCTGCAATCCTGTGTAAATAACATGTCTTGGTTTTTCTTGCGTTGCGTAATCAGTCGGAAAACCTCAGATCAAGCGGAAAGTTTGCTTTGACAGAGTTTAATTATCCGATGAAATAATGGAGCTCTTGGATCTAATAATCGCAGGTTCGTTTCCAATTCATCAGAAATTCCCTTCTGATTACCAACGAAACGACACCTTGTAGTGTAACGACGTAAGTTCTTTATAAATGATTTTCGTTTGGCATATGACCATGTGTAGACTTCGTCACCTACGTCAAAAAAATGGTTCAAACGGCTCCGAGCACTATGGGACTTAACTTCTGAGCTCATCAGTCCCCTAGAACTTAGAACTACTTAAACCTAACTAGCCTAAGGACATCACACACATCCATGCCCGAGGCAGGATTCGAACCTGCGACCGTAGCGGTCGCGCGGTTCCAGACTGTAGCGCCTAGAACCGCTCGGCCACTCCGGCCGGCCACCTACGTCAGTTACAACCCACTTCAAAATTATTTATATTCTTTTTAAATTGTCTCAGAATGGTTCTTGAACGAAACTGTAAAACATCATTTGAGTCGTATGCGCAGAATTACGTCACTCGGGCCAATTGGTTTTCGTAAACTTTTTTCAATTTTAGATGTCGTTTGTTTCTCCTCAGAAATTATATTGATACACGTTATCTGATTTAATCGATATTAGAACCACATTGAATAAACTTTTGAAATCCAAAGTCGCGATGAACGCTGTCAAAATTCAATAATCTTGTCAAATATATTATTAACTCATTCACATAATTCTTCATAAATAAATCCTCAGACCACGTATTTCAACTTTAGTAACATCCACTAGTTTATAATCTTCCTACATACAGACGTGAACCTGAGCCTTGACGAGACAAAACTAACATTTTCAATAAGATTAAACTTCCTATGATATCATTGTTGCACAAAACATTACAAATTTTCATTTATTTTATTTTTTAGAAGCACGACGCAACAACTCGGTTCCAGGATCTTCTGTTGCTCTTTGGCTGCTGACCCGCGACGTATAGTGGCCAGCAATTTTCTCTCTGGTCCCGGCAGCGAAGATGCTGTCTCCGTTCGTTGCGCCGCCCTCTCCGTACATGAAACATAAAAAAAATACAAAAACTTTAGACAATTCACAACCATTACAAAATATTACAAAAATACATAAACAAAACTAAATTAAACTTATATTCACTTGCAAACTGGGCTGACTCTGGTGGATGGGTGACGCTTCAATATCGTCCCACTACATACCCCACCCACAAGCTCAGTTTGTCAGGTTCTAACCGAAAATAAAACTTTTTCTATATACAATATTTAACTGTTAATACATTTTCCTCACATTTTACGTAATCTAGAGTCCTTGCTCTTAGATAGATTTAATCCTTTTACTACGATATTGTTGTGACTGTTTGTCATTTACTCTTAACTGTGCTATTATGGTAATTCATAACCGAATATATGGAGATTACTCCTTTTCATTTAATAGTTGCTAATAAATAATAATTTAGTACGTTCTTTAACGTTGTTGCATTAGGACAGAGCGTTCAAGTTGTGATAAATTAGTTTCAGTTTTATTCATTTACTAGAGTTATTCTTTCCAAAAATGTATATTACTAATAAGTTTCTCACAATAACTAATAGTACTATTTACTTTACGTCATTCTTTTCCCTAATGCCTGAGGTCAAGAAGAAATCAAGCAAAACTTTCTTTAGAATCTCGGCACGGCTTTCTTTACATTCGGACACTCTGTTGGGTAATGGCAATTTATTTAGGAGAAACAAGCAAGAGAGCCCCGTTTGGTGTGTTCTATATTAACACTATTACAAATCTCTATTAAAGGCACTCTGCTATGTTCTCGTGAGCCATATAGCTCTGGACGCCCATGGTCCCTAAAATTATTGACCATCCCCTTTGGTTCCTACTATCCGAGTAAACATGAAAATATACAAAATCCCTTCTGACCTAATAACAAAATTTCTTCCATATAAATCCCCCTGTGGTTATCTTTCTCTTTTTGAAGTACCAGTAGATTATTGTAGAACACTTGTTTAAACTTTCTGTTATTTCTTTCAAAATAACACGTAACTATCACGAAAAACTTCACATGAATAAACTATGAACGCTCTTCCGTATGTAACATCTACTAAATATTAAATTATTTAGGAATGAAGGGTTTCATTTGATCAGCACTATATAATCCTTTAATTACACCTGATGAAGGTTCCATAAGAAGTAACGCTTTGGGATGTACAATCTTATGTACAACATATGGACCTTCAAAGATAAAGAAGAATTTTCTACATTCCTTACTGATCTTCGAACTTTTAGGATGAGATCGTACTAATACAAGATCTCCTACCTGAAATGAGGGTTCTATGGCATGTTGATTATAACTTTTAATTCTCGGTTCAGCATTTTTAACGATCTGTTCACAAATTTTTTCGTCTGGGATGCATTGTTGGATCTCATTTACTGGTGGCCAAGGTAGAGCAGCTAGTAAAGGCTCACCTATAATTCGTTTGCCTAAAATTTCTATAGGTGATAATCCCATCGTTAGGTGAGGCAATTCATTTAATATCTTTTCGAATTCAGGCATTAGTTTGGCCCACCGAGTATGTTTATGTGCACAATAAGTTCTACATAATCGTCCTAATTCTTTCATGACTCTTTCTACTAAATTACTTTGAGGGTGATATTTCGAAATTAATATATGTTTGATTCCATATTGTTTTATCATATCTTGAAACTTTTGACTAAAAAGGCACTACCGTTGTCAGGCATAAGTCGTTTAGGAATGTCCCAGTTAACAAAGTAATTTCGGGTGACGCAGCGTATAACGCTTGCTGTATTCGCTCGTTTCAAAATATATAGCTTCACATGTTTGGACCAACATTCCATTACAACAAACACATAAGCAAATCCTCCTGAACTACGAGGCAGAGGGCCGAAAAAATCTAATGACAGTAGATCCCACAGACCTCGAGGAATTACAGCATATAATTTATAACGCTTAGATTTGTTATTAACTTTAACCTTTTGACAGGTTTCACAAGCCCTAACAATACTTCTCACAATACGGGACATATTTTTCAAATAATAATACTTCATTAGATGTTTAATACATTTATGAATTCCAAAATGCCCGTAACCTTCATGAATATAAGTAATTAACTCGTTCACAACAGTTTTCGGAATGCAGATTTTCCATCTCTGGTGTTCCCTCTGTGCTTTCCAATACAACAAGTCGTTGAAATATAACCACACACCCCGGGTGTTAACTGTTTCGTCCCCATTATTAAGGTTTTGTATAAGGTCCCTATATTGATCATCATTTCTTTGATTGCATCTAATAGCAGTTACTATCCGTTTAACCTTACGTTCGTTCTCCTGAGTTAAAAGAAAATAAACATGGTAATTTGTTCCTGGTTCTTCTGCAATGTTAATATTCTCCATTCCAACTGGAAGTCTCGACAAAGCATCAGAAACTACATTCTGAGATCCTTTTATATACCTAATTTCGTACTGAAATTCTTGCAAGCATAATACCCAACGTAATAGTCTACGGTGAAGTAACCGACAATTGTTCAAAAAGATTAAAGCCTGATGATCAGTATATACAACTGTTTTTCTTCCCATTAATAATCCTCTAAATCGTCGAAAACCCCATACCACTGCGAGAGCTTCCTTCTCGGTTACAAAATAATTTCTTTCATGTTTATTTAAAGTTCTACTAGCGAATCCAATAGGCCGATATAATCTCTTTTCATTGGTCAGATCACCTTGGAATATTACGCAAGACACACCATAATCAGAAGCATCCGTACACATACAAAAGTCCTGATTGAAATCTGGATGGTATAACATTTTGGCTTCCGTTAACGCTCCTTTTATCTTATTAAAAACTTCCTCTTCCTCTTTTCCCCAGAGCCATACTGACTTCTCTTTTAATAAATCCAGTAATTTAGGATTAACAATATCCTCCCCTGGAAGAAATCTTCTCAGAAATCCTACCATTCCTAAGAATGATTTCAGTTGTTTCCGATTTCTGGGACTCGGGCATCGAGCAATAGCTTCAATACGTGCTGGGTCTGGCCTAATACCTTTACTGTCCACTATATGCCCCAAAAATCTCACTTCCTCCTTTCCGAAGTAAGACTTAGATAATTTTAAAGTAATTCCTCTGTCAATTAAACGGTCAAACAATTCCCGTAATATCGTTAAGTGTTCTTCCCACGTTTTAGTGGCTACCAAAATATCATCCACATATAAAATAATCTTTTGTAATAATTGCTGACCCAAAGCAGAATCTAATGCCCTTATGAAAGTTGACACTGATATATTAAGTCCAAAAGGTAAAACTTGGAACTGATATGATCTACCTTCAAAAAGAAAAGCCGCATATTGCCGTGAATCCGGGTGTAATATTACTTGATGGTAGCCAGCAGTTAAATCCATTGTACTCATATAACGAGAACCAGCAATCTTAAGAAGTACGTCCTCCATAGGAATAGGTCTGTCTCTTTCCATCTCTATAATTTTATTTAATTCACGGGCATCCAGAACCAGTCGTACCCCACCAGTGACTTTCTTATTACCCACAAAGGACTGTTAAAAGCGCTACATGATCGTTCGATAACGTTTTGTTCTAGCATCTTACTTATTTCTCTACTAGCCGCTTCTTTAAATTTTACTGGAATAGGATAAGGTTTCTTAAAGAATGGTTTTTGATCTTTAATCTTAAGTTTACAAACGTAATCTTTAATTCTCCCCGGTTCATCTGAGAAGACGGCTCTAAATTCTAACAACAAAGATTTCAACTCTTCCTTTTCTTGTTCGGATAGACAATTCGTAGAATAACATTTTTCTTTCACTTCGGTTTCGATACTATTACTAGCCTCACATTGGTATACTTCATATTCAAGATCACTAAAATCTGTTAATAGGTTCATGGTCTGTGCGTACTTAATCTGTAAGGATTCGTAGCACTTTTCAGGTACTTGATTATTAGAAAACCTCACTTTAAAAGCACATGCCTCCTTATGGATGGTTAAGGAAGAGTCTTTAAAATCTAATATAGCTTTATATTTACATAGCCCACTACAACCTCCGTGCAAATTTCCAATTAGAGAATACATATATAATGAAATTTCTTACACGCCTTTGATGTAAATGCTCAGTATATATTTTCTTGAGTAGCATACAATATATTTTCAATCTCTTTCTTCCATTAATCTCTACAGCAAAATTACAATTATCCAATGCGGCTATTCGGCACGGAGAATATCCTAGAAGTCCTCTCAACACACCAGAGAGAATATTACAAAGAATAATTATGCGCTCATGGAATAGTAATAGTACTGTACTACTTTGGGCATCGATTCTGCGAGTATAGATGGTCAAGTAGGAAACGTAATTCACTCGTAGAATTGTGCGGGGATAATTAGTAGAATATAAAGAGATATTACACACAGACACGATGTAAAGCCTTCAGTTGAAACCTGTCATAAGACAGAAACGTTCTTGAATGATACTGCATTGTTCCACAGGCATTTTTCAAGTCTCAAACATATGCAGACTGAAGCGACAAACTGCACGTATTGTCGTAGCACGATGTGGCGTAGTGCTTAGCGCATCTAAGCAGGAGTCCCGGGTTAGAATCCCGATTTAGGTACAAGTTTTCATTCGTCGTTTCAGTCTGCATATCTACATCATAAAAGAAGTTGGTGGCAACGCTGATTACTCCAGGTGCAAGGTTTCGTTATTTCTGTAGTGAAAAGTAGTAAAAATAACATTATGCAAAGGTTTTGTTTGTTATTTATAAAGCTGAGGTCACGTCAGATATACAACAGACCAAGGTCTGCAACCCCAGCAACCGATGACCTCAAGATAGATATTTGAAACCTGTTCGTCTTCTGTAAACTAAACTAAAGAGTAAATTGTAGGTAGATGTAAATAAGTTTTCATATAGTCTTCGGCATTCGCCTGTAGAAACACAAACGAAAGGCTCCAGTCTCCCCGTAAGGCTGCGAGCTGCGGCAGGTGTAGAGGACCAGTGGTGCATATTACAGAGGCGTGGGCCCCGGATAAGCTTCTGGCGAAACGCCAACACGAGATAAGCCCGGGCGTGGGGCGACAGGAAGCAGGCGGAAGTACAAAGCGTAGGCAGAGGCAGCAGCCAGTAGCCAGCAGGCAGCAGGTGCGGCGCCAGAGGAGGGACGCGAAAGGGGCAGGGCGCAGGGACAGCGACAGCGGGGCGATAAAGTCGGCGGTCTTCTGTTTAAGGTCCATGACTCGCCGGGAGGTGGATCAGGAAATACGTCGCGGGGGATTGCTCGGCCGTAAGGCCTGCGAGGGGCGGCGATTGGTGGTGGGAGGAGGCAGGGGGGAGGGGGGTGCAGATATGAGGGGAGAAGAAAGGCGCCGGCGGCGGCGTGGGCGGCGGCGGGGGTGGCCAGGCGGCGGCGCTATCGGCCGCAATTACCGATACTGCCTTTGTGGCCGGCCAGAACCGACCAGCGGCCATTCCTCACGGTGGGTGGCCCGTAACGATACGTCACGTCGCGTAAGGTGGCGCAGCGTGCTGCAGCGAGTGGCGAGCTAATCACACCTCGCTTCACCGCTGCTCTCTGAATGTCAGCAAGTTCTTTCGTTTACAGTGTGTATCGTTTAGAACAACTCCATTAACTGAAAGTGCAGGGGCTGGAAAAAACTGTACAAACTTTGTGGACCTTTCTGCCTTCTGACGACAATCAATTGAAGTATACTGTCTGACAAAAGCAGTGGAGCACGCAGAAGAGCAGGAGAAAACAAAATGAAACTTCACAGATTGATAAGGTATGTGCTAGTTTTGCTGTAATTACAAGTAGGAGCGAAATTCACAAAGACTTACGCAGTATGAGCCCCCTTCTGGCCTAGATGCTTGCACTGATTCGATTGGGAAAGCTGGCACAACGCCGTCGTATCCTCTCCCGAGGCAAGCTGCCCCACAACTATTGCAGCTGGTCCTTAAGATCTCGGAAACTGTCATTACAACGGTGTTGAGATTCGAACTAGTCTCACACATGTTCTGCCAGGGAGAGATCTGGTGATCTTGTTGCCCTCGAGATACCTCATCACGAGACAGTTAACAGAGACACGTCCCATGTGTAGAGCATTGTCCCGTTGAAAGACGTCGCCGCGATACTGTCTCGATAGATTCCACCCTTGAGGGCGTAGAATGTCCATGACGTACCGCTTTGCCGCCAGAGATTTACTCAACCATTATGAGCCGTGACCTGAAGTCATACTCGATCGCTCACCACGCCATGACGCTAGGAATAACACCACAGAGCGCTTCCAAAAGATTGGACGGATGAGACTTCTCCCCAACTCGTCACTATACCAGCCGACGATGGTAATTCAGGGTAGTGCAGAACTGCGAGTAGTCACTGGACATTATGCGAGGCTGTTCATCAGCAATGTATGTTTCCTGGTCGCAGTACCACGTCCGATGCAGCCGTCTTTTTTGTGGTGTTAGCAGCAGCCTATATATAGAATGGTAATTCCCTGTATGTTGCAGGGAGCCCATTGAAGCGTCCCCTTAGAAAAATTAATGAATTACTGTGCTGGTAAACCTCTACGTATTTGATTTTCAAACAGCTGAGCAAAACTGAACGTACTCTCTTTACTTATTCTGATCAACACTAAACTGACACACAATATTTTTAGTGCAACGCAATCTGACTTTCAAAAATCCCTACAAAAGAATGGCCCTGACTAACAATAAGCTATACCTTTCGTGAATCACTTACCTCACAAAAATCTTCGTTACTCGAGCTACTGGAATACAGCGAGCGCCAATACTGCCAGCTAAATAAAAGATTCAAACTACGGAAGGCACTAACTACTGATAGGCATAGTTAGCAAATTAAAGATTTTGATACAGAACAAACAATTTATTTACCTTAATAGTGTTCAAAAGTCATAATAGAGATATCAGTTCATGATATCCAGTATTACAAATTTACTCTTTCTGGCGGACACACGTCCAGATCGTCCGCTCTCAAAATTCTGCCATCTCTCTCCCCACATCCACCACTGCTGGCGGCTCACCTCCAACTGCGCAACGCTACGCGCTGTTCACATCCAACTGCCCAACACTACAATAGCGAATATTCCAACAATGCCAACCAGCCACAGACTGCACACAGCACAGACAGTGATTTTCGTACAGAGCGCTACGTGGCATTAGCAATATAAAAACGTAAACAGCCTACTTACACCATTACTTGTTCTCGGATGGCACAGGTGTGAAGAGTGAGGATCTGCTTTGCCCACCCTCCTTCTGCTGGTCAGACGTTTTCGACCAGGACCTTGACGGCGAGTATGCCTCCCACACAGTCCAGCAGTGGGCCATCCAACTATCCCACAAATTTGGTCACTTCACGATTCGACTAGCTGGCCAAATGGAGACGTGCAGTGAGGTTCCCCTCACACTGTATCATATGCTGATAACGCCATGACACGCCGTTACACGGCATCTCAGTGTTTTTCAGTGATTAATCAACACCGGACGTTGTTCATGCCCTTATCACTCGAGCCGGCGCGCCTGTGTATAAAGTGCGGCAATCGCAAATAACATTGTCGTGCACAGTTCCATCGTTCTTTTACAAACGTTCGTTTACAAAAGCAAGCCCCTACCTATTCCTGCATTATTGTTTCAGCTAGCACAGTGAGAAGCTGCGCTGTCATCGCCTCACGTCAGCTACAGTAATTTAAAATAAACTGCGAGTGTGTCATCTTAGTGTACTAAGTACTAGAGATGGGCAAAACTGTTCTTTTCAGAGATTGGATCAGAACTGTTCACTCCCTGAAATGAATTAGCTCTTTTTCATGACTCACCACTCAATTACAATAGAAAATAAATGGAAGGCACATTGCCCTTTAAACTTGGTTTATTCCAGTACTATACCTGTATTTTGATCTTATTTGATCCTATTTTGAAGTAACACAGATAATGAATTTTGTATTGTTTATTGAAATTTCCACGATATGACAAAGTTTTTGATTATTGATTTATTTTGCACTATCGTGGTTTTCTGGGTGATCGGAAAATGTTGTAACTTGAGATTTACATTACCAATATATTTGGCTATAATGTATTAAAATTTCATTAACCTCATACAAATACATCGCAAGCCATATATTTTTAAAGTGAACGTTTCCTTCCAAAGACGCCTAAAATCGCAAAATCCGTACCAAAATAAGAAAAAAATATATAAATTTGACTGTAAAACGGAAGTGCTGCATATAGCCTTACGCAGAATAAAACAAGGAAAATATTGGTGTATCATATTTTGCGATACATTTATCGGTTCGCTCATAATTAAAGCATAAATTCGAGTGTCCATAATAAAAATCCTATAGTAAGAGGAGTCATCAGGAACCTAATCTAATCAGTTTAAACAAATAAAAATATAATAAAAACAATGTGTATACATAACATAATAATGTAATATACATAGCAGTATTACTACAAAGAACAATATCCAGTAGGGACGAACTCCGATGCAGAGGCGCTGAGTCGAGCAGGTCGAGCTGCGAGCTGTATTACTGCATGAGCTGAGACTGCAGAGACCAGAGTGACACCTGAGTCGCTTTGCTCAACGCTCTGGCTAGAGTCAAGACAGTGGGGTGAGCGTTGAGCAGGCGAGTTCTTAGGGTGGGGGGAGCGGTGAACTCAACCGCTCCGAGACAAATCGTCCGTTCCCTTGCGAGCAGGTTGTTGCAAGTAGTTCCTATGTTATCCGCTAGGTGGCTCTCTGTCCTGTTGCTCGCATCAACTGCCCAGAGGGCAGGACGTGCGACTGAAACGATCGCCAACAGAGTGTGATGCGAAGTTAAGCTGCGCCAGACAGACACTGCAAGCGGCAGACGACGCACAGAGACGGCACAGCATATGTGAAACACAAAATCCAATGGGGCACTGCACAATGCAGGCAGCCAAGGTAGAAGCAGGGCAGAGGCCGGCGCTGGCTGTGTTGTGTGGCGTGCACTGTGCTCTGACCAGCAGAGGCGCTGCTGATATGCTCTGTCTCTCTCTCTCTCTCTCTCTCTCTCTCTGCTGTGGGAAACGTTTGGAGCTACCGTTCTTTTTTTCTGAATCACTGATTGTTCACTCCTTTGAAAGATTCAACTCTATGAATTAGTTCAAGAGCAGATCCCCCATCTCTACAAAGTACGCCACGTGCCCGATCATGTAAGCAATTTTTCCTTCACTTTTATTGCTTTCCTTTTTAATTGAGTCAAAAGATAACTCGTAAAAAGGGGATATATCACTGTGCAGGGCGAGATCAAAGCTGCCAGACAAAGAGCTTGACTGGTTACTCAACAAGGAACCAGAGTTCAACTCTGTACCAGACAACGAAAAAGATGAAGACTCTGAAGAATAAGAGGTAGTTATCACACGAAGTGACCACAATTCAGATTCAGATCAAGTCCACGATTCAGGTGATGACTGTGAAGAGCCACTCTCTACTGGTTGCAGTTTTATTGCGAGGGACAAAACGTGTAAATGGAATGAAATATGTCCTAGTGCGACTTCGAAAACGACAAGAAAAAATATTGTCAAAATATTCCCTGCGCCTACACGAGTTGCCAGAGGGGTCACAAGTGAAACAGAGGCTTTATGGACAATACTTAGCATGGAAATGACTGACGAAATTGTAAAATACACGAACATATACATTCAGTCTAAGAAAGAATGTGTACAATATTCCAGAGAAAGGGACGCTAAGGAAACTACAAGTTGTGAAATAATGGCATTGTTGGGATTGCTGTATCTCATCGGGACTAAGAAAGCAAACCACACAAATGTCACTGAAATGTGGACAGCAGATGGTACTGGTATGGACATTACGAGAGCTGTGATGAACTACAGAAGATTTCTTTTCCTTTTACGATGTATCCATTTTGACAGGACTACAAGGCAAGAAAGAAGAGTAACCGATACACAGCTACAATAAGGCAAATATTGGATGCCTTTGTGGTGAACTGCAATAATGTTTATAGCGTAAGACAATCTGTAACAGTAGACGAAAAGTTGCAAGCTTTCCTGGGTCGCTGTTCTTTTGTTCAGTATATCCCGGACAAACCAGCGAAGTACGGGATGATTTTTTTTGTTTTAACAGATGCTAAAACATTCTTTACTAATGATATTGCAGTATATTTTGGAAAACAACATGAAGCACCATACGATGATTGAAATTCTCCCTGTGATTTTGTGGGAAAGCTAGTTACTCACACTGAATGTTCAGGAAGAAACGTTACAATGGATAATTGGTACACGAGCCATTTCTTAGCCAACTCCCTTTTTAAGAAGGGACTAACATGCATCGGCACGTTGAGAAAAAACAAACGCGATATCGCATAATAATTTTTACTTGGGAAATGTAGAGCTATCGATTCCTCTTCATTTGGTTTTCAGAATGATATGACACTAGTTTTGTATATGCCGAAACAAAACAAGACAGTTATATTACTTTCAAATATGCAGGATTTTCGAACCATTGACGAAGTTACAGGTAAGATACTCTTAGTTTACAGTATAACAAAGGGAGAAGTCGACACAGTCGATCTACTGGGAGTTGCGTATTCCGTCGCACGGGTGACAAGAAGATGGCTGTTAGCTGTATTCTACGCTCTAATGGATATAGCAGGAATCAATACTCATATAATATTTCATGCAAATGAGGTAAATCCAAAATAGAAGCGAAGAATTTTCTTTTAAGATTTAGCACTGTCTTTTATGAAGCCTCAACTAGTGGAAAGAGCTAATATTCCTTCACTTCCTGCAGACATTGCAACTTTCCACATGAAATACAAAGATCAACGTGTTGAAAGAACTGAGGTGCCTACCACAACAAAAAGAGGTCGGTGTGTGACACGTGGACGAGCAAGAAACACATCTACTACTCATGCCGTAGCTTTGTTTGCAAACGACATGTAAGAACAGTGCATACGTATGAGAAGTGTAAAGCATTTCCCAAAAATGCGCAAGACAATTAACTGTGTAGACGGAAGGAACTTTGTGATAAGTGATATTTCTTCAATATAAAAAGCCTTTGTACTTTTGTATTGCAATGAAAGACTGTTTTTGTTCAGAATGTGCTCAAAAAAGAGTTGGAATAGACTGAAACGTCAGCTGCGGCCTAGGAATGATATGAAAGTTTCTTATTTGTTTAATTAAATAGTAAATTAGCTATGTAATATAAGTTTCTTGTATTTGAACCATAGTATTACCCAATTCTTTAGAAAATGAGAATCACAATCTCACCACAGTTATTTAAATGAAATAGGAAGCCCGGGATCACTGGTGATGGACAAGCTTATGATTGTTTTACAATTTTAATTTGTCTCAAAACAGACTTTATTATAAACTTCAGTTCGGAAATTTGCCCTCTTACTGATGAAAAATTGAAATCTCCACTTTTACTGTTGAAAGTGACCGCCATTCATGTCTTGGCACTTTTGGGCCCTGATCAGCAAGTTGCTGAAGGCGGATCGAAGCTGCGATCTCATCTGAAACGTTCTGCTGCAGTTGTTGCAAACTGAGGGTTGTTGCGATCCACCTCGGACTTGAGGGCTCCCCACACCAAGCAATCGCACGCTGGCGAATCAGCTGACCTGCGTGGCCGCCTTGGGCCACAGTCAGACTGACCTCTGCTAACAATTCTGTCAGGCGTGGCGGTTGTGTGAATGTGCTCAGAGGTTCGGCAGTTGCTCCATCCTGTTGGATGTATAAGTGGTGTGCGTGTCACGGGTGTAATTATGCTGTATGCATACATTCACAACCAATCGTATCCACTCTGTGCTTGACCAGGTCAGTCCTTCGTAGGACCTGCTGGGTTGGTTGTGACCAGACATGTTAACTGAGTACCATACGCAATGTCTACTTCATCAGCTCCTCAGTCTGCATGCATCCCTGTTCGTCGCACCAGACATTAAATCCACCTTCCTGTAATTGGTATTAATTGTTGTGCATCTGTTGAATGAATGTAAACTGCGCGTGTTTCTATCCACTACAGTTATTTCTAAGTGAACTGATAGTTTGAAGAAGCGAACAAGCGCCAAAAAGTCGATTTTTATTTCTTTTTTCCACCAAACATGTGTTAGTCTATAGACACACATTGTGAGCTGTAAAAAAGAAACTAAAACCACTCATGTTCCGGCTTAATTGGACTTGGGAATATTCGTTAGTTTCAAGAAGGGAACATATCCCAGTCTCGAGTTCTTTCACCCTGAACGCTGTAGTTACTCCAATAGCCTGTGTTCGGATCTGCTGTTCAGTTGCTAAAGACCTAGTGTTTGCAGTGCATCAGACTATTGTTTTGTGTTTAATGTGTGACGTCGGAATTTAGATACTCTTCATTAAAGGTAAATGAATAACACTTATCTATGTTATAACAATTCCAGATAATTTAAAAGCGTGTTAGTTTGGCAACAATGACATCAACGAAGTCCCTGTAAATGTTCTCATTTTCGATTTCCAAATACACGCGTTTAAAATACTTCTTGTAAAGATTATCTCAGATCATTGGTGGTGTGGAAGAGAACACTTTCTTGCTGCAAAAGAACAAGAGTGCCCCACATTCCGACCGCAACGGCGTACAGTGGAAATATTCCAGTACAAGATAAGAAGATCAAGCATGCGTACAAGATAGATACATATATTTCATATGAGTACAGCCCATCTTATGAGGAGGTGATGACGAGACTAAGAACAGCAACTGCAGAGTAAGATAAAAATAAAGGATGGTAATGACTTCCAGGACAAAGATCATAGATAATGTATTCGAAACCTGGGGTTAGTAGAGACATTTCCTGTATATGTTCTATTATGAAGGTTGTCTGAAACTATAACTATTTTTGACGTTGTAATAAGAAGTTTAATGCCCAATTCATAATCAGTTGGAAGAAGGGAACAAATACTCAGTTTTTAATACTGTGACGCGTCGCTTAGGATTATAAAATTCATCTTTCCAAGGTACTTAGTTAGGAGGTTAATATAAAGAATGCCACATATACAGGGTGACTCACCTAACGTTACCGCTGGATATATTTCGTAAACCACATCAAATACTGACGAACCGATTCCACAGACCGAAGTTGAGGAGAGGGGCTAGTGTAATTGTTTAATACAAGCCATACAAAAATGCAAGGAAGTATGTTTTTTAACACAAACCTACGTTTTTTTTAAATGGAACCACGTTAGTTTTGTTAGCACATCTGAACATATAAACAAATACGTAATCAGTGCCGTTTGTTGCATTGTAAAATGTTAATTACACCCGCAGATATTGTAACCTAAAGTTGACGCTTGAAACCTCCGACGTTCAGTTGCGTGTTGTAACAAACACGGGCCACGGTCGGCGAGCAGCACCTGCAGGGACATGTTTACGATGACGACCGTGTTTGCGAGTGTGGCTGTAGTGCACTATTGTGGTTTGGTCTAGCTGTCGCAGTGTCCGCATGTAGCGCTTGCTGCTATTGTTATTCTGCATTCGTCTCCGCACGCAGACCAACTGTAGTACACCGTGTTACCAGACGTCTGAGGTAGTGTAGTGTTGTAGGAACTGTGACCATTGTGTATTCGAACTCTGAAAAGGCGGAGATGATACTCATCTATGGCGAGTGTTGACGAAATGCAGCTGAAGCCTGCAGGGTGTATGCAGAACGGTACCCGGACAGAGAGCATCCAACGTGCCGCACATTGCAAAACATCTACCGCCAACTGTATGCAACAGGTATGGTCGTAGCACGCAAACGGGTGCGTAACAGGCCCGTCACAGGAGAAGCGGTTGCAGTTGGTGTGTTAGCTGCTGTTGCCATGAACCCACACATGAGCACACGGGACATTGCGAGAGCCGGTGGACTGAGTCAAAGTAGTGTCATGCGCATACTGCATCGTCACCGCTTTCACCCGTTTCATGTGTCGCTACATCAGCAATTACATGGTGATGACTTTAATCATCGAGTGCAATTCTGTCAATGGGCATTAACAGAGAATGCGTTGCAGTCCTACCTGTTTACCGTGAAGCGGGTTTCACAAACCACGGGGCAGTGAATCTACGGAACATGCATGACTGGTCCGTGGACAATCCTCGCTGGCCCAGACGGGTAGAGCGACAGCGACCGTGGACTGTAAATGTATGGTGCGGAATCATTGGCGACCACCTTATTGGTCCTCACTTCATTGCAGGGGCCCAAACAGCTACAACATACATCGCGTTTCTACAGAATAATCTGCCGACGTTGCTCGAAAATGTCCCACTGGAAACGCGTCGACGTGTGTGGTATCAGCATGATGGTGCACCTGCACATTCCGCAATTAACACGGCTGACCCTTGACAGGATGTTCAACGGGCGTTTCATAGGACGTGGAGGACGCATAAATTGACCAGCCCGTTCTCCTGATCTTACACCTCTGGACTTCTTTCTGTGGGTTACGTTAAAGGAGAATGTGTACCGTGATGTGCCTACAACCCCATAGGATATGAAACAACGTTTTGTGGCAGCCTGCGGCGACATTACACCACATGTACTGCGGCGTGTACGACATTGATTACGCCAGAGATTGCAATTGTGTGCAGCAAATGATGGCCACCACATTGAACATGTATTGGCCTGACATATCGGGACACACTCTATTCCACTTCGTAATTGAAAACGGAAACCACGTGTGTACGTGTACCTCTCCCCTCATGGTAATGTACATGTGCGTCAGTGATAAAGACCAATAAAAAGGTGTTAGCATGTGGAAGTAATGTGCTGTTCCAGTCTCTTCTGTACCTAAGGTCCATCACCGTTCCCTTTGGATCCCTACGTAATTCGGTGCTCTCCGATACACACGATCGAACAGCGGAGGAGTGGTACTCAAGCGTCAACTTTAGGTTACAATATCTCCGGATGTAATTAACATTTTACAATGAAACAAACGGCACTGATAACGTATTTGTTTATATGTTCAGATGTGCTAACAAAACTAACGGGGTTCCATTTAAAAAACGTAGGTTTGTGTTAAAAAACATACTTCCGTGCATTTTTTTATGGTTTGTATTAACCAATTACACTAGCACCTCTCCTCACGTTCGGTCTGTGGAATCGATTCGCCAGTATTTGATGTGGTTTACGAAATATATCCAGCGGTAATGTTAGGTGACTCACCCTGTATATTTAGTTGAGCCGAAATTAAAAATTAGAACAGGAGGAAGTTTTTTTGTATTTCCGCAGAAAAGGAAGTTTTGGGTTCGGTCCCATCTTCAAATTACTGATCCAAATGTTGTGTTCTACATTAGATGTAACGTATAAGATGCTTATCGAAAAATTTGTAACATAAAGTATGTAGAATGTCCGATTCCATAGACGGCCTAGTAGCTCTAATCTCGGCAAGTAAATAAATAAATAAAAATTTAGGATGCTTAAGGAAATATTGGCCCATTTTCTTGATACTGAAAAAGCCTCCTTCCCCAAAATACCGGAAACCGGCTTCAGAATACACAACAGCAACAGAAACTACAGCAGCTACTGACTTAACGGGACCGTTATTCGTATGTGTGGTGTGTGTGTGTGTGCGTGTGTCTCCTCGCTGGGCAGCGAGCGCTGGCCTCTGCGGCTACCCGAGGACAAAGAAGCCGCCCCCGGCCCCCAGCACCCAGCGGCAGGGTCTTTATCGGGCCGAATGGTCGAACGACCCCCCCCCACCCCCCGCTCCCTCCTCCCCATGCCGCCCTCCGGCTAACACGATTCGACAACCGACAGACGCCGCTGGTATTGACGGGCTTTGATTCGGCCTTTTACCCGGCACTCTATCCGCAAGGAGATTAATGTGGCGTTCTAGGATCTGGTTACATCCACAGTTCTCTCCGTTAGAGCATGCTGGGCAAGGTATGCATGCTTGTAGCGAGTTTTAACCCTACTACTCACAACACAGTATGTTTCTTCATTTTGTATCTCCAGTCGAAGAAAGCGTAAAAGAAAAAATGAAATGAGCGTATGGCATCGTTGGCCGGGAGGCCCGTTCGGGGAAGTTAGGCCGCCAAGTGCAGGTCTTAATTTCAGTCGACGCCACACTGGGCGACTTAGGCGCCGGTGATGAGGATGAAATGATGATGAAGACAACACCAGTCCCCTAGCGGAGAAAATCTCCAACCCGGCCGGGAATCGAAACCGGGAACGCCTAAAAGAGCCGGCCGCGGTGGTCTAGTGGTTCTAGGCGCGCAGTCCGGAACTGCGGGACTGCTACGGTCGCAGGTTCGAATCCTGCCTCGGGCATGGAAGTGCTTAGGTTAGTTAGGTTTAAGTAGTTCTAAGTTCTAGGGGACTGATGACCACAGAAGTTAAGTCCCATAGTACTGAGAGCCATTTGAACCAGCCGCCTAAAAGAGAACTGGCAGAATAGCTACTGCCTGCAGCTATTTCGCCTTGGCTCCCCTGCTTTTCCTACTTACTTCATTCCTAGTGCCTGTCTTGCCTTTCTTTGCCTGAATATTTCTAATTTCTTTCTTTAGTCGATCAGTTGAAGTATTTCTTCTGTTACCCAAGAAAGAATTTCAGATGCATCTCATTCCTCCTCAGCACTTCAGTATCCCACTTATTTCCACACTGAGTCTTCTGGACGCTTCTCTTAAACGTCAGTCTATTCTTCATCATTACTAAATTCTGTATCTGCTACTGGGCACGCCTTACAATCCAGTATCTGATTTTGGAATCTACGTTTGTCTATGATGTAATCCAGCTGGAATCTTCCTGTGTCTCTAGGCTTTTCCACGTGTACCTACTCCTCTTGTGGTTCCTGAACAGTGTATTCGATACCCCTAGCTATAATTTATCGCAGAACTCAATTTAGTTTTCTTCCTCTATGACTCCTAATATCAAGCTCATATTCTCCGGTAATTCCTTCTTCTACTTCTTCCCATATGACCGCATTCCATTCCCCCACGATATTAGATTTTCATTTCCATTCACACACGAAATTTCCCGCCCAGTACGCTCATATACTATTCCTACCTCCTCATCTGCTTGTGACTTCTGCATGTATACCTGAACTATTGTCGTTGGCGTTGGTTTGCTGTCGATTCTGTTAAGAACAACCTGATCATTCAGCTGATCACAGTAACTCACTGTGCGGACTGTCTTGCTTCTCATGTCGAATCATACTGCCGTTCACCATTTTCTGTTGCCGTTGATATTAACCTACATTTGCGTGGTGAGAAATCGTTATCTTCTTTCCATTTCACTTCACTGTCCTCTAATTTATCTAGATTGGGCCTTTGCATTTATTTCCCTTTTGAAATTTTCTGGCTTCTCTGTCACGTTTAAAACTTCTGACATTCCACGGGCCGACTCGTAGAATGTTACCCTTTCGCTGGTTAATCCTTTTTTTTCTAAAGGTTATCTCCCCCTTGTCAGCACCTCCGGAATCTTAGTCATGATATTTTTTCAGTGTCAAGCCACATTTCCTGTGAATTTACACTGTGTCTTGAATGCAGTGATTACCACTGGCTTCTGCATCCTCATGCCGTTGATCACTGCTGATTGTTCCGTCTTTTAGGGGAACTTTCCCTCAACGAGGGAAACTCTGATCTCTGCAATCATAGAAAAGGCCATTGGCAAAATGAGGGTGACTCCTTTTACCGGAAGTCGTTGCTAATTATTTTTATTCAAATTTAAGCATTGGCTGGCATCGAACCCAGAACTTCTTAACGTTTACTGGTTAAATCTGCTTCCCCTACACGACGATGCGATGGTTACAAGGTTATTTTTCCGAATGCAGAAGTTACCGTTTTGTCATACGTTCCTCCCTTATCGTCATTATTGAAGGGAAAATGTGGAATTTTACTAATAAAATTAAAACAGAATGGAATGAAACAGTTTACGGCAATGATTTGGGTAGTGTGATTATTTTGGCGTTTGATTTGGTGCTATTACAGTACGGAAACACAGGAAATGATGTTGCATCTGCACATTTTCCTCTTGGCTAAGGCACATACTAGGTACAACTTACTTCAAAAAACTAAAAAGACATACCGAACTAAATAGAAAGTTTCTATTCCATTTCACTCCACTGACCCATACTGTATCTAGATTGTGTCTTTGCATTTCCCTTTTAAGATTTTCTAGCTTTCGTATCACGTTTAAAACGTGACAAGAAAAGTAAAGCATCGAAAAGACGTGGTCGGACGTCAGGGTAATTTTGTACACTTATACACCAGCGAAAAGGATGTAAGTACGAGGTTCGTTCAATAAGTAATGCCCGGCACTTTTTTTAAAAAGCCATTAATATACATAGACAAACGTCCTTGTTGGTGCTTCACATTTGATGTTTGTTCTGTGCGCCGGTGAAGTTTCTAACCGTTCTGGCAGATGCCAGAGCCGTAGTACAGCGTCAAAAAGCGTCTACTTACGACTCACGTTACAAGGACCGTGCTGTTATTGAATTCTTGTGTGCAGAAAAATAAACCGTGGTGAACATCCATAAACGTTTGTGTGCAGTGTATGGCGATGCTGCAGCTGATAGGAGTACAGTTGGGCGATGGGCAAAGAAAGCTACAGCCTCAGGAAATACAGAAACAGAGCTCCATCATCAGCCACGTTCGGGAAATTTCTGCCACAGTCACTGCTACAGATATCCTGAATCGTGTCGATGCCATTATTCGTGCCGATTATTCGTGCCGACATTTAGCTCCGCGGTTGTCGTTCAGCATTGGAAGTGCGTTTGCAATGACTGAAAGATTCTCGGATATTCAAAGAGGTGCTCACGATGGATTCCACGAATGCTCACAGCGGACCACAAGATTCAAAGAAAGGCCATTTCATGTGAATTGTGGGAGAGTTTTGAGACCGACGGAAAGGCCTCACGTATCGTTACTGGCGACGAAAGCTGGGTGCATCACTTTGCGCCGTAAACAAAAAGACAGTCCATGGAGTGGCATTATCCTCATTCATCACAAAGGAAGAAACAGAAGACAACCCCCTCCGGCGGAAAAGTCACGGTGAGAGTCTTCCGGGTTTGTGATGGCGTCATTCTCGTGAATGTGATGCCAAGAGGGTCAACCATCAATTCAGAGTCATACGTGAAGACTCTGAATAAACTCAAGGACCGTTTTCGATGTGTCGATAGGACAAGAATCCAGCATAAATCTTGCTGCAACACTATAATGCACGCCCAAACACAAGTTTGAGAACCCGGGAACACACCGTCAAGTTGGGTTGGACATCATTACCTCACCCACCCTGAAGTCCAGGCCTGGCACCCTCGGGCTTCCATCTCTTTGGGCCGCATCAAGATTCTGTACGGCGAAGATACTTTGAAGATGACGACAGTGTCATTCATGCAATGAAACCATGGCTACGCCTACAGGACAAAAGTTTTTACCAGCAGGGAATACATGCTCTTCCACAACGTTGGCGTACGGCCATAGAACGCGATAGAGACTACGTAGAAAAATAGGACATGGACAAGACATGTTGATGTATTTGTCACCAAATTATGACTCTTAACAATGAATATGTTCTGAGAAAAAAATATGGGGCATTACTTATTGAACGACCCTAATTAGAGTCGCATTTCTTCGCTACAGGTTTAACAGCCGACTGAACTAGTGTTGTTGGTGTTTAGTGTTGTTACCAGGCATGGTAAAGTGTACAAGGGGCGCCAAAAGCGTTGGATGTTGAGTGATCACTGTGAAGGATACAGAAATGCCGTGTATTCGTGTGAGACAGCGTTGCCAGCACGTGGCAGAGTCTGAAAGTGGCCACGCTGTGGGTCTTTGTTTGCCCAGTTGGTCATATCGTGGAATATCCAGAATTTCGGGGCCATTCGGATGTGGCTGCAGCCCGATATTGGACTGTTTGGAAACGTGAGGGCAAGGATCATCGTAGTTAAGGTTCCGGTCGACCACATCTGACTACCACAAGGTCGGATCACTCTGTTGTCCACCAAACACATCGTACCAATTTCACATCTGCATCTGCCATCCGAGAGTAAAAAAAATGGACTCCCTGAGCAGCAGCAGCCAGGTTAGGAAATTAGCGTTCCAAGCGTAGGCTGCCATTAACGCCACAACACAAACGGCTGTGTTTGGAATGTTGACGAAACAGGAAGGACACACAGTCGATGAATGGAGTAGCATTGAGTTCAGCGAGGAACGGACGATCTGTGCTACACCCGGTGACCACCGTCGGCGAGTATGGCGGCGGTCTGGAGAGAGGTTCCACTCTTTCAACGTTTTGGAGAGGCACAGCATTGTTGTGGGAACCATCAGGTATGACTTCAGATGACGGTTAGCAGTCACTGGTGGAGCTCGTGCAGATTAATGGCATGCACGGACATGCACAATCCGTCCCACAGGAATGGTGACTCGTGACTCGTGAGAAATTAAATAAAAGACTGTGTTTACTTTTCTTTTACATAACTTTGTATTCAGAACAGGCTCCTTATGAGCTAGTGCATAACTGGAAGCATTGGAAAAATCATTCGAAACAATTCTGATAATCAGCCTTATTAATATTCCACACTATCATTGCCGTAGACCTATGTATATCTGAAATCGTGTCCGAACGTCTTGTTTTCATATTCATTTTCTGTTTTGGAAATAACATGAAGTCATACGGAGGGAAATCAGGTGACAAAGGACATCTTGCTCTTGCGCGCTGGTGCATTGTCTTGGAACCAAGACCGAGCTAGGTGACGCAGTGGTTAGCACACTGGACTCGCATTCGGGAGGACGACGGTTCAATGCCGCGTCCAGCCATCCTGTTTTAGGTTTTCCGTGATTTCCCTAAATCGCTTCGGGCAAATTCTTGGATGGTTCCTTTGAAAGGACGCGGCCGACTTCCTTCCATAATCCGATGAGACCGATGACTTCGCTGTTTGATCTCGTCCCCCAAATCAATCCAACTCCAAGTCTTGCAACTAAGACCATGGTCCTTGTTTCCGGTATTCAGGTCTAACATCAACAATCCTCGTCGGATAACGATTTAACACCCAAGATGTAATCTGCATTCATCATCTGAAATTCTGGTGCGAATTCTTCGTGAGTAATTCTTTTTCAATCAAAGAACACAGTGAGTAGTGTCCTGACACGGCTTTTCTGCGTGCGCACTCTGTCTCGGAGAATCTGAACCTGAGCATTGGTGATTTACAAGTGACTCTTACTGAAAACACCGTGTTTTATCAACTGTTACGATGCAAGACATAAAGTCTGGTTTCCTAGATGCCGAACTTTCCAAGTTCCTCTACATTATTCTCGATCAGTGGGGCACAATGAGACAGCAGATCCACTTTTTCTACAGTCACATCCGAATGCCCCAAAAATCTGGATATTGCACGAGCTGACCAGCCGGCCAAATAGAGACCCACAGCGTGGCCGCTTTCAAACTCTGTCACGTGTTGATAACGCTGTCTCATACGAATGCTGGGCATCTCTGTATTTTCATTCAGAAAGCGATGAACATTTGCTTTAGGAATTCCAGTGAGTTCCTCGATCAGCCTAGTAGATAGACAATTGTCATTTCGAGGCAGAAAGGCAATACCATTAACTATCTAGACCTCACAATTGGCAATAATAATGAACGCCCCACATTTGATATCTATAGAAAAATACCACTTCTGAAAATATTATAAATGTGAATTCCTGTCACCAAATAGCTCATAAACCAGCATTTTTCCCGTGTGATATGAACAACACATTAAGGAGAGCGAATATAATCAGTCGAGCTTCTTTGTACACTTGAAATTCTGCACAGAATACCAACAGCTTTTTCAATGAACATTCTTGAAGAATTAGAAATGTATACGTATACTAAAAAATACCCACAAGAAATGTTAAACGAATATTCAGAATTTAGACACAAGTACTACGTCAAAAACTTTATTGAACTTTTAGAACTTGAAAATGTATGAATCGCAAATAACGCATGCAACCACCAAAGACAATGGTAACAAATATTAGTTAGTAAAATAATATCGCTGTTCATGTGCACAATCTTTGTAAAGATTAGCGTTGTAAGAGTGGAACTGTCAAACTACTGTCACATCGTAATTAACATTTAATTTCAACTTATTGGCGTCATTTACCATCCTATTAAAACAGCGACAGCTATAAAACAATCCACTGGACATCACATCAATCCAGACGTGAGTAAAATACAGCTACTTTAGTATAAATGATAATCACAGTCATACATGTTCTCACCAAAATTGTAATAACAGATACTTTAAAATGACGATAAAGGCGGAACAGTCTGTCGTAAACAAAGATTAGTTATTATAAGCAGCCATTTGGTGCATCTACTGTAATAATCAGGTCTTATAGTTCATTTCCTGTCCACATGATGTTTCTTGTGTTTTTCTCAGAATTGGTGGTTTCGTCTTTTTTCGTTCTTTAGCTGCTACCTGAGAAGAAAAATTCAAATAGCCGTGATACAGCATATGAGATGAATTTCCTTTCGATACAAAAAGCATCAAGTGGCAAAATTTTCAGAAGAAAAAACTTTTTTGCAAGGGTTTGTGCGGTCGCTTACCTTAGAATTCTTCCTATCCAAGGTAAGGCTCCAAATATTTCTTCATTCTTCATCAGTGGCAGAAACTTTACCACTACTGAGATTGTGGAAAAGAAAATTACGAAGTTTTCATCGTTAATGGGAGAAACTGAAAAACCATGCAATTTAAGTTCCACACATATTTTTACGCGGTTGGTCTATATAATGAGCTTTGTCATTAAATCTGTACACAAACATAAACACAATCAAATGGAAGACCGTTCTAATCTGCTCATTAAGGATTTGCTTCACTCCGTAGGTTATTGACTCGACGTCGCAAAAAAGTTTCGTAAAATTTTTCTTTTTCAAAACAACCTTACTTGTGCAACAAGATATTGCTTCCTTCCACACTACACCTCATGAAAATAATTATTCCTTTACTAAAAATATTAGACTAAAAATCAGTGCTTATGCAAGAATGAAGCAGCTTTCACCCGACAGCTGATCGAGATATCGGTTTCATTGTAATGACGTAATGTGTGCTCTGCATTACACGTGGTATACAGACACAGGCGGAGCACACCGGTGGTCGAGGAACTGCTCCTTGTGCAGCCGCTAACGTGTGGAACACCCCAGCTCTTATTACTGTCGCAACCAAACTATCGAAACAAAGTTCGATATTCCCAATTTATTAACCGCAAGTGATTCCAGCAGTCAGCGTAGCTTATTTGCGATACAAAATGTTTTAGAACAGGTAAGGTTATGTCAGTAACTGATAACCTGATGGAAATATCGCGATATTGCTATTGGTTGTTGGGGATGTCTTGGCATTTAAATTTGGTAGTTTGGGGATAGTAACGTCTTCTCAAAAGATGCGTTCATATTCCATTTTTAGTTCACTTTTGTGGTTTGTTCACAGAATAACTTCTGAACACATTTATTTCGAGAAAATACAACTTCCATCTTCACAGTATTGTCCAAAGTTTTACAACTCCACGTGACTGATTGCACTGCATGCACGTTTGGCAGGCAAATTGCGCAATACCGTACTGGTTTGGAGGGCACATCCACCGACGTATACCATCTTATAAGTGAAGTGAAACAGTAAATGCTTTAATGATAAAAACATTTTCATTTAGTTATAATAACAAACAGATATTAAAAATCATCTAGAAACACCGTGGCACTCATGGAAAAATATAATTACACTTTCTGTAGTGAAATTTAATAAATGTACATTCCTTCAATTCAGAATCTGCAGCCAAATGTTTTTAACGATTCAAATTGTAAAGTCAGTTATGGAACTGATTACATTACCTTACACTTTCGTTTGAACTTATCATATATTGTCATTTCATGTGTTTTATTCTTCTTTAAATTATAAAAGGACGGAGAATATAGCATGTATGTACATAACAAACAATCAGTGCTTTTACAGACGTTGGGTAAACAAATTATTAATTAACTTTCTATATAACATATCGAATAATATTCAAAGTCATCATAATAGTAATTATTAATGTTATTTTAATTATGGTATACATATATTACAACAGCAAAATATTTATAAATATTTAATCAAAAACGCATATGTGCAGCTATTTAGAACGTGTAAGTATCCAACGTCCCCGACTGCACCCAAATGTCGAAAGACTCAGTCCAGTCGAGTCACTCGTCGGATGCTGTATACCGAGTCTTTACGTCAAAAGGGATACGCGTGTTAGCGCACATATTAACAAAGTGGTTCACGGTTTGGATATCATCACAGTCACACCCACTGCCAGTTCAAAAGCCTCACTTTCGTACGTTGTACTTACACATACCTTCTCCAGTCCCGAACCTCCAGCCCCGAACTTCAACTGTTGGATTGTCAATGGCCTCCTAATTTTGGGTTGTCGTTATTTGTCATTCACGTTTCGCTTCAGCATTCCTCCTGAATCCAGTGCAGAGCAATTGGACTCATTCCTCATCTGCTAGACATTAGGTAGATTTTTCAAGAGTGTTGGTCTGCGTTTAAACTGTCACTAGTTTGAGTTGCCAACCGTTAAGTTATATAGAACTATTGGCTGCCTGTCTAATCGGTTATGAAGTTGAGCGACCTTTCCCAGGCTGATCCCTGGAGCACTGTCTGAGGCCCACTTCTCTCTTGGTTTGATCAGATTATGATGATTGTTTTCTTTATTTTTAAAAAAAAAGTATGATTGTGTTTTTCTGTTTAAAAAAATATTTTAATATTTCTTGGAGAAGTTTAACTTTAAGAATTTGCTATCCAGGCCTTCAGCCGTTAAATTGTTTTCGAGGTATTACTTTTGGGACCTTCACCTGATAAGTAATTTGAATTTCTGGTCAATAAGGCCTTCAGCCGTGTATGCAATTTGGCTACGGAATATTTAATTAGATATTGGCTCTTAATAGTGAAATTTGAATGATTGTGTTTCCGTTAAAAAACATTTTTAATATCTCTTGGGGAAGTTTAAGAATTTGCTATCGAGCCCTTCAACCGTGAAAATGGCGTTATGGATTTGAGTGGTTATAATCAGAGCGATCGAAAATACTCTGAAGGAAAATAAAATGCCAGCACTAAGAAGAAGTCGTGCGACATGAACGAAAGTACGTACCCGTGTTCCTACATCTCAAAGACGGCATCTATTCAAACGTCGCTCCAGTCGAATAAAAGTGGTACTAGCAACGCCACTATGAGGGTGCAAATCAGGTCAAATACACGTCGTGAGTTGCTGTTGGTCAAGAATGCGTTTAGGATGTCAAAGATGCCATTATCAACACCTCTCTGAATCTGGATATGGGGCTGCGAGAAACTGGACGTTCCTTCTGCTATGATGAAGAAAGACGTGGCAGGAATGTAGACACTGTACGAGGGCAGTTCAATAAGTAATGCAACACATTTTTTTTCTGAAACAGGGGTTCTTTTATTCAGCATTGAAATACACCAGGTTATTCCCCAATCTTTTAGCTACACAACACTATTTTTCAACGTAATCTCCATTCAATGCTACGGCCTTACGCCACCTTGAAATGAGGGCCTGTATGCCTGCACGGTACCATTCCACTGGTCGATGTCGGAGCCAACGTCGTACTGCATCAATAACTTCTTCATCATCCGCGTAGTGCCTCCCACGGATTGCGTCCTTCATTGGGCCAAACATATGGAAATCCGACGGTGCGAGATCTGGGCTGTAGGGTGCATGAGGAAGAACAGTCCACTGAAGTTTTGTGAGCTCCTCTCGGGTGCGAAGACTTGTGTGAGGTCTTGCGTTGTCATGAAGAAGGAGAAGTTCGTTCAGATTTTTGTGCCTACGAACACGCTGAAGTCGTTTCTTCAATTTCTGAAGAGTAGCACAATACACTTCAGAGTTGATCGTTTGACCATGGGGAAGGACATCGAACAGAATAACCCCTTCAGCGTCCCAGAAGACTGTAACCGTGACTTTACCGGCTGAGGGTATGGCTTTAAACTTTTTCTCGGTAGGGGAGTGGGTGTGGCGCCACTCCATTGATTGCCGTTTTGTTTCAGGTTCGAAGTGATGAACCCATGTTTCATCCCCTTTAACAATCTTTGACAAGACATTGTCACCCTCAGCCACATGACGAGCAAGCAATTCCGCACAGATGGTTCTCCTTTGCTCTTTATCGCGTTCGGTTAGACAACGAGGGACCCAGCGGGAACAAACCTTTGAATATCCCAACTGGTGAACAATTGTGACAGCACTACCAACAGAGATGTCAAGTTGAGCACTGAGTTGTTTGATGGTGATCCGTCGATCATCTCGAACGAGTGTGTTCGCACGCTCCGCCATTGCAGGAGTCACAGCTGTGCACGGCCGGCCCGCACGCGGGTGATCAGACAGTCTTGCTTGACCTTGCGGCGATGATGACACACGCTTTGCCCAACGACTCACCGTGCTTTTGTCCACTGCCAGATCACCGTAGACATTCTGCAAGCGCCTATGAATATCTGAGATGCCCTGGGTTTCCGCCAAAAGAAACTCGATCACTGCTCGTTGTTTGCAACGCACATCCGTTACAGACGCCATTTTAACAGCTCCGTACAGCGCTGCGACCTGTCGGAAGTCAATGAAACTATACGAGACGAAGCGGGAATGTTTGAAAATATTCCACAAGAAATTTCCGGTTTTTTCAACCAAAATTGGCCGAGAAAAAAAAGTGTTGCATTACTTATTGAACTGCCCTCGTGCATGACTGCTGGCAGCGGTGATCAAGGAATGTGCTGTCGCAAGAATACCCGTCACCAGTCGGCCACGTGGCACTACCGCGAGGGAAAACCACAGCTTCGGCATATGGAACTGGAGCATCGTACTGTGCTTGCAGCAGCAATTCGAGCAGCAGTTGGCACCACTGTGACACAACGAAGCGTTACAAATCGGCTACTTCAAGGACAGCTCCGAGACAGACGTCCCAATGCGTGTATTTCACTGACCCCAAACCAGCACCATTTGAGACTCTAATGAGTTCTCGCTTGAGACCACCGAAGTCGCAAATTGCAGGGCAAGGGTAGTCAGGCGTGGTACTCAGGGAAAGGCAGGGTTAGGTGTGGACGGGGCCTTACTCAGTTACCGTTCGTTGCTCAGTTTTTTTCTTTTTTTTAAAAAAAAATCATGTAGACTTTATTTGGAACCAATTGCAAATGAGGTTGACAATAAGGAACAGTTATAAAATTTGACTATTAAGACACAATGAGTAATGAAACATTCTTAAGCAAGTTGCACCACGGGTGAAGGCCTCGTTGACCAGAAATTCAAATTATTTGTCGGCTGAAGGCCCCAATAGTAATAACTCGAAAACATTCTCACGGTTGAAGGCCTCGACAGCAAATTTTTAAACTTATCCAAGAGATATTAAAATTTTTTTTAACAGAAACACAATCATTCAAATTTCACTATTAAGAGCCAATATCTAATTAAAAATTCCGTAGCCAAATTGCATACACGGCTGAAGGCCTTATTGTCCAGAAATTCAAATTACTTATCAGGTGATGGCCCCAAAAGTAATAACTCAAAAACAATTTAACGGCTGAAGGCCTGGATAGCAAATTCTTAAAGTTAAACTTCTCGAAGAAATATTAAAATATTTTTTTAAACAGAAAAACACAATCATTCTTTTTTTTTTTTAAATTAAAATAAAAACAATCATCATAATCTGATCGAACCAAGAGAGAAGTTCGCCTCAGACAGTGCTCCAGGGATCAGCCTGGGAAAGGTCACTCAACTTCATAACCGATTAGACAGGCAGCCAACAGTTCTATACCCTTAACGGTTGGCAACTCAAACTAGTGACAGTTTAAACGCAGACCAACACTCTTGAAAAATCTACCTAATGTCTAGTAACCAACAAAGTAATGGAATAATCCAGGCAAGGCGGAAGCGACGGACAGCACTGCGTCTTCACAATCCAGCGTTTAGAACATCCGGAAGCAGAAGGAACCACTACGACCCAGGTAGTCCAAAAGAACAAAATATCCGAACCCCAAACAAGGAGGCTGTCGAATTACACGCCTTACCAGACAGCAGCAGCAAGGCGAGGAAAGGTACACCGCCGCGAAAATACGCTAACCTCCAGGACAGCTAACTGGGGTGTTGGCAGCCACTAGGCAGAAAAATACCGCTGGTTGAACTTCACGAATAAACACAAATAATTCAATGATTAATAATAAGAAGTGGAGGACGGCTGATTAATTTCGCCAACTCCAAGCACTCCACTCGTTGCTCTTCGTCTCAGCGACCCTGCGAGCAGCAACACGCTAACAAATGGCGTGATCTCAAATAGTGGAGGTTTCACTACTGGGTTAATGTTCACTCAGCTCAAACGTCCTGGGTCCGGTGGACAACGGCCTTAACTGCGCAGACACCGCTACTGCAGACCAATAACTCTACATGCACGTCCAATACGATTCCGCGAGAAAGTCAAATACCTCGGTGTCTGGCTGGACCGGAAATTACTCTGGGGGGACCACATACAACACATGACCAACCGAGCTAGCGCGAGGCTCAAACAGCTCTATCCTATGCTCAACAGGCGTAGCACACTGAACAGAAGGGTGTCGAGGTCCATGTACATGACACTTATCCGACCCCTCATGACGTACACAGCTCCTGTCTGGGTATACGCTGCGCCTACACGCCTGCGCCGTCTGCAGCTCATACAAAACAAGGTACTCAAAATCATAAGCAATGCTCCACGATACACACGCATCGCGGACCTACACCGGGAATACCGCCTTGAGACTCTCACGGAGGTAATCCACAAACTCACCACAAGACTATACAGAAACTCCAGACATTCGCAGAACCCGTTTATTCTGAATCTGGGGAACTACGACCACAACCATAGATGGAAACATAAAAGACCAAAAGACATACTTGCAAGGACATAACATCTATGGCTAAGCATACGCAAACATAACGGCACAGGCGAGCCCCTGTTAATCAGACGCATTTACTGGATATCCAGCTGAAATACACTGCCGAATAACTGGCACCACACAGGGAAGCCGTACCGTACACTGCATGCAAACAAGCTCCACACATCCCCCACACAGTGAGATGATCTAAGGCCGATCTCCCACTACTGTATAACGATCTTGATTGTTCCAGGAAAGTAGCAGCCGCAGCAACTGGGACACATCGCCATCGCCTGTCACGGTAATGATGCATGATACCTATACTAACAAATCCAACCTTGCATGAGTTATCGCAGCTAGTAAGCCACTACTGCTCTTACTACCCATCCCACTGTCGCAGAGGTTTTTTTCCCACGGCACGAGCCAAGGCACTTTTTTCCCTCTGCTCTTCAAATCGCTACCCTTACTCGCGTTTCGTCCACTATCTATCACCTGATGGACGGTGTTAATGCGTAGCCTTACCCAGACGCACGGACAACATCACAGCCCAGCATCCTGTGACCCACCTACTAGATAACTAACATGTTTACGGAGGTGACAGTAGAACTTTTGGTTTGGTCACCACGTTGGTGCGGGCGTGGAGGGGCCCCATCTCTATTTAAGGGTTTGTGGCCCTCGCAACTACACCCCTCAATCCGGCAGTGCCTGCATGTCGCCACTTACCCGACCCAGAAAACACTTCCCGTCCTTCCAAAGATAGTATCGATAACGCTGCTGCTGACACTCGCGGACAGACAACGCTAGCAAACGTAGTGGCGCCAGTAAACACAAAAAGAAAACGAGACGCCACTATCCCTATTACACGATGCCAACCTACCAACTGCACGAATGCGAGCCACACGTGGCTCAGGTAGGGTGGAGGTCTCTTGTGTTTTCTAATGGAAGCTGGTTCTTCCCCGGTATCATCGGTGGCCATGTGTTCATTAGAAGGAGGCCAGCTGAAGTCTTGCAACCAACCTGTCTGCTACTACACACATTAGACGTACACCTGGAGTTATGGTCTGGGGTGCGATATCGTATGACAGCAGGAGCACTTTCGTCGTTGTCTACATCTACATCTACATCTACATCCATACTCCGCAAGCCACCTGACGGTGTGTGGCGGAGGGTACCTTGAGTACCTCTATCGGTTCTCCCTTCTATTCCAGTCTCGTATTGTTCGTGGAAAGAAGGATTGTCGGTATGCCTCTGTGTGGGCTCTAATCTCTCTGATATTATCCTCATGGTCTCTTCGCGAGATATACGTAGGAGGGACCAATATACTGCTTGACTCTTCGGTGAAGGTATGTTCTCGAAACTTTGACAAAAGCCCGTACCGAGCTACTGAGCGTCTCTCCTGTAGAGTCTTCCACTGGAGTTTATCTATCATCTCCGTAACGCTTTCGCGATTACTAAATGATCCTGTAACGAAGCGCGCTGCTCTCCGTTGGATCTTCTCTATATCTTCTATCAATCCTATCTGGTGCGGATCCCACACTGCTGGGCAGTATTCAAGCAGTGGGCGAACAAGCGTACTGTAACCTACTTCCTTTGTTTTCGGATTGCATTTCCTTAGGATTCTTCCAATGAATCTCAGTCTGGCATCTGCTTTACCGACGATCAACATTATATGATCATTCCATTTTAAATCACTCCTAATGCGTACTCCCAGATAATTTATCGTATTAACTGCTTCCAGTTGCTGACCTGCTATTTTGTAGCTAAATGATAAAGGATCTATCTTTCTGTGTATTCGCAGCACATTACACTTGTCTACATTGAGATTCAATTGCAATTCCCTGCACCATGCGTCAATTCGCTGCAGATCCTCCTGTCCCTCATACCTTGATTGCAGCAATCCAGAGGGTGTTTTCCAACACGATAACGCTCCACCACATACCACTGTTGCAACCCAACATGCTCTACAGTGTGTGGACATGTTGCCTTGGCCTGCACGATCACCAGATCTGTCTGCGATCGAGCACATATGAGGCATCATCGGACGACATCTCCAGCGTCATCCACAGGCACCGTTAACCGTTCCTGAACTTACCGTCCAAGAGCAACAGGCATGGAACTGCATCCCACAAACTGACGTTCAACACCTGTACAACACAACGCACGTTTTGATTCAACATTCTGGCGGTTACACCGGTTATTAATGTATTTACATATCACATTTTTAATGGCTTATCTCGCGCTTGCGCTCAGAAACATCTATATGCGCCATAAAACACTGTATCCGGGTGTTTACTAGAGTCAGGTATCGTTTTCACCTATTCGTTCGCTTCGCTCTGTAACATTACACGTACTTCATAACGAGTGGCTGAGGAGACGCGCGCCAGGGGAGAGCGGCGCGGCCGGCTGCTTCCACGTGCTGGACACGTGCGGTGTCACAGCTCGTTTGAGGCGGCGACAGGATTAGCGGCGGACCCGCCGAGCATTCGGCGCGCGTCGCGGCGCCCGCCTAATTGGCCGGCCGGTGGGCAGCCGGCGAGGCCGGGGAAGTCCCCACGGCAAGGCGGGGCACGAGCGCGGCGTCTGTACCGGCTGGTCGCGGGCCCAGTCAATTGGCGGCGTCCCGCGGCGCGCAGCTGAGGAGCGAGAGCAAGTGCACGTCACTCGCAACCAAAGCAGCGCTTATTACCGACAGCGCCATTACGTGCAAGGGACGGTCACGAGTTCTGTAGTTGTATTCAGAGTTTCATCAGAGGCATTTCTAGACTTCTATCTGTCCCGGATTTAATAGTCGTGAAACGATTCGTCCCGAATTACGTGTTAATTTCTCTTGTATTTGTACATTTTAGTATTAGCTTTGGTTAAGATGACAAAACTGTTTGACAGAGAGATTCTACTCCTACCAATGTACCCACTTACTTTGTTGCGTTTTAGACAGGTATGTGCCGAGTAAAACTGTGAGGGACGGGAAAAACCCACCGTGGTACAACAACAAAGTTAGGGAACTACTGCGAAAGCAAAGAGAGCTTCACTCCAAGTTTTAACGCAGCCAAAACCTCTCAGACAAACAGAAGCTAAACGATGTCAAAGTTAGCGTAAGGAGGGCTATGCGTGAAGCGTTCAGTGAATTCGATAGTAAAATACTAGGTACCGACTTGACAGAAAATCCTAGAAAGTTCTGGTCTTATGTTAAATCAGTAAGTGGCTCGAAACAGCATGTCCAGACACTCCAGGATGATGAAGGCATTGAAACAGAGGATGACAAGCGTAAAGCTGAAATACTAAACACCTTTTTCCAAAGCTGTTTCACAGAGGAAGACCGCACTGCAGTTCCTGCCCTAAATCCTCGCACAAACGAAGAAATGGCTGACATCGAAATAAGTGTCCAAGGAATAGAAAAGCAACTGGAATCACTCAACAGAGGAAAGTCCACTGGACCTGACGGGATACCAGTTCGATTCTACACAAAGTACGCGAAAGAACTTGCCCCCCTTCTAACAGCCGTGTACCGCAAGTCTCTAGAGGAACGGAAGGTTCCAAATGATTGGAAAAGAGCACAGGTAGTCCCAGTCTTCAAGAAGGGTCTTCGAGCAGATGCGCAAAACTATAGACCTATATCTCTGACGTCGATCTGTTGTAGAATTTTAGAACATGTTTTTTGCTCGAGTATCATGTCGTTTTTGGGAACTCAGAATCCACTATGTAGGAATCAACATGGATTCCGGAAACAACGATCGTGTGAGACCCAACTCGCTTTATTTGTTCATGAGACCCAGAAAATATTAGATACAGGCACCCAGGTAGATGCTATTTTTCTTGACTTCCGGAAGGCGTTCGATACAGTTCCGCACTGTCGCCTAATAAACAAAGTAAGAGCCTACGGAATATCAGACCAGCTGTGTGGCTGGATTGAAGAGTTTTTAGCAAACAGAACACAGCATGTTGTTATCAACGGAGAGACGTCTACAGACGTTAAAGTAACCTCTGGCGTGCCACAGGGGGTGTTATGGGACCATTGCTTTTCACAATATATATAAATGACCTAGTAGATAGTGTCGGAAGTTCCATGCGGCTTTTCGCGGATGATGCTGTAATATACAGAGAAGTTGCAGTATTAGAAAATTGTAGCGAAATGCAGGAAGATCTGCAGCGGATAGGCACTTGGTGCAGGGAGTGGCAACTGACCCATAACATAGACAAATGTAATGTATTGCGAATACATAGAAAGAAGGATCCTTTATTGTATGATTATATGATAGCGGAACAAACACTGGTAGCAGTTACTTCTGTAAAATATCTGGGAGTAAGCGTGCGGAAGGATTTGAAGTGGAATGATCACATAAAATTAATTGTTGGTAAGGCGGGTACCAGGTTGAGATTCATTGGGAGAGTCCTTAGAAAATGTAGTCCATCAACAAAGGAGGTGGCTTACAAAACACTCGCTCGACCTATACTTGAGTATTGCTCATCAGTGTGGGATCCGTACCAGATCGGGTTGACGGAGGACATAGAGAAAATCCAAAGAAGAGCGGCGCGTTTCGTCACAGGGTTATTTGGTAACCGTGATAGCGTTACGAAGATGTTTAACAAACTCAAGTGGTAGACTCTGCAAGAGAGGCGCTCTGCATCGCGGTGTAGCTTGCTCGCCAGGTTTCGAGAGGGTGCTTTTCTGGATGAGGTATCGAATATATTGCTTCCCCCTACTTATACCTCCCGAGGAGATCACGAATGTAAAATTAGAGAGATTAGAGCGCGCACGGAGGCTTTCAGACAGTCGTTCTTCCCGCGAACCATACGCGACTGGAACAGGAAAGGGAGGTAATGACAGTGGCACGTAAAGTGCCCTCCACCACACACCGTTGCGTGGCTTGCGGAGTATAAATGTAGATGTATGTAGATGTAGATGTTGTGCGCGAGGCACAAACCTACATTCTACCATCGTTTTATCTGTGTGCATGAAATTAAATCAGGCTAGCGAACCAGACAATGCTTCACAGTTGCTAAATACATATTATAATCGGGTACGCGCCCTAATCTCTTTATCCCCCCCTCCTCTGTCTACCTCCTCCACCAGCAGCCCTTCTTTGTCCATCTCGTCCCCCTTCTCTCTGTCCGTCTTCTCCTTCCCCTCTCTCTGTCCATCTCTTTCTCCACCCTGTCTCTCCATCTCCTGCTCACCTACTCTCTCTGTCTATTTCCTCGTCCTCCCTCTCTACATCCAGTTCGTCCTCCTCTCTGCCCATCGCCTTTCTCTTTCCCCCCTCCCCCTCGCGCTCTCCCTCATGTTGAGCTTTGTTATACGACTGGGTATGAGAGATACGTCTCCATCTGCTGCGTCTGTGTGGGTAGTATCGGTAGAATCAGTGACAGTATTTCGCGTAGTTCTGGGATGCGAACGGATAGGACTACAAAGCTTCGGACTACTCAGATTCCACAGTGGTATCATAATAGTAGGCCAACAAGCAGTAAATACATCTTTCCTATTTTCTGTTAAAACCGACTGCAAGGAAGAAACCAAAAAACAGATTGTTGTGAATAGAACTTTTGTATGTATATATGTGGTAATTTTGTAGTTTGTGTCCGTCCGAACGTTTATCAGAGTATCGTCAAAAATCTGAAGTAAGTCGGTGAAGGAATTTTGGAGATTTGTCATAACGTTTCCTCTTTATATATTCTGTATATATTATACATTATGTATATCAAAAATAAATGGCCTCTCTCCATCTGTATATTTGTTAGAGAGCGTGTAAACATCGAACGGCCGGAGTGGCCGAGCGGTTCTAAGCACTTCAGTCTGGAGCCGCGCTGCTGCTACGGTAGCAGGTTCTAATCCTGCCTCGGACATGGATGTGCGTGATGTCCTTAGGTTAGTTAGGTTTAAGTAGTTCCAAGTCTAGGGGACTGATGACCTCAGATGTTAAGTCTCATAGTGCTCAGAGCCATTTTGAACCAACCCAACGAAGTGTAGTGGCACTGCCACTCTTCATGTTGTATATTAATGACCTGGCAGAAAGAGTTAACCAGGAGTGGTACCCAACAGCTCCAGAAATCTGTTAATTACACTTCACCATTGCACAACTGCAATCGGAGTAATTCGGTTTGAGTGTCCTCGTTTTAAAAAGAAAGTTTTCATTGAATCATTGAGTTCGCTGTCAATGGTGACCATGACCACTGACTCTCTGAGTGACCAATCATATCTCAGATGAATATAGTATGCGGCGATATGGAGAACTTAGTTTCCGAGACTCCAGTCAGTCCAGTTGTGGCATAGATCTCGCTGCTAGGACTGTACTTACACGTGAAGTTGCACGACATTCTGAACATATCCTGAAAACAAACAATTGTATCTTGTCAAGTACTGAACACTATTACTCTGCGTTTTATGCATTTCAAAAATGTTCAAATGTGTGTGAAATCTTATGGGACTTAACTGCTAAGGTCATCAGTCCCTAAGCTTACACACTATTTAACCGAAATTATCCTAAGGACGAACATACACACACATGCCCGAGGGAGGACTCGAACCTCCGCCGGGACCAGCCACACAGTCCATGACTGCAGCGCCTTAGACCTTATGCATTTCTCAAATATGTTACTTGACATATGATCGTAAATATCTTGTACGCATGGTGGTCCGCAGCTTGTAATAAATTATTTATTAAAAGACATCTTGCAGTACATTACGGTCTGAATGTATTAATATTTAATTGCCAGAGCGGTATTCATGTTAACGCCCTCCATCAGCGGCATATATTGCGTACGACTATGCCAAATCATGTGTGTGCTAAGTACGAAATCTCTAAGAGGTTCAAATTTGTGCGGATTTCTGTGGTGCACAGGTTGTCTTGTGTAAGAGTTATACTTGCTGAAGGCTAAACACGGAACTGTTTTCACCCGTCGACAGTAGCGTCCTATACGACCCACAAGTGTGGTCGTTTACTGCCTCCCCCTACAGTTTTACCCCCTAGAATTCCTTGCAGTGCCGTGGAAACTATTCCATGATGTCTTAACACACGTCGTATCGTCCTGTTTCCTCTTCTTGTCAGTGTTTTTCGTATATTCCTTTCTTCGCCGGTTCTGCAGAGACCCTCTTCACTTTTTACCAGCCCACCTAATTTTCAACACCCTTCTGTAACACTATATCTCAAACCATTCGACTCTCATCTTTTTCGTTTTTCCCACACTCCATGATTCGCTACCATACAACGCTGTGCTCCAAACGTATGTTCTAAGAAATTGGTTTCTTAAATTAAGACCAGCTTTTGAAACTAGCAGACTTCTTTTGGCAATAATGGCCACTTTGCCTACGGTAATCTCTTTTTTTTTATGTCCTCCTTTCTCCGTGAGTCATGGGTTATTTTGCTTTCAGCATAACAGAATTGCTTCACGTCTTCTACTTCGTCATCATCGAGTTGCATGTTAAGTTCCTCGGTATTCTCATTTCTGCCACACCTCTCTACTTTCCTACAAACTTCATGTGATGGCACCTGCCAACACTAACAGCAAAGTTAAACTAAACATGGATTTAACTCCATCGTATTTTGAATAAGTTCTTCCTATTCTCAGATCTGTCACTTTCTCTCTGTGTAAGTTTGTTTCGCGTTCTTGTATCAGTTACGAGCCTGATACTTCAATTTATTTTACTCGCTATTTTCCCCCACCACCACCACCCACCCGCGAACGATGGATTTTACCGAGGTAATGTGACTTATATGCCTCAAGGATACAGACTGCTGAACCGTAGGTGGAACTACAATGGAGGGCTATCTGTCTAGTGGTCAGAGTAGCCTGTGGTTCCTGAAGAGGAGTAATATCCGTTTCAGTAGTTGCAGGGGCAACAGTCTGGATGGGTGACTGATCTGGCCTTGTAACATGACATTTCTGTACTGGTACTACGAACGACTGAAAGAAAGGGAAAACTACAGCCGTTATTTTTCCTGAGGGGATGCATATATATTCTATGGCTTACTGATGGTGGAATCTTCCTGGGTAAAATATCCTAAAGGCAAATTAGTTCCTCATTTGGATCTTTGGGTACGGACTACTCAATAGCATGTCATCACCAGAAGAAATAAAATCGGCATTCTACGCTTTCGAGCGTGCAATGTTAGATCGTTAATACAGTAGATAGGTTAGAGAATTTAAAAAGGATGAAGTTAGATATGGTGAGAATGTGTGAAGTGTGGTGGCAGGAAAATCACGGCGTTTGGTTATATTACAAAATAAAATAGGAGTAATACTGAAGCAGGTCTAACAACGAATAAGGAAATAGAAAAGTTTTCGGAATAAAATTCAGTCATCAGTTGTAAATATATTTTTATTGTGCTTTACTGGTATAGACTCATTACTTTATCACCTTAAGAAATGGGAATGCGAGTAAGCTGTTACCCACAAACCAATGAACACATTATCATAGTCAAGCCAACACCGTCCATGGTAGTACAAGCTAATATGACAGCTAGCTCTGCAGATGATGAAGAGAGCGATAGAATGCATGATAAAATAAAGAAATTATTCAGATAGCAAAGCGAGCCGAAAATTTGATTGTAATGTGAGAGTGAAATACGATAGTAGGAAAAAGAAGATAAGAAAAATAGTAGGCAAAAATGGACTGAGGGAAAGGAATGAAAGATAAAAAACTGCCTTACAGAATTTTGCTTCAAGCATAATTCAACCACTACTAACATTTGCTTTAAGAATAGCGTGGAAGCGATCGGGAAACGCAGAAAGCATTCATATTGATGCAATAATGGTAAAACAAAGGACCCGAAAATCCATTTTACATTGCAAGATACTCGTGTTTCCAGTGGCAGATGTAGAGTCTGACCATAAATTATTCATTACAGCTGGAGATTAAAACAGAAGGAACTGCAAAAAGATACACACATCAAAAAAAGTGTTTTTCACATGAGAGTTCCGGAACCTGTACAGAAAATTGAAACAGAGATCAACATAAACATCATTTCCGCCCTTTTTATTGCTCATGAAAGCCACAAATTGCATGTTGTACAGGGAGACCTCCAGAGGTGGTGGTCCAGATTGCTGTACACACCGGTACCTCTAACACCCAGCAGCACGTCCTCTTGCATTGACGCATGCCTGTATTCGACGTGGCATACTATCCACAAGCTCATCAAGGTACTGTTGGTCCAGATTGTCCCACTCCTCAACAGCGATTCGGCGTAGATCCCTCAGAGTGGTTGGTGGATCTCGTCGTCCATAAACAGGCCTTTTCAATCTATCCCAGGAATGTTCGATAGGGTTCATGTCTGGAGAACATGCTGCCCACTCTAGTCGAGCGATGTTGTTATCCTGAAGGAAATCATTCACAAGATGTTCACGACGGGGGCGCCAATTGTCGTCCACGAAGACGAATGCTTCGCCAATATGCTGCCGATATGGTTGCACTATCGGTCGGAGGATGGCATTCACGTATTATACAGCCGCTACGACGCCTGCCATGACTACCAGTGGCATACCTCGGCCCCACATAATGCCACCTCAAAATATCAGGTAACCTCCACCTTGCTGCACTCGATGGACAGTGTGTCTAAGGCGTTCAGCCTGACCGGCTTGCCTCCAAACACGTCTCCGACGATTGTCTGGTTGAAGGAATATGCGACACTCATCGGTAAAGAGGACGTGATGCCAATCTTGAGTGGTCCATCCGGCATGTTGTTGAACACATCTGTACAGTGCTGCATGGTGTCGTGGTACAAAGATGCACCCCGTCATGGACGTCGGGAGTGAAGTTGCGCATCATGCAGCCTCTTGCGCACAGTTTGAGTCGTAACAAGACGTTCTGTGGCTGCACGAAAAGCATTATTCAACATGGTGGCGTTGCTGTCAAAGTTCCTCCGAGTCGTAATCCGAAGGTACCGGTCATCCTCTGTAGTAGCACCCCTTGGGCGGCCTGAGCGAGGCATGTCATTGACAGTTCCTGTCTCTCTGTATCTCCTCCATGTCCTAACAACATCGCTTTGGTTCACTCCGAGACGCCTGGACACTTCCCTTGTTGATAGCCCTTTCTGGCACAAAGTAAAAGTAACAATGCGGACGCGATCGAACCGCGGAGTTGATCGTCTAGGCATGGTTGAACTACAGACAACACAAGCCGTGTACCTCCTTCCTGGTGGAATGACTGGAACTGATCGGCTGTCAGACCCCCTCCGTCTAATAGACGCTGCTCATGAATGGTTGTTTACATCTTTGTGCGGGTTTAGTGACATCTCTGAAGAGTCAAAGGGACTGTGTCAGTGATACAATGCCGACAGTCAACGTCTATCTTCAATAGTTCTAGGAACTGAGATGGTTCAAAACTCTTTTTATATGTGTAGAGCGCCGGCCGCGGTGGTCTAGCGGTTCTAGGCGCTCAGTCCGGAGCCGCGCGACTGCTATGGTCGCAGGTTCGAATCCTGCCTTGGGCATGAATGTGTGTGATGTCCTTAGGTTAGTTAGGTTTAAGTAGTTCTAAGTTCTAGGGAACTGATGACCATAGATGTTAAGTCCCATAGTGCTCAGAGCCATTTGAACAATTTGATATGTGTAGAAGGACGAAAGACTGAAGGCAGCAGAAGATCAAAGAGATAAAATATAAGGCCTAGAAGAAATCCTTCGATATCACAGGAGATACTGTATTTAATCGACAAAGGGGAAAAAATTAACGCAAGAAATTAAGCATGTCAAAAATTTAGACGTCGAAATAATGGTATTGACTGAGACAGTAAAGTGGTTAAGTTTAAATGGCTAGTGGACAAATATCCGGCTATACAGGTACACGAAACTAGGGGAAAGACAGTTGCTGCCTAGAAGAAAATTAAAAAGACATGCGGAGAAAGGAGCTCATGTGGCAAAAATACGAATGTTGGAAGGAGTATACAGAAGGGCTATACAAGAGTAATACCGCGAAGGTAATATTACAGAAAGGGAAGAGAAAGTAAATTAAGATTTGAATAGGAGATATGATACTACGAGAAGAGATTGAGAGAGCACTGAAAGATTCAAGCCGAAACAAGTGTCCTCGAGTAGATGACATTCCCATAGAATCATTGAGATCCTTTTGATAGCCATCCACGGCATAACTACTACACCTGCTGTTCAAGATGTATGAGACAGGCCAAGTACCTTCAGACTTGAAGAAGAAGATGATGCGCGCAAGCTGGACTGAATACTACCAAACCATCAGTTTAGTGAGCCACCGCAACAAGATATTGACACGATTTATTCATAGAAGAACGGAGAAAATGGTAGACACCGACTTGGGGTAGATCAGTTTGGATTTCGGAGAAATGGACGAACATGCTACAAATACTGAGCCACAGATTAGACATTAGACTGAAGAAACTATTGTGGCTGGCATAATTTGCTGTTGCCACTCTGCATTGACATTCCTACAAAAAGCTACGTCACTTTTAGAATCGAGTTCTGTGGGAGCTGTGTACGTTTTTTATGCTGGCATTGCCTGGCTGGTCATAAACACTGCGGTAAGCTTGGGGTAACGGCATCTTACTGCAAATGAAGGAATCTGTCAAACGTTCACCACCATTTTGATGGAATTAACAATCATAAAATGAGAGGTGTTACGTCAAAATTAAAATCGTCCATAAACACGTCATCGTATAATGAATAACATGATTGAGTTTCCGTTTCTAATTCTGCTCTCGGGAAAACGAAACAGGTTGTTGTGAAAATTTTCACCGCTTTTAACCGATAATTCGTTCGTCACATAAAACATCATACCTCAATTAATTTATATGTCCTGGAATGATTGTCTACTTCTTTAGACCTCACACTACAAACTACGATACAACTCTGAAACTCTGTTGGTAGTTTTGAAAGTGCTCACTACGTTTGATATTCATGCTGTGTGTACATGTCATGCTATTAGTACGGTTTTAATGTCCCGAAAACATTTACCTTTGAGTGAAATTTGATCCATAAATGAATAATAACACGATCTGACTATTAAGGGTGAATGTGCTACAGTGAACCAGCTTTCTCATAGCGTAACGGAACAACGGAGGGGTAAAAAAGAGCGAGTTAAGTAAAGAGTAACAGCGTCCAAAATCTTCATCTCATCTAATGCAACATATCAGTGTTGATGTACGCTCCAAATGGGATTAATTGTGTAATGCAGATGAACCTGCACACCGTATTCCAAAATACCCAACCAATTCAAAACGATTCACTTAGGGGCAAAGTCTCGAAGCCTTCGTCGGGCTGGACACGTGTCCTGAAAATCCATTGCAACTCACACTCAACTTATTTAGCTAAAAGTTTATTTAAAATTAACTGACGTTTCTGCTGACGGCAGTCCGTGTGCTCACTTGATTAAATATGAAGACCTCGACTGTAAACAATGTCAAGGGTTGTTCGAGAAATTGCACAGTAAAATTTCATAAATAAGCAACTTTGGGTACATACATTTGATTTTTTATTCAAATAGTAATTGTTTTCAAATATTTCTAGAGTAACGACGTGCTTCTAAAGGCGTAAATTCTATCCAAAATGTTATTCTTACAAATAGATTACGGTACTTAATATTGTTTAGTTGCGGACTGACCATACTTAACAAGAGTTCATTGACTTTCCACTCTGCATGGTGGGGAGTTAACGATACATTACTGTGGAACATCTCAAAATTACAAATTTAAAACGTCCGACTTATTCCACTTTATGATACAAACACTTGCATTACCAATTTTTGAAATAATGAAGTACATCAACTTCAAAAATTAATGTATAATAAGGTGCAATGGAAAATTAAGTCTACTATCGCCTTTCTATGGCACGTAAACAATGTTAATGATGGTCCATCACGCTGTCAGGTAAATTCACGTGAACATTGGTAGGCCATGCATCTTAACAGTATTTACTTACTTAAATAATTATTCACATTTACCTGATCAGCAGCAGCATGTGAAGCACCCAACAACATTGCCAGGATCTTTTCTGAGCCGCAATTATCCACATTTCCCTCCTATTTGCACAAACCGTCACTGAAAAGCATTTTCATGACATAGCCACCGCACACGTGACTACTACAGGCAGCTGCGTTTTTATAAATACTACTGTTGCCATGCACACATACTGACAAGGTTTTCGTTAGTGAGAATCTAAAATTAGCGATAGATATATACACTCCTGGAAATGGAAAAAAGAACACATTGACACCGGTGTGTCAGACCCACCATACTTGCTCCGGACACTGCGAGAGGGCTGTACAAGCAATGATCACACGCACGGCACAGGGGACACACCAGGAACCGCGGTGTTGGCCGTCGAATGGCGCTAGCTGCGCAGCATTTGTGCACCGCCGCCGTCAGTGTCAGCCAGTTTGCCGTGGCATACGGAGCACCATAGCAGTCTTTAACACTGGTAGCATTCCGCGACAGCGTGGACGTGAACCGTATGTGCAGTTGACGGACTTTGAGCGAGGGCGTATAGTGGGCATCCGGGAGGCCGGGTGGACGTACCGCCAAATTGCTCAACACGTGGGGCGTGAGGTTTCCACAGTACATCGATGTTGTCGCCAGTGGTCGGCGGAAGGTGCACGTGCCCGTCGACCTGGGACCGGACCGCAGCGACGCACGGATGCACGCCAAGACCGTAGGATCCTACGCAGTGCCGTAGGGGACCGCACCGCCACTTCCCAGCAAATTAGGGACACTGTTGCTCCTGGGGTATCGGCGAGGACCATTCGCAACCGTCTCCATGAAGCTGGGCTACGGTCCCGCACACCGTTAGGCCGTCTTCCGCTCACGCCCCAACATCGTGCACACCGCCTCCAGTGGTGTCGCGACAGGCGTGAATGGAGGGACGAATGGAGACGTGTCGTCTTCAGCGATGAGAGTCGCTTCTGCCTTGGTGCCAATGATGGTCGTATGCGTGTTTGGCGCCGTGCAGGTGAGCGCCACAATCAGGACTGCATACGACCGAGGCACACAGGGCCAACACCCGGCATCATGGTGTGGGGAGCGATCTCCTACACTGGCCGTACACCACTGGTGATCGTCGAGGGGACACTGAATAGTGCACGGTACATCCAAACCGTCATCGAACCCATCGTTCTACCATTCCTAGACCGGCAAGGGAACTTGCTGTTCCAACAGGACAATGCACGTCCGCATGTATCCCGTGCCACCCAACGTGCTCTAGAAGGTGTAAGTCAACTACCCTGGCCAGCAAGATCTCCGGATCTGTCCCCCATTGAGCATGTTTGGGACTGGATGAAGCGTCGTCTCACGCGGTCTGCACGTCCAGCACGAACGCTGGTCCAACTGAGGCGCCAGGTGTAAATGGCATGGCAAGCCGTTCCACAGGACTACATCCAGCATCTCTACGATCGTCTCCATTGCTGCGAAAGGTGGATATACACTGTATTAGTGCCGACATTGTGCATGCTCTGTTGCCTGTGTCTATGTGCCTGTGGTTCTGTCAGTGTGATCATGTGATGTATATGACACCAGGAATGTGTCAATAAAGTTTCCCCTTCCTGGGACAATGAATTCACGGTGTTCTTATTTCAATTTCCAGGAGTGTAGTTTCTCTGTTTATCTTGGGACTATTAACTACACTGAAGCACTAAAGAAACTGGTATACGCACGCGTATTCAAATACCGCGATATGTAGTCAGGCAAAATACAGCGCTGCGGTCCACAACGCCTATATAACACAAGTGTCTGGCGCATTTGTTAAATCGGTTACTGTTGTTACAATGGCAGGTATCAACATTTAAGTGAGTTTGAAAGTGGTTTTACAGTCGGCGCACGAGCGATGGGACACAGCATCTCCGAGATAGCGATGAAGTGGGGACTTTTCTCGCACGACCATTTCAGGAGTGTTCCGTGATTATCAGGAATCCGGTGAAACATCAAATCTCTGACATCGCTGCGGCAGGTAAAAGCTCCTTCAATAACGTGACCCACGACAACTAAAGAGAGTCGTGCAACGTGACAGAAGTGCAACCCTTCCGCAGATCGTTGCAGATTTCAGTACTGTGCCATCAACAAGTGTCGGGGTGCGAACCATTCAACGAAACATCATCGATATGGGCTTTCGGTGCCGAAGGCCCACTCATGTACTCTTGACGACTGCATGACACAAAGCTTTACGCCTCGCCTGGGTTCGTCTTAACTCCGACATTGGACTGTTGATGACTGACGACATGTTTCCTGGTCTGACGAGTCTTCTTTCAAGTTGTATCGAGCGGATGGACGTGTTCGGGTATGGAGACAAACTCATGATTCCATGTACCCTGCATGTCAGCAAAGGACTGTACAAGCTGGGGGAGGCTCTGTAATGGTGTAGCGCGTATGTGGTTGTAGTGATGTGGGCCCCTGATGCGTCTGGATACGACTCTGACAGGTGATGACACGTAAGCATCCTATTTGATCATCTGCATCCGTTCATGTCCATTGTGCATTCCAACGGATTGGGGAAATTCCAGCAGGACAATGCGACACCCAACACGTCCAGTATTGCTACAGAGTGGCTCCAGAATCACTCTTCTCAGTTTAAACACTTCCTCTGGCCACCAGACTCCCCAGACATGAACATTATTGAGCATATCTGGGATGCCTAGCAACATGCTTTTCGGAAGATATCTCCACACGCTCGTACTGTTACGGATTTATGGACAGCCCTACAGGAGTCACGAAGTCAGTTCTCTCCAGCACTACTACAGACAATACTCGATTCCATGCCACGTCGTGATGATGCGGTACTTCTGCGTGCTCGCGTGGGTCCTACACGATATTAGGCAGGTGTACCAGTTTCTTTGGCTCTTCAGTGTGTTATGAATACAGAAGATAACCAACTACGAATATGTTAGTTCTTTCATGAAAGAGGTTTAAGTGAACACATGTCCGGATTAATAGGAAGATAAAAGAACTGAAAAATAACGACGTACTTATGTGGAGATCGAAATTAAATAATTGTTTCGTTCAGAAAATGGATACAAAAGCTGATGGAAGATACATAGAAATATCCTGAACAGACGATGTGTCTTGACAGACTCTTACAGTTGCCAAGGACAGAAAAATTATGCTATAATCAAAAGAAATGATTTAAGATAGTAAGATAAGCGACATGTACTCGTCTTTTGTGTAGCCATATGGTCAGTAGTTTCTTTACAGTTTTTGTGAGAATTTTTGTTCCGTACTTACAACTACAAGAAAACACCTGCTTTTTTTCGCCAGGCGCGTTTCGCGTTATTGAGGTAAAGCATATTAGTGGTCTGTAATTAAAGATGTTTGCTATTTGACTTGCTTTTGAGATCGAAAAACGGTTCAACAATTTTTTCGATTTTACTTATGGTGATTTATGCTTGGTTTCTAGCTTAATAACAGTCCGAAGACGCGCTAGCAGACGACATTTCCTGATAGCGAGAAACCAAGCAGGAATCACCGTAAGTAAAACCCAACACATTGTTAACAAACTGTGTTATGCCAGAGTCAAGGTAGCCCCTGAGGGCCGGCAACCCATATTACATCACAGAGGACGTTGTTGTCTATATCCAAGGCGTACCAAAAGCACCATGGTAAACACCGGCTATTTACATACAAGATAACGAAAGCAGACATTCCGAGCACTACTTCCTGCAGGGGGAGTTCGAGCCACGGCCTGCAGGAAGTATCACTACGTCAAAACCTCACTGGCTGGAGACAGCTATTTAGGGGCTAGAACCAGCCGCAAAGTTCAGTTCACTCCAGATGCCGACCTCGTGGGAAAATTAGAAGTGAACTTCTGTTTGCCTCAATTTGCAGACTTTTACTGGCGTCATTATTGTTACCTTTCTTTAGTTGTTGAGTCATCAGCCTTGTAAACGTACACAAATAAAAATTGTGTTTGTGAAAAATTGGCAATTGTCAGTCACTACAAACTGTTTTTCGATCTTAAAAATAAAACAAATTGCAAACATCTTTAATTACAGACTCTGATGATGCTTTACCTCAGTAAAGCGAAATGCAGAAAAAATTACACACACGTTTTCTTGTAGTTGTCGCGACGTAACGAAAGTAAGCTCCGGATAAGGGACTTTTAAGCACAGATGACCGAAAAGAAATTAGATGTCGATCCCTAAATGTTTTAACCTAGACACGAAATCGAATAACCAACTAGCAATGGTCACTTGAAATACAAGTGCAAAATGACTCATGAAATTAAACCTGAAAAATTACGTTACATATAACCACGCAGCTCGAGTTTCAATGTGCCCACCTCAACGTCGGAAGACAAAGCGCCTAGACTTTAAAGTTAGTACATTCGCAACAGCAAGGAAGACAGCTGCTCACGGCCGTCGCAGAAGACGAGACTCTTTGTCCGGAAGTCCACGCTGCTGAGGCGAACTCAAACTCCAGTTCCAAGCAATACCAACCGCTAGCTACCCCCAGAGTCCAAAGTATTAGCTACAGATTTACCTTGCAGTTTCCAACCGAAAATGAAGTTACTCTAGCTGATGGAAATTCTGACTGTAGCGTCTTTGATTGGTACAACCGCTTACCATTTCTCTTACGAATGCATAACATGGAAGATGTGAACAGCAGACGGCTTTCAGAATTCGGTGTCGTAATGCACACGTTAACACTGTTCATCACTCACCCCTCTTGTTCATTATCTGTACTAGCCTCGTAATTAGCATAAAACAAAACTCAAACTACGTCGTTGAAATGTACATTGACACTCCTACACTGGAATTTTGCTACAAGCCTACAAATGTAATACGTATATTCCTACATTTACATCATAATACAATAAAAAAAAGACACACCACGAAGTAGTTATGCAAATTGGTCACAAATTGATATCCATACATGTATCGATGAAAAAATTTTTGTAAACTTTCGCTGCTGACGGATGAATGTGTGACCCTGCAGCGCAATTTTACAGCGTAGCTGACAACGATAGTAAATGGGGGACATGTCGGTAATAGAGCGTGAAGTTTTTGCGAATTTCATTCCGTTAGACTGTTCCTTGCACGAAATCTCATGAACAATATACGCAGATGCCAGCATGTGAGAGGCGGCCGGAGTGACCGAGCGGTTCTAGGCGCTACAGTGTGGAACCGCGTGACCGCTACGGTCGCAGGTTCGAATCCTGCCTCGGGCATGGATGTGTGTGATGTCCTTAGGTTAGTTAGGTTTAAGTAGTTCTAAGTTCTAGGGGACTGATGACCAAAGAAGTTAAGTCCCATAGTGCTCAGAGCCAGCATGTGAGAGAGGGTCTGTAGCTGGGCTCAATGAAGTCTCCTGTAGTAATCGGCGAATCGACAGACGTCTAAATAGGAGCGATACCACTTTTCGACGATGCTGGCAGGATGCGTGAACCACGGCCGAACACAGCGTCAAGAAGGAAGCGTAAACGGACTACAGAACGTGAGGATCTAACAGTTGCCAGAGAGGCACTCTGAGCTCAGGATTATCATTACCATCGAACTTCAGTGAGCACGAAAATTTGGAAATTTGTCGTAAGGTCTTATGGGACCAGACTGCTGAGGTCATCGGTCCCTTAGCTTACGCACTACTTAATCTAACTTAAACTAACTTACGCCAAGGACAACACACACACCCATGCCCGAGGGAGGAATCGAACCTCCGAAGGGGGAAGCCGCGCGGACCGTGACAAGACGCCCTATACCACGCGGTTACCCCGCTCGGCCGAGAACCATTAATAGGCGGCAAACAGAATGGGCGCCTACCTCACATCTCCCCTTGCACTGACTTGCATTGACCTCTGAACACCAACAAGCCCGTTTGCAGTACTATAGGGCACATTCGGTTTGGAATCGATTGAGTGGTGTACAATAGTCTTCAGTAATGAGTCCCGCTTCGAACTGATTCCCGATAACCACCGAAGACGCAACTGGAGACGTCCCGGTAAGCGGTAGATATCAATCTGAATATTGGTCGCCATACAGCCCAACACCCAGGAGTGCCATTCTTTCCATAGCAGGGCCCCTTTGGTTGTCATCCGCGGTACTATTACAGCACAACGGTACGTCGACGACATTCTCTACGCCACGTTTCATAGCCTTTCACGGCAAGACAACTCGAGCTTGTATTTCATCAAGATAACACCCGCCCTCACACGGCGAAGGTTCTGCTGCTCGTCATCGTGCTTGCCAAACGCTGCCTTGGGCAGCGAAGTCGCTGAATCTTTCCCCAGTCGCGAATGTTTGCAGCATTATGGGCACGGACGTTCCAACCAATTCAGGATTTTGACCATCTAACGCGCCATTTTCACAGAATTTCGGCACGATATCCCTCAGGAGGACATCTCATCAGTCAATGCTAAGCCGAGTAAGTGCTTCTTAAGGACTAGAGATAGACCAACGCGTTACTGACTTTCTCAATGTGTGAAGCTGTTTCTATTGAATATATCATACGAATTTTCTGGTTTGTCTGTACATGTACAAGGTGTACAACTTTGCTTCCTTGGTTCCGCCGCTTCCGATAGGTGGCGACAACGGTAAGTAGCGGTCGAAAGAAACAGATCACAGACGTCAGGCAATTAGGTTGGACCTCGGTCAACATAACATTCAAACATTAGTCGATTTGTGTCTGCATCATAAAGCTGTTCTTGATTGAAAATGTCAGTTTACGAGCCTAATTCTCGTCATTTGTGGGAGGTGTTACTGGTTTGTTTCAGTATGAAGGAAACAGCAGCTGAGTCTCATAGAATGCTCTCAAGTACGTATGGTAACGACGCCATTAGTGAAAGAACGTATCGTGAGTGGTTTCAGCGCTTTAAGAACGGTGATCTTAAAGTCGTTGACCGGCATAGTGGTGGAAGAGAGAACAGGGTTATTTGGTAACCGTGATAGCGTTACGGAGATGTTTAACAAACTCAAGTGGCAGACTCTGCAAGAGAGGCGCTCTGCGTCGCGGTGTAGCTTGCTCGCCAGGTTTCGAGAGGGTGCGTTTCTGGATGAGGTATCGAATATATTGCTTCCCGCTACTTATACCTCCCGAGGAGATCACGAATGTAAAATTAGAGAGATTAGAGCGCGCACAGAGGCCTTCAGACAGTCGTTCTTCCCGCGAACCATACGCGACTGGAACAGGAAAGGGAGGTAATGACAGTGGCACGTAAAGAGCCCTCCGCCACACACCGTTGGGTGGCTTGCGGAGTATAAATGTAGATGTAGATGTTTTCGAAGACACAGAACTGTAGACATAGCTGAGTGAAGACTCACGTCAAACGCAAGAAGAATTGGCACGATTAGTGAGAGTGACACAGCAAACCATTTCGAAACGTCATGATTCAGAAAGAAGGAACTTCGGTCCCGTGTGAGCTGAAACCAAGAGACGTTGAACGGCGTTTGTGTGTTTGTGAACGCCGGCCGATGTGGCCGAGAGGTTCTAGGCGCTTCGGTCTGGAACCGCGTGACCGCTACGGTCGCAGGTTCGAATCCTGCCTCGGGCATGGATGTGTGTGATGTCCTTAGGTTAGTTAGGTTTAAGTAGTTCTAAGTTCTAGGGGACTGATGACCGCAGATGTTAAGTCCCATAGTGCTCACAGCCATTTTTTGTGTTTGTGAACAGTTGCTTCAGAGGCAACAACGGAAGGGATTTCTGCATCGCATTGTGACCGGGGAAGAAAAATGGGTTCATCACGATAACCCTAAACGCAAAAAATCATGACGATATCCCGGCCATGCTTCCACGTCGACGGCCAAACCGAACTATCACGGCTCCAAGATCATGCTCTGCATTTGGTGCGACCAGCTCGGCGTCGTATACTATGAGGTGTTAAAACCAAGTGAAACAATCGCAGTTGCTCGTTATCGAACGCAATTAATGCGTTTGAGCAGAAGATTAAAAGGCAAACGGCCGCAATACAGCGAGAGGCACGACAAAGTGATTTTGCAGCACGACAACGCTCGACCCCAGGTTGCAAAAGACGTCAAAAAGTACTTGGAAGCGTTAAAATGGGACGTCCTACCCCACCCGCAGTATTCTCCAGAGATTGCTCCCTCTGACTATCACCTGTTTAGATCAATGGCGCATGACCTGGCTGACCAACACTTCCGATTTCATGAAGAACTCGCAAATTGGATCGATTGGTGGGTCGCTTCAAAAGATGAACGATTATTTCGACGCGGGGTTCGTACACTGCCCGAAAGATGGGAGAAAGTAGTGGCTAGCGATGGAAAATACTTTGAATGATACATGTGTAACCAATTTGTTTCATTAAAGCTTCAAATGTTGGGGAATAAACGGCAGAAGCAAAGTTGTGCACCTTGTACGTCACATCTACCGATTTCCATCCCATTCAGATAACTGCTTGGTGGTGCGTCGTTCCTTTTTGTGTTATCGATTCTGTATTTGTGCTTGGTTGATTGGCAGACTGTGGTTAGGGGGGTTTAATTTCCTTTAGCTCTTTGCTGAGTACACAGAGCTGAACAGCGCCTGATAGTCCGATAGACCACCAAGTTCGGCCCGCGCCACGCACTTAAGGCTGCGACGCTTTGCCGGCCGCCGCCTGCCTCGTCTTTATTCCGCGCCCGCCGTCCCTTTTCACTCTCGGGGCACGGCCGAACCCTCGCTGCGGCGGCGCTGTCTATATAAATCAGATCACACCCCCGGCCCCGCAAACCCATCATATCGCTCAAATATGTCCGACAACAAAGTGAATTTTCGACACGGAATATATCGGCGGAACAAGAGAGACGTGGGAAAGCGGCGCCTTTGATGGAGCCGGCCGTCACTTTGGGCGGCTCCGCGCATGCATCGCGCGTCTGCCCGCCGCCACTGCAGATGCGCTCCGGGGATTCCCCTGCCCCCCTTCCGCTGCCGCGCGCCGCGCAGCTATCCTTGCTTCCGTCCTTCCTTCTCCTCTGCTCATGGCTTACACACCCGGGGGGCTGCCGGAATCTGACACAGTAGGGAAGGAGAGGGTGACAGCTTCGTCCCCTGACGCAAAGCTGGCATTTGACATCAACCTAAATCGTTTTTGTCATACTCCTACGTAAACGCAGTAACGTAACCCGTATCAAAAGTACAACGTGGGCGACATTTACAGTTATTTTAGGCACTTTTGGTGGTGCTACTACGGTCGCTGTGCTGAACTGAAAACAACTTCACGCTGATGAGTCAAAACATTATGACCACTTGTAAAGCAAGAAGCTCTTGAGATGTGCTTGAGGGACTACATAGCGAACCAGCTTTAGCGCCAGTGTGGTGGGATCAATGCCCGACTGCCCCCAAGCTGTTCGTTCTACAGGCGTTTTTCTACAAAATGCCGCTGTTGGACAGGCAGGTGATTTCTCCCACTCGCTCACTAACACTCGAGAGGAAGGAGATTTTGAAACGGATTGTGTAACCCTGAGAAAGGGCCACGGCGCCAAATTACCAATCCTAAAAGTACAAGAATTACCACAGTGAACTGTGTGGTTTAATAAATAAAAAACCGGCTAAGCGCTCTGATGGCTTGTACCAACGTACGAGGGTAAGTCAGTTATTATCCGAAATTTAGTTATATTTTTGTTTATTTTGGTAGTACTGTAGTTTTACGTTGATGACGCGTGCTTTGTTTAATTGTTGTTAAATCTTTGCAATTTTCAAGCTGCTACGTTAGTTTCGTTATCGCTGCGGTGCTGTTAACCATGGCCCCTCCGCTGTCTATTTGCACCAAAGAAGAGCAACGTTCAGTGATCCGGTTTTTGTAGTCAGATGGCGTATCAGGGGCCGAAATTCATCGAAGGCTTTCGGTACAGCACTGGAGCAGTGTTTTGCCACAGCGGAGTGTCTACGAAATGGTCGCACAAGTGTTACGCACGATGAAGGAGCCGGACGACCGTTTACCACCAGAAATGAAGAAACCATTGAGCGTTCACGTGAAATGATTCTCTTACACAGACGATTAACAATTGTCAAAGTTTCACAACCTCTGTAAATTAGTCACGGTTCTGCCTACGAAATCATCCACAACAGACTTGGGTTTCATAAAGTTTGTGCAAAATGGGTCCCAAAACAACACACAGTTGCATAAACAAACGCGCTTGGACATATGCAAAAAACATTTGGATCGTTATGGTAACGAAGGGGACAACTTCTTAGACAGGATTATTACTGGTGACGAAACATGGATCCATCATTACGAGCCGGAGATTAAAAGGCAGAGTATGGAATGGAAACATCCAAATTCGTCGTGCAAGAAAAAGTTCAATACCCAACTGTCCACAGGAAAACTGATACTCACGGTTTTTTGGGACGCACAAGGTCCAGTGCTGGAACATTATAGGGAAAGGGGCACAACAATAAACAGTGTACGTTACAGTGAGGTGCTTACTGCAATTCGAAGCAAACGCCGAGTATTGCAGTCAGAAGGTGTTGTCTTGCGTTGTGTTTTTGCACGACAATTCCCGTCCGCATCCTGCTGCCCACACTGCTGAAACGCTCGAAAAACTCAAATTTAAAGTACTGGAACATCTTCCACATAGTCCCGATCTTCTCCCTTCTGACTATCACTTCTTTGGTCCACTCAAACAGGCATTAAGGGGCCGTTGATTTGCCTCGGACGAAGCAGTGAAAGGAGCGGTGCATTCCTGACTCACAGCTCATCCGAGAACCTTCTTTTATGTGTGCATCAGAAAGCTTGTACACCGATGGACCAAGTGCGTTGAAACGCAAGGAGACTATGTTGAAAAATGATGCTATTGTAAGTTTCCTATTTGATTACAATAAAATTTTATACCTACTTTGCGGATAATAATTGACTTACCTCGTATAAAGGGAGCAATAAAGGGAAAGCTGAATGTTGGAACGATTGTATAGAGGTTCTATAGAAGGGAGTGAACTCGGGGGCAATATTATAGAAATTAACAAGGACGGACATGAAGATCAGATGGGAGATATGATACTGCTAGAAGAATTTGGCAGAGCAGTGAAAGACTACTCTGCCAGAACTACTGATAGTCTTGGGATGGTCAGACATGACCAAACTCTTCCTTTCGTTGCGCAAAGTGTATGAGACAAGCAAAGTGCCTTCAGACTTGAAGCAGAATAAAACAATTCCAATTCTAAAGAAAGGAGGTAACAAAATAATTTACGGAAGAATGGAGAAAGAGAGTTTAAGGAAAAACAAACATACGTTTATAGCATTTGTAGACTTAGAGAAAGCTTTTGACAGTGTCCACTGGAATGCTGTGACTGAAATTCTGAAGGTAGCAGGGGTGAAGTACAGGGAGCGAAAGGCTATTTACGACTTGTACAGAAATTAGACGGCGGTTGTAGGAGTCGAGGGGCATGGAAGGGAAGCAATGGCTGAGAAGGTAGTGAGACAGGATTGTAGGCCGACGCCGGTGTTATTCAATTTGTAGGTCGAGCAAGCAGTAAACAAAACAAAAGAAAAATTTGGAATTGGAATTAAAGCTCAGGAAGACGAAATAAAAACTTTGAGGTTTGCGATGACATTGTAATTCTGTCAGAGACAACAAAAGATTTGGAAGAGCGGTTGAGCGGAACGGACAGTATCTTGAAAGGCGGAAATAAAATGAACATCAACAAAAGCAAAACATGGCTAATGGAATATAGACGATTAAAATCAGGCGATGCTGAGCGAATTAGTTTAGGAAATGGAACACTTAAAATCATAGGTGAGGGTTTTCTTTTTTATTTGAGGCTCAAAATAACTGATAATAGGCGAAACAGAGCAGAGAACGCGTTTCTGAAGAACAGAAATTTGTTAGCATCGAATATAGCTGTAAGTGTTAGGACGTTTTTTCCAGAAGTATTTGTATGGAGACTAGCCATGTACGCAAGTGATAGATGGATAATAAAAATTTTAGACAAGAAGAGAGTAAAGATTTTGAAAGTTGGTGCTACGGAAGAATGCTGAAGATTACGTGGTTAGATGTAATTAATCAGGTGGCACTGAACAGAACTGAGGAGAAAAGAAATTTGTGGCATAACCTGACTAGAAGAAGGGAATCGGTTGATAGGACATAATCTGAGACATCAATGGATCACGAATTTAGTATGGGGTGGGGGGGGAGGGGTGAAGTGTGGGAATAAAAACTGTGGAGGGAGACCAAGCGATGAATATATTAAGCACATTCAAAAGGATGTAAGTTGTAGTAGTTATTCGGAGATGAATACATAGGTTAGAGCTGTATCAAACGAGTCTTTGGACTGCAGTCCACAAGAACAGCATAGCTAGTTCAGCTCCAGCTTTTATCAATGACTTTGAGAGTACCAAAACGAGTGACATAAATGGCCGTATCTTTTGCTTGCGTTGACTTCGACGCTTAGATGTTTTACGCCGCCAAGGGACCATAGACCATAGTATTTGCATAAATTTCAGCTTGATCACTCTACCCGCTCCTGAGGAAAAGGGGTTTCAACAGACGGACAGACAGACAGATAGACGAGCAACAAATGGCAAAAATTATTTTTACGTAAATAATTACAGATTAACAATTTTCGGACATTTTCCTACATTTGTACTGTGATACTTCGCTTCTTGCACAATTTCATAATTCCAGGTAAACGTAAAGTGTGAGTCTGTCTACGAGAATAAAAATATGTCATATAAATAACCGTATCTTCTGATTTCATTAACTTAGAAGATTATATTCTTTTACGCCGCCTTGAGACCGAAGACCTTAGTACTGGATATAAATTTAAATTTGATGTCTCTACCTGTCTCTGAGAAGAAGGGGTCTCAACAGACGGACAGCAAGGTGATCGTATAAGAGTTCTGTTTTTACCGACCGAGCTACGAAACCCTAAAAAGGAACGATGAGGATTCCTATTAAAGAGAGACGTAAGTCTCGGTTGAAAAATAATTAAATATTTTTGGTTTAGAACAAGAGGAAGAAACCTGGCTTGCGGTGACGAATTTGGCGGTAGCCTATTGGCTCAGTCCTAAATTTAACAGTTGAGTCCAATATGGACACCAACCTGTTAAAAACCACTGAACAGGACCACATAATACACTCCAAGACAAGAAAATCGGACGCACCTTGAAGGTATTATCCGAATGGGACTGAAATAGGTAAACGTGATGTACGTTTACAAACAAACAAATGATAACAGTTTCAGACAAATTGTATGATTTATTCGAAAGAAAGAACTCCACAAATTGAGCAAGTCACTAACGCATCCGTCCTCCTCTGGCCCTTATGTAAGTAGTTATTCCGCTTGCCATTGATTGACAGAGTTTTTAAATGTCGTGCTGAGGGATACCGTGTAAAATTCTGTACAAATTCCACGAGAAGGCTGTTGGTTGGGCTCGTTCGGAAAGCTCCCGTCGAAAGCCGAGCTCCACAGTAATCTTGGCTCCACCCCACAAAGCTTTATGGGCGTTAAAATCACCAAGAAGTAGAAAAGGAAATGTGCAGCCAACACATGGTGCGGCACTCACCACCTGGAGGAAGGTAGATGTTGCAGACGGTAAGGTCCTGCGTTGTCCTCACCCTGACAGCCACAGCTTCTAAACATGATTGTCTGAAGGGGCTACATACAGAGGTAAGGACATAGATACAGACTCCGACTGATGCCCTATTACAGTAGTTACGGTTTTTGTAGTACCCCCGACAACCACGAAGGTAGGAGGTCCGCATTGCGGGAAACCAGGTTTCCTGATGGGCAACGCAAAAAGCAGGTGTAATGCTTAAGAGCCGTCGTAATTCAGCCAGGTGGGAGAAAAAACCGCTGCAGTACCACTGGAGGTTGTCGCTGTCTGTCGTCTGGGAAGGCATGAAGGGACCAAGGAAGCAGAGTACGCCTCTGGGTCACCTGCCGCTACGGGTTGAATGCTGATGTCGAGTACCATTGCGTCTAGGGCGTCGAAGTGATCTAGGTCTTCAGGGGACGCTAAAATATCTACCTCGTCCTCAGACACAGAACTGTTAGGGAGTGATGGTGTGGAGACCACTGGAGTCTCCCATTTCTTAACAGATTTTTTGTTTGTTCGTTTGCCCTCTCGCCTCTTTTTAGGGGCTTGCTGGAAAGGTTTCTCTGAAGTAGAGAGAGAGAGAAAGGATAGTAGGGATAGAGAAAGGCCGTGAAGCCCTTCGAACAGCAGCTAGGGGCTCCTTCAGCCACTGGCTGGTGACCACCTAACCAAGGGGGGAGTGTGGATAGTAGAGTCCCAAGGGACTCCTTCCATGTGAGCCAGAGGAGGCTGATGCTTCTCCAGCTGGGGGGAGAGGACCGATGTCCCAGCGTTTTGGGGAAAAGGGGGGGGGGCATTGCCGCTCAAAGTAGAAGCTTTGGACCAACAGAAGAAAATGTGCTGGCAACCACCAGGAGGCGGGATATAGACGGGCGGCCCCAGGAACCACTGGAGAAGGCTTAGACGAGAAGTGAAATGTCGCCAAAGAAGGCGCTTTCGTCGTAGCAGTAGTGTAAGATGATAACAACCAAACGGGGTTCCGGTCTAAGGCGCTGCAGTCATGGACTTGTCCCGGTGGAGGTTCGAATCTTCCCTGGGGCATGAATGTGTGTGTTTGTCAAATTGGCTCAAATGGCTCTGAGCACTATGGGACTTAACTTCGAGGTCATCAGTCCCCTGGAACTTAGAACTACTTAAACCTAACTAACCTAAGGACATCACACACATGCATGCCCGAGGCAAGAATCGAACCTGCGACAATAGCGGTCGCGCGGTTCCAGACTGTAGCGCCTAGAACCGCACAGCGGTATGCTATCACCTTGACCTTTTCAGGTAACGAGTCACCCTCAAAGGCACAGGTTATGGCATTGGTAGCTACCCTATTATCTTTAGGCCCCCTATAGACACGACAAAAGAGGTGAACGCACCATCATTCTAAATTCGCGCGTAGCTCCTCGGCGGACTGCAACAGCAGGTCGCGATGAAAAATAATTCACTGGACTATGTTGAGGCTTTTATGGGGAATGACCGAAATGGGAATATCACTCAGCTTGTCACAGCCGAGTACCCCCATGACTGGACTGGGGTACCGTCTGAATCAGGACTGCCCCATCGCATGTTCTGGACAGTACTATCACTTCCTCCAAGTGTTCTACGAAAAATGGAGGCTTCATAGCCAGAAACGAGTCCCTATCAGTTCTGCTGCACACTAAATGACGAGGGCAATATGGATATATTCTTTCTGTAGCCCTATGTTCCTCCCATTTTGTAGCTAAGGAGGGGAACGATTTAAGGTCATACTTCTCAGCACTGAATTGAACTTTTTTATTGGAGACTGCTGGGTCCATTTGGTCCCCAGCAAAAGATTGCTTGTTTCACTTCATTGCAGGTCATCTAGCCTGATACCATCCACTCAGATCAGTGGCTCTCCCCACGAGCGCCACGCAGCCACAGCAAAGGCCAACTGGCGCGATGGCTGTTGCTGGGACTCCTGATGCCTCAATACGATGGGCATCTACTCCTTGACATAAGTGGGGAGGTTGCAGCTCAGGCACCAGCAGTGCGAGCCCTTTGTAGTCAGGGTGCTACGACAACTGCTCCACAACGGACTGACTACCATGCTGGATATTGGATGCGTAGAAATCCATTATTGTCATGGAGGCAAAAGATGACAGTGGACAATGGGCGGAGATTATGCATGTAAGGTGTCCTCGTCCAAGTAGCTGTAATATGGGTGGAATTGCAGAGCCATGGCAATAATAGGTGCAGAAGATCTTAATGCACTAGGGATATAGATGCACCACATAAGGTGATGTGTTGGCAGAAGAGCCAACACCGTATAGCTAGAGGAGGCCGAAATGCACGCTATAAGCTCACGCAGGCTGGCGTGAGGTCTGGAACAGGTCAGAGAAATAAGACTAGCCAAACAAGAGTAACTGGTAGAATACTTAACTTTAATCCACAATTGGTGAACATCGCTCTTGTTGATACATAAGTGCAATCTCAATATACTGGTAATGGCGCCTTGCTAGGTCGTAGCAAATGACGTAGCTGAAGGCTATGCTAACTATCGTCTCGGCAAATGAGAGCGTAGTTGTCAGTGTAGCTTCGCTAGCAAAGTCGGGTGTACAACTGGGGCGAGTGCTAGTACGTCTCACTAGACCTGCCGTGTGGCGGCGCTCGGTCTGCCATCACTGACAGTGGCGACACGCGGGTCCGTCGTATACTAGCGGACCGCGGCCGATTTAAAAGCTACCACCTAGCAAGTGTGGTGTCTGGCGGTGACACCACATAAGGCTTCCTTCCCCAAATGGTCTGCACTTCAGAAAAATTTTGAATATGTGGGGATCAAACCCGAAAAGGGGGACCAGAACTTATTAGGCCGAAGAGTGGGAGACTCCTTTTAGTCGCCTCTTACGACAGGCAGGGATAGCTCGGGCCTATTCTAACCCCTGAAAGGAACCTATTGCGAATTGGTGTGTCGAAAGGGTTACTGAGATACTTCAAGTACTATCCACCACTGATGATATTATCCCCTCAGCAGCAGTTACTGGACCTACAATCACTCGTCCACTTGACTGTGAGTGGAATGACTGTGGTAGGTCTAGGGGCCCAGTACAGGAGCGAGGCAGAGCTCATACCAGTAATTAACAGCTTCAAGCTGCTACCTTCCACTGAAACTGAAACTGAGCCCGTGAGGCTCATTTTGCCTATTAGGAAACCTACCCCTTCAACATGCCTTCCTTCCTTCAGTTGCGGACCCATTTCGCTGACAGCTTTCGTGCCTCAGGATGCTACTGAACTGTGACGGAGCAGAAGGCACACAATGCAACATGACAATAACACGGGAACAGCAGTAACCATGCAAGGATTCTATAGGTGTATAGAGGAGGCAAACAAACAGAACAGATGAAAAGCTATTGTGATGGCCTGTAAAAGTTGATAACGATAAGTAAATTGAATATCATAAAAAAACAAAAATGACATTGATTTACTAATTATTTTCATGCCTGGTAAAAATCTATCGAGGCATGTCAGGGATAAGAATAAACGGAGTCTGTTTCTCTGGTCTGCCACCTCATGCATGTTGCAAGAAACTACGAGGGCATGTTTAAAAGTAATGCCCCAGACTTCTATCTGCGGAAACTGCTAAACCTTTTTAATTAAAGCAAACGTTATTATCATTGTAACTCTTTATTCTTCATGTCTACACATTTATTTCTCAACATAGTCATCCTGGCTATGAACACATTTCTCCCAACTAGAGACAACTTTATTGACATCGTCACTGTAGAATGTTTGACTTTGCTGATGGAGGAACAACCTTTGCAAGGTGGTTGTAATTTCGCACCTTACAAACACTCATCTACATACTTTTCCATGGTCTACTACCACAATTAGGTATCATTTGATAGGTTGTACATCGTATATATGAATATTTAAAGAAGACTGACATTGTCACAGACGCGTTGTAAATAATTGTAAACGCTTTTGCATGAAAGGTGACGGAGAGTCTTTATTATCAAAACGGCGTAATGAATAATTGCCTGTATCAGTAGAGGTTGGAACACCAGTGGAGATCAAACGGCAGGCGGAACTCAAGCCCTGGGTGGAAAAAAAAGCCCGCACAGGTGTGCTGGTCCTGCTTCACACAGGAAGTGCCAAGATGGACAGTCTGGACACCTGGGCGCGGAAACACAATACAGCGGCGGCTGGCCGGTGTTGCAGCAAGGCTGGAAGGACTATACTTCGGAAACTATAAAAATCTTGGACACAGCTAAGAGGAATGAGGAAGCGTCACTTAGGAAATCACGCAGACTGGGTTATTTCCGCGGATTTTTCTCAGAAGCACACCATTGTATGCGTATAGGTATTTCCTTGCAAACTTGCGCTGGACGACAAAAGACTAAAATATGGTTGGTCGGCGTTCGGAAGAATCTGTAGAGAGGGAGAACATTCCGTGGTTTCGAGAAGATGATTCGTTTTCTGAGTTGCAAGGGTGGGGAGGCGAGCCTTGCTGGGGAGCCAGCGGTGAAGAGACGAGGTCTTCTGTTTTGAACACCTGTGTCTGACGGTCGCTCGATATCAGCTCTGTTGACACGGACTTGCTGTCTTTGCTCTCAGGAGAGTTTATAGTTAGAACAGTTAGGCACTGTACTGTTGCGAACTTATACGATTCTGGACTTCGGCTTCGGGTTGGAAGTCGTCGTTGAGTACGCAGCGTTCAGTGATTGACAGCACTTCTTCTGCCTATACTTACGTTGAGACGTTATTTGCACTCCGTCCTTGTGGCTGGGAGTTCGCGTTTCTCGTCTGTAGAACACAGAGAGGAGAAAACAGTATTAGATTATACTAGTCGGAGGACCGCCTTCTGCCATCCTAGAGTTTGAAAGAGTTTTATTTTGTGGCTGGAGTTCTTCCATCGTCGCACACATGTACGAGAACCATCACTCCGACGAACCGGACGCAGTACATACGGTGATATTGCTAATTTCTTCGGCTTATTAGGGCTATAAAGCTAAACAGCTGTTATCGCGCTAGTTTATTTCCACAGAGGTTCCACACCACCGTAGATCATCTGTGAAAGTAGTGTCTTCTAGTGGTTGGTTGGTTGGTTTGGGGAAGGAGACCAGACAGCGTGGTCATCGGTCTCATCGGATTAGGGAAGGATTGGGAAGGAAGTCGGCCGTGCCCTTTCAGAGGAACCATCCCGGCATTAGCCTGGAGTGATTTAGGGAAATCACGGAAAACCTAAATCAGGATGGCCGGACGCGGGATTGAACCGTCGTCCTCCCGAATGCGAGTCCAGGGTCTAACCACTGCGCCATCCCGCTCGGTGTGTCTTCTAGTGTTTGGTATGTAGATGATGTCATTCATTTCGCGTTATTTATGTTAGATCGCGTGGCCATAAAAAGGGGCAGAGTTGAGCAACTGATCAACAACTTTTAGTCAGGAAATATAAACAATTGTAATATTAGGGGTTTTCTTAATCTACAATAAATGTATAATGAGAAACACCGTTTATCATTTAGTAGCATTAGTTGTCTTACATTTATATTGTAATTCAAATGCTAAAGAGCATTAAGAGCACCTAAGATCTGCTTCAGGAGGATAGTCAGACAGGGCCAAATCATCATTTTGGCGTTCAATGTTTTCCGTTACGCTCATGCATTTCACACCCGCCTGGAGTAGCATCTTGGACCTCACCTCTGCTTATACCGCTTCATCACTCTCAAAGTGAAGTCCTCGAAGCTGCCCTATAAGTATTGGAAACAGATGAAAATCAGATAGGGCCAAGTCGGTAGAGTGTTCGACGACAGTGAAGCCAAGGAGTCGCATTGTTGCAGATGTCGGTGTGCTCGTGTGTGGTCTGGCGTTGTCATACTGAAGTAGAGTGTGCTCCATGTGTGGTTGAATTCGATTAGAGCGCGCTGTTACCTAACACACAGCCATGTTACACGCCACAATTCAAAGCCCTCTAGCTGCAGAGTGCTGCAGATATATAGACATAAAGAATGAAAATATAGGATGTTAATAAGGTTTGTTTTATTTAAAAAGATTTAAGAGTTTTCACATAAAAGATTCTGTGACATTATTTTTCAACACACCCTTGTACCTGTAACGATCTTACATTCTGCATAAAACTAAAGTTGCTGGAAAGATAATTTGAGGTAGCATAGCATCCAGGAACCAAACAATAGGACATGTGGAGAAAAGAGTTCCCTTGCAGAATTGCTGTAGGTTTACATATATCTTACGCCGAGAATATGCTCAGTTACGTAATAGTTGATGAAAAATTTTACTCTCTGAACGAAGAGTATACGAAAGTTATTTACCGTTCCAGTTCTATGCTTATAAATGCCATAAAAATGGACAGCTCAGATTATGAGCAAATTTTATGGTGAGTACTAGGTTATTAGATATTAGGTAGTAGATATTATTAGACAATGCAGTTTAGGGATTTTTTTTCGAATCAGGGAACCAGTGCCAGGCGATGCGATTAACTGGAGCAGCTCAGCAGTGGCTGTTCTGGGCGGACACATACGAGTCTGCTGATACCAGTGCGCATCAGAGGAAAGAAGTGTAGTTAAAAAATAAATGTAATGTTCAATTAATTTTTCATAAGGAATTTATAATGCATATTTTGAAGCAGATCACGAATATATAATATTGCAATTTATATAACGACATGGACTGTATTTATACTGTACATTTCTTTTTTTATGTGGTAGTTAGTACGTTTTGTGATTTTGTATGTAACTCCGCGCCACCATCTGAAGTTACAGTTTATTCTCAGGCCAAATACTGGGACACATCAACACCACGAGACACGACATTACAACTACAGGTACAGTGGAACATTTCGTAACATTTTGAGTTTTTATTAAGTAATGATTTGATAACCCTGTAATTTCATTTATGTTCCCACCTGTTGATAGAGTAGCGTGAATTCCTGACATGAATCGTTAGGCACTGCGGTATGTGGGCATGGAATTTCAAACGGATAGGCATCAAAGTTTATTTAACAATATTTCAATCAATACGGCAGCAGGATTCCTTCGAAACACGCCTTCTTCTCCATTTTACGCCAACGGATCCGTTGCTGGGGACCATTTTAGCGCCTGAGCAAATTGGCAACGAAACACTGAGCTGCCACCGCGTCGAGAGCGAGGCTTATCTTTGTAAGTGTTGATTATCAGTGCCCCAGCCCCACTCGTGCCAACTGTTCAGAAGCAGAAAAACCTGACTAGATGCTAAATGGAGACTTCTGCAGTGCATATTAAAGCGACATAACTAAGCAAGACGCCTTCTGAATGAAACCTCTCACATTGCAGCCCAACACGCTGTAAGCAGGAACCTTTTAATCCTCCCCAGGAATTTTATCCCCCCAGAGAAACATTGTTAGCTGTTAGATGTATGGCTGGCAAATCTACTGGATTTTGGGCGCAGCATCAGGGACTTTAGCCTACAAATTGCAAGGTGCAAGTGTGCCAATATCTTGCAACTAAGAGAGTTCACTGTGCTGGGGAAGTAGGATTAACTCCTAAAAGCATCAATATATCAAGATGTTTTGATTTAAATGTCTTTGAAGCTGCAAGGTAAGTAGGAAAGCTAGTTCCATTCTTTTACATTACTATGCCCAGGACATATTCGCCCTTTTTGATGTATGACAGGAGAAGTTTTCATTCTAACTACCCATTTTCCCTCTACCTTGATTTCGACATTAGACCGCTGACCTTTACTCTGTCTACTTTCTTAGAAAATGTGAACCGATTCCCACAAGTTTAAAACAAAAGTGACCCGTGCAAAAAAATTGCAGAAACCATGTCTTCTGCACGTAAAATTCGAATGAAGCTAAATTTTTGAAAGTGGGCTTTGAATTTTATCGTAAGAAAGCGATTTTATTTAGCTGATTCACTTCCTGCGTATTCAGTTGACGTAAGAGCGCATTTTACGTTCTATATTCAGCTCTACTTTAAACCAGCGTATTTCGACAACGGATATAGTTGGATAAAAAATTTCGTTTTGACTTTTTTCATTATGGCTTTATCCATTTATCTAGCTTCGTGCAATGTTCTTACAGATTTCTACAAGTTTAAAACATGTATGTGGTGCACTTCAAAACCTCGCAGAAAAGCGTGTATTTTGCACGTAAAATCCAAACGAAGCAAAAAGTTTCCAAACAATGAAAACTTAAATTAGACCAAAATACGCCAATATACATCGCGCATAAGGATCACGAAGATAAGATACTAGAAATTAGGGCTCATACGGAGGCGTACAGACAGTCGTTTTTCCCTCGCTCTATTTGCGAGACGGACAGGAAGGGAAATGACAAGGTAGTGGCAGACGGTACCCTTCGCCACGCACGTTACGGTGGCTTGCGGAGTATCTATGTAGATGTAGATGAATACCCTTTCCTTCACATATCCCCACAAGAAAAAATTGCATGGGGTCCTGTCTGGCGGCCTTGGAGGCCAAGAATGCAGGACATGTATCGGAGTCCCGTGCGCCCTATTCAGCATTGAGCTTTCCTCAAATGCTACATAACTGGCTTTTCCCACAACATCACGAGTCATCCGACGACTTCATTTTCCAAAAGTATGGAGTTTCGTCATACTGGCACAATAACGTGCGTCTCTTTCTCACTGACAACGCTGGGTAGGGCGCACGAGACCTCGAGACACCGCCCTGCATTCTTGGGTTAGACATGGTCTTAAGTAATGACAGATGTGATGTTGTGACCTAAACTGTCTTTAATCTGTGAATATGGTCTGCGACCAAACCGGTTGATGTGTGGGTTTCACATAGAAAAAGCAACTGATGGTCAAACATGCATTTTATACATCAAATGGGAATCTCTAGAAGGAAGGCCACGTTCTTTTCGAGCAATGCCATTGGGAAAATTTACAGAACCGTCGTTTAATGCCAACTGGAGAACAATTCTACTGCCACCTACGTATATTTTGAGCAATAATAGCGAAGATAACTGACATTAGGGCTTGTACGAGGGCATATAGACAGTCGTTTTCAAAAATGGTTCAAATGGCTCTGAGCACTATGGGACTTAACTTCTGTGGTAATCAGTCCCCTAGAACTTAGAACTACTTAAACCTAACTAACCTAAGGACATCACACACATCCATGCCCGAGGCAGGATTCGAACCTGCGACCGTAGCAGTCCCGCGGTTCCGGACTGCGCGCCTAGAACCACTAGACCACCGCGGCCGGCAGACAGTCGTTTTCCCCTCGCTCATTCTGCTAGTAGAACAGGAAGGGGAATGGATAGTAATGGTACAAAGTACCCTCCGTGACGCTCTATTCGGTGACTTGCGCAGTGTGTTGTGGATGCAGAAGTAGATATAGATGTAATGAGTAGATTATGACAGCATTTTCAATTTTGTAATTCTGTCCGTAAATACATGAAAAACTGAAAATCAAATTATTGTTGCCTCTGGAAGACTTTTGCTAGGCAAGCTGTAGCACCGATTGTGTGATCGTCTCAGCCGTTTACTAATACATATGTTTTCACCATTCTTCATCTGCAGGAATTTTTTTCTGCAGTAGAAACATTGAAAATAAAATTCGCATACAGATGAAACTTCAACCTAGATATCCCAAAGGTATTGAAATACTTGACTGTCAGTTTGGCAGTGTTCGGTCAAGGTGTTCACCGTTTACGGCGTCTTCCATTTCAGTCAGTGTAAGATTCGTTCACGTGTAGCCCTGTGAAACCTGTTACTCCGTACAGACTCAGAGCTGGTCACATTTCTCTGGAAGTTAGCGTGTGGCTGCGTGTGAGTGTCCCTAACTGACATGAGAATCAGGAGCCGGGCGGTGCGGCCGTGCGGTTCTAGGCGCTTCAGCCTACAAGCAACGAAAGACGCTGAATTAGTTTGGCCTCAATGCAGTGCGCCTTGACGAGTCGGGATCCAAGGGAACTGTAATTCAACAGAGAAATTCTGGCCTGGAGTATTACAGTGAGATTTATTGACTCAAAGACAAACATAAGCATTTAATACAGATATGAACTGTATGAGAATCATAAGCGCCGAGAGTTACTGACAATTTTACGGACAAAAATCCATAGCGACACTGGAAAAATTGAAACGTCCCCTTAGAAAACATAATGAATTACTATGCAGATAAACCTCTTACATTATTTGATTTTCAAACAGCTGAGCAGAACTGAACGTACTCAGACATTTCTCTCTTTACTGACTGACACACAATATTTTTAGCGCAACGCAATCTGGCTTTCAATAATCCCTACAAATAATGGCCCTGACTAACATTAACCTATACCTTTCACAAATCACTTACCTCACAAAAATCTTCGTTACTCCAACTACTGCAATACAGCGAGCGCCACTACTGCCACCTAAATAAAAGATTCTAACTACTGAAGGCACTAACTACTGATAGGCGTAGTTAGCAAATGAAAGATTTTGATAAAGAACAAACAATGTATTTACCTTAATAGTGTTCAAAAGTCATTATATATATATATATATATATATGTATATATATATATATATATCAGTTCATGACATCCAGTCTTACAAATTTACTGTGTCTCTGACGGACACACGTGCAGATCATCCGCTCTCAAAACTCCGCCATTTCACTCCCCACATCCACCACTTCGGGCGGCTCACCTCCAACTGCGCAACGCTACGCGCTGTTAACAGCCAACTGTCCAACACTACAATGGCGAATATTACTCCAACAATGCAAACCAACCACAGCCTTCACACAGCACCGTCAGTGATTTTCACATAGAGCGCTACATGGCGTTACCAACATAAAAACCTAAACAGCCTACTTACAAAATCCAGCAGGAGACCCACCTGAACAAACTGCCTACATTTGACTGGTGGTGCAATGACATGCAAAGTAATTGTAATCGCAGCTAAAGTATCAGCGACCGAACACTTTGCCACCCTACTGCTAAAGAAAGGACAGTGGTGCTAAGTGCATCCGCTGTGAAGACAAGGCTACGGCGTGGGAACGTGAAATTGACTGACGTTAGCCGGAGCCGGGTAAGATTCTAATAAACTACTCTCCGACAAAATACAGAAGATTCGGTAAAATCCTACTCCTGCGCCGATGAGGATGGCTCTCTTTTGTGTTTTCTTCGCCCCGGCTGTGCCAGAGATTCCGCTCCGTTGCGCTAGTGACCAGGCAGTCTTGGCCCAAAGACAATTTTTCCGGCAATCATGGCTATTAAACAAAAACGGCAGATCTCCCATTGCAACAGTTCGTCACCGTAGACGCCACTGACAGCTCTCCCTGCCAATCTCCACGGTGGTCGTAATGATGAGCTGACATGAGAGTCAGCCTTCCAGTCACAGCCTCCGCGATGTGTCCGCGCTGGAAGTTCTCTGGCGTACACCAACGGGCTACACTAGTTACACGGTCTACAGGGTTATTACAAATGATTGAAGCGATTACACAGCTCTACAATAACTTTATTATTTGAGATATTTTCACAATGCTTGGCACACACATACAAAAACTCAAAAAGTTTTTTAGGCATTCACAAATGTTCAATTTGTGCCCCTTTAGTGATTCGGCAGACATCAAGCCGATAATCAAGTTCCTCCCACACTCGGCGCAGCATGTCCCCATCAATGAGTTCGAAAGCATCGTTGATGCGAGATCGCAGTTCTGGCACGTTTCTTGGTAGAGGAGGTTTAAACGCTGAATGTTTCACATAACCCCACAGAAAGAAATCGCATGGGGTTAAGTCGGGAGAGCGTGGAGGCCATGACATGAATTGCTGATCATGATCTCCACCACGACCGATCCATCGGTTTTCCAATCTCCTGTTTAAGAAATGCCGAACATCATGATGGAAGTGCGGTGGAGCACAATCCTGTTGAAAGATGAGGGCGCTGTCGGTCTCCAGTTCTGGCATGAGCCAATTTTCCGCGGGCTACGCGTGAAACTTGCCCGCACGCGTTCAACCGTTTCTTCGCTCACTGCAGGCCGACCCGTTGATTTCCCCTTACAGAGGCATCCAGAAGCTTTAAACTGCGCATACCATCGCCGAATGGAGTTAGCAGTTGGTGGATCTTTGTTGAACTTCGTCCTGAAGTGTCGTTGCACTGTTATGACTGACTGATGTGAGTGCATTTCAAGCACGACATACGCTTTCTCGGCTCCTGTCGCCATTTTGTCTTACTGCGCTCTCGAGCGCTCTGACGGCAGAAACCTGAAGTGCGGCTTCAGCCGAACAAAACTTTATGAGTTTTTCTACGTCTCTGTAATGTTTCGTGACCGTATGTCAATGAATGGAGCTACGGTGAATTTATGAAATCGCTTCAATCATTTGTAATAGCCCTGTATATAAGACGCCGCCGTCGGGTCGGACGCCCACTTCCGCGAAGCCCCAGCAGACAGTGCCACAGGCTGCAGCGTCTGTCCGCTGTCCTTTCTCTCAAAACACGCCGCTTTAGACAACAGCGTTCACTGGCGTAAGAGGGTATCCGAGGGGTCCGCTAGTCGCCGATTATCAACATCAGGTGGCAAACAGCGGACGACGTCTCAGGGCCCTACCGCACCGCAGGTCAGCTGCCAGCGCTGAGGTCTCTCTGTGCGATACGCCGGAGGAATGCCTTCAGTCTGTGCTCAGCAGAAGAGCTACTAGCTTTGTGTCCAAGTTTGATGTCCTCGATACAGCCATTTAGTACTGATCGTGACATAAGCAGGTTATTTCACACGCAGCGCTATGACGTAAGAAATTTCAGTCCTAAATGTTTCAGTTTCGTGAGAATATCACTACAATTTTACAAGTTACTGAAGACCTCCCGAAATTAACTGACGACAGAGGACACTGTTTAAAGTAATCTGTCAAGAAGGGAAGTTTTTCATGACTTGTCTAATCGATAGCAGTTTCAGTTGCGACTCTTAGGTATACATACAAGTGTTTCTTCTGTTTTTATTTGGAAAGTACGTTATTTTAAACTGAAATTCAATTTACAAATGTCTTAGACAAAAAGAAGCAAACCTGCCTCATATGTTTACATAACTTATTTCTTAAAATAATTCTAGAGTGCCTGATCTATCGGTTGCATTAACATCACTTGCTGCAGCAGGAGGTGTACCTGTGGTGTTTCGGCCTGGTAGTAGCTTTTGAGGAAAACTTCCATATCCCGGATAGTAGAAAGTGCTTTGTCTGCGATGTAAAGTTCTTGTGACTGGAGTGGAACACCAGGAACAGGCTGTGAGGAAATAGACGGTCGATAATTTCCAGGATCTCCAGCAAGCCAGAGTCTAGAAGTGTCATTACAAGTAGTTTGATCGTGATTGTAATGTGCAGGGGCTTATTGGTTTTCTGTTACGTCGTGAGGAGCCACCAACGTGTCAGACATGTGGGACACAGCTGTCGATACGACATATTTTAACTGAGTGTGTTTTATATGCGGGTTTGAGGGAAGATTTCAGTTTCCCACCAGACCTACCCTCTCTTTTAACTAATAGTGAGGCGAGTGTCGCTAGAGTTTTACGTTTTTGTGTGATGTCTGGCCTTCTTCCCAAAATATTGGGATTGAAGTCTTCATGTGCCGTCCCATGGTTTGGTCACACATTATTTGTAAGTGGTCACTCAGCCACCGTTAATTATTTTTACCTGTTTGTACTGCTATTTTATTTTTAGTTTTATCTCCCTGATTTGCTGTGCTGTGTCCAATCTTGCAATTTGAACAATACCCATTCTCTCACAATTCGGCTCTGAATTGAACTTTTGGGAACGGGCGCTGATAACCTCGCTGTTGTGCGCCCTAAAACACTAATAATAATCATCATCATAATCATCTTCGAACTGGGCTTTGTTTATGACGCTCATAATCAATAACATTTTCATTTTATTTTTTTTTTTTTTTTCATTTCGCATTTTGGATAGTCCTAAGTGTCCCAAGTAACTATTCTGATCTGAATCGCGAACATAAAAGATTCGGTGTCAAAACTATCCACAGCGCTCGCGTCAGCGAAAAAGCTCCTACCTCACACGCCTCCAGTCTCTTCAACCGCTAGGCCGGTGCGGCAATCGTACATTTCTGGGAATCCGTCAGCTTGCCCCCTCACCGGCCACGCTCAAAGCTGGCGCCTGAAACCTCCACAGTTTCCGTTACCAACGCCTATTAGTTCCCTTACATGCCGGTTCAGTGCATCCGCTCACTGATCTGCATAACGAAGCATGTCCACCGCATTTTAAAGGCAGTTTTCATGTACAGGGTGACCCTTATTGAAGTATAAGAAACAAAATCGTCACAATTTCCGAAAATTTTGCGTTAGTAGGTTCAAACTCTACAGTCGGCTCGGGGCACGATGGGAATTAGCATGCGCAGGCACCTTCGGTTTAGCGACAAAGCCCACGTTCGTCAATAAGCAAAAGTGGCTCATTTGGTGGACTGAGAATCCGCATTTCGCGATCGAGAAATCTCTTCACCCTGAACGGGTCACTGTGTTGTGTGCAGTGTCCAGTCACAGACTAATCGGTGCGATATTCCTTGGCGGCACGGTAACTACCGAACGGTACGTGAAAGTTTTGGAAGATGATTTCGTCCCGATTATACAAAGTTACCCTGATTTCGGCAAAATGTGACTCGTGCAAGACGGAGCTCGACCCCGTCGAGCAGGAGGGTGTTTGATGTCCTGGAGGAGTACTTTCGGGACGGCGTTCTGGCTCTGGCATGGGCCTCGATTGGCCGCCATATTTTCCGGAGCTGAACACATGTGACTCGTTTTTCTGGCACTATAATGGAAGTACCTGATCATGGTTCACTAACACCAGCACTTTACAGTATTTGATGAAATAACATGTGAAATGAGAATGAGCCACAGCTTACCATCTCATGGAAGAATCCTAAAGCCATATGCATTGTTGGTCTTTATGTAAAGGAATTTATTTTTGTTGCTGTGAATATATGATAGGCTTCTGCACCCAAAGATGAAGAGTACCTACCATTGGATGATGTATTAAAATTCAATGGTTGAAATTCAGGAGGGGGGATGGAAGATGAGGAGGGTGAGTGTAAGCTCATCTTCTACCTTTTTTTGTATTTTTAATACTGCAGAAGTTTTGGCACCAGTATTTATCTTTCCACCTGCAAAGCATGCCTGTGTAGCACTACTCATATTTGAAATCAAAAGTTAGTTGTGGTGGCTCCTGGTGTCATTTTTTAGAACTTCCATTGGCTTTGCCCTTGATCATAAGTTGCAGGTGATGTTATTCTTTGGATCCAAAAAACCAGAAAAAAGGGCAGTTTAGATTCATATATGTACCATAGTTCAGAGAGTGCATAATGCCAAAGATCACTGCTGAAAACACAAACAGCACACCAGACTGCAGTCACCTAAGGGAACTGCATGCTGTACTAAAGTTCTACAAAAGATACCTAACTTCTGGGGCTATGTCATCAAAGAATCCACTGACATTCAAGCATGGAAACCGATCATCAATTGTGATAGTTACTATACCCTTGGTAAGGCCTGGAAACTTGCAGTTAGATTTAAAAAAAAGGAATAGCCCATGACAAACTGACTTTGGGGGGCAGACAGAGCAACAGAAGAAAAGCCAACACCATGTGCCCCTGAGCATGAACCTAGTATGGAGTGATGTGTCAGTGGGAGGAGTGAGAGGAGATTTGGGGCTCACATCCACACCTGGGTGCAGACCACAGAGAGAGCATCAGGTCAGAGGGAGGGGGAAGGAGATATACACCCTGTGTCAGCACTTAGATAATCAGTTCATCACCACACCTAATGACGGCAACGTGGTGGCTTGATGAAATTTTGTGTCCACTGAACACAGACATCTGGTGATTCACCCACGAACTATTTCTTAGTGAAGAATGAAATCACTAAGAACAATAACAAGAGTGAAGACACCATAAGGAATGCATTAAAAAGGAATTACAGACAGAGTCACTTATCACACACAATGGAACCAAAGTTATAGAGTGTCATAACTATTGGTTAAATGAAGTTCACAAATTTGGTCAAAAGGACTCAATCCGCCCTGATGCCTTTCTGGCAAACATTGATGGAGGCTGGCCTAGAAATAACACCAAAACCATTGCTGAGCGGAAAAACAACCATTCAGGAGTTCTTCGGCAGCATTGATCATCCGACACTTAAGCGGGTCAGACAGAATTTCGCTATTTGTATGTGACACGTCATCGCCAATTATGACAGGCATATCGAACATGTCTCAACCTAAATCCGAATAGCTAAAGTGACGTTTAAATGTTGAATAAAGTGTGTGCACGCCGTAGTTTGTAAGTAATTTACCTTTCTTTTATATAGTGCAGTAATTGTCACCCTGTATGCAGAACTAAACATTACAATGGAAGTGGACAGGCGTGGTGGGTCTTACTTCCATGTATGGAAGGCGCAGAAGGCCTGCCATTTTAAGTCTATAAAGGGTGTTTCGCTGGGACGCCTCCCTACTTGTTAACCATTCTTCCGCCACTGTACCTCAGCTCCTAGCAGGTGCGGGGAGACGGCGCGCCGGCCGACACCAGATCTGCCCCGCAATTAATTAGCGCCGCCCCGAGCTAAGTGGCTTAGCACTCCGGCGCTAATTGGAGGCGGCAGTCTTATCGCGCGGCCGCCGCCTTCTCCTCCGCTCCTCCGCTCCTCCTCTGGACGGCGCCCTCGCACAGTGCGCGGCTTCTTGCGGCATTCCGCGACACCAATCCTCATTCCGATTTACGGCCGAGGAACTGGAGCGTGGCGACACTACGGGTCGACCTTCACAGCATATCTCAGTACGTCAGGCTTTATGGGACACCTGCAGGTTGTACAGTATACGTAGTGCAGTGGTAGACACTGCTTTGTATACTTTATACACTGGTCAGCTAGAACACTGATGGTACAAACGACTCGTCGTGGCATGGAACAAATCGGGCCTTGATAGGTCGTTGGGGTGAGTTGGCACAACTTCTACACAAACAAGTCGCGTAATTCCCGTAAATTTCGGGAGGGGGCCAATGCTCTCTGACGCCAGTTTCCATCACGTCTGAACCGTGAATTTACTCTCAAAATCTTTTCTTAAAGAATTTACTTTATTTACTACCGATTCATCAAGAACATTAACACATTTAATCACACTAGGTGAGCGTGGAAGCAGTTCCCAGGAAGTAACTGATGAAATTACTTTTAACAAATGTGAATTTTATTCCTAAAAGCTTTTTCAAAAACATATTTAAAATTATAAGCAGAAAAGCACCCTCGAAATATCAAGTTACAATTTTATTTAGAGGCAAAAGAACAACATTAACAGTTTGAGCCTTCGGGCTGAGAAGCTTGCCTGCTCCCATTCAACACGGCCGTAGTCACGACCGCTCACAACAGCCTCTGAAAGACTACACTGGTGCAAATCTGCAACACACCAGATTACTTTGAACAAAAAAATTTTTAACAATTCACACAAACATGTAAACTATGCACCCCGTAAGAGGGATGGAAATGGCACAACACTCAAATTATTTGCCACCGAAAGCGCAATATGTTTTTTTTAAAGACTCTTACGGTGTAAGGGTGGCAACCTTATAACCAAAAATGAGTATTTAAATAAAACCCATAAAATGCAGACTTACATAAAATGTACAACATGCTCTACATTACACATATACCACCTCGCAAGATGATAGGCAAGATAAAACATATTTCATCAATTCGGCCTTTAAGCAGTAAATTCGTTAACACCGAATCCGACAAACATGACAGAGGCAGCTATTAACTTACGGCAGACCGACAGACAGACAGACAGACAGACACTAACTGCCTAACAAATGGGGACGAGAGACAGACGAGCAAGCTGAGGACGAGAGACTGACCAAGAACACAAGTAGAATTTAACAAGTAACTGAAACAACATATCACTAATCTAATAACTGCGATTTCTGGCAAAGACCTGGCGCAGCACCCCCAAAACGCTCTCCCGAACTGTCCGCTGCCAGTCGCTTCAACGGACGCAGGAACGCGCGCCGATCTCCCGTCGCACGGCGTCGCAGCTCGCCCCAGCCAGACCGATGTCGTGGGTCGACTCCTGTCGCTCTCCTGTCGGCCGCGAAGCCACTACGCCTCGCTATACGGCGCGGCCCACTGGACTCACGTGGCGACCTCACATGCGCCGAAGCTCCAGGCGGACAACTCATCTTGTGTCTCAGTGCGCGACCGACCAACCTTTTCCGATCCAACCGCCAATGCCCATTGCCTGAGCAAACTCGAACAGACTGGCGGCCTAACACATACTAGCACTCTGGACGACCAACAGACACTAACCGCCTCACCAATGCGGACGAGAGACAGACGCAGACTAGCTTGGCTGACCAACTGACCAGACTCGCCCAGACTGACAGACAGACCTGGCTGACCAACTGCCTCCGACTGACTGCCCCTGGCGATTTTTTTTTAATTATTATTAATATGTGGTGGTGCTGAAGTCTGATCAACTTCGTTGATTTTTACTTCTGTAGGGAATGGAAGGGGTAAAAATTTTCTCTTTATTTAATTATTCTTCTTTCAGCTTTAGTTTGGGTACACAGAAGGGTCCTTTAACTCGCTGCTTTTGGTGTGTATTTGAAAACATGTGTGGAGAAGTGCTAATGGACGATATGTCCTTAAATTATGGAGAAGTACGTAGGGATATCATTTACGGAGGCTCAAATACTATCGCCTTCGGTACTTTATATTTGTGGTTGCGTAAGGGTTCTACCGTACCTACTGTGGTGAGTTGTGGTGTACTGTCACGTATCATGTCCAACTTCCGAAATAAGGTTCGTGCCTTGTCCTTGACCTTGTCTGAGAGGTAAGATTCGCTTAAGGCTCGATGAATGTCATGATTTCGGATCCACCATTGGGCTCCTGTGATCCATCGTAGGCATCTGCTTTGTACAACCTGTAACTTCTTGTAGTTAGTGGCACACGTAGTACCCCAAGAGGTCGATCCATACAAAATAGATGGTTCGACTGTGGCATGGTACAACTGGAGTTTCGTGCGTTGGCTGAGGTATGAGCTCTTCAGAAATGGGAGGAGAGCTCCCAACATTTTGAGGCCAGACGTCTTCTTCTCCATAATGTGATGACTACACAACAGTTTGGCGTCCAGATGCACTCCCAGGTATTTTACAGTTGTTGCCCAGGGGAGTGGCTGGTCTGATATCCGTAGGCGTTCATTGACGATGGGTCTCCGACGTGTGAAGACAATAACTTTGGTTTTCTCTGCGTTGACCGTTATTTTGTTCATGTGGGTCCAGTGGTCCACTAAATCTAGTTGGCGCTGCATCCGTGTGACGAGGTGGTCCATTCTGGTGCCTGCAGTCAGGAGCGCTGTGTCGTCGCCATAGAAACTGGCAGTAACATGTGGCACCGTCGGGAGGTCGTTAATATATAAATTAAACAGCAGTGGAGAGATAACCGATCCTTGTGGAAGTCCTTCAAGGACAGGCCGTGTTGTTGAATTCTTGTCATCAATGCGAACATATAATCTGCGATCCTGAAGAAAATTGTCGAGAAGTTTTAAATAGCAGTCTGGTAGGGGAGTGGTACGTCGGAGCTTGACGATCAAGTTGCGTCGCCAGACTTTATCGTAAGCCTTCTCTATATCGAGAAAGACTCCAATAGTATGTCATTTCTTGTTGAAATTGTCTTGGATAGATTCCGTGATACGCAGTAGTTGTAACTCAGCCGATATCTTTGCCTGGAAGCCAAACTGCTCCGGCCGGATGATGTTGTGTGCCACAAGGACGTCCAGCATGCGTTTCAGTAGGACACGTTCCAGTACCTTTCCCAGCGGCGGCAGTAAACATATGGGTCTGTAGCTGTCAGGGTGTGAGAGATCCTTGCCCGGTTTTGGTATTGGCACTATTCTGGCAATCTTCCATGCCTCTGGTAAGTATCCAGTCCTGAGGCAGCTGTTCACTATCCGGGTGAGAAGCACAACAGGCTTTCTCGGGGGGTGTTGCCCCTGGCGAGCTCATAGCGCCACTTAGATGCACGTGAACAGGCAACCTTTCCGCTTTCCCACCAGAGGGAGAGACCAAAGCCGCGATTTCCACAGCGGCGCCACCGCCAGAAACGGAGGGCGACTGCTTCACACTACCCGCTGCGGCGCGCTCTTCAAAACAGCAAATTTACCAGCGTCCCAGATGTATTCGGTCCGGATCAGATCTGACTAGTCGGGGGACCAGCACATCAATTGGAACTCACCACTGTGTTCCTTGAAGTTCTCACTTTGTGGCATGCCGCATGAAACATGATCGTCCTGAAGAGAGGTACGTGGTCGTCAGCCAATGTACAATACTTCTCGGCCGACATGGTGCCTTGTACTAGCTCCACTGAACTCATTGACGCCCACGTGAATGTTCCCCAGGGCACAATGGAGCCGCCGCAGTATGTCTCAGGGAGCTGTTCCCCGGGAAGACGACGGATCCGCGCCCTCCATCTGCATTATGAATAAGGTATAGGGATTCATCAGACTATGCAACGCACTACTACTGCGCCAACGTCCATTGCCGGTGGTCACGTGCTCGTTTCAGTCGCAGTTGTTGATTGTGTAGTGTTAACATTGGCACATGCATGAGTCGCAGTGGCCCATTGTTAGGAGCGTTCGCAACACTTGTACTCTGCCCATCACTAAAGTCTGATAGTAGCTTCGCCAGAGTACGTCACCAGTCCTGTTTTACCACTCTGCCCGGACTACGATGTCCGACATTTGTAATGAGAGATGGCCAACCAACCCCATGACGTCCGGACGTGGTTTCACCTTGGTTTCGTCACATGTTGAAGACACTGACCACAGCATTCCTCGAGCACCCAACGAGTCATGCAGTTTCCGAATACTTGTTCTGAGCCTCTAAGCCATCAAAATCTGCCCTCAACGAAACTTAGAAATATCGCGCGCTTTCCCTATTCCATACAGACAGCACACTCACTAATAGCACTTGCAACGTGCATGTGTCTGACCAGTAGCCATTCCTCTCCAGGTAACACTCGCACCCTGACATTGACGATGCAACACAGAAATTGCTCCGCTACTGTATACCACACGCTCCATGCCGACTTCTCCCGAGAGACTAATGCGGCTATGGTCACCGCGTGGCAGTTCTCCTGGGAGCCCAGTAACTGGTTTCCAAAGCTCAACAACCCCTTTACTATAACCCTCGCACCGTCACATTACCAACGTTACACAGAATTTGCGGCGCGATGGAATAACACATTTTCCATGCCGACTTCTCGCGTTGAGATTAACGTGGCTATGGACATCTCATGGAACCTCCCCTGGGAGTCTATTAGTTTGTTTTCTATGCATTCCAACCCGTTTCATTTAACCCTCACACCCCAAATTAACGATGTGACAGAAGAATTGCGTCGCAATTGAATACTGTCGGCTTCTCACCGATAGACTATCGTGGCAACGGTCACCTTGTGCAACCTCTCCTGGCAATCCAGTAGCTTGTTCCTGATGCATCACAACCCAGTTCCCTGTAACCCTCGCACACTCACATTGACGATGCAACACAGAAATTGCGCCTCAATTGAGTACTACAGGCTCCATGACGACTTCTCTCTGAGAGACTAACGTGGTTATCCAACCCCATGGAACCTCTCCTGGGAGTCCATTAGTTTGTTTTCGATGCACCCCAGCCAGTTTACTGTAACCCTCGTACCCCCACATTGACGATACGCCACAGAAATTACGTCGCCATTAAATACTACACGCTTCTTGAGGACTTCTCTCCAAGAGACTCGGACTACTGTCACCTCATGCCCTGCTGTGAGTCCAGTAGATTGCTTCCAATGCACCTAACCACAACCCATCTTCTGTAACACTGGCACACAAACGTTGACGAAGCAACATAAAAATTACGTCTAGATTGAGTAATTAAGGCTCAGTGAGGTCTTCTCTCCGTGAGACTACCGTGGCTACGGTAACAGCATGGAAACAGTCCCGGGAGTCCATTAGCTTGTTCTGGTGCACCACAACCCATTTATAGTAACACTCGCACCCTGACATTGACACAGAGATTACTTCACTATTGAATACCGTGCGTGGCATGCCGATTTCTCCCGAGAGACTGTCGTGTCTACGGTCACCGCATTGCACCTCTCTTGGGAGTACAGTAACTGGTTTCCAGTGCACAACAGCCCGTTTACTGTAACCTTCGCACCTTCACATTACCGATGCGACACAGAATTTGTGTCGCGACTGAAAACTTAGGCTCCATGCCGACTTCTCTCCGAGAGACTAACGTGGCAAGGGTCATCGCATGGAACCTCCACTGGGACACCATTAGCTTGAATCTGATGCACCACAACCTGCTGAAATTACCAACGGCACCCTCACATTGAGATACGACATAGAAATTGCGTCGCGGTTCAATACTACAGGCTCCATGCCGACTTCTTGCCAAGAGACTAACGTGTCTACGGTTACCACAAGGAACCACTAGTGGAAGTAGATTAGCTTGTTTCCAATGCACTGCATCCCGTGTACTGTATCCCTCGCACCCTCACAATGACGATGCAACACAGAAAGTGCATCGCGATTGAATACTACAGGCTCCATATCGGCTTCCCTATGAGAGAAAAAAATGGTTCAAATGGCTCTGAGCACTATGGGACTTAACATCTGTGGTCATCAGTCCCCTAGAACTTAGAACTACTTAAACCTAACTAACCTAAGGACATCACACACATCCATGCCCGAGGCAGGATTCGAACCTGCGACCGTAGCGGTCACGCAGTTCCAGACTGAAACGCCTAGAACCGCACGGCCACACCGGCCGGCCCTATGAGAGACTCACGTGGAAATGGTCTCCACATGAAACCCCTCCTGGGAGTCCTGTACCTTCTTTTTGATTCATCACAATTCAAATACTGTAACCCCCGCACACTCAAATCGACGATGCAACACAGAAACTGCATCACGATTGAATACTATAGGCTCCATGACGACATGTCTGCGAGAGACTAACATGGCTACGGTCACCACATGGAACCTGCCCTGGGAGTTCATTAGCTTCTTTCCGATGCACAACAATCCGTTTACTGTAACACTCGCAGGCACACATTGGCAATGCAACACATCAGTTGCTTCGCGATTGAATAATGCAGGCTCCATACCGACCACTCCGAGAGACTAACGTGGAAACGGTCACCACATGGAACGTCTCCTGGGAATCCACTCACACCCTCTCATTGATTATGCTACACAGAAATTGTGTGACATATCTCTAAGAGTCTATCTCGACTACGGTCACCAAGTGCAACCTCTCCTGGGCGTCCAGCAGCCTGTTTCTGATGCACCACAACCTGTCGTCTGTAGCCCTAGCACACTCTCACTGACGATAAAAAACAGAAATTGCGTACCGATTGATTACCACAAGCTACTTGCCAACTTCACTCCGAAAGGCTAACGAGCCTACGGTCATCGCATATAACCTCTCCTGGGAGTCCAGTTGCTTGTTTCCAATCCACCACAACCCATTTACTGTAACCCTCGCACCCTCACATTGGCGAAGCAATTAAAAAATTGCCACGTGATGAACTCTACAAGCTCCATGCTCACTTCTACATCTACATCTACATCCATACTCCGCAAGCCACCTGACGGTGTGTGGCGGAGGGTACCTTGAGTACCTCTATCGGTTCTCCCTTCTATTCCAGTCTCGTATTGTTCGTCGAAAGGAGGATTGTCGGTATGCCTCTGTGTGGGCTCTAATCTCTCTGATTTTATCCTCATGGTCTCTTCGCGAGATATACGTAGCAGGGAGCAATATACTTCTTGACTCTTCGGTGAAGGTATGTTCTCGAAACTTTGACAAAAGCCCGTACCGAGCTACTGAGCGTCTCTCCTGTAGAGTCTTCCACTGGAGTTTATCTATCATCTTCGTAACGCTTTCGCGATTACTAAATGATCCTGTAACGAAGCGCGCTGCTCTCCGTTGGATCTTCTCTATATCTTCTATCAATCCTATCTGGTACGGATCCCACACTGCTGAGCAGTATTCAAGCAGTGGGCGAACAAGCGTACTGTAACCTACTTCCTTTGTTTTCGGATTGCATTTCCTAAGGATTCTTCCAATGAATCTCAGTCTGGCATCTGCTTTACCGACGATCAACATTATATGATCATTCCATTTTAAATCATTCGTCGAGAGACTAACGTCGGTTCGTTCACCGCATGGAACCTCTCCTGGGATTTCATGAGCTTGTTTACGATGCACCACAGCCCGTTTGCTGTTACCAACGCACCCTCACATTGGCGATGCAACACAGAAAGTGCGTCGCGACTGAATACTACAGGCTCCATGCCGCCTACTTTGTCAAAGACTAACGTTTCTATCGTTACCGCATGGAACCTCTTGCGGGAGTCTAGTAGTTTGTTTCTGAAGCACCTCAACCCGTTAATTGTAACTCTTACACCCTCACATTGAAGATGTCACACAGAAATTGTGTCACGATTGAACTCTACACGCTCCATGACTACTTATCGTCGAGAGACTAATGTTGCTTCATTCACCGCATGGAACTTCTTCTGGGAGTTCATTAGCTTGTATCCCATGCACCACAACCCGTTTACTGTAACGCTCGCACCCTGACATTGACGATGTAACACACTGAATACTAACGGCTCCACGACGACTTCTCTCCGAAGGACAAACGTGGCTACGGTCAGCGAACGGAACCACTCCTTGGAGTCCATTAGCTTCTTTCCGATGCACCACAACCGGTTTACTGTAACCCTCACACCATCACACTGACGATGCAACACAGAAATTGCATCGCGATTTTACACTACTGGCTCCATGAGAACTCCTGTCCGAGAGACTATCATGGCTACGGTCACCTCATGCATCCTCTCCAGGGAGTCCAGTAGCTTGTTTCCGATGCACCACAACCTGTTTGCTTCTCACACACTCACATTGACTTTGTAACATAGAAATCGGGTCGCCATTAATTCTACAGGCTCCATGCAGTTTTCTCTCTGAGAGACTAACGCTTCTACGGTTACCGCATGGAATTTCTCGTGGGAGTACAGTAGTTTGTTTCTGAAGCACCGCAACTCATTAATTATAACCCGCGCACTCTCACGTTGATGATGTGACACGGAAATTGCATGCTCCAAGCCGTCTTCGCTTCGAGAGACTAACGTTCTTACGGTCATCGCATCGAATCTCTCCTGGGAGTCCAGTAGCTTGTTTCTGATACAGCACGAGCCGTTTATTGTAACCCTCACAACCTCACATCGATGATGCCACACAGAAATTTCAACGGGTTTGAATACTACAGCCTCCGTGCCGACTTATCTCCGAGAGAGAAACGTAGCTATGGGCACCACATGGAACCTCTCCTGGGACATCATTAGCTTGTTTCTGATGCGCCACCACCCGTTTACTGTAACTCTCGCACACTCACATCGATGATGCAACACAGAAATTGCTTCACGATTGAATAATAGACGCTCCATGAGGACTTCTCTCCGAGCGACAATCGTAGCTACAGTCACCTCATCCAACCTTTCCTGGGAGTCCGGTAGCTTGTCTCTGTTCCACCACATCCCTTTTGCTAAACCCCGTGCACACTCTCATTGACGATGCACCACGGAAATCGCGTCATGACTGAATACTACAGGCTCCATAATGACTTCTCTCTGAGAGACTAACGTGTCTACGTCATCACATGCATCGTCTCCAGGGTATCCATTAGCTTCTTTCCGATGCACCACAAACTGTTTATTGTAGGCCTCGCACCCTCAGATTGACAAAGCGACAAAAGAACTGCGTCGCGATTTAATTATACAGGCCTCATGATGACTTCTCTCTGAGAGACTAACGTGGCTATGGTCACAGGATGGAAAGTCTCCAGGGAGTAGAGTAGCTTGTTTCCGATGCTCCATAACCCGGTTACTGTAAGCCTCAGTCCCTCACATTGGAGATGCTCCACAGAAATTGCGTCGCGATTATATACTACACGCTCCATGCCGTCTTCTCGACGAGAGGCTAACACGGCTTTGGTTACCGCATGGGATCTCTCCTGGGAATCCATTAGCTTGTTTCTGATGCACCACAACCCATTTTCTGAATCCCTCACACCCTCACATTGACGATGGAAAACAGAAATTGTGTTGCCTTTGAATAATACAGGTCTCGTGCCCGCTACTCTCTAGAGACAAACGTGGCTATGGTCTTCACATGGAACCTCTCCTGGGGGTGAAGTAGTTTATTTCCAGTGCACCACAAGGTGTTTACTATGACCCCGCACAGTGACATAGACGATACAACACAGATATTTTGCGCCATTAAATACTACACGCTCAATGCCAACTTCTCTCCGAGAGACTAATGTGGCTTCAGTTACTGCATGGAGTCCCTCCTCGGAGTCTAGTAGTTTGTTTCCAATCAGCCACAACCAGTTTACTGTAAAACTCACACCCTCACATGAAGGATACAACATAGAAATTGCGTCGTGCTTGAACACTACAGGCTCAATGCCAACTTCTCTCCGAGAGACTAACGTGGCTCTGGTCACCAATTCGAAATTCTGTTGGGAGTCCATTAGCTTGATTCCAATGCACCACAACCCGTTTAGCAGACCTATCACACACTCACATTTATGACGCGACACAGAAATCGCATCGTCATTGATTACTAAAAGCTCCATGACGACTTCTCTCCGATAGTCTAACATGGCTACGCTTTCCGCATGGAACCTCTCCGGGAAGTCCAGTAGCTTGTTTCCGATGCAACACAACCCTTTCACTGTAACCCTTGTACCCTCATATTGACGATGCAACACAGAAATCGCGTCATGATTTAATGCTACAAGCTCCATGCCGACTCATCCACGAAAGACTAACGTGAATACGGTCTTCTCAAAGAACCTCTCCTGGGAGGTCATAGCTTGTTTCTGTTGCATCACAACCCGTTTAGTGTAACGGTCTCACCCACTTATTTGCGATGCGACACAGAAATTGTGTCGCGATATAATACTATAGGCCCCATGCAGACTTCTCTGTGAGATACTGCCGGCCGCAGTGGCCGAGCGGTTCTAGGCGCTTCAGTCTGGAACCGCGCTACCGCTACAGTCGCAGGTTCGAATCCTGCCTCGGGCATGGATGTGTGTGATGTCCTTAGGTTAGTTAGTTTTAAGTAGTTCTAAGATATAGGGGACTGCCGGCCGCGGTGGTCTAGCGGTTCTGGCGCTGCAGTCCGGAACCGCGGGACCACTACGGTCGCAGGTTCGAATCCTGCCTCGGGCATGGGTGTGTGTGATGTCCTTAGGTTAGTTAGGTTTAAGTAGTTCTAAGTTCTAGGGGACTTATGACCTAAGATGTTGAGTCCCATAGTGCTCAGAGCCATTTGAACCATATCTAGGGGACTGATGACCTCAAAAGGTTAGTCCCATAGTGCTCAGAGCCATTTGAACCATTTGTGAGATACTAACGTACCCAAGGCCAACGCATGGAACCTCTTCTGGGAGTCCATTGGCTTGTTTCTGATGCACCACTAGCCATTTTCTGTATGCCTCACGCCCTCACATTGGCGATACAACACACAAATTGCGTCGCGATTGAATAATACAGGCTCCATGCTGACTTCTATCCGAGTGACTCTCGTGGCTATGGTCATCACATGGTGCCTTTCCCGGAGGTGAAGTAGTTTGTTTCTGATGTACCGCAACCCGTTTATTGTAAACCTTGCACGCCCAAATTGACAACGAGCCACAGAAATTGCATCGAGATTTAATACTACCGGCTCCATGCCCAGTTCTATCCGAGAGAATAACGTGGCTACGGTCACGTCATAGAATCTCTCCTGTTAAGCCAGTAGCTTGTTTTCGATGCACATTAACGATGCAACACAGAAATTTCGTCGCGATTAAATACTACACGCTCGATGCCAAATTCTGTCTCAGAGACAAACATGGCTTCAGTCACCACATTGGAATTCACTTGAGAGCCCATTAGCTTGCTTCCGATGCACCAAAACCCATTTACTGGTACCCTCACACCCTCATATTCATGATGCAACACGGAAATTTCGTCATGATTAAATACTACAGGTTACATGCCGACTTCTCTCTAAGAGACTAACGTGGCTGCGGTCGTCGCACGCAACCTCACCTCGGAGTCCAGTTGCTTGTTTCGGATGCAGCACAACCTGTTAACAGTGACACTCGCACCCTCAGATTGACGACTGGACTCAGAAACTGCGTCGCAGTTTAATAATACGGGCTCCATGTCGACTTATATCCGAAGGACTAACGTGAATACGGTCTTCTCATAGAACCTCTCCTGGGAGGCCCATAGCATGTTTCCATTGCACCACAACCTGTTTGCTGTATCATTCACACCCTCACACTGACGATGCAACACAGAAATTTCGTAGCAATTTAATAATACAGGCTCCATGCCGACTCTTTTCCTGGAGAGTAATATGTCGACGGACATCGCATGCAACCGCTCCTGGGCTTGTATTAGCTTGTTTCCGATGCAGCACAATGTGTCTGCTGTAGCCCTTCTTCCCTCACATTGATGATGAAACACAGAAATTCAGTCGACGTTATGTACTACAAGCACCAAGCCAACTTCTCCACGAGGGGCAAATATGGCATTGGTCACCGCATGGGACCTCTCCTGGGACACCGTAAGCTTTCTTCTGATGCACCACAACCCGCTTACTGTAACCCTTGCACCCTCACATCAACATCTACATCTACATCTACATACATACTCCGCAATCCACCATACGAGGGAAAAATGACTGCCTATATGCCTCTATACGAGCCCTAATCTTTGTGGTCTTTCCGCGAAATGTAAGTTGGCGGCAGTAAAACTGTACTGCAGTCAGCCTCAAATGCTGGTTCTCTAAATTTCCTCAATAGATATTCACGAAAAGAACACCTCCTTTCCTCTAGAGACTCCCACCCGAGTTTCTGAAGCATTTCCGTAACACTCGCGTGATGATCTAACCTACCAGTAACAAATCTAGCAGCCCGCCTCTGAATTGCTTCTAAGTCCTCCCTCAATCCGACCTGACAGGGTTCCCAAACGCTCGAGCAGTACTAAAGAATAGGTCGTATTAGTGTTTTATAAGCGGTCTCCTTTACAGATGAACCACATCATCCCAAAATTCTACCAATTAACCGAAGACGACTATCCGCGTTCCAACTGCAATTACATGCTTGTCCCATTTCATATCGCTGTGCAATGTTACGCCCAAATATTTAATCGACGTGACTGTGTCAAGCGCTACACTACTAATGGAGTATTCAGACATTACAGGATTTTTTTTCCTATTCGTCTGCATTAATTTACATTTATCTATATTTAGAGTTAGCTGCCATTCTTTACACCAGTCACAAATCCTGTCCAAGTCATCTTGTATCCTCCTGCAGTCACTCAAAGACGACACCTTCCCGTACACCACAGCATCATCAGCAAACAGCCGTACATTGCTATACACCGTATCCAAATGATCATATATGTAGATAGAAAACATCGACGCTGAAACACAGAAATTACGTCGCCATTGATTACTACAGGCTGCATGTCGACTTCTCTCCGATAATGTGGCTATGGTCAACGAACAGAACCTCCCTGAAAGTCCATTACCTTGTTTCCGATGCACCACAACCTGTTAACAGTAACCCTCGCGTCCTCAAATTGACGACTGGACTCAGAAACTGCGTCGCAATTTGATAATACAGGCTCCATTTCGACTTCTCTATGAGAGACTAACGTTCTATGGTCACCGCATTGAACCATTCCTGGAAGTTGGTTACATTGTTTCTGATGATCCACAACCCATTCATTGTAACTCTCAGACACTCAAATTGACTATACAACACAGAAATTGCGTCGCGATGAAATACTACATGCTCCATGCCTACTTGTCTCCGAGAGACTAATGTGGCTATGGTCACCACATGGAACCTCTGCTGGGAGTCCAGTAGCTTGGTTCTGATGCAGCACAACCCAGTTACTGTAACCCTCACACCCTCACATTGACGATTCGGCTCAGAAAATGCGTCGCGATTTAGTACTACAGGCTCCATGCCGACTTATCTCCCAAAGACTAACGTGAATACGGTCTTCTCATATAACCTCTCCTGGGAGACCACTAGCTTCTTTCCGATGCACCACAACCTGTTTATTGTAATCCTGGCACCTTCACATTGACGATGCGACACAGAAACTGCGTCTCGGTGGAATACTATTGACTCCAAGCCGACTTCTCTCCTAGAGAGTAATGTGTCTGTGGTCTCCACATGGAACCATTCCTGGGTGTTCATGAACTTGTTTCCGATGCATCAAAACCCGTTTACTATAACCCTCACATCCTCTCATTTACAATGCGACACAGAATTGGCGTCGCCATTATATACTACATGCTCCATTCTGATTTCTCTCCGAGAGACTAACGTGACTTTGGTCTCCACATGGGACTTCTCCTTGAAGTCCATTAGCTATGTAACACCCCACCCGTCACTTATCTGGTTTTGGTGTGTGTTCACCCCAGGAGCGGTGTCGTTGTGCGGACGTCGGCCGACCTCGTGGTGCTGCAAGGCTGCGCTCGTCTATTCACTTCTAGCTATCTTGCTCAGTACATAGCTGAACGAAAACTTTCCATCTCCAAGCTCAATCGTTCCGTTTGCAAAGTCCTAAACTGCATAGATGCTCACTCTCTCTCAGGCAAGCTGAGTAAAGAACGCCACGTCTGCACTCTAGGCAAGCTGGGAACGGAAGACCTCTATGGGGACTTCTCCCAGTCCACTCTTCGCCTCGGTTTCCCCTCCAGCAAAATCACTTACGCCAATTGCAGCGCAAGTCGCGTTAATTATGCATCGCTTCCCAGCGCCGACCAATGCCTGCTCTGGGAAGTGAACAAATTCCCACAAAATTTCCCTTCCTCTCAATTTCTGCTATTTAGCTCCTTCCAGGCCACCCATCAAGGTTAGCATCTGCACAAAACAACAATTTTTTCGGAATTCTGGCTCCCAGGAGAGTACTTCAAATTCCTTGGTCCTATGTTCCCATCGGAGGCTGGCGTATTTCATTATGTCGCTCTTCACCTGATTTACTTCAGATTCTGCGGACTGTGAATTCAGCGTGAAGTTGCTATAGTCATGAACAGGCATATTTTGGCCTCTGTTGACCACTCCACCATAGCTTTGTGCAGCTTTCTCACATGTTTCACTGAAAACTGGACGACATACATTTATCAACAGGCATACAAGGTCTCCGTCTGCTTGCCGGTACACCAGCATGGGGTCAACCACCCACTCACTGTCACTCACCTTAAGGTAGCTGGAGGCTGCACCCCGTTACTGCTTTCTCAGAGCTTGAGCCGCCCTAAGCTTCCTATTGTCGCATCCCTTCGCCGCTCCCCTGCGGGCCACGGTCAATTCTCAATACTGCCCTGGGATAAACTAGCCACCAGTAAATCGACTCATTTCCACAAAGTTTTCATGTCATGTGAATTACTTTAAAACCATCACCCAATGATGCATTGTGCCTTGTCAGTCATTTTTGTTCAGCCCTATTGTTCGCTCAACGTGAGTTAGGTGATATTTAATGACTTCATGTAAGGGGCCTAGTTCTTGCCATCAAACAGCTAGTTTCTGATGCACCACAACCCACTTACTGTAACCCTCACTCCATCACATTGATGATGCGACACAGAAATTGTGTCACGATTGAATACTACAGGCTCCATCCTGACTTCTCTGCGAGAGACTAACGTCACTATGGTCACCGAATGGAACCTCTACTGGGAGTCCATTACCTTGATTCCGATGGACCATAACCCGTTTACTGTAACTTTAGCACCCCCACACTGACAATGCAAAACAGAAATCGCGTCGCTGTTGAATATTGCAGGCTCCATGCCGACTTCTCTGCGAAAGACTAACTTGCCTATGGTCACTGCTTGGAACCTCTCCTGGGAGTGTTAAGCACCACAGCACGTTTATTGTAATCCTCGCATCCTCACATTGACGATGCGACACAGTAATAGCTTCACGATTGAATACTACAGGCCCGATTAATTCATTCATTTCCAAAAAAAAAAAAAAATGGTTCAAATGGCTCTGAGCACTATGGGACTTAACATCTGAGGTCATCAGTCCCCTAGAACCTAGAACTACTTAAACCTAACTAACCGAAGGACATCACACACATCCATGCCCTAGGCAGGATTCGAACCTGCGACCGTAGCGGTCGCGCGGTTCCAGACTGAGGCGCCTAGAACTGCTCAGCCACACCAGCCGGCCATTCATTTCCAATAATGGTATTTATATAAAAAGTAGCTGAAATTATTTGTGAAGCTCAGTTATATATTTCTTCCAGTTCAAGGTTTAATCGTTATGCATATCCAAAAATTTGGTGACTTCTACCATACTTACTGGCTTCAGTTTGTGTTGTTGGTATATCTCCATCTGTTGTACAGAACTGAATACAGTGTGTTTTCTTAAAATTAAGGGCGGTATTAACAATCTCTTCTGTTGCTTTCTCTCTTATGGGATTTATTATATTGCTAGAAACATCTACAAAACTTGTCATTTCTACATGATGACTGTTAAGTGGAAGCTAGTTTACATGTATAAGAATAGAAGTGGACCCAAAATTCAGTACTGTGAGACTCCCTTCATGATTGCTACCCAGTCACTAAAATTTTCTCTCTTTCCAAACGTTTTGAATTATTCAGCAGAACGATTAGGATTCTGTTCGTTAAACGCGTTTCAAATAATTTGTGTTTAACGCCATCAGTGCCGTTAATCTATGATGATCTACGCAATCGAAAGCCTTGGAAATGTGATAAAATTACCAGCTGGCGATGTTTTACACTGAAGAACAAAACAATGTAATACCGGGTAGGGCACACGTAAGCACACAGAAGTTCCGAAACAGGTGGTGGAATGTACTCGACTAATGTCTGAAGTGGTGCTGGAGGGAACTGACACCATGAATCACGCAGGCCTGACCATAAATCCGTAAGAATTCGACAGGGTGGAGAGACCTTCTGAACATGACGTTGCAGGGCATCCTGGATGTGCTCAATAATGTTCTTGTCTAAGGAGTTTGGTGGCCAGAGGAAGTGTTTAAACTCAGAAGAGTGTTCCTGGAGCCACTCTGTAGTAATTCTGGACGTGTGGGGTGTCGCACTGTCGTGCTGGTATTGCCCAAGTCCGCCGGAATGCACAACGGACATGAATGGATGCATGTGATCAGGCAAGATGCTTGCGTACGAGTCATCTGTCAGAGTCGGATCCAGACGTATCAGCGGCCCCATATGACTCGAACTGCACACACCTCACAGCATTACAGAGCCTCCACAGGCTTGAACAGTCCCCTGCTGTCATGCTAACTCCAGGCAGGGATTCATGAGGTTGTTTCCACCTACACGTACCTCCGTTCGATACAATTTGAAACGAGACTCGTCCGACCAGGCAACATGTTGCCAGCCACCAGCCATGTTGCCAGTCATCAACAGACCAATGTCGGTGTTGATGGGCCCAGGCGAGTCGTAAAGCTTTATGTCGTGCAGTCGTCGAGCGTACACGAGTGGGCCTTTGGCTCCGAAAGCCCATAACGATGATATTTTGTTGAATGGTTCGTACGCTGACACTTGTTGACGTCCAGCATTGAAATCTGCAGCAATTTGCGGAAGGGTTGCACTTCTGTCATGTTGAACGATTCTCTTTAGTCGTCGTTCGTCCCGTTCTTGAAGGATGTCGCAGATTTGATGTTTAACCGGTTTCCTGATATTCACGATACACTCGTGAAATGGTCGCCAGGGAAAATCCCTACCTCAAATGATTCAAATGGCTCTAAGCACTATGGGACTTAACATCTGAGGGCATCAGTCTCCTAGGACCTAGAACTACTTAAACCTAACTAACCTAAGGACATCACACACATCCATGCCCGAGGTAGGATTCGAACCTGCGACCGTAGCAGCCGCGTGGTTCCGGACTGAAGCGCTTAGAACCGCTCGGCCACCGGGGGCGGCGGAAAATCTCCACTTCATCGCTGCCTTGGATATATTGTGCCCCATCTCTCGTGCGCCGCCTGTAACACAATGTTCAAACTACTTAAATGTTGATACCTGCCATGCAACAGCAGTAACCGATCTGACAATTGCGTCAGACACTTGTTGTCTTGTATAAGCGTTGCCACCGCTGCCCCATATTCTACCTCTTTACAAATCTCTGTATTTCTTTGGGGCTTCAGTGTATTATGTAAGGCGTGTAATATTTAGTGGGCGAATGTATAACAGCATTCTCAGTCGAGCAACCCGTCTGTAATGCAAAATGTGACGTACTAACTAAGTTATTTCTACTTAAATATGAGACTATCTTCGATGCCATTACTTTTTCGAATATTTTGGAAAAAGACATCAGCACGGAAATCGGACGCCAATTGTTTCTGTCTTTCTTGCAACCAGCTTTATGGCTGTTTAAGAATTATATGTTTTAATCTGTCTGGAAAAATTCCCTTTTCAGTGATGCTTAATATACAGGGTGATTCCATGACTGTTACAAACTTTCAGAAATGATGAAGAACGCGTTAGATGTATCAATTTGAGGTAAGGAATCCTGGTCCAAAAACGACCGAGCCGAATGTTATAAACGAAAATTGTTGAAATATCTCTGTAAGTGGACCTCATCTACTGCAAGCTCTTTGCTTTCCATATTTTGTGAAGCGGTGGTACAGACCAACGCAAGAAGAAAATTTCTAATGATCATTGGCTCTAAGATGCCCCCTCCCCCCCCGCCAAAGAGCTATGAGCACTTGTTCATCTTTGCTACTGTAAAACACAACTTTTCTACTTAACAAATGCCCGTAGCTCTTAAGGTATGCGTTTGTAGAGCCCATACTTATTTTGTTTTGGCCCATAGTGCCATGTGTTAAAGTTGCCTACAATGTTTCTTAGAAACAACAGTATCGGTACACGTATTCAACTGTCAGAGATATCAGAAAGACTTTTTCTTATAATTTTCGATTCGGTCATTTCCAGACCCAAGTCCCTTACCCCAAACTGATACATTTTATTCTTATCCATCACCCCTGAAATTTTGTAACATCATCATGGAATCACCACATACATTGGCAAGGACATTGTTAATTAACTTAGAACAACTTTTGAAATTTCTTTTTAAAATATCGTCAGCACTGTGTGAGCTTTTGCTTTTCAAATTTTTAGAATTATGTTAATTTCAGTGAAGGTTTTAGGTGCCACTTCTAGTTGGCTGAACTGGTTCAAATGGCTCTGAGAGCTATGGGACTTAACTTCTGAGGTCATCGGTCCCCTAGAACTTAGAACTACTTAAACCTAACACACATCCATGCCCGAGGCAGGATTCGAACCTGCGACCGTAGCGGTCGCACGGTTCCAGACTGTAGCGCCTAGAACCGCTCGGCCACTTCGGCCGGCTCTAGTTGTTTCAAGACTTATAGAATGACATGTTTGATATATCCTCCTGCTTCATCTGAACCATTTAATCCTAATTTTACTGCTACGTTTATAAAATGATTGACGTAAGCTGAACGTATAGGAATTACATAAATTTTGGGACAAAGTTTTAATGAGTGGTTGCCTATTATTTGGCGTTAGAATGCAAAGCTATGCATATCTAAAAGCGTTGCGCTTATGTTAAGTAAGTGAGTGTGTCTGTGACTACTTTGTTATGATTTGTGGTCAGATCACGCTTTCATTTCAATACAAGGACAAAAACATTCGTATCAGACTAGACAGCTTAATAGTTCTGGGCTTTACTTAACTACTCACGTTAGTAGCTCAATGTTATAAGACGGCACACATCTTACACACTGCAATGCAAAAGGAAAAATGTGTACATAATTACATTACCAGCAGAAAAAGGGCATTCATTACTATAGATTAAGACTGTCTTTAGAAGAAAATGGGGTGCACAACGCTGCAACAAAAATTTTTGATCATTTATCCACTGACATAAAATGCGTGACAGACAGTGGAGTCGAATCTGAAAACAAACTGAAAAAGTTTCTCCTTGAGAACTCCTGTTCCGTAAAAGAATTTCTGTTTTTGTAATCTACAAAACGTGGTGGGTGGTAATTACTCACATTCGTATTAAAAAATGTAAATGATCAGGAAGTTTTCCTATTTACTAATGAATGTGTAATGTGATTGTACAATTATTCGTTCCACATCATTACGACCGATCGTACAAATGATCCATGGAGCAAACTCTAACAAACTAATGGAGTCGACAACACTTAACACTTCGGGGCTGAGATGCCGTGGTCCATACATGTGTGAGCCGACTGCAGCCATGATTTTAAGTAATATTCGTCAATTATTCCGACTCATTAGATACACTTGACAATAAATCAAGGCGCGAGTGCGAGTGATACAAAGAGCCCCTGTAGACGGAAATAAAACTCTGTGTGACGTAAATATACACCTACCCGAAAAAATGATCTTTATTGGTCATGTGTTCACAGCGATGCTGCTACCTTGTGAAATAGCATACCTTGGGCTACTAACACAATATGCAACGCGTGGGACGGTCCAAAGCCAAATGAGATGTCCTGAGGAGAAGGAACTGGAGGTCAAGCCATTCGTCAGGATCGGAAAGTGTGGCACTCTGGAGTAACTGTTATTTTTTTTCTTATATCATTTCATAAGAATACTAAAAATTACATGTGGATCTGGCCAGTTATACAAAACTTCAGTCAAATTTGTCACTAGCGTCCGCCCCCGGTAGCTGAGTGGTCAGCGCGACAGACTGTCAATCCTAAGGGCCCGGATTCGATTCCTGTCCGGGTCGGAGATTTTCTCCGCTCAGGGACTGGGTGTTGCGTTGACCACGTCATCATCATTTCATGGCCGGCCAGAGTGGCCGTGCGGTTCTAGGCGCTACAGTCTGGAGCCGAGCGACCGCTGCGGTGGCAGGTTCGGATCCTGCCTCGGGCATGGATGCGTGTGACGTCCTTAGGTTAGTTAGGTTCTAGTTCTAAGTTCTAGGCGACTGATGACCTCAGAAGTTAAGTCGCATAGTGCTCAGAGCCATTTGAACCATTTGTCACTAGCCAAACAGCGAACTATCATAACCGAGAGACACTACTGAATACAGTGCGGAGAAGGACCAGTTTTAGCGAGCGACATGAACATGAGTGCTGAAACATGGAATTTATTTTGTACTGCGTATATGAATGGTGTGGCACGATGCTGCTTCTGGCACGATGATCCGTCTGTTACTGGGGTAACTACCCTTCTCCGTAGCCATAATCACAATGGTGCTGGACTATGAGCTGTCCGGTTCGAACCAAAGGTGAAGGGAAGAAACAGTGTTGGCCTAAAGTTCCTCATAACAAGACTGCTCAAGTGACCCAGATTAAATTATAAAATACTCTGCAGTGCCTCATAGAGTAATCACATAATACGATCATAATTTTAAATAAAGTTATTGAGAAGAAGCTGTTAGTTAAATAAAATTAGTAAAAAACAGTCTCGATGGCACAGTCATTTTTAAAAATATGACCGGTCTCAGAATGCCATCTTCAGATAATGCACTGTAAAGATAGAAATTAAAAGTGCTGATTTACATAGGGAAATAATAAAACGTTAAAGAGAATGTACGTCAAAATGATGTGCGTCACACATCCGACTGACGACGACGACGCCTGGAACAGCTGTGCTGACCCCAGACGCTAAACTGCTGTTGAGCAGCCGCGGGTTAAAACAGAGTGGAAGAGGGCGCGCATGAGCCGCATGACGTCAGTGTCAGACAGTGGCAAGAGAGTCATGTGCCGTATGTTAAGATTTGAACGTCCATTTAAAAATGTACTTAAATTTAACTGTAAACGGCTTAAACGCGGGTTAAACAGAGTGGAAGAGGGCGCGCATGAGCCGCATGACGTCAGTGTCAGACAGTGGCAAGAGAGTCATGTGCCGTATGTTAAGATTTGAACGTCCATTTAAAAATGTACTTAAATTTAACTGTAAACGGCTTAAACGCGGGTTAAACAGAGTGGAAGAGGGCGCGCATGAGCCGCATGACGTCAGTGTCAGACAGTGGCAAGAGAGTCATATGCCGTATGTTAAGATTTGAACGTCCATTTAAAAATGTACTTAAATTTAACTGTAAACGGCTTAAACGCGGGTTAAACAGAGTGGAAGAGGGCGCGCATGAGCCGCATGACGTCAGTGTCAGACAGTGGCAAGAGAGTCATGTGCCGTATGTTAAGATTTGAACGTCCATTTAAAAATGTACTTAAATTTAACTGTAAACGGCTTAAACGCGGGTTAAACAGAGTGGAAGAGGGCGCGCATGAGCCGCATGACGTCAGTGTCAGACAGTGGCAAGAGAGTCATGTGCCGTATGTTAAGATTTGAACGTCCATTTAAAAATGTACTTAAATTTAACTGTAAACGGCTTAAACGCGGGTTAAACAGAGTGGAAGAGGGCGCGCATGAGCCGCATGACGTCAGTGTCAGACAGTGGCAAGAGAGTCATGTGCCGTATGTTAAGATTTGAACGTCCATTTAAAAATGTACTTAAATTTAACTGTAAACGGCTTAAACGCGGGTTAAACAGAGTGGAAGAGGGCGCGCATGAGCCGCATGACGTCAGTGTCAGACAGTGGCAAGAGAGTCATATGCCGTATGTTAAGATTTGAACGTCCATTTAAAAATGTACTTAAATTTAACTGTAAACGGCTTAAACGCGGGTTAAACAGAGTGGAAGAGGGCGCGCATGAGCCGCATGACGTCAGTGTCAGACAGTGGCAAGAGAGTCATGTGCCGTATGTTAAGATTTGAACGTCCATTTAAAAATGTACTTAAATTTAACTGTAAACGGCTTAAACGCGGGTTAAACAGAGTGGAAGAGGGCGCGCATGAGCCGCATGACGTCAGTGTCAGACAGTGGCAAGAGAGTCATGTGCCGTATGTTAAGATTTGAACGTCCATTTAAAAATGTACTTAAATTTAACTGTAAACGGCTTAAACGCGGGTTAAACAGAGTGGAAGAGGGCGCGCATGAGCCGCATGACGTCAGTGTCAGACAGTGGCAAGAGAGTCATATGCCGTATGTTAAGATTTGAACGTCCATTTAAAAATGTACTTAAATTTAACTGTAAACGGCTTAAACGCGGGTTAAACAGAGTGGAAGAGGGCGCGCATGAGCCGCATGACGTCAGTGTCAGACAGTGGCAAGAGAGTCATGTGCCGTATGTTAAGATTTGAACGTCCATTTAAAAATGTACTTAAATTTAACTGTAAACGGCTTAAACGCGGGTTAAACAGAGTGGAAGAGGGCGCGCATGAGCCGCATGACGTCAGTGTCAGACAGTGGCAAGAGAGTCATGTGCCGTATGTTAAGATTTGAACGTCCATTTAAAAATGTACTTAAATTTAACTGTAAACGGCTTAAACGCGGGTTAAACAGAGTGGAAGAGGGCGCGCATGAGCCGCATGACGTCAGTGTCAGACAGTGGCAAGAGAGTCATGTGCCGTATGTTAAGATTTGAACGTCCATTTAAAAATGTACTTAAATTTAACTGTAAACGGCTTAAACGCGGGTTAAACAGAGTGGAAGAGGGCGCGCATGAGCCGCATGACGTCAGTGTCAGACAGTGGCAAGAGAGTCATGTGCCGTATGTTAAGATTTGAACGTCCATTTAAAAATGTACTTAAATTTAACTGTAAACGGCTTAAACGCGGGTTAAACAGAGTGGAAGAGGGCGCGCATGAGCCGCATGACGTCAGTGTCAGACAGTGGCAAGAGAGTCATATGCCGTATGTTAAGATTTGAACGTCCATTTAAAAATGTACTTAAATTTAACTGTAAACGGCTTAAACGCGGGTTAAACAGAGTGGAAGAGGGCGCGCATGAGCCGCATGACGTCAGTGTCAGACAGTGGCAAGAGAGTCATGTGCCGTATGTTAAGATTTGAACGTCCATTTAAAAATGTACTTAAATTTAACTGTAAACGGCTTAAACGCGGGTTAAACAGAGTGGAAGAGGGCGCGCATGAGCCGCATGACGTCAGTGTCAGACAGTGGCAAGAGAGTCATGTGCCGTATGTTAAGATTTGAACGTCCATTTAAAAATGTACTTAAATTTAACTGTAAACGGCTTAAACGCGGGTTAAACAGAGTGGAAGAGGGCGCGCATGAGCCGCATGACGTCAGTGTCAGACAGTGGCAAGAGAGTCATGTGCCGTATGTTAAGATTTGAACGTCCATTTAAAAATGTACTTAAATTTAACTGTAAACGGCTTAAACGCGGGTTAAACAGAGTGGAAGAGGGCGCGCATGAGCCGCATGACGTCAGTGTCAGACAGTGGCAAGAGAGTCATGTGCCGTATGTTAAGATTTGAACGTCCATTTAAAAATGTACTTAAATTTAACTGTAAACGGCTTAAACGCGGGTTAAACAGAGTGGAAGAGGGCGCGCATGAGCCGCATGACGTCAGTGTCAGACAGTGGCAAGAGAGTCATGTGCCGTATGTTAAGATTTGAACGTCCATTTAAAAATGTACTTAAATTTAACTGTAAACGGCTTAAAAAAGGAATTTTAATAACCTACAGGTAGCGTGTATGTCAAAAACAGTCTTACAGACATTAAAATACAAGCCAACGTGATACGTTAAACTGTAACCCAGAAAGCCGTTGGAGGCTGTGGTTAGCACTACGATGACGCTGTTTCCGCAGGAATTGCTATTAAAGCCGGGTTGTCATTCAAAATGGTCGAAAATCTGCTTCTTTTAATTGTGTTTTTTGTAAGGTACATCCGCCTAAATTCTGGGAAGTAAACGTTTTTGAATCCGTGCGTTACAAAAATTTCCACAGCCCAGTGTTGGAAGGAGTGCCACGGCTGCAGTGGGACGCTCCCAGCCGGAGGCGCCCGCCTCAGGTACAAAACCTGTACTGCCGTGACGCAAGTTCACAGAATGATTTATGTTGCAGTATGCATGCAGACATACTCGCTGAAAAATTGGAGGAAGAATGTGTGCAGGCTGCCGAATGCAGCACGTCCAGCTCAGAAACACCGCTTTTATCGCAAAAAAAGAGGGAATTGTTCTCCAGGAACAGTTCGAGTTAGATGAAGAGTTGATAAACGGTCCTGGAACGCAGACTTATTTCTCGTCCTCCATATTGGATGAGGCACTTCGAATTTTGAAAATGTAACTTCAGATTTGTGCTCAGCGACATCAAAAATACATAATACACTACTGGCCATTAAAATTGCTACACCACGAAGATGACGTACTACAGACGCGAAATTTAACCGACAGGAAGAAGATGCTGTGATATGCAAATGATTAGCTTTTCAGAGCATTCACACAAGGCTGGCGCCGGTGGCGACTCCTACAACGTGCTGACATGAGGAAAGTTTCCAAGCGATTTCTCATACACAAACAGCAGTTGACCGACGTTGCCTGGTGAAACGGTGTTGCGATGTCTCGTGTAAGGAGGAGAAATACGTATCATCACGTTTCCGACTTTGGTGAAGGTCGGATTTTAGCCTATCGCGATTGCGGTTTATCGTATCGTGACAGTGCTGCTCGCGTTGGTCGAGATCCAATGACTGTTAGCAGAATATGGAATCGGTGGGTTCAGGAGGAACGCCGTGCTGGATCCCAACGGCCTCGTATCACTAGCAGTTGAGATGACAGGCATCTTATCCGCACGGCTGTAAAGGATCGTGCAGCCACATCTCGATCCCTGAGCGAACAGATGGGGACGCCTGAAAGACAACAACCATCTGCACGCACAGTTCGACGACGTTTGCAGCAGCATGGACTATCAGCTCGGAGACCGTGGCTGCGGTTAACCTCGACGCTGCAACACAGACAGAAGCGCCTGCGATGGTGTACTCTACGAAGAACCTGGGTGCACGAATGGCAAAACGTCATTTTTTCGGATGAATCCAAGTTCTGTTTACAGCATCATGATGATCGCATCCGTGTTTGGCGACATCGCGGTGAACGCACATTGGAAGTGTGTATTCGTCATCGCCATACTGGCGTATCTCCCGGCGTGATGGTACGGGGTGCCATTGGTTACACGTCTCGATCACCTCTTGTTCGCATTGACGGCACTTTGAACAGTGGACGTTATATTTCAGATGTGTTACGACACGTGGCTCTACCCTTCATTGGCTCCTTCCGAAATCCTACGTTTCAGCAGGATAATGCACGGCCGCATGTTGCAGGTCCTGTACGGGCCTTTCTGGATACAGAAAATGTTCGACTGCTGCCCTGGCGAGTACATTCTCCAGATCTCTCACCGACTGAAAACGTCTGGTCGATGGCGGCCGAGCAACTGGCTCGTCACAATACGCCAGTCACTATTCTTGATGAACTGTGGTATCGTGTTGCCATGCAAGCTCTGTTTGACTCAATGCCCAGGCGTATCCAGGCCGTTATTACGGCCAGAGGTAGTTGTTGTGGGTACTGATTTCTCAGGATCTATGCACCCAAATTGCGTGAAAATGTAATCACATGTCAGTTCTAGTATAATATACACTCCTGGAAATGGAAAAAAAGAACACATTGACACCGGTGTGTCAGACCCACCATACTTGCTCCGGACACTGCGAGAGGGCTGTACAAGCAATGATCACACGCACGGCACAGCGGACACACCAGGAACCGCGGTGTTGGCCGTCGAATGGCGCTAGCTGAGCAGCATTTGTGCACCGCCGCCGTCAGTGTCAGCCAGTTTGCCGTGGCATACGGAGCTCCATCGCAGTCTTTAACACTGGTAGCATGCCGCGACAGCGTGGACGTGAACCGTATGTGCAGTTGACGGACTTTGAGCGAGGGCGTATAGTGGGCATGCGGGAGGCCGGGTGGACGTACCGCCGAATTGCTCAACACGTGGGGCGTGAGGTCTCCACAGTACATCGATGTTGTCGCCAGTGGTCGGCGGAAGGTGCACGTGCCCGTCGACCTGGGACCGGACCGCAGCGACGCACGGATGCACGCCAAGACCGTAGGATCCTACGCAGTGCCGTAGGGGACCGCACAGCCACTTCCCAGCAAATTAGGGACACTGTTGCTCCTGGGGTATCGGCGAGGACCATTCGCAACCGTCTCCATGAAGCTGGGCTACGGTCCCGCACACCGTTAGGCCGTCTTCCGCTCACGCCCCAACATCGTGCAGCCCGCCTCCAGTGGTGTCGCGACAGGCGTGAATGGAGGGACGAATGGAAACGTGTCGTCTTCAACGATGAGAGTCGCTTCTGCCTTGGTGCCAATGATGGTCGTATGCGTGTTTGGCGCCGTGCAGGTGAGCGCCACAATCAGGACTGCATACGACCGAGGCACACAGGGCCAACACCCGGCATCATGGTGTGGGGAGCGATCTCCTGCACTGGCCGTACACCACTGGTGATCGTCGAGGGGACACTGAATAGTGCACGGTACATCCAAACCGTCATCGAACCCATCGTTCTACCATTCCTAGACCGGCAAGGGAACTTGCTGTTCCAACAGGACACTGCACGTCCGCATGTATCCCGTGCCACCCAACGTGCTCTAGAAGGTGTAAGTCAACTACCCTGGCCAGCAAGAACTCCGGATCTGTCCCCCATTGAGCATGTTTGGGACTGGATGAAGCGTCGTCTCACGCGGTCTGCACGTCCAGCACGAACGCTGGTCCAACTGAGGCGCCAGGTGGAAATGGCATGGCAAGCCCTTCCACAGGACTACATCCAGCATCTCTACGATCGTCTCCATGGGATAATAGCAGCCTGCATTGCTGCGAAAGGTTGATATACACTGTACTAGTGCCGACATCGTGCATGCTCTGTTGCCTGTGTCTATGTGCCTGTGGTTCTGTCAGTGTGATCATGTGATGTATCTGACCCCAGGAATGTGTCAATAAAGTTTCCCCTTCCTGGGACAATGAATTCACGGTGTTCTTATTTCAATTTCCAGGAGTGTATTTGTCCAATGAATACCCGTTTATCATCTGCATTTCTTCCTGGTATAGCAATTTTAATGGGCAGTAGTGTAACATTTAGTTTTCATGCAAATTGAACTAAAAATACATATGAATGTTTTCCCTCAACTTTAAACACGTTTCCTTCGAGAAACCATTTTTCAAAACAGGGTGCAGCATGAATAAAAACGGTTCAGCCTATTAACTTCTATTTTTGACCCCCCGAAAAATAAACATTTTGCTTGGAAACTTATAATATACGAAGTTTGTTATTACCTTTTATTTTTTGTGAAGCCCAAAAATTGAACTCAAAGTTCGAGTCATGTCCGTAAAATGTAAGGTTATTTCGTTGTGGTTTGCTGTAAATTCCCATAAATTTAGAGTAGTATCGACTCATGTTATCCATTTTTTGACTTTGGATAACGTCCGAGCGGTTACACTGCAAGCAGTCTTCCTCAGTTCAAACTCGCCGCCCTTTGATAAAACCGTAATTATGGGCGCCATTTTTTTGTATTGAAAATCTAAACTGAAGTTCAAAGTATGATCAGTCATAATCCTCGAATAGATCTTTTGCAAGTATTTCCATTGTCTCAAGGGGAAAAAAATCGCAGACTTTGCCTATTATTTGGTCAATTGAATAAGAATATATCAGAAAGCTTTTGATTTTCTGTATTATTTTGAAGTATTTTGAACAAATGAGATATGCTAATGGGAATACTGGTGTATTTAATAGTTGCGTAGGTACTTTTATATCTTGCCCTGTTACGAATATGGATAAATGCGTGTGTGGTATCAAGCGAAGCAGGTGACCAGGGAGAGGGAGACCTAGTTATGAATGCAATGAAAATGAAGTGGGGGTGCCGGGACCTGCGGCCAAGTGAAATGATATGCGTGGCCGAGCCCCGTGGGGCAGCCGCGCTGTCTAGAGGCGCTGCCACGGTTCGCGCAACTCCGCCGTCGGAGGTTCGAGTCCTCCCTCGGGCATCGGTGTGTGTCTTGTCCTTAGCGTAAGTTAGTTTAAGTTAGATTAAGTAGTGTGTTAGTTTAGGGACCGATGACCTCAGCAGTTTGGTCCCTTAAGATGTTGTTCAAGTAGTGTCTGAGTTTAGGGACTGATGACCTAAGCGGTTTGGTCTCTTAAGATTTTGATTAAGTAGTGTCTGAGTTTAAGGACTGATGATCTCAGCGGTTTGGTCCCTTAAGATTTTGCAACAAATTTCCAAAATGCGTGGCTGACTATTTGGTGCTATTCGAGAAGAGCAGGCTACGTGCTGGCATCGGCTTACGCCCTCTCCCTTCTCTCATCATCACACATCAAATAAAAGACACCACACTATACGTACACCCTTTACAGTCATTTATACGCAACAGATACACTTAAGTTACACCTCTCATACACCCCAGAAAAGGGATCATTCTTCGCAAGGCGAAAAAACCCACTCCGATTAGGAGGGCGAACAACTCCTCAGGGTCCCCCAGCAAGTAACGCCAACTACTATTACTTTCCACATTCAAAGTACTGACTACGATGGGAGTGAATGTACGCGCTTATATCTCACGAAATGTATAGGTTGTCAACAAGTAACTTTCCTGATTTGCAAATGCAATTAAAACCAACTATGAGCCACAGATACTTGCGGTTTGTGGCACTATGTAAAGTACTTCGAAAAGGTTTGTACAAAAAAAGTTAATACCCTTCTACATGGAATACTTTCGTAGCCCGTAAAATGCCCGGATTATCCTCTATCTCAACCCAAGTGCGCTCAAGCATGTCTGTGATGATGGATGCTATTGCGTCCACAATTACCGATCCAGGGAGAGCAGTCGTTAGCACACTGGGTTCGCATTTGGGAGGACGACGGTTCAGACATACGATCGGCGATCCTGATTTAGGTGTTTCGTGATTTCCCTAAATCGCTTAAAGCCGGTATGTTTCCTTCGGAAGGGCAAGGCTGCGTTCCTTGTCCATTCTTCCCTCATCCGGGCTTGCGTTCCATCTCTAATGACCACGCTGTCGACGCCTCCTCCTCCTGCGCATCCACAATTCTTCTGCAGAGATCGCCAGTGTCACGACCAGGCGAGGGGTAGACAAAGTCTTTCACATAATACCACAGGGAGAAATCCAGATCGGTTAAGGCCGGAGATCACAGTGGCCACTTAGTCGGTCCATCAAGTCCTATCTACCCTGAGGAAATTGACTCTAATGTGATGGTGCACCATCCTACTGGGAAATCACATTTGGTTGAAAGGAGAAAAGCTGAGCGTCAGCAAATTGCTCAACTATGTCCTGACAAACGGTTCCTACTCCTTCAACTCCCTCAATGAAGGAAAATGATCCAACTATGGTGTCTTTCATCAGCGCACACCTTACTTTAACATTTTCGTCGTCTTTGATACATTCCCGATAAGTATAGGAGTTTTTCTAACACCTGATGTGTCGACACGCTCCAGCATCTCAGTAACAAATTCGTGGCGAAGCTGCAAGTCGTTCTTCTTCAATGCTTGCACAATTTGAACTTTATTTGTTCCTCGAAAACTGAAATTTGTGGTAAGGCCTTATGGGACCAAACTGCTGAGGTCATCGGTCCCTAAGCTTACACACTACTTAATATAAATTAAACTACCTTACGCTAAGCACGACACACACACCCATGCCCAAGGGAGGACTCGAACCCCCTCCGGGAGTAGCCGTCCGTAGTATACCTTCTAAATACATTTTATATGTACCACGACGCTGCAATTTTTTGAAACTTTATTTAGCAGTTGTACATTTAGGTGATAAGCTTATTTCGACTGCATTGCCATTTTCGACCGATTTCCATATCTCATCGTTGACGTTGCAGCTGTCAAATATTTCTGCGTATTTTATGTGCAGCGCAGATTGAGTTATATAGATATACACTATGTGATCAAAAGTATCCGGACACCCCCAGAAACATACGTTTTTCATATCTGGTGCATTGTGCTGCCACCGACTGCCAGGCACTTCGTATCAGCGACCTCAGTAGTCATCAGACATCGTGACAGAGCAGAATGGGGTGCTCTTCGGAACTCACGGACTTCGAACGTGGTCAGGTTGTCATACGTCTGTACCAGAGATTTCCACGCTGCTTAACATCCCTAGGTCCATTGCTTCCGATGTGTCAGTGAAGTGCAGAGGGAGGTGAGAAAACTTGGATTTCATGGTCGAGCGCTGCTCATAAGCCAAACATCACGCCGGTAAAAGCCAAACAACGCCTCGTTGGTGTAAGAAGAGTAAACATTGGACAATTGAACAATGGAAAAACGTCGTATGGAGTGACGAATAACGTACACAATGTGGCGATGCGATGGCAGGATGTGGGTATGGCGAATGCCTGGTGAACGTCGGAGGCGGTGGTGTTATGGTGTGGTTGTGTTTTTCATGGAGGGGGCTTGCACCCCTTGTTGTTTTGCGTGGCACTATCGCAGCAGAGGCCTACACTGATGTTTTAAGCACCTTCTTGCTTCCCACTGTTGAAGAGCAATTCAACACGATCAAGCACCTGTTCATTATGCACGGCCTTTGGCGGAATGGTTACACGACAATAACACCCTTGTAATGGACTGGCCTCCACAGAGTCCTGACCTGAATCCTATTGAAAACCTTTGGTATGTTTTGAAACGCCGACATCATGCCAGACTTCACCGGCCGACATCGATACCTCTCCTCAGTGCAGCACTCCGTAAAGAATGGGCTGCCATTCCCCAAGAAACCTTCCATCACCTGTTTGAACATATGCCTGCGAGAGTGAAACTGTCGTCAAGACCAAGGGTGGGCCAACACCATATTGAATTCCAGCATTACAGATGGAGGGCACCACGAACTTGTAAGTCATTTTCAGTCAGGTGCCCGGATACTTTCGATCACATAGTGTACATATAAACTCAACAGTAGATGTTGTTGCTGAGGAACGTTTGTTGAAATTTTCGTTTTCTATAAATCTGACAGCTTTACTTCACAGAGAGAGAGAGAGAGAGAGAGAGAGAGAGAGAGAGAGAAGCAAAAACAACCCAATCTGCTCTAGACATACAATATGCAGAAACATTTCATGGCTACAACGTCAACGATGAGATACGGAAATCGCTTGAAAATGGCAATGCAGTCGAAATAAGGTTATCGCCTAAATGTACAACTCCTAAATAAGGCTTCAAAATATAGGAGCGTACTGGAATAATAATAGTATATAAAATTTGAATTTCGTAAGCGTGCATACCAAGTCACTTATACAGCACCTTGTGAACTATTGAGTGGGGAATGTTTAGCTCTCTCGGTGCTGACAAACTGACTTTGTAGGCTTCTCTGAAAGATCTTTCTGATCTTCTCCACCATTTCATCAGATGTGCGTACTCTGTCAGGATGACTATCTGTTTACACTAGGCTAGTGGCACTTCTCGTCGATCTCTGAAATTAACATCTGAAACTTCTTTGGACTGCAATGGGCAATTTCGTTTCTACGTACCGTATCATCTATTAGGCTCTTTCTTGTGATGTGGCCATTACTGGTAATTATTTAGCACCTGAAAAGACAGGAGCCGTTTAGGTGAAATCCACACAAACCATTTTGAGCAGTTTTAAATGTTACAGCAATTTGCAAGTATTTATGCTTCACAGCTACTTTTAATTGTATTTGGAAAACAAGAGGGCATCGTATGAACATCCTGTGCTTTGGGCTTCCTCCTTTCCACCATAAAAGTTTTCCTTCGCGAGCGAATGGTGAAGCACAGGGCTTCCCTGTGCTGTTTCTGGCACGAGGACGACGCCGGTTTCAATCTCTTACTGAGATAACTGTTGTTTATGACTTACTCGCAGTCCCTCTTGCAATCCCGCTGTTGCTTATAGTCTGACCCCCACCCCCCCTCTGTGCCACCACCCCATCAACCCGCACTCCCACTCCGAGCAGAACGGGCGCCCCAGAAACTCACGCGCTGCCCACCGCCGTCAGTCAGTGAATTCGATCGCCGGCGAACAGCTGATGTCCCCCCCTCCCACCCCCGCGGCTGGCTGGGAGGCAGGTCACGCTCCGAGCGCGACCATCCAGCGACGTGAGGGCGCCGGCCGTGCAGGTCGCGGGCGCCACGTCACGCGCGCGGCGGCAGTCGCCTTCCCCGAGTTCTGGAGGGCGGCCTGCGTCAGCACGGCGCGCCAACACCACGCCACGCCGCCCGCAAGTCAATAGACGCGCTGCGGTGGGGGCAGCAGCAGCACCGGCCAGCACCGACGACACTCCTAGGGTAGTAACATCAATGGACAATACACCACACACACACACACACACACACACACAGATGGCACACGAAGTCGTCTTCTATGGTGTTATACACTCCTGGAAATTGAAATAAGAACACCGTGAATTCATTGTCCCAGGAAGGGGAAACTTTATTGACACATTCCTGGGGTCAGATACATCACATGATCACACTGACAGAACCACAGGCACATAGACACAGGCAACAGAGCATGCACAATGTCGGCACTAGTACAGTGTATATCCACCTTTCGCAGCAATGCAGGCTGCTATTCTCCCATGGAGACGATCGTAGAGATGCTGGATGTAGTCCTGTGGAACGGCTTGCCATGCCATTTCCACCTGGCGCCTCAGTTGGACCAGCGTTCGTGCTGGACGTGCAGACCGCGTGAGACGACGCTTCATCCAGTCCCAAACATGCTCAATGGGGGACAGATCCGGAGATCTTGCTGGCCAGGGTAGTTGACTTACACCTTCTAGAGCACGTTGGGTAGCACGGGATACATGCGGACGTGCATTGTCCTGTTGGAACAGCACGTTCCCTTGCCGGTCTAGGAATGGTAGAACGATGGGTTCGATGACGGTTTGGATGTACCGTGCACTATTCAGTGTCCCCTCGACGATCACCAGTGGTGTACGGCCAGTGTAGGAGATCGCTCCCCACACCATGATGCCGGGTGTTGGCCCTGTGTGCCTCGGTCGTATGCAGTCCTGATTGTGGCGCTCACCTGCACGGCGCCAAACACGCATACGACCATCATTGGCACCAAGGCAGAAGCGACTCTCATCGCTGAAGACGACACGTCTCCATTCGTCCCTCCATTCACGCCTGTCGCGACACCACTGGAGGCGGGCTGCACGATGTTGGTGCGTGAGCGGAAGACGGCCTAACGGTGTGCGGGACCGTAGCCCAGCTTCATGGAGACGGTTGCGAATGGTCCTCGCCGATACCCCAGGAGCAACAGTGTCCCTAATTTGCTGGGAAGTGGCGGTGCGGTCCCCTACGGCACTGCGTAGGATCCTACGGTCTTGGCGTGCATCCGTGCGTCGTTGCGGTCCGGTCCCAGGTCGACGGGCACGTGCACCTTCCGCCGACCACTGGCGACAACATCGATGTACTGTGGAGACCTCACGCCCCACGTGTTGAGCAATTCGGCGGTACGTCCACCCGGCCTCCCGCATGCCCACTATACGCCCTCGCTCAAAGTCCGTCAACTACACATACGGTTCACGTCCACGCTGTCGCGGCATGCTACCAGTGTTAAAGACTGCGATGGAGCTCCATATGCCACGGCAAACTGGCTGACACTGACGGCGGCGGTGCACAAATGCTGCGCAGCTAGCGCCATTCGACGGCCAACACCGCGGTTCCTGGTGTGTCCGCTGTGCCGTGCGTGTGATCATTGCTTGTACAGCCCTCTCGCAGTGTCCGGAGCAAGTATGGTGGGTCTGACACACCGGTATCAATGTGTTCTTTTTTCCATTTCCAGGAGTGTATATTTGCAATTCCTATAGAATGAGCTGAACCTTGGGCATCTCCTACAAGACATCCCAACTCAGTTAGCAGTGAGACACTGGTTTCAGCACGACGGTGCACCACCTCATTATTGTACAGGGGTTAGGGAATACCTTAACAATGCGTACCCTGAACGATGGATAGGCCGTGGTGCTTGCATTCGATGGCCAGCCAGATTGCTTGATTGAACGCCCTCGATTTTTTTCTTATGGGGTTTATATTAAAGTCAGGGTATGAAACGGAACCGGAAAATCGTGACGTGTTAAAAGACCTAATACGTCATCTTGCTCATCAGTATCTGCAGAAATGTTAAAAGATGCCCACGCTAATACCAAGAGGCTCTTACATCAATGCGTCCAACAAGGTGGACATGCATTTGAACATTTGTATTACGAATAATGCAGTTATAACGATCTCTCAGTTTATAACATTGGTTTGAAGGAACATCGTTTGTGATAACCATTATATTCATTGTTCTCTATTGCAATCAGTGATATGATGGCATTTATGTAATTCTTCTGGTTGTGAATCCCGAACTGGTGCATTCTGTATTGTTAATAAATTAGCTGCCATATGTTGATATGCCTTGAAGCAGATAGTTAATTGTGCTTTGGACCTTGTGCGTATTGTTTTGGTCAGGGCTAATCGTTCTTCTACACAGAGACCTTTCTCCCGCCTAGGAATCGAACCTGGCACATCTCCTACAGTAATCACGTTTTCTAACGTTGAGCTGTTGGAACCAATCATAGCTGTAAACCGTTTGCTTTCAAGCGCTAGTTTTACGTTTAGCACGGTCTCCTCTGTCCTGGTGTGGAGTCCGCTTTATTTTCCTGCTCAGGCAAACTTTCGGCGTCAGTGGTATCTGGGATTAACTAAGGTCGACGGAGGACGGCGTGCGTGGACCAGTTTTAATTTTGGCCTGGGAAGATGCGTAGCACTAACCCAGAAATAAATTCAAATAGATCCAATTTACCATTTCTGATCTATCAGGCGAACGCCGGAACAGTAAGTCCCCTCCTAAACACTTCCCACTGTCTTGTAAAAAAATCACTGCAAGCTGCTAATTTTTTTATTCTGCAACTGTACTGACGGAAAAAATCGCAGCACCAAAAGTAATTAAAGTAGACTAATGAAATTTCGGAAATACACTTCTCCAAGTAACATATTTAACTGATTAACATTGCATGATCGCAAGTTAATGTAAGCGCAATATAAGCCATTGCAAACGGGAAATGCTGGTACATTAATAACCAGTGTAGCTGCCAGAATGTTGAATTCAAGCAAGCAAGTGTGCATGATTTGTTTTCCAGAGGTGCTGGATGTCAGTTTGTGGGATGGCAGTCCATGCCAGTGGCACTTGGTCGATCAATACAGGGACGGTTAGTGCTGTTCGTTGACGACGCTCGATTTGTCGTCTGATGATGCCCCATGTATGCTTAATGGGAGAAAATCTGGTGATCGAGCAAGCCAAGGTAACGTGTTGACACTCTGCAGAGCATGTTGCATTACAATATCGGTATGTGGTCTAATGAATTCTCTTACCGTAATTGATGGAAGTCTATGTGTGTGTTAATGCAGCTAGCCGCTAACTTGGTGTAATGTTTTGTCTGTACAGAAGTGTATCTGTCGCCTTTATCGCTCTCTCACCCTCACACACAATTCTGTACAATAAAGTCAAGGGCTTAGGTTTTCTTATCAGGCTTATCCGTGCAAAGACAGACAAAACATTATACTAATGGGAGGATTCTGAGTAACTTCTAGAATTCCATTCGCTCTCTCTCTCTCTCTCTGTCTGTGTACAGTTCAAATATAAGTTACATGAAATCAGCCTAGTAGAATCTCTGGTGGAGCCCTTCTTCTTAATATTCAGCGGCTGGCTTGCTAGAAAAGATCTTTACATACGTTATTATTATTAAGCGCTGCATTCAGTTGGGAAAATCGATCGTGTGAACACTTCGTTCAGTTTACGACAGATCTAAAATTTCAGATGTGGACGAAGCCTTTTTGGACGATTTAAAAAAAACTCAGAGATTGCAGGCTCTCTTCGTCACAGCTGAAACTTCCCAATTAATTACAGGGCCCAAACAATCATCAATGATTCAGACAGAGAACGCATTCGTCATTCACTCTAGAATAAAATGGTCACAAACCTTATTTCTGAGGAAAATTGTATATTGAATCCATTTCCGTACATGTTCCGTTTCCGTGGATTTTAAGTCTCACGCAATTTACTTTTACAAGTCCTTCTTTCTCTTTATCTACCACGCTAGCGGCACAAACTTTCCTGTCTCGCTTTAGCGCGAAGAAGAGTAAATAAAAATCTCCTTTAGCAATCCGAAAATCTTCCAACCGATACTTTCCGAAGCTGTTCCTTTCTCTCTCTCTCTCTATAATGACCATGGAGCATACATCTCTGTACCTCTGTTGTTCCAAAGAATAAACGTACTAGAAAAATACCTTGGCGTCGACGAGCTGTCGGCGCATATATTACTAGAAAATCTGCTCAGATACTTTTCAAACGTAAATAAATGTGGATGATTTGATTGACCATCATTAATTATTGCGTGGTAGAGGGTAATTTTCCGTGGGGAGATTACAGTGGGCAAGCGTTATCCCGTTGGAAAACACTCACTGGAATGCTATTCATGAATGGCAGCACAACAGCTTGAATCACCAGACTGACGTACAAATTTGCACTGGGGTGTATGGGATAACCACGAAGGTGCTCCTGCTGCATACGAAATTGTACCCAAGACCATAACTCCAGGTGGAGGTCCAGTGTGTCTAGCTCGCAGAAGGTTGGCTGCAGTCCCTCAGCTGATCTCCTTCTAACGAACACACGGCCATCTCTGGGACCAAGGTAGAACCAGTTTTCATCAGAAAACTCAATCTGCCCTCCAAAGAGCTCTCGCTTGATACGACTCAAGTCACAAATGGCAGCGGCTGGGGTCAGTAGAATGCATGTTACAGGGCGTCTAGTTCCGAGCTGTTCTCTAACAGTTCCTTGTGACTCTGTGGTGCCAACTGCTGCTCGAATTGCAGCTGCAGATACAGCACGATGCACCGGAGCCATACACCGAACACAATGGCCTTCCCTCCTGGTAGTGCCAAATGGCCGTTCGGTGCCGGGTCTTCTGATGACATTCCCGCCAAGCCTTCCTTAGTATCTCAGAAGGAACATCAAGCTTCTCGTAGCCCTGTTAAACGATCTCCTTCAAATCCACTGAGACAGTGATAATGGCGTCTTTGTCGCCTTAAAGGCATTTTTCGCCGGCATCAACACACCACGTCCAATTTCAAAGGAAACTAACGCTCGCGACCGTTACAGCGTGTATTTAAAGCAAGTCTGATTTGCGTCCTCATAGCGACGCAACTAGCGCCCCTCTTTTGCGACTGGCGCGAAATTTGAATAAACGTCATCTTTGTGATGTAGAAACACGTCTACCAATATTTATTTATGTCGCACTACTTTTTCTTAGTAGTTTCAACCTTCAGGTTGCCGGAACTTTTAAATTTGTCATGGTGAATAGCACACGTCTCAATTTTAAAATGTATTCCACGGTTATTTGTCACTGTGCATATCAAAAGTCGAAGTCTTCAAAAACTACAGAAAACAATGGTAAGCTATTCAGTTTCTCATTAGCCTGTAAATATAAGTTTTTGTGTCCAAAAGAACGCACAAATAACCCGATCTTGGTCGCAGACTGCAGCAGTGACATTTATGTGTGCGCTGTTTTCCTTTGACAAAGCACATTAGTTTTCTCATTTTGGGAGCGGACTGAACAAGATTACAGGTATTTTGTCTGCATTGGACTAACTTTTGACTTTTTCGTTTGACGCCATCGATCTTTTTCCCTTATCACTCTTCTTCTAACGAAGCACATTTGCAGTTGTATGCACCGCATCACTTAATTGTCCTCTCTCACCCTCTTTAGCCTCCTAGAGCACAGCTCTGTTATAGGCCATTTCATCCCGAAATTTTGTCATTTTCGCCATGTCAGTGCTATTTTGCAGCAGCAAGGTTGTGCGATCCACTACAGTAATATTTCACGGCTAGCTTTACACTTCTGTACGCTCCAGTAAAGGTGAGCTTCCAAAGACGACCGCAGACTCGACTGATCGGTCGCAGGCGGCGCCACTGGTTCCCATGGTTTACAATGCGAGGCGTGTGGAATGTGGCGACAGCGCCGTACACCTGTTTCGGAGACGGACCGCGCACCCGGTCAGCAACCAGTAGTGCGGCTGCCGCCAAACTGCATGGAGACCGGGCACTGCTTTTACTGGCCGAATATACACAAGTCAGCGAAAGTGAGTTTCTCGGACTCCGATGAAGCTAAGTTAATTATCATTGTGGCAAAATATTTTGTAATTTATAACGCAGGACATGAAGAATACAGAAATGTTTTTCTGGAAGATAACGTCTGCAAAACTGTAGCACAGCAATTAATTAAAATAAGGTGTTGTTGTTGTTGTGGTCTTCAGTCCGAACACTGGTTTGATGCAGCTCTCCATGCTACTCTATCATGTGCAAGCCTCTTCATTTCCGAAAACTACTGTAACTACTGTGACCTCCATCTTTCTGAATCTGCTTATTGTACTCATCTCTTGGTGTCCCTCTGTGATTCCTCCCCTTCTTTGGTCAAGTTGTGCAACAAATTTCTTCTTTCCCAATTCTATTTAGTACTTCCTCATTAGTTACATGATCTACCCATCGAATCATCAGCATTCTTCTGTAGCGCTACATTTCAAAACTTTCTATTCTCTTTGCGACGGATTTTTACGTACGTGCGTGCGATGCACCAATTGTGACGGATTATACGTTGCTGCTGCAATGCAATTTCTTTTATAATTTTTGTTCACCTACCTCTTTACAGCGGTAGATCTTCGCACGTAAACTCCTGACTGCAGCTACTTACGAGATCACAGAAAAGCAGTGTTGAGGAAACTGCAACCTCATAGCTACACGCCGGAGGCCGCTATAAGTAAAATTTGATGAACATTTTCTATGTACTATAAAGAAATGATTCGGATAGGGGATGTCACTCGTACTTTAAACATGAAGTTCAAATTTAAACCTTCAATATATCTTTATTGCCGTTAAGCAAGATCATCAGCCCATATTTACGAAGATTACTAAAGTTTCTGCTCACAGTTATCACCATACCTAAAACAACCAGAACTTTTACCTTCCCAAATTCCGAAACCAATTACTTGTAACACAGTCAATGATCGGCCAATTACTTCTGCACACGATATTCAGTGGTTGTCTTTAGTTAAAGTTTATGCTCGCCATAAAATACTCAGTAAGAATATACTCAGTACCGCCACGCTATATAATTCAAAGTTCACTCGCGATTTTCGTCGGAACGAATTATCACAACACTCTAAAGTTTTCATGAACAGTTTCTGGTCACTACCAGATACCATTAACACTGGACCATAACGCGGAAGTCATCCCAAGACTTCATCTTACACATAATGCGAAAAGTCACATCCAGCATAACCGCCTCCAAACACAGCTAGCTCCCGACTCCCCTCTCACTCTCCCACTACTCAAAACTATATCTCCTCGCTAGGCGGCCAACCGTCTCGCTTCTCATTGGCTGTCAGCACTTACGACCAATGAGAACTCACTTCTAGGGCGCGGCTCGCGCCAAAATCTAGCAAGCACCAACCACTTCTCTAGGCTCATTGACGTCATCAAATTAAGTAACACAAAACTCTCTAATTAAATAATCAAATAAAATGAACTATAAGCTTTACTCTACATCTGGAAATTTATTATGTAGTCGCGAATGTTCTGGCTGTCTTATACATAAGCATACATACTTGGACATCCGACATTCACTAGTAGGGGAACCACTAGTGGATTCGTTCCCACGTTACAGAGTTGGAACACTTGCCAGTTCCTGTAGAGAATTACAGGAATGATTTTTAATAATGCCGAACGTCCCACATACTCTCACGCACGCATTCTCATTCACACGCACCCTAACACACAATACACATATTTACTTAGAATTCTTGAAATTATTATTATAGAAAAGTCACAGAGGTTTTCTGAAACTAAAAAACTTTCCAAATTTATATATGAACGCTGAAAGTGTTATCAGATCATCGAACATAGTCACTGAAGGTGAACTATTACATCACTGTATTTATTTAAATTCTTGACTGTCGTAAAACTACGTTTTTTATGGAATTTTACTAACTTCCAAATTACAACTATTTTTGATCTCAGACTTTGACATATTGTTTGTTTTCACAACAGAAAGATGTACATCAAATATGACGTTCCTCAGGTTATTCCTTTATTAGTTATTAATATTTTTAGTTTCGTATAATGTAAGTGGCCTGCCAGCGCTACTTCACTGCTTTCACACGCGCAGCTGCAACAGATGGTCGTGACGTCAGTCTGTAGGACACAACCCGTCCGTTACTGTCCGTACAATACTCTACCGTCTTACATTGCAGCCCACATACATTCTGAAGTAAAGCTTTCAATAGACAAATGGGCGATCGCGCACTAGTTGCGACGCCACATCTTCTTGTGTCCATGTTTCACTTCCAAACATGGGTACACTCCAAACAAATACCTTCAGAAAAGAATTCCTAACCTTAAATCTGTTTGGGTGTAAACAAATTTCTCTTCATCAGAAATGGTTTTCTCGCCATTGCCAGTCTACATCTTTTATCCTCTCTCCTTATTTAATTGACTACAATCCATTATCATTGTTTTGGTTTTGTTCACGTTCTTCTTGTATCCTCCTTTCAAGACACTGTCCTTTCCGTTCAACTGCTCTTCAAGTCCTTTGCTCTTACAAAATTAAGATGTCATCGGCGAATCTCAAAGTTTATATTTCTTCTCCCTCACCTTGAATCTCACTCCAAATTTTACTTTGGTTTCCTTTACTACTTGCATAAAGTGCAGTAAGTATATTAAAGCTCTTATTTATTAACAGACAGATTCATACGTGAATTCTTTGTAGCCATTATTGTATGGGTATTTTAAAAAGACAATACATTAATTATTTACTAACCATTGTTAACGGCTGCCTCTTGCCACTCCACGGATCCGTATTCATAAGACAAAAATCTTTACCTCTTTTTGTAATTTCATAATCCATTCCTGTTCAGAACTCCTCCAAAACGATAAGAGCTAAGCGTACCATTTTGGCTGCTTACCCCGTTAAAATTATAACTATAAAATGGAAAACTTTTCTCTCCAAGAAAACCAACACATGTTAAACAGTGTAAACAATGCGACGATAGTATTAGGTCATCAGCCACGTCAGGCGCCATAGAAATGGGACTACAAAACACTATAAACAGTTGGCTTGATAGCCCAAAGGCGTCTCTGTCACACTATGAGCACGGCGTAATCTATAGTTAATTTTTTTTCTCTCGATGTGGTGTAGCAACTCTTCGCGAACAATGTTTCATGAAACAATCACTGAGAACAATCGCTTCGTCTCCAATCATTATATGGGGTAAGATGGCAGTTGTGCCCGGCAGACACTTCGGTGGAGGAATACTAAATTCCTTTGTAGCTACTTTTGCAATACGATATGCGAATGACAAAGACTGATAGCTTTCGCCTGTACCCAAGAAACTGAAAAAAAAGAACGAAAAATTGTAACTAATATAGTTTCCATTTACAGGGGACTTCTGTAAGAACAAGTGAAAATTTTTAGGAGATGGTTACCAGAAATTCGAGGAGAAAAGCAAATTAGGAAAGGACTCCACTGCCACAAAAGAAAGAAATTTTTTTTAAAAAATCCAGAAATAAAGAAACACGGGTAGTTACACAACACAAATCTGAAGGAACAAATATTCGAGTGACTTCAGCGCAGCCAACTATAAAAGCCAATGAAAAAACGCAGACGAAACTCGTTAGTTGGACATTTTGGGATCACAGGAAGAACATTCGCCAGAAACAAATACAACAGGAAATCGTAGTGAAACGTCTGAAGTGCAGTAAAATTCGTAGTAATTATGATAAAATATTAAAACTTCGGAGAGAAAGGGACGAAAGTAGGCATTTAATAAAAAAGTTTATGGAACACAAAGATGATGATACTGACTTATTTTTGCGTCACGTCAGTATGCTCTTGTAAGGAATTTACTTCCAGCTTATAATACAGAAGCAAAAAACAAATAAATAAAAAAACTAACATTGTTTCTGATCATGAAATTATGGCTGCACTGTGCAACACACACCAGTCAAGTGATATCAGTAGTCCTTAAACCTCCACCTTAGAAGTGCAGCAGAACGTACTAATGTATAAAATTCTGTGCAATTATCTAAGCATCAGTTATCAATAAGGTGTTACACAGCAACAACTACATTTCTCATTCACTCACAATGTGCTAGCGTACGACACGACATCGTAAAGTTTCGAGGTGCCACTCTTTGCAGAGCTACTGCCTACAGTGGTACGTCGGGTTAGGCAGCCCGCAAGTACCCCCGATACCAGAATAAACGTCACCCTCGGTGCCCACAGCTGAAAAGCGCATGGTATGGTGAGCGATGACGTAATGTGACGTAATGTTGTCGGACACTTGACGAGAGATACGGCGATCTTCAGGTAAGACGAAGGAGAGACTGTAAGTAGGTTGTTTATGTTTTCTTTATGTAAGTAGGCTGTTTATGTTTTCTTATTGGCAACGTTACGTAGCGCTCTCTGTATGAAAATCACTGGCTGTGCTGTGTGCAATCTGTGGCTAGTTTGCATTGTTGTCTGCCATTGTAGTGTTGGGCAGCGGCAGCTGGATGTGAACAGCGCGTAGCGTTGCGCAGTTAGAGGTGAGCCGCCAGCAGTGGTGGATGTGAGGAGAGAGATGGCGGAGTTTTGAAATTACATATATTATGACTTGTGATGATATTAAGGTAAATACATTGTTTGTTCTCTATTAATATCTTTCATTTGCTAACTATCCCTATCAGTAGTTAGTGCCTTCCGTAGTTTGAATCTTTTATTTATCTGGCAGTAGTGGCGCTCGCTGTATTGCAGTAGTTCGAGTAACGGAGATTTTTGTGAGGTAAGTGATTTCTGAAAGGTATAGTTTAATGTTACTCAGGGCCATTCTTTTGCAGGGATCTTTGATAGTCAGATTGCGTTGCGCTAAAAATCTTGTGTGTCAGTTAGCACAGTCTTGTATAATTGTTCAAAGGGGACGTTACAAGACCAATGTGTTGATCCACGGTCAAGTCACATAAATGTGACCAATTCCTATATTCGACGTTAATGTGCAATAAGCACTCATAGACGACATGTGGCAGCACTAGCAGCAGAGGGTATATAAAGCGGGTCGGGACGGAGGAGAGGTCGTTATCGTGGTCGTGGTCATTGCGGAACGGAGCTATTTATCTGACGTCCAAAACGGCATGGTCAACAGCTTTGGAGCCAACAGTGGAAGCATTTTCAAACCAGCTAAGTTTGTAAATTGTTCTTGTGCCGCTGTGGTTAAGTATACCGAGTGTCGCAAAATTTCGCTATCCAAAACCAGCGCAGAGGCGACTGTGGTGCACCACGAGCCATAGATAACTGGGGTGACGGACGGCTGCAGAGATGTACACGGGCGAATAGACGCGCAACAGTTCAGCAGCTGGCCGCCCAGATGAACGAAGGGGCTACCGACAGTCTCTCCTCCAAGACTGCTCCGCGGACGTTGCTCCATATGGGCCTCGACAACAGGTGTCTGGTACATGGACTCATACTGACTGCTGTTCACCAGACACAAAGGCTGTAATTTGCGCGCCAGTACAGCAACTGAATGTCCACTGAGAGCGGACAGGAGGTCTTCTCAAATGAATCAAGTGTTATGCTCCTTCGGACAGATGGTCATTGGCGTGTATGGGAGTGAAGCGTCTGGAAGCAGAACCCTGCACCAATCGCCTATGTATTATGGTCCAGGGAATTTCTTGGTGGCATTCCCTGGATGATCTCGTCATTCTGGAAATCACATCGACCATCACTGGAAGCAGAGCCCTGCACCAATCGCCTATGGATTATGGTCCAGGGAATTTCTTGGCAGCATTCCCTGGATGATCTCGTCATTCTGGAAATCACATCGGCTCCAGGGAATTTCTTGGTAGCATTCCCTGGATGATCTCGTCATTCTGGAATTCACATCGGCCATCACGAGAGAAGCAGAGCCCTGCACCAATCGCCTATGGATTATGGTCCAGGGAATTTGTTGATAGCATTCCCTGGATGATCTCGTCATTCTGGAAATCACATCAACCATCAGTAGACACATCAACCATCAGTAGAATAATAGTAGCGCCATAGACAAAATGCCTTCGTTGGCTTTTTATATGCAACAAGTAGCAAATATTCGCCTGCGAGCGCTTTCAGCGCTCTGAAGCATTCATAAGTACTCTTTGTTTTTTACCTGTTTTAATCTTAAGCTGGTAATCAGCATTCACTCCTAATCGAACCAGTTTACGAAATAGTGGAGTTGTCTGCAGCGTGTATTCTTATCGCGGTACACTGTTAAAGGCCACCATTGCATAAAGTCTTATTTGGGTAAAGTTGAAGTCATAATATTGATTTAAGAATTAACTACATGTAAACTACTGTAGTAGAAAAACGTGGTCTAGGAAATATAATAGAAGTTCCTGAAACCATTGAAAACTCGCTTACGCCCTTTAGAACTGATGAGAATTGATTTGCAATATGCAGTTGCTTTTTCCTCAGCACAGTGGAAACCACCAGCAGGACAATGCAACGTCTGACACAGCTCGCAGTGTACATGCACGGTTTGAAGGGCATCAGTAAGTTCAGCTTACTCCGATGGCCACCAAACTCCGCGGATTTAAGCTCAATCGAGAATTTGTGGGACCACCTAGATCGGGCTGCTCGCGCCATGGATCCTCAACCGAGAACCCTAGCGCAGCTGGCCACAGCATTGCAGTCGGCGTGGCTCCAGATCCGTGTCGGTACCTTCCAGAAACTTATTAACTCTCTTACCACACATCTCCCAGATGGACAGATTGTTGTTGTTGTGGTCTTCAGTCCAGAGACTGGTTCGGTGCAGGTCTCCATGCTACTCTATCCTGTGCAAGCTTCTTCATTTCCAAGTAACTACTGCACCCTACCTCCTTCTGATTCTCCTTAGTGTACTCGTCTCTTGGTGTCCCTATACGATTTTTATCCTCCACGCTGCCCTCCAATACTAAATTGGTGATCCCTTGATGCCTCAGAACATGTCCTACAAACCGATCCCTTTTTCTAGGCTAGTTCTGCCACAAATTCCTCTTCTCCAAAATTCTATTCAGTACGTCCTACCCATCTAATCTTCAATATTCTTCTGTAGCACCACATTTCAAAAGTTTCTATTCTCTTCTTGTCCAAACCATTTATCGTCCACGTTTCACATCCATACATGGCTACACTCCATACAAATACTTTCAGAAAAGACTTCCTGACACTTAAAACTATACTCGATGTTAACAAATTTCTCTTCTTCAGAAGCGCTTTTCTTGCCATTGCCAGGCTATATTTTATATCCTCTTTCCTTCGACCATCATGAGTTATTTTGCACCCCAAATAGCAAAACTCAACTACTACTTTAGGTGTCTAATTTCCTAATCTAATTCCCTCAGCATCACCTAATTTAGTTAGACTACATTCCATTGCCCTCGTTTTGCTTTTGGTGGTGCTCATTTTATAGACCCGTTTCAAGACACTGTCCATTCCGTTCAACTGCTCTTCCAGGTTCTTTGCTGTCTCTGACAGAATTACAATGTCATCGGCAAATCTCCAAGTTTTTGTGATTCTTGAGTTTCTCCCGGCGTATTTGATAATCGAAATATCTACGGGTGTACTGCCGGTCTACAGTGTCCAACGGGCACAATATTTCGGCGGTCATACATGTCGCCATCATCAGGTGAACTGACGGACTGAGCTCCTGTGAACGTGCCGGCACGGAGATCCGTACGCTATGGCTGCTCAGAGGGAACTGGGTTCGGTCGCGGCGGCGGCCGATTTAAATACCCTCCGCCCGCGGCGCGCTCCCTCCGCTGCCCCAGCCCCGCGCCCGTTGGACACTGTAGACCGGCAGTACACCCGTGGATATTTTGATTCACAAAGTTTTTATTTATTCCCCATGGATTTTAGTTTCTACTCCAAATTTTTCTTTTGTTTCCTTTACTGCTTGCTCAATGTATAGATTGAATAACATCAGGGATAAGCTACAACCCTGTCTCACTTCCTTCCCAGCCACTGCTTCCCTTTCCAGCCCCTCGACTCGTGTAACTGCCATCTGGTTTCTGTACAAATTGCAAATAGCCCTTCGCTCCCTGTATTTGACCCCTGCCACCTTCAGGGACAGATGAGAGGTACTTAATAGGCAATTCCTTGGAAAACTAATGGGTATAATCCAAACTAAGAATTGGTGGAAAATCAAAAGTAATTGGGAGAGACGCATGAAAATATCAGAAGCAATGGCGAAGGGTAGATTGGTTCAAATGGCTCTGAGCACTATGGGACTCAACATCTTAGGTCATAAGTCCCCTAGAACTTAGAACTACTTAAACCTAACTAACCTAAGGACATCACACACACCCATGCCCGAGGCAGGATTCGAACCTGCGACCGTAGCAGTCCCGCGGTTCCGGACTGCAGCGCCAGAACCGCTAGACCACCGCGGCCGGCGAAGGGTAGATTAATCTTCATTGAAAACCTGTACCGGATGAATGAAAACGGGCTATCGAAACAAGTGTATTCCTGTATTTGCAGAAAAAGAGGTGGAAAATTGCATGGATTACAGCGTTAAGGAAAGGAATAGAAAGAAACGACATGAAAGAATCGGAAATAACAGAAAGAAACCTTTTTGAGAATAAAATACTAAATTCAGAAGACAGAAGAAATAAGAAATCGGTATCAACTTGGACAGAATAAAGACAAAGACAACACGAGAAAAAGTTCAGAGTGGGCAAGAAACATAGGAAACAACAACAAAAAAGTGGAGTGGTTGTTCTGTGAGGCTAGTCAGCAATACGAAGGAAAAAGAAATGCATAACAGTTATCTATTCAGAGTTTTTAATTTTCAATTAGTTTCTTTTTGCGATTGTATTAGTTATTTATTGAACTCTATATCTGACCTGTGCGGATAGCAGCGTGAGTTGGCACGCCGCTTTCGGGATCCGGGAAGACGCGCCGGCCGTGGATCGACTCCACCTGGTGGATTAACGACGAGGGTCGGTGAGTCGGCTAGTTTGGATGCAGTTTTTCGGTGGTTTATCACATTTGACTAGGTGAATTTTTGGCTGGTACCCACATCCAGCCTCAGATACGCGATTAACAAACACTTAGAACACATTCCTTCTCTCTTACATGTGACCGTGGAGGCAGAGTGATGGGATGCACAAATTCCGTCTCTGGAGGGAAGCCGCGCGGGGTAGCCACGCGGTCTGAGGTTCCTTGCCATGTTTCACGTGGCTTCGGAGGTTCGAGTCCTCCCTCGGGCATGGGTGTGAGTGTTGTCCTTAGCGTAAGTTAGTTTAAGTAGTGCGTAAGCCTAGGGACTGATGACCTCAGCAGTTTGGTCCCATAGGAATTAACCACCACCTCTGGAGAGAATTAGGGCAACACGAAGGACACCTGGCCATCCTCTACCGCTAACATTACCAAATCCAGATTAATAACGTGCAGACCCCTTGAAGAAACGGGATAAATGCCAGGAAAAATAAGAAAAATGTGGTTGCGTTCCATACCTAGAGTAACATTGCCTCAAAGGAAGCATGGCAACTTACAGTGACTATTCAAGTGCAACTAGAGCTTAGAATTATAAAGTAACCGTCTTTGGATGAATCTCAAGAGGATAGGAATAGGGAACTTGCGGCATTGCGTGATAAAACTGTTACGTTTGGGAGCTCAGAGGCAGCACATTAGCACGAGGCCCCTCTATAGAAAAGAGATATGCTTTGCTTTCATGCTATGGACAGATTTCATCTCTACTTTTGGCTAACAAAATTTTAAGATAAACAACCCTTCAACCCCGGAAAATGTCTATGAATCTATGAACAGACTATTCTCGATGATCCTCGATTATTTATGTAAAGGGCAATACTTTATCTCTGCTCGACCTCTCTCAGTGAAAACTCATCATGCGCATTAGATGAAATTTCCTGCTAATTGGTGTAGCTCCTGCACTAAACAGGGGAATTTAAAACGAATATATCGATTACAAACGGCTATATTTAATTCATAGCTATGCATAGATAAGAATTACACATAATTTAAAAAGTTTAAAAATATTTTACGCACTTTGCAGATTGTGTACGACTCCTCTTGGCTACATGGGCAATACCTGAGCGATCATCCATATCACGCCATACGATATGTTCTGAAGCATATGTGAAGTCACTGACCCGACAGAATTAGAAATGCGCATTTTGAGTTCTGGAATTGTTTTCGGCAAAAACGCGCCACAAAAAGAAATCTGTGTGTGTCAGACAAAAAGCATAATACACTCTATTTCAGTAGAACCGAGCCAGCTGTTTGGAACATGTTGATTTAAAAATGTCTGGGCATCGTTACTACAAAGTAGGAGGTGGGGATGGGGTGGGGGGGGATTTACTCCATCTTCCTGAGAGAGGTAATCCGTGGAATCCGTATCAAGCTGTGGCATCACTGTTGCTCAGTCATATCGAGATAAATGTTTGTTGAAACATTAATCTCAATGAAGAAAAGTGGACCGTACAATTTGTGTATAGACATCACACAGAACACATGTAACTTTCTGTGAGTCACGACGATATTCCGTTACACATGATGGTTTTACGGTACGCCTATTTAGTATTCGAATAACGTGCTGGCTAACTTTGCCAGTTATGCAGAAGCTTGTCTCATTGGTGAAGTTGAGACTGCAGTAAATGTTCGGCGGCTTCCAAAATAGCCGTGGCATTATTCGTACGACTGCCCAACGTTAGAAGTTCTGAACTTGCTTTAACATTGTCTGCCCTTCTTATTGACATATCGCTGTTCACTAAATATTTATATCATGCTTAGACTCCTATTGTGGTCCTAAGTTCCTTACCATTGGTTCTCACCCTTTTGATCAGTATCTGTACAAGGTACAGCCACGCATCGCAACACGATCTGCGGTCAGCGTGCAGGACGAGTCGCTCTCGGACATTTGCAGAATCTGGCAAATAGGGACGAGGCGGACGGCGTCCTCGTGGGAGGGGAGCCGCGAGCTATCGATCACTGCGAGCAATCGATAGCGATCGCCGCGCCGCGCCGCGGGTCCAGTAATCTCATCGGGCAGTAATGACACGGCGGTCGGCGGCCCGGCCTGCTTAGAATACTGACCCCTGGCGGCGTCTTGCCCCTCCCTTCTTCTCTTTCTTCTGGCGAGTCGCGGCCACCCCCGAGGCCATTGATTTCCCTCCCCTCTGCGGACACGCGGCCGATTTTTTTGGCAACTGTCCTAATAACAGAAACTGTTCCTGGGAGGAATATATCTAACGCGAAGGAGGAGGCGGCGTGGAGGCGGCGAGGGGGCGGCCGGGGGCGGCCGGGGGTGGACCCCACTGGCTGCCAGATTTACGGCGCGCCCTGATGCCGAGAGAGAGAGAGAGACCGGGAGGGAGGAAAAGCGACTTCAGCTGAGTTATGCCACGCCGCACAGGTGGCTCGCACTGTACGGTACCGCCACAGCGCCCGATTCGTATAGGGTTCACAATATTTACAATAGGGCACTGAAAAGTTACGGACGTAGAGCGTGTAATGTTCTTCTTCATATGTGTAACTGAGGTGACAAAAGTCATGGGACAGCGACATTAAAATATAGAGATGGCGGTAGTGCCTGCAGTGAGAGCTCAGCTACGATGTACTCTCTTCTGCAAGAAGGAAGTCAGTACCAATACTAAGTTATCTGTGCACCGTTCAATCTTTCGACCAACTTTGTTGTATGGGAGCGAAAGCTGGGTGGATTCAGGTTACCTTATCGACAAGGCTGAGGTTACGGATATGAAAGTAGCTAGGATGATTGCAGGTACTAGTAGATGGGAACAATGACAGGAGGGTGTCCACAATGAGGAAATCAAAGAAAAACTGGGAATGAACTCTATAGATGTAGCAGTCAGGGCGAACAGGCTTAGATGGTGGGGTCATGTTACACGCATGGGAGAAGCAAGGTTACCCAAGAGACTCATGGATTCAGCAGTAGAGGGTAGGAGGAGTCGGGGCAGACCGAGGAGAAGGTACCTGGATTCGGTTAAGAATGATTTTGAAGTAATAGGTTTAACATCAGAAGAGGCACCAATGTTAGCACTGAATAGGGGATCATGGAGGAACTGTATAAGGGGGGGCTATGCTCCAGACTGAACGCTGAAAGGCATAATCAGTCTTAAATCATGATGATGATGATGATGATGATGATGGCGGTAGTGCCCCTAACAAAAGGTATAAAACAACAGTGCATTTGCGGAGCTGCCATTTGTACTCAGGTGATTCATCTCAAAACGAGTCCGACATGAGTATGGTCGCACGATAGGAATTAACGGACCCTGGACGCGGAATGATATTTGGAGCTAGACGCATGGGACATTCCATCTCGGAAATTGTTAGGGAATTCAATATTCTGAGATTCCAGTGGCAAGAGTGTGCCGAGAATACAAAATTTCAGGCACTGCATTTCACTACGGGCGACGTATTTGCCGACAGCCTTCACTTAACGAACGAGAGCAGCAACGTTAGCGGTGCGTAGTCAGTGCTAGCAGAGAACCAGCACTGTGTGAAATAAGCGCAGAAATCAGTGTTGGACGTGCGACGAATGTATCCTCTAGGACAGCGCGGCGAAACCTGGCGTTAATGGGATGTGGCAGTAGGCAACCGACGCGAGGAGTGCCTTTGCTAACAGCACGACTACGCCTGCAGCGCCTCCCCTCCGCTCGTGACCATATACAGTTCGACCCTACACAACTGTAAAACCGTGGTTGGTCAGATGAGACCCGATTTCAATTGGCAAGAGCTGATGACGGTTTTCGAGTGTGGCGCAGCCCTGGTCCCACGTTGTCAGACGGGAACTGGGAAAACTGGTGGTGGCTTCTTAATGGCTATGTCTAGATGGAACAGACTGGGTTACCTGGCCCAACTGAACCTGTCATTGACTGGAAACGGTTATGTTCGGCTACTTGGAGACCATCTGCAGCCATTCGTGGACTTCATATTCGCAAACAATGATGTCATGTCACTGGCCCACAGTTGTTCACTATTGGTTTGAAGAACAGTCTGGACAGTTCGAGCAAACTGTTTGGCCATTCAGATCGCCCGACATGGATCCCATCGAAAATTTATGCACTGTAATCCAGAGGTCAGTTCATGCACACAATCCTGCACCGGCAACACTTGTAATACTAAAGGCTGCTACAAAATTCGGAATACATCCATAATGCCACTTCAGTGAAACGATTTTTGAGGCTGTGTGCAATGGAAAGGTATCGGATTCTTTTTCGTCACTGGAAAATATCTTTTAAAAAGAAGCAACAGCAAAACGAACAGGAATTGAACTAAGATTCGATTAGTAATCGAGTAAACAGTAATTACGTAAAAGGAAACAGTGGCCAGCCTAATTAGGCAAAGTTGTACCCAGCACTAGCATGGCTCATAAAGAAAGTTAACTCTTGGGATTGACTTTACTTGGTACTGAACTTCTGTTTTGCTCATACTACAATACAGTAGCAACTAATGTACCAGTGATTTGACTTAAACTACATAGGTGGAGTATTAATATGTTTAGGCAACAACTGGCTCTCAATAACTTTACGGTAGGAAACTAATGATAATTATAGATAAATGAGTACTGATGGTGAAGCACTACTGACTGGCGCAAGAGGTTCTTTTGTCAGTTTAATTATAGGAAGTTACTACTATTGAAGTAGTTATGAAGTAATTACATCTTTTGTACTGATTATTATTTGCATTCCCAAGGAATATTCACTTCCTTATACTTTTTAGCTCAAATGGAACATGTGATACCTGTATGTAGTATAGTTTGAATATTTATAGCCAGTGCTTATTCTTGATTGCTGTTATTGTAACATGACATTTAAATCTGGTTCAGTTACTAGTATGGGGACCCAGAAACTAATCTATCGGTGGAGTCAGAGAAAGCACGAACACTTTAGTCATGGCACAATATTGAAAATACTGTTCACTACATAACGTTTGAAACTGCAAACATTATGCTTTTCGTAAGAAGAATCTTTGGACTGAATACTTTAAATCTTTTCTTAGTAATTGTACAAAGTTCCAATTTTTACACAGTACAAGTTTTCACTATCCAATCTAGCCACTGTCACGAATGGTGATGATGAAATGACGTGGACAACACAAACATCCAGCGCCCGGGCAGAGAAAAATCTCCAACCGGCCAGGAATCGAACCCGGGTCCACAGGCAGCAACGCTAGCCACTAGACCACCAACTGCGAACATTGTGCTTTGATGATAGTTTAACTGTCCATTTACGAAAACAACGTGGAGTATTTCAGACCGGCCGCCGTGTCGTCCTCAGCCCACAGGCGTCACTGGATGCGGATATGGAGGGGCATGTGGTCAGCACACCGCTCTCCCGGCCGCATGGGAGGTAATTGCTTTTTAGTTCAGTGAAATAGGATACTCTGATCTATCGTAGCGCCTGGTATAGGATCCTGTCTAGCTAAGCAGCTAAGGATAAAATAGGGTGGCTCAACACATACATTACAGAACACAAACTTATTATTGAAAACGAAATCAAGTTATTGGCTCACGCAATTCTACATCAATCAGTTGATAATCTGAGATGAAGGTGGTGGCAGTGTCGATCTCCGTGCTATTAAAAAAAAGCGGCAAAAGTATCCATGGCTCTTCCATGAGTAATAATCCAAATTACTTCTGCATCCAAGGATATGTTATACAATCTTATAGTTCTTCTCGCCTCTTTCGTTCAGAAGACGCACTACCTTTGCCTTCCCAGCCACGGACTGACTCATGCCACACAGGAGTCTTGCAGTTTGACCGCCAGATTCAACTTTACGATTCCCGCATAGCCAGTACTGTTGCGGAGGACTTACCTCCCAAGTTTTACATTATTAGAAACCTACTCTCCCTATGCTTGAACCACTGTTACAAATAAAGTTTTAACTTCTTTTATTCTTTTACGGTATATTACTTTTGAAATTATATCTATAAATTATCATAAATAGTAAATAAAGCGTTTACATGGGTCTAACAGCTGGCCGTTGTGGCCGAGCGGTTCTACGCGCTTCAGTCCGGAACCGCGCTGCTGCTATGGTCGCAGGTTCGAATCCTGCCTCGAGCATGGATGTGTGTGCTGTCCTTGGGTTAATTAGATTTAAGTAGTTCTACTTCTAGGGGACTGATGACCTCAGATGTTAAGTCTCATAGTGCTCAGAGCCATGTGAACCATTTTTTGGGTGTAACATCAAAGAACATTGTTACACAGTAGTCACATTGAGTGAAAACTGGCAAAGAAGTTCAATAACACAATTGTAGGTCATATCGATAACAGATTTATACACTTTCCCTATTATAGACAGCTATACAGGCAGCGTGGCTCAGTATTCCTGCAGGCGACTTCCAATGACTTCTTGAGTCCGCGTTACGTCGAGTCGCTACCGAGCAAAAGGACGTCCGACACGATATTGGGAGTTATCGCATGACTTTTGTCACCTCAGTGTATACCATTACTGAGGTGTTTTTCTCGTTCCCAGGCAGATTAAAATACGTCATTGTTAGTTCTTAATCTGCACATTTCTGAGAATATACTGTTTGTTAGTGAATGACGGACTGCGGGAAACTCGGAAAATAACCGACGGCGTCTGAGATATGGAAGGACGTTGAAAATTGGGTGTAAAAGGTTGCTATATATACCGCACGAAAAAAATTTTTACTACCTTTTAGAGGCTTCCAGTTTACTCAACATTCATTGTTGCAACAGTACATATTATGTACACGAAATGATTACATTTATAGATCGATAGTACAAGCGGTTCTGAGGTACCAGGTACCGACCTATCCTGAAAGACCCATATTAGTACGTGGTATAGCCTGCACGAGTACAGGCGCTGACTATGGCATCCAGTCGATCGTACAGATGATGAATACTGTCCCGGGATACGTTATGCCACGTATGCTCCAGATGTTGAGGTAGTCCTGTAAGAGTTGTTGGTTGACGAGTCGCACGACTCACTTCCCCTCCCGTCACGTCCCACACGTGCTCAACTGGAGACAATTACTGAGGTCGTGTTGGCCACGGAAGTTGCCACGTCTTGCGGAGCACGTTGAGTTTCAGAGGCAGTGCGTGGGAGGGCATCGTTCTGTTTGAACAAAACACGACCTTCCTGTTGTGAAAACGGCAAAAAAGGTTCTAACAACATTCTGCACGTATCGAGCGCTGGTTAGCATACCCACAAGAAACGCCGATGGCCTTCGTGCAGGCAAAATCTGCTTTCATCGCTGAAGACCACGGCGCTCCATTCCACGTTCCAAGCGATCCTCTGACGACACCAGACGATCCGTGTTCGTCGATGCTGTGGCGTGAGCGAAAGACGAGCTAGAGATGTGCATGTCCTAGTCCCGCTGCTAATCATTGGTTCGCAACAGCTCATGCTGACACCTCTAGTCTCAGAAGCCCTCTTATCTGTGCTGTGCCACTGCTACCCTCATAATACTACAATCCTGACGGGCTTTAGTGCTACGTGGACGTCCAGAACCTCGTCTACGGGTGTCAGAATGTTCATGCGACCACTGATACCAGCATCGTTACACAACTGACGCAGTATATTGCTCCCTCCTACGTATATCTCGCGAAGAGACCATGAGGATAAAATCAGAGAGATTAGAGCCCACACAGAGGCATACCGACAATCCTTCTTTCCACGAACAATACGAGACTGGAATAGAAGGGAGAACCGATAGAGGTACTCAAGGTACCCTCCGCCACACACCGTCAGGTGGCTTGCGGAGTATGGATGTAGATGTAGATGTAGATGTAGACGTCCAGCTTCTCTGACAATTCTCCAAAAAAACCACCCCGTCACTCGGAAGGCCACAACTTTACCCGTTTCAGACACGCTCATTCGGCTGCAGAAAGCACGAGTGCCTCTGCGTGGTATAGTTGCCTGCTTGCTTTACGCGTTTATACCACACCGAGCCTTCTGGCTGTGAGCATTCCCTATTGAAGGGTAGACACAGATGGCGCTCTGATAACTGTGCCAGTACGCTTCCTGTTGGCGGAAGGCGTTGAAGCCATTAAAAATACATCTGCTATCACCTAAGTGGCATATGACGTCACCGAATCAAAATCGACGTCGCCTTTCCAGGTGTGCTAGTTTCTTTTGCGGCCGCGTACTGGTAGGGGGTTGTAATATTAAATAAGACTGCGGCGGCAGCCCGAATAGTCTTGGTTCTGCCGGACATTGAAGAATATAAGGTCCAACCTATCTGATCTTGGGATAATGTAATTAACACATAATTCATGAAAAACAGCAGCCTGTATATGATTGTTGCACAAAGAAGTACTGTAGGATGCACCCTGGATCAGAGGTGGATGGGGTGTGGGATGAGTTATTCAAAGCCTGAACATAATTATAGGCAAAATGAACGTTTATTGACTTCGAAATATTAATTAAAACACTTGTGAAGGTAATAAAGTATGACAACTCCTGCTGCCTGAAATATATTGAGTTTCATACTAGATAAATCTTAAACGCTGGTTCTGAGTCCGTTACTAAATTTGTGGTTTATAGAAAGAGAATAATCAAATGATGGGTTAACCATACACGCATTTAACACCCACATGCAACTGATAAGGGTTACACAGAGTAGAAAGGAAAAGCACAGACGTCCTACACCATGACCGCACGTGGCTAGCAAAGAGATGCTGCTTCCTCGATTTTAACGCGCGGAATAAATGTGTAAAGTTACTGTTGAAATACACGAAACGAAGATCAAAACATTAGCTAAAAACATATTTAATTTAAATGAACACTGGAAGAAGAAACTTACCGAAGCTACAGCGCGAACGGCTCTTAAACCAGAACAGGATTGCTTGGTTGTAACGAACAAAGATAGGTACCAAACAAATAGGAATTTCAGGGTAACGGATTATAGCTGCAGTAAATTTATCGCAGTGGTAACAACATGTAAAAGCCGAAGGATTTCGATCCTGAACACTAACATGTGGTGGCAACGAACAAAGCAAGTATCGGACACGAAATAAAAGGGAGTGAAAAATCTGTGGCAAAATCGCAGTGGGATGCACATGCACTTGCGGTTAGAAAAATAACAAGTTGATTGAACTGAATCGTTACCCATTCGAGACAGTTCCACGTGTTCAAGTGACCAGTTGAATCAAATAATAGCCTACGAAATCACATAAATTTCAAAGTATTCAGCACTCGAGATGTTAAAACAAAATTCGTCACACGAACTAACAGACTATGAAGCTATGATACGAAAGCATTAGAAGCATTGGGGCTTCGTTAGACTGAAAACTTACACAATGCAGCCATTAAACTATCGAGGAGAGAGTCTTACGAACATCCGACCTTACTAAACTCTCAGTGGACAGTGAAGCGCTCCGCTCACCAAACCGGGCTTTCTATCCTTCCCTCAACGGAAGTGATAAGAGAGCAGGCCTACTGTATTGTGCCAAGCTACACGAAAGGTTCGAGAATGGCAAACAAAATCCTCTTTGCTATCCACGAAGCGTCTACTAACGTTGGCAATACTGTCACACTAGCAGACAACCCTACGCCCACGGTTATACACACAGAATTCGTAACTGCACAGACACACATCTGTTCGTTTTATTATTCCAGGATGGAAAGAAAAAAAACAGGTACAGTGGAATATGACACTCAGACTTTAGACACACGGCTGGGAGTCAAAGTAGGAAAACTTTGAACAAGTGCATCTGAATCGGACAATTAGCAGACAGTTTTAGTCTACAATATGTAAAACATGTAAACTGTGGCTGACATGTACATAGTCAGCTGCTCACACTTTCTCATAACGGGGAAAATTTACTAATTTTACTGTAAACAGAGATCCCAGAGATAATGAGATGACGATACTTTAAACAAAATCTGGGAAGAGACTCACATAGAGACCCTTCAGGTGGACTGATATGATAAGATATGAAGAGATTCTCCGCAGAATCAGTGAAGATAGAAACATGTGGAGATCACTGACGAGAAGAAGATTCATGTGTCAAGACATCAGGGAACAACTTCCGTGGTACTATGGGGACCCGTAGAGTGTAAAAACTGTAGGGGAAGGCAGATATTGGGATACATCAAACAAATAATAGAGGACGTAGTCTGCAGATAAAAAGATTAGCCCAGGAGCGGAATTCGTAGCGGTCTGCATCAAACCAGTCAGAAGACTGACGACTGAAATAAGAAAAAGGCGACTCCACTAATGACAATAACTACCAACCAGTCTCTCGGTTTACATCATTATCTCAGGCTCCCAGGAAGAAAATATACTGAAGGGCTTTCGTACACTGGATAATAAACTTAGCCAATCACAGCTGCCGTTATGGGATTCAGTCCGAAGACTGATTTGATGCAGCTGTCCATCGCAGTGTGTAAAGTCGCATATTATTCGCAACCTATGTCCATCTGAGCGTGCTTGCTATAGTCAAGCCTTGGTCCGTTGCTTGACGTAGCCCCACAGGAAAAAATTTTAATCGGTAAAGTGATGGCAGTTCGTGATTTTAACACAGACCGGACATTCATCACTGATTTTTACCAACTGAAGAAGGCTGAGAATTTTGCCTAGGCACGCCAACTGTTACTCTGCCGCACTCTTTAATAGCGCCCTATACCACATGACATAGATTATACAGGGTGGTCCATTGATAGTGACCGGGTCAAATTTCTCACTAAATAAACATCAAACGAAAAAACTACAAAGAACTAAACTTGTCTAGCTTGCAGGGGGAACCAAATGGCGATATGGTTGGCCCTCTAGATGGCGCTGCTTATAGGTCAAACGGATATCAACTGCGGGTCTTTAAATAGGAACCCCCATTTTTTATTACATATTCGTGTAGTACGTAAAGAAATATGAATGTTTCAGTTGGACCACTTTTTTCGCTTTGTGATAGATGGCGCTGTAATAGTCACAAACGTATAAGTACGTGGTATCACGTAACATTCCGCCAGTACGGACGGTATTTGCTTCGTGATACATCAACATCGATTGCACCCTACCATATTTCTATGCACCAGGAGTTGCATGGCGACGACTTTGAACGTCGTGTACAGTTCTGCCACTGGGCACAAGAGAAATTATGGGACGATGACACATTTTTTTTTCACGCGTTCTATTTAGCACCGAAGCGTCATTCACCAACAGCGGTAACGTAAACAGGCATAATATGCACTATTGGGCAACGGAAAATCCACGATGGCTGCGACAAGCGGAACATCAGCGACCTTGGCGGGTTAATATATGATGCGGCATTATGGGAGGAAGTATAATTGGCCCCCATTTTATCGATGGCAATCTAAATGTTGCATTGTATGCTGATTTCCTACGTAATGTTCTACCGATGTTACTACAAGATGTTTCACTGCATGACAAAATGGCGATGTACTTCCAACATGATGTATGTCCGGCACATAGCTCGTGTGCGGTCGAAGCGGTATTTAATAGTATATTTCATGGCAGGTGGATTGGTCGTCGAAGCACCATACCATGGACCGCACGTTCAACGGATCTGAAGTCCCCGGATTTCTTTCTGTGGGGAAAATTGAAGGATATTTGCTATCGTGATCCACCGACAACGCCTAACAACGTGCGTCAGCGCATTGGCAATGTATGTGCGAACATACGTAAGGCGAACTACTCGCTGTCGAAAGGAATGTCGTTACACTTATTGCGCCTTGAGGTTGACAAACATCATTTTGAGCATTTATTGGTATTTACAGGTAATCATGCTGTAACAGCATGCGTTCTCAGAAATGATAAGTTCAAAAAGGTACATGTATCACATTGGACCAACCGAAATAAAATATTCAAACGTGCCTACGTTCTGTATTTTAATTTAAAAAACCTACCTGTTACCAACTGTTCGTCTAAAATTGTGAGCCATATGTTTATGACTATTACAGAGCCATCTATCACAAAGCGAAAAAAGTGGTACAACTAAAACATTCATATTTCTTTACGTACTACACGAATATGTAATAAAAATGGGGGTTCCTATTTAAAGAAACCACAGTTGATATCCGTTTGACCTATGGCTCTGCCATCTAGCGGGCCAACCGTAGCGCCATCTGGTTTCCCCCTTCAATCTAGACAAGTTTCGTTCTTTGTAGTTTTTTCGTTTGACGCTTATTTCGAGAGATATTTGGCCTGGTCACGCTCAACGGACCACCCTGTATAAACCAGAAAATGCAACTTAAAAATTGCGAAACCGGTTGTGTCTCTAATCGACTTCTGTAAAAACAGCTTCAGCGGAATATTAGACTTTTAAAATATAGATCTGTATGAACAGTTTCAACATCTGCATATAAACACTTGTTATACTTTTTGAAAGATTTTTTGATGCCTTCAGCAGCCATTCTCTTTATTTCGTGTACGACTGTACAATTTGGGCCTTAGGCCGTTTTCATGTATTTTATGGATGATTTTTTAGTATTAAATTATGTCGTGTACGTCGTTGCTCCTATGACACCATGCTAGGTTCATAAAATAAATCCAAGATGTTCACGGTATTTTAGGAGCACGTTATTGTATGAATTGATCAATCAGTTACGTGTAACTACTTTAACTGTGGCTGTTCTTGTTTTAAAGTTATTCTTAGATTTAACTGGGAACTTTTATTGGCGGAAGGAGATATTTTCTGTGGTGTCACCGCCAGACACCACACTTGCTAGATGGTAGCCTTTAAATCGGCCGCAGTCCGTTAGTATACGTCGGAACCGCGTGTCGCCACTATCAGTGATTGCAGACCGAGAGCCGCCACACGGCAGGTCTAGAGAGACTTCCTAGCTTTCGCCCCAGATGTACAACCGACTTTGCTAGCGATGGTTCACTGACAAAATACGCTCTCATTTGCCGAGACGATAGTTTAGCGTAGCCTTCAGCTACGTCATTTGCTACAACCTAGCAAGGTGCCATATTCAGTTACTATTGATATTGTGAATCATGTGCCATCAAGAGCGACGTTCATCATTAATGGATTAAAGTTAAGTATTCCACCAGCTACGTTCGTTTTTCTAAATTCTAATTTCCTTGTCATGTTCCAGACCTCACGCCAGCCTGCGTGAGCTGAAACGCGTGCATTCCGGCCTCCTTTAGTAAAACGGTGTTGACTCTCTTGCCAACCACAACATTGGCGACGAGGCAAAACCGCGTTCTTATCGATATTGCCCTGATTTAGTTGTGTAATGGCTTCGCCACCATCTCCAGATGTACTGTCCGAATTTTATGGCTTACAGAATCAGCAGACGCAGGCCTTACTGGATACCCTTGGACAGCTTGTGCAGGGTCAACGTGCGATGCAAAACGATGTGGCAGACGTCGCTCCACCGCTAATGCAGCCACAACATGCTATTGCACCAACTTTTCGACCTTTAGGTGCTGCACTGGAAAGCTGGACGGAGTGGTCACGCCAATTTGGATTCCATCTCGCCGCCTACAGAATTCAAGGTAATGAGCGGCAGCCTTTTTTGTTATCATCAGTCGGCGTACAAACGTACCATGTGATAGTCAAATTATTTCCCCAACGCGACGTAGCAACTCTGTCCTACGAAGAAATTTCGTCTGCATTAGATGCATATTTCAAAGAATCAGTCAATATAGTTGCGAAAAGGTATACCTTCTCTTGTACAAAACGTATGGCAGGTCAGACTAATCGGGAGTGGGTTGCAAACTTGCAAGGCCTTGCTAGGGATTGTGCTTTTGATTGTAAATGTGGACTCCCTTATTCAGATACTATGGTATGTGATGCAATTGCACAGAATTTTTCTGATGTTCGTATAAGGGAACAGATTTTGAAACTAGCCAATCCCTCCCTTCAACAAGTGATGGACATATTGGATCGGCAGGACACACTTGACTTTGCTCAGGAGTCATTTGAAACTTCGCCACCCGTGTATCAGGTTTACCAGCCTGCCGGGCGAGCTGCACGGAACAGTAAACAGTCCTCACGCCCGGCCGCTCCGCTGCCGCCAGACTCTCAGCCACGTGTGCCGTGCTGGCAAGCAAATGCAGTGCTAAAATCATGCCCACGGTGCGCTACTAGACATTTGCGTGAGAATTGCCGACACGCCATGCTATTTGCTTCTTCTGTAATAAAAAAGGACATGTTCAGAGTGTTTGCCAGAAAAAGGTCAGATTGGAAACACACAACCATTCCAGGCTCTTTGCTTCACGCCGGATTCGAACCAAGGATACTCAGGCTCGTGAAACTTCGCCCATGGAAATTCATGTAGTTCATTCCACTCCGCTCAGTGCCACTCTCTCTAACAGTGACTGTGTTCATCCCACAAATAGTGTGCGTCGACATCGCCAGAAATCCCGTCAAGTCGCAAGTGATTATGTACCAGTGTCAGTTCACGTTGCACGAGACAGTCCCTCTTGTCGTCAGCAGGACAATAAACTTTTTGTAGACTTGGACATTAACGGCAAAGTGATACCACTCCAGCTCGATACCAGAGCTGCAGTTTCACTGACCAATCAAGACATGTACAAACAGCTGGGCACACCTCCGTTGTGTGCCGCAAATGTTACGTTAACTAGTTATTCAGGTCAAAATATCCCTGTGTTAGTACAGTGCAGCCATCTTGCAACATACGAAGGACAAACAAAACTTGTGTCATTTTACGTCCTTTGTTTTTCTTCTGCAGTGAACTTGTTTGGTTTCGATTTATTTCAGTTGTTTAACTTGTCTATAGTAAATCAGGTCCTATCAGTGAACCAGACTGTGCCTTCAGACAGTGTTTCTCGTCTGTGTGAAGAATTTGCAGACATTTTTGCACCGGGCCTTGGTTGCGCTAAGAACTATAAAGCACATTTGGAATTGAAAGTAAATGCGCAACCGAAATTTTTCAGAGCGCGCAATGTTCCCAACGCATTGCGTGATGAGGTCACAAAAACATTACACGATTTGAAATCACAAGGTGTAATTAAACGTGTGCAGGCTTCTCTCTGGGCATCACCCTTAGTAATTTTGCCAAAACCTTTGGGAAAATTGCGACTTTGTGTGGACTTCAAGGCAACAGTGAATCCACAACTAGTGATTGCCACTTTTCCTTTACCCCGCCCGGAAGATCTTTTGACAAACTGTGCCCGGGTAAATATTTTTCGAAGCTGGACCTCGCAGCTGCGTACTTGCAAATACCGGTGGTCGAAGAATCCCAGCGCGTTTTGGTGGTTAACACGCATCTTGGGTTGTATCAATTCAAACGACTGCCATGTGGGTGTGCATCCGCCCCTGCATTGTTTCAGCAATATCTACAAACTGTTTGTGCGTCAGTCCCTACTGCAGCAAATTATCTGGATGATATTGTGATCTCCGGAAAGACAGAAGAAGAACATTTGGCCAATCTCAGAACATTATTTCAGGTCTTGCGACAAAATGGTCTTCGCTTGCGGAAGGACAAATGTGTGTTTTTTGCTCGTGATTTGCCATACCTGGGACATGTACTCAATGCCCAAGGCATACATCCCAGTCCCACGCACCTTCATGCCATACAAGACTTGCCTTCGCCGCAGAATTTGAAGCATCTACAGAGTGTGCTGGTAAAAATAAATTACTATAACAGATGTGTGCCACATGCCTCTTCCATTTCAGCTCCGCTTCATCGCTTACGCCGTAAAGGTGTTCCGTTCGTCTGGACGACGGAATGCGAACGCGCCTTTCGCCAGTTGAAATCGGCGTTGCTTTCCAATACTTGCCTTACACCATTCGATCCCCAGAAGCCCCTTTTGTTGATGGTGGATGCATCGGATTTCGGGATCGGTGCTGTGCTTGCGCACAAAGATGGATCGCACGATCGCCCTATTGCCTTTGCGTCCAAATTGCTCTCGTCTGCGCAAAGAAATTATTCACAGACCGAAAAAGACGCATTGGCTCTCGTATTTGGTGTTACAAAGTTTCATGATTTCTTGTATGGTCGTCACTTTACCATCATCACAGACCACAAACCTTTGACATCGCTTTTTCATCCGAACAAGCCTGTACCTCCACGTACAGCTCAGAAATTCATTCGCTGGTTTATTTTCCTCTCGCCGTACCGCTACGATATCTCGTATCGGTCCAGTGCTAAGCACGGAAACGCCGATGCGTTGTCCCGTTTGCCTGTTTCTGAGGATAGGGCATTCGATTCCTCCGAACTTGCTTGCATGTTCATTGATTCGGAAACCGATGACGTGGTCGAATCGTTTCCGATTGATTTTCGTCGTGTAGCTACAGCCACAGCTGCCGACCCTGTCCTTGCTACCGTTCTGCGTTTTGTTGCTACGCAATGGCCCTTGTCAAAGTCACGGATCGGGGACCCGTTGGTTCGCCGATTTTTTTGCTCACAACGAGAGACTTTTTGTTCGACGTGGTGTTTTGCTGTTGCGTTCTGATAATGATCAGTCCAGGGTCGTGGTCCCATGTTCGTCACAGTCCTCTGTCTTACAGATTCTCCACCAAGGACATTGGGGTATAGTGAGAACGAAACAACTTGCTCGTCAGCACTGTACTTGGTTCAGAATCGATGCCGCGATGTCGAATATGTGCTCTTCTTGCATGGTGTGTGCCGAACAACAATCAGCACCACCGCGGAAATTCTTTGCATGGCCAAAAGCCACTTCCCCTTGGCAAAGCTTACACATTGATTTTGCTGGTCCATTCTGGAATGCTCGATGGTTGGTTGTGGTAGATTCATTCAGTAATTTTCCTTTTGTTGTCCGGATGTCTTCCACGACGTCATCTGCCACCATCCAAGCGTTATCTGCTATCTTTTGCATTGAAGGTCTTCCACAGACTATTGTTTCCGACAATGGCCCACAATTCATGTCCGCAGAATTTCAGTCATTCTGCAAGGCCAGTGGTATTCAACATCTGACGTCCGCGCCGTTTTCGCCACAGTCAAACGTTGCCGCTGAACGATTGGTCAGGACTTTCAAGTCACAGATGTTGAAGTTAAAAGAGTCGCATTCTCGGGAGGACGCGTTATTGCTCCTTTTGTCCTCGTATCGCTCTCTGCCCCGAGATGGTCGCTCGCCGGCTGAGTTGATCCACGGTCGTCATCATCGAACCTTGATGTCTTTGCTACATCCGCCGCATCAGGTTCCTGAGCAGCGGCAGACACCTGCTTTTGCTCCAGGCGACGTTGTCTACTATCGCCACTATCGAGGTTCACGGCGTTGGCTCGAAGGGCGCATTCTTCGCTGCCTCGGCCGCGCTATGTATCTGGTTTTGGGGGCCTCTGGTGAGGTGCGTCGGCATCTCAATCAGCTGCGCCTCTGTCGTCGCACGGGATCTGCCGCTCCCCGTCTGCTTTCAGCGACGGTGCCGTCCGGTCAGCGCCCTGGGGACCCATCTACTGGCTCGCCTCAGCCCCAGGTGTTACCGACGCTGCCTTCCATTTTGCCACATGGCGACGCGCCGCCGCCACTGCCGCCGCCGCCTGTTCTCCCGCGGGCGACGCCCGCAGTGGACGCGTCGCTGCAACCGCCGGGCTCCTCCCTGGGACACGCGCCGCTGATCGCTTCCCGTGACCAGCTGTCCTCCGACATGGAACTCTTGCCTGCTCCGGACCATAGGTCGTCTTTGCCCGTCGTGTGCCCCGCCCCGATGGAGGTCGACCCTTCGGCCCCTCCTGTCTCTCTGCGGGCGCATACACCGCATGTTGGCGTGCACCCTGGAGCAGGTTTTCAGGCGATTCCTAGCTCCCCGCGATCCGAATGGCAGGGTGCGGGTGGCACAGCCTCGCCTGTTGTTAGGCTCCCCACCTTGTCGCATACGTCAACATGGGGTCCTCTCCACGGCGGGCGGAAGCCTTATACCACAACCGTACGCCGATTTGCGGGGGAGGAATGTGGTGTCACCGTCAGACACCACACTTGCTAGGTGGTAGCCTTTAAATCGGCCGCGGTCCGTTAGTATGCGTCGGACCCGCGTGTCGCCACTATCAGTGATTGCAGACCGAGCGCCGCCGCACGACAGGTCTAGAGAGACTTCCTAGCATTCGCCCCAGATGTACAACCGACTTTGCTAGCGATGGTTCACTGACAAAATACGCTCTCATTTGCCGAGACGATAGTTTAGCATAGCCTTCAGCTACTTCATTTGCTACGACCTAGCAAGGCGCCATATTCAGTTACTATTGATATTGTGAATCATGTACCGTCAAGAGCGACGTTCATCATTAATGGATTAAAGTTAAGTATTCCACCAGCTACGTCCGTTTTTCTAAATTCTAATTTCCTTGTCATGTTCCAGACCTCACGCCAGCCTGCGTGAGCTAAAACGCGTGCATTTCGGCCTCCTTTAGTAAAACGGTGTTGGCTCTCTTGCCAACCACAACATTTTCTACATTACGCCGATATAATTAATCTATGTAAGGGTCGCCAGCCACATTTTCGTCCGCCAGCAAGGGTCCAGATTCACATTGCTCTAAAGCTGATAATTAATGGCCTGCAAAGAGACAACTTCCGAAAAGATTTCGAGATTCATCCACTAAACTGGAAGACGTGCACCGCTAAAGTTTCCGACAACGCCTTCAACTGGCTCATAAGTTCCTTTGGCGATCTCTGCACTACAAAACAGAAATGCTTTGAAAACTTCCTATTTCTTTTAATTAAGTTGAGCAAGTAACTGGTAATGGCGTCAGCGAAATTGCTCTGAAAATATTCACATTTCCATATAATTTTTGACCTAAGAAAGAGAAGTAACGTAGTCTGACAGCTGTTTAACTGATATACTCAAAGTGCAACGAATAATTTAAGAGGAACTTGAACATGAACTCAGATGAACGCGACATTACAATCAAACACGCTGTAATCTCTTGATACGACACGCAAGTACATTTTCACCCTTTCTTATAGAGAGTATAGTTGCAACGAGAACGCAAAACCTCACTTTGCATAGTGTAATACCTGTTTACGCTGAACGTAAAGTACAAAAATCATTCAGAACATATTAAAGATCGGCAGGAATTCTCGAAGATGTGACCACACAGAATTACCTTACAGCTGCTGTAAAATGCATCCAAAGAATTTTAAATTACTCGTGCTGATGGCAACTTTGCCGAAAGCAGAACGTGTCATGTGGATTGTGCTCGCATCAGTTACCGATTTAAGTAAGAATACATGAGCACAGGGGTCTATCCCAGCAAAAGTGTTAATCTTTAGAAATGACTGAGGGATGAAAATGCTTAAAGACAAAATTAGAGTAACGTCTTGTTGTAATTAAATAAACAAATAGCAAGGTTACATTTGTCTTACAGTGGATCACATGGAGAACAGTTACATTGAGGATTTGAATTAGTACAGAAAGGACCTCCATATAACTTTAAATTCCTGTAGTAATAGTGCGTAAGTGGAACAGCAATATGTACAATGGTCTACGTTCACGGTTAAATAAATGAAATTCCTATATTGGTCCTTGAGCTTGGAACAATTTGTCTTTGCACCTTGCCAGTAACTAATATCTCACGTAAAGATAAATGATCTGAAAGGGTTTTTCTAATTGAAGGCTTTTAAGTTCGACGGCAACACATAAAACACACAACATTCAAATTTCCACATAAACAGATTATATCTACACTGAAGCGCCAAAGAAACTAGTATTGGCATGCGTATTCAAATACAGAGATAAGTAAACAGGCAGAATACGGCGCTGCGGTCGACAACGCCTATATAACAAGTGTCTGGCGCAGTTGTTAGATCGGTTACTGCTGCTACAGTGGCAGGTTATCAAGATTTGAGTTTGAACGTGGGTTATAGTCGGCACACGAACGTTGGGATACAGCGTCTCCAAGCTGGAGATGAAGTGGGAATTTTCCCGTACGACCATTTCACGAGTGTACCGTGAATATCAGGGATCCGGTAAAACATCAAATCTCGGACATCACTGCAACCGGAAAAAGATCCTGCAAGAACGGAACCAATGACGACTGAAGAGAATCGTTCAATGTGACAGAAGTGCAGCCCTTACACAAACTACTGCAGATTTCAATGCTGGGTCATCAACAAGTGTCAGCCTGCGAACCATTCAACTAAACATCATCGATATGGGCTTTCGGAGAAGGGGCCCACTCCCGTGCCCTTGGTGACTGCACGACACAAAGCTTTACGCCTCGCCTCGGCTCGTCAACGCCGACATTGGATTGTTGATGACTGGAAACATGTTACCTGGTCAGACGAGTCTCGTTTCAAGTTGTATCGAGCGGATGGATGTATACGGGCATGGAGACAACCTCTTGAATCCATTGACCGTTGATGTCAGGAGGACTGTTGAAGCTGGTGGAGGCTCTTTAATGATGTGGGGCGTGTGCAGTTGGAGTGACGTGAGATCCCTGATATGCCTAGATACTACTCTGACAATTGCCACGTGCGTAAGCATCCTGTCTCATCACCTGCATCCATTCATGTGCATTGTGCTTTCCGACGGACTTGGGCAATTCCAGAAGGACAATGCGACACTCCACACGCCCAGAATTGCTACATAGTGGCTCCAGGAACACTTCTGAGTTTAAACTCGCCACCAAACTCGCCAGACATGAACATTATTGAGCATATCTGGGATGGCTTGCAACTTGCTGTTTAGAAGAGATCCCCACCCCTTACGGATTTATGGACAGCCCTGCAGGATTCATGGTGTCAGTTCCCTCCAGCACTACTTCAGAGGTTAGTCGAGTCCATACCACGTCGTGTTGCGGCACTTCTGAGTGCTCGCGGGGCCTTACATGATGTAAGGCAGGTGTACCAGTTTCTTAAGCTGTTCAGTGTATTTGCACAATTTCAACCTCACCAGGTCCATTTTATTCAGTGAACACTTCAGTTATCCAGTGGTTCCACGCTCTGATACAAGACGCTTCTTGCTACTGAGTTGTCGCACCCTCATTAAAAGCAACAGTCGCTTAGAGAGTAGGAAAATGATTAAACATAATTCCACGCCCGCACACGGGAGTGCAGTTCCGAATCTTGTAGCCTTGCCATATTTGAACAGTAGTTTTGTAAGACAAGTGAGATTACTAACTCCCGACTTCAACTAAACACTTCAGAAGACCAGCTCTGCGGAAAAGGCGTACGAGTTCCCACGTCTACCCTGTATGAGTTGCCGGTTGACCCTAATTTGGCGAGTTTTCAAGCGCTACGTCAAAGTTTTATAATACCAGGCCCTTTATCAAATAACAGTCAGGAGGAGAAATGCAGATATTTCCTCTATAGTCGACATAACTGCTTGAGAGATTTATCAACTGTATAGATATTTAAGATAGTTCTCATTTACTGTTCCAGTTATACATTTTTAATTAGACTACATGTTTAGATCACTTTGGAACATCTTCAGATCTATGTAATCGCATCAGCAACCTGTCTTGTCTACTCAGAATCACATACAAGAGTATTTCCCGTCAGCAATTCCCGTTACCGCTAATAGTTAGCTTCAAGATGTAAGAATTCCGCTAAAAAAGCTTCAGACCTCATTTTTGAGGCATTATCTTCTAGAATTAACCAATAGTACCAACACGACTGGAGCGTCAAGGACCTAAATCACTGCTTTTCGTCATAATTGGATTCCGTACCTTACACAGATAGAAAAATGCGTAGCAAAATTTTGACAGTCATTAACGGTGCTGGTCAGCTTCGAGTTTTCTCTTTCCCTACCATGTGCAAAATCTGAACCCTAGTGTAAATGTTTCTGGCTAACACGCACTCGTGCATAATGGGGGAGCGTTAAACACCACAATTCCTCAAATTCTGGTTCCTAGTATTCTTCAATTTCTTCACGCTTTTGATCTTTTAAAGTACCTAATACTATCTTAATGGGGACCACATTAAACTGAAAAGTTTCAGAGAGTTTATCTCATTTATACAAACCCTTATGAATAATACACCAGGTCCCGTGTACTAGGGCATTGCAGATCATCGAATTCGATTCGACCATTCACTCCGTAACGCAAACAAATGTAGCCATGTTATTCAGCATTCGCCGTCACAGAAATGCTCTAAAACTGCAATAGGAGTCTCCTGTATTCTGCATCTCCTGATCTTCTGCATGTCCCTTAGTATTCTACGTATTTCAGTTTCTCATTCATCTCGCTGTCACTTGAAGTTGTCCCTGTATGTGCTCATTTGTGTGTGTGTGTGTGTGTGTGTGTGTGTGTGTGTCAACAGCCAGATTATTAGCGCCCTTGCCAACATAGTCCGAGACGAATCTGTTTAAAATAGTTTAAACTAAAAAGGTATAAAGATAATTTCACTCACATTCACCTACTCAATCATTCTCAACCAAAAGGAACGGAATTTTGTCAGTATTAAACTGTGTGCTGTTAAAATCCTAACAGAACCAGAGAATAAAGTTAAAAGAGTCTCAGGAAAGACTGACAGATATCTTACAAAAAGAGCCAGAAAGAACTAGTCACCTTATCACATTTCAACCTTCCCCCTAATAGTTTATGGAGCAAGTAAGACATGTCAGAAAACTGTCTGCTAAAATAAACGATAGATGAGTTGGTAAAATAAACCTCTGCCCTCGTGTCCGAATATAAAATACATTTATTCAAAACGTGACGTACTGAAATCTGTACATCCCAAGCATCACAGATTACAGGGTTGTGTGTGCTCCTAGGTCAGCTAAATGTTGTTCTGATGTTGCCCAGTTCACTGGTCTGTTCGAAAGCTTGCAAAAGCTCTGGCCGCGGGCGTTGTGGACCACATTTGCGTAACAGCCACAGCCAGTCAGTGACGTAATGACGTCACGGAGGCCGTAGGGGGGACGCCGGAGCACCGCACGTCGGTCGCTTATCTCAGATCACCGCAGTCCGTGCTGCGCGGAGAGTAATCAGCGAACACAGAGATAAAGTCGTCGCCCATGAAATATTGGTGGCTGTACAACAGTTGTTCACGCGATAGTTTGTGGACAACATTCAGCGCACTTTCGTGTCTTCGCACGTGACGCAGTTATCTATGGTGAACTGGCGTCTGAAACAGTAGTTTTACTCAGTACCGAAAGGAAAGTTATAACATTCCTCGTTCATGAAAAGAGAGAATGCAGACAGACGGATGGATCTGAGGTCCGCTCATTATAAAAACGTTGTTATTGTTTACTGCAAGATTAATGAGTTACAACAAAATGACCACAAAGTTAGTAAAGCAATATCTATTATAAAAAAATAATATACACAACCTAAGCTGTTCACCTCACATATTTTCGGACAGCGCAGTTCTTTCACCCAGATAAACTATATAAAACTCCTCACTAAACAACATACAATGTCTTTCCAAAGCTACATTTTCAGAGGTATCGGTATCAACTTAGAATCTTCAGATTTGTGCTATTAGTACTGTGTTCGTAAAGGAGACGAATTTAGCAGCATTTCACTCTTCTAAATCCGATTTGTTGATTCAGAAGAATTACACTATATATAATTTAAAATGTAACTGTTTAGAACTTGAAACCGAATGCTGTCTTATGCGAACGTTCGTACAGTTGTACGGCACAGTCACTTCTGGCCGATGGAGCGCTGCAGCTCGAAGCACCTAAGAGGGTCAGCTTACAGAAGCGGAGTAGTGAAGAATAGTTCAATATGAAACTGATACTCATAACATTTAGCTATGTATGTTTGGACAGATACACCATGTGGAAGGCAAAAGATGTGTCACTCAAGCGCAATCCACCAGTTACTTACGCCAACAGTTCCGTTCCTGTTTCTGGCAGAGATTTGAAGGAAACGTGCAAATAAGAATAGAACGAACTTTTAAAACGGAAACTGAGGTATAAAGACAGTTAAACAATAACTTCGAATCATGAGTTTAGCACCAAGTTACACAGTTACATTGCAGCAACAAAATGGAAAGCACTCAACAATGTTACAAAAACCTCCTTAAAATTCCATTTATGTCACCAAGCGTGCAAAATGTGCACCGCCTATTGCGATACACGTCTGCCACCGAGACTGCAAGGACTTGTGGACTGAAGATGTTCCTTCGACATCGTTTCGACCCTGCAACATTCTGATGTTTTAAATCCTCTTGTATCTTCGGAATTTCTGCACAGACTTCATCCTTGAGTTTACCACAGAGAAGAAGTCCAGTGACCTCAAATAAGGTGAACGTGCAGGCCAGTTTATATTGCCTTCACGTCCTTCCAAGCGACCAGCTTTCTTAACCACAAACGAGTATTACGATGGGCACCTGCCGTGCTGGTACGACATGCATTTTCGTTCTTCATGTAGTCTCTTCTCAAGAACAGAAGTTCGGTAAGAAATTTAACTTTTATCTCTTAAGTTTTGTAAAGAGCAGCCATGCAGTCCCCTATAACCTCGCACCAACGTTCACACTCTACAGCCTCCGATGTCTAACTTGCCTCAGCCGGTGTTCATTCTGACAAGGGAACCTCCGCATCGCAGCCCCCTCAGATTTAGTTATAAATTGGCACAGTGGATAGACGTTGAAAAACTGAACACAGATCACTCGAGAAAACAGGAGGAAGTTGTGTGGAACTATGAAAAAGATAAGCAAAATATACAAACTGAGTATTCCATGTGCAAGATAGGCAACATCAAGAAGAATGTGAGCTCAGGAGCGCCCTGGTCCCGTGGTTAGCGTGAGCAGCTGCGGAACGAGAGGTCTTTGGTTCAAGTCTTCCCTCGAGTGAAAAGTTTAATTTTCTATTTTCAGACAATTATTATCTCTCCGTCCGATGCGAGTGATGGGAGTGATTATCACGTCCACAAGAAAACCCAAATCGGGCAAGATAGAAGAATCTTTTTACTCATTCGCCAAGTGTACAAGTTAGGTGGGTCGACAACATACTCCTGTCATGTGACGCACATGCCGTCACCAGTGTCGTATAGAATATATCAGACGTGTTTTCCTGTGGAGGAATCAATTAACCTATGACCTTGCGATCAAATGTTTTCTGTTCCCATTGGAGAGGCACGTCCTTTCGTCTACTAATCGCACGGTTTTGCGGTGCGGTCGCAAAACACAGACACTAACTTATTACAGTGAACAAAGACGTCAATGAACGAACGGACAGATCATACCTTTGCGAAAATAAAGAAAGTAAACTTTTCACTCGGGGGAAGACTTGAACCAAGGACCTCTCGTTCCGCAGCCGCTCACGCTAACCACGGGACCACGGCGCTCGCGAGCTTAGAGTATCCTTGATGTTGCTTATCTTTCACATGGACTACTCAGTTTAAATATTTTGCTTATATTTTTCATAGTTCCACAGAACTTCTTCCTGTTTTTTCGTTTGATCTGTGTTCAGTTTTTCAAGACCTATCCACTGTGCCAACTTATAACTAAATCTGAGGGGGGTTCGATGGGGAGGTTCCCTTGTGAGTGGGCCAGTGTAGCTTATTTCTTACATTCTGCTTTTCACAATTTCTAAAGCGACCTTCATCTGTAGAGAGAATTCTTAGAAGAAGGGACCTGTTTTTCTGATGCCACATAAGACCAAGTGGCAGACTTTCATGTATGTTCTGCAATCGTGCTGTCTAATCTGTACCTGAAGTGGCGTATGATATGGATGGAACTTGTCTGTGGGCAAAATGCAAGTTACTCTGAGTCACTCACAATTTCTCTGGACTATCATGTGGATTACGAGCACTAGTTTTCAGAACATCTGTGCCGTTCCCTCCGTCCGTTGCAGACTTCCTCCTTATCCTCTGTGCAATATTCCACTACCCTTCCATTAACAATTTTCTGTCAATCACTGAATCATCTTTCTTACTGGACAACATCTGTCAGAATACCTTTGCACATACAACTCAACTGTTCTCTTCGCGTTCCTCCTACAAGAAAGAAGTAAACAAGTAGCATACATAGATTCTCTTTGTTTGTAAAAGACATTTATTTTGTAGGGGTCACCCAATCCGAGGCAGGAAACCGCTACTGTTTCGTCAGGATGAAGGCTCAAAAACCGTGAGAGACCTTCAGACACAATGAGAGAAGATTAAATATTAATTATTTTATACCTCAGAATACATGTCGTCGCCCTGCCTTCCGCGGCAGCTGGTGGCTTCGCAAGCCGGAGAGGAACCTCCTGAATCTCAAGGAGACTCAGAGCTGCCAAAGACCGCTGCATCAACCCTGAGTGCTGGCCAGTGACTCGGGGTGTGGTAGATTGCCTGCCTGTTGGTCTGGAAGGGGCTCCCCATCAGCTGGTCTGCTACGAACGAGGCTGTGACTGTGGCGTGTGTGTGCGCTTGGCTCACAAGTCGTCCTGAGAGTACTCACTACCAGTGTTGCCTCATCAGATGGGCCGTGATGTTGGATGTTGTGATGTCACGTCTCATGTCTGATCCTGGCACACCGGTCTGGCAGGCCACCTGTCCAAAACGATTTTGAAGTTTCAGAGCAGCTGATGACCTGGACTGGATCAGTGTTGGTAGACTCTTAGTCTACCCAACAGTGGCAGCTTCAGTACTGGATGCCGGTTCATAGTCATCTATAGTTATGGACTGAGGGTCATGACATCAGGCAGCAAGAGTATGTCCAATACTGGAACTAGCTCACATAAGACGTTATATTACAACGATCAGGGAATAGCGTGCAAACGACACGAATGCCATCAAGCCTACTAATCGATTAACTCTAGACTAATGTCGTGGAATATTCATAGCATCAAGGTATGGATTTGCTGTTAAGTGTCATCCGTAATGACCAAATCGGTTTCACTTATTACGAGTCGTCAGCAGGCTTCAGTTTTTCTGTATTGGCGTAATCAGTCTATTTCAGTATGATAAGTGCTTCATCAAAGCCCTGGCAGGTGTCGTTAAATCCTGCATAGTGCTTCTTACGTAATACTACGAGAGTAAAGGAGGCAGGTCAGCGTGCTCTCGTCCTACTCTTTTCCACTGAGATTGTACTTACGCACACCAGTGTTGACGTCACAGTCTCGGTGACTGGCTAACAGTGTTCAATTGATGGTGCCTCGTGGCTGGCTCCTGCTGGTCTCTCCTCGTGCTTGAGCAATGTTGGGCTGTAGGGGCTTTGAAAGATTTTCCCTCTTCCACTCCCCTACTATCTTGACATTTTCTTCAAACTGACTAACAGTCGACGCACGTGAACGACACAGACATAACGCAGCAGTTAACCATTTGTTTCCTCCTAATTCAATAAGATATGTCTCTGTAGTGTTGGCAGAAGAGCCAACACTGTGTTGCAAGAGGAGGCCGAAATGCACGCGTTTAATTCACGCCGGTGGCGCTAGGTCTGAAACAGGATACGTAATGAATGCTATAAAGAAAAGTACGTAGCTGCTGGAATACTTAACTTTAATCCATCATTTGTATACAGCATTCTTGATGATACAAGTGAGACTCTCTATAGAAATGGTTAATGGCGCCTTGCTAGGTCGTAGCCATGGACTTAGCTGAAGGCTATTCTAACTATCTCTCACCAAATGAGAGAAAGGCTTCGTCAGTGTAGTCGCTAGCAAAGTCGTCGTACAACTGGGGCGAGTCCTAGTACGTCTCTCTAGATCTGCCGTGTGATGGCGCTCGGTCTGCAATTACTGACAGTGGCGACACGCGGGTCCGACATGTACTAATGGACCGCGGCCGATTTAAAGCTACCACCTAGCAAGTGTGGTGTCTGGCGGTGACACCACAGTTTCCTTATTTGGCTATGAAATTAATAATTTCTGTATGAAACAGCCATCGGTTTCATGTTCAAAACGGTTAAAAGATAAGTTCTAAATATTTTTATTATTCCGAAACAAGTAATTGAGTTTTTAAGAGTAAAATGCCGTTGAATTCGTCTCTTTTGTAACTATGATAACAGCAGCAGAAATTACTATATTTTCATTTGAAACAGGCAAGTTGGTACCAATATCACTGTAATTAATATAGCTATGGAAAGAGAATAATCGTCTTTCAGTGAGGACTTTCTAATCATTCATATAAGTGAAAACAGAATTACAATATCTTAAAGAGTACCAGAAATATTTGAGGTGGATGGCTACATCACGCTGTTTACACGCGGAACTGCGAAACGTCCCCTTTGGAAAATTATAAATTACCGTGCTGATAAACCTCTTACGTTATTTTATTTTCAAACAGATGAGCAAAATTGAACGTACTCCCTTTACTTATTCTGATCATCACTAAACTGACACACAATATTTTTAGCGCAACGCAATCTGACTTTCAATAATCCCTACAAAACAATCGCACTGACTAACAATAACCTATAACTTTCATGAATCACTTACCTCACAAAAATCTTCGTTACTCAAACTACTACAATACAGCGAGCGCCAATACTGCCAGCTAAATAAAAGATTCTAACAACTGAAGGCACTAACTACTGATAGGCATAGTTAGCAAATAAAAGATTTTGATAGAGAACAAACAATGTATTTACCTTAATAGTGTTCAAAAGTCATTATATATATATATATATATATATATATATATATATATATATATATATATATATATATATATATATATCAGTTCATGACATCCAGTCTTACAAATTTGCTTTTTCTGACGGACACACGCCCAGATAGTCCGCTCTCAAAACTCTGCCATCTCTCTCCCCTCATCCACCACTGCTGGCGGCTCACATCCAACTGCCCAACACTACAATAGTGAATATTCCAACAATACCAACCAGCCACAGATTGCCCACAGCACATTCAGTGATTTTCATACAGAGCGCTACGTGGCGTTACCAACAAAAACCCTAAACAACCTACTTACAACTGTAATCACTAATAAGCTTTGATCCTACATGAAATCACTCAATAGAACAAGCTTATCTGTCCAAATTTTTGTTGATCACGATGGCAGTGAAACAAAAGAGGCTGAAATAGTAAAACATATCTTCCCAAATTGCTTCACAGAACAGGATCACAACGTCCCCATTTTCTGCCGTCCAAGACATGGAAAATAAACGGATATGGAAGTAAGTAAGCACGGAATTTAAAATCGGATGAAATCGCTCGATAGAGGGTATACGACTCGACGTGATCGGATGATTCTTAGATTCTATATAGAATGTACGAAAGAACTGACTCGCTTATTGGCAACTGTACACCACAAGCTGCTGAAAAAAACGTAGCATACTATGTGAGTGGAAAGAGGCGCAGGTCGTCCCAGTCTACAAGTAGGGTTGTAAGATCAATGCACAGACCTATCGGACCAGTATCAATGACGTTAACTTGCTGACGAATCATGGGTGCCACAGTTCGTGCTCACATGTGGATGCTTGATGGTGAGATAACGTCCGCTACGGAGCATTCGCCACAGTTTCTTAAAGTACCGATAGTCTTAAACTCAGCTTATCCTTTCCACCATAGAATAAGTAAGGCAGTAGGTAAGGCATCGGCTGACTGATGCCGCCTTTCTTGACGTCTGATTCGTGTGACGGCAGCTCTTAGCTTATAATCAGACGCATTTGAGATGAGCGCTCGTTTCGTCTCTCTGCGCCGAAACAATATATTAAAGATTTGGAAAGCTGTTTTCTTCGCTCATACTGCCGTCGGCTTCGTCCACACCTTGCATAAAATTTCCTAAACGTCCTGTCTTCTTAGCAATCCATGTTAAGTGTAACACTTCCTCTATGCAGAACAGTATCACAGTTAAAGGTGTAGGCTGTGCACATAGTTTTTCTTCTCCAATGAGACAGTAAATATTAATCTTTCTTCTTCTTCACGTTCCTCCAGAAAATATACCATAATTTATCTACATCTCCTTTATCTCCAAACTCCCGTCCTGGATGGTAGCAATAGTATCTTTATAGAAAATACTTATTCTGCACATTTACAACAATATGCCCGACAGACACTATAAATAATATAAATAATAATAAACTATTGCGTATGAGGATGAGAATAGGATGACATAATCAATAATATTTCAGAGTATTAAGATTAAACAATATTATTTCCACACACATTGTCTGGCGTGTGAACAATGGCATTGGTGGCTAAGGTCGTCCGTTTGCTAAATATTTTTGCATTACCGTGTGAAATATCGGACTTCTTGCAGTAAAATTGGCCGTGAAGATTGACATATGGTTCTTTTATGCTAGGGTTTTGTAATTTTCCATCAGATTGCAGACCAACCTCTGCCATGCCGCAGCCGCTTACATCATTGTTGAAACTACTAAAATGAAAAACGATATACGTATTCATGGAATATATATTCAAGAACTCATATATTCACATAAATTATGAATGGACACTTACATATAAATGATAATTGTTTCTTGGCAGTATATTAACATAAACGAGTACGTCGATGCGCCTCTTTAAATCTGCCAGTGTTCAATGTCCAGTATGTAACAAAATGTCTGGAGTTACGAAGCAATGACAAAATTTTTCGGTACAGAAACAGATTATCTCACCACTCTGAGTAGCGCGAGAGGAGTCAGAGCTGAAGTACATTAAAACATTTGCTGTTTTTTCGCCGCATATTGTTTGTCGATAGGGCTTTATATCACGTCTTATACAGCGCCAAAAAATTATATTATTGCTTTCGCGTGCAGATGAACCCTTAAAACACGTTTTTCTTAAAACACTTTTCTACATACTCAGTACGGTAAACAGTCATGAGTATCGCTTCTGAGGCGCTAGGTAACGATAGAATGAGCGTATGTATGGTGAGAAACATTGTCTATACTACGACGGGCGATCAATAACTAACGAAACACATGGAATTTTTTCTAGGCCAATTTCGGTTGAAAAAGTGCGGAATCAGTTGTGAAACATCGTTGAATGTTCCCACTTTGAGCCCCTGTAGTTTCAACAGTCTTAAAAGTGGCATCTGCAACCGAGGTGCGTTCCAAGCGGGGAGGTGTCATTGAGTTTATTTTCGCGGAAAACCAGACCCTCGCAGATATTCATACGCACTTGCAGAATGTCTACTGAGACCTGGTAGTGAACAAAAGCATGGTGAATCGTTGGGCGAGGCATCTATTACCACCGCAACAAATTCACGCAAACTAGACCTGTGTCCCATGTGCCAGCCAGCTGCACACAGCTATAACTCATGCAATGTTGGAACGTGCGGACGCTCTCATTCGAGGTGATCGACGGATAACAATCAAAGTCCTCGCTACACAACTGGATGTCTCTGTTGGTGGTGCTGACACACAGTTGGAGTAGTCAAAGATGTGTGCCCGCCAGGTTACTTGCCCCATAACAGAAGATTATCTTACGCGCTACGCCGCTGATCATGACAATTTTTTGTCGAGCATTGACACAGGGGACGAAAGACACGTTCACCACTTAGAGTGGCACCACACCACCTCTCCACCGAAAAAAAAGGTTGAATGCTGCCCCTCCAACCGGCAATGTCACGGCGACAGTCTTCTGGGACTGTTTGATGTCCTCCCTTATGACGCATCGATCAACTCGGAAGGGTATTGCGCCGCCCTCAGAAAACTGAAGAAACGACTTCAGAGTGTTTGCCACAAAAATGCAAACGAACGTCTCCTTCTCCACGACAAGGCAAGACCAAAACTTATAATATCCGCGATAACAGACTTTGGGCTTCCAGGAACACCACAGAACAAAAATTGTATTAATCAAAGTCAGTGATGACACCAAACATGCCATGGATAGACGTGAAGTAATCATTTCAACGCTGCTTGATTTCAGCACGACTTTTGATATGAACGATCACATGGGCTATATCATTTCTCGAGTCAAAGTTCCTTCTTCTCAACACATATTAATTGTATAGCGATGAATGAGGAGATATCGTTAGTAAGGTTTTTTATCCGACTTCTGACATTACATACAGAATTTGCAATAAGAGTTACTATTTCTGGAAAAGTTTAACATAAAAGAGACTTTTAACTATCGTAGGCAAAAGTGCGTCATAGACGCCCAGCTTCATACCTAAAAATGTGTGTGAATTCCTAAGGGGCCAAACTGCTCAGGTCGTCGGTCCCTAGACTTACACACTACTTAAGCTAACTTATGCTACGAACAACACACACACCCATGCCCGAGGGAGGACTCGAACCTCCGGTGGCAGGGACCGCGGCTTCCTACCTATATTTTATGCAGGTAACTTATTAATCTCGAGTAAGAGACGCCCTTTTCATATTATCTTATTTCAAATACTATTTTATTTGTTTGAAAGTACTTATTAACTGGATAATTGCTATACAGCTTTGTCATAGATAATAATATTGACCACTGCGGTAGTCCATTATCTCTGGCCATTGCACAAGCTGAATTTTCTAAACGAACACACTTCCCGAAACAACAAACATATTTGTCATTGACGTCTTGAATTGTGATTTACCTATAACTGTTACGTGCTTACTATAACTGAAAATGTTTGTCGAGTTAAAGTTATAAGTTATGTTTTCCTACCGACAGTCCCTGATTTATGTTCGTCGTATAAGCCAGGACAAACATTCCGAGAGCAAAACACATTTTTGGACACATGGAACTGTGCAGAAAGGATGTATCATTCGTGATTATTATTTCACGCCGTTCGATTCGTTTCTAAAGATGTTTTCTCTTCAACCCCACAACTACTCTTATCCCAACGATTATACTTATTCCAAATACTGTTACTGTTTGAAACTATAAAAGTGCGAAAGTTTCCCATCGGTCCCTTGGTTTCGATGTATTACTTATTGAAACGAAACCGCTGCACTGCTTAAACAGCGGAATACTCTGGTAGCTCAAAAACGGATGTCAACGTGTCACCCCTGGATCGAAATCATCATGGAAAAATGTGCTCTCTGTTGTTCCTATCGATTCCTTTCTTGAGCCATTGCCTTTCTCGTTGTATACAAATTATATTTTATCTAGATTCACTCTTGTAACTCCACTTATACGCTGGCAAATCTTAGTTGCACCTAAGTGCCAGGCCTATGATCATGGCTATTGCCTATTGAGGAATGAACGACGATCTTTGTTCAGTATTATGATGGTAACAAAATCTCCGTCTCAGACTAAATACTAAGAACTCACATGTCATTCTCGTATCACATCGAATGTTGATCAATGGATATTTTCCGGAAACATTCCCTCCAATACTTCCCAACAGTATCCAATTACCAATTCAAAAATCGATCTGAGATTTTGTCATCATCTTGGAGGAGCGTCTAAATTGGAAGAACAAATTGTCGCAGCTTATAGGAAATCCTTCCTGCCTACATGCAAGCCAAAAATTAGAAAAAAAACTCCACCTTAATTTAAACAAAAAATAGTCCAGTCTTTTTAGTTCTGCAAAATCTCTACTACCGTGATGTATTTCAACACGGCAAAAACACTGAAAATACCAGACGACTCGAGCTAGCTATAAATTCAGCGTAACGTACGGTTGTTTCACAACACCAGTGCTTCTTCGGGTTGGATGCGACCGCATTTGCGACGTAATTTTCACACCGCTGTGTGCACTTCATTGGTTTCTTAATCACTGATGCCCTCAGTACCTCTCCGTGAATTCAGTCGACACATTAGTGCGTCATTCGAAGAGTTAATGGCAACTCCGGCTGTAGGTGAATTTCATTGACATTGACAATACTTAACCAGCCGATGTCCCCTGTCCATGATGGACCAACAGAGATTGAAGACACCATTTCGATCCTGCAGCCACGATAAATCAAGACACAAAGGAATCAAAAAAGACATTAGCTGCCAGTAGGCATTGATTTATGTCAATAGTGCAAGTTGAAAATGTATGCCAGACCAGGATTCGAATCTGGGTCTGCTACTAAAAGACAAAGACAGAAAGGAACTAAAGAAATTAGCTGCGAATGAGCACTGATTTATATCAATGGGGCAAGCTGAAAATTTGTGGCAGACCAGAATTCGAACCCTGGTCTCCTGCTTACTAGGCAGATGTGCTCGACACGGCGGTCATCACAGCCTAGCACGCCTCTCGTCAGACCCAAATTCTCAACTTACCCCCCCACTCATTACTCGCGGTATCTCGCCGATTCCCGTAAGAGTTCGAGCTTAGTGTGTATCTGCGCTGAAGAGATCATTGGTCGCCTTCGCCTTAATTATAAATATGTGGTGTCTGGTCTTTCGGATATGTCTTACAAGACATCTCTTACGGGAATCGGCGAGGTACAGCGGGTAATGAAGCTAACGAGCAGGGGCACTACATCAGTAGAGTGTAGTATGAATTGAGAGTATGGGTCTGACGGGAGGCGTGCTAGGGTAGTCCAGCAGTTGTCGTGACCATACCGTCTAGATGTCGTAGGGGTCAGTACATGTGCCTAGTACGCAAGATAGGGTCCGAATTCTTGTCTGCCACAAATTTTCAACTAGCACCGTTGATATAAATCAGTGCCCAATGGCAGCTAATTTCTTTAGTTCCTTTGTGTCTTAATCTTTTATCAACGACATAGTTGCCCACTTCATGCTTTTTTTCTCGTTCCTTTCTATTTCTGTTTTCTCCTTTCCAGCCGGCAGCCCTGGCCGAGCGGTTCTAGGCGGTTCAGTCTGGAACCGTGCGACTGCTACGGTCGCAGGTTCGAATCCTGCCTCGAGCATGGCTGTGTATGATGTCCTTAGGTTAGTTAGGTTTAAGTCGTTCTAAGTTCTAGGGGACGACCTCAGATGTTAAGTCTCATAGTGCTCAGAGCCATTTGAACAATTTGATTTTCTTTCCATCATATCTGCTTACCTTACACTTTGCTTTCTCGCTTATCCTCTGACCAGTTGACTTCATCTCCACATTGATTCCTTTTGTACTGCTGTAATATATTCCAGTTAGATGTGATTATTTGCAGGACATGTTGAGAAAATTGCTTAATGTTAATAAGATTGTCACTTCGTAAATCCCGCATATTCATTTCTAAACATATGATTATTAATTGCTCAGGCACCATTGTAATTTTAACTTGCTAATGATTTCTGTAAGAGAGGGCCTGAAGAACCTAATTTTATCAGGTGAAGTAAATGTATAAATAATATCCATCCTGCGTTTATAGCAACCTATAGTAGTGGTGAACACGTTTGAGAAATGTTTTAGATTAAACATCATGACGCGGCTCGTAAGATTTTTACATGCTGTATGTCCAGAGGGCATCCATTCATCATAAGACTAACGCATTTGGCAACTAGTTGTTCTTTAATTGCAAAGGAGATAAACTAAGGATTGATGATCGAGCTTTGTCGTTCCTGATACTCTCGTAATTAGTTGAGAGAGAAAGACTAATGTGAACACATGACTGTTTCAAGAAGGATACTTTGAAGTGAATGACAGCATCCGTTGTAAAGGTTCCCCCAATGAGCAATACCCCCCTTACCTGCTAGATCGTTGCAAGGACGTAACTATAGACATGGTGACCCCAGAGCAAGTTTGTAAAATGCCCTCCCCCTCCCGCCGCCATCCAATTTTTTAGTCAACAAAACATCGCCGACACATCGTCTCTCACAGCAGGTTCTTGCGGGATGTTAAGCCCCTTTTTTTGTCCGTCACGAGTGGTCGCCCACCGGGCAACGTGGCGCAGTGTCTGGCACACTACATTCACATTCAGGAGGACTCCGATTCAAATCCCCGTCCGGCGATCCTGATTCAGGATTTCCGCAATTTCCCTAAATAGCTTCAGGCAAATCCCAAGGTGGTTCCTTTGAAACGGTATGGCCGATATCCTTTCCCATTCGTTCATAATCTGAGCTTGTGCCCTGTCTCTACCGACCTCGATGTTCACGGGACGTTAATCCTTGATCTTCCTTCACTCTTACGAGTGAGTTTGCACGTCAGCGCCAAAATTTCGTGCGTGTGTGAGCTGTCTAAAGTGCACTTGGCTACTTGGACAGTGAAAATGTGGTTGTGAAAGACAACACCTTCAAAGAAAACCTCGAAATTCACGAGGGGCTTTCAATAAGTAACGCAACCCATTTTCTTCCTTCGGCAACGTCGGTAGAAAAAATTGTGGAACATCGTTGAATGTTACCGCTTCAGCCACTATAGTTTCATAAAGTTCCGATAGGTGGCGGACTTAAAGTATCCTTCAAAATGGCGTCTGTAACGGAGGTGCTTTCCAAACTGAGGGCTATAATTGAGTTTCTTTTTGCGGGAAACCAGAGCGTCGCAGACATTCATGGGCGCTTGCAAAATGTACAGAGTGTTTCAAAAATTACCGGTATATTTGAAACGGCAATAAAAACTAAACGAGCAGCGATAGAAACACACCGTTTGTTGCAATATGCTTGGGACAACAGTACATTTTCAGGCGGACAAACTTTCGAAATTACAGTAGTTACAATTTTCAACAACAGATGGCGCTGCAAGTGATGTGAAAGATATAGAAGACAACGCAGTCTGTGGGTGCGCCATTCTATACGTCGTCTTTCTGCTGTAAGCGTGTGCTGTTCACAACGTGCAAGTGTGCTGTAGACAACATGGTTTATTCCTTAGAACAGAGGATTTTTCTGGTGTTGGAATTCCACCGCCTAGAACACAGTGTTGTTGCAACACGACGAAGTTTTCAACGGAGGTTTAATGTAACCAAAGGACCGAAAAGCGATACAATAAAGGATCTGTTTGAAAAATATCAACGGACTGGGAACGTGACGGATGAACGTGCTGGAAAGGTAGGGCGACCGCGTACGGCAACCACAGAGGGCAACGCGCAGCTAGTGCAGCAGGTGATCCAACAGCAGCCTCAGGTTTCCGTTCGCCGTGTTGCAGCTGCGGTCCAAATGACGCCAACGTCCACGTATCGTCTCATGCGCCAGAGTTTACACCTCTATCCATACAAAATTCAAACGCGGCAAACCCTCAGCGGCGCTACCATTGCTGCACGAGAGACATTCGCTAACGATATAGTGCACAGGATTTATGACGGCGATATGCATGTGGGTAGTATTTCGTTTACTGACTAAGCTTATTTTTACCTGGACGGCTTCGTCAATAAACAGAACTGGCGCATATGGGGACCAAAAAGCCCCATGTTGCAGTCCCATCGTCCCTGCATCCTCAAAAAGTACTGGTCTGGGCCGCCATTTCTTCCAAAGGAATCATTGGCCCATTTTTCAGATCCGAAACGATTACTGCATCACGCTATCTGGACATTCTTCGTGAATTTGTGGCGGTACAAACTGCCTTAGACGACACTGCGCACACCTCGTGGTTTATGCAAGGTTGTGCCCGGCCACATCGCACGGCCGACGTCTTTAATTTCCTGAATGAATATTTCGATGATCGTGTCATTGCTTTGGGCTATCCGAAACATACAGGAGGCGGCGTGGATTGGCCTCCCTATTCGCTAGACATGAACCCCTGTGACTTCTTTCTGTGGGGACACTTGAAAGACCAGGTGTACCGCCAGAATCCAGAAACAATTGAACAGCTGAAGCAGTACATCTCATCTGCATGTGAAGCCATTCCGCCAGACACGTTGTCAAAGGTTTCGGGTAATTTCATTCAGAGACTACGCCATATTATTGCTACGCATGGTGGATATGTGGAAAATATCGTATTATAGAGTTTCCCAGACCGCAGCGCCATCTGTTGTTGAAAATTGTAACTACTGTAATTTCGAAAGTTTGTCTGCCTGAAAATGTACTGTTGTCCCAAGCATATTGCAACAAACGGTGTATTTCTATCGCTGCTCGTTTAGTTTTTATTGCCGTTTCAAATATACCGGTCATTTTTGAAACACCCTGTATATGGAGACATAGCATTGAACAAAAGCACGGTGAATCGCTGGGCGAGCCGTCTGTTATCATCGCAACAAGGTCGCGTAAACCTGTCCGATCCCCCACGTGCCAGCTGTTCGAACCCAGCTATGACTCCAGCAATGTTGGCACCTGAGGACACTCTCATTTGAAGTGATCGACATTGAAATCAAACACTTCGCTTGACAACTGCACATCTCTGTTGGCAGTGTTCACACACTCGTTCACCAGTTGGGGTACTCAAAGGTACAGTCCGGATTTCGTGCCTTCTATTTCGTCTCTCGCCATACGGTTGTGTTCAGCATTAATCTGACTAGAAGCCTGCCTAATATCTGCACTCACTTTAAGTCCAAACGGAAGTACTGTAAATTGATAACTCCTCCCTCCAAAAATAAATGCAGTTTAGTTTCTTGACTCTTCCGTCAGTGTTATCTGCCAATAAGAAAACTTTAAATCTACTGAAGTTAAATACTTCACTTCATAGAATTTCTGAAGTTGTTCTTCAAGGTTCTCAGGTCTAGTGCGAACTGCTACTTTTATTTTATTTATGACCGACGTATCTAATACTAGTCTAATCTTTCCTCCCGATTTTGGTACGGCGACCGAAGTACTGCTCTATGGCGATAAAGATGGCTCTATGATTTCCCCATTGTACCATGTTTCGTATTTTCTTAGTAACGACTTCTTTCTTAGTCCACAGTATGGAGTATGTGGCGTGAGTAAATGTTTCATGGGACCTAACCTCAATATTATAGGTATATCCTTTAACTATACCTGGATTTTCCGAAAATGCTTCTAGGTATTCCGTTACTAGCTGAGTTAGACCGCCGGCCGCGGTGGTCTAGCGGTTCTGGCGCTGCAGTCCGGAACCGCGGGACTGCTACGGTCGCAGGTTCGAATCCTGCCTCGGGCATGGGTGTGTGTGATGTTCTTAGGTTAGTTAGGTTTAAGTAGTTCTAAGTTCTAGGGGACTTATGACCTAAGATGTTGAGTCCCATAGTGCTCAGAGCCATTTTTTTGAGTTAGACCACCCTACTTGGTTGCTACTCAAGTAACCCTATTCCTTCAGCTTCGAGCTAATTAATTTCAGTTTACCTAGAGTATTCTTCCTTCAGTCTCTGAATAATAATACCCTTTGCCTGATAAGTCGGTTCTAATCTGTAGTATTTACAACCCTCTGCACTTTATCTGGACACTCTGACAATATTTGTCATGTACCTCTCTGTTTCGCTACATATCCAGCGCAATTCTCATCCCAATGTATTTTATACTAAGTTCCCAGTTCGAAAGATCTATTCTGACATTTTTCTCAAGAAGGAAATCGCATCCCATAACGTAGGCCAGTGGCAATCTTTTTACCTCGAGAAAAGAACATGTTATGGTTTCTTCTTCCAATCTGATTTCCACCTGCACCGGGTGCTTAATAAACTGAGACTGTGCACCAATGGCTTCCGTCACCTTACAGTTTTGTGCTGGATATATGGGTAGTTTCTGTGCCAGACTTATTTCTTTGAATAGGTCATGAATTAGGACACTGGCCCTCTCTCCTGTGTCTATGTACACATCCACAGGTATGCTACCTACTTTCCCCTCTACCACCGCTTGTATCAACTCAGTGCTTTTGCACTTGCGTCGTTCTGTTAGCAGTTCCTTCTGCATAGCGGAACCGTCGTTGTACCGGAGCGCGTCTATGTTTTCATGCCTCCCCGGAGATGTGCCCCCTCTCCGCCCGCGACCAACAATGAGCGAATTGCGGTCGAAATTCTTTTCTCAGCTGCGAGTGGCCCGAACTGTTTTCATCCGTGACCTCCACCATTCGCACATTTTGGTTTGATTCAGGCCAGTGTGGTTGATTTCTATTCATGTTCTGCCCTCGTTATGCATTGTTATTGTCGGTGGAAGCCCTGCATTCAAGTACCACCGTGGTGCATAATTATTGTGTCATTGGTTTCGACTACTGTGCCACTGCGGACTGTTACTGTACCCGGGATCAAATCTATCGTCATGTCTTCGTTTATTGTTAAACTGTGGATGCCCGTTTCCACTCTGCCGGCTCCCATTACCTTGCTGATGCTCAAACCTTTTGCCATTGATATTGTTATCGTTAGAACTAAAGATTTTTTTTCTTTCGTGCGTATCCGGAAATGCTTGATTGTCTCTGTACTCTTTGGTTGATTCCATTTTCTCCTGCGCCATATGCGTCTAGCACAGCAATGCACTTCTCAAGGTCATGCTCCGGTACATTAATCAATTTATCTTTAATATAGCTAGGAAATCTTAATTTCAGCAACCTGACCACGTCTCGGCTTGTAATCGATTCCTCCCAGTACCTTGTTTTGTTGATATACTTTTCAAAGTACTTTCCTAAACTTCCTAACTTGGGACTATACACTTCTACGCTGTAAACCCCAGTACGTAGACGTTCCTGAATGCAGGGCGACCAGTATTTAGCTAAAAATGCCCTTCCGAACTGTTCGATGATATGACATCTCTCTATCATTTCGTTGGCCCGCTTCCCGGCATCTCCTTGAATTTGGGAAACAATAAATTGTACTTTTTGCTTCTCTGTCCAGGCACTGGATAATATATTACCAAAACTTTTAATAAAGACGACCGGGTGAATGGATCGTTTTTCAGCGTGAAATGTGTGACACTGTCTGTATGTAACAAGACTTTCTTGAACCATCATACTCGATACAGACGGAGCTGCCCCACAATTTTAGCTGGTGTGAGTACTTCTCTTTGTGGGCTGTAGTTCCCGGTACTGCAATCGTACGGGTGTTCGAAATACCCAGAACGCGAGGTGCATTACCATGATGTTCATTCGAGATACCGTGTGGCTCCTACCTTCTTATTACTTGACATATCTCGTTCCAAATCGGAGAGGCATCTCGCAATGTCTTGTTGCCAGCGTGGTAGCCCGACTTTTAGTTTTTCGCCTGTCTGGTCTATTTCGGCTTTAATCACTTCAGCGTCCTGACTGTTATTGAAAGGTACACCGCTGTTGTCTTGTTGGATTGGGTCTTTTACCTTTGTATTACTCTGACCCGCAATCTCATCGTCTTTCGCCTCTAGACAGTCACTAAACTCTTTCTCAACTTTCTTAGCCTCGTTAGCTAACTACTTATCGATGTTTTCTCTATGCAGCATTTCAGGCTTCTCTATGCGGCTAGTCAGGTTTTGCACATCATCTTTCAACACTTTATGTGCTCACTGCAATGTTAATATTTCAATGGTACGACTGCGAACTAAATTTGGGAATGCCTTTATCATTTCGGGTATTTACTACTGTACGTTTTCGAACTGATTCTTTTTGTTTGTGACACTATTTCCTTGGCGCGCCCGGCTAGCTTCTGTGCAAATTTTCTATCGCATTCCTTATCACGTTCGGCCAATTTATGTGCTAAGTGCCTGTCCCTGTCTTTATCACGTTCGGCCTATTTCTTTCCTAATTGCCTATCCCTTTCATTATCACGTTTGGTTAAATTCTGTTATAATTGCCGGTTTCTCTCTTTATCACGTTCTTCAGGGTTTCATAATGATTCAGCAAAACAATCTGGCAGTGATGAAGGTATCGGTGCCGTCATTGTTTCTATCTGCTCGCGCCAAGAGTGTAGGAAAAGGGAGAGAAGGAAACGTAGTAGGTGAATATGGATTGGGGCTAAGAAATGAAAGAGGAAGCCGCCTGGTAGAATTTTGCACAGAGCACAACTTAATCATAACTAACACTTGCTTTAAGAATCATGGTAGAAGGTTGTATACATGGAACAACCCTGGAGATACTAAAAGGTATCAGATAGATTATATAATGGTAAGACAGAGATTTAGGCACCAGGTTTTAAATTGTAAGACATTTCCAGGGGCAGATGTGGACTCTGACCACAATCTATTGGTTATGACCTGTAGATTAAAACTGAAGAAACTGCAAAAAGGTGGGAATTTAAGGAGATGGGACCTGGATAAACTGAAAGAACCAGAGGTTGTAGAGAGTTTCAGGGAGAGCATAAGGGAACAATTGACAGGAATGGGGGAAAGAAATACAGTAGAAGAAGAATGGGTAGCTTTGAGGGATGAAGTAGTGAAGGCAGCAGAGGATCAAGTAGGTAAAAAGACGAGGGCTAGTAGAAATCCTTGGGTAACAGAAGAAATATTGAATTTAATTGATGAAAGGAGAAAATATAAAAATGCAGTAAATGAAGCCGGCAAAAAGGAATACAAACGTCTCAAAAATGAGATCGACAGGAAGTGCAGAATGGCTAAGCAGGGATGGCTAGAGCACAAATGTAAGGATGTAGAGGCTTATCTCACTAGGGGTAAGATAGTTACTGCCTACAGGAAAATTAAAGAGACCTTTGGAGATAAGAGAACCACTTGTATGAACATCAAGAGCTCAGATGGAAACCCAGTTCTAAGCAAAGAAGGGAAAGCAGAAAGGTGGAAGGAGTATATAGAGGGTCTATACAAGGACGATGTACTTGAGGACAATATTATGGAAATGGAAGAGGATGTAGATGAAGATGAAATGGGAGATACGATACTGCGTGAATAGTTTGAGAGAGCACTGAAAGACCTGAGTCGAAACAAGGCCCCCGGAGTAGACAACATTCCAGTAGAACTACTGACGGCCTTGGGAGAGCCAGTCCTGACAAAACTCTACCATCTGGTGAGCAAGATGTATGAAACAGGCGAAATACCCTCAGCCTTCAAGAAGAATATAATAATTCCAATCCCAAAGAAAGCAGGTGTTGACAGATGTGAAAATTACCGAACAATCAGTTTAATAAGCCACAGCTGCAAAATACTAACACGAATTCTGTAGAGACGAGTGGAAAAACTGGTAGAAGATGACCTTGGGGAAGATCAGTTTGGATTCCGTAGAAATATTGGAACACGTGAGGCAATACTCACCCTACGGCTTATCTTAGAAGAAAGATTAAGGAAAGGCAAACCTTCGTTTCTAGCATTTGTAGACTTAGAGAAAGCTTTTGACAATGTTGACTGGAATACTCTCTTTCAAATTCTAAAGGTGGCAGGGGTAAAATACAGGGAGCGAAAGGCTATTTACAATTTGTACAGAAACCAGATGGCAGTTATAAGAGTCGAGGGGCATGAGAGGGAAGCAGCGGTTGGGAAGGGAGTGAGACAGGGTTGCAACCTCTCCCCAATGTTATTCAGTCTGTATATTCAGCAAGCAGTAAAGGAAACAAAAGAAAAATTTGGAGTAGGTATTAAAATCCATGGAGAAGAAATAAAAACTTTGAGGTTCGCCGATGACATTGTAATTCTGTCAGAGACAGCAAAGGACTTGGAAGAGCAGTTGAACGGAATGGATGGTGTCTTGAAGGGAGGATATAAGATGAACATCAACAAAAGCAAAACGAGGATAATGGAATGTAGTCGAATTAAGTCGGGTGATGCTGAGGGTATTAGATTAGGAAATGAGACACTTAAAGTAGTAAAGGAGTTTTGCTATTTGGGGAGCAAAATAACTGATGATGGTCGAAGTAGAGAGGATATAAAATATAGACTGGCAATGGCAAGGAAAGCGTTTCTGAAGAAGAGAAATTTGTTAACATCGAGTATAGATTTAAGCGTCAGGAAGTCATTTCTGAAAGTATTTGTATGGAGTGTAGCCATGTATGGAAGTGAAACATGGACGGTAAATAGTTTGGACAAGAAGAGAATAGAAGCTTTCTAAATGTGGTGCTACAGAAGAATGCTGAAGATTAGATGGGTAGATCACATAACTAATGAGGAGGTACTGAATTGGACTGGGGAGAAGAGGAGTTTGTGGCACAACTTGATTAGAAGAAGGGATCGGTTGGTAGGACATATTCTGAGGCATCAAGGGATCACCAATTTAGTATTGGAAGGCAGCGTGGAGGGTAAAAATCGTAGGGGGAGACCAAGAGACGAATACACTAAGCAGATTCAGAAGGATGTAGGTTGCAGTAGGTACTGGGAGATGAAGAAGCTTGCAGAGGATAGAGTAACATGGAGAGCTGCATCAAACCAGTCTCAGGACTGAAGACAACAACAACAACAACGCGCCAAGAACTCATCATCGAAGTATGTGCTGTATGAACTACTTCTCCTACATCCTGACTAGCAGTAAGTGAAGTGGATTCTGTTTGGCTATCGCTGTAGCAGTGACTACAGTATCACTTTCGGCGTTACCTAACTCAGGTACATATTCATGTGACACTAAATCTGAACTGAGACCTTAATCCACTCTAGGTCCAAATTTTACGATGTCTGATTCCTATCACAGTACATATCTTCAAACGATCTAAAGTTAAATACATAACCACTATCATACAGCACAAAGTGGCATACACAGTTAATAGTTTAAAATATCCCACAGTATGTGAACTTGAATGGTTTAAAAAGGTAAATTGTCCCTTCTTTTCGTTTATTGTCTCTTTGTTTCATTATTAATTGGCTTATGTCTTGCAGGTATTCAGTGTACACCAAGAATTATCTGCTGTTCTATCAGTTGCAAAATCGTGCGAAAACCAAAGCGCATGAACTAGGTCCTTATTTTATATTTCTGAGCATTCATGTTCGGCTTTGAATTTTCATTTCCAATAGAGCATACCTCTCATTTCAAGGTAGATCAGTTCTTTATTACAGTTTCAGTGTTGGTCTTTTCTCGCGATTTCTCAAGTTTAGAATGCAAGAAAAATTTCGTCAAATTCAGTACATGAAAAATATAGGATTATTGACTTCTATTTAATTGGTCATCACGTTCGAGGGTGACTGTTATTTCGCCGTACGGGTCTGTTAGTATTAATTTGATTACAACCCTGTTTAATATTTTCGAAAAATGAGTTTCTATCGTGATGTGGCTTCTGTAAGACAACAGCGAAATAAGAATTGTAATACTATTTTGAATATTATCTTTGGAAAGTCCCCCCCCCCCCCCTCCACGAACCATGGACCTTGCCGTTGGTGGGGAGGCTTGCGTGCCTCAACGACACAGATAACCATACCGTAGGTACAACCACAACGGAGGGGTATCTGTTGAGAGGCCAGACAAACGTGTGGTTCCTGAAGAGGGGCAGCAGCCTTTTCAGTAGTTGCAGGGGTAACTTTCTAGATGATTGACTGATCTGGCCTTGTAACACTAACCAAAACGGCCTTGCTGTTGTGGTACTGCGAACGGCTGAAAGCAAGGGGAAACTACAGCCGTAATTTTGCCCGAGGGCATGCAGCTTTCTGTATCATTAAATGATGATGACGTCCTTTTGGGTAAAATATTCCGGAGGTAAAATAGTCCCCCATTCGGATCTCCGGGCTCAGGAGGACGTCGTTATCAGGAGAAAGAAAACTGGCGTTCTACGGATCGGAGCGTGGAATGTTATATCCCTTAATCGGGCAGGTAGGTTAGAAAATTTAAAAAGGCAAATGGATAGGTTAAACTTAGATATAGTGGGAATTAGTGAATTTCGGTGGCAGGAGGAACAAGACTTTTGGTCAGGTGAATACAGGGCTATAAATACAAAATCAAACAGAGGTAATTCAGGAGTAGGTTTAATATTGAATAAAAAAATTGGAGTGCGGGTAAGCTACTACAAACAGCATAGTGAACGCATTATTGTGGCCAAGATAAACACAAAGCCCACGCCAATACAGTAGTACAAGTTTATATGCCAACTAGCTCTGCAGATGGTGAAGAAATTGATGAAGTGTATGATGAGATAAAAGAATTTATTCACGTAGTGAAGGGAGACGAAAATTTAATAGTCATGGACGACTGGAATTCGACAGTAGGAAGAGGAACAGAAATAATAGGTGCATATGGACGAGCATAACTTAATCATAGCTAACACGTGGTTCAAGAATCATGCAAGAAGGTTGTACACATGGAAGAACCCTGGAGATACTAGAAGGTTTCAGATAGATTATATTATGGTAAGACAGAGATTTAGGGACCAGGTTTAAAATTGTTATACATTTCCAGGGGCAGATGTGGACTCTGACCACAATTTATTCGTTATGAACTGTAGATTAAAACTGAAGAAACTGCAAAAAGGTGGGAATTTAAGGAGATGGGACCTGTGTAAACTGAAAGAACCAGAGGTTGTACAGAGTTTCAGGGAGAGCATAAGGGAACTATTGACAGGAATGGGGGAAAGAAATACAGTAGAAGAAGAATGGGTAGCTTTGAGGAATGATATAGTGAAGACAGCAGAGGATCAAGTAGGTAAAAAGACGAGGGCTAGTAGAAATTCTTGGGTAACAGAAGAGATACTGAATTTAATTGATGAAAGGAAAACATACAAAAATGCAGTAAGTGAAGCAGACAAAAAGGAATGCAAACGTCTCAAAAATGAGATTGACAAGAAGTGCAAAATGGCTAAGCAGGCAAGGCTAGAGGACAAATGTAAGGATGTAGAGGCTTATCTCACTAGAGGTAAGATAGATACAGCATACAGGAAAATTAAAGAGACCTTTGGAGAAAAGAGAACCACTTGCATGAATATCAAGAGCTCAGATGGTAACCCAGTTCTAAGCAAAGAAGAGAAAGCAGAAAGGTGGAAGGAGTATATAGAGGGTCTATACAGGGGCGATGTTCCTAAGGACAATATTATGGAAATGGAAGACAAAACTCTACCATCTGGTGAGCAAGATGTATGAAACAGGCGAAATACTCTCAGACTTCGAGAAGAATATAATAATTCCAATCCCAAAGAAAGCAGGTGTTGACAGATGTGAAAATTACCGAACTATCAGTTTAATAAGTCACAGCTGCAAAAACTAACGCGAATTCTTTACAGACTAATGGAAAAACTGGTAGAAGCCGACCTCGGGGAAGATCAGTTTGTATTCCGCAGAAATGTTGGAACACGTGAGGCAATACTGACCCTACGACGTATCTTAGAGGAAAGATTAAGGAAAGGCAAACCTACGTTTCTAGCATTTGTAGACTTATAGAAAGCTTTTGACAATGTTGACTGGAATACTCTCTTTCAAATTCTAAAGGTAAAATACAGGGAGCGAAAGGCTATTTACAATTTGTACAGAAAGCAGATGACAGTTATAAGAGTCGAGGGACATGAAAAGGAAGCAGTGTTTGGGAAGAGAGTGAGACAGGGTTGTAGCCTCTCCACCATGGTATTCATTCTGTATATTGAGCAAGCAGTAAAGGAAACTAAAGAAAAAATCGTAGTAGGTATTAAAATCCCTGGAGAAGAAATAAAAACTTTTAGGTTCGCTGATGACATTGTAATTCTGTCAGAGACAGCGAAGGACCTGGAAGAGCAGTTGAACGGAATGGATGGTGTCTTGAAGGGAGGATATAAGATGAGCATCAACAAAAGCAAAACAAGGATAATTGAATGTAGTCGAATTAAGTCGGGTGATGCTGATGGAATTACATTAGGAAATGAAACAAAGTAGTAAAGGAGTTTTGCTATTTTGGGAGCAAAATAACTGATGATGGTCGAAGTAGAGAGGATATAAAATGTAGACTGGCAATGGCAAGGAAAGCGTTTCTGAAGAAGAGAAATGTGTTAACATCGAGTATTGATTTAAGTGTCAGGAAGTCGTTTCTCAAAGTATTTGTGTGGAGTGTAGCCATGTACGGAAGTGAAACATGGACGATCAATAGTTTAGACAAGAAGAGAATAGAAGCTTTTGAAATGTGGTGCTGCAGAAGAATGTTGAAGATTAGGTGGTAAGACCACATAACTAATGAGGAGGTATTGAATAGAATTGGGGAGAAGAGGAGTTTGTGGCACAACTTGACTAGAAGAAGGGATCGGTTAGTAGGACATGTTCTGAGGCATCAAGGGATCACCAATTTAGTACTGGAGGGCAGCGTGGAGGGTAAAAATCGTAGAGGGAGACCAAGAGATGAATACACTAAGCAGATTCAGAAGGATGTAGGCTGCAGTAGGTACTGGGAGATGAAGAAGCTTGCACAGGATAGAGTAGCATGGAGAGCTGCATCAAACCAGTCTGAGGACTGAAGACCACATCAACAACAACAACAACTTTGGAAAGTTACTTAAAATCACTACTACCATTTACGGGGTCGAACATAGTTTATAATATTTAAATTCCTATCACTAGTACGGGCAAAAGGTATTGTTCGTAACTTCGAAAGCCTGAGAAAACCTGAAAAGTATCTTGATGCTCTAATAGGCTGAAGTGAAATAATTTTAGATAGTTTCCGGTTGTCACTGAAGCAGATGAAAAACAGTATTTGAGTAAATTTGAATTGCCCGCGTAATGGCGGCGTATCGTCGTCTACCAGCGATGTTCCGTTAACTTGCGGCGCTGCATTCAGAAAACGATAGAATCGCTTAATCTCACTTCGTCAGATACAGCGACTGCATCAGAGAGAGATGGCAGCCATTGATCCCGAGTCTTCAAGAGAAAAAGAGAAAAGATAACATTACATAATCCCTTTTCCGGGAATAATGCTTCATAGTTATAATGTTTAGTGCACAGACCTTTTACTTGCATTTGATTGTTATTTGGTATCGTATACAGACTTCACTTTGCCGTGAAATGTTTTTCACTAGAAAACAAATGTTGAAAAATTGTAAATAAATTATCCCACTGGGATTCATAGACACATGGTTTGTCCTCTCGTTTGGGCACGCTATATGACTTCCATCTGTTGGGCTCAATGAAGAGTACACTCCGCGGGAAGGCGTTGGCTGCGACGTCGACCAGTAGAGTGGTATCATCCGCGTACACAGGCCGTCCCAGTAAGGTGGCGTAAGGCCGTTGCACTTAACGGAGATTATGTTTAGGCATAGGGTTTTGTAGCCAAAAGAGTGGGGAATAAGATGGTGAACTGAAACCCTGAATAACACCACCCTTCCTTCAGAAAAAAAGAAGTGTTGCAGTACTTACTGAACGCCCGTCGTAGTAACAGAATACGGAACAAGCAAAGAAAACAAAGTTCATTTTTGACCAAAAGAAAACTCAAAGCGGATATTCTTGACAATGATCACATGGTAAATTTTACACACTCTTGAAAACTGAGAGAGTAGGAAACGTGCCGTCCAAACATTTCTGACCATCTACATTTATTTGCTCGAGGAAATACATCGTCACATACACACGAAACACCGTTTAGAATGCAGTAAATTGCGCCTTTTTAATTTATTTCCTTTGAAGTGCCAACGTAGAAATTTATTTTTTCCGTTAAATATAACATTTCACTGCTGAAACAATTCTAATTAAAAAAAAGTTATCTCCTTACGTTCTAACCCATGAATAGTGTAACATATTTCTTTGTCCAGGTACAACAAAGTGTAAATACCTTTTCTACATTCAGATATTTAGTCTGTCTCTTGTGTGTGTGTGTGTGTGGGGGGGGGGGGGGGGAACACTAGTAGGAAAAATACCAGGCACTCGCAAAACCTTTAGGTGTCACGAAAACACCAAAAAAACAAGATAAAGGTACGTAATGCGTTACTATAGTAGGAGGTAGCTCGGCGGCAATAGTTTGAACTTCTGATGTTAGCAGACGACACCAGAGTCCCACGCTTGTGTGTGTACGCAGTCCGCTGAATACTCAAGATTTAACAACTCCACCCACAGTCACCAGAGTCCACTGATCATCGACGTCAGTGAGCCACTTGTTGGCAACCGATTTACTCGTAAACATGTACCGCGCACCCACAACGAGTAGAAGATTTTGACGCGAAAGGTGTTGGTGTAAAACGAGCTTAAGACATCTTGCTTCGAGTTCTGCCAGTGAAGTTTCTTCAGCGCGTCTGTTACACTCGTTCTCCTGTCGAAGAATTGTGTGACCGTATGCACCGCCCTTCTCCTATCCAAATAACCGTTCCTTGATCAATGTAGTGTGGTGTGACCGCCAGACACCACACTTGCTAGGTGGTAGCTTTAAATCGGCCGCGGTCCATTAGTACATGTCGGACCCGCGTGTCGCCACTGTCAGTAATTGCAGACCGAGCGCCACCACACGGCAGGTCTAGAGAGACGTACTAGCACTCGCCCCAGTTGTACGACGACTTTGCTAGCGACGTACGAAGCCTTTCTCTCATTTGCCGAGAGATAGTTAGAATAGCCTTCAGCTAAGTCCATGGCTACGGCCTAGCAGGGCGCCATTAACCATATCTGGAGAGAGTATTATCAAGAGCGATGTACCACAAGGATGAATTAAAGTTAAGTAAACAGAAGCTCCGTACTTTTCTTTATAGCATTCATTAAGTATCCTGTTTCAGACCTCACGCCAGCCGGCGTGTGTGTACGCGTGCATTTCGGCTACTTCCGAGTGGCGTGGCTGTCTTGCAACGCCACAACATGTAGAATGAAGTATTGCTTGTTTATTTTTACCACATCGTCCCTTCGCCGTTGACTGTACCGAAAACTGAAACATTACAGTCCACGGCCGAAAGTTGATGACCTTCTTAAAATCCGTTTTGACTAAACACCCCAAGGACCAGAAGCTATTTCTGAAATATTTGTCGCGTGTTAAAATAGTGCTCAGCCATTGCAACAGCGGTAGGTTACGTCATGTATTCCACGAACAATACGAGACTGGAATAGAAGGGAGAACCGATAGAGGTACTCAAGGTACCCTCCGCCACACACCGTCAGGTGGCTTGCGGAGTATGGATGTAGATGTAGATGTAGATGTACACTGATGAGCCAAAACATTGTGAGCACTGCTCACGGCGACGTCGGATACCCCCTGGGGGCGTTGTGGGCACGTGACGCGGTAGCGAAAGCAGGTGAGAGGAACACACGGGGAAGGGGGACCACCCTACCGAAGATATGGGCTGCAAATGGGGAAATCCATTGAGATAAGCGACTTTGACAAAGAGCGGATTATTGTTACGCACAGCCTGTGAACGAGGTATCCCTGAAACGGCGAAGCTAGTCGAATGTTCACGTGATGCTGACGTGAGCATCTACGGGAAGGCGTAGAAGAACAGTGAAACTACTAGTAGGCGCTAAACGGTTGGACGTTCACGACTGACTATTCACAGAACATAGGGTGCTTGTCTACTATATGAAGTAGGATAGATGGTGACGTGTGGCATCTCTACCGAAAGAGCACAATGCTGGCGCACGCACGAATGTTTTAGAGCACACCGTTCGATGTGCATTGCTGAATACGGAGCTTCGCAGCAGACCACCTCTACGTGTTTACATGCTGACCCGGCGGCATCGTCAGTTACGATTAAACGGGCACGAGACCATCGGGATTCGACCGTCGGTCAATGGAAACTTGTCGGCTCTTCGGGTGAATCAATTTTCGCTACACTACGTCGCAGGTCGTCTCCACAAAAACCGTCATCGAGGTGAACGGCGGCTAGAAACGTGCAGCGCCCCAAGGACGTGCTGGTGGAAGCAGTATCATGATACGGGAGGCATTCTCTCGCGCTTGCATGGGACCTGCGGTTGTAATCGAAGACACCCTGACAGCTGCCAACCACCTGTATCCCTTCACGCTTGATGTCTTCCCCGACGGTGATGTCATCCTTCAGCAGTATAATTGTCCGTGTCTTGGAGGCAGAACCGTGCTACAGTGGTTTCAGGAGCGTTGTCGTGAACTCACGTTGATGTCTCGGTGATCAAATGCACCGGATGTACAGGTGTCTCCTGTGGATCCCATCTGGACGCTATCGGGCGCCATCACTGCATTCGCAAATCAGCGGCCAGTTATTTACACGAAGTACACGGCTATTACAAATGATTGAAGCGATTTCATAAATTCACTGTAGCTCCATTCATTGACATATGGTCACGACACACTACAGATACGTAGAAAAACTCATAAAGTTTTGTTCGGCTGAAGCCGCACTTCAGGTTTCTGCCGCCAGAGCTCTCGAGGGGGTAGTGAGACAAAATAGCGACAGAAGCCGAGAAAGCGTATGTCGTGCTTGAAATGCACTCACATCAGTCAGTCATAACAGTGCAAAGACACTTCAGGACGAAGTTCAACAAAGATCCACCAACTGCTAACTTCATTCGGCGATGGTATGCGCAGTTTAAAGCTTCTGGATGCCTGTGTAAGGGGAAATCAACGGGTCGGCCTGCAGTGAGCGAAGAAACGGTTGAACGCGTGCGGGCAAGTTTCACGCATAGCCCGCGGAAGTCGACGAATAAATTGGCTCATGCCACAACTGGAGACCGACAGCGCCGACTTCATCTGTCAACAGGATGGTGCTCCACCGCACTTTCATCATGATGTTCGGCATTTCTTAAACAGGAGATTGGAAAACCGATGGATCGGTCGTGGTGGAGATCATGATCAGAAATTCATGTCATGGCCTCCACGCTCTCCCGACTTAACCCCAGGCCATTTCTTTCTGTGGGGTTATGTGAAAGATTCAGTGTTTAAACCTCCTCTACCAAGAAACGTGCCAGAACTGCGAGCTCGCATCAACGATGCTTTCGAACTCATTGATGGGGACATGCTGCGCCGAGTGTGGGAGGAACTTGATTGTCGGCTTGATGTCTGCCGAATCACTAAAGGGGCACATATCGAACATTTGTGAATGCCTAAAAAAAACTTTTTGAGTTTTTGTATGTGTGTGCAAGGCATTGTGAAAATATCTCAAATAATAAAGTTATTGTAGAGCTGTGAAATCGCTTCAATCATTTGAAATAACCCTGTATATGACCTGTGCGCAGACAGCTATTGTCACATACCTCTATGAACACACCAACAAATTGTCGGACCCCTAACACGCAGAACCAGCGATGTATTTCCTTCCAACGACAGACAAACAAACTATGAAGGAGGCAGTCATAACGTTTTGGCGCATCAGTGTGCATCAGATCAGTTGTGCCTAATCGGGGCAGCTCGTTAATAGCTCGATGTCAGCTCAGTTTGTAACACTTATCTCGATTAGCAGTAGGTTTATTTTAAGTAACTGTGTATCTGCAATTTATGAAGTGTGCATTCTGTGTTGTTTATACTCCTTGATGTAAGGCAAGAAAATTAGAGTTTTGTAATGTATATACGAAAAAAGCAAAAGAATATATTGAAATTTTAAATTATTGCATTATGAATATGTTTATGAAAAAAGTATGTTTGTTAAAAGCCGGTTCATTCTTAGAGAACTTGTAACATGCAAAAGCTGTAGGGAAGTCCCTCCGCAACGAAAGTGGCATGGCGCGATGTAAGAGGTAGGTTTGGCGGTCGAGCTGAGCCGCTCCTTTGTGTGAACGGTACGCAGTATGTGGCTAGCCGTAGCACGGTACACCTCGACGGTGCTAAGATTTCGGTATTCACGGAATAATGGAATGGCTCTAATATGTGAATACCCGACGCCAAGAAGAGATTTTATAGAACATTCGTATCAAGAGTCGTGAGTACAGTTAGCTGCCATTTCGCCTGCCGCTAATCTTCGCTACTGCTTCACAGACTTCATACATTCAATTGCGTAATGTATATTGGCATGGACCAGTTAATTTGTATGTTGTTTCAATAATAATCACATAAAACGTCAATTCGTGTTCGAAGCCATACCTTCAGTCCTACACACGGTCCTCTCCTAGGTGCAGCTAAAACCGAATACCCTGATTTAAATGAACAATTCTGGCATTCGTGTGTTTAAAAGTGATTTTTTTTGTCTAAGGTAAAAGGAGTAGCAAAAGTTAAAGTAATAGTAAAATTTCGATACTTTGTTTGTGGACTACTCGAAGTGGATTTGTTAAAGTAGGAAGTTTAAGTACAAAAATTTAAAGATCAATCAATAGAAAAGTGAAAACTTAATTATTTAAAAAGAAAAAACCATAAAAGTGAAGTTGGGTAGGCTTTTGATAAAGTATCCTTAGTTTATTATAAAACATGGTTTCGTAGGATTACAGTGCAAGATTGTGTAAATATTATTGTCAAGAATACCTGCTTTACAGGTGATTAAAGTACAAGTACATATAAATCTTTAATAAACCGATTTGCGGTAGGGCAATTAGAAGTGAAGTTATGCACATTTTCAAAGACAATGTAGTTTTGGTACCCATCATGAATGGTTCCTTTTGAAATTAATTAAGCCCAGTGTTGCATTTTACTACCTTGTAAAGTAATTCAAGTGAATGATTAGCTTTTAAAGCTAGTTTTTACTTTAGCAATAAGCAAAGAGTCTTGGCTAGTGAAACTATACCAGTTCATGTGTCCCCATCACATAGTCCTCCTATTAAGAAAAAAAATATGCAGAGAAGCTTAAACAGTGTATTTAAGACAGTGGCTTATAAGGCGCTTGTTCGTCCGATTCTTGAGTAGTGTTCGTCTATCTGGGATCCCTATCAGGTAGGGCTGATAGGGGAGATTCAACGAAGAGCGGCGTGTTTCGTCACGAGATCGTTTAGCTGGCGAGACAGCGTTACGGAGATGCTAAACAAACTGCACTGGCAGACGTTGTGCATCACGGAGAGATTTGCTATTGAATTTTCGGGACAGCACTTTTTAGGAGAAGTCGGACGACACATTACTTCCCCACACATACATCTCGCGTATTGACCACACGGAGAAAATTCGGGAAATTAGAGCCAATCATTCTTCCGACAATCATTCTTCCCACGCACTATTCGCGAGTGGAACGGGGTTGGAGGGATCAGATAGTGGTACCGAAAGTACCCTCCGCCACACACTATTAGGTGGCTTGCGGTGTATGATGTAAATATAGATGTAAGATGTTATTTATCTTTATTTGTGTTATTCATGTCAGTCAAGTAGTTCTGCACTTCATGCAGTGATGTTTAGTATTTGATTAAGTAATGCTATTGATTGTGGCCGTCATTAGTATGAGCTTCGTGAAATTTTGCTCTCCATAATTTACTGGTGTGTGTGTGTAATTGGTAACTGCTGCTACACACAGTACAGGAGAGACGCTCAGTAGCTCGGTACGGGCTTTTGTTGAAGTTTCGAGAACATACCCTCACCGAGGAGTCAGGCAGTATATTGCTCCCTGCTACGTATATCTCGCGAAGAGACCACGAGGATAAAATCAGAGAGAGATTAGAGCCCACACAGAGGTATACCGACAATCTTTCTTTCCACGAAAAATAAGAGACTGTAATAGAAGGGAGAACCGATAGAGGTACTCAAAGTACCCTCCGCCACACACCGTCAGATGGCTTGCGGAGTATGGATGTAGATGTAGATGTAAATACAGAGTGCACTGTGTCAGTTTGTGTCCTGTTTGCTATTCAAAGGGAAATCTCAACAAAAGTAATTTCAATAACTAATATCCAATTTTCTCAAATATATATTTCCAAATTAATATGCCTAATTAGGCTGGCGACCGTTCTTTTTTTTATTCCCTTATAATTTTACCACTTCTGTTAACTCCCAAGGTTAAGGCCTTTTAGTTTTACTACCAACTTCACAAAATTCGAAATTATAGTCCGATACCCTTTTCCATTAGACACACACACGGTCGAACTTTGAAATCCTCTCAAAGGGTAACATTAGCACGTTTCACGGCACGTCGGTGTTGTAAGTTACGTGTTGTTATCGTCGCGGCGATTATTTCTTCGCTTGGCTTGAGAGAGTGAACAACAAACAGATCGTGACGTAGCGCTGTTCTCAACAATAGAGGGTTCCCCGCAGCCGCCGGCGCCGTTGCTGGGCACCAGTCTGAGACGAGGCTACAGGCGATCAAAACGCATGTGTCCGTCTCCGGTCAGCAGAAACTGGAGAAAATCGTGGAGTGTAAGAGGACCGAGCGACGCGGCTGCACCCAGAAGGTAAGACATCAGCGAACATCCGAGTTCTGACAATCCGCGGCACCCAAGACTGGCGTTAAACCGATTGTAGCTCTCTCCATATGCATAAACATTAACTTATCGCAGGTGTCAATCTGTAATGAATACGCAGATTTTCGACACGACTCTTATATTCAGGTTTCTTTTATTTTGCAAATCAGTGATCAAAAGCAGTTATGACGTATTGTCTGAAGCAGTTTGTGATTGAAAAGTATGAATTTTACAAATGTAATTTCAGGAAAATCAGACTACTGCAAATCACCAATTATCCTACAAAGATTGCATGCCATTTACGCATTTTCCGTATCCATAGTGTTCAACCAGTCGAGTGCATCACCATGTTGTCTTTAACAAACGTTTTCCACGCGCTTACCATAGCAAATAACACATTTTTAAAAGATTTAAAACGCACTGTAGATGAATTTAATGCGTTATTATATTTTCCTCAAAGAACTATTTTCGCCTATGAAACATATGTCTTGAGATGTTTGGTTATTAACAGGACGAAATGAGATTTAATATTGTTGCATCTGCTGAAAAATACAGGGTGTATCAAAAAGAATCATCTGATTTGGCACGTTTATATTCCTAAAACTAATAAACATATACAATGAATTTTGTTTTTTTATGAACGGGAAAAAAGTTGTTTTTTGTTCATTTCTTTTCATAGGTGTTCAATATGCCCCCCCCCCCTCCCCATGCCAATGCGGTATGCAAATTGTTTCCAAACTGCAGCGAGCATGTCTTGAGTTACAGCTTCCGATGTTGGTAACGGAGACACATAAACAGATACTTTTTAGAGACCCCTTACAGGAAATAATTACATACAGTCACTCTGAACAGTTATTTCTGACCCGCATTGCGCAAAACGTAGAACACAAAACGCCTTCTGTTGTCCCGACAATATTTTTACTAGAACTGAAGTGGGCGCACACTGCTGCTACCTAGCGGGAACCATGTAAAACTCGAGAGTTTGCTTTTTGCAACAGTACGTTGATCACGCACATATCTCAAATAAGACAACAGTTAAGGTTTTTTTTTTTAATCGGATGATTCTTTTTGATATGCCTTATATTAAATTTGTCGTCTTTGTCTTGTAGTGCATGTAGTTCGTATCTTTAGTTCCAGCAGACTGCGCCTGCTTTTACTTGGATTTTCGTCTCCCTAGCACTCTGTGGGTAAGAGATCGCTGCAATTGGAGCTGCTAATATTCCGACTGCTATCGCTGAAAAACTTGGGCGATCCAACGGTGCTATGCGCAGTACGCGGCAGACTATGGAGGCCATTCCACAATCCTGTGCTTCATTTCGGTGGTTAGTAATTTATAGCCGTTAGTACTGTTTGTACAAACCCTCTAACGCCGTTGTGTTCCACCTGGACTGGCATAACGAGCAATTCCGCCGACAACGGTTTCATTAAGAGCCCTCACACGAGCGTCTTGTCGCTGACAATCTCGGCGGTTATATCACCTGTCATCTACTACTACGTCTACATCATACATCGTAAGCCATCTAATGGTTTGCGGCGGAGGGTATTTCTGGTACGACTAACTGATCCTGCCTACCCTGTTACACTCGCGGCTGACGCATGGGAAGAATGATTTACGGTTAAGTCTTGTGTACCAGCTCTAATTTCTCGAATTTTCTATTCCTGGCCATAACGCGAGGTGCATGTGGAATGAAGTAATATGTTGTCTGACTCTTCCAGGAAAGTGTTCTCTCGAAACGTCAATAATAAACCTAAGAAATGGTTCAAATGGCTCTGAGCACTATGGGACTTAACTTCTGAGTTCATCAGTCCCCTAGAACCTAGAACCACTTAAACCTAACTAACCTAAGGACATCACACACATCCATGCCCGAGGCAGGATTCGAACCTGCGACCGTAGCAGTCGCGTGGTTCCAGACTGTAGCGCCTAGAACCGCTCGGCCACCACGGCCGGCTAATAAACCTACCCGTGATGCACAACACATTTCTTGTAACGTCTGCCAGTGGAGTTTGTTCAGCAGCTGGGTAACGCTGTGGATAGTTACTCCTAGATATTTTACGAAAGCCGTGTCCGGCCGTCCTGATTTTGGTTTTCCGTTGTTTCCCTAAATCGCCTAAGGCAAATGCTGGAATGGTTCCATCATAAGAGCACGGATGCTTTCCTTCTCCTTCCTTCCCGAATCCGAGCTTGTGCTATCGTGTTACAGACATCTGCATTATCTCCGAACAGTCTTAAAACAGCATCCGACGCTCTCTACTAGATTACTTATATACGTTGAAAACAGTGACAGTGCTATCATACTTCCTTGGGGTACTCCGGAAATTACATCTGTCGGTTTTGTTCCATTAAGGGTGACGTGTTGAGCTCTATGTGCAAGTAAGTCTTGATCCAGTCGCAAATCTGGCCCAACACTCGGTAAGCTCGTATTTTCCTTTTTTTTTTCACCAAACGGCTGTACTGCACGGCCTGAAATGCCTTCCTGAAGTCAAAGAACACGGCGCCGTTGTCTACAGCGCTATGGATCTCGCGGATGAACAGAGCGAGCCATGTTTCGCAAAGTCTTTGTCAGATTCATGTTTGCCGCGCGGTCTGGGGCGTGTTCTCGCGGTCCGCGCTGCTCCCCCTTTCGGAGGTTCGAGTCCTCCCTCGGGCATGAATGTGCGTGTCGTCCTTTGCGTAAGTTAGCTTAAGTTAGATTAAATAGTGTTTAAGCTTAGGTACCGATGACCTCAGCAGTTTGGTTCCAAAAGACCTTACCACAAATTTACAATTTTTTTTTTTTCAAATTCATGTGTATTTTAATAGACTAGATTTCATTCTCCAAAAACGTCGTAATTCTTGAGCATACAACACGTTCCATACTTGTAAGCATATTAACGTCGAAGTTATATACGTCTATAAATGTGCGCATCTGTCCCATTACCTTTCTTGAAAACCGCAATGACCCGCGCTTCTTTCCAGTCGCTAGGTACCCCGGGTAATGTAGGCATCCCGGCAAATGAACTTGTTGCTACTGTGGCCAAACAGGCTGTCGGTGCACCAGCCTCGGAGACTGGCCTTTCGGAGAGTGACCTCAGGTCAGTTTTGCGTCAGAAGGTACTTGGTACCTGGGGTGAAGAATGGCGCGCCCTTCCTTCACCCAACAAACTTCGGGCCATCAAGGAGGCTACCGGTGCGTGGCGCTTCTCCTTGCAGGTCGTCCTCTGCTGGCTGCGCATTGGACACACCTGCATGACGCACAGCTGTTTATTGCGCCGCGAGGAACCACCTTTACGTCACTGCGGGTCAGCTTTGACGGTGGTCCACATCTTGTTGGACTGCCCGCTTTTAACTCCGCTCAGTCAGACGTTTGCGCTGCGTGATACGCTTCCTGCACTTTTATCAGATGACGTTGCGATGTCAGATTTAGTTTTGGGTTTTATTCGTGCAGGAATTCTTATCGCTTGATCTAAGTGTTTGTCCTTTTTTTGTGTTGAGTTTTGCCTTTGGCCTACGATTATAGACTGGGGATTTTAATGTGTTTCTTGGTGGTTGGTTTTTCCTCTTTTTTTGTTTCTATGGTCGGCTAACCACTGCCACACTCGGTGTGCTTTAAATTCCTTTTGTCTGGTCTCTGTCTGTGTCTTGTTCTGTGTCGCCTCTTGTCATCTCCATTGTTTGCGTTTGTTCCTTGTGGGGGTTTCAAGTTCATGGAAAAAGGGACCGATGGCCCTAGTAGTCTGGTCCCTTCAATCCCACAAACCAACCAACCAACCAGCGATTACGATAAACTGCTACTAGAAGGCGAGCAGGTTCTTTGGCATAATCTTTGAAGGATCTTGTAGGTACGTATCTCACCTAATCGTCACACCTTCCCACTACTAAGGGATTGTACTGGTAGTTGCCTTTTTGTTCCGCGATCGGTTATCTCAGTATCCACCATTTTGACGTTCGTTCGATGTCTGAAAGGAGCGACTCTGTTAGGATATTCTGCGATGAAACAATTACGGAAGACTGAATTCAGTATTCGGCCTTCTCTCTGTTATCGTTCTCATCAACCGCGCCGCACGCAAGAGATTTACCAAGAAGTTTCAGCCACTACTTCGAACTCTACTACGTTGGGAACTTCTGTATGTATGTTGAATAAAACCACAAAAAATTACTGTACTGGTCGATTTTACAGTTTTCTTTAAAATTCTCCTCTCCGTTATACGTTTTCTCATTCTTCTTCCTTTCTTTCATCCATGCGCTAGGAAGCCCTTCGTTGTCAGGGCTCCCAGGTCATAGCCCCGGTTGTCCCAGCCTGGTCACGGTCGTGGATCGGCGGCCTGTTTGCATGCGGGACGCATTGCCTCGTGTGGCTTTGAGGATGCTCATGCTCTTTCACCGGCCCCTGCCCACGTATGTACTGCGACTCGCCAGATGAGAAAGATTTTATTTTCCTTTCTTCAGGAATCCAATGATGATGCTCCTCCATCCAAGCTTACCCCTCCGTCCTGCAGAGTGGGACGAGCATAGGTTAGGCATGCAGTTATCGAAGAAACAACGGGTTAATGGTTATATCGATGTTTCCTACGGCAATTTAACCTGACTGGTAAAATTGCACAAAATAACCTGTTTCTGAAAAAACCGATTTTCGGCTTTTTTTCTATTATTTCCTGTCATAAACGTAGAAATCGAACAGAAATTGAAAAATTTGGCTCCCTCACTTTCAAGATACGTAGAATCAAAATATTAAATAGGCAAATAAAAGAAAACTTAGTCCGTCCACTGTACGTTGCTTTTCTTGAAAATGCTAACTGGTTGAGTACTATAAGAAGTCGCCACTATCCTCCTATTGATGATATTTTTCTGGAACTCTGCTAAAAATCATGTTGTAATCGTGGACCTTACCACTATTTGGGCATTGGGAATAGGCAATGCTAAACGGCGAAGACTAAGGTTGAAGAACTATTTTTCACGTTAATTTGTCCGTTTTCAAGGGCTACAAGTAGATAAAGACTTATGATGTAGACACAGGCAGCAGATCATCTATTTTCTATTTTATTGTAAACTATTAATGAACTGTTAAATTTTGATTTTTCTCCTTATATGATGTCGCAAGTTTGTTGTGGCTCCTCCAGTTCTCAATCTGTTAAAGCAAATGGAGCATAGTACTCCGCTGATTCAGCACTTCGTAAAATACATCCAGGCTAGGGGTGACACCATTTTGTAATACAATTGATGTCTAATGACGCCAGCGATAAACTACCGTACAGACCACAAGGGGCAGATCTTGCACACTGCGTGTACACGTGTACTATTCAATAGGCCACGCCACGTGGTAACAGGTACGTTATTGTTTCACCAGTACTGTGTCAATCCTTATGTTCTGTGTTTCGTGCTAGTTTTTGCCGACATTGTTATTAAAATAGCGTTTATCGCTTTTCGCATTTTCTATAATAGCGGAATATTTGAAAGCAAAGGAAATTTTACGAATAAATGGCTGGTTCAAATGGCTCTGAGCACTATGGGACTCAATATCTGAGGTCATCAGACCCCTAGAACTTAGAACTACTTAAACCTAACTAACCTAAGGACATCACACACATCCATGCCCGAGGCAGGATTCGAACCTGCGACCGTAGCAGTCACTCGGTTCCGGACTGAAGCGCCTAGAACCGCACGGCCACCGCGGCCGGCTACGAATAAATATTACTCATTTTTAAAAGCGAATTATTTAAGAACCAAAAGTTTTAACACAACTGCTGTGGTTAATCGATACTCCGCTTTTTTACCCGGTTATTAGTAAAAAATAAAATACCATCTATCATAACCGAGACTAAACAAATACCGAAGACTATCGGTTATTCAAAAGTAAAATATCGGTATCGGTTTTAGCGGGTGGGTTTTTTCTGTCGCTAGCAGAGGTACACGTGGGTGAGGGCTACTGTACTTCAAAGTGAAGAGTACGTTGCGAATGACTTACCGCTCGCTGGCGGCGACCACTTTCGCTGAATCTAAGTGCTCAAGTTGCACGGAGTCACGCGGAAAGTCGAGGCCTGGACGTCTTTGGAGAGGGAGTATTCCGTGCTTCAGGAACCTTGGACCTCGCTGCAATTAGATGTGCTGACACCCACCCTGCCTTCGAATATCCGCTCAATGCGACGGCCCTACGTTACAATATAGGGATGGCCTGTATGTCCGCATGGTACCACTCTATTGGTCGACGTTGGCAGGATCTTCAGGTCCCTACACAAACAACTAAATGGCTCATCTAAACGTCCATGCTGTTATAGGGGTCATTAATTTCAACAGGCTTCGATAGCTTCCTAAAACGTCTCTGTAGGCGTTGACTCTCCAAACCGCCTTGTTACAGAGGACTGAGGATGGTGTCAATGAAGCACCGAAACTGATAGTCGAATAAAAAAATTAATAAAGTTGCATAGTATTTATTTTTTTCGAGTCTTTGTCCAGCCGCTGTCCCATTCCACTTACACATGACGGAATTAAAAGAAACTCGAATGAGAATGTCCGCTCGCTCCAACGTTGCAGGAGTCACAGCTGTGCGCGGCCGGCCGGCACACAGGAGATGCAATGGGTTAGCGCGACCTTGTTGCAGTGATGACAGGCCCCTCGTCCAACGACTCACCTTGCCTTTGTTCACTGCCAGGTCTCCGTAGGCATTATGCAAACGCCTACGAATATCTGCAATACGCTGGATTCCTACAAAAAGAGACCTAATGACAGCTTCCTCGCGCAAGACTGGAAACCGTCGAACATCAACTCACGAATACAGACAGCACTCAGAACAGCTGAGCCTTGGCTGGAGCGATGGCGTATTAAAGTAAACGTCGACAAGTGCGAAGCAGTCCTGTTCACACGCAGACCGAAACTACTGCACAAACACCAACACTGTAAACCGATAACACTACATACACGCCCAATACGTTTCCGAGAGAAAGTCAGATACCTTGGTGTCTGGCTGGACCGGAAACTTACATGGGGGGACCACATCGAATACGTTGCCAGCCGAGCGCACGCGAGGCTCAAACAGCTCTACCCAATGCTCAACAGGGAAAGCACACTGAATAGGAGGGTGTCGAGGTCCTTATACATGACACTGATTAGACCTCTGATGACGTACGCAGCTCCCGTCTGGGGATATGCAGCTCCCACACGACTGCGCCGCCTGCAGATCATACAGAACAAAGTGCTACGAATCATTAGCAATGCTCCACGCTACACACGCACCGTGGATCTTCACCATGAATACCGCCTTGATACCCTCAAGGAAGTATTCAAGAAACACGCCACACGACTATACAGGAACTCGAGACACTCGAACAATCCTTTCATCCTCACTCTGGGAAACTACGATCACAACCACAGGTGGAAACACAAGCGACCAAAGACACTGCTAGGTTGGGCATAACCACCTATGGTAAACTAACATACGCAAACAGCGACAAACGTCGGTAAGCCCCTGCATACCAGCAACACTGACTGGCAACTACCAGCTGCTATTAGAGCCGACCAACAGGCCACAGCAGGGACACCGACGAGCTCGCCCACAGACGCACGAACAATCTGCCAACACTCCCTCACACTGTGCCTCCGGTATATGACCTATCGGACACAAGACCGATAACAAACCTAACTGTTGCAGGTTGCAGGACGCTGAACGAGGACTCTGTACCAGCACCCAGCGCCAGCCGCCGAGCAGCACAAACGCACAACGTCAAGGTATCGACATGCATGATACCCACTAGTAACAAATCCTATCCTTGCACAACCTATCGCAGGCAGCAAGACAACCGCTACTGCTCTTGCCGCCCGACCTAACTTTCGCAGAGGTTTTTTTCCCTTGGCTCTTGCTTTGGCAATTTTTTTCCTCTGCCCTTCAAACCGCTACCCTTCGTCAGATTTCGACCAATCTATCTCCAGATGAGCGCGTATTAATGGTAAATCCTAACTAGACGTACGCAAACATCGCAGTACCCACATCCTGCGACACCTCACTTTAGTGAATACTAACCCTTATGCAGAGATGGCAGTAGACCTTTTGTGTTGGCCATCATGCCGGTGTGGGCGTGGAGGGGCTCCACCTCTATAAAAAAAAAAAGCTCTCTGGATGGAGCACACCTCCGATACAGAGGCCATTTTGAAGGCTACCTGTAGCGCCGCCACCTATCGGAAATTCATAAGACTACAGGGGCTAAAGCGGCAATATTCCACTGTGATTCAAAACAAATTCCATTTTTGTAACCTAAATTGGCCGAGGAAAAACATGTATCGCATTACTTATTGAACACACCTCGTATTTGACTACGAACGGCACCTGTACAATATGTCATGCATATTGGCTCTGTCGATTTTCCCGCTTAGCTGACGCAAGTTGCAACACTTTGCCGCTAGATAGCTCCGAACGGAAGTATGTAAGATGGCGGTGTAACGTAACTATGTCGGCGCGTGAGAAAAAGCTTGCTGTAATCGAGTTTCCAACAGCAGAAAACGAGCGTCCAATTGAAATCCATTGAAGAATGGAAGCTATGTACGGTGGTGATTGTATCGGCGTCGGTAATGTGTGACGTTGGGTTGTTTGTGTTCACAATGAAAGAAACGGTGGTGCTAATCTCAACGTGTGTGACGGAAATATTTACAAAACTTAAGGAATATCTTCGAGGAGTTCATCTTGACGATGATGAAGCGGCGTAAGCAGAGGTGAAGTAGTGGCTCCGCCAACAGATTGAAACATGCCCCACTGGTGCTTACAACAAACTGGTCGCTCGTTGGGAGAAATGTGTTCATCGGCAGAGTGATTTTGTTGAGAAATAAATACAGAGACACGAAGAATAAAGTTGCAGGATGGTAATAAATATTTTTTATTTAATAGCTTTAAGTCCCCGGGCGGGAACAACTCAAGAGGATGTCGTTATCAGGAGAAAGAAAACTGGCGTTCTACGGATCGGAGTGTGGAATGTCAGATCCCTTAATCGGGCAGGTAGGTTAGAAAATTTAAAAAGGGAAATGGATAGGTTAAAGTTAGATGTAGTGGGAATTAATGAAGTACAGTGGCAGGAGGAACAAGACTTCTGGTCACGTGACTACAGGGTTATAAACACAAAATCAAATAGGGGTAATGCAGGAGTAGGCTTAATAATGAATAGGAAAACAGGAATGCGGGTAAGCTACTACAAACACCATAGTGAACGCATTATTGTGGCCAAGATAGATACGAAGCCCAAGCCTACTACAGTATTACAAGTTTATATGCCAACTAGCTCTGCGGATGGCGAAGAAATTGAAGAAATGTATGATGAAATTAAAGAAATTATTCAGATAGTGAAGGGAGACGAAAATTTAATAGTCATGGGTGACTGGAATTCGAGTGTAGAAAAAGGGAGAAAAGGAAACGTAGTAGGTGAATATGGATTGGGGCTAAGAAATGAAAGAGGAAGCCGCCTCGTAGAATTTTGCACAGAGCACAACTTAATCATAACTAACACTTGGTTTAAGAATCATGCAAGAAGGTTGTATACATGGAAGAACCCTGGAGATACTAAAAGGTATCAGATAGATTATATAATGGTAAGACAGAGATTTAGGAACCAGGTTTTAAATTGTAAGACATTTCCAGGGGCAGATGTGGACTCTGACCACAATCTATTGGTTATGACCTGTAGATTAAAACTGAAGAAACTGCAAAAAGGTGGGAATTTAAGGAGATGGGACCTGCATAAACCGACTAAACCAGAGGTTGTACAGTGTTTCAGGGAGAGCATTAGGGAACGATTGACAAGAATGGGGGAAAGAAGTACAGTAGAAGAAGAATGGGTAGCTTTGAGAGATGAAATAGTGAAGGCAGCAGAGGATCAAGTAGGTAAAAAGACGATGGCTAGTAGAAATCCTTGGGTAACAGAAGAAATATTGAACTTAATTGATGAACGGAGAAAATATAAAAATGCAGTAAATGAAGCAGGCAAAAAGAAATACAAACGTCTCAAAAATGAGATCGACACGAAATGCGAAATAACTAAGCAGGGACGGCTAGAGGACAAATGTAAGGATGTAGAGGCCTATCTCAGTAGGGGTAGGATAGATACTGCCTACAGGAAAAGACAACTTTGAAGGAAAGAGAACCACTTGTATGAATATCAAGGGCTCAGATGGAAACCCAGTTCTAAACAAAGAAGGGAAAGTAGAAAGGTGGAAGGAGTATATAGAGGGGCAGTACAAGGGCGATATACTTGAGGACAATATAAAGGGAATGGAAGAGGATGTAGATGAAGATGAAATGGGAGATACGATACTGCGTGAAGAGTTTGACAGAGCACTGAAAGACCTGAGTCGAAACAAGGCCCCCGGAGTAGACAACATTCCATTGGAACTACTGACGGCCTTGGGAGAGCCAGTCTTGACTAAACTCTACCATCTGGTGAGCAAGATGTATGAAACAGGCGAAATACCCTCAGACTTCAAGAAGAATATAATAATTCCAATCCCAAAGAAAGCAGGTGTTGACAGGTGTGAAAATTACCGAACAAACAGTTTAATAAGCCACAGATAAAAAAACTAACACGAATTCTTTACAGACGAATGGAAAAACTAGTAGAAGCCGACCTCGGGGAAGATCAGTTTGGATTCCGTAGAAATACTGGAACACGTGAGGCAATACTGACCTTACGACTTACCTTAGAAGAAAGATTAAGGAAAGGCAAACGTACGTTTCTAGCATTTGTAGACTTAGAGAAAGCTTTTGACAATGTTGACTGGAATACTCTCTTTCAAATTCTAAAGGTGGCAGGAGTAAAATACAGGGAGCGAAAGGCTATTTACAATTTGCACAGAAACCAGATGGCAGTTATAAGAGTCGAGGGACATGAAAGGGAAGCAGTGGTTGGGAAGAGAGTGAGACAGGGTTGTAGCCTATCCCCGATGTTATTCAATCTGTATATTGAGCAAGCAGTAAAGAAAACAAAAGAAAAATTCGGAGTAGGTATTAAAATCCATGGAGAAGAAATAAAAACTTTGAGGTTCGCCGATGACATTGTAATTCTGTCAGAGACATCAAAGGACTTGGAAGAGCAGTTGAATGGAATGGACAGTGTCTTGAAAGGAGCATATAAGATGAACATCAACAAAAGCTAATCGAGGATAATGGAATGTAGTCGAATTAAGTCGGGTGATGCTGAGGGAATTAGATTAGGAAATGAGGCACTTAAAGTAGTAAAGGAGTTTTGCTATTTGGGGAGCAAAATAACTGATGATGGTCGAAGTAGAGAGGATATAAAATGTAGACTGGCAATGGCAAGGAAAGCGTTTCTGAAGAAGAGAAATTTGTTAACATCGAGTATAGATTTAAGTGTCAGGAAGTCGTTCCTGAAAGTATTTGTATGGAGTGTAGCCATGTATGGAAGTGAAACATGGACGATAAATAGTTTGGACAAGAAGAGAATAGAAGCTTTAGAAATGTGGTGCTACAGAAGAATGCTGAAGATTAGATGGGTAGATCACATAACTAATGAGGAAGTATTGAATAGGATTGGGGAGAAGAGAAGTTTGTGGCACAACTTGACCAGAAGAAGCGATCGGTTGGTAGGACATGTTCTGAGGCATCAAGGGATCACCAATTTAGTATTGGAGGGCAGCGTGGAGGGTAAAAATAGTAGAGGGAGACCAAGAGATGAATACACTAAGCATATTCAGAAGGATGTAGGTTGCAGTAGGTACTGGGAGATGAAGCAGCTTGCACAGGATAGAGTAGCATGGAGAGCTGCGTCAAACCAGTCTCAGGACTGAAGACCACAACAACAACAACAAGAATGTTTACATAAAAAAATTCGGAGGCCTTACTTTTCAGCAAGCCCTCGTAGTTGTGAGTGCATTATGTCGGACCTTAGTGACTTGGAGCGTGGAAATATTGCTGCTGCTCGTATAGTGAGTGCCTCCGTAACCAAGACAGCAGAGACGTTTCATATTTAAAGATGCACCGCGTCGAATAACTGAACTCCACACATGGAAAGCAGAAGAACATCATCCTCTTAAGTCACAACGAGGACGAAATTGTGTGGCGATTGATCTTGACAGGCGCTCATTGGAGAAGTTCGTGACGAAAGTAAGAGGACGTCAGCTGCAAAACTCGCTGCCGACTTGAATGTCCCACGCCCGAACCCTGTCAGCACCAAGTTAACACTAAGGGAGCTCCGTAAGCGGGGAATTCCAGATTGCACGACGTGCTGGAATTCCAAAGTAACTCGCAAGTGCTGCAAATGCCCGCAACAGAAAAATATGGTGACGAAACCATATAATCTGGGTTGTGGAGCAATGAAAGAATATCGTTTGGTCGGATGAGTCTAGCTGCATACTGTTTCCAACTTCCGGCCGAGTTTACGTCCAAAGAGTGAAACACAGAAGTGGGTACAGTGATGGTTTAGGTAGCCACATCGTGCTATCCCACGGATCCCCATACTCTGCAAGGTCTTATAACCGCCGAGGATTATGTGACCATATTGGCTCATCAGGCACATCCCATGGTACAATGTTTGTTCCCCAATGGAGATGGTGCTGTGTTGAAAGACGACTGGGCCCCTGTCACACGGCTCGCATCGTCCATCACTGGTTTTGTGAGCGCCAAGATGGACTGTCGCATCTCCCCTGGCGAACACAGTCAATAGGTCTCAACATTATTGAGCCTTTGTGGAATGTTTTTGGAGAGAAAGGTGCGTGATCGCTACCCAGCTCCTTCGTCGTTACCTGGACTTGCCGCTGTTTTGAAGGAGGGATTGTAGAGGATTCTCTTGAAAGCCTTACAGGACCTGTGCTTATCTTTTCAGAGACGACTGCGGGCTATTTTGAATCACAACAGTTATCCTACACCACGTTAGATATGGTAACGTGTTTTGATTGGCGTTACCATATTTCTGTCCACCCTTTGCATCTGTAAGTCAGTTACTCACAAATGTGTATTTCATCTCTAAAGATACATTATTCCAGTTTGATACATGACGTGTGGTGATAATACTGCATACTATCACACTACACTTTCGTAAAGTGCACTGCGACAATAAATTTTCCTTTTAAGTTCGTCAGTAATTACATCACCATGTTTCAATGCTCAAAATAGAGTGGACTGATATAATTACAAACGAAGAAGACCTTAAAAAAGTGGACGAGACGAGAAGCTTGTGAAAGCCAGCTGTTAAGAGTGCAACCTACTGGCCATCTAATGAGATGTGAGGCACTCCTGAACACAACGTTAATGGAAAGAAAACTAAAGCAAAACCACAACTAAGGCACATAGACCAAATTTTCAAGGGTATGAGATGTAAGACATACGGAGAAAAGAAGAGGAAATGGGAAATACGTGAAGAGTGGAGATGTGCTGCCAACTTAACTGCTACCAACCAATCCGCCGACTGATCGCCACAGAAGAAGAATAAATGTGACATTTCTTCCGGTCATGGATTCCCTCTTCAAGCTTGTAAATCGCGCCTGCCCTCTATTCTTCGTTTGGTGTCTTCTATACGATGATAACAGTGTGACTCTCCTAGTGTTCGCAAATTTCTTTAGTTAGCACATAGTAGTAAACTGCTCTGACAAGGCGCTAAAACTCATTGTTGTTAACTGTATCTTTAGAACAGAAACAAAGACCAAACTCAGTGCAAATTATCCAAAGAGTATGTTTCTAGTATGTTACTTCTATAATTTATGTTTAAAATGATACAGTAACCCTTAACCAAGCGTCAACTTTCTTGAAACTGAAAAAAAATAAGCAAAAATCAAATACCGGTTGGGATAGTAAAGGGAGAGAGATAGAGAGAGTCTGAGAGAAGCACTCAATGTTGTATATATTATGACAGCCGGTCCTTGGTGCACAGGTACTTCATATGGAAAATCTACCAAGTCACCGACTGTGCTCTCTTCCACCACACGTGTACTCCAGGACTCCATATTTAAATCTGAGCCTTCTGTCGTAGCGACAATTTATACGAAGCACAAATCCTCCAGCTTCGACTTACGATGTTAGGAGGTTTCCCTCGGATGGCAAAACCATTCTCGAACTGGTGTCTCCCTACGAAATTTCATAATCGAAAACTCCTCCGCCGAAGTTCGGCTGAAAAGAATGCCCTTCAATATGCCACTTTTCCAACAGCCTGTCCTACCTTCGAATTTAAGGAAGGAAATGTATTAGAAATTAAATGCATGTGGCTCTAAGTGCCCTGCGTCCTTGATAAGGAAATTTAAGTAGGAAAACATCTGCCTATTAGAAGATGGGGAGTCAGCTGCGGCGTTGTATATCATTATGATTAAAACTAACACCTCCAAAAGCGTATGTGAGCGTTTAACGTCAACATAGCATTGCAATCTGGCTCGTGCAGAACTATAAACATAGCGACTAGTCCGTTAGCTGTAGGGGAAACGTGTCGCCTCTGTATATTTTTAAACCAAGAAAAATATAAGAAAGTACGTAAACGTTGCAGTCAATAATGTTAAACAGAGTTGGAGAAGGCTTGCAACTCCACATTACTGTATCACGTGTAGGAACTTGTTTCGTTCGCTTTCGATTTATGTGTAGATTAACCTTTGTCCCGTCATAGATTTTATAGCTCACACATTGTGATCTTTCTTCTTATTTATTGACTCAAGAAATCATCCAGTCAGTTAGTTTCCAATACTTAAAGACAGCAAGTTATACAAACTACATTGTAGTCCTACAGCCGCTCACACGCTCACACACATTGTTAGTAGTACAAGGGTTGCCCTGAAAGTAATGCATTCGCATTTTTTTTCTGAGCCAAAAACAATGCTATGAGTGCGAAACCGTTAGTATGTACACTCCTGGAAATGGAAAAAAGAACACATTGACACCGGTGTGTCAGACCCACCATACTTGCTCCGGACACTGCGAGAGGGCTGTACAAGCAATGATCACACGCACGGCACAGCGGACACACCAGGAACCGCGGTGTTGGCCGTCGAATGGCGCTAGCTGCGCAGCATTTGTGCACCGCCGCCGTCAGTGTCAGCCAGTTTGCCGTGGCATACGGAGCTCCATCGCAGTCTTTTAACACTGGTAGCATGCCGCGACAGCGTGGACGTGAACCGTATGTGCAGTTGACGGACTTTGAGCGAGGGCGTATAGTGGGCATGCGGGAGGCCGGGTGGACGTACCGCCGAATTGCTCAACACGTGGGGCGTGAGGTCTCCACAGTACATCGATGTTGTCGCCAGTGGTCGGCGGAAGGTGCACGTGCCCGTCGACCTGGGACCGGACCGCAGCGACGCACGGATGCACGCCAAGACCGTAGGATCCTACGCAGTGCCGTAGGGGACCGCACCGCCACTTCCCAGCAAATTAGGGACACTGTTGCTCCTGGGGTATCGGCGAGGACCATTCGCAACCGTCTCCATGAAGCTGGGCTACGGTCCCGCACACCGTTAGGCCGTCTTCCGCTCACGCCCCAACATCGTGCAGCCCGCCTCCAGTGGTGTCGCGACAGGCGTGAATGGAGGGACGAATGGAGACGTGTCGTCTTCAGCGATGAGAGTCGCTTCTGCCTTGGTGCCAATGATGGTCGTATGCGTGTTTGGCGCCGTGCAGGTGAGCGCCACAATCAGGACTGCATACGACCGAGGCACACAGGGCCAACACCCGGCATCATGGTGTGGGGAGCGATCTCCTACACTGGCCGTACACCACTGGCGATCGTCGAGGGGACACTGAATAGTGCACGGTACATCCAAACCGTCATCGAACCCATCGTTCTACCATTCCTAGACCGGCAAGGGAACTTGCTGTTCCAACAGGACAATGCACGTCCGCATGTATCCCGTGCCACCCAACGTGCTCTAGAAGGTGTAAGTCAACTACCCTGGCCAGCAAGATCTCCGGATCTGTCCCTCATTGAGCATGTTTGGGACTGGATGAAGAGTCGTCTCACGCGGTCTGCACGTCCAGCACGAACGCTGGTCCAACTGAGGTGCCAGGTGGAAATGGCATGGCAAGCCGTTCAACAGGACTACATCCAGCATCTCTACGATCGTCTCCATGGGAGAATAGCAGCCTGCATTGCTGCGAAAGGTGGATATACACTGTACTAGTGCCGACATTGTGCATGCTCTGTTGCCTGTGTCTATGTGCCTGTGGTTCTGTCAGTGTGATCATGTGACGTATCTGGCCCCAGGAATGTGTCAATAAAGTTTCCCCTTCCTGGGACAATGAATTCACGGTGTTCTTATTTCAATTTCCAGGAGTGTATTATTTGAAGTCTCCTGCGTGAGCGTGCTAACTTTCCTACACTTCCGACAAATATCGTAGCTGCAGGACAGATTCAAATTGGGGTCTGTAGGTGATGTACGTTGCAAGTAACATGCCGTCATTGAATTTCTCACTGCAGAGAAAGATACTGTGGGGAATATTCAGAAGCGCTTGTGCAAAGTCAGTGGAGCATCTGCTGTCTAACACAAGTACAGTTAGCCGCTGGGCACGACGGGGGAGGTCATCAGAAGGCGGTTCGGCGGATCTCCACGATTTTCAGTGGTCGGGGAGACCATCGACGGCGGTCACATCTGACATGTTGCAGTGAGCTCGATGTCACTCGCGAGGACAGAGGCAGTTAGCGCCGCATCTGTCAATTAGCAAAGGAACTACACACAGTGAAGCACTGGTTCCGCCACCAGGAAATTTGGAAATTTATGGTAGGACCTTATGGGACCAAACCGCTGAGATCATCGGTCCCTAAGCTTACACACTACTTAATCTAACTTACGCTAAGGACAACACACACACATCCATGCCCGAGGGACGACTCGAATCTCCGGGCCACCCGTTGTGGCCGTGCGGTTCTGGGCGCTTCAGTCTGGAACCGCGTGACCGCTACGGTCGCAGGTTCGAATCCTGCCTCGGGCACGGATGTGTGTGATGTCCTTAGGTTGGTTAGGTTTAAGTAGTTCTAAGTCATAGGGGACTGATAATCACAGAAGTTAAGTCCCATAGTGCTCAGAGCCACTTTTTTCGAATCTCCGACGTGGGGAGCCGCGCGGACTGTGACAAGTTCTCCACCAGGACATGTTTTGGTACCGACAGTGCATGCACACCCTTGTTTCGCGCTGGAGGAATGACATAGACCGGGATGGAGATTACGTGGAAAAATAGGGTGTGTAGCTAAAACACCATTCTTTCGTGTGTGTAATACTGATTTTGTTCAACAAAGAATTGTTGAAGAAACAAATGCGGTGCATTACTTTCTGGGCAATCATCGTATATACATCTAGAAAACAATATTTTAAACATCATACGTTTACTCACCTAGAGGCTAAAATGTTGAATACGTATTTGTATTGCATCACATAATTTTTACCTAACAAACAATTCACACCAGCAAGTAAAAGATGTTTATATTTCAGCAGATTTGGTAGTAAATCATTCGTTTCTTATGTTCGCAAAGAGCAGATAGTGATCGTTAGTGTCTTCCTCCCATTATCTCCCGCACAGGAATGAAACCAACAACGGCGTTGTTTAAACCTTCTGTGGTTAAAGCACAGGCGTAACATTGCCGAGAGAAAGGTGTTTCGATAGACACCCGAGTGGTGCCGCGTCGCGCTGTGCGTTTTAATCTACTTGTGCATCACTCAGACGTAAAAGTCGCATTTATAAAGAGAGGTTATTGACTTTTCTCTTCTGTAGCCAACTTCTGCAAATAAAATGTGCAAGAGAATTAAAGGATCACTTTTCCGTGACTCAGTAATTCCCACCCACTGCGACACTTGAGTTTGAAATTTGCCTGGAAGGTGCCTACAACCTTCCCCTGTAATGGAGCAACAGCGTGGCGCCTGCGACGTCACCCACGGGCTCGCTTCAAAGAGCAAGGTGCCGACACCGGTGAAAAAAAGGTCACAGCTCCAAATTTCGCGTGAGGAGTAAGGTGGGTTAATGATGTCACATTGGCACCAAATTTCACCAAAACTCTTCCCAGTGCTATCACGGACGTGTCACGTGATCTGGAAATCATAACACCCACCCCTTCCCACATTTCACCCCTTCGTTTGACGCCTCTGCGATGGAAGTCACGCGCAGCGTTGAAATCTCGTGGTTCTCTTACGAGTGGCCGTGGAAACCATTCCAGACACACAGCCGTTGAGAACTGACACGAAAAGGCCGCAGAGGGTGGTATAAAGGCCGTTAATGAAATCACCCTTTTCCCTGAGGCGTTGATTCCCACACATTTCGCAATCGAAAACGACAGTTCGCAATAGGAAGCCGTTCTTCAGAAACATTCACACTGCTGATACCTTGAGCTGTTGGAGTACTAGTCTAAGGACACTGTGGGGTTCCATCCCCCTCGAAAGTGACCACAGCCATTTGTAGCGCAGTTCGACCGCAGTTTTGGCTCCCGTGTACCGGTTGAGCCACTAGGGACGTGCAAACCCATTCGAAGACATTTGAGCGTGATCTGAAGAAGCTAAGGATGCTTATGCTTTCTCAGCCTTCCTGCTTCGTGTCCTCCTATGGCGTGAGCAAGGAGGGATGCGACATTGACACATGCGTGAATAAAATGACAACAAGTCTCTTTGAGACATCCCAGTTCGGCAAAACCCTCGGTAGTAGTTGTCTACCTTTATTGAGTGTTGTGGGTTGGCAGGAGAGCCAACACCGGTTTTGAGAGGAAGCCGAAAGGCACGCGTTTTAGCTCACGCAGGCTGGCGTAAGGTCTGGAACAGGACAAGGAAATTAGACTGTATAAAAATGGACGTAGCTGGTGGAATACTTAACTTTAATCCATAAATGGTGAACATCGCTCTTGACGGTACATGTTTTACAGCATCAGTAGTAACTGGTAATGGCGCCTTGCTAGGTCGTAGCAAATGACGTAGCTGAAGGCTATGCTATCGTCTCGGCAAATGAGAGTGTATTTTGTCAGTGAACCATCGCTAGCAAAGTCGGTTGTACCACTGGGGCGAGTGCTAGGAAGTCTCTCTAGACCTGCAATGTGGCGGCGCTCGGTCTGCAATCACTGATAGTGGCGACACGCGGGTCCGACGTATACTAACGGACCGCGGCCGATTTAAAGGCTACCACCTAGCAAGTGTGGTGTCTGGCGGTGACACCACATTGAGAATGTTAAAAACGTACCTGTAAAGGCACATCCCGTGACGAGAGTGCCACAGGCCTCTGGCGGGCTACGCTGTTGCTCTTTCGCCGCTACTCTGCTGCTCTCGCTCCTGACAGCAGGTCATCCGGAATCACAGAGTGCGTCGAACGGGTTGCCGGTCTGCTTGTGCCAACGGCGTCGTCACAGGTACATTCTTCATTTTTAAAATTCTCAGTAAAGATGGGTGGGCGCCACCGAGAGTTTTGATGCACAGGGGGAGGGGACCTCATAAAGGGACCATTTTCCACATTATTGCGTATGTCGATGTCGCATCCTTCATGAGTACTTCCGCGTTCGTCCTATTATAATGGAGAATTCCGTGCTTCGTATGAGCCGGCGTCCTACATACGAAACCACCGAATGTTCATACAGAAGAGCGTGCTGGTGTAGAATTATAGTCACTGGAGAAATTAAATGCGTTCGTCCCCGTAGACTCAGCGATGTTTGTAACTACAGTTCAACCTCTTGCCCCGAAAATATCGGATATACTACGTTTGAGTACCTGAATATCCAATTAAAGACGCACTACTAATCATTACGCGCCCGCCCACTTAACATGCTGTTGTCTTTTCCCATACCTTGAACACACACACACACACAAAATTGTCATCATAATCATCTAGAGAAAATGCCTTGTCGCAGCAATCACTCTCCCTATTTTGTTCAAAAAATTGTTTCAAATGGCTCTGAGCACTATGGGACTTAACGTCTGAGGTCATCAGTCCCATAGAATTTAGAACTACTTAAACCTAACTAACCTAAGGACATCACACATATCCATGCCCGAGGCAGGATTCGAACCTGCGACCGTAGCGGTCGCGCGGCTCCAGACTGAAGCGCCTAGAACCGCTCGGCAGCACCGGCCGGCCCCTATTTTGTGCAATCCTCTTCAATTATAGATAATTTTCTTTCTTTCCCGAAATTACTCTTTCTCAACATAGCTCTTGATAACTATTATATGTAAATAAATGCCCAGAAAGCTTCTTCCTTCCTTCTTGAGTAAACTTTTCTGATGGACTGTCGCAGAAAGCTATGGAAAGACATTCTTCTCTTTCAAAGCATCTACACTGCATTATCTCCGCCTGGTTAGTTCTCATTCAACAACATGGGGGTCGTCGATCTAATTACAATCGTAGAATTGATCGTCTATCATCGTTTTGTTCCAAATGTTGCAGTCTGAGTGTGGTAGTGAAAACTGATGAAATTCCAGGTGCAACATAAAAACTTTAATTAATTTTCTGCCCATCTCATTTACTGACCTTATAGTCCTACGCAGGTAACCACAGTCCGCCCTCGTGGTCTCGCGGTAGCGTTCTCGCTTCCCGAGCACGGGGTCCCGGGTTCGATTCCCGGCGGGGTCAGGGATTTTTCCTGCCTCGAGATGACTGGGTGTTGTTGTGTCGTCTTCATCATCGTCAGTCATCCCCATTACGGTCGGAGCAAGGCAACGGCAAACCACCTCCATTAGGACCTTGCCTAGTAAGGCATCTCCCGCATCGTTCCCCTACGCTCTGTAAAGAGCCATGGGACTTCATTTCAATTTCCAGGTAGCCACAATAGTTACGAATCCATGAGAATCTACAGCAAATAATAATGAAATTATTATTCGCTGGTCTTTAATTTAAGTACCACAGGCATACAAAGAGGTGAAGTAAGTAATGGGGTACCTCCTAACATCGTGTCAGACCCCCTTTTGGACGTTGCATGGACTCAAAATGTTGCTGAAGTCTCCTGAAGAAATACTCAACATTGCTGCGTCTATGGCCGTCCATAATTGAGAAAATATTGATAGTGCAAAATTTTGTACACAAACTGATCTCCCACAAATATTCGATGGCATTCAGATTGGGCGATCTTGTCTGGCCAAACCATTCACTCGAATTGTCCAGAACGTTTCCAAATCTACCGCAATAATTGTGGCCCGCTGCCGTGGGTCACTCTTGTTTGGGAAAATGAAGTCCATAACTGGCTGCAAATGATCTCCAAGTAGCACAACATAATCATTTCCAGTCAATGATCGGTTAAGTTGGACCAGAGGACCCAGTCCATTCGATGCAAACTGAGCCCACACCATTATGGAGCCACCACCAGCTTGCACATTGCTTTGTTGACAACTTGGGTCCATAGCTTCGTGGGATCTGAACCACAGTCGAGACCTACCATCAGCTCTAAGCAGCTGAAATCGGGACGCATCTAATAAGTCCACGGTTTTCCAGTCGTCTAAGAGGCAACCGTTATGGTTACGAAGCCAGGAGGGGCGCTGCAGGCGAAGTCGAGTTGTTAGCAAAGGCACTAGCATCGGTCGTCTGCCTCCATATCCCTGAAGTGTCGGCAGAATTGCCAACACTGTTTTTAGAGGAGGCCGAAATGCACGCTATAAGCTCACGCAGGCTGGCGTGAGCTCTGAAACAGGATACGTAATGAATGCTATAAAGAAAAGTACGTAGCTACTGGAATACTTAACTTTAATCAACATTTGTAGAACATCGCTCTTGATGATACATAAATATTATAGCAATTGAATACGGCGCCTAGCTAGGTCTTAGCAACTGTAGCTGAAGGCTATGCTAACTATCGTCTCGGCAAATGAGAGCGTAATTCTCAGTGAACCATGGCTAGCAACGTCGGCTGTACAACTGGGGCGAGTGCTAGTACGTGTCTCTAGACCTGCCGTGTGGTGGCGCTCGGTCTGCAATTACTGACAGTGGCGACACGCGGGTCCGTCGTATACTAGCGGACCGCGGCCGATTTAAAGGCTACCACCTAGCAAGTGTGGTGTCTGGCGGTGACACCACAATCCCACCAACGCCAAATCTCACCACACTATCCTAACGGATACGCACGTCGATGGTCCCACATTGATTCCTGAGTTTATTTCACGAAGTGCTGCTTGTATGTTATCACTGTCAACTCTATGCAAACGCCGCTGTTCTCGGTGGTTAAGTGAAGGCCGTTGGCCACTGCGTTGTTCGTGATGAACAACGCAGTGGTACTCTCGGCACACTCTTGACGCTGTGGATCTCGGAATATTGAATTCCTTAACGATTTCCGATACGGAATGTCCCATGCGTCTAGCTCCCACTACAATTCAGCGAACAAAGTTTGTTAATTCCCGTCATGCAGGCCATAATCATATGAGTACAAATGAGAGCTCCGCTAATGCACTGCCCTATTATACCTTGTTTAAGCGATACTACCACCATCTGTGTATGTGATATCGCTATCCCATGACTTCCGTCACCTCAGTACCGATGGATAGTATTTCGCGTGACCAGAAGTACATTAGCTTACAAGGAAAAACTGAAGACAGACACCTAAAGAAGACGCATAAAAATGTAAACAAAAAGTCCATCAGCTGTCTGTAGTTGTGAGGTACATGTACATACAAACAAATGATTATAATTTCATAAAAATTGGACGATTTATTCAAGAGAAATAGCTTCACAAATTGAACAAGTCAGTAACGCATTGGTCCACCTCTGTCTCTTTTTCAAGCAGTTATGCCCCTTTGCACTGATTGATAGAATTGTTGGATGTCCTGAGGGATTTGATGCCATATTCTGTCCAATATGTGCCATAGGTCGTAAAAATTCCTAGCTGGATTGGAGGCTCTGCCCATAATGCTCAAAACATTCTCGATTGGGGAAAGATCCGACGATGTTGCTGGCAAGGCAGGGTTTGGCAAGCACAAAGGCAAGCAGTAGAAACTCTCGCCGTGTGCGGACGCGCATTGTATTGCTGAAATGTAGCTCCTGGAGGGTTTGCCATGAAGGGCAACAAAACTGGGCGTACCGCTTGATCTGAAAGGGTGCCGCGTATGACAACCAAAGGGGTCCTGCTACGAAAAGAAATGGCTTCCCACACCATCACTTCTGGTTGTCGGGCCATGTAACGGGTGACAGTCAGATTGGTTTGCCATGACTCACCGGGATAGCTCTAGATACGTCTTCGCTAGTCATCGGGGCTCAGTTCGAAGCGGTAATCATCACTGAAAACATTTCTACTCCACCCAATGCGATTCAAGTCTGAAGACGTGTCTTGAGGCGCCAAGGAGAGCGGTGGGTTACCAACCTGACCCTCGCCCGTCATACAGTCCGGCAATCAAGAGTGATCGTCTGGGGTGGCATTTCTTTTCGTAGTAGGACCACTTTGACTGTCACACGCAGCACCCTTACAGTACAGCGATATTGCGACGTTATTCTACGCCCCGTTTTGTTAGTCTTCATGACAAGTGGTTCTGGGGTTACATTTCAGCAAGACAAAGCCCGCCCGCACACAGCGAGAGTCTCTACCGCTTGACTTCTTTCTTTCCTAACCCTACCTGGTCAACAACGTCGCAGGATCTATCCCTAATTGAGAACAATTGGAGCATTATGGGCATGGTCCCCTGACCAACTCAAGATTTTGACAATCTAACGCGCCAGTTGCACAGAATCTGGCACGATATCCCTCACGACGTCGAACAACTCTGTTAATCTACGCCAAGCCGAATAACTGCTTACATAAGGGCAAGAGGTGAACCAGTGCTTTATTATTATTATATAACGTAAATTTTTAATGTCATTTTGTGTTAAATAGTTCAAATGGTTCAAATGACTCTGAGCACTATGGGACTTAACTTCTAAGGTCATCAGTCCCCTAGAACTTAGAACTACTTAAACCTAACTAACCTAAGGACATCACACACATCTATGCCCCAGGCAGGATTCGAACCTGCGACCGTAGCGGTCACGCGGTTCCAGACTGAAGCGCCTAGAACCGTACGGCCACATCGGCCGGCCCCCACCATCTGGTATCAATGCATTACCTTATAATCCAATATATATAATCATTTTCATAGTACACTTGATATTATAGATGAGTAGGACACAAGACAGGACATAGATAATGTCCGTTTGACGTCAACAGTGTGTAACATTTTACTTTTTTTGAATAGGACAATGTTCCTCTCCAATAATTTTTAGATTAGATACAATAAGCTTACGCTTCAAGAGAATTCGCTTGTATTTTTCAATATGCGGTCTGTTGTCGGTTTGAAGGCCTTCCATAACATCGGCAACGTAGTGCAACTCCACCGAGAGCTGTCTGGAGTAGGGTGGAGATAGCAATGTGAAAGTTGCGAGCTGTCGAAGACGATCTTCATATTCCTAATGCGATTAGGACATCATATACTCTTGACGACGTTTAGCACCTGTGCGGTCAGTCACCCAATTTCAGAATTCATTTTGAGTAATCCTGCTAAATTCCCAAAATATTGTCTTTTTATATTGATGAGTAATATGGATAGTCGTCAAGTTCATGTGCCGTCTACAACGCAAATTTAATGTTACTATCCTAGGAACTAACCTGCAATACGTTTTGTATTTCATAATCGGAACTATCTGCATTAACCGTCATCAGAGCAATGTCAGGGAACAGAATGCAGCAGTGCCTACTTGAGGACCTGCTTGAGTCGTGTTCTAAGGAAAGGGTAGTTGCTGGTTCACATTATATTACACTAGCGAGAAGTACCGACTTTTCCTTTTCTCTGCAAACATCCAGAACTAAATTCAGTAACTAAATGCTAAGAATATATTTGCATTGTGCGAACTCAAAGATCAATAGATATGGATATAGATATAGATTTTTATATTCAAACCCATTCTCGTTCTGCGTTGGAATAAACATCATTCATTATTTGCTTGTTCTTGTTACGATTGTTATTGTCACATTCTCACCCGCAAGAGTCTTATGCTGATGCTGTATGAATAAATTATGCCATTGGATACAAAGCGGTTTAGTTTTGAGACCTAACCCACGAGGGGGGAAGGCACAGTGGTCTGCATCAGGAATTCCAAGCAATAAAACACAAAAAAAAACCAGGAAGGGTTCGAACAGCTACTTTCACGCAGAGACATGCATTTGGAATCTGTTCATCGTTACGGGGTCAAACAAGAGGGTAACATTACTGAAACAATGATCGGGCTACTTAGTATATAATAGAGCATACAGATTTCAAGGAGGAAACGTATGAAGACGCAGACTTCCTCGTTATCAATATGTGCGGCATATCTTTCGTGTTAACGAAAGTAAATTCCCGCTTTACCTCTTCTTACGTGTCAAATGAAATGAATGCCATGAGGAATAGAATATTTGTTGACTGCGTCTCTTCTTGCTTCCATCCTTACCAACATATTTCTTCATTCCCGTGGTAATCCGGACATTCTATGTGCATGCTGCAAACGATTGCAAGTGGACAAATTCGACATCGAGGTGCAAAGCGTTTGGTATCTTACATTATATTCAATTCGAATAAGCTTTCGGTGTATTTTTACTTCGTTTGTATTTTTAGATGATTATGAACGTTACGGAAATTTATCTCATATGCTTTATGTTGAATGAGAAACATTGAATGATCCGTTTTGCTTTCCCTACGTTGAAATGATATAATGTCGGCGTCAACAGCCTTCTTCCACGCCATAAGCTGAAACTTGTATCATTCTGGATTAATGATAATTGAATGTCTCATATGTATACATAGCCCACAAGGCGACGTCAGAAACCATCAGGGGAGAACGCCGCATAAAAACCAAACGTGCGCGCGCGTCTTCACTCTGAAGAACCGTATCGGAGAATCACGGCAAGCATTTCGCTGAAGAGCTGCCTCGTCAGAGAGCCGAGAAATGGCAGCGTCGTAGCAAGTATTTGTCAACACTCTGATAGTGCATTTACTTCCGGGTGTAGGTCGGCGTTACCTCGCTAAATTCACTTGACATTCGTTTTCCACATCGAAGACTCGTACGATATAATCCACTGCAAGATGACACAATTAGAAAGTATATTTAATTTCTGGACTCCAAGAACGGCGTTCTTCACATAAGTAACACCTGTTTGTGTGTGCATTCGGGAGGACGACGGTGCAATCCCGCGCCCGTCCATCCTGATTTAGGTTTTCAATGATTTCCCTAAATCGCTTCAGGCAAATGCCGGGATGGTTCCTTAGGAAGGGCACGGCCGATTTCCTTCCCCATCCTTCCCTAATCCGAGCTTGTGCTCTGCCTCTAATGACATCGTTGTCGACGGGACGTTAAAACAGTAATCTCCACCTCCTCTGTTTGTGTGTTTAAGGTTGCGTTTCGAGGCTCAGGCAACATCGCAGTGACTATAGTCCGCCTCTGGCCGCCAGTGTGTCGTTAGCTCAGAGGTTCCCTTGTGCGTTGCAGTGCTTGTACTATAAGTTCGAATCACGGTAGAAGCCGCTGACTACAACCTTTTATTTTCCATTTTAATTAATGGAGTTGCAAACTGCTAGTAAAAATTTCTTATGCGAAATCTGAAGAATGCCTTTAAACATCAATCTTCGTCCGATTTCGACTTAGTAAATTAAGTTAATATCATGGATTTCTGCTTTGCAAATTCCAAGGTGCTTCACTGTGAAATAGGTCCTGAAAAGATTCAAACCGACTGTCAACGATATAAATTTGAGCTTTGTTCGTCATATAGGTCTAACATGTCGGAAGGTTGTTTATGAAGTGCACATGTTCATTAATATAGTTCCCATCTTCTAAATTTTTGCAATAGCATTTAACTGTAGACGTTTTCTAACACCGGCGTTAGCAATTCCTTTCCGTTCTCTGAAACCTTCAAAACGACAAATTTTTCTGGTTTAAATCTGATGACCTTAACTATCACTTCCGATCAACAATAAATACTTCATGAACCCATACATGGAACTCCAAATGTGCAGTGTGCCTGCACTGCTACAGAGCATGCATTGCAAGGTATTCACACAGTTTATCGCATAGACTTACCATAAGGAATGAAACAAGAACTGTAATACACTTTACACCACAGACACTCACTCCGGCTTGACGAAAACATCCAAACATTGACCAAAAGTTGCACAAATAATTAAGTTTGAAAGGAAAAGAAACGAGGTATGAAGCATTTATAAATTCATCGAATGTAGTGAGGTGGTTTAATTTCGTCCCAGTCTATAAAATTAATTTCGGGCCATACTCAGCTCTTGCCGATTACCCGCAAGGGCGTCTGTCTCCGTTGCTTTTGAGCGTGAATGGAAATTGTAGAAATTTTCTGTGGAGCAACATTTAATAATAAAGCGTTTTAAATCATCAGAAGCGATGAGCGGTAGCAGGCGCTTTCGATAAAGAACGGGGGAGTGCAGCGCCGCTGCTGTCGCCACGGCCGCTGCCAGTAGCCAGCAAATGGATCCCGGAGCTTTGCCGCATACGGCGTCCAGAGGAGGACAGTCTGCAGGAAATCTGCCGCAAAATCGTTACTAGATAAAATTTTGATATCGGTGTGTCACAAAGCGAAATAGATTGAATCTGCGCTACCATTACATTCACGTTTTCATCATTCAGACAGAAGAGGCTATAAAAATATTTTATGCCAGCTGCTCTCGATCCACTGACATTATGAACAGAAACAACGCACGCTACCGCTAGACCACAGGCGTAATCAGCCTAGAGTCTCTCTATCTTGGGACAAGTTTTCCTCCAGGAAGTGCCGCAGTCTACAGTGTTGCCAGATTGTGCAGATAACCGGACTTAGAGAATTAGCGAGTTGGCCAGTTTTTTTGTCCCATGTCGCGATCGGCGCGGACTTAGCCTCTGAAGCGGCCGGCCGCCGGTCGAGTTTTATGTCAAAGAGTGTACATCAGTCACAATTTTTAAGCATTCAGTGGGATGTTCATTAACTTTAACTCTAGATGTTTTCCTTTTAAAATAATTCTTTCCGACGAATAGGTTAAACAAATCTGTTCATATGTTCATAATGAGCAGACATGTCTTACTCTTTTCCGCTTTTTATCTTTACCTTGAACACCAACACACGCACACAAACACACAACACACACATGCGCAAGAGCTCGCGCTCGCAAGGCTTATGTATGTACACACACAAAATTATGGCAATTATGTGATGTGATATCAGGTACATCATGGTGAGCCATATACCAGCTGTTTAAAATCTAGTGAACCACAAGATGAAGCTACTAAACGAGTCGTCTCTATCATGTATTAGCTCTTGCACCAAAAACGTATGCAATATGTTTTTTTTTATTATTTTTTCTAGGTTAAGGAAACTGCAGCCTACGTGATTACAGGTGGTGTCTCTGCTGACCATCGAACGGCTGAGTAAGAAACATACAGTTTAATTACACAATCTGCATACTGCTAAGAAAGGTCTTGCCTGGCACTCTAGAGCTGCTCTGAAAATTGTCTCTAACGAAAGCTGACTGCGGAAGCAAAATTAGCAAGTAACTTAAACACGGCCGCTTTCCAAAATTCGTGCTACGCGAAAGAGGGCCCCGGTATCGCTAAGTGCTCCGGGGCAATTTCTGGGCGGGACCCTCTGTGATTACTTGCTTGATCAGCCGTTTAATATGTTGAAAAAATGAGCAAACGAGTTCAGGCTACGGGGTCGCACCGGGCACGCCGCGTGACGTCACAGCTACTACCTGCTGGCCCCAGAGGCCGGCTCAACTCCGCCCTGAGGCGCAGCAACCGGGCAGTACTCGTTACTCGCGTGTGAGACGATGCTGGGTCTGGGGGACGGACATCTGCCAGGTCTGGTGAACAAGATGCAGAAGGAAGGGGAAGGGATGAGCCGTCTATTACAAATGTTTTTAATGTTATGTGTCACTCTGCAAGTTTCCACTCACGTTCACGGTGCAAAGAATACTTTCCATACTTTCATCTGCTAGTTGAGTCTCACAGTTTGGTTATGCAGCATATCTGCAAGCAAAACTTTCAAAGCAGAACCTTGTCAACGAATCAGGTCACTAGAGAGTTCGATTCGAATTTCACTTGGCCCTAGTGTATATGGACAAGGCACTCTTACCCCTTCTTGCTTGCTCGCTAGATTCAGAGTGTCCGCGCTGACTATTTACAGGAACACCTCATGGCAGTCGGATTTTGTATATATACACCGAAGAGCCAAAGAAACTGGCACACCTGCCTAGTATCGTGTAGGGCCCCCGCGTGCACGCAGAAGCTCCGCAACAAGACGCGTCATGGACTCGACCAATGTCTGAAATAGTTGTACAGGGAGTTGACACCATCAATGTTGCACGGCTGTCCATAAATCCGTAAGAGTACGAGGGGGTGGAGATCTCTTCTGAACAACACATTGCAAGGCATCCCAGATATGCTTAATAATGTTCACGTTTGGAAGTTTGGTGGCCAGCGGAAGTGTAACATATCAGAAGAGTGTTCCTGTAGCAGTTCTGGCCGTGTGGGGTGTCGCATTGTCCTGCTGGAATTCCAAAGTCCGTCGGAATATACATTGGACATGAATGGAAACAGGTGATCAGACAGGATGCTTACGTACGTGTCACCTGTCAGAGTCGTATCTGTATGTATCAGGGGTCCCATATCACTCCAACTGCGCACGCTCCACACCATAACAGAGACTCTACCAGCCTCAACAGTCCGTGGATTCACGAGGTTGTCTCCATACCCGTATACGTCTATCCGCTCGACACAAGTTGAAATGAGACTCGTCCGAGCAGGCAACATGTATCCAGCCATTAACAGTCCAATGTCGGTGTTGACGGGCCTAGGGAAGGCGTAGGGCATTGTGACGTGCAGTCATCAAGGACACACGAGTTGGCCTTCGGCTCCGAAAGCCCATGTAGATGATGTTTCGTTGAATGTTTCGTACGCTAACACTTGTTGTGGCCGAGCAATGAAATCTGCAGCAATTTGATGAAGGGTTGCACTTCTCTCACGTTGAATAATTCTCTTCAGTTGTCGTTGGTGCCATTCTTGCAGGATCTTTTTCCGGCCGCATCGATGGGATTTGATGTTTTACCGGATTCCTCATATTTATAGAACACTCGTGATATAGTCGTACAGGACAATCCCCACTTCATCGCTACCTCGGGAATGCTTTGTCCCATCGCACGTGCGCCGACTATAACAGCACGTTCACTCACTTAAGTCTTGATGACCTGCCATTTTAGCAGTAGTAACCGATCTAACAACTGCGTCAGACACTTGTTGTCTTACATAGGCGTTCGTTTTCCGACCGCAGTGCCGTTTTCTGCATGTTTGAACGCATCTGTATTTGAATACGCATGCCTATAGCAGTTTCTTTGGCCCTTCAGTATATATGGTATGTGAAGTACAGAACTCAAATATCAGTCACGTAATGCACGTCGATGCAGCTCTCAAACATTCTCGAGATAATCGATGCTGAAGTTTTCCAAAGATCTTTCATATCCGAAACCAAATTTATTTTTTCGCTGGCCCACCTGGCTCTGTAGTGGTTCAATTCCTGGCTATGACAATTTTTTAAATAAAGGTGCGTGTTCCACGAAAATTTACACGTGGCTAAAATACAAGAAGATGAAAAGAAATTAATTTGTTATGTCTTTATTTAATTTAAACAAGCTTTATTAAGAATATTTTATAAAGGTCGGTAATTCAGAATTTATATATGCAATGAAAACGGGTTTTATTGTCTGCAGTATGTAATTGAAAATAAGAAGTGCATTTGTCCCAAAACTGACATTTTCGAGGGCATGCTGAAAAGTTATGCCTCAGACTTTTTTATGAGGAAACTTTTAACGCATTTTAAATAAAACAAACTTAAGTTAGATTCTACATATTTATTCTTCATATCTACATTTTCATTTCTCAACACAGTCGCCCTGGCGACGAACACATTTCTCCCAGTGAGATATCAGCTTGTTGATACAGTCACTGAGAATCTTTGATTTTGTTGAAGAAGCAACAGCGTCACCTCTGCTTGCACCGCTTCGTCACTATCAAAGTGAAGTCCTCGATGACAGCGAAGCCAAGTGCCTGATTGTTGCAGAGTCTTCAGCACTCGTGTGGAGTTAAACTTTGTCATACTGAAGGAGATGGTGCTCTTCGAATTCGTGCTTTCAGGAACTCTATTACAGCACGCTGTTTCTCAGGCACCGACATAGTTACCTTATATGAATGCGTGGTGTCTGTTCTGTCGGACGTGTAATACCACGCATTGAAATAATTGATTCAACTCGATGGGCAATGAATCCACAGACTTCACTGTGGATGCAGATAAATTTTCAGTCTCCGGCAGGAATCTAAAATTAGCAATCATGGAAGACATGGGTGGGGACTGCGGATAGGTGGCGCTAGGTGGCAATGGGTAGTGGGGGAGGGGGGGGGGGGTGGTTCGGCCAGGGAGCGTGCTAAGGTGGTCCGCACATTTCTGAAAAATATCGTGTCCCGGTGGTCGACGCAGCTGCCATCATTACTCCCTTCTCTTTCCTTTCTCTCCCTCCACCTTCAGTTTATATAATAGTGACGTTACCCATCCACACGTTATACATTACAATTCGGAGCCCTCTAGCGACAGACGATTCCAACTTCCGTCAGCGAAGCAAGGAAATCGACGGAATAATATGCATGACACGTACTACCTCAACCGATACTGAGAACAGAATAAAAGAATTTGAGACATTACTATTCGGAACGCCCTTCTAGATATGTCTTAGATAGCGTAATTTCGATTAATTTTATACACAAGTGATGTAGGTGTTCAAATTGAACGGAAACAATGAAAAAATAATGGCCGAAACGAGACTCGCACCAGCGATCTAGCAGTTCCCAATCTCGAGCGCTACTGATTTCATCTTAATATATTTTACGCTTCACAGAAATGCTCGTGTAACATGCACCTTTGTTTGAAAGTTTGTATCGTCCGGGAATGGAACTCAGGATCCGTGTGTCGCAGGTGAGCAGTTTGGCGCAGACCCACATTTGCTATCGAAAAATATTCACCTTTCTTTAGGGTATTAAAGCAGCTCGGAAAACTTCAAAGTCGAATATCTCGAGAATTTTTGAGAGTTGCATCGAACTGCTTTCGGGAGACTGATATTTGATTTTTGAACCTCACGTTTCACAAATATAAAAAATTACAAAAATCGGATTGCCATGTGGTCTTCTTGTTATTAAAACTTCAGCCATGTTGTTTTGTAAATGATTTGGAATGGGCAACACTCAACTCTAATTTCAGGAATTTTGGTAACATCGGAAACGTGTCGACTCTCCAAGATCGAAAATATTCCACCACCAACAATCAAAGTTGTAATTCATGATGATCTTTGCGTATGACATGAATGGAATCATAGCTATAAATAGAGTGCCCCGGGAAACATCTGTGACATATGCGTACTACAAGCTGTTTCTGCAAAAAATTTCCCACAGGAAGATCTGACGTGTATGCAGCTGGTTTCCTTATTTTGCCCGATGATGCAAGACTGCATATTGCCCTACCAGTGAGACAAACGCTCGACAACTATGGATAGGAAATACTTTCGAATCCACCATACAGTCCTGACAAAAAAGCATTAGGCTTTGATTTGTTTCCGAAATTGAACAAACAACTCCGTGGTAAAGGTTTTGATACAGTGGGGTGAAGCAAGTAATCAAGTAGATCCATAAAGAAGGTGCCCTATCTGGAGTACAGAAGTTGCTTAAAACGTTGGGAAGCTTCGTAAGCAATAACGGAGATTGTGTTGAAGGCCTGTAAAGGTATTCTGTAAAATAAATTATTTTCTTTCATTCTGTCTTAGAGTGTGCAGAACTTTAGATATGACTCTCGTATATGGTAGTGAGCGAACTTTCATAGGCCACAGAATTTAGAAAGGGGCCGTTAATACGTGTTAGAGTGAGAACACGTTATATCCATGTTCTTCAACCCTTCCAACAAATGCGAATGTGTCTTTTCGTATAGAAAAGATGATGCAATGCAGATGGGAATTCGTTCTGTACAGCCTAATGCGTAATAGCGAAAGAATGAACTGCTAAAATATGATGTCTCGAAATCATCATGACTACAGCATGTGTCTCGAAGTTCTATGTGTTGTGGCGTAGCAAGACAGCCACGCCACTCGGAAGTAGCCGAAATGCACGCGTTACACACGCCGGCTGGCGTGAGGTCTGAAACAGGATACGAATGAATGCTATAAAGAAAAGTACGTAGCTCCAGGAATACTTAACTTTAATCCATCATTTGTATACAGGATTCTTGATGATACAAGTGAGACTCTCTCTAGAAATGGTTAATGGCGCCTTGCTAGGTCGTAGCCATGGACTTAGCTGAAGGCTATTCTAACTATCTCTCGGCAAATGAGAGAAAGGCTTCGTCAGTGTAGTCGCTAGCAAAGTCGTCGTACAACTGGAGCGAGTGCTAGTACGTCTCTCTAGACCTGCCGTGTGGTGGCGCTCGGTCTGCAATTACTGACAGTGGCGACACGCGGGTCCGACATGTACTAATGGACCGCGGCCGATTTAAAGCTACCACCTAGCAAGTGTGGTGTCTGGCGGTGACACCACACTATGCAACTTGCTACTTACCTTAATTAGGCTGAAAATCGTGTAGAAAGCTAGTAAACATTTCATCTGCTGAAGGCACTTTATAGTGTGAGAATGCTTCGAAGCGCAGGCCACTAAAACAACACAACTGACTGTTGCATCAGTATACTTCTCAACTGAAGATGCAGGGCTGCCCTACTACACTTACAGGTAGGACAAACGCTAGATTCGGATCTCTGCCTCGCGTGCACCTTTGCACCGGTCTCACTGTATAAAACAAGCTTTTCTCGTTTTTAAAATTTTATTAACATTCAGAGTATGCAAGGTGTTGCATAAAGTCCCAGGATCCTCTAAGTGTTCCGTGAGAGGAAAAGTTTCGCAACAGCTGAACATGAGGAACCGAACGAGATGGCGCGTGTCATTGACAAAGTGCGGCGATCGTACTCTGCATTTGAAAGGGAACCACGCTGCAACAATCATTGCTGAGAGGGTGGTGGTGCACCATTATACGAAACAGAGATTTAGGTGGTGCAGACTCTTCCATTGTGGTCAAACTTGTCTGAATGACGAAACATCGAATTGGCACACTAACTCTGTGAAGCACTGGGAACCGCATGAACGGTGCAGCACCTGTTGCTCGAAGATCGGCGTGTCAAAACCGAGACGTGGAACAGATGAGTCAGTCATGAATCTGGTTTCAACATTCTGAAGTTACTCTCGCATTTTCAGCAGTTGTAGGCGTTTATATTGTTTTTAGTAATAAAATGACATACTTAAGTTTAGTATTATTTAAATATAAAATACTCTAGAAGAGTAATAAGTAAAGGAATAAAATAATGTAACGTTGTACACTGTTTCGGTCTATATAAGCTACTACACGACATTGTCAGCTCACTTCTTTTTCTCTCTGACAGCACTTATTGCTCGGTGTTGTCGTTAATATATCTGTGGTGTGTAAAGAAAGTATTGAAAATGAAACAAAGTTTATTGTAACCAAAGATAACCCTACGCCAAATCGTCACTAATTCCATCCTACGAAATAATTACCTCCCAGAGTTGAAACAATAGAGAAAAAGAGAAATATTAATTAACTGTTCATTAAATATCATTAAGAAGCGACTTTCAACTAAATGGGCTGTGAGAGTTTAAGAAGTGATTTTAATCAGAATTTATTTAGTGTGTACAGTTTGCTACGAACCACAAAAACATTTACAGTCACCACAGTCGTATGTTAGCTTTAAAGTTCAATAGGATGCAGATAATAAAATCTCGGGTCAAATTTTACGTAAGGTAGGCAGAACTTCTTCTGATAATTAATTAAATCATATCTGTGCACCGTGCATGTTAGGAAAGAGCAAAAGTTTAACATCATAAAAGTATTTATCTGAATCTTAACGCACACCGTTGTAAACAATCGACGCAGTTTGTTATATAGCGTGTGAATAAACAGTGCATTAGTAACGCATCACACGCAGTGCATATTAAAAACTATTAAAACAATATACATGCATCAAAAATTTTTTGCATCACCCCGGTTTCCATAACTCCTGAAGATAGACGTTGACTGTGGATATTGTATCACAGACACAGTCCTTTTGACTGTTCAGAGATGCCACTAAACCCGACCAAAGTTGTAAACAACCCATGCATGACCAGCGCCTATTAGACGGAGGGGGTCCGACAGCCGATCAGTTCCAGTCATTCCAAAAGGAAGGAGGTACACGGCTCGTATTGTCTGTAGTTCAACCATGCCTAGACTATCAATACGGCGGTTCGATCGCGTCCGCATTGTTACTTTGTGTCAGGAAGAGCTCTGAACAAGGGAAGTGTCCAGGCGTCTCGGAGTGAACGAAAACGATGTTGTTCGGATATGGAGGAGATACAGAGAGACAGGAACTGTTGATGACAAGCTTTGCTCAGGCCGCCCAAGGGCTACTACTGCAGTGGATGACCGCTACCTAAGAATTATGGCTCGAAGGAACCCTGACAGCCACGACACTATGTTGAATAATGCTTTTCGCACAGCCACAGGACGTAGTGTTACGACTCAGATTGTGTGCAATAGGCTACATGATGCGCAACTTCATTCCCGACGTCCATGGCGAGATCCAACTCTGCAACCAAGAAACCATGTAGCGCGGTACAGACGGACCCAAAAACATGACGAATGGACCGCGCACACTCTCTTCACCGATGAGTGTCGCATATGCCTTCAGCTAGACAATCTTCGGAGACGTGTTTGGAGACAACTCGGTCAGTTCTCTTTACCGATGAGTGTCGCATATGCCTTCAGCTAGACAATCGTCGGAGACGTGTTTGGAGACAACTCGGTCAGGCTAAACGCCTTAGACACCCTGTCCAGCGAGTGCAGCAACGTGAACGTTCCCTGCTGTTTCGGGGTGGTATTATGTGTGGCCGACGTACGCCGCTGGTGGTCATGGAAGGTGCCATAACGGCTGTAAGATACGTGAATGCCATCCTCCAACCGATAGTGCAACCATATCGGCAGCATATTGGCAAGGTCTTCGTCTTCATGGACGAAAATTTGCTCCCCCATCGTGCACATCTTGTGAATGACTTCCTTCAGGAAACGACATCGCTCGACTAGAGTGGCCAGCATGTTCTCCAGACATGATCCTATCGAACATGCTGGGATAGACTGAAAAGGGCTGATTATGGACGACGTAACCCACCAACAACTCTGAGGGGTCTACGTCGAATCGCCGTTGAGGAGTGGGACAATCTGGACCAACAGTGGTTGGTTGGCTGGTTTTGGTGTTTGATGGGGGCTAAACATCGAGGTCATCAGTCCCCTCTTCCAAACAGACATACTTGTAAAAGGCCTATACAGTAAAAGCGTAACCTCTGCACCCAGAGGGAGGGAACACCAAGGGGTACAGAGGTAAAATCTTTTAAAAACTTAAAAGGAGCAGAGTAGATAGTTGACTAGAGTAAAAGAAACTACAGTGGTTGATGGGTCAGGTAAAAGGTCAACCACTCAACTACAAACGAAGAACCTCCAGCTGGAAAGCGTTGACAGAGGTACCAACAAAAATTGTTACCACACAAGACACTATTTTGGTATCCACGTCACAATTAAAAGTCGCTGGAGTTGGTGTAGCCTGAGAAATCATGCGAGAGCGCCCACACCAGAGTGAGTGATAAAACCCAGCTGCACGGATAAAACTTAAAACTGAGTCAGCTATAGAGGCATCGTCACCTAGAATTAAAGGAAGTGCAGCTGGTAAATTAAAGGACTGCCGCAAGGGGGCCAAAAGGGGGCAGTCCATCAGAAGATGGACCACTGTCAGCCCTGCATCACAGCGACACTTGGGCGGGTTCTCCCGGCGAAGGAGATAGCTGTGGGTCAACCGCGTATGTCCAATTCGGAGACGGCAGAGAACAACTGAGTCCCTACGTGTGCTCCTCAAGGATGAGTTCCATATGGCCGTGGACGACTTTACCATGGGGAGCTTACTTGGCGTGTTCAAGACAGACCACGCAGAGCCCCAGACATCGCGGACCTTGCGATGTAGGGCTGACCGGAGGTCTCTTTCCACGAGACCAAGCTCCAGGGGTGGCGAGGTGGTGGCCTGCTTGGCCGGGCCAACAAAGCCTTGATGAAATTGTGGATAGTATGCCACGATGAATACAGGCATGAATCAATGCAAGAGGACGTGCTGCAGGATATTAGAGATACTTGTGTGTACTGCAATCTGGACCACCACCTCTGAAGTTCTGGCTATATGCGGGTACAACATGCAATGTTTGGTTCTCATGAGCAATAAAAAAGGCGCGAATGATGGTTGTGTTGACCTCTGTTCCAATTTTCTGTACGTGCTCTGAAACTCTCCGAACCGAAGTTATGCAAAACTTTTTTTGATGTGTGTGTATATAACGAACTGTGTTGCTTGGGGTAAGAGTGTGTATCTTGTCAGTGTCTAAATGACCAAAGTAAATACAAAATAGCATCGTCATTACAAAGTAAAACAATAGCAATATCTTTTGTATGAAAGCGACAAATCAATATCGCTGCAGCTAGCGACACTACTACAACGGAAATATCCACAAAAATCCCAAGAAATAAACTACAGGACTTCCTACCAAGTACGACAAGACAAGACAAGACGGAACCTGTTTCAATCTTTCAAGTCATTTTGAACAAGACAAATGCCGCTGTGTTCGACGACTGCTCACACCCAATCAACGAGTCCGCCGAATCGAGGCAACAGCGGAAATGTTACTTTTATCCTCGTCGCCAGTTTCGTAATGGCCTCGTCGCCACTGTCTTTGCGTTACGCCGAGTTTGTGAGCTCGAGAAACGGCTTCTGGTGCAGTACACCGCTAAGACAATTTCTGCCTGCTACTATGACACAGCTATGCCCCACGGTCAGGTAGCAGGATAGGAGATCGAAAGTTCTACAACACTCCAACAAATTAATAACAAAAACACGCAAATGAGTTAAAAAGGTTTACTCATCTTTGTGACTAGTTGAGTGATTAAGTCTGCAACACTCCTTGTAATATAACACAAAAAAAGGCCCTCAATGGTTAACCGCAGTTAATCGTAAGTAAGACTTCACAGTACATAGCAAATGCAATTTGCAACAACTGTCTGTTCACTTCTAAAAAGTGAAGATCTGGACGATGATCTATAACCAAAAGGGCGAGAGCTGATCTTGTATCTTCCGAGTAGGCTTCTGTCCGTTGTCGTCCGGTTATTGGTGGATTGTGCTCGGCCGGCAATTGGCCAAGGTGCCGGCGGAACTGGCGCAAGTGCCAGCCTCTACAGCACTGGCACCGGCTCTCGCTTCTTTGCTCCTCTGTTGCTTTCGCTCTGGCTCTGTCTTGTTCGGACAGGTCATTCTGGATGACCTGATCCTCACGGCCTAGTGCTATGCGAATCGCTATAGCCTCGACACAAAGGAGCAAAGCAAGCGTTCTAAACCGCAAAAGAGGAGGAGACCGCCACCATCGTCGGGAAAACTGACACTGAGCGTTTTCTGACTCTGGCACGGTGTGGGGCTGAGAGACTATGCAAGGAGCTGTAAGTAGGCTGTTTATGTTTTCTTATTGGCAACGTTACGTAGCGCTCTGTATGAAAATCACTGGCTGTGCTGTGTGCAGTCTGTGGCTAGTTTGCATTGTTGTCTGCCATTGTAGTGTTGGGCAGCGGCAGCTGGATGTGAACAGCGCGTAGCGTTGCGCAGTAGGAGGTGAGCCGCCAGCAGTGGTGGATGTGGGGAGAGAGATGGCGGAGTTTTGTAATTTGTCATGAACTGCTATATATATATTATGACTTTTGATGATATTAAGGTAAATACATTGTTTGTTCTCTATTAAAATCTTTCATTTGCTAACTATCCCTATCAGTAGTTAGTGCCTTCCGTAGTTTGAATCTTTTATTTAGCTGGCAGTAGTGGCGCTCGCTGTATTGCAGTAGTTCGAGTAATGAAGATTTTTGTGAGGTAAGTGATTTCTGACAGGTATAGTTTAATGTTACTCAGGGCCATTCTTTTGCAGGGATCTTTGATAGTCAGACTGCGTTGCGCTAAAAACATTGTGTGTCAGTTTAAGCACAGTCTTGTATAATTATTCAAAGGAGACGTTTCATATGTCGACCCTTAGCCGAGGATATCTCACTGGAATCTTCTGATTTTTTCTTGTAGTTTGTTTATTTAGTGTAGCTTTTGTTTATTGCTAGCGCGTAATTATAGAGAGAATTTCCTTGGTAGTTGTGGTTTTTCATTGTTGCACAGTAAAACAGTTGTGGCATGCATGTAGATTTGCACCAAGTATTTCGCAGCTGCAGTTAACTAGATATTATTTTCAGTGCTATGTTAATGTGTTCTCTTATTTTTGCTCTTCAAATTGTGTTTTTCTGTGTTATCGTGTGAAATATTGTCACAATAATGGCGTGTGAAAAACGTAACACTAGGCTCCAAAGTAAACTGAGAAATAATAGTGACGACGAGCGTAGCTTATCAGCACCACTGTGTAGTGAATTAACAGACGTTCCAAGTAGTAATTTGGTAATTGTGCATAGGGAAATGCAGCGGGCGGCAAATAATGGTGTAGACAGTGAAACAGGTTGTGAACAGGGAAGCATTATCGATCGATCGGTCGGCAACAGCTCGCCTCAGGAATCCGAAATGACAGGACACAATTTTACAAATACTGTAGATTCAGGTTTTGCGTCCTCACCGTTTTCTCAAATAAGTCAAGACACATTTTCAGCTTGTCAAAATGTGAATGTTGCCGGTGCAAATGCACTGCCGAAAAGCGTAGAGGAACAGATTCCAGACACTAATGCATTGTTATTACAACTAATGCAACAAATGGAACAAAATCAGAGACAAACACAGCAACAGTTAGACACAATGGAACAAAATCTTCAAAAGTTAGACACAATGGAACAACACCAGAGACAAACACAGCAACAGTTAGACGCAATGGAACAAAATCTTCAAAAGTTAGACACCACGCTTGAACAAACACGTGAAGATTTAACTACTGAGTTACATAACATTGAATCGAAATGTCAAAAAGTCTGTAATGACGTAAAAATACAAATTTGTGAGCATTTCCAACCTATTTTTTCGCGTCATGAAAATGCATTACAGAATCACGAAGCAGCCATAAAAGAACTGCAAACTATTGTTCATGAAAATCATGAGACCTTGCAAGCTAAAATGGACTCAGTTGCATCTACCGATTCGGTTACGCAACTTGCAAAAACTCAGGAAAACTTAAAGGACACAGTAGATACTCTGAAAATTGGTTCAGAAAGACACATGGAGGAAATTAGTTCATTATCAGAGAAAGTAGCCGAACTTTCGGATCAGGTCACTAACTTATCTACGAAGGTAGATGATAATCTGAATGACACAAAACCGGTAGTCTTTAATGACACAGAAGAGTGCGAACAAATTAGGAAACTGAAACAAAATCTGAATCAAATTAATACGCAACACCAAAGAGAAATCCGGGAAGTACAAGATCAGCTGACACAGGTAATACAAGAATTACGTATTTCAGAGGACACTCGCGCTCCAATACGGGAAGAGGGACATAGAAATACGGAACAGCCACAAAATAATAACACAGGGCATTTCGAAAGTTATGAAAGAAATTGGCAATGTGCACCGAATTTTGAGATCGAACCGCCGACACGACGTAACAATGACCGACATGGTACTCGCCGACACGATGATTTTGACTATAAGCTGTTCATTACTACACGTAAATTCAAAACGTTTAAGAATTCTGCCAACGACATTCATCCACAAGCGTGGCTCCATCAATTCTCTCATTGTTTTCCTCCCAACTGGTCATTGGAGCACAGGTTAGAATTTATGTGTGGCTGCTTGGAGAATGAACCAGCTGTAAGAATGCGACTTTTGATGATATTAAGGTAAATACATTGTTTGTTCTCTATTAAAATCTTTCATTTGCTAACTATCCCTATCAGTAGTTAGTGCCTTCCGTAGTTTGAATCTTTTATTTAGCTGGCAGTAGTGGCGCTCGCTGTATTGCAGTAGTTCGAGTAATGAAGAATTTTGTGAGGTAAGTGATTTCTGAAAGGTATAGTTTAATGTTACTCAGGGCCATTCTTTTGCAGGGATCTTTGATAGTCAGATTGCGTTGCGCTAAAAACATTGTGTGTCAGTTTAAGCACAGTCTTGTATAATTGTTCAAAGGGGACGTTTCAGAGCAAGCCGACACAGGAGCGTGCCGTCGAAACCTCATAGGCTGTAATAGTGAAGCATCGCTGAACGCTGGCCGAGGGACTGCCCTAGGTGCGGGTCGATCCACCAGCTCTGAAAAATATACAGGCACACACTGACCATATCCAGCATCTTCTTCCTCTTGCCTCGAATGTAGAAACATTTGTATAACGACGTCGATGTGATTTTAGAGGTAGAGCGTTTATCGATCAGCTAAAACGGAGTATTTTACAGCCAAGTCTCCGCCAAGCCACTCATCGAGGGAGAAAAATTTATCTCGTTGGAGGGTTGAACAATAGCTCCACACTTAGGAATCAAAGATACAACTGCTCGCTCTAAGAAGGATCCGTACCCAAAGACTGGAAAGCTGCACAAGTCTCACCACTACCCAAGAAAGGAAACAGGAGTAATCCGCTGAATTACAGACCCATATCACTAACGTCGATTTACAGTAGGATTGTGGAACATATACAGGGCTATTACAAATGATTGAAGCGATTTCATAAATTCACTGTAACTCCATTCATTGACATATGGTCGCGACACACTACAGATACGTAGAAAAACTCATAAAGTTTTGTTCGACTGAAGCCGCACTTCAGGTTTCTGCCGTCAGAGCGCTCGAGAGCGCAGTGAGACAAAATGGCGACGAGAGCCGAGAAAGCGTATGTCGTGCTTGAAACGCACTCACATCTGTCAGTCATAACGGTGCAACGACACTTCAGGACGAAGTTCAACAAAGATCCACCAACTGCCAACTCCATTCGGCGATGGTATGCGCAGTTTAAAGCTTCTGGATGCCTCTGTAAGGGGAAATCAACGGGTCGGCCTGCAGTGAGCGAAGAAACGGTTGAACGCGTGCGGGCAAATTTCACGCGTAGCCCGCGGAAAATTGGCTCATGCCACAACTGGAGACCGACAGCGCCGACTTCATCTTTCAACAGGATGGTGCTCCACCGCACTTCCATCATGATGTTCGGCATTTCTTAAACAGGAGATTGGAAAACCGATGGATAGGTCGTGGTGGAGATCATGATCAGCAATTCATGTCATGGCCTCCACGCTCTCCCGACTTAACTCCATGCGATTTCTTTCTGTGGGGTTATGTGAAAGATTCAGTGTTTAAACCTCCTCTACCAAGAAACGTGCCAGAACTGCGAGCTCGTATCAACGATGCTTTCGAACTCATTGATGGGGACATGCTACGCCGAGTGTGGGAGGAACTTGATTATCGGCTTGATGTCTGCCGAATCACTAAAGGGGCACATATCGAACATTTGTGAATGCCTAAAAAAACTTTTTAAGTTTTTGTACTTGTGTGCAAAGCATTTTGAAAATATCTCAAATAATAAAGTTATTGTAGAGCTGTGAAATCGCTTCATTCATTTGTAATAACACTGTACTGTGGTCGAAGATTATAAATTGCCTCGAAGAAAACGTTTTATTGACAAATAGTTAACGTGGATTAAGAATATATCGTTATTCTGAAACACAATTAGCTCTTTACTGTCACAAAGAATGCGTGTGTGTGTCAAATCTAAGGTCACCAGTCCCTAAGCTTACACACTACTTAACCTAAATTATCCTAAGGACAAACACACACACACACCCATGCCCGAGGGGGGACTCGACCGGGACCAGCCGCACAGTCCACGACTGCAGCGCCTTAAACCGCTCGGCTAATCCCGCGCGGCTGTCACGAAGAACTACGTGCGATCGACATGGAACGTGACATTTATTCCATATTTTTAACTACCGGAAGGCTTTTGGTACTGTTCCTCACGAGCGACTTCTAATCAAACTGCACGCTTACGAAACATCGTCTCAGTTATGCGGCTTGATTCCTGATTTTCTGTCTCAATCCTTAATATTGACGGAAAGTCATTGAGTAAAACACAAGAGATACGTGACGTTTCCGAAGGAAGTGTTACAGGCCTTGTGCTGTTTCTGATCCACATAAACGATTTAGGAGACAATCTGAGCAGTTCCCTGAAACTGTTTGCAGATGATGTTCTCATTTACCGTCAAGTAAAGTCGTAAGATGATCCAATCTAATTGTAGTATCATTTAGACAACATGTCTCTGTGGTGCAAAAAATGGCACTTGACTCTAAAAATGAAAAGTGTGAAGTCATCCACAAGAGTACCGAAAGGAACCCGTTAAATTTAAGTTAAACGACAAGTCATACAAATCTAAAGTCTGTAAACTCAACTGCACACTTGGGGATTACAGTTACGAATAACTTAAATTGGAACGATCACATAGATCACGTTGTGGGGGAAAGAATGCGATTTATTGGAGAACGCTTAGAAAATGACAGGTTTACTACTGGTTACACTACGCTTGTCCAGCCTCTTGTGCAGTATTGCTGTTCGGTGTAGTATCTACATCAGATAAGATTAACGGTGAGCATCAAAAAAGTTCAAAGGTGGATAGCTCGTTTTGTATTATCGTGAAGTAAGGGAGAGCGTGCCACGGGTATGATACACGAATTGGCGGTCAGTCATTAAAAGAAAGGTGTTTCTCTCTACGGCACAACCTTCTCATGAAATTTCAGTCAGCAGCGTCCTCCTTTTAGTGTGAAAATATATTGTTGACGCCCACCTACGTAAGGAGAAATTTTCATCATAATAAAATAGGAGAAATCGGAGTTCGTAGAGAAAAATTTAAGTGTTCGTTTCTCCTGCGCGTTGTTCGACAGGGGAACGGTAGAGAAATAGCTTGAATGTGCTTGGATGAACCCTCTGCCAGGCACTTAATTACGAACTGCAGAGTAATCATGTAAATGTAGGTCTAGAGACGACCCAACACCATCTACTAGTTACATTGTTGCAACGTGACCTTTTTCTCCAGCTCGTGGTACATGGACAACAGTACGAAGTACTGGCTGTAGGGCGAAGTAGAGAGAGGACTGTGTGTGCCCTGATACCTCTGCGGTAACTGTGAAGGCCCTACAGAACACTGAATAACGACGGCCAACAGAGCTCTGGTGAAGGCCCAGCAAGCCAGTAGCTGATAACCCATTTGCTTTCAACAATCATACGAGCTTCGGATCAACGACCTGCATAAGCACAAGTGTTTTCGCAAAAAGTAGTACAAGGTGACGGTGATAATATAAACTCTATGACAAACCATCGTGTATCTTATAGAAATTCCATGCAGTTCGAATATACATTGTGCCAAGTAGCGCACCTACTCCGATTACCGGAAACGGTAAGTCGATGCACGCCTAAATACCTTATTCTGAGGCCCAGCAACGCCCACTTTCCACACCCACAGTCATCCATTCTCGTCATAATGCCCTATCTATTATAGCGTCTTAGAAATATTGGCCATTACGTTTACTGCACTCTGGGTCACAGAGCACGTAGCCTTGTCCGTTCCAGTTGCACTCACGAGAGCCTCCCGACAGGAAACCGTGTTACCCTATTTGTAACCGGCGAAGAGATTATAGGGGAGGGGAATAATCACTGCCAAAGAGACTGTGTTCTCTCATGAAGAAGGTGAAAACGGCCGCAGACCGACATACAGACCAATAATACAGTCTGGGATTCGTGTTAAGGGGGTGAAAGGTTTTCTTACCGGCGAGACAAGTGACGCGCTAGAGGGGCCAAACACTGCAAAGTAGGTGAACGAGTGACTTTAACCGTCTAATCTATCGCGTTAACGACGAACCTTTTTTAGCGCCGTTTTGACTGCTACGATGTAACGACGTATAATTGAGTACAATTTGGAACTTCGACGAAGTTTCACACTCCAAAGACGACAGGTTGTAGCAAGCAACACAAGAACAAATTTTGTGTGTTGTGAGAAAAACAGAAACATCCGCCGAAACAAAAACTATTACATGAAATAAGTTATAACGTGTAACGCCGAGTAGTAGTCCGCAATGACACGTCTACTTATGCATCAATTTGAAGTCGTCATAATAGAGTCGGTTTTTCGCTATTTTGGAACGATGTGAAGAGTGAAGTATGTTCACAACATATGTAGAAAATCATCTTTAGGCAAAATCGAAAGAGTAAACTAAAATTTGAATTTTACACCGATTAAAGCCATTAAATATTTACATAAATTAATTTTCCTAACAATTTCATACGATGGAAAAAAATCGGAAACTCATTAGACAACGGTATGGCTTCACGTTTTATTCAGAATTTTAGGCTATGAAGTCATATCAGAAGCGGAATTGATAGCAATCCTCAACACATCATGTAAAACAGCGGGACGAAAAATAAAATTACTACACATATTTGTTATTATTTATTCAACAAAGACAAGCTTGAGCTGAAAATTAACGACATAGAATGTGACGAGCATGGTGATGATGGTGACGATGGGAAGAAAACGATGCATTTCGAATTGGTAACGATAAAAGACTGAATTTATAGGAGAGGAAGAAAAAGATTACAATTCAGAAACAGACGATAAAACCAGAACACAGCTCTTAACGTTCACAGGATCAACGTAATTTTTTTCTGTAGCTGCGTGACATTTATGGTGCTCTTAACTCATTTAGAGACAGTGACGGATATGCAGTTAAAAAGTGTATTTTGGACTTTGAAGAAACAGCGTTCTTAATGGGTTAGAGCGAAGAGTAAACGCTTATTTTCGCAAAAAAAGCAAAAAATCGCTTGAAGGTTTGGCTGAGAAGAGTCTTATATCATAGGATGCACCGAAGAAAGTCTTGTAAGAATAATTCTGCGTGAAGACAAGTGATGCAAAGATCCACGAACTGCTGTCTCGACGGAAAAAGGAAATGGGAAGAGTCTCTTCAAAAATATTTTCTTGTAATGAAAGAGACTGGCAGTAGCGTTGATTCTTCGCTATTGCCATGATAGAAGACGATCGATTCTGGCACAAATCATCTACTTTATGGTGCTGACAACATAAATGAGTTCAACGAGAAACTGAAACATTCTAAAGAGCTCTGAGGTAACTGTCGTAAAGAAATTCGAAGGCGTGCTGAAAAGTAATGGCTCCGAATTTTTAATGTAAAAACTCTTAAAACTTTTAAAACAATAAAAAGGTAGAATGTTGATAACGTTATTAACATTCTACCTTTTTCTTCTTCATGTATACATATTTGTTTATTTCTCAGCTCAGTGAGCCCGGCGACGAATACATTTCACTCCACGAGAGATCATTACGTTGATACCGTCACTACAACATCACCTCCGCTTGCACCACTTGATCACTACGAAAGTGAAGCCCCGAAGATGTTGTTCAGCTGTCAAAACAGACGAAAATTGTCACTGTATGGCGGACGACCGATGACAGTGAACCCAAAGCGTCGGCCATCCCACCGCACAGAAAGATGATGCATTTAGGTCCATGCTACACAGAGTACACTCACTTAATTTAGAAGAAAACAGCCTTAGGAATGAGCCAGATACAATAAAAAGCATTGCCATAAACAATGGCTACTTAGCCAAAACAACTAACAATTTAGGCTGACAAATACACAAAAGTAAGACAACAAATGGCCACACTTTGAAAGAAAAGAAAATATTTGCCACTCTCCCATACCTGGGTCCATATCACGAAAGATCGCTAACCTTTTCAGAAAAACAAATGTAAAGTTGAATTCTCAACTAATAATAAGTTGGAAACTTACTCGTCTATAACATAAAATCAAATACACAAAAATTCAACAAACCAAAATAGTGCTAAATGAATAGACAGATTTCGTAAGCCATCGTTATTTTAATAATTTTAAAGAGCTATTCTAAAGTTTTTCCTGCATATATCTGTTGTTTAATAATTAGATCTCTGGCCCTACTAATAAATTCATCTTTGATGACACCGTGTAGAACAACATCTGTGAAGTGTTTACAAAAATGTGTGTACAAATGTGACTCTTGAGTGAAGTTATAAGCATGAATAGGATGGACAAACCAACGTAGGATGGCGTTAAAAAGCTAAAAACGCTTTTTTTGGAGTGTGTGGCAAGCTTAAACTGTTTGTTTTTCCACTGTTTCGCACATATTTTCCGCATGTGACTTACGAAATTTATAACCTTGAAAAAAATCTTTTCATGACGGGAACATGCATTTCAGGTCATTTAAGAGCAAAAATAAATCACGTGTGAAGACAATTTACACTTGATGCATCGTGTATTTAATAAAACGAACATTTGTGACTGAAGGCGCTTTTTAATTCATACTTCAAATGGTTCTGAGCACTATGGGACTTAACATCTGTGGTCATCAGTCCCCTAGAACTTAGACCTACTTAAACCTAACTAACCTAAGGACATCACACAACACCCAGTCATCACGAGGCAGAGAAAATCCCTGACCCCGCCGGGAATCGAACCCGGTAACCCGGGCTCGGGAAGCGAGAACGCTACCGCAAGACCACGAGCTGCGGACAATTCATACTTCCAGTGTATTGAATACAGTCACATTTACAGCCGAAAAACATGGATAAAATTAAATTTAATTTCCCCGACAGGTACTTGAAGCAATATACTCATACAGGAATTACAAAATAAAAGTTATGAAAGCTGGTGCTAATATCAAGTTCACCAAAGAATTTCTAGAGTGTGACTTTCGCTTTAATTATGTCATAAAGAAGACCAAAAACGGGTCTACTGCAGCCCAGGTTGCCAAAAGGAAATTTGAGATACTGTGGATGAAGTCAGAACTAAAATCTGGGCATAAGAAGGAAGAAGATATTATTAAGTTGTGTTATCACACAAATTTCGAATTAGCTAATACACTACACCCTTTAGAACTAAATGCTGCTGAATAGTGTCTTGACAGTATTGTAAGCAAAATACAATCTAAAGTCACACACAGAGACCAAACGAAATTAGAAACTATACAGGTAAAACTGAATCAGATACAGGACAACCAACCATCCAACAAAACACAGTTTTATGATAATTCATCATTATCCAAACTGATATCACCTTCAGTGAAAAAGAACATCTATCACCGTCTGGTCATCCAGCTTTAGTTATTTCGTGATTTCGCTGAACCTCCGAAGCAAATGGCGCAATGGTTCCTCTGAAAAGGGCACGGCCGATTTACCTTCCCATCCTTTGATAATCCGAACTTGTGCTCTGTCTCTAATGATTTCGCTGTCGGCGGGACGTTCGTCTCTAAATCTTCCTTCCTTCTTCAGATCACTGGTGGCAGTGATTGACGGAACTCTGGCGGCACAACGCTACGCCACGAACATAGTGCGCCCTAGTGTTACCTCTCGCGCGACAGCATTGTGGCGCATTTTTCAACATAACAATGCTCGACCACGTATGTTACGTATCAATGAACTGTTTGTGTAGCCAGCAAGATCCCCAGATCTCTCCCCGACAGAACACGTTTGAGACTAGCTCGTACGCGAGCTCCGATACATTGACAGTATCCAGGACTAGTGGCGAGATTGCCTTAGGACAGGCTTTATCACACCCTCTCCAATCGAATCAGTGCATGCATCCATATCAGAGAGGGGTGCAATGTAGTAACGGTAAGAGGGTTCATACTGCCAAGTTGTGTGCAAATTTGACTTGACTTCGTAGTCGTTGAACTAACACAACTTACCCTGTCAGCATGTCAAATTTCATTGCCCTCCCCCCCCCCTTCCCCCTATATTACCTTCACGTACATATGGAAGTAAATACACTACTAACCATTAAAATTGCTACACCACGAAGATGACGTGCTACAGACGCAAAATTTAACCGACAGGAAGAAGATGCTGTGATATGCAAATGATTAGCTTTTCAGAGCATTCACACAAGGCTGGTGCCGGTGGCGACACCTACAACGTGCTAACATGAGGAAGGTTTCCAACCGACTTCTCATACACAAACAGCAGTTGACCGGCGTTGCCTCGTGAAACGTTGTTGTGATGGCCCGTGTAAGGAGGAGAAATGCGTACCATCACGTTTCCGACTTTGATAAAGGTCGGATTGTAGCCTATCGCGATTGCGGTTTATCGTATCGCGACATTGCTGCTCGCGTTGGTCGAGATCCAATGACTGTTACCAGAATATGGAATCAGTGGGTTCAGGAGGGTAATACGGAGCGCCGTGCTGGAAACCAACGACCTCGTGTCAGTAGCAGTCGAGATGACAGGCATCTTATCCGCATGGCTGCAACGGATCGTGCAGCCACGTCTCGATCCCCGAGTCAACAGATGGGGACGTTTGCAAGACAACAACCATCTGCAGGAACAGTTCGACGAAGTTTGCAGCAGCATGGACTATCAGCTCGGAGCCCATGGCTGCGGCTACCCTTGACGCTGCATCAGAAACAGGAGCGCCTGCGATGACGTACTCAAAGACGAACCTGGGTGCACGAATGGGAAAAAGTCATTTTTTCGGATGAATCCAGGTTCCGTTAACAGCATCATGATGGTCGCATCCGTGTTTGGCGACATAACGGTGAACGCAAATTGAAAGCGTGTATTCGTCATCGCCGTACTGGCGTATCACCCAGCGTGATGGTATGGGGTGCCATTGGTTACACGTCTCGGTCAACCCTTGCTCTCATTGACGGCACTTTGAACAGTGGACGTTACATTTCAGATGTGTTACGACCCGTGGCTCTACCCTTCATTCCATCCCGGCGAAACCCTACATTTGAGCAGGTTAATGCAAGACCGCAAGTTGCAGGTCCTGCACGGGCCTTTCTGGATAGAGAAAATGTTCCACTGCTGCCTTGGCCAGCACATTCTGCAGATCTCTCACCAATTGAAAACGTCTGGTCAATGGTGGCCGAGCAACTGGCTCGTCACAATACGCAAGTCACTTCTCTTGATGAACTGTGGTATCGTGTTGAAGATGCATGGGCAGCTGTACCTGTACACGCCATCCGAGCTCTGTTTGACTCAATGCCCAGGCGTATCAAGGCCGTTATTGCGGTCAGAGGTGGTTGTTCTGGGTACTGATTTCTCAGGATCTATGCACCCAAATTGCGTGAAGATGTAATCACATGTCAGTTGTAGTATAATATATTTGTCCAATGAATACCCGTTTATCATCTGCGTTTCTTCTTGGTGTAGCAATTTTAATGGCCAGTAGTGTAATAATGATATACTTCACGGCACAGGGGGGACGACGCCCGCGTGGCCGCTCGCTGTTGGCGGGCACCGCCCGCACACGTGTTGGGAGAGACGGCGCGGCTGGCGAGGTTATCAGTGCCCTGGGCCGCCGCTTGCCGGGCTTCGCGGCATTTCCTCGGGAGGCCCCGCAAGTCGCCGCCCGACCCTGATCCAATTGGCGCAGATCAAACACTTCTGCACAGCGCCTCTATCGCCGTTCACCTCACTGCAGCCGCCTCCTGGTGTTGCTGTTCCTGTCGATCAAGAATTAGAGGCAACTGAATGCGATTCTCTGATACGAAATGTTATGAATGATGAGGATGAAACCAACGAAGATGCAGTTGTCATTCCACACTCTCAAGGGGTGGTGACGCTACGTTAATATTCCGCATTTTTCTTTTAAATATTTTTTAAAAAATCGCAGAACGCAAGTGTTTTAACACATTTAAAGCAATGGGAAACAAGGGTACAGCATCAGAAACCATGACAGACAGTAGAATGTAGGCTGGATATAAAACTACCACCACGAAAGAATTTGATGGGTAAACCAAAAAGATCGTAGATGTTTCCAGTGTTTTCCTAGAAACGTTATTTCAGATATGTTTGATGATGTCTCTTCGGTAGCCGGAGCAAAAGCATTTCACTAACTTCAGTTTATGACTTCACAGTTAAAAGTATATAAAAATTACCAATTCCAGAACTAAAAATGAATTGCTCTGTAGGTGAACGACAGATGACGAGAAGATAGTGATGCTCCTTTGGTGCAGAGGCACCTCTTTCCTCCATATTTTTTTTTTCGCTCGCTGAGTACTCGCATTAATAAATAACTAATATTACCAAGATGAACGATTGGGTTAAAAGTGAGCCCTCGTGAGCTTTTACGTGTTGGTATTCCTGCAAGGTGAAATAGTTGGTAAAAAGTCGTCACGACCTAGCAACCTACCTTCATACAGTGATACCACCAGAACTTGTTGCAAAAAGACCCTTTTAAATCATTAAATCATACATCATAAAAAGTAGTTCCTCTCTGCGAGTCTTTCAACAGGACTATGGAACAGCCACCCTTTCTTTCGCAAGCGGATTTATTTTCCTAACATATCGCCACTTGAAAATTTGCCACAGAAGTTCAGGTAACTGGCCACTATAAAGCCCTCTCAACATCTGCATTTGAACAGAAACACGGCGGGCAGCACAGGGTGAATCAGGTGATACGGGTCAGCCAAAGGTTTGCATAATATCCATGTCAAACGCATCTGGAAAATTCCCTATGATAAGTGGCTCGCAGCTATTAGGGTAGACGGCCACCTGTGAGAGAATTCCAACAGGGTCCAACACACGAAAACCTCTCAGTCTTTCACCGACTGTGCTGTCCAAGACGTAATACGCTTCACTCGTAGTCGAGATGACAGAAGTTAAGTACATGTCCGGGCATCCATATAACGATTTCTATGATTTCTCTAAACACTAAACCAGAATGCTGGGATGGTTCCTCTGAAGTGACGCAGCCGATTTCCTTCCCTTCCTTTCCGAAGCCGAACTTGTGCCCCAGTGACAGCGACCTCGTTGTGGACGGGACGTTAAAATGTTATCTTCCTTTTTCGCAGTCCTTCAGGTAGTAAGACCAGAAGTCAGATGTATAACCACGGACAACGTAATAAAATAGCGGAAAGAGTTTTTAAAACTCATCAACTGCTTCCCTTCATCACCAAAAGCTCGGGATCAGTGGAGAATGTTTGGTGGTCTCATCTCCATACGTACTCCGGAAGCCACCATACGGTCCGTGGCGAAGGGTACATTGTGCCACTACCAGTCAGTTCCTTTTCTGTTCCCCTCACAGACAGAGAGGAAAAAACCTCCGTACGAGCCCCGATATTTCTTACTTGTCTTCGAGGTCCTTACGCGAAATGTACGTTGGCGGCAGTAGAATCGTTCAGCAGTCAGCCACAAATGGCACTTCTCTAAATATTCTAAACATTGTTTCGCGAAAAGGACGTCGTCTTCCGCCAGGGGTACCGATCTGAGTTCACGAAACATATCCGTAATGCTCGCGCGTTGATCGAATGTACCGATAATACACTCCTGGAAATTGAAATAAGAACACCGTGAATTCATTGTCCCAGGAAGGGGAAACTTTATTGACACATTCCTGGGGTCAGATACATCACATGATCACACTGACAGAACCACAGGCACATACACACAGGCAACAGAGCATGCACAATGTCGGCACTAGTACAGTGTATATCCACCTTTCGCAGCAATGCAGGCTGCTATTCTCCCATGGAGACGATCGTAGAGATGCTGGATGTAGTCCTGTGGAACGGCTTGCCATGCCATTTCCACCTGGCGCCTCAGTTGGACCAGCGTTCGTGCTGGACGTGCAGACCGCGTGAGACGACGCTTCATCCAGTCCCAAACATGCTCAATGGGGGACAGATCCGGAGATCTTGCTGCCCAGGGTAGTTGACTTACACCTTCTAGAGGACGTTGGGTGGCACGGGATACATACGGACGTGCATTGTCCTGTTGGAACAGCAAGTTCCCTTGCCGGTCTAGGAATGGTAGAACGATGGGTTCGATGACGGTTTGGATGTACCGTGCACTATTCAGTGTCCCCTCGACGATCACCAGTGGTGTACGGCCAGTGTAGGAGATCGCTCCCCACACCATGATGCCGGGTGTTGGCCCTGTGTGCCTCGGTCGTATGCAGTCCTGATTGTGGCGCTCACCTGCACGGCGCCAAACACGCATACGACCATCATTGGCACCAAGGCAGAAGCGACTCTCATCGCTGAAGACGACACGTCTCCATTCGTCCCTCCATTCACGCCTGTCGCGACACCACTGGAGGCGGGCTGCACGATGTTGGGGCGTGAGCGGAAGACGGCCTAACGGTGTGCGGGACCGTAGCCCAGCTTCATGGAGACGGTTGCGAATGATCCTCGCCGATACCCCAGGAGCAACAGTGTCCCTAATTTGCTGGGAAGTGGCGGTGCGGTCCCCTACGGCACTGCGTAGGATCCTACGGTCTTGGTGTGCATCCGTGCGTCGCTGCGGTCCGGTCCCAGTTCGACGGGTCTGTGGAGACCTCACGCCCCACGTGTTGAGCAATTCGGCGGTATGTCCACCCGGCCTCCCGCATGCCCACTATACGCCCTCGCTCAAAGTCCGTCAACTGCACATACGGTACACGTCCACGCTTTCGCGGCATGCTACCAGTGTTAAAGACTGCGATGGAGCTCCGTATGCCACGGCAAACTGGCTGACACTGACGGCGGCGGTGCACAAATGCTGCGCAGCTAGCGCCATTCGACGGCCAACACCGCGGTTCCTGGTGTGTCCGCTGTGCCGTGCGTGTGATCATTGCTTGTACAGCCCTCTCGCAGTGTCCGGAGCAAGTATGGTGGGTCTGACACACCGGTGTCAATGTGTTCTTTTTTCCATTTCCAGGAGTGTGGATGTAGCAGCACGCCTCTCAATTGATTCGGTGTCTTCCTTTAACACGCCCTGGTGGGGATGCCAAATACTCGAGCAGTACGCAACAAACTGCCGCACTAGTGTTCTACGCGCGGTCTCCTTCATAGATATGCTACACTATCCTAGAATTCCCTCAATAAACCGATACGCGCGGTCTCCTTCATAGATATGCTACACTATCCTAGAATTCCCTCAATAAACCGAAGTGCTTCCCTACTACCGAACTCACGCGCTCGCTCCATTTCATATCGCTTTCCGGCGTTACGCCCAGAATCAGCGTGACTATGTCAAGCATAACTCCACTAATACTGTATTCTAACGTCACAGTATTCGTTTACCTACTCATTTGCAGTAGCTTACATTTTTTTGTATTTGGAGGTAGCTGTCATTCATTACACCAATTAGGAGTTTGTCCAAGTCATCTTGTCACCTCGTACAGTCACTCAATGACGACACCTTCTCGTACGACACAGTGTCATCAGCAAACAGCTGACGTTCGTGGAGTTGGAAATGCCTCCTCCGTTCTCCGCCAATGCCTACAATCGTGGTATGAGGTTTGAAGATGAAACCGGTAACCACAGATATAAAGGTTTCTTACGGTCGAGACCGTTTATGGTCATTTTTTACTACTAATAAAAACTGCTGTTCTCCAGGATAAATATTCTCAAAAAGTACATCATCAAATGGCCGCAGACCGCAGCTCACTCTATCCGCCATATCATTTCCGTATATAGGGCACAAGAACCGTCTTATCACACTTTGCACGGGCACACCTGACGATAGCCTTGCCTTTGACGAACACTCGCAATCCAGAACGACGTACTGGGTTTTATTACTTCAGAAGTCTTGGAGCCACTCATTCCTGGGAATCTATTCATTATGCTAGCGACCTTCGTTAACTTTCCGCAGTGGGGTACCGTTTCAATCGCTTTGCGGAAATTAGGAATAGAATGTATGAGTCGAAACGCGTATTTCCGCGACCTGTAGTGTAGCACCAGAGCTAGATTTTGTGCGGTATGATATCTACACACTTATGTCACTCTTGGGTCACAAGACATTTTATGTGTTTGCTTACTAGTTTCGATAAGTAAAGATTTTCTCAAACTAGTCTGTGATAATCAACTGGTAAAAAAAGGAGTTGTCCAACAGTTGCATGTCTGTTCGCCCGTACACATCTCCCCAGTCGTCTTTCAACCCTGTGCAACAGTTGTCTCGGCACCGGTTTTGGGTAGCACTGTTTCGCCATACACCGTATACTTTAACCAGGGCGGCACACGTACAGTTTACAAACTTAGCCGTTTTGTAAATTTTTCCACCCTTGGCCCGATAGCCAGTGATCACTCCCTTTTGGAAGTCAGATAAAGCGCTCCGTTTTGGCACAACGACAGAGACTGCACTGCGTGTTTGATCATTAAGGTTATGATTCCACTCAATCAATTATCAGACAGATTGATAATGCGGCAAATGGGGGCTCCCAACTGGGAATAAACGGGAAGGCCTTACCAGTTTCGACATACGCCTTACAACCGAGGGAAACCTCCCGAAAATCTTGGTCGGAACCAGGGGATTGACGACACTTTACTTCATTTCTGTTTCTCTGCCTCGTAATGACTGGGTGTTGTGTGATGTCCGTGGATAGTTAGGTTTAAGTAGTTCTAAGTTCTAGGGGACTGATGACCATAGATGTTAAGTCCCATAGTGCTCAGAGCCATTTGAACATTTCTGGGACATAATCCTTAGTTGAGGATATTGTCCCAGCCACAAATTATTTTTTGGTTTCAATGTGAGGATGTAAGTGTTGTATGTGCGTGTGTTGTACTGAACAGATCGAAGTGTTAGTGTGTTTCCGCATCTCCTCAACACGCTTTACATACCTACAACTTCTAGTGCTGCCACCTACCGTCTGTGAATCGTTCGTCATTGCACGTTGATGTCGAGCATAGGTGGTGGTCACATTAAAGCGACTACAGCTTGTAGTTTGAGATGCGGCAGTACGTATATCGCTTACTAAAATTATAACGAATATTTATGGTATAAACTACCTGCCTTGCATGTAACTGTTAGCATGAGATACTTTGAAATTCTGTATAAATAACTGCTTTGTATTTTCACTCTGTAAGTGACAGTCCTATTTTCCCACGCACAGTGGCAGACGTATGTTAGTTCCATAAACAAATGTGTTTAAGTGTGATTTGTCTTATCCTCTTGTTGTTACTGGTTAGATGTTGCATTTTAATAGTGTCGTAATGCTTTTATTCTGGCAACGACTACCACGAGAACCTTTTATTTTAGATGGTGAAAGTTGACGACCTCTCATCTCCTGTACACTGCTGATATGCCCAAGACACCGCCACCTGTCCACCTTCTCCAATATGCTGATGACACCAACTTCCTGGCTCTCTGTCCTACCCTTCAACAGTCCCAACGCACCCTCCAAACCCACCCTGAACCAGTTCACCACTTGGTGTAACCAGTGGTTCCTTCGTCTCGACACCTCCAAAACCCAGGCAATCATCATACGCCGCACCACCCGCTCCTTCCGTCTCCATGACTTCTGCTTCACCCTTTATGGTCATCCCATCCAGCTCATCCCCACCCTGATATACCTTGGCCTCTCCGTCGACCGTAACCTCACCTGGACCCCTCACCTCCAGACCAATTAGCAGAAAGCCCATTCCTGCCTCCACCTCCTGAAACTCCTGTTTGGCCGGACATGGGAATAACATCCTTGCACCATCCTCCACACATACAGATCCCTCATCCGTCCTATCCTATGTTACGCCAGCGTTGCCTGGATCTCCAAACCCACCCGCTTTTACAAGGCCCTCCAAATCGTCGAACGCCATGTGCTCCACCCTGCCTTTCATATCCGCCTTCCTTCCCCCACACGACTCCTGTATGACCTCATCCCCTTCCCCCACCTTCTCCTTTCCGTCCAACATCTCCGCATCAATTACACTGTCCGCAGGCTTGATCCCCACCCCCTGGATTTCTCCTTACTCTCCAACCCCCACCCATTGCCACACCTCTATCGCTGTATCCTACCTCGCTCCACCTCCACATTCTCCATCTGGACTGTGTCCCTCCCACGTCCTTCCCTCCCCAGCCCTCTTCGTCGTCGTCCCCCCCCCCCTCCAGCCCCCCACCCCACACTCCCTCCTTCCTTCTCCCTCATCTCCAAGAACCTGGCAGATCCTGTGCGCCGACCGGAGTGGCCGAGCGGTTCTAGGCGCTACAGTCTGGAACCGCGCGACCGCTACGGTCGCAGGTTCGAATCCTGCCTCGGGCTTGGACGTGTGTGAGGTCCTTAGGTTAGTTAGGTTTAAGTAGTTCTAAGTTCTAGGGGACTGATGACTTCAGAAGTTAAGTCCCATAGTGCTCAGAGCCATTTGAACCATTTGAAGATCCTGTGGTTTTGCTCATCGTCATCAGTGTGCTACGTCAGTGTTGCGTTTGGTGCTGTTCTCCTGTGTGTCGAGAGCTGTGATTTTAGTTGCGTGCTGGACTTGTGCATAGTGTTACTGTCAGTGATCGTTTTGTGCTACGCCGTCCATCGATACTGTTATGCCCGCATCTCGTGGTCGTGCGGTAGCGTTCTCGCTTCCCACGCCCGGGTTCCCGGGTTCGATTCCCGGCGGGGTCAGGGATTTTCTCTGCCTCGTGATGGCTGGGTGTTGTGTGCTGTCCTTAGGTTAGTTAGGTTTAAGTAGTTCTAAGTTCTAGGGGACTGATGACCATAGCTGTTAAGTCCCATAGTGCTCAAAGCCATTTGAGCCATTTTTTTTGATACTGTTATGTTGAAGCCATACTTCGCCTTGTGTTCTTTTAACTGTCGCAGTGTGTGGTTTTTTGCGCTCAATACTTTTTAATGTTTCCTTTAATTTACGTCTATGGTCACAATTTTTTCTGTTTAACAGATTACTGGTTTCGGTCTTTAATGACCAACATCAGATCTGTCTCATAAAAACAAAGTTTTTATGAGACAGTAAATTAAAGGAAACTTATTACGTATACGGGTCACTGTGTTTTTTCGCTACGATGTCGCAGCTTGTGGAACTTTTTAAGGTTTTTGTCTCCATTTTACAGTCGCCCCTTTTTGTCTGTTCTCGTCCATTACGTTCCCCCTTTTTTATATTTTTGTCAGCCATATTTTCTCCTTTGTAATTTTAAATGTCTTCTGTTGTATCATCATCGTCTTTTGGCTGAAGAGCAGCGCATATGCTGCTGCCAGCCCGCCCCGATGGGGAATTAAAATTCAATAAAGAAAAAAAAAAGAAAGGAAAAGAAAAGAAAGAAAGACAACCGCGCTATGCCAAACACGCGTGGCACAGGAGGGAGATGTATCCACGTCTTTTATAGGTAATAACTGTGTTTGAGTAAGGCTGCACCCAGCGTAGTTGCATGGTTTCTATGTTACAGATTTCTTTTCATTATCATGTGTTGTTACGTTTTAGATACGCTTAAAAACTAACCACGCCCGCAACGGTAAAAGGTATTTTAAAATACAGGGTGTCTATGACCCGGGACAACCGAGAGATCCGGGAAAAACCCCGGAATTTTTTCTTCCGGGAGAAAACCGGGAAAAACCCGGTAATCTTTTTGAATTCCGGGAATTTTTCATTGTTTTTGTTTTCAGTTAAATTTTTGTGATTTTGACTGGTAAGAACCAATACTCTAACAAAAAAAATTACTATATCCCGCTTCTGCAGAATAATGCTGCAGCAACAAAACATGAACGAGAGAAAGAAACAAAAATAAAACTTAAGCCGCAAAGAAAATGCGCCCTATACAACAACAAAACACAGTGCTTATACAAACGTCTGCCAACAGCAAAGTGTGTCAAACGCTTTAGGAAGACCGTGCAGTGCCTCTTAACAACAAATTGCCTCCAATGAGCGTGACGTGACAGTTTTTTACATTAGATTCGTTTTAATGCAAGGTCTTTTAATGTTTCACACGTACGAACATGCGGGCTTCCAGCGTCATCGTAGCTGCGCAAGTGCAGTGACGCCTGTTATATGGCGCTCTCTGGCAACTGCTGAAACGTACATTTCTAACAGGTCACGGAAAAATATTGCGAATATTGCTTTGAAAAGCGTTACTTTCAAAGTAAATTTCCTTTTATGTAAGATAAACTACAATCTCTTAAATCACAGAGCGTTTGACTCTCATTTAAAAATCAACTCTTTGCGGACGACCATATGAAGAATTTCGAGCCCAGAAGATCAGGTATTTACGTCGTTATTAAAAAAATTTACTGGCACACTTATGTGATGTATGACACGCAAAAAAGATCAACAATATATGTGGAAGCATAGCTTCTCTTGCAGCTTATTAATCTTAGAGACCAATATTATATGTGATAGCTTTGCTTTTCTTGTAGCAACTATTTTACATCAATTTAAGCCATTAATTTTTCTTATTTGTGTGTTTGCGCTACTTAAGGGTGATCTGACTACATCACGTGTCAAATGCTGTCATCAGCTGGCGAGATCTGGTGACATGAGCTGTGACTGGCTTACAAAAGCGCGTCGCAATCTCGATTTTCATGCTTTGGAAAGTAACAGGCGGTGTTTGGTGGAATTCGAATTTATACCTTCGTAACACGGAAATATGCAGTGTATATGTTGCTGCACATCAAAGATCTTTCCAAAACGTGTTTTTTCCCCTGTGTTTCATTTTCTAAAGTGCCGGGAAATTCTACGCTGGTGTATAAAACCATAAACCATAAAATGATTGATAAGTGCCGAGAAAAAGTATACTGTCACTTAACACGGAAAATGTGTATTTTCACCCGGGAGAAAGTGTATTTTCAACCGGGAAATCCGGGAAAAATCCGGGAATTATTTTTCCTTGTTCATGTAGACACCCTGAAATACAGCCCTGTGGAACAATGACTTTCTTCTTACTTATAACTTGTTGGTAATGAGCATAATGTAAAACGCTATGTAGAAATTTTGGTTAAATGTAAGAAAGCCACTTATGGCTTTGTCAGGATAAATAAATAAAAATAAAAAACAGATTACAAATAGCAGATAGCAAAGCTTTCCAACGTTGATGTGGTTGTCAGGTACGCGTTGGTATGGTTCATTAGGGCAAAAGAAATTGGTGCGGGCATTTACTTTTTTTATGACGATCCTTACGAAGAGCAGCCAGAGAGCCAACAAATAATGGAAGTGGTAGGTACAACTACAACGCCCTCCGAGCCCCCAAAGAACCGACAGGGGGTGACTATGCACCGGGGAAAGTTAGAGTGCATTGTGGAGCTGACAGACAGTAACCGAAGCTATGATAATGGTAGTAGCCATAGATTTGATAGCAGGTCTAGTTTTTATTCGTAGTAGAAACAGTTTTTTAATTATTATTAATTATTATGATGATGGGAGGAGAAGTCCTGCAGAATTCCTGCTAAACAAACTCCTCACCGATGACAATCAGGAGTCGGATGAACAGGTTCATACTGGACAACGAGCCTTAATGAACACTTGCCGTGAAAATTTTCCGTCATTATTCCCTTTGCATGTGAGGAAGTCGTGCTTGCGGCTGCCAAACTAAAGAACAAAAAAAAAGCCCCTGAACCAAATGGTATTCATTCCAAGACACTGAAAATTCTTGTTCCACAGATTGTTCCGTACGTGACGGATCTACTCAACAAAGTGTTACGGCTGGGAAGGATAGCTCCGGTCTGGAAAAAAGCAAATAACATCGTAATTTAAAAATTCAAATGACGGGGATAGACTATATACCTATATGGTTAATTCACACCTTGGGCAACGTCCAGGAACGACTTATGTGGGAACGCCTGCAAACGCACAGGAAGCTCTTTGGCCCTAGTCGGCATCACCTCGGTTTCAAGGCGGGAAAAATATATAGATGACGCACTAAATAAGGTACTAACCACTGTTAATAACAAAGAAGAGAAATACGCAGTTGCTGTTCTTATAGACATTTCGGGCACCTTTGATAATCTGTGGTGGCCTGCAATGTTTGGAAGAGACACAGGTACCTGAGGCTCCCTACGATGATCTCTCGGACTACTACAGAAACAAGTTGGTTGAATGGCGCACGGGAAATCAGAAAGTGGTTAAGAGGATCACCAAAGGTTTCCTCAAGGATCAATCTGTGGCCCAGTATTTTTGGGATATCGCCTTTGAACCCCTCCTACATCAACTCGATGGGGGATAGCCGTGCGAACAGGGCGACAGAATACGCAGATGACCTTCTGGTGGCGGTCTCCACGGATTCAGGAGGGCAACTCGAAGAGCGGTCAACACAGCTGCTCGCAAGCATCAGCCAGTGGTGCAGCAAACATAAAAAACTTCAGACGGCTCTACATAAAACAGTTTACACGCTACTCAAAGGAACACTACCAAGTAACCGTACGATAAAAGTACACGACATTAGCATAAGCAGACAACGCCGTAACGATATCTTGGTGTGCAACTCGACAAACGACTGTTCTTTGACGAACACATCAGATCAGTGATTGACAGAGCTGCCAAGATCATGCACAAGTCGGCCAGGCTCAGTATAAAACACTTCATGGTACCATTACACACATTGAGAACTTACCATTGTGCGCTCTTTGTGATCCGTTTGGCAGTCAGTCCATGGGTCCACCGAGTACGTCTGGTGACGAATCGGAACATCGTGCGGCGAAGTGCCCTGGTAAGGCTGTCAGGAGCTTTCAACACCACGTCAGTGGGATCGCTCTGCGAGGTGCTTGGAACCTTCTGTATCGACATAACCATGCGGTTTCGGGCTGCAGCGCACTGGCTGAGGAGGGGGAGACAGGAGAAGGTATTCCAGGTTACCGGACAGGACATCACCGAGAAGCGCCAACTCGTTAAATGGCGGGTGGATACCTGGCAAAGGGAATGGGAGTTAAGCGATAAGGGCCGTAGGGTATACCAGTTCTTCCTGGACATCGGGGAACGTCTGAGACTGAGCCGTATCAATCCGTACCGGGGTATGGTTCACTTCCGGACGGGTCACGGCCCTTAGCATGCGCCCTCGTACCGCACAGGCCGCAGTCACAGTGCTGCTTGCACATGTGACGAACACGGATCCACAGAACACCGATACAGAGCGTCACACCAGACACCAACGCAGTACAACAATGACATGATACGGGCGATAAGAAAGCCAGCCGAAGTGGCCGCGCGGATCTGGCGCTGCAGTCTGGAACCGCGAGACCGCTACGGTCGCAGGTTCGAATCCTGCCTCGGGCATGGATGTGTGTGATGTCCTTAGGTTAGTTAGGTTTAACTAGTTCTAAGTTCTAGGGAACTAATGACCTCAGCAGTTGCGTCCCATAGTGCTCAGAGCCATTTGAACCATTTTGAACGGGCGATAAGAGACGAAGACGGATGGGAAATAGTAAATAAAATCGTTGAGGATTCTCAAGGACATTACATGACGAATAAGACAGACCCGGCCGTATAACAGAACACTGCAAGACCCACGAAGCGCGTAAGATTCGTGCACCTACACAGACAGAAGCACCGAAGCACAGACTCACTCGGACAGCGAACACTTCCACGAGCACGTACCACAGACAGCGTTACATAACATCTAAAACAATTAAAGTATGTCAGAATAAACAGTGTAATGCAATCAACCCTGTAAACCTGTTCTAACTTAAGTGTAAACAGCAGGTCATCATACCGCTGTTGGGATGTAACATTTGTAACTGAACACTTCCCATATAAGCAACATAACAGGTAAAATTCAAGACATATAATACAGGAACTGAAGGTTACTCAGTACCCCAAGAAATAACATACTTTACACTCACACACCACTGTCTTTCCACAATGTACATGATAGTTATGGTGCCCTTGTAAATAATGTTTAAAATATTAATCCGCAAATTAATCTTTAAAGAACTGGGACTGCAAGGCTCGAAGTAGCCAGGGCTGGCTGGCTCAGATAGGGCAACATTTCTCTCTCTCTCTCTCTCTCTCTCTCTCTCTCTCTCTCTCTCTCTTACTACCCAAGTCTTTCCTATAATGTACCATCACATATTCATAAAATTTGAATATTTTTGTGTTTTTTTTCTTTCAATTTCTAATCTATTTTTAATTTGTTATTACTTACATTGAAATTGTTGAAAACAATAATTGCTGTTAGAATGAAATTTTCACCCTACAGCGGAGTGTGCGCTGATATGAAACTTCCTGGCAGATTAAAACTGTGTGCCGGACCGAGACTCGAATTCGGGAACTTTGCCTTTCGCAGGCAAGTGCTCTACCAACTGAGCTACCCAAGCACGACTCACGCCCCGTCCTCACAGCTTTACTTCTGCCAGTACCTCGTCTCCTACCTTCCAAACTTCACAGAAGCTCTCCTGCGAAGCTTGCAGAACTAGCACTCCTGAAAGAAAGGATATTGCGGAGACATGGCTTAGCCACAGCCTGGGGGATGTTTCTAGAATGAAATTTTCACTCTACAGCGCTGATATGAAACTTTCAGGAGTGCTAGTTCTGCAAGGTTCGCAGGAGAGCTTCTGTAAAGTTTGGAAGGTAGGAGACGAAGTACTGGCAGAAGTAAAGCTGTGAGGACGGGGCGTGAGTCGTGCTTGGGTAGCTCAGTTGGTAGAGCACTTGCCCGCGAAAGGCAAAGGTCCCGAGTTCGAGTCTCGGTCCGGCACACCGTTTTAATCTGCCAGGAAGTTTCAATAATTGCTGTTTGTAATATGGAATATGTTTTGCAATCTACAGGAAAAGCTGTGAAATGAATGATCTATTATAAAATGTAAGGCAGGTCTCTAAATGAGCAATACATCAAATCAGTTCTTGGACAACATGGCTGACGCTATTTCAAAATGAGAGGTTGTGACAAAGATCGAGAAGCAATGCGGCGATGATAGCTGAGGTCAATAGCTGCGGCAGAAGGACTGTCGACACCGTATTGCGCAGCCATTGAAACAAAAGCGGAGAGAATCGCAGATGTGGACCGTGTCTCGCCACCCGAGGAACCAGAACCGCCGTGATGTGAGCCGGCGTGCGGCTGCGTTCGGCACCGGCAACTATGGTGCTGCCTTGGAACAGGCGAACCCTTCCCAGAAGCCAAGGATCCAACAAATAATGGGAGAGGCAGATATAAACACAATGCCCTCCGAGCCCCCGAGGAACCGGCAGGGGGTGCCTACTGACTGGGGACCGTTAAAGAGCATTGTGGAACTGACAGACAAAAGCCCAAGCTATGATAACGGCAATAACCACAGATTTGGTAGTAGGTTTAGTTTCCATTCGTAGCAGAATTAGTTTTTCAATTATTATTAATTATAATGATGATGGGAGGTACTATTTTGCAGGTCAAAATTAAGTGTTAATTTACACTGAGGTTCCAGTCACGGGATACTCCTAATATTCCAGAATGAGATTTTCACTCTGCAGCGGAGTGTGCGCTGATATGAAACTTCCTGGCAGATTAAAACTGTGTGCCCGACCGAGACTCGAACTCGGGACCTTCGCCTTTCGCGGGCAAGTGCTCTACCATCTGAGCTACCAAAGCACGACTCACGCCCGCTACTCGCAGGAGAGCTTCTGTAAAGTTTGGAAGGTAGGAGACGAGATACTGGCAGAAGTAAGGCTGTGAGTACCGTGCGTGAGTCGTGCTTCGGTAGCTCAGATGGTAGAGCACTTGCCCGCGAAAGGCAAAGGTCCCGAGTTCGAGTATCGGTCGGGCACACAGTTTTAATCTGCCAGGAAGTTTCACTCCTAATATTGTCTTGGACATCCTTTTACCCAGCGCAATGCAGCACCTCGATATGACATGGACTCAACAGGTCGCTGGAAGTCCCCTGCAGAAATATGGAGCCATACTGCCTGTATAGCCGTCCATAATTGCGGAAGTGTGCACCTACCACCGACCTCTCGATTACATGGTATAAATATTCGATGGAATTTATGTTGGGCGATCTGGGTGGTCAAATCATTCATTCCAATTGTCCAGAACGTTCTTCGAACCAATAGGGAACAAATGTTACCCGATGACATGACATCGTTGCTCGCGAGCAGGAATTTCATGAATACCTGGAAATGGTCTCAAAGTAGCCCAACACAACCATCTCCAGCCAATGATCGGTTCAGTTGGTCCAGAGAAACCAGACCAATCCATGTAAACACAGCCCAGACCATTAAGGAGTCACAACCATCTTGCACAGAGTCTTGTTGACAACTTGGATCGATGGCTTCGTGGGGTCTTCGCCATACTCGATGCGTACCATCAGCTCTTATGAACAGAAATCAGAAGTCATCCGATCATACCAAGGTTTTCCAGTCGGCTTGGTCCCACTGCGATGACCATGAGTCCAGGAAAGGCACTGCAGGCGATGTCGTGTGGTTGGCAAAGGCACTAGCGTCGGTCGTCTGGTACCATACCCAATTAACATCAAATTTCGCCACACTGTCCTAACGGATACGTTCGTCGTGCGTCACACATTGATTTGTGTGGTTACTGCTTGTCTGTAAGCACTAACAGCTCTATGCAAACGTAGCTGCTCTCGGTCGTTAAGTGAAGACCTCCGACAACTGCGTAGTCCGTGATATTGGTATTCTCGGTACGTTCTTGACACAATGGGTCTCGGAATATTGAATTCACTAGCAAATTACGAAATGGAATGTTCCGTGAATGGTGTAGCTCCGCGTTCAAACTCTGTTAATCCGCTTGTAATATCTCTTTATATTCTACTAATTATCCTTGCACAATTCTATGAGTGAATTACGTTTCCTACTTGACCATCTATATACTCGCAGAATCGATGCGCAAAGTAGTACAGTACTATTACTATTCCATGAGCGCATAATTACTCTTTGTAATATTCTCTCTGGTGTGTTGAGAGAACTTCCAGGATCTTCTCGGTGTCGAATAGCCGCATTGAATAACTGTAATTTTGCTATCGAGATTACTGGAAGAAAGAGATTGAAAATATATTGTATGCTACTCAAGAACATATATACTTAGCATTTACATCAAAGGTGTGTAAGGAATTTCATTATATATGTATTCTCAAATTGGAAATTTACACGGAGGTGTCGTTTCGTTGGTAATCAGAAGGGAACTTCCGATGAATTGGAAACGAACCAGCAATTATTAGATCCAAGAGCTCCATTATTTCATGGGATAATTGAACTCTATCAAAGCAAACCTTCCGCTTGTTGTGAGGTTTCCCGACTGACTACGCAACGCAAGAAAACCAAGACATTTTATTTACACAGGATTGCAGATCGCTTCGAATCATCAAGACTGCGGACAACGAGAGTCATCGTCCGATTCCGATTAAACAAGTAAAGCTTAATTATAACTTTGTTGAGGAACTGTGATAACTGTGATATGGCTGCTTATGAATGGAATCATTAATAAAATACTAATAACTAACTTTCCTCCTCACCAGCAACCAGTATAAACACAATATTAATCAAAATTATACGCTTCGTTCGGCCATATTCACCTCGGAAACCTTTTCACGTGAGTCATATGAGTACAAATGATAGCTCCGCCAATATACTATCTCGTGCACGAACTACTACCGTGATCTGTCTATGTTCATATCTCTGTCCCATGACATTTGTCACCTTAGTGTACACTCCTGGAAATGGAAAAAAGAACACATTGACACCGGTGTGTCAGACCCACCATACTTGCTCCGGACACTGCGAGAGGGCTGTACAAGCAATGATCACACGCACGGCACAGCGGACACACCAGGAACCGCGGTGTTGGCCGTCGAATGGCGCTAGCAGCGCAGCATTTGTGCACCGCCGCCGTCAGTATCAGCCAGTTTGCCGTGGCATACGGAGCTCCATCGCAGACTTTAACACTGGTAGCATGCCGCGACAGCGTGGACGTGAACCGTATGTGCAGCTGACGGACTTTGACCGAGGGCGTATAGTGGGCATGCGGGAGGCCGGGTGGACGTACCGCCGAATTGCTCAACACGTGGGGCGTGAGGTCTCCACAGTACATCGATGTTGTCGCCAGTGGTCGGCGGAAGGTGCACGTGCCCGTCGACCTGGGACCGGACCGCAGCGACGCACGGATGCACGCCAACAAGACCGTAGGATCCTACGCAGTGCCGTAGGGGACCGCACCGCCACTTCCCAGCAAATTAGGGACACTGTTGCTCCTGGGGTATCGGCGAGGACCATTCGCAACCGTCTCCATGAAGCTGGACTACGGTCCCGCACACCGTTAGGCCGTCTTCCGCTCACGCCCCAACATCGTGCAGCCTGCCTCCAGTGGTGTCGCGACAGGCGTGAATGGAGGGACGAATGGAGACGTGTCGTCTTCAGCGATGAGAGTCGCTTCTGCCTTGGTGCCAATGATGGTCGTATGCGTGTTTGGCGCCGTGCAGGTGAGCGCCACAATCAGGACTGCATACGACCGAGGCACACAGGGCCAACACCCGGCATCATGGTGTGGGGAGCGATCTCCTACACTGGTTGTACACCACTGGTGATCGTCGAGGGGACACTGAATAGTGCACGGTACATCCAAACCGTCATCGAACCCATCGTTCTACCATTCCTAGACCGGCAAGGGAACTTGCTGTTCCAACAGGACAATGCACGTCCGCATGTATCCCGTGCCACCCAACGTGCTCTAGAAGGTGTAAGTCAACTACCCTGGCCAGCAAGATCTCCGGATCTGTTCCCCATTGAGCATGTTTGGGACTGGATGAAGCGTCGTCTCACGCGGTCTGCACGTCCAGCACGAACGCTGGTCCAACTGAGGCGCCAGGTGGAAATGGCATTGCAAGCCGTTCCACAGGACTACATCCAGCATCTCTACGATCGTCTCCATGGGAGAATAGCAGCCTGCATTGCTGCGAAAGGTGGATATACACTGTACTAGTGCCGACATTGTGCATGCTCTGTTGCCTGTGTCTATGTGCCTGTGGTTCTGTCAGTGTGATCATGTGATGTATCTGACCCCAGGAATGTGTCAATAAAGTGTCCCCTTCCTGGGACAATGAATTCACGGTGTTCTTATTTCAATTTCCAGGAGTGTATATTGCATATTTCTGTAAGGATCAGTACATCCTGTTAGTAAATTGTAGGTAACAGGCTGCAATGGAATGGAGTAAACGAATAAATCGTCAGTTTCGAGTGTGTTGAGGCCGCTCGCGCTTCCGCGCTGGCAGCGCGCGACTAATCTAATAGACCGGGCTGTGTTCCGTGCGTGCCGTGCCGTGCCGTGCCGTGCCGCAGCCGTCGCCGGACTGTTGCGGCCGCGCCAGCGAGGCCGGGCAAGTGCTGAGCCGCTTAGGCGCGGCCGCGGGTCGCGGGTCGCGGCTTAGCGGCGGACCCCGGGACCCGGCAGCCGGCCGGCCGCCGCGATTGCGGCCCTCCACAGGTGACACCCTAAGCTTCCGATACCCGCCCGCTGCCAGGAAGGCGCCCCAGCGCGTCTCGTTACACTGCCAAGGTCGCGGGTGGGCCACAGCGGCGCAGTAGTGTCCGCAAGGTCGGTTTGAGGTCCGGACAATACAGGGTGTATCACAGTTCCCGGCAGATTAAAACTGTGTGCCGGACCGAGACTCGAACTCGGGACCTTTTCCTTTCGCTGGCAAGTGCTCTACCATCTGAGCTACCGCAGCACGACTCACGATCTGTCCTCGCAGCTTCAGTTCTGCCAGTACCTCGTCTCCTACCTTCCAGACTTCACTGAAGCTCTTCTGCGAACCTAGCAGAACTACCACTCCTGGAAGAAAGGATATTGCGCAGACATGGCTCAGCCACAGCCTGGGGGATGTTTCCAAAATGAGATTTTCACTCTGCAGCGGAGTACTGGCAGAAATGAAGCTGTGAGGACGGGTCCTGAGTCGTGCATGGGTAAAGATGGTAGATCACTTGCCCGCTAAAGGCAAAGTTCTCGAGTTCTAGTCTCGGTCTAACATACAGTTTTAATCTGCCAGGAAGTTTCGAAACCGCGCACACTCCGCTGCAAAGCGAAAATCTCATTCAGGGTGTATTACTGAGCCGTGGTGAAAAATTGCTGTTTTGAAGAGCGCGCCGCAGCGCGTTGTGTGAAGCAGTCGCCCTCCGCGTCTGGCGGTGGCGCCGCTGTGACAATCGCAGCTTTGGTGTCTCCCTCTGGTGGGAAAGGGGAAAGGTTGCCTCTTCACGTGCATTTAAGGGGCGCTATGAGCTCGCCAGTCGGTCAGTCTCTCGTCCCCAGTTTGCTAGTCTGTCTCTCGTCCGCATTTGTTACGCAGTTAGTGTCTATCTATCGTCCGGAGTCCTATTATGTGTTAGGCCGCCAGTCTGCTCGCGTTTGCTCAGCCAATGGTCATTGGCGGTTGGATCGATCGGTTGGTCGGTCGCGCACTGAGACTCAAGATGACTTGTCCGTCTTGAGCGTTGGCACATGTGAGGTCGCCACGTGAGTCCAGTGGGCCGCGACGTATAGCGAGGGGTAGTGACTTCGCGGCCGACACGAGAGCAACAGGAGTCAACCCACGACGTCAGTCTGGCCGGTGCGAGCTGCGACGCCGTGAGACGGGAGATCGGCGCGTCTTCCTGCGTCCGTTGAAGCTGCTGGCAGCAGACGGTTCGGGAGAGCGATTTGGGGGTGCTGCGCCAGGTCTCCTCGAGAAATCGCAGTTTATTAGAAGTTAAGTGATTGGTGATATCCTGTTTGATTTACTCTTGTTAAATTCTACTTGTTTTCTTGGTGAGGTCACCAGCCGTTTTGCTTTGCGGTCGTCCCACCATTCTTCTCCGTTTGCCCACCGCGGGAAGGTGGTTGTTTATAAATTGGGTGGTCCGTTTTTCCTTTGTGGAGTAGGGGCGGGTTAGAGCAACCTGCGGTTCGGGTTGTTCGGTAATCTTCCTATCAATCTACCCTACGTTAGTAGCTGCCTCTGTCATGTTTGTCGGATTTGGTGTGTTAACGAATTTATTGCTTGGACTGTAACGGCGTAATACTTGAAATATGTTTTGATCTTTGGAAACTTTTATATTATTGCCTATGGTCTTGAGAGGCGGTATCTGTGTACTATTGTTTGGCCAACCTTGTAGAATTTTATATAAGATTGCTTTTTATAGGCTTTTATTTAAACGATCATTTTAGTATATAAAGTTGCCACCCTTTCACCGCAATACTTTTCTTAGAAGTTAAAATCAAGTTCCACCTTCGGTGGCAAGGTCAATATTTTAATTGTTAGTGTTTTGTACCATTTCCATCCCTCCTCCGTGGGTGCATAGTTTGTGTGCTTGTGTAAATTGTTAAAACTCTTAGTTTATAGTTATCTGGTGTGTTGCAGATTTGCATCAGTGTAGTCTTTCAGAGGTTGTTGTGAGCGGTCACAACTACGGCCGTGTCAAAAGGAAGCGACAAGGTTCTCTGCCCGAAAGCTCATACAGTGAAAACTTGTTTCTTTCTGCCTCTGAATAAATTGTAACTTTGATATTTAGAGGGTGCTTTCTGATTATAATGTTAAATCTGTTTCTTTTTTTAAAAAAAAAAAAGCTTTTAGGCACTAGTAAAGTAAATAAAATTCCCATTTGTTAAAAGGAATTTGGTTATGATTTCATCAGTTACTCCCTGGAAACTACTTCCATGCTTACATAGTGTGATTAAATGTGTTAATATTCTTGATGAATCGTTAGTAAATAAAATAAATTCTTGAGAATATTCATTGAAAATAAATCACGGTTCAATCACATTTTATAGCGAAAACCGACAAGGGTCAAAGTAGACGGTAATGGAAGCAAAAACGTTCCGGTGCATCCGAAAGGTGGTTTGTTTCCAAGATAGCCGATGACGTGCGTTACGAGCCGACACTGAGTTGAGTACAAAACATTGTCCTAGTTAATGTGACTCTATTCAAAATTTCAACTTTTCAGTTAAGAGCCCATCTGCCTGCTTCACCCAAAGCCTACCTTAAAAAGAAATAGTCTGAGACCTAAAGACGACGCACCACGAAGGAATTATCCGAATGGGACGGGAATCGGTCAATGTGATGTGCATGTACACAGAAACAAATGATTACAATTTAACAACAAAAAATGGATGATTTGTTCGAGAAAAAGAGCTTCAGAAATTGAGCAAATGAACAACGCGTTGGCACACCTCTGGCCATTATGCAAGCAGTTATTCGGCTTGGCACTGATGGCCAGAGCTTTTGGGTGTGCTCCTGAAGAAGATATCTTGCCAAATTCTGTCCAATTGGCGTTTTAGGTCGTAAAAGCCCGAGATGATCGGAGAGTTCTACCGAGAGTGTTCCAAACGTTCTCAATTGGGGAGAGATCCGACGACATTGCTCGGCAAGATAGGGTTTGGCAAGAACAAAGACAAGCGGAAGAAACTCTCGCCTTGTGTGGGCTGGCATTATCTTGCTGAAATGTAATCTGAGAATGACTTGCCGTAATGGGCAACAAACGAAGCGTAGAACTTCGCTGACTTACCGCTGCGCTGTAAGTATGTCGTGGATGACAGCCAAAGGGGATCCTGCTATCAAAAGGAATGGCATCACAGACCACCACTCCTGGCTGTCACGCTTTATGGCAGCCGACAGTCAGGTTCGTATGCCACCGCTGTCTGGGGCATCTCTAGACACCTCTTCGGCCTGGAAGCTCATTGAATTTAGTAGAAGTGTCTTGAGTGAAGCGTCCTGCTTCGAACTGAGCCCCAATGACCAGCGGACACCTGTCTGGAGACGCCCCAGACAGTGGTAAAATACAAATCTGACTGTCGCCGCCATATGGCCCGAAAATCAGGAGTGATGGTCTCGGGTGCCATTTATTTTCATTCCAGGACCATTTTCGTTGTCATCCGCTGCAACCTTACAACACAGCGGTACGTCGACGATATTCACGCCCCGTTTTGTTGCCCTTCACGGCAAGTCATTCTCAGCTTACATTTCAGCAAGATAATGCCAGCCCACACAAGGCGAGAGCTTCTGCCGCTTGTCTTTGTGCTTGACAAACCCTCTGTCCAGCAATGCCAGCAGATCTCTCCCCAACTGAGAATGTTTCGACTGCTATGGGCACGGCTCTCCAACCGTCTTGGGATTTCGACGATCCAACGCTCCAATTGGACAGAATTTTGCACCATCTCTTTCAAGAAGACATCCAACAACTCTATCAATCAATGTTAAGCCGAATAACTGTTTGTATAAGGGCCAGCTGTGGACAAATGTGTTATTGACTTGCTCAATTCGTGAAGCTCTTCCTCCTGAATAAATCATCTAATTTTCTCTAAAATTGTAATAGTTTATTCGTCTGTGCACATCAAATCTACCGATTTTTGTCTCGTTCGAATAATGCTTTCCTGGTGCGTCGTTTTCTTTTTCTGCCCTTACAGTGTACTACATTCGGCATGTTATACTGCACACATCAAAAAAAGTTGTGCATCACCCCAGTTCCCACAACTCTTGAAGATAGGCGTTGACTGTGGATATTGTGTCACAGACACAGTCCCTCTGGCTGTCCAGAGATGTCACTAAACCCGCCCAAAGATGTAAACAACCATGCATGAGCAGCGACTACTGGACGGAGGGGGTCCGACAGCCGATCAGTTCCAGTCATTCCACCAGGAAGGAGGTACACGGCTCGTGTTGTCTGTAGTTCAACCATGCCTAGACGTTCAATACCTCGGTTAGATTGCGTCCGCATTGTTACTTTGTGCCTGGAAGGGCTCTAGACAAGGGAAGTGTCCAGGCGTCTCGGAGTGAACCAAAGCGATGTTGTTCGGACATGGCGGCGATAAAGAGAGACGGAAACTCTCTATGACATGCCTCGCTCAGGCCGTCCATGGACGACCGCCACCTACGGATTATTGCTCGGAGGAACCCTGACAGCAACGCCATCATGTTGAATAATGCTTTTCGTGCAGCCACAGGACGTCGTGTTACGACTCAAACTGTGCGCAATACTTCACTCCCGACGCCCATGGCGAGGTCCATCTTTGCAACAATGACACCATGCAGCGCGGTACAGATGAGCTCAACAACAAGCCGAATGGACCGCTCAGGGTTGGCATCACCTTCTCTTCACCGATGAGTGTCGCATATGCCTTCAACCAGACAATCGCCGGCGACGCGTTTGGAGGCAACCCAGTCAGGCTGTACCCCTTAGACACACTATCTGGCGAGTGCAGCAAGGTGGGGTTCCCTGCTGTTTTGGGGTGGCATTATGTGGGGGCGACGTACGCCGCTGGTGGTCATCTAAGGCGCCGTAATGGCTGTACGATACCAGAATGCTACCCTCCGACCGATAGCGCAACCACATCGGCAGCGTATTGGCGAGGCTTTCGTCTTCATGGACGACAATTCGCGCTCCCCCTCGTGCACATCTCGTGAATGACTTCTCTCACGATAACGACATGGCTTGACTAGAGTGGCAAGCGTGTTCTCCAGACATGAACCATATCGAACATGCCTGGGATAGACTGAAAAGGGCTGTTTATGGACGATGTGACCCACTAACGGCTCTGAGGGATATACGCCGAATCGCCGTTGAGGAGTGGGACAATCTGGACCAACAGTGCCTTGATGAACTTGTGGATAGTATGCCATGACGAATACAGGCATGCATCAACGCAAGAGGACGTGTTACTGGGTATTAGAGGTACCTGTGTGTACAGAAATCTGGACTGCCACCTCTGAAGGTCTCGCTGTATGGTGGTACAAAATGCAATGTGTGATTTTCATGAGCAATAAGAAGGGCGGGATTGATGTTTATGGTGATCTCTATTCAAATTTTTTGTGCAGGTTTCGGAACTCTCGTAACCGAGGAAATGCAAAACTATTTTTGATGTGTATATATTTGGAAAATAAAAATTTACAAAGTTCAGATAAAAAACATGCACACAGTTTATATTCGTAAGTGGTAAATACAAAGAATAATCAGAGATTGCACTTAGGTAGGTTTTCCATTCTGAGTGCTAGAATAATTGGTCCTAGCAAAGGGAGCGAACGACAGAGGTAAATATGATTGAGAAAACACACATTTAAAGAATATAAGAGAAGAAAAGTGGGCGTGCTCATAGAGAAAAGAACACAAAAAGAAATATAACTCGGTGAAGATACTAGCGTTGGCATTTCTAGTTGACACAGGGAAAGTTGGCCACATACTTTAATTTTGGGGATGCGCTATGTGGATGACAGAAGGAAGTGCTCCAGCTTCTTGTTAAAAGCAGCAGGACACTTAATTGTGCGAAGAGTGCAGGACAGCTTGTTGCAGAGGCGGACAGCAGCTATAGCAAAAGAGTTTGCAAACGTTTATGTTTTATGATTGAGTACAGCAAGGATATTAGGTAGGTCAGACCTTTGTTTATATCATGAGACTAAGAATGATCTTCAAAACCTGGCTCCACCTGACACCATCTGAGTGACAAGTGGGCCATTGTAAATTAGGACTGTTGCCAGTAACCGAACGTAAGTCCACCACACTAAAAGTGTGAACTTTACCATTTATCTACAGAAGGGAACTGTTACGTTCATCAAATAAACAAAAGGCGTAAGGTTCCAAGGGTACCCAATGTCTTAAAGATCAGGAGAAGACAGGGAGGGAGGCGGGAAGGGCGCTAAATTATGGAAAAATGTTGACGAGATGCCTTGGGTATCAGTTGTATTGTCATGTCGCCGTCCTCCGTGGCGTCGATGTCGCGTTCCTTAGCCATAAAGCAGAAGCAGCGGGCTTAAATCCCACCTCGAGCATGGGAGTTTCAGTGAGTGGGCACACAGAAGTTTATATACACTAACGTTTGTAAAAATTTGCAGTTTCCCAAAAGAATGGAACAAATGAATCAGTGATCGCCGAAACCACGCACGTTCGAAAATTTTTCGTAACACGTTTGGTAACATTAATGATTTTTCTGGGATAAAAACACGGTGTGTGTAGCACGCGCGCTAGTGCAGTGTCTCGTGTCGAATATGTAGGCACATTGAAAACTGCAACGACAGCAGAAATAACGGAAGTCATAAAATCATGTGGTTTCTTCTCGTGATAGCAGATGACACAGTAATACTGTTGGGCGATACTGTGCTATCATTTTGCTTGTTAATTATGATCCTGCTTATAACAATATGTTCATATTATCATTGACTTTCAAAGACAGGGCTGCTTCATTGTAAATCTGCTGTGTCTGAAGCTATTCCATTATGAGATTCACTGAAAGCAGTACTGGTAGTGTGCCAAGGCAATATGTCACTATCCACAGTTCAAACTCCCGTACCTTCTATCCCTCCCCCGGCGTGCCCCAAGGCTCCGTCCTTTCCCGTCTCCTCTATCTCCTGTACACTGCTGATATGCCCAAACCTCTCCCACCTGTTCATCTCCTCCAATTTGCTGATGACACCGCCTTCCTAGCCCTTTATCCGACCCTTCAACGGTCCCAACGTAGCCTCCAAACCCACCTTGACCAATTCACAGCTTGGTGCAACCAGTGGTTCCTCCGTATCAACCCTTCCAAGACCCTGGCGATCATCATAGGCCGCACCACCCACGCCTTCCGTCCCCATGATTTCCACTTAACCATTTAGGCCGTTCTATCCACCTCACTCCAAACCTCAAATACCTTGGCCTCACCCTCGACCGCCACTTCACCTGGACTCCCCATCTCCTTACAATCCAACACAAAGTCCACAACAGACTCCACCTCCTGAAACTCTTGTCCAGCCGCACATGGGGACTGCATCCTTCCACCAGCCTTCACACCTACAAATCATTGACCCGCCCCATCCTTTGTTATGCCAGCGTTGCTTGGATTTCCACGCCTCCCAGGTTCTACAATGCCCTCCAAACCCTCGAGCGCCATGCACTCCACCTCGCCTTCCGCATCCGCCTTCCATCCTCTACACGCATCGTCTACAACGTCATCCCCTTCCCCCACCTTTTCCTTTTCCTTGAACACATCCACACCCTGTACATTGCCCGCCAACTCGATCCCCCCATCCCCAGATGTGCCCCTTCCTCTCCACCCCCAGCCTGTTGCCGCCCCTTTACTGATGTATCCCTCCCTCTCTCCATCTCCTCACCCTCCACCTCCTTTCCCAATGAAACTTCCAGCACCTACCCCTCCCGGATGATAAACTTTGCCCTGATGGCTACCCCTCCTACCCACTCTAAATCCACCTGTCTCTTGCCTCCTCCTCAGGGCTCCCTCTCCTCCTCATCCCTTCTCCTGAGTGGCTTTCACCCTCCTACACCCCTCCCTCTCCCGTGCTCCACTTCAGTGTCTCTCCCCTCCCTCCTGCCTTGTATTCCCTCTTCATCTCCTACCTTGTTGCGCCTTTTTATTCCTTTATTCCTCTTCCTCCAACTCCCCAGCCTCGTCACCGCTCCTTCCTCCCCTCATTTTCCCCCCTCTCCAGCCTCCAGTTCCTTGGCAGGTCCCTGCCAGCGTTCTTTTTTTTTTTTCTTCATGAGTACTCCATCGTTTCCCGTGGTTTTTTAAGTGTCATGCTCTGTGTGATTTTTATCCTGTGGCCGACTTTTAACTTGTCTTTGGCTCCAATATTTTTTTAAGTGCACTTTGATTTGCCAGCTGTGTTCTTTTAACTTTATGTCGACTCTTTAACTGTCCCTCAGTACATGTCTCCATCTTAGTGTATATTTTAACTCCTATCATCTCCATTTACTGTGTTTTATGTCCCCGTTTTTATCCCCCATTTTTATGTAATCACCCTTCTATATTTTCGTAAAGCCAATTGGCTTAAGAGCGGTGGACTATTCCGCTGCCAGCCCTCCCCTGCCCATATGGGGCAGGGGATTTAAATTACAATTAAGAAAAAAAATAGCCCGGATTTGAACCCCCTCGACTTCAATGTTTGGAACGTAGTCTAAGGAGTTACCAGTAAGACGAGACACCCCTAATCTCATATCTCTACACACCGATGTAAAAGTATTTTCATTCTCATTCGTATTTCGTTTTAATTCACTCATCCGGATTTAAGCGCTGCATTCTGTAGACTTAGTACGCGTCTGTCACACCACGAGGAAAGAGCCCAGTGAGTGTGTGGAAGCAAACCGTTTCCGATTTGGTGGCTGAATCTGCCCCACAAGGCCTCCCATTCAATAATGCCACACTTCTTTCTTTCTTCACATATTCTTATAGATGAGAACGCGCTTTTTCGCGACAACACTCATGTATAAAACATTCTCAGAGTTCTTGCTGCATCAGTTCTGGGTAAAATATCAATCTCGCTACGATTACCACCATCGCCTTCGCCAGGAGCAACATCTGCCGTTGTTGCTGCTGGGGCGCTATGCAGCCCAAGGGGAGCTTCAGACCATATAAGCTCCGTTGACTGGAGATTGGCTTTGACTTTAGTTTAGAAAATCAATACAGAGCACGGATTCACTACGTTGTGTAACACCAAACTTGGATCAGATGAACGATGTTCAGTATTGATCTAAATTACCGTGAAATAGGCTCTGAAGCATAGGAAACACCGCTAACGATTTGATTACCGCACTTCAACCGCTCTTAATTATCGTATCTGGTGGCTAAGAAGTATTTACTATTGAAGATTTCATATTTTAAGGAATTTTCTGCACAGGCTAAAAGCGTTATTGTTGGCATCATATTGGGCTATTTCGAGGAATAATTGAAAAGAAAAAGCTGATAAAGCAACTAAGGACAATAAAGAAACGTTTGACATCCCAGTCCGCCAGCAAGTTCTTTACGATTCGTTAATAACATATTACAGGCTCTCCAGAAAGTGGTGATCACGAAACATTGCCTGGTATATATGGGGTAGATGATAACAAATCAATGATGTCTGAATAAAAACAACAGAGTCAGCTCTTTAACCTACCAAAACTTTATTCCTTTTAGCACAGAAATAGTATATGCATTTTTTTGTTTCGCCCATGCAATAATACTTTGCGAGCATTACTGATTAGTTCCTTGTTTAATGTTTTACGATCGAAAATCCTTTATGATTCTGACAGTTTGAATACTCCTATCTAATTCCTATCTAATCGACTGGACAGCAAAAAAGGCACAACGACGTTAATGATGCGAAACTGAGATGATTGCCTTACGTCTCCTCCAGAGATAGTGATGTTACAGAAGACAAGGAAAATGTGTACTTGGCTTTAATTCGCGAAGCATGGGGACAAATCGTTACTGGAAAACTACAAAAAAAAAGTGCTACGACAACATTAAAGACAAAGAAACTATTCTAATTTTTGTCCGAGAGAAATCTCATTAAATTTCTTATCGTTTGATTTCAAAAATGGATTCACACTTTTGCCGATGACTTGGCATTTTTCACATTCTGAAAATAATTACAGATCTGAGGATAAGGATACACGACGAAAAAGGTTCTGGGCTCATTGAGCATCGAATCCTCGAACTTTGGAGTCATTGCCCTACAGTTACCCACTGAGCCATGGATCCATGCTCTGTCGGTGATAATTTCGTTACCTTGTCTTTACAGAGCTAAAAGAATTAATTCGAGTTTCATCAGGATCGCAGTAGCGTCGACATATCAACTTAGAATTTTTAGCGTTCTGTGCCCGAGTCTGTAAAAACGGAATCCTTATAGCATCGATTTGTGCCCGTCTGTTTCAAAGTCTGTCTGTTCAGAACCATTTTTCTGAGGAGTGGGTAGACGTATCAAGTTCAAATCTATGTCACATACTAGGGTCTACGGTCCATTGGCGGTGTAAAAGATTAAAGCTTCTAAATCAATTCAGTGAAAAGGTACGACCATTTATGTCGCACGTTTTGATACACGAAAAGTCCCTCATCAAAATCTATATGGTACTTCCCAATGGCCTACTCTATGAAATTTGACAAGAAGCAAAGTTTCACTACGAAAATAAAGTGAGAAAGATCTGAAAATTGTTAAATAGTAATTATACCACACAAAAATTTCTTTCTACCATTAGAACATACACTGCATTCATCATTTGTCACAAGCGTAATAGAGGACAAATACGGCATGCAAACATAAAATGTAAACTATAGTCATGTTGTAGTAAGATAATAAACAATACTTTATTAAATATTCTATATCCGCATACATAAGCTGAAGTATCCTGTTATCTGTTTTCGTAAAAGAGTCTGAGGAACTACTGTAGAGATTTAAATACGGACTTGGAATTACCGGGACCAATATCTTGCCAGGATATACATCTAAAACGGCAAAAATCATTGACAATCTCGACTCCCAGGACGGGTGAACTGTATATATAAACATAGTTAAGTTTGCTCGAAACCCTCAGTATACGAGTCCTACTCGTACGGGAAAGCAGAGAGGTGGAAGGAGTATATTGAGGGTCTATACAGGGGCGATGTTCTTGAGGACAATATTATGGAAGTGGAAGAAGATGTAGATGAAGATAAAATGGGAGATACGATACTGCTTGACGAGTTTGACAGAGCACTGAAAGACTTAATTCGAAACAAGACCCCGGGAGTAGACAACATTGCATTAGAGCTACTGACGGCCTTGGGAGAGGCAATCCTGACAAAACTCTACCATTTGGTGAGCAAGATGTATGAGACAGGCGAAATTCCCTCAGGCTTCAAGAAGAATATAATAATTCCAATCCCAAAGAAAGCAGATGTTGACAGATGTAAAAATTACCAAACTATCACTTTAATAAGTCACAGCTGCAGAATACTAACGCGAATTCTTTAGATACGAATGGAAAAACTGGTAGAAACCGACCTCGGGGAAGATCAGCTTGGATTCCCTAGAAATGTTGGAACACGTGAGGCAATACTGACCCTACGACTTATCTTAGGAGAAAGATCAAGGAAAGGCAAACCTAATACGTTTCTAGCATTTGTAGACTTAGAGAAAGTTTTGACGATGTTGATTGGAATACTCTCTTTCAAATTCTGAAGGTGGCAGGGGTAAAATACAGGGAGCGAAAGGCTATTTACAACTTGTACAGAAACCAGATGGCAGTCATAAGAGTCGAGGGGCACAAAAGGGAAGCAGTGGTTGGGAAGGGATTGAGGCAGGGTTGTAGCCTACTCCAATGTTATTCAATCTGTATATTGAGCAAGCAGTAAAGGAAACAAAAGAAAAATTCGGGGTAGGTATTAAAATCCATGGAGAAGAAATAAAAACTTTGAGGTTCGCCGATGACATTGTAATTCTGTCAGAGACAGCAAAGGACTTGGAAGAGCAGTTGAACGGAACGGAGAGTGTCTTGAAAGGAGGATATAAGATGAACATCAACAAAAGCAGAACGAGGATAATGGAATGTAGTCGAATTAAGTCTGGTGATGCTCAGGGAATTAAATTAGAAAATATGACACTTAAAGTAGTAAACGAGTTTTGCTATTTGGGGAGCAAATTAACTGATGATGGTCGAAGTAGAGAGGATATAAAATGTAGACTGGCAATGGCAGGGAAAGCGTTTCTGAAGAAGAGAAATTTGTTAACATCGAATATAGATTTAAGTGTCAGGAAGTCGTTTCTCAAAGTATTTGTATGGAGGGTAGCCATGTATGGAAGTGAAACATGGACGATAAATAGTTTGGACAAGAAGAGAATAGAAGCTTTCGAAATGTGGTGCTACAGAATAATGCTGAAGATTAGATGGGTAGATCACATAACTAATGAGGAAGTATTGAATAGGATTGGGGAGAAGAGAAGTTTGTGGCACAACTTGACCAGAAGAAGCGATCGGTTGGTAGGACATGTTCTGAGGCATCAAGGGATCACCAATTTAGTACTGGAGGGCAGCGTGGAGGGTAAAAATCGCAGAGGGAGACTAAGAGATGAATACACTAATCAGATTCAGAATGATGTAGGTTGCAGTAGGTGCTGGGAGATGAAGCAGCTTGCACAGGATAGAGTAGCATGGAGAGCTGCATCAATCCAGTCTCAGGACTTAAGACCACAACAACAACTCGTACTTGACCAATTTTTTTTATGTATTGCTTACTTATCTTTAACTCTGTTTGAGTAAAACGAAATTCGTGATTTTAATGTGTCGCTAGGATGTGAATTGACGTCTGCAATTGAAACTGATTTGATCCGCAAAATTTTTTTACCCAAAAATGATCACAGATCGCGGAGAAATAATCAGCGCTCGGCGTTCACGTAGCGCAGATTTCCACGCTCCAGTTCGATCTGAGTTTTTTTTACACCGCCGGCGCTGAGCAGTGCCCGCCCCGTGGAGTGGGGGCTGGCGCACAGAGGGCGCGCCGTGCCCTGCTCCGGCCTGGAGGCTGGAGGCGGCGTGCGCTATCGCGCCATCTCGCGCCGTTATCTGCCGCCCCCGCCGCCGCCCCCGCGGCCACGACGCCCCCAGGCCGCGCTGGGCCGGGACGGGCCGCCTGAATTTAATAACGGCGCGTATTTTATCCGCAGGCCGCTGGCCAGGCCCCCGGCTACGTCACCGGCTCTGCTGGCGTCTGCTGCTCCCTCCACCCCCGCCTCCGCAGTCGTACGTCATTCCGCGGGGGCCGGTGATATGCCCTGATAGCGGGCCGACTCCGCCGCCGACACTCTGCGCCCCCTCTCACCACCTGCAGCTTAACTAAACCGCCACAAGCAGAGCCTAAATCTCGAAACTATTATAGATGGGCGCATCACTCGTACACTTTAGGTCAGCGGCGGCTTGGGTCGTCAAATAGAAAAGGGCGCCAGGCACACCACAACTGTCAGATTTCTATACTGTACGTATCACAATTGATAACCGCATTAAAGTGAGCATCGCCTGTGTTCGATGTCAAGGTGCAATAACCACCCACAGAGGGCAGGTGACAACACTATCAGAGGAGGGTTTGAAGCGTGTCGGAGGGACGCGGAAAACAGTACAGTCGTTGTTGTAATGCGGGAACGGAGCGATTTATCTGACGTCCAAAAGGGCTTCACCCTTGGCTCTCGGGGCAAGGGTGGAAGCATATCCGTAATGACTAATTTTGTAAACTGTTCGCGTGCCGCCGTGGTTGAAGCACGGCCTTTTCAGGTGAACCACGTTTTGTGCTCCATCGGACAGATGGCCGGTTTGAAACGTCTGAAAGCAAACAGCCTGCCACCATCATCGGAAGAGTCCAGGCAGGAGCAGAGAGCGTTATGGTCTGGGGAATGTAGGTGGCATTCCTCGGGTGATCTCGTTGTTCTGGAAAGCGCATGGATTGACACAAGCATGCATCTGTGCTTGAGTACCATCTCCACCCCTACATGCAGTATGGGTTTCCTCCACACGATGCCATACACCAACAGGACAATGCAACGCGTCATACAGTTCGCAGTGCTGCACGTGCGTGGTACGAAGAGCACCAGAATGAGTTTCACGCATTCCCCTGGTCACCACACTCCCCCGAGAATTTGTGGGACCACCTCGATTGGGCCGTTCGCGCCGTGGGCCCTCAACCGAGAAACGTAGCGCAGCTGGCGCACGGCATTGGAGTCACCATGGATTTACGTCCGCGTTTTTCCCTCCCAGAACCTCATCGATTCTCTTCCTGCACACCTCACAGGGGTTCGCGCTGCAAAAGGTGGTTACTCAGCCTTTTGACAGGTGGCCACTTTAATGTGACTGGTCAGTGTAGTGGTAAAAACTGACACAAGTGAAGCGGCACCATGGAAAATCGGGGGAGGGGGGCGCCAGATGGTATATCACTTGTGTGGAGAAATGCTCTCCACCCGGCCGCGGGTCAGTATCCAACGGAACCGCTCCTTGAGTAACCTAAAGTATTACACAACTTCGGTGTGAAGCTTTTGCCAATCATGGCTTTCATTTATTCTTAACGCAAAGAAAGAATAATCGCATTAACATCATGCTATGCCGTCTAACGGTTCTCTTTTAATATTGTATATTGGATTTACGCTTTTTGATACTACGTAAGATAAGAGGTTAGCATTAATTATTTTCTTTGCGTAGGTGAGACTGTTAGAAGCAGAGTATCTTACAGGAGGCCAAAGTAAATGTTTGTTTTCAATTTAAATGAACGCCAGGTTCCCTATAAGCTTTTCACAACTGGTTTTCATCTAAATACAGTCAAGGCCCAAGTTCACAGATCTGCGACAAATGGTATGTCTGAAAGTATTTGAACTCTCGCAAAATTAACTCATGGATCTATTCAGATTTAAATTAAATAATGTTTTTAAATGATTTTATCACTTCTGCTCTTGTGGAAAGCTGTAAGAAAAGTTAATATTAAGTCCGCCGCGTAATGGCGGCCAATTTTTGCCAGTCAGCGATCACTGATCTCGTCTTCTTGATAGCTTAAAAATACTAATTATTCTCTCTTTCCAATTAAAACATAGCTGGCATGTTCTTGAAATAATACAATGAACCCACTTTTACCCATATATTTCCATCAATAACCTGATACACACAGTTTTTGTCGTTTAGTCGAAAGAACAAAAAGAACATCTGCTAGCATTCAACGCTACACAAATATCTATGTAACAATAGTAAATTGAGAATCACAAACAGCAGATGAGCGAGTAATAAATTATCTTTTCCATCTCTTATAGTTATACAAAGATATAAATGTTTTATTTCACCCTATTCTTTACTGCGATATTGTTTATCATCGTTATCGTCTTTTCCTACCGTAGTATCGACGTTATACTTTTTGTACATAATTTTATATTTTTTTCACAATTGACTTTCAGTCTGTTTTGTTTGCTCTTATTCAGTATTTTTATACACACTTCACACGCATTATTCTTAAATATCGCAAAAGGGACACTACAACCTCTTTAAACGGGAATACAACGAACATTTTGCCACCATTTAATGTGTCGGAAACTTAGTATACTGCCGTACAGCTACACGCTTTTGATTCTATTTCCGTCTGATAATCTAATTATTTTTCGCAGTTGACTGTTACTTGGTCTGGTTGTGGCCTATACTATCGTTGCTACGCGGCACACAAGAAGACGCAGAAGCTATACTGACCGAAACAAATCGCATCACCAAGAAGGAGTTGTGAAACATAAACGAAAGTTGGTAGGCATGTTTCTGCATCTGAAAGATGGCGTCTTTTAAAATTTCGCGACAGTCGCAAACGAGTGGCGCTAGTAGCCCCACAAAAAGGGTGAACATCAGGTTTGATTTAAATACACGCTGTAAAGGTCGTGAGTATTAGTTACCTTTGAGATTCGACGTGGTGAGTTGATGTCAGTCAACAATGCCTTAAAGGCATTGTTAACACCTCACTGAGTTTGACCGAGGTCGGGTAATAGGGCTACAAGAAGCTCGATGTTCCTTCTGCGGTACTGCAGAAAGACTTGGCAGAAATGTAGCCACTGTACATGACTCCTGGCAGCGGTCGTCACGGGAATTTCCGGTGCAGGAAGACCGGGCTCCAACGGCCACGTGGCACTACCGAGAGGGAAATCCGGGGTTCGAGTCCTGGTCCGGCACAAATTTTCACTGTCCTCATTCCATTCTACAGCTGATGGTTGTCCTTATTCGCAATTGCTAATGCATTTAATACTATAATAACGTCTGTAGTCGCCGCAGTGCCTGTTCTTTGGGACATTCATGCGTGCCCGAAGGAACTTTCCATCGTAAACAGAATAGCACACGCACTGCAATATCGGGAGACCTCCGTGTTCAGCGGATGGCTCTGCCGCATCGTACTGCACCCGCAGCAGCAGTCTGAGCAGCAGTCAGTACTAGAGTGACACAGCGCACTACTAAAAATGGGTTACTTCAAGAAACCCGCGAGCCAGACGCCCTGTATTGTGCATTCCGAGAACATCAAACCACCACCTTTTTTACTTACGTTGTGTCAGTCGGGAGCTCATTGGAGGGAAGGGTGGAAGTCTGCTGTGTTTTCTAATGAAATATTGTTCTGCCTTGATGGCAGTGATCGCCGTTTATTGGTTAGAAGGCGGCCAGTTGAAGGACTGTGACCAACCAGTCTGTGTGCTAGACACATCGGACCTTCAGCTGCAGTTGCGGTCTGGGGTGCGAGTTCGTATGACTGCAAGAGTTCTCTCCTGGTTATCCGACGCACCCTGGCTGCAAATTTGTGCGTCAGTCTCGTGATTCGACCTGTTGTGCTGCCATTCATGAACAACATTCCAGAGGTATTTTCCAAGAGAATAACGGATGCTCACATACCGTTGTTGTAACCCAACATGCTCTACATAGTGTCGACATAGTGCCCTGACCTCCTTGATCACCACATTTGCCTCCAGTCGAGCACATATGAGACATCATCGGGCGGCAACTCCAGCGTCATACCCAAAAAACATTAACTGACCAAGTGCAATAGGTTTGGAATTCCAACCCACAAATTAACACCCGGCACCTGTACAACACAACGCATGCTCGTTTGCATACTTGCTTTCAACATTGTGGTGGTTAGACCAGTTATTAACATACCAGCGTGTGACATTTGCAATGCTTTATTTTGCGCTTACATTAACCTGTCATCTTGCAATTTTAATCACTTGCATATGTTACCAAGGAAAATGTATCCCCAAAATTTCATTACTCTGCATTAGTTGTTTTGTTTTTCGTGTTGCGATTTTTTCCGGTAGTTTATATAAGGTCAGTAAGCCCCCGCCCCCAACCCCGTCCCCACCCCATCACCCCCGATTCCTTAAAGAATGGAACTCCCACGCATAAAACAGCGCAAACGTCTGATTAATTTAAAAAAAGAGTTGGTGTTTTAAGTATTTGATTTTCAAGCTCTAAAACCCCTGTGGTTGAAGACGCAAATCCCTACTTATTTTCATGTTACTAATTTCGGATTACCCATCCACAGACTAGTGAAAAAGTCGAAATGAGTGTAGTCTGGCTTATTTGCGCTCCTTTCTAATCATCATCATCATCATCATCATCATCATTTAAGACTGAGTATGCTTTTCAGCGTTCAGTCTGGAGCATAGTCCCCCTTATAAAATTCCTCCATGATCCCCTATTCAGTGCTAACACTGGTACCTCTTCTGATGTTAAGCCTATTACTTCAAAATCATTCTTAACCGAATCCAGGTACCTTCTCCTTGGTCTACCCCGACTCCTCCTACCCTCTACTGCTGAACCCATGAGTCTCTTGAGTATCCTTGCTTCTCCCATGTGTGTAACATGACCCCACCATCTAAGCCTGTTCGCCGTGACTGCTACATCTATAGAGTTTATTCCCAGTTTTTATTTGATTTCCTCATTGTGGACACCCTCCTGCCATTGTTCCCACCTACTAGTACCTGCAATCATCCTCGCTACTTTCATATCCGTAACCTCAACCTTGTTGATAAGGTAACCTGAATCCACCCAGCTTTCGCTCCCATACAACAAAGTTGGTCGAAAGATTGAACGGTGCACAGATAACTTAGTCTTGGTACTGACTTCCTTCTTGCAGAAGAGAGTAGATCGTAGCTGAGTTCTCACTGCATTAGCTTTGCTACACCTCGCTTCCAGTTCTTTCACTATGTTGCCATCCTGTGAGAATATGCATCCTAAGTACTTGCAACCGTCCACCTGTTCTAACTTTGTTCCTCCTATTTGGCACTCAATCCGTTTATATTTCTTTCCCACTGACATTACTTTCGTTTTGGAGATGCTAATCTTCATACCATAGTCCTTACGTTTCTGATCTAGCTCTGAAATATTACTTTGCAAACTTTCAATCGAATCTGCCATCACAACTAAGTCATCTGCATATGCAAGACTGCTTGTTTTGTGTTCACGTATCTTAATCTCACCCAGCCAGTCTACTGTTTTCAACATATGATCCATAAATAATATGAACAACAGTGGAGACAGGTTGCAGCCTTGTCTTACCCCTGAAACTACTCTGAACCATGAACTCAATTTACCGTCAACTCTAACTGCTGCCTGACTATCCATGTAAAGACCTTTAATTGGTTGCAAAAGTTTGCCTCCTATTCCATAATCTCGTAGAACAGACAATAACTTCCTCCTAGGAACCCGGTCATATGCCTTTTCTAGATCTACAATTCCCTGTTTCACTCGTAACACTTCTCCATTATTTGCCGTAAGCTAAGGATCTGGTCCCGACAAGCTCCAAGAGGCCTAAAGCCCCACTGATTTTCATCAAATTTGTCCTCAACTAATACTCGCACATTCCTTTCAACAATACCTGAGAAGATTTTACCCACAACGCTGATTAAAGAGATACCTCTGTAGTTGTTACAATCTTTTCTGTTTCCATGTTTAGAGATTGGTGTGATTACTGCTTTCGTCCAGTCTGATGGAACCTGTCCCTACTTCTACGCCATTTCAATTATCTTGTGTAGCTATTTAAGACCTGATATTCCACTGTATTTGATGAATTCCGACTTAATTTCATCCACCCCAGCCACTTTATTGCACTGCAATCTATTGACCATATTCTCCACTTCCTCAAATGTGATCCTATTTTCATCACCATTCCTATCCCATTGTACATCGAAATCTGAAACATTACTGATCGTATTTTCACCAACATTGAGCAACTCTTCAAAATATTCCTTCCATCTGCCCAAGACATCAACAGGATTCACCAGCAGTTTTCCTGACCTGTCCAAAATATTTGTCATTTCCTTCTTACCTCCTTTCGAAGACTGCTAATTACACTCCAGAATGGTTTTCCAGCAGCTTGACACAAAGTCTCCAATCTGTTTCCAAAGTCTTCCCAAGATTTCTTCTTGCATGCTGCAGTTATCTGTTTGGCTTTGTTTCTTTCTTCAACATAACTTTCTCTGTCTACCTGAGTTCTAGTATGTAGCCATTTTTGATACGCCTTCTTTTTCCTTTTACAGGCTGCCTTGACTGTGTTATTACACCAAGCTGTTTGCTTCATCCTACCTTTACACGCTACTGTTACAAGATATTCTTTAGCCTCTTCTAGTACTGTGTCCCTGTACCTTGTCCATTCCTTTTCCAATGACTGTAATTGACTACATTCAACTAACTGGTACCTTTCAGAGATCACTGTTATGTACTTGTGCCTGATTTCCTTATCCTGAAGTTTCTCCACTCTTATCCTCCTACATATGGACCAGACCTCCTGCACTTTCGGCCTCACAATCCCAATTTCACTGCAGATTAAATAATGATCAGTGTCATCAAAGAATCCCCTGAATATAAGTGTGTCCCTCACAGCCTTCCTGAATTCCTGATCTGTTGTTATATAGTCAATGACAGATCTGGTTCCCCTGCCTTCCCAAGTAGACCGGTGAATGTTCTTATGTTTCTCTTTTCTAAGAGAAACTATTTTTTCCACGCATCCCAATATTTATGACGTTACATCTCTTGATCCATGAGTCGTACAACGATACAATTTTGCAGGATATTTGGTGATGTATGAGAATACTCTCTGCAAAATTCGTTGCGAATATAATTCAAATGGTTCAACAGCATTTTTATTTTTAACTTCCATAAACAAATACACGGGATACTGAAAATCGAATTTTTGTTGCCTCTGGAGACCGTTAGATGGGCAACCTGCGACTGAGGCCAAGTGATTGGATGACAGTTTCAGTCATTTACTAATACCGATTATTCCTCTTAAAATATGCGCACAAAAATAGTGTATGTGAAGATAAGAAAGATAAATTCACTGAAGCTCTTCCTCGTAAACAACATTTCAGTAAGTACATTTATTTTCAGTGCTGATTTACAACACCGATTCGCAACAGGAAGCATCAGTATCTCAGCAAACGATACACAGCAATTAGTTCAAAAGAATGAAACACACTTATTCATGGATTCGTTTTGGAACAAATACACTTCATTCACATGCTCGCAGTCCCGTAAGTTTGGGGACATAAAATGGTACTCAGAATTTAAAACGTTAACGACGTAAATGCAATATAATGGCCCAAAATAAATCTCAGGTTTGAATACAAACTCCCAAGTGCAAGGTATCATGACTCTACTTAATATTTGGAGCTGTCAAACATGAAAGCAAGTTTCCAATATTTGATTCTTATTCTTTCTATTGTTATCCGGAACAGAGGATCATATTTCAGCTGTAGTGTCGTAAGAAAAGTTGCTGGTGAATCCATGTTTGTTAATAAGCGATTCCTCAGTAGCTTAGTCGCCTTGCCCGTCCTCCAGTTATGCCGACTGGTTACTGGAGAATCCTGCGCGTACAGATTACCGTCTTGACAGTCCTCAGTAAAGAATGCCCAGCACTCGACAACATCTCCACTCACATTCAAGGCTAGCTCCGAACCCCTATCTGCCTTTGCATGCCACTCCTTGCCGCAAAGGAGTAGTTAGTTTTACTCGAGGCACACTGGGAAATGATGTCAGAATTACATGTACACCGTAAAACTGGATGCGACCACTGAACTCTATAGTAATCGGCAAACGAAGAACTTAGGAAACGCTTTATCGGATTCCATCGTTTTTACTTACACCCTGCGAATATATGCTGCCACAAACGAGTCACCCTTGGTACGATATGCAAGTTCATGACATATTCGTATCGGTAGTAAAAGCCTCAGGACATCCTAAGATGGAAGCCTGAGATGAAATCCTAAGATGAAATTCGGAACTTGTATGAGTTCACCGTTGTGCAGCGGATAGAGGCGTGGTGCTACGCAGTCAAAAGGAATAAGTTCATCATGCTACATTCCAATATTTTATACACACTCGCGTTTGTCAAAGCTTCTGGGACTTTCTTATTACTTTAATATTCAGTTAGTGCATAAGTTCGCATAATTTTTCCGTAAGTTCAATAAACACAACAGATACACATGTCAGAGACGTTTAGTCATCGGTAATATATTCTCCTTCATTTTTTATAAGAGTCTGCCAATGCTGGGGTAACTTTTTGATTTCGCAATTGTATAAATCATGTGGTTTTGAGGCGAAGAACTCGTTCAGCCAAGTTCGGAGAGCATTTTAATCCGTGAATCGGACAGCATTTTCATCCATGAAGAAAGTTCCATGAAGTTTGTTCGATCGACGGCAGAAAAGGTGAAAACGTGAGGGCGCAAGATCAGGTGAATAAGGTGGATGCGGAGTGACTTCCCAACTCCCGCGTAGGGTCTTTTATAGTCTATCAGTACACGGGTGGGCGTTTTCATGGAGTACCATCACGTCACGTAGTCCCCTTTCTTCGTTGTTCTTGGACAGCGTCTCATTTGTTGACAGTGAATGTCAGCAGTGATGGTTACACCTCTGGGAAACATTTGTAGTACACTACGCCGTCGCTGTTCAACCAGATACATAACACTATCTTTTATCGATGCACACAGGGTCTTCGTGCTTTGTTTGGCCTCAGCCATTGCTTTCTTTTTCTTATGGTAGCATCAAGGTACCTTTTCTCGTCACCAGTAACGATACAGGATAGGAAGCGTAGAAGTTATTCACGAGCCTATTGACGACGAGAAAGCAGAGATGCACATTCAGTCACCGGCTGATAGTTGCGATTTTGGCTTAGAGCATGTGGTACTCACACACCCAATTTTTTAACATTTCCCATCGCATCCAAATGTCGCACGATGACGGAATGATCACAACTGATAACATTTGTTAGTTCGCGAGTGTAATGACGTCGATCATTGTGGATTATTGCGTTTAAACGATCTTCATCAAACCCCGAAAGTCTTCCTGAACGTGGAGAGTCACTAATGTCAAAACGATCATCCTTAAAACAAGAAAACTTTTTTCTTGCCGTGCTCTCTCCAGTGGCGTTATCCCATACACGACGAAAATGATTCTGGCTGCCTCTGTCAGGCCTCTCCTGAACTCAAACAGGAAAAAATGTCGGAAAAGTTCCTATTTCTCCTATTAGCACTTCATTTTCTAGCGTCCACAGCTCCACTCACTATCTCCAAATGACAAAATGACGATATGTAAACTCAAATAGCAACAGTAAACTACAAATAAAAAATGACATTCGTTAAATAAACACATAGCAACCATATACAGATATGTAAAACAAAAACACTGCGAACTTATGCAGCAACCTAATAGAAGAATGTTCTGTAATATTCGAAGCTATATACGTATAACAGCGGTCTTTCCCAGAAGTGAGTTTGCTGGATTTTGTGAGCAAGTCAGATAATATAGACGTACAAATTCCAAGAAAGTTCATCTGAGCCATATTCACATTAACTGAAAAAATTGCAGAGATAACGTGATAATAAATGTTATAATAACATGCTGATATAAATAGTTTCATATATTCTTTAGCAAATGTACAGGGTATCACAAAAAGTTTGAGAAGATTGTCATTGTGTTGTAGCGTAAGTTGTGCTGAGAAATAATTGTTAAGAAAAAAAATTCCATAACTTGTGCCATTTCTGAGTTACTTAGCATTGAAGGTAGGCAATCAGGTTGTTGTACGCGCAAATTCAAGCACTTGAGTGCGCTAAAACGCGGTAATCCACAGACGTCTGTGGGCCCGTGAGTTACCACTTGCTGAAGTACTCATTACCAGTTGAAATGTGCGTTTCTTGGAACAGATAAATTTAGGCTAGGTGAACAAAAGCTACGTTTGTTGGGTTTGAGGGAACCACACGAGGAATATGTTTGGGGACACCGTCCCTGGCGGACCGCTTGATCTGCGAGCGCAGTTGCCTGATTGGCTAACAAAAATGCTAAATAACACAGATACGGCGCAACGCATCGAATTTTTTAAACATTATTTCTCAGCACAAGCTCCCCCGCAAAACCCTGTTTCTGGCCACCTGGTATATAAATCAGAGCATAGTGTATATTTTGCAACAAATTTCCCTGTTTCTTGTTTCTTTTTCTAAAAAGAAAAATAACTACACGCATTTTTGAATAATACGCACGCTGCTTTTGTGGGACGTGTAGTAATACTGAATTTTATTTCCCGGGTATGAAGGGATCGTAATACTCCGTTAGTGTAACTGGAAGACATATATTGAATGGTTACTATGCCACTAATGAATCACAGACACAGTATAATGAATTTGAATACGACAATAGAAGACTTTATGATTTAGCCACATATTATCTACATGCTTTCCTTTCTGAACTGACGTCAAACTGAAAAGCGTGTAAATACTTCGGCAGGAAAAGAAACACGGCAAAATGTTACGAAGTGTACTGTATACACTGATTAAACAACGGAAGTTGTCACACAACTCTAGTCCTTTTATATAGAGGATGAAGAAAAATTCGTGCACACGGACTTCGAGGGCGATTCCTCCCATACTAGCAATACAAATCTCTGTAACAAAATTTCGTCTTAGGCATATTTCAGCCAGTAAATGGACATTAAAGATTGGCAAAATGGCAACATTGTAATCACTTGTGCGGTAGCTAACTCTGTCAGCATAGAGTGAGAGTGCTGTCCAGTTAGTGCAGTGGGTAGCGTTTGGGGGTTAGTACGCAGGACGTCGAGGGTTCGAGGCGCATTTGTTTTTCTTTGCTAAAATTAGCCTCCGTGGTACGGTAACAGGCATCTTAATCGTCACACAGCGATTACGAGGGTCTTCTGCGAAAAATTTGCATTTACATATTACGAACACAGAAATGAAAGTACAATTGTTTTCGCAGCTCAGTTTTTAAAGAAGCCATTTGCACGTCATGGACGTGAATTGCTTCGCGCCACTGAGTCTCCTAGATTCCAAACATCTTTTTCCGGGTACACTTCCTCAATGGTCCCATCATTTAGTATCAACAATTATTCTTGCCACGTTCAGGTCCATTAGTCCATTACATTTCGTTAGGGCCTTACGTCACCAGTACGGTTAGCAATGTGCTTTACAAATCATTTCCAAAGTAAGTTACCATTTGGATGTATTATGCCTTTCAATATTGATTCTGATAAGGGTATACTGATTACTGTCTCCATGCGTTACTGTTATCATTATTATTATTATCGACGGAAATGTGGAAACATCACGTCCATTACCGTTATGGTAATAGCGTGATTCGAAAAGTGAACGTTTCACAATGTGACGCACGTTAGGGGGGACAGCCCCTTGGGATAAATGACGTGCTTATACTGTTTGCGCTGTTCATCAGACAAGGACTAGTGCTAGCGGAGTAAAATGCCCGTCACAGACTCCACGCACGTTCGTACACACGTATTTTCTTGTTGTATTGTTCCAAAACAGTGTGGTAGATGTCTGACATACACGAACGATGAATATGTGCGTATGTTTCTGGTCCTTGTTGCATGTGATAACCGGACTGGAATTGCCGCTCGTGAATATGCTGCTAGATATCCTGGTCGACGTCACCCAGGTAATAATGCATTTCGTCGTCAGGAGCTTCGTCTTCGGGAGACAGGTTCTCTCCTTCCACATCACGTTACAGAGGTTGTCTACGGACTCACCACACTCCAGCTACTGCGGAAGCTATTCTGGAGGTCATATAAATGGTTCAAATGGCTCTGAGCACTATGGGACTTAAGTGCTGTGGTCATCAGTGCCCTAGAACTTAGAACTACTTAAACCTAACTAACCTAACAACATCACACACATCCATGCCCGAGGCAGGATTCGAACCTGCGACCGTAGCTGTCGCGCGGTTCCAGACTGTAGCACCTAGAACCGCTCGGCCACTCTGGTCGGCGGAGGTCACATACCAAGATCTACAGCTAAGTACACGTAGCGTATTAAGGCGGCTGAATGTCTCGCAACGCACGGTCGTTGACGTGCTGCAGGAACATGGGCTTCACCCGTATCATTATTCTTTAACGCAACACCTGCATCCTGCAGACCGCCGTCTGTGGTTGCAATTCTGTAAATGGTTCCAACAACAACAGGAAGCCGACGACGACTTCATTAACACTGTAACGTGGTCGGATGAAGCAGCGTTCACTCGTGACTGTGTATAAAAAACGCCCATCGTTGGCGTGACGTTACCTAGCGCATCACCCGCTACCGTGGCTACCAAGGTCGCTTTGGTGTCAACGTCTGGGCCAGAATATTTGGCGACTGGTGTTCGGGTCCCTGACCGGCAGCCTGCACGAAGGAATCGTGCCATCCTCTCCAACTATTTGCCTAATGCACTGGAAGATGTTCCATTTCCTGTTCTCCAGATATTATTCTTCAAACATGATTGAAATTAATGTGCGATGGTATTTAGACAGAACATTTATAGGGAAATGACTCTGACAGGGAGGTCCAGTTGTGTGACCTGCCTCTTCACCTGACCTAAATCCCGTGGATTTGGCTCTGACAAGGGAACCTCCCCATCGCACCCCCCTCAGATTTAGTTATAAGTTGGCACAGTGGATAAGCCTTGAAAAACTGAACACAGGACAATGAAGAAAACAGGAAGAAGTTGTGTGGAACTATGAAAAAATAAGCAAAATATACAAACTGAGTAGTCCATGTGCAAGATATGCAACTTCAAGGACAATGTGAGCGCAGGAGCGCCGTAGTCCCGTGGTTAGCGTGAGCAGCTGCGGAATGAAAGGTCCTTGGTTCAAGTCTTCCCTCAGGTGACATGTTTAATTTTTTATTTGCAGACAATTATTATCTGTCCGTCTGTCCGTCCGATGCGAGGTAACTGCTCCGTAGTTTAGGGACGCTACACCTAAACAAACATCGAAACAGTCGACTCCAGCGCACGAGAGAGATAGTATTCCTGCTAACGAGGCTGCCTCGCTGGCAGTTGACTGTTCGCTACTTTGGATGAGAGTGCATTAAATACGTGAGATGTATTCCGTGGGCAATATGAATCCAGCAAATATAGCTCGCGACTTTAATAACAAGGTCAATGAATATTTTACGAACTGCAAGTTTGCGGTGCGGTCGCAAAACACAGACACTAAACTTATTACAGTGAACAGAGACGTCAATGAACGAACGGACAGATAATAGCTGTCTGAAAATAAAACATTAAACTTTTCACTCAAGGGAAGACTTGAACCAAGGACCTCTCGTTCTGTAGCTGCTCACGCTAACCACGGGACCACGGCGCTCGTGAGCTCACATTGTCCTTCATCTTGCGTAACTTGCGCATGGACTACTAAGTTTGTTTGTTTTGCTTATTTTTTTTCATAGTTCCACACAACTTCTTCCTGTTTTCTCGATTGATCTGTGTTCAGTTTTTCAAGGCCTATCCACTGTGCCAACTTATAACTAAATCTGAGGGGGGTGCGATGGGGAGGTTCCCTTGTGAGCACTATGGGACTTAACATCTATGGTCATCAGTCCCCTAGAACTTAGAACTACTTAAACCTAACTAACCTAAGGACATCACACAACACCCAGTCATCACGAGACAGAGAAAATCCCTGACCCCGCCGGGAATCGAACCCGGGAACCCGGGCGCGGGAAGCGAGAACGCTACCGCACGACCACGAGCTGCGGACACCCGTGGATTTCTTCCTTTGGGCACACTTGAAGCAGCGCGTGTATTCTACTCCGCCTACACACGTGGAAGAACTGGCGGCGAGTGTTCATGCTGCTGTTGTATCTGTAATTACAGCCATGTTGCGAAGAGTGCAGAGTTGTATGATCCAAAAGGTCACGCAGTGTCTGGACATGCAGGGGGTTGCATTGAGCATCTGTATTCTTTTGTAAACATCATACAGTAATTGATATGGACATTGTTATTGCTACTGGTCGCTAATGTGTTACATCCTGTTTGTAGAGGCCCCTTATTGTCTGAGGGCCCGCAGAACCGTCAAGCAAGATGGGTTGATAACTCCCTTTCAGCAGCGCTGAGAGAAACATCGCCACATCATATGACTGGTGTAGCACTCCGCCGACCTGCCTTTATAAGCACGTCTAAACCGTCAGACCGGCAGTGTTTGCCAACCACTGGGCCGGTACTAACGCCAGCCGTAGCCTTGAATTCACTCGCCGTAGTCTTGTAGTAGCACGTTGTAGTTTTTGGTCAGGATTTTCTTCCACTATCTTGTTTCCTTATCTGTTTTGCTACGACAGAGTCGCGGGTTTTTTCTGTTTGTTCTACGTTTAACACTTAATTTATGCCAAGAAGGCATCTTTTCATTAATTGTAATAAAGTGTGTTCAAATTGAATGTTAGTTATTTCCTGCCGACCGCAGGACACTACACATGTGAGCAGGCGCACTGTAAGTAGTATAAATAACTAGTAGATGTCGAGTTACTTAACTGTGCAATATCTTAAGCATTTATAAATTGATATTGTTTTTGTAATTATTCTGTCCTATGACAGGCCATTTGTTTCATCATTCTATTTCTGACTTGTCTGATCACGTTTTTGTTATGGTACTCTTAGAAAACACTGTATTCTGCAAATTTCGAACACATATGTCTTAAGAAATGGTAACTACAGTATTATACGGCAGAATGAAATCGGCAAGTAAAAACAAATACGCCTCGACGGGGAATCGTACCCTCGACCTCCTGCGTACTAACCCAAAACGCTGTCCACTGCACCAAGCGCACTGCGCTGCGCCTAATCTGCTGACAGAGGTAGTTACTGTATATGTGATTACAGTAGTGCCAGATTGCCAATCTTTAACGTCCATTTACTGTCATAAGTTTTGTGACAGACATTTTTGTATTGCTACAATGTTAGGAATCGCGCTGTGAAGTCAAAGTGTGCGAATTTTTCTTCGCCCTGTATATCAGCTGGTGAAAATATGGAACTACTTATATGAACACGTCATTCATATTATTTATCACCTCATTATGTCTGTTATTTTTATAGTCAATGTGGATGTGGTCAGACGATCATTCTTGCAATTTGGTTGTCCATATTACCTCCCTTGTTCACAAAATCGAATAAATTCACTGCTCAGACGCAGAGCTCGTATATGACTATATACATAACGTGCTTCTATTACAATAATAAAAAGTCTCAATCTTTTTACAAACGCGAAGGTGTATAACAATATTTCAATATAGCACTACGTGAACTTATTCCTTTCGACTTCGTAGCTCCACGCCTCTATCCAATACACTACAGTGAACTAATACGAATTCTGACTTTCATTTTATGATTTCTTATTAGGCTTCCATCTTACTATCTCCTGTAGGCTTTTACCACCATATGTCATTAACTGGCATTTAACTATAAGCTTAAAAACGTTCTGTAAGTACAACCCTTGTCTCAACATGATCACGGTGTCTTTATCATTAGAGAGGAAACCTCGTCACTACCGAATCAGATTCGAGTGAACCCCCCCCCCCCCCCCTCAACAAACAATCTTACTCTCCCTCTTCGCATATCTTGCTTCCATAAAACTCGGTCCGACCTCAATACTCGACAGCAGTCAACAAATGTGCTTGATAAGCACACGTCATTTTGACGTCAGTTCCCAGTAATCTTCAAGTGAAACTAGCTTCTGCCTCGCCTCACACGCATCAAGTAGTAATTTCGAAGTTCGACAATACCTGATTGCGACATTGTTGATATTCGATCTATGGGCATAAGGCCGTGGACCAAGCCACCAACCCATAATTCTCTGTCTGACGTTTCGTCTTCCACTGTTGGAGACCCCATCAAAGGTTTTAACGACTCGGAAAGCTATTACAGACTCAAAGAATCTAAGCAAGCCGAACTGTTCATTCGTATCCCCGAAATGGTTGATTAGTGACGTCATCAACAGCTGCCTAAGATGGCGGAGTTGCGCCAACGTATTCTATGGTGCTTGTAGTCAGAAGCGTTGGTTCAAATGGCTCTGAGCACTATGGGACTTACTTCTGAGGTCATCAGTCCCCTAGAACTTAGAACTACTTAAACCTAACTAACCCAAGGACATCACACACAGGATTCGAACCCGCTACCGTAGCGGTCGCTCGGCTCCAGACTGTAGCGCCTAGAACCGCACGGCCACTCCGGCCGGCCAGAAGAGTTGGCGATGTTTCTTTTATTTAGCAATAGGGCCCACAAATTGTTTAATTTCAGTCCTTCTTTTCTGATGAATCTGTTTCGTACTTTCGAACTTCTGTGGTCTCTCTGTACATCATGGCGTAGTAAGTATTACATCTTGCTAAAGCCGCAGTGTCACAGAAACGAATCTGGTTTCCCTGTTCTAGTGTATGATCTGCTACTACTGATTAATCCGTCTTGCACAGGCGACAATTGCTCTTATATTCTTCTTTTTGTAACCCTCATGTACACCTGGCTGCAGGTGTATGGGATTTTATACGCTTCTGCTGTGGCAACGTTGTGCGTAGGTGCTTTGCTGTTTTCATACATTCGGCGCCTTAATTGTTTGTTTCAGCACTGTATTAATACAGCGTTTTCTGAGTACTTTTCTGGTATGATCTGTATAGTTTTCACAAATTGGAGGAAAACTTTTCCTTTAATTGGTTCTGTTTCATTGTACTCTCCATGCCTTTTTGGATGTAGCGCCCTATTTATCACTATGTCAAAGTAGCCGTAGCTTCGGAAAGCCGTTCTTAAATGATCGATCTCGTCCTCTAGAACTGTGGTCACAGACTCTTTTAGTCCGGTGTACTAACGTTCTGATCACTCCTCTTTCCTACTTGGGATGGTGATTGGAACTTACGACAAGGTATCTATCCGTATGAGTGGGCTTTCTGTAGACTTTGTGCTCTGATGTTCGGCCAACTTCGCTAATTACATCTACATTGGACGAAGATATTTGACTGTCTTTCTCTTGTACCATTGTGAACTTTATAGTTGAATTAATATTATTCAGAAAATTTACAAACTCAGAGTTCTTTTTCCCCATGAGACCATACTGCGAAAGTATCATCCACCTACTGAAGCCTGCATTTTATGAATCCCTGATTGCCTACTCGTCAAAGAACGTGTTGTTCATAAAGATTTTTACACAAATTATTTCAGTTTATTTACCTATTCTCAAATAAAATTTAATGGCAAGTTACAATTTAAGTATTTTACATAGCTAGGCGAGCAGCCAACAGTTGGTACAACAGACTTTACTGCTCTCACATACACTCCTGGAAATTGAAATAAGAACACCGTGAATTCATTGTCCCAGGAAGGGGAAACTTTATTGACACATTCCTGGGGTCAGATACATCACATGATCACACTGACAGAAACACAGGCACATAGACACAGGCAACAGAGCATGCACAATGTCGGCACTAGTACAGTGTATATCCACCTTTCGCAGCAATGCAGGCTGCTATTCTCCCATGGAGACGATCGTAGAGATGCTGGATGTAGTCCTGTGGAACGGCTTGCCATGCCATTTCCACCTGGCGCCTCAGTTGGACCAGCGTTCGTGCTGGACGTGCAGACCGCGTGAGACGACGCTTCATCCAGTCCCAAACATGCTCAATGGGAGACAGATCCGGAGATCTTGCTGGCCAGGGTAGTTGACTTACACCTTCTAGAGCACGTTGCGTGGCACGGGATACATGCGGACGTGCATTGTCCTGTTGGAACAGCAAGTTCCCTTGCCGGTCGAGGAATGGTAGAACGATGGGTTCGATGACGGTTTGGATGTACCGTGCACTATTCAGTGTCCCCTCGACGATCACCAGTGGTGTACGGCCAGTGTAGGAGATCGCTCCCCACACCATGATGCCGGGTGTTGGCCCTGTGTGCCTCGGTCGTATGCAGTCCTGATTGTGGCGCTCACCTGCACGGCGCCAAACACGCATACGACCATCATTGGCACCAAGGCAGAAGCGACTCTCATCGCTGAAGACGACACGTCTCCATTCGTCCCTCCATTCACGCCTATCGCGACACCACTGGAGGCGGGCTGCACGATGTTGGGGCGTGAGCGGAAGACGGCCTAACGGTGTGCGGGACCGTAGCCCAGCTTCATGGAGACGGTTGCGAATGGTCCTCGCCGATACCCCAGGAGCAACAGTGTCCCTAATTTGCTGGGAAGTGGCGGTGCGGTCCCCTACGGCACTGCGTAGGATCCTACGGTCTTGGCGTGCATCCGTGCGTCGCTGCGGTCCGGTCCCAGGTCGACGGGCACGTGCACCTTCCGCCGACCACTGGCGACAACATCGATGTACTGTGGAGACCTCACGCCCCACGTGTTGAGCAATTCGGCGGTACGTCCACCCGGCCTCCCGCATGCCCACTATACGCCCTCGCTCAAAGTCCGTCAACTGCACATACGGTTCACGTCCACGCTGTCGCGGCATGCTACCAGTGTTAAAGACTGCGATGGAGCTCCGTATGCCACGGCAAACTGGCTGACACTGACGGCGGCGGTGCACAAATGCTGCGCAGCTAGCGCCATTCGACGGCCAACACCGCGGTTCCTGGTGTGTCAGCTGTGCCGTGCGTGTGATCATTGCTTGTACAGCCCTCTCGCTGTGTCCGGAGCAAGTATGGTGAGTCTAACACACCGGTGTCAATGTGTTCTTTTTTCCATTTCCAGGAGTGTATGTACAGTTTATATAGGCGTAATAAATGTAGCTTGTATGTGAAGCCTTAGTATTACACGTATCAAGAAAAGTTCTGCATCACCCTACTACGTCGCGCAGGTGTGTTGCTTTTGTGACTGTTCCTGTGCCGATTGGAAGGTCAGCCCAGACTTCGTTTGTAAATATACACACGGTTACAACGAGCGCTGCCTGTGAGTTGAAAGCCTCACTTTAATGTATTGCAGCATTTCAGTTGAAAGAAGGACAGTAAGGGCGCATTAGAAACGTTTGTGGAACAGTAGAGTTAACATCCATCGTGCTACGAAAGACAGTTACGGCCAGTAATTGATTACCCATCGTCAATTTACGTGCAGAAGGCTCGTCAACCAGGGACGTTGCTTGACGTGTGCACCGGGGAAGACACGGAATCGACTCCAATTGACAGGTAGTGCCCACGTTCGACAGGTGCACGGGGTGATAGATATCTATGAGTCACAGGGACCTTGGGCTGCGTGCTCCAGAGCGGAATTAAGCGTTCGAAGATACTACAGGACGTCATGCATTCCATCTGACTGTTAGGAGACGATTGCAGGATGCGGATCTCGATTTCCGACGACCGAGGCGAGCATCACGTCGTACAGATCAACACCATCGGCTCCGTTCCAGATAGCCAAGAAATCGTGCAGAGTGGACTCCCCAGGACTGGCGTCGGGTGTTGTTTAAGGACGAAACTAGGATTATTTTGTACCCCGATAATCGCAGACAACGTGTTTGGAGACAACCTATCAATAAGAAATGTTTCTAACACCGTGTCCCACATGTGCAACAAGGCGGTGGTAGTGTGATGTTCTGGGAAGGCATTACATGGGACTAACGCACATCTCTAGCGGCCGTTGAGGGCAATCTTACTGCCATACTGTACACGGACGTTATTGTGCAACCAATAGTGGGATCGTACAGCCAACATTTTGGTGGCAGTTTCATCTCGACAAATAAGTCTCGTTCTCATCGACCTGTTCTCGTGAACACGTTTCTCTAGAATACTAGGATTACCAGAATGGATTGGCCGGCCTGTTTCCCAGACATGGACCCAATCGAACTTGTGAGGAATCGATAGCAACGAGATGATTCTGGACGTCGACCACGTTCACATACTCTGCGCGACTTAAGGGATACTGTTGCTGAAGAATGGGACAGTTTGGACCAGGGATGGCTTTATCATCTCGTCGGTGGTACAACATGACGCATTCAAGACTGCATCCGAGCAAAGGGACGTTTCACCACGCACTGAAATTGCTCAGCAGTGCCGTGAAGAAACGTCTATGGGAAACACACATCTGAAGTTACTTTTTTTTTTTGTTTGGTGAGCTGGACACGCTGCAGATGAATATATACACATGCCTCAGAGCCAGCTTTTGTTTTCTGTGGCACGAATTTCGAAATATAGGGGTGATTCAAAACTTTTGTTGATATGTTCCTTGATAAGTGTCCAAGTACTGAATCCATTACATATCAGTACTACATTCATTACAGAGATCATTACTGAACTCAATACTTTTCTCATTGTATACGCTCATTTTATACGCTCACAAAAGACTTACTACCCCTCAGTTCAGAGAAACACTTCCAACCCTAACCCTAAGGAGTACAGAAATAACGTTTCCTTCATTTTCAATGAAACTGGGAACAATTGTGCCCCATCACTTAAACCGTACTGAACCGCAAATGCACTCTTTCAGAAGACGTTAGTTAGATCTCTTCATGCACTACGGATGTGAAAAAGTTATTTCCTCTCGAGCTTAAAAAAGAGAAATTCGTAGAACCACAAGCACATCCAAGTCTTGGTTATGATGATGCTATTCTTCAAGGACTTTCATATGAGAACTCACATGGGATGGAATTTGTCATGAACGCATGTGTCCGATGCGTTTGCGATATTCGTTTCTTCGACCATATTACTCCTGGCTACAAACATTTATCAATGGTACGCGCAGATAAGCGCAAAGACAATCACACCCTCTGCTCAATAACTGCTCACCCCCATAACTTATCTTCAGCTCTGACTTCCATTTGAACAGTATATTAGAGATACTTTTTCTGAACAAAGCAAATTCGTCTCTAGGCCATAACGTAACACTGCGATTGTCACAATATCATTTTCTGTATCAGGAACATGACTTTGGATCGATCTTCCATAAAATATCAGTTAAATTACACTCCTTGCCAACTTCAAAAGACAGTTAGTGATCCAATTTTTTACCCCAATAGCTACCTCTTCCACATTTTTGTCTGAACTCACTCTTTTTCCCCTTCCTTCTCCTCCCCCCTCACATCCATAACCCCAACCCCCACCCCCTTGTATACAGGGTCATCTCTCGAAACAATTTGATCTCTCTTAACCGTCAATGTCTCAGTCATTTCAACATTTCAGTCTTCAGTCCTCTCCTCTGTGATTATCCTTTTGATGCTGCTAAAGATAGGTCTGCCTTAGGGATGGGCGATGTTGGCAAGTCAGCGTTGCTGATTCCCATTTCATCGTCATCGTCTATACTTTGATGACCTGTAATAATCGACACAAAAATGTAATATTTTTAACATCGATGTTAAAAGATGAATTTCTAGAATGACATAAAAATCAACATACAAATACATCTAATATCATAGTTAAATAATCATTAAAAGCAATAGTCATTACTTCATATCCCACAACGTTTTAACTGCAGACTGTAATGCTTGTTTTTACTACTTGTTAATAATTTCAGTAACGATCTGGGTATAAAATGAGTCTCGCTGCTTACTCCACATTTAACGTAACAGGCAAATCTGTTTTTTTGTGATGTCTTTCGTACCAAAATAAAGGTTAAAAAATATGGTATTAACAACTCACTGACATCGTTCGTCGACGAACATGACGTTGCTACACTGCCGTATCATTTCGTAGTCATCGTATTTATTTTGAAACATAGATTGAATGAAAATGAAAGTAGAAAATGAAAAGATGAAATTATTCGAGAAGTGGTGGAACACAAATGTCTGAAAAATCTTAATTTTGGGTGTATTAGTTTCCCTATATTTATGAGGATCAAATGTAAAATTAGGTATTATAAACGCAAAGTGTACTTACATAACAGAAATACAATTTATAACAGTTTAACTAAAAAAAATTGTAAATCTGAGGTAAGATCTTATGGGACCGAACTGCAGAGATCATCAGTCCCTAAGCTTAACCACTACTTAATCTAGCTTATGCTAAGGACAACACACACACACACACACACACACACACACACACACACACACAATGCCCGAGGGAGGACTCGAACCTTCGACGGGGAAGGAGCCGCGTAAACCGTTGCAAGACGCCCAAGACCACGCGGCTGAAAAAAAAAAGATCCAAACAGTACTGGCACGCACTACTTGACACCCCGAAAGCATGAACCCGAATGAATAATGAAAGGTTTTGGTCTACTATTAGCCATGAACCGAATGAACAATGAACGGTTTTAGTCCGTGCTTAGCTACAACAATAGCCAATGCTCCTGCCACAGTTCAATCAAAAAGTCGTTCCCTCTTTCCCCCTCCTGAAGGCCACGTTTGTGAAGACCCTAACGTGTTATATTAGTATCGTCATGCGACATATTCAGAAAACAGCCGTTATTGTATCTTTAACATCGATGTGACTATGATTCAGATCTCAGTTTTATTATGAAACATAGATTCTGAAACTCCCAAAATCAATATTTTGTAAGGGTAGATGTTTATCGAGCCACGTCACCGGGCCAGAATTGTTCGCAGTTAGTTTGAAGGACATCCTCGACAGTTCGAGTGAGTAATTTGGCCATCCAGATCTTCCAACGACAATCCCGTCGAACGTTTATGGGACATAATCCTGCACCGGGAAAGGTTTCGAAATTATGGGCGGCCGTGGAGGCAGCATAGCTTAATATTTCTACAGTGGACTTCCATTGACTTGTTACGTCCTCGCCACGTCGAGCTGCTGGCCTACACCGGACAGGAGGAGGTCCGGCACGATGTTAGGTGTCCCATAGCTTTTGCCACCTCAGTGTACATACTTCGTACCACTACTAGTCGTATGTTTTCCTATTCCACGCGCAAACACAGCGTATGAAAAGCGACTGTCTATAAGCCTCGGCATGAGCCTTAATTTCTCTCATCTTGTCTTCGCGTCCCTTGCGCGAAATTACGTATGAAGGAGTAGAATCGTTCCACAGTCAGCTTAAAATGCCAGTTCTATTCATATTCTCAGGTTTCGCGATCAGAACGTCGTCTTCCCTCCAGGGAGTCCCATTTGAGTTCACGAAACATCTCTGTAATACTCGTGTATTAGTCGAACCTACCAGTAGGAAATCTAGCAGCAGGCCTCTGAATTGCTCCGACATTTTCCTTTAATCAGACGTGATGGTGACCCCAAACATTCGAAAAGTACCCAACAATGGTTCACACAAGTGGGCTACATGTGGTCTGCTTTATAGATGACCTACACTTCCCCTTCCTCACTACTGCCCTTATGTGCTCGCTCGATTCCAAATCGCTTTGATGTTTAACAGACATGACTGTGTCAAGCACCACAAAACCAATGCTGTATTCGAACATTAAACGATTGGTTTTCTTATTCATCAGCAATAACTCTGTATTTTCCTACGTTTAGAGAAAGCTACAATTCATCACACCAGCTAGGAATTTGGTCTTAAATCATCCTGCAGTCACTCAACGACGACACCTTCCCATATAGTACAGCGTCATCAACAAACAGCCGCAGAATGTTGTTCATCCTGTCCATTACATCATTTACGTATACAGAGAATAAGAGCAAACCTGTCACACTTCCCTCGGGCACTCCTGACGATATCCTTGGCTCTGATGAACACTCGCCCTCGAGAACAATGTACGGCGTTTTATTTCCTAAGAAGTCTTCGAGACACTCACAAATCTGTGAACCTAATACGTCTGTTCGGACACTCGTTAACAATCTGCGGTGGGGTACCGTATCAAACCTTTCCGTAAGCCTACGAATATGGAATCTGCCTGTTGCCCTTCATCAGTAGTTCGCAGGATATCATGTGAGGAAGCGGCACGCTGAGCTTCGCACGAGCGATGTTTCCTAAGTACGTGCTGATCTGTGCACAGCCGCTTTTCCATTTCACTCACATTTATTATACAGAATGATTCAAAAAGATTACCACAACTTTAAAAATTTGTATTTAATGAAAGAAACATAATATAACCTTCTGTTATACATCATTACAAAGAGTATTTAAAAAGGTTTTTTTTCACTCAAAAACAAGTTCAGAGATGTTCAATATGGCCCCCTCCAGACACTCGAGCAATATCAACCCGATACTCCAACTCGTTCCACACTCTCAGTAGCATATCAGGCGTAAGAGTTTGGATAGCTGCTGTTATTTCTCGTTTCAAATCATCGATGGTGGCTGGGAGAGGTGGCCGAAACACCATATCCTTAACATACCCCCATAAGAAAAAATCGCAGGGGGTAAGATCAGGGCTTCTTGGAGGCCAGTGATGAAGTGCTCTGTCACGGGCTGCCTGGCGGCCGATCCATCGCCTCGGGTAGTTGACGTTCAGGTAGTTACGGACAGATAAGTGCCAATGTGGTGGCGCTCCATCCTGCTGAAATATGAATTTCCTGGGCTGCGAACAAATGCTTGCTGGATGCGTGCTACATTTTCATCACTCGTTCTCGGCCATCCAGAACTGTTCCCTTTGCAGAAACACCCATTCTCTGTAAACTGTTTATACCAACGTTTAATACACCACCTATCAGGAGGTTTAACACCATACTTCTTTCGAAATGCACGCTGAACAACTGTCGTCGATTCACTTCTGCCGTACTCAATAACACAAAAAGCTTTGTGTTGAGCGGTCGCCATCTTAGCATCAACTGACGCTGATGCCTAGTCAACAGCGCCTCAAGCGAACAAATGTACAACTAAATGAAACTTTATAGCTCCCTTAATTCGCCGACAGATAGTGCTTAGCACTGCCTTTTGTCGTTGCAGAGTTTTAAATTCCTAAAGTTGTGGTATTCTTTTTGAATCACCCTGTATTCCAACTCAGAATATGTTCAAGATTTCTTCAGCGAATCAGTGTTAAGGATATTGGTCTGCAATTTTGCGGGTCCATTCTTTCACCCTTCTTCTACACAGGAGGCATCAGCGGTTATTTTCAGTCGCTTGGGACTTAACGCTGTGCGAGAGATTCACGATAAATGTAAGCTAAGAAAGGGGCCATAGAGTACTCTCTGTAAAACCGAAGTGGGATTCCATCCGGACCTGGCGACTTATCTGTCTTCAGTTGTTTCAGTTGCTTCTCTATGCCAAAGACGCCTATTACTATTGGAGTCTGAGTGATGGTCACATGACGGTATGTCTGTGCGAGCGTCCTTTCACTATTTTATACGTGCTGGATTTTGCTGTACTTTGTGGTTGTTATTCGATTAAGAATTAATGAGGTAGAACGCAATCAGCCAAAAACATTTTAAGGTTGCTTTGTTTCACTGCCACGACCGGTTTCGGAAAATTACTCCTGTGTTGAGGTGGATGCATTTGTTTTAGCAGAGTGTCAGAGTGTCAGGTCGTGTGATGCTGTACTGCGTAAGAATGCTCGAGTAGCTGGCGCCACTTTATATGCTGTGCAGGTGATTGTATAACAGCGAAAAATTTGCTGATGTGTATGCAATTGAAAATGTATTAAGTGAGTTTCGTACACTTACATTTGTTCTAGTAAACAGTGTTTTGTCCCGTTTGGGTCCATACGCCTTTCTAAAGTGTTTGAATGTAAAGAGTGCGCACATACTACCCCATGCACTGTGCCACAGTTAATCTTCAGGACACTTGTAGCTACAGAGATTTGTACGACAAGTAATGTTTTTGTTTACAAGAAAAGACTATCCGCCAAGCAAAGATATCGCTGATTTCCCGACAGGCAAATGTCTGGACTACCTTACATTAAGAATAGAATAATTATTGGCTGTAACGAAAACCATTTTTTTCTTCTATTGTTATAGCTGTTAACATAACTATTCTTCTCAGATGGTGTTTGAATGGTTATGACAAATTTCAATATCTTTTGAAGGTGCACATAAAATGTCAAAGGAAGAAGCCCCTAAAACTAGATCTGGGTGAACAGCAATTATTCTTTCCTGTTAGTACCTTCTACTTATGCGATGTGTTACCTCAAAAAATTATGAAAAAAGTATTAATGAGTACATATATATACGCTAGATAGTTTAGGATATTGATCTGTTTGCTTCCAAAACAAGTTGTGTCGCGACGCGAAAAGTTTGTGAACTTCGCTTTCTGAAAGGCACGATACTGATTTTCTTTAATTTCATGTTTCTGTCAACAGGTTCATCCAAAAATATGAGACATTGCCCTATTAACTGGCTCTTGGTCATATGCCACGTACGAGGGTAATCCCAAAAGTAAGGTCTCCTATTTTATTATAAGTACATAGACCTGTTTATTTCTACAATGGTTCACATCAATTTACAGCTTGAACATTTAGCTATTTTTCGACATAATCACCATTTCTGTGGATGCAATTTGTAGACGCTGTGGCAGTTTTTGTATGTCCATGTCATACCAGCTCGCCGCCATGCTGTTCAGAAAGTTATGAACCTATTCCTTCATCTCGTCGTCGGAGCTGAATCGCTTTCCGGCCAAATATTCTTTTAACCTATGGAACAGGTGATAGTCACTGGGCACCAAGTCAGGACTATAGGGTGGGTGGGTGATTATGTTCCACTGAAACTGTTCAGGAGAGCAACGGTTTGCCGAGCGATGTGTTGGCGAGCGTTGTCATGGAGAATGTGTACGCCCTTGCTCAGCATTCCTCTTCTCCGATTCTGAATTGCCCGTTTGCGTTTTTTCAGAGTCTCACAGTACTTGTCAGCGTTAATTGTGGTCCTAGTGAAAATAAAGTCGTCCAACAATACCCCTTTCCGATTCGAAAAAAATGGTTGTCATGACTTTACCGGCAGACTGTGTTTGTTTGAATTTCCGCGACTTTGGCGAAGTAGGATGCCGCCTCTGGCGTGATTGTTGCTTGGTCTCAGGTGTAAAGTGGTATGCCCAGGTTTCGTCACCCGTGACAATTGAGTCCGGAAACTTCTCCTGTTCGGCTGCAAGGCGGTGAAGAAATGCGCGGGAAGCATCAACTCGTTGCCGCATGTGGTCCTCAGTCAGCATGTGTGGCATCCATCTTGCGCACAGCTTCCGGTCGTTAAATGTTTCCGTTAAAATTCTTTGAGCGGTGCTTCGGGAAACCTCGGGAACCAACGTGCACGGATCATCCAGCGTGATCCGCCGATCTTCACGCATGCTTTGCTCAACCTTCAACACTGTCTCCTCAAAAACTGACAGTCTCCCGCTCCTTTGTTCGTCGTGAATTTCGGTCCGACCAGCTGCAAACTCTCTACACCATTTACGAAGATTTTTGACATCCATGCACGACTCACCATACACTTCCGTCATTTGTCGATGGCGTTCAATCGGCGCAGTGCCCTTTGCATTCAAAAACCGAATAACTGCGCGCAATCCGCACTTGGCAGTAACATCCAACGGAAGCTCCGTTCTCAGCGGCTGCCAAGCCAAGACTGAGCGTCTCAGCGCGGCGTGCGCATGTTTACACACAGCGCGTGAAGCACTCTTCATAACAGTGTGACCAACTGCCACACCACGTTCTGTCCTCATAAAAAAATAGGATACCTTACTTTTGGGATTACCCTCGTACACTGAGGTTGGTGTGATTCTGTTGGTTGTACAGAACTGAATATTGTGTGTTTTATCGAAACTAAAGCAGAATCCCTTTTGAAATGTTCTCGGGTATTGATGCCGTTGGCGTTGTCAAATGTTACACTATTTCGGAAATTCGACTAGCTGTGACCTTCTGGTAGTGCTAATGACTGACTGTCTTCCGCTGGGGGCCTTCTAACACAAGCACCCTCTCTCCTGCTGTCTAATTCGGGTCTACCGGGCGAGGGCTCCGCCGGCGAGGGGGTGAGGGGGAGAATGCGCTGCTGGGACACGAACCGCGGACCTCAGTCTCTGTGCTGCCCCTGGAGGATCGAGTTGTCTCTGGTGCTGAGTGGGTCGTATCTACGTGGAGTGATTTCAGCTCTTCAGTAGTCCTGGATGGGCCTCTTGACACACTGCGTCCAAGATCCCACTTAGCTAGAGGCCGCAGTCACCATGTAGCCAGATCCCAACATGTTCTTTTACACAGAATGAGTCGGTCGTTTTCAATAACTTAATGCCGTTGTGCACTATCTGATCAAAAGGTTACGGACAGCTATTTGTCGGCATGATACATGTTGTTTTCTCCCTTTGTCTTTATGATGGTCTGAATTCTGCTGATAAAACTTTTAATGAGATGTCTCAATGCTTGTGGAGGAATGGCAGCCAATTGTGCCTCGAGAGCAGAAGCCAGAGAAGGTAGTGATGCTGGACGCTGGGTTCTGAAGCTAAGTCGATGTTATAACTCGTCCAAAAGGTGTTCCGTTGGGTTCTGTTCGGGAGTCTGCGTAGGACAGTCCATTTGAGGAATGTTATTGTCCACAAACCATTGCCCCACACATGCAGTTTTTAGACAGGGTGCACTGCATGCTGATACAAGCAGTCATTGCCTCCTAATTGTTCGTCTACTAAAATGTGTTCACATCCTTCCACCTTTAGCGTACAAAGGGACCACACCCTAACCACGAAAAACACTCCACTAAACGAAACACCAGTTCCTCTTTATTTCACCGTTGGCATTACGAAAGAGAGCAGCCAACGATCTCCATGCTTTCGACAAACAACCCATCGGATTACCACATTGTATAGCATGATTCATCAATCCACATCACTCATTTCCAGTCGTCCATTATCTGTGACGTCGCTCTTTACACCTCCTCAAGCATCGTCTAACATCGACTGTAGACATGTGTGGCTCATGAGGAGCCGCTCGAATATTGTACGCCATTCTTTTTAACTCCAGACGCCCAATCATTCTGCTGGCTGGACTGCTGGCAGAACTTTGGAACTCGCGAGTGATACCCTCCTCTGATTTCATTGTGATGTTTTACGATCACCCTCCACGGTGATTGATGGTCAGTTTTCGTCCGTACATGAGGTCTGCCCGGTCTCGCTTCTGCTGTGGTTGTTCCTTCGCCTTTCCACTTCGCAGTCACATCATCACCTGTCGTCCTGGACTGTTTAGAAAGGGCTGAAATGTTCCTGGTCGGTTTGTTACTCAGGTGACATCGTTAGTCCGCGTTTGAAGTCATTGAGATCACCTGGCCAGTCCTTTCTGGTGTTACTGCTTCTCTGCTGACAACACAATATCCCCCATGTCCTTTTATACTGGCAGGTTGCCTCTCGTAACATGTAGCAGTCAATTGTGCCTTACATACTGGTATCCGGTCACCTGACCAGATAGAATAATTCATGCTGTGTCCTTTGGATATGCAGTGCTTTGCAACAACTGTGTGACGTTTGTGCTCCGCGCATCATTTCTGTGTCGTTCTGGTGGTCTGATCTACTTATATTTTCCCACAATGGCAACCGAAGCAAAGACCCCTAGTTTTCGAAGTCCTACGTCGTCCTTACGAGATGTCAACGAGGCTTTCGTCCAGTGCGGTGGGCAACCTTCACACGTGGTGTTATGTTTCTGGAATATTGTTCCGGCTGTAGCTCATTTGTTATTGACGTAGGAGACAACTGACATCCCAACAAGCTTTTTTTCCTCTTCGATTTGTGGTCAACGTCCCTTCGATTTTTTACTGCTACCCTATCCTGGACATTTATTTGACATGTTGTCCAGAGATTACTTTTAGGATGTGGTTATCGCAACTTGTGGTCCTTCCGCTGTCAGGAAATGCACTCCATCGCTTTGATCTTCTTTTTAATTCCATTCATTTTTTTAGTACTACTCGGTACCGTGGACGGGTGACACATGTCCGTACCCACTCTATAGTCACGTGGGTGTGCGCCCTTGTCCCTCCAGCGCCGTGTTTAGGGTCTCATCGCGTTTATAGGAACCACACCAACTCCCTTTGACAACGGCATTACGATCCCTTCTCTGTGGTTTTCATTGTATAGGCCCCAACTAGTTCCTTTTTGAATGCACGTTACACTTAATTCCCAACAGCAAGTACCATAAACCTATCTGGAAACCTAAGTATTTAGGTATTGTTATTTACCAAGCTCATTTCAGTCACCTGTACGCCTTGTGGTGTTGCAGTTTTCATAAACCTTCGCATATTTTCAGTGAATAGTGAGTTGAGGACTCTTCTGTAAAATCGAGTTTCTTCTATGGCTGGCACCACTAAGGTTGCCGATATCCTGTACTCTATAGTTATTTTCACTCTTATATTCTACAGCAGATTTTTCTTTGAACATACCACTACAAATGCTACAGAAAATAAGAAGACACGAGCTCATTTCGAATCACTGGCAGGGACAAAATAGGGAATTGTGGCGTTTAGGATGGATAGGATGTGTGACTGCTGTGTACGGACGCAGGAGGAGCTGGCCACTGTTCGCGAACAGCTGAACGTGCTGATGGCCGCGGCCAGCCGTCTTCAGGCTGCTGCCCCGGAGTGTAGCGACAGTGGGGGGTTTGGTGCGTCGCATGGTACACCCCAAGTGTTACATGCTTCACCCACTGTCCCTGCTGTCGAAACATCTTCGCGGGTACCGGACGCGGTTGGGCCACCCACTCCCCAAGGGGAGTGGGGGTTCAGCGGCGTTCGCGGCGCACGAGGCGGAGGGTAAATGTGGAGGCTGGCCGTGTGGCATCGCCCGCTCTGCCTGTGAGTGACATGTGGCTGCTCCTTCAGCAAGGTCCGAGCAGGCACACGAGGGGAGGGGTTTATTAGTTATTGGGAGCTCCAACGTTAGGCGGGTGATGGAGCCCCTTAGGGAAATAGCGGGAAGGTCGAGGAAGAAGGCCAGTGTTCACTCTGTCTGCTTGCCGGGGGGTCTCATCCGAGATGTGGAGGAGGCCCTACCGGCGGCGATAGGGAGCACTGGGTGCACCCGACTGCAAATTGTTGCTCATGTCGGCACCAATGACTCATGCCGTCTGGGTTCAGAGGTCATCCTCAGTTCATACAGGCGGTTAGCGGAGTTGGTGAAGGCGGAAAGCCTCGTTCGCGGGGTGGAATCAGAGCTAACTATTTGTAGTATCGTTCCCAGAACCGATCGCGGTCCTCTGGTTAGGAGCCGAGTGGAAGGCTTATACTAGAGGCTCAAACGATTCTGCAGAGATCTGGGGTGCAAATTTCTCGATCTCCGCTATCGGGTGGAGAAATGTAGGGTCCCCCTGAATAGGTCAGGCGTGCACCACACGCAGGAAGCGGCTACAAGGGTAGCGGATGTGACGGTACGTCACATAAATGGACATTTGGATAAAGGGAAAGGAAGTTTTTGTTATGAGACGTGTGAATTATAAATTATTTCAAGACTGTGTATGTGTGCGCGATGTATAACAAACAGTAAAGAACGTAAGTTATTATTATCAAAACACAAATATCGATGTACTTAACAAAACACAGTTTTTTTGTTATAATCTCTGTGTAACATAGGCCATGAAGATCAGAGACAATGCTTTGATTGAATTAGCTCTACTTTTTTGTTTCGTCTAGCGGTAGGCCGCCATTGTAGTGCTGTCTGATAATTAACGTATGTTTTATCTGTATTTTGAAAAATATAATAGAAGTTGTTATTAGAAAGTGTGTATTATTGACTTAGTTGTCACCTCTCATAATGGCAACCATTAATTATAATTAACAAAGTTTTTACAGAACTTCGCAGTACAGGGAGATCATCTTCCCTAGCAAGATTTAGTCGGCCATTACGCTGACTGTATTATTTAATTAAAGTATCATGTCATAATATTAAATGTAAATGCGAGAGACTTCTCAATTTTGCTCCTTCATTAATTTCAAAGTTAAAAAGAGTCAAAATAGACTTCGTTTATTAATATTTAGAATACTGAGTGAGTTCAGTATGTTTCATTTTGGCCGCCTAACGGCAGACGAGATTCGCTCCAGTTTTGCCTTGCAAATAATGAAAAAGAAAGATTAAAAAATCATTAATTTCAAAATATCTCAGTTAATCTTTATGTAATGTGGTACATAAATAACCAGTAGCCCCTGAGACTCATATTAATAATGACAGTTTGCATAAGAATACGCATATTTTCTTTTCTAAATAGCAGCGCTCACGCAAACTATTTATTAGAAGGCGGTGAGTCGCGCACTGTGTTTAAAAAATATTATATCGTACGTACTTCGGGGCAGCCGATGTCCGTACGAGTATTATCGCGGTATAAGTTAATTAAAAGTCTCATGCTAGCCCACAATATTTAAATCCACCCCAACCAAAATTATAAAATATATAATTTTAAAAATAAAAAATATATACACTTATACCGTGATACGGAGTACGTGTGGAGTGCACATGTGGGTTTTTTAGGTTAGAGGATTCCCTCCCTAGGCCCGACAAGATGCCTCCTGAGACGCGACAAGGTAGTAGTAGGCAAAACGCAACAGAGAATAACAAAATTAATGTGGTAATAGTAAACTGCAGAATCGCCTATAGAAAGCTCCCAGAACTGCTCTAATTAATAAACGGTCACAACGCCTACATAGTACTAGGGGCAGAAAGTTGCCTGCAACCAGATGTAAACAGTAATGAAATTCTAAACTCAGATTGGAATGTATACCGCAGAGACAGGCTGGACAGTGAAGGAGGCGTGTTTATAGCGATAAGAAGTGCAATAGTATCGAGGGAAATTGACGGAGATCCGAAATGTGAAATGATTTGGGTGAAGGTCTCGGTTAAAGCAGGCTCAGACATGGTAATTGGATGTCTCTATAGGCCCCCTGGCTCAACAGCTGTTGTGGCTGAGCACCTGAAGGATAATTTGGAAAATATTTCGAGTAGATTTCATCACCATGTTATAGTTCTGGGTGGAGATTTTAATTTGCCAGATATAGACTGGGAGACTGAAACGTTCATAACGGGTGGCAGGGACAAAGAATCCTGTGAAATCTTTTTAAGTGCTTTATCTGAAAACTACCTTGAGCAGTTAAACAGAGAACCGACTCTTGGCGATAACATATTAGACCTTCTGGTGACAAACAGACCCGAACTATTTGAAACAGGTAAAGCAGAACAGGGAATCAGCGGTCATCAAGCTGTTAGTGCATCGATGATTTCAGCCGTAAACAGAAGTATTAAAAAAGGTAGGAATATTTTTCTGTTTAGAAAAAGTGACGAAAAGCAGATTTCAGAGTACTTGACGGCTCAACACAAAAGTTTTGTCTCAATTACAGATAGTGTTGAGGATCAGTGGACAAAGTTCAAAACCATCGTACAATATGCGTCAGATGAGTATGTGCCAAGCGAGATCGTAAGAGATGGAAAAGAACCACCGTGGTTCAACAACCGAGTTAGAAAACTGCTACGCAAGCAAAGTGACTTCACAGCAAACATAAACATAGCCAAAGCCTTGCAGACAAACAAAAATTACGCAATGCGAAACGTAGTGCGAGGAGGGCTATGATACTGAAACAGGGGATGACAGACTAAAGACCGAAATACTAAATGTCTTTTTCCAAAGCTGTTTCACAGAGGAAGACTGCACTGTAGTTCCTTCTCTAGATTGTCGCACAGATGACAAAATGGTAAATTTCGAAATAGACGACAGAGGGATAGAAAAACAATTAAAATCGCTCAAAAGAGGAAAGGCCACTGGACCTGATGGGATACCAGTTCGACTTTACACAGAGTACGCGAAGAAACTTGCCCCCCTTCTTGCAGCGGTGTACCGTACGTTTCTAGAAGAGCGCAGCGTTCCAAAGGATACTCTAGAAGAGCGCAGCGTTCCAAAGGATTGGAAAAGGTAACAGGTCATCTCCGTTTTCAAGAAGGGACGTCGAACCGATGTGCAGAACTATAGAGCACTATGGGACTTAACATCTATGGTCATCAGTCGCAGAACTATAGACCTATATCTCTAACGTCGATCAGTTGTAGAATTTTGGAACACGTATTATGTTCGAGTATAATGACTTTTCTGGAGACTAGAAATCTACTCTGTAGGAATCAGCATGGGTTTCAAAAAGACAATCGTGTGAAACCCAGCTCGCGCTATTCGTCCACGAGACCCAGAGGGCCATAGACACGGGTTCCCAGGTAGATGCCGCGTTTCTTGACTTCCGCAAGGTGTTCGATACAGTTCCCCACAGTCGTTTAATGAACAAAGTAAGAGCATATGGACCATCAGACCAATTGTGTAATTGGATTGAAGAGTTCCTAGATAACAGAACGTAGCATGTCATTCTCAATGGAGAGAAGTATTCCGAGCCGGCCGGTGTGGCAGTGCGTTTAAAGGCGCTTCAGTCTGGAACCGCGTGACAGCTACGGTCGCAGGTTCGAATCCTGCCTCGGGCATGGATGTGTGTGATGTCCTTAGGTTAGTTAGGTTTAAGTAGTTCTAAGTTCTAGGGGACTGATGACCACAGATGTTAAGTCCCATAGTGCTCAGAGCCATTTGAACCATTTTTTAGAAGTATTCCGAAGTAAGAGTGATTTCAGGTGTGCCGCAAGGAAGTGTCGTAGGACCGTTGCTATTCACATTATACATAAATGACCTTGTGGATGACATCGGAAGTTCACTGAGGCTTTTTGCGGATGGTGCTGTGGTATATGGAGAGGTCGTAACAATGGAAAATTGTGCAGAAATGCAGGAGGATCTGCAACGAATTGACGCATGGTGCAGGGAATGGCAATTGAATCTCAATGTAAACAAGTGTAATGTGCTGCGAATACATAGAAAGAAAGATCCTTTATCGTTTAGCTACAATATAGCACGTCAGCAACTGGAAGCAGTTAATTCCATAAATTATCTGGGTGTAGACATTAGGAGTGATTTAAAATGGAATGATCATATAAAGTTGATCGTCGGTGAAGCAGATGCCAGACTGAGACTCCTTGGAAGAATCCGAAGGAAATGCAATCCGAATACAAAGGAAGTAGCTTACAGTACACTTGTTCGCCCACTGCTTGAATACTGCTCAGCAGTGTGGGATCCGTACCAGATAGGGTTGATAGAAGAGATAGAGAACATCCAACGGAGAGCAGCGCGCTTCGTTACAGGATCATTTAGTAATCGCGAAAGCGTTACGGAGATGATAGATAAACTCCAGTGGAAGACTCTGCAGGAGAGATGCTCAGTAGCTCGGTACGGGCTTTTGTTGAAGTTTCGAGAACATACCTTCACCGAGGAGTCAAGCAGTATATTGCTCCCTCCTACGTATATCTCGCGAAGAGACCATGAGGTTAAAATTAGAGAGATTAGAGCCCACACAGAGGGATACCGACAATCTTTCTTTCCACGAACAATACGAGACTGGAATAGAAGGGAGAACCGATGGAGGTACTCAAAGTACGCTCCGCCACACACCGTCAGGTAGCTTGCGGAGTATGCATGTAGATGTAGATGTTGTCCCCAGATTCCGTTTCCTCATTTGCGAAGAACCCCATGTCTGTATGGTGAGGAAGTAACCGCGAATACAAGGCTGGCAAGGCTGGTGTGGAGCTCAACGCTACCCTACACCGCACTATTCACACGCATTACTCTCGTCAGTTGAATGTGTATACGACATAGCGTAAGAAATTCGTACACTGCTATCTAAAAGCAAAGCAGAATCGCAATATAGGGGAGCATCTGCATCCGCAACTACGCTCTGCATGTCACTTTCGTTGCCATCGTCATTTCCCCGTGTTACGCGAGTTTTTCCGAACCGTCCCACAACTAATGTGAAACACATGAGAAAATTAATCTCCAATGTAAAATCAAATATGAATCAGCACTAGTGATTGCCGATACTTGGACGACAATACCTTACGTGCAATTGCATTACACGTAAATAAGATCTCTGATCTTCTCTTCAATAATACTCTGCTTATGCATCTTATTAGCATGTTTGCCTTTAAAAGTCGTATGTGTTACACTGGGCCGACCGGGGTGGCCGAGCGGTTCTAGGCGCCACAGTCTGGAACTGCACGACCGCAACGGTCGCAGTTTCGCATCCTGCCTCGGGCATGGATGTGCGTGATATCCTTAGGTTAGTTAGGTTTAAGTAGTTCTAAGTTCTAGGGGACTGATGACAGCAGAAGTTAAGTCCCATAGTGCTCAGAGCCATTTTTTTTTGTTACACTGGAATTCATGGCATGCTCTACGTATGAGACGTGGCCATTATTTAAGTAATGACAGATGTAATGTTGTGGCCTAATCAGTTTTAATTCTAGTCCGTGAAGATTGTCTTTGGCTGAAGCCCCTCGATATTTGGGTTTTAATTAAAACAGCAACTGACGGTCAAACATGCATTTTATACATTACTTGACGGCTGTAATTAGTCACCTTCAAAAAATATTCTAAATAAGAAGAAACAGTGAAAGAAGATTGCTCTTCGTTGTCGAGGAGAGGACGCACTATAGGGCAATGAGAGCGGCAGGGCACCAGCAGTCAGTGGTATTCGCTGAAGTTCCGCTCACACACTTGTGAAGGACCACATCAGATACTAGTGTGGGACAGTGCTTTGGAGCAAAGCCTCCTTGGCGCCGGCCGACCAAAGTCACACAATACAGACTGTATCTCCAGGATGTGTGGGGACAACACTGTTTTTGGCGAGCAGTATGTGGTCAGAGAATGCTTGCCGTTTTTGGCTGACTCCCGGAAGAATTGCTACTGTGGAAAGAACTGCGGAGGGCAAAATTCACCGAAAAACGCGGCTTTTCAAGATAACACTTTAGAAAGCGGAACGGAAACAGGAGTTTTAGGGGTCCTTTGAAGATCATGAGACACCGAATCCATGCTCAGATCCCGCGAAGATCGAATGTTTAAGGAAATGTAAAAAGAGCTAACATTGGTTAACGTAAGTGATTTAGAAGTGGGACTAAGGAATACAGCTGTATATACAGAGGTCCACCCTCACTGGCTATCACACGAACGTGGACGGATAGGCAGGGAGTAGGGCACAGGTTTGGAGCGCCAAGTATAACGAATTTTGTAATTGGTTAACCATCTGAAATGATGTAAGGGAGGCAGACATTCATTTTGTAAAACAACTTCTTACTGGTCGGCATTCATAATATTTATCATTCAACCCGACACCATAAGAACGCAAGGAACGGCGTCTTCCATGCCGGAAACGCATCACGGGAAGTTAGTTCTCACTTCAGTATCTTCTCCGGAGACTCCTCAGGCAGGCCTCTTCCGGGATGACTTCACTACTGGGTGACTTCTCCAGGCTCATCTTGCACGAGAGGCTCTCATCTGGCTGAGCTGGGATTAGACACAGACCGAGAAGAACTGTTGTTACAGAGTCAGTGACTGATTCTGCAGCCACTTCACCCGCCATCTGCAAACTGTGAGTTGGTGAGATCGAGCCACTGCAGCGAAGCGAACTGTACGGAAAGTCAAATAACCATCTTCAGTAATTTCAGTCTCTGCTCTGAAGACTAGTTTGCTGTTCGTGGTTCAACATGCTTTCAACTCCAGCTATAGATGTACACGCATACCCTTCCACACCACTTTCTTTCTCTATCCACTAGCCTCCGGCAATCATCGTACGACTTCCGTGGATGTAAATATTTTACCCAGATATACTTTCATTTGAATCACATTCCAGAATCCTTCACCAGGTTTGCCAGGGCATCAGATCATTACTTTCAGTGACCGTCAAACCTTTCTTCTTTAGAATTTACATATAATAAACTAAGTTAATTGAGATCCTCGTCTAATTTTGCAGTCAAATGGACTTCTTTATAATTGTTTTGATGGTTAATGATTTGTTTATGTCAGATGTGTAGGATCATGTTAAAATATTCAATTAAAGTTTCAATTAAAGCGCCACACCACAGTTTCACAGCAACCACCGACATCTTACACCCATATTTCCCATTGTGTCACGGGAATAACGACTATAGGAAAGCATCCAAATAACCTGGAATGTCTTTGATTTTTTCAGTCTTAGCAAAGCTAATGCAGTGAGCGCTCAGCTACGATCTACTCTCTTCTGCAAGAAGGAAGTCAGTACCAAGACTAAGTTATCTGTGCACCGTTCAATCTTTCGACCAACTTTGTTGTATGGGAGCGAAAGCTGGGTGGATTCAGGTTACCTTATCAACAAGGTTGAGGTTGCGGATATGAAAGTAGCTAGGATGATTGCAGGTACTAGTAGATGGGAACAATGGCAGGAGGGTGTCCACAATGAGGAAATCAAAGAAAAACTGGGAATGAACTCTATAGATGTAGCAGTCAGGGCGAACAGGCTTAGATGGTGGGGTCATGTTACACACATGGGAGAAGCAAGATTACCCAAGAGACTCATGGATTCAGCAGTAGAGGGTAGAAGGAGTCGGGGCAGACCGAGGAGAAGGTACCTGGATTCGGTTAAGAATGATTTTGAAGTAATAGGTTTAACATCAGAAGAGGGATCAATGTTAGCACTGAATATGGGATCATGGGGGAACTGTATAAGGAGGGCTATGCTCCAGACTGATAGCTGAAAGGCATAATCAGTCTTAAATGATGATGATGATGATGATGATGATGAGTTCCTCCACTAGACATATGTAGGAGGAAATAATACACTGATCAACCAGAACATTAAGATCACCTGCCTACAGCCTTCATGTCTACCTTTGACACGGATAACAGCGGCAACGTATCGCAGTATGGGAACAATGAGGCCTTAGAAGGTCGCTGGAGGAGTTGTCACCACATCTTCACGCGCAAGCCACGTAATTCCCGAAAGTTCCAGGGAGGTGGTCAGGAGGCCTGATGCCTCGTTCAGTTACATCCCAGGTGTCTTCGATCGGGTTCAGATCTGACGAGTTGGGGGGGCTATCAAATCAACTGGAACTCGCCATTGTGTCCCTCAAACCAGTCCATCACACTCCTGGCCTTGTGAAACAGCGCTGAAAAATGCCACTGACATCGGGAAACATTATCGTCATCAAATGGGGGAACGTGGTCTGCAACCAGAATAAAATACTCCTTGTCCGTCACGTGTGTGTGTGTGTTGGGTCTTATGGGCGCTCAACGTCGTGGTTATCATTGTCCTGACACATATTACAAGAAACGAATGTGGACAAAATTAGCAAAATGGGAGCATACACGTAAGGAAAGAGGGAAAGCACGAAAAATGCTGCATAAGAAAATAGAACGTAAATAAAACGAGAAAGGAGGTTCCAGGATGCCACAGGAAATTGTCACTGGCTGGCCACTTACGTAAAACATGGGCGAGCCAGTCATCCTGTGAACAAATTAAGATCCTCTCCCTAAAATCTTGGTAAAAACATTGGACAAGTCACAGAACTTTAAAACTGTAATCACATTCGTTTGATTATTTCCTAAGAGAGATGGCAGATCCACCGGCAAGTCAGCCGCTACCCGCTGGTCATAAAATGAAACGCAGTCCAATAAAACGTGGCGTACGACGCCAGAAGCACCACGCACTGGAGGGTCCACTCCCCGGAGCAAATAGCCATGCGTCATAGAAGTGTGTCCGATGCGAAGACGAGTGAGGGGAACCTCGTCCCGTCTACATGGCTGGAAGGAAGTACATCACACACGCGTTGTGGGCTTGACTAAACGGAGCTTATTGTCAGTCATTTCCAGCCACTCTTCCTCCCACCGACGCAAGACTCGTGAGCTCAACAACGACGTGAATCCGTGCAAGGGGATTGCACACTGAAAGATTTGCGGATCGAGACACGCCTCCGTGGCTGCGAGATCTGCCGTTTCGTTCCCAGTGGTGCACTACACGAGCTCCACTGGATCCACGGATGGCCTTGTGAATGTTCCCCAGAGCATAATGGAGCCGCCACCAGACTGTCTCCATCCCGCAGTATAGGTGTCAAGGAGTTGATGAAGGTTTCTCGGGTGTCCAGCCAGGTGGTAGCGTTGATATCTCGCGACGTTTCGGGAAGTGTCATACTACCCATCTTCGCCCGGCTGGAGACCCAAGAAACCTTCATCAATAGTTTACGCCGGGAAAGCCTACAGTCACATATGTCAAGGAGTTGTTCCCCGGGAAGACGACGGATTCGAGGTCTCCCATTGGCATGATAAAGAAGATATCGGGAGTCCATCAGACCATGCAACGCTCTCCCACTGCGCCAACGTCCAATGGTGAATACCGATTTCAGTCGTAGTTGTTCAAGGTATATGCGTGGGTCGTCGGCAGCGGAGCCCCATCTTAGGAGTGTTCGCTGTACTGTGTGCTCAGACACTTGTTCTTTGCACAGCATTAAAGTCTGGTGGTAGTTCCGGCGCAATTCACCGCCTGTCCTGTTCTACAAGTCTGCCAGCCAACGAGTCCTACGTCTATCATGGGGGCTGGCCTCCCAAACCCACGACGTCTGGACGTGGGTTCACATTGGCTCCGCCACGTCCTGAAGACACTCACCGCAGCACTCTGCGAACATCCGACAAGCCGTACAGATTCCGAAAAGCTCGTGCCGAGCCTCCAGGCCCTCACAATCTCCCTCCGTTAAACTCAGAGAGATTGCGCGCCTTTTCCCTTCTACACACGGACAGCAAGTTCACTGATACTACACGCATCTCGCGTGTGTCCGACCAGCAGCCATTCCTCGCCAGGTGACGCTGCTATCCCCTGGACAGGTTTGTATCAGCAGTAGGTCGGTGGTCATAATGTTCTGGCTGAGCAGTGTGTATTGCTTGACTCTTCTTGTAGTTCTCGCTCTCTTAATTTTGAGAGTAAACAACTCCATCTTGAATATCGCCTCTCTTGTACCATCTGACACTGTAGTTGTTTGAGCATCTCCGTGACGTTCTGGGCTACTAAACGAACCTGCGACAGGCGTAGCCGCTCTTATTTGGATCTTACCTATCTCCTCTATGAATCCCACCCTGTAAAGGCCTCAGGCAGAGGCGCAATACATAGCACCCCTGTCTGTATTGCAAACGACAAAGAATGTGCTGTTTGGACTTGAGAGTATAAACTGATCATTATTTCTAAGTCTTTATCTGATAATAGCTGTATGCCGAAACGTGTTGTGCAACAGGAATTACACTACTGGCCATTAAAATTGCTACACCAAGAAGAAATGCAGATGATAAACGGCTATTCATTGGACAAATATATTATACTAGAACTGACATGTGATTACATTTTCACGCAGTTTGGGTGCATAGATCCTGAGAAATGAGTACCCAGAACAACCACCTCTGGGCGTAATAACGGCCTCGATACACCTGGGCATCGAGTCAAACAGAGCTTGGATGGCGTGTACAGGTACAGCTGCCCATGCAGCTTCAACACGATACCACAGTTCATCAGGAGTAGTGACTGGCGTAATGTGACGAGCCAGTTGCTCGGCCACCATTGACCAGACCTTTTCAGTTGGTGAGAGATCTGGAGAATGTGCTGGCCAGGACAGCAGTAGAACATTTTCTGTATCCAGAAAGGCCCTTACAGGTCCTGCAACTTGCGGTCGTGCATTATCCTGCTGAAATGTATGGTTTCGCAGGGATCGAATGAAGGGCAGAGCCACGGGTCATAACGCCAGCCATGGTGGCCGTGCGGTTCTATACGCTTCAGTATGGAACCGCGTGACCGCTACGGTCGCAGGTTCGAATCCTGCCTCGGGCATGGATGTGTGTGATGTCCTTAGGTTAGTTAGGTTTCAGTAGTTCTAAGTTCTAGGGGACTGATGACCTCAGATGTTAAGTCCCATAATGCTCAGAGCCATTTGAACCATTTGAACCACGGGTCATAACACATCTGAAATGTAACATCCACTTTTCAAAGTGCCGTCACTGCGAACAGGAGGTGCCCGAGACGTGTAATCAATGGCACCCCATACCATCACGCCGGGTGATACGCCAGTATGGCGATGACGAATACACGCTTCCAATGTGCGTTAACCGCGATGTCGCCAAACACGGATGCGACCATCATGATGCTGTAAACAGAACTTGGATTCATCCGAAAAAATGACGTTTTGCCATTCGTGCACCCAGGTTCGTCGTTGAGTACACCATCGCAGGCGCTCCTGTCTGTGAAGCAGTGTCAAGGGTAACCGCAGCCATGGTCTCCGAGCTGATAGTCCATTGGTAGTCCATGCTTCGGCAAACGTCGTCGAACTGTTCGTGCAGATGGTTGTTGTCTTGCAAACGTCCCCATCTGTTGACTCAGGGATCGAGACGTGGCTGCACGATCCGTTACAGCCATGCGGATAAGGTGCCTGTCATCTAGACTGCTAGTGATACGAGGCCGTTGGGAATCAGCACGGCGTTCCGTATTACCCTCCTGAACCCACCGATTCCATATTCTGCTAACAGTCATTGGATCTCGATCAACGCGAGCAGCAATGTAGCGATACGATAAACCGCAATCGCGATAGGCTACAATCCGACCTTTATCAAAGTCGGAAACGTGATGGTACGCATTTCTCCTCCTTACACGAGGCGTCACAATAACGTTTCACCAGGCAACGCCCGTCTACTACTGTTTGTGTGTGAGAAATCGGTTGGAAACTTTCCTCATGTCAGCACGTTGTAGGTGTCGTCACCGTCGCCAACCTTGTGTGAATGCTCTGAAAAGCTAATGATTTGCATATCGCAGCATCTTCTTCCTGTCGGTTATATTTAGCGTGGTGTAGCAATTTTAATGCCCAGTAGTGTAAATAAGTTGAGGGTGCGATCTATACGGAAATTTCAATGAGGAACACAAACGTGACTGTGGGCTCATATGTAGAAAATATTTGCTTTGTTGACAGTGTAGAAGGGGTTCGGCAGAAGTGGTTTAGCAGCTGTGTGAGCAGTACTCGCGTATACCCCAACAGGACACGGAAAGTGTGGGTAGTTTTCAGGTGCTAATTGGACCTCCACAGTCATAGTTTCTGCAGACAATCGCTTAAGTCTATCTGTGAATGGAGAGGCTACCATCGTCCCTAAATATCATCAGTTTTTACGAAAAGAGACTAAGCATTATTGAAGTTCTTTGTTCTCCGGTCTTATCATAAGACAAGCTACCATGAGCTGGAATTGCACAATGTATACAAAATGAAAACGATACCTATTTTGTAGCTATAACCTGACTTAAAATACTTTATACGACGAACTGGAACTAAAAATTAAAACTTCGTCTGGAATTATTATTTGTCCATTATCTTTACCACCACCACTGTCGTTAGAATTAAGTGTGGAGACTCCTCCGCCAGCTTTGTTCTGGGTTCTTGATGGACGCGGCAGTTGAGAAAGACGTTTACGCACTCCGGAGGCGCTACGGGCGGTTTAGCGGCACGACCCTCTCACCCTGCCGACTTCCCACAGGAGCTCCGCTTCCCTGCTGTTCCTCCTGAAGTGTCTGTCGCAGTCGTCTGCAGGCCGCGTCGCTCGCCTTTTCCTCGATGTCTCTATGCAGATTTCTTTTAATTTTAATTACAAGTGGGACGTTTCTTTAAGGAACACAGTTAGTAAAACGGCTCCGGAGAAATTTAATAGGCAAATGCAAAGCAGCCGTAAACAGGAGGATTTAAAAGTTTAATTTCAATAACGCGCGGGTCGGGGGGCGCGGCAACAGTTAGCCAAGTAATAACGCCGGCCGGCCACGAAGCCACCCCGCTAAGCCGCCACCGCCTCTCCACTCCACCCCTCCACTCTGCCCCCACCACAGTCTCTCTGAATTAACTGTCCATTGTACCCCACAACGCAACACTACGCAATTTTGCCTACGATGTCGTTACCGCGTCCTTCATATTATATTAATACAAAGTTCGCGGATTTCCGATGAGATCGAAGAGACACGAAGATTCACTGAGTGTTACACCCATCATCTTCTGGCTCTTTTTCAAACAATGAGTTAGATTATTCTGTTCATATTTTCTTGTTATTTCGATGATTGCAGAACTAAAAGGGGGACGAGAAGCTACCCGATTTGGAAATTTAACGGGAGGGAATTTCGCGGGCAGTTCTATGTTCACCTTCGAAAATTCTCACCGGAATTGGTCGTGACTCCAAGCTCCTCTTCACGGGAATTCGTACAGGGGAATCCAGGGCAAAGAAAAACGTTGGCCAAACACTAATAAGCTGATTTCTGCTTGATGCCTTATTAGTTTTTTTCCTAATTCTTCTATTAGAATTTTGCGTTGACTGTGCTTGCAGTACATGAACATTTACCGTCTGAACACTTGTACAACAATCATTGCTCCAAACACTGGTATCTGTGATTTTAAGAGCACTAAATGTTTCCTGCTTATCGTATATATTTTACAGAGACACTTAAAACTGGTACGCTGGTACTTCCATAGCTAATAGGTTTTATCGTCGCAAACTCTTTTTAGTAATACGTCATTCTCTCCTGGATATTATACGGAACAGATTCACTTAATGATTGAACCCTCAGTCTCTTTTTTAATGTAACACACCAATGGCCGAAATACTCAGGAAAATGTGGCACAGGAAGCAAGTGTCGCTGCAAATCTAACGAATACAGTATTAATTAACACCAGCGCTAGTGGGCATTGTAACATCTATCATTTTGTCTCTGCATTATTTTGAATACGGTTTTAATGTAGACGGTTAACTTCTGAGTAGGCTTATGGCCACAGAAGTTAAGTCTTGGTAATATTTATCTCAGCAATGCGCCTACGTTCGGCTGTGACGCGAAATGAAACAGAAATATTTAAGTTGTTTGGTTATTAAGAAATTGAGACATCTTTTTGTCTGGACTTAATGGCACCTACAGCGCCTGTGCACCCTTATTAAAACTGGTACGTAAGCTTCTCTAGTCTCACAAATTTCGGACCATGAGAATTTACTTTCAAAAGAAGGTCCAGCGCAGCTTCCAAGGATCAGCGGCTTTACTAGCTGATCGCTGTCGGCTGACAGACAAGTAATTTTTCGAGTTTTATTTATATCAACGGGATAGCTCGGAACAAATAAATAAATACTCCTGTCTTCTCTGACGGTTTAGTCTTGCGGGTTGTTGCTTCAAGGTGTCAAAAGTCTCTTGACAGATTCTTTTCTTCTTTGAGTGTTCTGTCTGTAGTCAGCCTGAAACACACGAAAGAAAGTTGCACTGTAATACTACAGTAACCTGTTATTACGCCAGCAGGTGTGACCAACGGGTGGAGTAGTGGCGTTGCACGTGATACCCAGGTTGTGAATGTGTGGGCTCTTTCACACCCTACATTTCTTCTGGACGTCACAGGCCAGTGCCTAAACCTCTGCCGGTATTAAAGTACACCGCCTACTGTATGAAATTCCGCCGCCGGAAAACGCCGAGGTAGCTGCTACACGAGTTCAGCAGATCGGTCTTACACACTGCGTAGGCACTCGATATAAATTACGCTCGTGTCTGCAGAGACTACATCTGCGTTCACCAAAACTGGGCTCAAAAGCACCTTACACAGGGCAACTGCGAGGTGGTGTGGGAGTGTGGACATGGGATTTAGCAGCAGCACCGGCTGTGGCTGGTTTCCAACTGGCAATAAATACGTCTCTGTGTATGGCATCCTGGACCTAGAAGTGGAACTCAGGGACAACCGACTAGGACCGGCAATCGCCTTTGCAAGGACGTAGCCACAATTTTGTCAATGGGAGAGGGGGGGGGGGGTCCGGTTTCCTAAATAAGACCTCAAGAAGACTCATATTTTTTTCTATTTATTCTTAAAATTTCCATAAAGAACGATAAACCATTTTATTCCACAGTGATTTCGGAGTTTTCACCAAATGGAGATACAATCTCCTTACTTAATAGTGCCGTAGTTTGGCAAACGACTAAGAAACAGTCATGCTCCAATCTCCCTTTCTCCCTCCAAGATCATTTTACACTCTTCTTCATTCAGTCTGGATTTGAGCTGAGAAAGTGATCAGAAACCGACGAACTCTAATTTTGGTGATTATTACCAAGAGGGCTTTTGGAACAAAAAGATGTATGTTCGACAGAGACGCTAGAACAATTTTTGGTGCTAAAAATACAAAGGATAGGAAATTATTCGACGTTACATTTCCCCAAATTTCCTCATATAAGTATGCATCTTTTACTTCTTGAAAAGTGAGAAAGACCATTTTCCGCATTAAAGAATTTCTCGGCAGACAAATGCATGTGCCTAAATGAGGAGAATTTGGATTATTATTTATTTATCATCAGGGTTTTAGTAGAGAAATACTCGGCTCGCCTTCGATGCAGCTGTTTGGGGAAACTGGTTGTTGTACATTGTTTTAAAATAAAATAAAGTGCACCACAACAAAATATTTACTTCCAATATTGCTTGTTTTTTCTTTAGTTTTGCATGCTTAGTCATTTGATAGTTCATGAATGCACGCATATTTTAAGATGTAACTGTGCATGTAATTGTCGACTTCAGTCATTACAGTATTACGAGAGATGAACAGATTTTATACGAAAGGAGAGGAGGGATGCATGGCGCAGTCAGGTCGGACTGAGTCAAGCAGCCCGCTGAAAAAATCTTTTAGATACCAACGAACTATAGAAATGTGCTGTCAAGCACATACCTCTTCCGCTCTCCACAAACCCCTCTCCATCGTTCGGTATCGGAACTGGTTTTCATAATCGAGTACCGCCCAGGTGACGAGATTGGGCTGTATTTTGGGTTGGGGGTTGTTTGGGGGAAGAGACCAAACAGCGAGGTCATCGGTCTCATCGGATTAGGGAAGGAAGTCGGCCGTGCCCTTTTAAAGGAAGCATCCCAGCATTTTCCTGGAGCGATTTAGGGAAATCACGGAAAACCTTAATCAGGATGGCCGGAAGTGGGATTGAACCGTCGTCCTCCCGAATGCGAGTCCAGTGTGCTACCACTGCGCCACCTCGCTCGGTGTCTATATTTTGCCATATGGGTTACTATGACAGAATATTGAGCAAATTTTTTAAAGAATTGGAACCACCGCCATTTGGGCGATATTTTCGCTGATCAACGCGATTTTTGGGCATCCCGGACAAATCCAAGAGTACTTTTATCCACTGATTTTAATTTAATGTTAACTTTATTGATATTTACCGCTCCGTTGCCTTGCGAAATACTGAAATATTGCAACCTCAAGGAAATACCAGCCCCCAAATAACGAATCCAGTGCTAACATTAAACTGCTATAGATAGGTAATTAGGCTATTATGGTACTGCGTGCATATTTTTGACTTACCATAACGCTAGCGGATGTATCACCCACAATCAGAAACTATCACAACAGCACAGAACACCAAAACAATAAACGGTAGCAATTACATTAAATTCAGAGCAAGTAAGAATTGAACTGGTTTAAAAACAAACAACTGAGCTCCAATTGCTGCCCAGCAATTGGTGATGGCTAAAATACTCACAGGCGATGAAACTGGAAACAAAACGGCAGACTGCGAGCGTTATTCTGTTTCATGTCCGCCCTCATGGAGCGACGAACAACTCTCAAGTGTACTTCGCTATCCTCAGGAAACTGAAGAAACGACTTCGGCGTGTCCGTCCCCATAAAAATGCAGGTAAAAGTCTCCTCCTCCAAGGCAACATAAGGCCTCTCACAAGTCTGCGCTCGCGAAATGAACTCACAAACCTTCGTTGGACTGTTCTTCCTCATCTACCCTACGGCCCGGATCTCGCACCTTCCGACCTCCATCTGTTTGGTCTAATGGAGGATGTACTGCGGAAGGCAGTGCGCGGACGATGAGGAGGTTACTGATGCAGCAAGACGTTGGCTCCGTAGTCGACCATTACAGTGGTGCTCGTACCACGTGGGCACATAGAGGTGGTCCTAAAATCGTGTCGGTCTTCCTTTCGTCCGCCGTATTGCAGAAATTCGACGTGGTGTGGACTCAATAAATCGTTGGATGTTCCCTGCAGATATAACGAGCCATGCTGCCTCTAAAACTGTCCATAATAGCGAAAATCTTGCCGGTGCAGGATGTTGTGCACGAACTAACCTCTCCACTCTGTCCCATAAATCTTCGATGGAGTTTATCTCGGACGCTCTGTATGGCCAAGTCATTCACTCGAATTGTCCAGAACGTTCTTCAAACCAACCGGGAATAACTGTATCCAGGTGACATGGCACATTGTCACACGTAAAAATTCCGTCGTTGCTTGGGAACATGAAGTCCATGAATGGTTACAGATGATCCTCACGTAGGCTAACATAACTATTTCTAGTCAGTGACCAGGTCAGCTGGACCAGAGGACTAAGTTCCATGTAAGCACAGCCCACATCATTCTGGAGCTACTAACAGCTTGCACAGTACCTTGATGAGAACATGGGTCCATGGCTTCGTGGGGTTTGCGCCACAATAGAACCCTACCATCAGCTCTTACCAACGGAAACCACGACTCATTTGACTAGGCCACGGTTTTCCAGTAGCCTAGTGCCCAACCGACACGGTCACGAGTCCAGGAGAGGTACTGCTGGTGATGTCGAGCTGTTGGCAAAGGCATTCGCGTCGGTCGTCTGCTTCCATAGCCCATTAACGGGAAATTTCCCTGCACTGTCCTAACGTATATGTTCTTCGTACATCCCACATTGATTTCTGCGCTAATTTCACGCAGTGTTGTTTTGACAACTCTAGGCAAAGGCCGCTGCTCTCGATCGTTAAGTGAAGGTTGGTTCTGAGCACTATGGGACTTAACATCTGAGGTCATCAGTCCCCTAGAACTTAGAACTACTTAAACCTAACTAACCTAAGGACATCACACACATTGATGCCCGAGACAGGATTCGATCCTGCGACCGTAGCGGCCGCACGGTTCCATACTGAAGCGCCTTTCGTAGCACTACAGAATATAATGTGTTCTTTAACATACGCCAGATTATAGCAAACTAATATAGAAGTCCTTCAACTGCCCTAATGCAGTCTAGAAGTATGTATGTTGTTTTCTTATAAAAAAGATGCATAGCATGCAAACTTGACTCAATTTTGTATGTCCTACTGCCTAACAACAAAAGAATGAACTGCTGAAATTTAATGCCCCGAAAGCTTCATGGCTGCAACACGTATCTGGTAGTTCTCTGCAACTCTCGCCTGCCTTAATTGGGTGAAAATCGTTTACAGAACTAATACTTTTTTCTGCTGAAGGCAGATCGTCTTAAGTTGCAGTGCCACCTGCTACTAATCACAACATAGGTTAATCGCGTTGATATGCCACTGACTTTAGTAGTTCGAAATGATTTCCGTAGAAAACAGTACATTGGACCTTTCAAGTTAATTTCAATTAGTATTCAATATAAACACAGAAAACTCCTAAACCATAGATACAAATGCCCACATTCGGACTACGTGGTTGTAGGAATATTACACATTGAAAAAAGCGGAAAAGAATTCAGTACACTTTCAGATCCCTGTAATACCATTAAATGAGTGGGAAGGTAACATGCAATCGACCTATATAGATGGATGACTTAATGAAAGACCGATATTGATCCTAAATTACGTCACACAAATGCCGATATGGTTCCTATTATAAGTCAACGACTGATCACATGCACCATCGTTCTCAAAGAGGACCAGTAAGTTTGTAAGTAGCACTATATATGGAGCATTTTTTTCTTCTTCTTAAATTGTAATCCAATATCCTTCGAAAATTGATTCACAGATGAATAAAGCTATGATTACCAACAAAAAATAATTAAACTCCGTCCGAACAGGTATATCGTATCGCAACATTGCTGCTCGCGTTGGTCGAGACTCAATGACTGTTAGCAAAATATGGAATCGGTGGGTTCAGAAGGGTAATAGGGAACGCCGCACTGGATCCCAACGGCCTCGTATCACTAGCAGTCGAGATGACAGGCATCTTATTCGCATGGCTGTAACGGATCGTGCAGCCACGTCTCGATCCCTGAGTCAACAGATGGGGACGTTTGCAAGACAACAACCATCTGCACAAACAGTTCGACAACGTTTTCAGCAGCACGGACTATCAGCTCGGAGACCATGGCTGCGGTTACCCTTGACGCTGCATCACAGGAGCGTCTGCGATGCTGTACTCGACGACGAACCTGGGTACACGAATGGCAAAACGTCATTTTTTCGGGTGAATCCAGGTTCTGTTTACAGCATCATGATGGTCGCATCCGTGCTTGCCGACATCGCGGTTAACGCACATTGGAAGCGTGTATTCGTCATCGCCATACTGGCATATCTCCTGGCGTGATGGTATGGGGTGCCATTGGTTACACGTCTCGGTCACTTCTTGTTCGCACTGACGGCTCTTTGAACAGTGGACGTTACATTTCAGATGTGTTACGACCCGTGGCTCTACCCTTCATTCGATCCCTGCGAAACCCTACATTTCAGCAGGATAATGGACGAATGCATGTTGCAGGTCCTGTACGGGTCTTTCTGGATACGGAAAATGTTCGACTGCTGCCCTGGCCAGCACATTCTTCAGATCTCTCATCAATTGCAAACGTCTGGTCAATGGTGGCCGAGCAACTGGCTCGTCACAATACGCCAGTCACTACTCTTGATGAACTGTGGTATCGTGCTGAAGCTGCATGGGCAGCTAGCTGTACCTGTACACGCCATCCAAGCTCTGTTTGACTCAATGGCCAGGCGTATCAAGGCCGTTATTACGGTCAGAGGTGGTTGTTCTGGGTACTGATTTCTCAGCATCTATGCACCCAAATTGCGTGAAAATGTAATCACATGTCAGTTCTAGTATAATATATTTGTCCAATGAATAGCCGTTTATCATCTACATTTCTTCTTGGTGTAGGAATTTTAACGGCCAGTAGTGTATAACGATTTCTGGAGGGGCAAAACATGGTAGAACTGTATGAGGGGAAGTTGGATAGTCTCACCACCGATATCAATCGGAGATGAGATCTTGGAGTGCAACATCTTGATCTGGCATATTCGGTCGGCAGCGTCTCATTTTGATTTAGCAGTTCTCCACAGTAATGGATATTTTTCTAGATGGCGAGGGTTGTCATGCATTCCACAAACGGCCTGTAGTGTTGGTAATCTACTCATATGCCAACCAGTCAGTCAATTTCAGGAGCTCATTCATTTGGTTGGGGGGCTTTATCGTGACTGGCTGGTAACCCCTCAGAATCGCACACACACTGGCGCTTTGACTGGACCGCCACAAGTTCTCCCCGGCAGACCCGCAACGGCGGGACCTCGCGCCTTCCCACGGCAGCGCCTGGCGCCGCCCACACAACCGGGCACTAGGCACGCTCTTCCGGCCCCTTCCGTGTTCCGCGTGATTGCACCGGCTGTGAGTCAGCTATCGCATCCAGACAACGTCTGCCGCTGCGAACCAACCACCACATAGGGGACCTCGCCTGTAAAATTCCGCTCTTACTGTTGTGTCCATATCCAGTTTATCAGACCAAAGGCAGCACGACTTCGTTACTTTAGATACCTGCTGCACTTTTTTTCCCAAAATATTCTGCCGGAAAATAATCGCAGCACCAAAAAACAATCATTGTACAGTAGTGAAATTTCGGTAATACATTTGTCTAGGTATCATATTTAAGTGATTAACGTTGCAGGGTCACTGGTTAGTGTAAGAGCGAGACAAGCCATTGCAAATGTGAAAAGCTGATACATCAATAACCGATGTAACCGCCAGAATTTTTAACACGAGCATACAGACCTGCATGCAATCTGTGGGATGGAGTTCCATGTCTGTTGCACCTGATCGGTCAATGCAGGGACGGTTAGTGCTGTTTGTGGGGGACACTGGAGATGTCGTGCGATGATGTCCCATATGTGCTCGACTGGAGACAGACCTGGTGATCGAGAGGGACAAGACAACATGTCAACACACGTTGGGTTACAACAGCACTATGTGGACGAGCATTATCCTGTTGGAAAACACTCTCTGCAGTGCTGTTCATCAATAGTAGCATAACAGGTAGAATCACCAGAGTAACATACAGATTTGCAGTGAGGGTGCGTGGGAAACCACGAGAGTGCTCCTGCTCTCATACGAAATCGCACCGCTGATTGTAAGTCCAGATGCAGGTCCTGTGTGTCTACCACGCAGACAGGTTGCTGCCCTGAACTGGTCTTCTCATAACGAACACACGGCTATCTCTGGCATCCAAGCAGAACTAGCTTCCATTAGAAAACTCAACAGACCTCCACCCTCCCTTCCAACGAGCCCTCGCGTGACACCATTGAAATAGCAAATGGCAGTGGTTTGGGGGTTAGTGGAATACACGCTACAGGGCGTCTGCTCGGAGCTGTCGTTGAAGCAACCGACATGTAACAGATCGTTGAGTCACTGTGGTGTCAACTGATGTCCAAATAGCTGCTGCGGATGTAGTACGATGCGCCAGATGCAGACGCCAAACAGGGTGGTCTTTCTTTTCGGCAACGCACTTGGCCGTCCGGAGTCAGATCTTCTTGCGACGGTACATTCTCGTGACCGCCGCTGCCAGCAATCATCTGCAGTGGCTCCACTCCTGCCATGTCTTTCTGTAGCATCGCAGAAGGAGCATCCGGCCTCTCATAGCATTATTACACGACCACGTTCAAACTCACTGAGGCATCCTTCTCGCCTTAAAGGCGTTCTTGACTAACATCAGCTCACCACGTCCAATCTCAAAAATAATTCACGGCCACGGCTGTTACAGCGCGTATTTAAAGCAAATTTGCTTTACATTCTCGTACTAGCGTTACTAGCGCCATCCTTATGCGAGTGGGCCGCCGAAATTTTAATAGACATCAACTTTCAAATGCAGAAACACACATATCAACTTTTGTTTATGTCACACATCTCATTGTTGGTGTTGCGATTTTTTCGTTTAGTGTAGTTACCTTCCTTTTATATGCAGCTCAATAATGTTCATGTCTGGGGAGTTTGGTGGCCAGCAGAAGTTTTAAGCTCAGAAGAGTGTTCCTGCAGCTACTCTGTAGCAGTTCTGAAAGTGCGGGTTGTCGGATTGTCCTGCTGGAATTGCTAAACTCCGTCGGCACGCACAATGGACATGAATGGATGCAAGTGGTCACACAAGATCCATAATTACGTGTCACCCGTCAGAGTCGTACCTAGAAGTATCAGGGATTGCATATCACTCCGGCTGCACAAGCCATGGATTCATGAGGTTGTCTCCATACCCATACACGTCCATCCGCTCGATATAATTTGAAATGAGACTCGTCCTACCAAGTAACATGTTTCGAGACATCAATTGTCCAATTTCGGTGTTGACTGGCCCACGCGAGGCGTAAAGCTTTGTTTGGTGCAGTCATCAAAGGTACACGAGCGGGCCTTTGGCTGCGGAAGCCCATATCGATGATGTTTCGTTGATTGGTTCGCACGCTGACACTTTTTCATGGCCCAGCATTGAAATCTGCAACAATTTGCGGAAGGGTTGCACTTCTGTCAGCTGAGTTGTTCTGTTCAATCGTGGTTGGTCCCGTTCCTGCAGGATCATTTTTCGGGCGCAGCGATGTCGGAGATTTGATGTTTTACCGGATTCCTGATAGTCACGGTTCACTCGTGAAATGGTCGTACGGGAGAATCCCCACCTGATCGCTACCTCGGAGATGCTGTGTCCCAGCGCTCGGGCGCCGACTATAACACCACGTTCAAATTCACTTAAATCTTGATAACCTGCCATTGTGCGTCAGTGTATTTCAGACACACGACACGACAAAAAAGGTGAAGCATCAAGCAGGGAGAAAACGAAAGGAAACATCATGAGTTGACAGGTTATGTGACGCTAATTCATTGATTATAAACTCGAATCGAATTTACGAAGAACTTCTCAGTATGGACGCACTTGTCACTCGCCTGGCCTATATGCACGCAATGATTCGGGTTGAAAGGTTGTCACAAAGCCGTTGTATCCTCTCCTGAGGCAAACTGGTCCACAACTGCTGCAGCTGGTTCTTGACGTCCTGCATACTACCACTGCGACAGAGTTGACATCAGAGGTGCTTTCACATACGTTCTTCCAGGGACAGATCTGGCGATCTTGCTGGCCACAGGAGTACCTCAGCATGACGCAAGCAGTTCATAGACACACGTGCCGTGTGTGGAAGAGCATTGTCATGTTGAAAAATACAATCAAGTTACTGTCGCAAGAGAGGTAACATACGAGGAAGCAGTATGTCACTGCCAGCTCTGACCTTCCGCCAGATGGCTCCCCATGTCGTGGCGTCCAAAGTAACACTGCTGTGCTGGTCCAAAACATTGGAAGAATGAGACCTCACCACTGGTCGCTGCCACACTCGTTGAAGATGGTCATCTGGCGTAGTAAAGAAACGAGACTCATCGCTGAACACAATGGAAGCCATTAGTGAGCGGTCCATGCTTTTCTATTACACCACTTCAGTCGCAGATGTTTGTGTTGAGGTGTTGATGACAGCCTACCTACAGGACGGCAAATCCCTTGTCCGGCTCCTGCTGGTCTCCGACCAATGGTGTGGGCTGACACAAAACGTTGCAGGGAGTCCATTGCTTGTTCCCGAATGGCATGCGCAGGTGTCAAGGCGAAACGATGTGGCCGGTGCACAGCGTGGCGACCTTCCGCTGAGGTAGTCAGGCGTTGGCGACCAGACCCTTGACGAGGAGCGTGCACTCACATCCCCATGCACTCACATCCCCATGCACTCACATCCCCATGCACTCACGTCCCCATGCAGTCCAAAATCGGGCCACGGTTACAGCTGAATGCCTCACAAGCTGCACAACTCAACCCGCCGGCCACATGGAGATCCACAATGACGCCCAAACTTTGCCAGCTGTGATAACGCTGTCTCACACGTGTACGCGCTATCTCCGTGTCCTTCACAGCGACCACTCGACGTCTGGCGCTGTAACAACGCTAAACAGGAAAAAGACTAATGCATCGTAGTGATATCTCTTCCTGTCAGTGGGAATTGAAACTATAACCATTCACATACCCTTCGAAGGTATGTACATGACCGAAGTTACACTGACATCCGATCATGTCTGCTGATATCTTTTTTATTTTATTTTTAATTGTTTTATTTTCATTGTAATTTCGGGTTTCGCTCTTTCAGTTATATCGTTGCTCAGCTTCACTTTCCATGTACTCCACTCACAGTGACGGCCGCATGGAATCTTTAATCCTGGTCATATCATTTGTTGACGGACGGTAGAAGTGATTCTTGGAGATCAGTTACACGATTACGTGCGCGTACGCTGTAAACGACGGCATTTTCAAGCAGGATAATGCACACGTCCATACAGCAAACACTATTTAAACTTTCTTTGAGGGATATTGTGGCATAACTGTTCGCACCCGTAAACACTCACTCACAGACAGTAATCAGCTGCCGACGTTGCACAGTTCGAGGTACTGTTATGAGGGAATGGTGCACTTTGTTCACCCACAGAGAGTTCTAAATACAGCGGTCTTGTCTCGTACATCTATTTTATGCATTTTCAGTTCTCAGAGTATTCTAAAATAAAAATCGCAGACGCTGTAGAATCCATAATAGTTCGTATGGTATAAAAGTTAGTCAGATGTTTATTTGGAAACGCGTCTTTAGCTTAGAAAAAGATAGAGCAGAGATATGTAAGCGACTAGCCATATCGCCGGTGCCACCCAGGTTTCGGTGCTTTTTTCAAAAAAACTTCATCTATACCGAGACGACATATACATATAGACCACGCACCCCCCACCCTCCCCCTTCCCGCCGCCTCCACGCCTCTCTCCGCTATGTCAACGTATGAAACCAACATGTAAGTCACGTGACAGGGAATAAAGCCCAGTTTCTGTCATTCCACACTATGCGAAGTGGGGCTGTCACCAATGGTTTTCTTATTTTTAGCTGTAATCAGGCACAGATTCTAACAATTGAACGACTTGTGAAACGTCCCCTTAGAACAATTTATACAAGACTGTGCTTAACCTGACACACAATAATTTTAGCGCAACGCAATCTGACTATCAAAAATCCCTGCAAAAGAATGGCCCTGAGTAACATTAAACTATACCTTTCAGAAATCACTTACCTCACAAAAATCTTCGTTACTCGAACTACTGCAATACAGCGAGCGCCACTACTGCCAGCTAAATAAAAGATTCAAACTACTGAAGGCACTAACTACTGATAGGGATAGTTAGCAAATTAAAGATATTAATAGAGAACAAACAATGTATTTACCTTAATATTCATAATTGACATCCAGTATTACAAATTATCAAAACTCCGCCATCTCTCTCCCCACATCCACCACTGCTGGCGGCTCACCTCCAACTGAGCAACGCTACGCGCTGTTCACATCCAGCTGCCGCTCTACAATGGCAGACAACAATGCAAACTAGCCACAGACTGCACACAGCACAGCCAGTGATTTTCATACAGAGCGCTACGTGGCATTACCAATATAAAAATCTAAACAGCCTACTTACATAGCCCCCATGCTCCCCACAGAAAATTTTACAAATGGTGTTGGGCACTGGTCAATACATATTTGAAAAAATTTTTCACAATTACAGTAACAATGATATAAAATGCACACACTTATTGATACAATGTTGGTCAAAAGCTAAAATTTTCTCACAGTCCATAAAGACAGTCCTGATCATTCATCATAATAGTAATTACAGTTTTTTTTCACAAAGTCTCCTTAGTAAAAGAAATTGCACACAGAAATAGTGGATTTCCATGCAGTCTTGAAGAAGTAGTGGTGTCCTTCCAACGGAAAGACAGTGCTGACTCTTGACATGCTGACAGGTAATGGGCCACAACAGAGCAAACCCAAAGCAGAGTCATTCGACGTGTTGAAGAAGATTGGTAGGTAGGTCATCACAGAGTAGACCCACTGTAGTCCTGGTAGAGATTACAGTATTGATGGGCCACCAGAGGTGCAGACCCACTGTAGTCCTTGTAGAAATAATGGTATTGGTGAGTCATCAAAGATGCAGACCCACTGTAGTCCTTGTAGAGATGGCGAGCAGCCATCTGTTGTGACTGTGCAGGTGCACAATCACCAGTGAAGAGTCTTGCAGATAATATAGCAAGTCCATAAACCACCACTCGTGCACTCACAAAGTTTTTTGAATTGTCCTTAGAACCAGCAATGCGGTTATCCAGTCCCTTGCTGAATTATTAACACACGTGCAAACACTATCAGTCCCTACTTCTCACATATTGTCCATATACTGTGACCAACAGAAACATGTGCAGTGAAATGTAACGTACAAGTTACTTAAATTGATGAACTGGTGTCAATTACAATATTATAACATTAGAATACAATTACAAAGTTACAAAATACATCATTAAAGAACATAACAATACAGATAACATTTGTAGTACAGGCTTTACAACAGAATAGAAATAAACATATACATCAGTGTTACAGGAATTATGACATAAGTAAATACATAAAAGTTCAGAATAACTTGCGAAACATCAACTTCACATGTGAGCAACAAAACAGAATAAATAATGTCTAAACATCTTTACAAAGTAAATAACAGAGTATTAGAAAAAGTCTACAACATAGCTCTCATCAGCTAAACACATAAAGACAGGAAAAACACAAATACACAAGGGTACACAAACATATAGAGGGATGACAGAAAAGGAAAGGACAGGGTTTGTTTTACTGCAGTATTTTGCATGGAGATCTCCCTTCGTTCATCATTATTCCCAAAAGTACTATCTATACCTCCTTCCTGTATTCTATTCATATTTCTTTCAAAATAATTGTTTCTCATTGTACAATACTCATTTTGGCCCAAATCTATTTCATATAACTTCGCAATGCATTCTTTACCTATTCTCCATAGTCAGTTTCTTATATAGTCTACCCCTCTTAAGCTAACTTAAATCTACTGAGCTCAGATATATATACCAAGGGACGAGGCAATGCAGCATCACATAACAAATTATCACAAACAGCAATGACAAAAAAATGCAAATTGGCAAAGCTAGCAGCATAAATTAGCAAAGCAAGTGCAATATAAGGCAATGAGCAGCAAACAATAAAAATGAATTATTAGTAAAACTGGCTTAACAGAATAATACAAAGTCAAATTCAATAACACTATGCCTGGCAAACAGCAGCAACAACTTATATCTAAACATGACATAGCTCAAGCAGAAAAAATATTACAGTAAAACAACAATGCAGACAAGGGAAATGTCTGTTCACATCTTAATGTCTATGTAATTAAAGTGGTGCACCACAACAATTTATTGTAAAAGGAAATATTACCATGTACTTGAAAAGAAAATTATGTGTTACTGTTACTAGTTCCTTCTTATTGTTCTTTCCTTTCCAAGTGCTCCTTTTTTAAAGAATGTGGATCATAAAATAATTATTTAATAGATCTGTTGACAGAGAGAGTTCACATTAGCAAATGCATCTAAGTTTATTTTATAAAACTAATGCTGCAACACAGCTGGAAACCAGATATTAAATGAAATAAGCAATTACGCAAACCAAAGCATAAAAATATCATTCAATAGTCATGTGACATTTCATAAGTTAGTAGAAATTCTCTCAACTCTCGTATAAAGATGCTTGTCATAATCAGGTGTGCAGATGTAAATATGTTTCTTGTCATTTTATTAGGCATTTCAGTAAATATCATAAATTAAGAGCTCCAAAGTGTTATCATATGTTTTTAATTTCGACCAAGTCGTTTTTTTGCGATGCTTTCTAGAAACAAATGTCATTAGCGGGGGTATAGGCCTCCTTTTTTTTTTTGCCTGTGCTTCCGGAAAGGCACACCCTAATGGCTTGTTCTCCAGGTGTCTGACACAGCTGTGTGCCGACGACGCACGTGCAGATGGTCACTTAACATTCTTATGGAAATATTTACGACATTTTTCCGCTACAGAGACAGTCTCATATACAAAATTTCACGGGTCGAGAATTTGCGTTGCAAATGTGTAGAAACCAAATCTTATGAATATAAGAGTGTCCAAAAAATTTTCGCCGGCATTGTGATACATTCACGCATCTACACACACATTTCATAACTCTTAAAGTATGATTCTTGGTTTCCAACATCCTTTTTCACAAGTCAAGAGTCCCTAACTTATTTCATTATTCATATACATATAAACATGTAATCACATTCCTCATATATGGTAGCATCATCTTATTGACATAAACATACTTCAACAGCATAATACACATCGTCGTCATAATAATAACATCATAACACCTCAGTCAAATCTCAAAATGTCGTAGCTTTCTGCAATAATTTCAAAACCTAAAGAAAATTCTCTGCTCATTTCAATAGTGTCATCTACCTCAAACGTACTTTAAAATCATTCTCCCTTACCAAATACATCATTCAAAGCTCTCATAGTATCACAATGGTTCCGAAAAAATATGAAGAGTTCACAAAGTACAGACAAAATACAATTTCGTAAGTGTGAAGTTACCCAACGGTGTAATTACGTAAACATCTGTCACTGACGTAGTAAAAAACATGTTTATCTTTCAGTTAAATGATCAGATAGCTGTGTAATTCTGTGTTGGAGAAATATGGTACCGATGTGTAAAGTTGTATAAGCAAATACCATATTAGCTAGGGCTCTTTGTGCTTGCCAAACACATGGTACACAAAGTAGGCGTGTACCCCCCTGAAGTTTATTGTAATTATACTCTCAGGAGTTACAGATTACAGCAATGGAATGAAATGTATCACGAAAAACTTTCTTTGTAATTCAAAAATCTTTAAAAATAAATGTTTTAAGTACAAAATTAATCACTCAAATACATGTCCTGTAGCGCTAAATGTGCGTCTTCCTGTAAGATAATATCTGTGGGAGTGTCGTAGTTATCGTCCTCCGAAAGCTAAGTTCAGCAGAAGCCAATGTACTTACCTCATGATAAATAAAAGTGAAATGCTTTGCGTATAGATTTCTTAGTTATTACGCTTATTGCCGTGATGAAGAAAGTACTGTGCTGTAACGTATTTTTGTGCTACAGAAAAGGCTGTCTCATTGTAGCTATACCACAAAATTTACTAGTAAAACATGTTTTGCTTTCCAGAATAATACAGAAACACTGTGCAGATATAAAACAGATACCCCGCAAAAGCAACAATGTAAATTGTGTCACACATTAGTAACGTCGTGATATAATCGTGTAGCTGTCACATTAACTAACCACTGTGTCATCTGTTCGCAATAACAATGCATTCGTAATTTCTGTTTGAATAAGTTCTCTTGGTTCTTGACTGGATATTTAACTTTAAACATTGTTGCATGGTAACAGTTTCTAAAGCATACTAGTAACGTGAAGTGAAACGTTTTATGGCAAAGACAAAGTTAAAAAGCAGATTATTTTTCAATAAACGGTTTTACATGTGAAATGTGGTGTAGACCTTTACTCTTCCTAGTACGCAGAGTTTCAACTTCAACGCAATTATCATGTGGTATACGTCGGATTCTGTAAGGTCCATTGTAAACTAGAAAGAATTTGTGACTCAAGTGTTTCTTCTTATGTGACAATGAATGAGCTTTAATGAGAACTTTCTGACCAATATATAATTTCTTTGCATTTGCTTTACCGTGTAGTTTTCTCCTTTTGTTTGCTGCAGATTTTATATTTTTAAGAGCCAAATCAATTATATCTTTGTGTCGAAGTTTACGTGTATTCGGGAAAGGTACAAGCTCTCTGATTCTGTTCGGTGGTTCTTCATTCTTCAGTACAAGAGTAGGTGGTAAAACAGTGGAGTCATGAGGCATTTCATTCAGCACGTTTTGAAATAAGTGTAAATATCTGTCCCAATGCTGATGCTTTCTGTGACAATAAAGTCTGCAAAGCTTATTGATTTCTTTCATAATTCGTTCGGAGGGGTTACAATGTGGTGAATACAATGAAATAAAAACAGGTTTGATTTTATGGTTCCGAAGCATGCGTGACCAAACAGCAGATCTGAATTGCGGTCCGTTATCTGAAATGACTTTACTAACGTGTCCAACTTCATGTAAGAAATTTTTAACAAAGGCGTTGGATACAGACCGTCCAGTGGCTTTACGTAACGGAGTGAAAGAAACAAATTTTGAAGTAAGTTCAACAGCGACTAGAACATACGAAAATCCATTCGATGTTCTGACAAGGGGTCCCAAGAGATCAACAGCAGCAAATTCTTTTAATTTAGAAGGAATAATAGGAAACAACGGAGCACGATGTGAGATAGTAGATGGTTTCGCCTTTTGACAAAGTTTACAAATAGACAAGACTCTTCGAATTCGCTTTTCCATATTGTTAAAATAACAAGTCGTTCGAAGAATATGATAACATTTTCGTGGATCAAAATGTGCGTAGCTGAGATGAATGTAGCAAATGAGCTTATTAACAAAATCGTCTGGAATGCAAAGTACCCATAGCTTGTCATCAACAGTGCAGCGTTTGAACAGTATGTTGTTTCTAACCAGGTAATAATGCCGAATCGGAGTGTGTGTCTTTTCATGCCATTTACTTTTGATGTCTTTCCAAATCGGATCTTTATCTTGTTCATGAGCAATGTCCTTTAAAGATGTGGTGATGAAGTTTTCAAAGGCGACTTTATGAATGTAAAGAATACTGAAATTTTTCTCAAGGTTGCCTTCTGTGTTACTTTTCTCAAGCTCAGCCGGTGCGCGTGACAGCGCGTCCGCAACAATGTTCTCCTTGCCGGGAATGTAGACTATTGTGAAGCGGAATTCTTGCAGAAACAATGCCCAACGTTTTAACCTGTCATGATTTAATTTTGAAGACATAAGAAATTGTAATGCACGATGATCACTGTATACTTTTACGTGCTTACCAGAAAGAAAGAAACGGAATTTGTTAAATGCCCAAACGATAGCTAAAGCCTCTAATTTAGTAACGGAATAATTTTTTTCAGATTTTGTTAGCACTCGGCTAGCAAAAGCAATGGTTTTCTGAACAGTAGTGTCATTTTCTATGGCTTCTTGAAATAAGTGGGCACCAAGACCGACTTTAGAAGAATCCGTGCTAAGGCAGAAATCTTGTGACAGATCTGGATGAGCTAGTATTGGCGCGTGAAGTAACGCTTCTTTCAAAGAATTGAATTCCAACTGTGCTGTGTTTGTCTCTGGTGTTGTTCCATTGTGTCTAACTGTTGCTGTGTTTGTTTCTGATTTTGTTCCATTTTTTGCATTAATTGCAATAATAAAGTATTAGTGTCTGGGATCTGTTTCTCTAACCTTTTTGGCAGTGCGTTTTCACCGGCAGCATTCACATTTTGACAAGCAGAAAATGTGTCTTGACTCATTTGAGAAACCGGTGAGAACCCAAAACCTGAGTCTACAGTATTTGCAATATTGTGTTCTGTCATTCCCGATTCCTGAGGCGAGCTGTTGCCGACCGATCGATCGATAATGCTTCCCTGTTCACTACCTGTTTCACTGTTTACACCATTATTTGACGCCCGCTCCATTTCCCTGTGCACAGTTACCAAATTACTACTTTGAACATTAGTAAATTCATTACTCGGCGGCGCTGATGAGCTACGTTCGTCGTCACTATTATTTCTCAGTTTAGTTTGGAGCCTAGTGTTACGTTTTCACACGCCATTATTGTCACAATATTTCACACGATAACACAGAAAAGCACAATTTGAAGTGCAAAAATAGGAGAACACATTAACATAGCACTGAAAATAATATGTAGTTAATTACAAGCGCAGCAGCGAAATACTTGGTGCAAACCTACATGCATGCCACAACTGTTTTACAGTACAACAATGAAAAACCACAACTACCAAGGAAATTCTCTCTATAATTACGCGCTAGCAATAAACAAAAGCTACACTAAATACACAAACTACAAGAAAAAATCAGAAGATTCCAGTGAGGTATCCTAGGCTAAGGGTCGACATATGAAACGTCCCCTTAGAACAATTTATACAAGACTGTGCTTAACCTGACACACAATAATTTTAGCGCAACGCAATCTGACTATCAAAAATCCCTGCAAAAGAATGGCCCTGAGTAACATTAAACTATACCTTTCAGAAATCACTTACCTCACAAAAATCTTCGTTACTCGAACTACTGCAATACAGCGAGCGCCACTACTGCCAACTAAATAAAAGATTCAAACTACTGAAGGCACTAACTACTGATAGGGATAGTTAGCAAATTAAAGATATTAATAGAGAACAAACAATGTATTTACCTTAATATTCATAATTGACATCCAGTATTACAAATTATCAAAACTCCGCCATCTCTCTCCCCACATCCACCACTGCTGGCGGCTCACCTCCAACTGAGCAACGCTACGCGTTGTTCACATCCAGCTGCCGCTGCCCAACACTACAATGGCAGACAACAATGCAAACTAGCCACAGACTGCACACAGCACAGCCAGTGATTTTCATACAGAGCGCTACGTGGCATTACCAATATAAAAATCTAAACAGCCTACTTACACTTGTTGTATTAGTTTTGCACATGTAGCAGTAAAGTTAAGCTAATTTCTCCATAATTCTCAATACCAATTCGGTGTTTACCGTTTCTACATTTCGGCAGGTGAAAAGGTAACAAACACTTTGGAACACTGTATTAACAGTGTTCTTCCTTTTCACAAACGACAGAGTTATAGCTCTTCAGTGAATTTCTGTTTTTATTGCACTGCGAGTCAATAGTCCGTCACTCCCACAAAAGAAGAAGACCAAGTATCGCATTTAGTTTTGTGGCGAATATTGAACAATACGTGTGAAATGTTTTATTAATATTTTGTAAGGAGTGGCATCCGTTTCTACCAATAATGTTCTATTTTTACCACAAACTAAGCATTTATGTTCTGTGACTTGTGTATAATCCGGTATAGATACCTAACCAATATCAAGATAAGAAACACAATATGTTAGAAAACGCTGATATTAGAGAAAACTCATATAGTGTTATTGATACCCCATAGACCATAGATGCCGCCACCAGTCAGGTGATCGCTTGTTAGTTTCAATACAGTGACATTATTCGTGGTGTATATCATCTGTGGTATAAGAATCCATGCATCTCTCCCTCTTTTGCCGTGACCTTCATATTAGAAAGTCGCAAAGGACTGGAGTGCTGAACTCGGAACTTACAAATGTGTGTGTGTGTGTGTGTGTGTGTGTGTGTGTGTGTGTGTGTGTGTGTGCAAGGAAAGGTGACAACGTCTACATAATAGTGAATAAGATGAAAAGCTTAATTACTATATCAAGTTTATTATCACTTACGAAATTACCCATTCTGGTCACTATACATATGTTATTGATGTTATATAGTGGAGGTCAATTTATAATAGGATTGCTTGAGAGCAAAAATAGATAGTACAATTCCTACGTTTCATACTAGTTGTGCGAGATCACGGATCAGCCAAGATTTATTTCATCGCATCATTGCGATTAGGGTTATTCATTCAGAGCTAACCTCAACCCACTACCAGTTCACAAGTTTAATTAATTACCTGTACTACAACATTGTCAAAGTTTCAGGATAGAGACTTTCAATCTCTCTTTTTCTAAGCGTGCAAATCCAATTTATAATCGTCCAACTTCTCATTGATTAACACCTTACCAGACAACCTTCTGCTGATACGTGCTACATCTATTTTCCGCTTTCAGTGTGGTACAGTGTTGTATGGGTGTTGTGTAGCCAAATAAAGCAAGCCAGGCGAAAATGTGAAAGCTGTAACAGTCACCAGACCTGGTGCTGCCAGAGGCAAGTTCATTCCATACCGTTTTTAAAGGAACGTAATCTGTCGGGAAGCATGAGTGTTCCAGTATTCCCACTGTAAATATACCTGTGAAGTCGGACTGGGCACTGTTGCGTCTGCCGTTAAAAAACGATAAGAAGTATGCTAGTCTAGACAGAGATCAAACGGCGAGCTCCCGCAAGCTGGTACATGTTTTCAGTATTTAAGAAATCATCTCTTATTTATACCGGATGTGACCAGGTAAAACACTGTCCCGCGCCGTGATTGGGGAAGAAAGAAATGGAGCACAGACAGTAACTAGCTGAATCTTCTAGCTATTGCGCGACAAAAAGGCGTTCAAGTAAGTGACTAGTGTTATGTTAAAATTAGTTTCTCATAGCCCTTCTGCAAATTTTCTACAACGTGGTAATCGTTGCCTTCCCTTGAACGTAAAAATATTGGTGGATAGCTGAAAAAAGGAATTATAGGCTAATTTATCTCGCGTAAGAATATCCACAGAATCGACTAAATCAGTTCATTAAACTAGTTACCGCTACATGATTCATCCCTCGAGACAGGTGAAAGTTCGTGACTGACCAGGACCTGGACCTGCATCTCCTTCAGGTGTCAAACAGTAGACTTAACCATTTAGGCCATCAGAGGATGCCTCAAGGAACAGTTCAAGTCCTCGATGTCACCACTGGCCTCCTCCTATCACTTCCGAGTACTACAACAAGAGTTTCTACAGTGGTGAACTTGGTAACAGCAGCACAAGAGAACAGTTTTCCTGCAGGGTCAGAGCCATACTATAGACCCAAGGATGTTAATATCCAGAAAACAATGAAATCAAACAATGCAGTGCAGTACATTAACGTAATTATCGCACTATTACGAGACGTGTTCAAAAGTAAAAGAAAACGTCTTTTTTTGAAAACAGGTTAGTTTAATTCAGGATTCCAGTACACCATATTATTCCCTACTCTTTTCGCTATGAAACCCTATTTTTCAACATAATCTCCGTTCAACGAGACGACCTTTCGCCACGTCACAGGGAGGGCCTATATGCCCATATGGTATCACTTCTGTTCGACGTCGGAGCCAAAATCTTGCTGCATCAATAACCTTCCCATTGTCCACAAAGTGTTTGCCGCGGAGTGCATCGTTCATTGGGCCAAACGCGTTGCTCTTTATGGTCTTCTCTTAGGCGACGAGGAATCCAGCGAGCACATACATTTCACTATCCGAACTGATGTATGACTGTGTCAGCATACGAACAGGTATGTCCATCTGAACAGCTGTGTGTTTCATTGCGATCCGCCGATCACCTCGAACGAGAGTGTCCGAACGTTTCAACATTTGAAGAAATCACAGGCGTGTCGGCCGACCGGAACGTGTGAAATCGGACAGGTTTCGGAGACCTTGTTGCCATGGTGACAGTCGCCTCGCCCAACGACTCGCCGTGCTTCGGTTCATTGCCAGGTCTCCGTTGTAATCCTACAATCGCCTGTGAATATCTTCGATGCTCGGGTTTTCCTCCAAAAGAAACTCGATGACAGCTCTCTACTTGGAATGCATCTCCGTTACAGATGTTATTTTTAAAGCTACGAGCAGCAACGCCATCTATGAGAATTTCATGAAACTATAAGGCCTGTAGCAGGAACATTCCACAATGTCCCACAACAAATTCTACTTTTCAAGCCGAAACTGACCGAGAAAAAATTGTGTTGCATTACTTATTGAACGCACCTCGTATTAACCTATCGCGATGATTGAAAATTTGTAACAAAGATGGAATTCAAACTAGAATCTCTTTTTATCCTCTCAGCCTAGAAACCATCTGGGAGATTAAAGGTTTCCTTTAATGATATGATTAGTGGTGGCAATGGCTCGTTACAGAAAGACGATCTGCATTCCAATCTTAAGACTATGGTTCAAATGGCTCTGAGCACTATGGGACTTAACTTCTAAGGTCATCAGTCCCCTAGAACTTAGAACTACTTAAACCTACCTAACCTAAGGACATCACACATATCCATGCCCGAAGCAGGATTCGAACCTGCGACCGTAGCGGTTGCGCGGTTCCAGACTGGAGCGCCTAGAACCGCTCGTCCACACCGGCCGGCCAATCTTAGGCGTTTTAAGTCAACTTAGATGAATGTCCTGGTAAGTGTTTCGTTGAGATAATCATCGTTAAACGGTGAGAGTATCAGTGAATAGCCTTTCTTTTTTTTGGTTTAATTGATACATCAGAATTCCTACCACAGATACAAAATTGCTTCCACCGTTATACCCACTCTCTTTACAAACATTTTCAAACAGGGCCAGTTTCATATGAAGAGCTGGAAACGGAGCAGAGGTGGATTCCACAGGTGGTTCGTTAACCACTTTGCACGTTACAGTTTAAAACTGTTGGTTCATTAGTGGACAGTAAGTATATTAAAAATCTGCTAATCAGCACTGCCATTAAATGTTGCTTATTACGTCTCTTTCTTCGCCTCGCGTATTGAGTTTCAATGAACAACTAAGCTCAGAATAGACTACAAACAACAACACTCATTCAGCGTGTTTACTAAAAGGGCGATCTCGTTGTTGACCGCACGCGAAATTTCGAAATCAATTTCAACAGCTTCCAAATGAATGCTCACTCACCTTACAACTACATTTAATCAGGGAGCCTCATGGCAGTTTGATGATAAGCATGAAGTAAAGTAAAAAAGGAAGGACGATTAGGATTTAGTGTCCTGTCAAACTGAGGTCATTGGCTATGGAGCATGAGACATAATTTAAGTAATCGATTATCGATTATTGAAGCAAAGTCGATCTCAATACCATGAAACAGTCTCTTTGATCCTAACCTAACTTGATATTACGTAAATTATGTTTTTGTTGTACATATGACATGTCTTTGACAACAACACAACTTCACTGATTGTTTGCTGATTTCGTAGATAGCGAACAAACCTTCCGAAATTTTATTTTCAGAACCCTGTAACAAACCCACGTTTCTAATATCGAAACCAGATATATTCATTGATCCATATTTTGCTACCATAAACTGAGGGTGTATAGCAACTAAAGATGGCGACAGGATAAATGTTTACAACATAGGTCTTTCAACTAATCTTAGAGGACAAAAGATGATGTTTTACACCCACAACTGTATTCATTCACATCAGGTGAATCAATATTAACAAAATATTAACCTCAGTATTAAATTATCCATAACTCTGGAAATAAGGCTGCCACCTAAAATCTAATACCAGGTTTGGAATCAGCTCAACAAACGCTTTAAGATGACACTCTTTACGCAACATTTTACACTCGTTTTAAATTTCGTAAAAATTATGTACATTTTATTCCTGGTAACGATTTGGTGAAGGAATAGACGACTAAAATATTGTTGCTACCACATTTGTATAAATTTTGCCTATGTCAACATTCCTACAATGATTTTACATTTTTACTTTATTTTTGTGGCTTCATATCCCCTAAACCAGTGGGGTGAGGCAGGTCTATACACGCATATTTTTGAAAGCTGCCAGGGCGAGATGTCATTGGGGTAAGTCGTGTGACCTAAAATTTGTGTATTTTTTGTGATCGTCGCCAAAATTTGGTTGGCTACAGTGAAATAAAATGGTCGAAATTGTTATTGTGGACCCTGTGAATTGTGATTTCTGTGATCCATGTTTGGTAACAAACCACGTACTCTGAATTAATGTTTCTACTTATTGATTAATACGGGGAACATAGCACCTTTAGCATACGTGAACCCAGGGACCAATTTCCTGAAATGGCCTGCAGCCAATATAGTTCATCGGTGTAATCGATGACATCTAAACTGAAGGAAAACAAATCGCAACGCCAAAAAATAATTAATGCAAACTAGCGCAGTTTCAGGAATACATTTATCTACTTCACAAAAAAAAAAAAAAAAAAAATGGCTCTGAGCACTATGGGACTTAACATCTGTGGTCATCAGTCCCCTAGAACTTAGAACTACTTAAACCTAACTAACCTAAGGACATCACACAACACCCAGTCATCACGAGGCAGAGAAAATCCCTGATCCCGCCGGGAATCGAACCCGGGAACCCGGGTGCGGGAAGCGAGAACGCTGCCGCACGACCACGAGCTGCGTACTATCTACTTAACATATTTAATTTTTTAACATTGCAAGCTCACAGGTTAATATAATCGTGAGATAAGCAAATGTGAAATGTTAGTACATTAATAATCGGTGTAACTGCCAACATGTTGAAAGCAAGCATGAAAACGTGCATCCATTGGTACCATACTGCAGTGCCCGTGTTATTCTGAATTACGATGCAGAGTTCCTTCTGACATGCGTGCATGTCCAAAGGAATTGGACTTACATACATGCCCAAAGGATCTTTGCGTAGTAATTCGGAATAACACATGCACGGCAATATCGTATTTATCCGCCGACACCGGGCAAACGGCTTTCAAGTAAAATTTCTCACGCGTACGGGAATATTCATAGTGGATGAACGAGTAGAGGTTGTAGACGCTTGGTGGATGACATATGGAAGTTTGGGTGTGACCGTGTGTCGTGCAAGGATAGCCAAATGGTAAGGCCTATCGCTAGCAATGAACGCGAAATCTGGCATCGAGTTCCGGTCCTGCACACATTTTCATTGTCTTCATTCCATTCTATAACTGATGGTTCCCCACAGTCTCAACCCCGAGTACATTTAATGTAGTGCGTACATTGTTTTATACAAGTGCTGGATATCGTTTGTGGGATGGAGTTCCATGCCTGTTGCACCTGGTCGGTCAATACAGGGCGTTTAATGCTGCTTATGGATGACGTTGGAGTTGTCGACGATGACCCATTGTGCTCGACTGGAGACAGATCTCGTGATCGTACAGGCCATAGCAACATGTCGACACTCTGTACAGCATGTTGGGTTACAGCAGCAGTAAGTAAGCGGGCGTGATCTTGTTGGAAACCCCCCCTCCCACTAACCCCATCCCCCGCTCCCACGGAATGCTGTTTATGTATGGCAGCACAACAGGTCGAATCACCAGACTGACGTACATCATATTTTCAGTCAGGATGCGGGGATAACCAAGGGAGTGATCCAGCTGTCATACGAAATTCTACCCAAGATAGTAACTCCACATGTACGTCCAGCGTGTCTAGCATTCAGACAGGTTGTTTGCAGGCTCTCTCCAACATATGGCCATCAATAGCACCGAAGCAGAACCAGCTTTCATCAGAAAACCCAACGGACCTCCATCCTCTCCTACAAAGAGCTCTTGCTTGACACCACTGAAGTCATTTGGTTTGGGGTCAGTGAAATGCACGCTGCAGAGCGTTTGGCCAACTTTTAAGAGTTCGTTGTGTCACAGTGGTGCCAACTGCTACTCAAATTGCTGCTGCAGACGCAGTACGATGCGCCAGAGCCATACGTCAAACACGATTGTCTTCGCTCTCGGTGGTGCCACGTGACAGTCCGGAGTTCGGTCTTCTTGCGACCGTACATTTTCGCGACCACCACTGCCAGCAATCATATACGGTGGCTACCGCCAAGTCTTTCTGCAATATCGCAGAAGCAACATCCAGTTTCTCGTTTCCCTCTTACACGACCTCTTTCAGACTCAGTAAGATGACTATAATGGCGTCTTTGTAGTCCTGAAGGCATTCATGGCTTATCAACTCATCACGTCAAATTTCAAAGGTAACTAACGCTGACGACTGTTAGAGCGTATGCTTAAAGCAAACCTAGCGCCACTCTTATGCGAATGGCCCGAAATCTGGATAGACATCATCTTTCAGATGTAGAAACACGCCTGCCAGCTTTCGTTTATGTTGCACAACTTCTTTTTGTTGCGATTTTCTTTCCTCCAGTGTAGTAGATGAGTTTGTGGTATCCTTTAATTTGTAGAGGCTCAGATTTTAATTGAGTTTAGACATCCAGTGGTAGGTAACGCCACAATCACAAGCTACAGACGACGACAAGGAAATATTTCGAAGGAACATTCCACTTAATCAGTCAAGGGCACCAGATGAAACCTACCTACCTTGCTGTGGATTTGAACGCCAATGCCTTTGACCATTCTGCAACATGACTCGGCTGATAATAAGCGTCTTCGGATTAATAGAGAACAATGTACTTCATCTAACGATGAAGAAAATTTAAGTGGTTATACGTCATTAATCAGAAAAGCACTTGCAGCAGCTAATCACGACAGAAAATGTAGCGCTATTTTCCTCAAATATCATACACAGCACACAATGTCGTCTCAAAGTCGATTTGTCACTCCTTTCTTTTATCAGTGTAATTAAGTGATGACCCCTTGTAGAGTCAGAGGTTTTTCAGCCAACACCAGACAAATGTGAAATGGGAACAGAGGGAGTCCCAGTTGGGAAAATTTAGACCGCCGTTTTCAGTTGCGGGATATGCATTACCGTTAAAGGAAACCTCTCAGAAGGCATGGCTAGAATCTAGGGATGGGTTTAATTCTGGGACAGTACATCCCAGTCCCATTGCCTTCTGGCGGCCTTCCCTTCTTGTGTATGAGTAAGATAGGAATTGGGAGGAGGACTGAAAGAGCCTACCGTTTTGTCCCAGAAGATTCATTTTACGGCATCGGAGCTAACACCTTTGGATCTTTATGGCTATGCCACGGCCGGCCATGTGACCGAGCGGTTCTAGGTGCTTCAGTCCAGAACCGCGCTTCTGCTACGGTCGCAGGTTCGACTCCTGCCTCGGGCATGGATGTGTGTGATGTCCTTAGGTTTAAGTAGTTCTAAGTCTTATGGACTGATGACCTCAGATGTTAAATCCCATAGTGCTTAGAGCCATTTTAACCAGTTTTCGCTGTGCCACGGGGGTGGATTTGCTCTTCTGATTGTTTCAGTTGTACGGCGCCTCGGACGTGGTCGACCCTGTTGTGTTGAGTTACTGACCGCGTACGTAGTACTATGTCCAGCATGTCCAGGCGAGAGTTGTGGTGTAAGTCTGTTACTCCCGAATACTGGTGTCCCCTCAAAATCTATCGTAAACATTTATTCTGAACTACCTCTATTACTTGGACTCTATTTTTACTCGTTAGGTCCCAAAAGGTACTGACACGTAGCATTTGCGATAGTACCTCACTCTTATATGACGTTAATCCGTTCTGGAAGAGGAGTACGAGCTTCTTTGCCAATGCCTGTGATTTTGTTCTAATACCTTCCATATTTTTATGGAGGTATCGGTGTAAAATTACCACCAGTTACAGACAATGAGTCCGTTTGTATTCTGCACTTATTATAACGCGTCTCGTAACAGCCAGTGAATATTTAGATAAACTATAGTTATTTACCACATATTCGACAACATAATAGCTTCGAGAACGTAAGACCTACCACCTAATTATTCTGATATATGTAACATACACAGTAGAACGTAAACCCGTTTCATCGGTACAATATAACTGTTCTTTTTTCATATGTTGTTCCTTTATGCAAGCTGTCAGCCCTCATGTTGATGAATAAATTAATAAACCTAAAATAACGAATAAATTAATAAACCCAAATATCGTTCTTGAATATATTTCGCAAAAAGCGTATTATGTCACTGCGAATATGAGATGGGTCTGACTTCCAATACGTGTTAGTAACGGCGGGGTAATTACTAATAGAGAAACCAAATACGAAAACTGATTAACGAAAGCTGATCAGCTACGTACGAGCAAAAATATAGATATGGAAAGAACGGATACTGAAACTTTCTGGCAGATTAAAACAGTGTGCCGGACTGAGACTCGAACTCGGGACATTTGCCTTTTCGCGGGCAAGTGCTCTACCATCTGAGCTACCCAAGCTCGACTCACGACCCTTCCTTACACCTTTAATTCCGCCAGTACCGCGTCTCCTACTTTCCAAACTTCACAGAAGCTCTCCTGCGAAACTTGCAGAACTATCACTCATGGAAGAAAGGATATTGCGGAGATATGGTTTTGCCACAGCCTGGGAGATGTTTCCACAATGAAATTTTCACTCTGCAGCGGAGTGTGCGCTGATATGAAACTTCTATGGCAGATTAAAACTGTGGAAGGTAGGAGACGTGGTACTGGCGGTATTACAGCTGTGAGGACGGGTCGTGAGTCGTGCTTGGGTAGCTCAGACGATGATGAGTCGCCTTTCGGCACGCTAGCGGCACGGACGTCTTGTCTGAGTCTTCGCACGCTATATTTCCTTCGACAGAGTATTGCTTATGCCCCCAGAAAATCGACACTGAACGTCAGCTTTGCACCTGAATATGCCCGACCAAAAGCACTGGAAGTCGAACAGTTTACCAGAGATGAAGTCAAGATTGATTGCAACGATTTTGTTGGCATCCACCTGTCTATAGTGATCAGTGTGGTATACGTGAAATTGGTTAACGAAGACTTATGTGACAAAATTCTAAGTGCAACTCGAAGTGGTCGTAAGTTCCGTCACTCTGATGGACACATCGGTGATGTAACTGTGGAACATACGGGACTTGGACTGAGGACGATACGTGTATTTGAACTCTCTTTCGAGATGTCTTCAGAGGTAGTGGTATCTGCATTCCGCCCATGTGAAAAGGTGATTAGTCATACAGCTGAAAAGTTGGTTCAGTTCACTACATACCCGGTTCTCAATGGAGTACGATAGATCCGCATAGAGCTGACCAAACATGTGCCGTCCTACTTATATATTGGTGGCTGCTGTGCAATTATTATTTATGATGGCCAGCCGAAAACACGCTCGGGATGTAGCCAAGAAGGACACCTCCGTTCCAGCTGTCTGCAACACAGAATCACTCAGTTACCGCCTGGGGACCTGCCGGCCACGACCGCTCCGACGACGCTACGGCTGACGTTTGTCGAAGTTCTCCATAACGAGCCTCGACCGCGATCACCACTGGCCCCTACTACTGCCACATCGTCGTCTCCGCTAATGCCTCAGGCTGTTGCGGAAGGACCGGCGCCTTTGCCTCCTCCTCCCGACATGTGCATTGGTGAGCAACCTCCAGGAGACGGACGGCCCTTGACTCCATCGTTGTGCCTACCGATGCTTTTGTGCCCGAACATACGGATCCCCAGGCGCCTTCGGACACTGAATATCACGTGCGCAAGCAACGGTCGCCGGAGAGACGTCGGACACGGCGGATCGCCCCGTCTGACATCTGCAGGACGCAGTCTGAAGACGATGAGGATCACACCTATGAACATGTCGCCCCGATGGACGATTACGTGGTGGGAGCACCGGTCTGCAACCCGTCGGAGGTGCAACCATCTTTGCATGCACCAGACGCTGTACCTATGGACGTTGAACAGCAGCTGAGCCAGGACCACTCTTACACCGCCGACGTGACACCGCCTTCAGACTCCACAGGTACTCCACTGGACGCACACCATCCACGCACGTTTGCGTGGTCTGACGATGTAGACAACGAAACACCCACCGTTGAGACAGCAGCGAATGCTGCTGCTCCAACCCACGACTGCTAATCGACAGGATTGCTGGATGGGGGTGTGCGGCCTACTGGGACAACATTCCTGTTCGCTGCAGATCTTCGTGCCTCTATGAGCGTCCCAGTAGCCCCAATTCGACGACAAGCTTACAAGATTGGCTCTATCAATGTCAACACCATTGGCACCCCGGTCAAACTACAATTGCTCCGTGAAATGTTGAGGGCGTCGGACCTCGATGTTGCCCTTTTGCAGGAAGTTCGCCTGGCGACGTTCCCTAATATCTATGGCTATGTTTCCTACCACACGCCGTGTGCAGACGGAGGCAGTGGGGCAGCTATTCTTTTAAAGGAAGGCATTAAGGTCTTGCTGTGACTTTCCACGGTGTCCGAATCATCCATGTTTACGCTCCCTCGGGCACGGCCAAGTAACGGGAACGGTCGTGATTCTATTCAGAACAAGTGGCTGCTCCTATTTTGTAGGCCACTACGACCGTTATTATTCTTGGCGGCGACTTCAATTGTGTGTTATCCCAGAAGGACCAACATCCCCATTTCACCACATCCCTATCCCACCAAGCTGCTCGTCCATGAACTGAACCTCACCGATACTTGGGACCGCGTGCATGGTGATCGGCCTGGATATACGTACGTCACCAGCCATTCAGCAAGTCGTCTTGACCGTGTCCACGTTCCCAAGGACTCGTCACCGCTACGCGCAACACTAAGTTACGGCCTACCGCCTTTTCCGACCATATCGCCTACATTTGCACTGTTTCGCTCCAAAGGCAGAAGGTGTGGCTCGGTCGAGGTCTGTGGAAGCTGAATTTCGCCCATCTCAAGGTTCCAGAATGCAGGCAGGTCGTAGAAACCACGTAGAACAACTGTGTGAGACGCCTTCCAGCGTATCCTTCAACACTCCGGTGGTGGCTCGACTGCACCAAACCTGCTTTACGTCGTTCGATGATGAATTACGGTCACAACAAAATGCTGTGGCAACGACATACCATGGAATACTGGTTCATAATTTTCCGGGAACTCTCAAACCATGCCCCCTCTGTTGAACGACAGGTTGAAATTCCACGTATTAAGGCGAAGATAATTTCTCTTATGTGTCACCGCCTAGAAGGCACAATAGTACGCGCAAGATGTCACGATTGTATACTAGCTGAGCCCCCATTCATGCATCATATTATCCGAGAGAAGCAGCGGTGTCAGAGAAAGCTGGTCAATGCCCTCGACATGCCAGACGGTCTTCGATTGAAGTCCCAGAATGACATCGTGAAAGCCTTTGTGGATCACTACAACCAATTCTATGCAGGAAAGGACGAGACCATAGCGGTAACGAGTGATGTCCTCCGTTGCTTGACGGGTACCCTGCCTGGATGAGGCTGCTGCGGAGATTCTCACAGCGACAATTACGGCTGATTACGTCGTCGATGCTCTTCATAAGGGTGCGGCGAATAAAGCCCCAGGTCCACATGCGTTCCCGCTGGAGTTTTACCGCACATTCCACCACATCATGGGCTCACGCTCGACTGCGACGTATGAAGGATAAACCCTGACTTCCTCTCGCGCCCGAATTCGTAGAAGGCTTGCTTATCCCGGTCCCCCAAGCCATCGGGAGGGTCGGGGAGTTGGGCATTATCGGCCATGTTACATTGTGACTTCAAGATTTTTACCCGGATTCTTTCCGCTCGCCTCTGGCGCGTCATTCCTCAAGTCATCTCTTTGGATCAAACTTGCTTTGGTGGTGACAGTAACATTCAGACGGCACTCGGCGATTACCGTGACGTCATAGCACTGGCCACGGCCTGCCGCCGTCGCTGTGCCTTAGTGAAAGTGGACTTCGACCACGCCTTTGACAGAGTGATTCACGCCTTTCTAGAAAACGTACTCAGACGGATGGCCTCTCCCCACAGGTTTATACACATCGTCTCGCGGCTCCTCCGAGATGACACGTCGCGAGTGCTGGTCAATGGAGGTGTGACGGGCCCTATTAATGTCATGCGGTCGGTCCGTCACGGCTGTCCGTGTGTCAGTGTTGCTTTTTGCCATCGCCCTTGCCACTGTTACACGGTTTGAGGAGCCGGCTCACAGGGATAACAATGAGGGAGAATGCTTTCATCTGCCGCGCCTATGGAGATAACTGGGTGTTCTTGGTTCTTTCGGAGGATGAAGTGCGAGAGGCACTGGCATGGATCAACCAGTACGGGACTGCTGTGGGCAGCCGTGTGAACCTGACGAAATCTAGTGCTATGTCCGTCGGTAGACGTTTTCCAGCAGATAGTGTGGCTCCATTGCCATTAGTAGACAAGCTCAAATGTTTGTTGATCACCTTCACGCGTGATATACAGCGCACGATCTCATTTAACTATAACCCCTGCTTGAAGCTATCCACGCGAACGTTCGTGACAACCTCCTGAGAGCATTGGACATGTTACAAAGGGTGCATTTTGTTAACACTCATCTAGTCTCGCGACTACCCACTTGGCACAGATTTTACCGATGCCAAAAGGCAATGGCACACAGACTTCAGGCGGCTTTCGGCTACTTTGTAAGCGCGGGTGTTTTATCTTCAAAGTCTGCTACGACACGCAGACACTTCGTCCTCGAGATGGCGGCCTCGGCCTTGTCAACGTGCAAGCGAGAGCAGTTGCCCCTTATGTAAGAACGATGGTTAAATCGTGGACCCGCCGCCGAACCGGATTATCGGGAAGCCCGACTGACGAACTGGCCCCTCCCTCTCGAGTGGCCCCTGTTGCAGAAGCCCACATTTCTTCCTCGCTCTCACGTATCAGGACCTTTTTTATCGAATACAGTTATGTCCATGCCGACTTGCCTAGTACCATAAACTCTACTGCACGTGATGTTTACCACCTAATGATGATAAATCATACTCGGAATGATCGCATGGCCCGTGGTTTGGCGTTCTGTGCACCATATCCTCCTCGACACGAGCGCTCGCGCGACCTGGTCTTTGGTAGTTAATGGAAGATACATGACACAACTTCGTCTACATGCCATAAAGTGTCCTCGTTGTCACACGCTTGATGCGGACGAACATCGACTGCTGTTTGGATCTTCTGCAGAGGTGTGGCAGCTGATTCAGAAGATGCTTGCCTTTCTTCTACGTACGGCCATGCCATTACACCAAAACCTCTTCTGTTCCCAGATGAGACGTACTTCCCATGTACGAAGACCAATGCAGTGATCTGCATAAAAGGCCTCTCGAACTCTTATTTGTTCTGTGAAGGTGATAAGAGTGTTCTTGATTTTTGGACGTTCCTGCAAGATCACTTTACTTTTCTCGTGCACCATCCGCGATACCGTCAGTACTGTGCCAACTTTTTGGGTAGTGCCTTCTTCGATACCCCCTGCAGCTGGGGTGTCCCAGGTATGAGAAGGTGATTTCAGTGATATTGTGTAATACCAGGACTCGATCCAATATATCGGCAAATGCAATATTCTTCGTGAAGACGTGCCTGGAACATGCCTGACTGCCTTGGGATTCATAGTGCGTCTACCCACAAGTTGGCGGGACGCGGATTCCATTTTGTCCATTCTGCCAGGAGGGCGTTTTCTTTAAATTCTTTAATTCACTTTGTATTTTGTTTGTTGTTGATGGTAATTACACTTAATTGTTTTGCGCCTGGAGGGCGTCCTATGTGATCTCAACAAATAAATAAATACATAAATTAGTATGACACATGATCTGAAAACGAAAACCTGATATCTAAAAGGAATACTTATTTACATTTTCAAGAAATATTTTTTTTTATTTTATGCAGTTGGATGTCATTTATTTTAGAATACAAGAAACTTAAAAGGGCTGAAAGTAGAGCTTCTCGTTTCTGAAGTTCTATAACGTGAATAATAGCTTCCACAGCTTCAAAAAGAGATCTTTTCACGATACCATCCAGTGGGTTTGCAGCTTAGTTTAAACACTTTAGTCACTAAATCTGTGTAAAGTTTGTTGAATGTGCTGTCATTGTCAAATATTGGATGAAAATTCACGGTCCAGTGACATTAACGTGATCACCATCAATGCTCAACGTCAACGTGAGATAACCACAGACAGACCGTAGGCGCCAGCACTAGCAGTGGACGGTATATGAAGCGTGTCGGAGCGGGCGAGGAAAACACAGCAGTCGTTGTCGTAATGCGGAAACGAAGTGGTTTATCTGACGCCCAAAAGGGCATTATTATTGGCTTTCGGGCGAAGGGTGGAAGTATTTCCCAAACGGCTAACGTTGTAAACTGCTCGCGTGCAGCCGTGATTAAGGTATACCGTGGATGGCAAGACAGCGCTATCCAAAACTGGCGCAGAGGCAACTGTGGTGCACCACTATGGTGCACAAGGATGAACGACGGCTGCGGAGATGTGTACGGACGAATAGGCGTGCAACTGTTGAGCAACTTACCTCCCAGATGAACCAAGGGGATGCTGAATGTGTCTCCTCAGCGACCGTTTCCCGAACGTTGCTGCGTACGGTCCTGCACAGCAGGCGCCTGGTTCGTGCACCCGTGCTGCCTGCTGCCTGCTGTCCAGCGGTGACGAAGGCTGGAATTTTCACTCCAGTACCACACCTGGACGTCCACTGGGTGGTGACAGGTGTCCTTTCCAGATGGATCACGTTTCGTGCTCCATCAGACAGATGGCCATTGGCGTGTGCGGCGCGAAACGTCTGAAAGCAAACACCCTTCAAGAATCGTCAGAAGGGTCGAGGCTGGAGGAGGGAGGGTCATGGTCTGTGGAATATTTTCGTGGTACTCCCTGGGTGATCTCGTCATTATCGAAGGCACAAATGATGAACACAATCATGCATCTATCCTTGGGGAGCATGTCCAACATTAAATGCAGTGTGTCTTTCCTCGGCACGATGGCATCTACCAACAAAACAATGCAACACATCACGCAGCTCACAGTGTACGTGCGTGGTTCGTATAGCACCGGAATGAGTTTACCGTACTCCACTGCCCACCATGTAACCTCCCCCTCACTTACCGACCTTAATGACAGTGAAAAATGAAACCGCGTGTACCTAATGGGAGTTTTGGAAAAGCAATCGTCACCGAAGTTAACCTGTCGGTAAAGAGGGAGGAAAGGGTTACATCTAAATGAAAGGAAATGTGCTAATGAAACTGGTGGAAATTAATTTTGAAAAGGGGTAAAGTTAATAAACAAAGTAAATGTGCAGCCGTTACGTTAACAATTAACTAGCGGTAATTAGGTATTTGAGATTTGGGGGAAATCACGGTCGCCAGTCCTAAGGACAATTACTATAGTAACTGAAAAAGAAAGGTTATTACACATATAATTAGCACTAGAAGTGTGGCAACTGAAGGTTGACGCGTGTAGTGTGAAAACTGAAAGTTTGTCAGAAGTAATAAATTTCGCTACACCCTGACTTAATTTAGCAAAAGAATTAATAAAACCGGAAAATCGAAAGTTAATTTAGTGACTGAAGTTATTAGTGAGCTTTCTTTCTGAAGCACATCGAAATTCAGTAAAATATGGTTAGTCTTGGACTACCTCAACAATCATTTCAAAAACTCCTTGAATCTACGCAATTTAGAAATAAGAGATTTAACTTTGAACTTGAATTAAATGATTCCAAACAATTAACAATAGTAAAATTTAGTACGTACCAAGCTGAGCTGCAGTCACAGGTAAGCTAAAATATGGTAACAAAACTCGCACTCTTAATTTGTGCTTGTGTAATCTAAATAGTGTAGCCAGCTATAAATACTTTAACCGAATTTTGAAATTAAAGCAGTGAAAACGAGTTAGCTATATTACTTTAATGCTGGCGTTTGAATTTCAACGACACTCGGGTTCATTTCGGAAAAGGAAGGGACTCTGCTTGGTAATGCAATTGGGACAATGAGCAACAAACGTTCATGCTAAGTTGCTGTAATTATAGTGACGAAAATGGAACAGTTTGAAAAGCTGAGGTCTGCCATACAGTTCTAAAACTTTACGTGCGTCCAGTCTTCCTCGTCGGTTGATTGAAGGTTTGAAGCCGTCGGTCGAGGAGGTGGCGACAGTCACTCATTGTCGGCCGTCGCTGTTGCAGAAGCTGGATGTTGGCGCGCCTTCTTCTCGACACGGTTACCAGACGAAACGGGCTCTTGATGTGCGCTAGTTAATGTTTCCCGTCCGCGACACCATGTCAGAAACTATCATCGCAAGTCGATCGCAATTACATGCTGCCAAACCCCGAAAGCGCGGCAACTCGCGGGAGCGTCACACAACACACCTGCTCCACTCGCTACTCCAGCCAGACTCTCTCTCTGCTCAGCCCGCGCTCCACGCGGCAGAGTTAACACTACCAAAGATCCTACACACTTTGATTCTTCACACGACCTATCGACGTAATCGTTCGATAGCAGTCTTCCCTAGGCAAGACCCAGCGTAAAAATACAAATAATATTTACAAATCAACCAATTATACATCGACATAAATGCATAAATATACAAATAGTAAACAATTACAATATACAAAGAGACAAAAATGTCATATCTTGAGGTAACAAAGCAAGGGAAAAAAATTACAGTACACTAGATGGAAATAAGAGGATATGCATTTCGGGCGTTACAACCAAACTCCTCGGATTTAAGCCCAATCGGGTACCTGCGGGACCACCTCGATCGGGCTGTCTGCACCATAAATCCCTCAGCCGAAAGGCCTGGAGCAGCTGGCCACGGCATTGGAGTCGGCGTGGCTCCACATCCCTTCCAGAACCTCACTGACACTGTTCCTGCAGGTCTCGCAGCTGACCGCGCTACCAAAAGTGGTCATTCAGCATTTCGAGAGGTGGTCACAGTAACGTGATTTGACAGTGTAGTTTGGGTTATTAGCGTTGTACAAGTTACTCTGTCTCAACGCGTACAGCTTCTAAATTACACTTAAGGTTACACCCCTTAATGAGTAGATTGTGATAGCATTTTACATTTTTAAATTCGGCCAATAATTGTACGAAGCACTGAAAAGCAAATTTTTTGCCCCTGGAAGCCGTCAAATAGGCAGCCTGCAAGCGGAATTTGTTAACCGTTTTAGCCATTTAGTTGTACAGATCAGAACCAACTTCCGTTCCGCGAAAATTTAAGACTGTGATGAGCAGCTAACTTCTCTTCTGAAACAGTCGATTAAGAATCATTAAGAATCAATTGAATGGTCACAATCGATCTTTTGATTTACAAAAAGACGGCAGAATCCAGTGCAGCGACATTGCAGAAAAGAATTAAAGGGTCACTTGTTTAAAACCCCATCATTTTCGCCTACTGCGACAAGACGTTTGAAATGCGTCTCAAAGTTGCCTAGAACTTTCCTCTGTAACGGTGCGACGCAGCCCTCCACCCCCTCCCCATCCCTGACCTTTGATCACGCTACAGGAAGGCACGAACCAGGAGAAATGGAAGAGCATTAACACTCTTTGCTGCTTCAAATCACGTTCAAATTTCATCGAATGGTTTTGAAAGGGCGCTATTCGTTGCACGTCGTATACCAGAGAAAAATTACACTTAAAAGGCGTCAGATCGTGTCCAATGGACTTGCAGCCCCACGATGTCCTTATAGAATTGGTAAATTGTCCGGGAGGTGTCAGCAGTGTCCAAGATTGTCCACAATGCAGTCTTGTTGCACATCGCAGTGCAAACTGTTGTATTCCACTGAGGAATGTCCATAAATGAGCACCTCAATGGTTGGTTGCATTGACCCCCTTTATGCCATCTCCTGAGGCCTTTTCGAATCGATCCTGAGCAACGGTGTGTCTGAAATGTTTTCCTCGGCCACCCATAACAAAAACGAGTGATCTCAACGCTGGGCGTCGCCCTTCTGACCTTCATCGCACGGGCAGTGAAATGTGGGTAAGAGGGGCTGTAACGCCTTTCCCATCGTGTGACACGTGGCGTGGCGGTGGCGTTGGCGTTGGGCAGGATTGTGGTGAAATTTGCTGCCAATGTGACACCATTAACGCACCTGACACCTCACATGAACTTCTGAGCTCCGGCCTTTCTACTGCACATCTACACCTCGCTGTTTGAAGCGTCAGCGAGCTCCAGTGTGACGTCACAGGGCGCCACGCTTTCCCACCATTACAGAGGACAGTTGTAGGCACCTTTTAGCGCCGAAATAGACAGTTACAGGGTTTCGAGAAAGTGAACCTTTTATTCTTTTAACCAGTGATAATGAGGTAACAGAAATTACAGGATCTCTCCCAATATGGTGTCGGACATCCTTTTGCTTGGCGTAGTGCAGCTGCTGGCCATAGTATAGACTCAGCAAGTCGCTGGAAATCCCCTGCAGAAATATTGAGCCATGCTGCCTCTATAGCTCAGTAATTGCGAAAGTGTTGCCGGTGCAGGATTTTGTCCACGAATTGACCTCTCGATCATATCTCATAAATGTTCGATGGGTTTCACGTCGGACTGTCTGGATGACCAAATTATTCGCTCAAACTGTTCATAACGTTCTTCAAAATAGTCTCGAATAATTATGGACTGGTGACATGGCGCATTGTCATTCATAAAAATTCCATCCTTGTTTGGGAACGTGGAGTCCATGAATGGCTGCGAATGGTCTTCAAGCAGCCAAACATAACGAGTACTCAGCCCATTCCATGTGAACGCAGCCCACACCATTATGGAGCCACCAGCAGCCTACGCAGTGCTTTGCTGACAACTTGGATCCATGGCTACGGGGAATCTGCGCCACACTCTAAACCTACCATCAGCTCTTACCAATTGAAATCAACACTCATCTGATCAGACCACGGTTTTCCAATCGTGTAAGGTGCAACCGATACGGTTATGAGCCCAGATGGGGCGCTGCAGACGATGTCGTGCTGTTAGCAAAGGTATTCATGTCTGTCGTCTGCTTCCATAGCCCATTAACGCCAAATTTCGCCGCGCTGTCCTAACGCATACATTCGTCATACTCCTACATTGATTTCTGTGGTTATTTCAAGCAGTGTTGCTTGTCTGCTCTCGCTCGTTAAGTGAAGGTTGTGGGCCACTGTGTTGTCTTCGTTTTTTTTTTCCTTTGTTGTATTTCAATTCCTCATCGGGGCGGGCTGGCAGCAGCATATGCGCTGCTCTTCAGACGAAATACATAGAACAAACAATATAAGACATTTAAAAAGAACAAAGGAGAAAACATTGTGAACATGCGTATAAAAAAGGGGGAACATCACGGAAGACAATAGACAAAAAAGGGGCGACTGTAAAATGGAGATAAAAACTGTAAAAAAGTAGCACACGCAAAAAACCAGACACTGGGACAATTAAGAGAACACAAGGCACAGTATGACCAGAGCATAAAAGTATCGACAGATGGCATAGCACATAACAAACACTGACAGTAGCACTAAGTACAAGGCCAGCACACAATTAAAATCTCACCTCTCGACGCACAGGAGAAACAGCACTAAACGCAACACTGACGTGGCACACTGATGATGACCAAAGTGGAGGATCTGCCAGGCGCAAGGAGATGAGGGAGAACGGAAGAAGGGAGGGAGGGAAAAAGAGAGGGGGAGGTGGGAGGGGGGTGCGCTGAAGAGGGCAAGGTAGGGAGGGACGTGGGAGGAAAAGAGGCAAGGATGGGGTGCAGGGTCTCAGGGGGGGAAGGAGAAATATCCGCTCTGGGAGAAGGAGGGGAGAGGAAAAAGGGGGCCCTGGGGAGGGGGGGAAGGCCAGGTTATAGTTGGAAGGAAGGGTAGATGTCACGGCAAAGTTCATCATCCAGGAGAGGGAGGCGTTGGAAATTGCCCTGATGAAGGAGATGGAGGGTGTGGAGGTGGAGAGAGGGAGACATACAGCGATAGAGGTGCGGCAACAGGTGGGGGGTGGACAGGAAGGAGGAAACCAGGGAGGGTGGGAGAATCAAGCCTGCAGACAATGTAAAGGATGCGGAGATGTTGGAGGAACAGGAGGAGTTGGGGGAAGGGGATGAGTTCAAACAGGAGCCATGTGCGGGAAGGAAGGCAGATATGGAAGGTAAGGTGGAGTGCATGACATTCAAGGATTTGGAGGGCCTTGTAAAAATGGGTGAGTGTGGAGATCCAGGCAATGCTGGCAGAACAGTGAATAGGACAGATGAGGGATGTGTAGGTGTGGAGGATGGTGGAAGGATGCAATCCCCATGTCTGTCCAGCCAGGAGTTTCAGGAGGCGGAGGCGGGAATGGGCTTTCTGCTGGATGGTCTGGAGGTGAGGGGTCCAGGTGAGGCGATGGTCGAGGGTGAGGCCAAGGTATCTCAGGGTGGGGGTGAGCTGGATGGGACGACTACAAAGGGTGAGGTAGAAATCATGGAGATGAAAGGAGCGGGTGGTGCAGCCTATGATGATTGCCTGGGTTTTAGAGGGGTTGAGATGGAGGAAATACTGGTTACACCAAGTGGTGAAACTGGTTAAGGTGGGTTTGGAGGGTGCGTTGGGACTGTTGAAGGGTAGGATAGAGAGCCAGGAAGGCAGTGTCATCGGCATACTGGAGTAGGTGGACAGGTGGGGGTGGCTTGGGTATATCAGCCGCATACAAGAGATAAACGAGAGGGGAGAGGACAGAGCCCTGGGGGACGCCAGCAGTGAAATAAAAGATACGGGAGTTGGTGTTGTGGAGGGTGACATAGGAAGGACGGCGCGAGAGGAAGGAAGCGACCAGACGGACAAAACTGATAGGCGGGGCGTAGGTTTGGAGTTTACAGAGGAGACTGGGATGCCATACACGGTCATAGGCATTTTCGAGGTCGAGGAAAACAAAAATGGCTGAGCGACAGGAATTGAGCTGGAGGGAGAGAAGGTAAACGAGGTTAAGGAGTTGGTCTTCAGTGGAGAAGGAGGGTCGGAAGCCACACTGAGTAAGGGGGAGGAGGTGGTGTTGATTAAGGTGCTGATGGATACGGCAGGAGAGGATGAATTCGAAGACCTTACTGAAGACGGAGGTGAGGCAGATGGGACGATAGGAAGAGGCGGCAGAAGGGGGTTTATTGGGTTTGAGGAATAAGAGGACGCTGGGACTCTTCCACAGGTCAGGGTAGAAGCCGGTAGAGAGGATGACGTTATAGAGATGGGCGAGGACAGTCAGGAAGGAATAGGGGCTTTCTCTAAGGTGGCGGTAGGTGACACAGTCGTGATCAGGGGCCGTGTTGCATTTGGACCGGATGCTGTGATTGGATTGTCCTCGGTGACAGGTGGTGCCTGATATTTTATATTCTCGACACGCTCTTGACACTGTGGATCTCAGAGTATTGAATTCCATAACGATGTCTGAAATTGAATATCCCTTACGTCTAGTTCCAACTACCATTTTCAGATGAAAGTTGTTAATTCCCATCGTGCGGAAACCTTTTGACGTGAATCAGCTGAGTATAAATGACAGCTCCTCCAATGCACTGCTCTTTCATACCTTGTGGCGCGGTACTACCGCCATCTGTATATGTACATATCGCTATCCCATAACTTCAGCATTGCCCTTTAACCACAGAGGCCAGTAGCTGCATAGCCGGCGTACAGGCCGCTGCTAACGGCAGGCGGGCCTGGCAGGCCCTCCTTTGGCAGGGCCGGGCGTCGCCTTGTTAGCCAGGTGGGCGCCTCGGCGCGTGCCGGATTGGCCTCATGCGCCGCCGCCCCAGGGGTCGCTCGCGGCCGTCGCTCGCTCCCTGCCCGTTTACCTGCGCTCGCGACCTAAGAATTATTCCCTCCCTGCACCCACACGCCACAACTCCGTTCTCACAAATAAAGCTGCACTGGTGGCCATTAAAACTGCAACATCGCGAAGGCGGCATGCAACAAAAGTCATATTAGCGAGAAATGTACCACATTCTTGGATATGCAGATGATTAGCATTTCACTGTAACTACATAATATCGGTAAAAGTTACGTCATCGGCTTTTTATATATAAGGAAAAAAATACCGAGCGAATTTCTCATTCAAAAAGCGCATCTCCATGTCGGTTTTAGTGGGAACATCACGTTACGCCTAGTTTAAAAAATAGAAACACAAACCAGCACATCCAAAAATTCTACAACGTCAGGCTCGTGCCCTATTGACTGCTGTTTATGGTTTGGTGATACTACTGCTCGCACTGGTCAGTATCCCACTATCAGCAACGTGAAATCGATGGGTCAAGAAGATCCTTACCCATTGCCATGCAGGATCTCAGCAGCCGCATGTGACTAGCGCACGAGAGTATACATATATTGTTCGCTCCGTCGTGAAGAATCGTACGGTCACGCCACATACGTTGAGGCAAGGAATGGGCTTTCCTTGCAACAAGGAAGGTATCAATTAGAGTGAGCAGCCCTCCCTGTTTCCCCGAATCTCCCGTATTATTGCAGCTTTTTTTTTTTTACTCTCCCGCCTCCCTCATTGGCCGGCTCTTTCTGCCATAAATTTTGTCAGTGATGACTGTTATAAATATTAACCCAGCGAAATACTATAGACTGATGGAATTCCGTGACCGACACATCTCGAAAAATTTTCGTGTAATAGAGTGATCAAAATAAATATTGCATATTAGTGAAACTTTAATACCGAAAGCTGTGATGCAAAAATACGTTATGATATCAACGGACCGGTTTGTCTGTGTCCGGAACTTGTAACACTTCCGCAAAAAACACACAAGCATATACACTGAAGAGCCAAAGAAACTCGTACACCCGCCTAATAACGTGTAGGGCCCCAGCGAGCACGCAGAAGTGCCGCAACACGACTAATGTCTGAAGTAGTGCTGGAGGCAATTGACATCATAAATCCAGCATGATTGTCCATAAATCCGTAAGAGGGGGGGGGGGGGCGTAGATATCTCTTCTGAACAGCACGTTCCTAGGCATCCCAGAGTTTCTCAATAATCTTCATGTCTGGGGTGTTTGGTGGTCAGCGAAAGTGTTTAAATTCCGAAGAGTGTTCCCGGAGCCACTCTGTAGCAATTCTGGACATGTGGGGTGTCGTGCTCGCCTGCTGGAATTGTCCAAGTCCGTCGGAATGCGCAATGGACATGAATGGATGCAGGTGATCAGATATACGTGTCACCTGTCAGATTCGTATCTATTGAGGGGTCCGATACCACTCCACCTGCACACACCCCACACCATTACAGAGCCTCCACCAGCTTGAACAGTAGCCTGTTGACGTGCGAGGTCAATGCATTCATGCATTTGTCTCCATACCAGTACAAGTCCATCCACTCCATAGAATCTGAAACGAGACTAGTCCGACCAGGCAACATGTTTCCAGTCGTCAACAGTCCAATGTCGGTATTGACGGGTCCAGGCGATAAGTAAAACTTTGTGTCGTGGAGTCGTCAAGGGTACACGAGTGGGTCTTCGGCTCCGAAAGCCCATATCGATGAAGTTTCGTTGAATGGTTCGCACGCTGACAGTTGTTGATGGCCCAGCTTTGAAATCTGCAGCAGTTTGCGAAGGGTTGCACTTCCGTCACGTTGAACGATTCTCTTCAGTCGTCGTTGGTCCCGTTCTTGCAGGATCTTTTTCCTGCCGCAACGATGGCGGAGACTTGATGTTTTACCGCATTATTCACTGTACACTAGTGAAATGGTCGTACGGGAAAATCCCCGCATCATCGCTACCTCGTAGATGCTGTGTCCCATCGCTCGTGCTGCAACTATAACACCACGTTCAAACTCACTTAAATCTTGATAATCTGCCATTGTAGCAGCGGTAGCCGATCTAATAACAGCGCCAGAGACTTGTTGTCTTATATAGGGGTTGCCGACCGCAGCGCCGTATTCTGCCTGTTTACATATCTTTGTATTTGAATACGCATGCCTGTACCAGTTTCATTCGCACTTCAGTGTAGATTAGGTCAGCAAAGACGTCATCCTGTTCTGCGTTGTCATTTTGAAAGATAACGTCAAGAATCGCTCGAAGATAGTGCACGGAGACCTGTGTCAGAAAAGTAACAGCTTCTGTCCTAAACGCTGCCTATATGAATCATAGATGATCGTGTTGACTACCCTGTAGTATCCCGCATTGTGACGCCAGGTGCTGGGCCTTTGTGAGGAAAACGAATCAAATGTTGATCGCCCTAGGACACAACACAGGAAGCGAGCCGAGTCCTGGGGCGCCGTGGGTAGTCAGCGCGAAGACCGTTGTTTCGGCTTTCCCTGAAGCGGCAGCAAAGACACGCCGACAATGGTGTGCCCAGTGACAATACCGGACACCCGAGTGCCAGCTCGTCCTACGTTCAGATGACTACCGGTTCTGTGGACGGCGTCACCATGGACAGAGACTTATGTCAAGGCACCGATGGGAAGGAACATGTCCAGGTTCCATTCGTCACCGTCATGCGAGCCCACCCCCTGTCGTGCTGGTATGGGGACGCCGTTGGGTACACAACACGATCGCCTCAGGTTCCCGCAGCTCGTAATTTGAACAGCAGTCGTTCATTCCATGTCTCTGCGACGCTATCTTTCAACAAGATAACGCAAGAGCTTATGTTTTCCATACTCTCTTGAACACCTCTATACGGAGGCTGTTCGACTGTTTTCCTGGCCTGCACGTTCTCCAGATATGTCACCCACTGATACCATCCGACTGTGGGTTGCCAAGACACTGGCACGCCCGCACACGCCAGCCCCGTGATCGACCAGCTCTGTTATAGAGTTGAAGCAGAATGCAACAACCTACCCGTATCTGTCATCCAAGTTCAGATCGACTCTGTAGCCAGCACGGTTCAAGTCGTTGACGACTTGGTGGCTCTACTTACTAAACTCTGCTCCCTGTATACCTCCAAACTACCAACAAACGCAACAATGTGTTCCCCCTACTATACTGTACACCCACAATAACCAAAAATTCATAATTTTCTAAGCATCTCCAGATGACCCAAGATGCCGCCACATGCTGTGATTTCTACATAAAAAAAATTTTCAATTTAAGGTTCCAAAACTAGAGTAGTTCTTGTCGACACCTCTAATCGGATACTGAACGTGATTTCTGCAACAGAGAATTATCTACAGAGGTACACTGATGTGACGAAAGTCATGGGATAGTGATTTGCATGTATACAGCTGGAGGTAGTATCGCTTACACGAGGTATAAAAATGCTGTGCATTAGTGGAGCTGTCACTTGTACTCAGGTGATTCATGACAAAACGTTTCCGACGTGTTATGACCTCACGACAGGAATTAATAGACTGTGCACGCGGAATGGTAATTGGGGCTAGACACACACACATGGAACATGCCAACGAGAGTACCAAATCTGAGACATTATCTCTCACCACGAATAACGCAGTGGCCGACGGCCTTCACCAACGACCGAGAGCAGCGGCGTTTGCTAATAGACAAGCAACACTGAATGAAATGATCGCAGAAATAAAAGTGGGACGTACGACGAAGTGTCCGTTAGGTCGTTGCAACGAAATCTGTCGTTAATGGGTTATGGCAGCAGACGACCGACGTGAGTGCCCCTGCTAACAACATAACATCGCCTGCAGCGCCTGTCCTGGGCTCACGACCAGACCGGTTGGTCCCTAGACGACTGGAAAACCGTGGCCTGGTCAGATGAGTCCCGATTTCAGTTGGTGAGAGCTGATGCTAGGGTTCGAGTGTGGCGCAGACCCCAGGAAGGCGTAGACCCAAGTTGTCAACAAGGCACTGTGCAACTGGTGGTAGCTCCATAGTGGTATGTTGTGTATTTACATGGAATGGGCTGCGTCCTCTGATCCAACTGACCCAATCACTGACGAAATGGTTATGTTCAGCTACTTCGGAACGATTTTAAGCCATTCATGTCCTCATGTTTCCAAACAACGATGCGCCATGTCACCGGGCCACTATTGTTAGCGATTGGTTTGAAGAACATTCTGGACATTTCAAGCGAATGTTTTAGTCCCCCAGATCGCCTGACATGAATCCCATCGAACATTTATGGCACATAATTTAGGGTTCAGTTCGTGCTCAAAATCCCGCAGCAGCAAGACTTCTTTAATTTTGGACGGCTATAGAGGCAGCATAGCTCAACATATCTGCAGTGGAGTTCCAACGACTTGTTGAATCTATGCCGTGTCGAGATGGTGCACTACGCCGGGGAAAAGGAGGTCCGACACGATACTACGACATATACCACGACTTTCGTCAACTCGGTGTGCAAGGGGCGATAAGACGTTTCCGTTCCCGTGCAGTAGAACATCGCTATGCCAATTAGGGAAAAATTGCCGAGAGCATTGGGCCAATCATCCTACCGACGCACCAGGTTGAAGATACCAGTTTCGTAAAACACCGTGTCCTGCTGCGCGAAGAAGTTCGTAACTTAAATTAAAATTGTAGAGCCACCATAAGTCACATGTAACGTTTCTTCTTTTACATGTTTCACTCGACCAACGTGAGCTGCTTCAGAAATTACGTGGCCAAGACACACTCGCTATAAAAATCGAGGCACGTAATTCTGATGATGCTCGCGTTTGTCGAGTGAAACACGTAAAATAAAGAAAACGTTACATGCGACTTGTGGCTGCTATATAATTTTAATTTCTAGCGGTCGCTACTCTCCTGCAGGCAAATGCCCGCACTCACGACGTCCGTAAATGCCTGCTGCATATCCTAGTCCGACAGGAACGGTCGACCCTCCAAGCCCTTTTGTAAGGGAGATAATGCTTGATAATCGTACGAGTAGAGATCAGGCCTGTAGCGCGGGTGCTCGAGTGCATACCACTTGAGTTGGCGTAACTTCTGCGTCACGAAATTTGCGATATAAGGACGTGCGTTATCATGAAGAGGCAGCACCTCTTCCCGCACAAGTCAACAACGGTGGTTTTCGACACACATGTTGTTCCATACATTTCTTCATTCGCCGATGGATGTCCACCGGTCCTGGCTCAAATGGCTCTGAGCACTATGGGACTCAACATCTTAGGTCATAAGTCCCCTAGAACTTAGAACTACTTAAACCTAACTAACCTAAGGTCATCACACACACCCATGCCCGAGGCAGGATTCGAACCTGCGACCGTAGCAGTCCCGCGATTCCTGACTGCAGCGCCAGAACCGCTAGACCACCGTGGCCGGCCCACCGGTCCTGTTTAGACGCGTTTGGTAATAACGTCGCCATAGTTCACGGCCTCGCATTTACCGCACGCACGCCGGGAGGCACAAATGCCACACTAATCCCTTGTCTACATGTCGGTGATAATATACCCGACACAGGCTACGTTGCATATACGGTGCAGCAACGCTGTCAGACGGCAACTTTTTGATCACCCTTCACAGAAGCGATTTCGGACGTGGAACCCTTTCAGTTCCAGTTGTATATTAATGAAGACGCAGACAATATTAATAGCAACCTCACACTTTTCACAAATGACGTAACTATCCATCGTAAAGTACTGTCTGAAAAAGGCAAAGCATAAATATTCAGCTGGATCTCGATAAGATTTTGTATTGATACGAAGGACCTAGGAGTAACTATTCAGACCGAACTTAAGTGGAATGACCACATAGAGCAAATGGTAGGAAAAACAGATGCCAGACCGAGGTTCCTAGGAAGAATCTTAAGGAAATGTGGCTTATCCACGAAGAATGTGGGTAACAAGGGGCTTGTTGGACCGATTCTGTAGTATTCATCAGTCTGAGATTCTTAATGGGCAGGGCTGTTAGAAGAGAGAGAAGATCCAACGAACAGCGCTGTGTTTCGTCACGGGATCGTTTAATCGGTGCGTAACACGGTGCCGCTCAACAGACTACAATAGCAAACGCTACAAGAGAGGTTTACTATTGAAATTTTGAGAGACGACTTTCCGGGAAGAGTCGGATAACACATTACTTGCTCCCATAAATATCTCGCGGAATGCCTACAAAAAGAAAATCTGAGAAAATAGAGCGAATACATAGGCTTACCGACAGCCATTCTTCCCACGCGCTATTCGAGAGTTGAGCAGGGAAGAGGGGATCAGATAGTAGACCAGAACGACCCTCTACCATACACCGTTAGGTGGCTTGTGGACTGTCATGCAGATGTAGACAGAGGCTTTGGTTCCACAAGAGATCAGGTCGAAATGAGCTTCGATGGCAGATATCGCTACGTCATTCCATGCTGCCTCAGATCTATAGCCAGACTCCATCAATCGCAGTGGCTAGCTAGTGAAAGTATGCCAGCCTCTGGATAGAAATACACTGAAGAGCCAAACAAACTAGTACGCCTACTTAATTTCGTGTACGGTCCCTGCGAGCACGCAGAAGTGCCGCAACACGACGTGGTATGGACTCGACTAATCTCTGAAGTAGTGCTGCAGCGAACAGACACCACGAATCGTGCTCGGCTGACCGTAAGAGTACGAAGGGGTGAAGATCTCTGTTGAACAGCACGTTGCAAGGCATACAAGATTTATTTAATAATGTACACGTCTGGGGAGTTTGGTGGTCAGCGGAAATGTTTAAACTCAGAAGAGTATTCCTGCAGCCACTCTGTAGCAATTTTGGACGTGTGGCGTGTCGCATTGTCCCACTGCAATTACCCAAGTCCGTCGGAATGCGCAATGGACACGAATGGATGTAGGTGATCAGGCAGGTTGCTTACGTACGTGTCACCTAGACGTATGAAGGGTCCCATATCGCTCCAACTGCGCACGTCCCACAGCATTACAGAGCCTCGACCAGCTTGAACAGTCCCCTGCTGACATGCAGGGTCCATGGACTTACGAGGTTGTCTCCATACCCGTAAGCATCCATCCGTTCGATACAATTTGAAATGAGACTCGTCCGACCAGGCAACATGTTTTCATTCATCAACAGTTCAATACCGGTGTCGACGGGTCAAGGCGAGGCGTAAAGCTTTGTGTCGTGCAATCATCAAAGGTATATGAGTGGGCCTTCAGCTCCAAAAACCCATATCGATGATGGTTCGTTGAATGGTTCGCACGCTGACACTAGTTGATGGCCTAGCATTCAAAGCTGCAGCAATTTGTGGAAGGGTTGCACTTCTGTCGCGTTGAACGATTCTGTTCAGTCGTCGTTGGTCCCGTTCTTGCACCTATGTCGGAGATTTGATGTTTTGCCGGATTCCTGATTTTGACGGTACACTCGTGAAATGGCCGTACGGGAAAATCCCCACTTCATCGCTACCTCGTAGATGCTGTGTCCCATCTGCGCCGACTATAACACCACGGTCAAACTCACTGAAATCTTGATAATCTGCCATTGGGTAGCCGATCTAATAACTGCGCCAGAGACTTGTTGCCTTATATAGGGGTTGCCGACCGCAGCGCCGTATTCTCCCTGTTTACATATCTCTGTATTTCAATACGCCTACACCAGTTTCTTTGGCGCTTCAGTGTAGTTTAGGTCAGCAAAGACGTCATGCTGTTCTGTGTTGTCATTTTGGAAGATAACATAACGAAGCCGTCGAAGATAGAGCACGGAGACCGGTGTCAGAAAAATAACAGCTTCTGCCCTAATCACTGCCTATATGAACCATAGATGATCGTGTTGAGCACACTGCAGTATCCCACATTGTGACGCCAGGTGCTGGCCTCTACACGAATACGTTCATCGTGATACTGTACGAATGACGGGAACCCATCTGAGAATACGACGTGGCTCCATCAGTGTTCGGCAGAGCTGCGACATCAAAAGAAGCCGCAACAATGGTCGCCGTGTTGACAAATTGTGGTGCCCCAGGCATCATCACACTGTTCGTGTGGATTGGTTGATTGACTGTTTTGCACACACTAATACTTGGCCTTACAGCCACCATATTTAGCTACAAGAAGCTCCTTTTAGAGCAACTGAGAAGGCAGCAGTGAGAAGATGACGTAATATCGTGTAAGATACCGGTGACAAATGGTTCATTCGGCACGGGTATCGTGAGAAAGACCGCCTACATTGTCGTCCTTCTCTACGATTGACGCTAAAATGATAGACTTCTGTTATCAATATTAGAGAAACAAAGCAGTCTATTTATTTCTATTTCATATAAAAAGCATATCTCAATAGTAATTTCATTATTTAAAAAGTGTTAAGTACCAGTAAAACAATAAACAATTAATAAACGAAAAGGTAGACGAAGCACATAGGAGATCTTCGGATCGCGGTTAACTTGGATGACGGGCGAAGTGGTTCGGCTGTAAGATCAGAGCTGGTTTTTCATTCTCGGAGGACAGACATGTTGTCTGCCGCAGTCGGTATTGGTTAAGTACCTAATTAGCAATCTCTGATGTTTTGGATATGTAACTGAGAAATAGTTTCATAGTAATTATGCAAAACCGTGGTTCAATATTTTGTTTATTCTCTGTGAGAGTATGAAGAATGTAACTGTTTTGTGATTCTTAAAATGGACTTTAATTGTGCAGTTCCTCGTATTCCGCCAATAAAAAAGCGAGTAGCATTCTGTTTAAACAAACCAGTTCAAAAGTTCATTATTTTTCAGTACCCGTTCCTCGCTAACAGTTTATTACAGCCTTAAGATCACGGACTCACGACCTACGAGCTGTTTTCTGCGCAGGAGACAACAACTACAGAATACTGCAAGTTGGTGAACATTATTTAGAACTTATGCATTCCACTCAGGGCTGTGGAAGGAACAGGCACAGGGGTATCGCCCCTGTTACCACTCCGTCACTTAGGGCTTCTTTCTTTGTACCCAGTGTGTGTGGGTGTTTCTTAAAGTTTTCATGTCCTACCAATGAGTTTAATCTTTCTCCTGGTCAAGCCCAGGATTACAGAACATGTCTTGACGCATGGCTTTGGCATCGTTAGCTCACCATGTTTTTGTTTTTGGATTTTAGTCCACCATTCTACGTGCTGCGGCCTGATCGAACTGTATATTTTTGATTTTACCATCGCCTTGGTGGTGGTTAGGACAGGTTCTGGTCCAGTAGATAGAGTCGTCGCACCTGTCCTGGAAAGCTTATCGGCTTGCTCATTGCCACAAATTTTTGGGTGACCATGTATCCACAGTAAGTTTATCCTGTTGCTTTCTCCAAGGCTGACAAGAGCTTCATGACTTTCTGGAAGAAGTGATGGATTGGCTTAGTCCTGGTCAGTCTATTAGCTTGTTCATTGACACTAATTGCTGAGTGACTTGGGACCTACATCAGGTGTGTCCTGTTAATTTCCCAAGACTTACAAGGGCTTTATGGCATTCCGCAACGATTTTTGATTTCGTTCCATGGGCTGATGGAGATTGCAGAGTTAGTTGACTGCCTGAATGAATGGTGATGACGCAACCTCCAGCACACAATCTGATAGTACATATTTCCAGCTGGAATACTGAGGCCAGCTTCCGCAGAGATTTCTCTCTGTAGTGTAGACAGATCCCTGTCAATCCCGGCCCCAGCACCCTCATCTGTTTCCGACTCGTCGGTAAACCAGACTGCGTCTCCTGAACGGTACCGTGGTTCATTCTTCCATTGCTCTCCGCTTCCAACTGCTGTCTTGAAAGGTTTATTAAAGCAGCTTGAAGTCATTATATAGCCAGCCGGCATTTCCTCAATATTTACTAGACTGACTTTATTGGCTTGGGATTCTGGATATCCTACAGATTTCCAATTATTTGCAGCTTTTAACTCGCAAATCCCAAAACTCCTTAGCAGCCACCTTGTGTTCTTTATTCCACCTTACTGTAGTTCCACAACTTATCATAGGTCTTATTACATTGGTGTATATTCAATACGTTCTCCCAGGGCCTAGGCCCCCATTTTTTACCATAGGCGCTTCTAGTTCACAGGACACATTTCGCCATGGAACACATGTTTCTTATGTGAGCGATCGATGAAGTTTTCCCCTAGGTTTACCCCTAGAAACTTCACTGCCCCCCCCCCCCCCCCACTGTATTAGTACAGTTTTGCCGAAAAGCCTGAAATTCCAGTACCTATCCCAGATATGCTTGCTCGTCAACAGTACTACAACAGTTTTCTTTGTACTGACCGCTAGACCCTGTTTCTTGCACCAGTTTTGCACAATGTTCTGAGCGCATTGTGTCGTTTTTCTAACTGTACTGCCACAATTTGCCGAGTATTACTGTGACAAATTCGCCTGGGTATCCTTGGCAAAAGTAACCTCTAGTATTTACCTCTTCGATGAATTCATTCACCACGCGGCTCCACAGTAGTAGGGACGGAGCCTTTCCTTGCGGCTACCCTCTTGTGGTGTTGATCATCACTTTCCCATTCATCATGGTGGCTTCTGCCTTTCATCTATTCAACATCCTTTATCCACTTGCGTATTGTGGTGTTAATACCATGATCTTCTGCAGCTCTAACCACGTATTCGAAGGCCGTATTGCTAAAATACCCCTCAGTACCCAGGAAGATGTGGAGATGAAAGTGTAGAGCATACTCCACCATCCCAAAAAAGTTGGTGAAGTGCTGTATCACACGAGTTTCCTATCTGATATGCGTACTGATTTTCATGTAGACGAACATCGGTTAACCTCCTGTTTCTAATGTCCACATTAACCAGTTTTTCTAATGTCTTTAGAAGAAAGGAGACTGATCAGTCTCACATCCTTAGCCTTGGTATGATCAGTTCTCCGTTGCTTCGGAATGAAAACAACATTCATTGTCCTCCTAGCATTAGGAACGATTCCTGTTGTTACGCTAACTCTAAACACTGTCCTATTTGTTGCGGTAGCGCCAGAAAGTTTCCATCTGGCCCTAAGTCTTGAATTGTTGAAACGATCCCACTCCTCACTGAATTTTTTGAAATCAACACATTCTCTGGCAGATGACAGTCCTTCCTTTCGCTACGTGTAAACCAGTATTTCCTTGGAACTTGGTCTGTTTATCTGCCAGAGTGCAAAGAAAGAAGTGAATCTTGAGGAGCACATCCAGCGTCTTACGTAATGTCCTTGTATACCCACCATCCTCCTTCCTTGGAGTGCTTCCTGTATTATTTGGTTTTCTAATGAAGATTTTATGGATTCTGGGCAAGTAGCTGTATCTTTCACCTCCTCGTATAATATTTTCCAGGATGCCACTTTCGCTTGCTTAACTGCAAGTTTATATTTGGCAACGTCTTCTCGATATTTTGCCTGCTGTTCTTTCCTTCCTGCAACGTTGAACAGTGATCTTAGTTGCTTCCCTTGCAACTGCCGATTATTTTTCCACCAAGGTACATTCTTGTTTGTGCACCGCTTGGTGATTGGATATTTTTCTAAGTACAAGGTCATATTGGCAGACGTCACTTCGTCTGCCATTTCCTCGGGATCTACTGGATTTCTTATTGAATTTCTGTATTCAGATAAGCGTGAGACTAGGTTTTTCCAACAACAACTCCCGTTTGTTTTTCTAGGTTTCCCATAGGTCATGATCTGTTTAACACCAATATCAACCTCAAGCATTTGGTCAGATTTGGATGGGTTCAACGCCGCATGCCACTGTTTGAAATAACTGTCCATTAAGATAGGCCCAAGAGTTATGTCTGTTACTTCTACTCTTCTCCTATTCCTGAAGGCACCTTCTCTATCCCTGTTTAAGATATGCAAGTTGCTCTCACGTAGATATTCGAGTACGTACATCTCTGCTGTTGATGTGGCTGTTTCCCCACACTATTTTATGGGCACTGGTATCAATTCCAAACAACAGTCGTTCATTCAGCTGTCCGAAGCTGTTAGAAGTGTCCTCATTTCTGAGCAATGTCCTTATAAGGAAGGTAAGCTGAGGCCAGTACAATTTCTCTCGTGCTCCCCTCATTATGCTGTTTCATCCCTATAACTTAACTCTACCATCGGCGTGAATGAATTTCCATTCTTGACGTTAATTCAAATTCTGGGTTCTTTTAACGTTTCAAGCATTAATCAACTTATCCCAAATTTCTCCGAGGTTTTATATGCCCCGTTTGTATAGGTAAGGCTCCTGGATCAGAGCAACGTCCAGAAGACGACTCAGGGTGGCAGTTGCTCCCTTTCTGTGTTATAGATTTATCTTCAATGATTGTAGCCTCAGACGCTCCGCCATGGCCGCTTCTGGTGTCTTTAGTTGTCCTGATGGTAGCCTGTCACAACCCTAAATGCAATTTCAGGTCCTGCTCTCGCACAGCTATCAGGGATTCGTGACCAACATCCAGCAAAAGGGTTTGGCCGTTAGATACAACCTGCCAGTTGAGTGCCCTACAGTCCTCTGTTGAGACCATGAGATTCTGCAGACATACATTTTGGAGGAGTATCCTTAAGCAGTTTCGATACCCAAATTGATCTTTCTGCGGTGTTGAAAACTTCAGATGTTGTTTGGATCAGGAGCTACGCCTCCTCCAGTGGAGATACCTTGGGCACCACCTGCTTAAGCCAATCTGCTGTTCTCATCGCCCCACAGACAAAGACTGGAGCACCTGTGGCCAGATAGACTTTCCTGAAACTATGGCCTGATCTTGCATCTTCCCCAGCCTTACCAAAAGCAGCCTTCTGAAGTAGCTTGTCCTGCTGCGAGCTAGTGGTGACCAGTGCACATCCCTATCGGATAATCAGTATATGATAAAATGAGACTGACATATTATAGGTCTGTTACCGTATTTCTTGCTTTGGCTTTTTCTGGATCCGATTATCCTGACAAGTCGGAGTATTAGACTCCCCCTTTGTTCTCTTGTTCCCTGTCCTGGAGCTGGTCGGGGTCTGTATTCCCCATTCAATCTAAGGCACTCTTTTTCTGAAGGTCTTAGGTTTGAGACCTTGTAATTAATGTTCAAAAATCATTGTTTGCCTTTTTGTTCTTTCTGTTCTCTGAAAAGTTTTTCAATAAACTGAAATTCATTTTTCTCTCTTTAAGATTATGGTATCTCTTGTTAACATAGCTACTCCTCTTCTTTCATCCTGCAAGTCTGTTCCTATAACCCCACAATTTTTTAAGTGAATAGAAATATTTGGTCTAAACCGCGTTTCGATAATAGTTGGTACTGTGGAACCTTTGTTAGTTAGTTCTTTTACTAAAGATTCTCTGTTAGCGAGAGCTGACCTTGTGTCCACTTGTCAAATCTTAAACGCCATTGTTGAAGGGTAAAATATTAACCTGCTTTGTTTAGAAAGGACAGCACTTCTGATATTTTTGAGCATAGCTGAAGAAGTTACCGTTCCCAGTAGCGAAACACGCATTTCTTGAATAACTTGCGTGATTAAGTTCAATAACTTTCCATTTAAGGAAGCTGGAAACTGGGAAGCTGCTCCTGCTTCTGACTAAGGGACTAAGCTATAATTACGGAAGTCATTCTGTTGCGCGACGCTGTGATGTAGCAGCGAATTAGCGCCAGAGGCAAAGGCGCTGGAGGCTTCCACAAATCCGTGGTGATTAGGTAGATAAAGAGGCCATCTGGATTGGCCTGACACAGTTGCATCGTATCCGCTGGGTTTAGCGAGCTTTTTGAGCTCATGTGAGCGGTAGCGGAACCCAGTCAACGGGGACCTTTGACATGTTCAAAATGTCACCCAAGATATTGATAATTGATCCTCGACGGATTCTTCGTGTTTTATACTGTCGCCTCGATCTTCATACGCCGGTCATCGAGCATCATAGCCTCCACTTTCGCTTCCAGATCCTTTACACAGAGAGAGATGGTCTGGCCCTTCGTTCTTCGTCATTCAGACTGGTCAGACAACAGCTGAAGGGTGTGCAGCACTGATATGGTCGGGCTTTGCTTCCGTACACTTCCACTAACACAGCATGGCTTGCTGCGGCGCTGTTCCCTTCCAAATACAGAAAACTAATTAGTACGAATTTCATTGCGAGATGCTTTTTATGGTTTCCACAACGAAACTCTGTCTTGAAATCTGGCAGAAAATCCAAAGAGATTCTGGTCGTATGTAAAGTACACCAGCAGCAAGACGCAATCTATACCTTCACTGCGCGATAGCAATGCTGATATTACTGATGACAGTGCCGCTAAAGAAGAGTTACTAAATACAGTTTCCCGAAATTCCCTCACCGAAGAAGACGAGGTAAATACTCCAAAATTCACAGCAAGAACAACAGCAAACATGCACAAGTCACATCATTACCCAGGAAAGGAAATAGGACTAATCAACTGAATTACAGAACATATCACTAACGTCGATTTACAGTACGATTTTGAAACATATACTGTCCTCGAACATTATGAACTACTTCGAAGAAAACGATTTATTGACAAACAGGCAACACGGACTTAAGAAATATCTTTCTTGTGAAACATAAGTAACTGTTTGTTCTCAAGAAGCAATGAGTGCTATCGATAGGGGATGTCAAATTAATACCATATTTTCAGATTTCCAGAAGGCTTATCACAGCGTTCCTCACAAGCTACTTGTAATCGGAATGCGTGCCTATGGAGTAGCGTCTCAGTTGTGTGACTGGATTCGTGATTCCCTGCCAGAGAGGTCACAGTTCTTACTAATCGATGGAAAGTCATCGAGTAAAACGCAAGAGATATCTGTCGTTCCCCAAGGGAGTGTTATAGGCTTTATGCTGTACCTGATCTACACAAATGATGTAGGACACAACTGAGCAGTCCTCTTAGATTGTTTGCAGATGATGCTGTCATTTATCGTCTTTGAAAGTAATTAGATGATCAAACCAATTGCAGAATGATTTAAACAAGATATCTGTATGGTGAGAAAATTGGTACTTGAGTCTAAATCATGAAAACAGTGAAGTCATGCACATGAGCACTGAAAGGAATCCGCTGAATTTTGGTTACACGATAAATCACTCAAATCTGAAGTCTATAAACTCAACTAAATACTTAGGCACTACAATTACAAATAACTTAAACTGCGACAATCATGCAGATACTGTTGTGCGGAAAGAAAACCAAAAACTGTCATTTAGTGGCAGAATACGTAGAAAGTGTAATAGATGTACTAAAGATACCGCTTACACTACGTTTGTTGGCCATGTTCTGAAATATTGTTGTGCGGTTTGGAATCCGCATCAGTTAGAATGACGGCGGACATCGAAGAAGTGCAAGGAAGGGCAGCTCGTTTCGTATTGTCATGAAACAGGCGAGAGAATACGATATACGAATTGGGGTGACAATCATTAAAACAAAGGCGTTATTCGTTGCAGCAGGCTCTTGCCATGAAATTTCAATCGCCAAGTGTCTCCTCAGTGTGTGGAAATATTTTGTTGGCGCCCACTTGCAAAGGGAAAAATTATCGTCATACAAACTAATATTATAAATGTGTAAGTAACTCTATCTGTTACGCTTACACGACTAAACCGCAGAACCGATTTTGATGAAATTTTGTATGGAGATAGCTTGAATACTGAGGAATACCATGGGCTACGCCAAAAAGTGTGCAGTATAACATATTTATTGATCCGAAGGATATAACGCGAAAATCGAACAATACTGACTCTCTGAGAAAACTATTTACTCTTTGACTTTTGAACTTTCTGTGTGAATACTTTATTGTTCGACATGTTGTGTATAAGACGATTCAACGTAATGAATATAACGCTCATACAATCCTCTACGTGTTTGATCCATACTTCCATTCTAATCTATACATATGTCATAAATGCTAAAGCAGCTCTGTCTGTTACGCCTAAATCGCCGAACAGATTTTGATGTAGTTTGTTCGCTGTGGAGGTAGCTTGAACACTGAGGACAAACTCAGGCAACTGTACAAACTATATCCAATGTTTACTCACTGATACGATTTACAAAATTTTAAATACAATTTCTATGCTACCTGGCGAAGCTGATTAGTTTTTTACGGCGATATATTGGGGAGATACAATAATAAAATCAGATGATAAGCCCGAGAACCGTGTATAAAACAATTACGTCAGGAAAGCCTTAATAAACATACTGTTTATTTTACAATATGCCTCACAAACGTAACAGGCACAAGTCCGTCACATTTTAGAAGTTGAGCGTCACATGTCTCTTACAGCTTCTGAGACGCTTGCAGACTCACAACGGCGGCGTCATTTAAAGGCTATTGTACAGACAGGGCGAGATCATGCGTTTACATTTAGACCGTGGAAGGCATTTAGTGGGGCTGCATTTTATTATGTCCCATCAACCGACGATATTACTCACTGATTAGTCATCTTAGAAATATTCTACATACGAACACATTCATAATGTTCCTATATACCGGCACTACATACATTTATACACACACACACACACAGATATTTACACCAGTATATACGCAGATAGTTATAAATTACTCATCATAACAAAACTAATGGTACGTGCAAACGCAGCTGCAGTTAACAGCTAGTAATAAAGTAAGAGAAATCACAGGTCTCACGGAAAGATTTAAGTGTTCGTTTTTCCCGTGCGCTGTTCGAGAGTGGAACGGTAGGAAACTAGCTTGAAGGTGGTTCGATGAACCCTCTGCCAGGCATTTAATTATAAATTTCAGAGTAGTCATGTGGATGTAGAAGCATCTTCGCTGTCACGGTGTGCTATCCAACTGTGGCGCAGAAACCTGAATGCGTATCACGGCTGCAGACCTGTACCTGTAAACAACGCCGGCCGGAGTGGCCGTGCGGTTCTAGGCGCTACAGTCTGGAGCCGTGCGACCGCTACGGTCGCAGGTTCGAATCCTGCCTCGGGCATGGATGTGTGTGATGTCCTTAGGTTAGTTAGGTTTAATTAGTTATAAGTTCTAGGGGACTGATGACCACAGATGTTAAGTCCCATAGTGCTCAGAGCCATTTGAACCATTTGAATTTGTAAACAACGGAAAACGTAATTACTTACGTGCATTGCTTCGAGGTGATAATTACAACTTTATGACTGAACCTGCTATGTTTAGACATGGCGACAGCCTGTCTTGTGGTAAAGGTCTCAGGAAAGCGGTTAGACTTCTCCCGGCGGCGTCGTCTCCGCTTCCCCGGCAGCGGTATCTGCCTGCTATCGCGTTTCCGCCTGGCTAGGAAAGAACTTAGCGGCGAGTTTCGCCAGGGAGATCAGCTGGCGCGACCTGTCGAAGCTGGCGGCGCGGTCGTGATTAACGGCTCGAGGCGCTGAGTGTGCTCAACAAGTCTGCCGCCGCTGCCCCTCTGATCCCTTCCCCCCCCCCTCCCCCCCCCCCTCCCGGCCCCCCTAACTCACTGCTCGCAACCACTCTCGCCCCTTTCGCGCCTTTACAGAACGCCGCCTTGCGTGCACAAGCGCCCCGCCCCGACAGCACACCAGAGGCCTACGCCGTACGCGCGCCTTTCGCAAGAAATTAAGTTGATGTAAACATATCGCACATCGGCAAGAAAAGTCGAAAAACGGCAATTTTTAATTTCTGTCACTGAAAAACACGTGTGAGGTGCTCCAACGTACACGAAAAACGTCGCGCCTCTATCTCGCAATTTTTGCACTTGTGGGCAGTTGTGTCGGTTCTGTTGCAGGCTAGTTCACGGCAAGAACAGTGTCACTTCAATGTTGCTACTGGCAGCTGTGAATGGATCATTTAAGACGTGCGGCACATTCTGAGTTGCCACACTATTCATATATAAGTTAAGTTGAATGTACTGTGAAATGTCGTTGATTTTTAACATGTCTGGGTATACTCTGTCTGTATCTTACATTAAAATAACAATGTGATATAAAGTACAGATACTGTATAAACATAGATATGATAATAATCACTGATGTAGAAGCCTCGATGGGCTAAAGAGACGACAATAAAACAGTTATTTGTCTCTACCTGTGAGGGAATCATAAGTGCGAGCATAAGTGAAATGGACAAAGTGACATAAAAGTACTCGAAGTGCAGAAGAATGACCCAGGCATTCTGTCTATGAAAACCACACGGGCCTACGAGCAAAAAGAATTTGAGTAATCGACAATAATACCAGGAGAAAACAATCGGCTACCTCTGCACTACAGGGCATTGGAGCGTATAAGAAAAAACAGAAATTCCTGCCATAAAGAAAGCACATACGGTATTCAACCTTTTTTTCAGCGAAATACATTCCTACAATACATAAGCCCTTTTAATTACATATTTCCTTAAATTCTGTTCGTTAAATTGTATCTAACTGATATTCCTTACTAAACTCTATTAATTTTCATAGATTATAATTTTCCATTTTGTATTTTTCTAATAAAACACTTTCCACTTGTTTTTCATTTTTTATTCTAACTCAAGCACTAATTTTGTCTGATGGACAAATATATATATATATATATATATATATATATCAGTCAAAGTTAGTACTTATATATATTGTTACACAACTTTCGAAACCTCCATCAGACAAAGTTAGTACTTCAGTTAGAATAAAAAATGAAAAACAAGTGGAAAGCGTTTTATCAGAAAAATACAAAATGGAAAATTACTATGTATGAAAATTAATAGAATTTAGTAAGGAACATCAGTTACATACAGTTTAAGGAATAGAATTTAAGGAAATATGTAATTAAAAGGGCTTATATACTATAGGAATATATTTCGCTTTGGGATGGAAAAGAGGCAAAAGTATGGGCTCATAGCTTCCCCGTCCCCGGCACGAATCTACCCGGCGGATTAGAATCGATGTGGATGGATTTTAAGGCGGTTTTCCATCTGCCTCGGCGAATGCAGGCTGGTTCCCCGTATTCTGCCTCAGTTACACTATGTCGGCGACTGCTGTGCAAATAGTGTCTCTACGTACGCATACACCATAATTACATTTGGGGTTACACTCGTCTGGTATGAGAGATGCTCAGGGGGGGGGGAGAGGGCGGGAGAGGGGGGAGGGGTTCCACTGGGGGTCGAAACGCATAATAGCCCTGGGTTCGGTGTTGGGCGGCGGTGGGGTGAGCGGACTTCTGTGGCCTGTTGTTGGGTTCTGAACCACTGAGGATTACGGCGGCACGAAGCCTCTCCATCGTCTAGATCCCCGGTTTAATACACAGTACAATGAGGTGGTAACAACAACAAAATGTTTTTAGACGCTTCAGTTCGGAACAGCGCGACTGCTACGATCGCATGTTCGAATCCTGCCTCGGGCATGGATGTATGTGATGTCCTTAGGTTAGTTAGGTTTAAGTAGTTCTAAGTTCTAGGGAACTGATGACCTAAGATGTTAAGTCCCATAGTGCTCAGAGACATTTGAACCATTTTTTAAAATGTTTTTAGAAAAACAAGAAAAGTGACACAACTCAAAGAACTACTTAATAATTACAAGATAGTTCCTCGCAGTCAACAAGAACAGAACTACAGGTTCATATTACTGCTGTATAGAATGAAATCGAATTTACTGCCGGAAATATATATAAATTTGAAATTTAAAGGCAGCTTACGCTGTTTCAATATATCTTTTATAGAATTCTTTAATCTGGTTTTTCTCAAGTTCTGCATTTTCGAGTTGTGTGATTGTTCTTGCTGGGGCGCGATATGTTCAAAAATCCTTCGTTTCCGCGTTATTAAACACATTTTTACGTTCATAGACTTTCCAGGTAGAGCCCAAGAACATCAGTGCACTTTTTCAGTCCGTAGCTCGTGGTCGTGCGGTAGCGTTCTCGCTTCCCACGCCCGGGTTCCCGGGTTCGATTCCCGGCGGGGTCAGGGATTTTCTCTGCCTCGTGATGACTGGGTGTTGTGTGATGTCCTTAGGTTAGTTAGGTTTAAGTAGTTCTAAGTTCTAGGGAACTGATGACCGTAGATGTTAAGTCGCATAGTGCTCAGAGCCGAGCCACTTTTTCAGAGAAGATTTTGGCTCAAAAATCCTCATGTTACAGTTCAGGGTAGACATCAGCACAAACTGAAGATTAATGTACGGGCTCTGACTGACTAGTCGATGGATATGTCTTCTTACCACGTCAGCAGACTTTTTTTTCCCTCAGAACACTCTCCAGAACTTAGCAAAGGATATGACCTACAAATAAGAAGAAAGAATTTTCTGTGCATGATGGTGCTGCACCACATTTTAGTCTCACTGTTCGTGCACTCACTATTGTTTATCATGACATAGACCCTATGGTTAGGTAAAAAGGACAATTCCCATGGCCTGCACTTAGCCTTGCCATACGATTCTGCTACATCAGCTCCTGGCAAAGCTCAGCTGCCGGCCGGGGAAGCTCAGCGACTAAAGTCGTGAAAGTACTGTAGGCATCGTAGACAACCGTAAGTAAGTGTAGACTGCAGTAGTATTCCTAGTAGCTTTGGTCGGTAATGTCTGTACCTGAATTAGCTGTACGTTAGGTGTGTTGCATACCTGCCAGGCGTTTCGTCTTGATGACGCACTCTTTACAAATGGGATCAGTGCCTTACAAGATTCCCTTACAAACTAGAAGTGGTGAACTGTCTAGAAACTGAATGGGTATATATAAACAGCCAGGTAACCTACAGAACATTTTTATTATACATACAACTCCGGGAATTTTTCATTCTTTTAGTTTTCAATTAAATTTTTGTGACTTTGACTGGTAAGAACCAATACTCTAACAAAGTATATTACTGTATCCCGCTACTGCAGAATAACACTGCAGCAGCAAAACATGAACAAAAAAGAAACAAATAAAAACGAAAATAAAACTTAGGTCACAAAGGAAATGCGCCGTATCCAGCAACAAAACAGTGCTCATACAAGCGCCTGCCAAAAGCAAAGCGTGTCAGAGGCTTTAGGAAGACTATACAATGCTCTATAACAACAAATTGCCTCCGGTGAGCGTGGCGTGACAACTGTTTAAATTACGAGTAGATTCGTTTGAGCAGGTGCTGGCGGGCTCTTGTGCATACACAGTTGAGTTGCGTATGAGTAGTTCCTTCTCCCGAGTCTGGTTACAGAAGTGTGGCTGGGCGCCACTACTTATTATTGTCACGGTTCGGAAATAAAGTAAATCTGGGGCAGATGTATAGAGCAATCTGAGTTGTGGTGGGGAGGTGGGTCGTCTCCACGTGACCTGTGTTTACGTTCAGTGATTTTGCTGTTTCCTTTTCGTTTATTGCTCTCACGTTAAATGATAACAAAACCGAATTTGTTGCCGGGAGCTATCAAATGAATTAAAATACGTTCGGATAATTACGGAAGGCTAAAATATTTTATTAGTTTCAGATTTTATTTCCACATTTCTGACAATTAAGCATTAATCGCCTTACAGAACAATGAAGTTAATTTTGCCGGTTTGCTAAAGAGATTTGGCTTTTATTAATCTTTTCTGCTGAGGCAGTCAATTTATTTGAAACGAAGTGTTTAATTCCACACTATTGGCTGGTTTCAACTTGCGCTGCATTTCAAGTGCACGTATGGCATTATGCCACAATAAAGAACCAAACATGAGATAATGCAGTACTTAGTACTCCAAGAAAATTTACATACGAATTCGCATTTTAAGCCGAATTATGCATTTAAGTATGGTTCACGAAATTCTGACGCTCTTGAAGTATCCTCTGATTTCTTGTTTCTTTTATGACATAATGTAAGATCTTTTAATGTTTTGCACGTACGAACATATGGGCTTCCTGCGTCATCGAAGCTGCCCAAGCGTGGCGACGCCTGTTATCTGGCGCTTTCTTGCAACTGCTGAAACGAACCTATTTCTAACAGATCGCGGGAAAATATTGCGAATGGTGGTTTGAAAAGCGTTACATTCAAAGCAGATTTCCTTTTACGCAGGATGAACTATGTGCGAGAATGTACTATGAATTTCTTAAATTACAAAGCGTTTGACTCTCATTTAAAAATCAACTCTTTGAGGACGACCATTTAGAAGAATTTAGAGCCCAGAAGATCAGTCGTTTGCATCGTTATTAAAAATTTTACTGGCACATTTGCATGATGTATCTTAAAGTGTGACACGGACAAAAAAGATTAACATTATATGTGGAACTTAGCTTCTCTTCCAACTTATTAATCTTCAAGATCAATATTTTATGTGAATGGTTGTTGTTGTTGTGGTCTTCAGTCCTGAGACTGGTTTCATGCAGCTCTCCATGCTACTCTATCCTGTGCAAGCTTCTTCATCTCCCAGTACCTACTGCAACCTACATCCTTCTGAATCTGCTTAGTGTATTCATCTCTTGGTCTCCCTCTACGATTTTTACCCTCCACGCTGCCCTCCAATACTAAATTGGTGATCCCTTGATGCCTCAGAACATGTCCTACCAACCGATCCCTTCATCTAGTCAAGTTGTACCACAAACTTCTCTTCTCCCCAATCCTATTCAATACCTCCTCATTAGTTATGTCATCTACCCATCTAATCTTCAGCATTCTTCTGTAGCACCACATTTCAAAAGCTTCTATTCTCTTCTTGTCCAAACTATTTATCGTCCATGTTTCACTTCCATACATGGCTACACTCCACACAAATACTTTCAGAAACGACTTCCTGACACTTAAATCTACACTCGATGAAAACAAATTTCTCTTCTTCAGAAACGCTTTCCTTGCCATTGCCAGTCTACATTTTATATCCCCTCTACTTCGACCATCATCAGTTATTTTGCTCCCCAAATAGCAAAACTCCTTTCCTACTTTAAGTGTCTCATTTCCTAATCTAATTTCCTCAGCATCACCCGACTTAATTCGCCTACATTCCATTATCCTCGTTTTGTTTTTGTTGATGTTCATCTTATATCCTCCCTTCAAGACACCATCCATTCCGTTCAACTGCTGTTCCAAGTCCTTTGCTCTCTCTGACAGAATTACAACGTCATCGGTGAACCTCAAAGTTTTTATTTCTTCTCCATGGATTTTAATACCTACCCCAATTTTTTGTTTTGTTTCCTTCACTGCTTGCTCAATATACAGATTGAATAACATCAGGAATAGGCTACAACCCTGTCTCACTCCCTTCCCAACCACTACTTCCCTTTCATGCCCCTTGACTCTTATAACAGCCATCTGGTTTCTGTACAAATTGTAAACAGCCTTTCGGTCCCTGTCTTTTACCCCTGCCACCTTCAGAATTTGAAAGAGAGTATTCCAGTCAACATTGTCAAAAGCTTTCTCTAAGTCTACAAATGCTAGAAACGTGCCTTTCCTTAATCAAGCTTCTAAGATAAGTCGTAAGGTCAGTATTGTCTCACGTGTTCCAATATTGCTACAGAATTCAAACTGTCTGTCATCAGCGGGCGTGATCACGTGACTGGCTTACAAAACCGCATCGCAATCTCGATTTCAATGCTTCAGAAAGTGACATCCGGTGATTGGTGGAATTCAAATTTATACCTTCATAATACGAAAATATGCAGCGTCAGCGTTCATGTTGCTGCACGTCAAATGTCTTTCAAAACGTGTCCCCCCCCCACCCTAAGTTTCCCTCCCCCTCCTCCCCCCCCCCCCCCCGAGTTTCATTTTCTAAACTGCCGGGAAATTCTGCGTCGGTATATAAAACCATAAGCATTCAAAGGTTTGATGAGATTTACAGTGCCGAGGAAGAGTATACTGTCACTTAACACGAAAAAGTGTATTTTCACCCGGGAGAAAGTGTATTTTTAACCGGAAAATCCGGGAAAAATCCGGGAATTTTTTTTTCTTGTCCACATATACAAGCTGACATATTTTCCTCCTGTCTGTTACTTAAAAGTAAGCAGTATTTATAGAAAAAGGGAAATTGTCAATGATTTATTCTGGTTTTATTCGGAAGTTGTTGAGTTATAACATGAAACAGCGAGGTGTTGTAATAAAAATAAAGAAGACAATACAGTTAATTATACAGCACCAAAAACGCAGTTTCGTGATCATAAAGGTAAAATAAAGAAATCAAAGCAAAAATACATCAAACATCGTTTTAATACACTCCTGGAAATGGAAAAAAGAACACATTGACACCGGTGTGTCAGACCCACCATACTTGCTCCGGACACTGCGAGAGGGCTGTACAAGCAATGATCACACGCACGGCACAGCGGACACACCAGGAACCGCGGTGTTGGCCGTCGAATGGCGCTAACTGCGCAGCATTTGTGCACCGCCGCCGTCAGTGTCAGCCAGTTTGCCGTGGCATACGGAGCTCCATCGCAGTCTTTAACACTGGTAGCATGCCGCGACAGCGTGGATGTGAACCGTATGCGCAGTTGACGGACTTTGAGCGAGGGCGTATAGTGGGCATGCGGGAGGCCGGGTGGACGTACCGCCGAATTGCTCAACTCGTGGGGCGTGAGGTCTCCACAGTACATCGATGTTGTCGCCAGTGGTCGGCGGAAGGTGCACGTGCCCGTCGACCTGGGACCGGACCGCAGCGACGCACGGATGCACGCCAAGACCATAGGATCCTACGCAGTGCCGTAGGGGACCGCACCGCCACTTCCCAGCAAATTAGGGACACTGTTGCTCCTGGGGTATCGGCGAGGACCATTCGCAACCGTCTCCATGAAGCTGGGCTACGGTCCCGCACACCGTTAGGCCGTCTTCCGCTCACGCCCCAACATCGTGCAGCCCGCCTCCAGTGGTGTCGCGACAGGCGTGAATGGAGGGACGAATGGAGACGTGTCGTCTTCAGCGATGAGAGTCGCTTCTGCTTTGGTGCCAGTGATGGTCGTATGCGTGTTTGGCGCCGTGCAGGTGAGCGCCACAATCAGGACTGCATACGACCGAGGCACACAGGGCCAACACCCAGCATCATGGTGTGGGGAGCGATCTCCTACACTGGCCGTACACCATTGGTGATCGTCGAGGGGACACTGAATAGTGCACGGTACATCCAAACCGTCATCAAACCCATCGTTCTACCATTCCTAGACCGGCAAGGGAACTTGCTGTTCCAACAGGACAATGCACGTCCGCATGTATCCCGTGCCACCCAACGTGCTCTAGAAGGTGGAAGTCAACTACCCTGGCCAGCAAGATCTCCGGATCTATCCCCCATTGAGCATGTTTGGGACTGGATGAAGCGTCGTCTCACGCGGTCTGCACGTCCAGCACGAACGCTGGTCCAACTGAGGCGCCAGGTGGAAATGGCATGGCAAGCCGTTCCACAGGACTACATCCAGCATCTCTACGATCGTCTCCATGGGAGAATAGCAGCCTGCATTGCTGCGAAAGGTGGATATACACTGTACTAGTGCCGACATTGTGCATGCTCTGTTGCCTGTGTCTATGTGCCTGTGGTTCTGTCAGTGTGATCATGTGATGTATCTGACCCCAGGAATGTGTCAATAAAGTTTCCCCTTCCTGGGACAATGAATTCACGGTGTTCTTATTTCAATTTCCAGGAGTGTATTTCGTGGAATGTTTCTGTTAATCATAAACAAATACCTCATTTATCAATAACATGAAAGTCGAACCTTTGATCATGATGAAGAACTGGCTGTTGAGTACGAAATAACAAGCGCAGGAATTAAGCGATTAACTAAGTTTTGTTACCTATAGAATGCAATTTGTATTCTGTAAGGATACAAAATACACAATGGACTAACACTTGATAATGTGCACTTCTAATTATGTGCAAAACAAACAACCAGAAAAACGAAGATGAGTCGTTGGTCCCAGTTTCTCTCTTACACATTCATCTATGTTTCTTACCCTACCAATGCTACCAACACTACAGATAATCCTGCCATTTACTACGTCATTTATGTAGTGTAGCAAAAATTGTAGTTTTGATAGAGCGCGGTTCCATTACCAACGCAAAGTCGCGCCGAGCCTGAACTATGTTGGACGTAGCGCCCGCAGGGGTCTTCACGATAACGCTTCGCCGCCGAGGTCCATGTGTCGATGCCCACCTTCCACCGCCCGCCAGATATTGGCATGAGCTATAAAAAGGAGCTGTTGGAAAACAGTAAAGGGATTCTACTGTCGTCGAGCGGAATTTTATTCACCACGATCCAAGAACCTCCACCACAGCACGTCCACATCCCTACGCCGCGTTCTGGAGCCAGGAGAGGTACTGCATATGTTACAGTAGACAGCCGTAATTTAGTCACCACTGCGTAAGGTTGTATATGCGGTGGCTCCGACAATTTTGTTAAAATGTTGCTAAAATGAGTTTTAACGGGAACAAGAAGATCGCTGATAATCAAAAGTGGACATCTTATAAATGTTATAATTAATGTTTCCTCGAGACATTTGAGTCTCATCTATAACTATAAGATCTATAAGATCACCTACACCTGGGGCACAAGATTTTCCATTACCTCCAACGCTGGGGTCCTATTCCTATGCCGTAGAGCCCCGGAAACAGTGACGATCTCAGGAAGGGAAAGTAAGCTGAAGATATGAAGTTTGTGTTGGGGAGGGTGTTGGACTTACGTAGACCATGCAGAAATGTTAGCCATAGCCGGTGGTGTGATGGTCAGCAATCCTGCTTTGTAAATGAGGAGACGTGGTATGAAATCCTGGCTGTTGCACAAATTTTGATTCATTTTTTCAGATTCCATCATTACCGTAAAAGTGGACATGTTTACGATATCTAGTTTGTGATGACTGTTCCGGTAACCGATTTTAATTAAATGAGAGCCTTTTCTTACTCAATGTCGTAAGTCCAGGTGGCATATGACGCAGAGGTCGACTAGAAACTAAGTGACAAACTGCGTAGTATTTTTAGTGAGCATAACAACATTCTGAACACATTCTGAACACTGAGTAAAGTTTGGACTGCTTATAAACAGACTGTAACTGAACTTAATAAAGGAGGGTCGTGGATACTGGCCGTTAGTGTGAACGTCGCATGCACGATTACAGCTCAGCCGCACGGGATTAGCCGAGCGGTCTCAGGCGCTGCAGTCATGGGCTGTGCGGCCGGTCCTGGCAGAGGTTCCAGTCCTCCCTCGGGCATGGCTGTGTGTGTTTGTCCTTAGGATAATTTAGGTTAAGTAGTGTGTAGACTTAAGGACTGATGACCTTAGCAGTTAAGTCCCTTAAGATTTCGCACACATTTGAACGTTTTGGATCAAATGGCTCTGAGCACTATGGGACTCAACTGCTGTGGTCATCAGTGCCCTAGAACTTAGAACTACTTAAGCCTAACTAACCTAAGGACATCACACACACGCATGCCCGAGGCAGGATTCGAACCTGCGACCGTAGCAGCAGCGCGGCTCCGGACTGGAGCGCCTAGAACCGCACGGCCACCGCGGCCGGCCTTGAACGTTTTGTTTAGAGCTCAAATCTAGACAGTAATTGTTGATTTGCACGAAATGAAGAAAAGCGTAGCAATTGTTGATGCACTAATATTTAATTACTTACATCCGTTTTCGAAATGATGTAATTCTATCTTCTGGCATATACTCTAACGATGGAAATAACATGTTATAATTATGGATTAGCTGTAATTCGAAAATGAAAATATAAGATGTTTATTGGCCATTATTCATATAAAGCACAAGATAACTAAGGCTGTCTTCCATCCTTTGTTGTTTATGGAACAAAAGTTTTGTGTTCACTTTATAAAACAGGGAACCTAAAAGTAGCAAAACGAAAATTCGTTAGAAAATCCCTATCAACAGGATCACGAAATACCTTAGAAATATTAAGAAGAGGAAAAGGACCAAACAATAAGTGAAAGACACTTATACAGGATGCCGACAGCAACCACCGTCTTGCTCATCTGATCGTAATAAGAGCAAAAACATAAACAGCTGCTGGGAGATAACAGTGGGGGCGCGCGCCACACGTAATGCAGAAAAAGCAGTTGCATTTAAATGTGGTAAGCGGAAGGTTCAAAACGTAGAGCGTTAAAACCAAGAAAAGGGGATGGATACTCTAAACACTACGGAGGAAGAGAAGCTGCACATCTAGGTACACACTGAGGTGCGGAAAGTCATGGGATGTACACAGGAACACGTGACTGTAGCATCGCGTACACAAGGTATAAAAGAGTAGAGCATTGGCGGAGCTGTCATTTATTTTCAGGTGATTCATGTGAAAAGGTTTCTGATGTGATTAAAGCCGCATGACGGAAGTTAACAGACGGAACGGTAGATGGAGCTATAGGACATTCCATTTCGGATGTCGTTAGGGAATTCAGTACTCCGAGATCCACTGTGTCAAACCTGTGCCCAGAATACCACATTTCAGGCATTACGTCTCACCACCGACAACACAGTAGCCGACGGACTTCACTTGACGACCGAGAGCAGCTGCGTTTGCGTAGAGTTGTCAGTGTGAACAGACGAGCAACACCGCGTGAAACAACTGCAGAAATCAATGTCGGACTTCGACCAACGTATCCGTTAGGACAGTGTGGAAAAGTTTGCCGTTGGTGGGCTATGGCAGCAGACAACCGGCGCCGAGTACCTTTGCTTGCTACCAGCATGATATCGCCTACAGCGCCTCTAATGGACTCATGACGATATCGGTTGGCTCCTAGACGACTGGAAATCCGTGGCCTGGCCAAAAAAAAAGGTTCAAATGACTGAGCACTATGGGACTTAACATCTGAGGTCATCAGTCGCCTAGAACTTAGAACTACTTAAACCTAACTAATCTAAGGACATCACACACATCCATGCCTGAGGCAGGATTCGAACCTGCGACGGTAGCAGTCGCGCTGTTCCGGACTGAAGCGCCTAGAACCGCTCGGCCACCGTGGTCGGCGTGGCCTGGACAGATAAGTCCCGACTGCCGTTGGTAAGAGCCGATGTCAGGGTTCGAGAGTGGCGCAGGCGCCACGAAGCCATGGACCCCAGTACCCATGAAGGCTCTGTGCAAAATGATGGTGGCACCATCCTCCGCTCCAACGGAACCGATCATTGACTGGGAATGGTTATGTTCGGCTGCTTGAAGACCATTTGCAGCCATTCGTGGACTTCATCTTCCCAGACAATGATGGAAACTTTATGGACGATAGTGCGCCATGTGCCCTGGCCACAGCTGTTCGTGATTGGTTTGAAGAACATTCTGGATAATTCAAGCTAATGATCTAGCCATCCAGATCGCCCGACATGAATTCCATCAAACTTTTATGGGACAAACTGGATAGATCAGTTCGTGCACAATACCCTACAACGGCTACACTTTCGCGACTATGGATGGCTACAGAGTCAGTATGGCTCAGTGATTCTGCAGGAGACTCCCAACGACTTGTTCAGTCCGTGCCACGTCGAGTTGCTGTAATACGCCAGTCAAAGGGAGGTCCGGCACCATATTAGGAGGCGTCCCGTGACTTTTGTGACCTCAGAGTAGAACACAAATGTGTGTAACCAACACATTATCCAGTTTAAAGGAAAAAATAAAACCAGTTAACAGAATTACAGTTCAGCTAGGAAATCCTCCAAAACAGACAAAATGGTGAGAAACAAAGGTTAAATTAAGTGGTAACCTGAAGCATGTGTTAATACAACTAGAAGAGTAAGTCAGTGGTGGCTGTCGGTGTCCCATGTAAATGTCTTTCGCCTATTGTGTGGTCCTTTTCGTCTTTTTAATACTTCTTAGATGTTTCATAATCCCCTTTGTAGAGGTTTTCTAATGAATTTTCGTTTTGGCTCCTTATGTTAAAAAGTGGGACCAGGAACTTCTCGTCTATAAACAAAATAGTGTGGAGGGAAACCTTAATTCTGTTACGCTTCATGCGAGTAATGGCTGGCCGTTTGTTTGCTGTTATACGAGGACAGTTCAATAAGTAATGCAACTTTTTTTCTCGGCCAATTTTGGTTGAAAAAACCGGAAATTTCTTGTGGAATATTTTCAAACATTCCTGCTTCGTCTCGTATAGTTTCATTGACTTCCGACAGGTGGCAGCGCTGTACGGAGCTGTTAAAATGGCGTCTGTAACGGATGTGCGTTGCAAACAACGGGCAGTGATCGAGCTTCTTTTGGCGGAAAACCAGGGCATCTCAGATATTCATAGGCGCTTGCAGAATGTCTACGGTGATCTGGCAGTGGACAAAAGCACGGTGAGTCGTTGGGAAAAGCGCGTGTCATCATCGCCGCAAGGTCAAGCAAGACTGTCTGATCTCCCGCGTGCGGGCCGGCCGTGCACAGCTGTGACTCCTGCAATGGCGGAGCGTGCGAACACACTCGTTCGAGGTGATCGACGGATCACCATCAAACAACTCAGTGCTCAACTTGACATCTCTGTTGGTAGTGCTGTCACAATTGTTCACTAGTTGGGATATTCAAAGGTTTGTTCCCGCTGGGTCCCTCGTTGTCTAACCGAACACCATAAAGAGCAAAGGAGAACCATCTGTGCGGAATTGCTTGCTCGTCATGTGGCTGAGGGTGACAATTTCTTGTCAAAGATTGTTACAGGCGATGAAACATGGGTTCATCACTTCGAACCTGAAACAAAACGGCAATCAATGGAGTGGCGCCACACCCACTCCCCTACCAAGAAAAAGTTTAAAGCCATCCCCTCAGCCTGTAAAGTCATGGTTACAGTCTTCTGGGACGCTGAAGGGGTTATTCTGTTCGATGTCCTTCCCCATGGTCAAACGATCAACTCTGAAGTGTATTGTGCTACTCTTCAGAAATTGAAGAAACGACTTCAGCGTGTTCGTAGGCACAAAAATCTGAACGAACTTCTCCTTCTTCATGACAACGCAAGACCTCACACAAGTCTTCGCACCCGAGAGGAGCTCACAAAACTTCAGTGGACTGTTCTTCCTCATGCACCCTACAGCCCCGATCTCGCACCGTCGGATTTCCATATGTTTGGCCCAATGAAGGACGCAATCCGTGGGAGGCACTACGCGGATGATGATGAAGTTATTGATGCAGTACGACGTTGGCTCCGACATCGACCAGTCGAATGGTACCGTGCAGGCATACAGGCCCTCATTTCAAGGTGGCGTAAGGCCGTAGCATTGAATGGAGATTACGTTGAAAAATAGTGTTGTGTAGCTAAAAGATTGGGGAATAACCTGGTGTATTTCAATGCTGAATAAAACAACCCCTGTTTCAGAAAAAAAAAATGTGTTGCATTACTTATTGAACTGCCCTCGTATATTCGTTTTTTCACTTACGGCTTATCTATAATTGTAACATTTTTCCATCGTTACGTTACGCCTGAAGATGGAATTATATTATTCAGGAACTGATATGTTACGAGGGCTATCCACAAAGTACATTACGTTTTGGAATTAAAAATAAATAAAGTATTGGAAAATTTTTTTATTATATACAGATGAAAGCCACACTTAAATAGTACTTTTCTACACAGTTGCCATGTAAATTAAGGCACTTATCGTAGCGATGGACGAGCTTGGAAATTCCTTCGTCGTAAAATTCGGCCGCCTGCACCTTCAACCACGTGGTTACCTCTTCTTGAAGCTGTGCGTCGTCATCAAAACGCTGCATAGCCAACCACTTCTTCATTGCTGGGAATAAGTCGAAGTCGCTCGGTGCCAGGTCGGGACTGTACGGCGGATGAGGAAACAACTCCCACTTAAAAGATTCGAGAACTTCACGAGTGGCATTTGCCGTGTGGGCCCGGGCGTTCTCGTGAATCAGCAAGATGTTTGAGCCCAACTTTCCCCTGCGCTTGTTTTCTATTGCTCTTCTGAGGTTGTGCAGAGTTTGGCAATACCTTTGAGAGTTTATTGTAGTGCCTCTTTCCAGGAAATCCACAAAAATCACACCTTTTCTGTCCCAAAAGACAGTCGCCACGTGGTTGAAGGCGCAGGCGGCCGAATTTTACGACGAAGGAATTTCCAAGCTCGTCCATGGCTACGATAAGTGCCTTAATTTAAATGTCAGCTATGTAGAAAAGTAATATTTAAGTGTGGCTTTCATCTGTATATAATAAAAACGATTGCCAATACTTTATTTATTTTTAATTCCAAAACGTAATGTACTTTGTGGATAGCCCTCGTATTATTCAACAACTGTTATGGCTTTCTCCATTGGTTGAAAACGGACATGTGCAGTTGTGGTTGCCCTACGAAAAGAATTCTCCCAGTAATTGTTAAACAGCGCAACAGAGACTTGTAGTTGCCATTAGAGTACAGAAATGGAAGTAGGTTGTTTGATTTGGCTAAACTGAGAAAATACAGTACATCATTTAATTTTTAAAGAACTTTTCTCCAGCAATACAGAGCCTATACTCTGTACGGCTATAGAAGAGCTGTGACAGTATTCGACATGGAAGTACAGTCGGCCAGCGGCTGGTGGAGTCGGCAGCGGTTTGACACACCTCGCCCTCCCACTCTTCGCCCCCAGCGCAGCCACTGCTACAGAGCCTTACAATGCCGCACGACTCATTGCTGCATTCTTGTTGGCAGCACTCTTCTGAGCGTTGTGTTCCTCGATCGAATGTTTTTTCTCGTGCACTAACAGCATTTGCCTGCTTACAAAAACACACACAAACAGAACCTTCGCAGTAGAGCTTCTGTGAAGTTTGGAAGGTAGGAGACGAGGTACTGGCGGAATTAAAGCTGTGAGGACGAGGCGTGAGTCGTGCTTGGGTAGCTCATTCGGTAGAGCACTTGCCCGCGAAAGGCAAAGATCCCCAGTTCGAGTCTCGGCCCGGCACACAGTTTTAATCTGCCAGGAAGTTTCATATCAGCGCACACTCCGCTGTAGAGTGAAAATTTCATTCTAGAAACATCCCCCAGGCTGTGGCTACGCCATGTCTCCACAATATCCTTTCTTCAAGGAGTGCTAGTTCTGCAGGAGAGCTTCTGTGAAGTTTGGAAGGTGGGAGACGTGGTACTGGCGGAATTAAAGCTGTGAGGACGGGGCGTGAGTCGTGCTTGGGTAGCTCATTCGGTAGAGCACTTGCCCGCGAAAGGCAAAGGTCCCGAGTTCGAGTCTCGGTCCGGCACACAGTTTTAATCTGCCAGGAAGTTTCAGTATTGTAAGGTGCTTAAAAATGTTATTAGGAAGGCAAAAAGTATGTGGTATGCAGATAGAATAGCTAACTCTCAGGATAAAATTAAAACCATATGGTCAGTCGTAAAGGAAGTGGCTGGTCTGCAGAGACAGGTCGAGGATATAGAATCAGTGCGTAGTGGGAATGTCCGTGTTACTGATAAGTCGCATATATGTACAGTATTTAATAATCACTTTCTGAATATAGCAGGTGAACTAAATAGAAACCTAGTCCCAACAGGGAATCATATAGCGCTCTTAGAAAAAAGTGTTCCGAGACTGTTACCTGAAATGCTCCTCCATGATACTGACAAGAGGGAGATTGAGTTAATAATTAAATCACTAAAGACCAAGAACTCTCATGGATATGACGGGGTATCTAGCAGAATACTGAAGTATTCTTCTATGTATGTTAGCTCAGTACTTAGCCATATCTGTAACTTTTCCTTTAGGAGTGGTCGGTTTCCTGACCGATTAAAGTACTCGGTAGTGAAGCCACTTTATAAAAAGGGAGACATTGATAATGTTGACAATTTTAGACCTATTTCTATGCCATCAGTGTTTGCTAAAGTTATCGAGAAGGTTGTGCATACAAGGTTAATGGAGCATTTAAATTCACATAATTTGCTGTCAAATGTTCAGTTTGGTTTCAGAAATGGTTTAACAACTGAAAATGCTATATTCTCTTTTCTCTGTGAGGTTCTGGACGGATTAAATAAAAGGTTGCGAACGCTAGGGGTTTCCTTTGATTTAACGAAGGCTTTTGACTGTGTTGACCACAAAATATTACTGCAGAAGTTGAACCATTATGGAATAAGGGGAGTAGTTTACAATTGGTTCGCCTCTTACTTTAAGAACAGAAAGCAGAAGGTAATTCTCCGCAATATTGAGAGTGGTAGTGATGTTCAGTCCCAATGGGGCACTGTTAAGTGGGGCGTTCCCCAAGGGTCGGTGCTGGGGCCACTGCTGTTTCTTATTTATATAAATGATATGCCTTCTAGTATTACAGGTGAATTCAAAAATATTTATGTTTGCTGATGACACCAGCTTGGTAGTGAAGGATCTTGTGTGTAATATTGAAACAGTATCAAATAATGTAGTTCATGAAATAAGTTCGTGGCTTGTGGAAAATAATTTGATGCTAAATCACAGTAAGACTCAGTTTTTACAGTTTCTAGCTCACAATTCAACAAGAACCGATATTTTGATCAGACAGAATGGGCATATTATAAGCGAGACGGAACAGTTCAAGTTCCTAGGCGTTCGGATAGATAGTAAGCTGTTGTGGAAAGCCCATGTCCAGGATCTTGTTCAGAAACTAAATGCTGTTTTATTTACCATTAGAACAGTATCTGAAATAAGTGACACTCCAACACGAAAAGTAGTCTACTTCGCATATTTTCATACGCTTATGTCGTATGGTATTATTTTTTGTGGTAATTCTTCTGATTCCAAAAGGGTATTTTTGGCTCAAAAACGGGCTGTTCGAGCTATATGTGGTGTAAGTTGTTCTCGAACTTACACCCCTATTCAATAGTCTGGGAATTCTGACATTGCCCTCACAGTATATATTTTCTTTTATGTCGTTTGTTGTTAGCAATATTAGCCTATTCCCAAGAGTTAGCAGCTTTCACTCAGTTAATACTAGGCAGAAATCCAATCTGCATGTGGAATGCACTTCCTTGACTCTTGTGCAGAAAGGAGTGTAGTATTCTGCTGCATCCATTTTCAATAAGCTACCACAAGAACACAAAAATCTTAGCAGTAGCCCAAACTCTTTTAAGTCTAAACTGAAGAGTTTCCTCATGGCTCACTCCTTCTATTCTGTCGAGGAGCTCCTGGAAGAGCACAAAAATTAAGCAAATTCCAGTGTTACATTGTTGATTTTCTTTATTTAAACTTACGACTTGTCACCTGAATATGTTTTTTTTTATATTTCATTTTATCTGTTTCTAATATCGTGTTATAATTTCATGTATTGACTCGTTCCATGAGCATGGAGACTTCTCCTTAATTTGGTCCCACGGAACAATAAATAAATAAATAAAAATAAACGAACATCGACCTAGTGTAGCGAAAATGTGATTCACCCGAAGAGCCGACACGTATCTATTGATCGACGGTCGAATCCCGCTGGTCTTTCTCTGCAAAGAATTATTTTTTCGTACAAATCTTTACCAAAAAACAAACGTCTTGATCGTAAAACTATGCAAAAAATTTTTGTCCTGTAAATTGATGAGCCTATGCAGCACAAACTGGTAGCCAAAATACCACTACGCAGATTGTGCAACTAAACGGTTATCACGGTGGGGAAAGGGTGAGGGGTGGGGGGGAGTTTGTCTGCATATGTACATTATCAGAATTGTTGTCTATGGCGATAACCTTGAAAATCAAATTTCCTCAAGTGCATTTGAAAATGACGGCCACCTGAAAACGTAGAAATTGAAAATTGGCCTACTTTGCTGCATTTAAATGTAAGTAAATAACAAACATCATGAAAGATTTTTTTTTTTGAGGTTCACGTCAAAATTACGAGTGTCTGTTTTATTGACATCCAGTTTACCAAGTTTTTTTTTTTTTTAATCATGTGAACAATGTCTCGAGGAACACACATTTAAAGTTCGTTTTTTGTGTATATAACTTTCAAATTTTTCAGCTTACCGTAAATCTTTTATTCCTGGGCCATACAGTAAACCTTCCTCTTATTGGATGATTTCATTTCTAAAGCGCGAGACCCTCTAAGCCAAGTTCTAGCCTCGACGCTGCTGTGGAATGAGCACTGGTCGGAACGCTCGAGGCGTTTCTCGACCCTTTTCATGAAGAATCGGCAAACTGAATTCACTTCTTTCACGCAGCATTCGCATGACATACAAATTTTAAAACCTCATCCACTCCTTAGGCCAAACAATCCTGTCGGAGAAACATCCGCAACTGAGCATTATGCCAGAGGTTGAAAATAGCGCTACAGTCTTAACGTTCTTTTATTTAGTACACGACCTGTTTCGGTCACACCGCATCTTGTGTTCGTCCACCGAGGCGCACGGAGTCACAGCGCCAAGTTACGACACCTGAAGAGGGATGTATAAGACCCCGAAACAGGTCGGGTTCTAAATAAAAGGAACTCACAACAGCAGCGCTATTTTCATTCCCTGGTGACACTCCTTAGGGCCATGTCATAAAATAAACTGTCCCGATTTTTTTTAAATCTATTTGGCCTCTAGCTGTGGGAAGCTATTTAGCCAATCACATTACTATTTAATATTTACAATCTAATACTATTTAATATTTACAATCACATATTCATTTGTTATCTCTAAGTGAATTTTAGATACATTTCACCCTTTGTTTCTTACATGTAAACAGCGTGCTAGAACATTAACATTGTAAGTGAATGGTGTTGACAGTGGTAACATTCCACGTGATTTACATCATTTCACGAGTACAGAGCTTTGCACTCGTCTGGTGTTACTGTAGTTCTATAGTAAAAATGCCTATTTCTGACGATGACATGTATACCTGTAGGAGGATTTTAAAAACTGACACGTATGAAGCAAAACCCTTTGCAATACCACTTGAAAATGGCCCAAAGGCTGAAACTGCAACAGTGAAATGATTAATTTGTAAAGTCAAATGCGAATTTAAGGTACTTAAAACAATTCTACATAACTTTAAGCCCCGACCATGAGAAGTTAATCTTAATATCGTGTTATTGAGGGATGAATGGATGAACCCGTCCAAAGTTACGAGTTGAAAGGACCTGATCTACGTAGCTTTTGCTTAGTTGTAGAACCTGGAAACCAGAGACTGCGACACTCTACAGGATAATGGCGTCTCTGAAAGGATTGAAAATGGATGGTAACGTAAAAGAAAACCGATTTAGTGCGAGCCGTTGCCTACTCTCGCGCCATGCGCCAGTGACTTGTCAACTCAAAGGCGATCCAACGCCATCCTACTCTGTCTACTGGAGTGGTGCATCTTTGTAGCAGGAGCCGGCAGAACTATACCCACAGACGTACATTACTAGACTGACCATACCGCATACAGTACTGCTAGTGTCACTGAAGGCAGCAGTTTAGAATGCGGCGAGCGCAAAGGACGCGTAAACGTCTTCTTATTTACCGACAAAACACTTCTAAGAAATGGGAATAAACTGGCACAACTAAATTACTTTTAGAGTTTGGTCGTAATGGTTAATACATGCGTCGTGTTTGGCTGTAATGTTTCGTGCACCGGACGGGAGATACTACGAAAGGGACACGTCTCCATGCAGCATAACTAGAAAACTCTTACGTATTTTGCTTCTGTACTATATATACTGACAGTATTTAAATAGTTTATGTATATTTTAGGTCGTTTAATAATCTAATATTAACAAATGTAGCTCAATGATATGCTTTTAACTAGTTTTGATGATCTTGGGCTTTTATTCGAATAGTATGCTAGTTATGAAAGTTCCCCTATAAATAGAACGTGCTTTCTGTTGTTGATAACAAGTTTTTTTATTCATTTGAGTCTTCTTACCAAAACTACAGTCTGCTTTAAAAGTGTGCATATGTAACACTCTGTTATTCTCATAACACGATTCTGCGCTGAATGTGTTAAACTCAACTATTACGCAAATATTTACTCAAGTGCAGAAATTCTTTAAAACACCTCGTCAAGCTTACAACGCCATTTCCTTCCAGAAAATCATGTTAGTGCCATACAAGCTTACTGACGCTGCCATTGTACCTCGTCAAATGTCAGGCTTCAGGCTTCAGTAAAAGCTACGTCTTTGCCAGTGTATTCATGTATGTCTGTGATTACATCACTTCCGTTTATGGCCAGAGACTATTTACTCACTCAGAAGAGACATAAAAATGACGTGTCACTCGATGCGACAGACATCGTATTGATTTTGGCTTATTTAGCTATTTTCTATTATACACTCGATTACGCCATGTCAAGGCAATGGCAATTAATGATTTATAACAAATGCGTCGCCCTTGCAACTAACAGTCAATTGAAGAGACATCAACTATATAAGCGTTCAAGAGATACTATGATAACCGACACAAAGACGAAAACTTCATGTCGTTGGCGTAGCGTAGTGGATAAGGAAGTGGATTACAGAGTCAAAGAATGTAGGTTTGTATCCATCTAAATGCTAATTTTTTCTCGTCTTATGAATGTAATGCAACTATGTTATGCAATATTTTACGTTATTTACGAATAAATGTGCGTTCTCTGAGGGATTAGTTTCTTATATTTTGTGACTTCCGTCTGATTAGAAAACTAAGGATTAAATAAATATTTGGCTGTTTATCTCCGAAGACGTAGCGGTTACCGAATGAGTAGTTAGGCAAGAACCTAAGACGACAGATTAAGTTGCACCGGGGGAAACGAACAGCAGCAAAATTCATATTCTTCCTCGTCACAAATATTTGGATGCTTATTTCCGAATATGTGGCGACGTCCGAGTGTGTGGTTTGGCACGAAACTGAGAGGAGAACTTAAATCGACTCAAGTGAAACGAGCTATGCTTAGCGTACACAAAGATCATGAAGAGAAAGATGCTTCTCATGTCACAAACAATTATAAGCACTTCTGGCTGGTATAATACCTTTGCTAACAGTACGTGGTACCCCTTGGGACACACACAAGCTGTGACCAGCGTCGGACAATCACAGCGCTAGGCGTATGTTTTTCAGCTAGGACGCCTCGTACAATTTAAGCACAGAACACACTGATTCATAGCAGCACATCGACCGGTCGTGATTCAGACACTTGTCTTGTGCTTCCGAGATGGGTGCATTCGACAGACAACTTTCAACACTGCGGTAAAACTACAGCAGGCGTGGAGCATTTTAGAGTTAACGGTCCATAAATTCAAGTGACTTACTAACAGTTTCTCTCCCTCCAAAAATCATGTTTCAGAAGTTTGTAACTTATTTTGAAGATTTTTATGGTATGATGTTCGAAGTGAGTGTTAAACGGTTTAATCCGATGCCTATATTTAGCCTTGACGAATAACCTTATTTATATTTCCTTTTCATACACTATAATGAATTTACCATATGTTTGACTGGAATACTCTCTTTCAAATTCTAAAGGTGGCAGGGGTAAAATACAGGGAGCGAAAGGCTATTTACAAAATGGTTCAAATGGCTCTGAGCACTATGGGACTCAACTGCTGTGGTCATAAGTCCCCTAGAACTTAGAACTACTTAAACCTAACTAACCTAAGGACAGCACACAACACCCAGCCATCACGAGGCAGAGAAAATCCCTGACCCCGCCGGGAATCGAACCCGGGAACCCGGGCGTGGGAAGCGAGAACGCTACCGCACGACCACGAGATGCGGGCAGGCTATTTACAATTTGTACAGAAACCAGATGGCAGTTATAAGAGTCGAGGAACATGAAAGGGAAGCAGTGGTTGGGAAGGGAGTGAGACAGGGTTTTAGCCTAATCCTGATGTTTTCAATCTGTATATTGAGCAAGCAGTAAAGGAAACAAAAGAAAAATTCGGGGTAGGTATTAAAATCCATGGAGAAGAAATAAAAACTTTGAGGTTCGCCGATGACATTGTAATTCTGTCAGAGACAGCAAAGGACTTGGAAGAGTAGTTGAACGGAATGGATGGTGTCTTGAAGGGAGGATATAAGATGAACATCAACAAAAACAAAACGAGAATAATGGAATGTAGTCGAATTAAGTCGGGTGATGTTGAGGGTATTAGATTAGGAAATGAGACACTTAAAGTAGTAAAGTAGGTTTGCTATTTGGGGAGCAAAATAACAGATGATGGTCGAAGTAGAGAGGATATAAAATGTAGACTGGCAATGGCAAGGAAAGCGTTTCTGAAGAAGAGAAATTTGTTAACATCGAGTATAGATTTAAGTGTCAGGAAGTCATTTCTGAAAGTATTTGTATGGAGTGTAGCCATGTATGGAAGTGAAACATGGACGGTAAATAGTTTGGACAAGAAGAGAATAGAAGCTTTCGAAATGTGGTGCTACAGAAGAATGCTGAAGATTAGATGGATAGATCACATAACTAATGAGGAAGTATTAAATAGGATTGGGGAGAAGAGAAGTTTGTGGCACAACTTGACCAGAAGAAGGGATCGGTTGGTAGGACATGTTCTGAGGCATCAAGGGATCACCAATTTAGTTCAAAAATGGTTCAAATGGCTCTGAGCACTATGGGACTCAACTGCTGTGGTCATAAGTCCCCTAGAACTTAGAACTACTTAAACCTAACTAACCTAAGGACAGCACACAACACCCAGCCATCACGAGGCAGAGAAAATCCCTGACCCCGCCGGGAATCGAACCCGGGAACCCGGGCGTGGGAAGCGAGAACGCTACCGCACGACCACGAGATGCGGGCCACCAATTTAGTATTGGAGGGCAGCGTGGAGGGTAACAATCGTAGGGGGAGACCAAGAGATGAATACATTAAGCAGATTCAGAAGGATTTAGGTTGCAGTAGGTACTGGGAGATGAAGAAGCTTGCACGGGATAGAGTAGCATGGAGAGCTGCATCAAACCAGTCTCAGGACTGAAGACCACAACAACAACAACATATGTTTAATATCCCCCAATTTTCTATCTGGCTTCTTTTCCATAGTTCGCGAATTCCACATAGTGTGACATACTTCCATATCTGAATACTTAATATCTACTTCATAAAAAGTGCTCCACTGACTTATATTACAATCTGATCTCGGGCTACAATACTTAAATAAGCAGCACTTGCAATTATCTTCCGTAACAATTTTACATAGTGTGAGGTAAGGCGGCGTTAATGTGGTACTTTGAGACACGTGCCGGCGGAGAGGCTCCTCGGAGTTTATTTCTTCCACCACACGAGCTCCTATTTTTTCAGGTTATCAGATAGAGTAAGCCATAAGAGAGGAGCACATTTGTCCCGAAGAAACTGAGTCTGTAAAGCACAATTTAAAGCTCGCACACTGCTGCCTGTGCGCCACTCTCATCAGCCTCGTAACGCATCGTGAAAGATAATAAAAGTTGTCACTTATGTGAAGAAGCCAAAAAATTGAATTTTCTGTCTCAGTGTCTTAGTTTACATGAGGATTATATAGCAGGAGTCATTCAAATGGAAAGGGAATATCAAGTGAATTTAGTGAGTCAGTTCAGTAGCATAGGCGGAAATGATTGCACTGCCACAGTGTTGCGTAATGTTTGTGACGATGTTGCCAATTCTCAGCTGTGCTCGGAACAGCCCTGTAGCGGTATGCGAGGAGAATCCTGTGCTCGTGTCACAGGAGGATACGGAGAGGAGGCGTGGTGTTCGGTTAATATGCAGCGTTTTCTCCTACCAGCTGTGTCAAACATTCAGGTGTATAATCTTCCATCACAATTACAGTTTCCTACGAAATATATACGAATAAAACACTTACCTTGTTACTTTGTGACAAAAGATTATTTCAGGACAATAAAAAGTCTTTGGAAATCACTAATACCCACCTCATCTATGTGCAATCTTGTGACGTTTAAATAAATCGTCTTAACGGCACTAAATCGTGGTCTGTGAATCGTTTACCGGCCGTACTCTGCCACATTTCGCTGGATGGAAGGCAAAAAGCTTACTGACAAATTTTACAGAAGGAAAAGGGGGACGAAATGTATCCCACTGGAAGGTCATGTTGTTTTATTTAAATGATTACAAAATCAGGTAAAACGAACAGTCAGGTTGTCACTATAAGCACGTTACTGTTGTCAGTATGATGTTGCACTGCCCATGGCCTGTAATGATAAAGGGCCCGTTTAGGTCAGGCATATTGTATACAGAAGTGGAAGAGAGAGTACCACTAAATTCTACAACCCGTATGCATTGCACACAAACAGAAATTACTGTTACAGTGTACTTATGGAGCCAAATGAGTGAATTGCGAATTTTCCGGTGAGAAAGAGCACTGGCAAACAGTCTTCGCTACATTAGGTTACTTAATCTGGTGTCACTCTGAGCTAGAATTTATGGCCAGCGACTAAGTGTAAGGACAGTGAGTCGGATGCGGGTTTTGCAACTGTGAAATACTTTCCTCACATTATGGAAGCGAATATTAAATTTGAACTAATATTGCGAAAATTTTGGACTTGGATAGCTTAAAATGAAAATCTTTCTGTTTATTGCAAAGGAAAACAATTGCTTTTCTAAAACATTGTCTCTCATACACAACTTGAAACAGGTCATGTCGACCAAATCATATGGAAGAACTGACAGCGACGTATATCGGAAGGCAGTAAGATCTCTTGCCTTTTGGTTTGGCAGTACTCGATAGTCATTTCTAGGCGCAAGTAAATGAAGAAACGTTTTTGCTTTCAAGTAACGTCTTCATCAATTACTTTAGTTTTAATGTAATCTTCGAGTGATTGCTGATGTTTGATATTAACATGAAAAGTATTCCGTAGGCAGGGAAAGAACCTGTTCTTGGGGAACTACTTCTATGGTGACCAAAACGCATCAAATGATCTTCAAGTAGAGTGATCCAGCAGCGGTGTGAAAAAAATGATGGTAATAATGACGGTAATAATCGAATTATCCCGTAACTTCACACTTCACAGTGGATTTTCTCGAACTAAGAAATTTGCTGAATTAAGGAAAATTTCAAAATGACTTCACATCGAGATTATGAAGCCTAGAAGAGTCTTTACATCTTGCTGACATGAGAATAGCATTATCTCCGTATCAGAAGCTTGCTTCTACTTAACCATTTATTAGACTCGTATTTTTTCCACCGTGACTAATTTTGTAAACTAAGCATATCATCCGTTACAGCACACTTCTTCCGCTGGGAAATATGGCCACAATGGTCTGGTGGTACTAACTACAGGTGTAATGCGTGGGTTCAGGCATTTACTTTTAAGAGACACAAACAGATTTACTTTACCTCTGGTAACCTCAAGAGAAATACGTTATAATCCTGAATCCGCATTAAACATCACGTTCCTTCATTACCAACTCGGCAGAGCCGGTTTACGTTGGGAAATGACATAGTGGAAGCCATGGTAAACAGAAATACAGTCGCCAGTAAACTTACTTACATTAGAAAATTTTATATTATTTGATGAACCGATAGCCATTTAAAGGAACAGGGCTCTTATTTTACTTGTACTTGATTGAACTAGAGACGTTGAAAAATTTGGTGGTGGACTCTGATTCGAATTCGTATCTCCTCTTTCGAGGATCTGAATCTCTCGGAACACTATAGTTCAATCATTTCGTTCCTTTTCCCAAGACTTCAATCTTCTCTAGGTCTCCTCTAAAGGTAAATATGTGGGTCCGAATACTGATCCAGTAGAAAAATATTCATAATTTCATTTCAAGCCCTATCACGTGCACACCGGCCTGCTTGTGAAAATTGACGTGCATTTTTAATGTCTGTTCATGTGTTGCCAACAACCGCAATAGGTGTCATTATTTCTAGTCAAACACGCAGACATCTTACTGTTGGTGAGTAAGCAACTGACACTTAAGCTATATTCGTGGATGCACGGTAGGTGTGCAGTTCGATTGTCGCTTAGGCACAAAAGTTTGTATCCTTATTTTAGATTCAAACACCTAGCAGCTGGTAAGAAAAACCGATACGTAACATTTGACTTTACTTAGTTAACAATCCGATTACGTGTTGGGTTCGTATCTCCGTCACAGAACGTCACATCATGCACTTCGTCTTTAAATGCATGAACACTTTGTTACCTCAGAATTGAGGTATATCAGACATCTTTCTTGGTTAGTTAACAGGGACGAAAGGGTCTTGACAGAAGTTACGGTTTATTACAAAAATTGTTGTCTTTTATTTTCAAGTTTAGATTTGGTTACTGGTATTGGCAAACATTTCGGTAATTCATGACTCTTCATGGCTAGTCATCAATATGATATGATTAGAGTAGATTAGATTACATTAGATTAATTCTTGTTTCATAGATCATAAATACGATATTACGTAATGATGTGGAACGCGTCATTTTAACGAAAGATTTCTTTACATACCATGATTCAATTTCCTTAGAACAATTTTTTACTCTCTCTCTCTCTTTCTTTTTGCTATTTATCTCTCTCTCTCTCTCTCTCTCTCTCTTTCTCTCTCTCTCTCTCTCTCTCTCTCTCTCTCTCCCTCTCTGTCACTCACACACACACACACACAACACACACACACACACACACACACACACACATACACACACACATTCTTTATTTACTTTTATTTGTTTGTTGTGCTCGACTATCGGCGAGGCACTAAAACGTCTGCGAATGAGTTTCTTAGTTTTGAGTACACTTACGAAAGAAATATAAAAGCAACTATGAGAGTTACTGATTTATGATGCTTAGTTTGCAGTCAGTTCTGAGTATTATTAGAAACTACACTCCAGTCCCTAAACCTAGTTACAGAAATACGAATCAGACGCATTACGTATTCCAGGCTGTAGCAGCCGTGTCTTTGAGACGCCAGCTATGGTCACTTCCCAGCCCGCTGTAGGATCACATCGGTTCGTCTTCTGCCTGCTTGTACTGTAACTGAGATTTGGCAACAAGGCAAGGTATGTTTGGCAACTCTGTGATCGACGAGTTACTTCCTGGTGTGCACGGAATTCAGCCTCAAAGTTCACTTGATTTTACCTGTCATTTCCATTGAATAATTCGAGTTATTATCACTTGAGGTGTAACAAAAGATTGTAAATTTATAGTTTTCAGCCCAGGAAAGTCGTTGCACGTGGAAATCGCAACTAATCTCGTCCTTTAAATAGCGGTTTACGAGTTCTAGTCACTATTGGTGTTCCAGTCTCCTGACTTAGCGTTTTTATCCCTTCGGCGAAAGAGCTACAAGCAGCCAGGTCAAACATCGATAAGGAAATCGCAAGAAAATACTTTCGGCTTATGGTGCAATGATGAAAAACTTACAACGCTGCACAACAGGTAACGCCTCTTTCAGCTGCTGACAAGCAAATTTTGGGTTTCTAGGAATACGTAACTTTATTTATGAAATGCCACATTTGCACACCTCTTGAGTATGACACAGCATACCAATTAAACACAGACCCAATCAAAATATAAGTGAGTAGTATTTTACTAATTCGTGACGATAGAGGCACGCTTGTGTACAGATATTCAGTTTTATTGAAACAGACTTTCGTCGTAAGGTTATCGTGGGTAGTTTTATTTCATTTCTTATAATACAGCTCACAATTTTCGTAAGGTTTCCTTTAGTGTTGTTAAAACAATAGTAAACATGAGAGAGAAATTAATCATCAACGATATATGCGAATTCTCTGATGTTAACTATAACAGTCTGCCAATGCACATGCAGTTTATTGATTACATGCATGTAGAAAACTTGTTCTGAGTTAAAGCTGTCAAACAAGGTTTGAAAAATAAAATGCCACTACCAGACGACAGCTAATGTATAAAATACTTTTCCGACTTATTTTGGCACGATGCGCTCTCCCCATACATATTACAAAAGTTTCGATATGCATCTGCTGCCTGGTTGCCTATTAAATCTGAAAAGAACAAAATGTCGCTGAAGTTAGCCCTTTTTCCACATGGGACTATTTTGGGTTGAGAAGTGAAGGGAGTTATGTTACAAGTTCCATTACGTTGATAACTTCAGCAGGCAGAATTTCTTTTAAAAAATGTAGCAGTGGATGTACTCGAACTCGCGACATCTTACCTACGGATCACGACACTTACCATTACGCTACTAGCTAGCACATAGCCACTACAGCTCCAGAACTCAAAAACAATTCCTCCAGAACTTCTGCATTCCACTGCGCTGTGAGATATTGCATATGGCCGGGTCTATACTTATGAGAGACGAACAGTTATACCTTTTATTTTGCACTGCACGACGTTTTCAGCAAACAGATAACGCAATAGAGGAGCTAAAGTGGAAACGAACACTCCCTATTTAAATTTCTGCATCCTACGCTGTTGGCAGTTCTGTGTAGGAGGCAGTTACGTGATTTTATTTCGGTGATTACAAAATAGAGTCGAATGTATGCACTGGGTAGCCGGGGCAGCTAGTTCATGGTGATTCGGTCAACCAAGTAAATGAATTTACTGAACATGCTGCAAATTACTACAGGGAGCGTGTGTGTCAGAATTCTCAACCAGTGTGACGCAACGGTGTTACGATAGAAAAATGAGCGCTAGAGAAGAGGATATGGTGGTCTGTTGGACTGACGATAGGTTTATATATCTATGGTCTGGGTTCGATTCCAACTTCTGTCGATGATTTTAGATAGGGAGAGACAGATTCCATTCTCTTCTGGCTACACCAAGTGAAGAAGATATAATGGCATTGTGGTCTGAAATTCACATTAAAAATGATATTCCTTCTCTACCAAGTAGACGTTAGGTTGAACCGCAATAAAGTCTGGAGTGGCGACACGTAGAACCTCTATCAGCAGTAACCTTTCTTATACTAGTTATTTATTTCTAGTGACGAAACAAACGCTATGTAGGCTCACAGGACACTTATTCCATCTTTTATCTGAGCTTCTGTATGTCGATAAAACTGGTTTTGAACTGGGAATGCAACTCAGATCGCCCTTAACGCGGAATTTGATCCCTTCGTGACAATATCTGGGCTACAATTTGTTTGTTCAAAACTGCAGATTCCTCAACATCTCCACATATTGCACGCGAATGGGTTCGAGTCCTGGCCCGGCACTAAAGATTTCATTATATATTATCAAGCTCTAGCATGAGGACACCTATCTGCTGGTGGATAATAATTTTGATTTTTAATGTATTTTCATTCGTTGTCAACATTTTCTATATGTGACGTTTTTGACTCCCAGTGAGACACAGAACTATTTGCGAGATCACTGGAAGTCCAAGATGTTATTCCGAGCTGCTGGTGGAGAAAAATTCGGTAGCTGACGTCTCCTTGTGTGGGGCTCTATTCCCAGTCAGCGCTGAACTCTTTGTCATATTATTTCTGGTTCAGACATGCTCACATGTCGCTGCTGGTGCAACAAACCCATATTTAACGTTCGTTTTCTATAGAATATAACAGCGATAGGTGCCGGGTCGGAGTCCTGGGAAGGAAAAACTTACTGTTTCGTCTCGCAATTTCAGTTAAAACATCTAGCTACTGCCGAGAAAATCCGATATGTCAGAGTTGATTGTGCTTCTGTATCAATCCGATTAGGTCCTCACGGCATTTCAAGTAAGTTAGTTGTGAAGAAGCAATATTTAACATCTCTCGCAGATGCTGGGTAGGAATTCGCGTCCGTTAAAAATGTTTGCATTATGTAATTTAAAGTTGGTATTTGCTAACTTATACTGTCTAAAATCGAGGTGTATCACTCTCTGTATTCCTAATCAAGAATTACTGTTAGTTTCCGTCAGTCACGAAATCCTTGCTTTGTCTGCATGAGCTGGGTTTGAATCCATATGCAGAACATCTACATCTACATCTACATCTACATCCACATCCATACTCCGCAAGCCACCTGACGGTGTGTGGCGGAGGGTACCTTGAGTACTTCTAACGGTTCTCCCTTCTATTCCAGTCTCGTATTGTTCGTGGAAAGAAGGATTGTCTGTATGCCTCTGTGTGGGCTCTAATCTCTCTGATTTTATCCTCATGGTCTCTTCGCGAGATATACGTAGGAGGGAGCAATATACTGCTTGACTCTTCGGTGAAGGTATGTTCTCGAAACTTTGACAAAAGCCCGTACCGAGCTACTGAGCGTCTCTCCTGCAGAGTCTTCCACTGGAGTTTATCTATCATCTCCGTAACGCTTTCGCGATTACTAAATGATCCTGTAACGAAGCGCGCTGCTCTCCGTTGGATCTTCTCTATGTCTTGTATCAACCCTATCTGGTACGGATCCCACACTGCTGAGCAGTATTCAAGCAGTGGGCGAACAAGCGTACTGTAACCTACTTCCTTTGTTTTCGGATTGCATTTCCTTAGGATTCTTCCAATGAATCTCAGTCTGGCATCTGCTTTACCGACAATCAACATTATATGATCATTCCATTTTAAATCACTCCTAATGCGTACTCCCAGATAATTTATGGTATTAACTGCTTCCAGTTGCTGACCTGCTATTTTGTAGCTAAATGATAAAGGATCTATCTTTCTGTGTATTCGCAGCACATTACACTTGTCTACATTGAGATTCAGTTGCCATTCCCTGCACCATGCGTCAATTCGCTGCAGATCCTCCTGCATTTCAGTACAATTTTCCATTGTTACAACCTCTCGATACACCACAGCATCATCTGCAAAAAGCCTCAGTGAACTTCCGATGTCATCCACCAGGTCATTTATGTATATTGTGAATAGCAACGGTCCTATGACACTGCCCTGCGGCACACCTGAAATTACTCTTACTTCGGAAGACTTCTCTCCATTGAGAATAACATGCTGCGTCCTGTTATCTAGGAACTCCTCAATCCAATCACACAATTGGTCTGATAGTCCATATGCTCTTACTTTGTTCAATAAACGACTGTGGGGAACTGTATCGAACGCCTTGCGGAAGTCAAGAAACACGGCATCTACCTGTGAACCCGTGTCTATGGCCCTCTGAGTCTCGTGGACGAATAGCGCGAGCTGGGTTTCACATGACCGTCTTTTTCGAAATCCATGCTGATTCCTACAGAGTAGATTTCTAGTCTCCAGAAAAGTCATTATACTCGAACACAATACGTGTTCCAAAATTCTACAACTGATCGACGTTAGAGATATAGGTCTATAGTTCTGCACATCTGTTCGACGTCTCTTCTTGAAAACGGGGATGACCTGTGCCCTTTTCCAATCCTTTGGAACGCTACGCTCTTCTAGAGACCTACGGTACACCGCTGCAAGAAGGGGGGCAAGTTCCTTCGCGTACTCTGCGTAAAATTGAACTGGTATCCCATCAGGTCCAGAGGCCTTTCCTCTTTTGAGCGATTTTAATTGTTTCTCTATCCCTCTGTCGTCTATTTCGATATCTACCATTTTGTCATCTGTGCGACAGTCTAGAGAAGGAACTACAGTGCAATCTTCCTCTGTGAAACAGCTTTGGAAAAAGACATTTAGTATTTCGGCCTTTAGTCTGTCATCCTCTGTTTCAGTACCATTTTGGTCACAGAGTGTCTGGACATTTTGTTTTGATCCACCTACCGCTTTGACATAAGACCAAAATTTCTTAGGATTTTCTGCCAAGTCAGTACATAGAACTTTACTTTCGAATTCATTGAACGCCTCTCGCATAGCTCTCTTCACACTACATTTCACTTCGCGTAATTTTTGTTTGTCTGCAAGGCTTTGGCTATGTTTATGTTTGCTGTGAAGTTCCCTTTGCTTCCGCAGCAGTTTTCTAACTCGGTTGTTGAACCACGGTGGCTCTTTTCCATCTCTTACGATCTTACTTGGCACATACTCATCTAACGCATATTGTACGATGGTTTTAAACTTTGTCCACTGATCCTCAACACTATCAGTACTTGAGACAAAACTTTTGTGTTGAGCCAACAGGTACTCTGAAATCTGCTTTTTGTCACTTTTTCTAAACAGAAAAATCTTCCAACCCTTTTTAATATTCCTATTTACGGCTGAAATCATCGATGCCGTAACCGCTTTATGATCGCTGATTCCCTGTTCTGCGTTAACTTTTCCAAATAGTTCGGGTCTGTTTGTCACCAGAAGGTCTAATATGTTATCGCCACGAGTCGGTTCTCTGTTTAACTGCTCAAGGTAGTTTTCAGATAAAGCACTTAAAAAAATTTCACTGGATTCTTTGTCCCTGCCACCCGTTATGAACGTCTGAGTCTCCCAGTCTATATCCGGCAAATTAAAATCTCCACTCAGAACTATAACATGGTGGGGAAATCTACTCGAAATATTTTCCAAATTATCCTTCAGGTGCTCAGCCACAACAGCTGCTGAGCCAGGGGGCCTATAGAGACATCCAATTACCATGTCTGAGCCTGCTTTAACCGCGACCTTCACCCAAATCATTTCACATTTCGGATCTCCGTCAATTTCCTTCGATACTATTGCACTTCTTACCGCTATAAACACGCCTCCCCCTTCACTGTTCAGCCTGTCTCTGCGGTATACATTCCAATCTGAGTTTAGGATTTCGTTACTGTTTACGTCTGGTTTCAGCCAACTTTCTGTCCCTAGTACTATATGGGCGTTGTGATCGTTTATTAATGAGAGCAGTTCTGGGACCTTTCTATAGACGCTCCTGCAGTTTACTATTAGCACATTAATATTGTTATTCCCTGTTGCATTTTGCCTACTCCTATCTTGCCGCGTCTCAGGAGGCGTCTTTCGGGCCTAGGGAGGGGATTCTCTAACCTAAAAAACCCCCATGTGCACTCGACACGTACTCCGCTACCCTTGTAGCCGCTTCCGGCGTGTAGTGCACGCCTGACCTATTCAGGGGGACCCTACATTTCTCCACCCGATAGCGGAGGTCGAGAAATTTGCACCCCAGATCTCCGCAGAATCGTCTGAGCCTCTGGTTTAAGCCTTCCACTCGGCTCCAAACCAGAGGACCGCGATCGGTTCTGGGAACGATACTACAAATAGTTAGCTCTGATTCCACCCCGCGAGCGAGGCTTTCCGTCTTCACCAGTTCCGCCAACCGCCTGTACGAACTGAGGATGACCTCTGAACCCAGACGGCAGGAGTCATTGGTGCCGACATGAGCAACAATTTGCAGTCGGGTGCACCCAGTGCTCTCTATCGCCGCCGGTAGGGCCTCCTCCACATCTCGGATGAGACCCCCCGGCAAGGAGACAGAGTGAACACTGGCCTTCTTCCCCGACCTTCTCGCTATTTCCCTAAGGGGCTCCATCACCCGCCTAACGTTGGAGCTCCCAATAACTAATAAACCCCTCCCCCCGTGTGCCTGCTCGGACCTTGCTGAAGGAGCAGCCACATGTCCCCTCACAGGCAGAGCGGGCGATGCCACACGGCCAGTCTCCACATTGACCTTCCGCCTCGTGCGCCGCGAACGCCGCTGAACCCGCCACTCCCCTTGGGGAGAGGGTGGCCCAACCGCGCCCGGTACCCGCGAAAATGTCTCGACAGCAGGGACAGTGGGTGAAGCATGTAACACCTGGGGTGTACCTTGCGACGCACCAGACTCCCCACTGCCGCTACACTCCGAGGCAGCAGCCTGAAGACGGCTGACCGCGGCCATCAACACGCTCAGCTGTTCGCGAACAGTGGCCAGCTCCTCCTGCGTCCGTACACAGCAGTCACACATCCTATCCATCCTAAGGAAACAATTTACTGAAGAGAGTTAATCAACCTTTAACTAGACTGCTAATTCACTAAAGGCGGCTGCTTATTCACTAAACTGTGGTTGCTAGCCACTTCTTGTAGAAAACAATGAAAATAGCACTACCTGTCTCTGGACTGTATTGAAAACAAACTCTAGCACTACTGGCACTATGGTTGACTACAGGGACTCTCTCTGACTGTATTCAAAACAAACACGAAATCTATGGAACACTATTAAGAGCACTCGAAAAATAAAGCTTCCTAAAAGCAAATACACACGGAGGAAGTGACAAGTAAGAAAAATACAGTTAATACTTAAATTAAGGTAGCTCGCTGCACAGCAGACGTGAAGCAGACGGCAGTTACGACGACACTGACACTACTGGCACTATGGCTGACTAAAGGGACTCTCTCTGACTGTATTCAAAACAAACACGAAATCTATGGAACACTATTAATAGCACCCGACAATTAAAGCTTCCTAAAAGCAAATACACACGGAAGAAGAAGTGACAAGTAAGAAAATTACAGTTAATACTTAAATTAAGGTAGCTCGCTGCACAGCAGACGTGAAGCAGACGGCAGTTACGACGGTTTGTAGTGTCATTTGAATTTCTTACATATTCTCAACTAGCTGCTCGTGAATAACTTAAATTTTTAATGTCTTTTTGTGTTAAATTATAAGTATGGTATGTTACTTTGAAGAGGAAATCATCAATACGACGAACTTACTACGTGCATTACCTATCTGACGTAATAATGACAGTGGTAACATTTGAGGTATGTCATTTATTGAAATAAATGTAAGCTTACAAGCCTTAAGGACAGTCTTATCTATGATAAGGTGTTCCCTGATATTTGCAGTATCGTGGTATTACTTTACATCTTGACTTACTGCCATACAGAGCAGTGTTTTCTAGTGGTGACTTGTTGGAACCATTTTCAGTAGTCAAACGACTGTACCAAAGAGCGATTAGAGGACCTGCTAGACAGCTGCGTTACGTGGGTCGCATGCGAATCAGACGAAATGCAATTCAGGTCGTTCGGATACTTTTGAGCACGACTGTGCATGAACAGATGCTAGAAGTGGCCTAAAGGCATGTTATACATGCAGACACGATTTTTGTAACCAGTAGAATGCGCTAGTAATGAGTTAACGAAAGTGTCCACCAGCCTCACAGACTCAGTAGCTTAAAATAGGGTATTCATTGTCATTAATTAAAATGGTTTCACATGGCTGAGGAGTACGTATAACAGTAGAGTATCTACATAATATAACGGGTGAAATGGCCACTAAGTCACCAGGTCACCCAATACCATTCGCAAGTTGGCTACGTGACAGCGTCCAGAGACAACTAAAATGTTATTTTCAGTATTTCAGGTGGCCGAGGTGGCCGTGGTGGCCGAGCGATTCTAGGCGCTGCAGTCTGGAACCGCGCGACCGCTACGGTCGCAGGTTCGAATCCCGCCTCGGGCATGAATGTGTGTGATGTCCTTAGGTTAGTTCGGTTTAAGTAGTTCTAAGTTATAGGGGACTGATGACCTCAGAAGTTAAGTCCCATAGTGCTCAGAGCCATTTGAACCATTTCAGTATTTCATTCAGTTACTGACCGAATTTAAATTTCTTTCATAATATCCTCATTAAGAGGTATGATCTTACGTTAAAGGTTAACCGTCTCATTTAGAAATTGTGTTTCTGTTTTCAGGCAGCATAACTCACAGCTCGCAAGTTAAGCAGATTATATTCATCCATTATTTGAAAATGATAGCAATTTACGATTTCCAACGAACTTTACACATAATTTCAATCCTTTTAGAAACTTTTTTTTACTGACCACTCCACTAAACAATGAAAAGAAAAACGTTTATCTTTCACTACATTTTCGCTGTTCATGGTGTAAAACTTTAGGATCAGTTATGACGTTTGAATTTATAGCTTCTTTACTACCAACTCTATTAGCAACACATTTCGCAGACATGATTAATGTACCTGCAAAATTATATCATCGAACGACACATAATTGAGGAGATATGGCGCAATAAACATTGAGATGAGCGAAAAACTAGCTCTTCTGTAAACAAAGCAGTTTTATACGTAGGAATTTGATTCCTCAAAGAATCGTGCGTGAGGCTTTTGGTAATATATAATGTAATATTTACCAGCAATACCCATCAGAATAAAATGTGTTAAACAGGTATATAGTCTACCATCGACGTTTAATAAATAATGTAACACATCTTCTAATGAAAGCAGCTTTGTTTCATTCAGGATTCGAATAACACATGTTATTCCCCACAGTTTTGGCAACAGAAGCCTATTTTTCAACATAATATCCTTTCAATGCGACGGTCTTACGCTAGCTTACAGGGAGAGGCTGTATGCCTGCGTGGTAACACTCTACTGGTCGTCGCCGGAGCCGACGTCTTCTTGCCTGGCTAACCTCCCCATGATCCACGTACTACTTCCCGAGGAGTGCATCCTTCATTGAGCCAAACAGATGGAAGTCGGAAGGTGCGAGATCGGGGCTGTAGGGTAGGTGAGGAACAAGAGTCCAGTGAAGTTCTGTGAGCTCCTCTCAGGTGCGCAGACTTTTGTGAGGCCTTGCTTTGTAATGCAGAAGGAGAGGTTTGTCCGCATCACTGAAGTGAGAGTATCCGCACGTTCCAACAGGAAACGTTAGCGACAGCCCCGCCTATTTGCACAAGCCCCGCCCATTTACCCCCCCCCCCTTCCACACATACGAAGAGCGCATCAATATGATCTTTGGTAGTCCTCGTCGCTGTCGTGTTTTTGTTCGTCGTTTTTTGTTTTACCGCGGTTGTTCATACTAGCAGTGTTGTGCTGTTAGTACTTCTTAGCAGTTTGTGTAATACTGTCAAAATGAAGCATAGATATGCACTCTCAATAAAGTTATCATACACAAGGTACCTAATCTTGACTGTTGTGGCCAACTGCTGTCAAAACTGATATCTAATAGACATTAAAGTACGATAAGATGTGTTGGAATGACATTGACGAAATTATGTACATATGTTTAACAATAGGCAGCTCTAAAGCTCTCAAATACTGAATAAGAACTCAAAGTAATCTCGTGTCTGCTATAAGCAAGCAGTTATAAGAGTTCACAAGTAAAAATTCACCCACTACACAGGCAAATATTAGTGAAGGATGTCACTGTATAAATATCTGACCGCTTGCATTACGCATTTCTACATTATCCCACTCTTATATTCGTTAGTCTTAATGAGGTAATCAGAAACAAACCAAGACATCGACTTTGCCTGGTTTATGCACAACATTGACTTTAGACACTCGAGATAATGGACAGTATCCTTGGTGATACTACTAATTAATATTTCCCAACAGAATTTCTTACACTACGCGAGGTGACGGAAATTTGCGCTCACTGCAGTTAACAAATATCAGATACTTTGGTATAGTGCAGATGGAAGCTCATGAAATAAAAAAGACAGTGTGGATACCATTTCTATTTTTCTTTCTTATTGATGATTTTTCAACTCGCATATTCAATGAACATATTTCTAATTCTTTTCACAATGGTACCGGTAAAACTGTATTTCGTACTAACTACTGATTTCCTCCCTTCTTATGACTGGCATATTTGTGATACGAAGAACTTTGATGTAGGAACATGCGGCAGACCGCGGGCGGAGCTTAGGATGTGGATTGGTGTGGAGGGGGGTGACTGGGCGGGACTTGTGCACCGTCCGGGGCTGTCGCTAACGTTACGTCGTTCCAACAGTGCAGGCGTCGCAGCTGTGTGAGGCCGCCGGCACGCGGCTGATCCGACGGGTTTCCGCGACATTGTTGCGACCATGACAGACGCCTCGCCCGACGACTTGCCGTCCTGTTCACCGCCACGTCTCCACAGACGTTCTGCAAGCGCCTGTGAATATCTGCGATGCTATGGTTTTCCGCCAAAAGAAACTCAGTGACAGCTCTCTCCTTGGAACGCACCTCCGTTAGATACCATTTCAGAGGCTACGTATGGAGCTGCCACCCTCCGGAACTTCATGAAAACACAGGGACTGAATGTCTCACAATGCCTCACAACAAATTCCGCATTTTTTCAAAAGAAATTGGCCGGGAAGAAAAAGTGGTGTACTACTTATTGAACGGCTATCGTAATTACAGAAAAATCTTTGAACACAACAAAGTAAATAAACCAACACGTTATGTGAAAAGTTAAATAATACATACAGTTTCACGTCAGTGATCAATTGTCAGTGCTAAACTGAAACGTACTATTATCATCAGTAGAAAACTACTACCAGTTCGTTTTCCCGAGAAAAACTAACATCATAGGGCACGAAGCATATGTTAGATGTGCTGCGTCGATAAACCGCCCTCATTTAAACACATCTACATCTACATCTACATGGATACCCTGCAAATCACATTTAAGTGCCTGGCAGAGGGTTCATCGAACTACCTTCACAGTTCTCTATTATTCCAATCTCGCATAGCGCACGGAAAGAATGAACACCGATATCTTTCCGTACGAGCTCTGATTTCCCTTATTTTATCGTGGTGATCGTTCCTCCCACGATGTAGGTCGCTGTCAACAGAATATATTCGCATTCGGAGGCGAATGCTGGTGATTGGAATTTCGTGAGAACATTCCGTCACAACAAAAAACGCCTTTCTTTTAATGATGTCCAGCCCAAATCGTGTATCATTTCTGTGACACTTTCACCCGTATTTCGCGATAATACAAAACGTATTGCCCTTCTTTGAACTTTTTCGATGTACTCCGTCAGTCGTATATGGTAAGGATCCCACACCGCGCAGCAGTATTCTAAAACAGGACGCAGATGTGTAGTGTAGGCAGTCTCCTTAGCAGACCTGTTATATTTTCTAAGTGTCGTGCCAATAAAACGTAGTCTTTAGTTAGCCTTCCACACAACGTTTTCTATGTGTAGCTTCCAATTAAAGTTGTTCGTAATTGTAATTCCTAGGTATTTAGTTCACTTTACGGCTTTTAGATTACACTGATTTATCGTGTAACCGAAGTTTAACGAGTTCCTTTTAGCACTCATGTGGATGACCTCACACTTTTCCTTATTTAGGTCAACTGTCACGTTTCACACCATTCAGATATCTTTTCTAAATCGTTTTGGAATTTGTTTTGATCTTCTGATGACTTTATTAGTCGATAAACGATAGCGTCATCTGCAAACAATCTAAGATGGCTGCTCAGATTGTCTCCCAAATCGTTTATACAGATAAGTAACAGCAAAGGACCTCTAACACTACCTTGGGGAACGCCGGAAATCACTTCTGTTTTACTCGATGACTTTCCGTCAGTTACTACGAACTGTGACATCTCTGACAGGAAATCACAAATCCAGTCACATAACTGAGACGATATTCCACAAGCACGCAATTTCACTACGAGCCGCTTGTGTAGTACAGTGTGAAAAGCCTTCCGGAAATCCAGAAATACTGAATCGATCTGAAATGGCTTGCGAATAGCACTCAACACTTCATGTGACTAAAGAGCTAGTTGTGTTTCACAAGAACGACGTTTTCTAAACCCATGTTGACTGTGTGTCAATAGACCGTTTTCTTCGAGGTAATTCATAATGTTAGAACACAATATATGTTCCAAAATCCTGCTGCATATCGGCGTTAATGATATGGTCCTGTAATTTAGTGGATTACTCCTACTAACCTTCTTGAATATTGGTGTGACCTGTGCAACTTTCCAGTCTCTGGGTACGCATCTTTCATCTAGCGAATTCTTGTATATGATTATTAAGTATGGAGCTAATGCATCTGCATACTTTGAAAGGAACCTAATTGGTATACAGTCTGGACCAGAAGACCTGCTTTTATTAAGTGATTTAAGTTACTCATGTTGCCAGCTGTTCTTGATTCGAATTCTGGAATATTTACTTCGTCTTCTTTTGTGAAGGCATTTCGGAAGGCTGTGTTTAGTAACTCTGCTTTGGCAGCACTGTCTTCGATAGTATCTCGACTGCTATCGCGCAGAGAAGGCACTGATTGTTTCCTGCCGCTAACATACCTCACATACAACCAGAATCTCTTTGGAGCTACTTCAGCAATCATCGGAGTTACGCCGTGTTTCGAATGCATAAGCGGAATCATTGCGAACACTGCGTAATGCGGGAACGAAGCTGCGCCTTCCGCGACACACGAATGTAACAAAAGAGGAGTCTTAATACGGAGCGGGGAAGTCGCGATAGTATCTAAAAATGAGGAAGTGGCGGAGGGTGGTTGCCGCCGCGGGGCCTCGCATCGCGATATTGGGTGGCGCGCCGCTTGCCCAGCTCTCGACGCCGGCACTCCAGCGGCAGGCGGCGCTGAAATTGTGGCGCGCGCGACAAATACCGGGCCACTCGGCCGGGCCATCTGTTAATAAAGGCGCGCCTGAGCTGGCAGCAGCGGAGGCCCCCCAACGTACCCCCAGGTGCCAGCTGAGCCTCGTTATGCTAGTTCCGCATGTACCGTCTCCTCATGACAGACTGGGGAGTACCCTGGAAATACGAGTTTACACATAAAAACGCTGTCAGCACTAACGTGCGAAAAGCGCTACAGGACCTTTCTTAAATGTCTACATCTTTGTGAAACTTGAGTTTCTTCGGGTATATACAGGGTGTCGATAGTTCTACATCTACATCTACATCTATACTCCGCAATCCGCCCGATGGTGTGTGGCGAGTACCTCTATCGATTCTCCCTTCTGTTCCAGTCCCGTATTGTTCGTGTAAAGAAATATTGTCGGTACGCCTCTGTGTGGGCTCTAATCTCTCTGATTTTATCCTCATGGTCTCTTCGCGAGATATACGTAGGAGGGAGCAATATACTGCTTGACTCCTCGGCGAAGGTATGTTCTCGAAACTTCAACAAAAGCCCGTACCGAGCTACTGAGCGTCTCTCTTGCAGAGTCTTCCACTGGAATCTATCTGTCATCTCCGTAACGCTTTCGCGATTACTAAATGATCCTGTAACGAAGCGCGCTGCTCTCCGTTGGATCTTCTCTATCTCTTCTATCAACCCTATCTGGTACGGATCCCGCACTGGTGAGCAATATTCAAACAGTGGGTGAACAAGTGTACTGTAACCTACTTCCTTTGTTTTCGAACTGCATTTCCTTAGGATTCTTCCAACGAATCTCAGCCTGGCATCTGCTTTAACGACGATTAATTTTATATGGTCATTCCATTTTAAATCACTCCTAATGCCTGCTCCCAGATAATTTATGGAATTAACTGCTTCCAGTTGCTGACCTGCTATATTATAGCTAAATGATCTTCCTTTCTATGTATTCGCAGCACATTACACAAGTCTACATTGAGATTCAATTGCCATTCCCTGCACCATGCGTCTATTCGTTGCAGCTCCTGCTGCATTTCAGTACATTTTTCCATGATACAACCTCTCGAAATACAACAGCATCATCAGCAAAAAGGCTCAGTGAACTTCCGATGTTATCCACAAGGTCATTTATATATAATGTGAACAGCAACGGTCCTGCGACACTCCCCTGCAGCACAACTGAAATCACTCTTACTTCGGAAGACCTCTCCACTGAGAATGACATGCTGCGTTCTGTTATCTAGGAACTCTTCAATCCAATCACGTACTCTGTGTGAAATCGAACTGCTATCCCATCAGGTCCAGCGGCCTTTCCTCTTTTGAGCGATTTTATTTTTTTTTTATATCCCTCTGTCATCTATTTCGATAACTGCCATTCTGTCATCTCTGCGACAATCTAGAGAAGGAACTACAGTGCAGTCTTCCTCTGTGAAACAGCTTTGGAAAAAGACATTTAGTATTTCGGCCTTTAGTCTGTTATCCTCAGTTTCAGTACCATTTTGGTCACAGAGTGTCTGGACATTTTGTTTTGATCCGCCTACCACTTTGCCCTGAGACCAAAATTTTTTGGCCTTTTCTGCCAAGTCAGTACATAGAACTTTACTTTCGAATTCATTGAACGCCTCTCGGATATCCCCCCTCACACAACATTTCGCTTCGTGTAATTTTTGTTTGTCTGCAGTGCTTTGGCCATGTTTATGTTTACTGTGAAGTTTCCTTTGCTTCCGTAGCAGTTTTCTAACTCGGTTGTTTTACCACATTGGCTCTTTTCCATCCCTTACGATCTTGCTTGGCAGATACTCATCTAATGCATATGGCACGATGGTTTTGAAATTTGTCCACTGATCCTCAACACTATCTGTACTTGAGATAAAACTTTTGTGTTGACCCGTCAAGTACTCTTAAATCTGCTTTTTGTCACTTTTGCAAAACAGAAAATCTTCCTACCTTTTTTAATATTTATATTTACGCCTGAAATCATCGATGATGAAACCGCTTTATGATCGCTGATTCCCTGTTCTGCGTTGACTGTTTCAGAGAGTTCGGGTCTGTTTGTCACCAGAAGGTGTAGTTTGTTATCGCCTCGAGTCGGTTCTCTATTTAACTGCTCAAGGTAGTTTTCAGATAATGCACTTCAAAAAATGTTGAAGTTCCAGTTTCAAAACGATTTACAAAGAGAAACGAGAATGGCGTCAAATATGAACAGAATATTATTGACGCAGGGAGAAACGTAATGGAACAAAAAAAAGTTAAAGAAAATTTGACCAGTAGATGGCGCTGTAAACCTCAGCGTGTTGGGTCTTGCCCACTCGTCTCGTATAGGCTGCATAAGGGATTCTGCGTTCTCGGAATGCCATACAACAATTCGAGGAAATAACATCAGTAGTTTTATTTGTATAAATCAGATTGACAATGCTTGACTTCCACAGGAGCACACCCTGCCATTCTCAAGGCACAACTGGACGGAGGAAGCAATGTGCAGGGGAATTTAATACCTCGGTTCACAGAGGAGAAACAAGGAAGATACCACACACAGAACAAGTGTCAACACAAACAAAGATAACCAACATAAGAAATATCGATAGTGGCTATTAATCAAGAGGTGAGGTAGCACTAATTCTGACTCCCTGTTTTTTGATGAGAGACAGAGCCGGATTCCAAGCAGCATTTAAACAAAATCCACCATCTCTGTTTATAAGGTTGCTGGATAGCTTCCTTAATAACACTATCCCAATAGCTGGACGTGCAAGCCAGAATCTCCGTGTTGTTGTATTCCATAGGATGACCGGTGTCAAGGCAATGTTCTGCAATAGCGGATTTGCTCGGCTGTTGTAAGCGTGTATGACGCTTATGTTCAATACACCGGTTTTCCACAGTCCTGATTGTCTGACCAATATACGGCATGCCACAACTGCAAGGAATACGATAGACACCAGCCTTACGCAAACCAAGATCATCTTTTACGGACGCCAACAGGGCCTTAATCTTAGAAGGTGGTCGAAAAACACATTTCACATATTTCCGCAAAATACGGCCAATCCTGTTGGAAATGCTTCCTGCGTAAGGCAAAAAGACCGTAGACTTGGCTGCCACTTCGTTGCTGTCGTCACTCATCCGTTGCACAGAAGGCGGATAGCGCAACGCACGTTTGTTCTGCCTCTCACTATAACCATTCTGACGAAAGGTGACTTCGAGATGCGATAGCTCAGCTGCCAAACTTTCAGGGTCTGAGATAACGTGGGCCCTGTGAACCAAGGTACGAAGTACTCCTTCACGCTGAGCTGGATGGTGACAACTATCAGCTCGCAGATACAAGTCAGTGTGAGCAGGCTTCCTATAAACGGAATGTCCCAACGTACCATCAGTCTTCCTTTTGACCAACACATCAAGGAAGGGAAGGCATCCATTCTTTTCCACCTCCATAGTGAACTGAATGTTAGGGTGGACTGAATTCAGGTGTTCCAAAAACCGGTTTAAATTCTCACTACCATGAGGCCAAACAACAAAAGTACCGTCTACATATCTGAAAAAACACGCAGGTTTCAAGGTCGCTGACTCCAATGCACGTTCCTCAAAGTCCTCCATAAACAAATTGGCCACAATAGGTGACAACGGGCTTCCCATTGCAATTCCATCAGTCTGTTCTTAGTACAGACCATTGAATAAAATGTAAGTGGAAGTCAGCACATGTCGAAACAAATTTGTTAGCTCGACACCAAACTTAACCTCAATTAGCTGCAACGAGTCAGAGAGAGGAACGCGAGTGAAAAGAGAAACCACGACTAAACTGACTAAAATATCAGAGCCATTCAAACGCAATCCCTGCAGTCGACGTAAGAAATCTGCAGAGTTCTTAATGTGGTGTTCACACCTACCTACTAGTGGGCTCAACAAACTAGCAAGATGTTTAGCTACACGATATGTCGGAGCACCAATATTAGAAACAATAGGCCTCAACGGGACAGCCTCTTTATGGACCTTAGGGAGGCCATATAATCTAGGTGGTACAACACAGTAAGAATTAAGACTCTTGACAGTCTCCTGTGACAAAGAACTTTTCTTCAGGAGGTTATTAATCTTTCTCTCAACACTCTTAGTAACGTCAGCACCGATTTTGCTATACGCCGAATCAGATAGTAGTCAATGCATCTTTTGAATGTAATCGTGCTTTTTCAACAAAACCGTGGCATTTCCCTTGTCCGCAGGTAAAATAACAATATCAGGATCCATTCTGAGTGAACGTAAAGCAGCCGCCTCAGCTGCTGTAATGTTACACTTGGGTGGACGGGCCCCAGTCAACACGCGACTAGCTTCCCTCCTGACCTCTTCCGCAGCCTCGGAAGGTAGTTTATAAACAGCCTGTTCGATAGAATTAATAGAATCAACGACTGGCAGACTCTTAGGCGTCGATGCGAAATTCAAACCTTTCCCCAGCACAGACAAAGCTGCGTCGTCAAACGTTTTCTCCGTGAGATTCATCACAGAACGTCGAGAATTAAAATTAGAATTAGACACTGAGCCAAGGAAACGTTCAAACTTCGCCGAATGACGAGCTGTTACAGATTTAAATTCCCTAAACTGTCCACTAACGTCCGTATACTGAGCCGATCTGAGCAGCCAAGGTTTTTTTTTTGTTTTTTTTTAAATGGACTTGTAGTCCGGGGTGATATGTTACAATACAGCATCACCGGTCTATTGCGGTCTAACTGTGTTGGTGAAGCAGTAAATTTCCACAGGGCAGTGACTGCGTCACTGCAATTCACTTTGGAGGTGTGGCGGTGGGACTTGTAGTCCCGTACCACCCTCTGACGGTGATAGTATTACATGAGTCAGGCAGAAAATTTTGCTTATCATGGGCAGGTGAAGGTTAGGCGGTGGGACTCTTAGTCCCGTACCGTCGGTGGTGAGCCAAGGTGGCAGGAGCGGCGCTTATATTCACTTCGGCTTGCGGGCGCTCCAGTCGTGGCACGGTCCAAATCAGCGCACCATTGGCTGACTTAGTTTCACCGCCTTCTCTGGTCTTGCGTTCTTCGTCTTCGTTCCGGCGCTCGTGGTTACGCCAGAACACAGCATATGCCACACCAGCAGACGCGCAAAACATAGCTGTTCATCAGTTTGCATCCGAGACGCGCGACATGACTGTGCTGCTGGTAAAGCTCTTTCAAAAGAACGGTGACTGTCCGCCAGTACCCCTGCATAAGTTCCGGACCCTCGAGCGTATGAAGAAAGGCATTGGTCCGAGGTCTGCTAAGGATCTGGAGAAAACGATTACAAACTTCTAAAAGGCAGCCTCTTTTGAAGTGCAATGTTGCAGAGAGAGGAAAGCAGTTGATACGACGTCTGTCGAAGATGTGGCCACAGCACTGCAGGAGGGGTCGAGCGATTGTGTGCAAACATGCAGTGCACGGGGAACTACCCGAACACTGGACATGCCTGCGAGCACAGTGCATAAAATCCTACAGAAACTTCCCACATTATCGATACAAAATCACCCATGTGCAGAAGTTTCTTCCTGCTCACCTCCCGGAAAGGCACTTTTCTTGCTCGCATGGAAGTGGACAGTGAATGGCCGTGTAACATTCTGTGGACTGACGAAGCCCATTTGCATCTCCAAGGATACGACAATACGCAACATAGCTGAATATGGGTAACGGAAAATCCGCACGCACATCGATGGGTACCACTTCATTCTGCAAAGGTGACTGTGTTGTGCGGGTTGGCAGCATAGTTTATCGTAGGATCGTATTTTTTCGAGGAGTTTAGTCCTGCGGGTCTTGTTACCTGTACCGCCAATGTTAAACGCTGTGAGAGTCTTTGGCGTGCCAACGTCATTCCAATCCTTGAACAGCGTGGATGTGTGAATAGGATCTTTTTTACGCAACATGGCGCTCCTCCACAGATTGCACAGCCAATGAAGCGGCCAGTTACAGACGAATTTCAGAAATACTAGAATTCTAAGCCGTCAATCCCCTACAGCCTGGCTGCCCTGGTCACCTGCCTTAAGCCACGTGACTTTTGGCTGTGGGGTTATCTGAAAGAAGTGTTCAGTACTCCAATTACGAACGTCGCTGAACTGAAGGCCCGCATTGCACAACGCATTCTGAACGTGACCCCTGAGACACCCGACCTGTTGTGGAATATACTGTTTCTCGAGTTCAACTTGTAATAGAAAACGGTGGACAGCATTCTGAACACACCTTGCGCCAGTCTCACGACAATCAGCATCCGACGTCATCTTCGTCTGTATGCGGTTTCCGGCCTCAGGACGATTAGAACCGATTTTTCGCATCCGATGTGGTACGATCTCGCCTTGGTGGACGGGCTTAACTAAGTAACAGTGCCACAACTGTTGAAAGCCGAAGTTTTGCAGTCATGTACTTTGAACAGCACGGATGGTGTAATTACAACTCAAACTATAACTATCGTACTGTGATTGATCTCTCATTTATAGCCCTCTTATTTACGTTAAGACGCTTACAGCGCCATCTGTTTGTAAAATGTCGTCAATTTTTTTTGGTTCCATGACGTTTGCCCCTTCGTCAATAATATACTGTTCAAATTTCACGTGAATCTAAACAGTGGTTCTCTTTCCACTGGTCCCGGCGGAGGTTCGAGTCCTCCCTTGGGCATGAGTGTGTGTGTTTGTCCTTAGGATAATTTAGATTAAGTAGTGTGTAAGCTTAGGGACTGATGACCTTAGCAGTTAACTCCCATAAGATTTCACACACATTTGAACATTTTTTTCTCTTTCCACAGCTTTTGGAAACTTGAACTTTAAATATGGACACCTTGTAAAATGTTGAAATAATTTACGGGAATGCAGACAAGTGACATCTCTGACAACCGCCGATGTTTTGGCAAGTCCGCATATTGTCATTTTAAAGGCATTTATGCAGCGATACAGCGCTGTGCAAGGAAATTTATGACTTATGTTTGCAGGACAATTGTCGGAAGACAAAACACACACACACACCATAAACACTAGCACCATCACGCAATTAAGGATGACAAATTTCAGGAGTTATCCATTTTTGAAATTAGTACCTCTATGCCTCTGTTGATTGAACATGGAGAGAGCAGGAATCGAAATATAATTTAAACAAAAACCTCTATTTATACATCTACGTGATTACTCTGCTATTCACAATAAAGTGCCTGGTTCAATGGACCACCTTCAAGCTGTCTCTCTACCGTTCCACTCCCGAACGGCACGCGGGAAAACCGAGCACTTAAATTTTTCTGTGAGAGCCCTGATTTCTCTTATATTATCGTGATGATCATTTTTTCCTATGTAGGTGGGCGCCAACAGATTTTTTTTCGTAATCGGAGGAGAAACTGGTGATTGAAATTTCATGGGAAGATCGCGTCGCAACGAAAAACACCTTTGTTTTAATGATTGCCACTCCAATTCACGTATCATGTTTGTGGCACTATCTCCCCTACTTCGCGATAATACAAAACGAGCTGCCCTTCCTTGTACTTTTTCGATAGCTTCCGTCAGTCCCACCTGGTGCGGATCCCATACCGCACAACAATACTCCAGAATAGGGTGGACGAGCGTGGTGTAAACAATCTCTTTAGTAGACCTGTTGCACGTCCTAAGTGTTCTGCCAATGAATCGCAGTCATTGGTTTGCTTTACCCTAAACACTATCTATGTGCTCCTTCCAATTTAGTTATTTGTAATTCTAATCCCTAAGTATTTAGTTGAATTTACAGTCTTAAGATTTTTGTGACTTATCGCGTAATCGATATTTAGCGTATCCTAGTCATGTGAATAATATCATTCTTTTGTTTATTCAGGGTCAATTGCCACTTTTCGCAACGTACAGATATCTCATCTAAACCATTTTGCAATTCGTTTTGGTCATCTGATGACTTTACAAGACGGTAAATGACAGCATCGTCTACAAACAATCTAAGACGACTACTGAGATTGTATCCTATGTCGTTAATATAGATCAGGAACAATAGATGTCCTATAACTCTTCCTTGGGGAACGCCAGATATTATTTCCGTTTTACTCGATGAGTAAAGGTCACTTGCTAACGGAATTTCAACTGCTTCCTTAATTACACGAGCTCAATAGCTAAAACTGCATGCCAAAATCTCCGCGTTGTTATTTTCCATAGGATGACCGGTGCCAGTGCTGTGTTCTGGAATAGCAGATGTGCTCGGCTGTTGTATGCTCAGTTCACCGGTCCTCCGCGGTCCTGGTATGAAGACGACACTTTAGCTCTTTGGCCTCATGGAAGTGTGGTGGCGCTAGGGTTCACACTGTGTACGGGTTGCCTTTCGGCATGTGCTCTGCTTACCGAGACTTTAAATTTTCTTTCGCAGTGCTCTCTCATTGTATTTATGTCTATTTATGCCTTGAAAACAACCTATCGAAATTCCGGAGGATATCAAAGACTTAAAGACTTAAGAAGGGAAAGCAGAAAGGTGGAAGGAGTATATAGAGGGTCTATACAAGGGCGATGCACTTGAGGACAATATTATGGAAATGGAAGAGGATGTAGATGAAGATAAAATGGGAGATACGATACTGCGTGAAGAGTTTGACATAGCACTGAAAGACCTGAGTCGAAACAAGGCCCCGGGAGTAGACAACATTCCATTGGAACTACTGACGGCCTTGGGAGAGCCAGTCCTGACAAAACTCTACCATCTGGTGAGCAAGATGTATGAAACAGGCGAAATACCCTCAGACTTCAAGAAGAATATAATAATTCCAATCCCAAAGAAAGCAGGTGTTGACAGATGTGAGAATTACCGAACAATCAGTTTAATAAGCCACAGCTGCAAAATACTAACACGAATTCTTTACAGACGAATGGAAAAACTAGTAGAAGCCGACCTCGGGGAAGATCAGTTTGGATTCCGTAGAAATACTGGAACACGTGAGGCAATACTGACCTTACGACTTATCTTAGAAGAAAGATTAAGGAAAGGCAAACCTACGTTTCTAGCATTTGTAGACTTAGAGAAAGCTTTTGACAATGTTGACTGGAATACTCTCTTTCAAATTCTAAAGGTGGCAGGGGTAAAATACAGGGAGCGATAGGCTATTTACAATTTGTACAGAAACCAGATGGCAGTTATAAGAGTCGAGGGACATGAAAGGGAAGCAGTGGTTGGGAAAGGAGTAAGACAGGGTTGTAGCCTCTCCCCGATGTTATTCAATCTGTATATTGAACAAGCAGTAAAGGAAACAAAAGAGAAATTCGGAATAGGTATTAAAATTCATGGAGAAGAAGTAAAAACTTTGAGGTTCGCCGATGACATTGTAATTCTGTCAGAGACAGCAAAGGACTTGGAAGAGCAGTTGAACGGAATGGATGGTGTCTTGAAGGGAGGATATAAGATGAACATCAAGAAAAACAAAACGAGAATAATGGAATGTAGTCGAATTAAGTTGGGTGATGTTGAGGGTATTAGATTAGGAAATGAGACACTTAAAGTAGTAAAGGAGTTTTGCTATTTGGGGAGCAAAATAACTGACGATGGTCGAAGTAGAGAGGATATAAAATGTAGACTGGCAATGGCAAGGAAAGCGTTTCTGAAGAAGAGAAATTTGTTAACATCGAGTATAGGTTTAAGAGTCAGGAAGTCATTTCTGAAAGTATTTGTATGGAGTGTAGCCATGTATGGAAGTGAAACATGGACGGTAAATAGTTTGGACAAGAAGAGAATAGAAGCTTTCGAAATGTGGTGCTACAGAAGAATGCTGAAGATTAGATGGGTAGATCACATAACTAATGAGGAAGTATTGAATAGGATTGGGGAGAAGAGAAGTTTGTGGCACAACTTGACCAGAAGAAGGGATCGGTTGGTAGGACATATTCTGAGGCATCAAGGGATCACCAATTTAGTATTGGAGGTCAGCGTGGAGGGTAAAAATCGTAGGGGGAGACCAAGAGATGAATACATTAAGCAGATTCAGAAGGATATAGGTTGCAGTAGGTACTGGGAGATGAAGAAGCTTGCACAGGATAGAGTAGCATGGAGAGCTGCATCAAACCAGTCTCAGGACTGAAGACCACAACAACAACAACAACATCAAAGACTTCACCCGGCTACAGAGCCTTAAGTTGGTTAAACGTCTGTATATTCGTTGCACAATACGCTTTAGACACGTACACTGCTCGCTACTAAATTTACATTACCAGGAAGGTTGGTTGGTTTATTCAGGGGAGGGGAGGGGAGCAGACAGAGAGATCATCGGTCTCATCGGGTTTGGGAAGGAAGTCGGCCGTGACCTTTCAAAGGAAACATTCCGTCATTTGTCTGAAGCGATTTCGAGACAATCACGCAAAACCTGAATCAGGAAGGCCGGACGCGGGTTTGAACCCTCGTCGCCCGAATGCGGGTCCAGCGTGCTAACCACTGCGCCCGGTGCACCAGGAAGACGGCATGCAATAAATGTCGAATTGTCATGCCGTGTAGTTTATATTTCGATACGCACGTAATTAGTTACACACCACAAAACAGGTAGGAGCAACGCCATATATATAGGGAAAGATAACGCGGCGTGTTTCTCGTTCAGATACCCCATATGAATGTTGTTTGTTTGTGAGGAGTCGTGTTATGCCTCGTGTAAGAAGGAGAAACGTCTATCAGCATTTGTTGCAACTCGACAGCGATACTATTGTGGCCTGTCCAGACCGCATGCGGATATGGAATCAATGGCTTCAGGAGAACCATACTCAACACCAAGAACGATCTCAACGGCCACAAGCGATTAGCGCTCGAGAGGACAGACATGTTACTGTTTGCTCTCCTGTCCAGCTTCCTACAACTGCATCACGTACCATGAGACAGGAATGGGCATGTTCACAACAAGGTGCGCGTCGACACAGGCAGTGTCCCGACGTCTGTAGCAGCAGGTGCTCTCGTTATGGCGACGAGTGTTGCAGATTCCGTTGACACGGCTGTAGGGAGAACACGACGAGTGTGGTGCACCCAGCGCCAACACTGAAGACAAGAGTGGCGGCACTTCTTCTTTTCAGACGAATCCCTCATCTGTGTACAGCAGCGCAATGAGCGTATCCGTGTCAGAGGCTTAAATGGTACGGGATGCCGTTCAGTACATTTCACGATCACGCCGGTACGTTGGACAGTAGGCGTTATGTTACGACATGTTAAGGGTGTGTGCTATCTTCGAGGTCCTCCTGACGTTATCTTTCAACGAGATAACACAGGACCTCATGTTGCCCTTGCCGTCTTGTTCTACGTAGATAGACATGGATTACCAAGAGGCTGGTACGCCACCATTCGCCAGCCATACGTTTTATGGACTCTGGCGCGGAGATGAAGCGGCGTGAAATGACGTAGCAACATAGATCACCCAAGACCATTTCAACTCGGCGAACAGCCAACCGATGATGCTGCCAGTAATGTCAGCTTTGTGTACCATATTTTTCACCCTCTTTACCCGCAAAACAGCTACCAATGTAATCGTCTGTCGTTCCTTCTATTGTGCATACGCACAGTAACTAGAATTTCATTATTTTCTATTCTTCCTGGCACTGCAATTTTAAGAACCTGCTATGTAAATGATAGAGCAGAGGATTAAAGATGGAATATTTTGAGCAAATTGACGACACCTCCATGAGTAGTCGTTTCTCTACTCTGACAGCTATCATTTTTTTGGAAGATTTTGAGGAGAGGGCACTTGATTCGCCAGAACTTAAACCAAAAGTCTTCTGGCGATATGTGTATGGTACTTTCGTAGTGTGGCTCGGGCGGTAAAGAACTGTCACGTTTTTACAGAATCTGATTTCTGTCTGCAAGAACATCTAATTTACGATGGAAGTGGGTAGGGGCGGCTGTCTACCATTTCTGGATGTCTGGGTCAGATGGAAAGTGGATGGATCATTGCATCATTCCGTTTACAGTAAGCCCTCACATACAGTCGTGTATTATTTGCGCGGGTCAAGCTGCCACTACCCATCACAAACTATAGGCGTCCCTCGAGCAATGATGCACCGGGCACATGTTGTGTTTGATGGAGACAGCCTTGTAAAGGAGCTGAAACGCCATCAAACAGTGTTCAAACATAACGGATGTTCTCCACATCAGATCAGCACAGATTCAAGGAAGAAGAAACGTGACCACCCACAAGATCAGGAAGAGAAGGTGCGGTTCAAGTCGAGGGAAACTTCCACTTCGTCGCTAATATTTCGTAGAACATACGCAGAATCTTAAGAAACCATTACGTCAAACTAATCCTACGCCCGCCTACAAAGACGTGAGCTCTTCTCGGTTCGGCAAAGGACGATCTGGGATTGCGGAAGTTTGGAATCTACAAAAAACACCTTGCCAACATGGCAAAATCTACATTGGCCAAACAATGCGCACAGCGCATGATACATGCGATGAACATGATCGTCATACTCATCTTTCACAGCCCAATAAGTCAGTCATAGCCGAGCATTGTATCTCCACAGGACATTCCATGGATTACTCTGCCACGAAAATCTTTGCCTCGGCGGGATCCGTCTGGGATTCAGTTACAATGAAGCGCCAGAGAAATTGGTATAGACATGCGTATTCAAATACAGAGATATGTAAACAGGCAGGATACGGCGCTGCGGTCGGCAACGCCTATGTAAGATAACAAGTGTCTGGCCCAGTTGTTAGATAGTTCACTGCTGCTACAATGGCAGATTATCAAGACATAAGTTGGAACATGGTGTTATAGTCGGCGCACGAGTGATGGGACACAGCATCTCCGAGGTAACAACAAAGTGGAGATTTTTCCGTACGACCATTTCAAGAGTGTACCATATCAGAAATCCGGTAAAACATCAAATCTCCGAATCGTTGCGGCCCGAAAAAGATCCTGCAAGAACGGTACCAACGACGACTGAAGAGAATCGTTCAACGTGACAGGAGTGCAACCCTTCCACAAATTGCTGCAGATTTCAATGCTGGGCCATCAAAGAGTGTCAGCATGTGAACCATTCAACGAAACATCATCGATATGGACTTTCGGAGCTGAAGGCCCAGTCGTGAACCCTTGATGACTGCGCGACATAAATCTGTACACCTCACGTGCGTCCGTCAACACCGACATTGGACTGTTGACGACTGGAAACATGTTGCCTGGTCGGACGAGTCTCGTTTCAAATTGTATAGAGCGGATGGACGTGTACCGTTATGGAGACAACCTCATGACTCCAAGGACCCTACATGTCAGAAGGTGACTTTTCGAGCTGGTGGTGCTCTGTACTGGTGTGGGGCGTGTGCAGTTGGAGCGATATCGGACCCCTGATACGTCTAGATACGACTCTCATAGGTGACACATACGTAAGCATCCTGTCTGATCACCTGGATCCATTCATGTCCATTGTGCATTTCGACGGACTCGGGCAATTCCAGCAGGACAATGTGACACCCCACACGTCCAGAATTGCTAGAGAGTCGCTCCAGGAACACTTTTCTGAGTTTAAACACTTCCGCTGGCCACCAAACTCCGCAGACATGAACATTATTGAGCACATCTGGGATGCCTTGCAACATGCTGTTCAGAAGAGATCTCTGCCCCCCCTCCCCCCCCCCCCCCGCCTACCCGATATTCTTACGGATTTATGGACAGCCCTGCAGGATTCATAGTGTCAATTCCCTCCAGCACTACTTCAGACATTAGTCGAGTCTATGCTACGTCGTGTTGCGGCACTTCTGCGTTCTCGCGGTGGCCCTACGCGATATTAGGCAGGTGTACTAGTTTCTTTGACTCTTCAGTTTATAAAGAAATCGGATGCAAATACAATTAGCGCAAGATCTTATTAATCGTGATGGGGGTTTCAACTGGATGAGGCGTGATTTCTTTAACTTCTTCAGAATGAAAACATTTTGTGACCAGTGGCACGTCCAGCAGCATTTAATTTTATTATTTTTTACATCTGAATTTTAGTTCCTCGAGTACGCATCCCAATAGATAGTATCACATTGCGCATGCGCCTACGCTCCATAGATGGAGCATTATCCGAAGACAGCGCGTCAACTCAACAGATATCATTGAAGTAGAGGTTGCTTTTGAGCAAGCCAGTTTTTGGTATAAAGGTAGCGATATGAACTAACAATCTCCAGTGCAAAACACTCACCTGAAGACGGCTAAATGGTTGTCAGCCGAAATATCGTGGCAAGAATTCGATATTATCGGACTGCAATCGCGAAAGTTCATGAAATATGGTAGAGACTGGATAATAACATAAATCCAAAGATTTTTCTAGAACATGACCCACTACGAGAACAAAATGTAGGAAGATTATCACCAGATGTGAGTACAGTTTCCCCTGAGAAGGAACGAACCTGTATACCTGGTGATAAAACAGTTCTGGACATGTTCCATGGCCATTTTTCGTAGACACAGGGGTTCACTGTAATAAAGGTGATGAACTAAGCAAAGTCAAAAAAGCAATTAAATTTTACGGTGCGTTCACATTTAACATTCGTTTGAACACAAGTTTGCAGGCTTCATACCGGCTAGGCGGCATTCAGTTCAGAGGCACAGTTAGATATACGGCTGCATGAGTCTCTTGTCGCTATGTCAGAAGACAGAAGCTCCGGGAGATGTGAAGTGGTCGGTGAACGGCGGAAGAACATGTGGAGAGGGGTTGGTGGAAGGGGAGGCCGCTGTACGAGAAGAGAGCAGCGCCCGCCGCCTTCCGCTCCCATATTGAATGGCGGGGCCCCTCATTAATATGCATAAATTGACACTGCGGCCGGGGCGCATGCTAATGCCTGCAGAGTGACTGCTGTTTGCTCCCTCCCCCACCCCACCCCTCTGTTTGTAGTTTTGCGTCGCGGTGGTCCCGACGGCTCGCTTTACGGGGCGGGCAGGTGCTTGCCCGCGCTACGTCGCAGGACGCCGAAAGCCAGAGAGTGGTAACTCGGCGACCTGAGGCTACAGTGAGCCAGCTAACGGTGTGTGGCAAAGAGTACCTTGTACCATCGTCGGATCTCTCACTCCTCCCCTTCTTACTGCTTTAATTCTGTCTACAATTCCCTCTATGATGCCTATAACTGTAGTTCTGTGCCTGTGATTCTTCCATGACTTGTACACAAAAGGAGCGCAACTTATTGTGTAAGAGTCCTGTGGAAACAAACGTAGTGCAGTAATCGAACCGGATTTTTTAATTCGGTGAGGGGTCTTATGTACTAGTACATTAAGTGTGCGTAGTTTCTTGAAACAGACGTCATGTCTGGCGTTTAGTGGCCAATACAGCCATTTACACTTCTACATTTACATCCATACTCCGCAAGCCATCTGGCGGTGCGTGGCCAAGGGTACCTTGAGTACCTCTATCGGTTCTCCCTTCTATTCTAGTCTCTTATTGTTCGTGGAAAGAAAGATTGTCGGTATGCCTCTGTGTGGGCTCTAATCTCTCTGATTTTATCCTCATGGTCTCTTTGCGAGATATACGTAGGAGGGAGCAATATACTGCTTGATTCCTCGGTGGAGGTATCAGTGGCGGCTCGTGACCAAAGAAGATGGTGGTTCACTTTGCTCACGAAGGAAAACACCAACTAAAGAGAGAAAATCAGTACACTCCTCATGTTTTTGTAATGCATGATATAAACAGACCGCTCGCTCGTGTCACTCCTGCATCTACTCATAATAAAACCAAAAGGTGTACACAGAAAAAAGTATTACTTTTACAGAATAAAAGAAATCAACTGCAGCACTATGTACTCAGAAAGTGGTAGGCATGCCTTACTAACCTTTCTCAGCAGGACTGGTGTTAACGCCGTTCGAATTTACCTCTGAATTTAGATGTGGTGGTGATCACTTGTGCAGGAACTCTATTCTTCTTTCCTTCATATTTGCAAATCTTTCAATCACTCTTTGATTGAAGTCTGCAATTCCTAAAACGAGGTATCGTTCAATAGAGGGCATCGCCAGTGCTGATAGTCTTTCTTGGTACATAGTATTCCGCAAGAAGGTTGTGATGCGTTTCGGAGAAGAAAAACAACGTTCTGCTTCTGATGTGGTCGTTGTAATTGTAATTATCGCTTTCAGGAGCTTCACATATTCCACATATTCGCTCAGTTTATCACAAAGATTATTGTCTGTTACGTAATCCAGACAGCTCAAAACTCCACACATGCTTTTGAACTCCTCTCTTCCATAAATAACAGAGAGTTCTGTTCGAAGTTTATTTGCTTCCAAAAAAGAGTAGCATTCAGTAGCAGCTCTGAAAGATGTTTCTGGGAAACTGGAAGAGTAAGTAGCGAATTTCTCTGATAGAAAGAGAGAGGCTGCAACTAGTTGTCCAGTGAACTTGAATCTTCCGTTTGCCACGTAACTTAAGACATCACATGCTTCTTTTGCCTCCAACAGTAAATTACACATCGCTGCGCCATGTTCCGTTCTCCCTCTTTTATTGTACTCGTGTAAACCTGTTGAATTTTCACTCACTCCTTCCCTAACGTTCGCAATTTCACGCTCAATAGCTGTCACCTGATTTTGTGCGTAAGTTGGGTCAATATCCCTTTTTTGTAGCTGGTTATACAAAATATGCACATGGATCATTATTTTATGAAAAAATGAAAGCCAAAAAATGAACTTTTCATCCTTCAAAATTGTTACTAAGCCACAGGCTTGCAGAATCGTGTTCTCATTGCAGTTTTTTCCCCTGGCTCATATTATTCATGCACGTGATAATATCTTCCTTATATTCGAAACGGTATTGACGTTCCTTGACTGAAAATTCCAACGAGTAGGCACTGAACGTGGCAGTCGTTTTCGTACTGTCTCGTCGAGAACTGCTGTTCTTTGAGGAGATGCTGAAAAGAAGTTGCAAAGTCCCTGAAGTTGAGTGAAGAATATTCGTACATTTTTATTAATGGAAGCGGCTTTAAGCATAATGAGAATCAACTGGTCGGCATAACAATGAATGTATGAAGCATTGGGAAACTTTTCTTTAACAAGAGCCTGCAGCCCACGTGACGAACCACTCATACTGCTGCACCATCATATGTTTGCGCTGTTAGCTTATGTGAACAATTCCCCAAATGATTATCTTTCTGTTAGATGATGGACACCATCATATGTTTGCGCTGTTAGTTTATGTGGACAATTCCTCAAATGATTATTTATCTGTTAGATTATGGACGTTGCCACAGACTGGGCATGATGGTTTTGTGGTGTTATGAAGTACCAAAATCTTTCAACTAGTTTTCCGTTAAGGATATACCTATGTACTATAACCATCTGGAAAACACAGGCTACGTCACTGTTTTCGTCAGCTATTACGGCCAAAAACTTAGCACCCTTAATTTCCTTTCTAATTTCCTCTTGGCAGACTTGAAGCATGCACTGGAGGAGTTCATTCTGGATGGTTTTTGAGGTTCCTTTGAAAACTGTAGCTTTCTCTAAATGCTATTTTAATACAGAGTCTAATTCCGCACTAAAATTAATCAAGGAACGAAAAACACCAGGATTGGAAGATGATTCAGTCTCATCATGTCCTCTAAGGGCAAGTTCCAAAGTACCACAGAAATGAATACAGTTAATAATTAAATTCATTATGTACCTATTATCGATAACTTTTTAGTTGTGTAATCCCACGGACCTTCTGCACCCAATGTCTAATTGGCTAGCTATATTTACATTGCCTAGACTTTCCATATTCAGATCGTTATTTACATGAACTGAAAAAAGTGCGTGTTTTCTAATTTTGTCATGGAGGTGTTGAATATCACAGACTCCGTGTTTAGACCATGAAAGATCTCCTCTAAATAATAAACAAGGAAAACAAAATAAGGCATTTTTCATGTCACAACCATACAGTCATTCATGCTTGTTGTACAGTTCAGAGTTAAATTTCCTATTGAATTGGCGACTTTTCGTTTTAACGGTCTGCGAAATTGTTAAAGCAAGAGTCGGCGTACCTAGCCTCTTGATTTCTAATTTTCTTCAAACTTCCATGAACTGAAGTGTTCAGAGAGCAATGAAATTACCTGATTCATTATTTCACGTATTCACTTGTTATTTGAGCCTCAAAATTCACTGTAGCACACGCTAAAATGACTAACACAACGCATAGGAAATAGCTAGTTCGCTCGCAGCTACACCTGAACTGGTAAGGTGACGCGAGAATCCCACTTTGTTCGAAGATCCGATAGTTCCGTTTCTCTTCGGAAGAGTTCGGGCCCTCTTCCTGCGGCTGTCAGGGTGGCACGGGTGAGGTTTTTATACACACAAGGCCCGCATACGAGTACATTGTTGCCAAGCGTTGCCCCCGCACCCCGCACGCCCTCTGAGACACCCAAGTCCGCGTTTGCAGCCACAGTGCAAACCCACTGTCGCTGTCGGCACGTTGCGTCCAACTCCGCTGCGTTTGGCGTTTGGACACCGGGCATTTCAAAAGAGATAAACGTTGTGCTACTCCTCCACTAGTATAGAACGCTCAGAAGGCAAACACAGTTGAACAAAATTATTCCTTGGGGGTAGCACAAACCTACAACTTATACAGGAGCCGCCCCTAGAAGGTATGTTCTCGAAACCTCAACAAAAGCCCGTATCGAGCTACTGAGCGTCTCTCCTGCAGAGTCTTCCACTGGAGTTTATCTATCATCTCCGTAATGCTTTCGCGATTACTAAATGTTCTTGTAACGAAGCGCGCTGCTCTCCTTTGGATCTTCTCTATCTCTTCTATCAACCCTGTCTGGTACGAGTCCCACACTGTTGAGCAGTATTCAAGCAGTGGGCGAACAAGTGTACTGTAACCTACTTCTTTTGTTTTCGGATTGCATTTCCTTAGGATTCTTCCAATGAATCTCAGTCTGGCATCTGCTTTACCGACGATTAATTTTATATGGTCATTCCATTTTAAATCACTCCTAATGCATACTCCCAGATAATTTATGGAATTAACTGCTTCCAGTTGCTACCTGCCATATTGTAGCTAAATGATAAAGGATCTTCCTTTCTATGTATTCGCAGCACATTACACTTGTCTACATTGAGATTCAATTGCCATTCTCTGCACCATGCGTCAATTCGTTGCAGATCCTCCTGCATTTCAGTACAATTTTCCATTGTTACAACCTCTTGATATACCAGTACTACAGCATCATCCGCAAAAAGCCTCAGTGAACTTCCGATGTTATCCACAAGATCATTTATATATAACGTGAATATCAACGGTCCTACGACACTCCCCTGCGGCACACCTGAAATCACTCTTACATCGGAATACTTCTCTCCATTGAGAATGACATGCTGCGTTCTGTTATCTAGGAACTCTTCAATCCAATCACACAATTGGTCTGATAGTCCATATGCTCATACTTTGTTCTTTAAACGACTGTGGCCAACTGTATCAAACGCCTTGCGGAAGTCAAGAAACACGGCATCTACCTGGGAACCCGTGTCTATGGCCCTCTGAGTCTTGTGGACGAATAGCGTGACCTGGGTTTCACACGATCGTCTTTTTCGAAACTCATGCTGATTCCTACAGAGTAGATTTCTAGTCTCCAGAAAAGTCATTATACTCGAACATAATACATGTTCCAAAATTCTGCAACTGATCGACGTTAGAGATCACTTGCTTCCTATGTAGACATCCATTTCTATGAGACTACATTTTTCGTAAGGAGAGCGTAGACTGGTTTTGGGGAAGATCATCAGAGCACGCCGGATCTGTTTGCAGAAGTGGTGCACTGACTAAATGGACTTGGTGTCAAACACGTAAGTGTGGTCGGAAGAGAACCGCCTACAACCAAAAATAGTTGCTGTTATGAGGTCGCTTGCTTGTAAGCAGCAACTATACAGCTTTGGCACAAAGCCAAATAGGGTTAGTCAACGACTACGTCAAACAATAGATTACCAACAACTTACAGTGATTTATTAATAGAAAATTTTCCAATACTTGATAAGTGGCATGTCATTTTGATTTTTGTAAGTTATCTATGTGCACATCAGAGAGAGAGAGAGAGAGAGTAAGTTACTGTTAAACAAACTTTGGTCTTGTTATGGCACAGTCTTTACCTTTGCGCAGTCTGATGCATTCTTAGCTCAAGTGTGGTGTGGTAGGTGATGGACGTATCAGTGTGCTATGTTGACTTGTGATTGTATCTGTTAGATTAAGAAAGGTCCATTGTAGAGGACAGCAAGGCTGAACATGATATTACATTTTGGAAAGCAAAGAGAGTATAAACTTTGACACGTTATTATTTCTGAAGAGAAGTAGTTTGGGGTGAGACAGTAGCAATGCGCAGCAATTTTTTTTTTATAATAATTATTGTCAGCTAGTTCACTTGCTCAGAGCTGAGAGAAAGACCGCCCCACTTCCCTGAGTCATGTATTAAGATATCAACTGATTTTTATATAAATTTTCTGTCAAAATTGTACCCTTTTCAAATCATTGTACACTATGTTAAGCATAGTAATGTTCAGATTAATGTTATGAGCGAAGAGCACGTAAAATTTTACTCCTTTTTTTTAAATATACTTCATTCTAAAATCGTTGCCTTGGAATGTCATTTCATAGGAATAGTTACTCTCCCCATTCCACTGTTTAAAGAAGGCGTATTACTACATTGCACCATGTGGTATGCAACAGTGTGAATATTTATTTAGATAGATAGATAGATAGATAGATAGATACATTCAGCGATCACAGGCCCTGCATACCATGCGCTACTTCCACAAACTGCCTCCTTTCCTTGCTGTTTTGTGCCCGGTTCCTCCAGGTGTCTTCAATTCCCAGAGCTGCTACACCCTTCGCCAGATCGTCCATTCAGCGCTGCCTTGGTCGTTTGGTTTTTGGTTTCCCCGCTAGTGTCATCTTTGCCTGTCTTCCATCTGGCATATGGGCTATATGGCCTACCCATTGTATTCTTTTGCTCTTTATCTTCTGTAGGATAGCTGGTTGTCGCATCAGAAGGTAGATTTCCTCCTCCTCCATTCTCCATTATCTGAAACTTGTCCCCATATCTTCCTCATTACTCTTCTTTCAAATATTAATAGTTTTTCCCTTTCTCGCTTAGTCTTGCTCTATGTTTCTGAACCGTGCATTACTGCTGGGTTTATCACTGTGTTGTAGATTTTCATCTTCGTGTTCACTGAGATCGATTTAAAGCCAAGCGTCTCTCTGAGGGTATGCATGCATTTCGTTCCCGCTGCTATTCTTTACTTGATGTCCATTTTTACGTTGTTGTCCGTGGTAAACCACGATCCCAAGTATTTGAACTGGTCTAATCTATCTCAAGAAATTCTACCCCCTCTTGTCTTCTTCCTAATTGCATGAACTCTGTTTTGTCTCGATTCACTTTGAGCCCTAACTTCTGTGCATAGTTGTCCATCTTCTGGTACATTTCTTTCAACTCGTGCTTTGATTCACTTAATAGTACTATGTCATCTTCATATGCGAGACAATTGAAGTTACCGTCCATCTCTACTCCAGCCCACTCCGGTTGCCTCACTCTTTTATTACTTTCTCTAAGATGACATTGAACAGAACACATGAGAGAGCATCCCCTTGTCTGAGGCCTGTCTCAATCTCGAATGTTTTTGATGTGGCTCCTTGGAAACGTATTCCTGCCTTTGACCCTTCCATACAAGCTTCACTAGCTTCAAAAGGATCCTGAAGTTTATTTATTTAGAATTATAAATCTAGTTAGCCACCGCCTCCTTGCTGTTTGCTGTTGTGCGTCCAAGAAATCTCCAACTGTGTTGTCAAACTGCGAGGTAAGTGGAAATTTCGATTAGGACCAGATAATTGTCTTACCTCAGTTGCATTTAATATAAAAAAAAGCTGTATCGAGACCAGCTACAGTTCTGTTCAAATTAGGTTCTGCTTAGTCAAAGGTTAGCACAGGAGTTTAAGTTGGCTAACAGTTTGTCAGTACATAGTTTTGGTAATACGTAGACTTTCTATAGAGTGGGAGGTAAATTTTGGCTACATTTTATACAGAAACATGCGTGGCAATATATTTCCAATTTTCACTTGCACTTATCTGTCCTGAAACCTGGTATAGTGCTAGCAGTAATGAAAGATGACTAACATGACTTGTATAATGTTCAGCTTGGTTCTTCTTGGAGGTCATTGTAGACGAGTCTGAGACTCTCGCTGAGATACTACCATGAGGTACCAACTAACTGTCCAGTGGAGCTGTGTTCCTGCCTGTATTCACGTCTGAGAGATGGCTGTCCATTTGCGAACGGTTTGTGTGACGTCAGGTGGTGTGTTGCACCTCAGTGATAAGCATATAGGCTGTATCTCGTGTCTTCTGGAAGACATAGCAAGAAGTTTGTGCTCTATTGTACGTAAAAAAGAAAATTTTCTTGAATATTGTATGTAAATCACAGTAACAAGGAGTCCTGCCAAGATATAGAGCCAAAAAGAGACTTGTATTTAATAGAAGAAGGGACGTGCCAATCACGATGCCCATGTTATTGTGGTCTTCAGTCTACTTCGGCCATCATCTGTTATTTTGATGCCCATTAACAAAACTCTTCTACTACTTTAAGTGTCTCGTTTCCTAATCTAATTCCCTTAGCATCACCAGATTTAATTAGACTATATTTCATTATCCTTGTTTTGCTTTTGTTGATGCTCATCTTATATCCTCCTTTCAAAACACTGTCCATTCCTTTCAACTGCTCTTCCAAGTCCTTTGCTGTCTTTGACACAATTACAATGTCATCGGCAAAACTCAAAGCTTTTATTTCTTTTCCCTGAACATTAGTCCTTACTCCAAATTTTCCTTTGGTTTTCTTCACTGTACAGATTGAATAACACTGGGGATAGGGTACAACCCTACCTCACTACCTTCTCAACCACTGCTTCCTTTTCGCGCTCGTCGACTCTTGCAACTGCCGTCTGGTTTCTGTACAAGTTGTATCTACATCTACATCTACATGGATACTCTGCAAATCACATTTAAGTGCCTGGCAGAGGGTTCATCGAACCATCTTCACAAGTCTCTATTATTCCAATCTCGTATAGCGCGCGGAAAGAATGAACATCTATATCTTTCCGTACGAGCTCTGATTTCCCTTATTTTATCGTGGTGATCATTTCTATGTAGGTCGGTGTCAACAAAATATTTTCGCATTCGGAGGGGAAATCTGGTGCTTGGAATTTCATGAGAAGATTCCGTCGCAACGAAAAACGCCTTTCTTTTAATGATGTCCAGCCCAAATCCTGTATCATTTCTGTGATACTCTCTCCCATATTTCGCGATAATACAAAACGTGCTGCCTTTCTTCGAACTTTTTCGATGCACTCCGTCAGTCCTATCTGGTAAGGATCCCACACCGCGCAGCAGTATTCTAAAAGAGGACGGACAAGCGTAGTGTAGGCAGTCTCCTTAGTAGGTCTGTTACATTTTCTAAGTGTCCTACCAATAAAATGCAGCCTTTGGTTAGCCTTCCCCACAACATTTCCTGTGTGTTCCTTCCAATTTAAGTTGTTCGCAATTGTAATACCTAGGTATTTAGTTGAATTTACGGCTTTTAGATTAGACTGATTGATGAAGTTGTAAATAGCCTTTTGCACCCTGTATTCTATTCCTGCTACCTTCAGAATTTCAAGTAGAGTATTCCATGTTTAAAAGCTTTCTCTAAATCTACAAATGCTATAAACGTTGTGCTATATCTCCCATTGGGTGGCTCACTGCTATATCTCCCACGAGGAGATGCTTGATGAGCAATGAGAAGACACTGGTAAACAAAGCAAGGGTTTATTACGACAACTGTATAGAGCTTTAATAATAAAGAAAAACTCTTAGTGAATAAATGTAGTGGGACGTGAAGATAATGCCACTGACAAACCCTAACGACGGAGGTTGAGCGTTTAGCGTAGTTGGCTGACAAGTAGGTCTTGGGATATCGCTGGAAAGTTATAGATCCCGTTGCGGTGGCTTCCGACCGGGCTCTGACTGATGGGCTGCTAAGAGACTGCGTATGAATTGGCCCAGAGCTTCGGAAATTTGTGGTACAGTCTTATGGGACCAAACTGCTGAGGTCATCGGTCCCTAAGCTTACACACTATTTAATCTAACTTAAACTAACTTACGGTAAGGACGAGGGAGGACTCGAACCTCCTACGTGGGGGGGAGCAACGCGGACCGTGACAAGACGGCCAGACCGCGCGGCTGCGGCTACCCCGCGCGGCCAGCGCTTCGGTAGAGCGAACTGTCGACGCGTTGGCTTGCACCGCCCTGTATAGCCGGGGGGGGGGGGGGGAGGGGGGAGAAATTCGTGCCGATCCATTTCCTCACACGTGACACGGCGGAGGAAATAGGTCGCTGGCCGCTGGCACAGAAGACCTCTGGTAGCGCTTGTCCTGACGTCTTTCGTACTTATGATCGACGCAGATTGGGGAGGCAACGCCTTGTGCTTATGCAACCACATTACGCTTCAGTGTCTGAGGGGTTACCGATCGCTTTAGGCGAACATTGGTTACACGACACATAGGTTTGCCTTTCCTTAAATCTAAGTCATAGTGTCAGTACCGCCTCTCGTGTTCCTACATTTCTCCGGAATCCAAACTGATCTTCCCCGAGGTTAGCTTCCACCACTTTTTCCACCTTTTTTAAGGAATTCGTATTAATAATTTGCAACCACAACTTGTTAAACTGATAGTTGAGTAATTTTCACACCTGTCAGCAAATGCTTTGTTTAGAATTGCAATTATTATATTTTTCTTGAAGTGTGAGAGTATTTCGCCTGTCTCACATGTCTTGCACACCATATGAAAGAGTTATGTCATACCTGTTTCTCCCAAGGGCATCAGTAGTTCTGACAGAACGTTGTCTTCTCCTGGGACCTTGATCGCCTTAGATCTTTCAGAGTCCTGTCAAATTCTTCTCACACTATCATATTACCCATCTATGTCCACTTCCCTTTATATAACTTTTCCTTCAAGTTATCTCCCTTGTATAGACCCTGTATATACTCCTTCCACCTTTCAGCTTTCCCTTCATTGCTTTGGACTGATATTATATCTGAATTCTTGACATTCATACAGATGCTTCTCTTGTCCCAAAAGACCTCTTACATTTTCCTGTAGGCAGTATCTATCTTTCCCCTCGTGAAATATGCTTGTAAGTCCTTACATTTGTCCTCTAGCCATTCCTGCTTAGCCATTTTGCACTTCTTCTCAGTCTTATTCTTTAAACGTTTGTATTACCTTTCGCCTGCTTCGTTTGCTGAATTTTTGTGTTTTCTCCTTTCACAATTCTGTATTCCTTGAGCCATCCAAGGATTTCTACTAGGCCTTGTCTTTTTACCTATTTGATCCTCTGTAGCCTTCACTATTTCATCTCTTAAAGCTATCCATACCTCTTCTACTATATTCCTTTCCCCTGTTCTACCTTATGCGCGCTCTGAAACTTCAGTGACATCTGGTTCTTTCAACTTGTCCAGTTCCCGTCTCTTTAATATTCTACGTTTTTCCGATTCCTTCATTTTAATCTACTGTTCACAACCAATAAATTGTGGCCAGACTCCACATCTGTCCCTGGAAATGTCTTACAATTTAAAACCTGGTTCCTAAATCTTTGTCTTACCATTATACAATCAATCTGGAACTTCCCGGTATCTCCAGATCTTTCCCACGTATACAGCCTTCTTTCCTGATTCTTCAACCACGTGTTAGCGATGATTAAATTATACTCCGTTCAAAATTCTACCAGGCGTCTTCCTCTTTCATTCCTTTATCTACATTTACCTTTATACTCCGCAAGCCACCCAACGGTGTGTGGCGGAGGGCACTTTACGAGCCACTGTCATTATCTCCCTTTCCTGTTCCAGTCCCCTATGGTTCGCGGGAAGAACGACTGTCTGAAAGCCTCTGTGCGCGCTCTAATCTCTCTAATTTTGCATTCGTGATCTCCTCGGGAGGTATAAGTAGGGGGAAGCAATATATTCGATACCTCATCCAGAAACGCAACCTCTCGAAACCTGGCGAGCAAGCTACATCGCGATGCAGAGCGCCTCTCTTGCAGAGTCTGCCACTTGAGTTTGTTAAACATCTCCGTAACGCTATCACGGTTACCAAATAACCCTGTGACGAAACGCGCCGCTCTTCTTTGGATCTTCTCTATCTCCTCCGTCAACCCGATCTGGTACGGATCCCACACTGATGAGCAATACTCAAGTATAGGTCGAACGAGTGTTTTGTAAGCCACCTCCTTTGTTGATGGACTACATTTTCTAAGGACTCTCCCAATGAATCTCAACCTGGTACCCGCCTTACCAACAATTAATTTTATATGATCATTCCACTTCAAATCGTTCCGCACGCATACTCCCAGATATTTTACAGAAGTAACTGCTACCAGTGTTTGTTCCGCTATCATATAATCATACAATAAAGGATCCTTCTTTCTATGTATTCGCAATACATTACATTTGTCTATGTTAAGGGTCAGTTGCCACTCCCTGCACCAAGTGCCTATCCGCTGCAGATCTTCCTGCATTTCGCTACAATTTTCTAATGCTGCAACTTCTCTGTATACTACAGCATCATCCGCGAAAAACCGCATGGAACTTCCGACACTATCTACTAGGTCATTTATATATATTTATATATATATATATATATATATTTATATATATTTATATATATCTGTGTCCATATTCACCTACTGCTTTTCCTTCTCATCCTTTTCCTACCATCGAATTCCAGTCCCCCCCAACACAATTAAATTTTCATCTTCTTTAACTGAATATTTTTTTTTATTTCACCATACATTTGTTCAATCTCTTGATCATCTGCGGAGCTAGCTGACATACAAAGTTGTACAACTGCGGTAGGTGTGAGTTTCATGTCTATTTTGGTTTTCATTTACGATAATGGGTTCACTATGCTGCTCATAGTAGCTTATCCGCATTCCTTTTTTGTTATTCATTATTAAACGTACCCCTGCGTTACCCCTATCTTATTTTGTATTTATAAACCTATATTCACCGGTCCTGAAGTCCTGTTCCTTCTGCCACCGATCTTCACTAATTCCCACCATACTTAACTTCAATCTGTTCATTTCCATTTTTAAATTTTCTATCCTATCTGCCAGATTAAGGGATCTAACATCCCAAGCACCGATCCATAGAACGCAAGTTTTGTTTCTCCTGGTGACGGTATCCTCCTGAGTAATCCCCAGCAGCGATCGGAATGGAGGACTATTTTACCTCCGGAATATTTTACCCAAGAGGATGCCATCATCATTTAACCGTACAGTAGAGCCGCATGCACTCGGGAAAAACTACTGCTGCAGTTTCCCCTTGCTTTTAGCCGTTCGTACTACCGGCACAGCAAGACCGTTATGATTGATACTGCAACACCAGATCAGTGAGTTATCCAGACTTTTGCCCCTGCAACTACTGAAAAGGCTGCTGCCACTCTTCAGGAACCACGCGTTTGTCTGGCCTCCCAACGAATACCCTTCCGTTGTGGTTGCACTTACGTTACGGCTATCTGCATCACTGAGGCATGCAAGCCATCCCACCGACGGCGAGGTCCATGGTTCATGCGGGGAGCGATGCTCATTTCCGAGACAAAAGCCTATTACTACGTAGACACACAGCTGGCTGACTAAAATATAAGGGACAGTCAAATGAAAACCAAACACCCGCCACAACGGGACAGTTCCATTCAAAAGTAATCACCAGATGCGTTAAGATATTTATCCCACTGGTAGAGGAGATGATCAGTTCCTGTTGCGCAGAACGCGGTCGGCCGTTGACGGATTCACAATCGCACCCAATCTTGCAGTTTCTCGTCCGACTGAAACGGACGACCACGCACGTCTTTCTTTAGGTCGCCAAAGACGTAAACATCACACGGTGAAGGCTACGCTTCAGCGATTTGGTTGGAAAACTCTGCAAGATCCTCCGTACAGTCAATATCGCCCACCGTGTGATTTTGACTACTTTGGCGACCTGAAGAAAGATATGCGTGGACATCGGCTTAAGTCGGACGAGGAAGTGCAAGAGTAGATGCGGTTGAGGATCCGTCAGCGGCCGACCACGTTCTATGAACCAGGAGTAATTTGATCTGCTTACCTTTCAGTGTGGAAACGTCTGTAAATGTCTTAATGCGTGTGGTAATTACTTTTAATGGAACCATTCCACGGTCCCGTTGCCGCGGCTGTTCGGTTTTTATTTGGCTGCTCCACATACAAACTTATCTCAACATCTCCAGTGTCCTGGAACATTTCAACTGAAAAAAATAACCCATGTTGGAGATATACAGGGTGGTCCATTGATCGTGACCGGGCCAAATATCTCACGAAATAAGCGTCAAACGAAAAAACTACAAAGAACGAAACTTGTCTAGCTTGAAGGGGGAAACCAGATGGCGCTATGGTTGGCCCGCTAGATGGCGCTGCCATAGGTCAAACGGATATCAATAGCAACCCCCATTTTTTATTACATATTCGTCTAGTACGTAAAGAAATATGAATGTTTTAGTTGGGCCCTTTTTTCGCTTTGTGATAGATGGGGCTGTAATAGTCACAAACATGTGGCTCACAATTTTAGACGAACAGTTGGTAACAGGTAGGTTTTTTAAATTAAAATGCAGAACGCAAGTACGTTTGAATATTTTGTTTCTGTTGTTCCAACGTGATACATGTACCTTTGTGAATTTATCTTTCTGAGAACGCATTCTATTACAGCGTGATTACCTGTAAATATCACATTAATACAATAAATGCTCAAACTGATGTCCGTCAACCTCAGTGCACTTGGCAATACGTGTAACGACATTCCTCTCAACAGCGAGTAGTTCGCCTTCCGTAATGATCGCACGTGCATTGACAATGCGCTGACGCATGTTGTCAGGCGTTGTCGGTGGATCACGATAGCAAATATCCTTCAACTTTCCCCACAGAAAGAAATCTGGGGACGTCAGATCCGCTGAACGTGCGGGCCATGGTATGGTGCTTCGACGACCAATCCACCTGTCATGTAACATGCTATTCAATACCGCTTCAACCGCACGCGAGCTATGTGCCGGACATCCATGATGTTGGAAGTACATCGCCATTGTCACGCAGTGAGACATCTTGTAGTAACAAAGGTAGAACATTACGTAGGAAATCAGCGTACATTGCACCATTTAGATGGCCATCGATAAAATGTTGGCCAATTATCCTTCCTCCCATAATGCCGCACCATACATTAACCCGCCAAGGTCGCTGATGTTCCACTTGTCCCAGCCATCGTGGATTTTCCTTTGCCCAATAGTGCATATTATGCGGGTTTACGTTACCGCTGTTGGTCAATGATGCTTCGTCGCTAAATAGAACGCATGCAAAAAATCTGTCATCGTCCCGTAATTTCTCTTGTGCCCAGTGGCAGAACTGTACATGACGTTCAAAGTCGTCACCATGCAATTCCTGATGCGTAGGAATATGGTACGGGTGCAATCGATGTTGATGTAGTATTCTCAACACCGACGTTTTTGAGATTCCCGATTCTCGAGCAATTTGTCTGCTACTGATGTGCGGATTAGCCGAGGCAGCAGCTAAAACACCTACTTGGCCATCATCAGGTGTTGCATGTCGTGGTTGACGTATCACATGTGACTGAATACTTCCTATTTCCTTAAATAACGTAACTATCCGGCGAATGGTCCGGACGCTTGGATGATGTCGTCCAGGATACCGAGCAGCATACATAACACATGCCCTTTGGGCATTTTGATTACAATAGCCATACATCAATACGATATCGCCCTTTTCCGCGATTGGTAAACGGTCCGTTTTTTTTATTTATTTTTAATATGTGGTGGTGCTGAAGTCTGATCAACTTCGTTGATTTTTACTTCTGTAGGGAATGGAAGGGGTAAAAATTTTCTCTTTATTTACTTATTCTTCTTTCAGCTTTAGTCTGGGCACACACAAGGGTCTTTTAACTCGCTGCTTTTGGTGTGTATTTGAAAACATGTGTGGAGAAGTGCTAAAGGACGATATGTCCTTAAATTATGGAGAAGTACGTAGGGATATCATTTATGGAGGCTCAAATACTATCGCCTTCGGTACTTTATATTTGTGGTTGCGTAAGGGTTCTACCGTACCCACTGTGGTGAGTTGTGGTGTACTGTCACGTATCATGTCCAACTTCCGAAATAAGGTTCGTGCCTTCTCCTTGACCTTGTCTGAGAGGTAAGATTCGCTTAAGGCTCGATGAATGTCATGATTTCGGATCCACCATTGGGCTCCTGTGATCCATCGTAGGCATCTGCTTTGTACAACCTGTAACTTCTTGTAGTTAGTGGCACACGTAGTACCCCAAGAGGTCGATCCATACAAAATAGATGGTTCGACTGTGGCATGGTACAACTGGAGTTTCGTGCGTTGGCTGAGGTATGAGCTCTTCAGAAATGGGAGGAGAGCTCCCAGCATTTTGAGGCCAGACGTCTTCTTCTCCATAATGTGATGACTATACAAGAGTTTGGCGTCCAGATGCACTCCCAGGTATTTTACAGTTGTTGCCCAGGGGAGTGGCTGGTCTGATATCCGTAGGAAACGGTCCGTTTTAACACGGGTAATGTAGCACGAAGCAAATACCGTCCGCACTGGCGGAATGTTACGTGATACCACGTTCTTATACGTTTGTGACTATTAGAGCGCCATCTGTCACAAAGCGAAAAAAGTAGTCCAACTAAAACATTCATATTTCATTACGTACTACACGAATATGTAATAAAAAAAGGGGTTCCTATTTTAAAAAACGCAGTTGATATCCGTTTACCTATGGCAGCGCCATCTAGCGGGCCAACAATAGCGCCACCTGGTTTCCGCCTTCAAGCCTTTGTAGTTTTTTCGTTTGATGCTTATTTCGTGAGATATTTGGCCCAGTCACTATCAATGGACCACCCTGTATATTCCAAAATAAATCATGTTAAAGTTACTTAAACCATATATTATGTGGTTAGATTCCATCTACCTGACCCATAATCCATTACGCCGCCTCAGAAATTACAGCCTAGCATTTACAGGGTGTTTCAAAAATGACCGGTATATTTGAAACGGCAATAAAAACTAAACGAGCAGCGATAGAAATACACCGTTTGTTGCAATATGCTTGGGACGCTAGGAATATGGTACGCGTAGGAATATGGTACGGGTGCATTTTCAGGCAGACAAACTTTCGAAATTACAGTAGTTACAATTGTCAACAACAGATGGCGCTGCGGTCTGGGAAACTCTATAGTACGATATTTTCCACATATCCACCATGCGTAGCAATAATATGGCGTAGTCTCTGAATGAAATTACCCGAAACCTTTGACAACGTGTCTGGCGGAATGGCTTCACATGCAGATGAGATGTACTGCTTCAGCTGTTCAATTGTTTCTGGATTCTGGCGGTACACCTGGTCTTTCAAGTGTCCCCACAGAAAGAAGTCACAGGGGTTCATGTCTGGCGAATAGGGAGGCCAATCCACGCCGCCTCCTGTATGTTTCGGATAGCCCTAAGCAATCACACGATCATCGAAATATTCATTCAGGAAATTAAAGACGTCGGCCGTGCGATGTGGCCGGGCACCATCTTGCATAAACCACGAGGTGTTCGCAGTGTCGTCTAAGGCAGTCTGTACCGCCACAAATTCACGAAGAATGTCCAGATAGCGTGATGCAGTAATCGTTTCGGATCTGAAAAATGGGCCAATGATTCCTTTGGAAGAAATGGCGGCCCAGACCAGTACTTTTTGAGGATGCAGGGACGATGGGACTGCAACATAGGGCTTTTCGGTTCCCCATATGCGCCAGTTCTGTTTATTGACGAAGTCGTCCAGGTAAAAATAAGCTTCGTCAGTAAACCAAATGCTGCCCACATGCATATCGCCGTCATCAATCCTGTGCACTATATCGTTAGCGAATGTCTCTCGTGCAGCAATGGTAGCGGCGCTGAGGGGTTGCCGCGTTTGAAGTTTGTATGGATAGAGGTGTAAACTCTGGCGCATGAGACGATACGTGGACGTTGGCGTCATTTGGACCGCAGCTGCAACACGGCGAACGGAAACCCGAGGCCGCTGTCGGATCACCTGCTGCACTAGCTGCGCGTTGCCCTCTGTGGTTGCCGTACGCGGTCGCCCTACCTTTCCAGCACGTTCATCCGTCACGTTCCCAGTCCGTTGAAATTTTTCAAACAGATCCTTTATTATATCGCTTTTCGGTCCTTTGGTTACATTAAACCTCCGTTGAAAACTTCGTCTTGTTGCAACAACACTGTGTTCTAGGCGGTGGAATTCCAACACCAGAAAAATCCTCTGTTCTAAGGAATAAACCATGTTGTCTACAGCACACTTGCACGTTGTGAACAGCACACGCTTACAGCAGAAAGACGACGTACAGAATGGCGCACTCACAGACTGCGATGTCTTCTATATCTTTCACATCACTTGCAGCGCCATCTGTTGTTGAAAATTGTAACTACTGTAATTTCGAAAGTTTGTCCGCCTGAAAATGTACTGTTGCCCCAAGCATATTGCAACAAACGGTGTATTTCTATCGCTGCTCGTTTAGTTTTTATTGCCGTTTCAAATATACCGGTCATTTTTAAAACATCCTGTACATTCGGTACTAGAATATGCATAGCCCTTCTTTTTCTTATGAAAAAGTATAGTCAGGATAAGAAATGTAAGCTGCATGTTTGTTGGAGTCAGGTATCGAAGCCAGGAAACAATACTGTTTGTACCAAGTCAGGTTGTGAGGTTCCAGTGGCTCCAGCACTGCCATAGTGTACATTTATGAAGGCATAGTTTCGAACAATAGACAGAAAATGAATTATATTAAAAGTTAGCCATTGTTGTGGGTGCCGTTGCAAGAATGTTACCGGCAAGCATAGTTAGGCCTTTCCAACTGTATAAAGAGAAATATCTAATACTTCGTAGCAAATTAATTGTCATATCAATAAAATTTAGTGGCATGTAGGAATTGTATATTCGTTGTATTTATTGTAGACTAAAAATAATCGCGAATAAAATGCAGTTATTAATTTATATCTGCACTTCATAATTAGAGAATTTAGTAACCTGGGCGCCGCAGAAAGTGTCCAGGTGGCACGTTGATGACTCCACTCTACACGATCCCTTCTGTCAAGACGCGTCAGAGGTGGACGTACAGCAGGTCTCCGACAATAAAGGCCACTCTGCCAAAGCTTCTGCACACAGTTTGCCTCGCTACAACACATCTAGTGGATGCTGCGAGCTCACACGCCAGTTTCCGTGCAGGGCTAAGATGGTACAGTCGTACCCTTACAGCCAAATAACGGCCTTCTCTTCTCAAGTCACACGTGGTCCGCCCTACTCTGGCCTTCGGGATACAGTCTCGGTCTGTATAAACTGTCGCCACGTCCGAGAAATAACAGAACGATTCACATTAAGCCATCGGGCCAAGTAAGTCTGTGACTGTCCTGTTTCCTTTCCTTCTATGGCCCTCCACCGCAGAGAGTCTGGTAGGCATCTTCTCTGTGCCATACTGCACAATGTGTGACTGTGCACGCAGTGACTGTGGATGTGGGGCTACCCGGAAAACACTACCCCGTTTCGTAGGTGCCCTGACGTAATCGTTGGCATGATTGTACGTTGACCATAATGGCATCTTCCGTACAGAACACGATCGTACGGACATCTGGTTGACAGTTGGTATCATTATATTTTGAAATAGACACAAGACGTAGAAATAGAGTTTTGTTGCTCTAATTGTGGACACCAGTGTATATTTATTGCTCTAGAAACCAATTTTAAGCATTCATTTTCGTCTAAAACAGGTAAAAATTGTATTCTTATGTTATAAAATTGTAATTGACAGCAGTTCATCAAGTAACTTGTAAGCATTCATTTCACTGCACACTTTTCTGTTGGTCATACTATATGGACAATATGTGAGAAGTAGGGACTCTTAGTGTTTACATGTGTGTTGATAATTCAGCAAGGGACTGGATAACAGCATTGCTGGTTCTAAGAACATTCCAAAAACTTTGTGAGTGCACAAGTGGTGATTACGGACTTGCTATATTAACTGCAAGACTCTTCAATGGTGATTGTGCACCCGCACAGTCACAACAGATGGCTGCTGGCCGTCTCTACATGGACTACAGTGGGTCTGCATCTTTGCTGACTCACCAATACCATTATTTCTACAAGGACTACCACAATCTCTACCAGGACTACAGTGGGTCTGCTCTGTGATGACCTACCTACCAATATTCGTCAGAACTTCGACTGACTCTGCTGTGGGTTTGCTCTGTTGTGGCCCATTACCTGTCAGCATGTCAAGAGTCAGCACTGTCTTTCCGTTGGAAGGACAACACTACTTCTTCAAGACTGCATGGAAATCCACTACTTCTGTGTGCAATTTCTTTTACTAATGAGAAACTGTAATTACTATTATGATGAATGATCAGGACTATCTTTATGGACGGTGAGAAATTTTTAGCTTTTGACCAACATTGTATCAATAAGTGTGTGCATTTTATATCTTTGTTACTGTAATTGTGAAAAATATTTTTCAAATCTGTATTGGCCAGTGCCCAACACCATTTGTAAAAATTTTTTGTGGGGAGCATGGGGGATATGTAAGTAGGCTGTTTATGTTTTCTTTATGTAAGTAGGCTGTTTATGTTTTCTTTATGTAAGTTTGCTGTTTATGTTTTCTTATTGGCAACGTTACGTAGCGCTCTGTATGAAAATCACTGGCTGTGCTGTGTGCAGTCTGTGGCTAGTTTGCATTGTTGTCTGCCATTGTAGTGTTACGCAGCGGCAGCTGGATGTGAACAGCGCGTAGCGTTGCGCAGTTGGAGGTGAGCCGCCAGCAGTGGTGGATGTGGGGAGAGAGATGGCGGAGTTTTGATAATTTGTAATACTGGACGTCAATTATGAATATTAAGGTAAATACATTGTTTGTTCTCTATTAAAATCTTTCATTTGCTAACTATCCCTATCAGTAGTTAGTGCCTTCAGTAGTTTGAATCTTTTATTTAGCTGGCAGTAGTGGCGCTCGCTGTATTGCAGTAGTTCGAGTAATGAAGATTTTTGAGAGGTAAGTGATTTCTGAAAGGTATAGTTTATTGTTACTCAGGGCCATTCTTTTGCAGGGATCTTTGATAGTCAGATTGCGTTGCGCTAAATAATATTGTGTGTCAGGTTAAGCACGGTCTTGTATAATTTGTTCCAAAGGGGACGTTTCAAAAGTCATGGGATACCTCCTAATATCGTGTCGGACCTCCTTTTGCCCGGCGTAGTGAAACAACGCGAAGTGGCATGAACCTGAGAAGTCCTTGGAAGTCCCCTGCAGAAATATTGAGCCACGCTGTGTCTACAGCCGTCCGTAATTGCGAAAGTGTTGCCGGTGCAGGATATTGTGCACGAACTGACCTCTCGGTTATTTCACATAAATATTCGATGGGATTCACGTCGGACAATGTGACTCGCCATATCATTCGCTCGCATTGTCCGAAATGTTCTTCAAACCAGTCGCGAACTGTTATGGCCCGGTCACATTTTTGGGAACGTAGGTCCACGAATGGCTGCAAATGGTCTCCAAATAGCCATTCAGAACCATTTTTCACTCAATGACCGACTCAGCTGAACGAGAGAACCCAGTTCATTCCATGTAAACACAGCTCATAGCATTATGAAACCACGACTAGCTTTTACAGTGCCGTTTTGACAACTTGGGTCCGTGACTTCGTGATTTCCGCGCCACACTCGAACCCTACCATCATCTCTTCCCAACTGAAATTGGGACTCATCTGATCACTGACCACCTCACAATTTTCCGGTCGCCTAGGGCCCAACGGATACAGTCGCGAGCCAAGGAGAGACGCTGCAGGTGATGTCGTGCTCTTAGCATATGTACTCGCGTCGCTCGTCTGCTGCCTATTAGACCATTAAAGCCAAATTTCGCCTCACTGTCCTAACGGGTACGTTCACCGTACGTCCTACGTTGATTTCTGAGGGTAATTTCTCTCGGTATTGCTTGTCTGTTAGCACTGACAACACTACCAAACGCCGCTGCTCTCGGCTGTTACGTGAAGGCCGTTGGCCACTGCGTTGTCCATGGTGAGAGGTAATGCCAGAAATATGCTATTCACAGCATGCTCTTGACACTGTGGGTCTCGGAATACTGAATTCCCTAACGATTTCCAAAATGGAATGTCCCATGAGTCTAGCTCCAACTTCCATTCCGCATTCAGAGTATGTTCATTCCCGTCGTGCGGCCTTAATCACGTTGGGAGCCTTTCCACATGAATCACCTGAGTACAAATGACAGTTCTGCCAATGCACCACCCCTTTTTTACCTAGTGTACGCGATACTACCGCCGTCTGTATATTTGCATACCGCTGTCCCATAACTTTCGTAACCTTAGCGTATGTTAGTGCCTTTGATCTGGCTACAAGCGGAGGTCTTTGCTTGCACACATAGCCAACCGTCTGAAGGATAACTGACGTGGCAAAGCTTCACCTCCCTCCTTCCCCGCCCTCATTCCCTTCAACCGAACAATGGTGTTGTAAAAAACATCTGGTGCCAACATGGAGATAAAGAACTGTGACTGTAGGTGTTTCCACATGGTAAGAGTGCTTACTCGAGGTCCTGTTACCGGAGTGTCGATGCACCGTGATGCTGGGGACTCGGGATGCTCCGATGCAATATGCAGTGACGAATTGACGAAACCCTTTGCAGTACAAGTCTCCCTGATGCGAATGTCGTCGCCATGGTTATCTGTTTGGGTCCCCCTGAAATGATGATAACTGCCCTGTTCTGGAAACAAAAAAACAAGCCAAGTGGTGTCTGCACTTCATCATAGATCACTCCTGGCAGAGATAATGCTGGTCGTCTAACTCCTGTGATGCGCAGTCAAGTCAGAAGGTGGAATGATGAGTGCTGACTTCTCAGATAGAAGCTGTTGCCTTAATCCAGTACACGCTCCGAAGTCTGCTGTTATAGACTTAAGTACTTTATCCATTTTTTTTATTTTTTTTCTGGTAAGGCTTCCAGTCGTGAAGTATGCTGTCCAGAGGACCTACAAAATAAACCTCTCACATCAACAGTAAAACTTTGAGGATGGTACCATTACTGTATCAGTGAGCAATTTTCGAAACACCTGAAAAAAATAAAACACTTCAAAAAAGCAGCGAGGCTCAGTCAACACTTGGTACCGAAAGTTGTCCAAAACATCGGAGTAATTATAAAGTGTGTGTGATGTTATTGCGTTGGTGCATATGTTCGTAGCATTTCTCCATAAAGATCACAGTACACATAACGGAGACTTTAGACGACAATAATATATTCTCCTTCACTGTGTACAACAGTCCGCGACTGTAGAAATCCCATGAGTTTGAGGCGAAGAACATGTCGAGCCATGTTCGGAGCTCTTTATCATCCGGAAAGGAAGATTCTTGAACGTTGTTCGATAGAGAGTGGAAAATGTGAAAATCTGAGAGCGCAAGATCGGATGAATAATGTGGGCGCGGTTTGACATCCCTAACCGACTCCTGTACAGAGTTTTTTGTCATTCTAGTAGAAAGCGGGCGGTTGTTATTGTAGAGTAACATCACTTCACGCAGTCTTCCAGGTCGTTATTCTTGGATTGCGTATGCAAGGCATCTCAGTTGTTGACAGTAAACTTCAGCAGTGAGGGTTATATCTCAGTAAAACAATTCGTAATACACCATACTGTCGCTGTTCCTTATGGATGCACGCAGGATTCTGTACGGGGAGTTGCTGCTTTGTTTGGGCTCAACTATACCTTTCTTTTTCTTATTTCAGCAAAAAGACAACATTTCTCGTCACGATACTTGACAGGTATGGTCGGTGTTGGTCACTAGCCAATTGATGACGAACAAGCACTGCTGATTTTTGTGATTTTGGCTTAGAGCATGTGTTTGCCGCACGATGGTGGAATGATCAACGTTCATCACATTTGCTAGTTCTCGACTTCACTGACGTTGATCGTTGTGGATTAATGCGTTTAACCGATCTTCATCAAACCCCGAAGGTCTCCCTGAATGTGGAGAGTCACTAATGTCAAAACCAGCGTCCTTAAAACGAGAAAAACCATCTTCTTGCCGTGCTCTGTCTAATGGAATTATCTCTATACACGGCGAAAAAGTTTCTGGCTGCCTCCGCTGCTGTCACCCCAGTACTGAACTCACACGGAAGAATACGTCGGAAATGTTCAAATTTCTTCAGATGGCACGCCACTTTCTAGAGTCGAAGTCTCCACTCATCTCCAGTTGACAAAACGACAATATGTTAACTCAAACAGCAACAGTGAACTGGAAGTAAAAAATCATATATAAGCCCCCCCCCCCCCCACACACACACACACACACAATTTTTTCGCCAAATTGGGTCCTTGTGATTCTTTATTTTCGCGACATTGAAAAATGTCCTAAAAGAATGTCATTTTGGAACTCTCGAGAACATTCAGAGAGATGTGAATGACATGTAACAGGCCCTACGAGTTTAAACCTTCCAGGTTGTCACCGAGACTTGGAACAACAGCGGACAGTATTCTTGTTCGAAAAAAAGAAAGTATGGTAGATAAAAAATCTGTCTCAATACTTTTCTCACACACCTCGTATGAGGTACATTAAAAAAGAGTATGAAGGCAAGTTAGATCTCTTTCGGGGGAGGAGGGAGAGGAGAAAAGGGGGGCTGTAACAAATTGAGACCTCCACCCCCCCTCCCCACCCACCCAGCCAGGAACCTAACCTTCGATAAGAGCCTTCTGTTAGTAAAGATGGCAGGGAGCGAGAAAGATCGCCTTTTCGAAATCGAGGTTTGGCAGCGCGACTGCAGCGCTCGGCTAGGCGGCGGCGGCGGCTGGAACTAATACGGCTCGCTTTGCGCTATCGGGCGCTCATCGGCGCGGCAGCCCCGCTTGGCCTTAATTTACGGCGTTTTGTTCATGAATAATTCAGCACGACTTGCTGCACAGTTATTATTTGGAGAACTAAAGTCTCTATATCTCCTTTTCTCTCTCTCCTCACCCATTCTTATTTCAGCGGAGCAATTTAAGGAATATGTTGTTCTACATTGCAGCGTGCGACTCTGCGCGTTCCCTATTACGGCTTATGTAAAGTAGGCTGCTTAAAAATGTATAGCGGGCAAGCCGCGCCACCCGCGCCGCAGCCGCCACCGATGCTGAACCCCTCCGTTCCTCCTCATTTTTCTCCTTATTTATTTCATCGCCTATTTACTTGTTAACCTATTACACCCCATTTTTAATACCAAATCTCTCCGCGTTCCCAATATTTCGAATATAACGAGAAATATATTACTGTAGGGCACTGCAATTTCAATTCCCTTAAATTACATTGTGATACTATAGAGAAAAACTAGTAGCAGCCAACCTCGGGAAAGATGAGTTTGCGTTCCGGAGCAATGTAGGAACGCTTGAGACAATATTGACCCTACGAATTACCTTAGAAGAGTCACGGAAGAAAGGCAAACCTACATTCATAACATTTGTAGATTCAGAGAAAGCTTTTGACAATGGTGAGTGGAACGAACTCTTTGAAATTCTGAAGCTGGCAGCGATAAAATGCAGGGAGCGTTATTTACAACTTGTATACAAACCAGACTGTAGTTTTAAGATTCGAGGGACGTGGAGAGGAATCACTAACTAAATAGGGAGTGAAACAGAGTGAACTTACCCGCAGTGTAATTCAATGTGTACACTGAGCTACCAGCGTAAGAAACCAAGGAGAAACGTGGAAAAGGAATTAAAGTTCAGGGAGACGAAACAATTCTGATAAAGAATAATTTGTTAACTTCGAATATTAATTTAATAGTTAATTGATATTTATAATTTATTATTTATAAATGGTTCAAATGGCTCTGAGCACTATGGGACTTAACTGCTCTGGTCATCAGTCCCCTAAAACTTAGAACCACTTGAACCTAACTAACCTAAGGACATCACACACATCCATGCCCGAGGCAGGATTCGAACCTGCAACCGTAGCGGTCTCGCGGTTCCAGGCTGCAGCGCCTAGAACCGCACTGCCACTACGGCCGGCAGTGCTAATTGTATTGAGTTGTTTTAGCACAAGTATTTACATGCGTATTAAGTGTCTAATGCAGCTTTTTTTTTTGTTTTGCTATGGTTTTTTGGGCGCACAACTGTTACGGTCATTACCTCGCGTGCTGTGGCTTAGGGAAGGGTAAAAAAAAAACTGTAAATCAGCAGCAATGGGAGCGAAACTCAAAAAGTGGGGAAACTAAAAAACAGAAAGAAAGCTTAGAAAACCATTATAGAAGTAGGGGTTGTTTTCCCCAAAAAGAGCTTCAAATGTCCGACGTCATCTCAAAAAAATGGTTCAAATGGCTGTGAGCACTATGGGACTCAACATCTGTGGTCATTAGTCCCCTAGAACTTAGAACTACTTAAATCTAACTAACCTAAGGACATCACACACATCCATGCCCGAGGCAGGATTCGAACCTGCGACCGTAGCGGTCACGCGGTTCCAGACTGTAGCGCCTAGAACCGCAGGGCCACACCAGCCGGCCGACGTCATCTCACTGACACAGATAAACTCGAGGACGCGATCGGCTGAGCGCGTGTCATCTGCTAACTGGAAGATATATCAGGCGACAGCTGTAGACGGGCGCGAGGCGGAGTAAAATAGGGGCTGTAAACAAATTTCCATACGCCTCCATGTTCTTCTTGACATATTTTTGAGCAAGTCCGATGTTATAGAGCGAAACGCATCCTCAACAGTACTGCGCAATTCTTCGTTTGTTGCGCGACAACGTGCAGATACGTGCGCCTTAATGACTCTCCATAACGAGTTGTCTGGTGTGGTGAGGCCAAGACTTCTTGGTGGCCATTTCAAGGGAGCGTCTGCTGCTGATGAACCTCAGCTTATCCACCATTCTGGAAACTGTTCGTTTAGGAACTCACACACTGCAAGAGCGTAGTGACGAGGTGCTCCGTCTTGCTGTAATCTTCTACATCTACATCTACATTTATACTCCGCAAGCCACCCAACGGTGTGTGGCGGAGGGCACTTTACGTGCCACTGTCATTACCTGCCTTTCCTGTTCCAGTCGCGTATGGTTCGCGGGAAGAGCGACTGTCTAAAAGCCTCCGTGCGCGCTCTAATCTCTCTAATTTTACATTCGTGATCTCCTCGGGAGGTATAAGTAGGGGGAAGCAATATATTCGATACCTCATCCAGAAACGCACCCTCTCGAAACCTGGCGAGCAAGCTACACCGCGATGCAGAGCGCCTCTCTTGCAGAGTCTGCCACTTGAGTTTGTTAAACGTCTCCGTAGCGCTATCACGGTTACCAAATAACCCTGTGACGAAACGTGCCGCTCTTCTTTGGATCTTCTCTATCTCCTCCGTCAACCCGATCTGGTACGGATCCCACACTGATGCGCAATACTCAAGTATAGGTCGAACGAGTGTTTTGTAAGCCACCTCCTTTGTTGATGGACTACATTTTCTAAGGTCTCTCCCAATGAATCTCAACCTGGTACCCGCCTTACCAACAATTAATTTTATATGATCATTCCACTTCAAATCATTCCGCACGCATTCTCCCAGATATTTTACAGAAGTAACTGCTACCAGTGTTTGTTCCGCTATCATATAATCATACAACAATGGATCCTTCTTTCTATGTATTCGCAATACATTACATTTGTCTATGTTAAGGGTCAGTTGCCACTCCCTGCACCAAGTGCCTATCCGCTGCAGATCTTCCTGCATTTCGCTACAATTTTCTAATGCTGCAACTTCTCTGTATATTACAGCATCATCCGCGAAAAGCCGCATGGAACTTCCGACGCCCGCATCTCGTGGTCGTGCGGTAGCGTTCTCGCTTCCCATGCCCGGGTTCCCGGGTTCGATTCCCGGCGGGGTCAGGGATTTTCTCTGCCTCGTGATGGCTGGGTGTTGTGTGCTGTCCTTAGGTTAGTTAGGTTTAAGTAGTTCTAAGTTCTAGGGGACTTATGACCACAGCAGTTGAGTCCCATAGTGCTCAGAGCCATTTGAACCATTTTTTTTTAACTTCCGACACTATCTACTAGGTCATTTATATATATTGTGAAAAGCAATGGTCCCACAACACGCCTCTGTGGCACGCCAGAGGTTACTTTAACGTCTGTAGACGTCTGCCCATTGACAACAACACGCTGTATTCTGTTTGCTAAAAACTCTTCAATCCAGCCACACAGCTGGTCTGATATTCCGTAGGCTCTTACTTTGTTTATCGGGCGACAGTGCGGAACTGTATCGAACGCCTTCCGGAAGTCAAGAAAAATAGCATCTACCTGGGAGCCTGTATCTAGTATTTTCTGGGTCTCATGAACAAATAAAGCGAGCTGGGTCTCACACGATCGCTGTTTCCGGAATCCATGTTGATTCCTACATAGTAGATTCTGGGTTTCCAAAAACGACATGATACTCGAGCAAAAAACATGTTCTAAAATTCTATAACAGATCGACGTCAGAGATATAGGTCTATAGTTTTGCGCATCTGCTCGATGACCCTTCTTGAAGACTGGGACTACCTGTGCTCTTTTCCAATCATTTGGAACCTTCCGTTCCTCTAGAGACTTGCGGTACACGGCTGTTAGAAGGGGGGCAAGTTCTTTCGCGTACTCTGTGTAGAATGGAATTGGTATCCCGTCAGGTCCAGTGGACTTTCCTCTGTTGAGTGATTCCAGTTGCTTTTCTATTCCTTGGACACTTATTTCGATGTCAGCCATTCTTTCGTTTGTGCGAGGATTTAGAGAAGGAACTGCAGTGCGGTCTTCCTCTGTGAAACAGCTTTGGAAAAAGGTGTTTAGTGTATCTCATACGTCCTATGAAGCCACTTTCCTGAAGCTGAGGTATTAATGTTTATAACGTGTGTAAATAAATTCTACCATTCACACTCCCATTAGAAAAGTACGGTACGAGCAGATGTTGTCATGTCATCGATGCCCATACCATTGCGTGAGGTGGGTTCCTTTCCAGCTGGATTGTATAATGAGGATTCTTTTTAGCCCAAACGACAATATTCATATTTCTAGCACTTGAACTGCGATAAATGGCACATTCATCTGAAGAGATAACCTTGGCACGGTTCACTGCATTTGAAAATTGACTTAACTAAGCATGGCATGCTCAGAAGCGCTCGTTCTGATTTGTATCCGGTAACTCGTTTAATGACATTCATCGAAAAGGTCTGACCTTAAGATCTTTTTTCGTGTGATTTGGCATTGTCGTTCTCGGTATACAGAGTTCGGAAGCACATTTACGTGTCGACTTCATAGAAGGCTGTTCAGCCGAAGCAGAGACTCCGGCACACGTTTCTTCTCGTGTCTCCTTCCTTCCTCTACGCAGATTATCCTTAACAATGCCAAAAGCAAAAGCACGTCTTTCCCAATTCAGAAGCGCTGCCTTTCGCGATGGAACGTTACTAAATTCTTCCTGGAACGCTCCCACAATCTGTCTCCATCCAGTGTCTGCCCTGTGTGCTGTCGTTCGTGCACTTACACACTTGCCACTAAGCGCTCCTCAACAGTGCGACAATGACCGCTCACATCTGTCATGACTACAGATACAAACTCGACTGCGACTGCGGCAGCGGAAACATGTAAACATGGCTGGCCGGTGTGGCCGAGCGGTTCTAGGCGCTACAGTCTGGAACCGCGCGACCGCTACGGTCGCAGGTTCGAATCCTGCCTCGGGCATGGATGTGTGTGATGTTCTTAGGTTAATTAGGTTTAAGCAGTTCTAAGTTCTGGGGGATTGATGACCTCAGAAGTTAAGTCCCATAGTGCTCAGAGCCATTTTGTAAACATGAACAACAACTCATAAGAAGTAAAACAGCTCTACTTTGCGCATCATAAGACTAAAACTGATGCAAACAAACACAGAAGTGATTGTTGGTCAATAGCCGTAGCACATGTACAATGGTGTTGTTACAATCTTGGAGGTAGATCCCATTTAAAAGCTGGAGTCCAATGTTTTTGTTATTCATACCTTTTGCCTTCTTGACATATTTCGATAGCAACTTTCACCCTCAACAAACATTTCTTTATATCTAACAGAGAAGTAAAATACCAGTTTCCGTAAATTTAGCTTTACAATTTTTTTAATGTAACGAAATGTTTTGTAAAAAATTTTCATTCCTTATTGTGCTCACTTAAGAGTTGAATTTCCAGAAACAGTGACACATATTTTTTTCTTATTTCTAATCGAGAAGTCAAATACCAGTTGTCACAGATGTAGCCTTAAAAGTCGTTTAGTAGTTCTTTAGTAATTATTTATTTTCAAAAAGCTGTCACCCACTATTTTCCCCATTAGTGGCTGAATTTCCAAAAATGCTGAAACACGTATTTTTTATTTTCTGGCTGAGAAACCAGATATCAGTCTTTGCAGTTACATCTTCAACATTTCTTTAATAGCGACGTACTTTCAAAAAGCATTTCATCCCCAATTTCATCCCCTATATTTAGGAGTGAAATTTCGAACAATTCCTTCTTAATCGATGCCTACAGTATAAGATCCACACCCTCTCCAAACTTAAAGTTTCTATCCTTAGCGTTTTGGGCTGGGCGACAATGAGTCAGTGAATCAGTCTCGCCCTATTTCACCCCCTTACAGGTTCAATTTCCAAAAACTGTGATACGCATATGTTTTAATTGTAACAGAGAACCCAAATAGAAATTTTCATAGACTTATCTTGCACAGTGAAATATTTCTACAAAAATTTTCATCCCTTGTTTCACCCCCATAGGGGTGGAATTTCCAAAAACAATGCAACAAGTATTTTTTCATTTATCATTGAGAAGTCAGATTTAAATTATCGTACATTTAGCTTGAAAAATGCTTTCATAATAAAATGTTTTCATAAAAATCTCATCCCTATTCACCTCCTTAGCGTTCACTTTCCAAAAACATTGAAACACGCCTTTTTATTTGTAACTGAAAAGTCAAATAAGTGTTCATACACGTAGCTTTAAAAATACTTTAGTAGTTCCTTAATAACGATATAGAGTATTTCCAAGGAAAGGTTTCACCCACTGCTTCACCCCCATGGGGTTTAATTTCCAAAAGTAGTGAAACAGGTATTTCTTTATTTCTGGCCGAAAAATCATATACCAGTTTTCGTTGGTCTAGCTTCAAAATTGCCTTATTAGCGACATTTTTTAAAATATCGCTACTTCAGCTACTTAGGATTGGAATTTAGAAAAATATTTTCTTAAACAACTTCCACAGTATAAGACCCACACCTCCTCGAGATTTCAAGGTTCTGTACTTAGCGGTTTGAGGTAGGCGATGATGAGTCAGTCACTCAGTCAGGACATTGCATTTTATACACTGTGTGATCAAAAGTATCCGGACACCTGGCTGAAAAAGACTTACAAGTTCGTGGCGCCCTCCATCGGTAATACTGGAATTCAATATGGTCTTGGCGCACTATTAGCCTTGATGACAGCTTCCACTCTCGCAGGCATACGTTCAATCAGGTGCTGGAAGGTTTCTTGGGGAACAGCAGCCCATTCTTCACGGAGTGCTACACTGAGGAGACATATCGATGTCGGTCGGCGAGGCCTGGCACGAAGTCGGCGTTCCAAAACATCTCAAAAGTGTTCTACAGGATTCCGGTCAGGACTCTGTGCAGGCCAGTCCATTACAGGGATGTTATTGTCGTGTAACCACTCGCCCACACCCTGTGCATTATGAACAGATGCTCGATCGTGTTGAAAGTAGCAGTCGCCGTCTCGAACTGATCTACAAGCAATAAGGTGCTTAACACATCAATGTAGGCCTGTGCTGTGATAGGGTCACTCAAAACAACAAGGGGTGCAAGCCCCCTCCATGAAAAACACGACCACACCATAACACGACCGCCTCCGAATTTTACTGTTGGTACTACACACCCTGGCAGATGACGTTCACCGGGCATTCGCTATACCCACACCCTCACATAGGATCGCCACATTGTGTACCGTGATTCGTCACTCCACACAACGTTTTTTCCACTGTTCAGTCGTCCAATGTTTACGCTTCTTACAGCAAGCGAGACGTCGTTTGGCATTTACCGGCCTGACGTGTGGCTTATTAGCAGCTCGACGATGAAATCCAAGTTTTCTCACTTCCTGCCAACTGTCATAGTACTTGCAGTGGATCCTGATGCAGTCTGGAATTCCTTTGTGATGGTGTGGATCGATGTCTGTCTATTACACATTACTACCCTCTTCAACTGTAGGCAGTCTCTGTAAGTCAACAGACGAGGTCGGCCTATACGCTTTTGTGCTGTAACTGTCCCTTCACGTTTCCAATTCACTATCACATCCGAAAAAAAGGTTAGGAGTATGGAAATCTCGCTTACAGGTGTATGATACAAGTGACACCCAAACACCTGACCACGATCGAAGTCCGTGAGTTACGCGGAGCGCCCCATTCTACTCTCTCACGATGTCTAATGACTACTGAGTTCGCTGATATGGAGTACGTGGCAGTAGGTGACAGCACAATGCTCCTAATGTGAAACACGTTTCTGGGGGTGTTCGGATACTTCTGATCACATAGTGTATACAGAGATTACTGTATTGCGAGAAATGGAACTTTGGGATATTTTAATGTATCAGCAGCCATGAACGTTTTTCTTAATCACACTTTAGCTATGTAGTTTTTATTTTATAAATCGTGTACAGTCGCAGTCTCTGCACTGTTGGGCTCTAATCGTCGCGCTGTTAGTACATAGTGTGAAAATGGCTGACGCTGCTTCCTGCTCCGTAGCGAAATACGCACGTGTAACACCGTTAAAAAGTGGCGAAAAACAAGTTGTCCTTAATGTTTTAACAAGTTTACAGGAAAAAATTAGCTTTGAACTTTTCCGAGGAACTTATTTACTAAAGATCAGAATGTTCAGAATAGGTGATGCACAGCTGAATTGGTAGCGTTGTTGAATGGTGATCTAGCACAGTCCCTTGATCGGGGGTTCAGCTCTCGCTCTGGTCTTTTTTTCGTTCAGGTTGGAATAACAATACTGTTAATGTACAATTCATCAAGTATATGCTAATTAACGTAAAAGAATATATGCTAATTAACATATTTCTAATCATCACTTTTAATTAAAAATACGCGTATTCTTGTTTCTAATTACATATGCACTCAAAACCCCAGTTTTCACTGTAAATATAAATTCTTAACTACCGATAATTTATAAAATATTGTTAATGAAGGTCGTTTGAATTAAGAAAACATGACCAGTTAAATTTTTAGGAGAAAAATAAAAAATAGAATACCCTTTATTTGGACCTGTCCAGCGTTTTATACCACACACGCGGCCTCACATGAGTTAGAGTGAAGCGACCAGACGTCCCGTTTTGGCGGGGACAGTTCCGGTTTTTGGAGTCCTGTCCCTTTGTCTCGACCGGGTTCAGCCAGGACGCCTCAATATTCCGGTTTTTACAAATCAGATCCAAGTCTCGGTCATGGGATGTTTCAACATGTAACTTCCCTCATTTTTAGCAATGTAAAAGTGTTTTAAACTTTATTTCCATATCATATTCCAAACCAAACATACCACAGTACAGAATGCGTTTACACGACCTGTGCTGACGCGTTCAAGTTCGCGACCTTCAATAATACTTGCGCTTTTGCGTGAGTGTTGTAGCGCGCACAGATTGTAACCAGATTCGCAATGCCCAAACATCACTGCATTTTCAGTTCCGAACTTCAAGTGAGGTTAGTAACGTATTTATAATTCAGTGTCAAAAACAGTGTGGTAACTCTGCATTTAATTAACCCTCAACTACTATGGATCGTCTCTCAGAGCGCAACAAATTTTTTCTGTTGTGATATATGACACACCTACGCAAATCGAAGTGGGCTCTTCCTGTTGAATGTGATGCATGGATGCCAGGACTCTAGACTACGTATTACTGAACTTTCTTCCTTACTAACCGGCGACGCAAACAGAGGGGTGTCACAAATTTAAATTGTGTTTGTTTGTATATGTCAGTAGCATCATAACTTCCAAACGAAAGGTACGATTTTAATGCAGTTTTTGTATTTGACAACTGGTTTAATCAGAATGTTTTTTAGCTATGTTCCATGAAAGTTTGTACAGCAGTTAAAATTTCACCAGATTTTACGCTATCTCCCCTGATAATACGCTATATAATACGATTCGTAAGAGTTACATCAAGTTATGTAGTGCCAGATTGTAGAGCTTAAAACGTTGCCTGCCAACTACGAGTTATCTCGTACGAACGAACTGGCCACTGGCGGCAACTGCGAGTTAACTCGTAGGAAACGAGTTTCTGCATAAAGCCAGGTACGAAAACATTCCTAGCAAATACGTGTGATTTTAAGTTTTTGAGCGTCAGTAACAGGTATAGTAAATCATCTGGACGTGGTGAATGGATACTGTGTGTCGCTAAAGGCAATGGAAACAATTTTTATTAATTGTTAATATGTCTTGAAGCAGAGGTTCCCAAATTTTTTGTCCTGGACCGGTTTTTTTTTTTTTGCCTTTCCTTCCTAAACCACTGAAATTTTTTTTTACTATACAGTAGAAAATTTGAAAGAGCCACCGCCCCCTCGGCTAGTTCTTCTCTTGGCTTTCCACACTAATGCCAACACTTGCGAGAATACAGTAACGTACATTACGGAAGTGCGTGAGCTCTGCGCGAGTAAACGGTGTCAGCCCTACTGCATTGCCCCTTCTCCCTGAAAAGGTGAACTTTTAAAAAAAGTGATTTGCCATTACAGAGACTGTTACTTTCAGACACAGTACTGGTAAGTAGCAAAGAATATGAAATTAAATTCAACTTGTTATTCTAACAACACTTTTCCACGCAACTATAGTGCGAAAATTGTTAGAACCAATCATGTTGGCACCAATTAGAAAATGAGCACAGCTGACACGATTAACATTTCTAATGACGCTGCCAAGACCCCAACAGCACTTATAGGAGGCAAAAAGCTCAAATTGTCGTGTGGCTGATAACGAAGCAAATTAAAACACTTTCTAAAGTAACACAGTATACAATGTATTTCAAGCATCAACTTTTAACAATTAAATGGTAATTACAGTTTCACAGTTATATTACCTTAGCTGTCCTCTGTTAGTGAGAAGTATGTACAGTAGCTATTTATTTTTAACTATAAAGTCCAAATTCGGTTAAAAAGATTTTATCTATATCCTTAGGACTGGTTCAACTTCCAATCTGTTTACATAGGCCTATTTATTTCTTCAGGAACACCAGTGCTGAAAACCCTGATTCACACTTACGTATCGAATCTAAAGGCATTAGAATTTCATCGCTTGTTCTGCTAAAGCGGGATCTCTTGACTACAAGACATCCAAAAGTCTGTCACATGACAGCACAGTTAATGAGTCGGCATTTGAGTCTGACAAATTACAGGATTCTAGATTGACTGAAAATAGGTACCTTATACATGATCGGTTGCTGCTGATTGAAGGAAAATATTATTTCAGATTAGTGTCCACTGTCCAGTCCCAGCAAATGCTCCTTGATAAGAGTTGCTGTATTCTGCGGGAATGAACCTATGTTGTACTCTCTTTGAAATTCTCGTAGCTTTGTGAGCCTCAATGTTAGGCCAAACGCAGGACGATCGTCAGTAAAGTAGTGTCTTAACGACGCGTAATTTTATTATTTGCTAGAATGAGTACAACTTCTATGTTAAATACAACTGTCATATGATTCCCTTTAGGAACAAAGTCTTTTTAATTAACTCACTATACTAAAATGTGATGATTTAATAATTTACGTAATTGTAAACTGTCAGCTACGACAAGCAGACATTTGTGGAACCCGGTATTTTATTTTCGTGTCCCGGTGCCGGGTCGCGACTCTTCAGTTGGGGAACGATGTCTTAAAGCATTCTTCCACGCAAAGAGTTGGTGTTTCTTCACAAACTGGACAAAAAAACCACTAGATAGCCAAAAGGCGATTAACGGTAAGGTCATTTAATAAGCGCACAGACGCACATAGTTCATCTGGAAAACGTACTTTCTCCTACTGATCCATTTCTTTAAGGTGTTAGACGATATTATTGCGCATCTGAGCTGAACTTTCCACTCTTTACGCCAACTACGAGAAAATTCACAGCCTATATTTTCCCATCAATAATTGTTTTTGAAAAATTTCGGAGACAGATGGACTACAACTGAAATCACGAATCAAACTGTATGAACCGTTTAACATGGATTCTGGAAACAGTTGACTCATTTTGGCCGTGGCTGTCAACATGTTAAAAAGCTTCGGGTTTGTATGTTTAACTTTTACGACGGACCACCGATGATAATTTCTGTCTTTTGAAGTTGCTCGTTTCAGCAGTTACAGTGCAGAAATAAAACAGGGAATCATAAACATGTATGTACATTCACCAGAATAATTGTTTCACATAAAAAAATAAAAGACCCCTACCTAGTAATTGTATTCCCGTACATTTAAGTGTCAGGAAGTCGTTTCTGAAAGTATTTGTATGGAGTGTAGTCATTTATGGGAGTGAAACGTGGACGATAAATAGCTTGGACAAGAAGAGAATAGAAGCTTTCGAAATGTGGTGCTACAGAAGAATGCTGAAGAGCTGAAGATTAGATGGATAGATCACATAACTAATGAGGGGGTATTGAATACAATTGGAGAGAAGAGAAATTTGTGGCACAACTTGACTAGAAGAAGGGATCCGTTGGTAGTGCATATTCTGAGGCATCAAGGGATCACCAATTTAGTATTGGAGGGCAGCGTGGAGGGTAAAAATCGTTGAGGGAGACCAAGAGATGAATACACTAAACAGATTCAGAAGGATGTAGGTTGCAGTAGGTACTGGGAGATGAAGAACCTTGCACAGGATAGAATAGCATGGAGAGCTGCATCAAACCAGTCTCTGGAGTGAATACCACAACAACAACAACAACAGACATCCATAGGTAGTACACGTGTTAAATCAAATTTAAGCGAACAAACCCTCATACTCTGTATTTATTTACTTTCAACACAGGTATCCATGCATAATAAAAAGAGGGAGAACAGCTCACGGTGTCCGTTGCACGAAATGCGGAGGAGAGGTTTCTGTTTCTCAAGAAGGGAAGTACGACATAGAGTATCACTTGAAAACGGCCAAACACAAGTCATCAGATACCAGTGCTGCATCGTCGAGACGTTTAACAGACTTCTTTTGGCAAGTTGTTTCAAGTGACCATGAACTTAAACTAGCTGCAGCGGAAGGCACATGGACCCTCCACTTAGTACAAGAGAACCATAGCTTTCGTTGCAGTGACTGTTCGTCTAAGCTCATCCAGAAGTTCTTCGAGTCTAAGTATACTTGTGGCCGTACAAAATGCGAAGCCATTGTTGTTAACATGCTTTCTTCACACTGTCGGGATGAACTGCAGCGAGAAATGTGTAAAATGAACTGCATTATATTATTTCTGATGCATCTAATCATGGAAACACAAAGCTCTTCCCTGTACTTGTTCTATATTCCTTGTCTCTTGGAGGCATATGCGTGAAAATTCTCCAGTTTAAAGAGCTGCCTGGTGAAACTGCAGATATTGTTGGAAACTGTCTATGTGATACCATCACAGGATATAATTTGAACGATAAGGTTGTAGCATTCTGCGGGGACAATGCCAGCATATACTTTGGTGGACTGTCTCGAAGAAGGACAAACAACATTTTCCACAAATTGGAGGGTCGGAGGAACCAAAGGAATTTCGCAAAGTGAGAAAGAAGTGGCAGATGAAATATTAGTGTTTCTGCAAGACGAGTCAGTGGAATGTGTGGTGTAATATACGCTCGGCTGCGCTGTAGGGAATATTTACGACAATGTACATGAAAAGTACAATGATAACGATACCTGGTTAGCAAGTCAAAGTGATACTGAAGCAGGTGTCGACCCATGTAGTTCATCATAATTGTCTGACGGGGAGCCACCAATAACGCCTCCAGTAAAATGTATTAAAGGACAATCGCCGTCCAAGGAGCAGATTGTTCTGTGTGAAATCCTATGGGACTTAACTGCTAAGATCATCAGTCCCTAATCTTACACATTACTTAACATAAATTATCCTAAGGACAAACACACACACCAATGCCCGAGGGAGAACTCGAACCTCCGCCGGGACCAGCCGCACAGTCCATGACTGCAGCGCCTCAGACAGCTCGGCTAATCCCGCGCGGCAAGGAGCAGATACTAACGTAATTACATACATGGAAGATTATCCGCAGCACACGAAAAAAGCAGTTATGAACATATTTCGAATACGTCTGCAGCAGTATGACCGTGTAGCGCATAAGAAAAACTACGGACACTGAAGGGAGGACAAGGAGCACTTGTTACAAAAAATTTTTGCTTTCACGTTTCAAGGATGCCCGATACGGTTTACAGGATGTGCATGATAGGGACCTATTATGTTATGCACATCAAATTGCGAGCTACACAGATTACAGTGATTTCAACGGGAAATAGTGGATGGTAACATAATTTCAAACAGTGCTACTGAATTGGAAGACGTAAGATAACGAAATTTCAGACAAAGCGTCAACGTGACGATGCACAGCAAACTGCAGAATCTGCCCGAAAATTTGTGGATGAGAGAAATAGACTTATCCTATCGTTCAGTATGGAATTTATTTTCAACTGCTACCAATCACAGTTTGATGAGGAAATGCACATGAAAGGAATCCCGTAAATTAGAGGTACCAGGGAGTTGAATCAAAATCAGCTAGTATCAATGGCGTGATGCGTTCATATACAAGTATGCCGACTGTTTCTTCTGGATTGTGAATTTGCTGGAAAGTTATTCATCGTCCTTCGAGAGGTTAGAGGCGCTCTGCTCCCCTACGGTTGTTTCTCGTGTGCGTGATCTTGGAAGAACAGTAGGGAATATTTACGTCACAGCCAGCAAGAGTGGAAAATGGGCGTGAGAGAGCTACAACCATGGTATGAGCACTGCTTCTGGCCAATAGCTGGTCAAAATAAATTGCCTCTGCTTGATTCGCGGTCTCCGTATAAAAATCATACTCGTTTAGAGCAAACTATCCCTCCTGAAAAGTGACATTGCAATTCATACCATATGGAACCATTGGACAAATTCTGCCTCTGAATGTTCGCTTTTTCCGTGCCTGCAAAACATATTATCGCATTATCTGCAGCTACGCTTTGAACGATAGCCAGTTTCACGATAAGCTCCACGACAGACTGTTTCGCATTCGGATGGCATGCTGTCACATTCTCCCATGCTTTAAGAGTGTACACACAGCTGAACGCCCTGCACGGTGTGTAAACTACCAAGGAGTTCGCTTTCGATCACGATAGTGCGAACCGTTGTGATCACTGGGGCGCGCCATTTCTCGTTCGGTGTTCATGGTGCAAGTTAATGGTTTGTTTTAAACATTTCTTGAATGTCGACGATGTCAGTAAGATATACCTTCCCTAGAAGGTTGATATCTGCACCTCCCGGACACATTTTCTGTCTACCTCCTGATGCACATGGTGAGTCATTAGCAGCTAATATTTTTGCTGCCATAATCGTTAACACAACGCTTTCGAATGAGCCTCACTGAAGACTGAACTTGCGAACCGCGCACTCAAGGGGTATTTTGTAAGAAAGGCAAGACAGATGGGAAAGACCGCCCACGAAAAAAATGAACAACAGAAGGCATGGCTACCCAAATGTAGGAATTAACGACTGCTAAAAGCAGCATTCCGCTGGCTGATTACCATAGTCCTCAGTACTGTGAATGGGCTGAAGAAATAGGGCCACTGTACCGAGGTCGACAAAGGTGAGGATGAGAAAATATTAAAACTGAAAAATTAGTAAAGTTGACCAGTTGAGTGAAGCCTTCCCCGTATTGTATGGGGCAGTCAAATGAAAATGAGACAGATGGAAAGAAACAAGTAAACTGCTTACTATTTCAAAAGTAACAGCCATAGCTGTAGTACATTTATCCCACTGTGACACAAGACGGTCAGTGTCTCCATGGAAAAAAGTTTGCCATTGCCTACGGAACCATAAATGTACCCAGATGTGCACCTCATCGTCTGAAGCAAATCGACAGCAGCGAATCTTTTTCTTCGATGCTTCGAAAATATGGAAATCGTATGAGGCCAGAGCGGCACTGCATGGAGAATGTGTAAGGGCATCCCAGCGGGCTTGCATGTTGCAAACATTGTATGGAGTACACTGCAGAAGTTTCGCTTAAAAGCCCTTGTACGTTCACCATATAGTTCAGATGTCTTCCCACGCGATTTCCATATTTTTGGAGCCCTGAAGAAAGCCCATTCGTGGCCGTCGACTTGTTTGGGACGAAGACGTGCACAGCTGGGAATAATCATGGTTCTGTAGGCAGTCGCAAACATTTTTACATGAAGATATTGACCGTCTTGTCTCACACATGTATTAACAGTTATAGCAATTAATTTTGGAAAATAAGCAGTTTACTCATATTTTTCTATCTGGCTCGTTTTCATTTGACTGCTCCTTACAAAGTAATCAAAGCTGATTTTAGAACTCATTCTGACGTAAAGACATGCGAATCATTTTGTCAACTTTACCTAGCAGACGATATTGTGTTCAGTGCATCTACGAGTATGTACTTGTAAACGAAGGCAGACGTAACACGCGGAGTTAAAGATCGCAATAACAATATATGTAATAGAATTTAAGATGGTTTAAATATATTGATACTATCAATGAAGGTACGCTTTGCACACAATATTGAAAGCTAAGTTTGCTAGCTACCGGAAATAAGTGATTGTCTAAGTGGGAAGTCGTACATAGTCTTTCGACTTCTATCAGTGTACCTAGTCCCGTCAGTCGCTATTCCACGGATCTTCTCAGAGAAAACGATTAACGCTTGTGTCAAATCAGGGGGTACACAGTGCCGTAAGAGATCGTGGGCAAATGATACTGCTATAAATTCATCACCGAAATGAAAGACAACATTAAACAATGACGACTACAGTATCACGTATAGAGTGCTCAGTATCATTTGATCTCCAAAGTTGGCAGTGAGAATGAGTAACATACGTGTATTAGCAGCTCGAATTCGAGCGATCTCTACTGACTTAGTGCTAAGGGAATGAAAAGCCAAGAAATTTTAGGAGCATACTGTATTGGGATTGCACCCGCACAAAGACGAATCATTTTGTCAACTTTAGCTAGCAGGCGATGCTGTATTCGGTGCATCTATGTACTTACAAACGAAGGCAGACCTAACACCTTATTCAATTATAAGCAAACAGAAACAAAATTTCATACGATTTGTTGAGGCTACAGAACAGCATCTTCGAGGCATTTCATTCCGTTTATAAGACATCCATGATTTAAAAGACAAATCAGTTTTCTGGTGGAAATACAGCTTAATGTTTGAAATTCATCTATGACTGGGGATTCTTTTAAAAAAATTACGTGCATGGAAAACGTCTATTACAAGACACAACTTGTCGAACAATGGCTATACGAACGAATACAAGGATCACTTAGCTCGCAGACTTCGTGCGAAAAATATAGTTTGTAGCATTTCCATAAGGCTGTAATTACAATATTTATAAAACTCACACTCCTCCAAAATGAACTGCCTCAGACAAACCTTGATAAACAGCCTTGATGACAAGTTTGCAAAATCAAATTACCCTGAGTATAACTGCAGAGTCCAAGAGCTCCACATTCACGAAACGCACACGCCGCAGAAAATTACCATTGATTCGACGCCTGCGCTGTAGATGCCACGGACTGGCGTTAAGACATTGCTGGAGTCTTACCTTCTGATTACTGTCACTGCTCCGTGTTCTTATTGCAGTTCGCAGTTTTCTTACGTCTTCGCCGACTGGACACGTTCATCTTGCTCGCCAGTCGCCACGTCACAAACCGGCGCTAAGCAACAGCGCGGGTTGTAGCAGAGGATACTGTATTGTTGACAACTGCTTCGCGTCGTGATTCGTTTGTTCACCCTAAGAAAGTAACAGGAAAATATTCACCACACCCAACTATCCAGTGATAGCACTACACGCGTAAGTATGCTGGGATGGCCGAGGCAATGCCCCGAGGATAAGATGCCTCTGAAATCAAAGTAGTATAAAATAAACATAAAAAAGAAATGGCCAGCTGCGAGTAGGACTGGGGCACTGAGAGTTCCGTACAAACTTAATCATGTATACAGATACTTTATCCATTCCGGGAATCGAGGATATGGACGACTTTCTAACATTGATACTGGGAGGATATCAGTCCCGGAGATTCCACGACTTTCAAGAATATTTTAATTTGAAGTTTGAAGTCGGACAACGAATGAAATATTTTTTCGTGTGATATAATTACAGACAGCGAATTTCGGATTTGTCCTTTTATTTGTACTGCGAAACCTTACTTCTTGCCAAATTTCATGATTCTAGGTCAATGGAAAGTACCCTAAAGGTCCTGATGACTGAGTTTTCGAGTATCGAAGTAAATGACATGAATGGCCGTGTCTTTTGATTGAATTGACTTGCAGGCTTAAAATTTTTACGCCGCTAAGGGACTATAGACTCTTATATGTAGAGATCGGATTATGTGCATCATAAAACCCTTAAAATGCACATAAAAATGCTTAAAAATGCATGAAAAGTGTCGAAATATGCAAGATCAATTATAAAAAACATGGTAGATACTGCATGCATTATCTCTCAAAGTCGAGCCTGTACATAACAATTACGAGGAAGAGCGCCGGCCACGTGAAAAATCGGTATATTCAGAAGGCTGATATCATTTTCTAAATACTTTCTGGTAGAGGTTAGGAAGGTGGTCTTTCTGGGATTATTCTCTAAAAATTTGCAAAATGGGGACGCATACCGTATTTCAAGAATAGTTCCTTCTTCGCTATTGTTATCGGTATCAAGCGGATGGGATGCGAGTGAGTCGCAGCGAAACAATGGATACGTACAAGACCAATTCGAGATATATCGCACGAAAGGGGCACGCAAAGAAACTCCGTAATATTTTATTTAAAAAACAACATGCAATCATGAAGTTTTTGAACAGCATTAACTTTTAATTAATACTATTGGACCAAAGCATCATTTACAATTTATTTTACATTTTACTACTATTGTAAATATAAACGACCAAGTACTATTGTGTCTTCGACCACTCAAGGCCGACCGGTGCGGCCGAGCGGTTCTAGGCGCTTCAGTCTGTAACCTCGCGACCGCTACGGTCGCACGTTCGAATCCTGCCTCGTGCATGGATGTGTGTGATGTCCTTAGGTTAGTTAGGTTTAAGTAGTTCTAAGTTCTAGGGGACTGATGACCTCAGATGTTAAGTCCCACTGTGCTCAGAGCCATTTTGTCGACTACTCAAAACATTTTTATAAGCATAAAAGGACCGTTCTACATCAACTGAGTATTTGAATTCGGGTGCTATGTTGGCACTTATTGTTTCTGAAAAAAGTTCACCCATTCCATTAATAAAACTATCAATTCGGAACGAACGTTTCAAAGTGTGAACATATTGTTTAAAATGTTTTCAAACTTTTCTTTAAGTTTTCTTGGAAATACCTCTGGCAATGACGAGTTCACTAGAATAATTTTATTCATTAACCGAATAGATTCATTCAATGCCAAAGTTTGAGTTTCAAGCTTTTTAATACTTGTAGTTGTATGGGAAAAATGAGTGCTAATCACAGCAACGTCTTTTTTAAAACCGCAATCATTAAAAGCTTCCTTGCACTGGCAAACTCCTAATGCCCCTGCACTATCGAAGTCGTTTATTACCCCTCTAATGGCCTCGAAATGTTCGTTGTACAACAACACAGCTTCGACCCATGTACCGCAACGAGTTACCACTGGTTCGGGTGGTAAAGGCACATTCGGTAGTTTTCCTTTGTAGGTCTTGATACGAGCAGCAGCCTTTAGAAACACTTTCTTTGTGGATTAAATCAGTTTATTTACATTCACAAACCTGGAACGTACTTCTTCAGCAAGGCGATGTACTCCATGAGCAAAGCACGTCACATGAATCAAATTGGGATAAAATACTCGGAGGGCTTTTCCTGCTTTGATCATATAGGAGGCAGCGTCTGAAATAAACACAAACACCGTTTCATCTGCAGAAGATTCTGGAAATATTTTTCTAATACCTCATTCATAAATCTGACAATCGTAGAATGATTTGCAAGCCACTAAGAAGAAGACGGCTTTTCTTTCAAAGCAACATTAATTAAATTTCCAGTGTAACAACCACAAGTGTCTGTAGTTTCAACTGAAATCCAGATAATGCTGTCCTTGAGTTCACTGCGTGTTTCTTCCATAATATTTACGTAAATTGTTGGTATGTAATTTTTACGCAATGTTGATTCATCTGGTAGATTTTGATTTAAGCAATATTTGCGCAGGAAGACTTTGAGGATAGGGTTTGTAAGTTTGTGAAGAGGGATATTGGTTGCAATGAGTGCTTCACATAGATGCATGTTAAACCGACTTTTTCGGTTACCTATGTTTAGACAAATCCCTGCTACTACAACTTGCCGCCGGTCGTGGTGGCCGAGCGGTTCTAGAAGCTTCAGTCCGGAACCGCGCGACTGCTACGGTCGCAGGTACGAATCCTGCCTCGGGCATAGATGTGGCTGATGTCCTTAGGTTAGTTGGGTTTAAGTAGTTCTAAGTTCTAGGGGACTGATGACCTCAGATGTTAAGTCCCATAGTGCTCAGAGCCATTTGAACAAAACAGCTTGCTGGTGTCAGAAGTTGTTGTCGTGGTCCTTCCTTCTGCATTCCTGCGATATGAAGACTCGACTTGTCATGCTGGTCTATCTGAAACTTTTTTTTTTTTTTTTGCAGCAAACGTATTTCTCGCAAACTCGACAATATAAAACACCTCCGTCATATAGACGTGCGACTAAAAGCTTGCGTAGTTTAATTTTATTGTTTTTTGCCGACGCGTACGGTATGACAGCGGAGGGGATTAAACGGGGGCGCGAGGGCATAAGCATTGACTCTACCTGCCTTTTCCTTTTCCTGTTCCTCTTCTTTAATGATTTCGCTAGGCAGTAGCCTCTGCGATTGCACGCAATTCTAGGTCGCGGTCAATCTGCGATATATGAAAACTAGATTGAGCTAGAGACCGCCCGTCTAAATTTTTAAAATATTGTAGACATAGAGCGAAAATATGCATCGTCACTAATTTTTTGTTAAAATATATAATAACCGGTGAAACGGAGCCAAATATGAAAATGCAAATGCAACAACATGCAAATACGTATACTCCGGTCTCTACTTATACGTGACATACATTTGAAATTGATACGTCTACTTGTTCCTGAGAACGTCGGTTCTTAACGGTCGGACAAACAAACGGACATGCAAATACGTATACTCCGGTCTCTACTTATACGTGACATACATTTGAAATTGATACGTCTACTTGTTCCTGAGAACGTCGGTTCTTAACGGTCGGACAAACAAACGGACAGAAACCAAAGAGATCCTATGAGGATTTCGTTTTTAGAGATTGAAGCACGGAAACCCAACATGGCAACACGAGGAAAAATTAAAATGAGGAGATAAAGAGGTAGATTGAGTAACATCGATCAGTGAAGAGAAGTCTTTCGCTATAGATGACTGTTTTGGAAATCATTCTGGCATAAATATATGCGAATGATTTACCTCCCTGACTCAGGTGGAAGATCGATCTGCATTAGGATACGAACATCACTTATTTGAATATACAGAGCGAAAGGACTAGGTGTCAGCCAGTGTTTGGGTCAGGGCTATGAATGAGCGTCTGTCATGAATGGCGTACACAATGTTATCCAAAACAGAATCAAATCACAGCATACGTCTGATCCGTAAAGGCGCTGCAGAGGCCGAGAGGCTAATCAAGAAACAGTCCTGTATTTCGAAACATTTGAGAACACCTACACATTTTTTGGCCACATGCTACGATGGTAAAATTTGAAAACTTGTTCCATGAGTGTTACCAAGGTGTTGCTAAAGACACAGAATCCAACGTGTTGCGTTGGCAGATAAGAAACCAGCTATACGCGATGTGGCTATAAAACAGGACTGATGCAGTCACACAGCAAGTACGCATGCGCCAAATATGATAGACCAATAGCTGTGAAGCGCGCAGCCTGCTCAGTCGAATGCGGAATCTCTGGTGTCTGTAAACAGATGACTGTGGCTGTGGTGTTTGTTAAGAGTTGTTATTTCGTTTTGCCCGAAAAATTATAAGTTAATAATAGAGCAACGAGTTGTCAAGTTCCACATGAAACTTGGAAAACTGCAGATGAAACGTATCTTTTACTAAAAGAAGGGTATGGCGAAGACTGTTTATAATGTACGAGAGTTTTTGTATGGTACAACCGTTTCCAAGATGGTTGAGAAGACATTGGAGATGACTCTCGCCCTTCAACATCACAAATGTTTGTGCTCATACTTCGAATCCCACTGAAAATAATCATAATTCCTTGGAAAGAGTGATAACATGCGACGAATCTTGATGTTCACTAACGATCCCGAAATTAAGCGCCAATCCACGCATTAGAACGGCCAGACTCTACTGAGAGCGAAAAAAGCTCGAATGGGCAAATGAATTTCTCCTCTTTTTTTCCGATATTCATGAAAGCGACTACCTTCACTGGGTTCCTGAAGGGCAAACTATTAATCAACATAATTACCTTGAGGTTTTAGGTCAACTCCGTGAGAAAATAAAAAAAGGCCTGAACTGTGGGAGGACAAGTCATGGGTTCCGCAGTACGACAACGCAACGGTTCTTTCCGCACTGCCTGTTAAGAGTTTTCTAGTGAAGTACAGCATCGAGGTGTTAGACCATCCGCCTTATTCGCCTGACCTACCACAAAGTGCCTGTTATCTATTCTCCAAGGTGGTATCTGCATTAAAAGGAACAAGTTTTCAGTCTATTGAAGCACAGAAAGAAAAAAGGCCACGCATCATCGAAGAGCTCACATAGGAAGACTTCAAGCACTGTCCCCATCAATGGAAAATTAGCATGGAGCGTTGTAGGAGTAGAGGAGGGGATTATATTGAGGCTGACAATATCTAAATACGTTAATTTTCGAAATAAAATGTTTTACAGCAATGGTCCCGTTATTTTATAGCCATACCTCGTAAACTTAGAGATTTATTGACGTTCTGAAGGGTCTGACAAACACATTTCGTTAGAGTAAGAAACGTAGTGAATGAAGTGTGGCAATAGGTCTTAAAACCATAATCTTATCCTTTCGAGATTCAAACACTAGAAAGAATGAACACATCAGCCAAGGCCTTGCAGTCTGAGAGTCTGGACGCTGCAGCTGCATGAAACTTCTTAGGTACGGAGCTGTCAGAAACGAAGACTGAAGATTAGAGTCCCGTCGATGAAGAGGGTACTAGAGACGGAGAGCAAACTCTAATTGCGGAAAGATGGAACCATCTCAGTATTTTCCGCTAGCAATTTAGATGAAATCACGGGAAACCCCAACATGGATGGATTGGATGGGGATTTGAATAGTCGTGCTCCCGAATGCGAGTCCAAGTACCTTGCCATGTCATATATCGCTCGGTTGCTCGTAGAAATAGCTGGCATCAAAGTGTCATGTGGCAAACTAATCGGTCAAACTTTCGTCATCTATGAAAGAAGGGCCTTCGAGCGTAAACCGCCTAACAAACAAATTAAAACAGTACGAGGTGCATTCAAGTTCTAAGGCCTCCGATTTTTTTTCTAGTTAACTACTCACCCGAAATCGATGAAACTGGCGTTACTTCTCGACGTAATCGCCCTGCAGACGTACACATTTTCACAATGCAGACGCCATGATTCCATGGCAGCGGCGAAGGCTTCTTTAGGAGCATGTTTTGACCACTGGAAAATCGCTGAGGCAATAGCAGCACGGCTGGTGAATGTGCGGCCACAGAGAGTGTCTTTCATTGTTGGAAAAAGCCAAAAGTCACTAGGAGCCAGGTCAGGTGAGTAGGGAGCATGAGGGATCACTTCAAAGTTGTTATCACGAAGAAACTGTTGCGTAACGTTAGCTCGATGTGCGGGTGCGTTGTCTTGGTGAAACAGCAGACGCGCAGCCCTTCCCGGACGTTTTTGTTGCAGTGCAGGAAGGAATTTGTTCTTCAAAACATTTTCGTAGGATGCACCTGTTACCGTAGTGACCTTTGGAACGCAATGGGTAAGGATTACGCCCTCGCTGTCCCAGAACGTGGACACCATCATTTTTTCAGCACTGGCGATTACCCGAAATTTTTTTGGTGGCGGTGAATCTGTGTCCTTCCATTGAGCTGACTGGCGCTTTGTTTCTGGATTGAAAAATGGCATCCACGTCTCATACATTGTCACAACCGACGAAAAGAAAGTCCCATTCATGCTGTCGTTGCGCGTCAACATTGCTTGGCAACATGCCACACGGGCAGCCATGTGGTCGTCCGTCAGCATTTGTGGCACCCACCTGGATGACACTTTTCGCATTTTCAGGTCGTCGTGCAGGATTGTGTGCACAGAACCCACAGAAATGCCAACTCTGGAGGTGATCTGTTCAACAGTCATTCGGCGATCCCCAAAAACAATTCTCTCAACTTTCTCGATCATGTCGTCAGATCGGCTTGTGCGAGCCCGTGGTTGTTTCGGTTTGTTGTCACACGATGTTCTGCCTTTATTAAACTGTCGCACCCATGAACGCACTTTCGATACATCCAAAACTCCATCACCACATGTCTCCTTCAACTGTCGATGAATTTCAATTGGTTTCACACCACGCAAATTCAGAAAACGAATGATTGCACGCTGTTCAAGTAAGGAAAACGTCGCCATTTTAAGTATTTAAAACAGTTCTCATTCTCGCCGCTGGCGGTAAAATTCCATCTGCCATACAGTGCTGCCATCTCTGGGACGTATTGACAATGAACGCGACCTCATTTTAAAACAATGCACATGTTTCTATCTCCTTCCAGTCCGGAGAAAAAAAATCGGAGGCCTTAGAACTTGAATGCACCTCGTAGAGAGGCTCGTGGATGGATTTTGCGAGGACGAGAGACAGAAAGAGCCCGTAACTGGGCTTAAAGTTACAATTTTTTTTAAACCAGTAATTGTCAACTTTCATTTGTAACTGAATATCTGCCGGCCGGAGTGGCCGTGTGGTTCTAGGCGCTACAGTCTGAAACCGCGAGACCGCTAAGGTCGCAGGTTCGAATCCTGCCTTGGGCATGGATGTGTGTGATGTCTTTAGGTTAGTTAGGTTTAAGTAGTTCTAAGTTCTAGGGGAGTAATGACCTCAGAAGTTGAGTCCCATAGTGCTCAGAGACATTTGAACAATTTGAACTGAATATCTGATATTAAGGAATGAAGTCTGACATACACGGATCAGCCAGAACATTATGACCACAGACCTACTGTCGATATAAACCCGTCCACACGATAGCAGCGTCACCTGATGAGTAATGACAGCTGGTCAGACACACGGACGATGCATGTAGTAACAGTGAACGTGCTGTCCACGTGTAGAATGGGGAAAGCACGCGATCTGTTTGAATCTGACCGTGTACAGATTGTGAGGCCCCGAGGCTAGACACGAGCGTTTCGGAAACTGCACGACTTATCAGGTGTTCGGGGAGTGCTGTGGCGAGTGTCTTCAAAACGTGGCGAAACCATGGTGAAATCATGTTTGGGCGGCCGCCCCTCATTACAGACGTCGGGACGTCGTCGGCTGGGCAGACTGGTAAAACAGGACAGGCGGCGAGCTGTGGCGGAAATAACATCAGACTTTAATGCTGAGCAGAGTACAAGTGTGTCTGAACACACGGTGCACCGAACACTCCTAAACAGGGGCCTCCGCAGCCGACAGCCCACGATTGTACCAATGTTAACACCACAACATCGGCAACTATGACTGAAATGGGCATGTGACCATCGCCACAGGTCGTTGGCAGAGCGTTGCATAGTCCCGATACCTTCTTAATGATGCTGATGGGAGGGCGCAATCCGTAGTCCTCCAGGGCAAAAGCTCCTTGACACCTGTACTGAGGGACAGAAACAAAGTGGCAACGGCTCTATTATGCCCTGGGGAACATTCACGTGAGTGTCCATGGGTCTATTGGAGCTAGTACAAGGCACTGTTGTGGCCATGGAGTATCGTACACTGGTTGCAGACCAAGTACACGCGCTCATGACGATCATGTTTCCCGACGGCAGTGTCATTTTTCAGCAAGATAACGCGCCATGTCACAAGGCCAGGTGTGTGATGGAGTGGTTCGAGGAACTCAGTGGCGAGTTCCAATTGATGTGCTGCTCCCCCCCCCCTTCCAACTCGCCAGATCTGAACCCGATCGGACACATTTGGGATGTGACTAAAAGTGGCGTCAGAACTCATTGCCCCCCTCCCAGGAATATACGGAAATTGGCTGACTTTTGTATGCAGTTGTGATGCCAGCTCCATCCAGCGACCTACCAGGGCTTCATTGCTTCCATGCTACGGCGCGTTGTCGCTCTTATCCGTGCCAAAAGTGGACATATCGGCTATTAGGTAGGTGGTCATGATGTTCTGGCTTGTCAGTGTAAACGCATACCTACGAGTATCACGTTTATTCATATCTGCCGCCTCAGACGAAGATCTTAAAAATAAAACATTTAAGGTTTTCAGTGAAATATTTTCATGACATCTCTCTTCTGTTTTCAGCACAGCTGATGTTGATACGAACTTTATTTAAACCGTCCCGATCTATTTAGCAGAACCCGCTGACGCTGCAAAAGCTGAGCATTCTTTTTCCAAGCAAAAAATATGTTTTTTGAAGTGAATCAGTAATGATTATAAGGTTTGGAAATGGTCGCAGACTCGTTTTACGGTAGAGACAGTGTAACCTGCATATCTCTCAAGAAGGTGCTTGGAAAGCTCGAAGACCCATCTTTCAGCGTAGAAACCACGAATGTTCTTCAGCGTGGAAGAGGAACAACTTCAGTGTATGGTTCAGAAAAAAAATGCTCTGCCACGCAATTTACAGAATACAGATGAAGATGTAGATGCTTAAGTTACGAAGAAAATAAAAGAGCTCGAGCTATTGACTATTTTTCACATACAAAGACGCAGGAAATCTCATTTAAGTAAGACTAGAATTTACATCACTAACTAAGCAAATGCAATACATTTCGCTAGTGGTTTACATTTTTACGATATTCAAACTTTTGTTCTTCATTCGAATCATCTATTCATTCTTATTTTCTCTTCAGTACAGCATCGTTCACGAGCGTAAGAAAATTGTCTTACTAATTAAAAACAGAGATCCTCATAGGGAAAAATTTGGTTTCGTGTATAATTAATCTTGGGCAGTGTGCTGTTGTATTTGTTGTGCGCAATAATGCAGGGACGCATTACTTTCAACTGTTTCTTGTATGGATAAATGGGGGAAAATTGTTAAGGTTATATTTCGCTCCACCAAAGTATTTAAAATAAAATAGAAAGTTTTTTAAAGTTTTTGTTGCGTTTTGACTCAAATGGGAGGAGAGCAGTCGGGATAATGGTCCAATGTTGTATATGCATCTGTGAAAGACGATGTGCGGTTGACGTATTGCTGAGTTGGGAATGGGATGGAGTGAGGTTAGGCATGTAGGGAGGGGGGGGGGGGCACTTAGCATGCTGCACTTGACCCATGATTACACTTAACGCTCCTGCTGTTGCTCTTTTGCTTTGGGCTATCACGCAATCGTCAAGAAATGGAGCACTTCGACTACACTGCCTGACAAAGAAAGTAAAGGTCGCAGAATATGTGATTGGATGTCTGTGAAACGTTGTACACATACATACGATTGATGGGTATGTAAACGATTAGAGCTGCAATTTCTCTGTGACAGGCAGAACGGCCACCAGAGTGCATTAGCGTTGTTCGTCTTTAACGTTGTTACCAACTCTGGTAGAGTATATAGATGGCGTGAACAGCATCAGATGTTGATTGATCACTGTAAAGGACACGGAGATGCGGCACACTGATGTGAGACAGCATTAAAAACAACTGACAGACTGCGAAAGGTGCCTCATTGTGGGTCTCCATTTTGCTGGCTGATCGAATCGTGTAATATCCAGATCTCTGGAACATTTGGATGTGACCATGGGCATATGTTGGACCACATACAAACGTGAGGACAGACATACTTTTCATTAAGGTTCCAGTCTATTACGTCTGATCACCACAAGGGACAATCACAGTGTTGTGCACCAGTCACATCTGTGTCTGCCGTCTGAGAACAAGTAACGGACTCCCTTTGACATTCCGTATCATTGGTTTGAGACCAGCAGCAACCAGATGAGGGAATTACTGTCCCACACGTACGCTGCCCTTAACACTACAACACAAATTCTGCGTTTGGAGTGTTCCCACGCCTGGGAAGCATGAGTTGCTTATGAATAGCCTCATATTATGTTCAGCGATGAATTGCAGTACTGTGTTTCCTTGGATGACCATTGTCTGTGAGTGATGAGATCGCAGTGTTCCAATGTTTTGGTGAGGAACAGTCTTGTTACTCGTGGCATCATTCCGAGGATGCCATCGGGTACGATTTCACGTCAAGACTGGTAGTGATAGAGGAAACACTGATGACATAAAGGTAGGTCACAGACATTCTGCATCCACTTGTGTTGCCTCTCTTGCCACAATATCAAGATGCCATTTTTCAGCACGATAATGTTCTGCCACACATGGTTCGTCTCTTTGTGAAGTATATGATTTACAGAGGCTCTTGTTGTAGTGAAGAGCTGTCATGCCCACTTGCTCAGGGAAGCTATAGAAATACACAAACATGACAGTAGCTTCAACAAGAAAGAACAAGAAGAATTTCACTATATGGTCGGTCTCGCACTGCGCATGCTCTACCATGGTCAGTTTCTTCACCTGCTCCCACATCCAAGGCCGCTTATCTTCAATGGTCCTGGTGCTGATTGATTGTCCAGTCATTCCAACATAGACTTTTCCACATGTGCATGGTATGTAGCATGTTTCCAGCATTTTTCCTTTGTATGTTTATTCCCAACACAATGTACACAGTTCAAGTTGTATGAGGTCCTTTGCACAAGTTCACTGAAGATCACTTAGAAGCAAAGTCCAAACTGGATAAGTTGTGCATTACTATTCATAATCCAATACAGGCTCATTGGCTTCCCGGGTGTGGACTAGTCTGCAAATATTCCTAAACCAGAGAAGAAATCTGGAAGTTCACTTGTAGGTTAACTGATGACCTCAGCTAGGTAACATAGATAACATCTCATGGAACTCAGATGTAGCTGCTGATCACTTCCAGTACCGTTAGCTGTACAGAGCCCTACACCCGCCTAAATTCTTCTTGTCCCACTCAGTATTTGTACATGAGACTGACATGAGGAAATAGTGCAGGAATGTCGGCACTGCCTTTCCGAGTCCTGCTTTCATCAACCATAAACATCTTGTTGTCATGCTATTGCTGTGTGCAATGCAGATAGACCAGTGGAACTGACTGTATCACAGGAAGGCCTAAGCCCCAGGCTACAGCAGCATAATTATAAATTCTTCCCATCGTTTCCACGTGAGGCACTGTTCATCCAACCATGTCAAACATGAAGTCATTTCTTGCTCTCCTTAATTCTCTGAAGTAAACGGCGTTCTCATCCCCATATTTGGCCTTATTGTGTTTTGTCCTGCATTTTCTTTATAAACTTTTTAGTTTCTTCTATAGTATAACATCTCTGTCTTCTTGCTTTTCTTTTTAGTATCCACTCTTCTTGTCTTCTTTCAGTCAATTCCCTAAACTTTCTATACATCTTATTCACTATTAGCCCAGTTTATTACTCAGTGTATAATGACAATAGGCCACTTTCTAAAGTCATTTTAAAAATTCGGACTTAAAAATATTCATAATTATTCTGAACAACAATATCACATTGGCTTCTGATAACATTGTTGTACTATTGTAGCTCATAACAAAATAATATATATTTTGTGTTTCTGATAAGCTACCAGTATTCTGCTAGCAGTACTTTGTAGTCATTCTTCTCATATTTTCCTTTCCTGTTACATGTGCTGTCAGTCTCCCTTTGAGCCACAGCAATGAGTAGTGAACATAAGAAAGAACAATGTTTGGGGATTAACATCCTGTCAATGATGAGGTCATTAGAGCAGGGCACAATCTTGGTAGACAGAGCAAGGATGGGGCAGGAAACCAGCAAAGCCTTTGTGAAAGGAATCACACTGGCATTTAGCTTCAGTGATGTAGGAAAATTACTGAAAACCTTAACCAGTATGGTCATATAGAAATTTAGACCATCATTTTCCAGAATGTCAGTCCATCGTCTTAACCACTGTGACATATTGCTTGGTCCACAGTATACACGCTCCACAGTAACACATGGAGTCTGCAGCAACCAGTAGTGATAACACTTCCTATAAAGTACCTCTTGCCCCTTGCCCCTTGTTGCCCATCCAATTACATGAGCAACTGTTTGCAGACATCAAAAGGACCATTCAGACTAAATTTCCTCCATTTTTAAGGAGCATGGTAGTCTAGCTCTTGCTGTAACTGTATATCTCTGCCAACATATATGGCTTTAGGTAACTTATGCAGAAAATTTAGATTCTTGTTGCTGTTTCTCGTTGTGATCCTTTTTTGCAAACCGATAATGTAACTGTCACTATTATGTGGTATTGGAAGCTACAGAGCAAACAATAAATAAAGAACACAATTCCCAATAGTAAATAACCTAGTACCAACTGCATTTTTTCATACTTACCTTAATTTATTATAATAGATGTTTCATTTCTAACAGCTTGTGCTATAATTAAACATTTTCTTTGTGATTATATTTTTTTGTGCAAATATCAGTTCTTGTTATGTTTTATGTGTCCTTAATAGTTACACATATGTAAAAGGCACTGATTGTTTCAATAAGTTTAAAAGAAACATTCAGGAACCATAAAAAAGAGTTGTATAACAAACTGTAACCAATGACATAAAGTCCTTATGATAACATTTATTTTGGAATGGATTTACATCTAAAATTACAGAAGAAGGTTTTGTAACTGAAAAACCTTCATGTTTTTTTAAGTCTTTGTAAATTAAAAGCTTTATTTGTATTTTAACTTGTTTACTGTGGAATATGCTTCAATATTGTTAAAAATGCTATCAATAGTTAATGCACAAGTAACTGTTAAACAGTATTTGAACAGCAGCATTTGATGAGCTTAGTATCATGTTAACATGGTGCAATTTAAACTATAATCTGTGTAAGAGGATATGTGAGTCAGAGCTGGTGACTGAAGATATTTCTAACTATGCCTTGTGCCTAGAAAAAATAAATGTAATGAGAAAAGTGTGTCACATTATTAATATATGATAATAACCCTGAACCAGTTTATTCCTCTTCAAAGTTAAGCAAAATAAATTTTCACTATTCTTTCCAACAATGTCCATTTCATAGCTGATATGATGCAATATGTTTTGGGTTATCTTGCCAAGAAAATCACCTGCTGAATTGATTCTATGAAAATATTTAATTTTGAATTCACTGATGAAAGAGGAATGCATTAGACAGATATTTATATTCTGAAAGTGTGAATGTTCCCTAAAATGAATTGTGAAGTTGCTCCTGTTCTGTCCAATATATTCCATATCAAAGTCTTAATGTTGTATTCTATATGCTCAGGAGCTTGCAAATCAATGGCATTATAGCACATAAGTTCTGCCAGTTAGTGTTACTTGAAGTGCTTCAAAAAACCTGTGATAGATTTCACCAATTGGGATAGGGAGAAGCACCAAGAATGTAAATGAGATGATACTGAGTAACAACACTTTATTAGAACAGAACACAACACAGCACATCCACATTACATGAGGTCCAAGACCAAACTGTCTTTTTGGTGTCCCTTGCAGATATTCCACACCATTGTAGAGACTCTCTGGTCAGCAATGTTACTAATGCTGATGTCCCCACAACCACTGCTGTCTCAGATCCAGCATTTGGTCAGTACTGATATACAATTTTGTATTAAAAAATACTGTATGAATTTTCAGTTCATGTGACCTGGGCTCATAGGCTGTTGGGGACATTATGGATTTGCAAACATGACACATGTTACAGAACAACTTTTACTGTATAGTATCATTGTGCATAAGAACAGACAGAACTATGTTAAAGATCACAAAAAGAAGAGAGAGACACTTACTCAAGTATAGGAGCATTTGTTAATACCAAAGAAAGTACACGGTGGTAAAAATTTAAATCTTGATTAGCTCCTCAGTTTTTCCAACCATGATATAAATTAAGAACCAAGTTTTAAGTTTGGAATCTAAGCCCACAGACCCAGTCCTTCACCACACTTTTCAGGATTAGGTGCAGGAAGAGGTTTTATCAATATATTTGCTGCCATGTCGTCTGTGGAATGATGTTCCAATTTCAGGGGGTGCTCCCAAAGAGCTTTATGTGTGAAATGAAATTTTATGCGCATACATTTTCTCTTTTGCAAACAACCTTGCTGCAATGGTAGCACCGGTTTCCTGTCAGATCACTGTCAAATACTGTCAAGCTTGGCTTGCACTTGGATGGGTGACCATCCAGGACTGCTCAGCACTGTTGGCAAGTGGAGTGAACTCATCCCGTATGAGGTCAATTGAGGAGCTGTTTGACTCAGAAGTAGACGCTCTGATCACGACAAATGACAACAACCGCAAGAGCAGTGTGCTGACCACATGCCCCTCCAGAGCCACACCTAGTGATGCTTATCAGCTGAAGATGACACAGCAATCATTCAGTGTCACTGGGCTTTCTGAGGCCTTTTTTTGACAAAGTTTTTGTCTTCGAGTGAAGGAGAGGATTGTATGTAAATGTTTCTGCAAATTGTCTTTGAATAAGATGTTGAGCAGTTCCCTCAATTACAGCTGTTATATGAATGTTGACATGTGAATCATTTCTTTTTCTGCTTTAGTAAGGTTCATTTATTCCGCATCCTGTGGTCAATGAGTGCTGGCTTATGCAAGTTCCATGACATCACCATTTTGGAAAACATATTGTTCTAGCCTGTGTATGATGGCCTGACAGTTTTTGAATTTCCCCGAGCCACATCTGCAAAATTTAAGATATCTTCCTAATCATTAATATAGGCCACCTTCTTGTCAGTTGTTCCCTGAGATGTCTCAGGATTTGTTTATCATCTTGCCAATGACCAACAAAGATGACTGTTATTGCACTGACTTACCTTGTTAACTGCATTTGATATGTTACGTCATGTGGCTACAAAAACGTGCACCAGAGCTCTGACTGACTCCTTGAATGCAGGACAAATGTAGTACTGTGGGATGTCAACTGTTGAGTCCAACTTCTTACAGTTGCCAGTTGAGTTTGTATAGACTTCCTTCAACCATTCTGAAATGTTTTAAGACTTCTCTGATGTAGTGATTTTGACATAAAGTAATTTTGTTATCTTATTGTTTGTGCTCTGTGGTCAGGTAATACATCATGCCCCCAAGGTTTTTTACATACAGTCTGGAAGGTACCTCATCTTTGATTTCCGTTGTCAAATATGAATTTACTGAAACAATTATAATATCATTTAAATAAATAAGTAGAAAAATGGCCATTTTCTTGACTTTTCTCAGTTTACACACTTTATCACAGGATTTCAACATCTGGATATATCACTTGCCTATGTGATAATCTTCCTCATCTGTGCCTTCCCTGATAACATTCCAATCTGTAAGCCTGGCTGCTCCATGAATGTTTGAGTTACTGTCACCACTAAGGAAAGCAATAGTTATACACAACAGTGCAATGTTAAAGTTAAGTCTAGCTGACAGAACAATTTCTGATATAGTTTGCTAGTTGACAGCTTCACCTCAGACTGATGAGACTATTTCTGATTGTCAATATGCAGTGAGACATTTTGATCAAGCTATACTTTTCTCATTGTGTGGAACCATTTAACTGTGATAAGTACAGAACTCTTATACATCAGCATATCCAGCCATCTTAAGGATGTCATCCATTCTTTTGCTGCAGTGCTCCTTGTGGCTGTCTGACTGAGAGGAATTAATCATATGACCTGTGTGATTTTGTACCATGTTTTTGAATTTAATAATATTGTTAGTGACCTCTCCCTCACAATGACAAAAATGCAGTTGTCACCATCTTGAAATGTTTCCCTTACTGCTCTATAAATATCAGAGTGCATTAATTCAAGAAGTTTATTTGAATTTGTGTCTTGTTTGGGGAAAGAAATGGACATGATTTTTCCTTGAATGTGTATTGCACATTTTGAGGGATTAACCTGCTCATTTTAGATCATCCTTATCATGTACCTTGGGCTTACATGGTCCAATCAATAACGTGTAATTTACATACTACATTTCATGTTTGTCTGGTCAGTAGTAACAAATGGTTTTAGATGGCTTTCTTGTAAATGAAACAGGTTACCAAATATTTTTGCAATTATTTTAGCTTTAACTTAAGAACATCATACAGCTGCATTTGTTTACTCTGTATATCACTGTGTATTTGTCCTTTTTTTCACTTAAACTAGGTTGGTTCTGAGATTTGACATGCATAAGGTCTGACTCACTCTATTAGATTTGAAACAGTGATTTGCACAACACCCTTAACCTGTACTTGCATAGCACTGTTATCTGTGAGCACTGAATGATCTTATACTTTTGTTATGTATGAGAACACTTTGGGATTGTTATACATGTGTGATATGGATCTACAGTTGAGTCACAAAACTTAGGAACTCATTCATTCATACAAACAAACAATGATCTTTGTCGAATTTATTCAAGAATCATTTACAAAGTTTTTTCTTGACAAACCATTCATTCTCTTTATGTCCCTTTTTATTACAAAGTTTTGTTCTTCGTGTTTTTGATATGGTTTTATTTCTGATTTGTCATTACCACTCACAGCACATTTTAAGTTGTTTGCATACAGCCTATCAAATTCAACAAACATCATGGCATTTGTGTTTTCATTGTCTCCAAATCACTGCATTGTCTTTTTCCAGTATTTTTGCTTTTCAGGACCTTGACATCTGGTAAACAGTGACAAGATTCAAAGACACTTTCATAATTCTCAGGTAGACTGCAAAGCAAAATAACTGATAATAGATCACTGTTAATGTTGATGTCAATTGCTTATAAACTGTCCACAGTATCAAAGAATTCATCAAGAGGTCATGTTATATTATTGTGAGGTTACATTTTGTAAAGTGTAAGGTATTTCAACAATATTGCTGTGCCAACACATCATTTCAGTGCATGAACAGATTCTGGCATATGAAATACATAATGGGATATGATGCATGTCTTGTCTTGTTTGAGCTTCTCTGGATCAGTGGATAACATGAAGGCTTCTCTCACTTTTCTGTCCATGGCTTGGTGTGCAGTTTCTGTGGCTATGAGTGTATTTTCTCACTGTTGGTTAGAGTATACAGGATGCTCAGAAAGAGTCTGAAAAGCTGGTAGTGGTGTTGCAGGGTAGATTAAGCTGAGAAATAATTGTTAAGACAAAACTTTGATGTGGGGTACCATTCCTGAATTAATTAACATTTAAGTTAGCCAATTAGGCCATTGTGCACTCATACTCAAGTGGCCCACCAGAGACAGTGTCATCAGAGATGGTCTTTGGTTTCCTAAAACAGAACAAGAGATGAATACAAAAATTAGATGCAGGACAGTAGTGAGAACTGAACTTGAGCCAAAGGCTCAGCAGTCTCATGCACTACCATGTATGCTATGAGAAAAACTGACACTAATTATAACTGGCAGGCCACTTGAATTTGTGTGCACAACAATCTGATGGGCTAACATCAATGGCAATTAACTCAGAAAAGTGAAAAATATCAAATTATTTTCAGACTGTTTCTCACCACCCCATATACACTGATGTACATCCTCAAGTGTTGTTTTTAGTGATTAGTGCTTTAGCATGTATTCTTTACATGTCACATCTGTTGCAAGATAATGTTTCCAGTTGAGCTCCAGGTGTAGCATTGGTTTAATGAGCTCAGTTTGCATTTTCCAACTTTAAAGTTTCATTTTTTGTCTAGTTGAAAAAATGTCACTTTTTTGCACCTGTAACCCAGGCCTATAAAGTGTTTGGGAGGTTGTTGATTTGTGAACACCAAACAAAATTACAGAATAGTTTCATTACACATCTCTGTTGTGCACAACACTAAACACAATGAAGTCAAAGCTCACACCAGAGTCTAAGACAATGAGTCACAAAACTCCCACATTTTTTTCTACAACTTCACTACTGCAGTGCCACCAAGTGGCTGGCATAGGATAAACACAATGCAAAATGATTGTTTATTATCTACATGGAGTGGAGAAGCACATTCAAAATGTAAGTGAGGATATACTTCAGAGCTTATTATGGTGCTTTAAATATGGGAAGGTATTTTAAAATGTGGGATGAAATAAATGTTTTTCCCTTTTTAGGCAGTGTGGTGTCATTTAAAAGTGAATTATAAGTCAGGCAGTAGTAGCCAACTGTGACAGACACAGCAACAGATAAGTAAACCACTTTTGTGACATTTACAAGTTCCTAACCAGGAGCAAAATTTATTATATCATCTGTTTGCTTTAACAGTTTAGTTCCTTGAGTTTCTGCATGTAAATTTAAAATCTAATAGCCACAGTTCTTGCATTTTTGTTTGCGTCAAAAAGTAAACCAATTTTGTGATATATTACAAGTTCCCTATCAGGGGCAAATTATTTAGTTTTACCTGAGTGCTTCGGTGGTTGGGTTCTTGAATATCTGCGTATTACTAGACACAGTTTGTGAGTTTTCATCAGGGGCTACATTAGAGCTCTGCAGCATGTGCCGATAGTCTGTTTATCTGCATAGTTTAGTTTTCCACTGTCTTTAGTATGGACAGGGACTGTGATTGTTGCGTGCGGATGTGAGCCAAGTTCGTGACACTTTGCTCTCAGCTTCAGGCTGTGATGGCTTCGATTACACAGTCGATTACACAGCTGCAGTGGATGGGCACCACTTATGTGGGCTGGCTGTGGGGATCCAATGGATGTCCAGCGTGTCAGAGTCCTCTGATCAGTCCTCACCAGTGACCAACCCAGTTACTGCTCGCACTGAGGCTGACTCCTCACCTGTGGGCGAGTGGAAGGTCGCCCCGGGGCGAAGCAGGCAGCGAAAGACTTCCCAGGCAGCCACACAAAAGGCCTGCCTGGTTTGTCTGACAAACAGGTTCCAGATGCTGTCTGTGGCCCACACAGCGAAAGACTTCCCAGGCAGCCACACAAAAGGCCTGCCTGGTTTGTCTGACAAACAGGTTCCAGATGCTGTCTGTGGCCCACACTGTCGCTGAGCTGGATGCTGTCACCTGTCCTGTTTCAGAGGAAACCACTCAGCCTGCAAGATCTGGGCAATTGCGGAGGGTGGGACTATTGGTAGTTGGGAGCTCCAACATTAGGTGCATTATGGGGCCCCTTAGGGACTTGGCTGACAAGGAGGGTAAGAAAACCAATGTGCACTCCATGTGCATACCAGGTGGAGACATTCCAGATGTGGAAAGGGTCCTCCCAGATGCCATGAAGAGCACAGGGTGCAGCCAACTGCAATTGGTTGCTCACATCGGTACCAATGATGTGTGTCGCTTTGGATCAGAAGAGATTCTCTCTGGTTTCGAGCAGCTAACAGAAGTGGTAAAGGCTGCCAGTCTTGCTTGCAAGATGAAAGCAGAGCTGACCATTTGCAGCATAGTCGACAGGACCGATTGCAGACCTCTGGTACAGAGCCACGTGGAGGGTCTGAATCAGAGGCTCAGACAGTTCTGCGACCGTGTAGGCTGCAGATTTCTCAACTTGCACCAAAGGGTGGTCGGGTTTCAGGTTCCACTGAATAGGTAAGGTGTCCACTATACACAGGAGGCAGCTACACGGGTAGCAGGGGCTGTGTGGCGTGGACTGGGCGGTTTTTTAGGTTAGAGGGTCTCGGGAAAACACAAGATGGGCTTCAGTCACAAAGGGTGCAGGCTGAACACAGGAAGAACATAGATACAGGAACCATTGGTATAACAGTTGTAAATTGTTGTAGCTATGTTGGGAAAGTACCAGAGCTCCAAGCGTTAATAGAAAGCACTGGTGCTCAAATTGTTATAGGCACTGACAGCTGGCTAAAGCTGGATATAAGCTCAGTCGAAATTTTTACAAAGATTCTAATGGTGTTCCAAAAAGATAGGCTAAATATGGTTGGCGGTGGTGTGTTTGTTGCTGTTAGAAATAGTTTAACTTGTCGCGAAATTGAAGTAGATACTTCCTGTGAGTTAGTATGAGCAGAGGTCATTGTTGGCAACTGTAATAAAATAATAATTGGACCCTTTTACTGACCACCCAGTTCAGATGATACAGTTGCTGAAAGGTTCAAACAAAACTTGAGTTTGATTTCAAACACATACCCGACTCATACGATAATAGTTGGTGGTGACTTTAATTTACCCTCAATATGTTGGTGAAAATACATGTTTAATTCTGGAGGTACACATAAAACATCATCGGAAATTGTGCTGAATGCATTCTCTGAAAATTATTTCGAGCAGTTAGTTCATGAGCCCACGCGAATAGTAAACGGTTGTGAAAACGCACTTGACCTCTTAGCAACAAATAATGCTGAGTTAATAACCAGCATCAAAACCGATTTAGGGATTAGTGAACACAGGGTTTTAATAGTGAGACTGAACATTGTAATCCCCAAATCCTTGAAAAATAAGCAAAAAAATATACCTATTGAAAAAAGCAGATAAAAATTCACTTGACGCTTTCCTGAGAGACAATCTCCACTCTTTCCAAATTAATAATACAAGTGTAGACCAGATGTGGCTTAAATTCAAAGAATTAGTATCGGCAGCAATTGAGAGATGTATACCAAATCAATTAACAAACGATGGAGCTGATCCTCCTTGGTACACGAAACGGGCTAGAACACTGTTGCAGAAACAACGAAACAAACATGCCAAATGCCTATAACAGTTTCCACAATGAAACTTTGTCTCGAAACCTGGCAGAAAATCCAAAGAGATTCCGGTCATATGTGAAGTATGCTAGCGGCAAGAAACAATCAATGCCTTCTCTGTGTGATAACAATGGAGATACTTTTGAAGACAGTGCTGCCAAAGCAGATTTACTAGACACAGCCTTCAGAAATGGCTTCACAAAAGAAAATGAAGTAAATATTCCAGAATTTGAATCGAGAACAGCTGCCAACATGAGTAATGTAGAAGTAAATATCCTTGGAGTAGTGAAACAACTCAAATCACTTAATAAAAGCAAGTCTTCTGGTCCAGACTGTATACCACTTAGGTTCCTTTAGGAGTATGCTGATGCATTAGCTCCATACTTAACAATCATATACAACCGTTCGATCAACGAAAGATCCGTGCCCAAAGATTGGAAAGTTGCATACGTCACACCAATATTCAAGAAAGGTAGTAGGAGTAATCCACTAAATTACAGGCCCATATTGTTAACGTCGATATGCAGCAGGATTTTAGAACATATATTGTGTTCGAACATTATAAATTACCTCGAATGAAATGGTCTATTGACACACAGTCAACATGGGTTTAGAAAACATCATTCCTGTGAAACACAACTAGCTCATTATTCACGTGAAGTGCTGAGTGCTATTGACAAAGGAGATCAGATCAATTCTGTATTCCTGGGATTCCAGAAGGCTTTTGACACTGTACCACACAAGTGGCTCATAGTAAAATTGCGTGCTTATGGAATATCATCTCAGTTATGTGACTTGATTTGCGAGTTCCTGTCAGAGAGGTCACAGTTCATAGTAATTGACAGAAAGTCATTGAGTAAAACAGAAGTGATTTCTGGCGTTCCCCAAGGTAGTGTTATAGGCCCTTTGCTATTCCTTATCCTTATAAATGATTTGGGAGACAATCTGAGCAGCCATCTTTGATTGCTTGCAGATGATGCTGTTGTTTATTGACTAATAAAGTCATCATATGATCAATACAAACTGAAAAACAATTTAGAAGAAATATCTGAATGGTGCAAAAAGTGGCAGTTGACCCTAAATAACGAAAAGTGTGTGGTCATCCACATGAGTGATAAAAGCAACTCGTTAAACTTTGGTTACACAATAAATCAGTCTAATCTAAAAGCCTTAAATTCAACTAAATACCTAGGTATTACAGTAATGAACACTTTAAATTGGAAAGAACACATAAAAAATGTTGTGGGGAAGGCTAACCAAAGGCTGCATTTTATTGGCAGGACACTTAGAAAATGTAACAGACCTGCTAAGGAGAGTGCCTACACTATGCTTGGCCATCCTCTTTTAGAATACTGCTGTGCGGTGTGGGATCTTTACCAGGTAGGACTGATGGAGTACATCGAAAAAGTTCAAAGAAAGGCAGCGCGTTTTCTATTATCATGAAATATGGGAGAGAGTGTCACAGAAATTATACAGGATTGGGGCTGGAAATCATTAAAAGAAAGGCGTTTTTCGTTGCAATGGAATCTTCTCACAAAATTCCAATTACCAACTTTCTCCTCTGAAAATAAGGGAAATCAGAGCTCATACAGAAAGATATAGGTGTTCATTCTTTCCGCACACTATACGAGGTTGGAATAATAGAGAATTGTGAAGATAGTTCGAGGAACCCTCTGCCAGGCACTGAGTATCCATGTAGATGTAGATGTAGATGTAGAATAATCTGTACTGACAGATTTGTATAAGAAAATTCAAAACCAGGAAAGGTGTAAGAAAAGTTCATTGTCACCATTGATGTTTATTTGTGCTATGAAAAGAGAATGATTAAATTAAAGGACTGTTGTAGTCTTCCCCGAAACAGAAAATTAGCACAATATGACTCACCAATGATGCACCAGTGGTAGCTGAAGGTGAACTGGAACTCTGTTTTGTGCTAAATGTAATGGACCATATCCTAGCTGTAGGTTAAGATATGCACGTAAATAAGAAGAAAGTGTCACAAGTAGATATGCCTGAGGACTAAATATTACAACCAGGAAAGAGAAGCCAGAAGGGATAGGTACATTTTAATACCTGGGAAGCAGAATACCTAAACATGATAGGTAGATGCAAGACATAGAAACAAGGACAAGGTCAAAACAGTTACTAATGTCCAAGAATGTAAAAATTGTGCATAGTTTGAATACATTAAAATGAGTCTGAAATCCAGAAAGAAACTTGCTAAACAAACTATAACTGGCACAAAGTATCAGAAAGTACATGGCTAACATGTGGATATACAATAATCAGTTGCTTTTGAACTTTTAAATGTGAGATACAATTCATTTCTCATGTTAAAAGGATTCTCAATGATACAGCAATAGCTTGGCTACTGTTAACCATATATATTACACGACACTCAGATTTTATTATTATATGTTACTATTTGCAGGAGGACTTGTATTAGAAAAATCACTGCCCTATTTAATGACAGGGTAATGCAGCAATGACATTAAAATTGGCTATTTCTGTTTGATATCATGCATTTCTTCTATTACTATACGCCGGCTGCTTGCAGTGCTAGCATTGCTGCAGCTGTGAAAAGGTTGCACTTTTTTGCCTTATAGAGATTCATGACTTTTTAATGTAGACTATGCCCAAACTATGAACAAAAACACATGACAGAACTATTTAATCATATGAACATTTGTGAATTTCAAATAAAGCATATGACAGAAACAAATTCAAATGTGCCAGTTACAGATTTCTGCATGTACATTTTTTACTAGTAGGTTATGTTTTTATTACAGATCTGGTAACAAGTAACATTGTGAAACAAGAATCATAATTTAAATTCTTAGAAGCTTAATAAAAGTGCAATAATGCTCTCTGTTAAATAATTGGATTCTTTTATCAGAAACTGGAAAAAAGTATATGTGGATATACGACATCACTGGTGTCTGTGAATTGCTGTATATCCTTGTAACAACATATCACAACTTTTTAACCAAATGATTTGATTTATTGATCCATTTTCATCTACAGCTGCACAATGTGCAAGAGATATTTGGATTTTTATGTTAATATTAACAGTTTTACATATAATATACCTTTGTTCATAATAACTCACATTAATATATCAATTAATGATGAATACTTAAATAAATGTTGTTACACTATATACAGAGAGATAATATACAGATGTTCTTCTGTATGAGACCACATTGGGTTAACATAGAAAAATTTATTTTTGTAGGTATTCATTTACTGTGTAAAAGCAGTGATCAACAAAGTACGACTTCAATTTAGATTTCAAGTGACCAATGTTTTTTATGTGTTTAATTTGTATCTGGTAAGGCATTGTATAGTTTGATACTAGGCTAGGATGTATAAGACTGCTTTGAAATAACTATGTGTTGGTGCATTGAACATGTACATCCAATTTTTGTCCTGTGTCATAGCTGTGTATTGTGTGATTTTGAGTGATGAGTGGTCTTTTTGTATGTAAGTCGTGCTTTAAATACATTATATTTTTAAGTATATATAAGCAAGGAAGTGGCAGGATCATCCTTTTTGGAAACAATGGTCTACATGATTTGTGATTATCTACCCCTTCCATTAGTCCTATATATATATACAGGGTTATTACAAATGATTGAAGCGATTTCACAGCTCTACAATAACTTTATTATTTGAGATATTTTCACAATGCTTTGCACACACATACAAAAACTCAAAACAAATGTTCGATATGTGCCCCTTTAGTGATTCGGCAGACATCAAGCCGATAATCAAGTTCCTCCCACACTCGGCGCAGCATGTCCCCATCAATGAGTTCGAAAGCATTGTTGATGCGAGCTCGCAGTTCTGGCACATTTCTTGGTAGAGGAGGTTTAAACACTGAATCTTTCACGTAACCCCACAGAAAGAAATCGCATGCGGTTAAGTCGGGAGAGCGTGGAGGCCATGACATGAATTGCTGATCATGATCTCCACCACGACCGATCCATCGGTTTTCCAGTCTCCTGTTTAAGAAATGCGGAAGATCATGTTGGAAGTGCGGTGGAGCACCATCCTGTTGAAAGATAAAGTCAGCGCTGTCGGTCTCCAGTTGTGGCATGAGCCAATTTTCCAGCATGTCCAGATACACGTGTTCAACCGTTTCTTCGCTCACTGCAGGCCGACCCGATGATTTCCCCTTACAGAGGCATCCAGAAGCTTTAAACTGCGCAAACAATCGCCGAATGGAGTTAGCAGTTGATGGATCTTTGTTGAACTTCGTCCTGAAGTGTCGTTGCACTGTTATGACTGACTGATGTGAGTGCATTTCAAGCACGACATACGCTTTCTCGGCTCCTGTCGCCATTTTGTCTCACTGCGCTCTCGAGCGCTCTGGCGGCAGAAACCTGAAGTGCGGCTTCAGCTGAACAAAACTTTATGAGTTTTTCTACGTATCTGTAGTGTGTCGTGACCATATGTCAATGAATGGAGCTACAGTGAATTTATGAAATCACTTCAATCATTTGTAATAGCCCTGTATATATATATATATATATATATATATATTTAAAAAGAAAGATGATGAGACTTACCCAACAAAAGCGCTGGCAGGTCGATAGACACACAAATAAACACAAACATACACACAAAACTCTAGCTTTCGCAACCAACGGTTGCCTCGTCAGGAAAGAGGGAAGGAGAAGGAAAGACAAAAGGATATGGGTTTTAAGGGAGAGGGTAAGGAGTCATTCCAATCCCGGGAGCGGAAAGACTTACCTTAGGGGGAAAAAAGGACAGGTATACACTCGCACACACACACATATCCATCCATACATACAAGACACAAGCAGACATTTTGTCTGCTTGTCTGCTTGTGTCTTGTATGTATGGATGGATATGTGTGTGTGTGCGAGTGTATACCTGTCCTTTTTTCCCCCTAAGGTAAGTCTTTCCGCTCCCGGGATTGGAATGACTCCTTACCCTCTCCCTTAAAACCCATATCCTTTTGTCTTTCCTTCTCCTTCCCTCTTTCCTGACGAGGCAACCGTTGGTTGCGAAAGCTAGAGTTTTGTGTGTATGTTTGTGTTTATTTGTGTGTCTATCGACCTGCCAGCGCTTTTGTTGGGTAAGTCTCATCATCTTTCTTTTTAAATATATTTTTCCCACGTGGAATGTTTCCCTCTATTATATATATATATATATATATATATATATATATATATATATATATATATATATATATATATATATATAATAGAGGGAAACATTCCACGTGGGAAAATTATTTAAAAGAAAGATGATGAGACTTACCCAACAAAAGCGCTGGCAGGTCGATAGAAACACAAATAAACACAAACATACACACAAAACTCTAGCTTTCGCAACCAACGGTTGCCTCGTCAGGAAAGAGGGAAGGAGAAGGAAAGACAAAAGGATATGGGTTTTAAGGGAGAGGGTAAGGAGTCATTCCAATCCCGGGAGCGGAAAGACTTACCTTAGGGGGAAAAAAGGACAGGTATACACTCGCACACACACACATATCCATCCATACACACAAGACACAAGCAGACATTTGTAAAGGCAAAGAGTTTGAGCAGAGATGTCAGTCGGGACGGAAGTATAGAGGCAAAGATGATGTTGAAAGACAGGTGAGGTATGAGCGGCGGCAGATTGAAATTAGGAATTAGCGGAGATTGAGGCCTGGCGGATAGCGAGAAGAGAGGATATGCTGAAGGGCAAGTTCCCATCTCCGGAGTTCTGACAGGTTGGTGTTAGTGGGAAGTATCCAGATAACCCGGACGGTGTAACACTGTGCCAAGATGTGCTGGCCGTGCACCAAGGCATGTTTAGCCACAGGGTGATCCTCATTACCAACAAACACTGTCTGCCTGTGTCCATTCATGCGAATGGACAGTTTGTTGCTGGTCATTCCCACATAGAACGCTTCACAGTGTAGGCAGGTCAGTTGGTAAATGACGTGGGTGCTTTCACACGTGGCTCTGCCTTTGATCGTGTACACCTTCCGGGTTACAGGACTGGAATAGGTGGTGGTGGGAGGGTGCATGGGACAGGTCTTACACCGGGGGCGGTTACAGGGGTAGGAGCCAGAGGGTAGGGAAGGTGGTTTGGGGATTTCATAGGGATGAACTAAGAGGTTACGAAGGTTAGGTGGACGGCGGAAAGACACTCTTGGTGGAGTGGGGAGGATTTCATGAAGGATGGATCTCATTTCAGGGCAGGATTTGAGGAAGTCGTATCCCTGCTGGAGAGCCACATTCAGAATCTGATCCAGTCCCGGAAAGTATCCTGTCACAAGTGGGGCACTTTTGGGGTTCTTCTGTGGAAGGTTCCGGGTTTGAGGAGATGAGGAAGTGGCTCTGGTTATTTGCTTCTGTACCAGGTCGGGAGGGTAGTTACGGGATGCAAAAGCTGTTTTCAGGTTGTTGGTGTAATGGTTCAAGGATTCCGGACTGGAGCAGATTCGTTTGCCACGAAGACCTAGGCTGTAGGGAAGGGACCGTTTGATGTGGAATGGGTGGCAGCTGTCATAATGGAGGTACTGTTGCTTGTTGGTGGGTTTGATGTGGACGGACGTGTGAAGCTGGCCATTGGACAGGTGGAGGTCAACGTCAAGGAAAGTGGCATGGGATTTAGAGTAGGACCAGGTGAATCTGATGGAACCAAAGGAGTTGAGGTTGGAGAGGAAATTCTGGAGTTCTTCTTCACTGTGAGTCCAGATCATGAAAATGTCATCAATAAATCTGTACCAAACTTTGGGTTGGCAGGCCTGGGTAACCAAGAAGGCTTCCTCTAAGCGACCCATGAATAGGTTGGCGTACGAGGGGGCCATCCTGGTACCCATGGCTGTTCCCTTTAATTGTTGGTATGTCTGGCCTTCAAAAGTGAAGAAGTTGTGGGTCAGGATGAAGCTGGCTAAGGTAATGAGGAAAGAGGTTTTAGGTAGGGCGGCAGGTGATCGGCGTGAAAGGAAGTGCTCCATCGCAGCGAGGCCCTGGACATGCGGAATATTTGTGTATAAGGAAGTGGCATCAATGGTTACAAGGATGGTTTCCGGGGGTAACAGACTGGGTAGGGATTCCAGGCGTTCGAGAAAGTGGTTGGTGTCTTTGATGAAGGATGGGAGACTGCAAGTAATGGGTTGAAGGTGTTGATCTACGTAGGCAGAGATGCGTTCTGTGGGGGCTTGGTAACCAGCTACAATGGGACGGCCGGGATTATTGGGTTTGTGAATTTTGGGAAGAAGGTAGAAGGTGGGGGTGCGGGGTGTTGGTGGGGTCAGGAGGTTGATGGAGTCAGGTGAAAGGTTTTGTAGGGGGCCTAAGGTTCTGAGGATTCCCTACAGCCTAGGTCTTCGTGGCAAACGAATCTGCTCCAGTCCGGAATCCTTGAACCATTACACCAACAACCTGAAAACAGCTTTTGCATCCCGTAACTACCCTCCCGACCTGGTACAGAAGCAAATAACCAGAGCCACTTCCTCATCTCCTCAAACCCGGAACCTTCCACAGAAGAACCCCAAAAGTGCCCCACTTGTGACAGGATACTTTCCGGGACTGGATCAGATTCTGAATGTGGCTCTCCAGCAGGGATACGACTTCCTCAAATCCTGCCCTGAAATGAGATCCATCCTTCATGAAATCCTCCCCACTCCACCAAGAGTGTCTTTCCGCCGTCCACCTAACCTTCGTAACCTCTTAGTTCATCCCTATGAAATCCCCAAACCACCTTCCCTACCCTCTGGCTCCTACCCCTGTAACCGCCCCCGGTGTAAGACCTGTCCCATGCACCCTCCCACCACCACCTATTCCAGTCCTGTAACCCGGAAGGTGTACACGATCAAAGGCAGAGCCACGTGTGAAAGCACCCACGTCATTTACCAACTGACCTGCCTACACTGTGAAGCGTTCTATGTGGGAATGACCAGCAACAAACTGTCCATTCGCATGAATGGACACAGGCAGACAGTGTTTGTTGGTAATGAGGATCACCCTGTGGCTAAACATGCCTTGGTGCACGGCCAGCACATCTTGGCACAGTGTTACACCGTCCGGGTTATCTGGATACTTCCCACTAACACCAACCTGTCAGAACTCCGGAGATGGGAACTTGCCCTTCAGCATATCCTCTCTTCTCGCTATCCGCCAGGCCTCAATCTCCGCTAATTCCTAATTTCAATCTGCCGCCGCTCATACCTCACCTGTCTTTCAACATCATCTTTGCCTCTATACTTCCGTCCCGACTGACATCTCTGCTCAAACTCTTTGCCTTTACAAATGTCTGCTTGTGTCTTGTGTGTATGGATGGATATGTGTGTGTGTGCGAGTGTATACCTGTCCTTTTTTCCCCCTAAGGTAAGTCTTTCCGCTCCCGGGATTGGAATGACTCCTTACCCTCTCCCTTAAAACCCATATCCTTTTGTCTTTCCTTCTCCTTCCCTCTTTCCTGACGAGGCAACCGTTGGTTGCGAAAGCTAGAGTTTTGTGTGTATGTTTGTGTTTATTTGTGTTTCTATCGACCTGCCAGCGCTTTTGTTGGGTAAGTCTCATCATCTTTCTTTTATATATATATATATATATATATATATATATATATATATATATATATATATATATATATATATATATATATATATATATTTATGGTATCTCCAGATTTTCCTCAGAACATAATCCCATACCAGAGGTGAGAGTGTACAATTACATAATATACACACTGAAGGGTGTTGTAGCTGGTACAGTATTTTAATGTATGTAACACAAAAGAAGCGGTACTTAATTTTTTGTTCATTTGCTCAATATGTGCTTTCCATTTCAAGTTTTCTTGTAGATGAAGTCCATGAAAATGGTACGGCTGTTTTGGTAGTTGTCTGTCCATATAGCTCCAGATAGAGTGATATCAGATTTTTTTGTTTGTGCTGTGTGTATATCCATAGCTACAGTTTCTCCAGTGTTTATTATTAAGTCATTGTTATCACAGTAACATGTTAGCCTGTCAGTGGCTTCTCTTACGTTTTTTACAAGAGTTTATTCCGAGTTGCCATTAAGATCACTCTTATCATCAGCAAATTGAAATATTTTACTGCTGTAATTGCTTATGTTCAGGTCATTTACATAGAGTAAGAACAGAACAGGACCCATTACTGATCCTTGTGGCACTTCATACTTAACTGGCAGTAGCTTGGAATTATATTTCCTAATGATATTATCCCTCTCCTGGTCTGTTTCCACATATTGTTCCCTGTTATTAAGATAAGAGCTGAGCCAGTTGTTAGCTGTTCCCCTAATGCCAAGATTTTCTAGCTTGTGTAGTAATTTGTCATGATTTCTGGTGTCAAATGCCTTTCACAAATCTAAAAATTTTCCCATGGTAAGTTTTTTGTTGTCTATGCTATCAGTGTCTGTAATAGAAAGGAGTGAACTGCTGATTCAGTTGAACGGTTTGTTCTAAATCCGTGTTGAGATTCTGACAGAATACCATTAGATCATTCTTAATAATATAAGAGATAAAAATAGAATCAGTGACTTTCATGCTCTAAAGTAATACAATAGTGAATATTCTTTTATTTTCTGTAGTTTGTTGTGGTAGTACATATGTGTGGGCTTTTTTAAGTGATTGCTTAATTTATTCCAATAACAATGTCAATTTGTCCATACAACTGCATCACACAATTTATTTTGATATTTAATTCATGCACAAATTCAAGGCTTGTCCCATCACCAAGTACCAAATGTGAATCAAAAATCAAGTGCCATAAGTACAATGGGCAGTAGTCCAGAACAGGACGATGCCATAAGGAAACAATCAAAGTGTCAGATTCAGCATGCCACACAACAACATGTTACCACAGCATAATTTGAGTTCCTATTGATGTGGGTAGATATTCTTGTGTGTAATATGTGACATACTGATTTTGACACTTTTATTTCTCTGTAACATCCATCTGTTCTGTATAACTGCTTATGGTACTTTTTCCACTCAATTATTGAGCCATACTTTTGATATGTGAAGCTATGACTATATAGTCTTAAAATTCATTTATATGAGTTAAACACCAAAATAACTTGAATTGTACAGATGTGTGGTACAGCTGGAATTGTTGCTGAATGGATGAAAAATTAAAAAAACATTGAATGTAAAGCACATGTATGACCTTAAACTGGCATGAAGAATGTTATGTTGTGATTGTGTGCCACAGTGATTTATTTAGAATACGTGTTGTGTTTTCACTGCAGCAGCTTATACATTGTCTTGTAACAGCATAGGAACCTTTGCAAGACAATGTGCAATCACTGGAACATGTTGCAGGAGAGGATGATAGGCTGCACACAAAAACTTTTCTGTAATCTGAAAAGTTAGGCATGTAAAGATGGGCATGATAGCTGAAACTCTTTATGCACTGAAATTTGTGGCTGGTGGCATTATTCACAAACAATCATTAACAACTTAATGGATAAAATAATATTGAAACTGACATTATTAACAGAATTAAGTAAATATTCCAGTAATGATATCCTATCATTTGGTAAGAAGACACTTATACCATCTTCAGTTCTAAGACACACTTGTAATCTCACTGGACATATCAGTGGATCAATCAGTATAATTATGCACGCATCCAGCAATGTAGCTAGATGCAACATGGAGTAATATGTCTGCTGGTACCAAGTGACATGGGTAAACAGCAATGTCAGATTTAATGACTGCTGCACACTGGCTTGGCTTGACTCATATCAGATCACTGATGTGTATTATATGCTCTCCTCACATGCTATCTGGACATTGATTTGGACTCTGTAATTCTCTGCCATTGGCATTTGGCTAGCACACAGACGTAGCTATGTTCCTAATGCAGTGTGGTCTCTATTCTCTATTCAGCCACATTTTATGTCTGCCATGAGTCTACCAATGGTGAGTAGTTCACATTAGAGTGCTTCCCATAATGGCATCGCTACAGTGTGCTCCTGCAGCAATGTTTAAGATATTCAGTAAATGTCCAGAGTACTTTACTTGCCAAGAGGTATCCACCTCTAGAAGTCATTGTTTCTGTTTGGTTCAAGACGATTCGCTATCTGTTTTTCACTCTGATTGGAATTCAATAAAACACATGTTGTTGATGAAGAAGACTTACAACATGGGTGACAAAGGTTGTTTGGAGCTACTATTTGCCCTGTGCTGCATTAGGATGAATCAGGCAATTTTGCTGAGTGTTGAGACCAATATGGACAAGCAGTTTTTTGAACTGTGGAACAACAGCTCAGTTAGCAGTATGAGCTTGTACAAACTGACACATCTACAATCTCTTCCAGCAGTCCCTGCTTTCCACCCATTACATGAAACTCAAGAGGGCTAGGATGTGTACCAGAAGCATTTAGCACTTCACTTCCAAGCAAGTGACATTAAGTGCCCTGAGAGACATTGAGCTTTTTGTTGTGTACAAACCCATAGCTCTATTATCTTGTAAAAAATTGGCCCTCTTGTCTGAAATATGAGTGCTGCCCTTAACCATTATTAACTCACTTTTAAGTGAACCTTTTGCAATAAAATTGCATCATAAGGTAACATCAGATGATTATGCATCATTCATTATGGATTTGTAAGGACTGAGGAGAAAATGCAAATATATGTACTCTTGTGGAAAATCATCTGTAGAATCATTACCACCAGACATGGAAGTGTGTGCTCATGCATTAAGACACTTAGGTCTTTTTTTAGTGGAAATTTAGATGGCTGCCAGTTCTTTTGAGATTTCACAGGCAACTCAGGCTGCCTTTTACACACAATATGATACATCAGAAATGTCATGCACTCCAGCAGGTAGAGAAGTGGCCCTTGATTGGCCAGTCAGGCATAAAACCCAGCACCATCACAATTTTTCAACTTCAACTCAGTAAAATTTTTCATCAGAGCCAACCCGCTGTCAGTGGTCAAGTATGCCAATGCAAATAAATTACATAACAATTTCAAAGGTAGCACTACACTGTCTTATACTGTCAACAATGGTTCGTGATATACCAGTCTTATTCTTTTTTGATGCAGGGACCTCAGTCTTTATTATTAATTAGCCTATGTGCCCAACTGGTGTTTCTACCCTTAAAATCAGTAGCAGCCAAGCTGTCGACTTATGCTCATGATGAAACTCCAATACTAAACCAGGTAGTTCTGGAATTAACACATAAGGAAGTAACCAGCAGCTCACCTACATCCCTTAGCGTTGCAGCATTAAGTTACAGTAGAACTGGATCACTTAAAGGATTCCTTATTATGGGTGGGCATCATCTTTAATCATTGTCTGTGAACTATGCAGGGTATTATGACTTTATGGGGACTTCAAAAAATTGGTAAATGCTCAGCTAATTGCGGACTCATGTCCCCTTTTGCACCCTAATGAAATATTGTTAAAACTGGCACGGGGTTAGTATCTCTGACCAGTCTTTAAGAAGCTATTTTCAGCTTTCTTTGAATAGGATTGTGTATTGAACTGGGGACCTAAAAATGACAGAGAGGCTTTGTGCTGCTGTAGCCCTCAGTGGCTCACAAGCCCAGAACAGGCCACAGCAGTCCACCCACTTCACCACTGCCCCACACCTAATGCAGGGTTATTGTGTGGCTCGGCTGTCAGTGGATCCCCCCCCCCCCTCCCTCTCCCCCAGGAATGTCTCATACCAGTCGAGTGTACCCCAGATGTTTGCGTGGTAGAGTAATTATGGTGTACTCATACGTGGAGAGAGTGTTTGCGCAGCAATCATTGCCATAGTGTAACGGAAGCAGAATAAGGGAAACCAGCCCACATTTGCCAAGGCAGACGAAAAACTGAATTTAAAACCATCCACAGGCTGGCCGGCACACTGCACTTCAACCCTAATCCACTGGGCGGATTCGTGCCGGGGACCAACACTCTTTCTCCCTTGGGCAGCAGTGCATTAGACTGCACAGCTTGGTTTATTTATTGACACGTCAAGAGGTTGCAATTGTGAAGTAAGTCCTCCCAGAATAACAGCAAGCTCTCTATTTCCCTATCTCAGTTTCTACTTTACAGAATTTTTCGAATGACTACCAAACTGATCTAGCTCAAGAAGAGGACTCTTGTTCAATAAAGCACATTTCCTTCTCACCCACACTCTGTTAATCCATAATTTCATGCTAGCCTTGTCCATCCATCTCATTCATGTACATGAACAACAACGTCTGGCAGTTTTCAGAAGATTTTGATATTGTTTTACACTTGCAAATGATCATCAGATTAAGTTTAGTACTGTCAGAACCACACAAAAAGACAACAGTGTAGTGCATTTTATCATACCACTTGTTTCTATAGTTATAGTTTTAGAATCTTTCATGGTAACAGTTCTGTTACTTGGCACATCAAATGTCAGAGCAGTTTTGTCCATATTCATCATTTGCCTTAGTTCCACACTGGTTTTCTTTCAATGTCAAATAATAAAGTGATGGAAAGATAATATTTTCTCTTCATAGTCTTGTTGCATTTTCTGAGATATTTTGTTTTTGGTTCACATAATAAATGCGTGACACTTTATAAACCTGTAGCACCAATCAACTCCTCCCTTAAAGTCTGTAAAGTTCCACTGTAGTGCTAGTGTACAAGCATGTTTTTGAATCATTTTTGTATTAATTACAATTCCATTGTGACCGTGTCATTAATCCATTTCAATACATCATTTTCTAGTTTTGGCCACTTTGCATTTAGTTCTGTTTTCGCACATTTAGTGGGTTGAGGGTTGTTTCGGGGAGGAGACCAAACAGCAAGGTCATCAGTCTCATTGGATTAGGGAAGGATGGGAAAGGAAGTCGGCCATACCCTTTCAAAGGAACCATCCTGGCATTTGCCTGGAGCGATTTAGGGAAATCACGGATAACCTAAATCGGAATGCCCAGACGCGGGATTGAACTGTCATCCTCCCAAATGCGAGTCTAGTGTTAGCACACTGAGGACGACAGTTCAATCCCACATCTGGCCATCCTGATTTAGGTCTTCCATGATTTCCCTACTTTCTCATTTTTTTCAGTCCTTCTTTACTAGCCCATCAATTGCAAATGGTCTTTCTGTTGGAGGGCTGACATGCTGTTCAGCTGCTCTGTTTCCATGTTCTTCTGCATATTCTATTACGTTCAATTTATAGCCCACATCATATGAATACCTTTTACTTTTCCCTATTATTAAACTAGCTAATAACAAAAATATTGCACTGTTATCAATAACATGAATCACTTTCGATTCAATTTCACTAGCAACATAGATGGTAATGCTGCATCATAGGCTAAACAGAGTTCTGGGTTTCTGATAGTGGAGCGAGACAGAGACAGTATTACAAACCTTGTGGATCCCACAGAACTCATGCTCCATTGGCGCACTGCTGCTGCCAGTTGAATCCAATCTTGCCATTTAAATCAAACACTGGACATTTTCATATTAATTTTGAATATAAAATGCTCCTGAATTTTGGAGGCAACATTTCAAAGAAAAAAGTCCTTCTTATAGTCTGTAAAATATGGTAGTAGTGACAGGAAATACTCAGAAGAAACATATACTAAATCCCAGCAAGTATTTTCAGTCCTTTTAAAGTTGGGTTAAAGTGTAACTTGTCAAAATACTCCTCCCTGCAGCCTTCTATTAAGTCTCTTCCCAGAAAGGTTTTAAACTGATGTAAGAAATGTAATAGCAATTTCTCATATTCTGATACTAAAGAATATAAATGATCTGCAGGTTTTTGTTCACAACATTATGTGTTATGCTCAATTTATCCCACAAATTGTGAAGATAACCAATCCATTGAAGTAACTGCAGAGGACAGAGATTCCTGTCCAGTGGTCTGTGAATTGCTAGCCATCATTTGTTGAGCTGATGCATTGCCTCCGACTGCTTCATGCCTAACCTAGTATCAGCTTCATTTAAAGCTTGTGTTAGCTGGAACATAGCAACTAGGATCGTTTCCACTTCTTTAAACTTTATTACCACTAGATTCTTGCTCACATTTGATTAATTGAAAAGCTAATAACATGTCAACAATAATCATAAGGATAACCAAGCATGGGTAATATAAGTAATACTACACTTTTGGAAGTCTTATGATGAAATAAACCTGCACAAAGTATTCTTTATGCTTCAAGTAGAACCTGTAATTGACAGGAATGTTTGAAACCATGCTATTTAGTTAAGATACAATTTACAATCATTGTCTGTGACATATTTTAATTCTGATATTGTTTGTAACTAAAAAACAAATTTAATTAAAATATGAATCCTACTCTGTAACTGCAAAGCATTTCCCTGTCTGTGTCAAATGTAAATACAGGAACTCTAATTGCATGTAAACAGGCTACTTTATGGAACTCCCAGACTGTGTTTTGAAAGACTGTTATTGCTGAAATGATGCACATTTTTGTTGAAGCTAGAAAACACACTAGGAAGAAACTGTATTCATTATTTTTCATGTAACACACTCAAATGCGATATGTATTTTTATATTTAAATATATGACTGTTTTCATGGTAAATGAGACTATTCTGAAATGTGATACATTTACTGCATAATGACACTCTATTTTATAATTCACACTACGTCATTTTCTGTTTGTATGTATGTCAGATTTTATTGCATTTCATTAATTTTCTGTTTCAACAATTACTGTCATTGTAGGTTGGTTTACATGATGATTCTGTATTAGATAGCAAAATCTATGAAATTTTGTTGCCATCTAATTTCAGTAATATTGTGTCCACTTGTTCTGATGCTAGTAAGAAGAATGATTTAATTAGTAATGAAATAGTGAAAGTAGCTTGCAATTATTGTGATAATGCTGGCAACAGAAATAAAATGCATTGAACTTTAAAAGGAAATTTGTCAAAATATGTACTCAGGTAATGGCGTATAATTTGATTCTAATGAGAAGCCATCCAATTATAATGTAGTTTTGGAAAGTTTGCAGCCTATAAAGAGTAACAGAGTTTAGGAGGAAGGTAAATGAATCAGTTTTAGTGAAAATATAGAAGATCTATGAAAATGATGAAAAATATGATGAACTGGAAAGCCCTTATATTTCTGTTGTAATTGATTATTGTAGAGGTAACTGTCTTCTGGACACTGGTAGTTCCATTACTGGAATGTTGAAAAAGTTAAGAGATAGGGCAAACACCAGTGAAAAATTTTACTGAATTTCGTGTAACAGTTGTTAGAATCAAGGCAGCCACTGGAAAGAGTAGCAAGTTAATCACTAGTCACATTTTGGTAGAATTTAAAATTATGACGTTAGCTTCAGTCATGGATGCTTGGTAATTGAGTAAAAGGTAGTATTTGAGATGCTTCTGACCTGTGCTGAAAGTTTCAAGTTCCTCATTGAGATATGAAAGTACTGATTTTTTATCTAGTATACTGAACATATATATCTTTCTACTCATTCTAGTTGTCCTCTGTACTTTGGTAATCATTGTTGCCACAACTGTGTCATTGTTGATACCAGTGTTGATGTGCCTCGAAGATGTCAAGTCTATTTGTTGCCATTAGATCCAATAGATTCCCATCATGAGTGGGGTTCTTAGTTCTAGGTAGTTTTCAGAGAAGACATTTAGTAAAGTATCACAGGATGTCTTGTCATGCCAACCACTAACAAAACTGTAATTTTCCCAATTAATTGCTGGATAATTAAAGTCTCCACCAATGATTACAGTATGATTGGGGAACTTATGTACAAGAGGTTTTCTCTTAAGTTTTCAGTTACATCAGGAGATGAGTTTGGCACAAGACAGAAGGATGCAATTATCATTTTATGCCCACCACTGACATTGAGTTTTACTCAAACATTCTCAAATGCAGCTTCAATTTCTATCTCTTTGACTTTTTTTGTCTACTGTGATAAATACACTACCTCCATTTCCCATTTGCCTATCCTTTTGATATACACTTAAATTTTCCCCAAAAATCTCACTGCTATCGATTTCAGGTTTCTACCCGCTTTCTGTACCTAGTATTATGTGAGCTTCATTGCTTTTCCTGAGCACTTCAAACTCTGGCACTTTGTTGCGAATGCTTTGGCAGTTTACCATTATGATTTTAATATTCTCACCTGATTAGCAGTCTCTGCTGTGTAGTACACACCTGATCTATTTAGAGGGATCCTACAGTTCTCAACCCTATGGTGCAAGTCCAGGAAGTTGCAATCTACCTTGTCACAGAACCTTTGATGTCTCTGATTCAGTCTTTCCACTCCACTCAGAACCAAAGGGCCATGATCAATTCTGGTGATGCTGCAAATTGTGAGCTTCATTGAAATTCCACATGCAAGGCTGGTCTTCTCAATTTTCTCTGCCAGTCAATGGAATGACCCAAGAATGACCTGAGCCCTGATGACAGGCATCATTTGTTCCAACATGTGCCACAATCTGCAATAGGTCGCACCCTTTTCCCTCACTAGCTGTCTGAATAGCCTTTTCAATATGTTGAATGAGATCCTGTACCTAGTGTCCTTTCCTGTCCCTTGCTGCTATTTCTCTCAGGGGTACCATCATCTTCCATACATTTTAACTGTTGATGATTAATAGACCCTATCCTTTTGCGTTTGCCTCCTCCTGACACCAAACAAAATGGGTTTCCCCAAAACAGTTGAAGTGAGTCCTACTGGCTCAGTTTCAGTTTCAGTGAAAGACAGAACCTCAGACCTCTTGGTTGGAGGATTTGTACAACACCCTGAGTCCTCCCTGATTGACATGCCACCCACAGTCAGGTGGATGATTAATGACAGATCCTGTACTGTCTGCACAGGAGACAAGATCCACAGGAGGGGGTAGGACTTGACATACCTCTGGTACAACCAGACAACATCTTTCCAAGATCAAAGCCCGGCAGAACTTTTGCATTGATGCATTCATTATTCCTTGTCAGATTTGTTATAGCTTCCATCAGTGCAAAAATAAGAAGTTACACCTTGTAAGGTGGGCTTGCACATTCAGACATACAACTGGCTGGATACATGGCTGCATGTCTACACAACAAGGCCACCAGCTGGTCCTGGTGGCCACATCTAGAGGCAACCCTCACCAGCATTGGAACCAGCTTAATTGATCCATCTGGGGCAACTTCTGCCTCCAGATCAGGATCAGCCCACACTGAGGACTGACAAAAGTGGACCTGGGGGACAGCTCCTCAACCACCCCAAGCACAAGGGACTACACACCAGTTTTGGCAGCAGACCATGCCACATCCACCTCATCCTCTCCCACAGTGGCTGGAACAATTCTCTCTCTGTGGGGTGATTTAAGGACAGAGGGTTCTTGTAATTCTGCTGGACATATTAGTCAATCAATCAATTATGCAAACATGCCAGCATGTGGATAAACAACAGTGGCATATTTAAGGACTGCCACAGATCTTGGCTTCTCCTGTCTCAGCTTGCTGATGTGAACTACATGCTCACTGGTGGACTTTACTGGCTATTTTCTAGACATTTATTTGGAGTCTATTTTGCCTGACTGTTGATGTCTGGCTTGGATATGGATACATCTATTATCTTGATGCGGTGTATTCTTTGTTCTCATTTTGACCCTATGTTGTGCCTACCATGATGCACCAATGGTGCCTTGTGCACTGAGAGAATGGTTTGTACTAGAGTGCTTCCCAGCCTGGCAAAGTTACAGCATTATGCAACACTAGCATTTGAGTTACTTCATAAACATCCAGAGTACTTTACCTGCCAAGAGGTGCCACTTCTAGAAAGCTTTGTTTCTGTTCAGTTCGAGAGGAGTTAGAATCTATTATTTTGTGTGATTTATTTATATTTATTTGTTGTTCACTAAAATATGTGTTGTCAAAGAAGCAGACATGCAACAGATACAATCAACAATTAGTAATTGTATGTTATTTTAAATGATTGCAGCTCAAAACTACTTATACTCAGTAAGATATTCTAAAGGCATCTCAAACGTAAGTGAAACAAATTTGTACATTATAGAGTTCCAATAGTAATGTTTTCATAATAAGTTTGATATTAAAAAATAAATAAATAAAGATGGTATTGATACAGTAATGAAAGATTTAGTACGTCTTCCTTCTTCATGTTTACTCAGTGTCTGAAAGTTTACACATCAGCTGAATCATGAAACTTCAGAATAAGAAATTAAACATCTTGGTATCAATAAAACTCCTCTTACTAATGAATCAGTGGTTTTTATATTTACACTGTACAGAAATACTGGTTCATGGTAATATTTCTTGATACCATATGATATTTAATTTAGAGTTAATATCACACAAACACATTTCACTTCTTTCATATTAATGACCTCAGAAGTCTTTGAAGCAGTTAAACCACAGAGAAGTGCTTATACATCAGTTTTTCACTCCTGGAGTAAAGAATGTGCATTAACACTTTCCTCTATGGTTTCACATTCACAACCTCATCCTCAGAACATCTGGAACCTGTAAACAAAAGAGAGATATGAACATGAAGGGAAAGGGAAAACATTCTCACTTTATTTTATTTTTTTAAAAGTCACTATAGAGTATTCTGGTGCAGTTATGTAATGAACAATTAATAAATGTTTGCAAATACTTTGGAAAGTATTATGTACTGTGTTTCAGATTAAGTGTTTAACTTACATTATTTTATTTTGATATGTTTTGTGACACAACTACATGAACATTTCACAATGTATTACTGCTGTGTGAAATTCTAATATGATTGTGTCACAAAACATATATACATATCTGGTGTTGAATCATGGATGAACATCAGCAGAATTTTGCAGATAACAAATAATTTCCCATAAATCTCTGCACTTGCATCTCTATTCTATGTACACAAAAGTACTGACAATATTTTAAATCTTAGAATCCTGATTGTAAATGAACAGTTTCACTGTGTTGCCTCTTTGAGATGCAGCTTTTTACCAGTCAAATATAAATATTTGTTCTTTCTAATCCAAAGGTAAATCTTACTTAGATCTAAATTCATTCATTCATTTCCTTTTTACCACGAATGAGAACCATGAGGAATACGGTATGTGCCAAACTATACATAGCTAAGAGAAACAGCTGTTAGCAATTGTGTTAATAATTAAATTTTGTTAAACTGATATTTACTATTAGTGTTTAACCAGACTATATTTAACAAAGGAAAGCTGCTGCTCTGTAACTCTGTAAAAATCTTCTGCTTCCACAGTTATTTTAAAGAGGTGCTGTTTATCTCTTACATATCTACATGCACAAATTGAAAGTTACCATAAAACAGTAGTTATCTACATATCATAGAAATAGAGGCCTGGTTTCAATTAGTGTACATCTTGTATGATAGCTGACTGGAAATAAATCATTAATTGTAGATAACCAGATGATTTGTGAAATACCTAGCTAATAAAGTAAGTTATAAATTTCTTTTCAATTATGCCAGGAGGTAGCTTGTTGAAAAACCTATACCATAGTAAAGATCCCTACTCTGATCCAGGTAAAAGTCTACATGAAAATTTTGCTGTTCTGTATTATGATTATTTAAATAATAGCTTATCTCAAAACAATTTTTGTTATATGTTTTGTGAAGTGGGTGTCAGGATTCCAAAAACATTTGAAGTGCCTCTGTAATAATCTAACAGCTTGCTTTTGATGCTCTGACTCAAAAGGAATTTTCATAAGACAACTAGGTCTAATAGTATGCAAAATAAAGCTAATTATTTGTGATTTTCTAAGCATCTAAAAGGAATCAGCAACTAACAAATTAATTAAGATAGTGATGTCAGTACCTACTTCTCTAAAAGATATTTCCACCTATGTTAATATACTTTTTACTTCACTAATCTTTGCTGGTCTAAACAGAAATATTCTATGGAAATATCACTGTCCAATAGTATTCTGCACATGGTTATTACGGACAGATGACAGATGGAAATATCGTATTGTTCTCATCTTTCATGCGTCAGTTGTCATCACTTTCTATTTGCACATACAGCAATTGAATTTCAGGTAAGGCAGGCCATTGTCGAAAGTGTCTACATTTGATCGCTCAGGTTTTCTCGGCACAGTTTAGTAATGGTGTGCTTCTCAATGTTATGCCAAGTTGTTTCCATTTTATACCAATATTTCAACAACCAACTCAGCCATCGTCTGCAGGTGCTGCGAGTTTTGCTGTTATGTGCACTTGCTGTCTGAACTCCAACCAGACTGTGAACTAATGCTAGTCTTGGGCCACTATTTACAGCTGAGTTCAACTCCCACTGTGCCCTTTGATGCTTTTGTTTTTCAGAGATTACACTGATACTATATGAAATAGAAATTCTCTCAGTGTTTTCCAACTCTGGTAGATGTGATGACTAGTGAGATCTCAATAAATTGAGTGTCAAACACTAAACCTTGTTTAAACTGAAATTACTGAAACATGTCAACCAGTGTATTTCACTCCCTTCAGCTATGATAGAAGTATTCTCTTTATTGTTAAAAACAATCTAGATCTTCAAAATCCAGGTGTGTATCACATTCCACGCAAATGTGGAATGTCTTTTATGAGGCAGACTACCAGAGCAGTTGAAGAGAGGAGCAAGGAACATCAGCGACACACTCAACCCTAAACAACCAAGCAAATCAGCTGTTGCCAAGCATTACCGTTAATATAATCATGATATAAAATACTATGAGACCAGTATTGTGGTGCAAACACCAAGTTTCTGGGACGGTATAATTAAGGAATCTATAGAAATAAAGATGTCAGAAAACCTAATAAATAGGACGAATGTTTCAATTTATACATGGCTTGGGGTCTGGTACATAGTTCACAGTCTAGCAGAGCCCAGGCAATGAGTACACATAATGACAAAACTCCCAGCACCTGAACAAGATGGATGGTTTACTTGTTGAAATATTGTGCATTAGATAGAAACAGCAATTCGACAAACAACCAGAAGCACACCATTAATGTGTCTACATTCTCAGACTCTGAGCTGTTATTACTTCCCTCCAGCAAGTGTACATAAAATTAGCTTTACCTTACTTTTCCCTGCCTGCTCTGATTTCCTTAACTACAATCAAATATACACTTTAAAAACGTATCTACCAGCCTATATTTCAGCAGCTGATAAGTAGGGGCTCTTCTTTTTTCCATTTTATTTTAACATACACAGGCACATTTTAATGGTCATTTAAAACACTCGCAAAAAATGGATGCCAGTTTTTAAAATGTAAAAATTTGTTGATGTGTAGACTATAAGTATAAATGAATAAATGATATGAAACAACAAGAAGCTCTTTTGTTCCACTTTTGACAGTTATCTGATTTCATAGATGTCAGTTATACATCCATCTTTATACATATTTTTATTTTTAGATTTCCTGTTGTCTGTCATCTCATCACCCTGTAAATCTCTGAAAGATTTTATAAAAGTTTTTTGTACAATAGGAATTTATAAGTGTACTTAGAAATAAAAGTGAAATCGCCACATCAGACATTTCATTGTTGGCAGTCATTACCATAAGAAATACACCTTATACTGAACTTACAGATTCAGTGGTTATCATCTCACTTACAATGCTTTACTAGAGGAATTAAAGAGCTCTATGGACTCAATTGGAATACTTCTGTGTTTTATTTTACAGATATATTGATTTAAAAAGTGTGTAAAACAATATATCAGACAATGGAAACTCCAGGTAGGAAAAGTGTAGAAAAAGATATATTGCTACTTACCATAAAGAAGACACACACACACTCACACACACACACACACACACACACACACACACACACACACCTCATGCACATACAACCACTAACTCCAACATATCGGCCAGAAAGCCCACATGTTAGTGTCTTTTAATTGTACCTGTCTACAGATTTATGTATCTTTTTTATGGTAAGTGGCAAGCTATCTATTCCTACATTATAAAACACTATAGGTACAACAAAATTAAGGATTTGCATTTACTCAGAATATAATTATATTGCATGCATAGTGTCAATTCAGTATAACATGCACTTCTGTATAGAAATGGGTGATACTTACTTATGAATGTTCCATTAATTTACTACAGGTGGGTCTGGAATTCTTGGGAAGACATCACAATGTAATTTTTTTGAGCAACTGAAAGCCTCTGAAAATTCATCTGAATTTGAAACCATGTTTTCAACCCTGTTGAATAAAAAATAGCTCTTAATACAGAGTTTTATTTTATTTACATTTATTACGTGTGATTTTAGGCTTTCCTGGAATATGGTATTTTAAAATGTTCTCAGGTATTCAGCAGGGTGACATAGTCTGAACAGTCCAATATTTCAACAAGCTGACTTGCCATCTTGGGCCCCCTGAGGACCGATTTGTCTTCTGTTGCGTGCCACATTATAACCCCAGCCCTCCTCTCCCACAGTCTCCATATCCACATCCCATGTCCTGTGATGGCAGCACAGAGGCTCTTTTCCTGGTAGTGCTCCCCCTCCCCTCCTCCCCCCACACCCACCCTCACCCCGCCCCAACACCTCCAACTTGCCTGTTGAGCCACCCACAGGTACCACAGCCTGAGCTTGACAGTGGGAGAGATAGGGTATATAAGACATTGCCCACAGTGGAACATAGGAGTAAATCAGTCATCAAAAGGCAATAAGTCAGCTTGCTGAAATATCACTGTATTTGGATGATGCTACCCCAATCAACACCCAATAACATTTCAAAATCAAGTAATTATATTTCACGAAGCAGTTTGGAACATATGTAACAAATAATACAATGCAGAATTATAAGATTTAAAAATTATGAATGGAAGATAAATACATGCATGCATGGTAACCGTTCCCTTGGACACGTCTGAAACAAAAGACACCGTGCAGAATCCACAGCTGTGATACAAGTACATTGAAGGTGGAAGGGGCAAAAACGGCCTCCCCTTCCCATGAATCGTGGACATTGCTGAAGTGGGGTAGCCTGTGTTCCCCAATAACACAGATAGCCATACCATAAGTGCAACCACAATGGAAGAGTATCTGTGGAGAGGCCAGGCTAACCTGTGGTTCCTGAAGAGGAACAGCAGCCTTTACATAGTTGAAGGGGAAACTGTCTGGATTATTGACCAATGTGGCATTGTAACATTAGCCAAGATGGCCTTGTGGTGTGGTACTATAAATTGCTGAAACCAAAGCGAAAGTACAGCCATTATTTTTCTCATGGGCATGCAGCTCCTCTGTATGGCTAAATGATGATAACAACCCCTTGGGTAAAGTATTCTAGAAGTAAAATACTCCTCCATTTCGTGCTCCGGGCAGGGACTATTCAGGAGTGCATCTTCATCCAGGAGGAGGGGAGAGGGGGATAGGTGGATAGATAGATAGATAGATAGATATAGATAGAACTGGTGTTCTACAGGTCAGGTCATGGAATGTTAGACCCCTTAATTGGGTAGGTAGGCTAGAGATTTTAAGAAAGAAAATGGATATGTTGAATTTAAAAATAGTGGGAAACAACGAAGTGAAGTGGCCAGAAGAACAGTTCTTCTGATCAGCTGAGTACAGGATTACTAATACAAAATCAAATAGGGTAATGTAGGAGTAGGTCTAACAGTGACTAAGAAAATAGGGATGGAGATAAGCTACTGAGAATAGCATAGTGAATACTTATTATAGTGAAGACAGACATGGAGGCAACACCTATCACAGTAGTTGAAGTTTATACAACTACTAAGTCTACAGATGATGAAAAGATTGAAAGATTGTGGAATGAAAAAGAAAACTTATTCAGATAATTATTGGATCCAAAAATCTGATTGTAAAGGGAGTACTAGAATTTCATAGTACAAAAAGGAAGACAGGTAAAAACAACAGAAAATGGAGTGGGAGAGAGGTGATAAAAGAGGAAGCTACCCAGTAGAATTCTGGTAACAATTGATTTAAGAATCATGTAAGAACATTGTATGTGTGGAAGAAACATGGACACAACAGGTTTCAAATTGATTATGTAACAGTATCGTACAAATTCTGAAACAAGGTTTTAAGCTATGAGATATTTCCAGGGTATGATGTGGACTATGACCACAATTTCTTTGTTATGATCTGTAAGTCAAAACTTAAGAAATTGCAAAAAGTTAGGAATTTCAAGAGACAGGATAGGGATAACTTGAAAGGACAAGAAGGAGCACTAAGCAATGTTTAACTGAAACAGGGGAAGGGAATACAGTAGATGACAAATGGGGAGCTTTGAGAGATGATACAGTGATGGCAGCAGAGGATAAACTAGGTAAAAAGACAAGGCCTAGTAGAAATCCTTGGGTAACAAAGGGGTTACCAAATTTAACTGAGGAAAGGAGAAAGTATAAAAAAGTAGGAAATAAACCAGATGAAAGGGAATATAGACACCAAAAAATGAGATTGGCAGAAGAGCAAAATGGCTATGCAAGAATGGCTACAACACATATCCATGGCTGTTTCTTTGTTTTGTTTTTGGGTGCAAAAGTAACTGGCGTCATACATGCCCAAGTCAATACTACAGAACACAAAGACAGAAGATTTAAAAAATGACTACACATCAATCCCAGTTGATGTAAAAGAAGACATCTAAAAACAGAGATATAGAGAAAGGGCTATAAAATACACCATAGAGAAACAGTGATCCAGAACTAAAAATTAAATAGCCTTTGCCATATTGCTATGACAGATAAAAAATAAACGTGGTCGAAAGCCCATGCATTGTTCACTAAAACAGCTGATAACTCAGACAGCAAACCCAAGTGAGAACATAAACAGTTAAAAAAATGGGAATTCCATCAGGAAATGGTGGACAGTTAAAACTTGGGCACAACATTCACAAAATGGTGAGGGAGCGCCACTTAACAAATGGAAATGGCTAAAAAGGCAGTGCCCTATATGCAACCTAGTTAAAATGACCTCCTCCCTGTGGGAGGGACAAGAGGAGGTCTTCCAAGCTGCTGGGAGAGGCTTAATAATTTGGAGCTTATTCCCATGAAAGGAGGACCACTGGCAATGCTTCAGTGACACCACCTCATGATTGACAGCAACACAGAGATCATCGGAGAGAATATAGGAACCAGTGGGCTGAGGTACTGCAGCCTTGGCAGCAGTGTGAGCAGCCTTGTTTCCTGGCAAACCGACATGACCAGGAACACACAAACATCACAGTGGCTCCATCAAGAGTTAGCAAGTGACAGTTTCCCTGGACCCATTGCACTTAATGTTTGTACAGTGGGCAGTGTACAGTGCACAGAGATTTGAAGGGTGCTGAGAGAGTCTGAGCAAAGGACACAATTGAAAAGCCTGTGGCACTGGATGTTCTTCATGGTTGGATGCTGAGCAGTGTGCCAGAAGCCAATGCCAAAAAATGTTGGTGTCAATGATGAAGGCACACCCAATGCCATGGTCAGTCTGAGAGCCATCAGTGTACACCATAGTACTATCACGAAGTTCCGTGCGAAGGTCATGGAACTGAAGGTGATAGAGCAAAGCTGGAGTAATGTCCGTAGGAAGCAAATGAAGGCCAAGGTGAACACAGGTTGCCACACAAAGCCAAGGTGGTAAAAGGTTCCCAAACATCACGAAAGTTGCAGGTAGTGTGAAGTTAAGCTGCTGGATCAAGTGCTGAAAGTGGACTCAAGGAGGTAACAGAGAAGAGGGATGCACCCCACACTGGCAATTAGAGGAGCCATTGAAGGGATGGCCATGCATGGCAGACAAATGGCATGCATACCTGCTGAGGGGAAAGTCACGGGGGTAGGACAGTGGTAGTTCAGCAGCTTTGGCATACAGACACTCAACCAGGCTAGTGTGAAAGGCGACATTGGCCAAATGGAGGCCACGATGGTGGATAGTGTTGAGATGGTGTAAGAGAGATGGACATGCAGACAGATAAACAAAGCACCCATAGTCTAGTTTGAAATGGACATGGGACTGGTACAAATGGAGGAGGGTGGTTTGATCTGTACCCCAGGAAGTACCATTGAGGACACATAGGACACTGAAGACTGCATACAGCACGCTGCTAGGTAAGATGCATGGGAGGACCAAGAGAGTTTCCTGTCAAGCATGAGCCCCAGGAATTTCACAGTTTCAATAAATGGAAGAGAAACAGGCCCAAGATATAAAGATGGTGGGAGAAATCAATTGCACTGCCAGAAATTCATACAAACGGTTTTGCCAGAGGAAAAATGAAAGCCATTGTCAATGCTCCATGAGTAAAGATGATTGCCACATTGCTAAAGATGCCACTCAATGAGACAGGTCTGTGGAGAACTGCAATAGATGGCAAAATCGTTAATGAAAAGGGAGCTGGAGATGCCTGATGGAAGACAGGACATAATAGGGTTAATGGCGATAGCAAAGAGGATGACGTTCAGGACTGAACCCTGAGGCACACCATTTTCCTGGATAAATATGTCTGACAAAGCAGGCCCCAAAAGCATCTTGAAAACTCAGTGTTTTCAAAATTTCTGAAGGAAATGGGTCAGGTGGCCTTGGAAGCCGCATGTGTAGAGACTACAGAGGATACCAGTTCTCAGGCAGGCGTCATAGGCCTTCTCCAAATTGAAAAACACAGTCACAGTCTGGGATTTCCACAGAAAAACATTCATGACATGGGTGGACAAAGTGACAAGGTGGTCCACTGCAGAATGGTACGCTAAAAAGCCACACTATGCAGTGGTTAGTAATTTGCAAGACTCAAGCCACCATACCAGCTGGGTATAAATCATATGTTCCATCAGCTTGCAAACAAAGCTTGTGAGAGATATGGGGTGGTAGCTAGAAGGAAAGTGTTTGTCCTTACTGGGCTAAGGTATGGGTGTGACAGTAGCTTCATGCCAGCATCCAGGAAACGTGCCCTCTGCCCAGATGTGGTTGTCTGTATTAAGCAGAAAGTGCTTGCCTGCAAGAGAAAGATGCTGAAAAATTTGAATTTGGACAGTGTCTGGCCCTGGGATGGAGGACCAAGATGAACTGAGAGAAAGATCTAGCTCCCTCATAGTAAAGGCGGAATTGTAGCATTCACGATTCTGAGAAGAGAAGGGTATCACCTGAGCGTGCTCCGCTCATTTCCAATGGAGGAAGGTAGGGTGATAGTGGCAAGAGCTCAAAATTTCCGCAAAATGGCGGCCCAAGGTGTTGGAGATAGCAGTAGGGCCCACAATGACATCACCTGCTAGTGTCAGTCCAGAAATTGGGGAATCGGTCTTGGTCCTGGAGAACTACTTGAGGTTGGCCCACATAACAGAGGAAGGGGTGGAACTATTAACAGAACTAGTGAATGAAATCCAGCTATCCCAAAGAATGCACTGACAGTGTGCATGCATCTGTTTATAATTAATGCAGTCTTCCATCATAGGATGATGGTTAAAAATGCAAAGAGCATGCTTCCACACACGAATTGCGTTGCAGCATGCCTCAGTCCACCAAGGGGCTGGGACACAGTGTGGTAAAGATGAAGTGCGAGGAATGGAACATTCTGCAGTGGTAAGGATAATGTTTGTAAGATATTCTCTCTGATAATCACAACTGGGGAAATCTTGCTCTTTGAAGGTCAGCAGGGAGGAGTAAAGCCACCAACCAGCCTTAGTAACCTGCCATTTGGGTGTGCATGCAGGTGGGGTATGAGTCAGCAAATCGATAGCACATGGGAAATGGTTGCTCAAGTAGGTGTCAGAAAGAATGGACCACTGGAGATGATGGGCAAGCTGGGCAGTGCAGAAGGATAGGCCCAAATGGGAATAAGTGTGTGAGGAGTCAGAAAGGAATGTGGGTGCTCCTATGTTAAGGCAGACGAGGTTAAGTTGATTAAGATCAGCTAAGAGGGCACCTCTCTGACAGGTTCTGGAAGAACACCGAAGGGTATGATGTGCATCAAAGTTACCAAGTAGCAGAAATGAGTGAGGTAGTACCCAATAAGTTGGAGGAAGCCTGCCCTGGTGACATCGAATGAGAGAGGGATATACATGGTACAAAGGGAAAAGGTCAGGTGAGGAAGGAAAAGGTGAACTGCAACATCTTGAAGATGGGTAGTCAGGGAGATGGGTTGACTATGAACATCGGATGATGCTGTATGAGCAGCATGACTCCCCTGTGAGACGGAATGCTGACCTAAGGGCAAGGTCAAAATGAATTGGTAAGTAATGTGGAAGCCCAAAGTGGTCTTGAGGGCAAAATTTTGTTTCCTGAATGCAGAGTACAAGGAGATGCTGAGATCCTACAAGCAGATGTAAGTCCTCTTTGTGGGATTGAAGGCCATTAATATTCCATTGGAGGAGAGTGATGATGAGGAAAATATGAAGGGGTGTCACCTTTGCAGCTGTCGAGTCCCAGCCTGTGAAAACTCGCTGCTACAGGGCACAGAGGCAGGAGGATCCTGCTCCATGAGGTCCACAGACGCATTGGGTTTCTTGTGCTCTTGGTTTGTGGAGTTCTACACAGAAAAATGGTTGGTGGTGCACACTAGCAATATGAAGGCTGGCCGGATGAAGGCATCACATGGTGACACCGTCGAAGAGGATCTTCGAGTCACCAAAGGAGAAGACCATTTGCCTTTGTTGAGTTTCTTTGAGCCTTTCTGGTTAGCAGAGGAAGACTCAGGTGTTGGTGAGCTGGAGGGATGTAGCACAGCTGGAAAAGGGGATGCCAATGCTACCTTGACACTGGGCAATTTCACAACCTCAACACTGTATTTGAGGTCGCATGTCCGTGTAGCCATGTCCTCCATGGAGCAAGATGTAGCAAGAACAGGATTATAAGTGCCAGATGGTAGAACTCAGGGTTTGCGAGTAGCCAATAACTTGTGAGAAACTGGGTAAGTCACCTTTTCCTTTACCCAGAACTCCTGGACAGCCCGCTCATCAAGATACGTGGAACAATCTCGAAAGAAGGCAGCATGGCCGCCATTGCAGTTGATACAGTGGGCAGAAGGAGGCAAACAATCACCCTCGTGTACATCCATACCACAGGTTACACATTTGCCTGGCTGTTGACAAAACATTCTAGAGTGGTTGAAATGATGACACTGGTAGCAGTGCATCAGATTTGGAATGTACGGTCGGACTGTGATAATTTCATAGCCTGCTTTGATCTTGGACAGAAGCACCACTCTATTAAAGGTGAGGAAAAGGGTTCCTGTGGGCACTAAGGAGGAATTTACCTTTTTCATCATTCAATGGATGGCAATGACACACTGATGAGAGAGGTATGATTGAGTTTTGGCCTTGGTTGGACTGTTGAGCAGCTTAGTGTAAATAACACCATGAGAAGAATTCAAAGTTATATGGGCCTCGACATGAACAGGATAGCCATGGAGAAGTGAGGCAGCTTGTTGTGTTTGAAAATCAGAAGTACTCTCCAAAAGCAGTGCCATTCCGTATACAAGAGTAGGATTCACAGAGCTGGCAATTGCATCAGTACCTTTCTGAATAATTAACGGATTTACTGTTGTGAAGGACTGACAGTCTTCAGTATGTGAAACCACGAGGAACAGTGGTGCAGCTGGAAGGGTATTTGAATCATGAGCCTCATTCCTTTTATGTTTTGTAGATGTTGATTGTCAAGATGATTGGGTCACTGTGAGAAAATCCCCCCATGATTGCCAATGTCTCCGATGGTGCCCTCCTTCCAAGTGGAGTGCCCCCTGCACAAGGGGGTGCACCCACCTTAGGTGATTGTTCACACCTCAGGTCATATCTCCTGAACACCTGACAGATGGACCAATTGGCGATTTGGGAAGGTAGCATCTCAGGCAATTACCCTTTCCTGTGCCAGGCCTGTACCACAGGGTACATGAGAACCCTGCCTGTCGACCCGGGGCTGGGAATTACGTGTTACCCAGTCACCTGTTGCATGTCAGACACATGAACCAGCCTTCAGGAGTGCTCAGGGAGGAAGAAGAAAAAGAGGAACTTCAAACACCAAAATGGTGGAAGGATATCAGCAGGGAAACAAAGAAAGGAAAAGGAAACAAAAAATAGTGGTGTGACTGTTCTTATGTCAGCGATGGATAATGCAGAGTGTTCCCAATAACACCACAGGCATGTTCCCAAAGGGAGTAGAAGAAGAACAGCAAGAGGATAGACATATAGACATACAGCACGGAAGGGAAAAGATGCTGCAGAGGCTAGGGCCCCATGGTAGCCAAAGAGTGGCGAGCCCTCTGGGGGGGTGGGGGTTCTATGGATGTACAAGTAGGGCATGTATAACTAGGAGAAGGATAGATACTGCCTATAAGAAGATAATAAAGGCCCTTGGAGAAAAGAGAAGCAAATGTATGACTACCAAGAGCTCACATGCAAGCCAGTACTAAGCTAAGAAAGGAAAGCTGAAATGTGGAAGAAATATATAGAGGGGCTCCACAAGATAAATGAAGTTTACAAGAATTTTATAGAAAGGGACAAGAAAGTAGATGAAGATATGAAGAATTTAATCAAGAACTGAAAGATCCAAGTCAGAACAAAGCTCCTAGTGTAGAAACAGCCATGACAAAACTATTTCAACTGTTGTACAAGATATGTGAGACAGGTGAAATACCCTCAGACATCAAGAAGGTAATCATTCTAATTTCAAATAAATCAGGTGCTGCCATGTGTGAGTATTAGTGATCTATCAGTTTTAATAAGTCACAGCTGCAAAATACTAACATGAATTCTTTACATACGAATGGAAAAACTGGTAGAAGCCAACCTCAGCGAAGATCAGTTTGGATCCCGCAGAAATGTTGGAACACATGAGGCAATACTGACCCTACGACTGATCTTAGAAAATAGATTAAGGGAAGGCAAACCTACATTTCTAGCATTTGTAGACTTGAAGAAAGCTTTTGACAATGTTGAATGGAATACTCTCTTTCAAATTCTAAAGGTGGCAGTGGTAAAATACAGAAAGCGAAAGGATATTTACAATTTGTACAGAAACCAGATGGCAGTTATAGGAGTCGAGGGGCATGAAAGGGAAGCAGCGGTTGGGAAGGGAGTGAGACAGGGTTGTAGCCCATCCCCGATGTTATTCAATCTGTATATTGAGCAAGCAGTAAAGGAAACAGAAGAAAAATTTGGAGTAGGTATTAAAGTCCATGGAGAAGAAATAAAAACGTTGAGGTTCGCCAATGACATTGTAATTCTGTCAGAGACAGCAAAGGACTTGGAAGAGCAGTTGAACGAAATGAACAGTGTCTTGAAAGGAGGATATAAGATGAACATTAACAAAAGCAAAATGAGGATAATGGAATGTAGTCGAATTAAGTCGGGTGATGCTGAGGGAATTAGATTAGGAAATGAAACACTTAAAGTAGTACAGGAGTTTTGGTATTTGGGGAGCAAAATAACTGATGATGGTTGAAGTAGAGAGGATATAAAATGTAGACTGGCAATGGCAGGGAAAGCGTTTCTGAAGAAGAGAAATTTGTTAACATCGAGTATAGATTTAAGCGTCAGGAAGTCGTTTCTGAAAGTATTTGTATGGAGTGTAGCCATGTATGGAAGTGAAACATGGACGATAAATAGTTTAGACAAGAAGAGAATAGAAGCTTTCAAAATGTGGTGCTACAGAAGAATGCTGAAGATTAGTTGGGTAGAACACATAACTAACGAGGAGATAATGAATAGAATTGGGGAGAAGAGGACCTTGTGGCACAACTTAACAAGAAGAAGGGACCGGTTGGTAGGACATGTTCTGAGGCATCAAGGGATCACAAATTTAGCATTGGAGGGCAGTGTGGAGGATAAAAATCATAGAGAGAGACCAAGAGATGAATACACTAAGCAGATTCAGAAGGATGTAGGTTGCAGTAAGTACTGGGAGATGAAGAAGCTTGCACAGGATAGAGTAGCATGGGGAGGTACATCAAACCAGTCTCAGGACTGAAGACAACAACAACAACATCAGTTTAGTAAGTCATGGATGCACAAATAGTTATTTAAAGAAGAAAATGGAAAAAAACTGGGAGAATCTGACCTCTGGGAAGATCATTTTGGGTTCCAGTTAAATGTAGGAACACATGGTGCAATACTGACTCTACAACTTATCTTATAGGAGAGGTTATATACGGCTCACACAGAAATCAGACTACAGTTGTAAGAATCAAAGGACATGAAAGGAAAGCAGTAGTTGAGAAGGGAGTGAGACATGGTTGTAGTTCATCTCTGAAGTTATTCAATCTGTACATTGAGGAAGCATTACAGGAAACCAAAGAAAATTTTTGGGATGGAGCTTAAATTCACCAAGAAAAATAAAAACTTTGAGGTGTGTCAATGACATTGCAATTCTGTCAAAGACAGTGAAGAACTTAGAACAGCAGTTGAAAGGATGTATATTGTCATGTAAAGAGGTTACAGGATGAATATCAATAAAAATAAAACAATGATAACTGAATGTAATTGAATTAAATTGGGTGATACTATGGGAATTAGATTATGAAATGAAATACTAAACATAGTAGATGAGTTTTGCTGTTTGGACAGCAAAAGAACTAAATAACTCCAGATGGCCAAACTACAGAGGATATAAAATGCAAACTGACTTCAGCAAGAAAAGGAGTTCTGAAAAAGAGAGATTTGTTAACATCTAATATAAATTTCAGTTCTAGGATTTTTTAAGGTATTTGTCTGGAGTGTAACCTCATACAGAATTGAAACATGGAAGATAAGCAGACTAGAGAAGAAGAGAACAGAAGCTTTTGAAATCTGCTGTTATAGAAGAATGTCAAAAATTAGATGGCTTGATCACATAACTAATAGGAGCTAATGAACCAAATTGGGGAGAAAAGAAACTTATGGCACAGATAGACTGAAAGCAGGGATCAGCTGACAGGACACATTCTGCAGCATCAATTAACTGTCAATTTGGTACTGAAGAAAAGTATGGTGGGTAAAAATTGCAGGCAGAGACCAAACATGAATGCAGTCAGCAGGTTCAAATGGATACAAATAGCAGTAGTTATTCAGAGATGAAGAGGATTGTACAGAGTAGAGTAGTGTTGGGAGTTGTATCAAACCAGTCTTCAAACTAAATACCACAACAACAACATGACAAAGAACCAGAATTTTCTTTGGTGTATGAGTAAACATAAAATATTTTATATCTACATCTACACCAGGCTAACTGCTGTGGATTGCATGGGAGAGGGTATATTCCATTGTACTACTTATTAGGATTCTTTCTCGTTCCATTCATGTGTGAGACACATGAAGAATGACTGCTTGATTGCCCCTTTCCACACCGAAGTTAGTCAAATCTTGTCTTCACAGTCCCTACAGAGGCTATTTGTAGGGAGCTTTAGTATATGCCTAGATTGTTCACTTGATACTGGTTCTTGAAATTTTTTAACTAAGCTTTCACAGGATAGTTGTATCTAACCATCAAGCATTTGTCAGTTACAATTTTTCAGATTTTCTGCGATGCTGCATCATGGTTGAAACAAACCTGTGATCATTCATGCAACCTATCTTTGTATGTCCATCATTATCCCCCATTAGTCTTTTTTTTTATATGATTCTGACAATGTTGGTCAATTTTCTCACATGAATGTTTTTGAGTACTTTCGCAGTATTTTACCAATGAACAGAAGTCTGCCATCTACTTTACTTATGACTGAGCTTGTGTGAGCATTCCATTAATATTTCTACAAATTGTTAAATCCAGGAATTTGCATGATTTGACTGATACTAATTGTGGTTCATTGATGTTGTAATTGTAAGATTTTTGAATTTTCTGAAAGGCATGATTTTACATTTCTGAACATTTAAAGCATATTGTTAATCTTTGCATCACTTTGAGATCATATCAAGATCTGGCTGAATATTTGTGTAGCTTTCTTTGAGATAGAACTTCATTATAAATAACTCTATCAAGTGCAAAAAGTCTGAGGTTACTACCATTGGCCAGGTCATTTATGTAGAACATGAACATCAAGGATCTGAACACACTTCCTTAGGGCATGCCTGTGGTTACTTCTCCATCTATTACTGAATCTCCATTCAAGATAATATCATGTGTTGTCCCTAACAAGAAATCCTCAATGCAACCACAAATTCCATCTGATATCCTACATGTGCTTACTTTTGTATCATGTGATACTGAGTCAAATGCTTCTTGGAAGTGAAGAAACATTGCATCTAGCTGACTGCCTTGATTCATTGCTTTCATGGTGTCATCCAAAATAGGTCCAGGTTGGGTTTTGCATGTTCAGTGTCCAACTCAGAATACATGTTGATTGTTATGGAGGAGATTAGAATATGTTCTAAGATTCTACAACTGGAGTATGTCAAAGGTGCTGGATGGTTGTTTTGTATATCACTTCTGCTACTCTTCTTGTAGATTGGTATGATCTATGCTTTGTTTCAACTACAGTAGACAGTTCTTTGCTAGAGCCGTGACATAATACAGTTAAAAGAGGTGTTAATTTGGTTGCAAATTATTCATAGAACCTCATGGAGATGCCACTGAGCCCCAATTTTTGTTCATTTTGGCATATTCTGCTGTTCCTCAATGCTGTTGACATTAATATCTCTATCATTCTTCTTTTCAGTGCTGTAAGAGCTATATTGGCACAGTACTCTTGAATTTCCCTTTGTAAAGGTACATGTGAAAACAGAGTTCATCAAATGTATTTTCACTTCCCTACCTTCATTTCAGTTCCTGTGTTCTCTTTGTGCATCTTGACACTAACTTTGTTGCCACTGAATCCCCTTTATTTGGTCAGTATTTCTTTGCATTTGTGACTGAATGTGCTATGGTAGTAATTAAGGCTTCGTCAAACATCTCTATATCTATTTCTTTACTTTACATCTATTGTTAGTAGTCACTGTTTCCTTAGAATTTTCTTTACAGACACTGTATACCATGGAGGGTGCCACCCATCATGAACTGTTTCACTAGGTACATATCTATCTAGTGCTTAATCAACAATTTTTCTAAGCGTCCACTTGCTTCTGCTAAGAGAACTACTTCAAGTTCCTCCTTGAGACATGACACTTGTTGCCACTAGATCTGATGTAACAGAGCAGGAGCAATGGAATCTGAGGACAGCTTCCAGAAAAGAGTGAAAGTAGATGCCCGCTCTGCACACTGAAAGGACATTAGGAAATAACCAAGGAACCATCTACAGAAATAAACATAATCTTGTCTCTTTCTCCCTTAAGTTTATTTTTTTTATAAATATAAATCAGAAAATTTAAATGGGCTATTCACCTGAAACTTTATTCCTTTACTTTAATATATATCACATTCAAAGAAAGTATTCAAGTGGTAATGTAATAAAGCTGCAAAATCAAATTTATAATATTTTTACCTGATTGCTGATGGCAGATGCACATCTTCAAAAATTTCTAAGAAGTGGTGATATATTTTTCTCTTTGAACACAGGTCCTAGAAAGACAAAAACAGAAAATTATTCAAACAAACTATACTCATTTTACAAAGGATAGATTACTACTCACCATATAGCAGAGATGCTGAGTTGCACAACAAAAAGTAGACTCTGGCCTCTTGTTTGACAGTCTTTTTGTTGTGTCTATCTGCGACTCAGCATCTCCACTATATGACAAGTAGCAGTCTATCCTCTTCATAATATTATCATTATTTCATCCTGGATTTTCCATTGTTTGATGATACTCATTTGACGGTAGTTACAGACTAAAATTTTACCCCTCCGTAGTTTATGGTCAGCATGTGTGACTGCCATATGAGTAACACAGGTCTGATTCACGGTTCTGCCAGGGATTATTCCTTGATGGGAGGAATGGAAGGGGTGCACTCACAATCAGCCTCATAATGTGAATTCAGGAGCTATTTAAGTGAGTTGTGATGGCACCACTTTTGCTAACTCAACAACAGCCAGAAGTGCAGTATAATGTCCCTCCATACCACACAACACATAACACTACTGGCTGCTGTATGAAAAAGTGGATGGTTGGGCCCAATTGGTCTGGCTGTGGCCAAAATGGTAGTGCATATCTTATCATCCTAAGATTACAATTTATCATGACTAAAAGTAACCTGAGCTTTCCACATAGCAGTGTGACATTACTATAGGTTAAGAATGTGACTGATATTATATTAAATGTCTTAAAATGAAAAAGGCACTTTTTTTAACTAGTAAACAATGAAATTTTAGTAGATATGGAGCTTTTTATCATCGCCTGAATAACAAGGTGATGTCGGAGTCAATTCCTCTTACCGACCTTCATAATTCGTTCACTTGGTTTGCGGGTGCAAATTGGTTCACGGTCCTTGATCTTAATCAGGTGCATTACCAAATTCCTCTAATGGAGGACTGTAAGCATATTACCACCTTTTGCACAGATTGGAATCTGTTTGAATTTAATAGGGTTCCCTTTGGTCTCGCTACCGCGGCAGCTGTATTGACGCGATTGTTGGACATTGTCTTAGGTGGTTTGAAGTTGGTTTGTGTGTATAACTATTTAGATGACTTGGTCATTTATATTAAGTCATTTGAAGAACATCTTGAGCATAGCTGGCAGGTATTCATTAGGCTGCAGAGTGCCGGTTTGACAGTCAAACCCAAAAAGGTCACCTTCGCTCGTCCGCAGGTCTTGTTTTTGGGACACCTGGTATCGGGCCAAAGTATACGTATTGACCAGGACCGTACAAAGGCCTTAAGAACACTACCACCCCCTAGAGATAAAAGGGAATTGCCAAATTTATTGGCATGGCTAATTATTTTAGGCGCTTTGTCCCCCACTTCACTCAATTGGCGGCACCCCTTAATGAACTTCGTCGGAAGGGAGTTAAGTTTGAATGGGGAACCGCACAGCAGGCGGCCTTCAACCAGATCAAAGAAGTGACTGCCAATCCTCCAATATTGGGCGTTCCTGATTTTAGTAAGATGTTTATTGTGCAAACTGACGCTTCTAACTCCAGGGTTTCTGCGGTTCTTCTCCAAGAAGGGGTTCAAATGGCTCTGAGCACTATTGGACTTAACTTCTGAGGTATCAGTCCCCTAGAACTTAGAACTACTTAAACCTAACTAACCTAAGGACATCACACACATCCATGCCTGAGGCAGGATTCGAACCTGCGACCGTAGCAGTCGCGCGGTTCCAGACTGTAGCGCCTAGAACCGCTCGGCCACTCCGGCCGGCTCCAAGAAGGGGACGGGCAGAGGAAGCCGCTAGCATATGCGTCATGCCGGTTAATGAATGCCAAACTCAAGTATTCAGTGTATGAGTGCGAGGCGTTGGCGGTCCTCTTTGCTTTAGAAAAGTATTGATTCTTTTTGGATCATTGACCCTTTGATCTTGAAACTGATAATCAGGCCCTGAGTTGGGTTTTGGCTTGCCCAGGTAAAACAGGGAGAATCGCAAGGTGGGCTGTGTGAATTTCCACCTTGCAATGTACTGTTAAACATATCAGGGGAACTGACAATGTCGTGGCCGACGTGCTAAGTCAGATGTTTGATAGTTCACCCAGCATTTATCACAATCAGGAGAGTGGGGAAGAGGATTTTAGTTGCTTGTGTTGGGAGAGATTCCCCAGCTTTTCGTCGATCTACGTACGCAACAGGAACAGGACCCTAACCTCGATGACATTAGGAGAAGGCTGAAAGCGGGCGAGGAGGTAGGCCCCTATGTTGTGAACAAAGGGGTTCCGTGTAAAAAAGGGGGAGACGGTCGGAAACTTAGAATTTGTTTTCCAGCAACCTTATTACGACCAGTGTTTCAGTATTTTCATAAATCTAGTTCTCAGGGGACATTTAGGCACCTATAAGACATTACAGAAAGTGAAGGAATTTCTCACTTGGCCTCATATGGAGTGAGATATAAGACAGATGGTAGCACATGTCAGGAATGCTGTGTTGCTAAACCTAGTAATGCATTGGGGCAAGGGTTACTCAGTTCAGAGCGTGAGGCTTACCCTATGGACAAATTTTACATTGATTATGTGGTCCGTTACCCTGGACTAAACAGGGTAATCAATATATTCTGGTAGTGATTGATACCTTTTCTACGTTTACTTGGCTTACACTGAGCGAAATGTAAATGCTGCCACTACCATTGCTCATTTACTCAACATCTTCAGTGTATTCGGACCACCTAAACAATTGGTTAGCGATAACGCTCCTGCTTTTCGTTCGGCTCAGTTTAGAATGTTTACCTTCAAGAACAGGATAAAGCATATTACCACAACTCCATATTATCCTCAGGAATCTTTTGTGGAAAAGGTGAACTGCAATTTGAAATCTGCTCTTATTATTTACCATCAGGATTCTCCTAGGAAGTGGGATTCAAATCTCCGGTGGATTAGTTTCACCTTTAACACTGCGTGTCATGAATCCATCAAGGCAACCCCTGCTTCTCTGATGTTTACTTTTCCTGTTAATTCTCCCCTTACTAATTTGTGGAAGATACAAGACCTAATTCTGTCGGTTATTACTCCCCAGCTCATTAAAGAAAACTGGGGTAGGGCCAGGTATAATATTCTCGCTGCTCATAACAGACAAGCCGTTCGTTATAACTGGGGTCGGCATCAATTTCAGGGCAAGCCTGGTGATCAAGTCTATATTCGTAATTACCTAGGGAGAGACGCACAAGTTGACAGGCTTTGAAAATTGACTCCTCATTTTATTGGGCCGTGTACCATTGAGAGACGATTGGGTCCAGTGAATCTCTTAGTTCAGGACAATTAAGCAGGAAAGCAGTATCAAGTTCATCTGAGTCAGGTTAAGTTGAGGTGAACATTACTTTTGTATGGTTTGGGAAGCTATGCCTCCAGTTTAAGAGGTGAGGTTGAGCCATGTCTCGACTTGTGCTACACCTTGTGTTTAGATTGCATTGGTTTTCATTTTCTTCCCCTGACATGTTTGTTTGATGTGTTGTCTGTCATTAAGTGGCTGCTTGGTTGTCGTTTCCCTCTGATACCAATATCTGCCCCCCCTTGAACCATGGACCTTGCCGTTGGTGGGGAGGCTTGCGTGCCTCAATGATACAGATAGCCGTACTGCAGGTGCAACCACAACGGAGGGGTATCTGTTGAGAGGCCAGACAAACGTGTGGTTCCTGAAGAGGGGCAGCAGCCTTTTCAGTAGTTGCAGGGGCAACAGTTTGGTTGATTGACTGATCTGGCCTTGTAACACTAACTAAAATGACCTTGCTGTTGTGGTACTGTGAACAGCTGAAAGCAAGGGGAAACTACAGCCGTAATTTTTCCTGAGGGCATGCAGCTTTACTGTATGGTTAAATGATGATGGTGTCTTCTTGGGTAAAATATTCTGGAGGTAAAATAGTCCCCCATTCGGATCTCCGGGCGGGGACTACTCAAGAGGACGTCGTTATCAGGAGAAAGAAAACTGGCATCCTACAGATCAGAGCATGGAATGTCAGATCCCTTAATCGGGCAGGTAGGTTAGAAAATTTAAAAAGAGAAATGGATAGGTTAAAGTTAGATATAGTGGGAATTAGTGAAGTTCGGTGGCAGGAGGAACAAGACTTATGGTCAGGTGAATACAGGGTTATAAATACAAAATCAAATAGGGGTAATGCAGGAGTAGGTTTAATAATGAATAAAAAAAAAATAGGAGTGTAGGTAAGCTACTACAAACAGCATAGTGAACGTATTATAGTGGCCAAGATAGACACGAAGCCCATGCCTAATACAGTAGCACAAGTTTATATGCCAACTATCTCTGCAGACGACGAAGAAATTGAAGAAATGTATGATGAGATAAAATAAATTATTCAGGTAGTGAAGGGAGATGAAAATTTAATAGTCACGGGTGACTGGAATTCATCAGTAGGAAAAGGGAGAGAAGGAAACATAGTAGGTGAATATGGATTGGGGCTACGAAATGAAAGAGGAAGCCGTCTGGTAGAATTTTGCACAGAGCATAACCTAATCGTAGCTAACACTTGGTTCAAGAATCATAAAAGAAGGTTGTATACATGGAAGAATCCTGGAGATACTGAAAGGTATCAGATAGATTATATAATGGTAAGACAGAGATTTAGGAACCAGGTTTTAAATTGTAGGACATTTCCAGGGGCAGATGTGGACTCTGACCACAATCTATTAAAACTGAAGAAATTGCAAAAAAGTGGGAATTTGATGAGATGGGACCTGGATAAGCTGACTAAACCAGAGGTTATACAGAGTTTCAGGGACAGCATAAGGGAACAATTGACAGGAATGGGGGAAAGAAATACAGTAGAAGACAAATGGGTAACTCTGAGGGATGAAGTAGTGAAGGTAGCAGAGGATCAAGTAGGTAAAAAGACAAGGGCTAGTAGAAATCCTTGGGTAACAGAAGAAATACTGAATTTAATTGATGAAAGGAGAAAATATAAAAATGCAGTAAATGAAGCAGGCAAAAAGGAATACAAACGTCTCAAAAATGAGATCAACAGGAAGTGCAAAATGGCTAAGCAGGCACGGCTAGAGGACAAATGTAAGGATGTAGAGGCTTATCTCACTAGGGGTAAGATAGATAACAGCCTACAGGAAAATTAAAGAGACCTTTGGAGAAAAGAGAGCCACTTGTATGAATATCAAGAGCTCAGATGGAAACCCAGTTCTAAGCAAAGAGGGGAAAGCAGAAAGGTGGAAGGAGTATATAGAGGGTCTATATAAGGGCGATGTACTTGAGGACAACATTATGGAAATGGAAGAGGATGTAGATGAAGACGAAATGGGAGATACGATACTGCGCGAAGAGTTTGACATAGCACTGAAAGACCTGAGTCGAAACAAGGCCCCGGGAGTAGACAACATTCCATTAGAACTACTGATGGCCTTAGGAGAGCCAGTCCTGACAAAACTCTACCATCTGGTGAGCAAGATGTACAAGACAGGCGAAATAACCCCAGAGTTCAAGTAGAATATTATAATTCCAATCCAAAATAAAGCAGGTGTCGACAGATGTGAAAATTACCGAACTATCAGTTTAATAAGTCACAGCTGCAAAATACTAACATGAATTCTTTACATACGAATGGAAAAACTGGTAGAAGCCAACCTCAGCGAAGATCAGTTTGGATCCCGCAGAAATGTTGGAACACGTGAGGCAATACTGACCTTACGACTTATCTTAGAAGAAAGATTAAGGAAAGGCAAACCTACATTTCTAGCATTTGTAGACTTAGAGAAAGCTTTTGACAATGTTGACTGGAATACTCTTTTTCAAATTCTGAAGGTGGCAGGGGTAAAATACAGGGAGCGAAAGGCTATTTACAATTTGTACAGAAACCAGATGGCAGTTATAAGAGTCGAGGGGCACGAAAGGGAAGCAGCGGTTGAGAAGGGTGTGAGACAGGGTTGTAGCCTCTCCCCGATGTTATTCAATCTGTATATTGAGCAAGCAGTAAAGGAAACAAAAGAAAAATTCAGAGTAGGTATTAAAATCCATGGAGAAGAAATAAGAACTTTGAGGTTCGCCAATGACATTGTAATTCTGTCAGAGACAGCAAAGGACTTGGAAGAGAAGTTGAACGGAATGGACAGTGTCTTGGAAGGAGGATATATGATGAACATCAACAAAAGCAAAACGAGGATAATGGAATGTAGTCGAATTAAGTCGGGTGATGCTGAGGGAATTAGATTAGGAAATGAGACGCTTAAAGTAGCAAGCAGTTTTGCTACTTGGGGAGCAAAATAACTGATGATGGTCAAAGTAGAGAGGATATAAAATGTAGACTGGCAATGGCAGGGAAAGCGTTTCTGAAGAAGAGAAATTTGTTTACATCGAGTATAGATTTAAGTGTCAGGTAGTAGTTTCTGAAAGTGTTTGTATGGAGTATAGCCATGTATGGAAGAGAAAGATGGACAATAAATAGTTTGGATAAGAAGAGAATAGAAGATTTCGAAATGTGGTGCTACAGAAGAATGCTGAAGATTAGGTGGGTAGATCACGTAACTAATGAGGAGGTATTGAATAGGATTGGAGGGAAGAGAAGTTTGTGGCACAACTTGAGTAGAAGAAGGGATCAGTTTGTAGGACATGTCCTGAGGCATCAAGGGATCACCAATTTAGCATTGGAGGGCAGCGTGGAGGGTAAAAATCATAGAGGGAGACCAAGAGATGAATACACTAAGCAGATTCAGAAGGATGTAGGTTGCAGTAGGTACTGAGAGATGAAGAAACTTGCACAGGATAGATTAGCATGGAGAGCTGCATCAAACCAGTCTCAGGACTGAAGACCACAACAACAACATCGATATCTGTGTTTTTGCTTCCGGGAAACTGCTATGGAGGAAGTAAGATCTTTGACCGGTTGTAACCTCAAGTAATGGCATGGAAGTAGGGGCATTGTGCACAGAGAGTGTGGTGGACACGGAAGGGCAGTGTGACTCTTCAGCAAGAAGCAGGCATGGTTGGTTGTACCGAGTCACCACGTGATGTGTGTCGGTTGTGTGTAATGAGCGGGTCGAGTTGACGGAAGAGCTCCCCGCGGGTTGGTTGTATACAGAGTTGCCCCATGAGTAGTTGCTGTTCATTTCGCCTTGGTGGGACGTTAACAAGCTTCTTTAAATCCTCTGTTTCAACACTGGAGTTTAAAAGGAGACACCTAACATGAAGGAGCGGCCACTACCAATCAACGTTGCAGAGAAGAAGTGAACTCCGGTGACAGAGCGTGTTGTCACATGACTGTGGCGTGTTGGGTACACTGGCAATGCATGCACAGTCGGATATGTGGATCCTTGCCTGTTCGAGCATAATTGCAAGTTAAGTTCATGGACGGTTTAATCATTAAGTGATAATTATGTGTAACCAGCGCCTCTTCTGCCTTGTGGACTCCGGCGACCAGGTTTCCTGTCTCTGGCACTGGTGTAATTGAAGACAGTGATCTTTCCTCCTCCTGTCATTACTGTCCGATGGGAGGTGTAGTTTTGGCAGTTTAATTGTTTCGCTATTCTGTCATGGGTTATGAGTAAATTCATGCTTCTTGTTGGTTGATAATGTGGTTGCTCATTCAAGACTGCATGGTGTAATGTTTCCTTGCGCGAGGTTAGGTCTAATTCTGTCAGTAAGTTAACCCATTGTATAACAAGTTTTCGCTGGCTAAAAGTTGGTGCAGTGACCAGCCTGAGAGTGGAAATTGTGTTTACGGGCGTATTTAAATGGGTCAATATTCTGTGTAGCCTGAGCTTCCCTGAGTGGGTGATTTGTGGCTGCCTTACACAGGTCCATCATATCTGTTATGTTCTAATGATATTCCAGGACACTTTTGTTTAAATTTTTTTAAAATTCCTCCAAGTTTGTAAATTCCTTTAATTGCTATTAATCGTGTGTTTGCTGAGACCTGTTTAATTTCTTTAACGGCAGTGTTGGTAGCTTCACTACCTCACCATACCTTATTAACAAAGTTGTGTATTTACTTTAGTAGCCTGTTTACTAATGTTCTTTAATTTTTTTTTAAATTGTTGTATTGCTATAAATTACTTTGATTGGCATTAGTGGCATGTTTTAAAATGGAGTTTATTGCCGTACTGGTAGCATCTGTGTTTTTTAAAAAAAAATTTGTACTCTTGTATTGCTATAAATTGCTTGATTGCTGTTAGCGGCATGTTTTAAAAGGTTGTTTATTGCCGTACTGCTAACTTCTGTATTAAAAAAAATTGTTTAAATGTTTTATTGCTATAAATTACTTGATTGCCATTAGCGGCATTTATAAAAGGCTGTTTATTGCCGTACTGTTAGTTTCTGTAAGATACTAATAAAACATTTGTTAAAATCTCAACTCAACAGTGAACTACTAGAAATTTGGCCCCATTTTCCAATTTGTGGTGTGGCTTGTAGTAACTGTAACCACTGTGTGTGTCACTGTTTTTTGTGAGGTATCAGTCTTTAACAGCTTGTGTCTCAGTATACTGAAGTCTAGTTTACCCCTAGTGTTGTGAAGGTGTATGTTCTCTTTCATGTCTGTCACTTACGTTACTCTTGGCATAAAACATTGTTGTATAGATGTATAGATCTATATATTTATAACATCAGAATCTTCAGCTTGATAAAGAGGGAATGGTAGTGTTCTTTTACTCATATTTTGATTACCTTTTCTTTTTCTTTTTTTTCTCTAATTGGACTGATATGATGGGAATGCCCCCATAAGTATACCACAGGAAGGGCAGACTGGAAAAGGGCAAGGCATGACATCTTCTGATACTCATTGGAGACTGTATCTGTCAGTTTCCACCTGAGATAGGACACCTGAGCTATTCTCTTGCACACATAGCTAATATCTTTCAGCTAGTTTAATTTGGAATTAATGTGAAAGCCTGAAAGTTTTGCTGGTTTACTACATTGATGAAACAAATCACAACACCAAAAAACTAATTAATGTTGAGTGAAGAAATTTTAGGAACACATTTGTCTCTGTAACATTTTTAAGTAATTAATGTTGCAAGATCATTGGTTAATGTAAGTATGAGATAAACCATTATGAATGTGAAATGCTGTTCATTAATAATCACTGTAACTGCCAGAATGTTGAATGCAAGCATGAAAACGTCCATGCATTGTGTTGTATAGGTGCTGGATGTCAGTTTTTGGAAGGCCTTTTGCACTTGGTCAGTCAATACAGGAACAGTTAAGGCTGGTTGTGGATGATCCAAGAGCTGTCGCCCAATGGTGTCACATATGTGTTCCATCAGAGACAGATCTGGAGATCAAGCAGCCCAAGGCAACATTTTGACACTCTGTAGAGCATATTGGTTTACAACAGCAGTATGTGGGTGAGTGTTATCCTGTTGGAAAACACCCCCTGGAATGCTGTTCATTAACAGCAGCACAACAGGGGCTGTACATGATATTAGGCAGGTGTAGTGATTTCTTTGGTTCTTCAGTGTATAACACTGAGCTGTGTCTGATAAGGCTGAGTTCAGACAGTTGATCAGTATGTCAATATTATCTGCAAACTTTACTGTATTTGAACTGCCCTTCAGCATCATTTGATGATCGTTTATGTAGAGTACTAATCAGAGTGGGCCCATTTTGTTTCGTTATTAACCAACTGAAACTGAAAATTTTGAAAAAAGGTAGGAAATTAAGGGCATGGGACCAGGATGAATTGAAGGAATCAGATGTTGACGAGACTTTCAGAGGGAACATTGGGCAAAAATGAACTGAAATGAGAGAAAAGAAATATAATAGAAGGCAAGTCGGTAGCTTTGAGAGATGAAACAGTGAATGCAGCAGATGGTCACATTGGTAAAAAGGCAAGCCCTAATAGAACTCCCAGGATAACATAGGACATATTAAATTTAATTAATGGTAGTACAAAAAGCAGAAAATTTTGTGGGTGAAGAGGAATACAGTCATCTAAGAAATGAGACTGACAGAAAGTGCAAAATGGCTGGAGAACAAATGCAAGGCTATAAAAGCAAGCATAACTAAAGGAAAGACAGATGTCATTGACAGGAAAATTAGAGAGATCTTTGGAGAAAAGAAAAAAGTTTGTATGAATATCAAGAGCTCAAATGACAAGCTAGTACTAAGCAAGATGGAAAAGCTGAAATCTGGAAGGAATATATAGAAGGTCTATACAAAGAAACAAACCTGAGAAAAACGTTGTAGTGACAGAGAAGAGGAAGTATATGAAAATGAGAGGTAGACATGGTACTGCAAGAAAAATTTGACATGGCATTGAAAGTTTTAAGTGGAAACAAGGAACCTGGAATAAATCACATTCCCTCAGAATTACTGAGATCCATGGAGAGTCAGGTAAAAGAAAATTATTTGACCTGGTATATAAAATATGTGAGACAGACAAAATACTCCCAGATTTTACAAAAAAAGAAATGGTGGTAACAGGTGTGAATAACACATCAATTTGAAAAGTCATGGTTGAAAAATACTGACATGAATTATTTACGGGAGATTGAAACCTGATATTATCTGAACTCAGACAGGAGTAGGTTGGTTTCTGGAGACTTGCAGGAATACAAGAGGCAATACTAACCCTCTCATTTATCCTAGAAGACACACAGAAGAATGGCAAACCTACATTAATTGCATTTGTAGGCTTAGAGAAAGCTTTTGACAATGTTGGCTGGACTGTAATATTTCAAATACGAAGGTAGTAAAGCTAAAATAAAGGGAGTGAAAGGTTATTTATAGCTTATACAGAAATCAGACTTCAGTTATAAGAGTTGAAGGACATGGAAAGGAAACCATAATTAAAAAGGATGTGAGACTGGATTGTAGCATATCCCAAGTTTATTAAATTTGTGCATTCAGCAAGCAGTTAGGGAAACTAAGGAGAAATTTGGAAAAGGAATTAAAGTTCATGGAGTAGAAACAAAACTCTAAGGTTTGCTGATGACATTGTCATTCTGTCAGAAACAGCAAAGGATTTGGAAGAGCAGTTGAATGGAATGGATGTTGTCTTGGAAAGAGGTTATAAGATGGGCAACAACAAAAGAAAAAAAAGAATAAAGGAGTTTAATCAAATTAAATCAGATGATGCTGAGGGAATTAGATGAGGAAATAAGACACTAAAAGTAGTAGAGGTGTTTTGCTATTTGAGCAGCAAGCAACTGAAGATGGCCAAAGGAGAGAGGATATAAAATGCTGACTATAAATAACAACAAAATTTGTGTCTGAAAAGAGAAATATTTTAATATTTAATATAAATTTATTTGTTAAGAAGTGTTTCCTGGAAGTATGTGTTTAGATTGTACCCTTACAATGGTAAAATGTGGATGATAAGCAGTACAGAGAAGAAGAGAACTGAAGCTTTTTAAATTTGGTGCTACAGAAGAATGCTCAATATTAGATGGGTAGAGTGGATAAAAATGAGGAGGTACTGAACTGAACTGGGGAAAAAGAAATTGCCACAACTTGACTAAAAGAAGGGATCAGTTGACAGTACATGTCCTGAGGCACCAAGGAATTATCAGTTAGATGGAAAGTATGGGGGTAAAAATTGTTGAGGGAGACCAAGGCTTGAGTACAGTAAGGAGTTTCAGGTGGATGTAGGTTTGTTAGTTAAGCATGGTTTCTCTTTCCATACTGTCAGTGTGAAACAGGCCACTCATCTCCTGCCATCAGGTCCAGTATATCATGTTGGACATGGAGGGGAAGCACTCAAGTCCTGTGTCATAATTCTGGTTCCATTCTACCATTGGACTCTATCAATACACCATCCCCCAAAAATCTGACCTACATCTGCATCTATATATATATATATATATATACCTAAAAACAAAGATGATGTGACTTACCAAATGAAAGTGCTGGCAGGTCGACAGACACACAAACGAACACAAACATACACACAAAATTCAAGCTTTCGCAACAAACTGTTGCCTCATCAGGAAAGAGGGAAGGAGAGGGAAAGACGAAAGGATGTGGGTTTTAAGGGAGAGGGTAAGGAGTCATTCCAGTCCCGGGAGCGGAAAGACTTACCTTATGGGGAAAAAAGGACGGGTATACACTCGCACACACACACATATCCCGTCCTTTTTTCCCCATAAGGTAAGTCTTTCCGCTCCCGGGACTGGAATGACTCCTTACCCTCTCCCTTAAAACCCACATCCTTTCGTCTTTCCCTCTCCTTCCCTCTTTCCTGATGAGGCAACAGTTTGTTGCGAAAGCTTGAATTTTGTGTGTATGTTTGTGTTCGTTTGTGTGTCTGTCGACCTGCCAGCACTTTCATTTGGTAAGTCACATCATCTTTGTTTTTAGGTATATTTTTCCTTCATGGAATGTTTCCTTCTATTATATATATATATATATATATATATATATATATATATATATATATATATATATATATATATATATATATATATATATATGCTGCAGACCACTGTGAAGGAGGGCTGTATGTATTTCCCTTTGCACCACGTGCAAGAGCTGCTTCTCAGAGCATTCACATATGGAGCATGGTAAGAATACTTGAATGACTCAGTGTGTGATGTTTTAGTCAAATCTTGTCTGTATAATCCCCATGGGAGCAATACATAAGAGTAGTCATATATTCCTGTCTCTATCATTTAGAGCTAGTTCTTGAAAGATTATAAATAAGCTTGTCTGAGATAGTTTGCTTCTATGTTCAAGTATCTGTGAGTTCAGATTTTTCAGGAAGTCTATGATACTCTCCCAAGAAGCAAATAAACCTGTGACCATTCATGCTGCCCTTCTGTGTATACTTTCTGCATCCCCTGTTAGTCCTATTTGTTATGGATCCTACTCAATTAAGAAATATTCTAGGATGGACTGCACAAGTGTCTTGTAATTTATTTTGCAGGCAGATTGCATTTTTCCAGCATCCTACCAAACAGCAGAAGTTTTTCACCTGCTTTATCTACAACCGAGCGTATGTAATTGCTTCATTTCACATCCTCACCAATTTTTACAGCCAGATATTTGTAATAGATGACTAATGCCAACTCTGTCCCTATCACTGATATAGGAGATGATGTTTTTGAGTTTTGTAAAGAGAAAAATTTAAAATTTCTGAGTATTTAAAGCAAGTTGGCAATCTTTACATCACTTTGATATGTTCTCAAGATCCGACTGAATATTTCTGCAGCTTTCTTCAGACAAATTTCATTTCAGATAACTGTGTCAGCTACAAAAAGTCTAAAATTACTATTGATGTGTCTGCCAGGCCATTAAAACAAAATATGAACAACAAGGGTCCCAGCACACTTCCTTGGAGAATGCTTGAAGTTATTTCTATATCATTCAATGGCTCTACATCCATGATAATAAGCTGTACCCTCCCTACCAAGAAATACTCAATGTAATCACAGATTTCACTCATCTTACTTTCATTAAAAAGCATTGGTGTGGTAATGAGTAAAAATATTTTCCAGAAGTCAAAAACTACTGCATTTTCCTGATTTCCTTGACCCAGGGCTTTCCATGCATAATGTGAGAATAGTGCCACCTGGGTTTTGCATGACCAACATACTCATGTTGGTTCACATGGTGATGGTTATTTTGTCCAAAATACTCCATTAGTTTTCTGCTTAGAATATTATCAAGGTGCCACTGTCATAGATTTGTTGGCCCTATTATTAAGTTCACACCATCAGCAAAGACCCCTATTTCTGCTCTTTTATTTTTTATTTTTATTTTTTATTTGTTTATTTAATTTTTTCAGTTGCTTTATGAGTGTGAGATAGGAGGTCATTACTGGTACCATAACTGAACAGTTGCTTTATGTGTGTGAGATAGGAGGTCATTAGTGGTACAATAACTGAACACTCTGGAAAGTTAATAGTAATTTGTTCCCATTCAGAAAAAGATTCATCTACATCTACATCTACATGGTTGCTCTGCAATTCACACTTAAGTGCCTGGCAGAGGGTTCATCAAACCATTTTCATACTACTTCTCAACCATTCCACTCTCGAATGGCTCATGGGAAAAAGGAACACCTAAATCTTTCTGTTCAAACTCTGATTTCTCTTATTTTATTATGATGATCATTTCTCCCTATGTAGGTGGGTGTTAAGAAAATATTTTCGCATTCCGAGAGAAAATTGGTTATTGAAATTTCGTAAATAGAGCTCGCCGCAAAGAAAACTGCTTTTGTTTCAGTGACTGCCAACCCAACTCGTGTATCATATCAGTGACAATCTCACACCTATTGCGCGGTAACATGAAACAAGCTGCCCTTCTTTGCACTTTCTTGACGTCCTCTGGCAATCCTACCTGGTAAGGCTCCCACACCGCGCAGCAATATTCCAGCAGAGGACAGACAAGTGTAATGTAGGCTGTCTCTTTAGTAAGTTTGTCACATCTTCTAAGTGTTCTGCCAACAAAGCGCAGTCTTTGTTTTGACTTCCCCACAATATTATCTATGTGGTCTTTCCAATTTAAGTTGCTTCCTAGGTATTTAGTCAGATTGACAGCCCTTAGATTTATGCAATTTATTGTATATCCAAAATTTATCGGATTTCCTTTAATACCCATGTGGATGACCTCACACTTTTCTTTGTTTAGTGCCAATTGCCACTTTTCGCACCATACAGAAATTCTCTCTAGATCATTTTGTAATTGTAATTGATTGTTTGATGATTTTACTAGACAGTAAATTACAGCATCATCAGCAAACAATCTAAGGGGGCTGCTCAGATTATCACCTAGATCATTTATGTAAATCAGGAACAGCAGAGGCCCTATGACACTACCTTGTGGAATGCCAGATATCACTTCTGTTCTACTCAATGATTTACCATCTATCACTACAAACTGTGACCTCTCTGAGAGGAAATCACGAATTCATCATGAGAGCTGCATGAGGCATCTAACATAATCCTTTGCTTGCTATCATTTAAAAACAGGGTGGAGCAGAGGAAACACATGTTTTTCACTATTGGATGACTGGGACATGGTTTGATGAAAATAATAAGAACAAGCATGAAGTGATAGATTTTTTAATGCAGTTTTGAAATATACATACTTTAATTAGGTTCAAAAAATAATGTCTTGGAGATAACATCCTTCTTGCTGGATATAATTTTGGATCCTCTCCTGAATTCTCCAGGTCATCAATTGTGCGAGGCTTATTCATGTAGACTTTTTATTTTAAATATCCCCACAAAAATAATTCGCATATCGACAAATCGGGTGACCAAGGCTCTCGCCATGTGAGCTGTGGCACCGTCCTGCTGAAACCATATTTCTCTGATGTCCACTTGACGCCTTTCAAGTTCTGGATGAAGAAGGTTGTTTAACATTTTAACATAGCACACTGATGTCACAGTAACTGCAGTTTCTTCCTCTTCAAAAAAATAAGATCCAACAATCCCCATCATTGAAATGCAGCACCACACTGTTACTTTTAAACTGTGGAGAGGTCTTTGGTGTAATTCATGTGGGTTCTCTGGCACCCAGTACCAGCAATTTTGAATGCTGACATAACCATCTACATGAAAATATGCTTCATCACTCATGAATACTGTAGGATTTGCATCTTCCATAAAAATTTTGTCCATTACGTGACAAAACTCTCTGCATTGCACAAATTCCCCTTCACTAAGCTGCTGGATGATCATTATTTTGTATGGGTGAAACTTAGGATCATCATGTAAGATGTGGTGAAGCGAACAACGTGACATACCCAGCGCTACAGCCTGTCATCTACGTGATCATTTTGGACAAGCAAGAACTGCCATTCTCACTTGGTCTACATTTTCTGGAGCATGAACTGAATGGAGAAGAACAGGTGGTTTATTTTTCATTACAGATCCAGTACTTCTAAACACTGCAACCCATCGAGTACAGTATTTCGATCAGGCACTGCACCTCGACATCCAACTCTAAAATTTTGACAGGAAGGACATTGCACTGTGACTACAGAATCATTGTTTCTAAAGTACAGCTTGACAATGAACACATGATGCTCTACACTCAAATGCTCCATAGCTACTGAAACTGCATTGTATGGGCAGTCTGACAACATTCATTCAAGGTCAATACCCCCTCTCATCACCACGTCCTAGCAGTTCAAAAAACATGCGTTTCCTCTGGTCCACACTGTATTAAGTGAAGCACTTCTACCTCAAAGGCTTTAAACTTTAAGCTTCTCCAAAAGAATGCCATGATTTTCACAGTTAAATGCCACAGATAGATCACAAAAAATCCCAGTCAATGAAAACATTTCATTTAGATATTTTGAAACGTGGTCAGTGGATGGAGACACTCTCCTGGAAACCAAAATGTAATGCTCAGAATCTTATATTTGCAAGTATGTTCCAACATTCTTAAATACATTACCTTTTCCAAACACTTTGAGAAGGACGTTATTATTGAAACAGGTTGATAGTTATTAATGTTTATCCTACTACCTTTCTTAAAGAGGGGTCTAACAATCATTTACTTTAGTCTGTCTGGAAATATATCTTGATAAAGTGATGTATCAAATATAAGGCTAAGTGCAGTGGCTACACCATAAGCACAGGCTTTTAATATTTTGCTTGAAGTGTTATCAACCCCTTGAGAATTTTTGTTTTAAGAGAGTTCATTATTTTGTTGATTTCACTGGAGGAGCAGGAGTAATCTCAGATTGATTGAATGTTTGTTGCACTGACTATCACATATGATGCAATGCTTTTTCTGTTGAGCTGTCTGTATCAAGTTTCTCAGCTACATTTTGAAAATGATTGTTGAAGTGTCTTGCTACGTATTTGGAGTCTTCATTTCCAATTAAAACCAATATGCTCACAAAATGTTGTTCTCTTTTATTGTACTCTGTGCCAAGGCATCACATATTTCTTAAGTTCTCCTACAGAAAAAGAATGTATGTGCATAAAAACTTCTCCTGGCTCTCTCTTACTCTGTTAATTACATTTAAAATCTTTGACAATGCAATTCCTGTGTCTTATCATCACAGAATATTACTGTACCAAACTTCTCACTAAGCCATAAAGCAGGAATTCAAAAATTAAACACACTCCTCAACTATAAATATTATTGTAAGTCAAAGTATCACATCACATTAAACAGTAAAGCCTCCAAAACCACATATTCACATTAACTTTATCATCTCTCTAATAGAATACCATAAATACTCACCTGAGTTGCCTGCAAGAAAAAAAGTTGATCTGGTGTCCAACTTGAAATTAATGGCAGTAACTCCTCAGAATCTCCCCAGTGCTTTAAGTACGTACTGTAGGCAATCAACACACCAGTATAATCTGCCATTCGCTCATTAGCAGATAAAGCACCATTAGTCTGAAATAAGTCAGAGGTATCAGTGCTGTATCTCATAAAGAACAAGATGGTGGTCATAAGAAAATATAGCTCTTCAGAACCTACAAGAATTTATAATAGCTGATAAGACCGTGCATGTCAACATGAAACAAGATGTAAGAAAATTTCAACTATAAATTACAATTAACAATATAAGGGAAAGACTGACTGCAACTCACTGTAAAGATGACATGTTGAGTTGCAGATAGGTGCAACAAAAAGATACATTAGCATCAGCCAAAGCCTTCTTCTGGAAAGCAAACACACAAACTTTCATTCACACAAGCAAGTACACCTCATACACACATGACCACCATCTCCTGCAGCTCAGAGCAGAATGCGACTGTCATGTTGAATCAAAACAGCAGCCTGGAAGGGGCAGGGATATCAGGGTACAGATGTAGGGGGGGGGGGGGGGGGGAAGAGTACTGTTGTAGAGCATGCAGGGACTGGACTGCCAAAAGGCTCAGTATCAGAAGACTGTCGTAAGAAAGGTGCAGGAGGAGAAGAGGGAAATAGGGAGGAGGTGATACAACAAATGGGGTGAGGGGGGGTGGGGGTGGAAACTGTTGGATGGGGCATGTGGGAACAGTAGGTTACTGTAGGTTGGCCCAGGATAGTTTTAGGAGCAGAGAATGTGTTTTAGCGGCAACTTCCATCTGTGCACTTGGGGAGGGGAGGATCCAGATGGCTTTGGCAGTGAAGCAGCCACTGAAATCAAGTATGTTATGTTCAGCTGCATGTTGTGCCACTGGGTGATCTACTTTTGTCTTGGCCACATTTTGGCAGTGGCCATTCATCCTGGTGGACAGCTAGTTGGTAGGCATGCCAGTGTAAAAAAGCAGTGCAATGGGTGCAGCAGAGCTGGTATATGACATGGCTGCTTTCATAAATGGCCCAGTCTCTGATGGGGTATGATAAGCCTTTGAGAGGACTTGAAAAGGAAGTGCTGAGTAGGTGGACTGGGCAGGTCTTGCACCTCGCTCTTCCACAGCAGGGATATGATCCCTGTGCTAAGGGGCTGGAATTGGGAAAGGCATAGTGATGGATGTTGGGTAGGCTGGGTGGGCAATGGAACACCATTTTAGGAGGAGGGGGAAGGATCTTGCATTGGATGTCCTTCATTTCAAGGCATGATGATAGGTGCTTAAAGCCCTGCCAAAGGATGTGGTTCAGTTGTTTCAGTCTGGGGTGGTACTGGGTGAGAAATAGGGCACTCCTTGGTACCTGGTTCTTGGGGTGGTGGTAGGACTGGGGAGTGTGTAGGGAAAAGGCATGAGAGACCTGTATGTGGACTAGGTCCGGAGGATAGTGCCTGTCTGTGAAGGCCTTGGTGAGAGACTCAGGACTCTGGGCAAGGAAGTTCTTGTCATTGCAGACCTGTAATCTCCAGGTGGCCAGGCTGTATGGGAAGGATTTTTTGATGTGGAAGGGATGACAGCAGTTGGTGGATTTAATGTGGACAGAGGTGTGGGTGGAGCCATCAGAGAGAAAGAGGTCAATGTCCAGAAAGGTGTCACTCTGGGTTCAGGATGACCAGGTGAAGTGGATAAGAGAGAAGGTGTAGAGGTTGTGGAGGATTAAGAATAGGGTGTCTTGGTCCTGAGTCCAGAGTGTGAAGATATCATCAATGAACATGAACCACATTAGAGGTTTGGAGTTTTGTAATGATAGAAAGTCCTCCTTTAGATGGCCTATAAACATGTTGGCATAGAAAAGTGCCAGGCGGGTGCCAATAGCCATGCCATGGTTTGTTTGTATACCTTCCCTTCAAAGGAAAAATAGTTGTGAGTTAGGATAAAGTTAGTGAAGTGTATGAGGAATGAGGAAGTGTATTTGAAATCTGAAGGACGTGGAGACAAATAGTGTTCAACAGCAGTAAGATCATGGACTTGAGTGATGGTGTATAAAGAAGTGGCATCAACAATTATGAGTAGGGGTATAGGGATCCAGGAGGTAAACAAGTGGGGATGGTGAAGAGTTGGTGAAGGTAGTGATCGGTATCTGATGTCAGATGTTAGATTATGGACAATTGGTTAGAGGTGTTGGTCTTGAGGCCTGAAATTCTTCCAGTGAAGGCACAAAAACCAGCAACAATGAGGCATCTAGGATTGTTGGGTTTGCAGATTTTGGGGAGCATGTAGATGGTGTGTGTATGTGGGGGGGGGGGGGGGGTCATAGGGGTGAGGAGGGAAATGGATTCAGGGGAGAGGTTCTGGGGAGGGCCTTATGCTTTAAGCAGGGATTGAAGGTTATGTTGAACTTCTGGGATGAGACCACTCTGGCAGAGGTTATAGGTAACAAAGGCCCTCTGCCAAGGTAGTCACAGTGATTCACAACAACAATGGTGCAGCCTTTGTCTGCAGGTAGGATGAGCAGGTCAGGATTTGTTTTGAAATTGTGTATGGCTGTCCTTTCTTCTGCTGAAAGGTTAGTGTTCCACACACAACACATGGCTATGTGGATATAACTCACCTGTTGAATGTGAGGAGTTGCAAAAAAAAAAAAAAAAAAAAAAAAAGCAGACTGTGATAGAGCACTCAGTTACATAAAGTCACTGCTAAAGACATTGTTGTACTGCAGTACCTAGCTTGTCCCAGCTGTAGATGCTCCTAATACAAGGTTGGAGTGGTGTCGGCTCACATAAACACATGGCTCTGAACAGCCTACCATGTACACCTGCAAAATTTTGGCTGCCATTCAATGCAATTATTCTCAGACAGAAAAGGGAGGCTTTATCCATCATGTACACTGTCTGAATAATCCTTGTTTTCCTCTATGGCAGCAAGTTCCATCTCATCACTGACCATATGCTGCTTGTGGTATTGTCCAGCCCCCGTTTGCAACTTACCGACAGGATTACACAACAATTCCAGTGCTAAGCATTGTTTTTGAACTAATATGATTATGAGATTCATTACACACCCATGGTACAGCATGCTAATGCAGACGCATTGTTGCATCTGCCCATGGGCACCGACCTGAATTTCGACAAAGCCAGATCAATGCTCATTTGCAGCACATGATGGCAAGACTTCCAGTGATGGGTCACCATTGTATTAACACGATTCATGTTGTCCATCGCACTTCACATAGTGTCGACCGGGAACTGTCTGCTAGGCATACCTGATGTAAATCTGACTGGGCACAGCCCATGCTGCCTGAGTTGTTGTTGTTCCGCCGGCAGAGTGCACGGCCGAATTCTCACGTGCCCTCTGGTGGACGGAACTTTACTTGCGGCCACTGCTGTCCGTGATGCGCCATGCCGATGTGTGCCTTCCGCGATCTTTCTGGTGGCTACTGCACTCCTCCTCTTTCGGGGGGTGAAGCCACTGTGATCCACTGTGTCAGAAGGTGGAGCGTCATGCAGTAGCGATGACCTCCACGTCCATTGGAATGTTGGAGTCGGGGGGATCTGCCAACCCTCGAGCCAGAATGTTCAAATATGGTTGGAAGTGACCCACATGAAGAGGCCCCCATCGTCCCACCGCCAGAGCCCAGGACAGAACGGTCGACAAGCTGTCGAACTCCGGATCCCATTCCACCTCGGGAGGGGCAAGACCCAGTGGCAGGGACAATGGGGAAGGCACGACCACAGGTGAACCAGCCTTCTGAGAAACTGGCCCTACAAGGGGGCCAGCTCTCGCCAGGGCATCTCTAACGATGGCGATGCCAGTGCCGGAGCTACTGGAGGCCACCAAGGCTGAGAACCAGCGCAGTGTGGCGGAGTCACAGGTGGGAGGGGCAGTAGTTTACCCTGAGAAAACAACACAAGTGCCAACAATGGGGAAGCTGACACCTGAGGGGTCGGAGGGTTGGTGCCCAAACGTGGATGTAGCTGATTTTGGTGACGACGTACCTCTTGGTCCCCTGCCTGCAAGGTATAGAGCCGGCGGCCATTGCAGTGCAGGACCACCGCCAGTATCCAACGTGGATTGTGACCAAACCCATGTGCCCAGACAAACATACCCAGTGGAAAGCTGGGTACCCCTTTTTGCAAAGACTGGTGAGGACCAGGCCACAGGACATGCAGCAGAGTCCTAGGTTGGCGCCCATGGAGGAGCTCTGCGGGGCTGCGTTCTCCCATCGGTGTGGTCCGGTATGCCGTCAGGAAAAACATCAACGCCTCCTCTGCAGGAAATTCGTGCACATACTTTTTCATCTGCATCTTAAATGTGCGCACCATGCGCTTGGCTTCCCCATTGAATTGTGGATGAAAGGGGGGAGAGCAAACATGCTGAATACTGAAGCACCTACAAAAATCCTGGAAGGTCTGCGAAATAAACTGAGGTCCATTGTCCAATACCAGGGTGACTGGCAGACCTTCCACAGAAAAGATTTTTGCGAGTGCCTGGATTGTAACTTCTGAAGTGGTTGAGGAGCAGCAAACCACGTATGGGAATCGGGAATAAGCATCAATGACAAGGAGCCAAAAGCCATTGAGAAATGGACCTGCAAAATCTATGTGAACACGTTCCCATGCCTGGGTTGCAGGTGGCCATGAAGAGAACGGTGACCTGGGAGATGCCTGTTGGCTCGCACACTGGGAACAGGTGGCCACCAAGTGCTCAATTTCTCTGTCAATACCGGGCCAGTACACATATCTGTGAGCCAAGGTTGTAGTACAGGAAACACCCCAGTGCCCCTCATATAATAACGTGAGGACCTCCCTTCACAAACTTGAAGGAACAACCACGCGAGGAGCTGTATCATCAGTAGCCAGAAGGAGAACTCCTTCCAAGACTGAGAGGCGGTCTCATAGAACAAAATAATTACGAAGAGGGTCTGAGGCTCGGCCTGGATGTCGGGATGACCACCCCTGCTGAATGAGGTGAACTACTTGCCGGAGAACTGGGTCAGCTGCCATTTCCCTGGCAACTCTAGAACTAGTGATCAGGAAGCCATCAACCGCTTGGCGGGACGCCACATCCAAATGAAAACACATAATCTCCTCCCGATCGAACTTAGGTTCCGGGCCCACCGAAGATGGGAAATGGTGTCGGCGTTGGCATGCTGTCTGGTAGGGCGAAAATAAATGTCATAATGATACTTAGAGGGGAACAAGGCCCAGCGCTACAGTCTGTGGGCTGCCCTATCCAGAATCTGAGAGGCAGGGCCAAATAATGATATTAATGGCTTATGGTCACTGATTAACTGAAACTTAGTGCCATACAAGAAAGGGTGAAACTTGGTAATAGCGTAGACAATGGCCAAAGCCTCTTTTTCCACCTGGGAGTAATGGGCCTGCGCAGGACTAAGAGTTTTAGATGCAAACGCCAGTGGCTGCTTGGAGCCATCCACATTGCGATGGGCCAGGACCACCCCCACCCCATACTGCAAAGCATCTGTAGCCAGGACCAATGGCTTATTGGGGTCAAAAGTAGCCAAACAAGGCGCTGACATGAGGAGGCCCTTCAATGAGGTGAACGCTCGCTCACATGCAGGCGACTAATCAAAAGGAACACCCTTGCACAGAAGGCAGTACAGGGGGCGGGCTATGGTGGAAGCCCTGGGAATGAACCGGTGGTAGTAGGCAATCTTGCCTAAAAAAGCTTGTAACTCCTTTATTGAAGCGGGCCGCGGATGGTCGGTGATACCTTGGACCAAACTTCCTAACGGCTGGACGCCGTGCCGAGAGATGGTGTAGCCTACATACTCAATGGATGGTTGGAAGAAGTTCGACTTACGCAGGTTTCAATGCACGCCCACGGACCTGAATTTGAGAAAGAGGGTTCGAAGGTTGTGCAGGTGTTCGTTCATACTGCGGCCTGTGACAATTATGTCGTCCAGGTAATTAATACAATGAGGGATTGTCGACGTGACATGCTCAAGATAATGCTGAAATATCGCCGGGGCACTGGATATTCTGAAGGACAACCGCTGGTATTGGTAAAGGCCAAACGGGGTGTTGACGACCGCCAGCCGTTTGGAGTCCTCATCAAGTGGTATCCGATGATAAGCCTCCAAAAGATCAATTTTCGAAAAATATTGGCCTCCCGCCACGTCAGAGAACAATTCATCAGAACGATGCAAGGGATAGGTGTCCACCACCAATTGGGAATTAATGGTGGCCTTGAAATCGCCACAAAGACGTAATTTTCCCGAGGGTTTCCCGACAATAACGAGGGGCGAAACCCACTCACTAGAAGAAATGGGAAGAATGACCCCGAAGGCTTGTCAGCTGGTCTAGCTCTGCTTTTACTTGAGGGCAGAGAGCCAAGGGGATCTGCCTCGCGCGTAGAAAACGCGGGCGAGCCGACGCTTTCAACATTAAGTAAGCTTCAAAGTCTGAAACATGCCCCAGGCCCTCCTCAAAGATATCCTGAAAGTCAGACGTCAAAGATCCCAATGATTGATAAGGAACATTTTTGGAGACCACCTGTACGGTATCTGCGATAGAAAAACTGAAAGCTTGAAAGGCATCCAATCCAAAAAGGTTAGCGGAGCTCGCATCACTGAAAACAATAAAAGTAAGAAGCCAAGTGACTGATTTGTAAGTAACGTCGGTAGTGAATTGACCCAGTAGGGGAATGAACTGTTTACCATAACTGCAGAGATGTCAGTAAACTGGCGCCAATGGGGGCGACAACGGTCGGAGTAAGTTTGTGCATTCAACAAGGAAACTGCCGCGCCCGTATCTACTTGCAGTTGTAATCGGCGCGACCGAACCGACAACTCGATAAAGAGTTTGTGTGCTGATGCGTCGGGAGCCTGGCCCGATGAAACTTCCTGAATGTCATCGTCCATGTCCTCTGTGCCTGCTTCCTTCAATTCTTTTGAGGCTGAGCGGCAAACTTTAGCAATGTGTCCTTTTTTATTAAATTTGCAACAAACGGCCCAACGCTGGGGGCACTCTGACTGATCATGATGTATATAACACGACGCACAGGACGGTAACAGGGGCCGGTGGCCAGAACTCTGTTTATGCACCGTGTGGGAGCGGCCGTAATGGCCGGATTGTACCGCCCGCATGTCATCCACCCCAGACACAGTGGAGGCAGCCGTGCTGCCCTGAACCGCCGCAACGTCGCACCATGCTTCCAACTGTTGACCTGTGGCATGAGAGACTTTATACGATTGAGCAATGAACAGGACTTCCTCATGGAAAGGGTCTTCCAACTGCAGGGCCCATTGCCGGACCTCCCTATCAGGGGCCGAACGAACAATGACGTCTGGCACCATAACTTGGGCATACGACTCTCGCGACTGCTCCGTGACAAAATGACACTTGCGGCCCACGCCCAGCAAGACTGATGGGGCTGTTTCTTGTATTGATAGAACTCGACCCTAGCCGCCACAATATGTGTGCGGCAATGATAATAGGAAGGTAGCAATGAACGCAATGCGTCAAAAGACAAGGACGAGGCTTCCTGCAACAGCGCCAGCTGCCGCAAAACTTGATACAGTGAGGGAGATATCCAAGACAAGAAAAGAGCGTGACATATCTCCGCATCAGCAACATGAAATGCCTGGAAATGCTGCCAAAGGCGATGTTCGTATGCATCCCAATCCTCCACCGTCTCGTCATACGGGGGAAAGGGAGGAGGGAACGGCGCTGGAGCAGACTGTGTGGAGAGCAACGCCGGAAGCACTTGTTTCATGGTTTCCATGAGCTCTGTCTGCTGCTCAACCAAAACCCGCACTAAATCCTCCCTGCCGTGGATAAGCTGTGAAACTGGAGTAATGATGCAACACACGAAAGAACGACCCTACTCGTTGCCAATTGTGTATTAACACGATTCACGTTGTCCGTCCCACTTCACATAGTGTAGACCGGGAACTGTCTGCTAGGCATGCCCGATGTAAGACCTACTGGGCACGGCCCGTGCTGCCTGAGTGGTTGTTGTTCTGCCGGCAGAGGGCGCAGCCGAATTCTCGCGTGCCCTCTGGTGGACGGGACTTTACTTGCGGCCACTACTGTCCGTGATGCGCCGTGCCGATGTGCGCCTCCCGCGATCTTTCTGGTGGCTACTGCAACTGTGTAGTGCAGGTCACCTGACAAGATACCTTGCTGCAACAGGTGGCTGATTTTGTGTGCAGTGGTTGGGTCGAGTGCCTGCCCACCAAGGGGTCTGGTCTGCTCTGCATCTACTTTCTCCTCTATTACCGAGTGTTGATGGTCAACAGTATTCACCTCCTTAGCACTGACTGGGATGAGCCCAGAGTCATCACCCCTCTGGCCCTGCGGGCTATTACTTTTGCTCTCTTACACTGCGGCAACAAACAGCAGGCGGCACCACCAAGAACTTTTGTTTGGTGGTGTATGCCACATCAACTGTGGGACTGGATCCATATTACCTTTATAGGCCCCTTCTGTTATCCTTTGTATGTGGTTGGTGGTGGTGGTTGATGCACTTACCAATATGTCCTGCCCATGTGCTCCACCACCACTAAAGCTGCCATGAGGGCTCCCATTCATGTCTCTATGATTGAAGGGTTGCCCTGTATGATCGCCTCTGATAATGGTCTTGCAATTCATACTGGCATTGTTTCAAGATTTCTGCACATGAAATGGTATTGCCTACCTCACATTCACACCATTTTACCCACAATCAAATGGTGAGAGGGAGCATATGGTGCACACCTGTAAGATGCACTTAAAGTGCTTCCAGGTTTGTCAATGGACTTGGCACTGTCTTTATTTCTCAGTACCTACAGGACCACACCACTGCAAGGCAGAAGCATGGTGAAGATTCTCCATGGCTGACAACCCCAGACTGCTGCACCTTATTTGCCCCGTGCCATGGCTTGAGGTGCGCTCGTGTCCTATGTGATATGCTCTTAGTGCCCCTCTCTGAGCATGTACTTTTGTTCAGGGGCTACCAAGGAGTTACAGTAAGGGTGTGAGCAATGCATGCCAATTGGGAGTCCACCTGCAAGTGCCACTCCCTTCAGGGGATTGAGGAGCTATTGGGCACTGATGATGTCGAGATGCCACCATCAACTGCATTGAGCCCTCTGCCGATGTTCGACAGTGGCTGCCTGGGTGCCACCGGCGGCTTCTCCCCAGTCATCTCTGCACCTGTCCCACATTTCCAATGGTGCAGTTTCTATGCTTCCAGGACACAAGGTGTCATTCGATACACAGTTTGCCATCATCCAGGCCACTTCCAGACATATGCTCCAGTAGGACAGAGACAGCTGACTGTCCAGTGTAGTGGAAGTCACACTTCATTGGAAGCCAATGGAGACAAACACTGTCAAAACACATCTGCCATAGTGCATCTGCAACAGCCACAAAGTCATCAGGATGGACCTCGTGGTCTGCTCAGCCAACCAATGCATCTCCAGCAGTAGTCCCACCCATTTAGCCTCTTGCTTTTGTCCATCAACACCAGTTACCCAGAGTGGGGGAGAGATGTGGTGGCATGCTCACTTCCACTGCCACCATTGTGACTGTAGAGTTCACATTTAGCAATTCTGGCAGGAGACGAAGAAAATAGCACCTGCTTTGTTTACTGCCAGCACCACGACTGGCTGAGTGTGGATAGCTGCAAGTCAGAAGTGCCACCTGCTCTCTCTCACATCATTCGTGCTTTGTGGAGGCTCTCCCTGTTGATTAGGATACTTCCATGATGATGAATTTGCTTGTTACTGGCCTGAAATGTTTTCCTACTGCTGCTTCCATGTGTGTGCATAGACTTCAGTGCTTTGTCAGAGCAACTGTATTTACTGTACACTTGGTTGTTTGTAATAAAACTGTACATACTAAACACTTAGTGCTTACCTGAAACACAATGAGATTTCCATCCTCTGCTGGATGAGATTTTTTGAAATCATATTCAGTGTTAATACACATTTCCATTTCCTTGAATATTGAAGTTGAGTGAGAACTGAGTTTCAAATGTTCTTCATGAAACTCTCGCTTCATACCTAAAAGCACAAATAAACAAAGACAATAAGAGAAATAACAGTTTCAAAAAGATTTTTGGAAGTCTGATGCTATGCTTATTACAATTTAGCTTGTATCTTCTGGCAAGATGTGTATTTAGCATAAAAAGTTGGCTATTTGATTCACTTATGCTAGTCAAATCTCTTTCACTTCATGAGAATCCAGGCTCTAGAACCAAATATTAATATATATGTTGTATTTTGCAAATCTCCACATGAATAAGAACTTCTAGTAGTGTGGAGTGAGCCAGTAATGTACATAAATCAGTGAATATAGGCAGGTATGGTAAACTGTAATGGATGTATCATTCTATATAAGAAAAACTGACCTTCAAAAAGCTGCTGCATTTATTATTACAATTTGCCTAACTTTTTTTAGATGGCAGTATTCACACCTCTCAGTACATAAATAAAAAGGTAGAACAAAAAGATATTCACACTTCTCAGAACATAAATGAAATTATCTCTTTCTGACAACCACCTCAAATCACTGGCTCTTGCCTTTCATTGCACTTCTAAACTTCTCCTTGTAGAAATAAGGAATACCAACTGCTGTACCTTTTATTTTAATATATTAATTACATGATCAGTTTTGACACTAGATTAGTGTCATCCTCAGACCCCTACACAAATTAATGTCAAAACTGGTTACATAATTAATCAAAATATTTTACAGAAAATAGTGCTGTTTGTATTCCTTATTTCTACAAGTTTATGACCAGCAACGGTCTCAAGTCCACATTAATTTTGGGTTATCTGAAACTTAATTATCTTATGCTTGTCAAACAATATAAGGTTCCAAACAAACATAACTCCTCTAAGAACTGAGTGAAGTGGTGCTGTGGTTAGCAAACTAGACTCCCATTTGAGAAGAGTCCCCATCTGATCATCCACAGTTAGGTCTTCCATGATTACTGTAATTTTTTTCAGGCAAATACCAGTATGGTTCCTTTGAAAAAAGCATAGCCATATTCCTTCATCATCCTACTGTAATCTGAGCTCGTGCTCCATCTCTGATGGTGCGGTGTTGGCAGAACTTTAAATCCAATCTTCCTTTTTTTCTCTTATACTCCAAGATTCCCACCCCTGCAGCCCTTGCAGTATCTTGCTTGTAAGACAATAATGCAAATCATCCATTATAGGCTTAAGCAGTAAGTTTCATGAAGTTGTTGTTGAGATCAAATACATAAATCCACAAAAACTGACCAACAGACTGAGTACAGGAAATCTGTGATAATTTTCAAATTTAACAGCAATCCAGATAAGGGATATAGATACTTCATATGGGAAATTGCAAGTTGAGGAGGGAAATTACAAGCCAAACTATCTGCAGACAAAAGTAGAGGTTGCCACGAGCAAAGTGCTTAAATTCCAAATTATACCCAAATCAATGACCAAAAGTGAGGCAATACTACTGTTATGCTTAACTGAAAGCTTTATAGGTGTATGCAAACTGTTAGTGGGTCAGTGCATTTACATATTTATCTAGAATGGGTCATCAAGCAGTGTGCCCAGCACAGTTCTTCACGTTCACAATCCCTGCTGGCTTTGGAATTACATGCAGAGTGCCCCACACCACTGTTACTATCTATTGCATCAGTTTCTATGTTACTGCCTGGTGTGCTCTCAAACATTTGTCCCTTGATATCACAATTCCCATTGTACTACCTGCTCCAGGCAGCTGCACACTACCACTGACAAAATGTACAGTATTAGAGACACGCAAAATTACTTATGGTTCCTAGCTGACATGTGTTTACTGTTTAATTCTCCATATATGGACAAATGTCACCAAACTGTCAGAACACATGAGTGGATGCAAATTAAATGTTTGCCTTGCAAATGTCCAGTACCCATTCACTGACCCTGCTCAGCTACAGTGTGACACAAGAGACCTGAGTGTCTACTATAGCACACATGCATTTGGATCCTCCCATGAGCACTAGTTTCACAGAACTGCAGGACAGGAACTTTCTCTCCAAAACAGTCTTTCTCCCATTTTATTCCTCCATGGTGTTGCTCAGATTTTTTTCTTATTAACTTATTTACTCTTCTCTACTCAAGCTGCCTTTTCTTTCTTTACTCAGTGTTTTTTCCATCTTTTCCCTTCTAATCCACGTTTACTTCTTTTTCCATCCCTCCCTTCAGCATCTGAACTGAATATGACATAGTGCTTATTTATATGCTATTCTTAATCTTGTTCTCTGTCTTAGGAGTTTTGCTTTATTTCTGCTTCTCTCCATTCTCCAACAAAATGAATCCCTTTTAGCCTGTGCTTCTTGCTGTTCTCCATTGACTTAGTTCAAACCCAAACAGTTAACAATTCCTCTCTAAAGCTAGAAGGACCTGTGTTTATGTGTTCTATTGCCTCTAATGGGAGTTTTACCTGCTAGGTAAGTACTAGTCATTTCATGTGTCTCTCTGTAAGTCTACTGACAGACATCTGTCACTTTGGCATACTAGTTTTTTATCTTAGATTTATTGACACTTTTTAAATAGTTTTCCTTTACAATACTTCATGCCATGCTTCTTTATTATGTTTCTGCCAATTAAAGAAAACTCAAAACATGATTTTATTATAGATTCCAGATATAAACAAAAATCTGACCCTATTTATCACATCTGCCATAAATTATATATATCCTGTGATTGCAAATTCCTGTTATAATTGCTTATAATTAACTTTTAGAAAAGATAACATCTGTAGTGCAATTCAATCACCATGCTATTGGGCTGACTGTAGCCAGAGTGCAGCCTTTTGTCACCATAGCAACAGGAGTCGAGGGTGGTCTGCCATTGTCCAGCCACATTTTAATGCTCAAGAAAGATCCCCTGTACTTATTTGACAGTAGGTTGAGTGGACTTGGGGCCATTCTGGAGGACTGGAACAAGCAAAAACCCTTCCTCCACAGCCAAAATCAAGTGCTCTACTCACTACACCATTACAGCCACTATAATTATGCACACTTTCAGTGCAAATATCATTATTTTTGTTCATGATTTACTCATCCACTTACTTAAATGCACAGTATACAATTACTAAGTTGACAGCATCTAAGAAACAGACTAAAAAAATAAACACCTTCTATCAGTGCTTCTGTTAAATGTGTAAGACATTCATTTGATATCAGTTAATAAATTGATTGCAAGAGATATCATTAAATGTTGTCCATATGCTGGTAGTTTACAAACTTCTCATAGATGTGCCACAGAAATGATACAAATAATAACCAATGTTTGCACATGATTTCTTTTGTCAAAGATTCCAAACATCAATAAAAAGATAATAGTGCCATGGTTACCTTTGAATTCAAAAAAAGTAATATAAAACAAATATATTTTATGGAAAAATATAGTAATGAAAAGTCTGTAGTAGAATATAAACATTTTGAGATAAGAATGTGTTGAATAGCTGAGTTGCTGAATTGTTGACAGGCACAATAAACAGAGGGAGAACTTTGCTGGTTATTAGACAAATTCTTCTTCAGAGCTATAGAGTTCATATGCAGTGCATACATTTCTACAGTTATAATGTCCAGGCTGACAACATTATGCCAGCACTGCAGCTTGACTCAGATGAGGGGTCATGTCAGATCAAGTTGGTGAGGGTAGAAAAAAGGGAGGGTACAGCAGTTAGTACTGAAGTAGCCAGTATGGTTGACATTAGGGTCAGGTGGCAGGGTTTGACATGAGTGTGGAGCAGGATCTAGCAGAGACTGAGGTCAGGACAATTAAGGGATCAAAGTATGTGTTGCAAGAACATGTTCCATTTATGTAATTCAGGGAAGCTGATGATGGTGGGAAGGACCCACATAACATGTGTTGTGATGAAGCCATTGGAATCCGACACATTGTGCTCAGCAGCATTTTGTGCCAAAGCATGGTTGAATCTACTTTAGGCCACAGTTTGGCAATGGCCATTCACTCTTGAGAACAGCTGATTGGTTGTCAAATAAAGTACACACACAGGTATTCAAACAGGCATAATTTGAAACTAGTAGTTGAATCCATTACCTGCTAATGAAATGCTTCAGCTCTGAAATTGAACAGGTTCATCTTAATGGGTGGAAATCTAATATTTTTCTACTGTATATATAGTAAGAAAAAAGGGAGAGGGCTATATTCACACAAATGGAGTTGAATTCCAGACTTTCAGGTTAATGAATGTTGTGTTTAACAGTGCTTTTTATGTTGTGTCACAGTAGTGAATTAGAAAACACACTAGTCTGTAGTACCAATAGTTTACAAGTCATCTGTAGGAAGAGTCTTAAACAGTTTTAATAAGGTTATATGTACTTAACTGGAGAACCAGTGAAGAGTGCATAACTACAAAACTACATTAACATTTATTAGAGGGCAAAAATGCATAACTATAATTCACTTACCAACAAAATCAAACATGTGTGCAAGTTCATGTGCCATTACAAGGCCTTCTCCTGCCATGTTAATGTATTTTGGAAGTGGAGCATCATTACTAAATTTTGACAGAAGTCCAATTGGAATAACTGAAACATAAATTTTGAATGATTTTGGTTATTCAGAGATTTACAAATGCACATGACAATGACAACACTTTAATCAAACTTTCATCAACTCATTCATTCCCTGATGCACCTACAGAGTTCCACCAATGCCCAGAAATCAGAATTGGAGGTTGAAATTCAGTGTTCAGCTGGCATCAGGACCAAAGGAAACAAATCAGTAGCTCATCTGATAAGGACAGAAGAGAAATTAGCCAAGGTCTTAATGATGAATCATTGGGTGAGTTAGGAAAACCAAGGGGTGATCTAAATCACAATAACTGGACAACAATTTAAAAACAAATCTTTAATGCAAGTCCTGTATGTTAACTACTGCCCCACCTTTTTAGTACATAGATCTCATGATGACAGACAACAGCTGAGGATGAGGAATGAGCTGAGAAGTTCAGTAACAGACAGGAACAGCTGTTATAATCTGTATGCAAAACTAATGACTGCCACTGACACAAGTTTGCTTATATCATTAATAAAAGGCATAATCTGTGTACAACAAACTTAAAATATCAGTAAAAAAAATAATATTATCTTTTACTTTGACAAAATCTGATACTTTCCCAGCTACATTAGTCACTGACCGTTATCTTAAATTCTCATCTTAATGTAAGTTTAATTGTGAGGTTACTGATACTTTTTGAGGAAAGTCTGTTTTATACATGCAAATTTTTTAATACTATCTGCCACCTTCTATTAGGTCATCGTCTTAGTCTTTCCTTACGTTTTGGAATGTGATAAAGACATTGTTTGGTTAATCTACCATCTACTACCCATTCTCCTGTTATACGTATTGCCAACCTCCATTTCCACTTCAGTCTGTTCTTTGATCCATTCGTTCAGTTTCTTGTCTCCCCTGTTGATTCCAAATATGCATGACTCCATTTCTCAGAGAGCCTCACTCAGCTTTTGGCCCAGTCATTGGGTTCGACTGCTCTAAATACAAAAACTAACAAACATGTTCTATAATGACGTTCATAATTTATACTGTTACCTTTCTGGCAATTCAATCCCACCATATCATTTTTCCCACAGACAAAGGTACTACTACAGTTGTCATGAATCATAAAACTATGTGACAGAGGGTCTTCACCAACTTTCTGACACCTGTGTATACAAACTTTATAACCACAGTCCCATCCCAGAAGTAGAAATTTGCAACTTTCAAATGTTTTAAGTGTTGTTTCATTACTGACTATTTGGACATAAATCACACACAAGATAAGTATATGTCATCAGTAATCTCAATATCAAACTCTACATCTAGTAAGAGATTGTAAAATTTACTGAACCATCTGAAACAAAATTAAGAGTACCATACATATAGGACGTCAAATCAAACAGCTTTCAGTCATCTAATTTCCAAACTTGTTTGATTTAGCTACCAGTTTTGACAATTTACTACACTATCTTCAGCCCCTCCCCCCCCCCTTGACTGACATGTAGGAAGATTCCAATCTAGCTTGCAGTCAAAATAGGGGACAGCATTCAAATACTGGTATCTGTAGAAATCTGCTTGATAGATGTGGTACATATATATGGTTGGTATGATGGTACAACCATACATATGGTTGTTCAGTGTGTTTACAAATATACTGTTACATTTTTGTGTAAAAATGGTAACATTTGTTATCTGGCAATAATCTGATTGAAGAAAGATGAAAAGTTAAGTCCATAACATTAATGTTTCATTTTAGCAATAGCACAGGAAAAATCATAAAAACTCACCAACTGTGTTAAGGGCATATATTACATTGCCAGTACTCTGGTATGGATATTTGAAATGAGACCATCTGCAACAAAAATAACTTTGTTATAGAAATTTGTGTTGATACTGGAGAATGTGCATGCATACATGTCCAAAGGAACATTGCATAGTACATCTTAACAACACTGGCACTCCAATGTCATATTTATCCACCAATACCACACAGCAAGTTTCAATTAAAATGACCTCCCCCTGTATGACACTTACATAACGTGTACAAATACAGGTTGTGATGCAGGAATGGTGACATATAGAAGTTTGTGCCTGGCTGTGGTTTATGAACAGATAGACAAAGTGGTTAAGGTAACTTCTTGTGAAAGTGGGAATTCCATATTTGAGTTCCAGTCCTGCACAAATTTTCATTGTCGTCATTCCATTACACAGCTGGTGGTTGTCTGTATTTGCAACCCTTGAATACATTGCACGTATTTCATGATGGCTGTAGTTGCCACAGTACCTGTTCTGTTGGACATGTATGCATGTCCAAAGGAAATTGCATATTACTTCTTGACAACACAGGCACTACAAAATCGTAGCAGCTAAAGATTAGTTTCCTAAAAACCATCTGGGGTATTAATATAAGAGAAACTGGTAGTTGCTCAAACGATGCAGAAAATATTGAAGTTAGACATATTGGGAATATCATTGATAAAGGTGAAAATGTTGCAAAAATTTTCAACAAGCAATTTTTGACTGCAGTGGATAAAATAGGGTGCAATGGTTCTTATAAATAAGGCTCTGAATCTTTTACAAAGAAGTGGACTTAGTGCAGCACCCCAGATTAGCATGCCTCCTGTCACTGCTGAGAAAATTAAGAAGATAATAAGGACCATGAAAAACAAAACCTCAACTGGTATTGATGGTATTTCCATCAAAGTGTTGAAACACACACACATTTTCATTTGTGAAGTCCTGTGCCACATCTTTAATGAATCACTGAGACTAGGAATTGTCCCTGATAGACTTAAATATGCAGTGGTGAAACCATTGTACAAGAAGGCTGGAGCAAGATGGCGGCTAGTGTTGATATGCATAGTGTTCATGCGAAAAAAAGTGAAAATTACACCGATAAAAATAGCGTTTGCAGAATTGTAGTGATGAAATCAGAAAGTTAAATGATTGTTTAAGTAGTCTGCAACTAACCATTAATATTCTGATGAGCGAACTAAAAAGACTTACGTCCGGAAAGTGTGAACCTACATCAAACTTGCCTCACAGTAAACACGAAATTCCAGGCAAAGTGAAAAACAAAGTGCCTCATTCTCAACGAAGGTTATTGTATGAGCGTAATATTGCGTTTACAAGCAGGTTCAGTGTGCAATCAACCGTGCAAGATAAGAAACATTGTGCATGTGATAAAACTAACTTCCGAGCTGAATATGAAACTTCAAATACGCGGAGTGATACATCCAAAAGAATGCCTAACAACTAAACTACTGTTATGAAAGGAAATGAAACTGAAAGACCTGAACACTTGCATGACCCAAATATCAAGTATTTGTCCAGTGCTGATACTAAATTGTTTGGCCATAACGACGATGGACCTTCTAAACATACAGAGAAAACTAAACAAAGAAAAGTAGTTTTGATGGCAGACAGTCATGGTCGTGGATTTGCTCGCCTTCTGAACGTTCATTCCAGTTTACAAACAATCGCTTACATAAAGCCTGGTGCTTCTATGTCAGAAGTTTGCAATCGTGTACGATCCACAGACATTGCTGACTTATCCTCTGAAAACTTTGTTGTGCTAATTGGTGGGTCAAATGACGTATATAAAAACGAAATCTACAAAGCAAAACAAGAACTAAAAAGGTGCTTAGGACAGTTGACACACACAAATGTTTTAGTGCTGAACATTCCACATCGGCATGACTTACCGTCTTGGTCATGCGTACATAAAGAAATAATCAATGCCAGCCAACAAATTTCATTACTTTACAAACATTTCAGAAAGGTAGAACTTGTAAAGGTTAATAATATTGGGCGCAGATTCCACACATCACATGGATTGCACGTTAACAAAATGGGGAAAAAACTGCTCGTCGGAAAAATTGAAGAAATTATCATCAAGAGGCATCAGACACTCAAAAGCAAAATCATCCTGGATTGGCCCCCCAAACATTCGAAGGAAACAACGCCAGCAAGACCTCACTCACCAACATCAACAACAAAAGAAGGAAATAGGTGCCTCCAATATTCAGGCACAGCAACAACAAAGAATGCAGTAACAGCTCTACCAATTGCAGACCCAGCTCTAACACCAGCAGCAATATTATCAACAGTAGGAGCAGCAGCTGAAACAACTACCAGGGGAACCAAACACAGAAGAAAATTCTGCTGCAAATGATAATAGAAGAATAGGTGCAGTCGGGAAAAGAAAAGCAGTACTTCCAGCACACCTGAATGATTTTTTATTGACAAGGTAAAGGTAAATGATCAATTAAATATGCCAAAGTCTAACAATATGCCAAAGCCTAACAAATCCTTTAATTTCATGCTAATTCATCAAAATGTCCAATCATTGCTAAACAAATTAAGTGAAGTTGAAATTTTATGTACTGATGAGCTAAAAAACGTTTCTGTAATGTGTATAACTGAACACTGGCTGCCTAAAGATGCAATGTCGGTCACAAAACTTGTAGACTTAAATCTTTCATCATCTTTTTCTAGAATTACATCCAGTCATGGAGGGTCATGTATATTTGTTAAAAGTGGCATTGATTATTGTAGCATAAAACCCATTGAACTGTTAGCTGAAGAAAAAATTTTTGAGTATCTGCAGTTGAACTCTCTGCATTAAAATTAATAATCATCTGTGTATATAGGAGCCCTGATGGGAACTTAAATGATTTCTGTCATCAACTAGAAGCAGCTTTAAATACTATAAAAAAATTCAACAAAACAGTGATCATATGTGGAGATTTTAATATTGATTTTCAAGAAATCTCAGAATACCAGCAAAGCTTGATGGCCCTACTGGAAACATATAACATAAAAGCCTCCATAGACTCTCCTACAAGAGTTACACCAACAACTAGCTCAACAATTAATCAGATATTAATAAACACAAATGTAAATCACAATTTCTGTGCCAGAAATCTTAATACTGGCTTCAGTGATCACTATGCACAGTTTATTGCTTTGCACACCCCAAGTGAAACAACTGAGAAGGAGGAACGTGTAAAAGAAGCAAGGAAATTCACTAACAAACAAATAAACCTTTTTGTACAGAGACTAAGTGAAGAAACTTGGTATGAAGTGTGTACTTGTGAAAATACTAACAAAAGGTTTGAAAAATTCATGCAAATCTTCATGTCATACTTTGATGCTGCATTTCCATTAAAAAAGCAAAAATGTCAACCTAACTTCAAAAAGAACAAATGGATTACAACAGGTATTAGAATATCTTGTGCAGAGAAAATAAGATTACACGATATAGCAAAGACACAGAACATGCCTCATGAATTTCATTTGTACCTGAAGAATTACAAGAGAATCCTCAAAAATGTTGTAAGGAAAGCTAAAACAATGGCAAATGACAAATACATTGAAAATTCAAAAAACAAATCTAAAGCTATATGAGAAGTTGTAAAAAATCAAACAACAAGTGAAACTAAACAATATAAAAATATGAACTTATGTTATGAAGGACAAATGATTTCTTGCCCAACAGAAATTGCAGGGACCTTCAACAAATATTTTGCAAACATAAGTGAACAGTTGGTGAGTGGACTGGAAGAACACAGCAAAATATCACCTCCATCATGCATTAGTATGAGAAATGTGTCTACATCTTTGTTCCTTTCACCCACAAATTCTGAAGAAATTTTATCAGTTATAAAAACCTTGAAAACAGGGTACTCATGTGGAATTGATGGAATACCAGATGCAATTATTAAAAAAATGCTGTCTTGCCTTAGCTGAACCCTTGACACATTTGTGCAACAGCTCACTGGCATCAGGAACCTTCCCTTCTTGTTTAAAAACAGCAAAGCTGAAACCACTGTTCAAAAAAGGAAATCCAGAATGTGTTTCAAATTGTAGACCAATAGCCCTACTGCCTGTTTTTCTAAAATTTTAGAAAAAGTTTTTTATAAGAGATTGTCTGATTTCCTAAATAAAAATAAAATTCTCTCTCCTTCACAGCATGGCTTCAGGAAAGGCTATTCAACTGAAAGTGCAATATTTGAATTTCTTAATGAAATCTATATTAAACTGGATGCAAGTGAGTTTGTGACAGGCATATGTCTTGATTTATCCAAAGCTTTTGATGTCATTGACCATAATGCCCTACTGCAGAAGCTTGACCAGTTAGGAATTAGAGGTATATCCAATGAGTGGCTCAAGACATACCTATGTGGTCGCAAACAGGTGGTTGAAGTGCAATATACTGACCACAACAAAATCAGCTACTACTATTCAGGATATGAAAATGTGAAATATGGTGTCCCTCAAGGATCAGTATTAGGACCCATTCTGTTTCTCCTCTATGTCAATGATCTTATGTACAACAAGTATTGCCAAACTACCCTCCAATTTGCAGACAATACAAGCTTCCTTATTAGTGGTAAAACAGAAGAAAAACTAAAAGACTCCACTATCCAAACAATGAACAGTGTAGAACAGTGGTTCAGCTACCACAAGCTTATTATAAACAAAGAAAAGACAGTAGCACTTAACTTCTATAATGTAAAAGGAAGACACCACCCAAACATAGAAATAGAACTTAGGGACAGAGTTCTTGAAAGTGTTGACAGCACTAAATTTCTGGGACTCTGGCTCCAGAACAAAACAAAATGGGAGGTACACATTGAATATTTGCAAAGAAAAATAAGCAAAACCTGCTACATGATACGGATCTTAAAAACTTGTTGCAGCAAAGCCAGCCTGTTAAATGTATACTACTCCTATGTGCATTCTGTAATTAAATATGGCATAATCTTCTGGTGCAATACAACAACAAATATTAAACTTTTCAGGATGCAAAAGAGAATACTAAGAATTATTGAAGGGGTAAACAACATGAAATCGTGCAGACCCATATTCAAAAAACTGTGAGTTCTTCCTCTTCCTTGCATTTTTATCTACGAAACATCAGTTTTCATCAAACAATATATTGATAGACACCCAGATATCTAATTAAAAAATGAAGATATACATGCACACAATACAAGGCAAAAATCTGACCTTCACATGAAACAGGTGAGAACATCATTGTACCAAAAAGGCACACTACATACTGGGATAAAGATTTTCAATAATCTACCTCAACATATTAAATCAATAGGTAAACTCTGTAGTTTTAATGCTGAAGTAAAGGCATATTTGATTGATCATTGATTTTACAGTCTGACAGAATATATAAAAGCCAAACAACAAAAATAAATATGCATTATTAATATTCTACTTTGTATGTTGCCTGTAATGTTTGTTGTATTTATGAATCTGTGCTAAATTACTTCAATATCTAGTCCTTAGGATTGCAATACAAACTGTATTTTATCCTGTAAATACCTAACCATGTCCAATATCCTTGTATATATTCTATACATATAGGATTTGAAGAACTAAATAAATAAATAAACAAAGTAACCAATTATCATCCTATTTCACTCTTAACTTGTTTCTCCAAGATTCTTGAGAAACTTGTATACAGAAGGATTCTTGAACATCTTAGTAAGTACAACATTCGCAATAAAAGTCAACGCGGTTTCCAGAAAAACATCTCAACAGAAGATGCAATATATTCTTTCACCAATTCAATTCTTGAATCAATCAATAATAAAATGTCTCCAACTGTAATTTTTTGTGACCTTTCTAAGGCTTTCGATTGCGTGAACCAAGAGATTTTTCTGAGACAGGCAAAATTTTATGGGTTAACTGGAGAAGCAGGGATGTGGCTTTCACCCTATTTAAAGGACCGGAAACAGGAAGTCATGGTAAATGACACTAATGGGGAACCAGTGTCCTCTTCTTGGGGCACAATAAACTGTGGAGTCCCACAGGGCTCTATTCTGGGTCCTCTACTTTTCCTTATTTACATAAGTGACCTTCCAATGTGTACAAGGGCTAAGATAAAATTTACTTTGTTGCTGATGACACGACAATTCTGGTAGACATTTCAACAAATACTAATCTTGCAATCACTGTAAATGCAATTTTTCAGGAGACCTTCAACTGGTTTACCTCTAATGGATTATCACTAAATTTTGAAAAAAAACTAAATTGATTCAATTCCATACAAGCCAAAATATCAATGGTGAGATTAATGTTAAATACAATGATGTGAATTTAGCAAGAGTGGAGTCAACAAAGTTCCTGGGTCTACTTGTTAATAGCAATCTAAACTGGTCCTTACACATTCCTTACCTATATAAAAAAACTAAGCTCAGCAATTTACGCTATTCGTGCGATTGCTTCCTTCAGTGAGTTAAATACTTTGAAAGCTGCCTATTTTGGTTATTTTCATGCCTTGATGGCCTATGGAATTATATTCTGGGGAAACCAGCTTTAGGCAAACAAAATCCTCATAGCCCAGAAAAGAGTCAATAGGATTCTGTGTGGTGTTAGTTACAGACATTCCTGCAGGAAACTCTTCCAAGAACTGAGAAAACTCACAACAGTATCTCAGTACATTTCTTCTCTCATGTGTTTCTTGTGTAAAATCCATTCCCTTTCTGAAATAAGCAGCATGTATCATAACTATGACACTAGGGTAAAAAATGATCTACATCTTGAGCAAAAGAATCTAAGTATGGTGCAAAAAGGAGTACACTACTCTTGCATAAAAATATTTAATGCTCTCCCTCAGGCAATAAAAATGTCAGTTACCGATCCACATACTTTTAAAGATCAACTTAAACAGTATCTTCTAAGTAAAACCATTTCTCACTGAACGAATTTATGTATGAGAATATGTGAATAGATTTTGATCTATTGTAAGTCTGTTCAATGTAATTTGTAACTTTTTACAAAAAACAATTCTTGTAAACATTTTTTCTACGTAATATATTACTCATTGTAGAACCTATTATTATAAAAAATGTCTCAAATCTATGTAAATGACACGTACTTCTCCAAAGCGATTTATTGCTAATGGGTCTACAGAACACGAATGAAATAAATAAATAAATATATGGAGAACTGAACATCCCTACATAGTGGTGCAGTGCAAACATGACTTTCCAAAAGTGAAAGTGTGATGTGTATTGTTGCAGGACAGGGTTATAGGTCTCTTCTTCTTCATGGAAAAAGAATGCAACAACTTATGCAGACATGTTGGATCTGTATGCTGTGCCACAGCTTCCTTGTGACATGATCTTTCAACAAGATGGCACATCATGCCATACAAACACTGTGATGGATTTCTTGGGTGAAGAGTTCCCAGGTTGGGAAAGGTATCCATCAACTGCTTGGCCCCCTAGGAGTACAGACATTACACACCTTGATATTTTTCTGTGGGGATTTATCAAGAACATAGTGTACCAGATATCAATTTGTGATCTACAAGATCTGCACCATTGCATTCATACAACTATTGCAAATGATTCACCTGCAATGCTGCAAAACACTTGGAGAGAATTTAAAGCTTACCATTAAGAAATATCTCAGTTATTTCTCACATTATTACATGTTATGTTATTACACATTTTATCTGGACACCCTGTATATTTCTAGATTTTTCAGTTAATAATGGCTCTAGAAACTTTGTAGATGTAGACTTTCCCAGGATGATTGATGTCTATCTATAAGCGTATACCAGTCCAAGTCTTTCATAATTTCTGTGACAGTCTCACATGATTAAAACAAACCTTCAAACATTTATGCTGCCCTTCTTTGTATATGTGGCACATGTCCTGTTAGTCCCATTTAATATGGTTTACAGAAGGGCAAACAGTGTTCTAGGATGGCTTCCCCAACAGTTTTGTAAGCAGTTTTCTTTGAAGAATGATTGGAATTTCCCTGTATCCAACCAATGAACTGACCTCTGCCACCAACTTTGCCTGTAGCTGAGCAAATGTGATCATTTCATATCCTCACCAACAGTTACATCCAGGTTTTAATGAGGTTGATTGATTCCACCTGTGATACATTGATATTGGAGCACTGGATTTATGTTTTTGAATTTTGTGAGCATGCCATTTTACATTTCTGAACATTTAAGATGAGTTGTCAACATTTGCACCGTTTGACACCTTATCAATATTATTCTAAAGAACTGCATCTTCTGAAACAAGTCCAAGACTACTGTTAATATTGACTGACAGGTTATTAATCTACAACATAAACATAATATTTTTCAGTTCTAATCATGCAACTACACTTAAAATTACTAGTTTTTAAACAAAAATTTGTTTATGAGATATGAGGTGTCAAAAAGAAATTATTTTAGGTTGGACTGAAAACTTATTTGCCACCTGACACATATTTTGTGTTGTTGGGAAAAAAAAAGAAAAAAAAAACATTGATATTGTTGTACAAAAAGCCAAGTTGTGCAGTCACCATAGTATACTGGTCATGATACTGGAGTGTTGCAATGAGGGCCCCATGTTCAAAACTCACTTGAACTGAAACATTTTAATTTCTATATTTGGTCTGAGTACATTCTAGAAGTATCCAAAAATGACAAGAATCATTGTACTGGAATGTTCTGTAGCTGTATATATACTGTATGTGTTCTGGCTGGAGGCAGTTCGCTTCGTGTTCTTGTATGTGCAAGTGCTGAATAAACCTCTGTTAAGTGAAGTTAGTGTTTGTCATTCATCTACTTACACCTTCCTCTATGTGACATTATTCTGATGGAAGCACTGGGTATTGGAACTTGTGATACCACACATTATTGACAACACAGTGGCTCCCATCAGGCCATGACAGAGCCACCACTTACGTGGTAAGAAACCCGAGTTCGAGCCATATTCATGAGATTGCAATCTATCGGAGACAGAAGAAGAAGAGGACATCACGATGACAGCAACTGTGTGCCACCACATGAGACATTCTTCTGGGTTCCCTGGTGATGATGGCCAAGATCCAAACAAGTGGCTGAAGGTTTATGAGCATATAGCCAAATTTAACAAATGGGATGATATCGTGTGTCTGTGGAATGTATTTTTCTACTTGGAGGGCTCTGCCAAGCAATAGTATGAGAACAATGAGTAGAAGTTCACAAGCTGGGAAGTATTCCAGGTGGAAATGCACAAGTATTTCGGCGACACACAACGACAGAAGTGCAAAGGTGAAGATAAATTAAAGTGCAGGGCACAGTGTCCAGGAGAAACAACAGCATCCTACATTCAAGACATCTTGGAGCTGTGTAAAATAGTGGATCCTTGAATGAAGGAGGATGATAAGGTTGCACATCTCATGAAGGGTGTTGCTGAGGACATGTATCAAGCCCTACTCCTGAAGGAAGTTTCAACAGCAGACGACTTCATAAAATGATGCCAGTATATCGAGACAATGCATTAAAAAAAATTACACGCAAGAAGTTTGAATGGCTTCCAAACATTGTATCGATATCTATGATGGAGGAAGATATTGACTTCACAAGTGTTCTTCATCAGATAGTGAGTCCAGAAGGCACTTGGATTGCATGGCAAGCAAAAAACTGAGACTCTTAAAGAGGTCATAAGGGAGGAAGTGGAACAGACATTGAACCCAATCTCTCATCCTTCATTTTCCTTTAAAATGATAAAAAAAGTCGAGATACAGGTGAAGTTTTGTTCCTACAATGCTGCATGAGGAACCTGTTTGGGCACCAAGGAAGACTGATGTCTGGAGGACCAAGGATAACCAACCAGTACTTTTCCACTGTGGGCAACCAGGACATGTGGTGCACTATTGTTGAGAAAGGTGGTGGATATTTGATGACACCCATGCCAGAAGGCAGCAGACCGATTATAGCTGACACCAATTCCGGGATGACAAAGATGAACAAGAAGATGTGGGTTCAGGATGACATAGGTCACCATCACCTCAAGCTAGCCACTGGAGAGGTCACTCCCCAACATGGCAATCAAGGTCTCCATCGCCGTTTAGAAGCTCCAGCCAATCACCTAGCTGCCACAACCTGGAAAACTAAAGGGTGCAACCTTCCTTGGAGGTGAGGCCACTGAAGAGAAAAATCCTTCGCCATTGACCACTACAAAAATGATAGGAAACTACATCAATATCCTCATGGATGGCTGACCAGCCCAAGCTCTTACGGACTCTGGAGCATCATATTCAGTCATTTCGGAGAAGTACCATCGCCAGTTGCAGAAAACCGTATTCGTCGACAACAAAACATCTCTGCTGAAGGTGGGTAATGGGAAATATGTAAAACCTACAGGAAGATGTGTCATTTGTGTGGGTATAAGTGGCCATACACAGCAATTAGAATTCATCATCTTACAAGAGTGTAGTCATGATGCTAAACGAGATGAGATACTGTGGACAGGAAGATGCACATCCGAGTGTGTGGAGACTATGTGTGCTGGATGAAGTGATCATTCCTGCAGTCAGTGCTAGAAAGGTAGCTATCATGTGTCATGCCATGCATCAACCCATGACTCTTGTAGTGGAATGTAAGAGAAGCATACCACTGAAGAATAACATGGTCATCCCAGCCTCTGTCATCTCATTTCAGAATGGATTCAGTGAATTATGGATAGTTAACTGTCACCGAGAATAATTCGCGACAAGGTAGAGAAAATGATGAAGAATGACAGCATTCAGTGTAATCAGTTTGCATAAAAAAGAATTACTGGTAGAAAAGACTAATTTAAAAGAAGAAACAAACTCATTTGACATTACAGTGAGAGACCACTTTTATAATTCATTGAAGGAGCAAACAGTTTACCATCTTCTGCAAATTACTTGAGAGAATGCTCACCAATAACACTGAAAACTACCAATATCTTGACAGGTAATCATCCATATCATTTTAAGACATTTTCCAATACATGCCTTGAAAATGACAGGGGCTTACCTGAGGAAGTATTGGAGTTACTAACAAATTTATCCAGCTGCATTCTCATGAGTTATTAGAGCATACAACATGCAGGGAAAAGCTTAACTTCTCCTTGGGCACTATGTTGAACATTATAGTCTGCATACTTCAAAGGATACAAATTCTTAATCAATAAAGGCTAGGAAGTTCTCATATACTATGTATGTAGTTGAAATGTTGAGGAACACATTTTTTAGACCATGAATCCTTAAAACTAAGAAGTATTATTACTTTACTTTGTTCCAAAGTCTACATCATAACACCATTATCGCTGCTATCTTAGTCTGTGTTGGAACCATCTGATCACAAATTTATGATGATAGGTTCAAGGCTTATATCAACTTTCACTCCATGTCAAAGTGTTCTTCCCAAACCTTTTCAGCATGTCACTCAGATTGTGTCCACACTGAAGGGAGTGTTGTCTATTGCTTCAGGTACAAGTGATTCAGTGTCTGTTATCTCAAATGAGCCTTTTATCTCTCTCTCTCTCTCTCTCTCTCTCTCTCTCTCTCTCTCTCTCTCTCTCTCTCTCTGTCTCTCTCTCCCTCCCTCCCTCCCTCCCTCCTCCCCCCAAATAGACTTTAATCTTTGCCCAAATTAATTCCATGGTATTACACTGACAGTGATATGTGGGTAAATGCAAAATTGTGTTACCACATTCACATGCAAGAAAATCAAGTTCATACATTCTGTTGTGTGACTTGAATAAATTAACAATCTGGAGGAGTTTGGCATGAGTCTAGTATATACTATGTGAAATATTTTTATTTTCAAGCCAGGGCAAAAATCCGCTTTCCTGTTGTTTGTACTTGTGTTTTTGCTGTAATAACTGAATGAGTACTGGTATGGTAATTACATAGTTTTGAAACAAGACATGGCAAGAATTATTCAGTGAACCACTTCCCCAGCTAAACACATCATGCAGAATAATTATCTGGGAACCTATTCCTATCAGAACTTTAAAACCACCAGTACCATAGTTCATTTTCCAGTAGGTCTTCCCAGAATGATTCTCATTTGCCCATGTTTCATCAAGGTAATACTCTGTTGAATTACCTCCTGCTCTTCTATCATGCATCTCTAGAAGGGATGTGGTTCACACTGTGTCTATGTCCCTTCTTCGAACTAAAAACTCTCTTCATAACATATTTGAAACCAATGCCTTTTAAAATTCTTCACATTGATGAAGTCCAATCTTTAAAGCCATGTGTAATTGTAACAAAACTTTGTTGTTATGGGCATTCACAATTCCATGGAGCACTTTGAAACATCACTGTCAAAACCATCCATTTGTGTTACAGGTTTCTTATGATTTCGATGCTTTCCACATGACATGAAACCAAATCTTCCTAATGTTCCTACAACTCTGACATTTCCTTTTACATTTTCATTTTGTAGCTCTCTTGCTGACACCACATGATTCTGCAGTCTGCTCTTGTGACCTCAAGCGTCAACAGAAGAAATCCTACCTAAACATTCACATTTGAAAAAGTTATAAAGGCGTTAAGTAATCCCCTCAAGTACTTGTGAAACAATTCATGTTTATTGCTGTAACTTGACACTTTTTAATCACTCTACAACATTTACAGATACACATTCACAGCCATATTGCTACAAGAAAAAAGAACACCAACAGTTGAATGAATAATTTGGTTATTGTGAAGTACTGCAACAATACAGCATGCATGAGAGAGATTTTCAGCGTCTAGTGGATCATGGCTAGCTGCTCAGAAAGAGAAGGAATCTTATTGGCTGCCAATGGCTGATGGTGGGGTATGTGCAGAATAGCTGAAAATTGGGCCACCCTCCTATATGATGCAAACTTTAAATCAGACTGCTAAACTCCTATTTCTCTATTTACAACAACTTATGGTTGTGTTTGCCTATTATCCATACTGACCTAAATTTCTTTGGTATTCATGTTCTTCCTTGCCTTAGCCACACACTACCTGGTGTAATGCCCTTTTTATCAACATACCCAGCAAACTATACCATATGATACAGTGCATGGGACTGTGTGCCCATGTAAATTACACTGGCTGCACACAACCAATGTCATCAGTTCATTCCTCAGGCTGCTCTGCATTACCATGACTGAGTTTAACCCTAAAATAATGGGAAAAGGATGGCATGAAGAGGACAAATCTGAGGATTCAAAGACCCTGCAGGTGGCATGAGACAAGCAGTGGCTGCTACTTATACCTGCTGCAGTCACATATGTTGACTCACCATTGCATTTCCCATCAGCACTCTGTCTCAATGTGTGTCATCCCACTACTGATGAATCACTGCTGTTGCTGCCCTCCATTGGTCAACGATTTTAGTCTCCAACACATCTTCTTATGACAGCAACTGTAATGGTATCAGCCCCCTCTAACCCATTTCTGACACCACATGTAATGGTGTCTGGCAGTTTGGAGTGAGAAAGTGATTCTCTGCTAGAGTTGGTGCGTGGATGATGAATGCAACTTGATGTTGCTAAAGATCTTTATTGCTTTATTGTCAACCATAAACAGACAATGTGCTGTGAGCCTGCAGTAAGCAGATGACAGGCAATGGGTGTTGAATCCTGGGCCCAGATGCACCAGTGTTGATACACCTCTGTAAGCAACTCCAGAAGAGGGAGCCCAGTGGTGGGTGGCATTGGCTCTTAGCCCATTTCAGCAGCTGGCTGTTGCTGTGTCAGGATGGCCAGAGTGAGGCAGGCAATTGATGGACCCTGAACTGAGAGCTGTGGGGCATGTCAATGGCAGTGTTGGACCCCAGCATCATGGAGCTGGTAGGACCTCAGACCCCCCCCCCCCCCTCCCTCCCCCAGCAGGCAGTCTTGTGGAGACTTCGACAGAGGAAACCAACATGATGGCTGGGCTATCAGGCAGCAGTCATTGGTTCTCAACCTGGCTGAGTCAATGCTAGCTATGACAGAGGAGTGTCGAAGTCTCCACAAGACCGCCTGCTGGGGGAGGGGGGGGGGGGTGGTCTGAGGTCCTCCCAGCTCCATGATGCTGGGATCCAACACTGCCATTGACTGTATGTATACTTCCGAGTCAAAGGGGCTTGTTAGTGTGGAAGACAAGTACTACTGCATGCTTCAGTGCCATCAAAACTTCCTGAAAGCTGGTTATTGGCTAAAGAACTGGCTTACTATTGAAGATACTACCAGTATGGCAAAATGTTGCATCAGCTGGCTGTGGGGCCCTTAATATGGTACCGATCTCTTATCTGCCCCTACAGTGCCATTCAAATTCCAACTCTTCCACTAATATTTCAGCTGCTCACCTTCTGGTCATCCTCATAGAGGCGTAGAAGACAATCACTAGGCTCACTTTGAATATTGATGGAAGATATTCAGATAAAATATCAGTGGGAGAGTTATAATTTGCACAGGTGCTTTTCCTAGACTTACCTGATGATAGTATCTTTTTTTGGTAAAAACTAGATACAGGCAACTAATATCTTTTATTCGCAGCTGCTTTTAAATAAGATATCATTAAAACTTGCTTTTGTAAACATATAACAAGCACCAGAAAAACCAAACAAATTATTATGCAATTACCAATATATGAGAATATAAATTCATGTATACTTACACATATTGAGGTAAGAGAGGATTTTTCAGATACATAGAGTATGAGTGCTTCTTGTTCAACAGAACCAAATTGACAGCATTTTCAAAATAATTTGTAGGGTTGATGTTAATCTGAAATAGACAGATAAAACAAATGTAGCCCAAGCACCCTCAAAGACACATACAATATCTTACAATATCCTAATAAAAGAATATTCATTCTGCATTGTAGAATGTACTTATAAGGTGTACTGAAGTGAAAATTATTGTATACAAGTACACCCATGCAATGGTTTGTAGAGTGAAGGGTGGGGGTGGGGGGTGGAGATAAAGCCATGGTGGTATGGTGTATTTCAGATTTTATGGAAGATGAATAGCAGCTTGTAAGTAACCATAAAAGTGTTCCATTTCTGAAAAAAGGCTTTTTTAAAAACTACATGATACTGACTTTTAAACCATTTTCTTGAAAGAAAAATACCTGTCTACACTACATTTTTTTCCTTTCTCTGAGAGTGGGGCAAGGGTGAGTTATCACCATTCTCCCACTATAGGGCAAGCTGAAGATATAGTAAGTCACATAGCCAAAATCAAATACTTACTTTTGTGCTTGCAACAGTTAAACATTAAACCAGCTGATTCACCTTTTATGGTTAAATTCCTGGAAACATTACTGATATTTACTGGTGAATGAGGCCAGATGATCAATAAGCTTAATGCAGTTGTAACTTGTTAGAAAAAGTAGCAACAACAGAGAAGCTTATATCAGAATTCATTGTGTACACCAGTGGCAACAAAAGCTAAATGTTGATTTCCCATGTCAAATGAGATGTTAATGGGAAAATTTATCAACATAAAGCCTGTCTACTAGTTTGGCATAACTGTCAATGTCATGGTACTGGCTAATATGAAACAATCAGTCCAGTGCTCATTATGACACAGTTGCAGTAGTGTTAAGTATTACTGCTAATGAAGGTTTGGAGCTAGCACAATTTAATGTGAAGTTAGCATTTCTAAACTGCCTACTGAAGGAAGAAATATGCCTGTACATAAAACAGCCATAGGGACTTTGTCATGGCACCAACAGGCCATGCAAACTCTTTAAAAGTCTTTATGGTTCAAAATAATCTTCCAAGATGCTGATAAGCTTTAGTTGTTTAATATGTTTACAATGGACTTGTTGCTGGATACAAGCAAAGTATCATCAATGGCTTTCTGAGAATATATAGAATGCATTCAAGATTACATATAAAGTCAAATTGCTCTCAGAGGAATACAGACAGAGACAAACTACTTACTTTTCTACAAGTTAACATACGTTGTATTAGAAATAAAATTTTAGAATTAGAACATTTATGTAACACTGAGCATGTAGATGTTATATGTGTATCTGAGCACTGGTTAACACAAGAACAAGTAAATATGTTCATTCCCCAAGGGTATGTTGTGGGAGACATGATATGTAGAAAACAGAGAAAGAATGGTGGGGCGGGAATTTTTGTCAAAGAAGGAATAATGTTTTCCAGAATTGATGTATCTACATACTCCTCAGAGCTAGATGGGGAGTTTAGTTGTGTAAAACTAATGAATGAAAATATAGTGGTAATTAGTCTATATAGGTCGCCAGATGGTGATGTAAATTTGTTTATTGAAAAATGTGAATTAATAATTAAAAAAATTTTGAAGAGTAAAACGAGAATTGCTATATGTGGTGATTTCAACATAGAAATGGTAAACACACAGAGACCAGTTGCTAGGACATTTTTGAATATTATATTATATTACATTATATTATATTATATTATAAATATATGAATATTAGACCTCTATTGTACAAATAACTGCCACACGTAAGAATGCCTGTATAGACAATATTATTGTGAATTTCCATAGGCAGAATTTTACAGTTAGACTTGCAGGAAGTGGACTTGCAGATCATGAGCCACTACTCCTTACCCTCTGTAAGAGGCAGCCAGTTAAAACTGAAGAATCTAAAGTAGTAGTGGTACGAAGACAAAAGGAAGAGTACATAAATATGTTTGTTGATAGATTAGGAAGTGCAGATTGGGACTTTATATATAATTGTCAATCTGGAAAAAGGGAAGCTGAAATTAGCTTTGGTAACTTCTTTAAAAAGTACACAGATTTATGGTATTCTTGCTCACCAGTAAAAAAAAATTAGATATCCAAATGAAATGAAAAAGAAAAGTCTGAACTGGTTCACACAAGAGCTAGTAGAAATTAGAGGAAACTTGCATATGCTGTACCAGATGCATAAACAAGCCTCTGACCAAGGGGCAGAACAGAGTGTGAACATTCATAGGTCATATCTGAAATGCAAAAAATACTATAAAGCTAAACTTCTTCTGGCAAAAAAACAGCGGAGAACTATATAGAAAGAGCTCCCAATAAATGCAAGGCAGCCTGGCAAATAATAAAACAAGAGAATACACCGAAACACACAGAAACAGCTCTGCTTGATCCTGAAGAATTAAATGAGTACTTTTTAAACTCAGTTAAAGAAATAAGTAACAGTATCAAAGCAACAAATTCATCTGCAATGAACCCTGTTGGAACACCACTGCCCGTTAACCTGGCATTTCAATGGAGGGCTGTCACACCTGCTGATGTTATAAAAGCTGTATCCAAATTTTCAGGTTCTAAAAGTATGGACTGTTATTTGTTATCAAATAACATAATTAAAAAGACAATACACTCAATCGCCAAACCATTAGCTTATATTTTTAATAAATGTGTAGAATTTGGAGTTTTTCCGGATGCACTCAAGGTATCAAAAGTTGTCCCAGTTTTTAAAAAAGGAGACAAACATCTCCCCCAAAGCTACAGACCAGTCTCCATTGTTCCAATATTCTCAAAGGCATTTGAGGTGCTGATACACACACAAATAAGCAACTTCTTTGAAAAACACAATATCCTATGTAACAATCAGTTTGGCTTTCGAAAAGGGAAGAACACAACAGGGGCCATCTTGGAAATCATTGACCAAACCTTAACAGCTTTTGAAAATAATAACATGGTATCACTGGTATTATGTGACCTAAGCAAAGCTTTCGATTGCATTCCTGTTGACATACTACTGGGGAAACTAGAGTTTTATGGGGTGAGAGGGAGTACTTTATCTGTGATAAATTCTTATTTAAGTAACCGAAAACAATTCGTTTCAGTCAGAAATTTAAATTCTTCCATCATGGAAATCAGCACAGGTGTACCACCTTCTTCTTCATTGTCGCTATTAATGATTTACCTAAAAATATAGCTCACCCTGTTGTGTGTTATGCTGACAATACAACACTACTTACCACACATCAGAACATTTCAGATCTGAATAACCTAACAAAAGAAACACTAGATAAGGCCCTGGACTGGTTTGCAGCCAATAAGCTCCTATGCAACCCTGACAAAACACAACAACTTTTAATGGGAACATCAAATGAAGTAGGCAATAAGTCGGTAAAACTCTTAGGTATTCACATTGACTCAAAACTATATTGGGAGGAACATGTCAATCATGTATGTGAAAAAATATCTCGGGTGGCATACCTTCTCTTGAAACTAAGGGAGGTAGTGAGCTTGGAGTACCTTAGGGTGACATACTTTGGGCTATTCCAGTCACATATTTCATATGGTCTTATTATATGGGGGCACTCCCCTCACATCAAAAACGTATTGAAATTACAAAAAAAAAGTCATACGTATAATATGTAAAAGAGGTCATAGGAAGCACTGTCGTCCTCTTTTCTCCAGACTCAGAATACTTACAATTATAAATTTATACATCTATGTGTCTGTACTCTATATTAAAAATAATATTTCAGAATTTATTGCCAGAAAGGAAATACACGAACGCAACACCAGGGCGAACGGTAATTTAGACATACCTCGCCACAGATTAGCGAGAACAGGAAATTCCCACAAAGTCAACCCACTCAAAATGTTCAATAAACTGCCAATTCATGTTCAGTCTATGGATACAAATTCTTTTAAAATTAAGTGGTACAGCTGGCTGTCAGATCATCCATTCTATGACATTAAAGAATTCTTTGAGATGCCTGAGGAGAATATAAGCATGTAAAAGTTGTCTGTAGTCAAACATATTATTTTGTGCTGTGGTTAATCGTGTGTAATTACAAAGTTTATACTATAAACAATAAAATACCATATTATATTAGATTATAAGATAGCTTGTTGTGTTAGCTTTTAAAAGCTATCCTTTGTAATTTGGTACACTGCCATGCTTCAAATGTATTTATAATGTATTGACAGAAGTTTATTTTGTTATTCTGTATGTACTAGTACATCTTGTATGACGAAGCCAATATCGTTGTAAAATGATCTATGGTGAATAAAATTCTTGAAATTCTTGAAATTCTTGAAATACAGTGGAAGCTGTTGGATGTGTTGTGAGTATATTGACCAAAGATCACAACAATATTTCAGTTTTTATCAGTCAAGCAGCTTATGCTGATTTAATAAAGCAGAAGCAAATTCTGTGGGAACTCCAACTAAGAAATATCTGTATGTCAAAGTGTTCATATGTATGAACAGTCAAACTCCTTATGGAGAAGCAGTGGGATGCTTGATGTATTTGACAGTGGCAAGACATCCAAACAGTTTCGTTTTGTAAGCTATGTGACAGTTCTGGAGAAGTCAGAAAATTGTCACTGGCCAATGGTTAAACTTATTTTAAAATATGTCAAAGAGAAATTGTCTATGCGACTTAGCTACAGAACTGATGAACTGTCAGGAGCACTTGAAGCATTTTCTCTAAGTGGACTTCTCTTGAAGTATAACAGTAGGGTAGTATGCCAGGCCAGTAAGTAACCAGCCTGTGAGTCCCTTTCAACAGCTGAAGCTGAGTTTGTAGCTGTCAGTGAAGCTGCAGAATAATTCATATTGTTGGCTTATTTCTCTTCTGAAATTTCACTACCAAAAGCCCCCTGGATTATCAGTGGACAATCCAAATGAAATCTAGTTGGTGAGGCATTGTGAATTTCATACATGCCCAAGGTATATTGGTGTGCATTTCCACTTAGTATGAGGTTTTTCAATCACTCATCATGTTTGCAGATCTCACCCTGAAAGAAAAACCTTCAAGGATGTGGAATGAGTCAAGGTATACATATATGTAAGAGAGATATAATACAAATTATATCTGTATACTGTATTAGAAATAAACTAATTCAGGAAGATGAACTGTACATTGCACATGTACCACAGGGCAGGCATTTTCACAAAACCACTTAAGGTGCAACTTGAGAACATTTGCATTATTTGTATTATAGTTGACATACACTCCTGGAAATGGAAAAAAGAACACATTGACACCGGTGTGTCAGACCCACCATACTTGCTCTGGACACTGCGAGAGGGCTGTACAAGCAATGATCACACGCACGGCACAGCGGACACACCAGGAACCGCGGTGTTGGCCGTCAAATGGCGCTAGCTGCGCAGCATTTGTGCACTGCCGCCGTCAGTGTCAGCCAGTTTGCCATGGCATACGGAGCTCCATCGCAGTCTTTAACACTGGTAGCATGCCGCGACAGCGTGGACGTGAACCGTATGTGCAGTTGACGGACTTTGAGCGAGGGCGTATAGTGGGCATGCGGAAGGCCGGGTGGACGTACCGCCGAATTGCTCAACACGTGGGGCGTGAGGTCTCCACAGTACATCGATGTTGTCGCCAGTGGTCGGCGGAAGGTGCACATGCCCGTCGACCTGGGACCGGACCGCAGCGACGCACGGATGCACGCCAAGACCGTAGGATCCTACGCAGTGCCGTAGGGGACCGCAGCGCCACTTCCCAGCAAATTAGGGACACTGTTGCTCCTGGGGTATCGGCGAGGACCATTCGCAACCGTCTCCATGTAGCTGGGGTACGGTCCCGCACACCGTTAGGCTGTTTTCCGCTCACGCCCCAACATCGTGCAGCCCGCCTCAAGTGGTGTCACGACAGGCATGAATGGAGGGACGAATGGAGACGTGTCGTCTTCAGCGATGAGAGTCGCTTCTGCCTTGGTGCCAATGATGGTCGTATGCATGTTTGGCGCCGTGCAGGTGAGCGCCACAATCAGGACTGCATACGACCGAGGCACACAGGGCCAACACCCAGCATCATGGTGTGGGGAGCGATCTCCTACACTGGCCGTACACCACTGGTGATCATCGAGGGGACACTGAATAGTGCACGGTACATCCAAACCGTCATCGAACCCATCGTTCTACCATTCCTAGACCGGCAAGGGAACTTGCTGTTCCAACAGGACAATGCACGTCCGCATGTATCCCGTGCCACCCAACTTGCTCTAGAAGGAGTAAGTCAACTACCCTGGCCAGCAAGATCTCTGGATCTGTCCCCCATTGAGCATGTTTGGGACTGGATGAAGCATCGTCTCACGCGGTCTGCACGTCCAGCACGATCGCTGGTCCAACTGTGGCGCCAGGTGGAAATGGCATGGCAAGCCGTTCCACAGGACTACATCCAGCATCTCTACGATCATCTCCATGGGAGAATAGCAGCCTGCATTGCTGTGAAAGGTGGATATACACTGTACTAGTGCCGACATTGTGCATGCTCTGTTGCCTGTGTCTATTTGCCTGTGTCTATGTGCCTGTGGTTCTGTCAGTGTGATCATGTGATGTATCTGACCCCAGGAATGTGTCAATAAAGTTTCCCCTTCCTGGGACAATGAATTCACGGTGTTCTTATTTCAATTTCCAGGAGTGTAGTTGAATAAGTAATTGTGAGTGAAAGACATTTAGTTCCAGTATCTAAATTTGCACTTCCAGGTAAAATACATCAACCACAACAACTGAGGAACATTATATTACACACATAAAATTCAGAGTGTACAATAGTACCAGATAGGTCTATTATATTTTGCATGACGCACTTTGCCACCATCTCACATGAAATATATTGTTTACAATATTCCAACAACCCCCTTTGAACATATATTTTGTGGTTTGCCTTCATGAGATAAACCAAATAGCCCCACAATCTTTTCAAACTTCTCTTTGCCCAAGGGTTTTGTCAGAGGGTCAGCCAACATGTCTCCTGTGAGCAGGTAGTCCACAGTGATGTTCTGTTGCTCTATGTTGTCCTGAACAAAATGGTACCTTATATCAATATGTTTTGTCGTAGCACTAGTGACATCATTTTTAGCTAAGTTAATGGCTCCTTTATTGTCACAGAAGATTGTTATAGGTTCCACGATTGAATTGGGTTCTATTTCACATATTAATGTTCTTAGCCACAATGTTTCCTGTGTGGTGTAAGATAGCAACATATACTTGGCCTCTATGGTGTGCAATGCAACAGTCTTTTTCTTTTCACAGGACCATGAAATGAGGCCCCCCGTTAATTTAAAGCAGCAGTGAGTAGTGGAGTTCCTATCTCCCAATTCACTCCCCTAGTCCACATCACTGTAGCCTTTTAGTTTTGCACTACCTTATCTGTGGTATCTTAATTTGTGGTTAGAAGTTGCTCTTAGATATCAGAATATTCTTTTTACACCTTTCCAGTGCTTTTCCATTTGGGTCTCTGCAATATCTGCTCACTGCATTGGTTTCAAAAGCAACATCAGGTCGTGACGTTTGAAACAAATATAACAGACTCCCTACTGCTTCTAAATATAGAACATTCTTATCACATTCCACATCCATATCATTTATATTTAACTTCACTGCTACTTCCATTGGAGTAGTTATGGGTTTACAATCACTCATGCCAAATTTCTTTAAAATTTTTTTTCTGTATATGATGATTGATTTATGCTCAGTTCTTGTGTCTCTTCATCCTTAGTGATCTGCATGCCTAAATAATGTTTAACTTCTCCCAAATCATGCACCTTAAACTTGGTTTGCAGCTGTTTCTTAAAAATTCTCATTTGGCTTTCATTTTCAGCCAGGATAAATTAGTCGTCCACCCATATTGCCATTCTCTTCCCCTTGTATAGTATATACTGGGATCTGCCTTAGATTGCTTCATATTCATATTTATTAGAGTTCTATGTAGACATCAATTCTAGCAATGTCCACTCTGTTTAAGTCCATAAATACTTTTTTTTGCAAATGCCAAATCTTTTCCCTTTCCAATCTGGTTTTCATGACTTCTCTTGTTGGAATGACATATATCTCCTCCTCCAACTTCCCATTTAAATATGCTGTTTTTACATCCAAATTTACATTCAAATATAAGGCCATTGATGCTGCATCTGCCCAAAAATCTTTTGATAATCCAGCATCAATTATCGTGCTCCTTGCTTTTTCGACAATGGTCCTATTAGCCCTCTCAGCAACCCCATTTTGAGATGGGCTGTACCTTATGGTAGTTTGATGCCTGGTTCCCATTTTTGCCAGAAGTGTCTTCAATTTCTGGTCAATATATTCTCTTCTGTTATCAGACCTAATGATCTTAATCTTCTTTCCCATCCACCTTTTGACCATATTGCAATATTCCTCAAAAGTGTCACTCGCTTGGTATTTGGAACTAAGAAAATAAACATGAGTATATCATGAATAATCATCAATAAGTGTAAGAAAATAATAACTCCCATCTATGGAGTCACACTCCATCAGGTCCCACACATCTGTATGACCTCTGCAGATTTATTTTCACTAGTCTTAAAAGGTAGTGTCACTTGTTTTCCTTTTATGCATATCTCACAAGGGTCCCTGGATAATTCTGTATTCTCTTTACCATATCCCTTATTAAAGACATACTCTTTCTATTTAGGAGTCCAAGTCTGCAGTGCCATAAAAAACTTCCGCTGAGTATACTGAATAACTAACATTTCTATGTTTACTGTCAATGGTACTCAAAAATACCACTTTCATTACTTGCTGTAGTTATAACTTCAAAATTTTCATTGTTTACTCTTGCTCCGTGCATGTCAAAAGTAACTGTATTTTCCTTCTTGACAATTTCCCCTACAGACAGTAGGTTAGTGGCAACATTTTTTACATAATGAACATCGTGTGACATAACCATATTGAGTTCACCATTTACATTTACATGTAGGTTTAGTTTCCCAGCCACATGACATTGGAGCTTGCTGCCATCAACAGTAGATATTCCAATATGAGTCTCATCTATAACATCATAAAGAAGAGATTTGTCTTTAACAATATGCACATATGCACCTGAGTCTAAAATCCATTCCAGATGACAATTAACCACAGTTCCAAAAGAATTAAAACATAAGAGTGCCTTATCTCTATTATTGGTCCCTCTCTCTGGTCTATCAGCAACATAACTCTTTTGCTGCATGTCTGATCTTGGGTTTACTTTTTCTGTGCACTTGAGATGCAATATGCCCCTTCTTCTGACATCTATAGCACCTCACTGATCTCTTCCTTTTGTTTTTTGAACAAAGAGCAGATGCAGTTCCCTTCTCCAATACATGACAGCTTGAAGTACTCTTTAGATCTTGTAGGATTTTCACTTTAACACTGTCGCCCATTATCGGTATACCTGAGCTTTCCAGCCGCATAATCATAAGCACATGCCTTTCAGGCAGTCCTGCCAACAGTAGTATCCCTATACATTCGTTAGTGATCTCAAACCCAATGTTTCTCAGTCAGTTTGACATGGCTTGCATTTTCCAGCTGAGTGGTAATTAACTCACATAACAATCCTACTTTCCTTGTAAGACCTCCATCCTCAAATGCACTTTTGTAATTTGTCCCAGACTTCTTTTGCTGTCACAGCTTTTTCAACGTGAAGATAATTCACTGAGTCAACCAGTAATATCAACTTTGATTTTTCTTTCTTATCCTTATAATACTGATCTGTAGACTTCATTGTCCCATAGGTCATCCAAAGATAAATACGCTCCTACTGCAAATTTCCATGTTGCATAGTTTTTGTGACCCATGAGCCTTTCAATCTGCAGAATTTGTGCCATGCTCATTTCAATGATAAATTTGATCTTTCTTAACATAAAGAATAATACCAACGAATAATACAAAAGAGTTGCATACATCTTGTAAGGATAGCTTGTACTTCACACAAGTGCACTACTTGGAACTTTTCCAATACTTTCTCACTACTATAGTATGGATATACTTATTCCAAATGCATCACTGGGCCCATAACCTATTAGAGTTGACACAGTTGAATAAGTAATAGTGAGTAAAAGACCTTTAGTGCCAGTATCTATATTTGTACTTCCAGTTAAAATACATCGAACACAACAACCAAGGAACATTATATTACACACATAAAACTCAGAGTGTACAATAGCACTAGACAGGTCTACTATATTTTACATTATGCACTTTGCTGCAACCTCACACAAAATTTATTGTTCACACAATTCCAACAATTTACTAGTTATGATGAGATAAACATTTGTGGTGTTAAAATCAAACTTTTAGGGGAAGTGTTGGAGCAAACCTTTTATTATTGTTTCTTGGTAGCTGCCTTGTCACAGATGCTATCCTGAAGGACATTTTCATTCTACCTATTTATGTAAATCAGTTTTGTATGCAAAGACGAGAGAGGTTTATCCCATTATCACTGTTCTGTGTGTTTGTGTGAGTTCTTTGCTTTCATTATTGTTTACTTGTTAACTTTAACTGCCATTGATTACACATCTTCTTTTATGTATCTTGTAAACTTGTCTAATGCTATGCCCATGCATATAAAATTAAGTGTCATGAACACAAAATGAAAATATGGTATTACAGGTAGTAAATAAAGAAAAAAATATAATAAAATTTTTGGGAGAACTACTATTATAAAGAAGAGGGAGCGATTGGTCATTAAATGTGGTAAATAACTGTTATTTGTCTACTGTTGTACACTTAATCTCTAGATGAGTATGACCATGAAAAGTGACTCTACTGAAAATTGAGGAGGGAGGAGGAGAATATTATTGTTGTCTTGTGGCTTTATGATGCTCAGCATCATTGTTACTAATGGATGTAAAAAATTATCAAGGATGACTGAACTTCAAAACTAATAAAACCTTTAATTTCAGTATGTCAGAAAAAATAAAACTCATAACATAAATAATTCCCCACACTAAAATACAGTAAGAAGAAAAAAAATAAACTGAACCACAAACTGATACAAAAAGTTTGAAATAATAGTCATTAAAATGTTTAAATCTCTGGATGTGTGTCTGTTCTCTGTCTGATGCCACAATGTCTCTCTCTCTCTCTCTCTCTCTCTCTCTCTCTCACACACACACACACACACACACACACACAGAGAGAGAGAGAGAGAGAGAGAGAGAGAGAGAGAGAGAGAGAGAGAGAGAGAGGAATCTTCTTTTAATCAGAAATCCATAAAAATATGAGTGCCCTCTGGTGAGCAAATGAAAGCCAGTCAACTAAAATGTGGCATACTGTCATACTGACAATGGTAGATTACAATGGAACCTCCTGGTGGAGCGAAAGATCCCATATGTCATGGTAGCATCAGAATTAGAGTTATATTATGAAGATTTCATCTCACCTCAGTGATTGTAAAGGGTTATGATACATCTACATAGTCAGTTACACAGACTGTTACTTACTATCTCATACCTTCAGTCACTCTTTCTCCCAATGATATATGATTCTGTGCCTCGGTTTGAGTTCATAGCATCATGAAGTGTGACACACTGCATCACGGACAATATAATCTCATTTTCTTCAGTGCATTTAAAATCAGACATAGGTTATCATTATCAACTGTAAATTCCTACAGTAAGTGAATCTTAAACATATATTTATACCTGATTTTCCCCTCTCTGCTGCATACTTTTAACTTCATTTCTAATGTTTTCAGTTATCTAAGATCTTTATTTTTATTTGGCATGAACATTAATAAAACTGCCAAATTGCAGGGACAGATTCCTGACTGAAAACGGAGGCAAAAAGGTCCTATGAACATGTGTCTGAAAGTGTATTGCTGCCACAGTAGATGATACTGATGAATTAAAGTTCCTCTGACCATGTGCCATGTGTTCCTTGTGTGTTGCAGGCTACGTGATTAATGCAGCGTACTGCGAGCAGCAAAATGGTCCAGTATTCTTGTTGTGAACAAGCCAAGATGGTGCTTGTGTATGGCCAAGCAGATGGAAATGGTCAAAAGGGTGCACAGCTATACCAAAACAATTACCCTCACAGACACCAACCACAGTACACAACATTTCAAGCCCTTTTTTGTGGTTTATGTGATTATGGATCCTTTCAGACAGACAAACATGCAGGGAGGCAGCAGACATTGTGTACACAACATTTGGAGGAGGAGGAGGAGGAGGAAATTTGTGTTAATGACGGAGCGCAAGCTCGGGTTAGGGAGGGACGGGGAAGGAAATCGGCCGTGCCCTTTCAAAGGAACCATCCCGGCATTTGCCTGAAAGGATTTAGGGAAATCACGGAAAACCTAAATCAGGATGGCCGGAGACGGGATTGAACCGTCGTCCTCCCGAATGCGAGTCCAGTGTGCTAACCACTGTGCCACCCCGCTCGGTCACAACATTTGGAGGACTGGGCTCTGACTCACGACCATTTTCATCTACTTGGGCATACACAAACACCATCGGCTTGTTCCCGAAAAGAATAATGGACCATTCTGCTGCTTACAGTATGCTGCATCAGTCACACAGCCTGCAAAACATAAGAAACACATGGCATATGGTCAAAGGAACTGTTATTCATCAGCACCATCTACCATGACAATGAGGCATTTCCAGACACATGTTCATAGGACCTTTTTTCCTCCATTTCCAGTCAGGAATCAGTCCCTGCGATCTGTCAGTTTTATTAATGTTCACGTCATATAAAAATAAAGATCTTAGATAACTGAAAATATTAGAAATGAAGTTAAAAGTTTGCATTAGAGAGAGAAAAATTAAGGAAACCCACAAAAGGCAGAATGCGGTATGCTCCATAGAACAATAACAAATGATAGGAACATATTCAGTGCATGTTGAAGGTCATTCTAAGTCTCAGATGTAAGATCAGTGGTCAGAAAGAGAAGGCTTATCTTAACTCAGATGTGGGAGGCCAGAAGAAGAAGAGAAAGATGTTGATAAGGAATGATGATAAAGAAGAAACTCATTGTTAACATAACAGTTGCTTTTAATTGTTGAGCAATAAACTGGTCCACTTATGAGAGAGGCCTCATATAGCACACTGTGTAGAGGAAACCATTATCCCTCAGTGGGTACTCTTTTAACTATAAGTTTTCATATATCACTGAAACAAAAAGCTGTGGTCAGCTGTGGGAAGAGAGTGCAGATCACACCTGTCTATGAGAAAGGCAGCAGAAATGATCCACAGAACTTCAGTCCAATATTCCTGACATCCATTTGCTGTAGCATCCTAGAACATATCTGTGCTAAAATGTAATAAGGTGTCTCCAGCAGAATGACTTCCATGCTAAACAGCATGGCTTCTGTCTAATGATGATAATGATAATGTTGATGATAGTCTTGTCCACAGCTGACATTTATGTGTTGTTGCATTGAGAATATCTACTTGGTTAGGTAAATTATTTGTTTATATGAAATTTATAAGTGCCTCCTTGTTTGCACTTGCACAAAATGAATGTAGCTAAGTTCCTTACAAGGGCACCAGAAGTTGATGAAACACTTCAAATTATGGAATGTAACAGTTCTACCAAAGGCAGGAAGAAGCATATGCCAAAATCATTTTGAACCAGAGTGAGGAATTGGCATCCCATAATTGCATGGTGAGATCAGTTGGGCCTTATGCATCTTGAAAATCAATCACAGAAATAAAGAAGCTTGTCTCCCCATGAGAACCAAAGACTTCATTATGGCACAATTCCATGGAATAGTGGGTTATGTAGATGAGATCTTTTTTAGCAACAAATGTCATTATTTGCAGCTTGTGAAATTAGGCAATAAATATTACACTCGGCACTGCTTCAGTGACAACTGAAAGAATAGTCATAAAACTGGAAGATGTGCTTGTCAACACCATATTTGGTTCTGGCACATGTTTGGGGTGAAAAGGCTTACCAAAACCAACAGTCAAAGTACTTCACCAAAGCAGAATCCCTTTTAGGCTCTATTAACACTGTTGACGAGAATATGCTACAAGGAAAAGTAACATCAAAATCTGAAGTGACTTTGAGTTCTGGTAATTATGTACTTCAGATGAGAATCATAAGAACCCTGGCCTCTATATCTTAATGTGATAGCTGTTAAGCAACATGATCCTGCAAACCTATACAGTTACACAGAGTTAATTCTAAGATTAGGGTGTTCTGGAAGATGTTACTATATTTCCTGTAGAGCTGCACCTTCTTACAAGGTTACCACAACCTCAGGATAAGGAAATAACTTTTCTTTTACCTGATGATTTAGATCACAATCTGCTTTGATGTGACAGTCTACCTAATTATGTGAAAGATCTGGGTGACTTGTTAAGACTTGTTCACCTGAAGCCAAGACATGGACAATACACATTAGACAGCCTCAATTGCAGGTTCACAATATGACAAGTAAGCTGGTGACTGTTCAGACTGTTCACTTTGTCAGAGGAGCTGAGTTTGGATATACACTCCTGGAAATGGAAAAAAGAACACATTGATACCGGTGTGTCAGACCCACCATACTTGCTCCGGACACTGCGAGAGGGCTGTACAAGCAATGATCACACGCACGGCACAGCGGACACACCAGGAACCGCGGTGTTGGCCGTCGAATGGCGCTAGCTGCGCAGCATTTGTGCACCGCCGCCGTCAGTGTCAGCCAGTTTGCTGTGGCATACGGAGCTCCATTGCAGTCTTTAACACTGGTAGCATGCCGCGACAGCGTGGACGTGAACCGTATGTGCAGTTGACGGACTTTGAGCGAGGGCGTATAGTGGGCATGCGGGAGGCCGGGTGGACGTACCGCTGAATTGCTCAACATGTGGGGCGTGAGGTCTCCACAGTACATCGATGTTGTCGCCAGTGGTCGGCGGAAGGTGCACGTGCCCGTCGACCTAGGACCGGACCGCAGCGACGCACGGATGCACGCCAAGACCGTAGGATCCTACGCAGTGCCGTAAGGGACCGCACCGCCACTTCCCAGCAAATTAGGGACACTGTTGCTCCTGGGGTATCGGTGAGGACCATTCGCAACCGTCTCCATGAAGCTGGGCTACGGTCCCGCACACCGTTAGGCCATCTTCCGCTCACGCCCCAACATCGTGCAGCCCGCCTCAAGTGGTGTCGCGACAGGCATGAATGGAGGGATGAATGGAGACGTGTCGTCTTCAGCGATGAGAGTCGCTTCTGCCTTGGTGCCAATGATGGTCGTATGCGTGTTTGGCGCCGTGCAGGTGAGCGCCACAATCAGGACTGCATACGACCGAGGCACACAGGGCCAACACCCGGCATCATGGTGTGGGGAGCGATCTCCTACACTGGCCGTACACCACTGGTGATCGTCGAGGGGACACTGAATAGTGCACGGTACATCCAAACCGTCATCGAACCCATCGTTCTACCATTCCTAGACTGGCAAGGGAACTTGCTGTTCCAACAGGACAATGCATGTCCGCATGTATCCCGTGCCACCCAACGTGCTCTAGAAGGTGTAAGTCAACTACCCTGGCCAGCAAGATCTCCGGATCTGTCCCCCATTGAGCATGTTTGGGACTGGATGAAGCGTCGTCTCACGCGGTCTGCACGTCCAGCACGAACGCTGGTCCAACTGAGGCGCCAGGTGGAAATGGCATGGCAAGCCGTTCCACAGGACTACATCCAGCATCTCTACGATCGTCTCCATGGGAGAATAGCAGCCTGCATTGCTGCGAAAGGTGGATATACACTGTACTAGTGCCGACATTGTGTATGCTCTGTTGCCTGTGTCTATGTGCCTGTGGTTCTGTCAGTGTGATCATGTGATGTATCTGACCCCAGGAATGTGTCAATAAAGTTTCCCCTTCCTGGGACAATGAATTCACGGTGTTCTTATTTCAATTTCCAGGAGTGTATTATACATACAAGAGCCTTACATGGGTAATGCTGTAATACCTTACTTCCCAGTCCCACTACAGTGTTCCACAGACTGCAAGCCACAATTCCACTTCGAATGATCACAATGTCATCTCATTTGATCTGGGAATTCCACATCCTGCCTGGAATGCCTAAATTTCCATGGAAACTGCTTTTGACCTCACACATGCCAATCGGATTCTCCTAACTTATGTAATAATCATTTCCACTGCACTCTCACATAGAACAACATCATAATTGCAATCAAGCATGTGATCTCTTCAAGAAACTCTGCAGCATCACCAGTGGATTTAACCTTCATACGTGGATGGTAGACAATGAGAATGGCAACCCTATCAGAGACAAGGAAGACCTCAGTACTGTGAAAAGTTGTTTTCTGGAATTAACAAAATGACCAATGATCAAGCAGTTAAACAACTTACAATGGGGTCTAAAATCTTACACAGGAAAATAGAGAACACAATTCAACATCTTAAAAATTGTAAATCCTCTCATCTGGACGATATATATGGGGAAACGATCAAAGAAATGGGGCAGGAAGTGTTGTTGTGCTGAATTCACTGTGTAAATAGATATGGGAAAATGGAAAGTGGCCGGAAGACTGGTCAAAGTCTCTCTTCATCCCTGTGCATAAGAAAGGGCCAATCAGGAACTGCTGTAAAAATAGAAGTATTGCTCTCATACCTCACACACGCAAAATTTTGCTCTACATCTTGAACAAGTTTTTGAACCCGCACATTCAGCCTCATATCCCAAAATGAGCAGGTTTTGTTGATGAAAAAGGATCTTGTGAACTGATCCTCAAAATACAAGTAATTGAGAAATTGCAAGAGTTCTATTTCTTGTGTTCATCTGCTTCCTTGACTATACAAAAGCATTTGACTATGTTGTCTGGGAAAAGTTGCGGCAGGTGCTTGCAGAGTTCAATGTCCCACCACATTTGATAGCACTGATAAGAACTCTTCACAGCTGTGAAGACAAATACTGACATGTCTGATTTCTTCAGCATATCAAAAATGTAAGACAGGGTTGTGCCCTACTTCTCCCCTTCTCACTCCCCTACCACACCACAACAAAAATAAAAAACAGAAATAAAATAAAAAATGTACAATAACCATACCAAACTTGTCAGGAAAGCTCTTGATGGTTGGACTAATGTCATCTCAAGTAGTGTAAGAACTATTAACAACTTCTGATTTGCAGATAACACCATGCTCTTGGTCAGAAGTGAAGATGAACTTTCTGTCCTAGTAAAGGACATTAGCCTGTCTTATTGATTAGACATCAATCTTGGCAAATCCAAACTCATGATAAATGATTGACGAGGTCATTTCCAACTCACAGGTTGATTAAACGGATTGGAAGCCATGCACATTCTTTTGTGTATCTTGGGTCAACCATTTGAGACCAAGATGTTGTGAAGATGAGATAAGTAGATGGATCATGCTTGGTGAGCGTCTGAAGATCACTATGATCTGGCAAAAAAGACTGATAACAAACTGTATAAAAATCTGGCTTCTTGAAACACTCTTGTTTTCCATCTTCTTTTACTGTTGAGGAACATAGAACCTTAAAGACAGAGACAAGCAGTGTATTGACATATTTGAGCTTCGGTGCTGCACATAAAATGGAATGAAAGATGAACTAATTTTTTCATTACTGAGCAACTCAGCATCTCCAGGCGCCTTTCTTCTCATATCAACCAAAAAATTCCCCAGTTCTTTGCCATTCTATGAGAAAAGGTGGAGAAAATAATAATGGAAGGAAAGATCAAGGCACAAGACTGAAGGGGTAGCAGGTGCATAAATCAAATTGAGAAGTCTCCAGTCTACCTCTTAACAAGGCTCTAGGTGAAGCTGGTAACCATCCAGGTTGGAGACCTTAGCTTCATGTGGTCATGATGCTCAGAATGAGTCCAGCAACTTGTGATGATGATAATGGAGGCAGTGTTGACTATAGAGTTCATTGTCTAAGGGAAGTGTTGCCAACTGGCACAAAGTAGATAAGACAGTGTAGTAGTACAGGTGTATTTGTGTGTATAAATGTATGTGTAATAATTAGATCTGAAGAAAAACACTGACTAAAATATTAATGACATGTTCAGTCTTGTTTACATGCCTATGAAACATTCAAAGCCTCAGCTGTATGGTGATCTGCTACCTTTATTCCTACCAGTATCTCAATAAGAGATCTGCATTACAGATGTATAATTTGTCAATATTACACCCATTTCCTCATTGTCCATGTTCATCCATGGTCTTAGTAAATATATACTCTTATACTTTCCATAAATGATCTTGAATAATCCATAGATAACCTTAGATAACCTAAGAAGGACACAAAAATGCCCCATGATAAGTAACATGAAATTTACATGTAGGTAATATAAAAATATTGGCACAAATATATACATGTAATACATCCTACCTGTTTATAATAGTCATCCAGGTAACTGTTATTTAGCAGGAAGCTTTCCCAATTATATGGTGCAAGGCTTATGTTTCTTAGCTGTTCAAAGACTTCTGTTTTGGATTCTTGATCAAGCCATGTTGCTTTCTCAAATTCATCATTTAAAGTATCTTTGAGGAGTGTGAATGTTGCTCTGGCACGATTCTCCATTCTTCTAAGGTCTTCAGCACTAAAGCTTCGAAGGTATGCTGAAGAGGCAGCTTGTGACATCAGGTTGTATGCAACATCTTGACAGTATGCTTCACGATCACATAAACTGTGCGGTTCCACAAGATCTTCAACAAGTCTCTGTGCTGCATAGGCCAAAAGAGCATTACTCAGGTCTTTAGCAAATGGATGCTCACTGTAACAAACATCAGTGTCAGTGAGTAAAACTTTTGTAAATATTGATAAGAGACAACATCTGCCTATGAAAGTCAGTATTCATGAAACATGAAAGCACTTCTTTGGATAAATGACAATAGGTTAGGTTTTCGGGTCCTGTGACAAACTTTTACATTGAATGATAGATGTAACTCTCCAGATATGATTAAATTGTATTTATTATTCATAACATATTTTGAGATGTCATGCTACAAGGTTCATGATGAATACATGTTTGTTTTTCTGCTAATTTCTACTTTAATAGCGTATACACATTTTGTAAACTGTTGTCCAATCACTGAAGACTTGCACTTGGCAAATTGTTTTAACTTACAACCTTTCATGAGTGATCCAATAGCAAACAGAGCTATACTTAGGAGGTACATAAACAAAAGAACAAAATTATGTGTACAATTCTGAAATTTTATTAAGTAGTAAAAATATAAACATCTGTAGATGAATGAAATAAGGGAGTGGAATCATTTCAAGCAGTGACCTTTACATGACAGTAATGGACAAACATAGAGATAAAAAGAACCATTTTTACAGCACAGAAGTAACTTATGAACAATGAAATATCTGAAATATTCACTTTGTACATGTAATGGTTATTTTACAATGTTTTCATAATCAATGTATCAAAATATGTATCATGTGGCAAATACTGAAAATACTGTGAACTAATGAAGCATGAAAGTAAAGAGAACAGTCCATGAAATATACTTTGCTGCTATGCAAAAAGTGAGTCTGATGACAGAATTAAACTGAAGCATATATTCATTGACAACTTACTTCAAAACATCTATCTGGCAGCACACCCATATGCTTTGGTGAGAGGGGTGATGCATTGTGGCAACACACTGAAACTAACATGGAGTCAGCCTAACTCTGACTGAGCCATTCCTCAAACTCATCGAGACTGGTCAAACCTGGGTCCAAAGCAAGCACATCTTGCTCTATGGCAATTCAGATGAACTCTCTAAGACAGAGGCCAGGTGACCTTGAAGATATATTTAGTGTACATGGTGCTGCAGATGAAGAAAGAGATGTTTATGACTGAACAGTCGGTTCTTGTTCATTTGATAGCATGAAGGAAACAGTGCAATGTCAGAGTGTTCACATCAAAAAGCCAAAAGTTCAACAGTTCAATGTGTAAGGAATGTGAAAAGCATATTATCAGAGGCATCTTATGTATTAGTTCCAGTTTCTGGCTACATGAAAAGTGTGTGAGAGTGACGCTGAAATTCATGGATGACAACTAACCTTGGACATGATGTGACTCTTTTAAGCATAGAAGCAACAGAATAACAAACTCCAGTAAACTTAAAAGACTTTATTATTAAATAACTGCAGAGCAACATAGGAAAAATGAAAAATGAAATATTAGGACTAAATAAAATTAATCCGAATCTAGTAACCAAATCAGAGTTGTGTGTTTGCAAAAAGCAAGAACCAAAGACATGTGTTCATGTAGATTAATTGTAGGCTGTGTTTCCCATGAAGATATGCCAAATGAAGTACCTGGGAAATTAGTATCAAACTACAAGTGGCAGACAGTGAAGTGCAACAAGAAGAAGAAGAACAGGGTTGCTTATAAAGAGCCAAAGCCGTGTGATGAAACATATTACCCCAAAAAAAAACTAATAATAGTCAATTCTATTAGAGTCATCACACCTGGACCATATAATCTGCTTTTATGAATATTGTGTGACCACTGGTATAGATCTGTTAAGTGTTACATAGTTTAGGTTAGCATCTCACTTTTGTAAAGCAGAAAAGGAGAAAGGAGGAGTTGCCACATTCATCAGGAATTGTCATAAATTTAAGAACACAGACATTCATAAATTTTGCCTAGAGTAGCACATGGAAGTGAGTGCAACAGAAGTTAAATTTCATAATAAATCTTTCAAAATAGAAAGTGCATATTGAGCACCTGCAGGTAACATTAATCTGTTCGAAAAGATTCTTATAGCTCTACTGGCCTGTTTAACAACCAAAAACAATGAAATAGTGGTTGCTGGTGATGATACATGGATTTTCCTAAAAACTCTCCCAGTAAGAATTTATTACAGTATCATTAAACTTAATTCCTACCATAAACATCCCAACTAGGGTAGCTAATTGCTCACAAATAGTTATTGATAATATATTTATAGAAAGGTCTATATTACAAAACCAATAGTCAATGGTCTCTCAGACCATGACATGTAGTTCCTTTGGTAAATGTTCATACTGACAGGGATGTAAAATCTACTAAGAATGAATTCAAGAGAGTTGTCAGTAAACCAGAAATTGATTATTTGGGGACACTCCTCAAAAACATGAACTGGAGTGATGTATACAGTGCTCATGATATGAACACTTTTATTATAATGTACTTGCATTATTCAAATACTGTTTTCACTGAAAGTTACCCAGATTAGACAAAAATCTATGAAGAAAGCATGGATAACTACAGAAATATATGTACCTTGTGAAACCAAAAGGAAACTCTATCTGTCAATCAGAAACAGTGTTAGCACATTACAAGACAACCTGCAAAGTGTTAGAAACAGCAATACAAACACCCAAGCAAATGCATTATGAGAAAAAGATAATCACATCGGATAACAAAATAAAGACAATATGGGATATAGAGAAGGAGTGGACTGGTATAACTAGCCATGAAGAGGGGCAAATAGCATTAACAGTTAATGACACATTGGTAACAGATGTGTGCAGTGCCGCTAAACTTTTTAACTCTTACTGAAAAAATGGGGTTGTCCGGATTAGTTAATTCTCCTATGCAGTAGCTCAAATCAGATGTTACACACAACTTCACTAAATATGCATATGACCCTCACTACCCCAGCAGATGTTAGGTCCACAATAAAATCTTTAAATTGAAAAAAAATCTAGTGGTCATAATAAAATACAAACAAAGTCCATTTAAAAGTGTGCTTTTGAATTTATTAATGGCTGCCTGTGTAACCAATCATTTATCAGTGGAATGTCTCCTGAATGATTGAAACAGTCTGATATTAAGTCTTTGTTTAAGAAAGGAGATAAATAAATACCACCAAATATCAATGTTGTCAGTGGAATACTATGCTTAGTTTCATTTCATAATGTCAAAGAGGATTTTTTTGGAATAATTCATTGAGCCAAGCTAAAGTTTTCAAGGTCAAAAAAATTGTAATAAGACTTATTTGTGATGTGAATTCAAGAACATCCTGCAGAGGGCTGTTTAGGGAACTAGGGATATTAATACTGCTTCCCAGTATATTTATTTCTAGATGGAATTTGTTATTAAAAATATATTTCTTCTTCAAATAAACAGTTCAGTCCATGGAATCAAAACTAGAAATAACAATAATCTTCATAAAGATTTAGACACTTACTTTGGTCCCAAAAGGTGTCCATTATTGAGGAACACACATTTTCAATAATTTGCAAGCAACCACAAAAAGCTTAACTACCAATAAAATTTAGTTTAAGAGGAGCCTAAAGGATTTACTGGTGGCCAATTCCTACATGACTGATGAATTTCTTAGTAGAAGCAACTGTTGTGTGAGTGTGTTTGTTACTAATCATATCAAATAATGCAAGTAATAATACAACTGAACTTTTGTACAAATCCAGTGCAGTAACGTGATCATTGTAAATAAATGATTTAAAAATGATTTTTCTATTTAGTGTTTATTACCTCACAAATGAAAATACAAGGTGTGATAAAAAATAACAGGAATTTTTGTTTTCCTAAAGAATCTTTATTTTATCAACATCAATTTTTTCCCCTTCAAACCAATCCCCCTCAGATATAAAACACTTGTTCCAGCACTTTTTCCAATCTTGGAAGCACTTCTGGAACTCACTTTTAGTTTCGATGTACAGCTCCTTCAGTGATTCAGTTTTTATCTCATCAATGGTGCCAAAATGACATCTTGGGAACAGATAGAAGTTACAGGGGGCTATGTTCAGCAAATACAGTGGCTAAGACAGCATAATGATTTTGTTTTTTGCCAAAAAATCATGAACAAGGATTGATGTGTAAATGGGAGTATTATTATGATGAAATTTCCACAAGTTGTTTTTCCACAATTTTTGTCACTTTCTTCAGATTGCTTCACACAAAAGGCACACAACTTCCAGGTAGCAGTACTTATTGACCGTATGACAATTAGGGAGGAACTCATGATGCACTGGGAAAACAGTGAGAAGAACCTCCACATTTGATCAATGTTGTTGAATTTTATTTGGTATTGCCTCTTTAGGCAGTTTCCATTTGGACGATTGGTCCTCGGTTTTGATGTCATACCCACATACCCATATTTCAACATCTGCTATAACCTTTTTTAGAAGTTCTGTATCATTGTCGACTTCATTCAGCAATTCCTGGGCAATGTGTACATGATGTCAGTTTTGGTCAAAACTCAATAATTTCAGAACAACCTTTTCTGCTACAGATTTCATGCCCAAAACATCTGAAAAAATTGCTTCACGTGAGCCAAATGATATGCTGACATCGTGAGCAACCTCTTTGATGGTGATTCAGAACCATTTTCTTTACTTCTTCCACACTGTCATCAGTAAATGATATTTTAGGGTATCCAGGGCAGATGTCATCTATAACATCTTTTTGATCCCTCTCTGAAATGTTTATATCACTCATAAACTTTTGTCTTACTCATATTAGACTCACCGAAGACCACAGTCAACTTTATAGATGCGATGCTGCACTTTACTCCATTTTTTCAAGGAAAAATGTAATGCAAATTCTTAGACCCATATTTTTTGAAAGTAAAAATTCCCTTAGCACTCACAAACACATATAACCTTTACAACTGTCAACAGTAAACTATATATTCAAAACAGCTGAAAATGCAAACATGCACCAGGAACATGTGTACCGACAAGTTTAAAAAAATTGAAAAGCTAATGTGTTAAGCCCACAAAATTAAAAAATTCCTATTATTTTTTTAAATCCAATTCATATGTGTAATTTTTTTAACTCATTCCACATCCATAACAATAATTACAACTGGCATCTGTAAAAGATACATTAGCATATTTGACTCTTATTGTATGTATTTATTGTGTGTTTTTGTTTTTCTGACATTTTCTGCATCCTGGAAGATCTCATCACTATGAATCAATTGGTACAAAAAGTACCTCTAATCATGGATAATTTAATAAAGAGGCTCAATTCAGCATGTTATGTCCTTAGAAGCATCTCTTGCAGTGTTTACGCAAACACAAGAGTTTTGGCTAATTTAGCATGTTTTTGCTCCTTGTTATCTAATGTAATTATCTTTATTCAGCAGTTCTGACCAATAAGAGTATTATGTAAAACATAACTGTACATATGGAAAAACAATTTTTAAGGATTTGGGAATTCTTAGACACACTTTGCATTACAGTTAGTGAAAGTCTTCATTGCTGCAATAAAAATCAGTTCAGCTTGACTGTGATGCAAAGAGCACAAGACATGTACATAATTTCTATGTAGACTTTGTATCCTTTACTGAGTTTCAGAGTGAAGTAATGTAGTATGGTGTAGAGGTATTCATCAAATTTCCATCTAAAATAAAGCAAGAATTTGTGAATCCCAACAAGTTCAAAAGCAAATTAAAGACATAATTCACTAGCTAATCTTTCTGCAAATTATGTGATTAGCTCAATTCAACAACTGAAAAGTTCTGTTAGCTACATGGCATGTAGTAGTGTTTGTTGTAATGCTACATGACAAGTAAAGTATCACAAAGAGGACGCAGATGCTTACAGATGTAGATAATTATTTTCTTTGAAAAATACCTGAGTAATGAAGTAAACAAAAAGTTAACAATAGCAGATAATCAGCATCAGTTTAATGTAACTGAGGAGGCAGCAATTTATTTTATTTTCCAAACTTATAGCATTTCTTTTTTAAATTTACTTGACTAAATTTGCCTGGCATAAGCAGCAATAGCATTAAATGGTATAGCAATAGTTCCTTTTTAGTTAAGTATACAGATTAAGTTTTTATGATTTGCTTATCTCTTGTTAATGATAACCTACCTTTACTCACTCCACATCCCTGAAAGATATCATCCTTGATGAAATTTACAGAATATGAAAAAATAATTAATGAATTAATGTCTTTATATCAGACTTTCTTCAAATTTTTGTGTATTTCCTAGATTTATCAGTATGACTAGATCAGCATTAGTCATAATTGCTTGTCAGCATATTTTACCAAAGTAGTCTGCTGTCCTTGATTCTGGTTATTTCACATGTCTGTTGTTTGACCTCCATCATGTGCTTTATATTATGTGTTTTGCAAATCAATTAAAAAAAGAGAAGAAGGAACAAAAAAGAAACTAAAGAAACTATTTTAACTACATGTGTCATATCTGTCCCCTTTGTCACTCTCTTTCTGTTTCTCCATTCTTATTCTAGCACTGAAGTCTCCTAGTTCCAGTTTTCCTTCCCTTTTTTTCACATGATTCTTACTGCCATAAGCTTATCTAAGTATTTTTTGTAGATGTTAATATCGAAATTGTCCGAAGATGCATGTATTCCAGATTTGATGATTTCATGACTGTGTTCCATTAATAAAATAATATTATATTTTATTCTAATGTTTTTAAGAATAACAATAACATCATTACCACTAGTATCACTAAAAATAATAATATTAATAAATAAGAACAAAACAATATGTGATGAGTATATCATTATCAGCCATCAAAATATGAAAATTTGGAGTAAATTCCCAAAAGTGTGACATATGGATAGAATTTATAATCTGTGTATATGTGTGTGTGTGTGTGTGTGTGTGTGTGTGTGTGTGTGTGTGTGTGTGTGCGTGTGTGTGTGTGTGTGTAAGAGAGAGAGAGAAAGAGAGAGAGAACAATAAATTACTACAATTTTTTATACGAAATGTAATTTCCAAGTTAAAGTATTATGCTTACCTCTCTGCTCTATCTGCCAAATCCTGAAAAATATAATCAAAATACTCGGTGGAATAAATTTGAACCAATTGCTCGCCAATTGATTCATGGTAGTCATCCACAAGATTCATGAACAGTTTTTTCCAGTCAATCTGTAATGCATATTACTGGTGAGAAATAAACACATGATGGAATAGGTAAGAACATACATGAAACACTTAATTCAATACCGTACCATTAAGCATTCACATGAAAATTCTACATACTGTATTTTATACATATCAGAAAATTCCTCTGACTGATGAGACTTTCTAGAGGATCAATTTCACTACCAGTATCACATAATTTATACATTTCTTATCTGTGAAAATGTTCAATGAATGTAAAATATTTGTAATATGGGTACAGAAAATATACTCAACAAAATGTGGCACATGGAAGCACTTAATATTAGGTACTTTCAGACCAAATGCTCCTTCTTTCAAAACTGGAAAGTTTATGCCTTCTCGTGTGTTCATGTCAACTGTTCATTGGTGCACAAGTTTTTCACTATCTGCGTTATAAATGTTTTCAGTCTGCCAATCACTTTCATAAATATGCCCTTGTGACTTTTAACTGTCCTGGTGTTGCCCCTTTTTGGTCATTTATTTCACTGAAACAATTGCACTTTTTTTGGCTTTTTGTCCCAGCTGGTTCACTTCTATCATCTATATTGCCTCTACAGTATCAATCAGACAATCCAATTATTAAAGTTTCAGTATTACAAAGAAACAGAAATGGTTGCCAATAATTACCTTCATGAGGTGCAATTTCTAACATCGCTGATAAAAAGCACTTACAGAACAAGATACCAATAATCAATTTTCAAATTATATGTTAATTTTTAGTGTGAACATCACGAATTTACTTCAACTTTGAAGATAGATCTAAGTATGCTTATTGGTCAAACTCTGTCTTGTACTAACTTTACCACTACTGTCAGTTCATATAAAGTTTCTCAAATATTCTAACTGTCCCTTCAGATTCAGAAACTATTCTACCTCAGGTAGTGTTGCACACTATCTTCTCTGATCATGCATTGCTGCATTCTTCATGAAATTCATGCAACTTTACTAACTTCCCTTACCAGATTCAGAATTCATGCAATTATTTGCTGCTGATCTTCCCACCCTTCATTTTCGCATTCAACAAAAAATTGATTCAATTTTTCCCATTTATTTACAGTCATGACCTTAGAGTTTTAACAGTTCTGGTCACTAGCTCTCTTCTCCTATTCCAATGAATCCCATCAGTGATTCTATTGTTGATGGTGATGATATTTGGTTTGTGGGGCACTCAACTGCATGTTATCAGCACCCATACAAATTTCCAATCTTTTCACAGACAGCCACACCACTTTTCCCAAATGATGATGAGGACAACACAAATACTCATTCCCTGGGTGGAGAAAATCCCCAACCCACCCAGGAATCAAACTCAGGACCCTATGATCCAGAGGCAACAACACTAGCCACTTGAACATAAGCCGTGGATGTGATTCTATTATTCTATGATTGAAGATCGTGGCTTGTATAGGAACAAAAGAAAGAAAGAAAACAGGATGTGCATAAACTGTAGTGATGAAACTGAAAAGTTAAGTGATCATATAAATAGTCTTAACAAAACACTAATTTCCTAATGAGTGATATGAAAAATCTTACATCTGAAAAGTATGAACCATCAGCACTATGAAAATCATGTACACTTTCATTTATAGCAAAACTTGTTCAAATATGAACATGAAGTAACTGCAGATTGTAAAGCTTGAACTGTTTTCACCACAAGCATCACATACACTACCATGTAATAACCAAACTCATCCAAATAACTGAACAACAATTACTACTGAAACAAGTGATAGTGATAAATGTGAAAGTGTGATGGCAACAAATACTGTAAAGAATGCAGTGGCAGAACAAATGAAACAACAGTGAAAACCAGTGACAACAGAACCAAGATTCCACTGGATAGAACACAGTGTTCTTCTCTTAACCCTCTTAATACTAATGTATTTTCAACAGCATGTATTAGTGAGTTGAGGGGGAGATACTTTACGTCCACCACATTTTTTTAATTGTTATTGATTTACATTGACAACAGATGTTTTAAAGAGGTAATGATGTGGATGATGGACCCAAAACTTGAAAATACCTTTTAGAACCCCCTTAGAAATGTTGACAACTTTCAGTAATGCATACTACCAGAGGGGGTGAGGGAAGGGGCATTCTGTGAGCAGAACAAAAATTTAAAAACACACAAATTTCATTAATTATTTTTAACTTTTACCAACAACATAATTTTTAAAGAGATGCTGATGCATAAATAGCGTCTTGAACCACAAAATACTGAATATAACATTCATTGTGAGAGGGGAAAGAAGAGGAGTGAAAGTGGTGAGGCTTAAGGAAAGGAACAGAGTTTGGAGAGGTCTACCAAAACCCTGGATCAGGGCAGAGTTACCATATGGAATGAGAAGGAAAGACTGATTGTTGGGGCTGCACTGGATGACATTTTAAAACCTGAGAGCTTAAACATGGAAGATATGATAATATGCAAAACAGAGATTACTGCCAAAGTATCGTGCATGAGTTAATAAGAGCAGAAAGCTACATGCACTGTATGTGATAGATCCCTATTCCGAATCCCAAGCCACTTCCCTGAATGTTGGTCTCATCCTTATCAAAGGTCAGCTAACACTTCTGTTCACATTAAACCTGCTAATACAGAACAGTAATTACATTTTGACAGTTGCTATCCTTTCCATGTCAAACATTCCTTCCCATAAGCCTTGTCAGTCAACACAAACATATTTGCTCAGATGCAGACTCTTTAAAGTAACACATCACCATTCTCATCTCAGCCTTAGGATGTATACTAGCAACACACAATATCCTGTTGTAGAGCGTGTTCTACAATATGACAATTATGACTGCGGTGCTTGTTTCACCACACATGTTATCTGTGTTCTTCCCCCAGACAACAGTTTCTCACAACTCTGCAGGTGGAAACTGGAGCTACAACATGTCTGTGGTTCTCATCTCTCATCTGGCCTTAATTTATATTAATTTCTTTGATCTCAGCATTTCTTCACAGCAATTATTCCTTTATTCACTTCCTTTTAGTCTTCCATTCAAATCTCACACAGGGCTGCCCCCAACAATTAGTCTTCCCTTCTCATCCTGTTCGGTAAGCCTCCCCTGGCCCAAGGTTCTGCATGAATTTTCTGAACTCTACCAATTTTCCTAAACCTCCCTAGTTCTTTTCCTTCACCCCTCTTTCTTTCACTTCAACCCCTCTACCAGAAGAAAGAGCCACTGGCTCCAAAAGCTTGCAAACTTTAATACCTGCCACCACTTGATGAGTAGATTTTTTATCTATCCAATTATATTATGTTTTCAGAAATTGATTATTTTCATTGATATATGAGTATTAGCCCAAGTGGCAATTATTCCTTCTTATGGAACTCCCTTGTCAGTCATTGTTATCATCTATCTTGTTCAAACTGTTGTCTGTTTTCTACCTTATGTGCTAGTCCACTCATTTGTTTATCTGCACTATATAATCAACCAACATCTTACCCCTACATAATTTCTAGCACTGCTTTCCATGCATGTAGATAGGTCCATTGTAATGTACAATTTTGCATATAACAATTTGTTTACATTTTCATTGCCATAGGGTCTGCAGCTGCTATGAGTTGTTTGAAAGATTTCATGATGCCTTCAGCTCCCATTCTCTTTATTTTATGTACGATTGTACAGTTTTGGCCTTAGACAATTTTTGAGTATTTTATGGATGATTTTTTAGTAGTAAAGTATGCCACGTATGTACTGCTCCTATGACTCCATGTTATGCTCATAAAATAAATCTGAGATGTTTTACACTATTTTAGGAGTAGATTTATTTTGAGCAGCTGTTTCAAAACAAAAATAACACTTTCAGCCCTAAACCTGCATTTAATTATTCTTTATTGATGAAGGACCTACTTTCCTTCACACGTAATGTCAACTGGATACATTATATTACAACCATTCCAACAGCAACCAAAATATTGAACCCTCCCTTGAGCAGTTCTGACTAAAATCCCAACTTGATCCACCACCACTACCTCAAAATCATCCCTTACAAGTCTTCAAGGAATTCCTCACATCCAACATTGCTTCACAGCCCTTTCTCAGGTTCCTACAACATGACCCTAACCTATCCTCTGTAGAACTCCAGGCCCTTCATTCCCTAAAAGCTGATGACTCTATCATTATCCTCTCAGCAGACAATGAATCTACCTCTGTGGCACCTGAGCAATGGGGGTATCCTCTTAAGATCCACAAACACAATCACCCTGGCCATCTCATAGTTGCTGGCTTCAAAGCACCCATTGAACATATATCTGCCTTAGTTGATCAAAACATGTAATCCATAGTATAAAGACTTCCCTCCTATGTTAAAAATGCCACATTGATGCCATCTCCCTCTATACCAACATCCCACATGTACATGGTCTGTCTGCTGCTGAATATCTCCTCAGTCAGTGCCCATCTGATTCCAGACCTATGACATCCTTCCTGCTCACCTTAATCAACTTTATACTTACCAGTAACTACAGTACCTTTTGAAGGGCAGATATACAGACAGATCAGGGGCACAGCCATGGGGACCAAGATGGCTCCTTCCTATGCCACACTTTTCATGGGTTGCTTAGATGGGGTTTTTCTGGGATCCATAAGCCTTCAGCCCTGGTCTGGTTTAGATACATTGATGACATCTTTGCCATATGGACTCATGGTGCTGCTGACATGTTAAAATTCTTGGAATCTCTACATACATTTTCCACAGTTAAAGTTCACTTGGCCCTGTTCCATATCACGAGCAACTTTCCTTGACATTGGTCTTATACTCATTGAAGTTCAGCTACACACCTACTAACAAACAACTATGAAAACTGTTCAGGATTTGTGAAGGATTTTCTCCATGGAATGATTGCCAAAATCAGTAGTCACAGAAAATGGCACACAATTTTCATCTCACAAGTTCAAATACTTTTGTGAAAGAAATGGCATTTCTCATTTCAACACCACACAATTTCAGTCTGAACCCAATGGACATGATGAATGATTTGTGCATAAGTTAAGTCTCAGATGAGATATCTCATTCAGCAGAATAGCAAGAGAAATGTTTTATTAGTATTTATTTCTTAGTATAGAGCCACTACACGTCCAGCTGGAAAATTAAATGGGAGACCACATCATAATTAGTCAATTTAAAAGTGACTCATGCATCCACAGACTGAAACCTTTCTTTTTTTTAAATTAATGATCAGGTACTCATTATAAGGTAAAAATGTCAAAACAAATCATGGCTACCAGGCAAAGACATACAGCAGCTCAGAGGTGCCATGCCTAAAGTTATAACTCCTAATGTTGCCACATTGCACCACAGATATAAAATGAGGCTGCAATGCACTTGTACACATATAAGTAGTACACCTAGGTTGTTCTCTTTTTCAGGCTCACAAGATGACTTCGCTGTATCCAACCACCTTGAGGACCAACTGATGTAGCTGGCAGCCACTCCTAGCTTTGCCACTGGCTATGTGAACAAACTACAGCGAACTGACAACACTCATATGTGGATCTTGTGTCTCCTGAAAAATGCGTGGAAACTGACATGTCATTCACTAGACTGACCATCCACTCACTAGACATTGGTCATTCATGAATGGTCGTCATAACTGCCGTCTGCATCACGTCTGCTGTGCAGTGAGCTATGTTAATTTAAGTATTAACTGTATTTTTCTTACTTGTCACTTTTTGCTTTTTGCTTTTAGGAAGCTTTAATTGTCGAGTGCTAGTAATAGTGTTTCATAGATGTCGTGTTTGTATTGAATACAGTCAGAGAGAGTACCTTTAGTCAGCCATAGTGCCAGTAGTGCTAGTGTTTGTTTTGAATACAGTCCAGAGACAGGTAGTGCTATTTTCATTGTTTTCTACAAGAAGTGTCTAGTAACCACAGTTTAGTCAACTACCAGCCGCCTTTAGTGAATTAGCAGTCTAGTTAAAAGGTGATTAACTCTCTACAGTAAATTAATTTCTTAGGATGGATAGGATGTGTGACTGCTGTGTACGGACGCAGGAGGAGCTGGCCACTGTTCGCGAATGGCTGAACGTGTTGATGGCCGTAGTCAGCCATCTTCAGGCTACTGCCTCATAGTGTAACGGCAGTGGGGAGTCTGGTGCATCGCAAGGTACACCCCAGGTGTTACATGCTTCATCCACTGTCCCTGCTGTCGAGACATCTTCGCAGGTACCAGCCATGGTTGGGCTGGTCGTGTGGCATCGCCCGCTCTGCCTGTGAGTGGACTTGTGGCTGCTCCTTCAGCAAGGTCCGAGCAGGCACATGGGGGGAGGGGTTTATTAGTGACTGGGAGCTCCAACGTTAGGCGGGTGATGGAGCCCCTTAGGGAAATAGTGGAAAGGTTGGGGAAGAAGGCCAGTGTTCACTCTGACTGCTTGCCGGGGGTCTCATCCGAGATGTGGAGGAGGCCCTGCCGGCGGCAATAGAGAGCACTGGGTGCACCCGACTGCAGATTGTTGCTCATGTCAGCACCAATGACTCCTGCCGTCTGGGTTCAGAGGTCATCCTCAGTTCATACAGGCAGTTGGCAGAGTTGGTGAAGGCAGAAAGCCTCATTCGCGGGGTGGAATCTGAGCTAACTATTTGTAGTATCGTTCCCAGAACCGATCGTGGTCCTCTGGTTTGGAGACGAGTGGAAGGCTTAAACCAGAGGCTCAGATGATTCTGCGGAGATCTGGGATGCAAATTTCTCGACCTCCATTATCGGGTGGAGAAATTTTGGGTCCCCCTGAATAGGTCAGGCATGCACTACATGCAGAAAGTGGCTACAAGGGTAGCAGAGTACATGTGGAGTGCACATGTGGGTTTTTTAGGTTAGATAATTTTTTAGGTTAGATAATTCCCTCCTGAGACGTGGCAAGGTAGGAGTAGGCAAAATGCAACAGGGAATAACAACATTAATGAGCTAATAGTAAACTGCAGGAGCGTCTATAGAAAGGTCCCAGAACTGCTCTCATTAATAAACGGTCACAATGCCCACATAGTACTAGGGACAGAAAGTTGGCTGAAACCAGATGTAAACAGTAATGAAATTCTAAACTCAGTTTGGAATTTATACCGCAGAGACAGGCTGGACAGTGAAGGGGGAGGCATGTTTATAGCGATAAGAAGTGCAATAGTATCAAAGGAAATTGACAGAGATCCTAAATGTGAAATAATTTGGGTGAAGGTCACGGTTAAAGCAGGCTCAGACATGGTAATTGGATGTCTCTATGGGCCACCTGGCTCAACAGCTGTTGTGGCTGAGCACCTGAAGGATAATTTGGAAAATATTTCAAGTAGATTTACTGACCATGTTATAGTTATGGGTGGAGATTTTAATTTAGACTGGGAGACTCAAACGTCATAACAGGTGGCAGGGACAAAGAATCCAGTGAAATTTTTTTAAGTGCTTTATCTGAAAACTACCTTGAGCAGTTAAACAGAGAACTGACTCATGGCGATAACATATTAGACCTTCTGGTGACAAACAGACCCGAACTATTTGAAACAGTTATTGCAGAACAGGGAATCAGCGATCATAAAGTGGTTACTGCATGGATGATTTCAGACATAAATAGAAATATTAAAAAAGGTAGGAAGAATTTTCTGTTTAGCAAAAGCGACAAAAAGCAGATTTCAGAGTACCTGACAGCTCAACACAAAAGTTTTGTCTCAAGTACAAATAGTGTTGAGGATCAGTGGACAAAGTTCAAAACCATCGTACAATATGCTTTAGATGAGTATATGCCAAGCAAGATCATAAGAGATGGAAAAGACCCACCATGGTACAACAACTGAGTTAGGAAACTGCTGTGGAAGCGAAGGGAACTTCACAGCAAACATAAACATAGCCAAAGCCTTGCAGACAAACAAAAATTACGCGAAGCAAAATGTTGTGTGAGGAGGGCTATGCGAGAGGTGTTCAATGAATTCGAAAGTAAAGTTCTATGTACTGACTTGGTAGAAAATCCTAAGAAATTTTGGTCTTATGTCAAAGCAGTAGGTGGATCAAAACTGAATTTCCAGACACTCTGTGACCAAAATGGTACTGAAACAGAGGATGACAGACTAAAGGCCAAAATACTAAATGTCTTTTTCCAAAGCTGTTTCACAGAGGAAGACTGCACTGTTGTTCCTTCTCTAGATTGTCGCACAGATGACAAAATGAAATATATTGAAATAGATGACAGAGGGATAGAGAAACAATTAAAATTGCTCAAAAGAGGAAAGGCCGCTGGACCTGATGGGATACCAGTTCGATTTTACCCAGAGTACGTGAAGGAACTTGCCCCCCTTCTTGCAGCAGTGTACTGTAGGTCTCTAGAAGATTGTAGTGTTCCAAAGGATTGGAAAAGGGCACAGGTCATCCCCGTTTTCAAGAAGGGACGTTGAACAGATGTGCAGAACTATAGACCTATATCTCTAACGTCTATCAGTTGTAGAATTTTGGAACATGTATTATGTTCGAGTATAATGACTTTTCTGGAGACTAGAAATCTACTCTGTAGGAATCAGCATGGGTTTCGAAAAAGACGATCGTGTGAAACCCAGCTCGTGCTATTCGTCCACGAGTCTCAGAGGGCCATAGACACGGGTTCCCAGGTAGATGCCATGTTTCTTGACTTTCGCAAGGCGTTCGATACAGTTCCCCACAGTCATTTAATGAACAAAGTAAGAGCATATGGACTATCAGACCAATTGTGTGATTGGATTGAAGAGTTCCTAGATAACAGAATGCAGCATGTCATTCTCAATGGAGTGAAGTATTCTGAAGTAAGAGTGATTTCAGGTATGCTGCAGGGGAGTGTCGTAGGACCGTTGCTATTCACAATATACATAAATGACCTTGTGGATGACATCGGAAGTTCACTGGGGCTTTTTGCGGATGATGCTGTGGTATATCGAGAGGTTGTAACAATGGAAAATTGTACTGAAATGCAGGAGGATCTGCAGCAAATTGACGCATGGTGGAGGTAATGGCAATTGAATCTCAATGTGCTGTGAATACATAGAAGGAAAGATCCCTTATCATTTAGCTACAATATAGCAAGTCAGCAACTGGAAGCAGTTAATTCCATAAATTATCTGGGAGTATGCATTAGGAGTGATTTAAAATGGAATGATCATATAAAGTTGATCACTGGTAAAGCAGATGCCAGACTGATATTCATTGGAAGAATCCTAAGGAAATGCAATCCAAAAACAAAGGAAGTAGGTTACAGTACACTTGTTCACCCACTGCTTGAATACTGCTCACCAGTGTGGGATCCGTACCAGATAGGGTTGATAGAAGAGATAGAGAAGATCCAATGGAGAGCAGCGCACTTTGTTACAGGAACATTTAGCAATTGTGAAAGCGTTATGGAGATGATAGATAAACTCCAGTGGAAGTCTCTGCAGGAGAGATGCTCAGTAGCTCGGTACGAGCTTTTGTTGAAGTTTCGAGAACATACCTGAACCGAGGAGTCAAGCAGTATATTGCTCCCTCCTATGTATATCTCACAAAGAGACCATGAGGATAAAATCAGAGAGATTAGAGCCCACATAGAGGCATAGCGACAATCCTTCTTTCCACGAACAATACGAGACTGGAATAGAAGGGAGAACCGATAGAGGTACTCAAGGTACCCTCCGCCACACACCATCAGGTGGCTTGTGGAGTATGGATGTAGATGTAGCTGTAAATGAATAGATCCAAAAGAATGAATCACTAATGTGAATTAATGAATTTAATAACAACTCGCAAGGAACAGTCATTGACCATTCACTTCAGTCACTGTTGGCGAGTTCCCAAGAATGGTCATTTGTCATTCACTATGGCCATGGTCAGTTTCATTCCCAGTAACTGTCATTCATAGTTCACATTGGCTGGTCTCATTTCTTTTTGTGTAGCCACTCATTCCAATTGAACTTTTTCTTATAATTATATACTTTCATAAAAATTAAGTTGTATGTAATACACATTTTTCAGGCAACAAAATAAGAAATTGTTTGTCTCTTTGTCATTTTGATCAACTATAGAACACATACTTATCACAAGGTAAGTTACTTTTTGTTTGACCAAGTAAAACAGGCAGCCTCCTTTTTTATCTTTAATGATTTTTTATATGTTGTGTTAGAAAGTTTACATAAACCTTGCTTGTGATTTTCACATTTCTCCCAAAAATAAAACGCTTTTATTTTTGAAGTTTGGTTGCTTCTTTGTGGTGCCCCAGTACAGTTACTTTCCACAAAAAATGAGTGGTGCCTGATGCCAGGTCAGATGGAAAAGGGTAATCAATGTCTCTCCATTTAAAAAAATCACAGAATGGCATAAAATTCTATTTACTTTTTATCTCAAAAATATTGTTCAGAAATAGCATTTCAATGAAATACATTTTTACTTTCAATTTTATTATTAATGGCATATTGCTGTATTAACTTTACAAATACAACCTATAGACTTACATTTATTAAGCATGTGAGGGAAATAAGATGAGCAAATCACATTTTACTTTAAGCATAGTTACTCTTCAATGAAGTCTCTTTTTCCTGATCTGGAACCTTGTGGGAAAACTCATATACTGAGATACTTGTATGGTTAACTGGTTAACTTCTGTTCCTTGTTTTTCTATAATTTATTGATTATAATGTTCCATGCCCCCACCCCCAGAACCATGGGCCTTGCCGTTGGTGGGGAGGATTGCGAGCCTCAATGATACAGATAACCGTACCGTAGGTGCAACCACAATGGAGGGGTATCAGTTGAGAGGCCAGACAAACATGTGGTTCCTGAAGTGGGGCAGCAGCCTTTTCAGTAGTTGCAGGGGCAGCACTCTGGATGATTGACTGATTGGACCTTGTAACACTAACCAAAACGGCCTTGCTGTGCTGGTACCGTGAATGGCTGAAAGCAAGGGGAAGCTACAGCCATACTTTTCCCGAGGGCATGCAGCTTTACTGTATGGTTAAATGATGATGGCATCCTCTTGGGTAAAATATTCCGAAGGTAAAATAGTCCCCCATTTGGATCTCCGGGCAGGCACTAATCAGGAGGAAATTGTAATCAGGAGAACGACAACAGGCAGGTAAGTTAAAAAATTTCAAAATTTAATAAAATTTAAAACTGCTACCACAGCAATATAAGATTATATGCTGACTAGCTCCACAAATGATGAAGAGATTGATAAAATGTATGATGAGATAAAAGAAATTATTCAGATAGTGAAGTGAGACTAAAATTTAATAGTAATGGGTGACTGGAATTCGATAGTAGGAAAAGGAAGAGAAGGAATGGTACTTGAATTACATAACCATTATGGCATCTCATCTGAACCTCTCAATACCAGTAATATTCTACTGTGTTTCTGTTAACTACTAAACATATTTCTGAGACAACATTCAGATTTGATTTCATTTGTGATACATTGATATGTTTATATTGCAATGATATTATTCTTATGTGTATTCTTTCTTTTGTCATTATGATTTTTGACGTACTTGTAACTCTGATTTTTGGGCGCGTAAGCGATAATTAGTTAGTTGTTGAGTTGTTAGAGAGTCGGACCTTGAGAAAGTCAAGTGTTGGACGTCATGTTGGAAAGATGCATAACGTAGTCCACTTATAAAATGTGAACTTTAACAGTGACTGTGAGAGAGATGTTTTCAAGTATGTTTTGTATTGTGAAGTGATGTTTTGTGTGATACGTGATATTGCAATGAAATCAGTTAAAAGGAAGTGTAACTTAAATTCGGAGTGCTGATTATTTTTTTACATGACTATTGTGCTAACTTTGAAAGGTTTAATCTCCAAGAATGGTTTGAGAAGCGCATCTACAAAACTTTTGAATATAGCAGAATAAAACCTGGGCCTCTTTGCATCCGAGCTTGGAATCATAACCACCTAGATTTTCAACGATTGAGCCATGATTTTATGACGAGACAAGTGTGGGAAACACGAAAAGATGAGTGCCTAGTTTTTTTTCATTATTACATGAAATGACTTTATTAACTGTGCTCTAATGACACCTGCCACATAATATGACTGATGTTGCCTGAAAATGCAGAATTTAGCAGCGTGAGCAACACCACAATTGTTATTAAATACTGACCTTTGTTGTGGTAGGGTTGTTAGAACATGGGTGCTCATGTCAGGATAGGCAGCACCAAATATTCAAAAATTAACTGTAGATGTGTTTCAGGAAAAGTACACAGTGAATCTGTTGTGAAAAATATCGACAAAAACCCGACAATCAAAAGGAGACAACCACAGGACGAAAAATGGACGCAAAAAACAATGGGACGACAAAGGATTTACAATAAACACTATGACTGGATTCCGATGGAGAAGACTTCAGCTATAAGTTAAGTAAAAATTCTAACGAATTTTGTAATTTGGTATTGTCATTTATAGTGGTTCATTTTCTGTTAACAGTTAATAATAGATAAAATTAATGAAGGGGAAAAAATAGTAGGGGGGGACCCAAAAATTGATAGATTAGAATTAATTATGCAGCTTCTGAGTAAGCAGAATGAAAACATAAATAATTTAAAATCTGAAATTGATGAAAGGTTAGGGGAGAATTTGAATAAGCAATTAAATGCAATAAAAACTGAGTTAACTGAGGTCAAAAATACACTGGAAGGTAACTTAAAGGTGATAGAATCGAGGGTAGACAATGTGGAGAAAAAAGTAATTGTTTTTGAAAATGAATTCATTGCTGAAAATAGTAACAGAGCCAGGGAAATTCAGGAATTTCAAAATGAAAATGAATCACTAGATGAAAAATTTAATGACTTGAAAGTAAACAGTGTTAATGCAGTCAGTAGTGTTGAGAAAAAGGTAGACAGTTTAGAATCAAATCTTACCAATAAATTAGACACATCAAAAACTAAAATAAATCAAGTTGAAGAATATGTTATTAAAAAGAATTTGTACAGTCATGGACCAGCATGGTCGAACCTGTTAGTGAAAAGTTTTCCTTGTGATAATTTGCACCCAGTTGATTTTTTGCACCATTGCAAGGACAATTTTGTTCCAGGAATGTCTGATAATTCAAAAATTAAATTTATCAAAAAATTTCTTGAAGGGGAGGCCCTATCCTGGGCAAACCAAAATTTTGATCAGTAGGAAACCTTTGCAAATTTTGAGAAAAGCTTCTTAAACAAATTTTGGTCAGAATCTGAACATGGGAGGATTAAATCTGAATTTTTAAATGGACCTATTTTCAGAGGGAGAGTGGGCACCATGAAACCATTTTGTAAAGATCCATTGAGAAAATTAATACATTTAGAGAAACTTTTTGTTGAAATGACACAAATAGATGCGCTGAAAAGAAGGCTACCTGAAAAATTGCAGTGGGATTTAGTTCATGGGCCTGATGATTCTGTGGAAGAATTTTTAAAATATGTGGATAAATTGGATAGGGCATTAGAAAGAGGGAATATGCAAAATTTTAACAATGGTGAACATCAACAGGGGTTGGTGGTATTCAAACGGGTATAGAGAGAGAAGAGAATACAGAGACAATAGATATCAACAACACAGGGGAAACAATAGGTATCATAATGGTAATGACAGAGACAGGGATAGAAATTTTGGAAATAGAAACAGATGATGGGATGACAGAAACAGGGGGGAACAAAATTGGAGATCAAACAGAGAAAACAGGCAGGAAAACTCCGGACCGCCTCAATGAGGGTCCGCAGTTTTGGGGCGAGAAAATTTAATCACAATAGGACCTACAATAACAGCTGGGAATTTACAGACAGAGGACGAAGGAGAAATGTAACTTATTATTATAATAAAACCAGTGAAAGACAAAACAAATACACACTACAAATAACAGACACTCATGTTCAACAACAAATTAATACTTAAAATTTTGATCAGAAATTTTGGGATACAATAAGAGAAAATAATCATGTTGAAAACAATGAGGTAACTACTTCTGAGAAGAAGCCAGATGAGGATATTGCAATTGTGCCAGAATTTTATAATTGGGTAGAGAATAATAGTCTATGTAATTCTGAAGTATCTGACAAACATTACAGCTTTGATTTGAATAAGTTATTTAATTAAAATGAAAAGTTATGTGAAGAGAGAGAGATGGAACTTAATGTGACTGTGGATAGGATGCATGATGAGGAAAGTTTTGATTTTGATGAAAATATGGAAGCTAATGATGTTGTTGAGAGTTATACGGAGGTAAGTAGTGGTGATATTAATGCTGTAGGTGAGTATCAGGTATTCTTCGAGATTATTTCAAGTGAAGTAGTGAAGCTATGTGATAATGAAGTTGATAATTGTGAGCATCATAATGAGGTAAGTGTGGTTAGTAATGAGGAAGAGGACACTCATGCATCTGAAGAACAGGTAAAGTTAAGTCAGTGTAATCAATTTAATGTAGCAGAGGACTGTAATGTTGTGCCAGTTAATAGTATAAAGTATTTAAACCCACATACAAGTTTTGAAGGAAAAGGTGAAAAATTTTTAAAAATATTATGGAACAGTTGCAATTACAAAACAGATATGGAAGAGTTTTGAAACTATTTAGTTAAAATTTGTGGAAGGTTATATCCTCACTGTTGGCAAAGAGTAAAATGTAATGAATATCTGTTGTATGCTCAACCTGTTGTATCCATAGGTGATGATAATGAAAGTGTCAATGTGTGTGTGAAGCTGTTAAAAAGTGATCAGGAAAATGAGGGTAATTTTAGAGAAATTGAAAATGACCTGTTACATGAACCATTAAAAGAAAAAGAAGAAGAATGTGAATTAGGGTGTCCATACATTGAGTCCTATTTCAGCTATTTCAGAAAAATTCAGAAATAAAATTAAAGACAGTGTTGATTTTGTTGAGGCCCCTGTGATGGGAGTAAAGATAAGAGGAGCTACAGGCAAACACAGTAAAGTCATCAAAAGTCAAGTATTTTTGTCATTTGAAATAGAAGATGTAAAATTTGAGCAGGGTTGTCTTGTTATACCAAGTTTAGAAGAGAACATATTGTTTGGCATGGACTGGGTGTTACAGGTAAGTGCTGCATTTAGCTGGAGTGAGATGAAGTTAATTGTGTGTGAACCCAAAAGCAATACTATTGTGTGTACACAACTGTTTATTATGCACTGTGGAGAAGGTTGCAATCATGTCAGGAAAATCATAGACTATGAAGAGAACTTGTACTGTTATGATAACAAGCCTGAGCTAAATTTTTCTGGTCAAAATTATGAAAACCTAGTTAAAAGCAAAGTAGAGGAAGCAATTAATTTGGACAGTGATCAAAAGAGACAGTTGGAAAATTTATTGTGGGAATTTCAAGATGTTTTCAATGAAAAATCTGGAAGAGTCAGGAATTATCAGTGCACTTTACACCTTAAAAATCATGAACCTTTCTTCCTCAAGCCTTATAGTATTCCTTTTGCAAAAAAGAAATGAAGTAGAGAGTGAGATACAAAAAATGGAAGCATGGGATATAATTGAAAGAAGTAACAGTGATTATAATAATCCTTTGGTGGTGGTTTCCAAATGTGGAGGTGGTGTTAGACTTGTACATGACTCTAGGCACCTTAACAAATTTTTGAAAAGAGAAAATGATCATCCAGAAAACATACATGAACTGCTACATAAATTTGAATGTGTGAAATTCATGAGCAGCTTAGACTTGACTTCAGGCTTTCACCAAATTTCTTTAGAAATAAATTCTAGAAAATACACTGCATTTGTGTATGGGGGAAAAAGTTATCATTACTGTGTTGTACCATTTGGACTAACTGTTTCTGTTGCTGATTTTATTAGAGCATTAGATCTTGTTTTGGGGGATGAACTACTGTCTAAACTTACAGTATATATAGATGATATTTTGATTTCTGGAAAAACATGGGAAGAACATTTTGAATTGCTAACACAGGTGTGTACAAGATTAAGGGAAGGGGGTATGACCTTAAAGTTAGAAAATGAAAATGTGGAGTAAGTGAATTGAAATTTTTGGGACACATTATTTCGGAAAAGGGAATTGAACCTGACAGAGAAAAAATTGAAGCTATAGAGAATTTTCCTGTTCCTGAAAATAAAAAACAATTAAAATCTTTTTTTGGTCTTGCTGGATTTTACAGAAAGTATGTCAGTACTCAAGCTATGAACGCTTCTTGTTTATGTGATCTATTAAAGAAAAATACTGTCTGGGATTGATCCTCTTGTTGTCAAAAAGCATTTGATGAGATAAAGAAACAACTTTCACAGAGCAGAATTCTGTATAGGCCTGACATGTCTTTACCCTTCTGTTTGATGACTGACAGCAGTGATACAGGATTAGGAGCACACTTATTTCAGGAAAAAGTCGTAAGAGATCATATTGAACACCATTCCATTGGATTTGCTAGTAAAGTATTACAAAAGTATGAAAATACTTACACTGTGATTGAAACAGAACTTTTGGCTATACATTGGGCTTTCAACAAATTTAAAAATTATCTTCTTGGACACAAAGTAATTGTTTACTCTGACCACATAGCACTAAGTTACTTCCAGGAGTGTAGGCTTTATCATTGTAGAATCACCATATGGGCATTATTTTTACAACAATTTGATTATGAAATTAAATATATTAAGGGGAAGGAAAATGTTATTGCTGATGCACTTTCTAGGTCACCTATTGGGCTATATTTTGATAATGAAACAGGCATTGATGATAAAAATTTCAAAATTATGTATTTGAAGGGGATAAAAGAGGAAGGAGAAATTTTAAAAATTTGTAATGACATTAGGAGACACCAAAATCATGATGAAAATTGGAAATTGGTAAAAAGTTATTTGGGAGTTAAGCAAAAGGTAGATGATTATTATAAGGTACACAAAGGGATTCTGTTCAGAAGATTAAGACCTGATTTGGATGACTGGAAATTATGTTGGCCTGAGCAGCACATAGACACATTAATTAAGTATATACATGAGAGCTTTGGACATTGTGGTTCTGTCAAATGCATACAAAAGATTCAGGAAAACATCTATTTTTATGATATTGCCAGAAGAGTGAAGAAAAAATTAGCAGAATGTGACCGATGCCAAAGAGTAAAGGTAAGTAATCAAACATGCAGAGGGATGATGCAAAATATTTTGCCCAGCAAAAATTTAGAGCTGACAGCCTGCGACATTTACGGACCCCTCCCCAAGTCAAAAGGAGGTTACAGTTTTATCTTTGTAATTGTTGACATATTCTCAAAATTCTCAAATTGTATCCATCAAGGAAAGCCACAAATAAACAGATTACATCTAAATTAACCAGTGATTATTTCAATAAGGTAGGTACTCCACAAGTAATCTTGTCAGACAATGACTTACAATTTACATCAAAAGTATGGAAAGATTTTGTTGAAAATGCAAACATAAAACATATTTTGATTTCAGTTTATCGCCCATCCAGTAATCCAGCAGCGAGGTACATGAAAGAGATAGGGAGGTTGTGCAAAACATATTGTAGTAAGAACCATGTAAATTGGATTGAATATGTAAATGATTTCGAAGACATAATGAACAGTTTGCAACATACATCCACTGGCTTTTCACCATTCGAAATTATGTTTAACAAAAGACCCACTAGCTTTATTACTGAACACAAAGACTTTCCAGTTTGTCAAATTTTGTCTCCTCAGGAGAGAGAACAAATTGTAAAAGACACCATGAAAAAACAAGCAGATTACAGAAAGAGAAGACATGATGTAAAAGGCAGGTTTTCACACTTTAATATTGGTGATTTGGTTTTGGTTAAAATGAAAGAAAAATCTAAACTTACGACTTCAGAATTAAAGAAATTTTTTGACATTTATATAGGACAATTTGAGGTGAAAGAAAATCCTCACCCAAATGCTTACAGATTGATCTATCCAAAGTCGAGGAAATTATTTGGTTTCAGGAATGTATCTGAATTGAAACCTTGTAAGTCTGATACCTAGAATGAAATTTGCGAATCTCAATAACCTGGGATACAAGGAAAATTTTTCACATTTTATATTGTTTATGAAGTTTGTTTCCTATCATGTGATATGGAAACTATATATGGTACTAAAATATTTTGATGGTTGCTTCTGCATTTTATTTTCTTTGTGTGGTAGGACATGTGCTATTGTAGTTGTAGTTTACTCATGTTAGTTATTAGACATTTTGGTGAACATTTTGACATTCATATTTTGTGCTTACTGCATTTTCTTCATGTGCTGATGTCATTTATGCTGAAAACATTTTGTTGCTGTTATTATATTTTCTGAGCCTACATGTTGCAAAAGACTGAAATTGGAATATTATGAACAGGCTATGCCTGCTTATTTGCCCACTTGACAGTTAGCATGTGTGAAATTGAGAACTTTCCACACAGTGGAATTAAATCATTCTTTTGTGTATTACTGGTGAACCATTCTGTCTGCCTATGGAGGCAACACACAGATACTAACAATTGTCATTTTTCTTAATTTTGTCTTTTTATATAACATGTTTAGGTGGTGGTGGTGGTTAGTGTTTAACGTCCCATTGACAACGAGGTCATAACATGTTTAGGATTAGTGTGATACCTTTTGATATTTTGCATATTATGTTGATGAAATTAAGAGGATGCTTGTTGTAAAATCCAACCTCTACTTTTGTCATTTTGATAATATATCTTCTTCTGTCAGTGTAGCCCTGAGCACTTTTCTTCCTTTGTACATGTCAAATTGTAGGTTTTTTTATGCTAAAGTTAGATTGGATCTGTATTGGGGGAATGAATATTGGGATAGACAATATATATCAGTGATGGGTTTCTTAAGCTACTGTAGGGGGATTATCACAGTCGTCCATTCTGCCATGTCTGCATTGTATTTTATATTGGTCGGCGGCTGTTGATATTCCACTCTCAGTTATATTTTTTGAGCCCTCCCCTCTTATTTCTTAACCTACTGCCTGTCACTGATTCTATTCTATTTTTCTTCTTCTGCTGATGAGAGGGGGCTAGGCTGAACTCTTCAGTAGTACCTATTTCTATCTTTCTTTTCCATCCTCGTATCACTCCTCCCTTGTTGCAGTGTCTATAATTGTGCCATGTCCTCATGCTCTTCAATACAGATCAACAAGCAATTGTTTTCTTAAATGCTGTCTGGTAATACTTTTCTTTGTCACAAATTTCCATGTTAATGTAGTAAACTGTATCTGGTCAAATAACTTTGAAATTAATTTCCAAATTTATTTATACACTATCATACTGTATTACAGCAGAGTAAAAATTCCAATTATTTTCACATCAGAATGTTGAAGGGCTATGGATGAAAAAAGCTTGCTAATGACATGTCATAAACAAGATTTTTTAAAAAAAAAGTAATGTTAGAAAATGAGAAATTTAATGTGTGTTGTAATATATAGAATTTTATTGAATATGAATAATTTTTAGACTATTATAATCTTTCATATTGTTTTTTTCATGTCATTCTACTAGTGTTTGATCATTCTTGGTGACACAATATAACACTGAATATTTGTGTAGGAACTTAAACTGAAATGAAGAGTAAAGCCTATGTAATAATTTCAGATAAAGAACCCACCAGCTAAAAGGAACTATGTAAAGGGAGTACCTATGGACCTGTTATTACAGGAAAAACTTAACTAGGAGAACAGGAACTACAGTGGTGAAATGGACAGTGAGTTATATATATAAATGATGGACTGAAAATAACAATTGGACCCTTGTTTGAAAAAATTTTAATACTTTTATTACTATATTGCCAGGAGACACATTCAGTGGTCATGTACATAGTTGTAACTAAGATTCAAAAATTTTATGAGTTTTTCTTTGCATACAATATGTTACAGATTAACAGATTACATTTTGATATTTATGTGTACTGTTTTAAAGAGAGTGAAGGGAGGCCTGTTGTAAAATTTAGTAATTTTTGCAAGTTTGAAAAGATATGGCTAAAGTAACTTTTAATCTATTACATTTCATTTCTTTAATATTATACCATGAGGATCAAGAAACTCTATGTACTGTTTCAAAGATACTATTATTCTGTATAATGATTACTGTAACTTACTACCTTATTATCTTGTTGTTTGGGACACCCAATCCCATGCAGCTTGTGCATGGAATTGTGTGCGGGGGGTGTTGTAATGGTACTTGAATTACGTAACCATTACATGACCTCATCTGAACCTCTCAATACCAATAATATTCTACTGTGTTTCTGTTAACTACTAAACATATTTCTGAGACAACATTCAGATCTGATTTCATTTGTGATACATTGATATGTTTATATTGCAATGATATTATTCTTATGTGTATTCTTTCTTTTGTCATTATGATTTTTGACGTACTTGTAACTCTGATTTTTGGGCGCATAAGCGATAATTAGTTAGTTGTTGAGTTGTTAGAGAGTCGGACCTTGAGAAAGTCAAGTGTTGGACGTCATGTTGGAAAGATGCATAACGTAGTCCACTTATAAAATGTGAACTTTAACAGTGACTGTGAGAGAGATGTTTCCAAGTATGTTTTGTATTGTGAAGTGATGTTTTGTGTGATACGTGATATTGCAATGAAAGCAGTTAAAAGGAAGTGTAACTTAAATTCGGAGTGCTGATTATTTTTTTACATGACTATTGTGCTAACTTTGAAAGGTTTAATCTCCAAGAATGGTTTGAGAAGCGCATCTACAAAACTTTTGAATATAGCAGAATAAAACCTGGGCCTCTTTGCATCCGAGCTTGGAATCATAACCACCTAGATTTTCAATGATTGAGCCATGATTTTATGACGAGACAAGTGTGGGAAACACGAAAAGATGAGTGCCTAGTTTTTTTTCATTATTAATTGAAATGACTTTATTAACTGTGCTCTAATGACACCTGCCACATAATATGACTGATGTTGCCCAAAAATGCAGTATTTAGCAGCATGAGCAACACCACAATCATTATTAAATACTGACCATTGTTGTGGTAGGGTTGTTAGAAAACATAGTAGGTGAATATCAAATGGGGGTGAGGAATGAAAGAGGAAGCCGCCTGGTAGAATTTTGCACAGAGCATAACTTAATCGTAGCTAACACTTGGTTCAAGAATCATAAAAGAAGGTTGTATACATGGAAGAAGCCTGGAGATACTGACAGGTTTCAAATAGATTATATAATGGTCAGACAGAGATTTAGGAACCAGGTTTTAAATTTTAATGCATTTCCATGGACAGATGTGGACTCTGACCACAATCTATTGGTTATGAACTGTAGATTAAAACTAAAGAAACTACAAAAAGGTGGGAATTTGAGAAGATGGGCCTTGGATAAACTGACAGAACCAGAGGTTGTACAGAGTTCAGGGAGAGCATAAGGGAACAATTCACAGGAATGGGGGAAAGAAATACAGTAGATGAACAATGGGTAGCTTAGAGAGATGAAATAGTGAAGGCAGCAGAGGATAAAGTAGGTAAAAAGATGAGGGATAGTAGAAATCCTTGGGTAACAGAAGAAAGGAGAAAATACAAAAATGCAGTAAATGAAGTAGGCAAAAATGAATACAAACGTCTCAAAAATGAGATTGACAGGAAGTGCAAAATAGCTAAGCAGGGATGGATAGAGGACAAATGTAAGGATGTAGAGGCGTATATCACTAGGGGTAAAATAGATACTGCCTACAGGAAAATTAAAGAGACCTTTGGACAAAAGAGAAGAACCACTTGCATGAATATCAAGAGCTCATATGGAAACCCAGTTCTAAGCAAAGAAGGGAAAGCTGAAAGGTGCAAGGAGCATATAGAGGGTCTATACAAGGGCAATGTTCTTGAGGACAATATTATGGAAATGGAAGAGGATGTAGTTGAAATGGGAGATATGATACTGCTTGAAGAGTTTGACAGAGCACTGAAAGACCTAAGTCGAAACAAGGCCCCGGGAGTAGACAGCATTCCATTAGATCTACTGATAGCCTTGGGGGAGCCAGCCCTGACAAAACTCTGCCATCTAGTGAGAAAGATGTATGAGACAGGCAACATGCCCTCTGACTTCAAAAAGAATATAATAATTCCAATCCTGAAGAAAGCAGGGGTAGACAGATGTGAAAATTACCGAACTATCAGTTTAATAAGCCACGGCTGCAAAATACTAACACGAATTCTTTACAGATGATTGGAAAAACTGGAAGAAGCCAGTCTCAGGGACGATCAGTTTGGATTCCATAGAAATGTTGGAATATGTGAGGCAATACTGACCCTATGACTTATCTGAAAAAATAGATTAAGGAAAGGCAAACCTATGTATCTAGCATTTGTAGACGTAGAGAAAGCTTTTGACAATGTTGACTGGAATACTCTCTTTCTAATTCTAAAGGTGGCAGGGTAAAATACAGGGAGCAAAAGGCTATTTACAATTTGTACAGAAACCAGATGACAGTTATAAGAGTCGAGGGGCATGAAAGGGAAGCAGTGGTTGGGAAGGGAGTGAGACAGGGTTGTAGCCTATTCCTGATGTATATTGAGCAAGCAGTAAAGGAAACAAAAGAAAAATTTGGAGTAGGAATTAAAATCCATGGAGAAGAAATTAAAACTTTGAGGTTCACCGATGACATTGTAATTCTGTCAGAGACAGCAAAGGACCTGGAAGAGCAGCTGAACGAAATGGACAGTGTCTTGAAAGGAGGATATAAGAAGAACATCAACAAAAGCAAAACGAGGATAATGGAATGTAGTAGAATTAAGTTGGGTGATGCTGAGGGAATTAGATTAAGAAATGAGACACTTAAAGTAGTAAAGGAGTTTTGCTATTTGGGGAGCAAAGTAACTCGCGATGGTCGAGTAGAGAGGACATAAAATGTAGACTGGCAATGGCAAGGAAAGTGTTTCTGACGAAGAGAAATTTGTTAACATCGAGTATAGATTTAAGTGTCAGGAAGTCACTTCTGAAAGTATATTTAATGGAGTGTAGCTATTTATGGAAGTTGAATATGGACAATAAATAGTTTAGACAGAAAGAGAATAGAAGCTTTTGGAATGTGGTGCTACAGAAGAATGCTGAAGGTTAGATGGGTAGATCACGTAACTAATGAGGAGGTATTGAATAGAATTGGAGAGAGGAGAACTTTGTGGCGCAACTTGACTAGAAGAAGGGATCAGTTGGTAGGACATATTCTGAGGCATCAAGGGATCACCAATTTAGTATTGGAGGGCAGCGCAGAGGGTAAAAATCGTAGAAGAAGACCAAGAGTTGAATACACTAAACAGATTCAGAAGGAGAGCTTTGATGACATCTTTATTTTCATATCACTGTGAAGAATCAGTCTCAAGGAACTTGTCACTCAAATCAAATCTGCATATAGGTACTCTTATTTTGTTAGGAACAGACTGTTCAGTCCTACTTGCCACAAGTTTTGGTATTTGGTCAATTTCTACTTGAATTCTTATATATTTTTCTTTGTTGGTTCTGCTTAATTTTTGATTCAGAGGATTTGGGCAACTGAACAGTGGACAGAATCCATAACTGATTTTTAGGTTTTGCAACAACACACTCAGAGTATCACTATTGGCAACATCATACATGTACATAAGGCTTTCAATCGATTCTGCAACCTAGATAGGGTTGGCTCCTGAAGATCTACCTTCAACTTACATATTGGTAGAGAAAATACAAACAGAGCAAACTACAGTCTCCTTTTTATTGTCATAATTCAACTTAATCTTAGAACATAAACTTTTTTAATATATTAATGGGTTCCGCCATCCAACTTGTATGATAGATCCCCTTGGAGCACGAAAAGGTACTCCATGAGATGGTTCTTCAAGAAGACAGTTTGCAGTTAATTCAAAACCTATCAATATAATCCTCTCATATATTTTAAAATCTTGATCATGGCAGTAAAAGCAATGGTAAAGTGTTAGTCTTGGAAAGAACATAAGTATCAGCATCCAGTTGTATGACACAGATTTATTAGAACACTTGATATAAGTTTCAATAGTTATAAAATTATCTTCTTCAGAAGGAGATTGTAACGCTTAGAAATTACTCACTGATTCCAAAAGGTTCTAGTATAGCAGAAACGGCAAATGCAGTGATAAACTACTAGACTCCAACATGGGTAATATCTAGGTGTTACAATCTCCTCCTGAAGAAGATAATTTTATAATTATTGGAACCTAGGTCAAGGGTTCTAATAAACTTGTGTTATGCAACTAGTTGGCTAATTGTTTCATCCTTACCAAAAGCCTCTGATATATATGTATGTTATACCTGAGAGGTAAATACAAAGGATCTGTTTCCAAAATGTTTTCAATCAAAGTAAATGCACATCTAAAACTGGTTGTACTTTATACTATTGTGAAAGCAACTAATGATTTGACTAAAAGGCCATTCATCCTGAATTTCATAAACTTTATCCTCCCCTTTAACCTAGTAAGTTAAATGACTGAAATATATGTAGTGAACTTTTATTTTATTTTCAAACACATTTGTGTGTAAAATTTATATTCTAAGTACATTAACACATATTTAATGAATTTTTGAATTTTATGTTTGTTTCACTCTCATCTGTTAACAGCTGCCTCTGCTCACTTGGTTGTACTCTTGAAAAAATGTCTTGTTTCTTTCCACTTACAGAGTTCCAATGATTTCCCGCCATATTTATGTAGTTGGTCCCATGCTGAACAAAGCTTCAAACTTTAGTATGCAGTTTCTAAACTCCTGCATTAGAAATCATGAGTTTTCTAATGTATCTTCACTTACCACACAGATAGTATGCCACTTCGATGTGTAGTTAATTTACACATCTACACATTGTAAAAGAAAATTATTAATATTGGTCTGACATATGACAGTTTATTTCTCATTATTTCATCATAGTAATGCAGATGTACGTATATAGTCAATTAGTTTCTGTAAATGAACTGAAAACGAAGACACTGTGTTTGCTATGACTATGAGCTTCCATTGAAGCAAATGATGTCTGGAATTGTCTGCACTGGGTTGTAAATGTGATCACTGGCCCATCACATCAGCCAGCTAATGTGATTCTTTCTAAGAATGAAGTCAGCTATGGAAAACTGTCTACATAAAGAAATTGATGAATTTATCATGCAGAAGTAGTATTCCTGTATATTTAATATTTTTGTGGAAATTTGCCTTAAAATCTGTGTAGCATGAACAATAAAATAAAAAAGGATGGGCTTCACCTGCCAGAGACTGTGGTCATGTGTGCATGCATTGCATTTGTGTGAGTCTGCAAATCAGTATCTTCACTATATGGTGAGCAGCAACTGTCCTTTTCATAATTTGTTCCATTCCATCCTGGAATAGAAAAGCAACTGGAATCACTCAACAGAGGAAAGTCCACTGGACCTGACGGGATACCAATTCGATTCTACACAGAGTACGCGAAAGAACTTGCCCCCCTTCTAACAGCCGTGTACCGCAAGTCTCTAGAGGAACGGAAGGTTCCAAATGATTGGAAAAGAGCACAGGTAGTCCCAGTCTTCAAGAAGGGTCGTCGAGCAGATGCGCAAAACTATAGACCTATATCTCTGACGTCGATCTGTTGTAGAATTTTAGAACATGTTTTTTGCTCGAATATCATGTCGTTTTTGGAAACTCAGAATCTACTATGTAGGAATCAACATGGATTCCGGAAACAGCGATCGTGTGAGACCCAACTCGCTTTATTTGTTCATGAGACCCAGAAAATATTAGATACAGGCTCCCAGGTAGATGCTATTTTTCTTGACTTCCGGAAGGCGTTCGATACAGTTCCGCACTGTCGCCTGATAAACAAAGTAAGAGCCTACGGAATATCAGACCAGCTGTGTGGCTGGATTGAAGAGTTTTTAGCAAACAGAACGCAGCATGTTGTTATCAACGGAGAGACGTCTACAGACGTTAAAGTAACCTCTGGTGTGCCACAGGGGAGTGTTATGGGACCATTGCTTTTCACAATATATATAAATGACCTAGTAGATAGTGTCGGAAGTTCCATGCGGCTTTTCGCGGATGATGCTGTAGTATACAGAGAAGTTGCAGCATTAGAAAATTGTAGCGAAATGCAGGAAGATCTGCAGCGGATAGGCACTTGGTGCAGGGAGTGGCAACTGACCCTTAACATAGACAAATGTAATGTATTGCGAATACATAGAAAGAAGGATCCTTTATTGTATGATTATATGATAGCGGAACAAACACTGGTAGCAGTTACTTCTGTAAAATATCTGGGAGTATGCGTGCGGAACGATTTGAAGTGGAATGATCATATAAAATTAATTGTTGGTAAGGCGGGTACCAGGTTGAGATTCATTGGGAGAGTCCTTAGAAAATGTAGTCCATCAACAAAGGAGGTGGCTTACAAAACACTCGTTCAACCTATACTTGAGTATTGCTCATCAGTGTGGGATCCGTACCAGATCGGGTTGACGGAGGAGATAGAGAAGATTCAAAGAAGAGCGGCGCGTTTCGTCACAGGGTTATTTGGTAACCGTGATAGCGTTACGGAGATGTTTAACAAACTCAAGTGGCGGACTCTGCAAGAGAGGCGCTCTGCATCGCGGTGTAGCTTGCTCGCCAGGTTTCGAGAGGGTGCGTTTCTGGATGAGGTATCGAATATATTGCTTCCCCCTACTTATACCTCCAGAGGAGATCACGAATGTAAAATTAGAGAGATTAGAGCGCGCACAGAGGCTTTCAGACAGTCGTTCTTCCCGCGAACCATACGCGACTGGAACAGGAATGGGAGGTAATGACAGTGGCACGTAAAGTGCCCTCCGCCACACACCGTTGGGTGGCTTGCGGAGTATAAATGTAAATGTAAATGTAAATGTAAATGATTTTCCATTGTTTGAAGGAATGGTGAACAACTAAAAATGAATAGTTCCCAAAAAGGAACAATCACCAGTAAAGTGGTTCCCAAGGATGAATGAGTTTGCCCATATCTACCATTCACAAAGGAAAATGTCAGAGGAAGCAACATGTGTACACCCATGATCTTTGAACATCGACAAACATAGAAACGTGAAACTAATAAAGCAAACTTCATCTGCTTTCCCCTCCCCTGCACTCCAGGGTGATGCTGTACACACTGCCACACACAGTACACAGCCAAAACCACTAGCCACACATTCTCCAGAGTGGCATCACATAGTTCCAAAAAGTCACCACACAGATGGCATAAATAACAGGAACTTTATTATGCTTCTGCCAAAAGACATTAAAACAGTTCTATCTATCTGTAAACAGCCATCTAGCCACCACACACAGAGCGGATACAAGGAATTATTTCCTACATCTGTCAAATAGAGCATAGATGATGATTTTTCTACTGTCTGTGGATAAAACGTTCCACAAATCTTCACTCTGCCAGTTGCTGTCCAGTTCCAGTTACCTTACAGTTGCCGCTGCTATAGCCCAATAGCTGTCAATGAGCTGTTATCAGATAGTTCATGCTGAGTGACAAACTGTTTATCATAAACTGAGCCTGAAGTATAAACTGTCTTTCAGAAGTCCAGACTGAATTATTAGATTAATTTGTTATCTCTGTGACTAGGTTCAGAACTTTTATTACATTGCAATATGTGCTCGTCATAAATGAGTATTAGTTGTTATCTACAATGTTGCCAATGATATTTGTACTTTAGTTACGACAGCCCAGTGACACGATTAGCTGCAAAGATGAAAGTATGTCACTTCAGTACAGCAACTACTTTTCTGTGATAGGTGATTCCCTTCCAGCAACCTTTAACATTGGGTGCCAAACTGATTTACTGAATACAACAGACTGTATGTACACACAAAAAAAGAAAAAAAAATCATTGAAAGTAAAACAAAATCTATATCTTACTGTTTATGGCAACCACTGTTCATTACTTTAGTATAATTTATAAGAAATAATAGATTTTATTTTGATATTAATCTTTAATAGTGCATAAATTAATAATCAGACATAAAAGGAAAGGGATAAACAAGTGTGCTGTGTGGAGACAATAACAGCTCCTGTAATATTATCAGTCAGCCACAGAAGGCTTATTCTTTAATTCTTTTTAATTTATGCAAAGGATTGTACCAACCAAGCAGCAGAACTACTGACAGCAGGGGCAATTAAATTACACACCCCCTCCACAGTTTTTGATTGTTTATACCATTGTCATGCCCCTCACCAGACTTCAGTCAGCATAAACTGGGAACCTTTGTAAAAACCTATATTTCCTTTAGAATCTACTCACCAACTGTGGCAGTATGAACTACATTGTTGACTATGAGCAAGCTGTGAAGGCAGCAGCTGTATGAACTAGGTAAGTGCAGTGCTACCTCATAAACCATGTTATTGATAGATGTCTCCTTGGTAGTAGTTATCTATTTATGATGCTACTTGGATAAAATGACAATGTAGACATGCTACTGTGAGAAAAGTGTGTATTGTCAGTTCTGGGCTGATGGAAAGGCTTCATCTCATCCCCCCCCCCCCCATAACCCTATCTCCATCCCCACCCCCAACCCCCTCCTCTACCCACATCCCCATCCTATGTCAATGTCTTTGGTGGGGGCTTAACTCTCCACTACCTCAGCAACACCCTGCAATCAACTGAATTTATTTGGTTCTGTGATGTACATTACAACAACACCAGGACAAAGTACAATTACTTTCAGCAAAGGGTAAAATTAAAAATGGCAGATTGAAGTTTCTACATCAATGGTTTTATTTGGTTTAAAAACCATCATTTTTATGGCTCCTTGCAAGGAAAAATTCAGATAAATAAACAATACTGATTACCTGCCACCAAAATTGTGATATATTTACTGCTCACCTTAATCCATTTCATACTGCAGTGTCATCATTCATCATAATCATTATCACTGTCAGCAGCCATTTGATATCCACCAGCAGTCAAAGGCTTCCTCTAGATTCTGCCACATATTACAGGGTGTCCAGAAAAGGACTCCCTGATTTCAAAATTAAATATCTCAAAAACAAAGCTTGATAGAGGAATGCAGTAAACGGTATGTTTATTGTGAAAGCTGTAAGAAGTTTATACAGCAGTTTGAAATAATAGTTACAAAAGCTGCTAACAGATGGCGCTGTAATCACCATACGTAATGCCTAGTATAAATAGTGATACGAAGCCCAGAGGCACTTTCCCTGATGTGTTAAAAACATCAAAAGTTATTCCTGTATATAAAAAAGGGGATAAAGACAATGTAAATAACTACAGACCCATCACAATTTCCTCCTGCATCTCTAAAGTACTGGAAAAAGTTATGTATGAGAAACTTATGAAATTTATAAATAAAAACAGCATCCTATGTAGTGAACAACATGGATTCAGAAATAAGAGATCAACGACAACTGCTGTCTATGAGTGCATCAATTCCATCCTAAACCTGATGGACAAAAAACAGGAAACAATAGGAGTCTTTATTGACTTGTCAAAAGCTTTTGACATGGTGGACCATAAAATTCTGCTATCAAAGCTAGAAAGATATGGTATTCGAGGTCTGTCCAACAAGTGGATCAGTTCCTTCCTGACAAATCGTATGCAGGCAGTGTGCGTCAAGCACACAAATATTGAACTAAAAACTGTATCCAATCACTTATCCGACTATAAACAAATAAAATGTGGTGTACCCCAAGGATCCGTATTGGGACCCCTTCTGTTTCTTCTGTACATAAATGATCTAAGCTTAAATATTGATGCACACAAATCAATCATATTTGCAGATGACACCACAATTATACTAAAAGGAGACGACGATGAACAGTTACAGCAGACAGTAAACACGGTAACGAAACAACTTAGCAGCTGGGCACAGAATAATCAGCTTGTAATAAACAGTAAGAAAACCGTTGCTCTAAAATTCCACAATGTTCCTAACAAGGACATGTTTATCCCATCAGTCTCTATCAATGACGAACCAGTTGGTAACAGTACTGAAACCAAATTCTCAGGACTTTGGCTGCAGAGTAACATCAGATGGAATAAGCATATTGAATGTCTCAATGCAGAACTGAGCAAAACATGTTATCTTCTTTGTTCATTAAAATCATGCTGTAGTGAGAAAACAGTATTGAATGCATATCATGCGTACTTTCATTCTCGTCTTAGATATGGGGTCACCTTCTGGGGAAACTCTAAAATAGCTAATAGCACTTTTAAACTACAAAAAAGGGCCATTAGAATCTTGTTTGGGTGCAAGCCTAGAGACTCTTGTAAACCCCTGTTTAAGAAATCTGGTATTCCCCCATTACCGTGTGTATACATTATGGAAACCCTTTTGTTCTTTAAATTAAATGTAATAGGCAAGGACCAGAGGCTACAAAAAAACTGTGATATACATGAGCACTTTACCAGACAAAACAGGAACTTACATATGACTCAAATCAGCACAGCACTGTGCCAAAAAGGTACTTTTCACATGGGAGTTAAGCTTTATAACAAACTTCCTGAAAACATAAAAGCTATCACTGAGGTCAATACATTTGGAAAATCTCTAAAGTCATATTTACAGCATCACTGCTTTTATTCCATTGAAGAATATTTAAATTTATGAAATGTGTTATATAAATACTTGTGTGTAAAGTGTATTATTGTAAGCTTAAATATGTATGCCTGGAAATTACTTTCAGCCTGTATATTTATAACTTGACTTGTCCAATGTCTTATGCATAAGCTGCTATGTAGACAACAGGACCAATAAAATACAATCTACAATCTACAATCAGTTCCACTATTGAAACGTGAAAGGAGGTTAGCCTTACGAAGGAAGAGATTAAAACCATGTACTCCATTGAACAATGCGTTTTTCTGGTGCTAGAGTACCACAGGTTAGAAGAGAGTCCTACAGCAACAAGGCGAAGTTTTCAAGCCTGATTTAATGTTCCAAAAGGACCCGATGCGAAAACCATTTGTACACTCTTCGCAAAATTTCAATGAACAGGCAGCGTAACTGATGATCTAGTGTGGCATGTTGGCCGCAAGCAAACCACAGTTACGCCTGAAAATATCGCCACAGTTTCTGGAATTATTCAGCGAAATCCAATGTCATCCATCCGTAGAATTGCATCTGAGACTGGTTTGACGCGTTCCAGCATGCAGAAAATACTGAGAAAGAGCCTACACGTTTCCATTCAAAATTCAAACACACCAGGTCATACCCATACAAGCTGTGCAACAAAGGGTTGCCTTTGCTAATCAGATGCTCACAATGATTGATAGTGAAGGATTTGATGTTGGCTGCATCTGGTTTACAGATGAAGCACACTTCCACGTGAATGGATACGTGAATAAGCAGAACTGGTGATTTTGGGGTTCTGAAAAGCCATATTGGTGTGAAGCGAAACCCCTGTATTTTCCTAAAGTTACTGCGTGGGCTGCAGAATGCAACAGAGGCATTATTGGCCCTTTTTTCATTCAAGAAACGGTCACTGGTGCACGTTACGTTGCAATTTTGCAACAATTTGTCAACACACAGCAAGCGTTAGAGGATCGACCAGGTACTGAATGGTGTATGCAAGATGGAGCCCGACCACATGGGACCGAACAAGTGTTTCGCTTTCTTGAGGAATGCTTCGGGAATTGAGTCATTGCTTTGGAATATCCCAAATTTACTGGTGCAGGCATGGATTGGCCTCCATATTCGCTGGATTTGACTCCCTGTGACTTTTTTTTGTGGGGCACAGTGAAAGAAATGGTGTACCCGAAGCATCCCGCCATGCTGGACGAGTTTGAATCGGCGATCTCTGTGGCATGTGAATCCATTTTGGTTGAGACTCTACGAAATGTGATGGCGAATTTCATTCTTCATTTGTGCCACCTCTGTAGTGCCAATAGTGAACATTTTGAAAACATTGCGATGTGATTGTTTGCAAAGATTGTTTTCATATGATTATTTCACTTATGTATGCTGATATGAGCTGTACAGTGTACAGTGCCATCTGTTAGCAGCTTTTGTAACTATTATTTCAAACTGCTGTATAAACTTCTTACAGATATCACAATAAACATACCATTTACTGCATTCCTCTATCGATCTTTGTTTTCGAGATATTTAATTTTGAAATCAGGGAGCCCTTTTCTGGACACCCTGTATATGCATCCACATCATACCAATAAGTTTCCAACATCATCTATGCACACCCCACAATAGCATCTCAGCTCTTTCTTATCTCTTGAAATTCAGCAAAAGAACTTTTCTTTGTCTGTCTGTCATCTATTCATTTGGCACAGTCCTGCAAACCTCCATTTTATTTTCATTACTGCCATAATTACATCTATACCAGTCTATTTACTGATCCATTTGTTTGTATTTGTGTGTCTCCTGATAATTCCAAGCATGCATCACTCAATAGGTCCTTGAGGCCAATCTTACTTTTTTGAATGCATCTAAAACCCATGTCTCACTGCTAAATGTTAAAAATGGTAATGTCACTGACAGTAAACTTCATGTTTTAGTCTGATCTGTAGGCCAACTATTACACTCAGTCTGCTAACATCTTTCATTAGTTGCTGAAGTTTATACATACTTTAAGTCTATATACACTAGAAGCAATGACATTTAAAAAACAAAAGTGAGTCAGATATGTTCCACTAACATAATTCTCCTTCATTTCTGCAGTATAAGGTTCTGAAAACTTTGTCTATGGCCACTGTGATTTATTTTGGTAACATGGAATCTCCTTCTCTGTCTCCTTCTTCAGCTTTAAATTTACCATTATTATGATGAAGTATACTGTGAACTGTGGTATGAAATGTATATTATTAAGCATCTAATCATAGGTTCAATCAATGCCTTGTTTCTCAAGGGCTGTTAGAACAGTTTATTTTATATTTAAGGTTGATTATTTCATATTTGGAAGACAGACTTAAAAAGTGGCATTGCAATGGGAACCATGATGGCCCCCTCCTACACCAATCTTTTCATATGTTATTTAGAAAGTACTCTCCTGGAATCCTTATGTGTTTAGTCTGAAAAACATGAGGTTGTTAGTTTCATATGAGTTACAGCCCTCCACTTCAAGGAGTGCTGCTGATAAAACAGTGAAGTTACAAGCTATCGATGCAGACAGATGTGTTGTAGGTTAAGGTCCTACCTACATTGTGACTTTGTGTAAAGACTGCATAATTATTGTAGTGATAAATGCTACAAAGTACTTTCCAAATGGTGTATCATTTATTTCACAATATATGTGTGCTCAACTGTAGACAGTGTCAGTTGTGGAAGATGAATGGTAACTGCATGAACACTGTGTGTTTTTATGAACAGATGAGATAAAATGACAGACAAGCAAACTAACTACAGGCAGCTGATAGTGATGACATATTCTGAGATTAACATTGGCAGCAACGTAGTTAAGAAAAAAAATTGATACACTGCACCGTTTCTGAGATAATAAGCACTGAAGTTAGCCAATCAGGCCATTGCATGCACCAATTCAAGTGGCCCACAAGTGATGGTGTCACCAAACATATTCTTCATTTGGTATCCTAAAAGCAAACTAGAGAGTAATGCAAATATTGGACATGGGATGAAGTTGAGGATCAAACCTGAGCCAAAGGCTCAGCAGTCTCATATGCTGTCATCTATGCCATGAGAACAACTGACACTAATTGCTCCTGGCAGGCCATCTGATCATTCTTGCACTATGGTCTGCCTGGCTAACTTCAGTGCTAATTAACTCAGAAACAATGCAATATATCAGATTTTTTCTTAACACCTGTTTTTCAACACAACCTACGCCCTATCCTCTCAATATCCTTACAAGCTTTTCAGACTCTTTCTGACCCTCCTGTATAATGAAACACTGTCAATGAAAAAGATATGTAACAATGAAAAATTAAAACAACAAGAAAAAATTTAGAAGTGAAGGAGGGCATATTTGTTTCAAGAGGTATTTCAATTTGGTGCTTTTTAGTAGCAAAGTTATTTTATTGGTATTATTTTGTTTCATATGTGGTATTTCATTATTTACTTCACTTCCTTTTTTTCTTTTCTATCTTCGCTTCCCTAATTTTGACATCTGTATCTCTTTCTTTTCTACTTTGCACTCAGTTCTTAATTACTTTATTTATTCTACTTCTCATTTTTCTTCCTGTTAATCCAACTTTAGTCCCCACTCTCTCCTTCTGTCAGCTCTGGACTGAAGCAAGGTAAAGTGTTTAGTAATGAAGCACCTTTTATCTTCCACTTTCTCTGGTGCCTGCTCCTTTAAGTCTCTCTCTCCTAGTCCTCACAAAAGATGGATGCATGTCAATCTAGGATACGGGTGAGTAGCTTCTGCTTGCCACTCTTCCTAAGACTACCACTTTTTCCTCCCAAAGGAAGGAATCAAGATTCTGAAGGCTAGGAATACTTTTCTCTGTTTTTAAATTTGTCTATCAAAAGTACTGGAATTTCACCCCCTGAAGTTATGACTCCCCTTCTGTCTCCTTGCAATTTCATAGTTTTCTCAAGTGGATTATCTTTTTCTATAATTATTATCATTTATTCTTTGTATTTTTGTGCACTTTTCTCTCTTTTTTGCAGGAATACCACTATTTATCAAACTACCATTTATGGAAAATTATATCAGTCTGAAGGTGCTCCCCACAAAATTATGTTACTTTTTGCTTCAACTATGTTTTATGTCTTTTTAACTAAGCTGTATAAACTTACCTTTCATTTGTTAGTTTTCTATGGGTTTCCAAATGTCACAGTTTTCATTGATTTTTCTGACAAAAAAATCTTTTAAAAAAATCAAAAACTGCAACATTTCTATTCCATAATAACACTCTAAGAGAGAGGGAGAGAGAGAGGGGAGAGAGAGAGAGAGAGAGAGACAGACAGACAGAAAGAATGCACCATGAAGGAATTACTCAAATGGGATGGAAATTGGTAGATGTGGGGTGCATATGCAGATAAATAAATGATTACCATTTAGGAAAAATTGGATTATTTATTCAAGAGAAAGAGCTTCACAAATTGAGCAAGTCAATAACACATTGATCCACATCTGGCCCTTATGCAAGTAGTTATTCAGTTTGGCATTGACTGATAGAGTTGTTGGATGTCCTCCTCCTGAGGGATACTGTACCAAATTCTATCCAATTGGTGCACTAGATCACCAAAATCCTGAGCTGGTTGAAAGGTCCTACCCATAATGCTCCAAATGTTCTCAGTTGGGGAGAGATGTGGCAACATTGCTGTCCACATTAGAACATGGCAGCCATGAAGAGAAACAGTAGAAACTCTTGCCATGGCAGGTGGACATTATCTTGCTTAAATGTAAGCTCAGGATGGCTTGCCATGACAGGCAACAAAATGGGGCATAGAATATTGTCAGCATACTGATTTGCTATAAGAGTGCTGCATGCAGCAACCAAAGGGGTCCTGCTAAGAAATGAAATGGTGCCCCAGATCATAATTCCTGGTTGTTGTGCTGTATGGTGGGAGGTAGTCTCGTTGTTGCACCACCACTGTCCAAGGCACCTACAGACATGTCTTTAGCCTGGCATATCATTGACTGGCATAGAATTGTCTTCAGTGATGAGTTCCAATTAAAACTGAGCTCTGATGACCAGTGGAAATGTGTCTGGAGATGCTGTGGGATACCTACCTGACTGTCATCCACCATACCACTCAACAACAAGGAGTGGTGATCTGGAGTGCCATTTCATTTCATAACAGGGTCCATTTGGCTGTCTTACCACTGTCTTGGCTTACCATGGTATGCCAACAATATTCTATCCCCCATTTTTGTTGCCCTTCATAGCAAGCCATCTCGGGCTCACATTTCAGCAAGATAATGCCCACCAGCACATATGGAAGGGTTTCTGCTTCTTGTCCTTGTGCTTGCTAAACCCTAACTTGGCCAGCAAGGTCAACAGATCTCTCCCAATTTGGAGTCTTATAGGTGGGGTCATCCAACCATCTTGATATTCTGTTGATCTAAAGTGCCAACTGGACATAATCTGGCACAAAATACCTCATGAGGATGTCCAACAACTCTGTCAGTCAATGCCAAGCCAAGTAAGTGCTTCAACAAGGGCCAGAGGTGGGCCAATGCATTATTTACTTGCTCAATTTGTGAATCTTTTTCTCTTGAAATTGTAATCATTTGTTTGTCTGTACATGTGCATTACATCTATTGGTTTCTGTCACATTCAGAGAATTTCTTCACTGTGCCTAATTTTTTTCTTTGTTTTTTTTTTCTCTTAGAGTGTATAATTGGAAGTCTGGTTAATATAATAAACAGTTCATTCATTTAAGAAATCTGTCTGAACAAAATGACTGCCACAAGACAATTGAACACAGAATGTGTGAAATTCATCGCAATTCATTTTGTTTTTGCATGTGCTATTCAGTATCTGAATATGTCAGTTAACATCCCAGGCAGGCTAAAACTATATTTTGCACTGCATTATGACTTCAGTTTGACTCTTGATGCAACCCTGAGTAAGATAAAAATTGGTTCCCTGTTTTAATTTATCACAATGCTTTGATCCGTTGGGAGGATTCCTATCAGTGTATATTCTACAGCAGAGTTAAACTGTGGCTTTATGCTTGAAATTCTATAAAATCATACTTACCAAGGGAAACATTTCATCCATTTCAGCTATTTTTACTGGCTTGAACTTCTTCGTAAACTGTTCTTGCCGTACTTTAGCCTCCTTAGGTATTTTCTGAAATCATCATGGTAAATTATTATTTTACACTCACCGATACACAATTTTTTAAAAATAGGGCTTTCCATAAAAACTCTTACTTGAAATCACATTTTGTTAAGTTCTGTTGATGCTTAGGATGCTACAGAAAACAGGAAGAAGAAATCTGATGAACATTAAAAGGAACTTCAAATGTTTCATAAAATTGTTTTGCATGCTGAGTGTAAACTGTGAGCCCATTACCATGTAAAGGACAAGAAGTTATTATCATAACTTTTTCCAGGAAAATGCTACTTGTGTCGGATTACTGATGGAATATTCTCTGAAATTGTACTAATAATGCCAGATCACATTTATCCTCATATGTGCCATATGCATTCTCAGTGCACTGTCGTGAGAATGAATTCAAGGCAGAAAATAGGTTACTAGTATAAAATAAATAAATAGATTATCACTGTATTATGAAAAATTCTAAATGTGGGTACTTCATTTTGATGGAAGATCACAACAGACATTATAAACAGGATATTTTACTGCATCTTAAGTCTTTCTGTCCATTACTTTGTCCTTCCATTAACTAGTGCATTAGCTGATGCATCTATATGCCAGTATGGAAATTTAATTCTGTACCAGAGTCTGAAGATACGTTGATCAACAGCAAAAAATTACAAAAAATGAAGTCTGACTGACTAGTTATCTTTCATCATCATTTTCACCTAATACCTAAACTGTGTTTTAGTGTTTACTGTTCAGCACAATTGTTTGGTGGAAAGTGACATAAATTTGAGTTGCATGGTTGAGCACAAATGTTGATATGCTGTGTTTGAATACTTAGGCACAGGGTCATTTGAAAAGTGAAACAATTTTTTGTAGTATTATATGATGTTTTATTCTCATGGATGCGTGAGAGTCTGGAGACTGGTGAACAGAACCTACTGACTTGTAGAGTATCTACAGTGAATGTTCAGGTTGGTGAGTTGTGAAGTGAAACCCTTTCTCATGAGAAACTTTGGAATGTCAAGTTCCTTAAGGACTAAAAAGACCATGATACAGTTATACTGAATATCACTACATAAAGTGAAGCTGTGACTAAACTTTCACTACAGTATAATGAACATTATTATCTTCTTAATCATGTAATGTTTATGCACTTTATGATTACAAACCAACAAAATTACTACTTCTGTGGAGCAAGCACAGCAGAAGAATGCAACACTGGTATAGATGCCTCGATAGCCACAAATATGGTAACCAGTTTGTTTAATCTGATAACAGGGTTCAGTGGAATTACTTTAAAGCTAAACTCTTTTCGAAAGATGCTCATTATACATCTGATGACTGCAAACACTTAAAAAATAATATTAATTTGACATTTGCTTACTTGGTTCAAGATATCATTTACCAAGGCTATGCACCACATTCACATCTATTATCTTCATAACTCAATTTTACAAAACTGCCTCTGTACCCTGACATTTCTATTCCTAACCAAAGCAAGGTTTTCCATGTATGGCATGGCACTTGTTGAATTGACCTGGGGTTCTGGGCAATCTTTCTGAACTCTACCCCCTTCCCTAAACCTCTCCACTCCTATTCCTTCGCTCCCCTTCAGCTCTTCTGCTAGAAGAAGGAGCCACTGGCTCCAAAAGCTTGTAAAAGCTAAACCTTTTTGTGTGTGTACTCTCCTGTCACCACTTGGCGAGAAGATTTTTTTATCTATCCATTAACATTGTATGTCAATAATTGATTATTTTTGTTGTTGTATTCATCAGAACAAGTATCATTGATTTTGTAATGTCCACATTCAGTTCTTTCTTACTACTAAGTAAATCAACTAATGTTTGTATTGCATTGGAAACACTTCTTTCTGTAACAATTGTATCTTCTTTTAATTTTTCAATTAAAACTTCTTTGTTAGCAGAAAAGTCTCTACGAACTGCAGCATTTTCATGAAACATGCATAACAGCTTCTGCACAAACTTGATTAAGTCATAATTCATACAGTGTGTGTGTGTGTGTGTGTGTGTGTGTGTGTGTGTGTAAATTCATCATAAAGTGCTCAAGTTTGTCCTTCTAATGATTGAAATGCTTCAGTTTTATTCAGAATATTCATTTTAAAATATTCTCTCTTCACTATGTCACCTATTGGTGGAGTCATATGCTGTTTTCACACGAATTCTTCCAATGCAATTGTCACTTGAGAATTTCTCTAAATGGAGTTCTGCACAACTTTGGCTGAAAACATGAACTTCCTTTGACTATCTTTAATTTCAAAGGACTCTTCTCAATGTCTGCAATTTTTAGATACAGTTTTTGCAAAATATTTGGGCACACATTTCTGAAAGAACCACATATAGCTCAACACAGCCATGCCTCCAAATTTCTGCATCCATACTTGTCCTTCAAGGTATCCTTGTTGATATCTTTCAGAAGCTCCTGCACATCCACACTGCGAAAGATGGATATTCAGGCTTCTGACAGGTGGTCACATTAATGTGACTGGACTGTATGTATGTATGCAGATGATGCAACTTTTCTTTCCATAAACCCTGTATTTGAGGATCTTATAAACAATATGGATCTGGTGAAAGAAAGTGCAACATCTTGGTTCAGTGAAAAACGCTTACTGTTTTTAAACATATTTTAAAAAATGCAGGATATGTCTTTCAGCCAATAAATAATCACCAATATAGAAAATTAAATCCAAATTGTTTTAGGAATTAGATTTGATAATAAATTAACACGGAACCTTCATTTTCTACAACTACACCTATATCTACATCTATACTCCACTAAGCATAGTGTGGAGCATGGCAGAGGGTATGTCCCATTGTACCTGTCAGTTAGGGCTTTTTCTCATTCCATTCCCTCATGGAGCATGGAAAAAATGACTGTCTGAATGACTGTGCACGTAGTTATTCATCTAACCTTGTCCTCAAGGTCCCTAAGGGAGCAGTAAGAGGAAGTTGTAGTATATTCCCAGAGACATAATTTAAAGCCCATTCTTGAAATTTTGTAAGTAGGTTTTCTTGGGATAGTTTGTCTATCTTCAAGAGTCCACCAGTTCAGTTATTTCAGCATCTCCTTGACAGTCTCCTATCGGTCAAAAAACCTTTAACCATTTGAGCTGCTCTTCTCTGTATACAGTATACTGTATACTGTATGCCCCCTGTTAGTTCTATTGTTACAGATCCAGCACACTTGAGCAAAATTCTAGGATGGGTTGACAACTGATTTGAAAGCAATTTCATTTGAAGGCTGGTTACACATTTCTGAACATTTAAAGTAAGTTTCCAGTCACTGCACCACTTTGAAATCTTATGAACATCTGACTGAATATTTGCACACCTTCTTTAGACAGTACTCAATGAGATATGAGGTTACATTTAATATTGTCCATTAGGTCATTAATACACAAGATGAATGAATAGCAAAGGTCCCAATACACTTCCCTGGGGTACACCCAAACTTACTTATGCATCTGTCAATTACTCACCATATAAGATAACATGCTGTGTCCTCCCTACCACAAAATCCTCAAACCAGTTGTAAATTTTGCTTGATATGCAATATGATCATACTTTCCATAATAAGTGTAGATGTGGTTCTGACTGAAATGCTTTTCAGAAACTGAGAAATACTGTATCCACCTGACTGCCTTGATCCATGGCTTTCAGTATGTCCTGTGAGAAAAGTGCAAGTTGGGTTTCACATGATTGACATTCCCAAACTCATGTTAGTTGGCATGGAGGAGGTTATTCTGTTAAAGATATCTCTTTATGTTTAAACTCAGAATATGTTCTAAGACTATCTCAAATGGATGTCAAGGATATTGGATGACAGTTTTGTGGACCACTTCTGCTACCCTTCTTGCACACAGATATTACCTGCACTTCCTTTCAAATACTGAGCACAGTTTTTTGTTTGAGGGATGTACAATAAATTTTAGTCAGTTGCAAATTCAGTATAGAATCTGATATAGATTCCATCAGGCCCTGGATCCTTCTTTTTTTTTCAATTTTAATTATTGTAGCTGTTTCTCAATCCCAGTGGCATTAATATCTATTTTGCTCAACTTCTCAGTGGTATGAGACTTAAATTTGTGTAGTACTCTAGAGTTTTCATTTGTAAAGGAACTTTTGAAAACAGAGTTAAGCATTTCTGATTTTGCTTTGCTACCTTAAATTTCAGTTCCTGTCTTATTCATGAGTGCAACTTTGGTGCAACGAATAGGCTTTGGATATGACCAGAATTTCTTTGGGTTTTGTAAGAAATCTTTTGACAGCAGTCACTGAAGGCTTCACATCTTCCTCTCTTGACAGCCAATGGTGTTTCATGCAGTGTGTTTCTTTAGAAGTTTCTATACAGTGACTGTATACTATGGAGAGTTGCTCCCATCATGACCTATCTCCTGAGAACATATCTATGCAGCATGCAGTCAACAATTCTTTTAAACTTGAGCAGTTTCTCTACATGGTTCTGCCCTGAGCTAAAAGTTTCAATTTCCTCAGGAAGACTCATCCCATTTGTTTAAGTTACCATTTGTAATTATTGGTAATTATTGTTGCCACAAATGTCTCATGGTCACTTACATCAGTTTTGATGTGAACAGTTAGGTTATCAAAAGAGATATGTCTACAGGCAAGACTGAAGATATATAATAATGGCATATTTTGCATTTTTTCAGTCTTTGTTAAGTTGTGCATTACTACACTGAGGAAACTGACAAAAGTGCACATGATATTCTTATAATTCATAAGAAGGCAATCAGAGTAACAGAAAGAACAGATGGACACATTCTAACTAAACCTAACTCCATTAAATATATGATCTTAACAGTAATTATTCTCATCCATTAATTGCTGAAAGCAAGGAAAAACTACAGTGATCACTTTTCTGATGAACATGTACCTCTACTGTATGGTTAAATTATGATGGAATCCATTTGAATAAAATATTCCATAGGTAAAATAGCCCACATTTGGACCTCCGATCGGGGCTACTCAGGAAGATACCAAAAGGAAAAACAAAACTTGCATTCTACAAATAAAAGCAAACAAGAGCATTAGGCCCCTTCATAGGGCAGATAGGTTAGAGAATTTAAAAATGGGAATGGATAGATCAGTGTCAGATATTGTGGGAATTAGTGAATTGTGGTGTCCGGAAGAACAGGACCCTGGTCAAGTGACTACCAGGTTATAAATACAAAATCAAACAAAGGTAATCCAGCAGCAGGTCTAATAATGATAAGAAAATAGGAATGTGGGTAAACTACTGTGAGCAGCTTAGTGAACATGTTATTGTAGCCAAGGTAGACACAAAGCCAACACCCACCACAGAAACGTACATGGCTACTAACTCTGCACATGATGAAGAGATTGAAAGAATGTTTGATGAGGTAGAATAATTATTGAGATAGTTAAGGTAGACAGAAATTTAATTGTGGTGAGGGACTGGAATTCAATAGTAAGAGAAGGAAGAGAAGGAAAAAATAGGAGAATATGGAATGAGGCAAAGGAATAAAACATGGTAAAATTTTGCAAAGAGCATTATTTAATCATGAGTCACATGGTTTAAGAATTGTGTAAGAAGGTTGTATGCAAAAGACCTGGAGACACTAGAAGATTACAGATAGATTATGTAACAGTATGACAGAGACTTAAAAACCAGATTTTACACTGCAAGGCAATTTCAGAGACAGATGAGCACTCTGATCACAATTTATTAATTATAAACTGCAGATTGAAGATAAAGAAATTACAAAATGATAACAAATTAAGGAGATGGGACATATACAAAATGAAATAATCAGAGGTTCATGACAGACATTGATGACTAAATTAGGGAAGAGGAATAGAATAAAAGATGAATGGGTAGCTTTGAGAGATGATATAGTAAAGACAGCAGAGGGTCAAATAGGTAAAACAACAAGGTACGGTAGTAATCCTTTGACAATGCACAATACATTAAATTTAACTGATGAAAGGCATGGTAGTAATCCTTTGGCAATGCACAATATATTAAATTTAACTGATGAAAGGAGAAAATATAAAAATGCAGGAAATAAAGCAGATGAAAGGGAATACAGATGTGCAAAAAATGAGATTTACAGAAAGTATGAACTGGCTAACCAGGAATAGCTAGAGTGAAGATGCATGACAGTACAAGCACATTGACCAAGGGAAGGATGGGTGCCACCTATAGAAAAAATTAAACATGGCTTAGGAGAAAAGAGAAGCAGCTTATCAACATTAAGAACAAAGTGATGATTCAATACTAAGCAAACGAGGTAAAGCTGAAAGGTGAAAGATGGAAGCAATGTATAGAAGGGCTTTACAAGGGAAATGAACATGAAGACAATATTATAGGAAGGGAAGAAGAAGTAAACAAAGATGAGCCAGGAGATACAATACTGTAAGCAGAATTTTTCTGAGCACTGAAAGATCTAACTTGAAGAAAAGGACCCTGGAATAGACAATGTTTCCTCAGAATTACAGAGATCCTTGTGTAAGCAAGCCATGACAAAACTATTCCACCTGGTGTGTAAGGTATTTAACATGAGTGAAATGCCTTCAGACTTCAAGAAGAATGTTATAATTCTAATTCCAAAGGTGAGTGATGCTGACAGGTGTGATTGTTATTGTACTATCAGTTTAATAAGTTGTGACTGTGAGTACTGACATGAATTATTTACAGAAGACTGGAAAAACTGATAAGAAGTTGAACTTGATAAAAATCAGTTTGGGTTCTGGAGAAATGTAGGAAATGATGGGCCATACTGATCAGGTGATTTATGCTAGGAGATAGGTTGAGTAATGGCATACTGACTTTCATCCCATTACAGTTTATAGAAAGCTTTCGACAGTGTTGGCTGAAATGTACTCTTTGAAACTCTGAAGGTAACAGCATTTAAATACAGAGTGCAGAAGGTTATTTACAACATGTACAAAAATCAGACAGGAGTTATATGAGTCGAAGGACATTAATGTGAAGCAGTGGATCAGAAGGGAATAAGACAGGGCTATTGTAACCTACTGCCAATATTCAACCTTTACACTGAGCAAGTAGTAAAGGAAACCATGGTGAAATTTTGAAAGGAATTTAATTTCAGGAAGAAGAAATAAAAACTTTGAGGTTTGCTGATTACATTGTAGTTCTGCCAGGGATAGCAAAGGACTTACAAGTACAGTTGAATGGAATCAACATTGTCTTGAAAAGAAGTTGTAAGATGAACATCAACAAAAGTAAAACAATGGTAATGGAACGTAGCCAAATTAAATTGGGTGATATTGAAGGGATTAGATTAGGAAATAAGACACTAAAAATATCAGATGAGTTTTTTATTTGGGCAGCAAAATAACTGATTACAGCTGAATTAGAGAGGACAAAAACTGCAGATTGGTTATTTCAAGAAAATAATTTCTGAAACAGAGGAAACTGATAACATCTAACATACATTTAACCATTAGAAAGTCTTATGCGTAGGTATTTGTCTGGAGGGTTCCTTTGTACAGAAGTGAAATGTGGACAGTAAGCAGTTCAGACAAGAATGGAATAGAAAATTTTGAAGTATGGTGCTACAGAAGAAAGCTGAAGCTTAGATTGTTAGATCAAGTCACTAATGAGGAGATACTGAACCAAATTGGTGAAAAAAGGGAAGGAATCAGTTGATAAGATGTGTCCTGAAGAAGCAAGCAATCATCATTTTGGTAACAGTAATTAGTTTATACTGTATGTATGGCAGAGTTAATTACATATTTGCTGATCTATTTGACATAATTTTAACAAAGGGACAGTTATAATAGTTGGTGTTTAATGCTTAAATTGCAGTCAAACTGTATAACAAATTAATTCTGCAAAAAAAAGGATTACCCTACATGTACTAATAGCTGTGTAGCATGAAAGTCTGGTTCGAATGTTAAAATCTGCCCTGACTGGTCCCCAAAATACTCAGTACACTACAATATAGATATGTCTTCACATTTCTTAGTAGAGCTGTATTTGCAAACCATGTCATCATACTGATTGTTCTTATTCCTAGTATCTATTTTGATTTATTGAAATGTTGGTTGTAAAAATGGATACATTATTTTTGACATATTTTGTTAATGATACATACAGAGGTAACAGGTTTCTGTAGTAAATTCTTGAATTCATACTACAGTTCATATTACACAGATTTGCAATCAGAAAGTTTTAGTTATAACAAATAAAAAGTTAAAACCAACTACAATGATAAATGCTGCATTGAGCACATTTGTACTACAAAATTTAAATTTGATCACTGACAATATCTCTGAAAAAGGCATTATCCTAAACCTAGAAGAAGGTACAGTTTGATGCAACATTTAGTTTTCATTTTTAAAGACCACACAGGTCAGTGTTTTCAATCGTTATGAGACATAAGCCCTATCTTTTCATTTGTACACAAATTAAATGTTACATCTGAAAAGAGAATGTTCTTACCATATACTTATGTAAGTCAATGAGAGCAAATGTTAAGCTTTCATTAAATTTTGCTGCAGCAGTCTCATCAGCATCATTGAAGTAACCAAGATGCTTAACCAGATCTACAGTATTGCTGAAGATTTCATAATCCTATGTAACAAAGCAAGAATAAAACATATTACTTTCATGCTTCCTTATAAAAATAAATGTCTTAATTACAGTTTAACAAAAAAGTATCCAGCTGAACAATAAAACTATCAAAGTATGTTATTATTTACAAAACAAATGTTACACTCTCTGCTGGATAAATTGCTTCACAGTTTTTGTGATTGCTTTCACATTTATGATTCATGGATTGGATTGAGTAGCTCTCAAACTCAGTGTTTTATGGTTAGGAATGGGGGACAGAAAGTACACAAATAGTTGTAAGAGTGTCAGTGGAGTATTTTTGCAAGAGCTGCTAGTACACAAGGACCAGACATAATATTCTGTGGAATTTGATAGCAGATGTAAAATGCTAACAGTCTCATGTGGTCAAAGGAGAGCAGTCTTATTATGATCTTAATATTAAGATAGATAAACTGCCAAATGGTGACAGGACTTTGTGGTTCAGTGTTTTTAGTTTTGTTCTTAGTATATATCCAGCAGAGATAAACACCTTATTTAACTATGTTTCTTATCTTACAAGCAAAGGAAAAACCAAAATCCACTGTGTCATTGTTTTTACGCTTTTTTGTTCTTTCAGAAGCAGATATAAAAAGAATTTTAAACTAGTTGTGGTACTTCATTTTTTTTTTCATTTTCATCCCATTCATGCCTTCTAAGTCTTTGTTGATTAAGGGACATGTTTCACTTTCTGTTCGACATTTTCACTAAATCTCTCTTCTCATGATGAGCTATGATGGGTTCTGAAAGCTTTCTCAGCTCTTGTGAATATCTGTTGCTCTACTGATGCCTAGTAAAACCTTGTTCCAATTCATTTGACTTTTTTTTTCATGTGTACATGCATAGCAACACATAAAGTAGGAGAACACAAAGGTTAGGGATGTACATCTGTCTCATTGCTCTACTAAACCGCACATCAAGCGGTTGGATATGGGTGTGTGTGCGAGTGTATACCTGTCCTTTTTTCCCCCTAAGGTAAGTCTTTCCACTCCCGGGATTGGAATGACTCCTTACCCTATCCCTTAAAACCCACATCCCTTCATCTTTCCCTCTCCTTCCCTCTTTCCTGATGAAGCAACCATTGGTTGCGAAAGCTTGAATTTTGTGTGTATGTTTGTGTTTGTTTGTGTGTCTATCGAACTGCCAGCGCTTTCATTTGGTAAGTCACATCATCTTTGTTTTTAGATATATTTTTCCCACGTGGAATGTTTCCCTCTATTATAAATATCTTTTTCAGTATATATATTGTACACAGGATATTGGACAGAAAACCTTTTTATCTATTGGGTTTTCAAATGTCAAACATGCATTATTTAAATTTTTAGAACAAATTTGATCTATACAGTTAATAATTGCAATTTTTTTTTAAATGCTGTATATTTATAACTTATTTCTACAATTAAAGATACAAATTTTTCTTGCATAAGATACTGTGGTATTGAATAGTAGCAGTTTTTCAGAAGGTAGGCTGTCACAGACTTTTTAAAGCTCTGCAGTTCAGGAAGAGATTTTATATGTCTTGGTAATCTGTTGTATAGTTTTGTTCCTGCATGATATAAACCTTTTTTGGCATAATGTTGCGTTGCAATGATTAACATGTATGTCACTGTACTGTAATCAAGGACACTTTTGTTCTGAGGAAAAAGGTTTTCTTTTCTCAGTATACTTTTTTTTGACATGCATGACTACTTCCAGTATATAAATGCAGGAAAGGGATAGGTTCTTTAGATCGTTAAAGAAAGGTTTGCATAGTTTTCTGCTGCTCATTCATTTCATTATTCTTATAATTGCCTTTTGTTTCCTGAAAACTGTTATTACCTGGTGTACATTTCCCCAGAAAATGATACCGTACTTCAGTACTGAATGTACACGAGCAAAGTATACAGCCTTAACTTTTTCTGCACTAGTGTTGTTGCAAAGAATTCTTACTACAAAGCTCTTTTTTGCTAGTTTTGAATTTAGGGGTTTGATATGAGTGTTCCATTTAAGATTTTCCTGGATATGAATCCCAAGAAATTTAGTTTCATTGACAGCACTAATGTTTTGGTTATCTATACATATTACGGGTTGTGCCACATTTTTATTTTGATTGGTGTGGAAATTCATGAGTACCATTTTTTGGGGATTAACTATTAGTCTGTTTCTGGTAAACCATTCACACACTCCTTTTGTGATATCTTTTGCAGATGCAGTAAGATTTTCTTCTTTATTCCCTATTCTAATCAATAGACTGGTGTCATCTGCAAACAGTACTGGTTCAGAATCCCTAATGTGTGATGGTAAATCATTAATGTGCACAAAAAAAAAGAAAGGGACCTGAAATGGAGCCCTATGGAGCTCCATGACTTAGCCCACACAGTTCTGAAAGGAGTACCTGGAGTTCATTTCCTTCCATGTACTTAATTTCAGTTACCTGAGAGCGATATTCCAAATATGATTTAATCCATTGATTTGGCACACCTATTACACCATACCATTCAAGCTTTCTCAGGAGCACAGAATGATCAATCACATCAAAAGCTTTTGTTTGGTCCAAGAATAAACCTGTGGTTGTCCACTGCATTTAAGAAGTGGTTTATCAGATTGAAAGTGGCTGTTTCAATTGATCTCTGTGGTCTAAAGCCATGTTGACATCCAGAAATAATATTATTCTTGTCAATGTAGTTAGTTATGAAAGGAACACTTTTTTCAATAATTTTCAAAAACCCTGACAGTAAAGACACAGGCCTATAGTTACCCATACATTGACGATCACATTTTTTTATATAGGGGCATTACTTTTGCCATCTTCAGTTGCTGTGGGAAGTCACTACATGATAAGGATGAACTCCATATGTCAAATAAAGGCGAAAGTATTTGTCTTGCTGTTATTTTTATAATATAATCTGGAATGTCGTCAATACCAGTTGAATAACTTTTTTGTGTCTGAAACTTTTGGTGAGACTTTTACACAGAGCTTCCCCTATGTCACAGAATAGAGACTCCAAACTCTTGTGCCGTATTTGAAAGTGATGCCAACTTTGGTTCACTAAGTTAATTGTTAAATCTAATTTTTACATTCCTGTCATAAGAGATGCTGTATCAAAAAGATTTTTCTCTGTGTTTTGGATACAACAGCCTTTATCGTCCAAAGGAAATTACTAAAGGCAAATATGTACTTAATTTTGCAGCTAAAGTACATTCAATAACTGAATTCTTGTCCTTTACAATTGGAAAAGAAATCAATATTCATGCAGCCATTGACAAGAGCTCCTTTATAGTTCATGACCACTCAGACCTTGAAAAACTAATGCTTCTTGCAACTGCCTCTTGTCAGGCCTTAGACAGGCATATCCCACACTCTCAGTTGAAATTAGTATCCTATCACCCATCCAGCTTACGCAATACCTTATTCTGTCCATATGCCTCCTCTGCTACCAACCTTCCAACTGAAGGGGCATTACCTTGTAAGTAGTTCAGATGCAAGGCCTATTTCATCAGTACACAACAACTCCTACTGCAATCCAGACTTTCCATACACAATCAAAGGTAGGCCATTTGTGAAAGAAGACACATCATATGCAAGCTGTGCTGCAAATTCTCTGCTCAATCAAAATATATCAAGTAACTGTCTTCTCACATGAATGGCCTCTGCCAAGCTATGGCTACCCATGAACATGATCATCCTGCACTTGCTGCACACCACGACACCAATGACCCTGACAACAGCTTCAATACCCACGTCATTTGAAATGAGCCCCTGCTCCCTCAATCCTGAGGACTGCTCCTAAAAAGTGCAGAGGTGTGACATGCTCCTCCATCACATCTTCTGTTGTTGCTATCCTCCAAGCCAGAATCTTCACTACTCCTCCTCCTCTTGTTGTTCTTCTTCTTCTTCTTTTGCCTAAAATGCTTCTGGCTATTCAGGTAATTAACAGAGTCTCTACCAATCTTCTCTTTTCTACCACAGTCTACCATTCAGAATTTCCTCCCATCATAGTCATCTTTGGTTCATATCATCCTTTAGCTGGTCTCCATCTTTTTCATGGACTTCCAATTGCTCTTTTTCCATATTCTGTCCATTCTCACATTCTTCTTGGGAGTCTTTCTTGTTGCATTATTTTAATGTGGCCAAACTGCTTCAGACTATTGCTCTCCATAGTTTCTTTTAGGAAACTGATCTAAGCATGTTACATATTGTTTCATTTCTTATCCTGTCCGTTCTTGTCTTATCCATGATCACTCATAGAAAACACATCTCTGTCACTTGTCTTATGCTCAGATCTTTCTTTGTCTAAATCAAACATTCTAATCTTAGGTCAAAACTGGTAGATAACATGAGTTGTACATCATGATCTTTGTGTTGGCAGGTATTTTCCAATTCTTAATTATACACAGTAACAAAATTCCTCTCCAAAATTGCATCTTTGATGTTTCCTTTCTTCAATAGCTTACTTCCTAGATATTTTAAAGCATCTACTTCTTTAACAGTTTTTCCTTTACAACTTGCATTCTTAATTTCTTTCATTCTTTCTGCTGATGTTCCATTACCAATCTTTTTGTTAATTTCCATGCTTGCTTCTTCATTTACTATCTGACAGGTATATAGTTGTTCTTCCAAATTCTGCACACTATCATCCCAAATCACCACACAGTCTGCATGTGCTACGGCTTTCATATCATCTCCTGCTGACCCTTGTCAAACTTTTATTTATTTATTTATTTATTTTCATGTTCCATGAATCCTTTATGTGAATGTATTGATAGGATGTAAAACGTGTCAGATTATTGCAGTAATAACCATATCTAAATGGTCATGAGGCTTACTAACTAAATCATTATAAAAAGATACATGAGGTTCAAGTGTTTAAACAACACAAATTATAGTAGTAATAATGGTTACACAAAAAATTATAAATCTTACATTCTAATACATATAAAAAGCTTTCTGTCATCAATTGATATGCCAGTGCCACATAATTAGTTCTTATAGGAACGCTTAAATTAAATACGTAGTACTAATTGTTACAAACTGTCAAAAAATTCCTGTAAAGAATATAAAGAACTGTTCATGAAAAGATACGGTTTCAGTTGTTTTATCAATTTAGTCATATCCTCAATGATTTATTTAATATGAAATGGAAGTTTATTGTATACTTTTATGCTTGAATAATGTACTCCTTTCTGTACCATGCTGAGATTTTTTATATCTTTGTGAAGATCATGTTTACTTCTTGTATCATGATCATGATATTCACTGTTTGTTTTGTAAAATGTATGATTACTGTTGCCTCATGATGTTGTTCATGACTATATAAATTAGCACTAGTGACAGCACACTTACTTTTCGAACCCCTTTTCCCATTCTAAACCATTCTGTGATTTTTTTGCCATCTATTATAATACAATTTAGGCATTTGTTATGAATGTTTCTGATTTCAAGCTGCAGTCCTTTTGACATTTCCATATATCTTTCTAATAGTGTTGTCAGTCATTTTTATATTTATAAATGCAGCTAAGATATCTTTCCCAAAATCTCATTTCTTTTCTACTGTGTGTCTAGCTCTAAATAAAGCATCTATTGTTCATCTTATGGGTAGATATTCTTTTTGTTCTCTTGATTATGGCTTACTATCATGTTTGTGGATTTCTGTAAAATTATCTTTTCATAAAGAGTGCACAATAATGTGCACTTTGTTACCCTTCGTAAAACTAGATACAATAACTGCCTCTGTCCAATCATCAGGAATCTTTCCATATGTTCATACTATCCTCATTGTTCTATACAATCATACTATCCTCACTGTTCTATACAATCAATGAATTTTATTAGGTCCTATGGCTTTGAACATTTCCACTGTAATGTCATGTACTCCAGGAGCCTTGCCAGTTTTCATTTCTAATACAGCTTTCTCTAGATCTCTTTCTTTTTCCTCTATAAGGGTGTTATTTATTTCATCTCCTTCCATTTCATTACATGTATTTTTTTTTCATCCTTTCCTTCATGAAGATTTGGAAACATTCTTTCCATACTTACAAATTTTCTTTTACCCTCACATGGGTTTTCCTTCTTGGTTGATACCTTTAAACGTTTATGCCTTTAAAAGTTGATGCTCAATCTGTTCACTGTGTATCTCTCGTGTTTCTCAATATTTCAGTTTCCAACGCTTGGTTTTTGTCTTTTTCCTCCATACATACCCTTTTCGGATTTCTTCAATATCCCCTACCAACAGTACATGGTCACTGTCAAGATTACCATCCTATTCTGACCCATTCTCTCTCTCCATTCCCCTTATCCAATACTCTCCTGTCATTTTCTATTCCATCCCTGTAATGTGATGAAATTATACACTACTTACCCACCATCCCCCTCCCCATCTCTCATACCCAACTTTCTGATTATTGACATAATTAATTCCCAGTTTGCTTCTGCTCCTGAGAGATATTTCTGTCTGCCTCACTCATCTCCATCTGCCACCTTTCTGCCTCCTTGTTCAGAATCCCCCACCCTCTTCCTACCATCACTTTATCCTTACTTCTCAAAGTGTACCTGCATAGGTAACTACTGCCAGTGTTGCCACAACTACAGCAGAGTCAGACTCATTCTGGGGTCTGAGTGACAAGCCCTGCCATTTTAACCTCCACCAAACTATCTTCCTCACCTCAATAAGGAAGGAACTTTTTGTTCCTTTGCGTTTATTTCTGTACGTGCCTCTTGGTAGTATGGATAATTCTCCTCATGAAGATAAGAACTAGTCAGCAATTCTTTCTCATAGTCTTCCAGTTTTTTCACGTGCATTTTCCTTTTGAATCAAAAGTAAATCCAGCTTTTCATAATGACTTATTTGTTACACAGAACATTTCTAAAATTATACTTAACTTTATACAAAATTCATTATTCCTCACATACCTCAGTACAATTCCTGTATGACAAGTATTTGTTATCCATATCCATTTCAGGTTTGTTACTGTTCTGACTTGCACTTCTCCAGCAATCGTATGTCCTCCTGTCTCCAGAGAAGATGCTACCTCCAGGTAGTGGTGGTACAAGTTTAAACACAAATGTTGGCTTATTCTTACTTTCCACATCCAATAGAACATCAAACAGAGGAGAACTGCAATTACAAACATATTACAATAATTGCAAATATATATATAAATTGAAAAAATACATATAAAAACATATAATAAGTACACATTGGTTAGTCATAACTGAAATGCAGCTACTCACAGAAGTGGGCTATCATTATCATTTTGCAGCAAAACTTGATAGACATGCTAATGCATTAATCAGGGACTGATTTAGACTGGAAAAAATTTGGTTCCAATTTTGGGCATCAGGTGCAGATGACACACTGTACACTGTTTGTATGGCTGTATGACATACACACTGTCATTTGACAAGCCATAACATGAGTGAACAGAGAGACTGTGTGCTGTTAGTTAAACAGTTTTATGTGAACAGCAGCAATTACAGTGACGAACTGAAGAGTATCATCAACTGAAAGGTCTGAGTAGAGGCCTGAAGTCATTAAATGGTTTAAATAATGAAATTCAAAAACATTGGTAACCTTGATGCTGCACCTGGAACAGGAAGGCATCCCAGCCCTGGTGGATGTTATTGTTGAGCTTGCTGTTGCTGTAACCGACCATCTAGCACATTCCCCAGGTAGGGCTAGTGCTCATGTGGTGTCACTAGAATTGTCCATCCCATGGTCAACGTGTTTTACAGTCTATTTTACATTGGTGCCCATAAAAGGTGCAGACATTGCAGCAGCTGAAACCCTGCTGCAACATTCTGAATTTTCTCTTTGGTTTCTGGTACAGACTGAAGTTTGATGACGTGGTCGAACAATACTTCTTGGAGGGATGAGGCACATTTTATACTATAGGGTGTAGTGAATACACAGAACTGCCAAATTTGGGATAGTGTTTAATCACATGTTCTGCACGAAGAGCCACTGCACTCACCATAAGTGACTGTATGGAGGGATTCACGAGAACTTTCATTTTCAGCCCATTCTGCTTTGAAGATAATACACAAAAAGGCCTGTCAGGTGCACTGTGATGTCTACACATTATCAAGAACTTGTACAGAATGTGATTTCTGCTTTGGGAGAACCAAGTGTTTGGAAATCACTATTTTCACGCAAGATGGGACAACACCTCAGGTCGCTCACTCAGTCAAAGATCTGCTTAATGCAACTTTCCGTTAATGTTTTATCTCCAGAGGTTTTCCAGATGCACATTCTGTAAGAGCACATATTCTGAATCCATGTGACTTTTGGGTCTGTGGATATCTAAAAGAACATGTTTATCACAGACGCATTCAGTCTCTATCTAATCCACGGGCCCTTATACAAGAACATGTTTCTCGAATTCACTGGAACTGCTGTGAGCACCTGTTGATCATGTAATTTTATGGGTGCAGCATCTCATCGATGCCTCCATGCTCATATTGGGCAAACTGTGTAAGGAGCAGTTAATAATAAAATCAACATTATGCCTTACTCACTCGTTTATCATTTCTGCCCATATCCAGTTCGTAGTCCATTACATATGGAAACATTTCTATACATCTTTCTTGCATTTGCAACACCAGAGTTGCTCACGGTGGCCAAGATTGGGACTAATTTTTTTCCAGCGTAAATCAGTTCTTCATTTGCACATTAGAATATCTGCAAGGTTTTCTGCCATGTGATAATTATAGCCCCCAGAGGATCTATGTGGATAGCTGCACTTTTATTATAACTACCCAATGTAAAATTATCTGATCTTTACGAGACTGAAATACTCTTCATTTTAAACAAAAAGGGAGACATTGTGAAAGTCAAAAGACAGACAAAAAGTAATCAGTACAATTTTAGATCCAAATCTAGCTGAAGAAGGAACAGACAGATTAAAAGCAAATAAGGACATTAAGAAAAATACCAACACATCTTCAGCTGTGAAAAAGTTCATGCTAAAATTCTATGGGCATATTAACTATACAAGATGTGGAATTCTATTAAAGTTGTACAAAAGTTAGAACTGAAACAATAAAATGAATCAGTCCAAAAAAAGTAGCAGTTAATATGTCATGTCTGGACAATCGGTGTGGCAGATAAATATGAGACCATAACAACTTGGTCTGGTGACAGGAAAAGAGCATATTCTGAGAGAATGAGGTAATATAAATCCAAAAAAGGCTAAATACTGTTGTTGGGTAAACTATCTTCAAGGAAAAATTCTAGTGCTATTTTTGGGGGGGGGGGGGTAGGGAGGGGCAGGGGGGGGGGGGGGGAGTTTTCTTGTATTTCTATAAGCTGAGATTATCCGAAGGTTCTTTTGATTTTCCAGCTTATTTCTTATGTTTCTTTTCTTTGTTGTCTGAATTATTCCAGGTGTTACGTTTTTCTCCATTTTTGAGATCCTTGTCATAGCATTTCTTCACTTTCCTTGTTCCACCACGTCTTCCTTTTCTAAACGGCGAGTCACAATGTTTTCTCTGTCACTTTAGTAATTTGTACCTGGAGTCCACACAATCATCTTTTATAGTTGTCTCAGCTTCTTCTCTAAAATTTCCTATGTTTTCTGTTCTATAAGAGTTCTATTAGAGTTGTAGTTGATTATTTTGTGGCTTTCCTTTTTAGTCTTACATGCAAGAAAATGTATTTTAACCTTAGAGAAATAATTATCTGAGTCAAATTCCTCATTTGTGATCATTTTAAAACTCATTATTTTACTAATATTCCTTTCGGATATGGGCTATGTGGTTCACTTGAAATTCTCCTAGATCTAGATCTGTCTATCATTGTCATTATTTCTATTGTTATTAGTATTCATGTTTGGGCTGTACTGGATCATGTGGTGTACAACAAAAGCCATCTTAGAACTACTTAATTTCAAGTTCCAAGAATTATTTGTGTGATTAATCACTGTGATGTGAAACAAGTTATTTTACAGTCATATTTCACATTCATATGTAGGTTGATGGCAGCATTTTGCACATCTTTTTGTGTTAAAGACAACTTTAATGTGGAATAATGAATGTCATTTTTCTTCTGTGTTGTAATTACATCCATCATTATTCCTTTTTAACTGCACTGGATTGGTTACAACAAATGTAATGAGGGAATAAATGTAGTGTGAAATCGTAGTCAAAATGCCTAAATCCTGGAGGTGATGTCTACAAGATGATTGTGTGTGAGCACCAAGTATTATTCTTACAGCAGTGAAAAACATAGAAAATCCATTATGAATAGGAAGATGGGACAAAGAGGAAGTTACTGTGAACACTTCAGTGATAGAGTTATTAATACCAGGATCAACTGCAAACTAATGCCACGAAACAGTCCAGCTATATACATTGATATCACAACCAGAAGATGAAAAGATAGAGTATAAGAAGAAACTGAATGAGTAACTCAGTGTGTAAAGGGAAAAATCTAATAATCACAGTGGCAGCAATACTGTAGTAAGGAAAGGAGTAGAGGACAGAGTTACTGGAGAATTTGGAATGAGACAGGAGAAAGACCCACTGAGTTCTGCAACAATTTTCAGCTGTTAATATCACATACTCTGTTCAAGAAACACCAGAGGAAGGTCTGTACTTGGAAAAGGCCTGGATACACTGGAAGATATCAGTTGGATTATATCATGTTAGAGACAGATTCCAAAATCAGATATCGGATTGTAAAGCATACCCATGAGTAGTTATTGCCTCGAATCATAATCTGAGTGTGATAAAGAGGAGGATGAAATTTAAGAGAACCATTCTGTAGGAAGATGTGCAAAGAAATATGATATTGAAGTACTGATGAATAGTGGGATTTACTCAGTCTTGCATGCAGTTTCATTTTCTACATCAGTGTATTTGAGTTTTGAGTTTCTTGTCTACTGAGACAGATACACCAACTCCATTTTCCATTAGTCCATCCTTTCAAAGCCAGCCACTGCGGCCGAGTGGTTCTAGGCACCTCAGTCTGGAACTGTGCTGCTGCTACGGTCACAGGTTCAGATTCGGCCTGGGGCATGGATGTGTGTGATGTCCTTAGATTTAAGTAGTTCTAAGTCTAGGGGACTGATGACAAATGTTAAGTCCCATAGTGCTTAGAGCCATTTGAAGCATTTGAACCATCCTTTCAATCTACACTAAAATTTCCCCAAAACCCTCACTGTTATCAATTTAAGGTTTTTGCCAACTTTTTGTATCTACTATTATGTGAGATCCACTGAATCTTAGGATGACTTCAAGCTGAGGCACATTGCGCAAAATGCTTTGACAGTTAATCACTAGTATTTAATTACTCTCACCTGTGGAAGACATTTCTGTGTATCTTCCACTGAATTTTATTGTCTTTTATAGTTATTGTTATCTGGTCTGGATGGAGCATCACCTAACCTAAAAGACCTTTGTGTGCATCCCCAGACACCTGGGTAACACGACCCATTTATGGAGGCCCTACAATTTTCAACCCTATGGTGCAAGTCTTGGAAGTTGCAGCCTAGCATGCCAGAACCTTCAAAATCTTTGATTCAGTCCTTCCTGTTGACATGGAACCAGGGGGACAATACAGATTGTGAGCTTTGTTAACACTCTGTGAGTTTCAGTATAGAGACAGGCATTAGTGATCATGATGTCATCATATTGGTAATTGTTACTAAAGTTAATAAATCAATGGAGAAGGTGCAGAGAGTATTTTTTCTAGAAAGAGCAAATAAACATTGGTAGCATCCCACACAGACAATGAATGGACATCATTTCACTTCAGCATGGTGGGCATAGAAGAATTCTTGGCAAAGTTTAAATGGATTATAAGTTGCATTCTGGAGAAGCACATGTCCAGTAAGTAGAAGGATGGAAAAGACCCACCATGGTTTAATAACAACATCCAGAAAATGCTGAGGAAATAAAGACTGTTACACTCTCAGTTAAAAGATAATGCACAAATGATGACAGGACAATGCTAGTAGAGATTCATGTTCTGTAAAAATATGCTGGAAGCATATGCCCTTACAAATGACCTAACAGAGAACCCTAGAAAATTCTGTTCCTACAATAAATCACTAAGTAGGTTAAAGGCTTCTATCCAGTCACTTGCTGTCCAGTCTGGTGTGGCAATAGAAGACAGAAAAAGGTAAGCTGAAGTATTAATTTCACATTTATGAAGTAGTGTGTGCAGGAGGGTCATAGAAACATACCATCATTCGACCATAGCACAGATTCCTGTATGGAGGACATAGTAATAGGCATCCATGGCATTGAGAAGAAACAAATAGTTGAAAACAAGTAAGTACCCGGTCCACATGGAACCCCAATTTCATTTTACAAAGAGTACTGCCTTACTTAGCTTGCATTTATCATGAATTTCTCACCCAGTGCAAAGTACCAAGTAACTACACTCATGCTCATAAATTAAGGATAATGCTGATACATGGTGAAACAACACTCTTGTGGGCAGTTTGTGGGTTTAAATCACCTCTGGGTATGACCATGTGGTGCATTTGACCTGCGGTCATTGCACAGTGGTGCTGGCAGCAGTTCATATATGCAGAGGTGTGTTGGTGCATGTCAGAGTACGGTGCAGTGAGTAAGTGTGCAGACATTTTCAGACATGCTAATGGTGACTGTGTATTGAAAATGGCTCAAAGAACACCTATTGATGATGTTATGAGGGGTAGAATACTAGGGCGACTGGAGGCTGGTCAAACACAGAAGGTGATAGCACAGGCCCTCCATGTGCCACAAAGTGTGATCTGAAGATTATGGCAACAATTCCAACAGACAGGAAACATCTCCAGGTACTACAGTGGACAACACCACAAGAAGACCAATATCTCACCATCAGTACCCACACACAGCCATGGAGTACTGCAAGTAGCCTTGCTTGGGACCTTACCACAGCCACTGGAACAGTTGTCTCCAGACACACAGTCTACAGACAACTGAACAGACATGGCTTATTTGCCTGGAGACCTGCAAGGTACATTCCACTGATCCCTGGTCACAGGAGAGCCCGTAGTAAAGCCTGGTGTCAAGAACACAGTACATGGTCATTGGAACAGTGGTCCCAGGTTATGTTCACAGACGAGACCAGGTATAGTCTGAATAGTGATTCTCACTGGGTTTTCATCTGGCATGAACCAAGAACCAGATACCAACCCCTTAATGTCCTTCAAAGGGACCAGTATGGAGGTCGTGGTTTGATGGTGTGGGGGTGGAATTATGATTGGTGCACGTACACCCATCACCCCTGCATGTCTTTGACAGAGGAACTGTAATGGGTCAGGTGCATCAGGATGTCATTTTGCACCAGTACGTCCACCTTTTCAGGGGTGCAGTGGGTCCCACCTTCCTCCTGATGGATGATAACGCACGGCCCCATCGAGCTGCCATCTTTGAGGAGTACCTTGAAACAGAATATATCAGGTGAATGGAGTGGCCTGCCTGTCCTCCAGACCTAAACTCCATCAAACACATCTGGCATGCTCTCGGTCACCGTATCGCTGCACGTCTTCAAACCCCTACGACACTTCAGGGGCTCCAACAGGCACTGGTGCAAGAATGGGAGGCTATACTCCAGCAGCTGCTCAACCACCTGATCCAGAGTATGCCAACCCATTGTGCAGCCTGTGTACATGTGCATGGTGATCATATCCCACATTGATGTTGGGGTGCATGCGCAGGAAACAGTGGCATTTTGCAGCGCATGTGTTTCGGGACAGTTTTCTCAACTTATTACCAATACCGGGGACTTACAGAACTGTGTCATGTTTGTTCCCTATGTGCCTATGCTATTAGCACCAGTTTTGTGTAGTGCCACATTGTGTGGCACCACATTCTGCAATTATCCTTAATTTATGAGCATGAGTGTAGAAGAAAGCATAGGAGACTACTGTTACTGTATAGAAGAAGGGCAAAAGAACTGGCCCACAAAATTACAGTCCAATGTCCATAACACTGGATTGCTGCAGAATTCTTGAACATATTCTCATTTCAAATATAATAAAGTTCCATTAGATGGAAAAGCTTCCATCCACAAATCAGCACAGTTTTGGACAGCACTGGCTTTGCAAAATGCAGCTTGTCCATTCTTCACAGAATATCCAGTGAACTATGGAAGAAGGAAGGAAGGAAGATTGGGTTTTTGTCCCATTGACATTGAGGTCATTAGAGATGGAGCTAAAGCTTGGATTGTGTCAAGGGTGGGGAAGGAAAGTGGCCACGCCCTTTCAAAGGAACCACACCAGCATCTGTCTGGGGCAATTTAGGGAAATCATGGAAATCCTAAATCTGGATGGCCAGTGTGGGTTTGAACCACTGTCCTCCCAAATGTAAGTCCAGAGTGGTAACCAATCTCATTCAATGTGAGCTATGGATGAAGGGCAATAGACAGATTACATATTCCCAAATTTCAGAAAAGCATTTGACTTGGTGTCTCACTGCAGGCTATTAACGAAGGTATGAACATGTGGAACAGGTTCCCAGATATGTGACTGGCTATAAGACTTACTGAGTAATCAGACCTAGTATACTGTCCTCAATGGCTAGTGTTCATTAGAGAGAAGGGTATCATCAGGAGTGCCTGAGGGAAGTCTGATAGGACAGCTGTTACTCTCTATATACATAAATAATCTATCTAAAAAGAAAGATGATGAGACTTACCAAACAAAAGCGCTGGCAGGTTGATAGACACACAAACAAACACAAACATACACACAAAATTCAAGCTTTCGCAACAAACGGTTGCTTCGTCAGGAAAGAGGGAAGGAGAGGGAAAGACGAAAGGATGTGGGTTTTAAGGGAGAGGGTAAGGAGTCATTCCAATCCCGGGAGCGGAAAGACTTACCTTAGGGGGAAAAAAGGACAGGTATACCCTCGCACACACAAACATAAATTATCTGACAGACAGGGTGGGCAGTAATCTGTGGCTGTTTGTTGATGATGCTGTGGTGTGCAGGAAGGCGCTGTCATTAAGTGACTGTTGGAGGATACAAGATGACTTAGACAATTTTTCTAGTTGGTGTAATAAATGGCAGTTAGCTTTTAATGAATTACAAGTAGGTTATTGCAGTTGAGTAATAAAAACAATCCTATAATGTTTGAATATATTAGTAATGTGCTACTTGACACAGTCAGGTTGAATAGTACACAGGTGTAAAATTGTGAAGCAATATGAAATGGAAAGAGCATGTAAGGATCATAGTGAGGAAAGAGAATGGTTGACTTTGGTTTATTGGAAAGGAGAACACTTATACAACACTTTGTGACCCACATTTGAGTATTGCTGAGGTCAGATTAAGGAAGACATCAAAGTAATTCAGAGGTGTGCTGCTAGATTTGTTACTGGTAGATTTGATCAACATGCAAGTATTATGAGGATGATTTAGGAAGTCAAAAGAATATCCCTGGAGGGGATGTGATGTTTTTCTCAAGAAATGCTTTTGAGAAAATTTAGAGAACTGGATTTTAAGCGGACAGCAGAACAATTATACTGCCACCAACATACATTTTGCATAAGGACCATGAATATGAGAGAAATTAGGGCTCATATGGAGACATACAGACCGTGGTTTTTCTGTTGCTCTATTTGTGAGTGGAACAGGAAATGAAATGACTTTTAATGGTGCAGCATACCCTCCACCACGGACTGTACGGTGTTTTGCAAAGTATGTACATACATGTAGATGTAGATAGAGTGCATTCCTCATTAAATAAAGCATATTAATATCAAATGTGGATAAAATTTTTGAAAAAGTACATGTTGAGCACAACATTGTATGGAAGTGAGTCACTGGCTGGAGAAAACTGGAAAAGAAGAGAATCAGAGGGTTTGAGATGTGGTGTTACAGATGAAAGCTAAATAAGGAGCTCCTCCACAAAATAGGAATATGTGGGAAATGTTAACCAGAAGAAGCTATAAGATGATGGGACATTTGTTAAGAAATCAAGAAATAATTTTTATGGTACCAGAGGCAGTGCACAGAACATCAAACAAATAATGACCAAATATCTTAGGCCTTGAGTACTAATTTAAAAAGATGCCTATTGGAAGAAAAGTTAATAAAAATAAAAATGTTGTGTTATTCACCAAGACTGAGTAGACATTTTCTATTTTGTTATGTTCAATCATAAATAAATAGCAAGCAGTTTCACGTCAGCCAGTGGGCTATGAGATACAGATAGCACAGCAGCTGCACAATCAATATAAAAGCTTATGGTCATGTTGTTAGGCAGAGAAAAATATCCCTTTTGTGAGAGTAATGGAATTGAATAAAATCAGTGTTTCATCCAAGACTCACCTATTATACTTTATCAATGTAGAGAAAAGATCAGCAAATTTTGAGCGGAAGTCCTTCCATTCATCGTTATCAAATGAGAAGTTTCCAATGTTATTCATTACCTTTCGTACTGTAAAAAAAGGAAATAACAAGAATACAATATAAGTCCTAGTGTTCATTCAAATATTATGTTTATTTCTTTTGCATCCACTTGATATACTATATGATGCACATAATAACTACAAATAATTTCATATGTTGCACAATTTAACTACAACACAAGCTTGGTAGGAGATAATAAAATAAATATCTATATTCTTAGAGACGTTTTTACAAATTTATGCATCATGTTTGTCCTCTTCAAAATAATTCTAGACTAAAGCACAATAACAATGCCCTTTCGAGTGGTTTCCGAGATGGGGAATAAAAAGAACAGGGTCTAAAATATTCTGAATAGCTGAAAGCTCACTGATGGAAACTTGCATTACAATGCATTGTTTTAGTGCAATATTCAACTGCATGCAGTGTCTGTATGCATGAGTCATTCAAGGAGTTGACAAACAGAACTTCATTTCAGATTCTCCCAACACTCATCTAGTAATTGCATCAAGTTCAATGTGGTAATGAGCCAAGGGCATGATTCAACCTAGTTGCCAATAGAATGCTACAGCTTTCTTGGTTCACACAAGTCTCATTACATTTCGTAAAAAATCTCCTCAAACAATGTAATGCAAAAAGTACACTACTGGCCATTAAAGTGATAACACCCAAAACAATAGCAAATAATTAAAGTTTACTTCTGTGTATATAGTACACTAAAAAAGATGTAATTAAATTGGTATGTGACTTGAGTTATACTATATTTTACAGACTATAAGACACACTTTTATTTTTTTCAAAAAATTACCTCCAAAATTCAGGTGCATCTTATACCCAAAATTACTATAAAAATGGCCAGTATTTGATTTAAAATTCCCACCAGTCTTACAAATGGTCATATATTCAATGTTGCAGGAAACATATGTCTATTTGGCAACACTGGATTCAACCAACAGCAGCAGTGCACCGACGCAAGAAACGAGAGTTGTAGGGAATTACAAGCTTCCTAACACTGTCTCCTTCCCGTCTGCCATCAAACACCCACAACAATGCCTAGTCTATGATGTGTCATTGCAGTCTGCAATGCCAGTGAATGTGAATTGAAAGTTATTTGTATTATGGGAAAAAAATACAACATTTCTGTAAGTAGCTAGTTTTGTAATGGAAAAAAAGGTATTCATATGATACGAGCTATAAAGTTAAAGTAATAGCTCATGCAGAAGAACATCCAAACAGAGCAGCTGAGCAGCATTTTGGACTTCCACTAAAAGGAAAAAACTATATTCGATTACTGTGCTTGCAATGAACAACTGAAAAAAAATGGGGAAGGCTAAATGCGCAAATACAGGACTGAATGCAAACTGGTCAAAACTAGAAGATGATGAATTGTAATGGATTCAAGGTCACCATCAAAATGGCACTGGAATTAATACAAAAATGATTCAAATACACACTCATAAGCTAGCACAAAAGTGGAACTTAACAGACTTTAAGATTGGATTTGATTGGTGCTACAGGTTTGTAAAGTGTCATGGACTTAGCATGTGAAAGAGAAAATATTATCTTTCCATTGCTTTATTATTCAGCATTGAGAATACCAGTGTGAAACTAACCCAAAGGGTGAATACGGACAAAATTCCTGACATTTGATGTGCCAAGTAATGGAACTGTTGCCATGAACAAGTGGACATGAAAAATGCACTACATTGTTGTCCTTTCATATTGTGCTGATCTTACTAAACTTAATCCAATGTTCATTTTCAAGTGCAAAACAATGCCAAAACCATTTTAAACAATGCTAAGTGTTGTTCAGATACATTCTTGAAGCTTTGTATGTAGGCTTTCATGAGATAGTTTGCATCTGTCTTCAAGTGTCTGCCATATCATTTTCCCAACAATTCTGTGATGCTCTCCCATGGGTCAAACAAACCTGTGACTGTTTCTACTGAACTTAGTCATATATGTTCAATAGCCTTTGTTAGTCTCATTTGTGAGAGGTCCAACACACAAGAGGCAATATTCTACGATATGAGTGTTTTGTAAGGCACCTTTGGCCTGATCTATGACTGATCCTCTGCGATCATTCCATTTTACATCTACATCTACATCGATATTCCTCAGTCCACCTTACGGTGCATCACGGAGGGTACCCTGTACCACCACTAGACATTTTCTTTCCTGATCCATTTGCAAATATAACTAGGGAAAATTGACTGTCCATATGCCTTCATATGAGTCTTGATTTCTCGTATCTTATATTCGTGGTCCTAATGTGCATTGGAGGCAACAGAATCATTCTGCATCAGCTTCAAATGCTGTTTCTCTACATTTCATGGTACACACACACATGCAAGGCCACGGTTATTTTTACACTAACTTTATGAGTAGTTGCCCTGAGAAGGCAGGTGTGTATGGAAAGGAAATATTTGGGGTAGCTTGACTTGTCTCCAGGGATTCCCATTTGAGCTCCCAATGCATCTCTGTAACACTTGCATGTTGTTCAAACCTACCAGTAACAAATCTAGTAGCCCATCTCTGAAATGCTTTGATATCTTCCTTTAATCCAACCTGGTACGGATCCCAAACATTTGAGCAGTACTCAAGAACAGTTGCACTAGCATCCTATATGTGGTCTCCTTTACAGATGCATCACCCTTTCCTAGAATTCTCCCAATAAACTGAAGTCCACCATTCACCTTTCCTTCTACAATCCTCACATGCTCATTCTATCTCATATTGCTTTGCAATATTACTCCCAGATATTTAAATGACATCACTGTGTCAGGCACGACACTATTAGTGCTTTATCAGAACATTACGGGTCTGTTTTTCTTACTCATGTGCATTAACTTACATTTTTCTATGTTTAGAGCTAGCTGCCATTCATCACACTGACTAGAAATTTTGTCTAAGTCATCTAGTATTGTACCACAGTTACTCAATGATGACACTTTACCATACATCACAGCATCATCAGCAAACAACTGCAGATTGATTACCATCCTGTCCACCAAATCATTTATGTATACAGAGAAAAACAGCCATCCTATCACACTTCCCTGGGGCACTCCTGATGATACCCTTGTCCCTGATGAATATTCACTGTGGAGGACAACATACTGGGTTCTATAATTTAAGAAGTCTTCGGGTCACTTGCGTATCTGTGAACCTATTCCACCTTCTTTAAGAGCCAGCAATGGGGCACCATGTCAAACACTTTCCCAAAATCTAGAAATATGGAATCTGTCTGTTGTCCTTCATCTATAGTTCACAGTATATCATGTAAGAAGTCCCTCAACTAGAATTAAATTGAGGCAGTTCTCCATGATTTTCATTTCTGAATCCCTGCTTTTGTTTTGCTAGCCTCTATTATAGTACCTGTCTCATCCGTGAGTGTCAGGACACTAACTTTGGTCCCACTAACAGAGTTCACACATGACTACAATTTTTTTCAAATATTATGAGACATCTTTTGATAATATTTTGCTATAATAGTTGTTGAAGACTTTAGCCAAATGTGTTTCCTTGCGTATCTCTATCTATAGCTCTAAACTTCATTTTTCACCTATTATGAAGGAGCCTATTTTTCTTTACAAGTTTATTTATAGTGATTGTAGACCATGGATGGTCCCTCCCATCATGAACTGTATATGATCTGTATGCTCCTGCAGTGAACTAAATGTTTCAAGTTTCTGCCTGAGATATGACATTACTGTCTTCTTATCTACTTTGCTGAACATTTCAATCTTTCTACTTGTTTCAGTTGAATGAGGCTTCTAGACACACTGTGTGTGCCTGATGATCGTTTCCAAATCCTGTTGCCATTTCTCTAAAGAGTACTATTATTTGTCGGACATTCAAAATACCAACTATTAACACACCCCTATCTTTTTCTGTCTGCTTCCTCCTGATATCGGACACAACACACAGCACAGCAGTCTTCACAGCAGGTGAAGTGAGTCTCATTCGCTCAGTTTCAGTTCCAGTGGAAGATAGCACCTCAAACTTGTATTTAGGGGATAGGTGGTGATAGGTGTAACACACTGAAATCTCCCTAGTCCCTGTCTCCCTTATGCAGTGAGCATGGACCTACCACTAACATACCACTCACAGTCAAGAGGATGAGTGGTGATACATCCTGTGTTCCCTGTGGAGGAGAGGTATCCACAGGAGAGGGCAGTAATTAATCATGTTTTCTATTTGTGCTACACGACTCTCAACAGACATCCCAACACACCCATTTGCAGCAGCTTCCCACTGCTTAACAATAGTCAGACCTATTTCCAGCTACTTACCAACAGCAATTAACTCATCCTGTGTGCGATAACAGCTCTCACACTGGGGCTGCCTTGTGGCTGGTGCAGTGTTTTACAAAACAATAAACACATTACTTTAAACTAAGCTTGCTGCTGAGTCTTTTGATTTCTCAATTTGTTGTGTTACACATATCACCAGTTCCCTCTAGGAACTGAAGTGATAAACAACCAACAAAGAGACTTCTCTTATAAGAGATTTCTTGAGAGAAACCCTACCATAAAAGTCTGTTCTCTGAAACTACATGGAACCCTTTTTTGTTGAAGCTATGGTCACTAACAAACACAAAAATAGCTTAAATCCATAAATACTATAAAAATGAATGTATGTATGTACATTCCACATCTCCTCCTGAACCACTGGGCCAGTTTCAACCAAACTTTGCACATATATCACTTACTGTCTGGAAAGAGTCGTTATGAGGGTAAGAAACACCTATCTGTCAAAGCTGTGGGGTGGGGGTGAAAAAGAAGTCAAGTCCACAGTGGATGAATAACCAGAATTTATTCATCCAGTAGTTGAGGATGAGAGCACTTAGTGACTTGCAGCAAACTTTGCACATAAATTTTATATCTTTATATGAAACTTTTTTTCACTCACAACCACAACAAATTACTACATTTTGCTGTCAATGGAGTAAAACTGCTGCATCAGGCATGATGTTCTAATTTATTATTTCTATACTACTAACTGTTTTTGCAGCACATTTTGCAGTCAGCATCCACTGAATGTAGCTGAAAAATTATGTCACTGTACAACAAAAAGCTCTGGAGTCATGACATCATAAACATTGAGATACATGAAAAAGAAAATTCAAGGCAAAAATCACTACAAAACAGATACACTATGTGTACAAATATGTGGGCAAAGCCATGGTAAAAAGCTCCTCCTAAACCCCTGGATTGATTTTAGCCAAACTTGGTACACATACCACTTATTATCTGGAAAGAAATTCTGTGAAAGTAGGAACCAGTAACCTTCTATTGGGGCAGGAGTGATAATGTGGAGAGAGGGTGGGATAGGAGGACGTGGACAGGCAAGGGGGGGGGGGGGGGGGAAGGACGAGATGGACACAGACTGGGGGGGGGGGGGAGATGGACAAAGGGAGGGGGAGGGTATAGGCAAAGAGAGGGGAGAGGAGGAAATGAACAAAGAAACGAAAGAGGAAGAGATGGCCACAGAGAGGGAAGAGGGGAGGAGATGGCCCAAGGGAGGGAGGAGGAAAAAATGGACAGAGAGAGGGGAGAGATAAATGGACAAAGAGGAGGAAGGAGGAGATGTGACATGGACCCAACAGGTCGTAGGAAGTACCCTGCAGAAATATTTAGCATTTAGGATTTTAGCATTTTAGGATTTTGTGCATGAACTCATGTTCTGTGGGATTCATATCAGGCAGTATGGGTGGCCGAATCATTTGCTCGAGCTGTCCAGAATCTTCTTCAAACCAATTGCAAACAATTGTCTCCTGCTGACATGGCACATTGTCATCCAAAAAATTCCCCTTGGTGACATTTTGGGACCATGGCTTCGTGGGGTCTATGCCACGCTCGAACCCTATCATCAGCTCTTCTACATCTACATCTACGTCATTACTCTGCTGTTCACAATAAAGTGCCTGGCATAGGGTTCAATGAACCACCTTCAAGCTGTCTCTCTACCGATCCACTTTCGAACGGCGCGCTGGAAAACGAGAACTTAATTTTTTCTGTGTGAGCCCTGATTTCTCTTATTTTATCATTATGATCATTTCTCCCTATGTAGGTGGGTGCCAATAGAATGTTTTCGGAATCGGAGTAGAAAACTGGTGTTTGAAATTCCATGACAACATTCCATGGCAACGAAAAACGCCCTCATTTTAATGATTGCCACTCCAATTTACGTATTATGTCTGTGGCACTATCTCCCCTATTTCGCGATAGCACAAAACAAGCTGTCTTTCTTAGTACTTTTTCGATGTCATCCGTCAGTCCCACCTGATGCGGATCCCACACCGCACAGCAGTACTCTAGAATAGGGTGGACAAGTGTGGTGTAAGCAGTCTCTTTAGTAGAACTGTTGCACCTTCTAAGAGTTCTGCCAATGAATCACAGACTTTGGTTTGCTCTACCCACAACATTATCTATGTGACCGTTCCAATTTAGGGTATTTGTAATTGTGAACCCCTAAGTATTTAGTTGAATTTACAGTCTTCAAGTTTGTGTGACTTATCGCGTAATCGAAATTTAGTGAATTTCTTTTAGTACTCATGTGAATAACTTCACACTTTTCTTTCTTCAGGGTCAATTGCCACTTTTCGCACCATACAGATTTACTTACATCATTTTGCAATTCGTTTTGATCATCTGATGGCTTTACAAGACGGTAAATGACAGCATCATCTGCAGATATCTGAGATGGGTACTGAGACTGTCTCCTATGTCGTTAATATAAATCAGGAACGATAGAGGACCTATAACACTTCCTTGGGGAACGCCGTATATTATTTATATTTTACTCGATGACTTTCCGTCTATTACTACGAACTGTGACTTTTCTGACAGGAAATCACGAATCCAGTCGCAATTTGCTTAGAAGACGCATGTGAGGAACGGTGTCAAAGTCTTCTGGAAATCTAAAAATATGGAATCAATTTGACATCCCCTGTCGATAGCACTTATTACTTAATGAGTATAAGGAGCTAGTTGTGTTTCACAAGAACGATATTTTCCGAATCCGTGCTGACTATATGTCAATAAATCGTTTTCTTGGAGGTACTTCACAATTTTCGAATACAGCATATATTCTAAAACCCTACTGCAAATCGACGTTAGTGATATGGGTCTGTAATTCAGGGGATTACTCCTACTTCCATTTTTGGGTATTGGTGTGACTTGAGCAATTTTCCAGTCTTTAGGTACGGATCTTTCTGTGAGAAAGCGGTTGTATATAATTGCTAAATATGGAGCTATTGTGTCAGCATACTCTGACTAGTATGCAATCTGGACCGGAAGCCTTGCTTTTATTTAGTGATTTAAGCTGCTTTGCGACACCGAGGCCGGCCGGAGTGGCCGAGCGGTTCTAGGCGCTTCAGTCCAGAACCACGCTGCTGCTACGGTCGCAGGTTCGATGATGATGATGATGATGATGATGATTAGTGTTTTAGGGCGCACAACAGCGAGGTTATCAGCGCCCGTACCCAAAAGTTCAATTCAGAGCCGAATTGTGAGAGAATTGGTATCGTTCAAATGGCAAGATTGGACACAGCACATCAAAACAGGGAGATAAAACTAAAAATAAAATAGCAGTACAAACAGGTAAAAATAATTAACGGTGGCTGAGTGACCACTTACAAATAATGGGTGACCAAACCACTGGACAGCACATTAACACTTCAATCCCAATATTTTGGGAAGAAGGCCAGACATCACACAAAAACGTAAAACTCTAGCGACACGCGCCTCATTATTAGTTAAAAGAGAGGGTAGGTCTGGTGGGAAACTGAAATCTTCCCTCAAACCCGCATATACAACACACTCAGTTAAAATGTGTCGTATCGACAGCTGTGTCCCACATGTCTGACACGTTGGTGGCTCCTCACTACGTAACAGAAAACCATGTGTCAAAGGACAATGGCCTATTCTAAGCCGTGTAAGGGCTACTTCCTCAGCTCGTCGTTGTCGGAAGGAGGTGAGCCACGGTCGGACAGAGTCCTTCACCGCTCGCAACTTATTATCCCTCACGTCCAGCCACTGAGCCTCCCACCAACGCATGACCTTCCGAGTCACGAATGCTGTTATTGCCTGCAGGGGGACGGAACAGCGAGCGGGAGGTGGGATGGAGCAAGCCTCCTTGGCAGCCGCATCTGCAAGTTCATTTCCAGGAATCCCTATGTGCCCTGGAACCCAGCAGAAAATTACATCCTTACCCTGCTGTTGCAAGAGCAGGAGTGCGTCCTGCACCTCTTGCACCATCCGATCTGCTGGGTACATCTGTTCAAGAGCGTGTAGAGCACTTTGGGAATAGGAGCAGATGAGGAATTTCGTGCCACGATGTCGGCACATATGCTCTAATGCTTGCAGAATGGCAAACAGTTCTGCATAGTAAACTGAGAACTGCTCTGGGAGCCCTATCCAATGGACAGTATCGGGAAACACAGCAGAGCAGCCCATAAAATCCCCCTGTTTAGACCCATCCGTGTAAACAGTAATAAAATCTGAATGGCGTTCCAAAATCTCAGTAAGTTTAATTTTAAAAAGGTGGTCCGGGGTACAATACTTCCTGTAAGCAGCCAGATCAAGAAGTAATCTTGGCCTTTGTAGTCGCCAGGGAGATCCCCTACTCCATCCCTGGTGGAGTACCTTAATGCCCTCCAGGTGTACTGACTCGAGACTCTCCTTTGCACGGATGCCAAACGGCTTTGTTGCCGCCGGACGGTGGCGGAAGAGACGTGCCAGTGCCAGCTGGGAAAAAGTGTTGGACGCCAATGAAAGAGGAGTGGACTTGGCCCTGTACGCGTGCCGTACCACGAGGAGGAGACGCCGAATGGACAGCGGAGGCTCTCCCGCCTCGACACACCGACTAGCAACTGGACTCGTGCGATAAGCCCCCGTTGAAAGCCTAATACCCTCATGGTGAATCACATCCAACATTTTGAGGTAGGAAGGTCTTGCAGAGCCGTAAGCTTGACACCCATATTCCAGCCGAGGGCACACAAAGGCCTTATAAAGTTGGAGCAGACGTGCCCTGTCAGCGCCCCAGGATCTATGACTGACGCATTTAAGGACGTTTAAAGCCTTGAAACAGCGGACTTTTAGATCCTTTAAGTGTGGCAACCATGTGAGCTTCTCATCAAAAATAAGCCCGAGATATTTCACTTTTTCCATACAGGGGAGAACAGTGTCTCCTAGTTTTAAAACAGGAAGATTAAAAAGAGAACGGGAACGGTTAAAATCTACACAAACGGTCTTCTCCAAAGAGAATTTAAAGCCCGTGGTCTTAGACCATTCCTCCAATCGCACGAGTGTCAGCTGTAATTGGCGTGTAGCAGCTGTGAGGGAGGAAGACGCACAGAAAATGGAGAAATCGTCCACAAACAAGGAGCACTGCACGGGCCGTCGTACTGTGGACGCAATACTATTGATGGCAATTGCGAAAGCTGTCACACTGAGGACGCTTCCTTGAGGGACACCGTTCTCCTGCTTAAAACGGTCAGACAGGACATTCCCAACCTTATACTTAAAATACCTGTCCGACAGAAAGGATCTGATGAGTGTGGGTAAACGCCCACGGAAACCCCACTCATAAAGCTGCCGCAAAATGGTATGCCTCCAGGTAGTATCGTACGCCTTCTCCAGGTCGAAGAAAACCCCGATAAGGTGTTGCTTACGTAGGAAAGCATCTTGTATCGCTGTTTCGAGTAGGATCAGGTTATCTAGGGTCGAATGATACCTCCTGAACCCACACTGGCAGCGGGTAAGTAAGGATCTGGATTCGAGAACCCACACCAGGCGCCTATTGACCATACGCTCAAATGTCTTCCCGACGCAGCTCGTGAGACTAATGCTACGGTAGCTACTGGGTTCGGTCCGATCCTTCCCTGGTTTTAAAAGGGGAATTAAAATCGATTCTTTCCACGAACTAGGAAAGTCGCCTGTCTTCCAAATTTCATTAAAAAGTTGAAGGAGGACCTCCTTTGACCGCAGATCCAACTGCTGCAGCATGCTATACGATATCAGGTCTGGACCAGGTGCGGTATCCCGAGATACGGACAGTGCAGAGCCTAACTCTCACAAAGAGAAAGGCTGGTTGTATTCCTCAGTGTTGTTTGAACGGAAATCAAAACCAGCCCTCTCCTGTGTACCCCGATAGCGCAGAAATTCTGGGTCCTGGCTAGAATCGGCCGTAATAGTTTGAAAAGATTCTGCCAACGCCCGGGCGATGTCTCTTGGAGATGTTAGGAGACACCCCCGCTCACGTATAGCTGCTAGTGGCGGTCGAGAGTATCGCCTTGAGATCCTCCTAATGGCTTCCCATACTTTGCTTGAAGATGTGGACCTATTGATGGAGTTCAGGAACTCACGCCAAGACCTCCGTTTACTCTCCCTAAGGATTTGTCTCGCCCGCGCCCGTGCTATTCGGAAAGTTGTCAGATGCGCAGCAGTGGGGCACCGACGGAATCTTCTCAAAGCCGCCCGTCTGTCTCTAATGGCGGTACGACAGTCGTCATTCCACCAAGGGACAGGCTGCCTCACAGGTGTTCCCTTTGACTTTGGTATGGATACATCAGCGGCATGGTGAATCACCGCCGTAATGTGATCCACCCAATCCTGGACGCCTTCACACCGTTCAAAAACAGCCAACTGTCGGTAGAGCGTCCAGTTTCCCTTCCGGAACAACCATTTCGGCGGCCGTGCGACACGACCCATTTCAACTGGCAGATGGAGCCAGATAGGATAATGGTCGCTGCCATGAAGGTCGTCGTCTACGACCCACTGAGCAATGTCCGCAAGCACAGGCGAACAAAGAGAGAGGTCTATGGCAGAAGACGAACCTGAAGCGGTGCTGAAATGCGTGGCCTGACCTGTGTTCAGCAGTATGATGTCGGAAGTCCTGATCAACTGCTCAATCATCTGGCCTCTGGGGCAGGTGTTGTTGGAACCCCATAATGCATTATGAGCATTAAATTCTCCTAAAATGAGAAAGGGACGGGGTAGCTGATCAATGAGCCGTGCGAGGGCTTCACTGTCAATAAGCTCAGCGGGTGGTAAATACAAGGAGCACACTGTGACATTAACCTGGGCCAGGATCCGACCTGCAACCGCTTGTAGCGCTGTGGTTAAGGGCACAGGTGAGGAGTGGAATGTGTCCTTAATGAACACTGCCACCCCACCTTGAGCCCTATTACCAGTCAGGTCGTCTTTCCTGTACATGTGATATCCTGTAAGTACAGGCGTGTCAGTCTCTGTAAAATGTGTCTCTTGCAAAGAGATGCAAAAGGGGTTTTCCTGTACTAACAGCCGCAATTCTGGAAAGCGAGGTCTGACGCCATTCAGATTCCACTGAAGTATGGGAGCCATATCAGCGTTTCGGTTTAGAATTCCCCCTGTCTTTGCGCCGCGCTGGTGAGGCACTTGTAGAGCGAGTGGCAGCGGAGGGGCTGCCAGGTTCTGGGGAAGAGGTATCAAAATCCATGACGATTTCCTCCTCATCAGTCAGGGATGCCATGACGACATCCGATAGTGCCTTTGGCAGGTTTGACGGCAAACGCCGTGCCCCTTTTCCAGGTCCCGTTTTCTTTGTGGAAGTCGGGGATGGGGGAAGTGGAGAGGCACTCTGTTTCTGGAGGGCCTTCGAAGGCTTCACTGTAGCTGTCTCTGCAATAGCGGTTGGTGCAGGCGGAGCAGCCTGAATAGCTATATCGTTAGTGGGAGTGCTCTGGCAGGTACAAACGCAGGTACAGGTATTGGTGGAGGATACTGCTACGACTGATGACCATAGATGTTAAGTCCCATAGTGCTCAGAGCCATTTGAACCATTTGATACTGCTACGCTGGACATGGTCTGCGTCGAAGCGTCTACTTGCGACGCACGGTTGTGCACCAAGGAGGCATAGGATGTGGCAAAGACAGGGGGTTTTGTAGCCCTATACTCTTTTTTGGCTTCCATATAAGGTAGCCTCTTTGTCACCTTGATCTCCTGAATTTTTCGTTCTTCCGCAAAGACGGGGCAGTCTCTGCTCCAGACGGGATGGCTCCCAGAGCAGTTGATACACACCGCTGGAGATGTGCAGTTGGTCCCAGCTTCATGAGCTGCCTTGCCACATATACCGCAGGTTGGGTCACCCCCACAACTCATTGTCGTATGGCCAAATCGCTGACATTTGAAACAGCGCATAGGGTTAGGTATATAAGGCCGAACCCTAAGTCGGAGGAAACCAGCCAGAACGTATTCAGGTAAGACAGGCGAATTGAAAGTCACAATGAAGGTGGCAGATTTCTCAATAACTCCATTATTCCTACGTGTCCTTTGTTTCACGTCTACAATCCCCTGTGTTGCCCATTCTTGCTTCAGCTCATCGACATCGAGATCCATTAAATCACGGCAGGTGACAACACCTTTACTGGAGTTGAGGGAATTGTGCAACTCGACAGTAATATCATACTCGCCTAACTTGGTTGACTTTCGAAGCAGCTCCACTTGCTTTGCCCTAGTAGTCTCAACTGACAGGGTACCATTCCTCAGGCGTTTGATAGATTTCAGTGCACCTGCGAGTCCTTCTAAACCTTTATGTATGTAGAAAGGAGACACTTTTTCAAATGATCCCTCCTTCCTCTTAATCACGATGAAAACATTGTCATTTACGACTCCATGAGCCCTGTTACTCTTTTCCATCTGCATATCTGGAGGACTAGCCTCCCTCATGTGCTTGACTGATTGCGAAGTTGGTGAACGGAAATACGTGGTTGCCATGTGCGTCCCACGAGCAGCTAGTGAACTAAAGGTCCGCTCAGACAGAGCCCCGCGTGCCTGAGTAAGCCCTATACAACTGGGGTGCGGCAGGTGCCCCAGAGGTTGCCCGCTTGCGACTGTTCCACCTCAACAGCCGTGCATCTCATAGGCGCGGAGCACACCAGAAGATTGAGGGGTTTTTATAGAGGTTGTCCTTCCTCGCAATCCAGGCGGTCAAGCCAAGATTACCATTCCCCGCAGCACACAACATTCCACCGCCGCGCCATGCGGTGGTCGCTGAAGCATGTCCGGGGTTTACGGTGACAGGAGACTGGCGGCGCTGACCAGGGGCTGAGTACGGGCTTGGCGACGCCGGGGTCCTGAGCTGGGGACTGGTCGCAAGTTCGAATCCTGCCTCAGGCACTGATGTGTGTGATGTCCTTAGGTTAATTAGGTTTAAGTAGTTCTAAGTCTAGGGGACTGACGACCTCAGACGTTGAAGTCCCATAGTGCTTAGAGCCATTTGAACCTTTTTTTTTAGCGACACCGAGGATATCTATTTCTATGTTTCTCATCTCGACAGTTGTTCTTGATTGGAATTCAGGAATATTTACTTCGTCTTCTTTGGTGAAGGAGTTTCGGAAAATCGTGTTTAATAACTCTGCTTTAGTGGCACTGTCATCAATGACTTCACCGTTGTTATTGCGCGGTGAAGGTATTGATTGCGTCTTGCCACTGGTGTGCTTTATGTATGACCAGAATCACTTCGGGTTTTCTGCCAGATTTCGAGACAGAGTTTTGCTGTAAAAATTATTGAAAGTATCTCACATTTCGAACTTCTGCAAAACTTTCCCAGTCTTGGGGACTTTGTGTTCTTTTAAATTTGGCATGCTTTTTTTGCTGATTCTGCAACAACGATCTGACCCGTTTTGTGTACCATGGGGGATTAGTACCATCACTTATTAATTTATGTGGTATACATCTCTCAATTGCTGTCGATACTATCTCTTTGAAATCGTTCCACAACTTTTCTACGCTTACATGATCAGATTGGAAGGAGTGCAGACTGTCTCTTAAAAAGGCGTTAAGAGCATTTTTATCAGGTTTTGTAAATATATATACTTCGCGTTTCTTTTTGACGGTTGTAGGAGTTACGGTACTCAGCCTAGCAGCTACTGCCTTGTGGCCGCTAATCCCTGTATTTGTCACGATACTCACTATTTGTTGCTAACACGTCAAGTACGGTTTCGCAACCATTTACGCTTCGAGTGGGCTCATGAACTAATTGTTCAAAATAATTTTCTGAGAAAGCATTCGGTACGATTTCGGATGACGTTTTTTGCCTGCTGACGGATTTAAACGTATAATTTTTCCAGCATGTCGAAGGTAGATGAAAGTCACCACCGACTATAGCTATATGAGTGGGGTACCTATTTGAAATGAGACTCAAGTTTTCTTTGAACTGTTTAGCAATTATATCTTCTGAGTCGGGGGGGGGGGGGGGTCGGTTAAATGACCCAATTAATAGTTTAGTCCGATTGTCAAGTATAACCTCTACCCATACTATTTCGCAGGAACTATCTACTTCAATTTCACTGTAAGGCAAACTACTTCTGACAGCAATAAATACTCCACCAGCAACTGTATTTAATCTATCCTTTCTGAACACTGTTAGATTGTTAGAAAAAAACTTCTGCTGAATTTATTTCCGGCTTTAGCCAGCTTTCTGTGACTATAACTGTTTGAGCCTTAGTGCTTTCTATTAGGGCTTAGAGCTGTGGTTCTTTCCCAACGCAGCTATGACAATGTACAACTACAATACCGATCGTATCTACAACTGACTTGCTGTGTTTTACCTGTCCCCTTTTAGACAGAGGCCCTCTAACCTAAAAGAACCCCCCAGTCCCTTCCACACAGCCCCCTCTACCCGTGTAGCCGCCTCCAGTGTGTAGTGGACTCCTGACCTATTAAGTTGAACCTGGAAACACAACCACCCGATGGCGCAAGTCAAGGAATCTGCAGCCTACACGGTCACAGAATTGCTTGAGCCTCTGGTTCAGACCCCCCACTCATCTCTGCACCAAAGGACCACAGTCGGTTCTATCGACGATGCTGCAGATGGTGAGCCCCGCCTTAATCTCACAAGCAAGACTGGCAGTCTTCACCATTTCCGCTAGCTGCCCAAAACCAGAGAGAATCTTCTCCAATCCAAAGCGATATACGTCATTGGTACCTACATGAGCCACCACCTGCATATGGCTGCACCCTGTACTCTTCATGGCATCTGGAAGTAGCCTTTCCACATCCGGAATGACTCCCCCAGGTATGCACACGGAGTGCACACTGGCTTCCTTCCCCTCCTTGGCAGCCATGTTCCTAAGGGGCCCCATTACATGTCTAGCGTTGGAGCTCCCAATTACCAGCAAACCCACCCTCTGTGAACGACCAGATATTGTGGGCCAAGAAGCTTCCTCTGGAAAAGGGTGGACGACTGCATCTCGCTCAGAAACATTGTCAGCCACAGATAACACCCAAAACCTGTTCGTCAAACGAACCGGGGAGGCCCTACGATCGGCCCCTCGGAAATTCATTTGCTGCCTGCCAGACTTTAGAATGATCTCACACTCGACCACGGGTGAGGGGTCATCCTGAGTGCAGGCAGTAACCGGGGCAGCCACAGCAGTGGACTGAACGGGGGACATGTGGGACGTGCTCGATGTCACTTGCGTCTCTGCGACTGACCCCCTGCCAGTGATGTCCCTTGGCGGTAGCCTCAAGCTGTGTGATGGAAGCCAACACAGCCTGGAGCTGTGAGTGAAGGGTCGCCAACTCAGGTCGCATCTGTAGACAGCAATCACAGTTCCTATCCATTACTGCAGTCGCTCCCATTTGAAGCTCGTAAAAATATACAACAAACGAACAGTGTACTCGGCTTATTAGCGGTAGGAATCCGAAGTGCTCTCTCACTAACGGTCTAAATGGCACTGAGCTACACTAACAAAACAAGCAGAAGCCTGTACAATCTGAAGGTTAATATAAGGGTCGATTGCAACGGCGGTACAGTATGCTACACTGTTATTAAAATAAAAGCTTTTACCTAGTAGGCACTCTAGCACGCAAGAAATTACAAAAATAATCTACTAACTACACAGGTATGTGTAAGTAAATAAGCTGCTCCTGCTGGAAGCTCGTAAAAATATGCAACAAACGAACAGTGTACTAGCCTTCTTAGCAGCAGGAACACGAGGTGCTCTGTCACTCTTAGCAACTGAAATCGGGGCTCTCTCGACAGGCCACGGTTTTCCAGTCGTCTTGGGTCCAAGCAATACGGTCACAAGCCCAAGAGAGGCGCTGCAGACAATGTCGTGATGTTAGCAAAGGCACTCGCGTCGGTCCTCTGCTGCCATAGACCATTAACGCCACACTCTCCTAACGGATACGTGCGTCGTACGTCCCACATTGATTTCTCCGGGTTGTTTCACACGGTGTTGCTAGTCTGTTAGCACTGACAACCACGCAAACGTCATTGCTGTCGGTCGTTAAGCGAATGCCATTCGCCATTGCATTGTCCGTGTGAGAGGTAATGTCTGAAATTTGGTATTCTCAAAATGGTTCAAAAGGCTCTGAGCACTATGGGACTTAACATCTGAGGTCAACACTCCCCTAGAACTTCGAACTACTTAAACCTAACTAACCTAAGGACATCACACACACCCATGCCCGAGGCAGGCTTCGAACCTACGACCGTAGCGGTCGCGCGGTTCCAGACTGAAGCGCCTATAACCGCTCGGCCACTCCGGCCGGCTTGGTATTCTCGGCACACTCTTAACACTGTGGATCTCGGAATATCGAATTCTCAACCGTTTTTCGAATTGGAATATGCGATACGTCTAGCTCCAATCACCATTCAACGTTCAAAGTCTGTTAATTCCCGCTTGCGGTGATAATCACTTCGGAAACCTTTCCACATGGATCACCTGAGTACAAATGAAAGCTCCGCCAATGTGCTGCCCTTTTATATCTCGTGTAATACTATTGCCATCTGTATGTGTGCACGTCGCTATCCCACGGCTTTTGTCACCTCAGTGTACACTGCTGTCGAAAACGAAAACTAAATTTAACAACATAGGTTAGTTATAAAATATGCTACAGCAACTGTAAATCACAAATTACGATCTCCCACGAAATATGTTCTGCACAACACTACCATCGTCCGAAAATCCAAAGAAAAAAAGGAAAAGAAAAATGTACGTTTAAGGAGATATACACTGAAATTTGGGGTGAACGATTTTTTTCAGCTAGGATTCCACTACTAAAATTACATCAAGCGCAAATGTGGATTACACCTAATTTTATAACAGGAAATAGCATTTTCGCTGCACTCAAAATTCGAAAATACACAATATATCACGACACAGGCTCGAATTTTGATACAGCTGTCACGGAAAACACGTATAAATTTTACGTGAGAAGTCGCGTTATATACGTAAATGTAAGTAAATAATGTAAGGGTTTTGTACTTAGCTGGTTACGTGGCACTTTCTACACTAGCGTGACAAAGGTGAGCACTGCAGCTGCAGTGTATCTGACTAAACTAACGTAAATTCGTTCAGCAGGAGGTTGCTAATAGCGTACTGCGTAACGATTTCTGCAGCGTTCCGCTTGATCAGGGTTTTAGGCGTATGATAAAGATCATACGCATAACATAATTTCAAGTCCTATATGATGTATGATCCGAAGTGAAGGATTATACGCGAAAATATAATTTTTGGTTTTTTTACTTTCTGAGCGAGATACCGTTGCGAAACAATTCAATTCTGCATACGTTATTAGGTTATTGTCAACCGATGTTGAAGCACGTGCACAACAATGAATTACGCTCACGCTGTGTTGTTACAGTTCTGCTTAATACTTACATATTTAATTATCAACGAATTTCATCTAGGTGCTTCCTTTAGTGAATATTTTCTCTTTAATTCTCGTAGTTATACCGGAAGCTATGCTGTGAGCTGTTTAAAAATCATTCTCAGTTCTTCATGCTCTAGTTTGGTAGGTACCACACCTTATCAAACAACATATAATTTTAGCACTTTGTGTTAATTTATGTAATTTGTTAAGCGGATGTAATGTCCAGTAGAGATGAAGAAATGTGCGGTGTTTCTACGCCAAAGAAAAAGATACAAAGACGTGAGTTGCCAAAAGTGAGAAACCTCACCACAGGTTTCAACAATAATGCACTGCATGGGAAGTGGATCCAGTATTTCGTCCATGGATAACGAAGGACCCTAATAATTGCTGTAAGTCAAAATCCAAATGTTGTAACGGCGACTGGAATAGTCGCGGGGTTGAAGCGGCGGAAAGTGCGGCAGGACCCATGGAACAGCCCACGAACAACAACACAATGGGAGAGGAAGGACACAACCAACGGACAGAACGAGCAACGACAAGATCGAAACAACGGAGTCACAAGAAAACCTAATAACCACATCCACTCGTACACAGAACAAGTAAGTAAATAAGCTGTCTAAGGCGAGGCGATGTATCCAGAGACATACGCAAGATTAGACTGGCTGGCTGAGCTTCTTTTTTCTTTATTTATTGTGATTTAATTCCCCTGCCCCATATGGGTAGGGGAGGGGTGTCAGCGGCACAATCCACCGCTCTTCAGGCGAGTGACATGACAACTAAAACAAGAATAAAATGTTACATATATAAGGCGATAAAAAGGGGAACATAAAACAGAGTAAGGGGAGAAATGGAGGTAAAAATACACTGACATGGAGACGTTCATGGGGGACAATTAAAAAAGTCACTAGAAAGTTAAAAAAAAACACAGTTGGCGATTCGTAAAACACAAATGTTGTAACGGCGACTGGAATGGTCGCGGGGTTGAAGCGGCGGAAAGTGCGGCAGGACCCATGGAACAGCCCACGAACAACAACACAGTGGGAGAGGAAGGACACAACCAATGGACAGAATGAGCAACGACAAGATCGAAACAATGGAGTCACAAGAAAACCTAATAACCACATCCACTCGTACATAGAACAAGAAAGTAAATAAGCTGTCTAAGGCGAGGCGATGTATCCAGAGACATACGCAAGGTTAGACTGGCTGGCTGAGCTTTTTTTTTTCTTTATTTATTGTGATTTAATTCCCCTGCCCCATATGGGTAGGGGAGGGGTGTCAGCGACACAATCCACCACTCTTCAGGCGAGTGACATGACAACTAAAACAAGAATAAAATGTTACATATATAAGGCGATAAAAAGGGGAACATAAAACAGAGTAAGGGGAGAAATGGAGGTAAAAATACACTGACATGGAGACGTTCATGGGGGACAATTAAAAAAGTCACTAGAAAGTTAAAAAAAACACAGTTGGCGATTCTTAAAACACAAAGAAGACACTGAATGCACATGCACAGATTAAAAGTCGGCCACAGTATTAAAAATACTCCAGAACAACACACTTAAAACCCACTTGGAGCACACACAATGAAGAATAAAACTGCCAGGTGGGACCTGCCGAGGGAAAGGCCAGATAGGATGGAAAAGGAGGGGAGAGCAAGGTGCAGCAGGGGAGGCGGTGGGATTAAGAGAGTAGGGGTGTCGGCAGGTACACTAAGAGGCAGGAGACATGTGGGGCAGAAGATGAAGAGGGAAGAGAAGGCAGGAGGGAACGCAGAGACACTGAAAGGGAGCACAAGAGAGGGAGGGGTAGTAGGAGGGGGAAGCCGGTCAGGAGAAGGGAGGGGGAGGAGAGGGAGCCCTGAGGAGGAGGCAGGAAGATGGGGTTAGAGTTGGTAGGAACGGTAGATGTCAGGGCGAAGCTCATTATCCGGGAGGGGTAGATGGTGGAAGTTGCATTGGGAAAGGAGGCGGAGGGTGTGGAGATGGAGAGAGGGTGGGATGCAACTGTAAAGGCGCAGCAACGGGTTGGGTGTGGAGATGAAGGGAGACACCAGGGGGTGAGGGGGATCAATGCGGCGGACAATATATAGTGTGCAGATGTGTTCAAGGAAAAGGAGAAGGTGGGGGAAGGGGATGAGGTCGTAGAGGATGCGCACGGGGGACGGAAGGTGGATGTGGAAGGCGAGGCAGAGCACATGGCGTTTGAGGATTTGGAGGGCTTCATAGAACTGGGGAGGTGTGGAAATACAAGTGACGCTGGCATAACAGAGGATGGGGCGAGTCAAGGATTTGTAGTTGTGGATGGTGGAAGGATGCAGACCCCACATCCGGCCGGACGGGAGTTTCAGGAGGCAGACTCAGTTGTGAGCTTTGTTTTGGATGGTAAGGATATGGGGAGTCCAGGTGAGGTGGCGGTCGAGGGTGAGGTCAAGGTATTTGAGGGTAGGAGTGAGGTGGATAGGACGGCCATAAATGGTGAGGTAGAAATCATGGAGACGGAAAGAGCGGGTGGTGCGGCCTATGATGATCGCCTGAGTCTTGGAGGGGTTGATATGGAGGAACCACTGGTTGCACCAAGCTGTGAATTGGTCAAGGTTGGTTTGGAGGGTACGTTGGGACCGTTGAAGGGCTAGGAAGGCGGTGTCATCAGAAAACTGGAGAAGACGAACAGGTGGGGGAGGTTTGGGCATATCAGCAGTGTACAGGAGATAGAGGAGAGGGGAAAGGACAGAATCTTGGGGCATGCTGGCAGAGGGATAGAAAGTACGGGAGTTGGAATTGTGGATAGTCACATAGGAGGGACGATGGGAGAGGAAGGAAGCAACGAGGCAGACGAGGTTGATGGGGAGAGCATAGGTCTGGAGTTTGAAGAGGAGCCCGGGATACCAGACATGGTCATAGGCGTTGTGGAGATCGACTGCCTGAGAGAGAGGCAGGCGCTTAAGTACTCTATCGGGGGCGCCGCTATTGTCTGCTGGAACCACATATTCCACTGTGGCGCCCCCACACTAAATGCGGGCCAGGAGGTGCGCGCCGCCACAGCTTACGACGCGACCGTGTAGAGACCTCTGGGGGTTTTCGACGTCCATGACGTCTGGCGGGGATTCAAATTCCGCGGCGCGCAGTACCAGACCAAATGCTGTAATGATTCTATAACAGCTGCTCTAACTGTCTGAAAGACACATGCAATCAAGAAAGCATATTAATAAAATGAGACGTATCACAGAAAAATCATGCACAACTTTTACAAAGTTTTTGTCTAAAGTCACGACAATGCCGGTAAAACTAGGTACGAAAGCCAAGCTTAAAATTTTGTCACGTTCCTAGCAGCTCATGATATTCCTTTTAATACCAGTAGATAGCTATGTTAAAAAGTGAGTTTCTTCACTCTAAGACAGCACAAAATGTTATTACGAAAATTAATAAAAGTACGTTTGTTATAAGAAACGCTATTGCGCCTCCTCAAAATAAGGATCTTATTTCCAACCTTCAAAAAATAAAATACTCCATTTTGACAGATGAAACTACTGATATTGCTTCAGTCATTGCATTGTTGTGTGCTATTATGACAGAGAGGAGGCAAAACATTTTGCAAACTGTTCAGTGTGTGAAACAATGATTGTCTGTAATTGGGACAAATGAGGCTAACTTGTATGAGAAACTCACTCGAACCTTGTGTATTTTGTGTTTGAACCGGGGACCTACACTCCTGGAAATGGAAAAAAAGAAAACATTGACACCGGTGTGTCAGACCCACTGCTCCGGACACTGCGAGAGGGCTGTACAAGCAATGATCACACGCACGGCACAGCGGACACACCAGGAACCGCGGTGTTGGCCGTCGAATGGCGCTAGCTGCGCAGCATTTGTGCACCGCCGCCGTCAGTGTCAGCCAGTTTGCCGTGGCATACGGAGCTCCATCGCAGTCTTTAACACTGGTAGCATGCCGCGACAGCGTGGACGCGAACCGTATGTGCAGTTGACGGACTTTGAGCGAGGGCGTATAGTGGGCATGCGGGAGGCCGGGTGGACGTACCGCCGAATTGCTCAACACGTGGGGCGTGAGGTCTCCACAGTACATCGATGTTGTCGCCAGTGGTCGGCGGAAGGTGCACGTGCCCGTCGACCTGGGACCGGACCGCAGCGACGCACGGATGCACGCCAAGACCGTAGGATCCTACGCAGTGCCGTAGGGGACCGCACCGCCACTTCCCAGCAAATTAGGGACACTGTTGCTCCTGGGGTATCGGCAAGGACCATTCGCAACCGTCTCCATGAAGCTGGGCTACGGTCCCGCACACCGTTTGGCCGTCTTCCGCTCACGCCCCAACATCGTGCAGCCCGCCTCCAGTGGTGTCGCGACAGGCGTGAATGGAGGGACGAATGGAGACGTGTCGTCTTCAGCGATGAGAGTCGCTTCTGCCTTGGTGCCAATGATGGTCGTATGCGTGTTTGGTGCCGTGCAGGTGAGCGCCACAATCAGGACTGCATACGACCGAGGCACACAGGGCCAACACCTACATCATGGCGTGGGGAGCGATCTCCTACATTGGCCGTACACCACTGGTGATCGTCGAGGGGACACTGAATAGTGCACGGTACATCCAAACCGTCATCGAACCCATCGTTCTACCATTCCTAGACCGGCAAGGGAACTTGCTGTTCCAACAGGACAATGCACGTCCGCATGTATCCCGTGCCACCCAACGTGCTCTAGAAGGTGTAAGTCAACTACCCTGGCCAGCAAGATCTCCGGATCTGTCCCCCATTGAGCATGTTTGGGACTGGATGAAGCGTCGTCTCACGCGGTCTGCACGTCCAGCACGAACGCTGGTCCAACTGAGGCGCCAGGTGGAAATGGCATGGCAAGCCGTTCCACAGGACTACATCCAGCATCTCTACGATCGTCTCCATGGGAGAATAGCAGCCTGCATTGCTGCGAAAGGTGGATATACACTGTACTAGTGCCGACATTGTGCATGCTCTGTTGCCTGTGTCTATGTGCCTGTGGTTCTGTCAGTGTGACCATGTGATGTATCTGAACCCAGGAATGTGTCAATAAAGTTTCCCCTTCCTGGGACAATGAATTCACGGTGTTCTTATTTCAATTTCCAGGAGTGTAGGAACGACGGAGAGGCTTCGTCCCGCCGTGGCCCTCCGTGATTCACAACCCCACAACAGGCCACAGCAGTCCACCCACCCCACCGCCGCCCCACACCTAACCCAGAGTTATTGTGCAGATATTGAGATAACCGATCAGAGAATAGAGAAGCAACAACAACTGCTTAGTAGTTGAAAGGCATCAGGACCAGATGAGATAGCTGTAAATTCTATAAAGATTTTGCGAAAGGACTCGCCCCCCATCAGCAGTTTAACGTAATTCGCTGGTGCAACGGTGGGTACCTAGCGACTGGAAAAAGGCTCTGATTATTCCTGTTTTCAAGCACGGACCTAGGACATATGCACACAACTATAGACCTATATCGTTCACATCAGCCTGTTGTATGCTGAAGAATCACGATTTTTTGGTGAATGCAAATCTCCTCTATAAAAATTGAGAGAGCGCAAGTCACTCTCACACTTATTTTCATACTCAGAGCTATTCTTTAATGCTGTTATTACACCCCAGACATCATTTTCTGTGAAACGACAGGAAGTTATCGACATGAGCAGGCACTGATGGCAGCCTGTACTTTGTTAATGCATGTGGGATCTTTGTGGTAGCTCTATTTCGAATAGTATTTTCTGGAGTTGATCACAAGCAGGCGGTCTGATTATTTAAGAGTAAATCTTGCAGTGGACGATTCGGGGCTTAGAAGCCACGTGCAGCCGTTAGGAAGAGGAACGTCTCAAAGCATTTACCGGGGACAGAATGCTGGCCCCAAGAATTTCTTGCCCAAGTTTGCAGACAATGCTTTCGGCTGAATAGGCGAAAAACCGCCTACGTGGCCACGGCAGGTCAGAGACACAAGAGAGAACACTATAGACAGAACCAACAGGTGGCATCGTCCCTCTGCCTGCCGGGTTTTTGGGAAACCTCAGGCCTCCAGAAGAATTTTATGGTGGAACGCTACATTTGTGGCGGCTCTGTAATGGTCTATTGTTCAAATGGCTCTAAGCATTATGGGACTTAACATCTGTGGTCATCAGTACCCTAGACTTAGAACTACGTCAACCTAAGGACATCACACACATCCATGCCCGAGGCAGGATTCGAACCTGCGACCGTAGCAGCCATGTGGTTCCGGACTGAAGCACCTAGAACCGCTCGGCAACAGCGGCCGGCTAATGGTCTATGTTGGGACACAAGAGCACTTCTCTTACTTTAGCCGAGGCTCCTGGTTGGAGATGCTGCAACGTTTAGCCCGTCAAGGTAATGGTCTCTGTGATAAATGTGTTGTTCACTTCAGACCCAAAAGAAAACTCTGGAAAGACATTGCCTAAAGTGGCTGTGGCAAACACAATTCGGGAGCACAACGTCTTCTCCTCCCTGTGCGGAAATTTACGAGATTGGCTGCTTCTCCAGCAGGGAAAAGAATACTATTAACTTTGTTTATAATAGGCTGGGAGGTAGAGCAGACGAGCTAGTGGGGAGATGTGGCGCTTCTGCTGTCATTTGATTAGCACGAATCCCGTATTCCTTGACTTCAGGAAGGCATTTGACAATGTCTCACACTACCGTTTAGTGAAAAAAAAATGTACGGGCTTACCGAGCATCAGAGAAGGTTTGCGTCTGGATTAAAGACTTTCTGGCAGATAGGACTGAACACGCAGCTCTCAACGGGACAAAGTCGACAGATGTAAAGGTAATTTCTGTGGTACCACAAGAAAGAGTGATAGGACCGTTACTGTTTACGATGTGTGTAAATGGTATACTAGAAAGGGTCCAAAGCCCTTTAAGACTATTCGCAGTGATACGGCTGTCTGTAAGAAAGTATCAACCCTAGAGGACAGTATCGATTTGCAGAATGATCCACAGAAGATTAATGAGTGGTGCAGGCAGTAGCAATTGATCCTGAACGTAAACAGAAGTAACATACTGCACATATACGTATGATAAGAAATCCACTATTGTACAAATACTTTGTTGATGACAAACTGCTGGAAACAGTATTTGCCATGAAATATCTAGGATAAACTACCCAGAACGATCTTAAGTACAGTGACCACCCGAAACAAATAGTGGGAAAAAAGCAGATGCCAGACTGGGAAATGTAACTCATTCAGGAAAGAAGTGGCTTGCAAAAAAAAACTTGTTCGACCGATTCTTGAGTATTGTTCATCAATATGGGGACCTTACCAGGTAGGATTGATAGATGAGATAGAGAAGATGCAAAGAAGAGCGACACTTTTCGTCACGGGCTCGTTTAGTCCGCGGAAGACCGTTAGAGTGATGCTGAAAAATCCCCAGCGGCAGAGACTACGAGAGGGGCGTTGTGCATCAGCGACATGTTTACTAAATGTTCAAATGTGTGTGAATTCCTAAGGACCAAACTGCTGAGGTCATCGGTGCCTAGACTTGCACACTACTTAAACTAACGTATGCTAAGAACAATACACACACCCACGCCCGAGGGAGGACTCGAACCTCCGGCGGGAGGGACCGCGCAGTCCCTGATATGGTGCCTCAAACCGCGCGGCCACTCCGCGCGGCAGAGGTTTACTATTGAAATTTCGATACAATACTTTTTAGGGAGAGTAGGACAAATATTATTTCCTCCCACACATATCTCGCAAGACGACCACGATGAGAAAATTAGAGAAACTAGAGCTAAATCAGAAGCTTCCCAGGCCCCAAAGCCGGCTGGAGTGGCCGTGCGTTTCTAGGCGCTACAGTCTGGTAGCGGGCGACCGCTACGGTCGCAGGTTCGAATCCTGCCTCGGGCATGGATGTGTGTGATGTCCTTAGGTTAGTTAGGTTTAATTAGTTCTAAGTTCTAGGCGACTGATGACCTCAGAAGTTTAGTCGCATAGTGCTCAGAGCCATTTGAACCATTTGAACCAGGCGCCATTCGCGATTGGAACCGGCAAGGATGCGTCAGTTAGTGGTATCACAAATACCCTCCGCCACACACCGTCAGGTGGCTTGTGGAGAACTGATGCAGATGTAGAAGTAGACGTGCGTCAGTTCCGGCCTCCTCGCACGTCTTCGCCCAGAGGCCCGGCAGCCGCTGCGCAGATGGGGATGACGCAAAGCGCAGCAACTCACCTTCAGCAATCCGCGGCTCGTTGCCCATTTGTCTCTCGTACTGCATGCAGCTCTCCTCAAACTCCCGCAGTTTGTTGATCGCTGAGGGCAGCTCCTTGCTGGATCTTGTCACATCTGGAATCAGGTACACCCGCACGTCATTCACCCAGTTTTCGTCTCCCACTTGCGTACAAAGTTACCTGTATATTGACTTAGATTAGTTGGCATCTGATGGTTAGGGTTCGAAGCTGCAGCATTATTGCGACAGGTAAATCACTAAATGCAGAGATCCGCCGCAATGTATTGTTCCCAGCGGCAATAGGAAATCGTTCTGAAGTCACGCTCGCTTACAAAAACTACGTGTAAAAATCTGAGAATGTTTCAGCTCTAGTAATCCTATTGTTAACGGACAGAAACTGTCACAACGCACCTTCAAACCAAACAAAACAAACATCCAAGAACGCCCATTATGAATCAATTTAGTAAACAATTAGAAACTGTAAGCTCCACAACTTGCTAGGAATATGGATTCGGGGAAAAAAGGAAATGAGGCATACACTATAACGATATGTTTACGTAATGTGTATACATAAACATACAGTTATAAAAGTCCCCGTTCGTAGTCGCTAATTTTAACAATATGTTTACTTTTGTGCTGTAACATATAGCTATAATCAGCGGTGGAAATATATTTGCGAACGCCGACCGTGTGCGGCTGTCTCTTGTTGGGTCGTCTGATCAGTCGGAAGTTGCATTGCAGAGGAGAGTAAATGCCTATTCAAAATATAATTATTTTTTTTGGATAGCTCAACATGAATTTCCTAAGGGACCGTAGTTTATCATGCATTTAACAGTAGAATATGGCGCGGAGAAAATATTTCGCCGCATGCAACTTTCGTCCGATCTCGATGAAAGAATTCGTGACTGTGAACTCTCTATTTGGCAGAAACATAAAGAAAATTAAATAAATTCATGAAAGAGTGAGACATAGATTCTATAATAAATAAATAGTCCATACACCAGTTCCATTTAACTCTGAATTTATGGCAATTAATAGATGAACTTACACTGCAATGAAGGATTTAACATGGATGCCGTTTTGACTGGCACTTCACGTAATGAGAATTATTCCTTTGACGTTTTCACATACACGTCGCACAATAAATCTACTGCTATGCAGTATTGCACTTTTAGTATTGCACTTTTACTTTACACTAAAATAATATTGTTTTTAACAATAACAATACGGCGGCAAGACATGCGCGTCCGACACAAGTTACAAGAGACAAGAGAAAAAAAAAGAGTAACTGTTCATCCAGAATATCTCGTACATCAAAAGAATGTGTAAAAGCGTTCTTCTTCTGTCTATTTTTCGCACCGCGGTTTTCAAAGTCAGTAACTCAGTGCATCTCTGACGGCGCTTCGAGAATAAACACGTTACGTCACAGGTCGTTCACCTTTTACATTCTCACAACATTATTTGCTAACTATAGCTGTTGCCGAGCGACTGCTCGATTAGTGAATGATTTAAAATGATAAGGCAATCACACAATGTTACAACACATCAATTACATCAGAAAGAAGCTTAGCGCGATATGCTATAGCATAAAAACACTTGATGGGTCTACAACATAAGAAACATTAAAAATGCATGTTACGCCCAAGTAGAATCACTGCTGCAATATGCCGTAATTTTTTGGGACAACTCATCGACAAACAGAAACTGTTTCATAGCACAAAATAGGATCATAAGAGCATTTGAAAATGCAGTGTCGAGAAACTCTTGCAAACCAGTAGACAAAATCGAGCACTGCAAATTGGGGAAGAAAACTTTACAGCAGATTTCCCCATCAGATCGAGACAACAACAGAAATACAAAAATTTAAAATGGCTCTAAAAACACATTTTCAAGACAGGTGTTGGTACACTGTAAGTGAACATCTGTTGACATATTTTTAAATAATTTCCTTCTTTCTTTTACGATCTAAAATTGATTTTGGTATCTGTTGTGCTATACAGGGTTTAACAGAATGACATTTTAAAAATTTGGTAGAATGTACGAGAAAAAACTTTGAAAGTTTTTATGTAAGAAAGCTATAGCCGGAAATGTGAAATACGGTTTCTACAGCACCAAGCACTTTCTACGCGTTTGGTAGGCTAAATAAAACGCCCGAATACTGTAGTTTGGAAAATGTTTATGACAGTAGAGTACAGTCAAATACAGTAAACCGAAAATGTAGCTTTACTACTGTAGAGAACATGTTCAATGTGGCGAGAATTAGTGTCCTTATACAGGGTGTTACAAAAAGGTACGGCCAGAGTTTCAGGAAACATTCCTCACACACAAAGAAAGAAAATATGTTATGTGGACATGTGTCCGGAAACGCTTACTTTCCATGTTAGAGCTCATTTTATTACTTCTCTTCAAATCACATTAATCATGGAATGGAAACACACAGCAATAGAACGTACCAGCGTGACTTCAAACACTTTGTTACAGGAAATGTTCAAAATGTCATCCGTTAGCAAGGATACATGCATCCACCCTCCGTCGCATGGAATCCCTGATGCGCTGATGCAGCGCTGGAGAAGGGCGTATTGTATCACAGCCGTCCACAATACGAGCACGAAGAGTCTCTACATTAGGTACCGGTGTTGCGTAGACAAGAGCTTTCAAATCCCCCCATAAATGAAAGTCAAGAAGGTTGAGGTCATGAGAGCGTGGAGGCCATGGAATTGGTCCGCCTCTACCAATCCATCGGTCACCGAATCTGTTGTTGAGAAGCGTACGAACATTTCGACTGAAATGTGCAGGACCTCCATCGGGCATGAACCACATGTTGTGTCGTACTTGTAAAGGCACATGTTCTAGCAGTACAGGTAGAGTATCCCGTATGATATCATGATCACGTGCTCCATTGAGCGTAGGTGGAAGAACATGGGGTCCAATCAAGACATCACCAACAATGCCTGCCCAAACGTTCACAGAAAATCTGTGTTGATGACGTAATTGCACAATTGCGTGCGGATTCTCGTCAGCCCACACATGTTGATTGTGAAAATTTACAATTTGATCGCGTTGGAATGAAGCGTCATCCGTAAAGAGAACATTTGCATTGAAATGAGGATTGACACATTCTTGGATGAACCATTCGCAGAAGTGTACCGGTGGAGGCCAATCAGCTGCTGATAGTGCCTGCACAAGCTGTACATGGTACGGAAACAACTGGTTCTCCCGTAGCACTCTCCATACAGTGACGTGGTCAACGTTACCTGATACAGCAGCAACTTCTCTGACGCTGACATTAGGGTTATCGTCAACTGAACGAAGAATTGCCGCGTCCATTGCAGGTGTCCTCGTCGTTCTAGGTCTTCTCCAGTCGCGAGTCATGGGCTGGAATGTTCCGTACTCCCTAAGACGCCGATCAGTTGCTTCGAACGTCTTCCTGTCGGGACACCTTCGTTCTGGAAATCTGTCTCGATACAAACGTACCGCGCCACGGCTATTGCCCCGTGCTAATCCATACATCAAATGGACATCTGCCAACTCCGTATTTGTAAACATTGCACTAACCTGTTGATCCTACGTACTGATGTGCTTGATGCTAGTACTGTAGAGCAATGAGTCGCATGTCAACACAAGCACCGAGGTCAACATTACCTTCCTTCAATTGGGCCAACTGGCGGTGAATCGAGGAAGTACAGTACATACTGACGAAACTAAAATGAGCTCTAACATGGAAATTAAGCGTTTCCGGACACATGTCCACAACATCTTTTCTTTATTTGTGTGTGAGGAATGTTTCCTGAAAGTTTGGCCGTACCTTTTTGTAACACCCTGTATAATGTGCAAGAGGAACCACTTTCTGTCCGATTGTCTCTAAGATTCCGCGCTGCCCTCTGATGGTATCAAAGGTTGCTCGGGAAGCACAGGCACTGTTCCTACTGGTGTTGAATGCGCAAGAGACTTTACATAACTCAAGAAGGAAAAGGATCAAGAGGAGTGAGATCACATGCCAAGGGACTGCGCATCCACTTAAATTACTCTCTACTTCAAGTTGTCTGTGAGATACACGACGTGGCTTAAATGTGGAAACACAACACGTTACCTTGGCTAATACTCTGCAGCGAAACCGATGGCTTTCAAAAAAGCTTCCAGTTGTCTCGAAGTGGATAAAAACAGCACCTGTATAGTTTTCGAGGGAATCATGTACCATTTTTCTTGCAAAATACTGGCAAGTTCAGGAGGAGAAGGAGGAGGAGGTGGAGATGGAGGACGAAGAGGTGGAGGAGGTTGCGGACATAATGGGAGGTGGAGGAGATGGACACTGGGATGAGGAGGGGATAGACAGAAAGGAGGAGGAAGAGGGGAAAATACAGAAGGCAGGTAGAAGGCGTGGTTGAGTAGTGGGCAAATGGAAGACGGAGAAGGAGGAGATAAAAAGAGTCAGCAGAAGGAGGATGTGGACAGAGGGAGGGTGGAGTAAGTTATGGATAGCGATCACGCACCCTTCTCTCCGGAGTAGACCACTAAGCCTCAACAATATTGAGGTCTGGTGACTGGTGCCAGGGGCGATGCGAAAATTCATCCTGGTGCTCACAAAACCCGTCCTGCACGGTACTAGCTGTGTGGACAGGGCCTTGTCGTCTTGGAACGCAGAATCACCACTGGGGAACAGACATTGTACCATGAGATTGACATAATCAGCCAGAATGGTAACATAATTCTTGGCAGCAGTGTCACCTTGCCGAGTAATCGTGGAAATCGTGGAATACCACGGTACGCCTGCCCACATCATCGCAGAAACCCCTCCCCTTGGGACATAAACCAGGCCAGAAGTTCTAAACGGTGTGAAACAAGACTGAGCCGACCAAATACATTCTTCAATTGCTACATAGTATGGGTTTTATGGTTTCGGCGAGACGTTTTCCTGTTACGGGCACTTGCATAACTAAATTGTGGTGTTGGAATTCCCTACTTCTGTTGCCCCCTTGTGTTGTTTTGCTGCAGGCAGTGTTCGCAAGTGCGACATTCAGTTCTGCAGTGACTTTTGCAGTTGTCGTCCGCTTATTTTTCTTCAAAATCGTCCTCGGCGACCGTCCGCCACGATCACTCAGCACACACTTTCGTCCGTGTTGTAACTAAGCGTGAGATGTTTTCCCGTTTTCCCTGTTTGCGTTGTAAATCTTTGATACGGAGCCTCTTGAAACACCGAACACTTCGGCTACCTTGGTTTCTTTAGCACCCACCATACAAGCACCAACCATTTGCCCACGTTCGACTTCACCTAGCTCCGACGTAGAGCATTTTCAACTGCACAGAACACTATTCTGACCACAACTGACGCTTGACGCTTGCAACGTACTGAGAAAATTGCAACGGTGCCGTGAAGCGGTCAAATACAACAGCGCAACTTGCAGGTTTGGGTAGCGTCTTCACTTCTGTTCAAGCATGCATTTCTCGCGGTGTTCCCATGTATTTATCGAACCCCCGTATGTAGTGTCCCAGTAATCAACTTACGTTGGAGCACCATCGTTCTGAAACAACAAACTTGTGAGCAGCTGCAATGAAACGTCCTCCGGAGATTCACCAAAGCATTGCCCAGAAAGTTCAAACAAGATTCACCAAGGCATTGTCCAGAAAGTTCAAACACTACGCACCAGTCAAACGATCAGTTAAGATGATGTGTGGTCCAGTGAGGCGACCTTCAAGAATTTCAGCCAAAATGTTTACTGAGAACCTCACCTGGTAACTTCTCGCACAGGTAATGCATCCATTTTCAACAACTCAATGGTAGCTGTAGAAACTTTATTTCACGTTTCCGGTTACAGGTTCCTTACATCAGAACATTGAAAATTTCGTCCTCTACAAACTCCTAAATTTTTAAAACGTCATTCTGTTACACCCTGTATTTCAAGATCTACTATTATTGTAGTGTATAATACTGCACCGCTTCATTATTTTGAATTAATTTCACTATAATGTACCATATATTTAAAACTATGTATTAATGTAGAGGAAACCATATCCCATGTCTAGGATCGATGAAATTTATGCTTAATAAATAAATAAATAAATAAATAAATAAACTTCACATACTCTATATATCTCTATAGCGTCTTTAAATATGTCAACAAGCACTTCTCATTATTAATTAGTATCGGAATTACGTTAAACATATGAAATTTTCTCGCACGGGTAACAGTTTCCGAATCATCACGTCATATTACGAAAAGTATTGAACTCGTCGAAGTACATTTTTTTGTCTTTGGTTACCAAAAATACCATGAGTCGACAAAGGATCTTTTCAACGTTTCATATCGCACTCCATTTGCTGTTTATTAGCTTCGGTAGACGGCGTTTATTTTGCAACTTCGTCAATATTCAATTTGTAACAAATACGAATTTTAAAGTCTCTATTTCCAAAAAAAAAAGTTAAAATTCCGAAAGTTATGTATCATATACACGGCCCAATCACATTAATGTGACCATAGTCCGCCCCGATATCTGAGTGGTCAGCGTGACGGATTGCCGTCCTACGGGCCCGGGTTCGATTCCCGGCTGGGTCGGGGATTATCTCCGCTCAGGGACTGGGTATTGTGCTGTCTTCATCATCATTTCATCCCCATCCGGAGCGTAGGTCGCCAAATGTGGCGCCGAATGTAATAATGCCTGCACCAAGGCGGCCGGACCTGCCCCGCAAGGGGGTTCCCGGCCAATGACGCCAAGCGCTCATTTCCATAGCCAATGTGACCACCGACTATGTTCGACGGAAGCGAGCCAAAACCACTAGCAGCGGATGGTATATAAAGCGTGTCGGGGGGAAGCGGGAAGTAGTGTAGTAGTTGTAGAAATGCGGAAACGAAAAGATTTTTGTGACTCCAAACGGTATGGTTAGTGGCTCGGGCCAAGGGTGTAGAAATTTCCGAAACGGCTAAGTTTGTAAACTGTTCGTGTTCCGTGTCGCTATCCGAAACCGACACCGCGGCAACCGTGGTGCACCACGGGGCATACGTGACAGGGGTGAGCGAAGGCTGCAGATATGTGTGCGGACGAACAGACATGCAACTGTTGGGCAACTGACGGCCTCGATGAACCGAGAGGCTACAAACAGAGTCTCCTCAACGACTATTCACAGTATGGACCTTTCTGACTGCTGTTCATTGGCGACGAAGGCTGTAATTTGCACTCCAATACTGCGAAGCATTTGAGATGTGGTGTTACAGACGAATGTTGAAAAGTAGGTGGACTGGTAAGGTGAGGAGGGTCTGCGCAGAATCTGAGAGGAAAGGAATATGCGGAAAACACTGACAAGGATAAGGGACAGGATGATAGGACATCTGTTAACACATCAGGGACTGACCTCCACGGTAATAGAGGGAGCTGTAGAGGGCAGAAACGTTACAGGAAGACAGGCTTGGAATACATCCAGCAAATAATTGAGGACGTAGGTTGCACTGCTACTCTGAGATGAAGAGGTTGGCACAGGAGAGCAATTCTTGGCGGGCCACATCAAATCAGTCAGAAGACTGACGACTAAAAAAAATAAAAAAATAAACGCGGCTAGACGTCCATTGAATGACGACAGATGACCTTTCAGGTGAATCACGTTTTATCCACCGTCGGTCTGGTAGTCTAAAAGCAAACATCCTGTGACAATCTTCGGTAGGAGCCAGGAGGGAGGAGGGAGCGTTATGGTCTAGGGCAGGGGTTCCCAACAAAATTTTCTCGAGGAACCCCTCATAGAGCATGATTGGTACCTTGTCATATCACAGTATCAAGTACCTAAAAAAGCAAAATTAAGAGTCTTTTTCTCGTTTTCTATTTTTGGTACTTAGAAAAAACATTGACATATTCATAGCAAATTACACATTGAGGTTTAGGCTGTTGCTCAGGTCCAGTGAACGTAAAACCGATTTCCAAGTAATCATAGTTATAGTTTCTAATTTTTCCAGTAAGCTTAACATTGATCTTGGAAGGGTTAGGTTCAAGGGACACCGACGATTTAGGTTCAATGGACACTGACAACTTTGGTTCGAGAGTCACTGACTTACTTGCTTGAACATCAAATGCATTATCTTCCTATGCATCTGTAGGCCTTTCTCGTTTTAACGAACCACTTTTTAACCAACGGTCCATTTTTAACTACGCGAACTGTAGCTTCCGCGAAAAACAACACCTTACAAACACTACTGTTTTAATAGAGAATATTGAATATGTAAACAACACGGTCTGTGATAGCACTGGCAATAAGTTAACAATGACCGATTGTCGTCTGAAATGCTAGTTTCTGTGTAAAGTGACTGTCAGTTGTCAGCTGCAAAGAAGCAGCGCGCGCAGTCTAACGGCATACAGCAGAACTATTTGCCTCTATGTAATTCTAGTTGTGCGCTAGAGTGTGGGAGTGTCAGTTGGCTCTAGGAAGACGCCAGACGCAGAAGTTGGCGTTCGCTAAAGCTCAGCTCATGCAGGAAGCGGCCAAAACAAAAAATATCATACGAAATATATTTTTTTATTCTAATAGCATCTTGCGGACCCCTCTGGCATAGCTCGCAGACCCCTGGGGAGCCGCGGACCACCTGTTGGGAACCACTGATCTAGGGGATGTCTTCATGGCATTCCCTGGGTGATCTCGTCATTCTGGAAGGTACAATGGATCAGTACAAGTGTGCACGTATCCTCGGCAAGACGGTGTCTACCAGCAGGACAACGCAACGTCTCACACACCTCGCAGTGTACGTGGGAGATTGGAAGAGCACCAGGGTGAGTCTGCACCACTACCCTGGCCACGAGACTCCCCAGATGTAAACCCAATCGAAAATCCGTGGGACCGCCGCGATCGGGCTGTACGGGTGATGGGTCAACCGAGAAACCCAGCGCAGGCGGCCATCGCACTGGAGTCAATATGGGTCCACATCCTTGTCTGTACCTCGCAGAACCTCCTGCATGTCTCGCAGCGGTCTGCGCTGAGACAAGTGTTTGTTCTGGCTGTCGACACGTGGTTGTCACATTAATGTGACTGGACAGTGCAGATCTCTATCGTGTCTCTAATTACACTCCTGGAAATGGAAAAAAGAACACATTGACACCGGTGTGTCAGACCCACCATACTTGCTCCGGACACTGCGAGAGGGCTGTACAAGCAATGATCACACGCACGGCACAGCGGACACACCAGGAACCGCGGTGTTGGCCGTCGAATGGCGCTAGCTGCGCAGCATTTGTGCACCGCCGCCGTCAGTGTCAGCCAGTTTGCCGTGGCATACGGAGCGCCATCGCAGTCTTTTAACACTCGTAGCATGCCGCGACAGCGTGGACGTGAACCGTATGTGCAGTTGACGGACTTTGAGCGAGGGCGTATAGTGGGCATGCGGGAGGCCGGGTGGACGTACCGCCGAATTGCTCAACACGTGGGGCGTGAGGTCTCCACAGTACATCGATGTTGTCGCCAGTGGTCGGCGGAAGGTGCACGTGCCCGTCGACCTGGGACCGGACCGCAGCGACGCACGGATGCACGCCAAGACCGTAGGATCCTACGCAGTGCCGTAGGGGACCGCACCGCCACTTCCCAGCAAATTAGGGACACTGTTGCTCCTGGGGTATCGGCGAGGACCATTCGCAACCGTCTCCATGAAGCTGGGCTACGGTCCCGCACACCGTTAGGCCGTCTTCCGCTCACGCCCCAACATCGTGCAGCCCGCCTCCAGTGGTGTCGCGACAGGCGTGAATGGAGGGACGAATGGAGACGTGTCGTCTTCAGCGATGACAGTCGCTTCTGCCTTGGTGCCAATGATGGTCGTATGCGTGTTTGGCGCCGTGCAGGTGAGCGCCACAATCAGGACTGCATACGACCGAGGCACACAGGGCCAACACCCGGCATCATGGTGTGAGGAGCGATCTCCTACACTGGCCGTACACCACTGGTGATCGTCGAGGGGACACTGAATAGTGCACGGTACATCCAAACCGTCATCGAACCCACCGTTCTACCATTCCTAGACCGGCAAGGGAACTTGCTGTTCCAACAGGACAATGCACGTCCGCATGTATCCCGTGCCACCCAACGTGCTCTAGAAGGTGTAAGTCAACTACCCTGGCCAGCAAGATCTCCGGATCTGTCCCCCATTGAGCATGTTTGGGACTGGATGAAGCGTCGTCTCACGCGGTCTGCACGTCCAGCACGAACGCTGGCCCAACTGAGGCGCCAGGTGGAAATGGCATGGCAAGCCGTTCCACAGGACTACATCCAGCATCTCTACGATCGTCTCCATGGGAGAATAGCAGCCTGCATTGCTGCGAAAGGTGGATATACACTGTACTAGTGCCGACATTGTGCATGCTCTGTTGCCTGTGTCTATGTGCCTGTGGTTCTGTCAGTGTGATCATGTGATGTATCTGACCCCAGGAATGTGTCAATAAAGTTTCCCCTTCCTGGGACAATGAATTCACGGTGTTCTTATATCAATTTCCAGGAGTGTATATCAAAAATCTATTCTTAATTTTAGCTATAGCCGGAGTTACGAACTTTTTAATTAAATAGGTGACAGTTTCGCGATCAAAAAAGTCCCTCTTAGGAAATGGCAGGCACATTGCTTTGCAAAAGGGGCAAGACAGTGGGAGCTGTCAATGTCAGTATATCTGCTGGCGAGAGTAGTCCAGTGTGAACGAAAGTCGGAATAAATCTTAACTAGGATTACGGCAAAAACTATGAACAAGTAATGTGATTGTCGTTATTGTGGTCTTCATTACTACTACGACTGGTTTTCTGCAGCTCTCCATGCTAGTCTATGCTGTGCAAGCGTCATCGTATCTGTACAACATGCATACAGGATGTGCCAGGAGGGGTGGTCAGTGTCCAGGGATATGTCACGAACGCTCATTTGAAGCAAAAAACCTTCTAATGGACATCTGTCCTAAGTCAAATGGTTTCCGTGATACAATACATTTAATGTACGTTTGGTTTTCGGCTACTGGCGCGCACGTAAGTGTTCCTCACCCAGCCTCTTTGACGGTTTGTGTTCTAGCCCAGTCTACCTCGTTGCTTTCTACTTCTCTGCCCTGATATATCTTTCTGCCGCTAAACTAGCCAATTGAACGCGCGGGATTAGCCGAGCGGTCTTGGCGCTGCAGTCTGTACGACTGGTCCCGGCGGAGGTTCGAGTCCTCCCTCGGGCATGGGTGTGTGTGTTTGTCCTTAGGATAATTTAGGTTAAGTAGCGTGTAAGCTTAGGGACTGATGACCTTAACAGTTAAGTCCCGTAAGATTTCACACATTTGAATTTCTTTTTTTTTTTTTTTTTTTTTTTTTTTTTTTTTTTTTTTTTTTTTTTTTTTTTTTTTTTTTTTTTTACTGAGAGCGTAACTGGGTTTGTACACGCGCTGGCTAAAACGCCACCCACCTGCAGTTATGACGAATGTGCAGACACGATTTGTGCCTACGGATTCTGCCATGATAGTGCTCCTACTGCTGTCTAAGAATACCGCCCACGCTTTCAGACACATCTAATTCCTGGACGTAGAGCGTTTACCAGAGTTTTCAGCATACTGCGTGAAGTCGCATTCTTTCAAGTTCTTATTCTTCTTCTGAACGTGCAGGAAGAGCAGCACATTTCCGAAATGGTACAACATAGTTCCACCACCAGCACACGGCGACTTTCTGCGCTTATCAATGTCTCACGAACACGTGTACGGCGATCGTTACCTGCGGAGAACTTGACACATTTCACACACAGTAACTTCACAGTCTTCACATTGGGAACAATGGCACACAACTTTAATTTTGCTACTGGTTAAATGACAATCATCATTGGTTCCTTAGTATTATTCGCTGATGAAGCCACGTTTACATGGAATGGAATCAACATTGTGCGTAATATTCATCGAAGGTGTCAGGAAAATCTGCACGCTACAGTGGCAACCAATTTCCAAGCTAATTTTTCGATCAGTGTTCCACGCAGCGTGATCGGTAACATGTTGATAGCTCCAGTCATTTTAGAAGAGCGAATGACGGGACAGACTTACCCTCATTTGGAAAAGTGGTTTGTTGATCACCTTGAGGACGTTCCTTTGGCCACGCGGGCTGTGGTGTACTGTCCCCGCCTCCTCCCCCCTTCCCCTTCCCCTTCCATCATCCTCATATTACCAGACGAGTGAAGAAACATCTCAACTGCACCTACCTTATCGCTGGAATGGTCGTGGTAGTACAGTTAACTGGTCACCAAGACCGCCAGGCCTACCGTCACTAGATTTTTGTTTGTGGAGTTCGGTGAAGTCTGAGGTGCACAAACGAAAGGCGAATACGCCACATGAACTGCTTGGTCGCATCGTCTACATCTACATCTACATTTATACTCCGCAAGCCACCCAACGGTGTGTGGCGGAGGGCACTTTACGTGCCACTGTCATTACCTCCCTTTCCTGTTCCAGTCGCGTATGGTTCACGGGAAGAACGACTGTCTGAAGGCCTCTGTGCGCGCTCTAATCTCTCTAATTTTACATTCCTGATCTCCTCGGGAGGTATAAGTAGGGGGAAGCAATATATTCGATACCTCATCCAGAAACGCACCCTCTCGAAACCTGGCGAGCAAGCTACACCGCGATGCAGAGCGCCTCTCTTGCAGAGTCTGCCACTTGAGTTTGTTAAACATCTCCGTAACGCTATCACGGTTACCAAATAACCCTGTGACGAAACGCGCCGCTCTTCTTTGAATCTTCTCTATCTCCTCCGTCAACCCGATCTGGTACGGATCCCACACTGATGAGCAATACTCAAGTATAGGTCGAACGAGTGTTTTGTAAGCCACCTCCTTTGTTGATGGACAACATCGTGGGTACTGCTTCTCTCATTAGGGAACGTGCAGAGGCACTCAGACCAGCAACACAAGATATTCTCCGAAGAGTCAACAAATGCATTGAAGTTGGCGGTGGGATAGGACATTCGAACATTTATTATGAACTGTACTGCAGCTGTGACGCGACGTCTGCGATAATACTTAGAGGAGAACATGTTAAAAATACGTATTTTTCACTTGATATTTTGTAGGACGTACGTTATAGTGTTTACTAACTGTTGCGCATGTGTACAAATGTAAACCTGACAGTGTACTGAATAATACAGAAAAGAAACGGCAATGTACATAAAATGTGTTCTGTCTCGGAAACCATTCGGAATAGGGTGTACGTTCTAACAACCCTACCACAACAAAGGTCAGAATTTAAATAACGATTGTGGTGTTGCTCACGCTGCTAAATACTGCATTATCGGGCAACAACAGTCATATTATGTGGCAGGTGTCATTAGAGCACAGTTAATAAAGTCATTTCATGTAATAATAAAAAAACTAGGCACTCATCTTTTTGTTTTTCCCACGCTGGTCTCGTCGTGAAAACATGGCTCAACCGTTGAAAATGCCTCGTGATGACTGGGTGTTGTGTGATGTCCTTAGGTTAGTTAGGTTTAAGTAGTTCTAAGTTCTAGGGGAGTGATGACCATAGCTGTTATGTCCCATAGTGCTCAGAGCCATTTGAACCAATCGTTGAAAATCTAGGTGGTTATGATTCCAAGCTCGGATGCAAAGAGGCCTAGGTTTCATTCTGCTACATTCAAAAGTTCTGTAGATGCGCTTCACAAACCATTCTTGAAGATTACACTTTTACTGGACAATGATGATGTAAAAAAAATAATCCGAATTTAAGTTACACTTCCTTTTAATTGCAATATCACGTGACACACAAACATCACTTCATAATACAAAACATACTTGAAAACATCTTCCTCACATTTTATAAGCCAACTACAAAATTCATGTTTCCAACATGACGTCCAAGACTTGACTTTTTTAAGATCCGACTCTCGAACAACTCAACAACTAACTAACTATCGCTTAGGCGGCCAAAAATCAGAGTTACAAGTACGTCAAAGATCATAGCGACAAAAGACAGAATATACAAATGAATAATATCATTGCAGTATAAACATATCGATGTATCAAAAGTGAAATTAAATCTGAATGTTGTCTCAGAAATATGTTAAGTAGTTAACAGAAATACAGTAGAATATTACTGGTATCGAGAGGTTCACGTGAGGTACCATAATGGTTACGTAATTCAAGTACCATTACAACGTCCATATAAGATTTTCTGCTTCAGACGATCCTTCCTTTCATATCCCTGAATACTGATTATTGCTGCCGGGACACATATTGACTACTGCTGCTGGAATACCCTTAGTACTTGCACCGGCTTTCTGTGGTGAAGGCTTGGCATTCCCCTATAATTTTTACTACCCCACCGGTCTCCCTTCCCCCTTAGCCCTCTCCCCCTCCCACACACATACTTGCCTCGATTAGCAAAATAAATAATTCTTTATGCCTCATAATGCCTCCTATCAACATGTCTCTTCTTTTCGTCAGGTTGTGCCACGAAGCCCTTTTCTCTCCAGTTCGGTACAGTCCCTCTCCAGTAATTACGCAATATACACGCATAATCTTCAGCATTTTTATAGCACCGCTTTTCAAACGATTCTGTTCTCCGCTTATCCGTACTGTTTCTCGTACAAGTTTCACTTGCAAATGAGACTATATTTCGGAAAAATATTTCCCGAAAAGAGTTTGTAATACTTAAATCTAAATTCGGTGTTAATAAAGTTCAGTTTTTCAGAAACGCTTCTTTTTTGCCATTGCCAGCCTACATTTCTTTTCGTTTCTACTTCGGCTATCGTCAGTCAATTTACAGTCCAAATAACAAAATTGTCTGCAGTATTTGGGGCCTACTGTATGAAGTTAACTGATTGGAGATTAATTTTAATCTTATTTCAGAAAATGAACTTGTTGCAGGAATTGTGTTGTTTATCACTAAACTTTGATCGAACGACCGAAGTTCAGCGTTGATCTAAATTAGTACGGAACACGTTTGGCAACATTGCTAAATCTGCTACGAAGGCGGACCTAATAGAATATATAAGGGACGTGAACAATGTCAGATGCTGTTTGATCACTGTGAAGGACACGAAGATGTTGTGTATTCATGCGAGACAGCCTTGTCATCACGTGACACAACTGGAGAAGGGCCTCATTGTGGGCCTCCTTTTGCCCGACTGGTCGAATCGTGCAGTATACGGATTTGTGAGGCATTTGGCTGTGACAGTGGAGCGACGTGGGGACTGTACGGGAAAGTGAGGCAAGCACACCCGTCGTCATACTGTGCACCAAGCACATCATAACCCCTTCACGTCTGCATGTATCGTCCGAAAAACAAGTAATCCTCTCCATGCACCACTGACTGGAGGCTACCAGCAGACGGACAATGGAATTACCATCCGTTGCGTGGGCTGCCTTTAACACCGCAACAGAAACGGCTGCATCTGAAGTGTTGTGACCGGGAGGCATGGATTGCTGGTGAATGACGTCGAACAGCATTCGGCGATGAGTCACGGTTTTGCAGTACCAAGGAAGATCTTAACTGGCGAGTGTGGCGGCGGCCTGTAGAGATGTCCCACTCTTCCAATGTTTTGGAGAGGTACAATGGTTTTAATGCGGTCGTTATAGTGTCAGCAGCCATGGGGGATTGGTAGCAGCTGAGGGAACTGACGGCACAACGGTAAGCAACGAACATCCTGCGTCATGTGTTACCTCTCGCGCTGCACTATCGTGGTGCGTTTATGTCAACACGACAATTCTCTTCCACATGTGGCACATGTCTGTGTGATATTGAAGTATTCCTGTGGCCAGCAAGATCACCAGATGTTTCCTAGATAGAACATGTGTCGACTGTGGCCAGCATGTTCTCCAGACATGAATCCTATCGAACATGCCTGGGATAGATTGAAAAGGGCTGATCATGGACGGCGTGACCCACCAATCACTCCGAGCGATCTACGCCGAAGAGCCGTTGAGGAGTGGGACAAACTGGACCAACAGTGCCTTGATGAACTTCTGGATAGTATGCCACGACGAATATAGGCATGCATCAACGCAAGAGGACGTGCTACTGGGCATTAGAGGTGCCGATGTGCACAGCAATCTGGACCACCATCTCTGAAAGTCTCGCTGTATGGTGGTACAACATGCAATGTGTGGTTTTTATGAGCAATAACAAGAGCGGAAATGATGTTTATGCTGATATCTATTCCAGTTTTGTATACAGGTTCCGTAACTATCGGAACCGAGGTGATGCAAACTTTTTTTGATGTGTGTACAATGAGCACCTGCAGTATGGCATACACGTATATGTAGATAATCGTCACACACATGTTAAGTGGAGAAAATGTTTACTATTACAGGGTGAATGAGATAAGTCAGAGCTAAAACATCTATGCCCATATTCTTTATGAACATCATTGAATGAATTTAAATACCTCTATAAAAGACGCTCAAATTGTCCTCTATTTTGTGTAGCGTATTGTCATTGGTTTAACGGATTCATTCTTACGTTTATCGGTAATGAAGCACAGTTCCACTTAAATGGATACGTTGGCAGCCAGAACACTTGCATTTAGACCTTCAATAACGGTTCAAATGGCTCTGAGCACTGTGCGACTTAATTTCTGAGGTCACCAGTCGCCTAGAACTTAGAACTAATTAAACCTAACTAATCTAAGGACATCACACACAAACCATGCCCGAGGCAGGACTCGAACCTGCGACCGTAGCGGTCGCTCGGCTCCAGACTGTAGCGCCTAGAACCGCAAGGCCACTCCGGCCGGCCCTTCAATAATGGTCACGCATTGTATGATTAACAATTTCACCCACACGTTTGTGGATATCTCCCAGTACTTCGACTGTGACTTCCCCTACAGCTCCGATAATGTTAATGTTTCAAAACCCCAGCGTTCTTGGATTATTGCAGTACAGCTTCTCCTTAAGATGGTCCAACAAAAAGAAATTTGGAGAAGTCAGGTCTGATGAGCTTGGGAGTGACAGATGGATTATCGAAGAACTCAAGGAGCATCGTCATCGTTTCATTGGAGATGTGACTCGTTGCACCGCTTTCTTCAAACCATCAGTAACGTTCATTCACTTCAAGCATGGCTGTTAATTGTTTTATGAATGCGTTTTAGACAGGTACGTGCCGAGTAAAACTGTGAGGGACGGGAAAAACCCACCGTGGTACAACAACAAAGTTAGGAAACTACTGCGAAAGCAAAGAGAGCTTCACTCCAAGTTTAAACGCAGCCAAAACCTCTCAGACAAACAGAAGCTAAACGACGTCAAAGTTAGCGTAAGGAGGGCTATGCGTGAAGCGTTCAGTGAATTCGAAAGTAAAATACTAGGTACCGACTTGACAGAAAATCCTAGGAAGTTCTGGTCTTACGTTAAATCAGTAAGTGGCTCGAAACATCATGTCCAGACCCTCCGGGATGATGATGGCATTGAAACAGAGGATGACAAGCGTAAAGCTGAAATACTAAACACCTTTTTCCAAAGCTGTTTCACAGAGGAAGACCGCACTGCAGTTCCTTCTCTAAATCCTCGCACCAACGAAAAAATGGCTGACATCGAAATAAGTGTCCAAGGAATAGAAAAGCAACTGGAATCACTCAACAGAGGAAAGTCCACTGGACCTGACGGGATACCAATTCGATTCTACACAGAGTACGCGAAAGAACTTGCCCCCCTTCTAACAGCCGTGTACCGCAAGTCTCTAGAGGAACAGAAGGTTCCAAATGATTGGAAAAGAGCACAGGTAGTCCCAGTCTTCAAGAAGGGGCGTCGAGCAGATGCGCAAAACTATAGACCTATATCTCTGACGTCGATCTGTTGTAGAATTTTAGAACATGTGTTTTGCTCGAGTATCATGTCGTTTTTGGAAAATCAGAATCTACTATGTAGGAATCAACATGGATTCCGGAAACAGCGATCGTGTGAAACCCAACTCGCTTTATTTGTTCATGAGACCCAGAAAATATTAGATACAGGCTCCCAGGTAGATGCTATTTTTCTTGACTTCCGGAAGGCGTTCGATACAGTTCCGCACTGTCGCCTGATAAACAAAGTAAGAGCCTACGGAATATCAGACCAGCTGTGTGGCTGGATTGAAGAGTTTTTAGCAAACAGAACACAGCATGTTGTTATCAACGGAGAGACCTCTACAGACATTAAAGTAACCTCTGGCGTGCCACAGGGGAGTGTTATGGGACCATTGCTTTTCACAATATATGTAAATGACCTAGTAGATAGTGTCGGAAGTTCCATGCGGCTTTTCGCGGATGATGCTGTAGTATACAGAGAAGTTGCAGCATTAGAAAATTGTAGCGAAATGCAGGAAGATCTGCAGCGGATAGGCACTTGGTGCAGGGAGTGGCAACTGACCCTTAACATAGACAAATGTAATCTATTGCGAATACATAGAAAGAAGGATCCTTTATTGTATGATTATATGATAGCGGAACAAACACTGGTAGCAGTTACTTCTGTAAAATATCTGGGAGTATGCGTGCGGAACGATTTGAAGTGGAATGATCATATAAAATTAATTGTTGGTAAGGCGGGTACCAGGTTGAGATTTATTGGGAGAGTCCTTAGAAAATGTAGTCCATCAACAAAGGAGGTGGCTTACAAAACACTCGTTCGACCTATACTTGAGTATTGCTCATCAGTGTGGGATCCGTACCAGATCGGGTTGACGGAGGAGATAGAGAAGATCCAAAGAAGAGCGGCGCGTTTCGTCACAGGGTTATTTGGTAACCGTGATAGCGTTACGGAGATGTTTAACAAACTCAAGTGGCAGACTCTGCAAGAGAGGCGCTCTGCATCGCGGTGTAGCTTGCTTGCCAGGTTTCGAGAGGGTGCGTTTCTGGATGAGGTATCGAATATATTGCTTCCCCCTACTTATACCTCCCGAGGAGATCACGAATGTAAAATTAGAGAGATTAGAGCGCGCACAGAGGCTTTCAGACAGTCGTTCTTCCCGCGAACCATACGCGACTGGAACAGGAAAGGGAGATAATGACAGTGGCACGTAAAGTGCCCTCCGCCACACACCGTTGGGTGGCTTGCGGAGTATACATGTAGATGTAGATGTAGATGTAGAACTAACAGCATAGTGGTCCATCAATTCGCTGCCTAGATATGGCACACCGTACATCAATTTTTGGTGGGTGAAGTTGGTTCTTATACAACGCTCGAGCATTATTGGCAGTCCAAATGCAAGCGTTCTGGCTTTTGAGATATCCATTCAAATGGAATCATGCTTCATTACTGATAAACGTAAGAGTGAATCTGTTAAACCAGTGACAATAGGTGACACACTTTCCTGAGTCCAAAGGACGCACTTCTTAAACTACTCGAACTGGATTTGGCGGCAATGGCAGACGTTTACTGGCTCTGTGGCAGGATGAATAACAAACTCCGAGCTGTCGAGACAACCGTTGAAGTGATTTACTGGGAGATCGCAGCAGGCTGCTGAATACACTCCGTGAATTCCGATGCTAACACGTCAGGCCGACGGCTTCGAGACATTTCATAAACACTATCTGTTTCGTGGAAATGTTTGACATTGTCGTGAAACCTTGTTTCCTGAAATGGGAACATCGGGGAATTTCTCGAGGAACCTCTCAACGCACCGCTTGTAAGATTTTCCCACGAAGTAAGTTCCAACGATGCGACCCTTTGTCCTTGTGTGAGCATCGTGGTGGGCTGAGTAGCCGCCCCCTAACACCAGCGATACCAGGGTGTGTGTGTGTGTGTGTGTTTCGTGGAGGAATGATGCATTACTTCACAGCGTTTCCGAAAGACAACGCTATGAACGATGATCAGCTTCACTTTAGGAAAAGTAAAGCCACAAGATGGGTAATACAGAGGGGAATTTCGGACCTCGCGGTCGACAATGGAAGCAAGGCTAGAGAAAAATCAAGGCACGTTCACAGGATTTGTACGCCAGGAAAAAGCGTTCGATAAAGTCAAATGGTGCAAGATTTCGAAAATCTGAGAAAAATAGTGGTAAACTATAGGGAGAGAAAGGTAATGTATAATACACTCCTGGAAATGGAAAAAAGAACACATTGACACCGGTGTGTCAGACCCACCATACTTGCTCCGGACACTGCGTGAGGGCTGTACAAGCAACGATCACACGCACGGCATAGCGGACACACCAGGAACCGCGGTGTTGGCCGTCGAATGGCGCTAGCTGCGCAGCATTTGTGCACCGCCGCTGTCAGTGTCAGCCAGTTTGCCGTGGCATACGGAGCTCCATCGCAGTCTTTAACACTGGTAGCATGCCGCGACAGCGTGGACGTGAACCGTATGTGCAGTTGACGGACTTTGAGCGAGGGCGTATAGTGGGCATGCGGGAGGCCGGGTGGACGTACCGCCGAATTGCTCAACACGTGGGGCGTGAGGTCTCCACAGTACATCGATGTTGTCGCCAGTGGTCGGCGGAAGGTGCACGTGCCCGTCGACCTGGGACCGGACCGCAGCGACGCACGGATGCACGCCAAGACCGTAGGATCCTACGCAGTGCCGTAGGGGACCGCACCGCCACTTCCCAGCAAATTAGGGACACTGTTGCTCCTGGGCTATCGGCGAGGACCATTCGCAACCGTCTCCATGAAGCTGGACTACGGTCCCGCACACCGTTAGGCCGTCTTCCGCTCACGCCCCAACATCGTGCAGCCCGCCTCCAGTGGTGTCGCGACAGGCGTGAATGGAGGGACGAATGGAGACGTGTCGTCTTCAGCGATGAGAGTCGCTTCTGCCTTGGTGCCAATGATGGTCGTATGCGTGTTTGGCGCCGTGCAGGTGAGCGCCACAATCAGGACTGCATACGACCGAGGCACACAGGGCCAACACCCGGCATCATGGTGTGGGGAGCGATCTCCTACACTGGCTGTACACCACTGGTGATCGTCGAGGGGACAATGAATAGTGCACGGTACATCCAAACCGTCATCGAACCCATCGTTCTACCATTCCTAGACCGGCAAGGGAACTTGCTGTTCCAACAGGACAATGCACGTCCGCATGTATCCCGTGCCACCCAACGTGCTCTAGAAGGTGTAAGTCAACTACCCTGGCCAGCAAGATCTCCGGATCTGTCCCCCATTGAGCATGTTTGGGACTGGATGAAGCGTCGTCTCACACGGTCTGCACGTCCAGCACGAACGCTGGTCCAACTGAGGCGCCAGGTGGAAATGGCATGGCAAGCCGTTCCACAGGACTACATCGAGCAGCTCTACGATCGTCTCCATGGGAGAATAGCAGCCTGCATTGCTGCGAAAGGTGGATATACACTGTACTAGTGCCGACATTGTGCATGCTCTGTTGCCTGTGTCTATGTGCCTGTGGTTCTGTCAGTGTGATCATGTGATGTATCTGACCCCAGGAATGTGTCAATAAAGTTTCCCCTTCCTGGGACAATGAATTCACGGTGTTCTTATTTCAATTTCCAGGAGTGCACATGCAAAACCAAGGACGAAGTGCTGGGATTAGAAAGTGTGTAACTCAGGGATGTAGCCCTTCGTCTCTACTGTTCAATCTATACATCGAAGAAGGGGTTGTGGAAATAAAAGAAAGGTTCAAGAGTGGAATTAAAATTGTAGGTGAAAGGATATCAATGATAAAACTTGCTGATGAGATTGCTATCCTCAGTGCAAGTAAAGAAGAATTGCAAGATCTGCCGAATGTAATGAACAGTCTGAGTACAGTAGACGAACTGAGAGGAAATCGAAGAAAGACGAAAGTAATTAGAAGTAGCAGAAATCAGGACACCCAGATATTTAACATAATGATTGCTGATCATGAAGTAGATGATGTTAAGGAATTCTGCTACCTAGGCAACAAAATAACCAGTGACGGACAGAGAAAGATGGACATGAAAAACAGGATAGTACTGGCAAAAAGGGCATTCCTGGCCAAGAGAAGTCTACTAGTATCAAACATAGGCCTTAATTTGAGGAAGCAATTTCTGAGAATGTACGTCTGGTGCACAGCATTATATGGTAGTGAAACATGGACTGTGGGAAAACCGGAACAGAAGAGAATCGAATAATTTGAGATGAGGTGCTACAGACGAATGTTGATAAATTATGTGGACTGATAAGATAACGAATGAGGAAGATCTGAGGAGAATCGGTGAGGTGAGGAGAGGAATACAGTAGAGCGTCGATTATCCGAACGTCGGTCAACCGAGCGACCGCTTAACCGAACTGTGCACTCGCTCGCACCTGTTACTCTGCCACCCTACCGTCCATCATCCCCCACACTCCCAAACCAAGTTTCCCACAGTAGTCGCCGCACTGGGCCACCGCTGGCGGAACATTGCTTCTAATGGGGCCTTCACAAGGCGCTGCTGACCGGCCAAGCCGCCCGTCGCTGTGTTTCAACAATCAGCACACTTCTGTCGGCTCGGCACTGGCAGTAGAAGAAGCGGCAGCATCAAAGCTGTTCACAGCAACAGCTGCGCCAGCTTAGAGTTGAGTCGTGCCGCTCCGCGCAGTTTGAAGGACTGCGCGCCCCCAAGAAGAGCTTCTCACGGTGCAGTCACTTTCAGTTCTCTGTTACGACCACTTGTGTGCTGCTGCGTGAAGAAGTGAACTTGACGATACAAAATGCTTAAACGTAAACGTGTTGACCTTTCTATGAGGTACAAGTAGGAGATTATCAAAAGGTAAGAAGAAGGTGAATCTGCAACCACTTTATGCAATGAGTACAAGGTGGGGAACTCGACAATTACGGATATAAAAAAACAAAAGACGAGCATAGCAAATTTTATAGCAATGCTTGATTCGAGTGATGGATCAACAAGCTGTAAAACTATGAAGCTACTGAAGTTGCCTTTGTATGTTACTTTGTAATACTAAAAGAGATGCCCATTTTTGTGAATAAATTCACTGTACAGTACTTCTTTTTGGCAAATAAACATGTACAGTTCGATTATCCGAACAAACCAGTTTTCCAAACACCCATGTCCCTCAATTACTTCGAATAATCGACGCTCTACTACATATGGAAAACACTGACAAGAAGAAGGGACAGGATGATAGGAGATCCGTTACGACGTCAGGGAATAAGTTCCACGGTACCAGAGAGAGCTGTAGAGGCTAAAAGCAGTAGATACGAACGTGATTGGAATACAGCCAGCAAATAATTAAGGACATAGGTTGCAAGTGCTACTCTGAGATGAAGAGGTTGGCACAGAAGAGGTATTTGTGGCAGGTCGCATCGAACCAGTCAGAAGACTGATTATTCAAGGAAAAAAATCAACAACGCAGAGAAGTCATCACTACTTTCAAAACAAACATCATGAATATGTGCGGTTGTGATTTATCTGAATCACCCTGTAAGTTAGCTGTAAGGTCCAGAGTGAATTTTCACTACGGAGCACAGTATGCACTTATCTGAAACTTCGTGGCACATTAAATGTGCTGAACCGAGACTCGAATCTCGGACCTTCGCCTTTTCGCGGAAGTCTAGAAGATAGGAGATGAGGTGCTGGTGGAAGTAAAGCTATGAGTTCCGGCAGCACCCCGTGCTCGGATAGCTCAGTCGGTAGAGCACTCAACATGGAAAGGAAAGGTCCCAGGTTCGAATCCCTGCGTGACACGCACTTTTAACCTGGCGAGAAGTGTCCGCCGTGGGCTAGACGGGCCACTCACCTGCGATCCTCCGGAAGGCCTCCTTCTGCGGGTCGTACTGCTGCAGCAGGGGGTCGCTCTGCAGGCCGCCGCAGGCCGCGACGTAGAAGCCCCGGCACGGCGGCGCCGTGTGGTTCATCATGGCCGCCATGCGCTGCGCCTGCCGGTAGCACGCGTCCGTCCGGCACACGTTGCGCTCTGCACACGTGGACAACACGTCAGTCGGCGGAAACATATCCAATCCTCATGAACACACACACACACACACACACACACACACACAAAAAAACTACAGAGCTCATACAGGGTGCAGAAAAATTGTGTCACGAAATTTTGACCCTAGATAACTGATGCCAGTAGCACCAAAAATTACTAATGTGTTGTAGGTCTACAAAGCACCATTTTCAAACTACGGAAACTTGGCGCCACGCGCTCCGGTTGGCCGTTGGATTGCCCTGTTGCCGTTCGTCGGTTGACGGGCAGCGCTATGGTTGTCGGTTCCCACATACTAGAGATGGGTAAACTGAAACACGTAAATGTTTCGAAACAAATGAAACAGTACAATGTAATGTTTCGATACGGTGTTTCGAAACAGTGAAACAGTTTGTGTTTTGTAATCTAATAAACCTACACATTTTATCATCTTGAATGTCTACTGTATAAGTATGTCCATATAAACACAAATGAGGTGCGAGAGCTCTAATCATAACGCAGAAAGTATGAAACTATCACTTAGGCGTATTGGCAATTTCGTATTTCCTGCAGCAAATGCGCTGCTTTTGTGTCATGTGACTTTCATACTTTTCAATTGGCTGAGGAAAGCCTTAGCTGAAGACATAAGAACCACCAGGAACGGAACTGGAGGTGGGAGCAAACTGCAGAAACAACAGATATGCTACTGGGATTCCCACATTCCATTAGTATCGCTAATATACCCATCCTGCTAATTTCCATGCACACAAAGGGAATCATTGTGGATAATAGACACAGTGACTATAGACTCACAAATAACGCCAAATAATTCGAATAAATAACAAAATATAACAGAAAAAAATTTTGTGTTTCAAGGACTTTCGAACCGTTACTATAAATTTACGATGCTTCCCGTTCACCATTACACTATCAGTGAAATGTCAAACAGATTGCTTGCAATTATACCTGCATCAAATTTATGTACATGTCTAATAACTGTCACTCTACGCCTTTTTTTATTTAAGATGTTGTAGTCTTACATGCGTTTCTTAATATGATTACTGTACATGAACAGAGAAGCGTATGTTATAAAAAAAAGTGTAATTTAACTGAATGATTTTCACATACTTATTATTTTGAATGCGAAGAGTATGCGTTGTTTTATTGTTTGGTTAGTGTTTATAAAGCAGATGTTACGCCATTTCGGAATAGGACAGTCAGCTAGAAACGAAGCTTTATTTTGGGATATCTTAAGCCTCATGCTATTGCTTATCAAAAGATTTCGACACCCTTGAAAGTGTTTCATGAAGTGGTATGTTGTGTTTCAGTACCTGTGCCGAGCCCGAATCTCGTCCGACACAGAGCGGAATGAAACATCACTGTTTCGATACAATTAGTCCGTTGCAGGCGCAGGTGGACTGAAACAGTCTTATTTTGAAACAACGATACAGTTTCTGTGTCTGGCTCGAGATCCGAGACAGGGGCGGAATGAAACACCACTGTTTCGAAACAGTGAACCATAGCCGTTCCGAAACACTGAAACAGTTCCAGGTATCGATACACTGTATCGAAACATAGAAACAGTGGCCAAGTCTACCACATACAAACGACTCTCGCCCCGTCACTACCCCAATGTGATATGCACACGTGTCCAATAGGTCTTGCTGTTTGTCTCCACCTCACGTCAGAGGCATCCACACGTATGTTTCTTTTCGGAGCACACGAACGCTACACGTCACCTGCGATTTAGTCACACATGGCGGCACAGTATTCGTTTGAAGAACAACGAGATATGGTTTTTGCTTATGGACTAGCCGACGGTAATGCGTATGAAGCTCGGCTGTTGTATGAGGATCGGTACCCAGCACACGTTTACAGCAATTCACCGGCGACTTGGCGAAACAGGCTCGTTAGCGGGTATCATGGTGATGCTGGGAGACTGGAAGACCTCGAACACGACGGGATGCTCCATTTGAAGATACTATTCTCGAGGAAGCACTTATGACAAGTACTCGAGTGGTTGGACACGACATGGGGGTCACTCATCGGCTAGTCTGGGAGGTTTTGAGGGATGACAGCCAGCACCCATTTAGTTTCCACCCAGTCCAAGACCTAAATCCTGTGGCGGACTATGAACACAGGCAGGGTTTTGCTGGTGGTTTCTGCGACGTCTTGTACGAGATCCCGACTTCCCCGCTGAGCCGTGGTAAAAAAATTGCTGTTTTGAGGAGCGCGCCGCAGCGCGTTGTGTGAAGGAGTCGCCCTCCGTTTCTGGCGGTGGCGCCGCTGTGGCAATCGCAGCTTTGGTGTCTACCTCTGGTGGGAAAGCGGAAAGGTTGCCTGTTCACGTGCATTTAAGGGGCGCTATGGGCTCGGCATCGGTCAGTCGGAGTGAGGCTAGGTCAGTCTCGCGTCACCAGGTTCTGGTCTGTCTCTAGTTCGCATTTGTGCGGCAGTTAGTGTCTGTGGTCGGAGTGCGAGTATGTCTGTCATTTGGATCAAAGCCAGAAAATGAGAGTCTTGCCACTCCGCCAGTAACAGAACTCAGCTAGTGGTCGCCCGGTCGGGGCTGAGTTCCTGCATCTCAGTCTGCTCGTTAGGCCGCCAGTCTGCTCGAGTTGCTCGGGCTACGGTTGGTTGGTCGGTCGCGCACTGGGACACGAGATGACTGGTCCGCCTCGAGCGTCGTCGCATGTGAGGTCCCCACGTGAGTCCAGTGGGCCGCGCCGTATAGAAAGGGGTAGTGGCTTCGCGGTTGACACAAGAGTAACAGGAGTGAAACCACGACATCGGGCTGGCCGGTGGCAGCAGCGACGCCGTGAGACGGGAGATCGGCGCGCCTTCCTGCGTCTGTTGAAGCGGATGGCAGTGGACGGTTCGGGAGAGCGCTGGGGGTGCTGTGCCAGGTCTTCGCCAGAAATCGCAGTTTATTAGAAGTTAAGTGATTGGAGATATGTTGTTTCATTTACTTGTTAAATTCTACTTGTTTTTTTTTTTTGGTGAGCTCACCAGCGGCTTTGTTTTGGGGTCGTCCCACCGTTCTTCTTCGTTTGCCCACCCGCGGGAAAGTGGTTATTGTGAACTGGGTGGTCCGTTTTTTTCCTTGTGGAGTTGGGGAGAGTTAGAGCAATCTGCGGTTCGGGTTGTTCAGTAATCCCCCTGTCAATCTGCCATACGTTAATAGCTGCCTATGTCATGTTTGTCGGATTCGGTGTTAACGAATTTATAGAATTAAGGTGTAAAGGCCGAATTCCTGAAAAATGTTTTTTATCTTGCCTATCATCTTGCGAGGCGGTATATGTGTAATATAGAGAATGTTGTACATTTTATGTAAGTCTGAATTTCATGGGTTTTATTTAAATATCCATTTTTATAAAGTTGCCACCCTTCCACCGTAAGAGTCCTTTTAAAAACAAATTGCACTTTCGGTGGCAAATAATTTCTTAGTGTGAGTGTTTGTACCATTTACATCCCTCTTACGGGGTGCATAGTTAATGTGTTTGTGTGAGTTGTTGAAATTTTTAGTTTCAAGTAATGTGGTGTGTTGCAGATTTGCACCAGTGTAGTCTTTCAGAGATTGAAATGAAATGTCGTGTGACGAGGGCCTCGCGTCGGGTAGACCGTTCGCCTGGTGCAAGTCTTTCGATTTGACGCCACTTCGGCGACTTGCGCGTCGATGGGGATGAAATGATGATGATAAGGACAACACAACACCCAGTCCCTGAGCGTAGAAAATTGTTGTGAGCGGTCGTGACTACGGCCGTGTTGAAAGGGAGCGGCAAGCTTCTCAGCCCGAAGGCTCATACTGTCAATATTGTTCTTTCTGCCTCTAAACAAAATTGTAACTTGATATTTCGAAGTTGCTTTTCTGCTTATAAATTTTAAATCTGTTTTTGAAAAGGCTTTTATGAATAAAATTCCCATTTGTTAAAGGCAATTTCACTTTCGTCGGTTACTCCCTGGCAACTACTTCCACGCTCACCTAGTGTGATTAAATGTGTTAATGTTCTTGATGAATCGCTAGTAAATAAAGTAAATTCTTTAAGAAAAGAGTTTGAAAGTAAATTCACGGTTCACCCGTCATTGTGTTGTTTACTTTTACAACACTCGAAACGTTCATTACTGGGCAAGGGAAAATCCTAACGTCAAGCACGTCCACGGACACAAGGAACGATTTTCGCTCAACATTTGGGCAGGCATTCTGGGTGACCATCTGACTGGGCCGGTCCGTCTACCTGATCGACTTAACGGGGTAAATTACCTTCGCTTTTTGCAAGAAACTCTACCCGGCCTGCTGGAAGATGTTCCCCTGGTCATGTGGCTACGCAAGTGGTTGCTGCATGATGGGACTCCTCCACGTAACAGTCGTGCCGTGCTCGGATATTTAAATGAACTCTTCGACGGCTGGGTAATGGGCAGAGGTGCTCGTCGGACATGTCCCCCGCGATCACCAGACCTCACGCCGCCTGACTTTTTTCTGTGGGGGTTCTTCAAGGTTTTAGTTCACCCACTCAAACGCGAACCACCTAGGAACGAAGAAGAATTAGTGTATCGCATTCAGAGTGCCGCCAATCACATCCAGGCAATGCCAGGTATCTTTGAAAGAGTTCGGTGAAACACCATTCGACGTTACCAAGCTTGTGTTGAGTCAGAGGGCCGCCAGTTCGAGCACCTGCTTTAAATAAACAATGTCATAGCTACAAAAACGGCCCTTTTCAGGGCCAGCATAATCTGTAATAGACTTTCTGTACGCGAACTAACAGCTGTTGACGGGTTTGTTCCCAGTACGTCTTATTATAAAACTACAATGGATGTGTCGGGACCCCGGCAGATTCGCCCCCAGACCTCGAGAGATTCGCGATCATGCGTTGTCCAGTGCATCCGGCAACAGAGAAATCCCGCGGCCAATTGGAGCTCGTGGTCCCAGATTTCCATAGTTTAAAAATTGTGCGTTGTCCACCTACACAACATTAGTAATTTTGGTTCCTACTGGCATCAGTTATCCAGGGTTAAAATTTCGTGACGTAATTTTTCTCCACCCTGTATAGAGCTACTACACTGCACAAAAGAGTATCACTTGTTTGAAACCCCTAACTGCTTCCCATTTCAACTGCGACATCAGGTTCAGGCTCAACGACGCTTCAGACAGCAAGGTGTCGACCCATGCGAAAAAAAGTCCACAGCTCAGAAGTTCGTGGAAGGTGTAAGGCGGGTTAATAATACCACATTGGCAGAAAATTTCGCTACAATTGCGCCGAAAGCTATAGTGGGCGTATAACACGATGGGTACGTCATTGTGCACCCGTCTACCAAAATCTCATCGCTTCTTTTGACACCTATGTGATGGAGGCCATAGTTGCGACCCCCAGTGTTGAAATCAGGCAGTTATCTTATGGCTGACCCAGGATAACATTTCAGACACACTCCCAGTCAGAATAGAATGAAAAGGCCTCAGGGGGTGGAATGAAGGGTATCAATGAAATGACCCCTTGGGGCGTCGATTCCAACACTTTCGCGGTAGAAAACGACATTACGCAGTGCGATGAGGCAACAGTATGACATTCTTGATAACGGTTGTCACTGCTGACATCACTAGACGATTCAGCCCTACTCACGAGCATAGTTGGGCTGCAACCTCACTGAACGTGATCAGATCCATTTGGAGTGTAGTGTGGCCCCAATTTTAGCTCTGGTATACTCAGTAGAACCGGTGGGGACTGCTCAAAACCATTCGACGAAATTTGAACATGATCCGCAGCAGCAAAAGGCGTTTATGCTTTTTCAACGCTCCTGTTTCACGCCCTCCTGTGGTGTGATCACAGATGGCTGCAATATTCACATGTGCATAAATAAAATGTCAATGGGTTCCTGTAAGACCTCCCAGTTCGGCAATGGCCTCGCTGCCATCCACACACATTGGTTGAGCACTTAAAAAATGTGCCTCTCAGAAACTTCGACACCATTGCAGCCTCGTGGCTGATCTAGAGCCTGAAGTTAGGCAAACCACACTGCAAGCAGGCGCTGTGGTGGCTGATTGGGTGGTGACATCTCTGAAAGGTACGTTTTTAATGTGCTCAACAAAAGTGTATGAGTGGCACAGGAGGGCTGAAAAAGCAAAAACACCCTTTGCTGCTTCGGATCGCGTTTAAATTTCTTCGAATGGTTTGGAACAGCCCCTGGTGATTTCACCCTCTACACGAGACCAAAAATTGAGGCCGCACTGCATTCCAAATGGGTCAGGTCATGTTCTGTGGGTTGACAGGTGCACGGTGTACTTATAATATGGCTGGAGCGTTCGGGGGTGGGGGGGGGGGAGGGGGTGTCAGCAGCGTAGAACGTTGTCAACAACGTCGTCCTGTTCGTCATTGCACTGCAAGCTGTCATTTTCCACGGCGAAACGTGTGGGAATCAACGCCCCAAGGGAGGGGGTGTTTTCATTGAAGCCCTTTATGCCAACCCTTGAGACCTTTCCGTGTCGATTCTGAACCGCGCAGTGTCTGAAATGTTTTCCTGTGCCAACCATAAGAAAAGCGCGTGAATTCAACGCTGGGTCTCGCGGTTCTGACCTACGTCGCAGGGACGTCAAAAGACGAGGCGAAATGTGGGTAAGAGCGGGTTTGACAACATTCTCTTAGAGTGACACGTTCACAGTGTCATTGGGGAGAACGGGACATCTTTAACCCTAAGCACACCTCACATGGACTTCTGAACTCTGTCGTTTCTTTGGACTGTGTCGACTCCTTGCTGTCTGAAGCATTGCTGAGTCCGAGGGTAACGTCTCAGCGGCGCATAAAGCTGCACATGTTGAATGGGGCAAACAAAACATAAAGTGCAACATAAATTACCGTTGTGCGGTACAGTGGGTCACTATTTTTCTTATTTGTAAATGCTGCAAAGCGTCGGACGAACCAACGGACCAACGAGGCGTCTGACTCGCAATATGCAGAAGGTGTAGTCCTGTGACGTTCCGGAATGCTTTTTGTACCACGACTTGTACCCAATCATTCAGTTCCCTGTCAGCATGGACCAGTATGTATTCTTGAAGTTTTCCCAGCGTAATGTGTATGCCATGAAGTTCCGGGTTTGCAGCCGGATGACGTCGACATTTTGCCACGATATTTCGGCTGGAAATCATTGAGCCATATTCAGGCGAGTGTTTAACGCTGGAGAGTGCTGCGGCACTTTTCTAAGTTTATACCGAAAATTGGCGACGAGGCGCATTCGCTTACTTTACTGCTGCGTGAATGGCCCCCCGCCAAGTTCACTATCGCCTTCGAGTATCTCTCCATCTGCTGTGTTGCCGGCCGGAGTGACCGAGCGGTTCTAGGTGCTACAGGCTGGAGCCGCGCGACCGCTGCGGTCGCAGGTGCAAATCCTGCCTCGGGCATGGATGTGTGTGATGTCCTTAGGTTAGTTAGGTTTAAGTAGTTCTAAGTTCTAGGGGACTGATGACCTCAGAAGTTAAGTCCCATAGTGCTCAGAGCCATTTGAACTATTTTTAAACTAGTTGTGGTCAAAATTTCCGTGACAGAATAATATACAGAAAGTCCTGTGGAGATACAACGCTCGGCTATGGCTGACTTACTGCTCTGCGAAAAGCAAGTGTGGCGATGATGCTCTACACACCTTTAACGTAACGTGCATGTAGGCTTTGCCACGGATGGTACTAGATAGACTCCAGCCTTCCGCAATCCCAGATCATCCTTTACTGAACGGAAAATAGCGCAAGTCTTTGAAGATGAACGGAAGAACATTCACCGGTATACTTGGGAGGGCAGGGGAACCAGATCTGTCATTGACTATATAATAACAGATCAGGAATTCAGGAAGGCTGTGAGGGACACACGTGTATTCAGGAGATTCTTTGATGACACTGATCATTATTTAATCTGCAATGAAATTGGAATTGTGAGGCCGAAAGTGCAGGAGGTCAGGACCATATGTAGGAGGATAAGAGTGGAGAAACTTCAGGATAAGGAAATCAGGCACAAGTACATAACAGCGATCTCAGAAAGGTACCAGTTAGTTCAATGTAGTCAATTACAGTCACTGGAAAAGGAATGGACAAGGTACAGGGACACAGTACTAGAAGTGGCTAAAGAATGTCTTGAAACAGTAGTGTGTAAAAGTAGGATGAAGCAAACAGCTTGGTGGAATGATACAGTCAAGGCAGCCTGTAAAAGGAAAAAGAAGGCGTATCAAAAATGGCTACATACCAGAACCCAGGTAGACAGAGAAAGTTATGTTGAAGAAAGAAACAAATCCAAACAGATAATTGCAGCATCCAAGAAGAAATCGTGGGAAGACTTTGGAAACAGGTTAGAGACTATGGGTCAAGCTGCTGGAAAACCATTCTGGAGTGTAATTAGCAGTCTTCGAAAGGGAGATAAGAAGGAAATGACAAGCATTTTGGACAGGTCAGGAAAACTGCTGGTGAATCCTGTGGATGCCTTGGGCAGATGGAGGGAATATTTTGAAGAGTTGCTCAATGTAGGTGAAAATACGATCAGTAATGTTTCAGATTTCGAGGTAGAATGGGATAGGAATGATGATGGAAATAAGATCACATTTGAGGAAGTGGAAAAAATGGTCAATAGATTGCAGTGCAATAAAGCGGCTGGGGTGGAGGAAATTAAGGCGGAACTCATCAAATACAGTGGAATGTCAGGTCTTAAATAGCTACACAGGATAATTGAAATGGCCTGGGAGTCGGGACAGGTTCCATCAGACTGGACAAAAGCAGTAATCACATCAATCTTTAAACATGGAAACAGAAAAGATTGTACAACTACAGAGTTATCTCTTTAATCAGCGTTGTGGGTAAAATCTTCTCAGGTATTGTTGAAAGGAAAGTGCGAGTATTAGTTGAGGACCAATTGGATGAAAATCAGGGTGGGTTTAGGCCTCTTAGAGGTTGTCAAGACCAGATCTTTAGCTTACGGCGAATAATGAAGAAGTGTTATGAGTGGAACAGGGAATTGTATCTATGCTTTATAGATCTAGAAAAGGCATATGACCGGGTTCCTAGGAGGAAGTTATTGTCTGTTCTACGAGATTATGGAATAGGAGGCAAACTTTTGCAAGCAATTAAAGGTCTTTACATAGATAGTCAGGCAGCAGTTAGAGTTGACGGTAAATTGAGTTCATGGTTCAGAGTAGTTTCAGGGGTAAGACAAGGCTGCAACCTGTCTCCACTGTTGTTCATATTATTTATGGATCATATGTTGAAAACAATAGACTGGCTGGGTGAGATAAGATATGTGAACACAAAATAAGCAGTCTTGCATATGCAGATGACTTAGTTGTGATGGCAGATTCGATTGAAAGTTTGCAAAGTAATATTTCAGAGCTAGATCAGAAATGTAAGGACTATGGTATGAAGATTAGGATCTCCAAAACGAAAGTAATGTCAGTGGGAAAGAAATATAAACGGATTGAGTGCCAAATAGGAGGAACAAAGTTAGAACAGGTGGACGGTTTCAAGTACTTAGGATGCATATTCTCACAGGATGGCAACATAGTGAAAGAACTGGAAGCGAGGTGTAGCAAAGCTAATGCAGTGAGCGCTCAGCTACGATCTACTCTCTTCTGCAAGAAGGAAGTCAGTACCAAGACTAAGTTATCTGTGCACCGTTCGATCTTTCGACCAACTTTGTTGTATGGGAGCGAAAGCTGGTTGGATTCAGGTTACCTTATCAACAAGGTTGAGGTTACGGATATGAAAGTAGCTAGGATGACTGCAGGTACTAGTAGATGGGAACAATGGCAGGAGGGTGTCCACAATGAGGAAATCAAAGAAAAACTGGGAATGAACTCTATAGATGTAGCAGTCAGGGCGAACAGGCTTAGATGGTGGGGTCATGTTACATGCATGGGAGAAGCAAGGTTACCCAAGAGACTCATGGATTCAGCAGTAGAGGGTAGGAGGAGTCGGGGCAGACCGAGGAGAAAGGTACCTGGATTCGGTTAAGAATGATTTTGAAGTAATAGGTTTAACATCAGAAGAGGCACCAATGTTAGCACTGAATAGGGGATCATGGAGGAACTGTATAAGGGGGGCTATGCTCCAGACTGAACGCTGAAAGGCATAATTAGTCTTAAATGATGATGATGATGATGATGATGATGAGGAAGAAAACTTTAACGGCATGCTTTCTTAACATTGTGCATAATTTCACGAAAAGTTGCCGACATAAGGGAGTGACGGCGTGCAATTGAACAGCTCCTTCTCCTCTTGCTCTTGTGCAAGGTCTCGTTACTTCCTCCACAATGCTGTGCTTATCAGATGTCGAGAATATCCGTATCTTTTAAAACAGATTGTAAGTGTTCCAGCTCCTTTGCGGGACTGTCTCTATCAGACACAACATGTGCCCGTGCCATTAACGTTCGAACAACGCCCATAGTTTGTTAACAGCGGTCGCCTGCTTGTGCGGCTCTGTATGTGTGGACTGCCCCAGTGACTCTGCCACTGTCGGCCTGACCGAGACGGCTAGAAGCAATAGGCAGCCATCCTTCTCCATTTCCATGGAACACTCCATATTCTCGTCGACTGAATTCAGATGCAGCAAAAATCGTGACAGCTCTTCGTACACTACAAAAGCATCATCTGCAGACCGCCTACGTGCCACAGGTGGAACAATATATTCGGAGGGGGCGTTAAACTCGATAGAGGGCGCCCATGCAGCGGTAACCTACGCACATGCGCCTCCGCGCCAATTTTTCGTATAATCTTCGCGATATTCACCAGCAATTTCCAGTGTAAAGCACTAACCTGAAGATGGCTGAATGGTTGTCAGCCGAAATACACTCAAGTGACAAAAATCATACTTGGTTGGGTTGGGGGAGGGGACCAAACAGGGAAGTCATCAGTCCGATCGCATTAGTGAAGAATGGGGAAGGAAGTCGACCATGCCCTTTCAAAGTAACCATCCCGGCATTTGTGTGAAGCGACTTAGGGAAATAACTGAAAAACTAAATCAGGATCGCCGGACGCGGGTTTGAACCGTCATCCTTCCGAATGAGAATCCAGTGTGCTAACCACTGCGCCACGTGCCGGCCGCGGTGGCCGAGCGGCTCTAGCCTCTTCAGTTCGGAACCACGCTGCTGTTGCGGTCGCAGATTCGAATCCTCCCTCGGGCACGGATGTGTGTGATGTCCTTAGGTTAGTTAGGTTTAAGTAGTTCTAAGTCTAGGGGACTGATGACCTCAGATGTTAACTGTCATAGTGCTTCGAGCCATTTGAACCATTTGAACCACTGCGCCACCTCATTCGGTCATAAGTAATGGGATAGCAATAATCACATATACAGATGACGGAAGTATAGTGTGCATAAAGTATAAAAGGACAGTGTATTGGTGGAGCTGACATTTGTACTCATGTGATACACATGAAAAGGTTTCCAATGAGACTTTGAACGCGGAATGGTAGGTGGAAGTGGAAGCATGGCACATTACATTTGGGAAATCGTTAGGGGATTCGGTATTTCGAAATCCACGGCGTCAAGAGCGAGGATGATGATGATGTTTGGTTTGTGGGGCGCTCAACTGCGTGGTTATCAGCGTACATACAATTTCCCAACCGTTGCTCAGTCCAATTTCGCCACTTTCCTGGATGATGATGAAATGATGAGGACAACACAAATACCCAGTCATCTCGAGGCAGGTGAAAATCCCTGACCCCGCCGGGAATCGAACCCGGGACCCCGCGCTCGGGAGGCGTCAAGAGCGTCTGGAAAATACCAAATTTCAGGCATTACCTCTCACCACGGACACGAGTGTCTTTGCTAACAGCAAGACGTCGCCTGGACTCGTGACCGTCCCTTTTGGACCCCAGACGACTGGGAAACCGTGGAATGGTCAAATGAGTCCCAATTTCAATTGGTAAGAGCCAATGGTAGGGTATGAGTGTAGCGCAGACCCCACGAAAACATGGACCCAAGGCGTGAACAAGGCAGTGTGCAAGCTGCAGTAGCTACATAATGGTGCGGGTTGTGTTTATATGGAATGAAATGGATTGTCTGGTCCAACTGAAGCGATCATTGACTGGAAATGGTTATGTTCGGCTACTTCATTCACAAGTTATTCATAGACTTCATGTTCCCAAATACGCAATGATACCATGTCACCGCACCACAATTGTTCGCGATTGCTTTAAAGAACATTCTCGACAATTCGAGCGAATGATTTGCCCGCCTACATCGCCCGAAAGGGATCCCGTCAAATATTTATGGACATAATCGAGGGGTCAATGAGCGCACAAAATTCTCTCGCGATTATGGACTGTTGTAGAGGCAGCGTAGCTCAATATTTCTGTGTGGGATTTCCAGTGACTTGTTGCGTCCATGCCACGTCGATTTGCTGCAGTGCACCGAGTAAATGGAGGTCCGACACGATATTACGTGGTATCTCATGACTTTTATCACGTAAAATGGAAATGCCGTGTGGCTAGGGCCTCCTGTCGGCTAGACCGTTCGCCTGATGCAAGACTTTCGAGTTGACGCCACTTTGGCTACTTGCGTGTGGATGGGGATGATATGATGATGACAAGGGCAACACAACACCCAGTACATGAGCGGAGAAAATCTCCGACCCAGCCGGGAATCAAACCCGGGCCGTTAGGTATGACATTCCGTCGCGCTGACAACTCAGCTACCAGGGGCGGACACGTAAATACACTCCTGGAAATGGAAAAAAGAACACATTGACACCGGTGTGTCAGACCCACCATACTTGCTCCGGACACTGCGAGAGGGCTGTACAAGCAATGATCACACGCACGGCACAGCGAACACACCAGGAACCGCGGTGTTGGCCGTCGAATGGCGCTAGCTGCGCAGCATTTGTGCACCGCCGCCGTCAGGGTCATCCAGTTTGCCGTGGCAAACCGTATGTGCAGTTGACGGACTTTGAGCGAGGGCGTATAGTGGGCATGCGGGAGGCCGGGTGGACGTACCGCCGAATTGCTCAACACGTGGGGCGTGAGGTCTCCACAGTACATCGATGTTGTCGCCAGTGGTCGGCGGAAGGTGCACGTGCCCGTCGACCTGGGACCGGACCGCAGCGACGCACGGATGCACGCCAAGACCGTAGGGTCCTACGCAGTGCCGTAGGGGACCGCACCGCCACTTCCCAGCAAATTAGGGACACTGTTGCTCCTGGGGTATCGGCGAGGACCATTCGCAACCGTCTCCATGAAGCTGGGCTACGGTCCCGCACACCGTTAGGCCGTCTTCCGCTCACGCCCCAACATCGTGCATCCCGCCTCCAGTGGTGTCGTGACAGGCGTGAATGGAGGGACGAATGGAGACGTGTCGTCTTCAGCGATGAGAGTCGCTTCTGCCTTGGTGCCAGTGATGGTCGTATGCGTGTTTGGCGCCGTGCAGGTGAGCGCCACAATCAGGACTGCATACGACCGAGGCACACAGGCCAACACCCGGCATCATGGTGTGGGGAGCGATCTCCTACACTGGCCGTACACCACCGGTGATCGTCGTGGGGACACTGAATAGTGCACGGTACATCCAAACCGTCATCGAACCCATCGTTCTACCATTCCTAGACCGGCAAGGGAACTTGCTGTTCCAACAGGACAATGCACGTCCGCATGTATCCCGTGCCACCCAACGTGCTCTAGAAGGTGTAAGTCACCTACCCTGGCCAGCAAGATCTCCGGATCTGTCCCCCATTGAGCATGTTTGGGACTGGATGAAGCGTCGTCTCACGCGGTCTGCACGTCCAGCACGAACGCTGGTCCAACTGAGGCGCCAGGTGGAAATGGCATGGCAAGCCGTTCCACAGGACTACATCCAGCATCCCTACGATCGTCTCCATGGGAGAATAGCAGCCTGCATTGCTGCGAAATGTGGATATACACTGTACTAGTGCCGACATTGTGCATGCTCTGTTGCCTGTGTCTATGTGCCTGTGGTTCTGTCAGTGTGTTCATGTGATGTATCTGACCCCAGGAATGTGTCAATAAAGTTTCCCCTGCCTGGGACAATGAATTCACGGTGTTCTTATTTCAATTTCCAGGAGTGTATATTGTGGTGAGATGACAACGTCGTCTGGCTGGATTTCAGAAACTTCATGGGTTACGGACTAAGATGTTTACACGAACAATTTCGGTGACCAAATTTTACAAGTCCTTTTATATGTTGATGATGTTAATGCTGTGGATATTCCTATCATACAAGATGACAACAGCCGCGGTACAAGACTGCTCACACGTTCCTGATATGGCGAACACCCTGGCTCGTCATCGCTCGTCGACTGACTCGCTAAATCGTCCAGTCCTAGTCCTATAGCAAATGTGATTCTTGAAATTTTCCCAGCGTAAACAGTATTCCATGAAGTTTCAGGATTGCAGCCGGATAACGTCTACTTCCTGCCACGATATTTCGGCTGACAACCATTCAGCCATCTCCAAGTGAGTCTGTTTCACTGGAGGTTGCCAGTTCATGTCGCTACTTTTATACCAAAAATAGGCGATAAGACGCATGCGCAAAGGCAGCCGCTACATGAGCGGCCTCTGTGGAGATACGCGCTCTCTTCGAATACTCCGAACAATCCTTTCATCCTTACTCTGCGGAACTATGATCACACCCATAGGCGGAAGCATAAGCGACCAAAGACACTGTTAGCTAGGACCTAACCACTGACCGACAGGTGTGGCCGAGCGGTTCTAGGCGCTTGAGTCTGGAACCGCGTGACCTCTACGGTCGCAGGTTCGAATCCTGCCTCGGGCATGGATGTGTGTGATGTCCTTAGGTTAGTTAGGTTTAAGTAGTTCTAAGTTCCAGGGGACTGATGACCTCGGCAGTTAAGTCCCGTATTGCTCAGAGCCATTTGAACCTAACCACTGGTGGCGAGCTAAATCACAAGTGACGATATTGACGAGCCTCTGGACATCAGCAATATTGATTGGACGTGCCGGCTGCCATCAAAGCCAACCAACAGGCAGCTGCAAGGAAGCCGATAAACTCACACATTAACGCACAAACCGCCTACACTACTCTAGATACGACCTACCAGACAATGACCAAAGACGAACTCAACTGTTACAGGTATGCTGATGCTGGCCGAGACGTTAACGCCAGAACCCAGCTATAAACGCCGACTGATAACGCATCACAGCGTCTGCGATATCCACCTGCATGATACCCACTGCCAACTTACGTAATTCTTGTACAATCTGTCGCAGATAGCAAGCAGTCAGCTACTGCTCTTACTACCCGACCATACTATCGCAGAAGATTTTACCCCCTTGGCTCTTGCCTTGGCACTTCTTTCCTCTGCCGGCCGTTGTGGCCGAGCGGTTCTAGACGCTTCAGTCCGGAACCGCGCTGCTGCTACCGTCGCAGGTTCGAATCCTGTCCCGGGCATGGATGTGTGTGATGTCCTTAGGTTAGTTAGGTTTACGTAGTTCTAAGTCTAGAGGACTGATGACCTCAGATGTTAAGTCCCATAGTGTTTCGAGCCATTTAAACCATCTACACTTCTTTCCTCTGCTGTTCAAACCACTACCCTTCGTTCAATGTTCGGCCCAATCTATCTCCAGATGATTGCGTATTAACGAATAATCATAACTAGACGTACGCAAAAATCGCAGTACCCACATCCTGTGAAGCCCTCGTTTAGTGGAAGCTACCCCCTTTGTGGAGATGGCAGTAAATCTTTTGTGCTGGCCGTCATGCCGTTTAGGACGTGGAGGAGCTCGACGCTATTAAAAAAAAAAAAAAAAAAAAAAAAAAATGGCGCGCAGGGCGCATGCGTAATGTGATACTACAAAAGCGGTCTCTGTCGGAATGATCAGTCGCGAGTTTAAAATCCAGGTGTCAAAATTAATAAAATTAAATGTCACTAGACGTGTCATTGGTTATAAAATGTTTTCTGTTTGAAGAAATTAAAGAAATCACCGGTTCCCACGAAAGGCGGCTGTCTGCCTTGTCTGGACGTTTTGGTCAGACAGAAAGGGGGTGGGACATTGGGACATTCCGTTTACCGTTAGCCCCACATACAGACTTGTATCTTCAGGCGCCTAGCTGCCATCACGTTTCACGAACTAAAGGCGTCCTTTGAACGTTGGTCTACCGGGCGCATGTTGTGTCTGATGGAGACAGCTTTGCGAAGGAGCTGGAACATCTATAGTCTGTGTTCAAAGATAATGGACATTCTCTACATCAGATCAGCACAGCCTTAAGGAAGAGGAAACGTGACCACGCACAAGAGCAACGAGAGGAGGAGCGGGTTAACGCCAGGGCGTTCCTGAGGTGCGTTGTTGGCAATCATCATCATCATCTTGGACAGTTTCCAGCCACTGGCTGGGTCTGTCGGGAACACAAGCCTCTCCATCGTGTTCTGTCTTTCCACCATTCCCCCTCTTCCACCTTCGTCCAGTTCTCTCCTCTTCTCATCACACATTCCTTCACTCCCTTTACCCATCCATCCCTTGGTCTTCCTCTGGGCCTCTTCCCCTCCAGTTGCAGATCAAACATCCTCTTTGGAATTCTTCCCTCATTCATTCTCTTCATGTGTCCAAACCACTGCAGTCTTGATTTTTCTATCCTGTCCTGTACTGGTTCCTCCTTTAGCCTTTCCCTCACATACACATTTCGCAATCTGTCTCGTCTTGTTACACCCAACCTGCTCCTCTGGAACTTTATTTCACTAGCCTGTATTCTACTTTTGTCGCTTTCGTGCATTACCCATGTCTCACTTCCGTATGCCAATATGGGGACAAAGTAGGTTCGGTATATAATTCCCTTGGATTTCTGTGGCACCTCCTTGCTCCAAATAAGCCCCCTAATGCATTTGTAGAACTGCCCTGCTTTTCTGCACCTTTCATTTATTTCCATTGCGTTTCCCCCCTTACTTTCAATCACGCTTCCCAGGTACTTGAAGTTCTCTACCACTTGTAGTTTTTCCCCTCCACAAGTTATATCCACATTTGGCCTATTCTTCTTCCTTGTTGTGACGATTATTTCACTTTTCTTTGCAGAGAAATGCATTCCATATTGTGCTGCCGTTGCCTCCCATGCATCTAACTGCTCTTCCACCTCCTTCTCGCAATTTCCCCATAACATCAGGTCATCGGCAAAAAGCACTGCTTTCATTTTATGATCTCCAATTGCATCTGATACTTGCTGTAGGATTTCATCCATAACAATAATAAACAATAAAGGCGAAAGTGCACTTCCCTGTCGCAGCCCATTTTCCAGCTTGAACCATGCAGTACGTTCCCTCCCCACTTTCACACAACTCTCACTTCCCTCATACATTTTTTTGACTTTTCGTGTTATCTCTTCATCTATTCCTTTTGCGTTCAGCACATCCCAGTGCTTGTCCCTACAGATACTGTCATACGCCTTCTCAATATCCAAAAAGGCCATGATTAAGTCCTTCCCGTACTCTTAGTGCTTCTCCTGAAGTTGTTGGCAATATTTCGTCGAAATTAGGCAGTATATTAAGAAAACATTGTGTCAAAGTAATCTTCCACCAACCTGCAAAGACGTGTGGTCCTCTCGGTTCGGGAAAAGATGATCTGGGACTGCGGATGGCTGGAATATACAGAATACATTGACAGAGTGGGAAAGTGTGTGTCGCTCACACAATGTGCACAATGCGTGAAAGCCGAGTTGAACACGATCGCCACACTCGCCTTTCGCAGCCCTGTAAGTCACCCATAACGGATCATTGTATCTCCATAGGACGTTCCATGGATTACTCTGCCACGGAAGCCTTGGCGTTGACGAGATCCTTCTGGGATTCGATTATAAAGGAATCGGTGGAAATACGTTTAGCGCAAGATCTTCTTAATCGTGACGACTGCTTTCAACTGGATAAGGCGTGAGACCGTGCGATTTTTTAATTTCTTCAAACAGAAAAAACATTTTACGACGAATGACACATCCAGTGACATTTAATTCTATTAATTTTGGCATTTGAATTTTAGCTTCGCGAGTGCGCATTCCGACAGGGAGCGCTCACGTAGGATCACACTACGCACGTGCCTGCGCGCCTTAGGGAGAACATTACTCGAAGAGAGCGCGGAACCCGACAGAGGCCGCTCATGTAGCGGCTGCGTTTGCGCATGCGTCTTCGCACCCAGTTTTGGTATAAACGTAGCGACATGAACTGGCAACCTATGTTTTGCCCATCCGGCTTGGATCTCCGCCCCCCCCCCCCCCCTACCTTTTATAAATCCCTCCAAATCCTTGAATGTCATGCTCTCCGCCTCGCCTATCGCATCCGTCTCCCCTCCCCCACGCGGATCCTGTGCGATCTCATCCCCTTCCCCCACCTCCTCCTTTTCCTTGAAAGTATACGGATCCTGTACACCTCCCGCAAACTCGACCCTCCTCACCCGCTCGTCTCCCCGCTCCTCTCCCAGCCCCGCCCGCTGCCGCGCCTGTATTCCCATGTCCCACCTGCTCTCCATCTCTCCACCCTCCTTACCCTCTCCCGAGGTGGCTTCCGCCAGCTCCCCCTCCCTGATGATGTCCTCCTCCCCTCCATCTACCCCTCCTACCAACTTTGATCCTCCCTCCCTCTTCCCTTATCTGTTCCTTTGGGCACCCTCCATCCATCCCCCCTCCTCCTCCCCACTTTTCCCCGGGCCTCCCCTCCCCTGTCCTTCTACTCCTCCTCCCCTCTCCTCAGCCATTGGCATCTCTGTTCTCCCCTGTCCACCCTCTCCACCCACCCTCACCCTGCTTCCCCTCTTGGCAGGTCCCCGGACTCGCACACGCTACATGGACTTTCGCGCGCCGGAGATCATCGCCATCTGTGTCTCGTGTGTGTGACGTCGTTTCGTGTTTTTAGTGTCCGCCGTCACGCTTCTCCGTTCACTTGTGCCATCGGATTCGTCAGTGTTCTGTGCGCCGTGTCAACGTGTTTTCAGTGTCTTTCTCGTCGAGTGTGAACGGCTCCGTGTTTTTTGTGTGACTGTGACCACTGTTTTTTGCCCGTCACTATGTTCATTTCATTCTCCATTTTTTGTACTGTGATTGTCAACTCTCTGGCTGAAGAGCGGCGTAGCATGCCGCTGCCAGCCTACCTGTTTTGTTCAGGTGTTAAAATAACAATAAAGTAAAAAAAAAAAAACTGGCAACCTCTATTCACCTCTTCTCTGACCAGTTAAATTCCCACGGCTTCGCCATCTTCCTCTCTCTCGACCTTGAGGGCGCCTACGATCGTGTATGGCATTCCGGTCTCGTCTTCAAGCTCCAAACCTTCGCCCTCCCTATTAACTACGTCCGTCTGATCGCCTCCTTCCTTTCTCACCATCCTTCCTATGTCACCATCCATAACACGGATTCCTACACCTTCGACCCCTCCGCTGGTGTGTCCCAAGGTTCCGTCCTCTCCCCCCTTCTCTACCTTCCTTACACGGCGGACATGCCGCCGCCCTCTCCCCCTTACACCTTCTCCAGTACGTCGATGACACCGCCTTCCTTGCCCTCGCTCCCACCCTGCAACGCTCCCAGCACCTTCTCCAATCCCATCTTGACCGGTTCACCACTTGGTGTAACCAATGGCTCCTCAAGGTCAATCCCTCCAAGACCCAGGCAATCATTGTAGACCATACGTCCGCTATTTCACAAACGCTATACTGTATCAGATAGTTTGTACAGTTTTTCATACATATTAAAATAATTCCTACGTTTCATCGATTTTGATTGAGAAACAGAAATTATTTCTGTTTTTATTTATTTTATTATTTTTTATTTATATATATATATATATATATATATATATATATTATTTTATATATATATACCAGTATTTCTATTTCTCAATCAAAATCGATGAAACGTATGAATTATTTTAATATGTATGTAAAACTGTACAAACTAGCTGATACAGAATAGCCTTTGCAAAATAGTGTTCCAAAGGTGGTTCTCCCACTTTAAGATGAAGATAAAAGATGTTTTATAGCGACCCCAGTATCAGCATTGGGTAAGTGAACTGCCAGTATGGGGTAGGCCAGACGACTGTGGGAAACATTCTCCACGACAAATGCCGCTAACCGGATCACTTACAACTCATGCACACCTTGCTACTCAAGGGCTTCCCTCAGTGGCGACGGTTTTTTCGCTGGTTCGTTGACAGGCCATCGCTGTGCTGGTATTTCTGTCAATTGCACTGTTCGCAAACGAGCCTACGTTTACGAGAGGCAGTATCGTCAGCTTCCACAGCACCCACTTGTCAGCTACAGAGAATCCCTAGCGCCTGGCGGCAACGAACCACAGGTACCAATTCAGCCTCAATGGGAGAGGGGTGGGGAGTGAGATGGCGCAGTGGATAGTAAACTGGACTCGCATTTGAGAGGACAATGGTTCACATCCGCTTCTGGCCATCCAGGTTTAGGTTTCCCACCATTTCCCTAAGTCGCTCCAGACTGATGCCGTGTTGGTTCAAAGGTCACAGACAATTTCCATCCCCATTCTTTAGTAACCCGACCAACTTGTACTGCGCCTTTAGACGGCCGCGGTGGTCGTCCGGTTCTAGGCGCTCCAGTCCGGAGCCGCGCTGCTACTACGGTCGCAGGTTCGAATCCTGCCTCAGGCATGGGTGTGTGTGATGTCCTTAGGTTAGTTAGGTTTAAGTAGTTCTAAGTTCTAGGGGACTGATGACCATAGCAGTTGAGTCCCTTAGTGCTCAGAGCCATTTGAACAATTTTTTTTGCGCCTTTAATGACGTCGCCGTCGACGGGACATTAAACTCGAATCTTCCTTTTTTCCCAGAATGCATCACGGGCGAGGCACATCTGGGCTTGCTGTAGGTGACCCAGCCTCCCTTGCTGGAAGACGTGCTTTTGGTGGTCTGAATGGTAATGTCGGTACTGCCATATGGTGCCCCAGCTCATTCCCCTCCGGAGTGTCAGAATAAAACACTAATACAGGCATAACACTTGTACTTGCCTGGTGTGTGTGTGTGTGTGTGTGTGTGTGTGTGTGTGTGTGTGTGTGTGCTTTCAATCATAGAAACTTACACACTCAAAGATCTTCCACCTTGACCTTCAAATGAGCGTATCTCCGTTGGAAAGCATTTCTTTCCATATGTCCATACGACCTTTCTTGTTCCTTATCTTATCTCCAGTTTGTGTCCATTTAGCAAAATCGCTCTGAGCATGTTTACAGGGTGAACCAGAACCCACCGACAAACATTTAGCAGTTGTTTGGGGATACTTTGCAAGTATTTTTGTGTAAGGGACCTACGGTGTTTGGTGGGTTTTTACAGAGTATTTGCGTTTCGTTTGGTTCCTTGCCCCAATTAGCTTTGTATCTGTACTGCACTGGAAATAAAGAACAACAGTGCCAGTGTCGACGGAATGCCCTGTGTGTCTTGCTTCCACTCTCTCAAGATAGCTGCAGTTTACAACAGTAATGCTCTCTTTAGCTGGAAGCCTTCAAGTTTGCTTTTACTACTGCTTGGCTTTGCCTAGGGTTTTGTTGTCTGAGAGTGTTAACTGCTTGTTAACAGTCAGACGCTGCGGTCCTAATGGACAGGTTTACTGGTGAAGAGCTGGCCAATACGCACCTCGTGTATCGGTTCACTGAGTGCAATCGAAGAGCAGCACAATGACGCTAGTACGAGTTGTCCTCACACTGTCAGCAGCCACATTACAGCACTTTTGCGGACAAAGGTTGTCGTATTACTCTGAAACAAGGGCGACTGAGGTAACAAACCGAATAAGTCATAATTACATTATTACTATGTAACGGCCTGCCGCAGACTGTGGGTTCCCTGTACCAAAATACTCAGAAGGTAACTTTGAACAACCTCTGCAACTTTGTCGGTTGAGTTCCGGTTCACCTTGTACAAGGTGTTTGAGAAAAGTAATGAGATTGACAACACTGCGAGCGATTTGGCAACGCTGTGTCGTTCTATTTGTGTAGACTGGTGTGTCCGTCCCTTCCAGATGCTCAGTCCATGTTTCAGCTCTGTACAGCCATCTCGCGATTTTTGTGAGTGCCATTAGTGAAGTTGTTCTTTTGTGTGTGCGCGCGCGCGTGTGTGTGTGTGTGTGTGTGTGTGTGTGTGTGTTAAGAAAATGGAACATCGAATTTAGAGCAATGTTATGTCATCAGATTTTGCGTTAAACATGGGGAATCCGCGACTGTGAACTTTGAAAAGTTGAAACAGGCCTATGTGGAACATTACTTACCAAGAGCACAAAGTTTTTGCTGGCACAAATCATTTTTGAAGACAGAAAGCATGTTGACGATCAACCTCTCTCAGCAGACCTTCGACTTCACAAACCGACGAAAACGTCTAACGTGTCCATGCTCTAGTGAGACCAGACCGACGTTTAACAAGAAAGATGATGGATGACATGTTAAGCTTGGAACATTTTCACTGTACATGAACTTTTGATGGAAGTTCTGCACATGCGAAAGGTTTGTGCCAAAATGGTGCCGAAAATCCTCACAACTCAGCAGGACCAGCGCAGGAACGTATGTGTTGTTCTTCTTGAGAGGATTGCCAATGGCCAAGAACGGTTTTTCCGCCATCAGGAATTCAGCTACCGAACCTCCCTAGTTATCAGTGTCTTGCTAGGCGCCATTTTGATCGTTCGCTACAGCTCTGCCATCAGTCGGAATTGTTCGAAACATCTGACACATGAAGAAGAATTATCAAATCCGAAGTATCAAGTAAGACTTTTTCCTATAGATTTAACGCCTGTAGAAAAATTCTGAGGCGTTATTTAAGAGTGACGCACGTATTAATTCAGGCACCATCTGTAATTTTTATATCCTACAGTCAGTTTTGGAGATTATGTTCAGTTTTTAATCGAAGGACAGACATTATATGAAATTAAAACGATTTAAGTGTGGCAGATAGATGCAAATGAGTCATACTGCGTAAATATCACCACACCCTGATCATCCAAGAACAGAATCCCATTTCATTAGACACACTTTCGTCACTTTTTGGAAATTAATTCGTTGACTGCAAATTCCTTGTCATCATGTGTATTAGGTATATACTTGTAGGAAAATTGTTAACTGCAATAGTTGTGCACATTGTATATGCAATAGTTTGAGGTCCGATATTCTGACAAACGCGGTTAAGTGGTATCGCAGTAGTACAGAATGTAACAAGACATCAACGATTCAGGTGGTAAGGCGTGGAACTCGCAATAAAGGCAGTCGGCGCTCTGTGCTATTAATGCCTATGTCTCTTTACTGCGGGTAGGAAACAGACACCATTACTGATTGTGCTTATTATGTACGTAAATTATTATTATGATAATGCCACGCGGAAAACAGTTATCATGAGATGTAAACGCAAAAGTCGGTGCCTAGAAGGAAATGGAACACACTAATCGTCAAATTGACATAATTTCAACCGTTTAACTACAGTAGTTTATAGTTTCGTTAGTTTGGGCGCACGATATGGACAGTACGAAAAATATGGGCAAAGTGGAACATTTTCTGGCGCATCCAAACGGTTACGTTTGCAGAAAGCAAGCGCCACAGACCGTTATTCTTCGCAACATGCTGCTGATTTACAGTTGCCAGTAACTGACAATCGTGTACGGCAAATTTGGTCAAATGAGAGACACCTTGCAGAAACCTACTCTAACACCCAAAAATAAACAGGACAGATTGGAGTTTGCTGAAAAGTATATGTCATGGGCTTCAGAATGTAATAAAATGATCTTCAGTGATGGCAAGAAGTTTAATTTAGTCGAGCTGAGAACAGAGCAACAGATAAGAATGAGCAGAAATTCTGGTGGAAGTATTACGTGAATCACACATTGTTTGCTTGAGCTCTAAAGTGAACTCTAACATGTTCACTGAGATGCTGGAGACAGAATTTATAAGAATGTATGAGGACCTAAGGAGAGAAAGTCAAATGTTTCAACAAGATAATGCAACTATGCATATTTCTGTTACAACCAAAAAAAGTTTTAAAGATGCAGATATCGATGTCTTGCCCTGGCCTGTACGTAGCCTGGATATGAACCCCGTGGCAAAGCTTTGAAGAATACTTGCAGTGTGTGTTTGCCGCTATGGAAGGCAGTCTGAGGCCGTATGTGGGCTGAAAAGTGCGATACAAGGACGGTGGGCGACGATTTTAATGCAAGATGGTTCAAATGGCTCTGACCACTATGGGACTTAACATCTATGGTCATCAGTCCCCTAGAACTTAGAACTACTTAAACCTAACTAACCTAAGGACATCACACACATCCATGCCCGAGGCAGGATTCGAACCTGCGACCGTAGCGGTCGCGCGGTTCCAGACTGAAGCGCCTACAACCGCTCGGCCACTCCGGCCGGCTTAATGCAAGAACTACAAACGCTAATAAAATGAATGATGAAGAGAAATTTTGTGGTAATTATGAATAACGGAGATTGGACAAAATACTAAAAATGCAATAACACAACAGGACAGCGAGAGCTTTTATACCAGTTTCCGTCCAAGAAACCCAATCGCCTTATTTTGTTGCTCGTGTTACGAAAGAAACTAGATAATTTTGTCATGCCTGTTTACGTCATACATGTATCTACTACTTTCGCAATAAAATGCATACACTAAGCTACAAACATTGTAGGAACTTTTGTAGGAACTCTGCCTTCATATTGTTTTATACTACTATATATTTATTGCCCACTAGCGACATATGAAAATTTGTACCAGACCGGGACTCGAATCTGGATTTCCTCACTTATCGTGAGCGGTCGCCTTAACCTCTCTGTCTATCCGTGCACGCTCCCTAGACCGTCCCATACTTCCATATGTCGCACTGTCTACATCCTCTATATCCTTTTATACGTCATTGTGTAAGAATGTAGACTGTGCGGTATATGGAATTATGGGACGGTCCAGGGAGCGTGCACAGATAGCCAGAGTGCTTCCAGAATGAATTTTCACTCTGCAGCGGAGTGTGCGCTGATATGAAACTTCCTGGCAAATTAAAACTGTGTGCCGGACCGAGTCTCGAACTCGAGAACTTTGCTTTTCGCAGGCAAGTGCTCTACCATCTGAGCTACCCAAGCACGACTCACGACCCGTCCTCACAGCTTTACTTGTGCCAGTACCTCGTCTCCTACCTTCCAAACTTCACAGAAGTTCTTCTGCATGCCTTGCGGAACTAGTTCTGTATCCGCAATATCCTTTCTTCCAGGAGTGCTAGTTCTGCAAGGCATGCAGAAGAGCTTCTGTGAAGTTTGGAAGGTAGGAGACGAGGTACTGGCAGAAGTAAAGCTGTGAGGACGGGTCCTGAGTCGCTCTTGGGTAACTCAGATGGTTGAGCAGTTGCCCGCGAAAGGCAAAGGTTCCGAGTTCGAGACTCGGTCCGGCACACAGTTTTAATTTGCCAGGAAGTTTCATATCAGCGCACACTCCGCTGCAGAGTGAAAATCTCATTCTGGAAGCACTCTGGCTATCTGTGCACGCTCTCTGGATTGTCCCATTATTCCATATATCGCACAGTCTACATTCTTACACAATGACGTATAAAAGGATATAGTGGATGTAGACAGTGCGACATATGGAAGTATGGGACGGTCTAGGGAGCGTGCACGCAAAGCCAGAGTGGTTAAGGCGACCGCTCACGATAAGTGGGGAAATTCCGGTTCGAGCCCTGGTCCGACAAAAATTTTCACATATCACTGCTGGATAGTAGATCTATACCTAAAACAGCTGGTGTCAAGGAGTTCGCTGCCAGCGCATTAATTTCGAAAGATTTCATACAGCTGTGGATCGTCAACAGTGTCTGTTCTTTCAGACATGTATGGAAGTAGGCTTTTTTCAGTTTCTTTAGTGGCAATACAGCGTGCAAAAAGGGAAGCGGAACAGGAATTGTCAGTATGATTCAGAGTTACCGCTGTTATTTGTACCTGTGATCGGTGTCATTGGCAGAATGGGTCAGCCATCTTCCTTTCTCTAACGGCACTGTGCTGCTCGCCGGTAGTGCAGGTAAACTTGGCCAAACAATGGAAGAACTTAATAGACAAGATTGAAAGTAAGCCTGGAAAACAACTGTAATAGAACTCTGACACCTGGAATGCTGTCTATAAGGACGTTATGTTGCTAGGACTGGCGTTTTCCGCAGGCGTTCAGTTAGTGCGTCGTCAAGAGCGTTGTCAGTTTGTAGGGAGCAGACAACACTCGTCGAGGTGAGTGCTGGATATTCTGCTACGGAGAGACGCAAGACAATGACTGACAGATGAAGTATAAGGGGCAGTCAAATGAAAATGAGATAGATACAGACAAAGTAAGCACACTGTTTATTACACTCCTGGAAATTGAAATAAGAACATCGTGAATTCATTGTCCCACGAAGGGGAAACTTTATTGACACATTCCTGGGGTCAGATACATCACATGATCACACTGACAGAACCACAGGCACATAGACACAGGCAAAAGAGCATGCACAATGTCGGCACTAGTACAGTGTATATCCACCTTTCGCAGCAATGCAGGCTGCTATTCTCCCATGGAGACGATCGTAGAGATGCTGGATGTAGTCCTGTGGAACGGCTTGTCATGCCATTTCCACCTGGCGCCTCAGTTGGACCAGCGTTCGTGCTGGACGTGCAGACCGCGTGAGACGACGCTTCATCCAGTCCCAAACATGCTCAATGGGGGACAGATCCGGAGATCTTGCTGGCCAGGGTAGTTGACTTACACCTTCTAGAGCACGTTGGGTGGCACGGGATACATGCGAACGTGCATTGTCCTGTTGGAACAGCAAGTTCCCTTGCCGGTCTAGGAATGGTAGAACGATGGGTTCGATGACGGTTTGGATGTACCGTGCACTATTCAGTGTCCCCTCGACGATCACCAGTGGTGTACGGCCAGTGTAGGAGATCGCTCGCCACACCATGATGCCGGGTGTTGGCCCTGTGTGCCTCGGTCGTATGCAGTCCTGATTGTGGCGCTCACCTGCACGGCGCCAAACACGCATACGACCATCATTGGCACCAAGGCAGAAGCGACTCTCATCGCTGAAGACGACACGTCTCCATTCGTCCCTCCATTCACGCCTGTCGCGACACCACTGGAGGCGGGCTGCACGATGTTGGGGCGTGAGCGGAAGACGGCCTAACGGTGTGCGGGACCGTAGCCCAGCTTCATGGAGACGGTTGCGAATGGTCCTCGCCGATACCCCAGGAGCAACAGTGTCCCTAATTTGCTGGGAAGTGGCGGTGCGGTCCCCTACGGCACTGCGTAGGATCCTACGGTCTTGGCGTGCATCCGTGCGTCGCTGCGGTCCGGTCCCAGGTCGACGGGCACGTGCACCTTCCGCCGACCACTGGCGACAACATCGATGTACTGTGGAGACCTCACGCCCCACGTGTTGAGCAATTCGGCGGTACGTCCACCCGGCCTCCCGCATGCCCACTATACGCCCTCGCTCAAAGTCCGTCAACTGCACATACGGTTCACGTCCACGTTGTCGCGGCATGCTACGAGTGTTAAAGACTGCGATGGAGCTCCGTATGCCACGGCAAACTGGCTGACACTGACGGCGGCGGTGCACAAATGCTGCGCAGCTAGCGCCATTCGACGGCCAACACCGCGGTTTCTGGTGTGTCCGCTGTGCCGTGCGTGTGATCATTGCTTGTACAGCCCTCTCGCAGTGTCCGGAGCAAGTATGGTGGGTCTGACACGCCGGTGTCAATGTGTTCATTTTTCCATTTCCAGGAGTGTATCTTCCAAAAAGTATTTAGGTCTGATACAGCGACTACTGATGTTCAGCAGATGGTCACATCTACCACACATTGTAAATCTCAGCAGCCGTCGTCATTTAACGATAGAATCCCAATTCGCCAGACACGCTATTTGTCAGTTACTTTAGTGGAATTAAAGCGTGCAGAAAATAGAGTGGAGCTTAATATAATTCACGATTACTGTCATTACTCATACCTGGAACTCGAGTCGTTGGCACAATGGGCTCGAGAGCAGAGTCTACGCTGGAGGCTGCCGTCGTCCTGTTGGTGGTCGCAGCAGTTTCCGTTGTCGTCGTCGGCACAGTTTCGTCTTCTCGCTCGGATGTAGCGGCTGAGGAGCCCGAATGGGCGATATGCTCCACGACGTACCTGTTCGTCGTGAGGGCAGTCGTGGAACTGTGGTCGCTCACCCTACTCGTCGAGGCCGTAGTCGGCGCTGGAGTGGCTGCTTCGGACTCCGGGTGAGTCGCGCGGGTCGAGGCTTCCCGGGTGAAGTTCGGCCCGGCGGTCGTCGTCCCACTGCCTCGCGTCGTCAGGGAGCTGTCGTTCCGAGCGACGAGAAGACCGTCACCAGTGCCGGAGCTGGCGTCTCCACTGCTCGTTGCTACACTCATAACCGTCGTCTGTTCCTCGGAAGATGACGACTCGACGAGCCGTCGCAAGCCAGAGCGGTCGCTCTCAGTGGCACTGGCGTTAGCTGTAACCACTTCATCAGCTGTCCTGGCAGTCGTGGTCTCGGTACGGTCTGCAGGTGTTGGTGATGCGCCACTGACATTATTGGCAGGTGTGGAGGAGTCGTTAGTCGACTCAAAAACTAAGAAGAGCCTGTCAGTGTCGCTAACTCGCGGTCCCAAAGATTCGGTGGTCCCATTCGGAGTAGTGGAGTGTGGTTTACTGGTAGTCGTCACAGGTCCGTGGTCTACAACAATGGGGGAAATGCTGCTGGGCAAGTAACTTGTTGGTATGTCACTGGTTGGCGAAGAGACGAAGACGATCGGCGGTGGCTGAGGTCTAACAGTGGTGGCGTCTGTGTGAGACAGGGGATGCGTGACGTTTTCAGTGACTGAGCTGAGTGTGGTGGCGTCCTCTGTGAGTGTACTGCCGCGGTGATGCGTCGTCTGTGCCACTGACTCTCCACTCGATGGCGCCAGTTCAGGTCTAAAAGTGGTGGTGGCGTTTGTACGATTGGGAGGGAGAGTAACGTCTTCAGTGCCTGAGCTGTGATTGGCGCCACCACTGAGTGTGCTGCGCCGGTCGAGCGTCGTCTGTGCCACAGACTCTTCGCTCGTCGACGCTGGTTGAGGTCCAGTAGTGGTGGTGTTTGTACGAGTGGGAGGGAGAGTGGCGCGTTCGATGACTGAGCTGTGCGTGGTGCCTTCGGTGTTGTTAAGCGTCGTCTGTGCCACCGATTTTCCGGTCGGAGACGCCGGTGGTGTAATGGGCCCCTCTGTTGCGGCAGTTACTGGCGATTCGGTGGTGATATTGGTGCCCACCGCGCCGACAGTCCTCGCCTTGCTGTCCTCGGATGACGCTTTCGGTTCCGTCACCACCGCAGCCTCCGTCGTGATAGCGGCAGGCTGCCTCGTTCCAGTCGTCGGCCTGCGGCTGGACGTCGTCGTTGTCAGTGTCTCTATATCTTCTTCTAGTATACCATCTAACCGGCCTTGCTCGTTCACCTTCTCGGAATCCTGGAACAATTAACGGCATCAGTTAGATGATTAACGATTGCGGAATTTTACTGTCAAATGTCAAGATCTTGTACGAAGTTCAATTGTTCTGGACAACCAGATGCCCGAGCAAGTGTAAGACGTAAAATACAGAATGTACTTAAAATGTTAACAGGAATACTGAAGCCCGACGAAAACCGGTATGCTCAGCCAGATGTGAGGTACAATGTAAAATAAGACAAGAAAACAAACAGGGATAAATGTAAACGAAGCTTCAAGTATGAAGTTTTTAGAGCCTCGATTGCATGTAGGTACATAGGATTACTAGTTTCGACAGGACTACGTGGCCATCTTCAGATCCACAGCGTACAGGTTACAAAATCTTCCTGTGTGATAAACGGTACATTTGTTTCCGTACCATCACAACGTACTCGTAATAAAAAAAGAGTAGAACATCAAAAAATATGGCTGTGTCCTCATGGCAAGATACAGTCATGCAAGTCTGGCACGTCAAGAAGTGACGCACGTATCTGGGTTGGATACAGGGAACATATTTCCAACCAAGACACGTGAAGCACTTCTCGATGTGGCACAATTGTATAACTCTTACTATGTTGACACAGTTCTATTACCCATTATTATGGGTACATTATGGTCGTGCGAAAACAAACGTGCAATTTATCGCACAGCACGATTTCATAATCTGAAGATGGCTGCGTAGTCCTGTCGAAGCTAGTAATCCGGTATATCTACTATCGATCAACTGGATTACTAGTTTCTTTAAATTAAATTCATTGATCGCTCTCCAGCCGACAACGTCAGGTATTTAAACAGAGATATCTTTTTTAGCGTTCCTTATCTCAGAATACATTGAAAGCCTCTATGAGGGTGAAGATTTGTCTGATGTGATAGAAGAAGAAACAGGAGTCGATTTAGAAGAGAGAGGGGATCCAGTATTAGAATCGGAATTTAAAAGAGCTTTGGAGGACTTACAGTCAAATAAGGCAGAAGGGATAGATAACATTCCATCAGAATTTCTAAAATCATTGGGGGAATTGGGCAACAAAACGACTATTCACGTTGGTGTGTAGAATATATGAGTCTGGCGATATACCATCTGACTTTCGGAAAAGCATCATCCACACAATTCCGAAGACGGCAAGAGCTGACAAGTGCGAGAATTATCGCACAATCAGCTTAACAGCTCATGCATCGAAGCTGCTTACAAGAATAATATACAGATGAATGGAAAAGAAAATTGAGAATGCGCTAGGTGACGATCAGTTTGGCTTTAGGAAAAGTAAAGGGACGAGGGAGGCAATTCTGACGTTACGGCTAATAATGGAAGCAAGGCTAAAGAAAAATCAAGACACTTTCATAGGATTTGTCGACCTGGAAAAAGCGTTCGACAATATAAAATGGTGCAAGCTGTTCGAGATTCTGAAAAAAGTAGGGGTAAGCTATAGGGAGAGACGGGTCATATACAATATGTACAACAACCAAGAAGGAATAATAACAGTGGACGATCAAGACCGAAGTGCTCGTATTAAGAAGGGTGTAAGACAAGGGTGTAGCCTTTCGCTCCTACTATTCAATCTGTACATCGAGGAAGCAATGATGGAAATAAAAGAAAGGTTCAGGAGTGGAACTAAAATACAAGGTGAAAGGATATCAATGATACGATTCGCTGATGACATTTCTACCCTGAGTGAAGGTGAAGAAGAATTAAATGATCTGCTGAACGGAATGAACAGTCTAATGAGTATACAGTATGGTTTGAGAGTAAATCGGAGAAAGACGAAGGTAATGAGAAGTAGTAGAAATGAGAACAGCGAGAAATTTAACATCAGGATTGATGGTCACGAAGTCAATGAAGTTAAGGAATTCTTCTACCTAGGCAGTAAAATAACCAATGACGGACAGAGCAAGGAGGACATCAAAAGCAGACTCGCTATGGCAAAAAAGGCATTTCTGGCCAAGAGAAGTCTACTAATATCAAATACCGGACTTAATTTGAGGAAGAAATTTCTGAGGATGTACGTCTGGAGTACAGCATTGTATGGTACTGAAACATGGACTGTGGGAAAACCGGAACAGAAGAGAATCGAAGCATTTGAGATGTGGTGCTATAGAAGAATGTTGAAAATTAGGTGGACTGATAAGGTAAGGAATGAGGAGGTTCTACGCAGAATCGGAGAGGAAAGGAATATGTGGGAAACACTGATAAGGAGAAGGGACAGGATGATAGGACATATGCTAAGACATGAGGGAATGACTTCCATGGTACTAGAGGGAGCTGTAGAGGGCAAAAACTGTAGAGGAAGACAGAGATTGGAATACGTCCGCCGGTCCTGGTGGTCCAGCGGTTCTGGCGCTGCAGTCCGGAACCGCGGGACTACTACGGTCGCAGGTTCGAATCCTGCCTCGGGCATGGGTGTGTGTGATGTCCTTAGGTTATTTAGGTTTAAGTAGTTCTAAGTTCTAGGGGACTTATGACCTAAGATGTTGAGTCCCATAGTGCTCAGAGCCATTTGAACCATTTGGAGTACGTCAAGCAAATAATTGAGGACGTGGGTTGCAAGTGCTACTCTGAGATGAAGAAGAGGTTAGCACAGGAAAGGAATTCGTGGCGGGCCGCATCGAACCAGTCAGTAGACTGATGACCAAAAAAAAAAAATCTCAGCCAGTAAAAACGGAACCCTTATTGGGTCACTTTGCTGGCCGACACTCCGTCCGTCTGTTAAGACTCCTTTTCCTCAGGGACGGGTAGAGGTATGAAGTTGAAATTTACGTCAATACTAACATCTATAGACCTTTGTATTGTAAAAAATTTAAGCTAAGATAAAGGCCACCCGCACCCGGCGAGAGTTTCTACTGCTGATCTTCGTATTTGCCAAATGCTGCCTTCGCCAGTAAGGTCGCCGGATCGCTTCCCAAGTGAGAACGTTGGAGCATACTGGGAAGAGCCCTCCAACCAGCTCAGGATTCTTACGACTAACGCGGCAGATGGACGTAATTTGGCACGGTATCTCTCAGGAGGACAGCCACCAACTACACTACTGGCCATTAAAATTGCTACACCACGAAGATGACGTGCTACAGTCGCGAAATTTAACCGACAGGAAGAAGATGCTGTGATATGCAAATGATTAGCTTTTCAGAGCATTCACACAAGTTTGGCACCGGTGACGACACCTACAACGTGCTGACATGAGGAAAATTTCCAATCGATTTCTCATACACAAACAGCAGTTGACCGGCGTTGCCTGGTGAAACGTTGTTGTGATACCTCGTGTAAGGAGGAGAAATGCGTACCATGACGTTTCCGACTTTGGTAAAGGTCGTATTGTAGCCTATCGCGATTGCGATTTATCGTATCGCGACAATACTGCTGGCGTTGGTCGAGATCCAATGACTGTTAGCAGAATATGGAATCGGTGGGTTCAGGAAGATAATACGGAACGCCGTGCTGAATCCCAACGGCCTCGCATCACTAACAGTCTAGATGACAGGCATCTTATCCGCATGGCTGTAAAGGATCGAGCAGCCACGTCTCGATCCCTGAGTCAACAGATGGGGACGTTTGCAAGACAACAACCATATGCACGAACACTTCGACGACGTTTGCAGCAGCATGGACTATCAGCTCGGAGACCATGGCTGCGGTTACCCTTGACGCTGCATCACAGACAAGAGCGCCTGCGATGGTGTACTCAACGACGAACCTGGGTGCACGAATGGAAAAACGTTTTATTTTTTTTTTCGGATGCATCCAGGTTGTGTTTACAGCATCATGATGCTCGCATCCGTGTTTGGCGTCATCGCGGTGAACGCACATTGGAAGTGTGTATTCGTCATCGCTATACTGGCGTATCACCCGACGTGTTGGTATGGAGTGCCATTGGTTACACGTCTCGGTCACCTCTTGTTCGCACTCACGGCAGTTTTAACAGTGGACGTTACATTTCAGATGTGTTACGACCCGTAGCTCTACCCTTCATTCGATCCCTGCGAAACCCTACATTTCAGCAGGATAATGCACGACCGCATGTTGCAGGTACTGTATGGGCATTTCTGGATACAGAAAATGTTCGATTGCTTCCCTGGCCAACACATTCTCCAGATCTCTCACAAATTGAAAAGGTCTGGTCAATGGTAGCCGAGCAACTGGCTTGTCACAATACGCCAGTCACTACTCTTGATGAACTGTGGTATCGTGTTGACGCTGCATGGGCATCTGTACCTGTACACGCCATCCAAGCTCTGTTTGATTCAACGCCCAGGCTTATCAAGGCCGTTATTACGGCCAGAGGTGGTTGTTCTGGGTACTGATTTCTCAGGATCTATGCACTCAAATTGCGTGAAAATGTGATCACATGTCAGTTCTAGTATAATATATTTGTCCAATGAATACCCGTTTATCATCTGCATTCCTTCTTGGCGTAGCAATTTTAATGGCCAGTAGTGTACATCAAGCAGTACCAGGATGAGTAACTGCTTGCATAACAGCCAGAGGTGGACTAACGTCTTAGTGACTTGCTCAATTTGTGGAGTTCTCTTAAATAAGTTATGCAAGTTTTTTGAACTTATAATGCTTTTGTTTGTTAGTACATGTACGTCACATTCGTTGAAAAATGTTCAAATGTGTGTGAATTCCTAAGGGACCAAACTGCTGAGGTCATCGGTCCCTAGACTTGCACACTACTTAAACTACGTCAAACTAGCTTATGCTAAGAACAACACACACACCCATGCCCGAGGGAGGACTCGAACCTCCGGCATGAGGGGCCGCGCAATCCGTGACATGGCCCCTCAAACCGCGCGGCCACATTCGTTGATTTCCGTCCCATTTGGATAATTCCTTCGTGGTCCTTTTTTTTCTTTTTTGTCTCTTTGAGAGCATATATGTTATATGGATCTCAATTCATTATCTGCAGTGATTTATACAAACAGTGAGTAAATCTTTATGTACAGGAAGTATTCGGAAGTTACAGGACTTGTACTGCAAGGCTGCAGATATAAATCCTACACTTGAAAGATCGAATCTGCCCTACGCTTCTTCGCTACAGCGCAGCGGCATCGCTCGCAGGGATGAGTCATGCTTCTAGAAGGGAGAGGTTTGCGCCCGGAGATCTTTTGGCCCTAAGGAGCGAGTCAGTCGACCCTGAGCAAGCTTGCAGGGCAGGTCCCAGGAGTTCGTGCCCCGATGCAGGTAAAAGTGAAGTATTTCGCAGAAAGATTAGGCTGAAAGTCGCATCAGATTAAAAACGCAAGACGGACGAATACTATGTGTCTGAGTAATGTGAGATTTTGAAGCTCAGATTTGAATGTCGTGTCTAAAATATTGTTACGTAGTGAAAAGACCATTGCACCGCCAATGGCAGACTCGTGCAGGCTCGTGATCGATGACTGGCTGCATTTGTAAAGCGAGTGCAATTAGAACCAGTAGCGACGTGCCATATGAACTTCATGTGGAATGAAATTAACTGTGTCGTACAAGAGTGTTCATATATCACAACCTCTTCATTAAAATAAAAGTATTTTGGAAGGAGTAGAATCATAGAACAGTATGGAAAAATAGATAGGGCAAGCGTCTCAGGCTCAAGTTCAGAAGTTTAATTACTAGTGTACTACCTTCGGAGTAAGTTCCCCCTCTATATCCCGGCTACGTAATCTTTTTTCTTTCCTTTTTTTTTGCCTGTACATACCGGTAATATATCTACATTCGTCCCCTGAATCGGTGTCGTTGTACAGTAACACACTGTGTGGGCTTCCAAGTGTTTTCTTTGTGACTCTTGCGACGGGTACCGATTTTGTACATAATAATTGCTGAACAAATACGCAATAGTAACTGCAGCGAATGCACATGATATTAAGCTTCCTTCATTCTTCTGAAAGCAACATGACAAAACAACCAGCATAATAAACAAGTAGTAGTTTTATGAATAAACAACTTTTGTTATTCACCAACAGAAATATACAATACATGCAGTACAGCTGCTAGACATAGGAAACCTTACAGGTAATCACACAGTAAAGGCTATAAACTGTATCCTGCCTGCCTATAGTTTTAATAATTTGCTTGTAAACTACGTTCCATATACGTTTCGATTCCTCTGATGAAGTACGGGAGTCTCTCACACATAGCTTACTGCTTTGTCAGAACCAAAACCGGAAGGCACAACGAAATAAAATAAAATCTGATGCCAACACAGTGGAACCCCGGAGCAGGCGGTATCCAATATGCATTTTATAAAACTATCCGACTAATCATCAGGCCAAGAAATGGACATGGGCAGGCCGGAGCGTAACTCCTCCCCCCACCCCTCCTCCCCTCCGAAGAAAAAAGCATTATACACTGATGTCACAGAAGTCATAGGATAGTGATATGCACGTACACAGGTGGCGGTAATATCAAGTACATATAGTATAAAAAGACAGAGCACTGGCGGACGCAGGTTGTCAACAAGGCAGTGCGCAAGTTGGTGGTGGCTCTGTAACGAAGTGGGCCGTGTTTACGTGGAATGGACTGGGTCCTCTGGTCCAATTGAACCGTTCACTGACTGGGAATAGTTATGTTCACCGACTTGGAGACTATCTGCAGCAACTGGATGACAATGCGCCATGTCACTGAGCCACAATTGTTCGCAATTGGTTTGACGAACATTCTGCACAATTCGAGCGAATGATTTGGCCGCCCAGATCGCTCGACATAAATCTCATTGAACATTTATGAGACGTAATCGAGACAGTTCGTGTACAAAATCCAGCAACCGCAACACTTTCGTTGTTGTGGATGGCTATAGAGGCAGAGAGCGAAAGGCTATTTACAATTTGTACAGAAACCAGATGGCAGTTATAAGAGTCGAGGGGTATGAAAGGGAAGCAGTGGTTGGGAAGGGAGTGAGACAGGGTTGTAGCCTCTCCCCGATGTTATTCAATCTGTATATTGAGCAAACAGTAAAGGAAACAAAAGAAAAGTTCGGAGTAGGTATTAAAATCCATGGAGAAGAAATAAAAACTTTGAGGTTCGCCGATGACATTGTCATTCTGTCAGAGACAGCAAAGGACTTGGAAGAGCAGCTGAACGGATTGGACAGTGTCGTGAAAGGAGGGTATAAGATGAACATCAACAAAAGCAAAACGAGGATAATGGAATGTAGTCGAATTAAGTCGGGTGATGCTGAGGGAATTAGATTAGGAAATGAGACACTTAAAATAGTAAAGGAGTTTTGCTATTTGGGGAGCAAAATAACTGATGATGGTCGAAGTAGAGAGGATATAAAATGTAGACTGGCAATGGCAAGGAAAGCATTTCTGAAGAAGAGAAATTTGTTAACATCGAGTATAGATTAAAATGTCAGGAAGTCGTTTCTGAAAGTATTTGTGTGGAGTGTAGCCATGTATGGAAGTGAAACGTGGACGATAAATAGCTTAGACAAGAAGAGAATAGAAGCTTTCGAAATGTGGTGCTACAGAAGAATGCTGAAGATTAGATGGGTAGATCACCTAACTAATGAGGACGTATTTAATAGAATTGGGGAGAAGAGGAGCTTGTGGCACAACTTGACTAGAAGAAGGGATCGGTTGGTAGGACATGTTCTGAGGCATCGAGGGATCACCAATTTAGTATTGGAGGGCAGCGTGGAGGGTAAAAATCGTAGAGGGAGACCAAGAGATGAATACACTAAGCAGATTCAGATGTAGGCTGCAGTAGGTACGGGAATGAAGAAGCTTGCACAGGATAGAGCAGCATGGAGAGCTGCATCAAACCAGTCTCAGGGCTGAAGACCACAACAACAACATAGAGGCAGCGTGGCTAAATATTTCTGTAGGGTCTTCCAACGACTTGTTGAGTCCACGTCACGTCGATTTGCAGCACCATGCTGAGCAAAAGGAGGTCCGACACGGTATTAGGAGATACGACATGACTTCTGTCACCTCAGTGTTGATATACTTCGTTCACAGCCTTCTTCCCATGGTAGTATCTAGTGCTAGTGTACATCGATTTAGTGGAAGTTGCAGGTAACAAAGAAGTGTGTCACAGCATTTCAAATCCCCACATATAAGAATAGATTTTTTACGCCTACCAAATGATTTTCGCAGTAGATGCATTCTCAGTTTAGTGCTCTGTCATACCGGGGTTGTCTTTTATCGATGGTACTGTTTGCCACCTCCTTTGAACCCTTAGCCTATACGGTCATCGCCTATTGCCGTAATACTTACATAAAACCAAGACATCGTAAAAAATCTCGCTCCGGTAACCGCACCACGCGTCTTAACACAGAGTTGTGCAGCTGATCAAGGCCGCTGACTAGCTGGTGGGGGGATGGGGGGGGGGGAGGAGATTGTTTGGAGTGAGACACCTCCAGAGAGGCAGGTGGCGACGTTATGTACGTTGCGGTAGGCGGGCTGTTGGCTGAGCATCAATGAGACTGACCAACATATTTGTAGGAGGGTGCTTTTATTTGTTTACCTACAATATTCAAAATAATATTGCATATTGACAAAACTTGAGCGTTCTGACCCAGAACCACGTTATGATATCAACATAGTGGCTTGTTTGTAATGTAATTCTAGTGGAAACAATCCATGTTTCTACCAGAGGGGGTAGTATGTGCAGTCTGCGGTAACCGTGTCACCTGTAAACACTGTGCTGTTTGACATTACCGGAGTTATATTGCTTCAGGATGGCTCAGACAACAGTCGCTTACAGTCAGGGGTTCCGATTAGTCACTCCAAAGGGGCAGTGAATGAAGCAGGTGAACATCACTGTTAGTCGAAGTGACGTCTTTCGAATCGGAAACAAGTTTCTGGAGACAGGATCAGTTAAGGATCGTCACAGTAGTGGCCATGGAAGAAAAACAACAGGTGTGCAGCACCGGCATCTGCGTATACGAGTAGACACCCTCAACACAATGTGACATTCCTACAGCGGCAGTTCCAGGAAGCTGCAGAAATGCAGGTGTCGACAGAAATGTTACGAAATAGGCTCCGTGAGCAGGGATTGCGTGCCAGAAGGCCTCTCAGGGCCCCTCCTTTAAATCGGGTTCAGAGAGGAGCTTGTGTCACATGGGCGTGAAACCTGTCTTTGTGGGGTAGGGCCCGCATCTCGTGGTCGTGCGGTAGCGTTCTCGCTTCCCACGCCCGGGTTCCCGGGTTCGATTCCCGGCGGGGTTAGGGATTTTCTCTGCCTCGTGATGGCTGGGTGTTGTGTGCTGTCCTTAGGTTAGTAAGGTTTAAGTAGTTCTAAGTTCTAGGGGACTTATGACCACAGCAGTTGAGTCCCATAGTGCTCAGAGCCATTTGAACCATTTTTTTTTTTTGTGGGGTAGGCAGCCGCGGAACGTAACGCTCTTTTCTGAAGAGACGGGTATCAGTTTTCACCCTGACAGTACTGATATTCGTGTGTGGAGGCAACGAGGATAGCGTTTACACTTCAACTCTATCATAGACCACTATCCTTATCAAGCACACAACAGTTTAGCACACAGAGCTGCCGTGTCAGGAGACAAAAAAGGCTCTTACCCATGTCGTTATTGGATGACAGATACGTGTGCACCAGTTCATGCTACTTCCACTTTATACCGGAGCTCATCAATCGTAGTGGCTCGCAAACGATGGCGTGTCACTGTCCCGGCAAACCGTGGCTAAATGTTTCCAATGGGGGAGAGGTCTGGAGGAGTGTTTCGAGTTAAGTCAGGGCTGCAGGAGCAACAAGCAATCTTCTGTTATTTTGTTGAAAGGTGATGTTGTGGAGACCTCCAAGAAAGACCACAGCCACTGGCCTCAACACGTCAGAGATGTAGCGCTTGTTGTCCATATTACTAGCTACACTATGTGATCAAAAGTATCCGGACACCTGGCTGAAAATGACTTACAAGTTCGTGGCGCCCTTCATCGGTAAATCTGGAATTCAGTATGGTGTTGGGCTACCCTTAGACTTGGTGACATCTTCCACTCTCGCAGGTATACGTTCAGTCAGGTGCTGTAAGGTTTCTTGGGGAATGGCAGACCATTCTTCACCGAGTGGTGCACTGACGAGAAGTATCGGTGTCGGTCGGTGAGGCCTGGCACAAAGTCGGCGTTCCAAAACATCCCAGAGTTGTTCTATAGGATTCAGGTCAGGAGTCTCTGCAGGCCAGCTCATTACAGGGATGTTATTGTCGTGTAACCACTCCGCCACAGGCTGTGCATTATAAACAGGTGCTCGATCGTGGTGAAAGATGCAATTGCCATACCCAAATTGCTTCTCCACAGTGGGAAGCAAGAAGATGCTTAAAACATCAATGTAGGCCTGTGCTGTGATAGTTCCACGCAAAACAACAAGCGGTGCAAGCTCCCTCCATGAAAAACACTACCACACCATAACACCACCGCCTCCGAATTTTATTGTTGGCACTACACACGCTGGTAGATGACGTTCATAAGCATTCGCCATACCCACAACCTGCCATCGGATCGCCACGTTGTGTACCGTGATTTGTCACCCCACACAACGTTTTTCCACTGTTCAATCGCTCAATGTTTACACTCCTTATACCAAGCGAAGCATCGTAGAATTTACCGGTGTGACGTGTGGCTTATGAGCAGCCACTCGACAATGAAATCCAAGTTTTCTCACCTACCGTCTATCTGTCATCGTATTTACAGTGGATCCTGATGCAGTTTGGAATTCCTGTGTGATGGTGTGGGTAGATGTGTGCCTATTACGTATTACGACCCTCTTCAGTTCTCGGCGGTCTCTGTGAGTCAACAGACGAGGTCAGCCTGTACGCTTTTGTGCTGTACGTTTCACTTCACGTTTCCACTTCACTATCACATCGGAAATAGTGGACTTAGGGATGTTTAGGATTGTGGAAATCTCGCGTACAGACGTATGACACAAGTGACACCCGATCACCTGACCACGTTCGAAGTCCGTGAGTTCCGCGGAGCGCCCGATTCTGCTCTTGCATGGTGTCTAATAACTATTGAAGTCAATGATATGGGGTACCTGGCAGTAGGAGGCAGTACAATGCACCTAATATGAAAAACGTATGTTTTTGGGGGTGTCCGGATACTTTTGATCGCACAGTGTATCTATATCAGAGTTGATAACGTTCTGTAGTCAATGGTACCACAAGCTATCCCATATGAGGCTGGCTCGTATGACGAAAACACAATTGCAAGCAAGCAACGTTCGTTCACTTCAGATGCCCTACACATGGATACGTCCATCGTGGTGCTTTACGCAGAACTAGGGTTTGTCTGAAAAGAAGAAATTAACCAGTTCTGTGTGTAGTGGCGTGCTTGTACATGCAGCCACATAAAAAAAGGACAGTGTTCATCGTGTGGCTGTACAGCTGTACAAGCTGTTGCAGACGTTATCGTACAATCCTGCACGGTCCAGTGAACAATATGTCAGTCCTCTCACGCGCTAATTGCGTAGAACCATAGAGAACCCACATGGCGTTAAGTGTGATTTTCCTGAAAGAATAGATCCCATATTCACATGCACTCTTGGGATTCCGATCAAAGTGATTAGCGGTATCACGGGACGATAAAGCACAGCCCGGATAGGTCATGGCCATGTCGCTATTGCATCCGACAGGTGCTGGCAGATGTTTTCCCTTCTTACCCCAGGTGCAGCAGGATCTCATCACAAACGACCAATATTTAAATACGATTTCTGAATGAGAATCTCGCTGTGTACTCTTTCTGCCGAATGCAGTTGGCATTATCCATACCGTACTCACTTTCTACAGTTGAACTTCAAAGGTCACTCATTTGCACATAAAAGTACTCATATATTATACACTTGACGGCTATTTGGTGTTTGTTGCATGCCGCCTATAAGCTGTTGCCATTTTAATGTTGAATATTGTAGTTACGCTCTTATTTTATTCATCTGGTGACAGTGTGGAATTATATTGAACGCCTTCGTTCTGTAGTTCATGGACGAACATAGCTAGCTGAGGTTCATACTATTGCTGCTTCCACAGTCCATGTTGATTTATAGAGGGGAATAAGGTATTAAAAAGTTAGCATAAAATGTGTTCCAAAATTTGCCAACATAGTGACATCCGTGATATAGGCGTATATGTAGTTATTGACTTCTGATAACGCTCTTTGAAGAAGAGAAATAACTGCAGCTGTCTGTAATCCCTTGCAAATATTCAGTGCTCTAAAGACCTACGACATACTACAGGTACCAATAGAAATCAAAATGTTCAAATGTGTGTGAAATCTTATGGGGCTTAACTGCTAAAGTCATCAGTCCCTAAGCTTACTCACTACTAGTTAATCTAAATTATCCTAAGGACAAACACACACACCCATGCCCGCGAGAGGACCCGAACCTCCGCCGGGACCAGCCGCACATAATCTAAAGACGGGCTGATTCAGGTGCCCCTACCAATAGGTTTCGTGTAACCCACAATGCCTTCTAAAACCGCACATGAGATTTTCATATTCTTTCACTCTTTCCTACATGAAAATGAATAGGACCTTTTCGTAGGAAATTTCATATACTTAAATATTGTACTGCAACACGTTTTCACTGGAAGCCGTGGTTTTCGAGTTTTTCTGGAAAAACGCGTCTGAAGGTCACTTTTGAACGTTTTTCTTGGATGATTAGAAAACTATGGTCTCTAGCGAAAACGTATCCCAGTACAAAATTTACCTACGTAAAATCTCCTACAAAAAGGTGCTGTTCATTATTTCCATAGGACTAACAGTTTCTGTGTAGCGAGCGATAGAATATGAAAATCTCGCGGTGGTATTTGAAGGCGCTGCAGGTTGCATAAAACCAGTGAATAGGGGCAGCCAAATCGCCTTCTTTAATCTAACTAGAACCCCGTCACATCTAGTGGCTTTTATAGAGTGACTCTAATCGAATTTCAATAGTGCAAACACCTATCTATATACATCCGTCATTGCAAAAGCCAAATGAAGTTGAAGAGATGTTACAGAACTCGTCTCAACAGCCCTGTGCTCTAGGTAACTGCTAGGCAACTCAGTGTAACAAGGAAGTGTGCTACCAGCCAACCCGCGTTATCTGTTATCCAACCACTAGGATCCGGCGTTTATCTTTGCGCCACCTTCGCTGCTATTTCCCAACGTGAACCGCTGTCTAAACACAGTGGCATTCACTTCTCTAGAATAGTTCACTATTCGATTTTGGGCGTTCCATGCTATTCACATTCTTTACCGAAATATTGATTAATAAATCAATTTGAACTTCATAAATCAGGGACCTGCATATCTTCTGGGTCACAAATGTTTCCTACTTAACAAATACAACTCTCGAACAGAGGAGAAGTTAAAATTCAACATTTTTTGTTTCTTTAGTAGCATTTTTAGGGGTAAACTTAAAATTACGCATCTATAGTAATTTAGTAGAGAAGCTTTTACTGCACAGTTTTATCTAAGGAGAAAAAGACGGACGAGTGCGAGTTGGGCTCGTACAAACTGAATTGTGTGTACAGATACTTCATGTACATGTTCTGATGTGTGAGTCTGCGAGTATCAAAATATGTGACGTAACTGGTCGTATCTTTTGTGTGTATTGGATGAAAAGCTTAATTTTTTACACAGGTGAGGGACAGTAGTCCTCAATATTTGGCATAGATTTCAGCTTGATATCTCTATCCGTTCCTAAGAAAAATGGGTCTTAACAGTTGGACAGACACGCAGACGGACAACGAATGGCAAATGAATATTTTTTGGTGTGACATAATTACAAATTAACCATTTTCGAATTTTTTTCCTTTACTTTTACTGTGAAACCTTGCCTCTTGCCAAATTTCACGATTCTAGGCCAGCGAGAAGTATCCTATAGGTTTTGACGAGTAAATTTGTGAGGTCTGAATATGTGACATAAATGGCCATATCTTTCGATTGCATTCAGTGTATTCGATTAGAAGCTTCAGTTTTTCACATCGCCAAGGGGCCGTAGACCCTAATATTTCACATGAATTTTAGCTTGATACCTCTACCTGTTCCTGAGAGAAAGGAATTAACAGACTTACAGACAGGCAGATGGACAAGAAAATAGTACTTTAAGGGTTCCTTTTTTTACCGAGTCAGGCGTGGAATGCGAAAAGGCTGTTGCTTCCTCAGTTATACTAGACAGCTACTGTTTATCTACCTTTCGTAGCTTAACTTTTGCTCGATTACAGTTCTCTTCTCCAGACAAAATGTTTTCGACACCTGTAAATAGAAAATGCTACTTACAGTATGTTATTACTTGTCGCAGAGCTTTACTATAAACTCTTTTCCTAGTCCTGTAGTTAACACAAATTTTCAATGACTAAATATAGATATTCGGACAATTTGTACTAGTAGTTTGTGATGAAGCATGTTTCTGATCTACTTCTGAATCGGTAAGGATTTCCTACTTTCCGTCAGACAAATGTTCAGTTTGAGTACATAGGTCCTTTGTAAACCAAGATCTACATGAAAATTATAAATTCGTTTCTTGTATTGTGCGAGTGAAATCACAATTCAGCTGAAAATCATTGAGGATTGAGTGTAACTCCACCACCCTTCGAAAGTTTCTGCTAGATTATAAAAAGTTGTGTTCTTTCCATAATATTCGTCTGTTAAACAAACAATTTATTTACTTTGGGGCTCACTGTTCGATAATATGATTCCGTAAGACAACATGGAGCGATAACATGCAAATTAAGCCAACAGTATTGTATTTAGGTCCACACAATGAGGGGTGCTTCTAAGGACAAAACAAAGTGTACTGACTTTCGTTTTAGGTTATCAGTGTGACTTCAACTTAACTTGTTATCCAGCTGGATCTGCAAGGAATTTTACACACAGTATAGAAATAAAAATGGAAGTATCTAGGATACAGTATATTGACATGGGTTCCTTTGAGCTGCAATATGGTTCTATAGGGAGTACTCAATGAAGTAAGAGAGTACAGGAAACGCTGCAGTAATCAGTCTAAACGTATATCATCAAGCCCACTCCCTTTGAAGACAGTAGAACAAGATAACTGGTATGTTACGTGGACAAGGATGACGATAATGGTGAGTTACTTTCACGAGAATGGGTGGGGCATTGAGGGGGGGGGGGGGGGGGAGGCCTGTGGCTCATGGCTCACGCCTCCTCTGCCGCCTGCCCTCTCCCCCTCTCCTTCCTCCACACTCACCCCTCCCCTCTCCGCTCCCCCCCAAAGTAGATGCATTTCCATTTTTACACACATCAGTTTGCAAATTTCTCGGATAACGTTCGAAGATTAAAGAAGCAAAAGAACTGAAGTGTCTCCAAAGTGGCAAGGAACAATGAATTCTAGAAATGACAAAATGTGTTTGACACAGGATATTTTTGAGTTGCCTGACAAAGGGACGGCCCACGTGACCGGGTTTTCGACCTGACCAGTAACATTCTAGCCAGGTAAAGGCGCACATTCGGAGCCTGACTGTAGCTGATGCTAGCAACGAACCTCACAGGTAGAAGCTAAAAACACACAGGAACTTGAGTAAGGGAAGACAGAAGGGTAAGACTTAAAAAAAATGGCTGACTTCCAAACATGGTGCAAATGACTGAAAAAAACATCATTTCCCTCCGTAGAGCTTAGGAAAATACTGATGACGGTGTGTGCCCCCTTCAGTTTTCCACTGTGTAAATTACGACGTTGTCAAAGCGGTGAGAGTTTGTTACTACTATAGCTCTTAAATTAATTGCATGGTACGTGTACTAGAGGATTTCGAAAACTAAGTTATGCACTATTGTGGCACGACAAGTAAGTTTTATTGAATGCTCCACTACACTCCAAAGTGATATACACTATGCGATCAAAAGTATACGGACACCCCCAAAAACATACGTTTTTCATATTAGGTGCACTGTGCTGCCACCTACTGCCAGGTACTCCATATCAGTGACCTCAGTAGTCATTGACATCCTGAGAGAGCAGAGTGGGGTGCTTCACGGAACTCACGGACTTCGAACATGGTCAGGTGATTGGGTGTCACTTGTACCCGAGATTTCCAACTCCTAAACATCCCTAGATCAACTGTTTCTGATGTGATAATGAAGTGGAAACATGAAGTGGAAACACGTACAGCACTAAAGCGTACAGGCAGACCTCGTCTTGCCGGCCGAAGTGGCCGTGCGGTTAAAGGCGCTGCAGCCTGGAACCGCAAGACCGCTACGGTCGCAGGTTCGAATCCTGCCTCGGGCATGGATGTTTGTGATGTCCTTAGGTTAGTTAGGTTTAAGTAGTTCTAAGTTCTGGGGGACTAATGACCTCAGCAGTTGAGTCCCATAGTGCTCAGAGCCATTTGAGCCATTTGAGCAGACCTCGTCTGTTGACTGACAGAGACAGCCGATAGATAGTTGAAGAGGGTCGTAATGGGTAATAGGCAGACATGTATCCAGGCCATCACACAGGAATTCCAAACTGCATCAGGATACACTACAAATACTATGAGAGTTAGGGGGGAGGTGAGAAAACTTGGAATCCATGGTCAAGCGGCTGCTCATAAGCCACACATCACGCTGGTAAACGTCAAACGACGCCTCGCTTGGTGTAAGGAGCGTAAACATTGGAATACTGAACAGTGGGAAAACGTTGTGTGGAATCACGAATCACGGTACACAATGTGGCGATCCGATGGCTGGGTGTGGGTATGGCGGATGTCCGGTGAACGTCATCTGCCAGCGTGTGTAGTGCCAACTGTAATATTCGGAGGCGGTGGTGTTACGGTGTCGTCGTGTTTTTCATGGAGGGGGCTTGCACCCCTTGTTGTTTTGCGTGGCACTATCACTGCATAGCCCTACATTGATGTTTTAAGCACCTTCTTGCTTCCCACTGTTGAAGAGAAATTCACGGATGGCGGTTGCATCCTTCAACACGATCGAGCACCTGTTCGTAATGCACGGCCTGTGGTTGAGTTGTTGCACTAGAATAACATCCCTGTAATGGACTGACCTTCACCGAGTCCTGACCTGAATCCTATAGAACACCTCTGGGATGTTTCGGAACGCCTTCTTCACGCCAGGCCCCATCGACTTACACCGATACCTCTCCTCAGTGCAGCACTCCGTGAAGAATGGGCTGCCATTCCCCAAGAAACCTTCCAGCACCTGATTGAAGGTGCGAGAGTGGAAGCTGTCATCAAGGCTAGGGGTGGGTCAACACCATATTGAATTCCAGCATTGCCGACGGAGGGCGCCACGAACTTGTAAGTCATTTTCAGTTAAGTGTCCGGATACTTTTGGTCACATAGTGTAGATACATGACAGTGAGTTTTAGCACAGCCGCCAAATCTCTGTATACAATGGTCGGAACATTGTACCAGTGGGTCAGTTTCTCCACGATAAAAGTCCGCTCGCTGGTCTTGGAGTAATGCGAGAACCGCTGTTGACAGTCCTCATCGTCGGAAAATATCTTTCCGCCCCATATCTCCTTTCAGCTTGTGGAAAAGGAAAGAAAATGGTTATGGAGCTGGACTATATGGTCAAATTGTTGGCACCATTTCATTACTGTAGGACGTAACATTGCATTTGGTCCACATACAGCTAAAATCTGACGGCGAATCAGTGTGCAATTTAGACGTTTTACCAACAGGAATCGTACTGGCTCGCGTACTTCAACTTTGGAGTACATCTACAGATGCCACGCCATTTCAGGTGCATACTGTGATGCACCTGTTAACCATACCGCAGCGGAACAGTTGCTATAGGACAAGAGAAACGTGTTCTCCCTTCTGAAAATGCGACACTCTTGTTTCTTAATGATATTACGAGGGGGGACCCAGAAAGGAGAGGGGAAATTCGTCATAACGCCTTCTTAATATTTTTACAACATATTTTGATCACCTTCAAGGTATTCTCCATTGACCACAACGCTATTCTTCAAACGATACTTCCATTGTTGAAAAAAGTTTTTAAATTCATTTATCGGGATGTTCTTTATGTCTTCCAGCGATTTCTGTTTTACCTCCTCCATGGTGGCGAAACGCTTTCCTTTCATGTCCCTTTTGAGTCTAGGGAACAAACAGAAATCACAAGGTGCTAGTCCGCTGAGTAGGGGACGGGGTGTACAATCGGTGCCATGCCGTTTTTGGTCAAAAACTGCTTTGTGGGCAGGCGCGTTGTCATGATGGAAGAACCAGTCGCCCGTGTGCCAAAGATCTACCCTTTACTTCCCGATACTCTCCCTAAATCTTTTCAAAACGTCCAAGTAGAACTCCTGGTTGACAATTTGACCTGGGGGAACAAACTCCGCGTGCACAACACCTCTCCAATCGAAGAAACAAATAAGCATTGTCTTCATGTTTGACTTCACTTGGCGAGCTTTTCTGGGACGAGGAGAGCCACTTGTCTTCCACTAGCTTGACTGATGCTTTGTTTCAGGGCCATATGCATAGCACCACGATTCATCACCAGTAATCACCTTGGAAAAAAATCCAGGGTCCTCTTTGAGCTGATTTTAAAGCTTAAAACATGCCTGATGTCGACGCTCCCTTTGCTCTTCTGAGAGAAGGTGAGGGACAAATTTGGCTGCAGTGCAAATCTTGGGATAAAATTCTCTGAATTGAACTCCATGATATTCCAGACACCTCACAGAGTTGATCAATGGTTCAGCGACGGTCTTCACGAACGAGGGCACTGATTTTGTCGACGTTTTCGTCACTTTCATTTTTAAAACGAGAAAACCACTGGTAGAGTCTGGTTTTACTTAGGGCAGCATCCCCATAAGCAATCTTAAGCTTTACAATAGTTTCCGCAGCTAGTTTTCCCAACAGCAAACAAAATTTCACAGCTGCACGGTTCGCTCCACAATTGGCATCACGTTTTCCCCGAAATTGAAAAAGTTGTTTTACTAAAAAGCTCTCATAGCACTCACAGCGACACAACTTCACACACTGAATCAGGTGGCGTGACAGAAACGGACACCTGGTTGAACAATGGGTTCCCCCACTCTCCCTCCCCACCTCAGCTCAATTCCCGTTGCTTTTGGGTCCCCCTCGTAGAGTAGGACGACATGTGCAGCTCTCTTTCTGAAGTCCGTACATGCTTCTCAAACTTTTGGACGAATGCTTTTCAGATGCTGTATTTTTCTGAATTGCAATTTCATGCCTATGAACAAAGCACAAATGTAAGAAAAGCCTAACCATTAGCATATTAAGTCATTTAGTACATTAACTGTAATTAAACAACTTGCTGTCATCACAATGAAACGGTCCATATATTTTAGTGTTAATATTATTAAATTCGTAGATTTTTTGTAATGATCTATATGGGTGTAGATGAAGATAATTCTTCGAAATGTAGTTAGCTCGCGCAGGAAATGAACAGCCATGCCGAGGCGTGTCATAACGAGCACGAGTGACGCTGAGGACATGTTGGAGCGTCGGCCTGTCGAAGTGACGATTCTGGCTGAGCGAGATACGCTCAGCTCGTCAGCTCATACAGTCTTTTCAGGCAAACCGATCCTACGCCATCCGCGATGTTCGCTTCAGCACCTAAACTGTTTGTTAAACGGGCAAATCCAGACACTGATTTGCGAAGTGGGTGACGGTTAGCCATTGGCAGTACCGGAGGTGTATAGCTGCTTATCTTATCTCCCTGTTGCTCCACTGAACCACGTCCTACAGAGGGTGATAGCGCTTGCGTCGACAGGGAGAAGTAGGGCACGTAACACATCTGGGACTGTCGCAACGTCCACCTCGCAAGGCGCTGTTCACAGACGCCCAGAGAGGGCAACACACAAACTCTGGAGGCATTTGGGCCACATCTTCTAATGAATTCCATGAGGCTGGTTGATCTGTTGGACATCACCACTCATAAACATATAGTGCAGATGGCACGGTATGTCGGTGCATTGTAGATGGACCAGCGGACGCCAGTAGCAAATATGCGGTGCGTGGTGAAGTGTACTTCCGATACACTATCATTTCCTCCTTCGATATTGCATCAGCAAAAATAACGACTGTCGATAAACCTTCGAATGAGCTATTTTTTCACTTATTTTCTTGTCATGGTAATTTCGCGAGACGGAAGAAGTAATATGTTGTATAATTCTTGGTCTCGGAATTTCAAAAGTGAACTTTTAAGGTTGGCTGTCACATTCGTGACTCTCAATCTTTAATTTGCAGCTTTTACTGTTAGTGAACGCAGTTCTTCTGCAAAGATATAGTTCTGTACCTAGTTATCGATTGTGAACGTACAGCTTATCTTTGAGCCAGTGTTGTGGTGCTCGGGAAGTATTCCTCGAGTGCTTAGGTTAGAAGGCCTCGGGAAAGTACGGGGTGGGCTGCAATCTCAAAGGGTGCATGGCAAATACAGGGCATGCTTGGATCAAGGAACAGTCGGAATTGTAGTTGTAAATTGTTGTAGTTGTGCTGGGAAAGTCCCTGAGCTTCAAGCGCTAATAGAAAGCACAGAAGCTGAAATCGTTATAGGTACAGAAAGCTGGCCAAAGCCTGAAATAAGTTCTGTAGAAATTTTTATGAAGTCTCAGACGGTGTTCAGGAAAGATAGATTAGGCAGAATTGGTGGTGGAGTGTTTGTGTCTGTCAGTAGTGGTTTATCTTGTAGTGAAGTCGAAGTAGATACTCCGTGCTAATTGCTATGGGTGGAGGTTATACTTAACAGCCGAACTAAATTAATAATTGGCTCCTTTTACCGACCCCCAGACGCCGATGATACAGTTGCTGAACAGTTCAGAGAAAATTCGAGTCTCGTAACAAATAAATACCCCACTCATACGGTTATAGTTGGTGGGGACTTCAACCTTCCCTCGATATGTTGGCAAAAATACTTGTTAGAAACCGGTAGTAGGCAGAAAACATCTTCCGAGATTGTCCTAAATGCTTTCTCAGAAAATTATTTCGAGCAGTTAGTCCACGAACCCACGCGAATTGTAAATGGTTGCGGAAACACACTTGACCTCTTAGCCACAAACAATCCAGGGCTAATAGAGAGCATCATGAGTGATACAGGGATCAGTGATCACAAGGTCGTTGTAGCTAGGCTCAATACCGTTTCTTCCAAATCCACCAGAAACAAACGCAAAATAATTTTATTTAAAAAAGCGGATAAAGTGTCACTAGAAGCCTTCCTAAGAAACAGTCTCCATTCCTTCCGAACTGACTATGCAAATGTAGACGAGATGTGGCTCAAATTCAAAGATATAGTAGCAACAGCAATTGAGAGATTCATACATCCTAAACTGGTAAGAGATGGAACTGATCCCCCATGGTACACAAAACAGGTCCGAACGCTGTTGCAGAGGCTCGGAAAAAGCATGCAAAGTTCAGAAGAACGCGAAATCCCGAAGATTGGCTAAAATTCAAAGATATAGTAGCAACAGCAATTGAGAGATTCATACATCCTAAACTGGTAAGGATACCAGCGGCAAGACGCAGCCAATACCTTCGTTGCGCAGTGCCGATGGTACTGTTACCGACGACTGTGCCGCTAAAGCGGAGTTATTGAACGCAGTTTTCCGAAATTCCTTCACCAGGGAAGACGAACGGAATATTCCAGAATTTGAAACACAAACAGCTGCTAGCATGAGTTTCTTAGAAGTTGCAAAGCAACTCAAATCGCTTGATACGGGCAAGTCTTCAGGTCCAGATTGTATACCGGTTAGGTTCCTTTCAGATTACGCTGATACAATAGCTCCCTACTTAGCAATCATATACAACCGCTCGCTCACCGATAGATCTGTACCTACAGATTGGAAAATTGCGCAGGTCGCACCAAGTGTAAGAAGGGTAATAGGAGTAATCCATCGAACTACAGACCTATATCATTGACGTCGGTTTGCAGTAGGGTTTTGGAGCATATACTGTATTCAAACATTATGAATCACCTCGAAGGGAACCATCTATTGATACGTAATCAGCATGGTTTCAGAAAACATCGTTATTGTGCAACGCAGCTAGCTCTTTATTTGCACGAAGTAATGGCCGCTATCGACAGGGGATCTCAAGTTGATTCCGGATTTCTGGATTTCCGGAAAGCTTTTGACACCGTTCCTCACAAGCGACTTCTAATCAAGCTGCGGGCCTATGGGGTATCGTCTCAGTTGTGCGACTGGATTCGTGATTTCCTGTCAGGAAGGTCGCAGTTCGTAGTAATAGACGGCAAATCATGGAGTAAAACTGAAGTGATATCAGGTGTTCCCCAGGGAAGCGTCCTGGGACCTCTGCTGTTCCTGATCTATATAAATGACCTGGGTGACAATCACAGCAGTTCTCGTAGGTTGTTCGCAGATGATGCTGTAATTTACCGTCTAGTAAGGTCACCCGAAGACCAGTATCAGTTGCAAAGCGATTTAGAAAAGATTGCTGTATGGTGCGGCAGGTGGCAGTTGACGCTAAATAACGAAAAGTGTGAGGTGATCCACATGAGTTCCAAAAGAAATCCGTTGGAATTGAAACGTCCCCTTAGAACATTTATACACGACTGTGCTTAAACTGACACACAATATTTTTTAGCGCAACGCAATCTGACTTTCAAAAATCCCTACAAAAGAATGGCCCTGACTAACATTAACCTATACCTTTCACAAATCACTTACCTCACCAAAAATCTTCGTTACTCGAACTACTGCAATACAGCGAGCGCCACTACTGCCAGCTAAATAAAAGATTCAAACTACGGAAGGCACTAACTACTAGTAGGCATAGTTAGCAAATGAAAGATTTTAATAGAGAACAAACAATGTATTTACCTCAATAATCATAATATATATATAGCAGTTCAATTTCAAAACTCCGCCATCTCTCTCCCCACATCCACCACTGCTGGCGGCTCACCTCCAACTGCGCAACGCTACGCGCTGTTCACATCCAGCTGCCGCTGCCCAACACTACAATGGCAGACAACAATGCAAACTAGCCACAGACTGCACACAGCACAGCCAGTGATTTTCATATAGAGCGCTACGTAACGTTGCCAATAAGAAAACATAAACAGCCTACTTACAGAATTCGATAACTCGATAAATAGTACAATTCTCAAGGCTGTCAATTCAACTAAGTACCTGGGTGTTAAATTACTAACAACTTCAGTTGGAAAGTCCACATAGAAAATATTGTCGGGAAGGCGAGCCAAAGGTTGCGTTTCATTGGCAGGACGCTTAGAAGATGCAACAAGTCCACTAAAGAGACAGCTTACACTACACTCGTTCGTCCTCTTTTAGAATACTGCTGCGCGGTGTGGGATCCTTACCTGGTGGGATTGACGGAGGATATCGAAAGGGTGCAAAAAAGGGCAGCTCGTTTTTTATTATCACGTAATAGGGGAGAGAGAGTGGCAGATATGATACGAGAGTTGGGATGGAAGTCATTAAAGCAAAGGCGTTTTTCGTCGCGGCGAAATATTTTTACGAAATTTCAGTCACCAACTTTCTCTTCCGAATGCGAAAATATTTTTTGAGCCCAACCTACATAGGTAGGAATGATCATCAAAATAAAATAAGAAAAATCAGAGCTCGAACAGAAAGGTGTAGGTGTTCGTTTATCCCGCGCGCTGTTCGGGAGTGGAATGCTAGAGAGATAGTATGATTGTGGTTCGATGAACCCTCTGCCAAGCACTTAAATGTAAATTGCAGAGTAATCATGTAGATGTAGATGTAGATGCAGGTGCTCGCCCAGCTGCGAATTCTGGGTCGCGTAAATCGAGCGAAATTTTTTGTTTAGGCAAGTTACTCGTAGAGTTAAGTCTTGTTATGTAGCCGGTTTGCAGTCTTGTAGTGTGATAAGATGTACTTTGACGGTATAAAGTCTGAGCACATTTGTAGTAAGAGTTTGCTATTCACTCACGGAAATCGTGTAGTTCATGCACAATTATTTTATTGCTGCACGTAGGCAGAGATTATGAGTGATACTTTCATGGCTCGCAATCTGCCCTTTGTGTTCTTGTGAGCAGAATTGGTTTGGATGCTTGGTACATAACATTATTTTTTAATAAAACGGTCTAGGTTGCGAAAATATTGCTTTAATGACGCGTTTCGCCTCTCTAGGGCATAATGAGATTATTTATAACAGTAAAAAACCAAAGGGAAATTAATACTTGTGGTATGGTCCTATCACGCACGGCAGTAATAAAATATCTAAGGATATTTTTACGAACCACAGATTGAAAGAATTATTATACAGTGAAATAAGCGTACGACCACAACGAGCTAACCTTAAAAAGAAAGAAAAAATGACGTACAAGTAAGTCAAATAAAATGTTAAATACAATAAAAATATACCCAGTACAGTCATGATTGCAGGTCTAGTGCTATAACAATAGAACCACACTTACAGAATTGCACACATGGTGCCACACTAAGGAATGGAAACCGCCTATCACAGCAGAAAATGTCGAGCATGCATGCAGTTAAGCATTAGTAAAGTTCTATGTACACTCTGTGACCAAAATGGTACTGAAACAGAGGATGACAGACTAAAGGCCGAAATACTAAATGTCTTTTTCCAAAGTTGTTTCACAGAGGAAGACTGCACTGTAGTTCCTTCTCTACATTGTCGCACAGATGACAAAATGGTAGATATCGAAACAGACGACAGAGGGATAGAGAAACAATTAAAATCGCTCAAAAGAGGAAAGGCCTCTGGACCTGATGGGATACCAGTTCGATTTTACACAGAGTACGCGAAGGAACTTGCCCCCCTTCTTGCAGCGGTGTACCGTAGGTCTCTAGAAGAGCGTAGCGTTCCAAAGGATTGGAAAAGGGCACAGGTCATCCCCGTTTTCAAGAAGGGACGTCGAACAGATGTGCAGAACTATAGACCTATATCTCTAACGTCGATCAGTTGTAGAATTTTGGAACACGTATTGTGTTCGAGTATAATGACTTTTCTGGAGACTAGAAATCTACTCTGTAGGAATCAGCATGGGTTTCGAAAAAGACGGTCATGTGAAACCCAGCTCGCGCTATTCGTCGACGAGACTCAGAGGGCCATAGACACGGGTTCACAGGTAGGTGCCGTGTTTCTTGACTTCCGCAAGGCGTTCGATACAGTTCCCCACAGTCGTTTAATGAACAAAGTAAGAGCATATGCACTATCAGACCAATTCTGTGATTGGATTGAGGAGTTCCTAGATAACAGGACGCAGCATGTCATTCTCAATGGAGAGAAGTCTTCCGAAGTAAGAGTGATTTCAGGTGTGCCGCAGGGGAGTGTCATAGGACCGTTGCTATTCACAATATACATAAATGACCTGGTGCATGACATCGGAAGTTCACTGAGGCTTTTTGCAGATGATGCTGTGGTGTATCTAGAGGTTGTAACAATGGAAAATTGTACTGAAATGCAGGAGGATCTGCAGCGAATTGACGCATGGTGCAGGGAATGGCAATTGAATCTCAATGTAGACAAGTGTAATGTGCTGCGAATACACAGAAAGATAGATCCTTTATCATTTAGCTACAAAATAGCAGGTCAGCAACTGGAAGCAGTTAATACCATAAATTAATTGGGAGTACGCATTAGGAGTGAGTTAAAATGGAATGATCATATAAAGTTGATCGTTGGGAAAGCAGATGCCAGACTGAGATTCATTGGAAGAATCCTAAGGAAATGCAATCCGAAAACAAAGGAAGTAGGTTACAGTACGCTTGTTCGCCCACTGCCTGAATACTGCTCAGCAGCGTGGGATCCGTACCAGATAGGCTTGATAGAAGAGATAGAGAAGATCCAACGGAGAGCAGCGCGCTTCGTTACAGGATCATTTAGCAATCGCGAAAGCGTTACGGAGATGATAGATAAGCTCCAGTGGAAGACTCTGCAGGGGAGACGCTCAGTAGCTCGGTATGGGCTTTTGTTGAAGTTTCGAGAAGATTCCTTCACCGAAGAGTCAAGCAGTATATTGCTCTCTCCTACGTATATCTCGCGAAGAGACCATGAGGATAAAATCAGAGATACTAGAGCCCACACCGAAGCATACCGACAATCCTTCTTTCCACGAACAATACGAGACTGGAATAGAAGGGAGAACCAATAAAGGTACTCAAGGTACCCTCCGCCACACACCGTCAGGTGGCTTGCGGAGTATGGATGTAGATGTAGACATGATTCGATACGTACTGCTTGTCTTCAGCAATTTATAAAATTTTCATGGATTTCTGATTGCGAATATTATACAAACTAAATTCACTCACTGTAAGAATTATGCTTTGTGCTTCTATGCATGATCATCCGGCAGAAAAGATAGGTTTGGGAGAAGACGCACCTAGCAGAGCGGCAGCGTTTCATTCTGTATAAAGTGTGATTACTCGATGTCTTGTTAGTTTGAACTGTTACAACAAATTGAGACTACATACCCGTTACTCGTGCCTGTAAGCCCCGTTGCGTTACACATTTTCGTGTCTGGTGGGATGTTTGTTACTATTACTGAGGTTCACGTAAAATCAGTTTTCTTGAACTACACCCACTGTAAATCGTTGCGCCAAGTAAGATTCTGCGCTCAGTTAATAATCTGCAAACTCTTTGCTGTCAAACATCATTACTAGTCCGATTCATGTGACTAAACATTGTCTATGAGATAGTTGTCTGAACAGAAATTAAATTTATTTCTGGAAGGCACGATGACGCAGCGACAGACAGCTTTGTTCAAATCGAGGTTGTCTCCTACTGGGAATATTCAGAAGCGAAAACAAGTGACGTACAGAAATAACGGTGTAAAGTAGATCTACAATCGCACACAGTGAGTTTATTTTAGCCCCTAACCTAAAAGAAAATATAAGTTAGATGTAGTACATAGCCGACTGAGGAGGCTACTCCCTCCCCACAAGATATTTTGCTGTTGTTAATGTTCCCAGTGATCGATCAGCAATTTTGTAATAGATAAATAATGAGTTATTTTATTTATTTATTCGCAGAGCATTGCATTAATTTGTGTTGAGGGCAAATCCCAGCCTCTGCACCAAGTACCGAACCATTACATGTCTTTCTATGTTTCCCTACAGTTATCTGTTATTGCTCGGCACGCAAGTCGCCGAAGTGGCATCGACTCAAAAGACTTGCAGCAGGCGAACGGTCTACGCGACGGGAGGCCCTAGCCACACGACATTCCGTTTCACTTCATCTGATGTTGCGACATACAGTATGTGATCAAAAGTACGCAGCCACCGCAGAAACATACGTTTTTCATATTAGGTGAATTGTGCTGCCACCTACTGCCAGGTACTCCATATAACGACCTTTGTAGTCATTAGACATCGCGAGAGAGTAGAATGGGGCGCTCCGGACTTAGAACGTGGTCAGGTGATTGGGTGTCACTTGTGACATACGTTTGTACTCGAGATTTACACACTGATAAACATCGCTAGGTCCACGGTTTCCGATGTGATAGTGAAGTGGAAACGTGAAGGGACACGTACAGCACAAAAACGTACAGGCCGATCTCGTCTGTTGACTAACAGAGACCGCCGCCTGTTGAAGACATGTATCCAGACCATCACACGGGAATTCCAAACTGCGTCAGGATCCACTGTAAGAATTATGACAGTTAGGCGGGAGATGATTTGGATTTCATGGTCGAGCAGCTGCTCATAAGCCACAAATCACGCCAGTAAATGCCAAACGACGCCTCGCTTGCTGTAAGAAGCGAAAACATTGGACGATTGAAAAGTGGAAAAGCATGGTGTGGAGCGACGAATCACGGTACACAATGTGGCGACCTGATGGCAGGGTGTGGGTATGGTGAGTGCCCGGTGAACGTCATTTGGCAGCGTGTGTAGTACCAACAGTAATATTCGGAGGCGGTGATGTTATGGTGTGGTCGTGTTTTTCATGGAGGGGTTTGCACCCTTTGTTGTTTTGCGTGGCACTATCACAGCACAGGCCTACAATGATGTTTTAAGCACATTCTTTCTTCCCACTGTTTAAAAGCAATTCGAGGATGGCGACTGCATCTTTGAACACTATCGAGCATCTGTTCCTTATTCACGGTCTGTGGTGGAGTGGTTACACGACAATAACATCTCTGTAATGGACTGACCTGCACAGATTCCTGACCTGAGTCCTATAGAACACCTTTGGGATATTTTGGAACGCCGACTTCGTGCCAGACCTCACTGACCGACATCGATACCTCTCCTCAGTGCAGCACTCCGTGATGAATGGGCTGCCGTTCCCCAAGAAACTTTCCAGCACCTGATTGAACGTATGCTTGCGAGAGTGGAAGATGTCATCAAGGCTAAGAGTGGGCCGACAACATATTGACTTAACGTATTACCGATGGAGTACACCACGAACTTGCAAGTCATTTTCAGCCAGATGTTCAAAAAATGGTTCAAATGGCTCTGAGCACTATGGGACTTAACATCTGAGGTCATGAGTCTCCTAGAACTTAGACCTACTTAAACCTAACTAACCTGAGGGCATCACACACATATATGCCCGAGGCAGGATTCGAACCTGCGACCGTAGCAGCAGCGCGGTTCGGGACTGAAGCGCCTAGAACCGCTCAGCCTGTGATGTTACAAAATAAAAGTGATGTTGTTATTCAATGGAAAGTTGGAAATTGAGATTTAACTAACTGTTTTATCAATCACAATTGGCGTAAGAATCATGGATCGACCATTGTCATAAAATATTGCATTATGAGATGTGAATAGTTTTTACTTGCAGTTTCGCGTAGCTTGAGGCAGTCACAACTAGCGTGCTATTGATTAAGAAGTTGCGTTATCGTCTTTCTAATTACTTCATGATCGTAGATACGATCATACCCGGTTGTGAAGTTATTGTTATGACAAAACAATTTCCTAAGGGACCAGAAAGTTCTTAAGGGCGCAAAAACAACTGTAACATCACACAAAAGGGAAATTCAATATTAAAGCTGATGCAAGAAGACGATAAAACAGTTTTCTTTTTATCAATGTAACACGCACATTGGACTGCTGATCTTGGAGTCTGTAATATTAGCAAAATGCATAATTAAAATGAAAATAATACTGAGGAGATAATAGAAATGAGCACTGCTAAATGATTCAGTATTCCCAGAACAAATATTTATTATAACTAAAACATATATCGTACCTTAAGCTTAATACTACAATGACGGTAGATTTTTATGTCCATATCATGTCCATTGAGCGCTCTTTTATGTAGCCATTGTCTTCTTTGAGTCACCCGTGCGTCGTCACGATAAGTTTTAACAGTTCTTCTTACACTTCACTCAAACTTAGACGGAACACGTTTTTATTTATTTAGTAAAAATAATTAGATCAGACCGCCACAAATCTGCGTCCGTCTTACTCGAGAAAAACAGTAAAAGTCTTTTTAGCGCTCAAGGCTTCATTTGTTCTCCAGCGAACAAAATAGTGAAGGATCGCATATCCATCCGTGTTTTTCTGTTTATATTGCCGCCCAAAGACGACGAATTACATTATTTAGAAAATTCCACCGTCGCCATGCGACGCCTTATTATATATTAATCATTCTTTATAAACAAGTATTTGCCTTCTGGCTGAATTTGCTGTTTTAATTAAGCCAAAAATAGCGAATATCACATTGCTTCCCGTGAGGAGAGAGGGAATGCCGAAGGATTACCTCGATCCTCATGTCCTCATGAGATATTCGTGATTTTTGGTGTGACATTTACATAATGTTACTGGCGTACTATGTACATAAATTGAAATTACATTTATAAACATATATCAGATCTTTATCATTTTTCAAAATAAAGTTTTTCATTCTTTGTTCATCAGTCACTTCATTCCATAATACCAAGATTAACATTTATGTGCATATTTAAGTTTGGTCCATATTTGCTTATAACAATAAGTGAACATTCATTTCGCACTTCAGGGGATAGAATTCAGAAATTACTTTCTCTTGAGCTTAATAACTAATACATGAGTACAGTGAGTGCTTATTTTCACTAAACTAGAGTGGACAATGTTCGAGCATCTGTTGACTCATTGTGGTTCAATTACAGTTTAATAACGTAGCACTACACTTTGTGATGCTTTCACTTTCTGTGTTGGCTGTCTACGGCGTTCATCATGCAGTACGTCTGTCCTTTCCACTGTGGTGCCAGGAATTCAAGTGGCTTCCCGGGTTTTTATTTACAATATGAAACAGAAGAAGTGGAAAATTATTAGTATAACTTACAACCTATTGGATACATTTGTTAAGGATCGGGACTGGTCTGGAGTTTAGGGTCTTCCTATAATGCACATTCATTTTCTTTGTCCATCAAGAGACATGATTATAATTCATTTTGAGCAGTGTTCAGGAGTGCCGGTATTAATCGCTTTAAGGCCAGAGTAATCTAACAATCTACTTCTCACTCATCTTAACTTCAACTCAAGAAAATTGCTTAATTTACGTATGACAATGTAGTCACACAAGTGTGCAAATGTCTTTCCTCCAGTATGTACGATTGAAGTCATGGCGGTTAGCAGTTTAAAAGTTTGGATTGTTTCGTCACCCACACGTCAGCCACTCACAGCGGCTGCACAGTGTTGCGTGAGCTCCAATACTCAGTATCCGTTCGCGCTCAGGGGGATATGCGATCCTTCACTATTTTGTTCGCTGGAGAACAAATGAAGCCTTGAGCGCTAAAAAGACTTTTACTGTTTTTCTCGAGTAAGACGGACGCAGATTTGTGGCGGTCTGATCTAATTATTTTTACTAAATAAATAAAAACGTGTTCCGTCTAAGTTTGAGTGAAGTGTAAGAAGAACTGTTAAAACTTATCGTGACGACGCACGGGTGACTCAAAGAAGACAATGGCTATATAAAAGAGCGCTCAATGGACATGATATGGACATAAAAATCTACCGTCATTGTAGTATTAAGCTTAAGGTACGATATATGTTTTAGTTATAATAAATATTTGTTCTGGGAATACTGAATCATTTAGCAGTGCTCATTTCTATTATCTCCTCAGTATTATTTTCATTTTAATTATGCATTTTGCTAATATTACAGACTCCAAGATCAGCAGTCCAATGTGCGTGTTACATTGATAAAAAGAAAACTGTTTTATCGTCTTCTTGCATCAGCTTTAATATTGAATTTCCCTTTTGTGTGATGTTACAGTTGTTTTTGCGCCCTTAAGAACTTTCTGGTCCCTTAGGAAATTGTTTTGTCATAACAATAACTTCACAACCGGGTACGATCGTATCTACGATCATGAAGTAATTAGAAAGACGATAACGCAACTTCTTAATCAATAGCACGCTAGTTGTGACTGCCTCAAGCCACGCGAAACTGCAAGTAAAAACTATTCACATCTCATAATGCAATATTTTATGACAATGGTCGATCCATGATTCTTACGCCAATTGTGATTGATAAAACAGTTAGTTAAATCTCAATTTCCAACTTTCCATTGAATAACAACATCACTTTTATTTTGTAACATCACAAGCCACACCGGCCGGCAGTGAATTACGGAGGAAGTGGTATTACGGTAAGGTGATGTTTTTCACGGATAGAGTGTGGATCCCTTATTGCACTTAAGAAAACTCTAAATGCTGAAGGACACGAACAAAATTTACAACACTGTGTATTGTGTACAGTAGAGGAACAGTTTGGAGACAATGAACGTTTGTATCAGCAAGACAACGCACCCTGTCATAAAGTAGCAACGCTGAGGCAATGGTTTGTGGATCATAACATTCCTGAAGTGGACCGACTTGTCCAGAGTACGGACGTGAACCCAATGCAATACCTACGAGACGAGACAGAATACCGATTTCGCTCCAAGACCCCAGCGTCCAACAGCACCATCTACTCTGCTTTCGGTACTTGTGGAAGAACGGGGTGCATTCCTCCACCAACATTCAGACGGCTCATCGAAAGTATTGCCTGCAAACTTCAAGGCGTCATATTTATGTTGTGGTGTCACCGCCAGACACCACACTTGCTAGGTGGTAGCTTTAAATCGGCCGCGGTCCATTAGTACATGTCGGACCCGCGTGTCGCCACTGTCAGTAATTGCAGACCGAGCGCCACCACACGGCAGGTCTAGAGAGACGTACTAGCACTCGCAGCCGTTTGTATGACGACTTTGCTAGCGACTACACTGACGAAGCCTTTCTCTCATTTGCCGAGAGACAGTTAGAATAGCCTTCAGCTAAGTCCGTGGCTACGACCTAGCAAGGCGCCATTAACCATATCTAGAGAGAGTCTCACTTGTATCATCAAGAATGCTGTATACAAATGATGGATTAAAGTTAAGTATTCCAGCAGCTACGTACTTTTCTTTATAGCATTCATTACGTATCCTGTTTCAGACCTAACGCCAGCCGGCGTGTGTAAACGCGTGCCTTTCGGTTACCCGTCACTGTGGACTGGCTGTCTTGTCAGTCCACTACATATGTCAACTGGTGACCGGGCACTTTTGGTGAGATCATTGAAATGTAAAATCAAGATGCACAGCAAATAACTTATTGGGCGTGTACAGTATAGGAAAAAGAATACGCGGCTAAATTTTTAGAAGATGTCGGGCTATACAGGGTGCCAAATTTAGCACACAGAGCTGCTATCTTAGGCAACGAAAACGGCTCTAACCCATGTTGTTATTGAAGTGAACTGCGCTTGGATAAGGGACGCGGGTGCGTCGTTACACGCTACTTCTACTTTGTGCCAGAGCTCATCAGTCGTAGTGGCTGACAAGTAGTGGCACGACAGGAGGGCTGTGGTGGGGTGCCTTCTGTGTCGAGATAAGTCGGGACTGCATGGGCAACAAGCGATCTTGCCTCATTTTGTTGAAAGGCAACGTCGAAGACAGGGCTCAACCGCCGGCCTCAGCACGTCAAAAATGTAGCTGCTGCTGTCCAGATTACCGGGTATGCAAACCAGAGTTGATCGTGTTGTGTGCTCAATGTCACGACACGTCATCCCGCGAGATTGTGGGCTCGTATGGCGATGAAAACTGCAAAGAAGCGACGTTCGTTCTCTCTGGAATCTCCGCACTGCGATATATCCATTGTGGTCATGTAAGCACCGAGACTAGTCTCAAAAGACTGGTTTGGGTCCCACTACCAGTGTTGTTCGGCGCAGCACTGTGGGAAGGCCAGTCTGCTGGCGCGTCAAAGAAAACCGCAAAAATTGACACTGTGGAGCTCCACACGGCGACGCACTGTGCGTGTAGGTAATTATTGTCCTGCTGCAAAAAAAAGTCCCACTTCCTTACGTGACGTGTCTGTACAATCCTAGGCGCGGTCGAAAACTTTCTAGCCGAGATAGTTACCGTAAAGTCTCGCACAAACAACACCACCCACGTTTATGGTGACCCTTCATGGGTGTGCAAGTCCAATTTCGCGGCTCCAGCTTCGTTAGTTTTGCCGCTAGGATGCGTTGTATACCGTAGTGTAAGCAAAACAAGGCCCCCGGAGTAGACAACATTCCATTGGAACTACTGACGGCCTTGGGAGAGCCAGTCCTGACAGAATTCTACCATCTGGTGAGCAAGATGTATGAAACAGGCGAAATACCCTCAGACTTCAAGAAGAATATAATAATTCCAATCCCAAAGAAAGCAGGTGTTGACAGATGTGAAAATTACCGAACAATCAGTTTAATAAGCCACAGCTGCAAAATACTAACACGAATTCTTTACAGACGAATGGAAAAACTAGTAGAAGCCGACCTCGGGGAAGATCAGTTTGGATTCCGTAGAAACACTGGAACACGTGAGGCAATACTGACATTACGACTTATCTTAGAAGAAAGATTAAGGAAAGGCAAACCTACGTTTCTAGCATTTGTAGACTTAGAGAAAGCTATTGACAATGTTGACTGGAATATTCTCTTTCAAATTCTAAAGGTGGCAGGGGTAAAATACAGGGAGCGAAATGCTATTTACAATTTGTACAGAAACCAGATGGCAGTTATAAGAGTCGAGGGACATGAAAGGGAAGCAGTGGTTGGGAAAGGAGTAAGACAGGGTTGTAGCCTCTCCCCGATGTTATTCAATCTGTATATTGAGCAAGCAGTAAAGGAAACAAAAGAAAAATTCGGAGTAGGTATTAAAATCCATGGAGAAGAAATAAAAACTTTGAGGTTCGCCGATGACATTGTAATTCTGTCAGAGACAGCAAAGGACTTGGAAGAGCAGTTGAACGGAATGGACAGTGTCTTTAAAGGAGGATATAAGATGAACATCAACAAAAGAAAAACGAGGATAATGGAATGTAGTCTAATTAAGTCGGGTGATGTTGAGGGAATTAGATTAGGAAATGAGACACTTAAAGTAGTAAAGGAGTTTTGCTATTTGGGGAGCAAAATAACTGATGATGGTCGAAGTAGAGAGGATATAAAATGTAGACTGGCAATGGCAAGGAAAGCGTTTCTGAAGAAGAGAAATTTGTTAACATCGAGTATAGATTTAACTGTCAGGAAGTCGTTTCTGAAAGTATTTGTATGGAGTGTAGCCATGTATGGAAGTGAAACATGGACGATAACTAGTTTGGACAAGAAGAGAATGGTGCTACAGAAGAATGCTGAAGATAAGGTGGGTAGTTCACGTAACTAATGAGGAGGTATTGAATAGGATTGGGGAGAAGAGAAGTTTGTGGCACAACTTGACTAGAAGAAGGGATCGGTTGGTAGGACATGTTTTGAGGCATCGAGGGATCACAAATTTAGCATTGGAGGGCAGCGTGGAGGGTAAAAATCGTAGGGGGAGACCAAGAGATGAATACACTAAGCAGATTCAGAGGGATGTAGGTTGCAGTAGATACTGGGAGATGAAGAAGCTTGCACAGGATAGAGTAGCATGGAGAACTACATCAAACCAGTCTCAGGACTGAAGACCACAACAACAACAACAAGCAAAATGGCGAATTTCGAGAGAATCAAGAACCGTACTGTGATTGAATATCTTCATTTTAAGGGAATGACGCCCAAGGAAATCGCGGAGGACATGAGGAATACACTTAAGGACAGTGCTCCGTCTCATGCAACAATGAAAACTGGGTGTCCGACTTTAAAAGTGGAACAACGAGTGTGGAAGATGCGCCAAGGAGCGGAAGGCCTATCACCGTTAACACTGACGAAAACGTTAGTGCCATCCGCGATACGATTTTGCAGGATCGTCGCACAACGTTGCAGCACATTGAAACCACATTTGGAATCTCCTATGGGCGTGCTCATGACATTACTTGGATATTTTGAGAATGCCGAAAGTTTCATCTCGGTGGGTCCCGAAAGACTTAAATGAAGATGAGAGACGGGAGCGTGTGCAGTGTTGTGAAGAAACCGTCCACCAATCTGAAGCGGATGAAGACGGCTTTCTTGCAAGGTGTGTGACAATGGACGAAATGTGGGTTGACTACATTGATCCTGCGACCAAACAACAGTCACAACAATGAAAACAGCCTTCATCCCCTACCCCAAAAAAGTTCTGGGTACAAAAATCAACCGGTAAGGTGATGGCATCGGTCTTCTGGGATGCAGAAGGTGTAATTATGGTGGATTACTTGGAAAAGTACGTAAATATCAATACATCATACTACTGCAACCTCCTGCGTCGTTTGAGAGGAGAAAAAATAAAAAAGGCGCGGAAAATGGGCACGCGCAGAGCTTTTGCGCAGGACAACGCACTGGCGCATAAAGTCCTCGCAACACTGGAAACTCCGCGAGACTGCGGGTTCGAATTGTTACGTCATCCGCCATATTCTCCAGCTTTGGCTCCGTCAGACTTTTTCTTTTCCCAGACCTAAAAAAAAAATACTTCAAAGGACGACGATTTGATAATGATTATGCAGTCCTGTGTCCAGAAACGTCATCAGACGAAGCTACATGGCGTCGGAGTCGCAAATGCCGGCGCTGCTTACGTGTGTATACGCAGCGTAATCCCGTAATAGGGTTACAAACTATCAAGGATAATGGGAAAGGGTAAATGTAGCAATTTGAGGTAAAGGACCCTGGCCCAGAAACAAATGAGTCGAAAGTTATAAGGGAAAATTGTTCTGATACCTCTGACACTGGAATACGAAATGGTTCAAATGGCTCTGAGCGCTATGGGACTGAACTTCTGAGGTCATGAGTCCCCCAGAACTTAGAACTACTTAAACCTAACTAACCTAAGTACATCACACACATCCGTACCCGAGGCAGGATTCGAACCTGCGACCGTACCGGTTGCGCGGTTCCAGACTGTAGCTCCTAGAAGCACTCGGCCACCCAGGCCGGCTACTGGATTACATGTACCGGAACTCTTGTAGCTATGATTATAGGGTGGTCAACTTTCAGAGGTGGTAGTATGGATCAATATAAGAAAAAAAGTCAGGTAAACGTGGATTCTAAAATGTCTACCTTAAGAACGATGAGCACTTGTTCAGTAGAGGAGTTGTGTTTCACAGTACCGAAGATGGACAAGTGATCCGTATTTCCTCAGGTATGATTTTATAGCCCATATTTAGTGAACATTTTATTCTTGTTTTGGTCCACGCTACCACCTTTGAAAGTTGTTTACCTTACAGCGTTAGTGACAATACTAGCGGTACATGTATTCCACTGTCAGAGGTATCAGAACAATTTTCTTTTATAATTTCGAATCGTTCGTTTCCGGATCAGGGTCCCTTACCCCATACTGATACATATACCCATCTCCAGCATGCCTGACACTTTGTAACATAATCACGGACTCACCCTGTACATACATGCTGGTACATATAAAGGCGCCGGCGCCTGTAGCTTCGGCGTTCTCTTGTGAAGGTGGACGGCGTTTCTGGATACGGATGCCTTTCCTCGTTTTGTTCCTCAAGACACCTTCTACATCCGCTCGAAGCTTTTCGATGTAATTTTGAAACACTCTGTATAGATATCAGTGCAAAACCTAACAATTTTGCAGACGTGTTGTAGAAACCGTCTCGATAGGCTTGTGCTCCAAGAAACTGCTAGGTTTTCGAAACATGTAGGATAGTGCTAACTCAGTGTAACAAGGAAGAGTGCTGCCAACCAACCTGTATCTGTTGTCCTAACCGCAAGGATCCGGCTTTTATCTTTGCGCCACCTCCGCTGTTAGTTTCCGACATGAATTGCTATCTAAATCCACGTGGCATTCTCTTCGCTAAGTACAATTCAGCATTCATATTATGTGTTCCATGCTTTTCACATTCTTTATCGAAATATTCGTGTAGTAACCAAAACTGAATGTTATCAGTCAGGTGTTGGCGACGCATTCACAAGTCGCATTGTCTGTACCTGCACATATCGTGTGCCGCAAATGTTTTCTACTTAATGAATATAGGTCTTGAACAAAGAATAAATTAAAATTTAACATTTTCTTTTGTTTCTTTTGTAGTATTGTTAGATATAAGCATAAAATGAAACGTGTGGTAATTTAAAATAAAGAAACATAAGGTCGCTTTTAATGCACAGTTTTATTTGCGAAGAAAAATTAAGTACTATTTATGTACGCATGTATTGCTGTACAGAACAGATAAATTATGTGGGTAAGTCTATACTATTGCTGTTTAATAAAAGCAATCGAACGCAGCATGAAGTATTGGAGCGGAAATTTGCTGACATTCCACACTAATTGGTTTTGTAATGGCGTAAATTCGTAAATACTATTCTGATCTGGCATTGTATAAGCGCAGTGTAGGCAAGGAAAGATTAAGTATATTGTCTCTGAGTTAATTAACACAGAAAATATCGGTAAGTGCGACAATAAGGCGTGAAAAAGGTGGTCGTCAAAGTAAGGTGGACCCTTGTGAACTGGAGCCAAAGCTGAAAATGGCACAAGAAAAACGCTATTGATGTTTGTAGAATAGTAACGGGCTTCGAAAACAGTTCGTTCACAAGGAGCTGAGACGTTTGACTGTAAATGCAGTTTTCAACGGAGGGAAGATTATACCAATCAGTCAACCAGAATAAGCAATAAGAAAGGCGCAGCGCCCTCTCCTATCACACCAGTGCCACATACATACACATCAGTTGATCTGCTTCAAAAATCGAGAGGTCTTGATTGAGCAGTCGCCGCCCCCATCTCCGTTTATTCCGTTGCACCAACACTTAATCTTTAGTCTCAGGGTACAGGGCACGACCAATCTGATGCTCCCATACTACCGACGGCTGGTTCATGTTTCCCCTGATGATGTACCGCGCCCCTATTCAGCAACGCGCACTCGTAATTTTTAAATATTCCATATAATGCGTGAAGGTAAAGTCTAATCAAAATTTATTTCAGTAAGTTTCTCTCCAACAGATGTCTTACAGTTTGACTTTTGAACCAATATCCGACCAACACGATAAATATTAGCCGGGACACAAAATCTACCCGTCATGTACAGTTTTAGCTGCAATAACAAAGCAAGGGAAGATCACTGCTCATGTAAACATTTAACTGTCATCTCGTGTTTTGTGTACCTTCCCAATAAGAAAAGAGTTCATCCTCTGAGCTGGGAATGCAATGACGTGCCAACATTGTCATCTTGAGGTGGCAAGTGCTCTGTGTTCGACCCACGTTCTGCAGGACAGCCTCAACGTGGTTATCAGTCGATTACCAACATATAGACACACGTAAAAAATACAAAAAAATCACAAGTTCGCCACAGCACCAATAGCGATAACTCCGACATAGATTTCAACAACCATGTATCCACGGGTAGGCTTCACCGTTAACTATCCTGTTTAGACAAAAACGCGCACAAGAGGACATTTACAGAAAAAAGTGAGAACAAATGTATCGCATTCTGTGTCTCCGTAATTTGTGTCAGCTATCTCAGAAATATCATATGGAATTGGCAATACTACACTCCTGGAAATTGAAATAAGAACACCGTGAATTCATTGTCCCAGGAAGGGGAAACTTTATTGACACATTCCTGGGGTCAGATACATCACATGATCACACTGACAGAACCACAGGCACATAGACACAGGCAACAGAGCATGCACAATGTCGGCACTAGTACAGTGTATATCCACCTTTCGCAGCAATGCAGGCTGCTATTCTCCCATGGAGACGATCGTAGAGATGCTGGATGTAGTCCTGTGGAACGGCTTGCCATGCCATTTCCACCTGGCGCCTCAGTTGGACCAGCGTTCGTGCTGGACGTGCAGACCGCGTGAGACGACGCTTCATCCAGTCCCAAACATGCTCAATGGGGGACAGATCCGGAGATCTTGCTGGCCAGGGTAGTTGACTTACACCTTCTAGAGCACGTTGGGTGACACGGGATACATGCGGACGTGCATTGTCCTGTTGGAACAGCAAATTCCCTTGCCGGTCTAGGAATGGTAGGACGATGGGTTCGATGACGGTTTGGATGTACCGTGCACTATTCAGCGTCCCCTCGACGATCACCAGTGGTGTACGGCCAGTGTAGGAGATCGCTCCCCACACCACGATGCCGGGTGTTGGCCCTGTGTGCCTCGGTCGTATGCAGTCCTGATTGTGGCGCTCACCTGCACGGCGCCAAACACGCATACGACCATCATTGGCACCAAGGCAGAAGCGACTCTCATCGCTGAAGACGACACGTCTCCATTCGTCCCTCCATTCACGCCTGTCGCGACACCACTGGAGGCGGGCTGCCCGATGTTGGGGCGTGAGCGGAAGACGGCCTAACGGTGTGCGGGACCGTAGCCCAGCTTCATGGAGACGGTTGCGAATGGTCCTCGCCGATACCCCAGGAGCAACAGTGTCCCTAATTTGCTGGGAAGTGGCGGTGCGGTCCCCTACGGCACTGCGTAGGATCCTACGGTCTTGGCGTGCATCCGTGCGTCGCTGCGGTCCGGTCCCAGGTCGACGGGCACGTGCACCTTCCGCCGACCACTGGCGACAACATCGATGTACTGTGGAGACCTCACGCCCCACGTGTTGAGCAATTCGGCGGTACGTCCACCCGGCCTCCCGCATGCCCACTATACGCCCTCGCTCAAAGTCCGTCAACTGCACATACGGTTCACGTCCACGCTGTCGCGGCATGCTACCAGTGTTAAAGACTGCGATGGAGCTCCGTATGCCACGGCAAACTGGCTGACACTGACGGCGGCGGTGCACAAATGCTGCGCAGCTAGCGCCATTCGACGGCCAACACCGCGGTTCCTGGTGTGTGGCCGCTGTGCCGTGCGTGTGATCATTGCTTGTACAGCCCTCTCGCAGTGTCCGGAGCAAGTATGGTGGGTCTGACACACCGGTGTCAATGTGTTCTTTTTTCCATTTCCAGGAGTGTATATTTCGTCACTGATCCTCCAAACTCCTGCCTGAAATTAGCTTTTGAAATTTTAAACCCGTATTTTCAACGAGCTTCAGCATAGTTCTTACAACAACTTGTATTGATATAATTGCGCAGGCTTCCGCGGCCAGAGTCGACATAATAGTTTTCTGGGTTTGGCACCGCGTCATAATGTAAAAACTACTGCTGATGGAGAAAAACCAATGTTTCGGCCACGATTGCAGCGGCCTTCTTCTGGGTCTATTGAGTAAAAAACTGATGCTGTGACTCAAAGCACAGACGGTTACCAGTTTCTGAGGCTAGTGAAGCAAACAAAACTTACCTCTGTACCCCTCGAATATAAAAGAAATTCCGGGGACGCCACCTGTGACGCCTTCGTAAGAAATGTACAAATGGAGATGGATTTTCAAATTCTCTGGCAACACGTCTTGACGCCCTCCGCAAGACTTGGAAGTGCATCAGTCTAGTTAAGCTCAAAATCAGAGTTGCTGGAAACATGCAAAAGACGTAGCTGTCTAAGGAAGAACACTAAGGAACTTTACCACCAACTATTAATTGTTGGTAAGGCGGGTACCAGGTTGAGATTCATTGGGAGAGTCCTTAGAAAATGTAGTTCATCAACAAAGGAGGTGGCTTACAAAACACTCGTTCGACCTATACTTGAGTATTGCGAATCAGTGTGGGATCCGTACCAGATCGGGTTGACGGAGGAGATAGAGAAGATCCAAAGAAGAGCGGCGCGTTTCGTCACAGGGTTATTTGGTAACCGTGATAGCGTTACGGAGATGTTTAACAAACTCAAGTGGCAGACTCTGCAAGAGAGGCGCTCTGCATCGCGGTGTAGCTTGCTCGCCAGGTTTCGAGAGGGTGCGTTTCTGGATGAGGTATCGAATATATTGCGTCCCCCTACTTATACCTCCCGAGGAGATCACGAATGTAAAATTAGAGAGATTAGAGCGCGCACGGAGGCTTTCAGACGGTCGTTCTTCCCGCGAACCATACGGGACTGGAACAGGAAAGGGAGGTTATGACAGTGGCACGTAAAGTGCCCTCCGCCACGCACCGCTGGGTGGCTTGCGGAGTATAAATGTAGATGTACTTTCAGAAACAGGAATGCGGCAGGTTGTATTATACGTTTATATTATGATAACCTAGGTGTGTAGCGTACTGGAACAGTTCCAAAATAAAACGCAACCCAGACGACTGCCTAACTCTACGCTAAAATACACACATATACACTGAGGTGACAAGAGTCATCGGACCTGCTTTTGCCCGATGTAGTGCAACAACTCCGCATAGCATGGACTCAGAAATTCGTTTTAAGTCCACTACAGAAATATTCATCCATGATACCTCTTTTGTCTTTTGCCGTCTAAACTGCGAAAGTGTTACCGGTACAAGTTTCTGTGAATGAACTGACCTCTCGATTATTTCGTATAAATATTTGATGAGATTCATGTCGGGCGATCTGAGAGGCCAAATCATTCGTTCGAATTATCAGAATGTTCTTCAAACCTATAGCGAAAAATTTTAGCCCTCTGACATAGAGCATGGTTTTTTGGCAACATCAAGTCGACGAATAGCTGCAAATGGTCTCCCAAGTAGCGGAACGCAAACATTTCCCGTCAATGATCGGTTCAGTTGGACTAGAGAACCCAGTCTATTCCACGTAAACACAACCCACACCATCATGGAGCCACCACCAGCTTGTACAGTGCCTTGTTGACAACTGGGGTCAGTGGCTTAGTGGGGTCTGCACTGCACGCGAACTCTGCCCATCAGCCATTACCAAGTGAAATCTGGACTCACCTGACCAGGCCATGGTTTTCCAGCCGGCCGGTGTAGCCGAGCGGTTCTAGGCGCTTCAGTCTGGAACCGTGCGACCGCTACGGTCGCAGGTTCGAATCCTGCCTCGGGCATGGATGTGTGCGATGTCCTTAGGTTAGTCAGGTTTAAGTAGTTCTAAGTCTAGGGGACTGATGTCCTCAGAGGTTAAGTGCCATAATGTTCAGAGCCATTTGAACCATTTGAACCATGGTTTTCCAGTTTTCTAAGGTCCAACCAATATGGTCACGAGCCCAGGAGAGTGGTGCTGTTAGCAAAAGCTCTCACGTTGGTCTCTCCTGCCCTATCCCATTAACGCCAAATTTCGCCACACTGTCCTAACGGATGCCTTCATCGTACGTCCCACATTCTACGGTTGTTTCACTCGTTGCTGGTCTGTTAGCACTGACAACTCTACCCAAATGCCACTGCTCTCGGTCGTTAAGTGAAGGCCGTCGGCCACTGAATTGTCCGTGGTGACAGGTAATCCCTAAAATTTAGTATTCTCGGTACACTCTTGACACTGTGTGTCTCGGCATCTTGAATTCCTTAACGATTTCCGAAATGGAATGTCCGATCTGCCTAGCTCCAATTACCATTCTGTGTTCAACGTCTTCTATTTCCCGTCGTGCGGCCATAAGCACATCCGAAACCATTTCACATGAATCACCTGAGTACAAATGACAGCTCAGCCAATACACTGCCGTTTTATATCTTGTGTACGCGATACTACCGCCATCTGTATATGTGCATATCACTATCCGATGACTCCTGTCGTCTCAGCGTACAACTGTAACTAACCGTCGAATTGCTAACATAATTGTTTTAATTTTTCTCTTCAGTTACGTAATTTAGAACAATTTATACATGACTGTGCTTAAACTGATACATAATATTTTTTAGCGCAACGCAATCTGACTTTCAGAAATCCCTACAAAGGAATGGCCCTAACTAACATTAACCTGTACCTTTCACAAATCACTTACCTCACCAAAAATCTTCGTTACTCGAACTACTGCAATACAGCGAGCGCCACTACTGCCAGGTAAATAAAAGATTCAAACTACGGAAGGCACTAACTACTGATAGGCATAGTTAGCAAATGAAAGATTTTAATAGAGAACAAACAATGTATTTACCTTAATAGTGTTGAAAAATCATAATATACATAGCAGTTCATAATATCCATTCTGTACTCAAAAATTCGCCATCTCATTTCCCACATCCACCACTGCTGGCGGCTCACCTCCAACTGCGCAACGCTACACGCTGCTCACATCCAGCTGCCGCTGCCCAACACTACAATGGCAGACAACAATGCAAACTAGCCACAGACTGCACACAGCACAGCCAGTGATTTTCATACAGAGCGCTACGTAACGTTGCCAATAAGAAAATATAAACAGCCTACTTACATAGTTGCCAATAAGAAAATATAAACAGCCTACTTACATAGCCCCCATGCTACCCACAAAAAATTTTACAAATTGTTTTGGCCAGTGGCCAATAATGATTTGATAACATTTTTCATAATTACAATAACAAAGATATCAAATGCACACACTTATTAATACAATGGTGGTCAAAAGCTAAAATTTTCTCACAGTACATAAAGACAACCCTGATCATTCATCACAGTAAAACTGCCGTTTTTTTTATCAAAGTCTGAGCAGTAAAAGACAATGCACACGGAAGTAATGGATGTCCATGCAGTCTTGAAGAAGTAGTGTTGTCCTTCCAACAGAAAGACAGTGCTGACTCTTGACATGCTGACAGGTCATGAGCCACAACAGAGCAAACCCACAGCAGAGTCATTCCAACTTTTGAAGAATATTAGTAGGTAGGTCATCACAGAGCAGACCCACTGTAGTCCTGGTAGAGATTGTGGTATTGGCGGGCTACCAGAGGTGCAGACCCCCTGCAGTCCTTGTAGCGATAATGGTATTGGTGGGTCATCAAAGGTGTAGACCCACTGTAGTCCTTGTAGAGATGATGGTCACCAGCCATCTGCTGCGACTGTGCAGGTGCACAATCACCATCGAAGAGTCTTGCAGAGAAGATAGCAAGTCCATAAACCACCACTTGTGCACGTACAAAGTTTTTCGAATTGTTCTTAGAACCAGCAATGCTGTTATCCAGTCCCTTGCTGAATTTGTAATACACGTGCAAACACTAACAGTCCCAACTTCTTACATATTGTGCATTACTATGACCAACAGAAATGTGTGCAGTGAAATGAATGCTTACACGTTACTTAATTTGATGAACTGGTGTCAATTACAATATTATAACATGAGAATACAATACGTTGCCAATAAGAAAATATAAACAGCCTACTTACATAGTTTCCAATAAGAAAATATAAATAGCCTACTTACAATATCACTATCTGATGACTCCTGTCGTCTCAGCGTACAACTGTAACTAACCGTCGAATTGCTAACATAATTGTTTTAATTTTTCTCTTGAGTTACGTAATATTTCGACTGCCTTGAAAATACTGAGCACCTATTCGCACATAATACTAAACAGTATTTTTATTTTCAATTCAGAACTGGCTCTTAATTAAAATCCGCTTGCATGGAACTTTTGTAAATTGTGCGGGAACTGTTTGGGCGCATGACCGATTTTGGATCGGTAGACTGCGAAACACGGCCAATATGGAAGACAGATGCGAAACGATTACCGGCCTTTGAAATGTGCTGTTACGAGAGATGGCTGAATTTGTGTGACTCCATTGTCTTATGTTCACAAGACACAACTTGAAAAATACGGGTATGTGGAAGTGTCTATTAGTTAAGCTGCCGAATGTATATACTTTTCGAGTAATTTTCACCTCCAGATGAGATTCATAAATGGCAGTGTGAGTCATTTCTTCTGCATTATACAGATATCCAATCCATTACGCTTATTTTATCATAGACCCTTTACAAGGAGAATAATGATGTGCGATTGATATCCTAGTTTATTCGGGAATGAAGGAAGATGATAAAGAATGCCTTCTGCTTCTTCTCTCCCACTCCAGAGTTGGATCTGGTGACAGTACTGGTCTCATCGTCTCTTCCTCTGTCATCCCACACTTCTCTTGCCCCATAGTTTATAACCCATTGCGGGTTTAGGAAGTTTTGTGACGGCATATCCACTTTTTTTCTCCCCTGGACTGATTTTTTGGTTATGGGTTGCATCCCTAATTCTTCCCTTATTACTTATTTCTAACCTTACAGAGGTAGTGTTAAAACAATTAGAAGAAATGACAATACCTTTGGAGGACCTGATGGGTCAGGACTATGATAACGGTTCTAACATGAAAGGCAAGAACGTAGGTGTGGTGTCCCCGCCAGACACCACACTTGCTAGGTGGTAGCTTTAAATCGGCCGCGGTCCATTAGTACATGTCGGACCCGCGTGTCGCCACTGTCAGTAATTGCAGACCGAGCGCCACCACACGGCAGGTCTAGAGAGACGTTCTAGCACTCGCCCCAGTTGTACGGACGACTTTGCTAGCGACTACACTGACGAAGCCTTTCTCTCATTTGCCGAGAGATAGTTAGAATAGCCTTCAGCTAAGTCCATGGCTACGACCTAGCAAAGCGCCATTAACCATTTCTAGAGAGAGTCTCACTTGTATCATCAAGAACGCTGTATACAAATGATGGATTAAAGTTAAGTATTCCAGCAGCTACGTACTTTTCTTTATAGCATTCATTACGTATCCTGTTTCAGACCTAACGCCAGCCTGCGTGAGTTGACGCGTGCATTTCGGCCTCCTCTAAATTAATGTGCGTTGTGTTGGCTAATCTGCCGACACAACAGTAGGAATGCAAAAGAGGATTTTAGATATAAATCCTAAGGCACATTATGTTCCCTGCAGTAGTCATTATTTAAATCTAGTTTTCTTCCAGTATGAGGGAGAAGATAAGAAAATTGAAGATCCAGAATTGCAGTACAAAGTAGATTTTTGTTTTAAAGTACTGTATGTTATAATATGCGCTCTCAGTGAGAGATTTCAACAGCTCATAAGTCATAGTGAGCTTTTTGATTTTTTTGTATGACATTAATAAAATTAAGGACTTGTCATCTGACGTTCTAAGTGAAAAGTGTTCCAAGCTCTGCGACAGTTTTAGTCACGGACAGGCTAAGGACACCAGTCTCGTCGATTTTAAAGGTGAAATTAAAGTAGTGTCAAGGTTGGTGAAGCCTGGTAGAACACCAATTCAAACTCATACAAGAGTATGGCTTTGCGCTCAACGTAAGTGTAGCATTACGAATTTTTCTGACGCAACCGGTGATAGTGACAAGTGGAGAACGGAGTTTTTCGGAGCTTAAACTGGTAAAAGCATACCTGCGATCAACAATGACGGAGTGGGCTGGCTACGGTGCCGATTGAACATGGGCTAGCGGAAGCTTTGGGTTTGAACGAAGTCATACAGGAGTTCACCGGTGCCAAAGCAAGAAAAACATCTGTCACCTGAAGTAAGTGTTTCACACAAGTTTCTCGTTAATTTCAGGTTTGATTGATTTATGTATGTCATACGTTTTCAGTCATTTGGATAGCGTAGATTTGTTGTAGGGTATGCCTACATTTGTTTTGTCTAATGGCGAAATAAATCGAAAATGTTATCCGCCTGTGCAGACTGATTGTTGTAGATTTCTCATACTACAGTCCCTTTATTTTGATTGTTCCCTGAGATATTTTTAAATGCATTAATCGTTGGTATCGATATTGACGATAACAATAGAAGATTATATCGAATATAAATATTTATCTTTCGACGTCCCAGCCTTAGTTCAGTGCGCAGTGAAGAGACGTGCTTTTGTTTCTTTGTTTTAATTATGTGCAGCGACGAATATGTGCCGCATGTGAAGATAAATGTCTCTGTACATAGTGCTTTCAGGAATTTATGATTTACACTACAACAGTTAATCGGTAAGACGCTCATCCTCTGCTGAAGGAACTAGAAAAAGTGAACAGATTTTAGTTTTATGCTCTGCCAATGGAATAGATTAATCAGAGTTGATATATTAATTTTGGAGTTATGGCTTAAAATGTATTGCACTGTAAACGTGTCACTTACTGCTGCTTTGACCTTAAAGGCATATTCACAACAAAGAGACGAATCAGTGTGATTTGTGAAAATAAGGCGCCATGTATTGTGAAGTGTCCTATTAGTTAATCCGCCGAATTTATAAACTCTTCGAGTAATTTTCACTTCCAGATAAGATTTTTATATGACAATGTGAGTCATTTCTTCTGCATTATATAGATCTCCAATCCGTTACGCTTAATTTATCATAGCACCCTTTACAAGGAGAATGATGATGTGCGATTGATATCCTAGATTATTCAGGAATGAAGGAAGATGATAAAGAATGTCTTCTGCTTCTTCTCTCTCACTCCAGATTTGGGTCTAGAGACAATACTGGTGCTCTGTCATCCCACAATTCTCTTGCCCCATAGTTTATAATCCATTGCTAGTTTAGGAAGTCTTTGTGGCGCAAACGAAGCACATGTTCTCTCCACTTTTTTACTCCCTTGGATAGATTTTTGGGTTATAGATTGCATCCCTAATTCTTCCCTTATTTCTAATTCTGTCTTCCTTAGTGCAGCCTTCCACAGATCTTAGAAATTACTTTTCTTATGCTTCTAATTGCCGTAAATCTTTATTTCTCAGCACCAAATTTTCCGCCCCATATAATAAAGTAAGGACTGCCATGGATTTCTGAAATTGCAGTTGTGTCTCTTTCCTTATTTTACTTAAGTGTTCCTCTTATTGTGCCATATGTAAGATGGTATGTATCGGTTCTTATTTATGTGTCCATATCTTGTTGCTATCATATGTCACATCCTAAATACCTGAAATGGGGTACCTGCTCTACCTATTTATTATGAAGTGCTATTTTTGCTTGTACTTTGTGAATACCTAAAAAGGCCATGATTTTAATTTTATTTATAGATGTAGTAAGACTACAAAAATGGCTCTGAGCACTATGGGACTTAACTTCTGAGGTCATCAGCACCCTAGGATTTAGAACTACTTAAACCTAACTAACCTAAGGACATCACACACATCCATACCCGAGGCAGGATTCGAACCTGTGACCGTAGCGGTCGCGCGGTTCCAGACTGTAGCACTTAGAACCGCTCGGCCACCCAGGCCGGCAGTAATACTACAGCTTGAGCTTATCTCACTCAGTTTATGTAGTGCCATTTGTCTTTATCTTCGTTGTCTTGTATGATAACTTGATCATCCGCGAATAACATCTTCTTAATGAAATGAAATGATTGTATAGCACTGGTGGCCGGGAGTCCCCGCTTAGGGAACTACGGCTGCCGACTTGCAGGTCCTCTCAGTTGATGCCACACTGACGACTTGCGAGTCGATGATGATGAAAGAATGATGAGGACAGCACAACACCCACTTCTCGACAGGAGAAAATCTCCTACTCGGCTGGGAATCGAATCCGGGTTCGCTGCATGACCATCAGACGCTCTGACCACTCAGTTAAGAAGGCGGACATCGTGTTAATATGTTCATTCCTCCCAGTATTTATACCTGATGGTGTTCTATCTCTTTTTCCATTCTCTGATCATGTAATTTCTCATACATACTGAATATTGTTGGTCAGAAGGTATACCGCTGTTCTTATTTCACGCATTATCTTTTTTCTGTGACAATTCTAATTGTTGTGATCATTTGCATGCAACTTGCGACATTGATCACATGTTTAGATATTCCAGCTTTTTCTGTTATTGCTTGTCTCTGTGAACTGTATCAAATGCTTTCGGAAAAAGTGTTTGACAGAATTCGCAGAGATGAGCAATGGACAATACTGAAAAGAAGAGGAATTTACTGAATGTCATAGTGCGAAATTCGAAATTTTTAAGAACAGTTTCACTTCTGTCAAGTAGAAAGTCGATATCAGAATTTATTATACGTTGGACTCGACAATACGATCAAGTGCAGTACAAAACCTAAAAAATGGCGTTGATTATCTTTCTTTTCCTGTAACAAGAAAAAGAGCTGAGATACTCGTTGCAGACAAGCTGATTACCCTTGCTTCTATCTCCGCAAATCTTCAAGTCAAGTTCATTGCAGACACACTGACGAGTCGTAACACCGTGACCATCTGCCTAGTGTTATGTTAGTCCACCTTTGAAACGCAGCAGGTATTCTGCATGGCGTGGATTCGACAAGGTATTCGTAAATTCCCCGAAATGTGTAGCGACAGATATCTACGCGTAGGTCACGCAATTCCGGTAAATTACGCGTCTGTGGCTTGTGAGTGTGGAACTGGCGACTGACAGCGTCCCGGGTCCATCTGGTTCGGTGGTTTGAGCAGCATGTGAGTGAACTCACGTTGGTAGCCAAGACATGAACGTGAGTTCACCCACAGTCGCGTGCTGCTCAAACAACTGCAGCACGATTCTGACCCTGTGACACGAACAGTTATCCTGCTGGAAGATACCATGGCGCTGGGTAAAGACATCGCGAATGCAGCAGTAACGTCAAGAAGTCCACAGCTGTGATCGTGCGTACGATCACTAACAAAGAATCAAAAGAATTGTAGACGAGTGTCGCCCATAGCACGATACTGGCCCTCCCCGGCCGGCGTCCTTAGCGCAGTGCGTGCCTCGAGGAGCCGTTTGCCTGCATGGCCAACTGCCTTGCCGCAGTCGTAACACCGGTTCCCGTCAGATCACCGAAGGTAAGCGCTGTCGGGCTGGGCTACCACTTGAATTCTGACCATCCGGTCTGCCGAGCGCTGTTGGCAAGCGGGGTGCACTCAGCCCCTTTAAGGCAAACGAGCTACTTGATTGAGAAGTAGCGGCTCCGGTCTCGTAAACTGACATACGGCCGGGAGAACGGCGTGCTGACCACATGCCCCTCCATGTCCGCATCCAGTGACGCCTGAGGGCTGAGGATGATACGGCGGCCGGTCGGTACCGTTAGGCTTTCCAAGGCCTGTTCGGACGTAGTTCAGTTTAAGTTTGCCTGCATGATTAGGTGTCTGGACACGAATATCGATCTGGTGTAACGAGAAACGTGACTCAATCCGACGCCGACAAGTTACCATTGATCCACAGTCCAATCTCGATGACCCCGTACCCACCGCAATGGCAACTGACGATGACGCTGGGTCACTATCTACATCTACATCTACATCCATACTCCGCAAGCCACCTGACGGTGTGTGGCGGAGGGTACCTTCAGTACCTCTATCGGTTCTCCCTTCTATTCCAGTCTCGTATTGTTCGTGGAAAGAAGGATTGTCGGTATGCCTCTGTGTGGGCTCTAATCTCTCTGATTTTATACTCATGGTCTCTTCGCGAGATACACGTAGGAGGGAGCAATATACTGCTTGACTCTTCGGTGAAGGTATGTTCTCGAAACATTGACAAAAGCCCGTACCGAGCTACTGAGCGTCTCTCCTGCAGAGTCTTCCACTGGAGTTTATCTATCATCTCCGTAACGCTTTCGCGATTACTAAATGATCCTGTAACGAAGCGCGCTGCTCTCCGTTGGATCTTCTCTATGTCTTGTATCAACCCTATCTGGTACGGATCCGACACTGCTGAGCAGTATTCAAGCAGTGGGCGAACAAGCGTACTGTAACCTACTTCCTTTGTTTTCGGATTGCATTTCCTTAGGATTCTTCCAATGAATCTCAGTCTGGCATCTGCTTTACCGACAATCAACATTATATGATCATTCCATTTTAAATCACTCCTAATGCGTACTCCCAGATAATTTATGGTATTAACTGCTTCCAGTTGCTGACCTGCTATTTTGTAGCTAAATGATAAAGGATCTATCTTTCTGTGTATTCGCAGCACATTACACTTGTCTACATTGAGATTCAATTGCCATTCCCTGCACCATGCGTCAATTCGCTGCAGATCCTCCTGCATTTCAGTACAATTTTCCATTGTTACAACCTCTCGATACACCACAGCATCATCTGCAAAAAGCCTCAGTGAACTTCCGATGTCATCCACCAGGTCATTTATGTATATTGTGAATAGCAACGGTCCTATGACACTCCCCTGCGGCACACATGAAATCACTCTTACTTCGGAAGACTTCTCTCCATTGAGAATAACATGCTGTGTCCTGTTATCTAGGAACTCTTCAATCCAATCACACAATTGGTCTGATAGTCCATATGCTCTTACTTTGTTTATTAAACGACTGTGGGGAACTGTATCGAACGCCTTGCGGAAGTCAAGAAACACGGCATCTACCTGTGAACCCGTGTCTATGGCCCTCTGAGTCTCGTGGACGAATAGCGCGAGCTGGGTTTCACATGACCGTCTTTATCTAAACCCATGCTGATTCCTACAGATTAGATTTCTCGTCTCCAGAAAAGTCATTATACTCGAACACAATACGTGTTCCAAAATTCTACAACTATGTGAACACACAGGGGACATCTACAGCGTATCCCCAGCGTGTGCTGAATGGTGTGCTCTGAAACGTTTTTGCCTCCGCCAGCATTCTAGCCTCCCGTCGTACTGGCCACATCCTGCTGCCTGCCGTGCTTCACAGAGCGGCAAGCCCCAGACCTCCAGTTTCTGTGATGAGGCAAGGACGCTCAAAATCTAGTCCTCTATTATTGGTTTCACTGTCCTTGAATCACTTTCCGAAGGTGCTCGTGATAGTACCACGCGAACAGCAGACCAGCTTCCCCGTTTCCGAGATGTGTAAGTAGGCTGTTTAGGTTCTTATATTGGTAACGCCGCCGCCACGTAGCGCTCTCTGTATGAAAATCACTGGCTGTGCTGTGTGCAGTCTGTGGCTAGTTTGCATTGTTGTCTGCCATTGTAGTGTTGGGCAGCTGGACGTGAACAGCGCGTAGCGTTGCGCAGTTGGAGGTGAGCCGCCAGCAGTGGTGGATGTGGGGAGAGAGATGGCGGAGTTTTGAAATTTGTTAGGCTGGATGTCATGAACTGCTATATATATTATGACTATTAAGGTAAATACATTGTTTGTTCTCTATTAAAATCTTTCATTTGCTAACTATGCCTATCAGTAGTTAGTGCCTTCCGTAGTTTGAATCTTTTATTTAGCTGGCAGTAGTGGCGCTCGCTGTATTGCAGTAGTTCCAGTAATGAAGATTTTTGTGAGGTAAGTGATTTGTGAAAGGTATAGGTTAATGTTAGTCAGGGCCATTCTTTTGTAGGGATTTTTGAAAGTCAGACTGCGTTGCGCTAAAAATATTGTGTGTTAGTTTAAGGTCAGTCCTGTACAATTTTTCAGAGGGGACGTTTCAGATGTACTTTCCCCTACAGGGCCATAATAATATGTCCTTTGTGGAAGGCCCTTACGTCACAGAATATCCACATTTACTGTCCGTATTGTAGCTGTAATGGTAACCCATCCATCTCTGCTCCGCTTACACAGGATGTTCAAGAATAGTATTCCATATTTGAGGGTGGTAGTATAGAATAAAACAAGAAAAATGTCCAGTAAACAGGGCCTCTAAAATGAGTACCTTGAGAACTATGAGCACTTGTTCATTTTTGCTGCTACAGCTCTTCTGCTGCATTCTCTTTGCAACTGCGAATTAACCTACAGAACGCAGTAAACAAATGAGTGAACGGATGAGAACATGTTATTCTGTTAATTCGAAACGGCGGTGCTTCTGATGTAGTCTGCTTGCTGTCTTGCTGTTACATACAATCTGCACTTGTCAACCATCTCTAAAGGAAATGCTCAGTATGATGTCAGTGTGGAATAATAGGCGTCCATTATGCTGGCAAATGCAAAGATCAAAGTACACTGTAAAAGCATTTCACGAACTTATCAACAAACAAACTGGTTGCATTAGAACTAATGCATGCACTGCACTTAGCCAGAACTGTAAATACGGTTTACAGTAACAACCTAACAGATATTTACCGCATTCTGTATCCATGGACGGTAACAGAAGAATGTGTCCACATTTGTTAACTGCATTTTGTAGATCGTTCCTAATAACAAGCTTGAAGCAGAAGATACGTGCGTCACAATAGCGAAGATAGAAAAATGGTCACAGCTCTTGAGGTATGCATGTTTACTCAACGTTTTTTCTTGTTTCGGCCTGTACTACCTTATCTGAAAGTATGGAGTACTATGAAACGTCCCCTTTGAACAATTATACAAGACTGTGCTTAAACTGACACACAATATTTTTAGCGCAACGCCATCTGACTTTCAATAATCGCTACAAAAGAATGGCCCTGACTAACATTAACCTATACGTTTCACAAATCGCTTATCTCACAAAAATCTTGGTTACTCGAACTACTGCAATACAGCGAGCGCCACTACTGCCGGCTAAATAAAAGATTCAAACTACGGAAGGCACTAACTACTGATAGGGATAGTTAGCGAATGAAAGATTTTAATAGAGAACAAACAATTTCAAACCTCCGCCATTTCCTTCCACACATCCACCACTGCTGGCGGCTCACCTCCAACTGCGCAACGCTACGCGCTGTTCACGTCCAGCTGCCCAACACTACAATGGCAGACAACAATGCAAACTAGCCACAGACTGCACACAGCACAGCCAGTGATTTTCATACAGAGAGCGCTACGTGGCGGCGGCGTTACCAATATAAGAACCTAAACAGCCTTCATATAAGAACCTAAACAGCCTACTTACAGTACTTCTCCTTCTTTAAAAAAATAAAAACCTGCGTTTACATTTACACCATCTCTGAACTCTACCGAGCGACATTCAAATTCGCTGTTGGCAGTGGGCAGAATATTTTGACTCTTTAATGTACACTCCTGGAAATTGAAATAAGAACACCGTGAATTCATTGTCCCAGGAAGGGGAAACTTTATTGACACATTCCTGGGGTCAGATACATCACATGATCACAATGACAGAACCACAGGCACATAGACACAGGCAACAGAGCATGCACAATGTCGGCACTAGTACAGTGTATATCCACCTTTCGCAGCAATGCAGGCTGCTATTCTCCCATGGAGACGATCGTAGAGATGCTGGATGTAGTCCTGTGGAACGGCTTGCCATGCCATTTCCACCTGGCGCCTCAGTTGGACCAGCGTTCGTGCTGGACGTGCAGACCGCGTGAGACGACGCTTCATCCAGTCCCAAACATGCTCAATGGGGGACAGATCCGGAGATCTTGCTGGCCAGGGTAGTTGACTTACACCTTCTAGAGCACGTTGGGTGGTACGGGATACATGCGGACGTGCATTGTCCTGTTGGAACAGCAAGTTCCCTTGCCGGTCTAGGAATGGTAGAACGATGGGTTCGATGACGGTTTGGATGTACCGTGCACTATTCAGTGTCCCCTCGACGATCACCAGTGGTGTACGGCCAGTGTAGGAGATCGCTCCCCACACCATGATGCCGGGTGTTGGCCCTGTGTGCCTCGGTCGTATGCAGTCCTGATTGTGGCGCTCACCTGTACGGCGCCAAACACGCATACGACCATCATTGGCACCAAGGCAGAAGCGACTCTCATCGCTGAAGACGACACGTCTCCATTCGTCCCTCCATTCACGCCTGTCGCGACACCACTGGAGGCGGGCTGCACGATGTTGGGACGTGAGCGGAAGACGGCCTAACGGTGTGCGGGACCGTAGCCCAGCTTCATGGAGACGGTTGCGAATGGTCCTCGCCGATACCCCAGGAGCAACAGTGTCCCTAGTTTGCTGGGAAGTGGCGGTGCGGTCCCCTACGGCACTGCGTAGGATCCTACGGTCTTGGCGTGCATCCGTGCATCGCTGCGGTCCGGTCCCAGGTCGACGGGCACGTGCACCTTCCGCCGACCACTGGCGACAACATCGATGTACTGTGGAGACCTCACGCACCACGTGTTGAGCAATTCGGCGGTACGTCCACCCGGCCTCCCGCATGCCCACTATACGCCCTCGCTCAAAGTCCGTCAACTGCACATACGGTTCACGTCCACGCTGTCGCGGCATGCTACCAGTGTTAAAGACTGCGATGGAGTTCCGTATGCCACGGCAAACTGGCTGACACTGACTGCGGCGGTGCACAAATGCTGCGCAGCTAGCGCCATTCGACGGCCAACACCGCGGTTCCTGGTGTGTCCGCTGTGCCGTGCGTGTGATCATTGCTTGTACAGCCCTCTCGCAGTGTCCGGAGCAAGTATGGTGGGTCTGACACACCGGTGTCAATGTGTTCTTTTTTCCATTTCCAGGAGTGTATTTACGAATCACGACGCATAGCTCATGTTTTAGAGAGTTAGATTTTACTTATTTGAAATTTGGATGTTAAGTGAACGAAGTTAATGCGTCTCCTATACTGTTCCCTCAAATCGAAATTCAGTCGTCCGATTAAAAGGAACAGATACGCTGCCAGACGTGAACAGTTATATACGTGACCTACTCAGTCAATAGTTTTGTGCCATGCTACAGATTTTAGTAACGGCAGATTTTTCGATGAGCCATGCAGATACCTCTACAGAACATCATCGTCGTGACAAGAGAACCTATGATCGACCTAGCCGAAAATTGAAACATTATGTTGCAACTATTTGCTCCTGGTTCTTTTGAAGAGTAATTTCTTGTACGAAGAATACATAAAATGAATGCTAGTGTTGTTCTATATACTACGTCTAAACCACGACGGATCTACGTACCACACGAAATGGTTTCACGAACTGCGGGTTACTGACCCTAATATGAAGAATTATTGTGTATAACATGACGAACATGTCTATGTGATAGATACTAGGGTCGTTGTAAAGTGACACGTTCCACAATTTTAGCCTATATTGATCGATTGTTCGGTATGTGGCAGTAGACAGTTCGAAGTATAGCCTTATTTTCGGAAGCCGTAATGAGACATAAATCGTTTTGGTCAACAGAACCGAATTATGCATTTTTACTCGACTATATATGCTTAAATATTTCTAAGATGTAGTTTACTTAATTGTGTATTTGTTCATTGTTACAGTCTCTTATCTGAAGTTACTTTGCACCTAAGAGATGCTACATTTGCCAACCTAAGTACTTTTTTATGTTATCTTGTTCTGCAGACCATCAAATTCAATACTTCCTGATCATGGAACAAGCCACAACAAACATAAATCACGGAACGCTGATGAAGAAACATGTGAAAACAAGAGATTTGCTACTGCTTTCGCAAGTAAGTTACACAAGATGGCCGGCCGAAGTGGCCGCGCGATTCTGGCGCTGCAGTCTGGAACCGCGAGACCGCTACGGTCGCAGGTTCGAAACCTGCCTAGGGCATGGATGTGTGTGATATCCTTAGGTTAGTTAGGTTTAACTAGTTCTAAGTTCTAGGGGACTAATGACCTCAGCAGTTGAGTCCCATAGTGCTCAGAGCCATTTGAACCATTACACAAGATGGGAAAATACTATACTCTGTTCATCATATAAGTTCAACCCTAATGTACACAAATGCTTTCTCAGCACGCTCAACGATTGGAAGTCGAGCGCAGTGCACCCACATCAGATGTGCCGCGTCAGGAAACAGTCCCTACTTATTTATCTCTGTGTTATTTCTTTATTACACTAGCGTGAACGACACAATGAGGCATGCAAAACCATTCAATTCCTCACTGTTTTTTTCCAGTCGCCGTGTTAAATGTTTAACGCGTACATTTCTTGTTTCAAATCCAATTGAACATTCTATCTTTCACCGGACAGTAACGCTCATGTGGTCTTGTGAAACTGCTTCACGAGTCTTAGTGAAATATAGTCGCGGGAAAGGGTGGAAAAGGAGTGAGAATTGTGCTTAGTGTCTACGAAATGCTTTTAGAAAAACATCATCGTCAATGTAGCAGATGGCAGCTGCATTTTTGATTTAGGTTATTTGAATTCTGATATGAAAGGGATGAAAAGATTACCAAACTACTGAAAGTAACTATTGGCTTCTGTGGTTATCAGTATTTGGTAACGCGGTGAAATCTCAAACAATACGCTTTTACACCAGCGTGTGCTAGCGATCTGGCGTATCCCATTAGGATAAACGCCCGAATTCCGCATGGTTGCGTATTTTCTGGTAGCGTTGTACTTCATCAGGTAATGGCCGGCTCGAGGAAGGGGGAACGAACCGTGGCATCGCCCACTTATTCATAAAGTCAAGGGTTTTACTTAAAATTATCTACGGTACAGAAACAGTATGCTCCGATTTACGATAGAAACGTTGACTCTCACAAAAAATTGGAAATATTTATTGCCGAACACATTGATATAGACAATAGTTTTATGCGTACATAAAATAAAAATGCGTGTATAATCATATTATATTCTATTACTCATGCTCAAAAAGACGTTTCATTCGTCACACGTAGAACACCACTGGGTGTTGTCTCAGTCCCATAATGGTATCGTGAAATAGGTGGCAGCCGGATGGCGCCAATGCTCGTGAATTAGAAAACGAACTTCAAGTTTTGAGTATTTGGCTACTATTTAGTTACTTAACAGTACTTGTACGAAACTTCCACAGACTTCCACCAGTCTGTTTATCACATGGAACAATCATAAACACAATTATACGTTCACTGTGGAGTTCTTCATTTTCAACAGTACGATAACGAAGGTGTTTCAAAATATGGCTTCTCTCATTCTCTTTAATATGTAGTAGGCTTATGCATAAGAATTTCAAATGCTGGTATTTATCGGATGTTTCCGATTTACATTATTCTAAAAAAAATTGTAAAAAGCTGTGAAGCAGGTTGTGCACTGAAATAATTAAGACGGTTTTGATGGTTCATATTTCTCTGCAACAAAATGCAGATCTTGTATTACACACAATTCAATCAAAATGATACGTTTGTTTGACATTAGCATTAAAACTTCTAATGCTCCATAAAAAGCTGAAATTAGTTTGAAATGTTGAATAATTTGCAAATAAGTAAGTAAAATCAACAGCAAAATATGGATTATTTTAGGTGTTTTATGTAATGAATACTGAGTCTCAGGGATGTTTCGACTTTACGTGGCAAATATTTTTGGGAGTTAACAGTTGTGCACTGTGAATACGCCGCTCTCAGTTGGCAGTTTCATTATATAGCAACAATGGTCGTTTTCCTTGTTTGTTAACAGCTAAGTAGCGAGTTAAGTGTTTGATATGGTGGTCGAACTGTGGATTATGGCGCTAATATAGGCTTCTATGTGGTGCACTTATCAGAAACATATTTTATTTACCAGACACAATTTACTTTCGTGTATTAATTTCGAACAATAGCGGTGTAGGTAAAGACAGTTCTATCACCGGCCGCATCTTCCCTTTTGGAGGCTGTTCAATAAATACAATAAAGATTGTTTTAAAGGTTGTTAATTGTACATTCAGCTGGCAGTGCCAACTTATTATTAGTTTTGTGTGGAAATGCTTTCTCCCTGTGACGTGACGTGTTTTCATTAGGCCATAAATTATTGTCAATGTTATAAACTGTTGCAATGTTTGACGGCAGGAAGCGCCAGTATACGAAAAGACGAGCGGAAGACAAAACGTAGACATCAAATTGAAATTTTCGTTAGATAAATTTTTCCAACCTAAAGAAGATATAGACGTAAATCAGGGATAGGCTTCGGTAGATGACGATGTACCTTCAACGTCGCAGGGTAAACATGACATTTTATGCAAGCTCTCTGATGAATGTGAAACTGTTCTCGCAGATTCTAGCAAGTGGTCATCTGAGACTCAAACTGTCTGTGATGTAGTTGATTCGAGTCCCTCAAAATGGCCCGACAAAATAGATAGTACAGTGTTTGTCAAAAGAGAGCCTACAGAACAGATGGCGGAATTTGAAAGCTACTGTAAGGATGACTCTAATCGTCGCTTTACCTCTAAAAATTACAGTTACACTTTGTGAAGTGCTGAAATTGTTCAGAGGAAATGGCTAGTTTATTCAAAAAGTGCAAAAGAGATTACAGCTGTAATCTCTTTTCAAATATTAAAATATTATTGACTTCAGGTTGTTATAATAACTGGCGGTACGTTTCTGAGACATTAACTAGCCACGGCAGGTCATAAGTGCAATTACAATCGCACCAAAAGTGGACGGGGCTCGCCAGAGGACTGAAATCTGGCAATGCTATCGATGCAGGAACCCTGCAGACATTAAATGCAGAAACCCGATATTGGAAATAGCAATTATCCAGGTTTTGGCTAGACAGTGTCTTCCCTTAAGACGAACTTCAGAGAAACTGTTTATTCACAACAATAGCAATTTCTTAAAATTCATCGAATTTGATTCAGTTCTCGGCGAACACATAAGGAGAACAACACGTGGTGAAAATAAGTCTCGTCATTATCAGGGTAAAAACATACAAAATGAAATAATTCACATTCTCCATCAAAAAATTAAAACCAAAATATTGTCTTTATTGAGATCTGCTAAATATTATAGTTTAATTTTGGACTGTACACCAGATATTTCTGGTGTTGAGAAAATGACAACGATAGTGCGTTTCGTTAATGTCACTTCTAGTGATCTTAACATGTGTCATGTAAACACTAGTGAACATTTTCTTGGATTTGTACATATAAGAAATACGCCTGGTGTGCGGTTGACAGAGGTAGTCTTAAAACAATTAGAAGAAATGAAAATCCCTCGGAGGACATGAGGGGTCAGGGCTATGATAACGGTTCTAACATGAAAGGCAAGAACATAGGAATGCAAAAAGGATTTTAGATATAAATCCTAAGGCATCTTATGTTCTCTGCAGTAATTATTACTTAAGTTTAGTTGTGAATGATGCTGTAAAGGCATCAGAATGTGAAGTTTCGATCTTTTGTTTGGTGAGAAAAATTTATGATTTCTTTTCTTCGTCTACCTGACGCTGGGCAGTCCTGAATGATCATATGTCTACCCTAACTAAGTACGACAAGATAGGAAAGTAGGATCGATGCCGTCGCTCCTCTCAACTATGGTATAGGGGAGGTCTATGATGCCCTAGTTGAAATAAGTGAAGACGAAAATACATACAGAATGGTTGCACGTGAGACTTACAGTCTGGCAAACCTTATTCGTGATTTTACGTTCCTTTGTTCAGTGGTAATATGGTATGACGTATTACTCCATGTCAATGTTGTCAGCAAACACCCACAAAATATTACCACAGCTATATAGAAAGCTGTTGACTTACTCAAAAAGATAACAGAGCATTTCTCAAACTGAAGGAAGGATTCCAAAATTATCTGCTTCACGCTAAGGAATTGGTAACCCGACCCGAAAATCGAGTCGTAGGTGATGCAGCGCAGATACAAAAAAGAAGGGAAAAGAAACAATTCCAGTTTGAGGGAGAATATGAGAAAATTGAAGATCCAGAATTGCAGTACAAAGTAGATTTTTATTTTAAAGTACTGTATGTTATAATATGCGCTCTCAGTGAGAGATCTCAACGGCTCATAAGTCATAGTGAGCTTTTAGAATTTTTTGTACGGCATTAGTAAAATTAAGGACACCTCATCTGACGTTCTAAGTGAAAAGTGTTCCAAGCTGTGCGACAGTTTTAGTCGTGGACAGCTAAGGACACCAGTCTCGTCGATTTTGAAGACAAACTGAAAGTAGTGTCAACGTTGATGAAGCCTGATAGAGCGCCAATTGAAACACTGAAACTCATACAAGAGTATGGCTTTGCGCCCAACGTAAGTGTAGCATTACGAATTTTTCTGAAGCAACCGGTGATAGTGGCAAGTGGAGAACGGAGTTTTTTTAAGCTTAAACTGGTAAAAACACACCTGAGATCAACAATGGGCCAGGCATGACTGAGTGGGGTGGCAACGGTACCGATTGAACACGGGCTAGTGGAAGCTTTGGATTTGAACGAAGTCATACAGGAGTTCGCTGGTGCCAAAGCAAGAAAAATATCTGTGACGTAAGGCAAGTGTTTCACACATGTTTCTTATTAATTTTAGGTTTGATTGATTTATGTATGTCACACTTTATCACTCATATGGATAGTGTAGATTTATTGTAGGGTGTGCCTACATTTGTTTTGTCTAACGCGAAATAAATCGATACTTCTAAATCGATTAATCGTTGGTACCGATATTGACGATAACAACAGTAGATTATATCGAATATAAATATTTATCTTTCGATGTCCCGGCCTTAGTTCAGTGCGCAGTGAAGAGACGTGTTTCTGTTTCTTTGTCTTAATTATGTGCTGTGACGAATATGTGCCGCATATGTAGATAAACGTCTCTGTACTAAGTGCTTTCAGGAATCTATGATTTACACAACAGTTAATCGGTAAGACGCTCATCCTCTGCTCAAGGAACTAGAAAAAGTGAACAGATTTTTGTTTTATGCTCTGCCAATGACATAGATTAATCTGGGTTGATCTATTAATTTTGGAATTATGGGTAAAATGTATTGCACTGTAAACATGTCACTTACTGCTGCTTTTATCTTAAAGGCATATTCACAACAAAGAGACGAATCAATGTGATTTAAGGCGTCATGTATGAATTATATTGTGAAAAAATTGACTATTTCGAAAAATGGGGAAGGGGGGGGGGCATGAAATTTTCGCATGGGGCGGCAAAATCCATCGAACCGGCCCTGCATCAGCTTGGTGCTGCACTCTGCAACCGCTTCCATCAGTTAGTTTCTGAGAATGCAGGAACCTGTCATTTTGCGTCTGCTGACACTCAAATAATCTTGCAACGTGTGGTGAAACATTTCTCACTTTCAAGCTAAATAAGTTTTTAACTCATTCCTTGCGCAGACTTAACTCAGTAAAGGTAAGAGATAATTTTAAAATCGATATTTTATAATGTAGTTTAAAGTCTTCTGTTTTATATTGAACTAGACAAACGTTAATGCAGCAATTCACTTGTAGGTTAGATAAGCATAAAACCTGATAGATACTAATTCCTATAATAGGGTACTAATAGTTTGCTAAATTTTGAGAATGCCATTAGTTTATTTACCAGTTGACTTCCGTCCTCTAGAAACGACTGACAAGTCTAGTGATGAACCAGCACCTGAAAATTACGCAATCCATCAAGCGAGAAATCAGCATCATGAAAATGAGGTTGAAATAGTTTCTTCTTTTGCTACAAGTCCGTCTCCATTGTTTCTACCACTGAAAGCAGAAACAAGAGCAGATAAAGCAACTGTGGTAACACCATCACCATACGAAGAAACGTTGGAGTAATCACTTCCAAAATCAAAACTAGAAACTTGGCTACAGAAAAGAAAATATTTTTGCTTGATGGTGCTGTTACTTCATCTAGCAAATCACATAAAGAGATATGTCTGCCATAAAGAAGCAAACACCAGAAAAGTAAAACTATGACAAGGTCTCAATGACTGAAAGATAATGCTGGTGAATCTGATTCTAGCCTTGAAGAGCGTGTGTTGTATGATTCGTCATCAGAAAATCAAAGAGATGGGGAACGTATTTACTTCAGTCAAGTATGGTGAACAGACATGTCTAAAGATGGAGCGCACTAAGACCTTCTACTAGTCACATTAACTGTGTGCTGGGTACGAAGAAGATGGTTGTAATGAATTATTTATGTTCCAAAAGGGCTTAAAATGTAAAGTGCATGACAACACAGCTACAAAAAACAACATTACTGTGCTATGAAAAAACAATTTTTTACATGTAGAAACTGTTTTCAAATTTAAAAAATAATCAAATTCATTTTCCATTGGTTGTAATAACTTCTAAAATAATTGTGTAATACAAGTGTGTATCGTTTCTTTGTACCAAATTTTCGGTTCTTCTTTCAAACCCAATGTTAGGAAACCCTTATCCCAAGCTCACAAAATGCACTCTTTGACTATAAGACCTCGTACTCCTTATAAAGATTACTTACACATCATCTTAAGATTTGTACTAGAACTGGCCATACCAAGGAACATTTGCTATGTACTTTTGAAAATTTCGGTTTTAAGGTTTTGAAATAGAAATAATTTTTAAAAATGTACTTAGAAATAAGTAACTTCTTCTATTGTGTACCCTCATCCTCAGTTTTTGCTATTAACTGTGATACACCCTGTGTATCAATATAATACCTGCAGTGTTATGACAAGTGGCAACACAGAGAAATTCCATCTGAATAACAATCAGTGTGCTATCCGATTCAAAACCACTCAACTGTATGACACAAATGAACACATACCATTCAACTGCAATTTTAAAATAGTAGCTTTTTTTTAAAAAAAATTCATGATATACCAAAATATTTGATGTCTCTGACTGTAATGTAAATGTATGAATTAATTTTTACTGCTTTATCCACTTTCGAGTAATATTTATTAGCATGACGTGTTTTGACAACGTCCCATCATCATAAGGTGCATTAGAGTGAGTTGTATGTTTAGCTGCATATTAGCCTCCTTGCCTTACTTGGCCTGTTGAAATTAAATTTATCAATGTTGTATAGAAATATTTGAAATTATCTCATGAATTATCTCATCAATTTCAAATACTTCTATAAAACATTGATAAATTGAAGTTCAATATGTCAAGTGAGGTAAGGAGGCTAACGTTCAGTTAAACATATAAATCTCTTGCTGTGTTGCATTTGATGATGGCAGCATGCTGTCGTAACACCTCGCTTTAATAAATATTAACGAAAGGTGACTGGAGCAGTGGAAATTAGTTCATAAATAAACATTATTTTTCATCATACATGTAGCCAAGATTGATTATCTGCACACACATTATTTTTCACTGGGTGTTTTACATGCACGATTGAATGTTTGATCTTGCAATGCCTGCTGGATTCTCCTATAGTGTATGTTATAATATGGTTCTCAATACATAAAACGTTGGTTGGTAAGTTAATACAGAACATATTAGCAAACATACTTTCACTCATTAGCAAAACATACACTTTCTCGGTGTTGAGGGTTTCATCGCGAATAACACATCGGCGATACCATCATCAACGGAAATTTTACGTTTTCGGAGGGATAGGGCACAGAAGTCTAACACTGACTGTTCACAGTAAATTATGCCTTTTCTTCGGCGGGGTGCTGATTTCGCCACAGTCCAGCTTTGAAGGTGGATGTGATGATTTATAAAACATTGCCAAAGTACAGTTCCCAAACTAACTTCTGTCCCGTCCTCGTATAGTTCTTATCGAGCTCCGGAAAGGAACCATTCCAACACGATGGAGCGCGAATTGAGGCGCCTATTACCAGTATAAAATTAAAATTGCTGCAGTATGTCCGATCATCATCCGCCCCCAGTACTCACAAGGACCCATCTTCCTCCTGATGCACCACTTATCTGCACCACTAACTTACCATTCGTCTGTAGTCAAAGAAGACCCATCATCACGGCTTGCTGAGATCACATTCAGTATTTCAGTAGCAGAGCGATAATAAGGGCACGAATACATGAATGTCGACAAGATCTCCATTTCAAGAAATGGAGTCTTCTAGGACTTCAAGGGGTGGTACACATTCATGAATTAGGAATTCAGCAATATTTTGTAATTGTCGAACTGCGGGGGGGGGGGGGCGAGGTGGAGGGGGGGGGGAGGGGCTAATGCTCATCTTGACTTGATCCTAGGTTGTAACGGTAAATTTGTTTTGGGAGATTTCCCACATTCATTTTCTTCAATGTTGGCCTGGGTTACTTTTTACCCAAACAACTTAAAAGTGTGACTTTCCAAATACATGTCATTAATCTTAATTAGGTCCTACAACTTTGAAAGGTAGAAGGAATGCAAATAATGCAGTAAAATCTATTAACATGATCAAATGTAAAGTTTTGTGAGCAAACAGTGCTAGAGAAGGCGTAAGTCGAAAAATCGTTTTAAAGTTCACCTCTTGTTTCTTCAGTCCGGGGGTATTAGTTAGTGATATTTTTGCTAGTTATTTTCTTAACAATCAACAGGAATTTCTCGAGTTTTCTCATATAGAAAATACCTATTTCAGGATCTTCCCCTCTCTTGCAAAATGTCTGTGGACGCTCATGCCTGCCACGAGTAGTATGTATGAAATGAAATGAACTGATTGGTGGGAATGAAATCAGTGAAGATGCAGTGAGCGATACGGGTACAAACCGTCCGTTGCGTATACTTCCCTCGTGGCCGGGTAAGCCACGGTCATCCCACCAACCGTATTCTCCCAGTATTGCTATTCGCTCACACCTCATGAGAGAACCACTGGTAGTTTTTCAGAGGCGATAGGTGGAAAAAGCAGTGAAAGCGACAGTTCGATTTAAGCGTGTAGATATGCAGAGTTAGCCCAGTGGTTAGGGTGACTGCCAGCAAATACAGTTGCGATTCTCGGCCGGGCATAAATTTTCAACTGTCACTTAATACTTTTTTTTCATTTTATTGGTGCCCGGCCGGAGTGGCCGTGCGTTTCTAGGCGCTACAGTCTGGAGCCGCGTGACCGCTACGGTCGCAGGTTCGAATCCTGCCTCGGGCGTGGATGTGTGTGATGTCCTTAGTTAGGTTTAAGTAGTTCTAAGTTCTAGGGGACTGATGACCACAGCAGTTAAGTCCCATAGTGCTCAGAGCCATTTTCATTTTATTGGTTTTCGGGTAGTGACCATTCAGCCATCGCTCCAGTGAATGTTAATTATAAGGACGACACAGCATCCGGTCCCCTAGCGGAGAAGTCTCTTATCCGGCCGGGAATCAAACCCAGGCCTCTTCGCTTGGCAATCAGCCACGCTGACCGCACAGCTACCGAGACGAACACATCAGAATTTCATTTCCTTCACAGCAGCTGAGCAGGTGACTTACATATAGCTTAGAGTAGCAATGGCTGCAACAGCATAACGTGGAACTTGCATAAAACTGTGACTTCTGGTCTAACATGCACAGATTACGTGCACAGTATCAGCACACTTAAAAATCGTGGTCAAACTGTAGGCGGGACTCGAACGCGGGACCTAAGTTTCGGGAGATTGCGTCACTACCTTTTCATGTGTCGGCTCGTAAGCATACAGTCAGCTCTCTTTAACACTTTCTTTACCTTTCTGAATGCCCGCCACCATCAATGAGGTGATGGCGAGTATTTCCTTTTTTAACTGCGTAACAAGTGTCAGAAGTAGTGATACGGGCGAGATTACGTACGATGGGTCCATAGTAAGTCTTCAGTTTCAGTTTCTGATATTAACCCGGGTCGAACGCAAGTCAAGAAGTAGTTTTACTTTTGGTATCATTAAGCCTGACCAGATTAGGCCCTTAAGGTCTTCTCTTGCACAAGACCGAGCGAGGTGGCGCAGTGGTTAGCACACTGGACTCGCATTCGGGAGGACGACGGTTCAATCCCGTCTCCAGCCATACTGATTTAGGTTTTCCGTGATTTCCCTAACTCGCTTCAGGCAAATGCCGGGATGGTTCCTTTGAAAGGGCACGGCCGATTTCCTTCCCAATCCTTCCCTAACCCGAGCATGAGCTCCGTCTCTAATGACCTCGTTGTCGACGGGACGTTAAACACTAACCACCACCACCACCATCTTGCACAGGACCAGCAACAACAAATACCAGCACACATATGTAGTTAAAATAATATATATATACATGCAAGAACAACAATACCTGGCATTAATAATACTATGGGACATCTAGAATAACAAGAATATTAGTTTAGCATATTTGAAGCCGTGTTTCGATTCATGAGAAAGAGAAGCGATAATCAAGTACGAGAAGATTGAAAGTGACAGTGACAAGAAGCTATTACGAAAGAGCAGAGTTTCAATAGAGGACTGTGTGACAAGCGGATGAAAAAGTGAGTGGGAGGTGGGGCAGGGGACAGACAAGAGTAAGCAGCGGACGAATGTATGGTAGAGATAGCTATTGTAATAGAATTCATTAGCTGTCATTTGAAGTTTCAAAGGAATTTAATTTCTCTGATATTTCGAAAATATCATTTCAAAGTAGGGTTCCTAATACAGAAAATAATTTTTAGGACATGTTGGTGTCATGCAGTGGCACAGAGACGGTTTTGCTTTGTTCAGAACGACTGTTTTTTTGCTGTGCTCTTCAGATAGCAGTCTGAGAATTCAAGATAAATAAGAGAGATTCTATAAGGGGTCCGTAGGCCCTTACTATAGATTTGCACTCGGCACAGGTCGATAGAGCGAACAATCGATTGTGTCGTGTTGCGAGAGCGAGTGTGGAGTTGCCAGAGTCCCATGTTGCGGGTAGAGAGGTGTGGAGGCCAGTTGTTGTAATACAAGGCTTTATCGACAAAGGGAGTTGCCATCGTCGCGGTTTAACCCCTTTGTGCTAGAATAATACCGGGAAAGTGAAGAAGTATTGTTACGAAAGTGATTAGTGATATTCTAGTGCCGATATTTTGGTTTCGCGTCTACCGCGCCGGCATCTCTTTGGATTGCAGTGTTGGATTGCAGTGTTGGATGCAGTGATGGATTAGCGTGTGACGATAATGGAAAATGAAGAAGCCTGTGCTGAGATTAGCCGTAATTAGATATGTATGACGAAGGCAGTGGCTGTCTCCTCCTTTTTGTGTTTTTTGAGACAAATATAGGTTCGTAATTAGTGGAACTGTGTTGGTGTTGTTCTTGTTACCAGCCATTTCATTATTACAGTATTGAGAAGGACGAACAGGAAAGTAACAACTTCCGTAGTAATCAATTCCGATTGCCAGCCCCATTAGGTACACTGTCACATTAATAATAATAATTATTGGACTGCTATTCGATCAGATCAAGTCGGGATAAATAAACGGAGGTGTTAAAAAATTCACCTGAAAGTTTACATTTGCAATGCTATTCCACTAACTAGGACAACATTCCACACTGAAATCAGTGGAGACATCTACACAAACATTCCCATTCATCTGGCAAACGTCTCTTTGCTTGTATTACGTATGCTTTCACCCACGTGAGTTTTCGCTATTAATTAGGATACACGCTATACTAGAGGCCTACGTACTGGAAAGATTTCGATGTGAGTGAAAATTACTGTGTACAGTGTTTATGGGGCCAAATTCTGCAGAGAAGGACAGGACCTGCACCTCAGTTTGTTTAGGAACGCGGTGAGGGACAAGGTGGATATTTCCTCAAGACGCTTACGGGCTTCTACTTCCTTGTCCGTCTGAACTTGAAGTGCACACTTCCTGGCCTCACTGCCGATGGCTTGTCAGTGACAAACGGACGAAGTGTAGTCGTAAAGGTATTACATCGAAAAAATTAAGTTACGCAATTAACGTTTTGTTTGCTTGCAGGTACTGATCTGCAATGCTGGTACGCATTGAAATCCTGGCCACAGCAGGCTGCTGTATCAGGCAAAACAAAATGGCGTTGGTGATAAAGCGGAATTTCGGGCGGTAATTCGCTTTCTGGAGTTGAAGCGGAACAACGCGGATCGGAAGAGAAGTGGAGGCCAAGGTGCTCAAACCAGAATCTAGGCGACAGTGGACAAAGTGAAAATCAATCACGGATCTGATTTCAACATCTGCGGCGACAGTTTGAACCTGGTAAAGGTCACCAGCCTCTGGGTTCACGATTGATCGCACCCATAAAAAAAAGCTCTATAAGCTTAATTATGTATATAGATATTTCATCCAACCTGAGAATCTTCTAGACTCTCGACGAATTTTGGCTGTTATTGATATCCATACTGGCAACATAACGGTCCCGGGAATTGCAAGACTATCAAAATCTCGACAGCAGTTCCTGGGGCTAGCCCAGACATGCGAAAAGAAGCGAGCAGGGGACTTTCGTTTACACACGTAAAAACAGAAGATTTAAGAAAATATTTTTTTTATTTACTTACTAAGTAAATAACTACAACTTAAATTTTGTGTCTGCATGCAGTAATATTTTTGCGTTATACTTTTGATGCATGACGAATACAATGTAAGTTCTAATGGCAAAAAGATAATTTTTATGTGACACAATTACAAACTAACAGTTTTCCGATTTTTTCCCTTTACTTTTACTGTGAAATCTTCCTTGTTAGCAAATTTCATGATTCTAGGTTAACAGGAAGTACCTTCCTTGTAGGTTTTGATCACTGAACTTGCATCAAACTGTCACATAAATGGCAGCATCTTTGAATTGTATTGTCTTAGAATCTTAAATTTTTTGCACCGGCAAGGGACCATAGACCTTAGTACATGAACAAAATTTTAAACTTTGTACGTCTTCCCGTTCCTGTATTCCCGTTACTGTGAAAAACGGTTTTATCAGACGGACAAACAGTCTGATAATCATTGATAAAAATATATTTTTTCGTTTGATATAATTACAAACTAACCATTTTCGTACGTTTTTCCTTTACTTGTACCGTAAAATCTTGCGAAATTTCATGATTCCAGGTTAACGTGAAATACCCTATAGGTTTTGATTTATTCTGGTATCAAAATTGCTACATAAACGGCCATATCTTTTTATTCCATTGACTTGGAAGCTTAAATTTTTTACATCGCCAAGGGACAGTACATCTCATAATGTGACATAAATTTATACACTCCTGGAAATGGAAAAAAGAACACATTGACACCGGTGTGTCAGACCCACCATACTTGCTCCGGACACTGCGAGAGGGCTGTGCAAGCAATGATCACACGCACGGCACAGCGGACACACCAGGAACCGCGGTGTTGGCCGTCGAATGGCGCTAGCTGCGCAGCATTTGTGCACCGCCGCCGTCAGTGTCAGCCAGTTTGCCGTGGCATACGGAGCTCCATCGCAGTCTTTAACACTGGTAGCATGCCGCGACAGCGTGGACGTGAACCGTATGTGCAGTTGACGGACTTTGAGCGAGGGCGTATAGTGGGCATCCGGGAGGTCGGGTGGACGTACCGCCGAATTGCTCAACACGTGGGGCGTGAGGTCTCCACAGTACATCGATGTTGTCGCCAGTGGTCGGCGGAAGGTGCACGTGCCCGTCGACCTGGGACCGGACCGCAGCGACGCACGGATGCACGCCAAGACCGTAGGATCCTACGCAGTGCCGTAGGGGACCGCACCGCCACTTCCCAGCAAATTAGGGACACTGTTGCTCCTGGGGTATCGGCGAGGACCATTCGCAACCGTCTCCATGAAGCTGGGCTACGGTCCCGCACACCGTTAGGCCGTCTTCCGCTCACGCCCCAACATCGTGCAGCCCGCCTCCAGTGGTATCGCGACAGGCGTGAATGGAGGGACGAATGGAGACGTGTCGTCTTCAGGGATGAGAGTCGCTTCTGCCTTGGTGCCAATGATGGTCGTATGCGTGTTTGGCGCCGTGCAGGTGAGCGCCACAATCAGGACTGCATACGACCGAGGCACACAGGGCCAACACCCGGCATCATGGTGTGGGGAGCGATCTCCTACACTGGCTGTACACCACTGGTGATCGTCGAGGGGACACTGAATAGTGCACGGTACATCCAAACCGTCATCGAACCCATCGTTCTACCATTCCTAGACCGGCAAGGGAACTTGCTGTTCCAACAGGACAATGCACGTCCGCATGTATCCCGTGCCACCCAACGTGCTCTAGAAGGTGTAAGTCAACTACCCTGGCCAGCAAGATCTCCGGATCTGTCCCCCATTGAGCATGTTTGGGACTGGATGAAGCGTCGTCTCACGCGGTCTGCACGTCCAGCACGAACGCTGGTCCAACTGAGGCGCCAGGTGGAAATGGCATGGCAAGCCGTTCCACAGGACTACATCCAGCATCTCTACGATCGTCTCCATGGGAGAATAGCAGCCTGCATTGCTGCGAAAGGTGGATATACACTGTACTAGTGCCGACATTGTGCATGCTCTGTTGCCTGTGTCTATGTGCCTGTGGTTCTGTCAGTGTGATCATGTGATGTATCTGACCCCAGGAATGTGTCAATAAAGTTTCCCCTTCCTGGGACAATGAATTCACGGTGTTCTTATTTCAATTTCCAGGAGTGTATTTCATACCACCACACGTTCGTGAGGTAAACGGTTCGTAACAGTCGGACAGACAGAGAGATAGATAGATGGACAACAATGCGACCCTATATTGTTTCGTTACGTGAAAGTCTAATTATACCTAACAATGTTGTACTTGACAATGGCTTAAGGGGAAATCACGGTAACAATACAAATTAAAGAAGTCGTACAGTCAAATGGCAGACATATGAATCAAACATTATTACGTATATGACTGTGGCGCAGAAATAAGCCGAGCTGAGGTAGTGGCTGAAATGGAGCAGCAGTGTCTGTCTCGTTTAGGTCACGCCTATAGCTGCCTGATCAACACGGAGCAGTACTTGGCGGATCACGATGAACTCGAGAAAAAGGAGCAAAGGAAACTGTGAAATGTGCGGATACCCCACTGTAGAACAAAGCCAAGGCCCAGCCATCAAAGAGCAAGTTTTTTTGGGACTGCCACGGTGCCACAATGCGGTAGAAACAGATTATATTCTTGAGGGGTAAACCGCCAAAGGAGCACACTGTCTACCGGAATCTGATGAGATTGAGATGAGATGAGTGTGTCAAGAAGAAGCGTCGCAGGCTCTTGTTGACGACAGCGACTCAGCCCATTCTGCACGGCCCGTAGTCACACGTGGCCCTCTGCTGTTCCTTACCTTTATAAACGATTTAGGGCAGAATATGAGCAGGCGTATTAGGTTGTTCGCAGATGATGCTGTCGTTTATCGTCCAGTAAAGCCATCAGATCAAAACAAATTGCAAAACGATTTAGATGTCTGTATGATGTGAAAATTGTCAGTCGATCCTAAATAATGAAAACTGTCACGCCATTCCCATCAGTGATAAAAGGAATGCGTAATACTTCCGTTACGCCATAAAACAATCAAATCTGAAGGCTGGAAATCGACTAAATCCCTAGGAATTACAATTACGAACAACTTAAATTGGAAAGAACACGTTGAAAGTGTTGTGGTGAAGGGGAACTGCGTTTCATTGGCAAAGCACTTAGAAGATCTAGTGAAGAGTTTGGGTACACCACGCTTGTCCATTCTCTTTTGGTGTACTGCTGCGCAGTGATTAACGGACTACTTCGAGGAGGTTCAAAGAAGAGCAGCACGTTTTGTATTATCGAGAAATAGAGGAGAAAGTGTCACTGACGTGGAACAGGGTGTGGGGTGGACATCATTAAACCAAAGGCATTTTTTTGCGGCGGGGTCTTCTCACCAAATTCCGGTCACCAACTTTCTCCTCCGAATGATGACGACCTTCACAGGGAGAAACGATCATCATAATAAAATAAGTAAAATCAGAGCTCGCACGGAAAGATATAGATGTTCGTTCTTTCTGCGTGCAGTCTGAGAGTGGAATAATAGAGTATTATTGTGAAGCTAGTTCGATGAACCCGCTGCCAGGCACTTAAATGTGATTTGGAGACTAGCCATATGTAGATGCTGCTTCTCTGTGCTGTCAAATTTAGCTTCAGTCCCCTCATAGTCCAGAAATGACATTTCCAGAATAATGACCAAAATTCCGAATTCTACAACCAAAGTCTACATACATACTCCGCAATCCACCATACGGTGCGTGGCGGAGGGTACCCTGTACCACAACTAGCATCTGCTTTCCCTGTTCCAGTCCCAAACAGAACGAGGGAAAAATGACTGCCTATATGCCTCTGTACGAGGCCTAATCTCTCTTATCTTATCTTTGTGGTCTTTCCGCGAAATGTAAGTTGGCGGCAGCAAAATTGTACTGCAGTCAGCCTCAAATGCTGGTTCTGTAAATTTCCTCAGTAGCGATTCACGAAAAGAACGCCTCCTTTCCTCCAGAGACTCCCATCCGAGTTCCTGAAGCATTTCGGTAACACTCGCGTGATGATCAAACCTACCAGTAACAAATCTAGCAGTCTGCCTCTGAATTGCTTCAATGTCCTCCCTCAATCCGACCTGACAGGGATCCCAAACGCTCGAGCAGTACTCGAGAATAGGTCGTATTAGTGTTTTGTAAGCGGTCTCCTTCATAGATGAACCACATCTTCCCAAAATTCTACCAATGAACCGAACACGACTATCCGCCTTCCCCACAACTGCCATTACATGCTTGTCCCACTTCATATCGCTCTGCAATGTTAGGCCCAAATATTTAATCGACGTGACTGTGTCAAGCGCTACACTACTAGTGGAGTATTCAAACATTACAGGCTTCTTTCTCCCATTCTTTACGCCAGTCACAAATCCTGTGCAAGTCATCTTGTATCCTCCTACAAACGACGACACCTTCCCGTACACCACAGCATCATCAGCAAACAGCCGCAAATTGCTATCCACCCTATCCAAAAGATCATTAATGTAGATAGAAAACAACAGCGGACCTACCACACTTGCCTGGGGCACTGCAGGTGATACCCTCACCTCCGATGAACACTCACCATCGAGGACAACGTACTGGGTTCTATTACTCAAGAAGTCTTCGAGCCACTCACATACAGTAGAGCGTCGATTATCCGAACGTCGGTCAACCGAACGACCGCTTAACCGAACTGTGCACTCGCTCGCACCTGTTACTCTCCCACCCTACCGTCCATCATCCCCCTCACTCCCAAACCAAGTTTCCCACAGTAGTCGCCGCACTGGGCCACCGCTGGCGGAACATTGCTTCTAATGGGGCCTTCACAAGGCGCTGCTGAGCGGCCAAGCCGCCAGTCGCTGTGTTTCAACAATCAGCACACTTCTGTCGGCTTGGCACTGGCAGTAGAAGTAGCGGCAGTGTCAAAGCAACAGCTGCGCCAGCTTAGAGTTGAGTCGTGCCGCTCCACGCAGTCTGAAGGATTGCGCGCCCGCAAGAAGAGCTTCTCACGGTGCAAACAGTCACCTTCTGTTCTCTGTTACGACCACTTGTGTGCTGCTGCGTGAAGAAGTGAACTTGACGATACAAAATGCTTAAACGTAAAAGTGTTGCCCTTTCTATGAGGGACAAGTACGAGATTATTAAAAGGTTATAAGACGGTAACTCTGCAACCATTTTATCCAATGAGTACAAGGTGGGGAAGTCGACAATTACGGATATAAAAAAACAAAAGACGAGCATAGCAAATTTTATAGCTATGCTCGATTCTACTGATGGGTCAACAAGCCGTAAAACTGTGAAACTCGCCACTAACACAAATCTAGATGACGCTGTTTACAAGTGGTTTACACAAAAGAGATCGGAAGAAGAACCTATCTGAGGTCCCATTCTGTGTGAGAAGGCAATGCAGTTCAACGGAAAAGTTGGAGGGCCTTCGAACTTTAAAGCGAGCACGGGCTGGTTAAAACGCTTCAAGTCAAGACACAGCATTCGTGAGCTTACAATAGAGGGAGAAAAACTGTCGGCTGTTTCTTCAGCAGCTGATTCTTTCAAAGTCAAACTAAGGAACTACGTATTCCCACTTAAGTTGCCTTTGTATGTTACAATAAAATTATAAAAAGCCGACCAGTTGCAATGGATAAAGCAATCTTTACCTAGGTTTCAACAAATTTAAATTTGTCTTCTTCAGAAGGTGGCAATTTTACATTAGTATGGACTGATGTATCATCGTCGTTTTTACAAATATCTGCATAGATCCATTTGTCCAAATTTGGACCTTCTGAAGAAGACAAATTTAAATTTGTTGAAACCTAGGTAAAGATTTCTTTATCCATTGCAACTGGTCAGCTGTTTATAATTTTATTACGTGGAACCGTTGCTGTTGTGCAACTATGTTTAAAATTTGTATGTTACTTTGTAATACTAAAAGAGATGCCTGTTTTTATGAATAAATTTACTGTACAGTACTTCTTTTTGGCAAATAAACATGTACAGTTCGATTATCCGAACAAACCAGTTTTCCGAACACCCAAGTCCCCCAATTACTCCGGATAATCGACGCTCTACTGTACTAGGGAACCAATCCCATACGCTCGTACCTCAGTTTGCAGTGGGGCACCGAGTCAAACGCTTTCCGGAAGTCAAGGAATATGTCTGTGAAGCCACGATGCTAGGGAAAAATGTATCGCTAGGGTGGGTGGAAATGCAGAGAAGGGTCAACATCACTGCCTAGTTTCGCGGCCGCAGCTCGAATTTTTGGAGGTGCCGATCAGAACGTGAGGACTGCGTGTCGCGCCGCCGGCCACACGTACCCTGTGCGCGGGCGCCACCGCGGCCCTGTGCTCGGAGGAGCGCGACGAGCGCAGCAGCACGGCGAGCAGCACGAGGACGAGGCTCAGCGCGATGAAGATGAGGATGGCCAGCACGCACGACCGGAAGGACGTGTCGGCCGGGGTGGGCGCCCCCTTCTGCACGTCGTACTCGGCGCTCGGCATGGCGGCCACTGGCGGCCGCCTGCCACCGCCGCGCCGGCCGCGACGCCGCCGGAAGCCGCGCCGCAGATATGCAGGCGGGCCTCCACTTCCTCCGGCCGCCGGCGGGCGCCAACCCCAGGCCGCCGGTCCCGCCCGCTGCCGGGGCTGCACTGCACCAGCTGCGCTGTTATCGCCCCAAAAAAATCATCCTCTGTACTGGTCACGAAGGGCACCTACATCTGCATCTAAACTATCCCATCGAATGTATACAGCCACCTAGAAACATACACTTATCAGCCAGAACTACACTACTGCCCATTAAAACTGCTACACCAAGAATCAAGTCATATGATGAACGGGTACTCATTGGACAAATATATTATACTAGAACTGACATGTGATTACATTTTCGCGCAATTTGGGTACATAGATCCTGAGAAATCAGTACCCAGAACAACCACCTCTGGCCGTAATAACAGCCTTGATACGACTGGGCATTGAGTCAAACAGAGCTCGGATGGCGTGTACAGGTACAGCTGCCCATGCAGCTTCAACACGATACCACAGTTCATCAAGAGTAGCGTATTGTGACGAGCCAGTTGCTCGGCCACCATTGGCCAGACGTTTTCAATTGGTGAGAGATCTGGAGAATGTGTTGGCCAGGGCAGCAGTCGAACATTTTCTGTGTTCAGAAAGGCCCGTACAGGACCTGCAACATGCTGTCGTGCATTATCCTGCTGAAATGTAGGGTTTCGCAGGGATCGAATGAAGGGTAGAGCCACGGGCCGTAACACATCTGAAATGAAATGTCCACTGTTCTATGTGCCGTCAATGCGAACAAGAGGTGACCGAGACGTGTAACCAATGGCACCCCATACCATCACGCCGCGTGATACGCCAGTATGGCGATGACGAATACACGCTTCCAATATGCGTTCACCGCGATGTCGCCAAACACGGATGCGAGCATCACGATGCTGCAAACAGAACCCGGATTCATCCGAAAAAATCACGTTTTGCCATTCGTGCACCCAGGTTTGTCGTTGAGTTCACCATCGCAGGCGCTCCTGTCTATGATGCACCGTGAAGCGTAACCGAAACCATGGTCTCCAAGCTGATAGTCCATGCTGCTGCTAACGTCGTTCGTCCAGATAGTTGTTGTGCTGCAAACGTCCCCATCTGTTGACTGAGGGATCGAGACGTGGCTGCACGATCCGTAACGGCCATGCGGGTAAGATGCCTGTCATCTCGACTGCTAGTGATACGAGGCCGTTGGTATCCAGCACGGCGTTCCGTATTACCCTCCTGAACCCACCGATTGCATATTCTGCTAACAGTCATTGGAGCTCGACAAACGCGAGCAGCAATGTCGCGATACGATAAGCCGCAGTCGCGATAGGCTACAATCCGTCCCTTATCAAAGTCGGAAACGTCATGGTATGCATTTCGTCTCCTCCTTACACGAGGCATCACAACAACGTTTCACCAGGTAACACCGGTCAACTGTTGTTTGTGTATTACAAATCGGTTGGAAACGTTCCTCATGTCAGCACGCTGTACGTGTCGCCACCGGCGCCAACCTTGTGTGAATCACCTGAAAAGCTAATCATTTGCATGTCACAGAATCTTCTTCCTGTCGGTTAAATTTCGCATCTGTAGCACGTCATCTTCGTGGCGTAGAAATTTTAATGGCCAGTATCTACCTACTACCGATATAAGCCCGTCCAGGCGGCAGCAGGGTCATCTGGTAGGAATAACGGCTAGTTAGAAACACTCACGGCGCATCTAGTGATCGTGCTGTCCGTGTATAGAATGGGGAAGGCTGGCGATCTGTCTGAGTTTGACCGAGGGCAGATTGTGATGGCCCGAAGGCTCGGCACGGACATTTCTGAAACCACACGACTCGTCAGATGTTCGAGGAGTGCTGTGGTGTCTTCAACACTTGGCGAAACCAAGGTGAAACCACGTCGTGGTGTTGGGCGACCAACCCTCATTACAGATATGAGACGTCGTAGGCTGGGCAGACTGGTAAAACATGGTAGGCGGCGAACTGGGGCGCCGGCAGCTGTGACCGACAGGTTCTAGGCGCTTCAGTCCGGAACCGCGCTTCTGCTACTGTCGCAGGTTGCAATCCTGCCTCGGGAATGGATGTGTGAGATGTCCTCAGGTTAGTTAGGTTGAGTAGTTCTAAGTCTACGGGACCGATGATCTCAGATGTTAACTCCCATAGTGCTTAGAGCCATTTGAACCATTTTTTTTTTAACTGTGGCGGCACTAACATCAGACTTTAATGCTGGGCAGAGTGCAAGTGTGCGTGGACACACATTGCACCCAACACTCCTCACGGTAGGCCTCCGCAGACGACGACCCGTGCATGGTCAATGTTGACACCACGACATCGGCAACTACGACTGAAATGGACACGAGACCATCGGCCCTGGATGTTGGTCTAGTGCAGAGCGTTTCATGGTCTGATGAATCCCAATACCTTCTTCATCACACCGATGGGAGGTCATGAATCCGTTGTCTTCTAGGGCAACAGCTCCTTCATACCTTCATACAAGCTGGCACTGACTCCATTACGCTCTGGGGAACATTCACGTGTGGATTCGTGGGTGCAACAGACTTCGTGCAAGGCACCACTACGGCCAAGAAGTCGTTGCAGACCCCGTACACCCCTTCATGACGATGGTGTTTCCCAACGGCAGTGGCATTTTTCTATAAGATAATGCGCCATGTCATAAGCCCAGCAGTGATGTAGTGGTTCGGGGAACAGAGTGGCGAGTTCCAGTTGGTGCTCTAGCCCCTCAACTCGCCACATCTGAACGTGATCCAATGCATCTGAGATTTGATTCAACGTCGTGTCGGACCTCATCGCCCAACTCCTCGGAATTTACGGGAATTAAATGACTTGTGTGAGCAGATGTGGTGCCAACTCCGTCCAGCGACCTACAAATATCTCATTGCTTCCTTGCCATAACGCATGGCCTCTCTCATCCGTGTCAAAGGTGGACAGACCCGCTATTACGTAGGTTGTCATAAAATTCTGGCTGATCAGTGTTCATTGATATGGCCACCCTTCGCCTTTATGATAGATTGAACTCTGCTGCGGTGAACTTTCAGTGAACGGGCAGCCCATTCTTCCCCACGGGGTGAAACCAGAAAACTACTTGAATATTAAAAATTGAAAGTAACACGTGCCTTGTAATTCGAACGTCTTTTATTCAAAACATGCTGTCAGTGACGAAGCGAAAAAGCGTTATCATCAGGCCCCAAGCATAATCTTCCATGAAAAGTGACAAAGACCGATGGAGTCTTCAAATGGAAACAGTGAAACTTATTAACTATCTTACGCCAGCATTTGTAAGGAACGAAGTCGAGTGCAACGCGGCCAAAACTCAACTGGAGTCCGAAACAACCAAGTTACGGAATCCAGTTGAAAAAACGACATTTTGTCTATGGAGTGCGTGACTGATTCTTTTGTAAAATGTTTTTTTGTTTATTTATAGACACAATCACATGTTTGAGACACAGTCATAACCGGTTTCGGCCATACAGTGACCATCTTCAGATGTTAAAGCGGCGTACACTGAGCACGCATGAACCTGTGTTCAGTGTATGCCGCCTTTAGCATCTGAAGATGGTCATTGTATGGCCGAAACCGGTTATGACTGTGTAATAAACATGTGATTGTGTCTATAAATTAACGAAAAGAATCCAGTTAAGTTTGACTCCGATGCACTCGACTTCGTTGGTTGCGCATGCTGGCATAACATGCTTAATAAGTTGTACTGTTTCTATTTGAAGACTCCATTGGTCTTTGTCACTGTGGTTCGTACTTTTCATGGCACATGCGGCCTGAAGATGACGCTTTTTTCGCGTCGTCACTGGCGGCATGTTTTGAATAAAAGACGTTCGAATTACAACATACCCGTTAGTTTCAATTTTAAATATTTAAGTACTTCATGCCCGGCTGCTGCCCCACTTTTCTCGATGGATTCTCAGAAACCGGAGAACGTGATCATTTGGACGCTGGAATCTGGCGCAAATCACCCCAAAAGTGTTCCATCTGATTCGGGTCAGGACTGTCGGCAGGTCACTCAATTTCAGGAATGTTAGCGCCCACAAAGCATAATATCACACGTCCTGCTTTATGAAAGAACACATTTTCTTACAGATACAAATAATCGTCGGCTTCGAACTGTTCGTCTACTGTATGGAGTACACAATGCTGTAAAATACGATCGTATCCTTCTCGCATTTGACGTGATTTAAAGCGCAACAGGTGGACCACATGCCAACAGCGAAAAACAGCCACATTCCGTAACACTACCTCCTCCGTTCCTTGGTGTAGCCGCTACACATGATGGAAGGTAATGTTGTCAATGCATTCACTAAACCCAAGGCTTTCCATCAGACTGTCACATTCCATCGGACTGCCACAGGGTGTAGTGTTGATTCATCGGTCCAATCTTTCCAGAGGTGCCGCTCTTTACATCAACTGAATTGTAGCTTACGAGTGACTACAGAAATTTTTGATTTATGAGTAGCCGCTCGATCGTTGTCCCCCACTTTTTTATGTCCTTACGCAAAGTGACTGCGCCAACTGCGCTGCTGGTAGCACTTTGGAAGTGACACCTTTCCGCAACGATCGACTGTCCCTGCCCATCAGTACATGAGGTGTTAGCGGCCTTGGATTAGCTGAATTGTTCCTTCGCGCTTTCAGTACACAACCACATCACCAACTGTCGACTTGTACAGCTTTAGAAGGGTCGAAACGCCTCTGATGGATCTACTACTCAGGTGACAACTAATGACTGTTCCACGTTCTAAGTTACTGAATTCTCCTGACTGACCCATTCTCCTGTTGTGCTTCTGTGCTAACAACACAGTACTCCCCGCCTTCTTTTACACTGGCGGGTTCGCCTCTCGTAAATGTAGTGGTTAGTTGCGCTGCATTACACAGTCGTGTCCGGATACTTTTAATCAAATAGTGAACATGTATACTCCGCAATCTACCTTATGATATATGGCGCAGGGTTGTTCTATGTACTGCTGTCACATCGGCCCCTCTACCATTCCACTGGTCTCTCGAATTCTACTTTCCTCTTTAATTCGCAAGGTTCACATTGAAGGAAACATACACTAATGCCCATTAGTGTTTGTGGAAAGATCCGCGATACATCGATAAACTGCGAGCACATGAGAAAAACTGAACAAAAAACTACACTACTGGCCATTAAACTTGGCTACACCACGAAGATGACGCGCTACAGACGCGAAATTTAACCGACAGGAAGAAGATGCTTGATATGCAAATGATTAGCTTGTAAGTAGGCTGTTTATGTTTTCTTATTGGCAACGTTACGTAGCGCTCGGTATGAAAATCACTGGCTCTGCTGTGTGCAGTCTATGGCTAGTTTGCATTGTTGTCTGCCATTGTAGTGTTGGGCAGCGGCAGCTGGATGTGAACAGCGCGTAGCGTTGCGCAGTAGGAGGTGAGCCGCCAGCAGTGGTGGATGTGGGGAGAGAAATGGCGGAGATTTGAAATTTGTAAGACGGGATGGCATATATATTATTATGATTAAGGTAAATACATTGTTTGTTCTCTATTAAAATCTTTCATTTGCTAACTATGCCTATCAGTAGTTAGTGCCTTCAGTAGTTTGAATCTTTTATTTAGCTGGCAGTAGTGGCGCTCGCTGTATTGCAGTAGTTCGAGTAACGAAGATTTTTGGTGAGGTAAGTGATTTGTGAAACGTATAGGTTAATGTTAGTCAGGGCCATTCTTTTGTAGGGATTTCTGAAAGTCAGATTGCGTTGCGCTAAAAAATATTGTGTGTCAGTTTAAGCACAGTCCTGTATAAATGTTCAAAGGGGACGTTTCAAGCTTCTCAGAGCATTCACACAAGGTTGGCGCCGATGGCGACGCCTACAACGTGCTGACATGAGAAAAGTTTCCAACCGATTTCTCATACACATGCAGTAGTTGACCGGCGTTGCCTGGTGAAACGTTGTTGTGATGCCTCGTGTAAGGAGGAGAAATGCGTACCATCACGTTTCCGACTTTCATAAAAGTCGGAGTGTAGCCTATCGCGATTGCGAATTATCCTATCGCGACATTGCTGCTCGTGTTGGTCGAGATCCAATTACTGTTAGCAGAATATTGAATCGGTGAGTTCAGGAGGGTAATACGGAACGCCGTGCTGGATCCCAACGGCCTCGTATCACTAGTAGTCGAGATGACAGGCATCTTATCCGCTTAGCTGTAATGGATCGTGCAGCCACATCTCGATCCCTGAGTCAACGGATGGGGACGTTTGCAAGACAACAACCATCTGTACGAACAGTTCGACGACGGTTGCAGCAGCATGGACTATCAGCTCGGAGACCATGGCTGCTGTTACCCTTGACGCTGCATCACAGACAGGAACGCCTCCGACGGTGTACTCAACGACGAACCTGAATGCACGAATGGCAAAACGTCATTTTTTCGGATGAATCCAGGTTCTGTTTACAGCATCATGATGGTCGCATCCGTGTTTTGTGACATCGCGGTGAACGCACATTGGAAGCGTGTATTCGTCATCGCCATACTGGCGTTATCACCCGGCGTGTTGGTATGGGATGCTATTGATTACACGTCTCAGTCACCTCTTGTTCAAAAGCACTATGGGACTCAACTGCTGTGGTCATAAGTCCCCTAGAACTTAGAACTACTTAAACCTAACTAACCTAAGGACAGCACACAACACCCAGCCATCACGAGGCAGAGAAAATCCCTGACCCCGCCGGGAATCGAACCCGGGAACCCGGGCGTGGGAAGCGAGAACGCTATCGCACGACCACGAGATGCGGGCAACCTCTTGTTCGCTTTGACGGCACTTTGAACAGTGAACGTTACATTTCAGATGAGTTACGACCCGTGCCTGTACTCTTCATTCGATCCCTGCGAAACCCTACATTTCAGCAGGATAATGAACGACCGCATGTTGCAGGTCCTGCACGGGCCTTTCTGGATACAGAAAATGTTCGACTGCTACCCTGGCCAGCACATTCTCCAGATCTATCACCAATTGAAAACGTCTGGTCAATGGTGGCCGAGCAACTGGCTCGTCACAATACGCCAGTCACTACTCTTGATGAACTGTGTTATCGTGTTGAAGCTGCATGGGCAGCTGTACCTGTACACGCCATCCAAGCTCTGTTTGACTCAATGCCCAGGCGTATCAAGGCCGTTATTACCGCCACTGGTGGTTGTTGTGGGTGCTGATTTCTCAGGATCTAAGCACCCAAATTGCGTGAAAATGTAATAACATGTGAGTTGTAGTATAATATATTTGTCCAAAGCATACCCGTTTATCATCTGCATTTCTTCTTGGAGTAGTAATTTTAATGGCCAGTAGTGTGTATTAAGCCGCTCTTTAGCATCTTGCGCTCTAGAAATTTCAAGAAAACACCACAATGTGATGAATAACACCGCTCTTCTGAAGCCTGTCACTGCAGATGGATGATTATCTTCGTGACCCTTTCGTGCTCACTATACGGACCTGCGCCGAAACACGCTGCTCATCCTCGGACCTTGTTTATCTCACCTGTCAATCCTATTTGGTGCGGGTCAGAGGCTGACGAAGAATATTCAGGCATCGAACATGGATTTTGTTAGCTACTTCCTTCGAGGGTGGCCTACACTTCTTGAGTATTCCTCCGACGAATCTTAGTCTTATAAGTGACATTCTTATGACCAATTTGGAGTCATCGTTCCAGTTTCAAAGCCTTGATACTCAGATTTCTAATCGATGTTACTGCTTTCAGTGTCCGCAACTCGTGGTCTTGCGGTAGCGTTCACGCTTTCCGCGAATGGCGTCCCAGGTTCGATTCCCGGTAGGGTCAGGGATTTTCCCTGCCTGGAGATGACTGGATGTTGTTGTGTTGTCTTCACCATCATCATTCATCCCCACTGAAGTCGGAGGAAGACAATGGCAAACCACCTCCGCAAGGACCTTGCCTAGTCGGCAGTGCGGGTCTCCCGCATCGTTCCCTACGCTCTTCGGAGTATGGGACCTCATCATCATCATCATCATCATCATCATTGCTTTCAGTGCTTGTTCAGCAATTGCGTAAATATGCGATAACATTCTTTTCGTCAACTGAGGCGCAATACTTTTCATAGGTTTATATTGAGGATGAACTGTCGGTCCCCGCAGCAAGAATCGATCTTCCTGTTTCACCCTGCTTATAACTCGGAGGTGAAGCGATTCATGTGAACTTTTAAAACTCAACTGCCAGTGACTATATGCTATGTAGTTAATTGGCAATTAACGAGCGCAGTCCAGTGGACTGTATGCCTGCGCACCGGCTATGGGGGCTTTTGGATTTGTTACGCCAAACTGTCATGGCCAGGCCTGTTTTCCTGACACGGTTGCTGTTTGGACCCAGTCGTTTGGCTAGCAGCGGGGGTGGCTGTCAGGTGTCTTTATTGGCCACATAGGTCGACATTTGTTTGTGGTGGACTTCGGTCGGTAGCGAGTGACTCATCATGCCAATCACTTGTGCCCGCAACCTGTTGGGCTCCAGCACAAACGGCTCTAAGCCGACTAGGTGACAGGGCGTTGATTTCGTGGATAGCTTTCAACTGCGATAGTATACACATCAGCTGCACCTTTAGCCATGCAATCTTCGTTTGTGGATTGGAGCCCATGGAATATGACCTAGCATTGCCCTCCACCCACTCGCCAGTGGTTGAGTCCCACGATCGTCACCGCCAGTCGACCAACCATCATCGCAGCCCCCGCAATCTTCCGCTCCTCTGGCTGCTTCGTCAGTGCCTCCGTCAGTGGTCGATCCACTGCTGGAGAATCTCTCGCCCTCGTCCGTTTTGCGATGGAGGTCGCGATATAGGCCTTTTCCACAAACGGGGTGGGGGTTCAGTATCCCCACCAAAGGACATCGAGATGAATGTGGATGAGCTGGCGTGGTTATTGAAGTGGAATAGTGCAGAACTCTGTCATGGAGAGCGTCTCCTTACCAAACTGCCTGCCTACGGAGTATCGCCTCAGCTGTGCGACCGGATTCGTGATTTCCTGTCAGAGAGGTCACAGTTCGTAGTAATAGAAGGAAAGTCATCGAGTAAAGCAGAAGTAATATCCGGCGTTCTCCAAGGAAGTGTTATAGGCCCTCTATTGTTCCTGATCTATATTAATGACATAGGAAACAATCTTAGTAGCCGTCTTAGATTGTTTGCAGATGATGCTGTCATTTACCGTCTTCTGAAGTCATCAGATGATCAAAACGACTTGCAGAATGATTTAGATAAGATATCTGTATGGTGCGAAAAGTGGCAATGCAGCCTGATTAAAGAAAAGTGTGAAGTTATTCACATGAGTACTAAAAGAAATCAGCTAAATTTCGATTACGCGACAAGTCAAACAAATCTGAAGGCTGTAAATTCAGCTAAATACTTAGGGATTACAATCACAAATAACCTAAATTGGAACGATCACATAGATAATATTGTGGGTAGAGCAAACCAAAGACTGCGATTCATTGGCAGAAGGTGCAACAGGTATACTAAAGAGACTGCTTACACTACTCTTGTCCGCCCTATTCTGGAGTATTGCTGTACGGTGTGGAATCCGCATCAGGTGTCTTTACTGGCTACATAGGTCGACATTTGTTTGTGGTGGACTTCGGTCGGTAGCGAGTGACTCATCATGCCAAACACGTGTGCCCACAACCTGTTGGGCTCCAGCACAAACGCCTCTAAGCCGACTGGGTGACAGGGCGTTGATCTCGTGGATGGCTTTCGTAAAAGTACAAATAGAAGGGCAGCTCGCTTCGTATTATCGCGAAATAGGGGAGATAGCGTCACAGAAATGATACGTGAATTGGAGTGGCAGTCATTAAAACAAAGGCGTTTTTCGTTCCGACGGGATCTTCTCATGAAATTTCAATCACCAGTTTTCTCCCCCGATTGCGAAAATATTCTGTTGGCACCCACCTACATAGGGAGAAATGATCATCACGATAAAATAAGAGAAATCAGGGCTCCCACAGAAACAATTTAAGTGCTCGTTTTTCCCGCTTGCCGTACGAGAGTGGAACGGTAGAGAGACAGCTTGGAGGTGGTTCATTGAACCCTCTGCCAGGCACTTTATTGTGAATAGCAGAGTAATCACGTAGATGTAGATGTAAACAAAGTGTAGCATGGAGAGGGACACTGACCGAACTGTTTACCTGCCGGTGGCAATAGGTCTGGCCTGGCAGTTCTTATGCTGATTTCAACTGTCTCAGACCATTGACACACCTCACGTCGTGCTCTGTTTTCTGCGTGCTAATGTCAGTTGTTTGCAGTGGTAGAGTTAGTGTTTATCTCCAGGCTTCATCGCTACGCAGTGCTCAGACCCTCTGACCCCCTGTGGATTGCCACGGACACTGAGTTTCGTTCACTCATCCAGGGTTCAACTCTCAGCTTCTGTCGAGCCAACGTCAGCTTGTGTACTTTTACATTCGTGCTGACAATGACCGTTAGTGGCACTGTCACGCCTTATACTGTGAAATGTAAGCGTCGTTTGCTTCTTTCTTTTGCAAAGACTGTCCACTATGACAGTACCTACTTCCAAAACGTACGCGAAAGATTAGTGTTCATGTTCTTAGGTATCTATGTACCCAAACTGTCACTTTTCTCTTCCACTCCAGACGTAGCACCCCAGAATGCTAAAGGCAACAGCTTTGATAAACTGAGTTCGGTACTCGCGAAAATAACGGCAGTAATGCTTTCTAATGGACGTCGTGCGTATATTATGATATTAAAATATGTTTCCGTGTGCACTTTTCACAGCTTAAGCTCCTTTGTATCTTTTATGCAGTTAATCAATTACTCTAACAAATTATTGCCATATCAACGACGCCTATCGATCGACTGTTGATGTACCAATGGAAGCTTACTTTCCCCTTGAACACCCAGAGTATTTCTACTGTTACTGAAAATTTTTCGATGTAATTTTCAGTGGACATTTCGCACCCCGGCAAGATCAATGACCAACTCAAAAATCCAATATTCGAGAAAAATCGACTTAAAGAATTCTATAAAACTCATATTGAAATAATACAACCATTCTTTATACTTCACTTGAGTATGTTAGCTAGTAAATTCCATTACAGTCTATACAACAGTAATATGGACAGGTTGTTCTGTTGGCGCCGAATGTGAGGTGTAATAAGATAATTATTAATTAGTTTATCGAGTTCTGTCACTTTTCTTACTTTTTAAAAAAAACTTTTTGTTTTTTATGGCCCCTTACGTAGTACTTTTTAGACTTTTCCATGATGTCCAAAATTAAAGCAACTAACCGCTATTTCCCCGTCCTGTGTCTCGTTCACGATATAATCATACAGACTGTCAATAGACGTCCGCACGATAGTGTTCTGCACTGAAGATGGAATTCCGGTGAACGGTACTGCCGGCGGCTTTGACCGAGCGGTTCTACGCGCTTCAGTCCGAAACCGCGATGCTGCTACGGTCGCAGGTTCGAATCCTGCCTGGGGCATGGATGTGTGTGACGTCCTTAGGTTAGTTAGGTTTAAGTAGTTCTATATCTAGGGGACTGATGACCTCCGATGTTAAGTCCCATAGTGCTTAGAGCCAGTTGAACCATTTGAAGCGGTCAACGGATTATCACGCCAACGATGACGTCATGGCACTTATCAAACGGTGTTGTGTTTGCCCGCCAGACCCACATCCATAATCGCTCTTTACACAGCCATAGACTGTGCAGTATGGCGCAAGGAAGACGCCTAACAGACCAACTGCGGTGGAGGGCCCAAGACTGGAAGCAGGACAGTAGCAAACTCATGTGAGTATTTTAAACATAGCTGCACAACAGCAACGGTTCCACGTAATAAAATTATCGCTTGTGAGCTCTGCAACATCCATGTACTAATTTACATTTACATGACAAACCCTATTTTCAGGGCTATATTTTAATTTGGACAAATGGATCTATGCAGATATTTGTAAAAACGACGATGATACATCAGTCCATACTAATGTAAAATTGCCACCTTCTGAAGAATACAAATTTAAATTTGTTGAAACCTAGGTAAAGATTTCTTTATCCATTGCAACTGGTCGGCTGTTTATAATTTTATTACGTGGAACCGTTGCTGTTGTGCAGCTATGTTTAAAATACTGAAATTCCTGCCCGCCGAGGTATCAAAAGCTGCAACCAGGTACATGGACATCAAATTAAAAATTGTGAAAGCAGGTTTGGCTATTGACTTTAATCAACAGTGCCTAGATAAAGATATTACCCCTGATTATGTGAAGGCGTACGTAAACTTTAAACAGTGTAACAAAGTGCCTTCTGTTAAAAAGAAATTAGTGCATTTAGTCATTTCGGATAGCACAGTGAATTTGTACAAGAAAAAAGATGTTCTTAATAGTGAAGCCTACTGTATACACCTATTTTTAACTAAAGCCTTTAAAGATCTTTGTAATTTCCAAATTGACCACCTGTGGAACAGTATTAATGAATGGCTCTTTAATCGTAAAGAAGAAATCAAGGCTAGACATGAAAGAAAGTTGTTGAAGTTTAGTAATAGGACCACAAGTAAAAATGTTAATACAGCAGACAATAGTGTCAAACACCAATTTTACGAAAGAGTACTAAATAAATCCAATATTACTTTTACGCAGGCTGAGAATGACTTGTTATGTAAAGGCCTTAAGTATAATTTGCCTGCTCAACTCGATAAATATCCAGTTATCTGCAATCTCATTGTAGATCTTAAAATCGGTTTAGAATCCCTGAAATTAGAGAAAACCGAGCAAGTCAAATGTGCCTATGAATGTAATAACATAATAGAAAAAGAAATTAAATTATTTCCTAATAGGCAGTCGGACGAATATAGTATAGTAAAAAGCATTAATCGTAAGCTTAGAGAACACGACGCCTTAGTCACTAAGAGTGACAAAGGGAACACCGCTGTCGTGGCTTATAAAAATGAATATATAGAAAAGACTTTAAAGTTTGAGGAAAATGACATCGCTGAGGTTACCGTAGATCCAACCGCGGAATTGCAAAATGAAATCCGGCGTACTTTAGCTAGTTCTGTCAGCCTGTTTAATAACTTCCAAAAGAAAGGGCTTATAAATATGAACCCGAAACCACCCGTGCTCAGAAGTCAGTTTAAACTGCACAAACAAAATCACCCGATTCGCCCTGTGGTGAATGGTATAGGTAGTCCACATCACACACTTGCTAGGCGCCTCCATTTTAAAATTAAAGATGCTTTCACGTTTGAAAATAATTTTTCTGTAAAAAATAGTAAGGAATTAATTAACAATATTCAAACTGTAAGATGTTCACCTGACACTAGACTGGTGTCCTTTGACATCGTCAGTCTTTATACAAATGTCCCGGTTGACGAAACCATAGACCTTGTAAAAAAGAATCTTCTCAAGCATAAAAAACTAAGTGAAATTCAGATTGCGGAACTGATTGGTTTGCTTAAGGTCGTTTTAAAATACAATTATTTCACGTTTAATGGGAAAATGTATGTGCAGCCAGATGGTCTAGCAATGGGTAGCCCCCTCGCCGGTATTTTAGCAGAGGTTTTTATCAACGCCCTGGAAATAACGTTCTTCAATTCAAGTTCAGAATTACGCCACAAAATCCGCTATTATGCACGTCATGTTGACGACATTATCATTGCTTTTGATGGCACTGATCATGAGTTAGAGCTTCTCTTCAATACTTTCAATGGTTTACATGAAAAAATTTCCTTCACAAAAGAAAAGAACTTCAGAATGAAAAACGTGAACTTAACTTCCTCGATTTAACAATTTCTGTACAGGATAGTTCCTTCAATTTCAATATCTTCCGCAAGGAAACGTATTCAGATAATGTCATCCCTGCTGACTCAACTCATCCAAAAGCTCATAAACTGGCGTTTTTTCATTCTGCCATTCACCGAATGGTAACTACTCCATTATCACCTGCGGATCAACAAAAGGAATTGAATGTCATCAAAGAGGTTGCTGCTAATAATGGGTACAATCAAAATATGATCGATTACTTGCTCAATAAGAAAATTTCCCAAAATTGTTCGCTTTGAGCAACAACCTCCCAACTGATAGCAAAGAAGCTAAAAAATTTATTTCCATTCCTTTCTTGGGTAATATATCGTATAGGATTAAACGTCTTCTAAAGAAAAAATATAACTGTAACGTCTCCTTCTCTACAGATAACAGTTTAAAAAGAAATCTTGTACATTCAGTAGAGATTGCCAGCGATTGGTTTTCAAATTCAGGTGTTTACAAACTAACCTGTAATAACTGCCCCTCATATTATATTGGTCAAACAGGCAGAGCTGTGAAAACACGATATAAAGAACATCTATTAGGTACTAAAAGAGTGAATATACACAACTCTACTTTTGCTGAACACCTCTTGATAGCCGGCCATACGCCTAAACAGTTAGAAGACACGGTTATCCTACACAGACAAGTCAAAGGGCGTAGACTAGATCTGTGGGAAGAGTTACAAATTTTTAAACATCTAGAGCTCAAAGACGGTAATATACTGAACGACCAGTTGAACCTTGCTTGTAGACAATTTTTCGAAGGCTTTAAACCTGTACTGTTTAAGGTATAACATTATTGCTGGTAACCTCAGTGGTCTATTTTCTCAGGAAGCAATGATGCACTTTCAAATCTTTAAGCTCACTACCCTTTATGTAATGTGGTTTTCTCACGATGTATGGCTGCCACTACATCGGCCCTTATGTGATTTTCTCTGGCTCTAAAACGTCGGCTCCCTGAGAATGTGTATTAACTGGCTTGTGGACCAGGGTTCGTAATTTTGTCTTAAGAGCCATTACTGTTAATTTTAAAGTTCTGGCATATATACGGTGTGTGTGCTTCACTAATATTATAATGTAATTTTTATATTTTGGCTGTATATGCCACTGTATGTAACTCTCGGCGTAAGCGCCACCTGCCTTTTTGATGTATAACTACGTTAATGATACCAAGGCTCCCATACTGTTATAACGGGAGTGTTAAACGCTTTCCTTCTTTTTATTGTTACTTTATCTAAGGACGCTATTAATACTGATAATTTACACGTTGCCTTTGTACGCCAATCGGCACATGGTTCGCGACATGAGCGCCACCTGCCCTGGCCGCAGTGTAACTACGCTGGCCGATTACACTCAGTCGCTTGTGAGCTCTGCAACATCCATGTACTAATTTACATTTACATGACAAACCCTATTTTCAGGGCTATATTTTAATTTGGACAAATGGATCTATGCAGATATTTGTAAAAACGACGATGATACATCAGTCCATACTAATGTAAAATTGTAAATACCAGGCGTCCTTCTCATATTTTTGTAACACAAGAGCTCTCTAATATGTGTTAAACTCTATTCTTGACTTAAGTTTCATACCTTTTAATGTAAGCTATGATGTTCATTGTCCTTAGGCCACCTTCTGAAGAAGACAAATTTAAATTTGTTGAAACCTAGGTAAAGATTTCTTTATCCATTGCAGCTGGTCGGCTGTTTATAATTTTAAAACTCATGTGACTTAATGTGAACCGTTCTGTTGTTTCTCAGGTGTGGTTACTGTTTATAGAGACCGAAAGTGTTTGTGAAGACCAGAGCAGGGACCGTAACGTGTGACGTGAGAAAGAGAGGACCTTTATTTGGCTGTAAGTGGTTGACGGTACTGCCTTAGTACCGTACGCAACTGGCATTTGACTGTGCAGCATCCACTGGACGTGTTGTATCGAGGCAGAATGGCCTTTATTGCCAGAGCCTTGCTGACGTGTCTCACAGAAGGGAACGTCTAGAGAGTCACCACCATGCCACCTGGACGGTCGAACAATGAGCCAATGTTCTTTTCACCGCTGATTCGCAATTTGGTCTGGAGAGTGATTCTCTCTGGAGAGAGAGGAGAACACAATTTCGTGACCCAGACGTTGTGGAAAAGAGACCTGTACTGAGGAGGATCCGTAATTGTGGGGGCAGAGATTATGTCGACCACTCAAATACCTCTTCATGAAATTGTATGGGTGAATCGGCAAGATTTAGCTGCTGTCAGATATCATGACTATATGTTGAGACCTCACGTGCGGTTGTTGTGAGGTGTTGTGGGCCCAGAGTTCTCACTGATGGACGACAGTGCTCGACCTAATGGAGGTCGAGTTGGTTGATGTTTTCCTGAAAACGGAAGCTATTGCACGCACGGTGTGGCCTACTCGCTCTCCCAATTTGAGTCCCAAAGAGCATGTCTGGAATTGATTAGGGAGACGGTTTGTATCACTTCATCACTCACCAACCACTGTCCAAGATTTGCGAGCAGACCTGCAGAAAGAATGGGCCTTATTGCCTCAACATGAGGTTCGTGACATGATTCATAGCATGGCCCGTCGTTGTCAGGCCTTTATTGCTGCCAGAGGTGACTACACCGCATACTGAACATTTTAACCAGTTGTCGGAATGCGTGCGTAACTCAGTTTAGTTGGAAAGAACGCACATCATTTTTGTCTGCCGTTATGCATGTTGCTTACGTTCTGTACACTTCACATTATTTCTACTTTACTATCACTTGTTTACACTGTTTTGTGGCAAAATAAACGTAAGCTTGCAAAATTTCCGTTTATTGCTTTAATTCTGGACACCAGAATATATATATATATATATATATATATATATATATATATATATATATATGGCAGCGCCATCTAGTAGGCCAACCATAGTGCCATCTGGTTTCCCCCTTCAAGCTAGACAAGTTTCGTTCTTTGTAGTTTTTTCGTTTGGCGCTTATTTCGTGAGATATATATCACGAAATATCTCACGAAATAAGCGCCATATATATATATATATATATATATATATATATATATATATATATATATATATAGGGTGGTCCATTGATCGTGACTGGGCCAAATATCTCACGAAATAAGCGCCAAACGAAAAAACTACAAAGAACGAAATTGTGTAGCTTGAAGGGGGAAACCAGATGGCGCTATGGTTGGCCCGCTAGATGGCACTGCCGTAGGTCAAACGGATATCAACTGCGTCTTTTTTAAATAGGAACTCCCATTTTTTTATTACATATTCGTGTAGTACGTAAAGAAATATGAATATTTTAGTTGGACCACTTTTTTCGCTTTGTGATAGATGGCGCTGTAATAGAACGCATGCTGTTACAGCGTGATTACCTGTAAATACCACATTAACGCAATAAATGCTCAAAATGATGTCCGTCAACCTCAATGCATTTGGCAATACGTGTAACGACATTCCTCTCAACAGCGAGTAGTTCGCCTTCCGCAATGTTCGCACATGCATTGACAATGCGCTGACGCATGTTGTCAGGCGTTGTCGGTGGATCACGATGGGAAATATCCTTCAACTTTCCCCACAGAAAGAAATCCGGGGACGTCAGATCCGGTGAACGTGCGGGCCGTGGTATGGTGCTTCGACGACCAATCCACCTGCCATGAAATATACTATTCAATACCGCTTCAACCGCACGCGAGCTATGTGCCGGACATGTTGGAAGTACATCGCCATTCTGTCATGCAGTGAAACATCTTGTAGTAACATCGGTGGAACATTACGTAAGAAATCAGCATACATTGCACCGTTTCGATTGCCATCGATAAAATGGGGGCCAATTATGCTTCCTCCCATAATGCCGCCCCATACATTAACCCGCCAAGGCCGCTGATGTCTCACTTGTCGCAGCAATCGTGCATTTTCCGTTGCCTAATGGTCGAGCGGTTCTAGGCGCTACAGTGTGGAACCGCGAGACCGCTACGGTCGCAGGTCCGAATCCTGCCTCGGGCATGGATGTGTGTGATGTCCTTAGGTTAGTTAGGTTTAAGTAGTTCTAAGTTCTATGGGACTGATGACCACAGCAGTTTAGTCCCATAGTGCTCAGAGCCATTTGAACCATTTTTTTCCGTTGCCTAATAGCGCATATTATGCCGGTTTACGTTACCGCTTTTGGTGAATGACGTTTCGTCGCTAAATAGAACGCGTGCAAAAAATCTGTCATCGTCCCTAATTTCTCTTGTGCCCAGTGGCAGAACTGCATACGCCGTTCAAAATCGTCGCCATGCAATTCCTGGTGCATAGAAATATGGTAAGGGTGCAATCGATGTTGATGTAGCATTCTCAACACTGACGTTTTTGAGATTTCCGATTGTCGCGCAATTTATCTGCTACTGACGTGCGGATTAGCCGCGACAGCAGCTAAAACACCTACATTGGCATCATCATTTGTTACAGGTAGTGGTTGACGTTTCACATGTGGCTGAACACTTCCTGTTTCCTTAAATAACGTAACTATCCAGCGAACGGTCCGAACACTCGGATGACACGTCCAGGATACCGAGCAGCACACATAGCACACGCCCGTTTGGCATTTTGATCACAATAGCCATATATCAACACGATATCGACCTTTTCCGCAATTGGTAAATGGTCCATTTTAACACGGGTAATGTATCACGAAGCAAATACCGTCCGCACTGGCGGAATGTTACATGATACCGCGTACTTATACGTTTGTGACTATTACAGCGCCATCTATCACAAAGCGAAAAAAGTGGTCCAACTAAAACCTTCATATTTCTTTACGTACTACACGAATGCCATCTAGCGGGCCAACCATAGCGCCATCTGGTTTCCCCCTTCAAGCTAATCGAGTTTCGTTCTTTGTTGTTTTTTTGTTTGATGATTTCGAGAGATGCTTGGCTCAGTCACTATCAATGGAGCACTATATATATATATATATATATACTCCTGGAAATGGAAAAAAGAACACATTGACACCGGTGTGTCAGACCCACCATACTTGCTCCGGACACTGCGAGAGGGCTGTACAAGCAATGATCACACGCACGGCACAGCGGACACACCAGGAACCGCGGTGTTGGCCGTCGAATGGCGCTAGCTGCGCAGCATTTGTGCACCGCCGCCGTCAGTGTCAGCCAGTTTGCCGTGGCATACGGAGCTCCATCGCAGTCTTTAACACTGGTAGCATGCCGCGACAGCGTGGACGTGAACCGTATGTGCAGTTGACGGACTTTGAGCGAGGGCGTATAGTGGGCATGCGGGAGGCCGGGTGGACGTACCGCCGAATTGCTCAACACGTGGGGCGTGAGGTCTCCACAGTACATCGATGTTGTCGCCAGTGGTCGGCGGAAGGTGCACGTGCCCGTCGACCTGGGACCGGACCGCAGCGACGCACGGATGCACGCCAAGACCGTAGGATCCTACGCAGTGCCGTAGGGGACCGCACCGCCACTTCCCAGCAAATTAGGGGCACTGTTGCTCCTGGGGTATCGGCGAGGACCATTCGCAACCGTCTCCATGAAGCTGGGCTACGGTCCCGCACACTGTTAGGCCGTCTTCCGCTCACGCCCCAACATCGTGCAGCCCGCCTCCAGTGGTGTCGCGACAGGCGTGAATGGAGGGACGAATGGAGACGTGTCGTCTTCAGCGATGAGAGTCGCTTCTGCCTTGGTGCCAATGATGGTCGTATGTGTGTTTGGCGCCGTGCAGGTGAGCGCCACAATCAGGACTGCATACGACCGAGGCACACAGGGCCAACACCCGGCATCGTGGTGTGGGGAGCGATCTCCTACACTGGCCGTACACCACTGGTGATCGTCGAGGGGGCACTGAATAGTGCACGGTACATCCAAACCGTCATCGAACCCATCGTTCTACCATTCCTAGACCGGCAAGGGAACTTGTTGTTCCAACAGGACAATGCACGTCCGCATGTATCCCGTGCCACCCAACGTGCTCTAGAAGGTGTAAGTCAACTACCCTGGCCAGCAAGATCTCCGGATCTGTCCCCCATTGAGCATGTTTGGGACTGGATGAAGCGTCGTCTCACGCGGTCTGCACGTCCAGCAAGAACGCTGGTCCAACTGAGGCGCCAGGTGGAAATGGCATGGCAAGCCGTTCCACAGGACTACATCCAGCATCTCTACGATCTTCTCCATGGGAGAATAGCAGCCTGCATTGCTGCGAAAGGTGGATATACACTGTACTAGTGCCGACATTGTGCATGCTCTGTTGCCTTTGTCTATGTGCCTGTGGTTCTGTCAGTGTGATCATGTGATGTATCTGACCCCAGGAATGTGTCAATAAAGTTTCCCCTTCCTGGGACAATGAATTCACGGTGTTCTTATTTCAATTTCCAGGAGTGTATATATATATATATATATATATATATATATATATATATATGAGAAAAAAGTTGGAAGTGTTTTATCATAAAAATTCAAAATGCAGAATTATTATTCATGCCAATTAATACAATTTAATAAGGAACATTAATTAGGTACACTTAAAGGAACCCAGTTCACGAAAACATAGAATCATAAATGCTCCTATATATTGTAGGAGTCTTTTAGCCGAGGAAAGGGATTCAGTATGAACTTTCTTTATAGTAGAAATTTCCATTCTTTTCTTTTCTTGTACGCTGCAATGCACATAATTTCGTAATATTTACAACAGCTGTAATCGTCAGTGCAGTGTAATGTAAGATACAGGTACTGTATAAAGACACACATTAATATAATCAGTAATATTTAAAATTACATTCAGCCTACCCAATATACCGAGCGAGGTGGCGCAGTGGTTAGCACACTGGACTCGCATTCGGGAGGACGACGGTTCAATCCTGTCTCCGGCCATCCTGATTTAGGTTTTCCGTGATTTCCCTAAAATCGCTTCAGGCAAATGCCGGGATGGTTCCTTTGAAAGGGCACGGCCGATTTCCTTCCCCATCCTTCCCTCACCCGAGCTTGCGCACCGTCTCTAATGACCTCGTTGTCGACGGGACGTTAAACACTAATCTCCTCCTTCAGCCAACCCAATAAATGTTAGCGGCGCGGTCTAACGTGCTGCTTTCCGGGCGGGAAGGCGTGCCGGTCCCCGGCACGAATCTGCCCGGCGGATTAGTGTCGAGGTCTAGTGTGCCGGACAGCCTGTGTGGATGGTTGGCGAATGCCGGCTGGTTCCCTTACTCCGCCTCCGTTACACTGTGTCGGCGCTGGCGGCGCAAACACCGTTTCCACGTACGTGTACACCATAACTACCACACACATTTAGGGTCACACTCGTCTGGTATGAGACGTTCCCGAGGGGGTGGGGGGTCCACTGGGGGCCGAGCCACACAATAACCCTGGGTTCGGTGTTGGGCGGCGGTGGGGTGGGTGGACTGCTGCGGCCTGTTGTCGGGTTGTGAAACAGTGAGGGCTACGGCGGGACGGAGCCTCTCCGTCGCTTCTAGGCCCTCGGTTTAATATGTACGTGCATACCCAATACATGAAAAGTGTCACAATTCTGAATGTGCCGATCTTCGTGAAGGCACACGTGTCAGTAATAACGCTGAAGCGACGCTATTCTAGCGGTTGCGAATCGTGACGTGACAACAACAAAACTGCCACTACTGCCCTGAGGTGGACAAATTGCGAGATAGAGTCGTGACGTTTTTCGTGCACGTTGAGGCACTTCATGCGTGTTTTTCGGTGACCTAAACTAAAAATTTCGATTTTCTGGTTTGTGTCACTTTCCTCGCAGGGACATGATGTTGTTGTTGTGGTCTTCAGTCCTGAGACTGGTTTGATGCAGCTCTCCATGCTACTCTATCCTGTGCAAGCTTCTTCATCTCCCAGTACCTACTGCAGCCTACATCCCTCTGAATCTGCTTAGTGTATTCATCTCTTGGTCTCCCTCTGCGATTTTTACCCTCCACGCTGCCCTCCAATACTAAATTTGTGATCCCTTGATGCCTCAGTATATGTCCTACCAACCGATCCCTTCTTCTAATCAAGTTGTGCCACAAACTTCTCTTCTCTCCAATTCTATTCAGTACCTCCTCATTAGTTATGTGCTCTACCCACCTAATCTTCAGCATTCTTCTGTAGCACCACATTTCGAAAGCTTCTATTCTCTTCTTGTCCAAACTATTTATCGTCCATGTTTCACTTCCATACATGGCTAGACTCCATACAAATACTTTCAGAAATGACTTCGTGACACTTAAATCTATACTCGATGTTAACAAATTCCTCTTCTTGAGAAACGCTTTCCTTGCCATTGCCAGTCTACACCTTATATCCTCTCTACTTCGACCATCATCAGTTATTTTGCTCCCCAAATAGCAAAACTCCTTTACTACTTTAAGCGTATCATTTCCTAATCTAATTCCCTCAGCATCACCCGACTTAATTCGACTACATTCCATTATCCTCGTTTTGCTTTTGTTGATGTTCATCTTATATCCTCCTTTCAAGACACAGTCCATTCCGTTCAGCTGCTCTTCCAGGTCCTTTGTGTCTCTGACAGAATTACAGTTATCGGCGAACCTCAAAGTTTTTATTTCTTCTCCATGGGTTTTAATTCCTACTCCGAATTTTTCTTTTGTTTCCTTTACTGCTTGCTCAATATACAGATTGAATAACATCGGGGAGAGGCTACAACCCTGTCTTACTCCTTTCCCAACCACTGCTTCCCTTTCATGCCCCTCGACTCTTATAACTGCCATCTGGTTTCTGTACAAACTGTAAATAGCCTTTCGCTCCCTGTATTTTACCCCTGCCACCTTCAGAATTTGAAAGAGAGTATTCCAGTTAACATTGTCAAAAGCTTTCTCTAAGTCTACAAATGCTAGAAACGTAGGTTTGCCTTTTCTTAATCTTTCTTCTAAGATAAGTCGTAAGGTCAGTATTGCCTCACGTGTTCCAACATTTCTACGGAATCCAAATTGATCTTCCCCGAGGTCGGCTTCTACCAGTTTTTCCATTCGTCTGTAAAGAATTCGCGTTAGTATTTTGTAGCTGTGACTTATTAAACTGATAGTTCGGTAATTTTCACATCTTTTAACACCTGCTTTCTTTGGGATTGGAATTATTATATTCTTCTTGAAGTCTGAGGGTATTTCGCCTGTCTTATACATCGTGCTCACCAGATGGTAGAGTTTTGTCATGACTGGCTCTCCCGAGGCCATCAGTAGTTCAAATGGAATGTTGTCTACTCCCGGGGCCTTGTTTCGACTCAGGTCTTTCAGTGCTCTGTCAAACTCTTCACGCAGTATCTTATCTCCCATTTCGTCTTCATCTACATCCTCTTCCATTTCCATAATATTGTCCTCAAGTACATCGGCCTTGTATAAACCCTCTATATACTCCTTCCATCTTTCTGCCTTCCCTTCTTTGCTTAGAACTGGGTTGCCACCTGAGCTCTTGATATTCATACAAGTGGTTCTCTTCTGTCCAAAGGTCTCTTTAATTTTCCTATAGGCAGTATCTATCTTACCCCTAGTGAGACAAGCCTCTACATCCTTACATTTGTCCTCTAGCCATCCCTGCTTAGCCATTTTGCACTTCCTGTCGATATCATTTTTGAGACGTTTGTATTCCTTTTTGCCTGCTTCATTTACTGCATTTTTATATTTTCTCCTTTCATCAATTAAATTCAATATTTCTTCTGCTACCCAAGGATTTCTATTAGCCCTCGTCTTTTTACCTACTTGATCCTCTGCTGCCTTCACTTCTTCATCCCTCAGAGCTACCCATTCTTCTTCTACTGTATTTCTTTCCCCCATTCCTGTCAATTGTTCCCTTATGCTCTCCCTGAAACTCTCTACAACCTCTGGTTTAGTCAGTTTATCCAGGTCCCATCTCCTTAAAATCCCACCTTTTTGCAGTTTCTTCAGTTTCAATCTGCAGTTCATAACCAATAGATTGTGGTCAGAATCCACATCTGCCCCAGGAAATGTCTTACAATTTAAAACCTGGTTCCTAAATCTCTGTCTTACCATTATATAATCTATCTGATACCTCTTAATATCTCCAGGATTCTTCCAGGTATACAACCTTCTTTTATGATTCTTGAACCAAGTGTTGGCTATGATTAAGTTATGCTCTGTGCAAAATTCTACAAGGCGGCTTCCTCTTTCATTCGTTCCCCCCAGTCCATATTCACCTACTATGTTTCCTTCTCTCCCTTTTCCTACTGACGGATTCCAGTCACCCATCACTATTAAATTTTCGTCTTCCTTCACTACCTGAATAATTTCTTTTAGCTCGTCATACTTTTCATCTATTTCTTCATCATCTGCAGAGGTAGTTGGCATATAAACTTGTACTACTGTAGTAGGCATTGGCTTTGTGTCTATCTTGGCCACAATAATGCGTTCACTATGCTGTTTGTAGTAGCTAACCTGCACTCCTATTTTTTTATTCATTATTAAACCTACTCCTGCATTACCCCTGTTTGATTTTGTATTTATAACCCTGTAATCACCTGACCAAAAGTCTTGTTCCTCCTGCCACCGAGCTTCACTAATTCCCACTATATCTAACTTTAACCTATCCATTTCCCTATTTAAATTTTCTAACCTACCTGCCCGATTAAGGGATCTGACATTCCACGCTCCGATCCGTAGAACGCCAGTTTTCTTTCTCCTGATAACGACGTCCTCTTGAGTAGTCCCCGCCCGGAGATCCGAATGGGGGACTATTTTACCTCCGGAATATTTTACCCAAGAGGACGCCATCATCATTTAATCATACAGTAGAGCTGCATGTCCTCGGGAAAAATTACGGCTGTAGTTTCCCCTTGCTTTCAGCCGTTCGCAGTACCAGCACAGCAAGGCCGTTTTGGTTAATGTTACAAGGCCAAATCAGTCAATAATCCAGACTGTTGCCCCTGCAACTACTGAAAAGGCTGCTGCCCCTCTTCAGGAACCACATGTTTGTCTGGCCTCTCAACAGATACCCCTCCGTTGTGGTTGCACCTACGGTACGGCCATCTGTATCGCTGAGGCACGCAAGCCTCCCCACCAACGGCAAGGTCCATGGTTCATGGGGGGGACGTGATACGTTTCGTTTTTCGCGGTGTAGTGAGGTTGATTGTCGACTCGATGTGTGTACAACATTACTTTGCGCTCACTCTCGAATCGCATCAATTTAAATTGTAACTGGCGTAGCGCCAACAGACAGATGTCATAATTGACTGAATATTTAACCAAAATAAGCAATTTCTGTTGTTGCACCGTGTTTCGAACGTCCGACAACGACTGCACAAACGTATTCCGTTAACAGTCGCTACTCCGAGCGTTGTCGATGCTGAAATATGTCGATAGTAGCAGAGCCGATGTTACACTCTATTCGTTGTTAAGTTTGACAAGGAAGAGAATATTGCGGTATGTGTTCCTCCGCCTTTATTGTTACTTTATTCGTGTCTCCTTCCCGCGTAAGCTGAATGCCGCCCCTTCTCGTAGATGGCTGTACGTACGAGTTCTGCAGTACGTTTGCGTTGCGGCAGTGCCGGCAGCACATCGCCGTACAGGCGGATGCGTTTAACCTGCACCTGTACTGAGCTACCCTACGCTAAAATCAACGTCGGGCGAAGATTAGTCATTAACATGCTGTAAAAACCCAGCAACATGATTCGTAAAAACGTTGATCAGCAGCAAAACAGTACATCTTCAGAATGAGATTTTCACTCTGCAGCGGAGTGTGCGCTGATATGAAACATCCTGGCAGATTAAAACTGTGTGCCGGGCCGAGACTCGAACTCGGGACCTTTGCCTTTCGCGGGCAAGTGCTCTACCAACTGAGCTACCCAAGCACGACTCACGCCCCGTTCTCACAGCTTTACTTCTGCCATTACCTCGTCTCCTACCTTCCAAACTTTACAGAAGCTCTCCTGCGAACCTTGCAGAAGGTCTCGAGTTCGAGTCTCGGCCCGGCACACGGTTTTATATGCCAGGAAGTTTCAGTAAATCTTCAAACTACATTTAGTCCAGTTTCTAAAGAAAGTAAAATAGTAGATGACAAAGCTCCGTAATATACTTCACAACGAATCAGGCGGAAAGCCAAAGCTACTACATTTAACGGGCAGCGGAAACACATGTCGTAAACATGCGATATTTCGTATGGATCGGGGTGTGTGTAACGTAAAAATGCATTTTCGAGGTTTGACCATATAATCAGTTACTGAAACCGCAGAAGACAGTGTTCACAGCAGTCCTCTTCGGTCCTTCCGTATCAGATTTCGAGGAATCCAGTTGTTAAGCGCATCTTTAGTCACCCACTTCTACACACATCAGTTTTGCATCACCACGGTTTCGATACTTCCGGAACCTGTACATAAAACTGGAATAGAGATCAACATCAACATCATTTCCGGCCTTTTTATTGCTCATGAAAACCACACATTGCATGTTGTACCACCACACAGCGAGACCTTCAGAGGTGGCGGTCCAGATTGTTGTACACACGTCACCGGTACCTCTAATACCCAGTAGCATGCCTGTATTCGTCGAGGTATACTATCCACAAGTTCATCAAGTTACTGTTGGTCCAGATTGTCCCACTCCTCAACGGTTGGTTGGTCACGTCGTCCATAAACAGCTCTTTTCAATCTATCCCAGGCATTTTCGATAGGGATCAAGTCTGGAGAACACGCTGGCCACTCTAGTCGAGCGAAATCATTCACAAGATGTTGTGATATTCGCTATTTTTGGCTTCATTAAAACAGCAAATAGTTAATACTTTCAGCCAGAAGGCAAATACTTATTTATAAATGGTTCAAATGGCTCTGAGCACTACGGGACTTAACAGCTATGGTCATCAGTCCCCTAGAACTTAGAACTACTTAAACCTAACTAACCTAAGGACATCACACAACACCCAGTCATCACGAGGCAGAGAAAATCCCTGACCCCGCCGGGAATCGAACCCGGGCGTGGGAAGCGAGAACGCTACCGCACGACCACGAGCTGCGGACACTTATTTATAAAGAATGATTAATGCATAATAAGGCGTCGCATAGCGACGGTAGAATTTTCTAAATAATGTAATTCATCGTCTTTGGGCGGCAATATAAACAGAAAAATACGGATAGATATGCGATCCTTCACTATTTTGTTCGCTGGAGAACAAATGAAGCCTTGAGCGCCAAAAGACTTGTACTATTTTTCTTAAGTAAGACGGACGCAGATTTGTGGCAGTCTGATCTAATTTTTACTAAATGTATAAAAACGTGTTATGTCTAAGTTTGAGTGAAGTGTGAAAAGAACTATTATAACTTATCGTAACGACGCACGAGCGACTCAAAAGGACAATGGCTATATAAAAGAGCGCTCAATGGACATGAAACGGACATAAAAATCTACCGTCAATGTAGTACTAAGCTTAAGGTACGATATATGTTTTAGTTATAATAAATATTTGTTCTGGAAATACTGAATCATTTAGCAGTACTCATTCCTGTCATCTCCTCAGTATTATTTTCATTTTAATTATGCATTTTGATAAGATTACAGTCACCTAGATCAGCAGTCCAATGTGCGTGTTACATTGATAAAAAGAAAACTGTTTTATCGTCTTCTTGCATCAGCTTTAATATTGAGTTTCCCTTTTGTGTGATGTTACAGTTGTTTTTGCGCCCTTAAGAACTTTCTGGTCCCTTAGGAAATTGTTTTGTCATAACAATAACTTCACAACCGGGTATGATCGTACCTACGATCATGAAGTAATTAGGAAGACGATAATGCAATATCTTAATCAATAGCACGCTAGCTGTGACTGCTTCAAGCCACGCGAAACTGCAAGTAAAAACTATTCACATTTGATAATGCAATATTTTATGACAATGGTCAATCCATGATTCTTACGCCATTTGTGATTTATAAAACAGTAAGCGAAATCTCAAATTCCAACTTTTCCATGGAATAACAACATCATTTTTATTTTGTTACATCACAATGTGCACGATGGGTGGGGGGGGGGGGGGGGGGATTGTCGTCTATGAAGACAAAGGCCTCGCGAATATGCTGCTGATACGGTTGCACTATCGGTCGTAGGATGGCATTCACGTATCGTACAGCCCTTACGGCGCCTTCCATGCCCACCAGCGGCGTACGTTGATCCCACATAATGCCACCGCAAAACAGCAGGGAACCCCACCTTGCTGCACTCGCTGGACAGTGTGTCTAAGGCGTTGAGCCTGATCGGGTTGCCTCCATATACGTCTCCGACGTATGTCTGGTTGAAGGCATATGCGACACTCATAGGTTAAGAGAACGTGATGCCAATCCTAAGCGGTCCATTCAGCATTATGTTGGGCCCATCTGTACGGCGCTGCATGGCTTAGTGGATGCAAAGATGGACGTCACTGGGGACGCCGGGAGTGAGGTTGCGCATCGTGCAACCTATTGCGAACAGTTTGAGTCGTAACATGAAGTCCTGTGGCTGCACGAGAAACATTGTTCAACATGGTGGCGTTGTAGTCAGGGTTCCTCCGTGCCATAATCCGTAGATAGCAGTCATCCACTGCAGTAGTAGCCCTTGGTCGGCCTGGGCGAGGTATGTCTTCGACTGTTCCTGCAACTCTGTACCTCCATGTCCGAACAACATCGGTTTCGTTCACTCCGAGACGCCTGGACACTTCCCTTGTTGAGAGCCCTTCCTGGCACAAAGTAACAAAGCGGACGCGATCGAACCGCGGTATTGACCGTCTAGGCATGGTTGAATTACAGACAACACGTGCCGCGTATCTCCTTCCTGGTGGAATGACTGGAACTGATCGACTGTCGGACCCTCTCCTCTAATAGGCGCTGCTCATGAATGGTTGTTTACGTCTTCGGGCGGGTTTAGTGACATCTCCGAACAGTCAAAGGGACTGTGTCTGTGATACAATATTCACAGTCAACGTCTATCTTGTCAGGAGTATACGGTTTACCTATGTCCTGTTTTTAACTTTCTTCGCACCTAATGCACTCGACACAGAACCTCCTATAAACTCCGACGATGTTTCTGAAATCTGCCGTACGTGGTGACGGATCCTTTCTAAAAACTACTCGAAGAAATCAAGCACAATCTGTTTCTCGCTGCTTTTTAGGGTTTTATGCGACTACCTTCACTACAGAACACGAATCGAATCCGTAAGTGAGCACCGCTGGCAAGAGAGAGAAATCGATTGCCCAGTAAGATCTGGCACAGGAACTTCAGGTGTTAAACACTGAACACGGTGACTGGTAAAAACAGTTGAGACTTCCAATGCTTTAGCGCGCGACGCTATGTCATGCGCGCTAGAATTTCAGCGAAAGAACCGACACATATGTGGTGCCTATTCCCAGTGGCGTATGTTGTAGGTGTCGCGCAATCGCTGAGCGTGCTGAATGTTCGTTTGTTTTCATTAACGTGGAACTTCGATGAACCACGTGTACATACTGCTTACAAGATGAACCTCCAGCAGACCACAGGCAGTTCCTTCCCCATCCCTAATCTAGTTCAGATGTGGCTACGTTTCCTGTGGCCTGGGCGTCAACAGTACGAGACCCTCTGATCCTCCTCCGTTGCGCACAGGCCAGACGCCACCCTAGAAACAGCCGATATCTGCCGACAAAAAGAGTGTCAAGTGCCTAAGAACTTCACCACTGGTTCGGAAAGCGCTATCAGAGTTTTCAAGTGCAATACACCTCTGACCTCCCGCTTCCTCAGACCTGAAAGCAATTAAGCCATCTCGACCGTAGCTTCCGCTGTTTGTATCGTCCGCTACGCACTGCTGACCAGTTGAGGATTGTACTGCAGACAGCCGGATAGCCAGCCAACTTGACACTCGTTCTTCCCTTACCGGAAAAGCCGCTGCCAGCATAATGAATGGGAGTCTGCATGAGTGTTTGTTCACGGGCACTGTAGTTAGGGGAATAAAGGAGGAGGACTGTCGCGTCACATCTCGTCGATAATGAAGTTATTTCATATATTGCAGCAGTTCGGATTGGGCAAGAATGGAAAGGGAAACCGCAATGTCCGCTTCAAAGGCATTTTGTGTAACTAGTTTGTTTGCGTGGCTGCCCTCCGCAGCAAGCACAGATATACTTGTTTTGTAAATAAAAGAGCCTTTTCTTACTGAAACTTAATTTATTTTTCCCAGACGCGTTTCGCCTTTTTCTGGGTCTAAGGCACTTTCAGCGGGATCTATAACGATACAGTTTTGTTATTTTTAGATTATCAAACAGTTCGCGTAGCGTTTTTTATGTTATTAAGCAATTACTTACAGTGTTTTGTGATCTGCGTTTTCTCTCATCTCAAAAGAACACCACAACCCCCCACTCCCTCCCCCCCTCCCCCCCCCCCACACACACACTCAATTAAAAATAAAACAATTATACATAAACACTTCAGCTCTCTCTCTCTCTCTCTCTCTCTCGTACACATACACGCACACACAGATATAAACATCATGAATAGAAGTATTGAACATATACTTCGTTAGGTTGGCAATATGTAGGTAAACAAACCAAAGAGGAGAAAACACGTAATGAAGTTACAATATTTACGTTTTTAAAGCAGTGTTCGAACACATAGCTATATCTAGTGGCAAAAGAATAATAGTATTCCGCAAAAAAGAAGGAGAAACGTGGTGAACAGTGTGAAAAAGTACGGAATACAAAATTGTGCTTATGTTTCAAAAATAAAGCAGTAGTGCGGCTTCCAGACAAGATGAGAGGAAACGCAGATCACCGCAAACTGTAAGTAATCACTTAATAACATAAAAAACGCGGCATGATCTGTTTGATAATCTAAAAATAACAAAACTGTATTGCTATACTCGTAGATCCAACTGAAGACGCCTTAGAGCAAGAAAAAGGCGAAACGCGTCTGGGAAAAATAAATTAAGTTGCAGCAAGAAAAGGCGGATTTATTTACAAAACCAAGCATTCTGTATAACCCAGTGACATCGTATTGAAATACTCCACTGGTTGTGAAATCAGATTTAACACATATCACCTACTATGATTCCAGAATTAAGTTTTCATTCTGTAGCGGAGTGTCTGCTGATAGGAAAATTCGAGACAGATTAAAACTGTGGGCAAACCGGGACTCGAAACCGGGACCTGACAAAGAATGTTAAGAAAAGTAGGAAGATATTTTTTCTTAGTAAGAGTGACAGGATACAAATTTCAGAGTATCTGATCAGTCAGCATGAAATATTCGGTGATGAGGACGAGAATGTGGGAAAAAAAAGGAAAAAAACTTCAAAGGAATCGTGCAATATGCCCCAGACAGATATGTATGGTCTTAAGCGATGGGAAAGACCCACCGTGGTACAATATCTGTGTTAGAAAACTGCTAGTAAACAAAGAGAACTTCACCTCAGATTCAAGAGAAGTAAAAACCTAGCTGACAAACAAAAGCTGCACGAAGCGAAAACGAGCGTGAGGAGAGCAATGAGACAAGCGTTCAATGACTTTGAAAATAAAACTTTGTCAACCGATCTGAGTAAAAACCCTAAGAGGTTTTGGTCGTATGTAAGATCAGTAAGTGGGTCAAAATCATCTATTCTTTCACTCGGTGACCATACCGGTACCTAAACGGAAGATGACAGAGGGAAAGCCGAAATACTGAATTCGGCCTTCGAAAGTTGTTTCACCACGAAAGATCGTAATATGATTCCTGTTTTCAATCGTCGTACGAACTTTAAAATGGCAGATATTGAAATAACCGATCGCGAAATAGAAAAACAACTGCAATCGCTTAGTAGTGCAAAGGAGTCAGGAACAGATGAGATATCTGTAAGAGTCTACAAAGATTATGCGAAAGAACTTGCTCTCCCTCTAGGAGTAATTTATCGTAGATCGCTTGAGCAACGAAGGTTACCTAGCGACTGGAAGAAAGCATAGGTCATTCCCGTTTTTAAGAAGAGACGAAGGACAGAGCCATAAAATTGTATACGTATATCATTGACGTCCTGGTGAGCAAGATGTATGAAACAGGCGAAATACCCTCAGACTTCAAGAAGAATATAATAACTCCAATCCCAAAGAAAGCAGGTGTTGACAGATGTGAAAATTACCGAACAGTCAGTTTAATAAGCCACAGCTGCAAAATACTAACACGAATTCTTTACAGACGAATAGAAAAACTAGTAGAAGCCGACCTCGGGGAAGATCAGTTTGGATTCCGTAGAAACACTGGAACACGTAAGGCAATACTGACCTTACGACTTATCTTAGAAGAAAGATTAAGGAAAGGCAAACCTATGTTTCTAGCATTTGTGGACTTTGAGAAAGCTTTTGACAATGTTGACTGGAATACTCTCTTTCAAATTCTAAAGGTGGCAGGGGTAAAACACAGGGAGCGAAAGGCTATTTACAATTTGTACAGAAACCAGATGGCAGTTATAAGAGTCGAGGGACATGAAATGGAATCAGTGGTTGAGAAGGGAGTAAGACAGGGTTGTAGCCTCTCCCCGATGTTATTCAATCTGTATATTGAGCAAGCAGTAAAGGAAACAAAAGAAAAATTCAGAGTAGGTATTAAAATCCATGGAGAAGAAATAAAAACTTTGAGGTTCGCCGATGACATTGTAATTCTGTCAGAGACAGCAAAGGACTTGGAAGAGCAGTTGAACGGAATGGACAGTGTCTTGAAAGGATAATATAAGATGAACATCAACAAAAGCAAAACGAGGATAATGGAATGTAGTCGAATTAAGTCGGGTGATGCTGAGGGAATTAGGAAATGAAACACTTAAAGTAGTAAAGGAGTTTTGCTATTTGGGGAGGAAAATAACTGATGATGGTCGAAGTAGAGAGGATATAAAATGTAGACTGGCAATGGTAAGGAAAGCGTTTCTGAAGAAGAGAAATTTGTTAACATCGAGTATAGTTTTAAGTGTCAGGAAGTCATTTCTGAAAGTATTTGTACGGAGTGTAGCCATGTATGGAAGTGAAACATGGACGCTAAATAGTTTGGACAAGAAGAGAATAGAGGCTTTCGAAATGTGGTGCTACAGAAGAATGCTGAAGATTAGATGGGTAGATCACATAACTAATAAGGAAGTATTGAATAGGATTGGGGAGAAGAGAATTTTCGTTGCACAACTTGACCAGAAGAAGGGATCGGTTGGTAGGACATGTTCTGAGGCAAGGGATCACAAATTTAGCATTGGAGGGCAGCGTGGAGGGTAAAAATCGTAGAGGGAGACCAAGGGACGAATACACTAAGCAGATTCAGAAGGATGTAGGTTGCAGTAGGTACTGGGAGATGAAGAAGGTTGCACAGGATAGAGTAGCATGGAGAGCTGCATCAAACCAGTCTCAGGACTGAAGACCACAACAACAACAACATCATTGACGTCAATCTGTTGTAGAATTATGGAACATGTTTTATGCTCAAGAATTATGACGTTCTTGGAGGAGGAAGTTCAACATGGATTCCGTAAACAGAGATTCCGCGAAACTCAGCTCGCTCTGCTCCTCCATGAGATCCACAGTGCCACAGACAATGGCGCTCAGGATAACGCCGTGTTCCTTGATTTCAGGAAGGCATTTGATACTGTCGCGCACTGCCGTTTAGTGAAAAAATACGAGCTTATCAGGTATCGGAGTAGATCTACGACTGGATTCAAGACTTCTTTGCATTCAAGACTCAACATTCGCTCTTATCAGAACTAAATCGACAGATGTAAAGATAATTTCCGGTATGCCCCAAGGACTTGCGATAGGACGTAACTTTTTCCAGTATATGTAAGTGATCCAGTAGAAAGAGTCGGACCTCTCTAAGGCTGTTCGCAAGTGATGCCATTGTCTATAACAAAGCAGCAACGCCAGAATATAGTAACGCTCTGCAGAATGACCACCAGAGAGTTAATGAACGGTGCAGGCTTTGGCATTTGACCCTGAACATAAATAAATGTAACATATTGCGCATACACACGAAAAGGAATCCACTACTGTATAGCTACACCATTGATGACATACCGCAGGAAACAGTATCTGCAGTAAAATATCTAGGAGTAACTCTCCGGAGCGACTGTAAGTGAAATGACCATATAAAATAAATAGTAGGAAAAGCAGATGTAAGAGACAGATTCATTGGAAGAATCTTAAGGAAATGTAACTCATCCCCGAAGGAAGTGGCTTATATGGCGCTTGGTCGACCCATTGTTGAGTATTGTCCATCTAACTGGGATCTCTAACAGATAGAACTGATAGAAAAAATAGAGAAGATCCAACGAAGAGCGGCACATTTCGTCACGGGATCGTTTAGTCGGCACAAGGGCGTTACGGAGATGCCCAACCAAACTCCTTTGGCAGGCGTTACAAGAGAGTCGTTGTACATCACGGAAAGATTTGTTGTTGAAATGTCGAGAGAGCACTTTCCGGGAAGAGTTGGGCAACGTATTCTTCCCCTACATACGTCTCTCGTAATGACCATGAGGAGAAAATCCGAGAAATTAGAGGCAGTATAGATGCTTACCGACAATAACTCTTCCCACGAGCTATTCGCGTATGGAACAGGGTTGGAGAGCTCAGTTAGTGGTGCAAAAAGCATCCTCCGCCACACACCATTACGTGGCTTGCGGTGTACAGGAAGACCTTTCCCTTTGAGAGCGAATTCTCTGCCGACTGAGCGACCCGAGCACGACTCACGATCCGTCCTCACACCTTTACTTCCGCCTGTATCTCATCACCTGCCTCCCAAACGCACAGAAGTTCTCCTGCGAAACATGCAGGCCTTGCACTGCTGGAAGGAAGAATATTGCGGAGACCTGACTTAGCCACAACCAGGGGGATCTTTCCAGGATGAATTTTTCGTTCTGCAGAGATATGTGTGGTGTTATGATTGATTTACATATCAGCTAGTATGAGTGTGTTACATGTCAAGTAGTATGACTGATTTATATATCAGCTAGTATTGTTCTTAGGTATGATGGATCTCGAATCAGCCTTATAAATATAAATACCTAACTTTCTGCGATGGTGTGCACTTCCACTTATTTTTCCTCTTGAACAGCACGTAACATACCTTTCTGTGACATTATTTTTCTTCTCAGCTGGGATACATGCATTGGGAAGTGAGTTCAAATTTTTGCCTGAAGTCTCATCGAGGTGATACCCAGTGATGGTCGCCCATGAGCAGAGTACTCAGACTGCTCAGATAGCGGCGCACTCTCTAGCAGTTGCTGTCAAACCGCCTCATCATCATCATCACGAACTTCTCTCTTCGTCATTTTGGCTGTTCACTAAGATGAGTGGTCACATGACGTACGTGACTTGTTCTTCGTTTTAGAATACATTTAAGAGGCATCTGTTCATCTTTATCTACATGGATACTCTGAAAATCACACTTAAGTGCCTGGCGGAGGGTCCAATCGAACCCCTTTCACAATAATTGTGTATTATTCCACTCTCGAACAGCGGGCGGAAAGAACGAACACCTAGAGTCAGTTCCACATAAAAGCGTACGCCGTTATCTGTATGAAATAAAAGACACTATTATAAATATATGTTTAAATGAAAACACGAGGCGTATTCGGAATGTAAGGTCCGAGCAGGTGCGAAGCGATAACCACTGTGAAAATCCGATGGAACTTTGTACAGATGTGTTGGGCAGTCTCTTCAGTGTCCCTGTCGATCGCTTCACGTCACTCTTTTCGGTTCAGAGCGCAAAGTGATCACGTAGAAATGCCTAAAACAACAGTGTCTCCCGCCAAGTATGTGAATCCGGTGAGAGATTTCGCCTGAAGCTATGCAGCCAACATAATATAAATGTCAGGCTTTTCTTTCTTCGAGACAATTTTCAGCCGCATTCTGCAGGGGCAATGAAGATGCTCCTGCAGCGCTTTCGAATGGAAGTGTTTGATCACCCACAATACAGCCCTCTCTGTAGTTCATCTCTGCTCACATGAACCGCTGGCAACATTTTGGCACAAACAACGAAAGGCAGACCAGCTTTGAGAATTGGCGGAAAGGACAGGCAGCTGATTTCTGTGACGAGGGTACTGGAAAGTTTGTACAACGCCATGACAAATGTCTAAGTCGGAGAGGTAGTTAGAAGGTGTGGCTAACGGTTGCGAATAAAAAAAGTTTTCATTTTTACTGTGGTTTTCATTTCGGGACCGATCGGAGCTTACTTTCCAAACAACCCTCATACATGTTATTACTACTTGCACAGTTACCTAATAGTTAATCCAATCGCCGCCATGATCGATTAATGCATGACACCATAGTCCTCTCTCCGGTAAATCATCCCACGTTTTCAACCTCTAAATGTCATTTGATCCACTTCGCAACGAACGTCTTTTACTTTCTAAGAATTTTAGCAGCAGCCTCATATGAAAGCTTTGATACTTTTAGATGATTTACGTGGAACACTGCTCGTGACGCTTCAGATATTTTGCCCTCATTTTAAACTGCAACCGACAAAACAAAACATTCAAGTCTCAGACTGTTTATCTATACAATGTGCAGAAGCCCATTGATTACAGATGGAGACCATCACTACCATAGATTTCTCTGCAGACGTTACATTTAAAACAATGGCGCACACTTTCTTGTGGAACTGACTGTATTTCTTTCTGTGCGAGCTCTGATTTCGCTTATTTTATTATGATGATCGTTTGTCCCTATGAAGGTGAGCGTCAACAGAATATTTTCGCACTCTGATGAGGAAGTCGTTGACCGAAATATCGTGAGAAGATCCCACCGCAACGAGAAACAAGAACTATTAGGTAAAAACTGAACGTCATCCATTCCTATAGCGTTGCGCGCATTTCCGAGCTGAGCTCCTCACGCGATTTAAATTCCATAGTAACTACACCCCCCCCCCCCCCCCCATGAACCATAGACCTTGCCGTTGGTGGGGAGGCTTGCGTGCCTCAGCGATACAGATAGCCGTACCATAGGTACAACCACAACGGAGGGGTATCTGTTGAGAGGCCAGACAAACGTGTGGTTCCTGAAGAGGGGCAGCAGCCTTTTCAGTAGTTGCAAGGGCAACAGTCTGGATGATTGACTGATCTGGCCTTGTAACAATAACCAAATCGGCCTTGCTGTGCTCGTACTGCGAACGGCTGAAAGCAAGGGGAAACTATAGCCGTAATTTTTCCCAAGGGCATGCCTCTTTACTGTATGATTAAATGATGATGGCGTCCTCTTGGGTAAAATATTCCGGAGGTAAAATAGTCCCCCATTCGGATCTCCGGGCGGGGACTACTCAAGAGGATGTCGTTATCAGGAGAAAGAAAACTGGCGCTCTACGGATCGGAACGTGGAATGTCAGATCCCTTAATCGGGCAGGTAGGTTAGAAAATTTAAAAAGGGAAATGGATAGGTTAAAGTTAGATATAGTGGGAATTAGTGAAGTTCGGTGGCAGGAGGAACAAGACTTTTGGTCAGGTGACTACAGGGTTATAAACACTAAGTCAAATAGGGGTAATGCAGGAGTAGCTTTAATAATGAATAGGAAAATAGGAATGCGGGTAAGCTACTACAAACAGCATAGTAAACGCATTATTGTGGCCAAGATAGATACGAAGACCACACCTATTGCAGTAGTACAAGTTTATATGGCATCTAGCACTGCAGATGACGAAGAAATTGAAGAAATGTATGATGATATAAAAGAAATTATTCAAATAGTGAAGGGAGACGAAAATTTAATAGTCATGGGTGACTGGAATTCGAGTGTAGGAAAAGGGAGAGAATGAAACGTAGTAGGTGAATATGGAGTGGGGGTAAGAAATGAAAGAGGAAGCCGGCTGGTTGAATTTTGCACAGAGCATAACTTAATCATAGCTAACACTTGGTTTAAGAATCATGATAGAAGGTTGTATACATGGAAGAACCCTGGAGATACTAAAAGGTATCAGATAGATTATATAATGGTAAAAGGAGATGGGACCTGGATAAACTGAAAGAACCAGAGGTTGTACAGAGTTTCAGGGAGAGCATAAGGGAACAATTGACAGGAATGGGGGAAAGAAATACAGTAGAAGAAGAATGGGTAGCTCTGAGGGATGAAGTAGTGAAGGCAGCAGAGGATCAAGTAGGTAAAAAGACGAGGGCTAGTAGAAATCCTTGGGTAACAGAAGAAATATTGAATTTAATTGATGAAAGGAGAAAATATAAAAATGCAGTAAATGAAGCAGGCAAAAAGGAATACAAACGTCTCAAAAATGAGATTGACAGGAAGTGCAAAATGGCTAAGCAGGGATGGCTAGAGGACAAATGTGAGGATGTAGAGGCTTATCTCATTAGGGGTAAGATAGATACTGCCTACAGGAAAATTAAAGAGACCTTTGGAGATAAGAGAACCACTTGTATGAACATCAAGAGCTAGGATGGAAACCCAGTTCTAAGCAAAGAAGGGAAAGCAGAAAGGTGGAAGGAGTATATAGAGGGTCTATACAGGGGCGATGTACTTGAGGACAATATTATGGAAATGGGAGGTAGATGAAGATGAAATGGGAGATACGATACTGCGTGAAGAGTTTGACAGAACACTGAAAGACCTGAGTCGAAACAAGGCCCCCGGAGTAGACAACATTCCAATAGAACTACTGACGGCCTTGGGAGAGCCAGTCCTGACAAAACTCTACCATCTGGTGAGCAAGATGTATGAAACAGGCGAAATAACCTCAGACTTGAAGAAGAATATAATAATTACAATCCCAAAGAAAGCAGGTGTTGACAGATGTGAAAATTACCGAACAATCAGTTTAATAAGCCACAGCAGCAAAATACTAACACGAATTCTTTGCAGACGAATGGAAAAACTAGTAGAAGCCGACCTCGGGGAAGATCAGTTTGGATTCCGTAGAAATACTAGAACACGTGAGGCAATACTGACATTACGACTTATCTTAGAAGAAAGATTAAGGAAAGGCAAACCTACGTTTCTAGCATTTGTAGACTTAGAGAAAGCTTTTGACAGTGTTGACTGGAATACTCTCTTTCAAATTCTAAAGCTGGCAGGGGTAAAATACAGGGCGCGAAAGGCTATTTACAATTTGTACAGAAATCAGATGGCAGTTATAAGAGTCGAGGGACATGAAAGGGAAGCAGTGGTTGGGAAGGGAGTGAGACAGGGTTGTAGCCTCTCCCCGATGTTATTCAATCTGTATATTGAGCAAGCAGTGAAGGAAGCTAAAGAAAAATTCGGAGTAGGTATTAAAATCCATGGAGAAGAAATAAAAAACTTTGAGGTTCGCTGATGACATTGTAATTCTGTCAGAGACAGCAGAGAACTTGGAAGAGCAGCTGAACGGAATGGATGGTGTCTTGAAGGGAGGATATAAGATGAACATCATCAAAAGCAAAACGACGATAATGGAATGTAGTCGAATTAAGTCGGGTGAAGTTGAGGGTATTAGATTAGGAAATGAGACACTTAAAGTAGTAAAGGAGTTTTGCTATTTGGGGAGCAAAATAACTGATGATGGTCGAAGTAGAGAGGATATAAAACGTAGACTGGCAATGACAAGGAAAGCGTTTCTGAAGAAGAGAAATTTGTTAACATCGAGTATAGATTTAAGTGTCAGGAAGTCATTTCTGAACGTATTTGTATGGAGTGTAGCCATGTATGGAAGTGAAACCTGGACGGTAAATAGTTTGGACAAGAAGAGAATAGAAGTTTTCGTAATGTGGTGCTACAGAAGAATGCTGAAGATTAGATAGGTAGATCACATAACTAATGAGGAAGTATTGAATAAGATTGGGGAGAAGAGAAGTTTGTGGCACAACTCGACCAGAAGAAGGGATCGGTTGATAGGACATGTTCTGAGGCATCAAGGAATCACCAATTTAGAATTGGAGGGCAGCGTGGAGGGTAAAAATCGTTGGGGGAGACCAAGAGATGAATACACTAAGCAGATTCAGAAGGATGTAGGTTGCATTAGGTACTGGGAGATGAAGAAGCTTGCACAGGATAGAGTAGCATGGAGAGCTGCATCAAACCACTCTCAGGACTGAAGACCACAACAACAGTAACTACACTGAAGAGCCAAACTGGTACGCCTGCCTAATATCGTGTAGGGCCCCCGCGAGCAGGCAGAAGTGCCGCAACACGACGTGGCATGGACTCGACTAATGTCTGAAGTAGTGCTAGAGGGAACTGACATCATGAACCCTACAGGGCTGTACATAAATCCGTAAGAGTACGAGGGAGTGGACATCTCTTCTGAACAGCTCGTTGCAAGTCATCCCAGATATGCTCAGTAATGTTCATGTCTGGGAAATCTGGTTGCCAGCCGAAGTCTTTAAACTAAGAAAAGTGTTCCTGGAACCACTCTGTAGCTCTAAACGTCTGGGGTGTCACATTATCCTGCTGAAAGTGCTCAAGTCCGTCGGAATGCATAGTAGACATGAATGGATGCAGGTGATGAGACAGGATGCTTACATACGTGTCGTCTCTTACAGTCGTACGTAGACGTATCATGGGTCCCGCATCACTCCAGCTGCGCACGCCCCGCACATTTACAAAGCCTCCACCAGCTCGATACAATCCGAAACGAGACTCTTCCGACCGGACAACATGTTTCCAGTCGTCAACAGTACAATGCAGGCGTTGACGGGCCCAGGCGAGGTGTAAAGCTTTGTCTCGTGCAGTCATCAAGAGTACACGAGTGGGCCTTCGGTTCCGAAAGCCCATATCGATGATGTTTCGTTGACTGGTTCGCACGCTGACACTTGTTGTTGGCTCAGCATTGAAATCTGCATCAGTTTGCGGAAGGGCTGCACTTCCGTCGCTTTGAACGATTCTCTTCAGTCGTCGTTGGTCGGTCTACAGGATCTTTTTCTGGCCGTAGCGGTGTCGGAGATTTGATGTTTTACCGGATTCCTGATATTCACGGTACACTCGCAAAATGGTGGTACGTGAAAATCCCCTGTTCATCGCTACTTCGGAGATGCTGCGTCCGATCGCTCTTGCGCCAACTATAATACCATCTTCAAACTCACTTAAATCTTGATAACGCGCCATTGTAGCAGCAGTAACCGATCTAACAACTGCGCCACACACTTGTTGTCTTATACAGGCGTTACCGACCGCAGCGCCGTATTCTGCCAATTTACGTATCTCTGCATTTGAATACGCATGCCATTCTTTGGCGCTTCAGTGTAAATGCGACTACAGCTTGCCAGTATATGCGACTGGGTTATGGGAGAAGGTGTGTGAAACTGGACATGCAAATTACGCAAATGGTTCAAATGGCTCTGAGCACTATGGGACTTAACTTCTAAGGTCATCAGGCCCCTAGAACTTAGAACTACTTAAACCTAACTAAGCTACGGACATCACACACATCCATGCGGGAGGCAGGACTCGAACCAGCGACTAGAACCGCTCGACCACTCCGGCCGACAAAATTACGCAATTAAGTGAACCGAATGTGGTCTTCTGAATTATCTTTCAAAATAAACTGCCTGACAAAAAAAATGAAGCACGAAAAAGTGGGTGGACAGAAACTGGAGCTTCAGGGTTTAAGAGGGCATGGGATTTTATTTCAGTGATGACAAAATCGAGTCAGACATTACAAAGAAGTTGTGAGCATAAACCCTCGTATCAGTGTGGGGTTTCCACCCTCTCTGGCCTGGAAACATGCACTGAATAGATTGCGAGGGGTTTTATAAAACCGGTGGGTTCTCTCCTGAAGAAGCTGGTCGATAGATGTTGTAACTGGTCCTCGATATCTTGGACGCTGGCACTCAGACGGAGCTGACGCCCGGGCTGGTTCCACACATGTCCCGTAGGGTACAACTATGGTGATCTTGCTGACCACGGGAGTACCTCAACATCACGCAGACAGTTCACAGACTGCCACGCTTGGGCGAACATTTTCCTGTTTAAAAATGCCACCACGATGCTGTCACGTGAAACGTAAGACTCGAGGATGCTGGATGTTCCTGACACACCCTCGTGCTGTCACAATTTCACCAGTCACTGCCAGCCATGATCTGAGGCACAGACAGACTGTGCCCTGTAATGGTACTTGAATTACGCAACCATTACGGCACTTCACCTCAACCTCTCGATACCAGCAATATTCTACTGTGTTTCTGTAAAGTAGTTAACATATTTCTGAGACAACATTCAGATTTGATTTCATTAATGTAGAGGTACTTTGATACATCGACGTGTTTATATTGCAATGATTTTATTCGTATGTGTATTCTTTCGTTTGTCACTATGATCTTTGATGTACTTGTAACTCCGATTTTTGGGCGCGTACGCGATTATTTGTTGTTAGAGTGTCGGACATTGAAAAAGTCAAGTCTTGGACGTCATGTTGGAAAGACGCGTATTGTAGTCAGCTTATAAAATGTTAACTTTAACAGTGAGGAAGATGTTTTCAAGTATGTTTTGTATTGTGAAGTGATGTTTTGTGTGTTACGTGCCATTGCAACAAAAGCAATAAAAAAGAAGTGTAACTTGAATTTGGAGTGCTGATTACTTTTTTTACATCACCATTGTCCTGAAAAAGTGTAATCTTCAAGAATTATTTGTGAAACACATCTATAAAACTTTTGAATATAGCAGAACAAAACCTAGGCCTCTTTGCATCCGAGCTTGGAATGATCACCACCTAGATTTTCGACGATTGAGCCATGATTTTACGAGACCAGCTTGGGAAACACGAAAAGATGAGTGACTAGTTTATTCATTATTACATGAAAGGACTTTATTAACTGTGCTCTAATGACACCTGCCGCATAATAACATTGTTATTGCCCGAAAATGCAGTATTTAGCAGCGTGAGCAACACCACAATCATTATTAAATTTTGACCTTTGTTGTGGTACGGTAGTTAGAGCCTGCACCGACAGTATGACGCCAGGAGCAGCAGCACCACTGTGGGCTGGCCGGAGTGGCCGAGCGGTTCTAGGCGCTACAGGCTGGAACCGCGCGACAGCTATGATCGCAGGTCCGAATCCTGCATCGGGCACGGATGTGTGTGATGTCCTTAGGTTAGTTAGGTTTAAGTAGTTCTAAGTTCTAGGGGAGTGATGACCGCAAATGTTAAGTCCCATAGTGCTCAGAGCCATTTGAACCAACACCAATGTGCCTCTGAAACACTGGAAGAATGGGACCACTCCACATGTCTCCGCCGTAGACGCTGGTGATACAGGTCAGTGCAGAACCACGATTCATCACTGAACACGGTGCAACGCCATTCATTACTTTGCTCATGTAAGCTGTCGCCAGCACACCAGGTGGCAAAGAGGTTGAGTGAAGATCAATAGAGCCCAAAGACAGGCTTACAAGAAACGCGCCACAACGCCCTGTCGGCCGCCAATACTCAAATCGCCGCCGCGGACTGGTGGTCCCAGTCAGTCATCCAGCGACACAATGAGTCAAGTCATCAGTGGCAGCCCTGTGGGAGTTGCAGTCAGAGTTAGCCCAGCGTCTAGCTCAGGGTCAGGCAGTACCTAGTGACCAGAGTACTGTACATAGCGGGACTTCGTACTTTACCGGCAGTGAGGCTAATATGGACCATTAAGGTGTGAACCATGGACCTTGCCATTGGTGGGGAGGCTTCCGTGCCTCAGTGATACAGATAGACGTACTGGAGGTGCAACCACAACGGAGGGGTATCTGTTGAGAGGCCAGACAAACGTGTGGTTCCTGAAGAGGGGCAGCAGCCTTTTCAGTAGTTGCAGGGGCAACAGTCTGGCTGATTGACTGATCTGGCCTTGTAACAATAACCAAAACGGCCTTGCTGTGCTGGTACTGCGAACGGCTGAAAGCAAGGGGAAACTGCACCTGTAATTTTTCCCGAGGGCATGCAGGTTTACTGTATGGTTAAATGATGATGGCGTCCTCTTGGGTAAAATATTACGGAGGTACAACAGTCCCCCATTCGGAGGATCTCCGGGTGGGGAATCCTCAGGAGGACGTTCTTATCAGGAGAAAGGAAACTGGCGTTCTACGGATCGGAGCGTGGAAAGGCTATTTACAAATTGCGCAGAAACCAGATGGCAGTTATAAGAGTCCAGGGGCATGTAAGGGAAGCAGTGGTTGGGAAGGGAGTGAGACAGGGTTGTAGCCTATCCCCAATGTTATTCAATCTGTATATTGAGCAAGCAGTAAAGGAAACAAAAGAAAACTTCGGAGTAGAAATTAAAATCCATGGAGAAGAAATAAAAACTTTGAGGTTCGCCGATGACACTGTAATTCTGTCAGAGACACAAAGGACCTGGAAGAGCAGCTGAACGGAATGGACTGTGTCTTGAAAGGAGGATATAAGATGAACATCAACAAAAGCAAAAGGACGATAATGGAATGTAGTCGAATTAAATCGGGTGATGCTGCGGGAAGTAGATTAGGAAATGAGACGCTTAAAGTTGTAAATAAGTTTTGCTATTTGGGGAGCAAAATAACTGATGATCGTCGAAGTAGAGAGGATATAAAATGTAGACTGGCAATGGCAAGGAAAGCGTTTCTGAAGAAGAGAAATTTGTTAACATCGAGTATAGAATTAAGTGTCAGGAAGTCGTTTCTGAAAGTATTTGTATGGAGTGTAGCCATGTATATAAGTGAAACGTGGGCAATAAATAGTTTAGACAAGAAGAGAATAGAAGCTTTCGAAATGTGGTGCTACAGAAGAATGCTGAAGATTAGGTGGGTAGAGCACATAACTAATGAGGAGGTACTGAATGGAATTGGAGAGAAGAGAAATTTGTGGCACAACTTGACTAGAAGAAGGGATCAGTTGGTAGGATGTATTCTGAGGCATCAAGGGATCACCAGTTTAGTATTGGAGGGCAGCGTGGAGGGTAAAAATCGTAGAGGGAGACCAAGAGATGAATACACTAAACAGATTCAGAAGGATCTACGTTGCAGTAGGTACTGGGAGGTGAAGAAGCTTGCACAGGATAGAATAGCATGAAGAGTTGCATCAAAGCAGTCTCTGGACTGTAGACCATAACAACAACAAGGAGACCTTGTACCACAACACCGGGACTATCTTGAGCTAAATAACTTTCTGTTCTGATAAATAAAGAACCCAGTTAATAAATGCGTGCAGTTGTGTTACAGGAAGGATACCAGCCATCAACAACATCCTCTCCTTGCTTCTCATGGTACAAGCCTACAGTGACAATGAGAAGACACAAAAATCACCATTCCGTCCGTTTTGGTCATGGCACCGCACCAGACACATTCGTTTGTGTTGTAGTGTTAACGGCAGCCACAGCAGTTCCCTAATCTAGCTACTGCTAGCCTTCAGTCAGTGATGCAGAATGACCCACAATGTAGCACAGAGTACATTACTTGCTCTTGTGTCACAGGTGCAGTTGTGGTGAGACTACAATGTGCTTGGTAAGTAATACTGCTATCCTCCCATGTGGCAGTCAGATGTGGTCGACTGGAAACCTGTCAGCGAGTATGCCTTCCCTTATGTTCCTTTCCAATGCAGTCGAACATCAGGCCACTGCCACACACGAAAGTCCCACGGATCTAGTTATTGCACAAGTCGACCAGCCAGGCGAATGAAGACTCGCAGTGAGGCCCCTTACAAACTCTGTCATGTGGTGATAACGGTGTCAGACACTAGTCTGTGGAACTCCCGTTCTTCACAGTGATCACTCAACATCCGACGATGTTCTCGCTCTTATATACCATACCAGGCCTTGTAACAACACTAAACACGACGAGCACTATGTTGTATACCTGTCATGGAGAAATGCAACTCTAATCATTTACATACCCGCCTACAGCATCTACATCTATGATGTTACACTAACATCCGACCTTGTCTTTTGGATGACTCACTTTTTTGTCAGGCAGTGTATAATGGCCTGAGAGAACATCCTGATTCGTCTCGCGAGCGTCTTAATTTTTATGTTTTGTGAGCTGTAAGAGCTTAAATTGTACAGTTGTGGATCTAATGTCACAGAGCACGAGCTGCTTCAGTATTTGGAAGTCGCGCCTTCAGGAAGGAGATTCACTAAGTTGTGAGAGGTTTTCTGACAGGAAACTGTCCTAGCCCGTAGCCTCCTATCATTAATGTGAAATTTGATGTAGTCGGTCACGAACTGACTGTATACATAAGGCAGTGTAGGACATCAGTGGTGCTTTAAGAGTGATGTAGTTGAAGATTTATTTGTCAACCGACATTCGCTTATTCTAAAAAGGTACCCACAAAACTTCAGCGTTCTCTTGCATATATTGTCTGTGATCTTCTCCATCTGTGCGTAAATATCTTCATTTTTCTTCTTCTTCCATGCACCATCGTTTCTTTCTTTCAGTCTGGGAATATTACTCGAAATTTTTCTTTCGTTCTTCAGTATTTCTATCATTTCTCCATGCTCATTCAGTATCTGGCTTAACAACGGTGGTTCACCGAGCGAGGTGGCGCAGTGGTTAGCACACTGGACTCGCATTCGGGAGGACGACGGTTCAATCCCGTCTCCAACCATCCTGATTTAGGTTTTCCGTGATTTCCCTAAATCGTTTCAGGCAAATGCCGGGATGGTTCCTTTGAAAGGGCACGGCCGATTTCCTTCCCGATCCTTCCCTAACCCGAGCTTGCGCTCCGTCTCTAATGACCTCGTTGTCGACGGGACATTAAACACAACCACCTACCTACCTACAACGGTGGTTTGGTGCCGAATCTTTGCAGTGTAATAGATTATTAAAATAAACATAAATACCACTCACAGAGTAGGCCTAGCTGCTGCCTACAAGTCAGTACGAGGAGCGATCTGTGAAGGTGGGAACGTGATCAGCATGCTGCCAATCCCTCGTGCCGTTATTGCCAGTAGATGAATCCTGATGGTGCTGCTGCTCCTTTATTCAAGCACCTCCACATCTGGTCTCACAAGGATCCATTCACCAAGATACTTGAATTTCATTATACGGCTAGCCTTTTTTCAACATTTTTTTTCGCCATCATACCATTCGGCGCATATACTGTACACATTTCCTTCTACCCCTTCTCTGGGTCCATCTCTTCCTTCCTCCATCTTTCTGTACAGGAGATGTGGAGTGTTTATTTATTCCAGTATGTAATTTTAAATGAAATAATGTGAACTATCTTTGCAGCACCGTATGGAGAAAATAGTGCTATACTGAAGGCTGTCGTTCCAATGTTGCAATCGATAGTGCTTTGCACTTGAAAACTGCGTGAAGCATTCCCAACTGTGGGAACATCTTTACACACTACCGACGATTGGGCTTTCTTCTCGCCACAGTATATACCATATATCCATCGTCCATTTAACACATGTACAACATGTCTGTCTATCTCTTCCTCCTCCTCCTTCTTCTACTCCTCCCTGTTTCCATCCCTCTCCCCAGTCTCTCTGTCCCCTCATCACCTCTCTGTGTCCATCTCCCCTACCTCTGTCCATCTACTCCATCTCCTCCCTGTCTGACTAACTCTTCCCCATCTCTCTGGACATCACTTACTTCCCCCATTCTATTGGCCATTCTCTTCCTCCCTAGTGTCTTAGGTCAGCTCCTTCTCCTCCTTCTCTCTGCCCACCTTCCCCTCTCGCCTGTCTCTGTCCATCGCTTCCTGCCATCTCCCTGTCTGGAAACCTCCTCCTCCCATCTGTTCATCTCCTACTCTCTCTTTCTCCTCATCTCCTCTCTCTCTCTCTCTCTCTCTCTTTCTCTCTCTCTCTCTATGCCAATCTCCAACTCTTACCTTTCTGTCACTCCCTCCCTGCTTTCTCTGTCCACCTCATCCTCCCCCTCTTTCCCTCCATCCCCTCCTTCTGCCTCCTCTCTCTCTGCTTAGTCATACCCATCTGTACAACATAAGCACAACACACTTCTCTGTACGGCAGTCTAGGTGTGAGGGTCTGAATATCCTTTTCTCCCTGATCTTCGCTTCCATGGAAGCTAGACGGTTCTCTGACTCACAGTGCTGATTTCCAGATAGCAAGTAGTATATATTTCAATTGTGTTCGCAATCGTTCTAGTGATTTAGGAGGAGATGCTAGACGTACAGACACAAATATATATAAACTCGCCTTTTCCCCACAGCTTCATCTGTACACTTGTATGTCACATATGATGAACACATCTCTTCCTTCTCCCCCCTCTCTCTTGGCACCTTGCCTTCTCCTCCTCCCCCCCACTATTGGCCCATCATCGCTCTATTTGGCTGTCTCCTCTTCCGTCACACTCTACCAGTCTTCTCATCGCCCCAATTCTCTCCTTTATCCACTCTGTCCGTCTCCTCCTACCTTCTTTCAGCCCATTTTCTCTTCCTTCACTCTTTCTGTTCACCTTCTCCTCCCTCCCTCTCTCTTCCCATCTCTTCCTCCCCCCCCATCTCTGACCATCTCATCCTTCCCATTTCTCTCTGTCCGCCTTCTCACTCTCTCTCTCTCTCTCTGTCTATATATTCCTACCCCTCTCTGTCCATCCCCTCCTGATCCTTTCTCTCCCTATCAATCACCTCTTCCCCCTCTCTCCCTATCCATCCCTTCCTGCCCCTTCTTTTGCTTTACATATCTTAACCTTCTTCCAGACATGCCCTTCTGCATGTGTGACCCTGCAAAAGAGACTGATAAAGCAGGCCGATAATACTGTCCCAGCAGTGCAGTGCAGCCTATTCATGAACGACTTGGAAACCAATTTTTCCCATGATGTCATGCAAAGAAAGGAAATAAAGCAGGGCCATACTACTTAAACACAACATACCTCTCATACAAGTCGGCCTGGAAAGCCATTTCTTGGCCCTGGAGTGCAGGCTGACCTGCAAAGCATTTCGATTAGGCAGGCAGATACTATTCCCACTGTTCTGTACATAGTTCCACTTAGTCAGCGCGTACACAACTTTCCCACTAGAGCGCGCCCCGCTAAGCACAACAGCGCAGGAACAGCGTTCGTCCATCTCCGCAATACAAGATGGCGATGCCTTAGAGACGGACCAAATTCTGCTTCTGCTGATCCGCGTATTAATATGTAACGCAGCCAATGAGATTGCTGCTAACGTAGAACCTTTTCTCCTTGCGGATCACACTCGCGCAGTGATACCTGAACGTGCGAGGTATTATAACGAGTGTACAGACCTGCATTTGGCTGCACCAGTCTGCATTAGTCTGTACCAGTCTATAGTCAAGTTTCAGTCTGCACCTAATAAGATTATCATATTCCTGTACATAGCCATGAAGATAAATGTATAGACACTTTGTCAAGTATCAGAGATATGTGAGAATAAGATTAATGTACCAAGACCAAGGGAACTTCAGATTGTCAATTGTAAACAGCATCCAGAATCAAGTTACGTAATGTCTATGCCTTTTATTATTTTAATAAATGTGTGTGAAAATTAATCAAATTCTGTTTAAAGTTGGTCACCGTCAATCTGCTACTCTGAGGGTGCAAGTGGCATTTCTATCGTCTGACTTAACGGTAGAAGATAAACATGCCACAATAAGACCACGAGACATATTGCTGACACTCGCCTACTTCATTAGAGCAACAAGTCAAATAATCTGATGGTGTGTGTACCGAAGGTCTTACAGTACGCACACCACACCCACCCAACACAATTTCCATGCAGGGCAGCCGACACAGCAGATTCTGAAAAACCATGTTTCTGCCCATACATCCGCTCCTAATCAAGCTAGGAGGTTATAAACCCAACAATGGTGAATTTATGAAGTTTGCTGTTTGTGTGCCAAATATAGCTGACATTGATTCTAGAGTTTGTGAAAAATCCTGGACATACATAAAAAGTACATATATGCTGCTTAATATGCAGGGTGTTTCTAAAATAAATGTAAAAAATTGGAGAGCTGGTAGAGTGGCTCATAACAACCAACTTTCACATACCAACCCATTCTGCATCCCATAGTGTTCGGCACTAGGCGTCATATGACATTGTCACATGCCATCAGAAAGGTAGGCATACAAGCTACCACCCGAGTTGAAATGGTACTAGGTATTCCAGGTGAGACAACACCACAGAGTTTCTTCCCGCATTTTCTAGGATGTAAATGCATTGTGTTTGGTGAGGCAAATACCTCTTTGATACAATGTCACACATAGGTCGGCACCTGTGAGCACTGCAGAGTCTGGTTCACCTTGCGTCACTGCGTCAACAGATGGAGACATTCTTGTGTTTGGTACTGTGCAGAGAGAACGGAAAATGGAGCGCTTTTCTTGGGGTTAAAGGGCAGACATGCGTTGTGCTTATGGGGTAACGGATGGAAATGCTCTCGCTGCTGAGCATTTGTATGTTCAACAGTTTCCGAATCGTCGAGCGCCAGATCTACTAACATTCACTGCCATCCACAGATCTGTTACAGAGATGGGTGCACCTAAGGCGAGTTGTCCAATGACAAGTTATCGTAATGGCACACAATGTACATTTAAGGCCAATATGGAAATCCGATGCGTCCTTTTTGTGATAAAAGTGTGCAGGCCATAAAAACATGGTCGGCAACACACAGTGCATACACCAGAATTTGAAGAGCAGTCATTAGCACTGCTGCAGAACATGCACCCAACAAGGTCATGGAGTGTAACTTGAGAAATGGGTGCAATCAATCCATGGACTGTTATGTGTGAAATGGAGATGGTTGCACCCTTGTCCCCTTTAGAAGGTTCAAGCCCTTAACCCAGGAGAATTTTACATGCTCTATTGACTTCTGTCCGCGATTTTTGCAGTTGTGTGACTTGAGCTTGAATTCCCACACTTCGTACTTTTACGGATGAGGCATCCTTTACAAGGGAAGTTGTGTTCAACAGCAACAATCAATATATGTGGACAAGCGAAAATCGGCATGCTGCGTTTGTTCATGGTCACCAGGAGCGCTTTGCTGTCAATATTTGGGCTTGTTTGGTAGGAGATAATATGATTGATCTATAATGCTCTTCAGACGACTGATTTCAAACGGATACTTAATCTTCTTGAAGGAAACACTGCCAGAGTTAGTGTAGCTTGTCCCATTTAATGTGCAACAGTGTATGTGGTCCAACATGATGGCGCATATGTGTACTTCACTCTTGCAGTGCAAAATAATTTGGATGAGACCTTTGCTGAGAATCGGATAGGGTACGGTGGGCTGGTGACATGGCATGCACGTTCTCTGACTTAACGCCACTTAATTCTTTCGTCTATAGACACCGAGAGTCTGTTGTTTGCATAACACCTGCCGAGATGGATCAAGAGCTGAAACCACGAATTAAGGCAGCCTCTGTAATTTCGAGCAGTTTTTGTAACTGTTCGCAAATAAAGGTCATGAAACGTCAACCGCACCTCTCTGTTAACTTAATGTCACAAAAAACTGAAAACGTTGACCTAAAGACGTGCTATGATGTCAACTCAGATGGTGGATTGTATACCTACCTTCCCAGTGGCACACAACGCTGTTAAATGACGCCTATCGCCAACTGCTAAGGGGTAAGGACATGGGTTGCTAAGTGAAAGCTGCTTGTTACATATATCCCACACATCTTCTCCTCCCCACTCTATATGTCCACCCTACCCTCCTCTCATCTATCTGTTCATCGTCAACCTCACCTCTCTTTTAATTTAATGTCACAAAAAACTGAAAACGTTGACCTAAAGACGTGCTATGATGTCAACTCAGATGGTGGATTGTATACCTACCTTCCCAGTGGCACACAACGCTGTTAAATGACGCCTATCGCCAACTGCTAAGGGTAAGGACATGGGTTGCTAAGTGAAAGCTACTTGTTACATATATCCCACACATCTTCTCCTCCCCACTCTCTATGTCCACCTTAGCCTCTTCTCATCTATCTGTTCATCTTATCTTCCCACCTATATCTCTCCATCTTCTTCTCCCCACTCTCTCTGTCTCTTCAACTCTACCACACCCTGTCTCCATACCTTCATTAATACTCCCCCTTTCCATATCCTCCTCCCTGTTTCTCTGTCCACCTTCTCCTCACCCTCCCTCTGTTCATTCTTACTCCCTCTCTCTCTGGTCATTTACTCCCCCCCCCCTCTCTCTCTCTCTCTCTCTCTCTATGTACATCTCCTCCTGCCACTCCTTACCCCTCTTTCTGCCAGTCTCTCTTTCTGACATCATCATCCTCCACCCACATTCGCTCTGTCATAACTACTTGCCTCCCATTTCTGTCCATTTACTCCTCTTCCCCTCCTCCTTCCCTCTGCCTGTCCATGTCCTCCTCACCTCTCTCTTTGTTCCCCTGCTCCACACCCTCTCTTTGTCTATATCATCCTCCACTCTCTCCCTAAACATATCCTCTTGCGCCACCTTAGACTGCACTTCCTCCTTCCCATATCACCATATCCATCTCCTTCATTCTCATTATCCATCTCCTTCAGTCCCACTCCCCCTATCTACCTCCCCTTCCCTCCTCTCCCTATCCACCTGCTTCTCCTCGTCCCTTTGTCCCTCCAACCTACGGTCGCAGGTTCGAATTCTGCCTCGGGCATGGATGTGTGTGATGTCCTTAGGTTAGTTAGGTTTAAGTAGTTCTAAGTTCTAGGGGACTGATGACCTCAGATGTTAAGTCCCATAGTGCTCAGAGCCATTTTTGAACCTCTCTGTGCCCCTCATCCCCCTCTCCGTCCATTTCCTCCTGCACACCTCTTGGACCCTCCCCTCCTGCCTCCCTCCCTATCCATTCCATCCTGCCCTCTCACTCATTCCCTTCCCTTCTCTACCCATCTCAGCCTTTTCCCAACAATGCTCATCCACATCTGTTGCCCTTACACAACCGGTCAATGAACCATGCCAGAACTATCCCAACACAAAATGTCTGTCATCGAAGACAGTGTAAACGTATCGAAATTTGTTTCTTGCCCCTTGAATTTGGACTGTCTTGCAAAGTAGGCCAATATTCCTATAGAACATGCCCATTATGCATGGCAGACTACACATCAGGGACGACTAAATACGTTTCCACTTTCCCCACTCATATTAGAGTAAGGAAGGGCTGATATTCGTGAAGTATGTGCAAAATGTAGTAGAAATCGTTCCAGGGGTTTGGGAGGGGACTCCAGACGTAGTTTCAATCTGCTTTCTTATGTATATACATGGTGAAAAGTGTTTAAACCGACAAACTCTGGGAGGTTGTAGGGGATACCAAAACAAATATTTTTCCCTAATGTCATTTTTTCCTATGAGGATTATTTAAACCGGTAGAGGCCGTATTTGACTCTTCAGTTGTTAGAGGCCATATTACGATCTTCAGTTGTTAGAGGGCGTATTACGCTCTTCAGTTGCAGGCAACTGCTGTCCACCAGTGCAGTAGTGCTTTGTCTCTGTTTACTAATGGAGCGATACACCTGGAGTGAGTACAGTGATATGGTTGGTGCGTACTACGAAGCACCACAACGAACGATCTGCACAGCGGGTTTTCTCAACAACAATATCCTAATCGCCGTATCCCGCATCATACGACCTTTGCTGCTGTGTACCAACGTCTGCGTGAGACTGGGTCAGTTAGCAGATTACCTGGTCAGGGACGCCGTCGCACGGTAAGAACGCTGCAATTTGAGGAAGCTGTCTTGCAGCAAGTGGAGCGGGATCCTTCAATCAGCACTAGTGCAATTACACGTAACATGGGGACGAATCAGACGAATATAAGAACAGTCCTTCGAGAGCAATTGTTACGTCCATTTCATTTGCAGCGTGTCCACAACTTGGAACAAGTTGATTATTCACCCAGAGCACAGTTTTCGCAGTTGTACCTGGAACAGTGTGAAATGCATCCTACGTTTACATCCTCTGTGTTGTTTACCGATGAAGCAACGTTCGGGCGTGATGGAGTCTTCGACATGCACAATTCGCAAGTTTGGAGTGAGGATAACCCACATGCCACAGTTACTAGCGCTCATCAAGTGCGGTTCTTCGTTAATATGTGGGTCGGTGTTGTTGGGGGCTGTTTAATTGGGCCGTATCTGCTACCTAGGCCATTAAATTGCAGGCACTATTACGATTTTCTCGCCAGAGCATTGCCAGAATTGCTGGAAGATGTTCCGCTCCCTACAAGACATGTTCCAACATGACGGGGCGCCAGCACATTTCAGTCGTCGTGTGCGCCGATTCCTGGACCGACAGTTCCCAGAAACGTGGATTGGCAGAGGTGGTCCTGTACCATGGCCTGCTCGATCCCCAGATATGTCCCCTCTGTTTTTGTGTGGGGAGAGATGCGCAACCTCGTTTACGCAACTTCTGTTGCATCAGAAGAGGATTTGGTTGCCCGGATAGTAGCAGCAGCAGGAACAATTCAGGATACTCCTGGAGTTTTTACCCGTGTCAGACAGAACATGATCCGACGGTGTAAGCTTTGTTTACGGGTCAATGGAGGAATTTTTGAAAATCTACTGTAATTGAAACTGGGTTGTGTTAATTTGTTGTCTCTTGGTGATAAAAAATGGAAAAGTGTTAATTGGTTTAATTAATTTGCCGCCAGAGCAATCTTCCTCTACCGGTTTAAATAAACGTCATAGGAAAAAATGACATTAGGGAAAAACATTTGTTTTGATGTCCCCTACCACCTCCCAGAGTTTGTCGGTTTAAATACTTTTCACCCTGTAGATTAGCCTTTTCCCACAGCTTCATCTAGGTATACATCTGACACATATATTGTGCACATCTCTCATCAATTTGGCCAGTTACACAGTTGGGTGAGTGCATTCAAAGTGCTTTTCAACAAAATGTTTCGCTTCTTCATCTCTGGAAATTTGAACTCTCATAATTGACAAAAGAAATGATGTGACAGCTCCTAACATATCCTCGAAGAAGATGAGAAATCCCTCAGTCTGATGGAGATCTGTGTGTCCATGTGAAGAATACGAATCTGACGACTCCTGAAGGCAGCAATGTACGACTGATTAGCGCAAGACTATCGCTCAAAGGCTTGTAAGAACTGGGTTGGTAATACTCACGGGAAAGCCGCCTGCAGCAATATTACCTATGAACAGATAACTGTGCTCGGCTTGTATCACATCCCTAGAATATGGGAATCTTCATCGACCCCAGGTTAATGTGGAAGGCAAAGATAAGTTACAGAAAAATGGCCATAAGCTTCCTTAATTAAATCCCGTTTAAGTAATTTTTCTACAGTATTTATCACCCCTGCTGTTACTGCTATTACAACAACTATGGCTTCAGTTGCACATAAAACAACAACAAAAATTATTACAAATATTAGTATACCCTGTTAGTACAACCACCACATTGATTTACTGCAGAAAATTCTATTAGGTTGGTGCGTAATTTGTAGCGTTTCTGTTCTGCATGTTTGCATTTCGGTTGCTATGGACTTATTTATAAATTAGTTCACTGTTGCTATTTAAGTTTACATATTGCCATTTTGTCATTTGGAGATAATGAGTGAAGCTGTAAACACTAGGAATTGGAGTGCCAAGTGGAGAAATCAGAACATCACCGACTTCGTTTTCTTTTTGACTTCAATAGAGAGGTGGCAGCAGTGGAGGCAGCCAAAACTATTTGCGCCGTGTGTGTGGATAGTGCCACTGGACAGAGCACGTGATGAAAATGGTTTTCTCGATTTAAGGAGGATTGTTTTGAGATCAGTGACTCTCCACGTTTAGGAAGTTCTTCGGGGTTTGATGAAGATCGTTTGCTGTTGTTGTCGTTGTTTTTGATGTGGTATTCAGTCCTGAGACTGGTTAGATGCAGCTCTCCGTGCTACTCTATCCTGTGCAAGCTTCTTCATCTCCCAGTACCTACTGCAACCTACATCCTTCTGAATCTCTTTAGTGTATTCATCTCTTGGTCTCCCTCTACCATTTTTATCCTCCACACTGCACTCCAATACTAAATTGGTGATCCCTTTATGCCTCAGAACATGTCCTACCAACTGATCCCTTCTTCTGGTCAAGTTGTGCCACAAACTTCTCTTCTCCCCAATCCTATTCAATACTTCCTCATTAGTTACGTGATCTACCCATCTAATCTTCAGCATTCTCTGTAGCACCACATTTCGAAAGCTTCTATTCTCTTCTTATCCAAACTATTTATTGTCCATGTTTCACTTCCGTACATGGCTACACTCCATACAAATACTTTCAGAAATGACTTCCTGACACTTAAATCTATACTCGATGTTAACAAATTTCTCTTCTTCACAAACGCTTTTCTTGCCATTGCCAATCTACATTTTATATCCTCTCTACTTCGACCATCGTCAGTTATTTTGCTCCCCAAATAGCAAAACTTCTTTACAACTTTAAGTGTTTCATTTCCTAATGTAATTCCCTCAGCATCACTCGACTTAATTCGACTACATTCCATTATCGTCCTTTTGCTTTTGTTGATGTTCATCTTATATCCTCCTTTATAGACACTATCCATTACGTTCAACTGCTCTTCCAAGTCCTTTGCTGTCTCTGACAGAATTACAATGTCATCGGCGAACCTCAAAGTTTTTATTTCTTCTCCATGGATTTTAATACCTACTCCCAACTTTTCTTTTGTTTCCTTCACTGCTTGCTCAATATGCAGATCGAATAACATCGGGGAGAGACTACAACCCTGTCTCACTCCCTTCCCAACCACTGTTTCCCTTTCATGTCCCTCGACTCTTATAACTGCCATCTGGTTTCTGTACAAATTGTAAATAGCCTTTCGCTCCCTGTATTTTACCCCTGCCACCTTCAGAATTTGAAAGAGAGTATTCCAGTCAACATTTTCAAAAGCTTTCTCTAAGTCTACAAATGCTAGAAACGTAGGTTTGCCCTTCCTTAATCCAGCTTCTAAGATAAGTCGTAGGGTCAGTATTGCCCCACGTGTTCCTACATTTCTACGGAATCCAAACTGATCTTTCCCGAGGTCGGCTTCTAGTAGTTTTTCCATTCGTCTGTAAAGAATACGCGTTAGTATTTTGCAGCTGTGACTTATTAAACTGATAGTTCGGCAATTTTCACATCTGTCAACACCTGCTTTCTTTGGGATTGGAATTATTATATTCTTCTTGAAGTCTGAGGGTATTTCGCCTGTTTCATACATCTTGCTCACGAGATGGTAAAGTTTTGTCAGGACTGGCTCTCCCAAGGCCGTCAGTAGTTCTAATGGTATGTTGTCTACTCCCGGGGCTTGTTTCGACTCAGGTCTTTCAGTGCTGTGTCAAACTCTATATGCAGTATCATATCTCCCATTTCACCTTCATCTATATCCTCTTCCATTTCCATAATACTGTCCTCAAGTACATCGCCCGTGTATAGACCCTCTACATACTCCTTCCACCTTTCTGCTTTCCCTTCTTTGCTTAGAACTGGGTTTCCATCTGAGCTCTTGATGTTCATACAAGTGGCTCTCTTTTCTCCAAAGGTCTCTTTAATTTTCTTGTTGGCAGTATCTATCTTACCCCTAGTGAGATAAGCCTCTACATCCTTACATTTGTCCTCTAGCCATGCCTGCTTAGCCATTTTGCACTTCCTGTCGATCTCATTTTTGAGGCGTTTGTATTCCTTTTTGCCTGCTTCATTTACTGCATTTTTATATTTTCTCCTTTCATCAATTAAATTCAATATTTCTTCTGTCACCCAAGGATTTCTACTAGCCCTCGTCTTTTTACCTACTTTATCGTCTGCTGCCTTCACTACTTCATCTCTCAAAGCTACCCATTCATCTTCTACTGTATTTCTTTCCCCCATTCCTGTCAATTGTTCCCTTATGCTCTCCCTGAAACTCTGTGCAACCTCTGGTTTAGTCAGTTTATCCAGGTCCCATCTCCTTAAATTCCCACCTTTTTGCAGTTTCTTCAGTTTTAATCTACCGATCGTTTAAAGGCATTAATCCACAATGATCAGTGTACTGGACAACTGCCAAATATGATGAACTGTGATCATTTCCGCACCGTGCGACATTTGCTACAATGGGTAAGGGTCAAATATTAGATGTATGGGTACCCTATCTTTTAAGCCAAAATTACAAAAATCAGTGTGTGGCCATATTGTGCATTTTGGCACGTTTTCCTGTCTCCATCCCTTTATCTACCTCATGCTCCCACCTCCATCTGTGTACCTCCTCCACACCACTCTTTCATCTCTTCATTACTTTCTCCCACTTCTTTCTTGTCCACCTCATCCAATCTCTTTCTGTGACCCCCCCCCCTCCCTCTGTTCATATCCCCCTCCCCATCTCCATCCATCCTCTGTTGTTTTCATCTCAATTTTCTCCAGGTGTGTCCATCAACAATTGTAGTCCCTACAAAATATGTAGATAAAGCAGAGCAATATTACTCCAAGACAACATGCCTGTCGCACAAGGCAGTCGACATGTTGGGGTGAGAACACTTCCTTGCCCCTGCACTGTTGGCTGCTCTGCAAACCAGATCAATATGAAGGGCGAAACTATTTCCACACAAAACCCTGGTCATACAGGGCAGCCCATGTGGCAATGGCTGAAAAAACACGTTTGCCATATCTCTGCTGCCATTGAAGCTAGGATGTTTTACTGTCTGTATGCCAAATTTCATTGAAACCGATCAAGGGGTTTGGGAGCAGTTCCTGAGCATACATTTATACATACAGTCTGATATATATATATATATATATATATATATATATATATATATATATATATATACTCCTGGAAATGGAAAAAAGAACACATTGACACCGGTGTGTCAGACCCACCATACTTGCTCCGGACACTGCGAGAGGGCTGTACAAGCAATGATCACACGCACGGCACAGCGGACACACCAGGAACCGCGGTGTTGGCCGTCGAATGGCGCTAGCTGCGCAGCATTTGTGCACCGCCGCCGTCAGTGTCAGCCAGTTTGTCGTAGCATACGGAGCTCCATCGCAGTCTTTAACACTGGTAGCATGCCGCGACAGCGTGGACGTGAACCGTATGTGCAGTTGACGGACTTTGAGGGAGGGCGTATAGTGGGCATGCGGGAGGCCCGGTGGATGTACCGCCGAATTGCTCAACACGTGGGGCGTGAGGTCTCCACAGTACATCGATGTTGTCGCCAGTGGTCGGCGGGAGGTGAACGTGCCCGTCGACCTGGGACCGGACCGCAGCGACGCACGGATGCACGCCAAGACCGTAGGATCCTACGCAGTGCCGTAGGGGACCGCACCGCCACTTCCCAGCAAATTAGGGACACTGTTGCTCCTGGGGTATCGGCGACGACCATTCGCAACCGTCTACATGAAGCTGGGCTACGGTCCCGCACACCGTTAGGCCGTCTTCCGCTCACGCCCCAACATCGTGCAGCCCGCCTCCAGTGGTGTCGCGACAGGCGTGAATGGAGGGACGAATGGAGACGTGTCGTCTTCAGCGATGAGAGTCGCTTCTGCCTTGGTGCCAATGATGGTCGTATGCGTGTTTGGCGCCGTGCAGGTGAGCGCCACAATCAGGACTGCATACGACCGAGGCACACAGGGCCAACACCCGGCATCATGGTGTGGGGAGCGATCTCCTACACTGGCCGTACACCACTGGTGATCGTCGAGGGGACACTGAATAGTGCACGGTACATCCAAACCGTCATCGAACCCATCGTTCTACCATTCCTAGACCGGCAAGGGAACTTGCTGTTCCAACAGGACAATGCACGTCCGCATGTATCCCGTGCCACCCAACGTGCTCTAGAAGGTGTAAGTCAACTACCCTGGCCAGCAAGATCTCCGGATCTGTCCCCCACTGAGCATGTTTGGGACTGGATGAAGCGTCGTCTCACGCGGTCTGCACGTCCAGCACGAACGCTGGTCCAACTGAGGCGCCAGGTGGAAATGGCATGGCAAGCCGTTCCACAGGACTACATCCAGCATCTCTACGATCGTCTCCATGGGAGAATAGCAACCTGCATTGCTGCGAAAGGTGGATATACACTGTACTAGTGCCGACATTGTGCATGCTCTGTTGCCTGTGTCTATGTGCCTGTGGTTCTGTCAGTGTGATCATGTGATGTATCTGACCCCAGGAATGTGTCAATAAAGTTTCCCCTTCCTGGGACAATGAATTCACGGTGTTCTTATTTCAATTTCCAGGAGTGTATATATATATATATATATATACTTAATGCAGGTGCTCGAACTGGCGACTCTCTGACGCGACACAAGCTTGGTAACGTCGAACGATGTTTTGCCGAACTCTTTCAAAGATCCCTGGTATTGCCCTGATGTGACTGTCGGCATGTTGAATGCGATCCATTAATTCCTCTTCGCTTCTAGGTGATTCCTTCCGGGAGGGTGAACCAGACCCTTGAAGAATATCCGCCCACACCACGACTGTTACGTGCGGGTGCTCCATCATGCTGAAACCACATGCGTAGCTGTATAACCAGGGGAACATCTTCCAGCGGGCCGGATAGAGTTTCTTGCAAAAAGTGAAGGTAATTTGTCCCGGCAAGTCTAGGAGAAGATCAGCTGGAGAGACAAAATAACAAATGAAGAGGGGCTCAGAAGTACAGGAAACCAGATCTCTGTGGAGTCACGTCCAAACAAAAAGAGACAAACTTGTAGGGCACATCCTACGACACAACGACACCACTGGAGCAATGGCTGACGGAGCTATTGAAGGAAGGAATCGCCGGGGGCGACCAAGGATATCACACATGCAACAGATCATGAGCGACGTTGGATGTAACACATACGTGGAAATGATGAGGAAGGCAGACAGAAGAGTGGCGCTCTGCTGCAAACCAACCTCAGGGTTGAGCACTAAAAGAAAGAGAAGAAGTCTAGGAAGTAGACGGACCGGCCCAGTCAGATGGTCACCCACAATACCTGCCCAAATGTTGAGCGTCCTGGTGTCCATGGACGTACGTGACGTGAGGATTACCCCTTGCCCAGTAATGAACGTTTTGAGTGTTGTAAAGGTCATCCTGATGGAAGATGCACTGGTCGGTAAACAACACAATGACGGGGAAGTCGGGATCTCGCAGAAACCACCGGCAAAACCCTAGCCTGTGTTCGTAGTCCACCACAGGACTTAGGTCCCTCAAAATGCCCCAGACTAACAGATGAGTGGCCTCCAACCGCTCGAGCACTTGTCGCGCGTGCTTCCTCAAAGCGCTCGAAAACAGTCTCTTCAAATACCGCATCCGGTCGTGTTCGAGGTCTTCCAGCATCATCATTTTATCCCGCTAACGAGCCTGTTTCGCCAAGTCGCCGATGAATTGCTGTAAACGTTTGCGGGTGTTGGTGGCGTCTTGCTGGATACCATTCCTCACACAACCGCCGGGCCGGCCGCGGTGGTCTAGCGGTTCTGACGCTGCAGTCCGGAACCGCGGGACTGCTACGGTCGCAGGTTCGAATCCTGCCTCGGGCATGGGTGTGTGTGATGTCCTTAGGTTAGTTAGGTTTAAGTAGTTCTAAGTTCTAGGGGACTTATGACCTAAGATGTTGAGTCCCATAGTGCTCAGAGCCATTTTGAACCACAACCGCCGAGATTCATGCGCATTACCGTCGGCTAGTCCACAAGCAAAAACTATATCTCGTTGTTCTTCAAACGAATACTGTGCAGCCATGCTTGACTAAATCGCAGGTGATGTGTATGTGCTCTGAAGCGAAGCTTACGTATGAATACCTCTGACGTGAGTTGGAGACAAACAGCAAGATCTGTTTGACAAAAAATGGTTCAAATGGCTCTGAGCACTATGAGACTTAACATCTGAGGTCATCAGTCCCCTAGAACTTAGAACTACTTAAACCTAACCAACCTGAGGACATCACACACATCCATGCCCGAGGCAGGATTCGAACCTGCGACCGTAGCTGTCGCGCGGTTCCAGACTGAAGCGCCTAGAACCGCTCGGCCACCACGGCCGGCTCTATTTGACAAGTGAGCGCATCACGTTGGGGCAGTGACGGGGCGAGGGAAGTTTGTATGTGTGAACCGACAACCATAGCGTTGCCCGTCAACCGACGAACGGCAACAGGGTAATCCCACGGCCAATTGGAGCGCGTGGCGCCATGTTTCCGTTGTTTAAAAATGATGCGTTGTCGACCTACACAACATTAGTAATTTTGGTTCCTACTGACATCGGCTACCCAGGGTTAAAATTTAGTAACACAATTTTTCTCCGATAGAGAGAGACAGAGGGAGGGAGAGAGAAAGAGTAATATTATAATATTGGGTCATTTTATACATTTTCTTTTTCTTATTATTAAAACTGTGGTCGTCTGTGGCACATTTAAAATACGGGTGAGGAGCCAGTAAAAACTGTAACTCCCATCGGTCAATCCCTCCACTCTCTAAGGACCAAACCGTGGATCCAGCCAAAGTAACAGCTGACGCTTTTCCAATGACAGCCATTTACGATGGGCAAGAAGACACCAGCATTGTACAGTCAGGATATCGTATCCTTAAGATAATGCAGCGTGTTAGAAAAGCATGGTACAAGCAGTGGATAGTCTGACTGGTGACAAGAGGAAGACGCTCCTGCATAATAACTCCAACAGTACCAACAAGTTTTTAATACCATGGAACCAACTGTGCACGCACATTCTTAGTCGTAATCTCCCGCTTGATGTTCAGTGACTGTCGCTTCAAATAACATCTCCGTTGCATCAAAATCATCATCTCTCCTCAGTATACCTGTTCTGAAGTTGATGTTATTTTTGGCTACATATACCAAAAGGTCACGACAACGGAGTTACTGAGGAGCATTATCCGCCTGAAACATGAGTCCCTGAAATGTTATCATCAAAAGAGATTTCAGTACACAGGACATTATACAAGGTGAGTCACAAGCTATTGCCACCTAGAATGACTTCGAAAGTATGACAGTAGCTGAAAAGTTTGCGGGACAAATGTTGCACGGGACAACGGGGGCCATAATATGACTTTGGTTCTTTGTTGCTAGGTTGAGTTGTGTCAGAGATATTAAGGTCAACGTTTTTTTTAAATAGGATGCTATAGTTTGGTAGTTATTTTCTGATAGCGGCGAGCCAGACGAATCCAATGATGTGTAACAGTAAGGTCTTTGAAGGTCGACGAAGGTCAAAAAGGTGGCATGAACGTCCATTTACAGAAGATGTTCGAAGTGATGACTACTGGTATAAAGCAGTGCTGCTTTCTTCTTCTCATGGATTGAGTGCTATTCCTTATCACTTCGGCACTTATCGAAGCACAAGCTCTGACAATTCTCTCTCGTATATCGTGCAAATAGTAAATATTCGCCGAATACGGAGTATCCATCTAACGTGCCATTGACATAGAAACACCATTCGACGGTTTCGCAATACCACACTAATAGGGACGGTAAGAATAGTATCGTCGAATCAAGGGAATGCCAATGATGTATTCCTCTGAAGAACAAGTCGATATGCTTCTCATTTACGGAGAATGTCAACGAAATTCAGTGAGAGCTAGAGACTCATACGCTGAAAGATATTCTCAAGGTACTCACCCTAAATGTCGTACATTTAAATATGTGTAAGATAATTGAGAACAACTGGATATTTAACGCATCGGAAACATATGCGGCAAAGAAAAGTTACTAACGAGGAAACGGAAATTGGTATGCTTTCCACTGTGGCTCGAGATCCTTGTGTTAGTTCGCGTCAAATCGCAAGGGAATCTGGCATGAGCCAGAGTAGTGTTGTTCGTGTTCTGCATCGTCATAAATATCATACTTTCCATATCAGTCTCCGCCAAGAATTAACTGGTACGGAAGGTATGCGTCGCATTGAGTTCTACCGATGGGCACAACTTTGGATTCAGAGGTATGACACATTTATTAATCAGATTTTATTTACTGACGAGTCTGCATTCACGAACCATGGAAATGTCTATTTGCATTACATGCATTACTGGACAACTGAAGATCCATGTTGGTTGCGGCAAACTGCACACAAAAAGCCGTGGTCGGCGAATGTATGGCGTGGGATTCTGGAGGACAGAATCATAGGTTCCTATTTCACCGAAGGAAATCTTAATGGTAGGAAGTACACAACATTCCTGAAAGAAACGTTAGGTCTGTTATTGGGAGAAACACATTCAGGAACAAGGAACGGAACGTGGTATGAACACGGTGGGTGTCTGGCACATTTCTCGCTGATGGCTATAAATGAGTTGCAGAGACAATTCCCAAATCGTTGTATTGGACGCGAAGGAAATGTGTCGTGGCTGGCTCGTCCGCAAGACTTGACGCCTCTGGATTTTTTTCTTGTGAGGATTCGTAAAAGACACAATTTATAAAGACGTTGCAACTACACATGAAGATATGCGAGGGAGAATTGTGAGAACATGTGCTTCGATAAGTGCTGAAGTGATATGGAGTACCACTCAATCCATGAGAAGAAGACTGCAGCACTGCATTGATACCAGTGGTCATCACTTCGAACACCTTCTTTTTGTAAAAGGACGTTCATGCCACCTTTGCGACCTTCGTTGACCTTCAAAGTCCTTACTGTTACACATCATTGGATTCATCTCGATAGCCGCTATCAGAAAATTAGTACCGAACTATAGCATCCCATCTAACAAAACAAAGTTGACCTTCATAGCCGGCCGCCTTGACAGAGCGGTTCTGAACCGCTCTGCTGCTATGGTCGCAGCCGGCCGCGGTGGTCTAGCGGATCTATGCGCTCAGTCGGGAACCGCGCGACTGCTACTGTCGCAGGTTCGAATCCTGCCTCGGGCATGCATGTGTGTGATGTCCTTAGGTTAGTTAGGTTTCAATAGTTCTAAGTTCTAGGGGACTGATGACCACAGATGTTAAGTCCCATAGTGCTCAGAGCCATTTGAACCATTTTTTTGCTATGGTCGCAGGTTCGAATCCTGCCTTGGGCATGGATGTGTGTGATGACCTTAGGTTAGTTAGATTTATATAGTTCTAAGTCTAGGGGACTGATGACCTCCCACAGTGCTTAGAGCCATTTGAACCATTTTTTGACCTTCATATTTCTGAGCCCACATAGCAACAAAAAACCAATGTCATATTACGGCCCCCGTTGTCCCATACAACTTTTGTCCCATAAACTTTTCAGCTCATGTCATACTTTCGGAGTTATTCTTGGTGGCAATAGTTAGCGACTCGCCCCATATATCTTCTTGATCAAAGTAAAATAAATTATGTAAGAAACTTCATAAAATCCAAAACAATAATTTAATTTTGGAATCTAATTAATATGACATTTTCTAGACTCTTGTATCGATTTTTTTTTCGTGATTTCAGCTTTTGACCAAGCACTGCTGCGATGTTTTTATTTTTAAGGCCGCTAGAAAGACCTAAAATACTGCGCTTCACAAGACTCTTCTGTCAAAACAATCCAGAAAAAAATGCCATGTAATGCCTCAAATGGTAGCTCACACAAACCTACCACAATTTCTTCAACTACACCACTGGCCATTAAAATTGCTACACCACGAAGATGACGTGCTACAGACGCGAAATTTAACCGACAGGAAGAAGATGCAGTGATATGCAAAGCCCGCATCTCGTGGTCGTGCGGTAGCGTTCTCGCTTCCCACGCCCGGGTTCCCGGGTTCGATTCCCGGCGGGGTCAGGGATTTTCTCTGCCTCGTGATGGCTGGGTGTTGTGTGCTGTCCTTAGGTTAGTTAGGTTTAAGTAGTTCTAAGTTCTAGGGGACTGATGACCATAGATGTTAAGTCTCATAGTGCTCAGAGCCATTTTGATATGCAAATGATTAGCTTTTCAGAGCATTCACACATGCTTGGCGCCGGTGGCGACACCTACAACGTGCTGACACGAGGAAAGTTTCCAACCGATTTCTCATACACAAACAGCAGTTAACCGGCGTTGCCTGGTGAAACGTTGTTGTGCTGCCTCGTGTAAGGAGGAGAAATGCGTACCATCACGTTTCCGACTTTGATAAAGGTCGGATTGTAGCCTATCGCGATTGCGGTTTATCGTATCGCGACAATGCTGCTCGCGTTGGTTCAGATCCAATGTCTGTTAGCAGAATATGGAATCGGTGGGTTCAAGAGGGTAATACGGAACGCCGTGCTGGATCACAACGGCCTCGTATCACTAGCAGTCGAGATGACGGGCATCTTATCCGCATGGCTGTAACGGACCGTGCAGCCACGTCTCGATCCCTGAGTCAACAGATGGGGATGTAGCAAGACAAGAACCATCTGCACGAACAGTTCGACGACGTTTGCAGCATCATGGACTATTAGCTCGGAGACCATGGCTGTGCTTACCCTTGGCGGTGCATCACAGACAGGAGCGCCTGCAATTGTGTACTCGACGACAATCCTGGGTGCACGAATGGCAAAACGTCATTTTTTCGGGTGAATCCAGGTTGTGTTTACAGCATCATGATGGTCGCATCCGTGTTTGGCGACATCGCGGTGAACGCACATTGGAAGCGTGTATTCGTCATCATCATACTGGCGTATCACTCGGCGTGATGGTATGGGGTGCCATTGGTTACACGTCTCGGTCACCTCTTGTTCGCATTGACGGCACTTTGAACAGTGGACGTCACATTTCAGATGTGTTACGACCCGTGGCTCTACCCTTCATTCGATCCCTGCGAAACCCTACATTTCAGCAGGATAATGCACGACCGCATGTTGCAGGTCCTGTTCAGGCCTTTCTGGATACAGAAAATTCTCGACAGCTGCCCTGGCCAGCACATTCTCCAGATCTCTCACCAATTGAAAACGTCTGGTCAATGGTGGCCGAACAATTGTCTCGTCACAATACGCCAGTCACTACTCTTGATGAACTGTGGTATCGTGTTGAAGCTACGTGGGCAGCTGTACCTGTACACGCCATCCAAGCTCTGTTTGACTCAATGCCCAGGCGTATCAAGGCCGTTATTACGGCCAGAGGTGATTGTTCTGGGTACTGATTTCTCAGGATGTATGCACCCAAATTTCGTGAAAATGTAATCACATGTCATTTCTAGTATAATATATTTGTCCAATGAATACCTGTTTATCATGCATTTCTTCTTGGTGTAGTAATTTTAATGGCCAGTAGTGTATTACTGTGGCGCTTCAGTACATCACTGCGGTGTTAGTGGTCCCTTGCCACACGTATCAATACTTTTCAAAGTAAAAGGTAGAGTGTTAAAAAGCGCACACGTAAAAGTAAACCACGATGTAGCCAAGTGATAAATCGTGGTAGTAGACGCTTTTTTTCAGTTTCGTCCATAGTTGTCAATGCAGCTTCTATGAGTGTACTGCTTTCGTAAACTATAAAACCTAACCGACTTCAGTCAAAAAAATTGTGACTTTTATTACAATCCACAGCGTAATTTGATCCCTGGAGGGCTATCTTCAGGTGTTTGATAAGTCTATTTCATTTCTTTGAGTTTATGTTTCTACTGATCCTGTTAAGAGTACATAGGTACTGTACAAAGTGCCGCATTGTGATTACAGTTTTTACAACACTAAGACAAAACCGAAAAATTACTTACAGTTTCCAGCAGTGGTTACATTGTTTTAATGAGTAGACACTTTTTTATCATATGTTACTGTTGTGTCTAGGAATCCTGCCTACTCGGTTCGCTAGACAAAGGTCACTCTAAGACCCCAGTATGTGAAGCCTGTTGTGTCATCTGCCACCTTTATTGAGAATTTTCAAAATGAACCTGTACAGGGACAAGCTGCAGGGAGCAATTGGAGGCAGGGGGGCACGTACCACCTCGGGCTTCACCGAAATGGGGGTCTCAGAGGGACCATTTGCCGTTTCATTCACGCATGTGTCAGTGTCACAACAGCACTTCACACGGCTGCACTCCTTTGCACCACAACAGAGGAAGGCTGTAGACACCTTTGGGCCAAATTTCTAACTTCTATGCCGCAATGGGAAACAATTAAAACAATTACAGTCTTTCGAAAATGTGGTCCTTTAGTTGTGTTGCATGGTGTAGATACTAGTAATGGCAGTCAGAACTGAAGAATGAATAACCGAATTCCGAGGACGTTGCATCTTGGTATGCCAAGTGTTGGTTACAGTTTAGTCTAGCATCGATTAGAGTTTTATAGGACAATGTGAAACCAAATTCCACGAACAAAATTTCTGAGGTTATTCAGAGAAAATACGTGAGTATTTTGGTGGAAGGGCCCAGCAGTCATCAGTGCTAATAATAACAGACAGGGAAGATGCTGTCAACCCACTGTGACACCTCAATATTCTCTCCCCCACCAGGGCTTGAAACCAGACAAATTCCTTTCCGACTTAGATTCTCCTACTGGAACGCAGTTTAACTTGACACAAATCTTCATCGTATAGAATAAGAACATGTCACCTCAGTAACCTGTAACCACATAAAAGCTAATGCCGCGGATTCGGAGAGTACTGGCCGACGCTTCGGGAACGTCCGGTTTGGCAGCCTGACCTAACCTTCTCAGGTTCGTGTGCTCCCCACTCTTGAACTCAATGCCATTAGTTACTAACCGTGGAAACGTCACATCCCTGCTCCCGGATTATTCTCCTGCTGAAGGGGTCGATAAAATAATGGTATCGTAGATCGCTGAAATAGGCTTCAAGTGTTACTGAGTCGTAGGTACCTAGTACGAATGGCTATATAACATCCTGCATGATGATATCCATATGCATGGAGAAATGTGTGAGAGCTCAATGAAGTGCTCTTCACAACTGGACTTGTGAATGTTGACTCATAATTCGAAGCAGTATTGATGAAATATCCTGGATGATTCCGTGACGATTTAACAAACTTTCAGGGGTGATGGAGAAGGGTAATTTGAGGTAAGGGACCCTGGTCCGGAAATGACCGAGTCGAAAACTGAAAACGAAAATCGTTCTGATACCTCTGAAAGTGGAATACATGTACCGGCACTATTGTTGGTAAGACTGTAGATCAGCGTTTAGGTGTAGACATTAGGCTCGTAACTCAACTAATCCAATGCAGATGGCGTACTGTGTACTGACATGAGTGACTCTGGTACACAATATCTACAGTGTAATAGACTGCAGTCTGTGTTTACAAGCTGAAGTTCAAAATGGTTCTAAGCGCTATGGGACTTCACATCTGAGGTCATCAGGCCCCTAGACTTAGAACTACTTAAACCTAACTAACCTAAGGTCATCACACACATCCATGCCCGAGGCAGGTTTCGAACTTGAGACGGTAGCAGCATCGCGGTTCCGGACTGAAGCGCCTAGAACCGCTCGGCCACAGAGGCCGGCTCTAGCTGAAGCACCAGCGTCGCTCAGCCCTAATCAGATGGAGTTATACCCGGTGACAGAAGCTGTGTGTATCCTAAGCAAGTGAAAGCAGCAAGGAATGCTAAGTACTCGCAGCAGGCTGTTTCTCACAGACCGACATACACTGAAGTGCCATGGAACTGGTACACCTACATTAATACAGGGTTATTACAAAAGATTGAAGCGATTTCAAAGCTCTACAATAACTTTATTATTTGAGATACTTTCACAATGCTTTGCACACACATACAAAAACTCAAAAAGTTTTTTAGGCATTCACAAATGTTCGATATGTGCCTCTTTAGTGATTCGGCAGACATCAAGCCGATAATCAAGTTCCTCCCACACTCGGCGCAGCATGTCCCCATCAATGACTACGAAAGCATCGTTGATGCGAGCTCGCAGCTCTGGCACGTTTCTTGGTAGAGGAGGCTTAAACACCGAATCTTTCACATAACCCAACAGAAAGAAATCGCATGGGGTTAACTCGGGAGAGCGTGGAGGCCATGACATGAATTGCTAATCATGATCTCCACAACGACCGATCCATCGGTTTTCCAATCTCCTGTTTAAGAAATGCCGAACATCATGATGGAAGTGCGGTGGAGCACCATCCTTTTGAAAGATGAAGTCGGCGCTGTCGGTCTCCAGTTGTGGCATGAGCCAATTTATTCGTCGACTTCCGCGGGCTACGCGTGAAACTTGCCCGCACGCATTCAACCGTTTCTTCGCTCACTGCAGGCCGACCCGTTGATTTCCCCTTACAGAGGCATCCAGAAGCTTTAAACTGCGCATACCATCGCCGAATGGAGTTAGCAGTTGGTGGATCTTTGTTGAACTTCGTCCTGAAGTGTCGTTGCACTGTTATGACTGACTGATGTGAGTGCATTTCAAGCACGACATACGCTTTCTCGGCTCCTGTCGCCATTTTGTTTCACTGGCTCTCGAGCGCTCTGGCGGCAGAAACCTGAAGTGCGGCTTCAGCCGAACAAAACTTTATGAGTTTTTCTACGTATCTGTAGTGTGTCGTGACCATATGTCAATGAATGGAGCTACAGTGAATTTATGAAATCGCTTCAATCATTTGTAATAGTCCTGTGTATCGTGTAGGGCACTCGCGAGCACGCGGAAGTGCCGCAGCACGACGCGGCACGGACATCCCAGATATGCTCAATAATATTCATGTCTTGGAAGCCTGGTGGCCAGCGGAAGTGTTTGAACTCGGAAGAGTGTTCCTGGAGCCCCTCTGTAGCAATTCTGGACGTATGGGGTGTCACATTCTCCTGCTGGAATTGGCCGAGTCCCACGCAATGCACAATAGACATGAATGGATGCAGGTGATCAGACAGGATGCTTACGTATGTGTCACCTGTCAGAGTCGTATCAAGATGTATCAGAGGTCCCATATCACTCGAACTGCACACGCCCCACACCATTAAAGATCCTCCACCAGCCTGACCAGTCCGTGGATTGACATGGTTGTCTCCATACTCGCACAGGTTCCATCCGCTCCATGCAACTTGAAACGAGACTCGTCCGATCAGGCAACATGTTTCCAGTCATCAACAGTCGAATTTCGGTGTTGACGGGCCCAGACGAGGTGTAAAACCTTGTGTCGTGCAGTCATCAAGGGTACACGAGTGGGCCTTCGTTTCCGAAATCCCATAGAGATTATGTTTCGTTGAATGGTTCGCGCGCTCACACTGCTTGACGGCCCGCACTGAAATCCACAGCAATTTGCGAAAAGGTTCCAATTCTGTCACGTTGAATCATTCTCTTCAGTCGTCGTTGGTCCCGTCCTTGCAGGACCTTTTTCCGGCCGCAGCGATGTCAGTGATTTGATGTTTTACCGGATTCCTCATATTCACGGTACGCTCGTGAAGTGGTGGTACGGGAAAGTTACCATTTCATATCTATCTCGGAGGCGGTGTATCCCATCGCTCATGCGCCCACTGTGACACCACACTGAAACTCACTTAAATCGTGATAACTTGCCATTGTAGTAGCATAACCGATCTAATAACTGCGCGAGACACTTGTCTTACATAGGCGTTGCCGACCGCGGCGCCGTATTCTGCTTCTTTACATATCTCTGTATTTGAATACGCATGTCTATATTCGGAGCCCTCTTATCAGCGTCAGCGATGCAGGAAAGCCGACCACGTAATATGTATGGCACTTAATACCTCAACCAACAGTGAGAACAGAATAAAAAATTCGGAGGCATCACTCTGCAGCACGCCGCCGTATATCAGTGGTTTGAAAGTGAAACCCAAACTTTAAAACAATTTATTGTCTACGTTTTTCCAATTACTTCTTGTATTCATTGCTTACTGTGATCATAGAGGTTAATTCTGAGAAAAATTTTAAAATTGTATTCGGAAGTGATATCACCATCTTAAAATATTTAACTGTTTACTTTTTATCACTTTCTTCTTGTATTCGTTGCTATGGTAAGCAAAAATTTTTGTGAAAAATTTTAAAATTCGTATTTTTTATATTGTTGGGGCTCAGAGCGTTAAAGAGCAATAAGCTGTTGTTAAATACAGCCCCTAGTGTGAATGAACATTATGCACTCTTACAAATAATTTTAATGTGAGTAATATCTCTACTATTTCACCAGATATAAATATTAAGCCACCTAATGAAATTCATTCATCCTGCAACAAGGTAGTCATCGCACCGTGTTAGCAACGGCAACATGCAACTTCAAACAAAAGCGCTACTAGAGTCGCGATCTATTGTGTGTGTAGTATAAGACGAAGGTTTTTCGATATTGGTTTATACTTCCCCTCCCCCCCCCCACCCCCCATCATCCATGGTGCGCCATTTGACTCGTCATTAGAGCTGGAAGTATGTAATACTTCGGCCTACCTGTAGATGGCAGGATAATGACTAGAAGTGAGACCCCTGCACAGTACGGCCTCGCCCGTCTCCCCAATAGTTTGTCATTGGGTGAGCCGACAACATGGAGGCTAATGATGGGCGACGTGGTTTCTGCGAAAGGAGGGTGGAACACTGCGGATATTCACAGGCGATTGGTTGCAGCTTGTGGAGTACATCGTAAGGATAAGTGCTTCTGCAGCACGACTACATGCCGCCCCTACGTGTCGGAAGAGCACAGCTGCTATCACTGGAACGGTGTTCCAGGTACTGCCACACCCACCGTATTCTCCCGACTTGGCTCCTTTATCTTCTGCAGGCCTTCCTCGAATCACTTTTTCCGGAGTCTGCTACACTCTCTGCACGACAGCTGCTCGCGGTTCCTGGAAGTCTGCGATATGATTGTCCGCGCAGATTTTTCTTCATAGCCCCGAATAACCGCTAATCAGAATGCGGATCTTACTGAGTCGACGAAACATTTCTGTACAGAAAACATTATGTGGGGCAGCTTCCTTTCTGAGTGCATCAATAAACGTTACAGCAATGTCTCACACAAGGAATGGTAACAATGTCAAATTTAGTAATGCCGTCCAAACCATGTCCTACAATAAGGTGCAATAAAATTACTACTTAACAGAATACGTCCGTTACAAAAAGAAATTGCAGACTATTCCTGACCATTGATTCCTGTCTCAGTCGGCATACGAAGACTAACGGTGACTTGGAAACTGGCACTACACATTTTTCTTTCGGAGCAGTTCCGTGTTTGACACGACTGTCATCATTGCGTTCCAGTGAGGATTTCATAATTTTTCATTGGAGATGAGTCGATGTGAGACACCACGAAGAATCATCGACGGGGACACATGTATTCTTAGAGGTACTTGTAACACACATGTTCATTACAACGTATGTTCAGTATTTCTGAAAGGTTCTCGCTGATATCATTTCATGTCACTACATCTTTGTTGATTTCACCTTGACTGACTTCATTCATTTCATTTCAACGAGTTTAATTCAATTCATAGGATTCCTAATTTCTACCATTACTACAAAATTCGTACCTCTTGTACTAACCAGCGTAAAATGAGCCATGTGCTTCTTGTAACCATATTGTCGGCCATGAGTTCTGTTTTGTTGAGGCGTAAGTCGTCAGAAGACAGCGTTGATTTTGTCGTAATTTTCATAAAACTTTTTTTGTTCGTGACGATGATAATTACCATTATGCGGTAAATGGAAACATAAACGTTTTATTTATGGGTAAATACACATGAAATAACCTTAGTTGTCAGACAGTCTTGTATTCTTTGTGGTTTGTTTGTAGGAAATTGTCAGACAGAAAATTGCGACGTTGCCTATAATGTACCGCTATAAATTTCCGATATTGCACCGCTGCAGTTTAATAAAGTTGATAGTATAGCGAGCTGTAAGTGCAGCCTAATGTTTAGAAACGATGCTGTGAATTATCTAGTATGTTCTTAATCCTATGTTACTAACAAAATAATAACTGTATGGTAAAAGAAATGTGTTATGGGAGTACAGACGAATTGCATTTACCTGTTAAGTATTTCTAAATGGGGATCATGGATTAAATGAATTAACACGCATATGCAATGTGCCTAGGCCAAGAGGCGTACCGAAGATAAAACATAACGCAAACTGCGATTTAAACATTTTTGGTCGCAGTAAAGCATAACTCAACGAAGTTGGAAACGAATTGGGAGAGCATATTCTTACATTTGAGTAGATTGTAAGTAGGCTGTTTAGGTTTTTGTGTTGGTAACGCCACGTAGCGCCCTCTATTAAAATCGCTGGCTGCATATGTGCCGTCTGTGGTTGGTTGGACTAGTTGTTGGAAGTTATCCTCAGTGTAGTGATGAGCAGTTGGATGTGAACAGCCCGTAGAGTTGGGCAGTTGGAGGTGAGCAACCAGGAGTGATGGATGTGGGGACAGAAATTCCAGAGTTTTGAGATGTTAATAAAAGCGGACGATCTGGACGTGTGTCCGTCAAAAAAAGGAAATTTGTTAAACTGGATGTGAAGAATATATATATATATATATATATATATATATATATATATATATATATAGGTAAATACATTGCTTGTTCTCTATCAAAATCTTTCATTTGCTAACTATATGCCTATCAGTAGTTTGTGGCTCCAGTAATTAGAATCTTTTATTTCGCTGGCAGTATTGGCGCTCACTGTATTGCAGTAGTTCGAGTAACGAATATTTTTGTGAGGTAAGTGATTGATGAAGGGCATAGGTTATTGTTAGTCAGGGCTATTCTTTCGTACGGATTATTGAAAGACAGATTGCGTTGCTCTAAAATATTGTGTCAGTTTAGAAATGATCAGAATAAGTAAAGAGAAAACAATCTCACTACGTTCAGTGTCACTCTGGAGTTTGAAAATCAAGTAACGTAGAAGTTTTACCAGCACAGTCATTCTTTTCATTCAAAGGGGAAGTTTCAATATGATGTTCGGTGTAAGCTGATCAGAGGTAATAAAACTTGCGTCAGACGTCACAGAACGAAACGGATTGTCCTGTAGCGACTGAGATTACGGTACTCCTTGTACAGTGTCGTGTCGCGTTGTGTCGCGCATGTGTGTGTGTGTGTGTGTGTGTGTGTGTGTGTGTTTGTGTGTGTTTATTTATATCACGGCTGTTAAAACATTTTTCGCCTCAGTCGCCAGAGACGCTGTTTTGTTCTTCTTAGGAATATACTTATGCTTAGTCTGGTTGCCTATCGTTTTTCAGAGGGATTATTTTCACTTCCTTGATTACGGACTAAATATACCGCTACTCTAGGACGAAGATTCCACTTGTATTTAAAACTTCTCCGAAGCTATTGACTCCCAATATATTTCCTCTTCTGTGCCAAGCAATCAAGTGTTTGTTCATTCCCTGTACGAGAGTTTGTATTTCGTACCCCAGCCAGTCTAGACCTAGACCCGTGCAACCCTTACGGTCGGACGGCAGATGTAGTAGTCAACCCGACAGACTCATAATTTCAGTGCACAGGAAGCCATGGCTGGCAAAGATAAATATCGCCGAATCCGATTGAAATAATGAAAGCTGCAAGCAAAACAGCAAGACTTGGTGAAAGACCCAGTGTCGTGCCGAGCAGCCCAGACAGAAGACGCCAACACCAGCAAAGGAGAAGACATCCAGAACCACAGCTCCATCTACGAAAATGAAGTATTAGAGCGACTCTGTGGCGAAGTCACCACAGAACGTCTTTCGTAAAACTGAGAAATGACATAACGAGTTGGGCGAGGAAGATCGAATGAAAGAAATGAGCAGATACATGAAATGAAAAATGTGCAATCATACAAAATGCGCAGGAGTGGGCAAAGAGATGAAAAATTATGTTGCAGTACCTGAAAAGATTGCTGTAAGAACTAAAATATGGAATAATTCCTTACGAGAATAGTACATGTCTTTAGACCCATAGGCATTGTTTGTAAGGTTGGTACAATTTATGCACCCAGTGGTTCAATTTAGGAAATGAAATTCCGTAGATGTTTGGAAATTTGATGATGTGTTTATTTTTCCCAGAATTTCCAATTTAAATCAGATACCAAGAATAACTACATACAGATGACAATGGCTTTGTTTAAATAACTCTGTAACTTACTGGTTAGGCTACAGTATATAAAATCTCGGAAGTGGTCCAATTTAGGAATCTCGACCTACATACACTGATGAACCGAAACATTACGACCAAATTTTTAATTGCGTGCTGGTCCACGTTTGGAACGAAATACAGCCCACACTCTGCTTCGCATGGATTCGGCAAGTCCTTGGTTGTTTACCGAAGGTTTGTGACACCAGACGTCTATGCAGTTCCCCTACATTACTGACTGATAGTTGTGTGGGCGTGGAGCTGGCATACAATAGCACCCCACAGGTGTTCCAGGTCCCATGGAAACCCAGATGCATGTCCTCCATAGCACAATATTGACCACACAGGCACGCGCCCATGGCGCACTGCATGCTTCCAGCAGTTGTTCACCTGGATGATGGTGTATCTGGACACGACCATCCACAGGGTGAAAATTATTGAACTGTATGAGAAAAGAAACGTAAATTAGTTACAAAATACGGCACGCACGCACTTTTTTAAACTTGTAAACGTCGCTACAGGTATTCGGATTCAGATTATGATATGTTCTATACTGCTGCCATCAGTGGTGATGATGTGGCGCAAACGAATAGCGAAATTCTGCATGACCCACTGAAGTGTCAGAACATCGATGCCGTCGATGACCTCCCTCCACAAAAAGTAGTCGCATGTGTTCAGATCCGGAGAATATGGTGGCCAATCGAGGCCCATGCCAGTGGCCTCTGGGTACCCCAGGGCCAGAATGAGGTCATCCAAAGTGCTCCTCCAGGACATCAAACTCCTACCTCGATGGGGTCGAGCTCCGTCTTGCATGAACCACATCTTGTCGAAATCAGGTTAACTTTGTATAATGGGGATGAAATCATCTTCGAAAACGAAAACGTTCACGTACCGTTCGGTAGTCACCATCCCATCAAGGAATATCGCACCGTTTATTCCGTGACTGGACATTGCACACCATAGTCATCCGTTGAGGGTGAAGAGGCATTTCTATCACGAAATGCGGATTCGCAGTCACCCAAAAACGCCAATTTTGCTTATTGATGGACCCAACGAAATGAAAGTGAGCTTCTCCGCTAAACTAACTCACAACGTGCCCTGCGGCCAACCGTGAAATTTGAACGTCCCAACGCAAACCGTTCAGATGTTACGAAGATTTTATTTCATACACTTCAATAATTGTCACCCTGCACGTGGCGTTGCTCCGACGACGCAACACTTGTCCATTGATCCATTGTACAATCTCGACGATCCCCTGCGCCACAAATTTATTTTTTCCGTAATTCTGTTCATTGTCTCCTCATCCATATCTTCTTCTATACTAATAATAAATCTGTAAAAGGGTCGCCTCTGTCTATCTGTTTGAATACGCTGATCTACAAAACTACTAGACAAATTGTCGCGTTGTTTTCGCAGGTATCATTGGTGTAACTTGAGCACCGTATAGTCTTTATCTCAACGAAAGAGGATCACGCAAAAAAAAATAATGATTTAAAGTTTTATCTAAAACCGTCGTATCTGTCTGAACACGCCAATCCCTTTCATGGGGCTTTCGCAGATAACTTGAGCATAGCTTGGGGCTCTGTATATGCTTTATTTCATCAAAAGCGGATCAAGGAAAAAAGATATCATAACAGGAAGTTTTATCCATATTAATATTATAAATGCGAAAATAACTCTGCACGTTACGTTGTCACGACTAACCTGCTGAACTGATTTCGATAAAATTTGGTGTCCACATAGTCTGAACCATGACGAAGAACAAACGCTACTTTAGGAAGTATACAGTACAAGGTACTTACTGGTTTAAAGAATGTTACGTGAACTAGGGAATAATATTTGGTCTTTGAAAAAGCTGTTTACTTTTTGACTTTTGGTCTTTATCCTATTTGTAAAATGCCTTTATTGGTTGACATGACTCAAAATAATGAATACAACGATTGTACAATCTTCACTGTGTTTAAGCCGTACCTCCACACAATTGGTGCACAATGTACACGCTCTATAATGTATAGTTACTTCTATGGCGCTCCTGCCGATTCCTCTGTGTGTGCACTGCTCGGCAGCGACGATTTGCATCCCGATGGATTGTGCGTTGGTACATCTTGGGAAGGGGGAAAGGGGTGTGCAGATTACAAACTGTGCTTACCCAAACAGTCAGACATGTAAGAGCAGCCGATGTTATTCCATGTAGAGTAACTTGCTTACTCGCCAACACTCATCATAACAAAACTACTGATACGGCAGAGAAGCTGCAGATAACAGCTAATTACTTGATATACCAACCTAATCTTCTATATTTTACTGTAGCATCACATTTCAAACAATTCTATTCTATTCTTGTCTGAACCATTTATCGTCCTTTCACTTCCCTGCAAGGTTGCACTCCACTCTAATACACTGAAGAGCTAAAGAAACTAGTACACCTGTGTAATATCGTGTAGGACCACCACGAGCACGCAGAAGTGCCGCAACACGACGCGGCATGGACTCGACTAATGTCTGAAGTAGTGCTGGAGGTAACTGACTCCATGAATCCTGCAGGCGTTCCTAAATTCCAAAGAGTACGAGGGGTAGAGATCTCTTCTGAACAGCACTCAGAAGAGTGTTCCCGGAGCCACTCTGTAGCAATTCTGGACGTGTGGGCTGTCGCATTCTCCTGCTGAAATTGGCCGAGTCCGTCGCAATGCACAATGGAATGCAGGTGACGTATCAGGGGTCCCGTATCACTCCAACTACACACGCCCTGCACCCTTACAGTTTGAACAGTCCCTGCCGGCATGCTGGATCCATGGATTCATGAGGTTGTCTCAATATCCGTACTCGTCTATCCGCTCGATACAATCTGAAACGACACTCCTGTGACCAGGCAACATATTTCCAGTCATCAACACTCCAATGTCGGTGTTGACGGGCCACGGCCCACGCGAGGCGTAAAACTTTGTGTCTTGCAGTCATCAGGGGTACACGAGTGGACGTTCGACTCGGAAAGCCCATATCGATGATGTTTCGTTGAATGATTTGCACGCTGCCAGCTGTTGATGGCCCAGCACTGAAATCTGCAGCAATCTGCTGAAGGGTTGCACTTCTGTCACGCTGAATGATTCTTTTCAGTTGTCGTTGGTCCCGTTCTTGCAGGATCTTTTTCCGTCTGCAGCGATGTCGGGCATTTGATGTTTTACCGGATTCCTGATATTCACATTGCACTCGTGAAACGGTTGTACGGGAAAATCCCCTCGCAGATGCCGTGTCCCATCGCTCGTGCACCGAATATAAAACCACGTTGAAACTCAAATCTTGCTAACCTGCCATTGTAGCAACAGTAACCGATCTAACAACTGCGCCAGACACTTGTAGTCTTATATAGGCGTTGTTGACTGACCGGAGCGCCGTATTCTGCGTATTTACATATCTCAGTATTTGAATACGCAAGCCTATGCTAGTTTCTTTGACACTTCAGTGTACCTTCAGAAAAGACTCCCTGACACTGAAGTTTATAGTAATTAAGAAATGCCTCTTGTTCACACACGTCTCTTCCTATAGCCACTCTTCATTTTATATCCTCTGTACATCGTAAAACGTCCAAAGGACTAACAAGGGAACCTCCTCATCGCACCCCCCCCCCCCCCCCCCCCAGATTTAGTTATAAGTTGCCACAGTGGATAGGCCGAGAAAACAGGAAGAAGTTGTGCGGAACTATGAATAAAATAAGCAAAATATACAAACTGAGTATTCCATGTGAAAGATAAGCAGCATCAAGGAAAGTGTGAGCTCAGGAGTGCCGTCGTCCCGTGGTTAGTGCGAGCAGCTGCGGAACGAAAGGTCCTTGGTTCAATTCTTCCCTAGGGTGAACATTTTAATTATTTATTTTCAGACAATTATCAAAGTTCAGGCACTCACACATAATCAACTTCGCTCTCCAAAATTCCAGGACATCTTCAGATTTGCTTGGACATACGCAGGATTTGACGCTCTACACACAGAAAAATTTGAAAACGTTAGAAACATATGTTTTGACAGACCACAGGGAAAACTGTGCGACTGTGAAACTGTTGCATTCATTTGTTGCAGTTTATGTGACAAACTCTTATGTTTTCATCACATTTTTGGGAGTGATTATCATGTCCACAAGAAAACCTAAATCGGGCAAGGTAGAAGAATCTGTTTACCCATTCGCCAAGTGTACAAGTTAGGTGGGTCGACAAGATATCCCTGTCATGTGACGCACATGCCGTCACCAGTGTCGTATAGAATTAATCAGACGTGTTTTCGTGTGGAGGAATCGGTTGACCTATGACCTTGCGATCAAATGTTTTCGGTGCCCATTGGAGAGGTCCTTTCGTCTACTAATCGCACGGTTTTGCGGTGCGGTCGCAAAACACAGACACTGAACTTATTTCAGTGAACAGAGACGTCAATGAACGAACAGACAAATCATAACTTTGCGAAAATAAAGAAAGTAAACTTTTCACTCGAGGGAAGACTTGAACCCAGGATCTCTCGCTCCGCAGCTGCTCACGCTAACAACGGGACCACGGCGCTCCTGAGATCACATGCTCCTTGTTGCATATGTTGCGCATGGACTACTCAGTTTGTATATTTTTCTTATTTTTTTCATAGTTCCACACAACTTCCTGTTTTCTCGATTGATCTGTGTTCAGTTTTTCAGGGCCCATCCACTGTGCCAACTTATAATTAAATCTCAGGGGGGTGCGGCGGGGAGGTTCCCTTGTAAGTGGAAAGACTGGACCTTATGCCAGGGAAGAATTCACCTTTTATTTTTCACAATATTTATTTATAAATTTTATTTTAAACAATATTTATTTATAAACTTCAAATGAGAGAACATTTGTACATGAAGTCCATCTGTTGGCTTTCAGTACCAAAGAAAGTATAACAACTTTTCGAATGAGAAAGATAACATTTTTTTATAAAAAATAGGAACGCCCAAAAGGGCTATAGTAAGTTCACTTATAGACAAATACTTTGCCCAAATATATTCGTTTAAAAGAAACAGTAACCTTACATACTGACTCCCAACTAGACAGGCAATAATATGCATTAGACACTTCTAAAAAAAAAATTGTTCCCAGCTCACGGCATCGGCCAAGTGCGGACATGAACGTCATGCGGAGCGGCCAAAACGGGCCACACCTGGTTGTGGCGCTCGGACCCGATTTATCGCCCCGACCGAGGGCGCGAAGTACAGTAGGTTCGTCCGACTTCACTTCCCTGCTGCTCCTACCCCTCAAACAGTTAATTCAGAGGCCTGTTATTGCGTGCACCAGGGTCGTAACGGAACATTCAATTCCGTCATATTCAAGAGTAAGCGAGAACTAGAAGGTGTAGCCCAGACCCACCACCTAGGCACAGATGTAGAACAAATTGTCAACAATTATAGTCCAACAAATAGCGCGTGCTGACGCAGCAACAACACGCTACAACCAAAGGTCTCAAACAGTGCTATGTTAATAAAACCAAAATCAATCAATTAAACCAACTTTAAATAAAAAGGAGTAGCAGCAGTATTGCAAGATTTAAAACTAATTGCGACTGCTAAATTTAGCTTACAAGTAACAACCAAACAAACTCAGGTTTGAGATATTTTAAGTGACCTATTGAACTCACTTCTACATGTGATGCCCCCCCCCCCACACACACACACAAAAAAAAACACCTAATGATATTTTATTCTTATGACAATCCAGCCCTTGGGGGATGCCAACATTCAAACCTCCGCACAAGCGTCTCACTGAGTTAGCGTACTTTGACACATCATACAGCTCAAGATCCACGGCTTGGATGGTAAGGGAGAATGCCGACGTTACTAGACACCAAGCAACAACAGTTCGATCAAAATGGTGCAACAAATTGCTTAGCATCCGACCACAACACGGATTACTAACAGATTTTCATAACTGAGCACTCGCTAATAGTTTGTCTGAGGTGAGGTACACTTGCAATACGGAATGCAGAAGGTGCATGGCCAGTGAAAGACATAAATAGAATGACGTCACCTTATCAGGTCAGCGAAATAACTGTCCAACAGAATCAGGGAAGTAGGTCGCCAGTACCATCCCCCAATAAAATGCAATCAGTTGACTGCCACCATCTACTTGGCTGTCGCCTGTACAGTGCCTTTTCAAAACACCTCTTCACCGACCGGGTTGCCTCCCCTCCTCGAGCAATCGTACCGTCTTCTCCCCACCTCCAAACAAAACGCACTCGCGCTCGCCCGTCGATCCACACACCGCCGCGCCACCTAGCAACCGCCTCACAAGCGCCCAAAAGTTAGCATCTCTAAACGAATATCGATAGCTGCAAAGTCGACGTGGCTCATTATTTCCTAATCTAACCCTGTCAGAATCGCCTGATTTAGTTCGACTACATTCCGTTATAGCTGTTTTATATTTGTTGATATTCATCTTATAACCACTTTTCAACATATTATCCATTCAACTTAACTTCCAAGTCCCTTATTGACAGAATTACAGAGTCATCGGCAAACTTCAAAGTCATCACAGTTTGTACAATATCGGCTGTATCAAAAGAGACTCAGCAACTTTGGAAAGTCATATTAATTTATTCATTTAACTTACAGACAGGGTTTGATGCGCCAAGCCGTTCTAGGCACTACAGTATGGAACCACGCGACCGCTACGGTCACAGGTTCGATTCCTACCGCGGGCATGGATGTGTGTGATGTCCTTAGGTTAGTTAGGTTTAAGTAGTTCTACGTAATGGGTAAAAAGATTCTTCTACCTTGCCCGATTTAGGTTTTCTTGTGGATATGATAATCACTCCCAAAAAAGTGATGAAAACATAAGAGTTTGTCACATAAACTGCAACAAATGAATGCAACAGTTTCACAGTCGCACAGTTTTCCCTGTGGTCTGTCAAAACATATGTTTCTAACGTTTTCAAATTTTTCTGTGTGTAGAGCGTCAAATCCTGCGTATGTCCAAGCAAATCTGAACATGTCCTGGAATTTTGGAGAGCGACGTTGATTATGTGTGAGTGCCTGAACTTTGATAATTGTCTGAAAATAAAAAATTAAAATTTTCACCCGAGGGAATAATTGAACCAAGGACCTTTCGTTCCGCAGCGGCTCGCACTAACCACGGGACGACGGCACTCCTGAGCTCACACTTTCCTTGATGCTGCTTATCTTTCACATGGAATACTCAGTTTGTATATTTTGCTTATTTGTTTCATAGTTCCGCACAACTTCTTCCTGTTTTCTCAATTGATCTGTGTTCAGTTTGTCAAGGCCTATCCACTGTGGCAACTTATAACTAAATCTGAGGGGGGTGCGATGAGGAGGTTCCCTTGTTATTCCTTTGGGCGTTTTATGATGTACAGAGGATATAAAATGAAGAGTGGCTATAGGAAGAGACGTGTGTGAACAAGAGGCATTTCTTAATTACTATAAACTTCAGTGTCAGGGAGTCTTTTCTGAAGGTACACTGAAGTGTCAAAGAAACTAGCATAGGCTTGCGTATTCAAATACTGAGATATGTAAATAGGCAGAATACGGCGCTCCGGTCAGTCAGCAACGGCTATATAAGACTACAAGTGTCTGGCGCAGTTGTTAGATTTGTTACTGTTGCTACAATGGCAGGTTGGCAAGATTTGAGTTTCAACGCGGTTTTATAGTCGGTGCACGAGCGATGGGACACGGCATCTGCGAGGTAGCGAAAAAGAGGGGATCTTCCCGTACAACCGTTTCACGAGTGCAATGTGAATATGAGGAATGATGACATCAGAAGTTAAGTCCCATAGTGCTCAGAGCCATTTGAACCATCTGATGTCATTTTGTAGCAAAATACATCAAGTCTTTTACCTCGTACCCAAACAGGTTCAATGCGAGTCCAATGGTTTGCAGCGCACATCCATCCTGAAGTCGGTTTCTTGCCAAACTCGCGGCAGCTTAGCAGGAGTGACTTGTTCAACTGTGGGGCTTATCCTAGCTTTGAGCAGTGGTATATAAGTCGGTAAGGGTGGAACAAATATGGCATCTGTGATGACTCCTCAAAGGAAAAAGTCAAGGGGTATCAGGTCCAGTGATTGTGGGAGCCATGCAGTTGGCGCACTTTGGCCAACCCACTTACCTGGAAAGCGGATACTTGGAAAATTCAGGACGTCAGAGAGATAGTGTAGCAGTGCGCCATCTCACATTAACTACTGGCGGCGTTGCTGGTCATGAGCTTTAATCCGGAGATTAAAAAGTTTTCCATCATATCTAGGCACAGCAAAAGGAAACGTTCGTAAAGTTTGCTCTTGCGGAATGCTCAAAACACATGAGTTTTGGGTCATCATGTACATGTTCCAGGAATGTTCACATCCGGAGAATATGGCGTCCTATCGTGGCCCATACCAGTGGCCTCTAGGTACCCCAGAGCCAGAATGCGGTGCCCAAAATGCTCCTCCAGGACATCAAGCATTCCCCTGCTTCGATGGGGTCGAGCTCCACCTTGCATAAATCCCGTCTTGTTTTAAAATCACTGTCACTTTGGATAATTGTGATGAAATCATCTTCCAAAACCTTCACATATCGTTCGGTAGCCACCGAGCCATCAAGGAATATCGCATCGATTATTCGTGAGTAGACATTGCATGCCACAGAGTAATCCGTTGAGGGTGAAGAGGCTTCTCGATCGCGAAATGCGGGTTCTCAGTCCCTCAAATGCGCTAATTTTGCTTATTGACGAACCCATCCAAATGAAAGTGGGTTTCGTTGCTAAACCAAACCAAGCATGCACATACTAATTCCATCATGCCCCGCAGCCAACAGTCCAGTTTGAACATGCTAACGCAATCCGTTCAGACGTTATGACGATTTTATTTCATATAGTCTAATACTTGTCACCTTCCCGGAAGGTGACCTACGTGCTTTGGACGGCTGTCACTCGTTGATTAGCCCTTCTTTTTGCGGTTGCGCGTCCCTCGTTCTCGTCCACTGGCCGACAGTCCCCACGCACCAGCCGACTCCGCCTCCAGTTCCTCGTGCAAAGAGAATGCTCCGCTGCCACGGACTTGCAGCGACACTTCTTTCCGAAGAGATCAATGACATAGTAACCAACCTTTCACTACAAACAAACCTTAACAATTAAATGAAAGATATAATAAACTGTGGCAGCTTTTACACTTAGTCTTACACGAAATTTACATTTTAAAAAGGATACCGTAAACTACAAAATTCTTAGTATGCAATCTTGCAGGCAACACAAGTTTTCCAACCAAACTGAAGATGCAATTAATCATACAATTTCCATTTTTTACAACCAACTTTTCCTTACAAGGGAAACTCCCCATCTTATCCCCCTCATATTTAGTGGTAATATATCCCAGTGGACAGCCCATCAAAAACTGCACACAGATTAAGCATGGAAACAGGAAGAATGTGTACTGAACCGTGAAAAAAGAAGGAAAATAGGAACAGTGAACGGTCCAAGCTTAACAAGTGCAATACTGAGCGAAGCTAAACAGCCGTGGGTTCGTCTTCAAGTGGTCACGGTGTTGAACTGTAAAACGGACGAGCAGTGTTCAGAACTCCCTCGTGCCTTTTTTTTTTTTACAACATTGTGAAATGTTCGTTCTCTTTTTGTAGTCTTTGCAGTTGTCGCCGGCCGTAGTGGCCGAGCGCTTCTAGACGCTACAGTCTGGAACCGCGCTACCGCTACGGTCGCAGGTTCGAATCCTGCCTCGGGCATGGATGTGTGTACTGTCCTTAGGTTAGTTAGGTTTAATTAGTCCTAAGTTCTAGGCGACCGATGACCTCAGAAGTTAAGTCGCATAGTGCTCAGAGCCATTTGAACCATTTTTTTTTTTTTTTTTTTTTTTTTTTGCAGTTGTCATACATGCTATAAGTTGGTTGTAGCACATGATTCGTGTGGTAAGAATACGTTATCGTTGCAAGTAAACGGCGAGCAGGCGAGGTACCACATAGGCGTCTCACAGAAATGAAAACAACAAATAGACGGATTGTGAACTATGTTACAACAAAGGAATTCAAGATTCAAAACTTCCAGAACGGAACGCAACTTCAGAAACTTCAAAATATATGTTTTGATAGTTTTGATAGAGCACATAAAAACTGTGAGATTGTGAAACGGTTTCTTTCATTTCTTGCAGCTTATGTCACAAACTATTAGGTTTCCACCATTTCCTTGGGATTAATCACATTCACATGAACACCTAAATCGGACAAGGAGGTATATCTCACTCACTTATTCGACGTACAAATTAGATGCGTCGGTAAGAGATTCCTATCATATGGCACTAATGCTTCGTATGACACACAAGACGTGTTTGTCGGTGGAGAATTCGTTTGACTTGTCGCCTCGTTATCAAACGTTTGCGATTCCCATTCGAAAACAACTTCCTTTCGGCTGCTAACAGAGTAGTTGTGCAAAATCTACTGTCATTATAGGTCCTTCCTTACACCTCGCTGTTGCAGACGGACGTTACACCACGGCCCAGACATAAATTTCTATACAGCGAAAAAAAAAAAAAATAAAATGGCGTATGGAGAGTGTGAACACTATTTCCCGTCCAACACCGAGACCACTTAACCACTAGGCCGTTGCTATTTCAGACTGCTGTATATTGCTCTTCTTGTGCTTGGACCGTTCACTTTCTATTTTGCTTTTTTTTTTACAATTCAGTGCACCTTCTTCCTGCTTTTTTGTGTTAGCAGAGGAGCCAACACCGTGTTACGAGTGGAGGCCGAAATGCACGCGTTTTAGCTCACGCAGGCTGGCGTGAGGAAGGAAGAACTATACTGACGTGAGGTCTGGAACATGACAAGGAATGAGAATTCAGAAAGGAGACGTAATTGGTTTGATACTTAACTTTAATCCATTAATGATGAACGTCGCTCTTGAGGGTACATGATTCACAGTATTATCTGTTCAGAATACATTCTTGAAGATATTAATGATAATAACTGAATATGGCGCCTTGCTAGGTCGTAGCAAATGACGTAGCTGAAGGCTATGCTAAACTGTCGTCTCTGCAAATGGGAGCGTATTTGGACAGTGAACCATAGCTAGCAAAGTCGGCTGTACAACTGGGGCGAGTGCTAGGGAGTCTCTCTGGACTAGACCTACCGTGTGGCGGCGCTCGGTCTGCAATCACTGATAGTGGCGACACGCGGGTCCGACGTATACTAACGGACCGCGGCCGATTTAAAGGCTACCACCTAGCAAGTGTGGTGTCTGGAGGTGACACCACAGCTTTCATGCTTGATCTGTGTTCAGCTTTTGACGGGCTGTCCACTGGGCACTCTCACCACTAAATCTGAGGGTGTTACGATGGGGAGTTTCCCTTATTAGAAGGAACCACACTATTATATCCTAAGAGGCTACCACTCGCTAGTCAAACAACCTACGAATGGTCGGAAAAGACAAAAAAAAATGGTTCAAATGGCTCTAAGCACTATGGGACTTAACATCGGAGGTCATCAGTCCCCTAAACTTAGAACTACTTAAACCTAACTTACTTAAAGACATCACAAACATCTGTGCCCGAGGCAGGATTCGAACCTACGATCGTAGCAGCAGCGCGGTTCCCGACTGAAGCGCCTAGAACCACTCGGCCACAGCACACAAAACAAAACAAAAAAAATGGCTCTAAGCACAATGGAACTTAACATCTGAGGTCATCAGTCCCCTAGACTTAGAACTCCCTGCCGCCGTTGGATAAGCAGCTGCAGCAGCAAGTCGTATACTCCTAGCTCACTCATTTGTTACGTAGTTTAATTCTTAATTTCTTTGCGTGTTTTTGGTACTTGCATTGTTTAATTCATAAATTTCGGGCGTATTATAGTATTTGAGAGTTGTAGCATCGCGTTTTAGTACCTGAATAGTGTAAATTCGCGTAGTCGTCTGTCAACTGTTTTTGTTTTGAACGGCCAGTGTCGGTTGGTCACAGTCAGTGTGCTCCCTGCCGCCGTTGGATAAGCAGCTGCAGCAGCAAGTCGTATACTCCTAGCTCACTCATTTGTTACGTAGTTTAATTCTTAATTTCTTTGCGTGTTTTTGGTACTTGCATTGTTTAATTCATAAATTTCGGGCGTATTATAGTATTTGAGAGTTGTAGCATCGCGTTTTAGTACCTGAATAGTGTAAATTCGCGTAGTCGTCTGTCAACTGTTTTTGTTTTGAACGGCCAGTGTCGGTTGGTCACAGTCAGTGTGCTCCCTGCCGCCGTTGGATAAGCAGCTGCAGCAGCAAGTCGTATACTCCTAGCTCACTCATTTGTTACATAGTTTAATTCTTAATTTCTTTGCGTGTTTTTGGTACTTGCATTGTTTAATTCATAAATTTCGGGCGTATTATAGTATTTGAGAGTTGTAGCATCGCGTTTTAGTACTCGAATAGTGTTAAATCGCGTAGTCTCCTTCCGCCGCCGAGCAGTGTGTCAGCAGTGCACAAGTGGCAGCATTACTGCATTTACTAGGCAATCTTGTATTTTAATAACCGCTTCAATTTTGTGTCGTTTTGTTTGCGCTCTCTGTAGATTAGTTCAGACGTTCTTTGCACAGTTTTTAGCATGGATAGGGACTGCAACTGCTGTGTTCGGATGCAGGCTGAGTTGGCATCCCTTCGCTCCCAGCTTCAGGCAGTGTTGGCTTCGGTCACACAGCTTGAGGCTGTTGCCAATGGGCATCACTGTGGGGGTCCGGATGGGGGTTTGTCGGGGACGGCCAGCTCGTCCCACGCATCCCCCGATCGGACTACGACTGTGGTTGCCCGGGATACTGCCCGCATTGAGGCTGATCCCTCACCTGTGGTAGAGTGGGAGGTCGTCTCAAGGTGTGGCAGGGGGCGAAAGACATTCCGGAGGGCTGAACGGAAGGCCTCTCCAGTTTGTCTGACGAACCGGTTTCAGGCTCTGTCTCAGGCTGATACTGATCTTCAGCCTGACATGGCTGCTTGTCCTGTTCCAGAGGTTGCCCCTCAGTCTGCAAGATCCGGGCAGTCGCAGAGGGTGGGCTTACTGGTAGTTGGGAGCTCCAACGTCAGGCGCGTAATGGGGCCCCTTAGGGATATGGCAGCAAGGGAGGGGAAGAAAACCAAAGTGCACTCCGTGTGCATACCGGGGGGAGTCATTCCAGATGTGGAAAGGGTCCTTCCGGATGCCATGAAGGGTACAGGGTGCACCCATCTGCAGGTGGTCGCTCATGTCGGCACCAATGATGTGTGTCGCTATGGATCGGAGGAAATCCTCTCTGGCTTCCGGCGGCTATCTGATTTGGTGAAGACTGCCAGTCTCGCTAGCGGGATGAAAGCAGAGCTCACCATCTGCAGCATCGTCGACAGGACTGACTGCGGACCTTTGGTACAGAGCCGAGTGGAGGGTCTGAATCAGAGGTTGAGACGGTTCTGCGACCATGTGGGCTGCAGATTCCTCGACTTGCGCCATAGGGTGGTGGGGTTTCGGGTTCCGCTGGATAGGTCAGGAGTCCACTACACGCAACAAGCGGCTACACGGGTAGCAGGGGTTGTGTGGCGTGGGCTGGGCGGTTTTTTAGGTTAGATGGCCTCGGGCAAGTGCAGAAAGGGCAACAGCCTCAACGGGTGTGGGGCAAAGTCAGGACATGCGGGGACCAAGCAGCAATCGGTATTGTAATTGTAAACTGTCGAAGCTGCGTTGGTAAAGTACCGGAACTTCAAGCGCTGATAGAAAGCACCGAAGCTGAAATCGTTATAGGTACAGAAAGCTGGCTGAAGCCAGAGATAAATTCTGCCGAAATTTTTACAAAGGCACAGACGGTGTTTAGAAAGGATAGATTGCATGCAACCGGTGGCGGAGTGTTCGTCGCTGTTAGTAGTAGTTTATCCTGTAGTGAAGTAGAAGTGGATAGTTCCTGTGAATTATTATGGGTGGAGGTTACACTCAACAACCGAGCAAGGTTAATAATTGGCTCCTTTTACCGACCCCCCGACTCAGCAGCATTAGTGGCAGAACAACTGAGAGAAAATTTGGAATACATTTCACATAAATTTTCTCAGCATGTTATGGTCTTAGGTGGAGATTTCAATTTACCAGATATAGACTGGGACACTCAGATGTTTAGGACGGGTGGTAGGGACAGAGCATCGAGTGACATTATACTGAGTGCACTATCCGAAAATTACCTCGAGCAATTAAACAGAGAACCGACTCGTGGAGATAACATCTTGGACCTACTGATAACAAACAGACCCGAACTTTTCGACTCTGTAAGTGCAGAACAGGGAATCAGTGATCATAAGGCCGTTGCAGCATCCCTGAATATGGAAGTTAATAGGAATATAAAAAAAGGGAGGAAGGTTTATCTGTTTAGCAAGAGTAATAGAAGGCAGATTTCAGACTACCTAACAGATCAAAACGAAAATTTCTGTTCCGACACTGACAATGTTGAGTGTTTATGGAAAAAGTTCAAGGCAATCGTAAAATGCGTTTTAGACAGGTACGTGCCGAGCAAAACTGTGAGGGACGGGAAAAACCCACCGTGGTACAACAACAAAGTTAGGAAACTACTGCGAAAGCAAAGAGAGCTTCACTCAAAGTTTAAACGCAGCCAAAACCTCTCAGTTAAACAGAAGCTAAACGATGTCAAAGTTAGCGTAAGGAGGGCTATGCGTGAAGCGTTCAGTGAATTCGAAAGTAAAATACTAGGTACCGACTTGACAGAAAATCCTAGGAAGTTCTGGTCTTACGTTAAATCAGTAAGTGGCTCGAAACATCATGTCCAGACACTCTGGGATGATGATGATGGCATTGAAACAGAGGATGACAAGCGTAAAGCTGAAATACTAAACACCTTTTTCCAAAGCTGTTTCACAGAGGAAGACCGCACTGCAGTTCCTTCTCTAAATCCTCGCACCAACGAAAAAATGGCTGACATTGAAATAAGTGTCCAAGGAATAGAAAAGCAACTGGAATCACTCAACAGAGGAAAGTCCACTGGACCTGACGGGATACCAATTCGATTCTACACAGAGTACGCGAAAGAACTTGCCCCCCTTCTAACAGCCGTGTACCGCAAGTCTCTAGAGGAACAGAAGGTTCCAAATGATTGGAAAAGAGCACAGGTAGTCCCAGTCTTCAAGAAGGGTCGTCGAGCAGATGCGCAAAACTATAGACCTATCTCTCTGACGTCGATCTGTTGTAGAATTTTAGAACATGTCTTTTGCTCGAGTATCATGTCGTTTTTGGAAACTCAGAATCTACTATGTAGGAATCAACATGGATTCCGGAAACAGCGATCGTGTGAAACCCAACTCGCATTATTTGTTCATGAAACCCAGAAAATATTAGATACAGGCTCCCAGGTAGATGCCATTTTCCTTGACTTCCGGAAGGCGTTCGATACAGTTCCGCACTGTCGTCTGATAAACAAAGTAAGAGCCTACGGAATATCAGACCAGCTGTGTGGCTGGATTGAAGAGTTTTTAGCAAACAGAACACAGCATGTTGTTCTCAATGGAGAGACATCTACAGACGTTAAAGTAACCTCTGGCGTGCCACAGGGGAGTGTTATGGGACCATTGCTTTTCACAATATATATAAATGACCTAGTAGATAGTGTCGGAAGTTCCATGCGGCTTTTCGCGGATGATGCTGTAGTATACAGAGAAGTTGCAGCATTAGAAAATTGTAGCGAAATGCAGGAAGATCTGCAGCGGATAGGCACTTGGTGCAGGGAGTGGCAACTGACCCTTAACATAGACAAATGTAATGTATTGCGAATACATAGAAAGAAGGATCCTTTATTGTATGATTATATGATAGCGGAACAAACACTGGTAGCAGTTACTTCTGTAAAATATCTGGGAGTATGCGTGCGGAACGATTTGAAGTGGAATGATCATATAAAATTAATTGTTGGTAAGGCGGGTACCAGGTTGAGATTCATTGGGAGAGTCCTTAGAAAATGTAGTCCATCAACAAAGGAGGTGGCTTACAAAACACTCGTTCGACCTATACTTGAGTATTGCTCATCAGTGTGGGATCCGTACCAGATCGGGTTGACGGAGGAGATAGAGAAGATCCAAAGAAGAGCGGCGCGTTTCGTCACAGGGTTATTTGGTAACCGTGATAGCGTTACGGAGATGTTTAACAAACTCAAGTGGCAGACTCTGCAAGAGAGGCGCTCTGCATCGCGGTGTAGCTTGCTCGCCAGGTTTCGAGAGGATGCGTTTCTGGATGAGGTATCGAATATATTGCTTCCCCCTACTTATACCTCCCGAGGAGATCACGAATGTAAAATTAGAGAGATTAGAGCGCGCACAGAGGCTTTCAGACAGTCGTTCTTCCCGCGAACCATACGCGACTGGAACAGGAAAGGGAGATAATGACAGTGGCACGTAAAGTGCCCTCCGCCACACACCGTTGGGTGGCTTGCGGAGTATAAATGTAAATGTAAATGTAAATGTAAATGTAAACTACTTAAACCTAACTAACCTAAGGACATCACACTCACCTTGAAGAGAGAAGGAGATTGATTAACATCGTCGGCCAAAACTACGAACAGCCACCGTTCAGTGTACCGAGTAAAACCACGAGATGACTCCAGCTGTGTTCTGGCGGTGAGAAAATTCCGCTTCAGTAGCCTTTGCTAGTAACAGCGGGCAAACACAGCTTGGTGAACAGAGTCCTCCTCCCTCGACATTCGATGGCTATTTATTCGTTTGAAACCCCAGCTGGCAGTACCATCAGCAGGTTGCAATTACTCAACAGCTGGCTTCACTACACGTGACATTCGCGGCCCCCATGGCTGCACTCTGACCTCCGTACAAAACACAGAGAGAGGCGCACCACTTGTCGGCCCTCATTTGTCAACCGCCCAGCGCTGCTACCAGCGGCCGTCTTTCGCTGCACCTCCGACACTCGCGTACCATCCAACGCACACGAGAAATACGAGACCCCACAACGAACTTGTGACGTCGCCCGACTTGCCTTCGTCGACATACACCGCGCAACAAAGTCAAACTTGCCGGCAGCCTTCCTCCGTGATGGTAAAAAAGTATGGCGCCATTCGACTTCACCCTCGGAGCCGTGTGACGTCACCCTCCGACGTGGCGACGCCTCAAACAGCAAGGAGGGGGAAAAAAAACCGCCAAAGCTCAGAAGTTTACGTGGCGTGTAAGGTGGGTTAATGGTATCACATTGGCACCGAATTACAACACAATTCTGTCCAACGCCATCGTAGACGAGTCACACCACCTGTTACACTTCACGCCTTCTTTTGACGCCTCTACAATGGAGATCAGAACCGCAACAGTCAGCGTTGGAATCAAGCTATTTGTTTATGGGTGGACGAGGAAAACACACACCCTCGCTCAAAAGGGACACGACGAACCCTCGGGAGGTGGCTTAAAGTGCGTCAATGAAACCGCCCATTCCACTGGGCCGCTCATTTCCACACACTTCGCAGTCGAAAACGAAAGATAGGAGAACCATCAGCAACTAGATTATCTTCTCGACAGCATTCCACAGGAGGACCGTGACCTCTTAAAAGGAACGATTATACACTGATGCACTTTATAGTGACTTGTCAGTCGATAATTGCGTAACAGCTGAAACCTCGATCGTGAATAAATTCATCTACTCGTAGCAACAGTCTGGGGAGAAAATATTTTTCATGTCTAAAACACTGAAGGACTGTGGACAGAGCCGGCCGGAGTGGTTCAAAATGGTTGAAATGGCTCTGAGCACTATGGGATTCAACTTCTGAGGTCATCAGTCCCCTGGAACTTAGAACTACTTAAACCTAACTAACCTAAGGACATCACATACATCCATGCCCGAGGCAGGATTCGAACCTGCGACCGTAGCGGTCTCGCGGTCCCAGACTGCAGCGCCTAGAACCGCACGGCCACTTCGGCGGGCCCGGCCGGAGTGGCCGAGCGGTTCTAGGCGCTGCAGTCTGGAACCTCGCGACCGCTACGGTCGCAGGTTCGAATCCTGCCTCGGGCATGGATGTGTGTGATGTCCTTAGGTTAGTTAGGTTTAAGTAGTTCTAAGTTCCAGGGGACTGATGACCTCAGAAGTAGTTAAGTCCCATAGTGCTCAGAGCCATTTTTGAACTGTGGATGGAAGTAAACAGAAAATAGTGAGCATAAGCAACTTACATCAGCTCGATGTCAGTTTAGTGGCAGCGCACAAAGTTGACAGTTTTCAGCTTTTGCTTTTGTTCACATTCCATAATTCGCGAGCTCATTGCTAATTTATTATGTGTCCAGTAACCAATTATCATGCCTGGACAGTCTTTGATCAGTTGTTAAAGGTAGTCTGGACGACCTTCTTTCCCGAGCAGAGTCTTCACTAATGACAGGTCAGCGCACACTCGCGCCGGTGACGCACGGACAGTGTGAAGTGCTGCAACCACCGTCGAACAAATCAGCTGAGTGAATAAGCGGCCACATCCCTCTGTCAGGTACGATACGCCATGCTGGCGGGTGAAATATGCCGCGATCATTGTTAATGTCGTCGTGTTCGCTAAAATATTCCGAAGTTAAAATGGTCCCGCATTTGGACCTCCAGATGAGGAGTACTCGAGGTTATTTACACTGATTGTTTGTGAAAATTCCAGCACCCAGAAGCAATGGTTTGAATCACTCAAAAATTAGATGGTGTGTGAAACTGTGGACCCGTAATAACTGAATCCGTAATACAGAGGCAGAGAGTTTGGCTGCTAATCAATACGTCCTGGGCCAGGATTCGATCCCAGCCACTCTTTAATTGTTGAATAAAAGTCACCAGATTTAAGAACCAATCCTCGCTCTATCGTGGCCCTTCTCAAACAGGGCGGAAGAACTGTAGAGTCACAAGCACATATGCTTCACTCATTTTCTGCAACAGCCGACCAAACGATTTTTCCTTCGTGGGCGATCACAGTCCTGTAAAACGTTTTGAAAGAAATTAGCGTCGTTTCACTGTAAATTACTATTCATTTATTTGACATAACCATGATTTCGGCTTTATAGACATTCTCACGTTCATGCAGAAATGTTACTATATCTATCTACATGAAACATTTCTCTTTTTTTCGACGATGACATGCCATGTCGACAGATCACGTGCATGTAACATTTCAAAATGCATTTGAGAATGGCTATAAAGCAAAAAATCATGATTGTGTGAAATAAATTACCAGTAATTTACACTCAAATGGCGGAAGTTTCTTTCACAAAGCTGACCAGATGTTTTTACTTCACGTTTTAAAAACTTTTAAAGTAGTCGTGCGCTTACTCTGTAACTATAAAATGCTGTGTTTTTCATGTAACAGGAGGGAAAAATTTCATTTACTGCGATTTTTTGGAACTTTACATAGAAGCTCTTTGCCACTCTATGGCGAATATCAGAGTTATTTGTCTGTAACTGAAACTGAAGAAGTTAATATTTGTTGTCCTCCTAGTAAAAAGAGAACCTGGAATAATATTTTCTAAAATTAATTTCTGATCCAGTGACTTACACTTTGAACAGAAGCGAACTTAAAGAGATGCAGAGAAGATGTACAACTGGTTTATTGAACTTCTTTGCTGACTGAGGTGATTTTATGTGGATCACAACAACAAAACACTGTTCACCTAAAGCATGAATTCATAGTTGACAGTTACGTAATCAAACATAACTCTACCGAGAGGCCAAATATTCACGGAAATCTCCAGGAGGCAATGATTAAAAAAGATTGAGTAATCAACAAAAGGTTAACATTCTAAGAATCGGAGAGTGGAACGTCAGAAGTTTGAACGTGGTAAGTAAGCTAGAAAATAAAAAGGGGAATGCAGTCTAGATGCAGTGGGGTTCAGTGAAGTGAAATAGAAAGAAGATGAGGATTTCTGGGTACGCGAATGTAGGTTAAAATAAGCAACAACGAAAAATTGTGTAATGGGAGTAGGATTCGTCATAAATAGGAAGAGTGAGCCACTGTCAACAGTTCAGTGATGGGATTGTTCTCGTCAGAATCGAAATCACCCAACGCCAACAATAGTTCGAATACGCATGACGACGTTACAACCAGATGATGAAGAGACAGGGAAAGTATATGAGAATATTGAACAAGTAATTCAATATGTAAAGGGAGACGACAATAATCTTGAGGGACTTTTACGCTGTGGTAGGTGAAGAGATAGAAGACAGAGTTACAGGAGAATATGAGTTTGACAGTAGGAATAAGGAGCAAGAAGAGTTCTACAGTGAATTTCAGGTGGTAATAGCGAATGCGTTGTTCAACAATCAGCAAGACGTATACGTGGAAAAGGTCAGGAGACACAGGAAGCTTTCGGCTGGATTACATCATGGTGTGACAGAGATGTCGGAATGAGATACTGTGTTGTAGGGCGTACCCAAGGGCAGATATGGACTCGGAGCACAATTTAGTGCTGATGAAGAGTAGACTGAAGTATCAGTGATCGTCCAGAAGAATAAGTGTTGAAATAAGTGAGACGTCGTGGGTTAGCATCGGATGTACTGAAGGGAGCTGCAGAGGATAAAAAAGTGTAGGGGAAAGACAGAGATTGGAAAATACACAATAAATAGTTGAGGACATTGGGTGCAGCTGATACTGTGAGATGAAGTGATTGGAGCAGAAGAGGCATTCATTGTGGACTACGTTGCATCAATCTGATCAAAGAAGAGGAAATAGGACTCGGGATATTCTACGAGGGTCGGTCAAAAAGTAATGCCTCCCATTTTTTTTCTACTTAAAGAAATTAAGTTAAGTGAAAAATTTGAATTTGGCGCCATTCCTCAAACCTTCTTCTGCAATCCACTGCAGTAGTAACTTTCTGTGCCAACAGGTGGCAGCACAGCAGAAGTTTGTAAGATGGCCGACATCGATGTTCGTTTGAGACAGCGTTGTGTGATTGAATTCTTGAATGCAGAAGGTGAAACGCCCATACGCATTCATGAAAGACTGAAGAAGGTGTATGGTGTTGTGACAGTGGATGTCAGCACTGTTAGACGATGGGTTCGTCGTTGTAAGGAAGCTGAAGGGCAAACACCGTTGACTGACGAAAAGCGGAGCGGCAGGCCGGTGAGTGCAGTGACTCCACACAACATTCAGCAAGTTGATGACATCATTCGTGGTGACCGTCGGGTGACTGCAGATGAAGTGTGTCGCATTATTTCTCTTAGTAAAGGCAGTGTGATCACGATTATTAAACAATTGGGGTACTCAAAAGTTTGTGCATGGTGGGTTCCAAGAATGTTAACCGATCAGAATAAAGAGGCAAGGAAAACAATAGCCTCCCAACACTTGCAGCGCTTCCGTTTGGAGGGAGATGAGTTTCTGAAAAAAATTGTGACCGGGGACGAAACATGGGTGCATTTTTTTGAACCCGAATCAAAGAGGCAGTCAATGGAGTGGCGTCACACAAGCTCGCCGAGGAAGAAAAAATTCAAAACTGTGCGATCGGCAGGGAAAGTTATGGCAACAGTTTTCTGGGATACAGAGGGTGTGATTCTGGTTGATTTTTTGGAGCAGGGATGCACAATAAATTCTGTTCAATACGTCACAACCCTCAACAAACTTAAAGCACGTCTTCAGCGAGTTCGCGCAACAAAATCAATGGCACATGTTCTTCTTTTGCATGACAATGCAAGACCACACACCAGTCGTCACACCTCTGACGAGATTGTCAAAATTGGATGGGAAGTTTTGCCTCATCCCCCATACAGCCCTGACCTGGCACCATCAGACTTCCATCTGTTCGGGCCACTAAAAGAAGCTCATCGTGGGATTCATTTTGAAGATGAGGAGGCCGTCAAAACATCCGTGCGTCAATGGCTTAGGAAGCAGAGCTGTGATTTTTACCGTGCTGGGATACATGCCCTTGTTCAAAGATGGACCAAAACTGTAGAGATGGGCGGAGATTACATTGAAAAATGACAAAATGATCCTCAATGTTGTGGTTTTCAACCTATGTAATTGCATTTAAATTTCCTGACAATTAAACGTAGAAAAAAAAATAGGAGGCATTACTTTTTGACTGACCCTCGTACAAATTGCTGGGACTTCCGTTGTTCTAGCACCAACTGGCGAGGATGAGAGGCACTTGTCGGTACAGCTGCATGCTGGCGTTGCGAAGCAGGCGCCGCAGCATAGGAAGCAGGAAAGTGCGGCTTACCTCAGCTTCCGGAGGCGATACGGCGCCACTTGCGACACATACGCTCTTCGTGAACTTCCGTCCCGGCGACGAGTTGACCCGTGGCACAGTAAAACTCGCCGCACTGTGCAAAGCACCGTCTCTGCCCCGATATCGTCTCTCGATGAGTTCTCAGTACTTCCTTTCTGAGGCCTAGAGCGCCAAAGTGACCACCACCACCAATCATCATCATGCAGGATTTCGACTAATTAACTGCGAACGAAAAGGGCGAGTAGAGGACAGTGAAACTAGCAGATAATCGTATTAAACGTAGCTTCATAAAGAAAACGGTTTCACCGTTACAACTTACACTGAAGAGCCAAAGAAATTGGTACACATGCCTAATAACGTGTAGGATCCCCGCGAGCGCGCAGAACTGCTGCAACACGACGTGGAATGGACTCGACTGACGTCTGAAGTAGTCCTAGAGGGAACTGATACCATCAATCCCGCACGGCTGTCCATAAATCCGTAAGAGAACGATGAGGTGGATACCTCTTCTGAACATCACGTTGCAAGGCATCCCAGATATGCTCAATGATGTTCATGTCTGGGGAGTTTGGAGGCCAGCGAAAATATTTAAACTCAGAGGAGTGTTCCTGGAGCCACTCTGTAGTGATTCTGGAAGTGAGGGACGTCGCATTGTCCTGCTGGAATTGCCCAAGACCGTTGAAATGCACAATGGACATGAATGGATGCAGGTGATCAGACAGGATGCTTACGTCCATGTCACCTGTCAGAGTCGTACCTAGACCTATCAGGAGTTCCAACTAGACACGTCCCACACCAGTACAGAAGCTCCACCAGCTTGAATAATCCCCTGCTGGCATGCAGGGTCCATGGATTCGTGAGGTTGTCTCCATACCCGTACACGACCATCCGCTCCATACAATTTGAAACGAGACTCGTCCGACCAGGCAACAAGTTTTCAGTCATCAACAGTCCAATGTCGGTGAGGCGTAAAGCTTTGTGTCGTACAGTCATCAAGGGTACAAGAGTGGCTCCTCGGCTCCGAAAGCCCATATCGATGATGTTTCGTTGAATGGTTCGTACGCTGACACTTGTTGATGGCCCAGCATTGAAATCTGCAGCAATTTGCGGAAGGGTTGCACTTCTGTCACATTGAACTATTCTCCTCAGTCGTAGTAGGTCCCGTTCTTGCAGGATCTTTTTCTGCAACATCGATGTCGTAGATTTGATGTTTTACCTGATTCCTAATATTCACAGTACACTCGTGAACTGTCGTACGGGAAAATCTCCACTTCACCGCTACCTCGGAGATGCTGCGTCCCATCGGTCGCGCGCCGACTATAGCACCACGTTCAAACTCACGTAAATCTTGATAACCTGCCATTGTAGAAGCAGTAACCGAACTAATAACTGCGCCCGACACTTGTTACATGGGCGCTGCCGACCGCAGCGCCGTATTCTGCCTGTTTACATACGTCTGTATTTGAATATGCATGCCTATACCAGTTTCTCTGGATCTTCAGTGTATTACGATTGACTACATGAGCATCTCACACTCAGGTGATAAAAGCATGGTATACTTCCTAATATCGTGTGAGACCTCCTTTTGCACGGCAAAGTGCAGAAATATTGCCCCATGCTACCTCTATAGCCGTCCGTAGTTATGAAAGTCTTGTCAGTGCAGGTTTTTGTGCTCGAACTGACCTCTCGACTACGTCCCATAAATGTTCCATGGGATTCATGTCGGGCGATGTCGGTGGCCAAATCTTTCGCTCCAACTATCCGAATGTTCTCCAAACCAATCCGGAAATTGTGGCCAAGTGACATGGTGCATTGCCATCCATAAAAATTCCATCGTTGTTTGGCTGCAGATGGTCTTCAATTAGTTGAACATAACCATTCCCAGTCAACGTTCGGTTCGATTGGACCTGAGGACCCAGTCCTTTCCATGTAAACACAGCCTACATTATTATGGAGCTACCACAAAGCCCCGGGAATAGACAACATTCCATTAGAACTACTGACAGCCTTGGGACAGCCAGGCCTCACAAAACTCTACCACCTAGTGAGCAAGATGTATGAGACATGCGAAATACCCTCAGAATTCAACAAAATATAATAATTCCAATCCCAAAGAAAGCAGGCGTTGACAGATGTGAAAAATACAGAACTATCAGTTTAATAAGCCATCGCTGCAAAATTCTAACACGAATTCTTTAAGACGAATGTAAAAACTGGTAGAAGCCGACCTCGGCGAAGTTCAGTTTGGATTCCGTAGAAATATGGGAACACGTGAGACAATACTGACCCTACGACTTATCTTAGAAAATAGATTAAGGAAAGGCAAACCTACGTTTCTAGCATTTGTAGACTTAGAGAAAGCTTTTGAAAATGTTTAATGGAATACTCTCTTTCAAATTCTGAAGGTGGCAGGGGTAAAATACAGGGCGCGAAAGGCTGTCTACAAGTGGTACAGAAACCGGATGGCAGTTATAAGAGTCGAAGGACATGAAAGGGAAGCAGTGGTTGGGAAGGGAGTGAGACAGGGTTATAGCCTATCCCCGATGTTATTCAATCTGTATATTGAGTAAGCAGTAAAGGTAAGAAAAGAAAAATTCGGAATTGAATTAAAATCCATGGAGAAGAAATAAAATCTTTGACGTTCGCCGATGACATTGTAATTCTGTCAGAGACAGCAAAGGACCTGGAAGAGCAGCTGAACGGAATGGACCGTGTCTTGAAAGGAGGATATAAGATGAGCATCAACAAAAGCAAAATGAGGATAATGGAATGTTGTCGAATTAAGTCGGGTGATGCTGTGGGAATTAGATTAGGAAATGAGACACTTAAAGTAGTAAAGGAGTTTTGCTATTTGGGGAGAAAAATAGCAGATGATGGTTGAAGTAGAGAGGATATAAAATGTAGACTGGCAATGGCAAGGAAAGCGTTTCTGAAGAAGAGAAATTTGTTGACATCGAGTATAGATTTAGGAAGTCGTTTCTGAAAGCATTTGTATGGAGTGTAGCCATGTATTTTGATGTGAAACATGGACGATAAATAGTTTAGACAAGAAGAGGATAGAAGCTTTCGAAATGTGGTGCCACAAAAGAATGCTGAAGATCAGATGGGTAGATCACATAAAGAATGAGGAGGTATTGAATAGAATTGGAGAGAAGAGAAATTTGTGACCCAACTTGAGTAGAAGAAGGGATGGGTTGGTAGGGAATATTCTGAGGCATCAAGGCATCACCAATTTAGTATTGGAGGGCAGCGTGGAGGGTAAAAATCGCAGAGGGAGACCAAGAGATGAATACACTAAGCAGATTCAGAAGGATGTAGGTTGCAGTAGGTACTGGGAGATGAAGAAGCTTGCACAGGATAGAGTAGCATGGAGAGCTGCATCAAACCAGTCTCTGGACTGAAGACCACAACAACAACAACCAGCTTGCTCAGTCCCTTGTTGACGACTTGAGTCAACAGCGTGGTGGGGTCTGCGCCACACTCGAGCCCTTCTATCAGCTCTTACCAACTGAAATCGGGACTCATCTGGCCAGCCCACGGTTTTCCAGTCGTGTGTGGTCCAACCGACGTGGTCAAGAGCCCAAGAGAGGTGCTGCAGGCGATACCGTGCTGCTAGCAAAGTCACTCACGTCGGTGTCTGCTGCCGTAGCCCATTAACGCCAGATTTCACCTCACTGTCCTAGTGGATTTCGTAGTACGTTCCCCATTGGTTTCTGCGGTTACTTCACTCAGTGTTGCTTGCCTGTCGGCACTAAAAGCTCTACGCAAACGCCGCTGCTCTCGGTCGTTAAGTGAAGGCCGTCGACCACTGTGTTGTCCGTTGCGACAGGCAACATTCTGGACACTGTGGACTGCAGAATACGGAATGCCCTAACAACGTACGAAACGGAATGTCTGAAGCGTCTAGTTCCAATTACCATACCGCGTTTAAAGTCTGTTAATTCCCATCGTGCGTCCATAGTCACGTCGGAAACCCTTTCATATGAATCACCTGAGTAAAAATGACAGCTCCGCTAATGCACTGCCATCTGCATGTGTGCATATCGCTATCCCATAACGTTTGTCATCTCAGTGTGAAATAGACTTCAGAATCCAAACTGTGCTTATGCACTTGAGGACAAATAGATTACAACATTAAAATTTCCCGGCAGATTAATAGTGTTTGCCGGATCGAGACTCGAACTCCGCCACACAGTGAAAATTTCATTAGAACAAGTGTTTCACGTGGCCACTGCTCATGTCGAGGCATAATTCAGCACGTCACCTCATTTATGTCTGAACACAGTAAAAAAAAACCTCAAGGGTCTTCCGAATGCATTGACAACCATCCGCATTTCGTTCCAGGAATACATAGCCGTTATCATCAGGGCTGGAAACACACCAAAGTTTTCAAAAATTTCCACAAAAAAAAGAGAATCGAGCGGATTCAAGTCGGTGAAAGTGGGAGTGCATGATATTGGCGAGCCACAGCCGATATACTTTATCATGGTACAGTACCGATAAGTATTGCCGAACAGGTACTTGAAACTGTGCCAGTACAACATCATGCATGTACTACATAAGCATCCTTCCACCGAAAGGAACATCATCCAAATAGTTGATTAGCGTATGCTGCAGCAAAGGAAGGTGTACACGACTGGTATATTGGCTAGGCAGGAAATGTGGCCCTATCAACCGATCACCAATAACAGTTGCCCAAACGTCAACGGAAAATCTCCACTGATGTGTCATCTCAATGGTAGCATGTGGGTTCTCACACACCCAATAGTGTTTGTTGCGAATGTTCATAACACAATCTCGAGTGAAGCATGAATAACGCGTGCTCGTGGAACTATGGGTCGTTTCCACATTGAGTAACAATCTATCACCATAAGGCAACCTGAACTGGACGGTCAGGCATGGCCAGGCCTTGCACACTTCGTACATGACTTGGGTAGAACTGTCCGTCATCCGCTATGTGGTGGAGCGGGAAACTCTTTCTGCTGCAGCAGTCCTTCTGGTACGTGCGCCCAGTGCTGCATCCACTTGTTATAATAAGTGCTCCTCCATTCGCTGTGTCGCCACTGGCCACAAACTACCTGCGTATTGCATTGTTGGATTAAATGAACCGGTCTCGCGCAGGCGCTAGTGGGGCCCAGTGAATACACTGCTGTCTGGCTGTCTACTTTGAGGAATACGCTTCGTGATACCTCCCTTGTATTGGCATCAGCGCGCCCGTACACGAGTGTACTCGTATGTCAGCCGTTTCTTCATTTGATAATGCGTATGGGGCCAAGCAACCACTTCAAATGACACTGGTACTTGGAATGTTGTTGCTGTTGTGGTCTTCAGTCCTGAGACTGGTTTGATGCAGCTCTCCACGCTACTCTATCCTGTGCAAGCTTCTTCATCTCCCAGTACGTACTGCAGCCTACATCCCTCTGAATCTGCTTAGTGTATTCATCTCTTGGTCTCCCTCTGCGATTTTTACCCTCCACGCTGCCCTCCAATACTAAATTTGTGATCCCTTGATGCCTCAGAACATGTCCTACCAACCGATCCCTTCTTCTAATCAAGTTGTGCCACAAACTCCTCTTCTCCCCAGTCCAATTCAGTACCTCCTCATTAGTTATGTGATCTACCCATCTAATCTTCAGCATTCGTCTGTAGCACCACATTTCGAAAGCTTCTATTCCCTTCTTGTACAGACTAGTTATCGTCCATTTTTCACTTCCATATATGGCTACACTCCATACAAATACTTTCAGAAACGACTTCCTGACACTTAAATCTATACTCGATGTTAACAAATTTCTCTTCTTCAGAAACGCTTTCCTTGCTATTGCCCGTCTACATTTTATATCCTCTGTACTTCGACCATCATCGGTTATTTTGCTCCCCAAATAGCAAAACACCTTTACTACTTTAAGTGTCTCATTTCCTAATCTAATTCCCTCAGCATCACCAGACTTAATTAGACTACATTCCATTATCCTTGTTTTGCTTTTGTTGATGTTCGTCTTGTATCCTCCTTTCAAGACACTGTCCATTCCGTTCAGCTGCTCTTCCAAGTCCTTTGCTGTCTCTGACAGAATTACAACGTCATCGGCGAACCTCAAAGTTTTTATTTCTTCTCCATGGATTTTAATACCTACTCCGAATTTTTCTTTTGTTTGCTTTACTGCTTGCTCAATATACAAATTGAACAACATAGGGGAGAGGCTACAACCCTGTCTCACTCCCTTCCCAACCACTGCTTCCCTTTCATATCCCTCGACTCTTATAACTGCCATCTGCTTTCTGTACAAATTGTAAATAGCCTTTCGCGCCCTGTATTTTACCCCTGCCACCTTCAGAATTTGAAAGAGAGTATTCCAGTCAACACTGTCAAAAGCTTTCTCTAAGTCTACAAATGCTAGAAACGTAGGTTTGCCTTTTCTTAATCTAACTTCTAAAATAAGTCGTAGGGTCAGTATTGCCTCACGTGTTCCCATATTTCTACGGAATCCAAACTGATCTTCCCCAAGGTCGGCTTCTACCAGTTTTTCCATTCGTCTTTACAGAATTCGCGTTAGTATTTTGCAGCCGTGACTTATTAAACTGATAGTTCGGTAAGTTTCACATCTGTCAACGCCTGCTTTCTTTGCAATTGGAATTATTATATTCTTCTTGAAGTCTGAGGGTATTTCGCCTGTCTCATACATCTTGCTCACCAGATGGTAGAGTTTTGTCAGGACTGGCTCTCACAAGGCCGTCACTAGTTCTAATGGAATGTTGTCTACTCCCGGGGCCTTGTTTCGACTCAGGTCTTTCAGTGCTCTGTCAAACTCTTCACGCAGTATCGTATCTCCTATTTCATCTTCATCTACATCCTCTTCCATTTGCATAATATTGTCCTCAAGAGCATTACCCTTGTGTAGACCCTCTATATACTCCTTCCACCTTTCTGCTTTCCCTTCTTTGCTTACAACTGGGTTCCCATCCGAGCTCTTGATATTCATACAAGTCGTTCTCTTCTCTCCAAAGGTCTCTTTATCCTGTAGGCAGTATCTATCTTACCCCTAGTGAGATAAGTCTCTACATCCTTACATTTATCCTGTAGCCATCCATGCTTAGCCATTTTGCACTTCTTGTCGATCTCATTTTTGAGACTTTTGTATTCCTTTTTGCCTGCTTCATTTACTGAATTTTTATATTTTCTCCTTTCGTCAATTAAATTCAATATTTCTTCTGTTACCCAAGGATTTATACTAGCCCTCGTCTTTTTACCTACTTGATCCTCTGCTGCCTTCACTACTTCATCCCTCAAAGCTACCCATTCTTCTTCTACTGTATTTCTTTCCCCCATTCTTGTCAATTGTTCCCTTATGCTCTCCCCGAAACTCTGTACAACCTCTGGTTCCTTCAGTTTATCCAGGTCCCATCTCCTTAAATTCCCACCTTTTTGCAGTTTCTTCAGTTTTAATCTACAGTTCATAACCAATAGATTGTGGTCAGAGTCCACATCTGCCCCTGGAAATGTCTTACAATTTAAAACCTGGTTCCCAAATCTCTGTCTTACCATTATATAATCTATCTGAAACGTGTCAGTATCTCCAGGCTTCTTCCATGTATGCAATCTACTTTTATGATTCTTGAACCAAGTGTTGGCTATGATTAAGTTGTGCTCTGTGCAAAATTCTACCTGGCGGATTCCTCTTTCATTCCTTACCCCCATTCCATATTCACCTACTATGTTTCCTGCTCTTCCTTTTCCTACTATCGAATTCCAGTCACCCATGACTATTAAATTTTCGTCTCCCTTCACTATCTGAATAATTTCTTTTATTTCATCATACATTTCTTCAATTTCTTCGTCATATGCAGAGCTAGTTGGCATATAGACTTGTACTACTGTCGTAGGCATGGGCTTCGTGTCTATCTAGGCCACAACAATGCGTTCACTGTGCTGTTTGTAGTAGCTTACCCGCATTCCTACTGTTTTGTTCATTATTAAACCTACTCCTGCATTACCCCTATTTGATTTTGTATTTATAACCCTGTATTCACCTGACCAAATGTCTTGTTCCTCCTGCCACCGAACTTCACTAATTCCTACTATATCCAACTTTAATCTATCCATTTCCCTTTTTAAATTTTCTAACCTACCTGCCCGATTAAGGAATCTGACATTCCACGCTCCGATCCGTAGAACGCCAGTTTTCTTTCTCCTGATAACGACATCCTCTCGAGTAGTCCCCGCCCGGAGATCCGAATGGGGGACTATTTTACCTCCGGAATATTTTACCCAAGAGGATGCCATCATCATTTATCCATACAGTAGAGCTGCATGCCCTCGGGAAAAATTACGGCCGTAGTTTCCCCTTGCTTTCAGCCGTTCGCAGTACCAGCACAGCAAGGCCGTTTTGGTTAGTGTTACAAGGCCAGATCAGTCAATCATCCAGACTGTTACCCCTGTAACTACTGAAAAGGCTGCTGCCCCTCTTCAGGAACCATACGTTTGTCTGGCCTCTCAACAGATACCCCTCCGTTGTGGTAGTACCTACGGTACGGCTATCTGTATCGCTGAGGCACGCAAGCCTCCCCACCAACGGCAAGGTCTATGGTTCATGGGTTCATGGGGGAGGGGTACTTGGAATATATGACATTAACAGTGTTGTAACATTTGCATGACTGCATTGGTGCATACGTCGAAACTGAGAAACCATTGTTTTCCGGGCCGATATTTATTGTGATTGTTTGCTTGTTACATTGCGCTTTATTCTGCCCATATTAGCCAAACATCCCGTACTTCAGCTGTCAGTCATGTTAGAGACTTACTTATTCTGTCACATACACAGGGCAACCAAAAATGAATGTTGTAGTTACATCTATCTACATCTACATCTTCGTGATTACTCTGCTATTCGCAATAAAGTTTCTGGTAGAGAGTCCAATGAACCACCTTCAAGCAGTCTCTCTACCGTTCCACTCTCGAACGGCGCGCGGGAAAAACGAGCTCTTAAATTTTGCTGTGCGAGCCCTGATTTCTATTATTTTATCGTGATGATAATTTCTCCCTATGTAGATGGGGGCCAACAGAATGTTTTCGCAATCGGAGGGGAAAATTGGTGATTGAAATTTCACGAGAAGATCCAGTCGCAACGAAAAACGCTTTTGTTTTAATGATTGGCACTCCAGTTCACGTATCATGTCTGTGACATTATCTCTTCTATTACACGATAATACAAAACGAGCGGCCCTTCTTTGTACTTCTTCGATGTCATCCGTCAGTCCCATCTGATGCGGATCCCACACCGCACAGCGATACTCCAGCATAGGGCGGACAAGCATGGTGTAAGCAGTCTCTTTGGTAGACCTGTTGCAGCTTCTAAGTGTTCTGCCAATGAATCGCAGTCTTTGGTTTCTCTACCCACAACATTATCTATGTGATCGTTCCAATTTAGGTTATTTTTAATTGCAATCCCTAAGTATTTAGTTGCATTTACAGCCTTCGGATTAGTGTGACTTACCGCGTAATCGAAATTTAGCTGATTTATTTTAGGACTCATGTGAATAACTTCACACTTTTCTTTAATCAGGGTCAATTGGCTCTTTTCACACCATACAGATATCTTATTTAAATCATTTTGCAACTCGTTTTGGTCATCTGATGACTTTACAAGACGGTAAATGACAGCATCTTCTACAAACAATCTAAGACGGCTACTAAAATTGTCTCCTATATAGTTAATATAGATCAGGAACAATAGAGGGCCTATAACACTTCCTTGGGGAACGCTGGATATTATTTCTGTTTTATTCGATGAGTTTCCCTCTACTACAACGAACTGTGACCTTTCCGACAGGAGGTCACGAATCCAGTCGCACAACTGAGGCGATATTTCATAGGCACGCAGTTTGGTTAGAACACGCTTGTGGGAACGGTGTCGAAAGCCTTCTGAGAATCTAAAAATATGAAATCAATTTGACATCCACTGTCGACAGCACTCATTACTTCACGAGTACAAAGAGCTAGTTGTGTTTCGCAAGAGCGATATTTTCTGAATCCGTGCTATGTGTCAATAAATCGCTTTCTTCGAGGTACTTCATAATGTTCGAATGCAGCATATGTTCCAAAACCCTACTGCAAATCGATGTAAGTGATATGGGCTTGTAATTCAACGGATTACTCCTACTTCCCTTTTTGGATATTGGTGTGAATTGAGCAAAAAATCGTTCAAATGCCTCTGAGCACTATGGGACTAGGAACTACTTAAACCTAACTAACCTAAGGAAATCACACACATCGATGCCCGACGTAGGATTCGAACCTGCGACCAGAGCGATCGCGCGGTTCCAGATTGAAGCGCCTAGAACCGCTCGGCCACATCGGTCGGCTGACTTGAGCAATTTTCTAGTCTTTAGGTACAAATCTTTCTGTGAGCGAACGGTTGTATATAACTGCTGAACATGGAGCTATTGTGTCAGCATACGCTGAGAGTAACCTGACTAGTATACAATCTGGACCAGAAGTCTTGCCTTTATTAAGTGATTTATGCTGCTTTGCGACACCGAGGATATCTACTTCTATGTTTCTCATCTTGTTCTTGATTGGAATTCAGGAATATTTACTTCGTCTTCTTTGGTGAAGGAGTTTCGGAAAACCGTGTTTAATAACTCTGCTTTAGTGGCACTGTCATTAATGACCTCACCGTTGTTATAGCGCAGTGAAGGTATTATTGCGTCTTACCACTGGTGTGCTTTATGTATGACCAGAATCTCTGCCAGATTTCGAGACAGTTTCGTTGTGGCAATTATTAAAAGCATCTCGCATTGAAGTACGCGCGATATTTCGAACTTCTGTGAAACTTTTCCAGACTTGGGGATTTTGCGTTCTTTTAAATTTGGCATGCTTTTTTCGCTGCTTCTGCAACAGCGATCTGAGCTGTTTTGTGTACCACGGGGGATCAGTACCATCACTTATTAATTTATGTGGTATATACACTCCTGGAAATTGAAATAAGAACACCGTGAATTCATTGTCCCAGGAAGGGGAAACTTTATTGACACATTCCTGGGGTCAGATACATCACATGATCACACTGACAGAACCACAGGCACATAGACACAGGCAACAGAGCATGCACAATGTCGGCACTAGTACAGTGTATATCCACCTTTCGCAGCAATGCAGGCTGCTATTCTCCCATGGAGACGATCGTAGAGATGCTGGATGTAGTCCTGTGGAACGGCTTGCCATGCCATTTCCACCTGGCGCCTCAGTTGGACCAGCGTTCGTGCTGGACGTGCAGACCGCGTGAGACGACGCTTCATCCAGTCCCAAACATGCTCAATGGGGGACAGATCCGGAGATCTTGCTGGCCAGGGTAGTTGACTTACACCTTCTAGAGCACGTTGGGTGGCACGGGATACATGCGGACGTGCATTGTCCTGTTGGAACAGCAAGTTCCCTTGCCGGTCTAGGAATGGTAGAACGATGGGTTCGATGACGGTTTGGATGTACCGTGCACTATTCAGTGTCCCCTCGACGATCACCAGTGGTGTACGGCCAGTGTAGGAGATCGCTCCCCACACCATGATGCCGGGTGTTGGCCCTGTGTGCCTCGGTCGTATGCAGTCCTGATTGTGGCGCTCACCTGCACGGCGCCAAACACGCATACGACCATCATTGGCACCAAGGCAGAAGCGACTCTCATCGCTGAAGACGACACGTCTCCATTCGTCCCTCCATTCACGCCTGTCGCGACACCACTGGAGGCGGGCTGCACGATGTTGGGGCGTGAGCGGAAGACGGCCTAACGGTGTGCGGGACCGTAGCCCAGCTTCATGGAGACGGTTGCGAATGGTCCTCGCCGATACCCCAGGAGCAACAGTGTCCCTAATTTGCTGGGAAGTGGCGGTGCGGTCCCCTACGGCACTGCGTAGGATCCTACGGTCTTGGCGTGCATCCGTGCGTCGCTGCGGTCCGGTCCCAGGTCGATGGGCACGTGCACCTTCTGCCGACCACTGGCGACAACATCGATGTACTGTGGAGACCTCACGCCCCACGTGTTGAGCAATTCGGCGGTACGTCCACCCGGCCTCCCGCATGCCCACTATACGCCCTCGCTCAAAGTCCGTCAACCGCACATACGGTTCACGTCCACGCTGTCGCGGCATGCTACCAGTGTTAAAGACTGCGATGGAGCTCCGTATGCCATGGCAAACTGGCTGACACTGACGGCGGCGGTGCACAAATGCTGCGCAGCTAGCGCCATTCGACGGCCAACACCGCGGTTCCTGGTGTGTCCGCTGTGCCGTGCGTGTGATCATTGCTTGTACAGCCCTCTCGCAGTGTCCGGAGCAAGTATGGTGGGTCTGACACATCGCTGTCAATGTGTTCTTTTTTCCATTTCCAGGAGTGTACCTCTCTATTGCTGTCGATTCGATCTCTTTGAAATAATTCCAAAACTTTTCTACGCTTACATGACCAGATAGGAGCGAGTGAAGACTGTATCGTAAAACGGCGTTAAGAGCATTTTTATCAGCTTTTTTAAATAGATATACTTCGCCTTTCTTTTTGATAGTTGTAGGTGTTACGGCATTCAGCCTAGAAGCAACCACCTTGTCGTCGCTGATCCCTGTATTCGTCTCGATATTCACTGTTTGTCCAGGATTATTTGTTGCTAAGAGGTCACGTATGCTTTCGCAACCATTTACGCTTCGAGTGGGCTCATGAATTAATTGTTCAAAATAATTTTCTGAGAAAGCATTCAGTATATTCTCTGATGACGCTTTATGCCTGCCGCCGGATTTAAACGTATAATTTTTCCAGCACAAGCGACTACTAGAATTTAATACTTAGCGATACTTCGAAAGCAAAATTACATAGAATCTATATTAATAAATTGTTATTCTGGAGCGCTGTCACCCCACAGAAGTTGCAGGCTGCTTATCTATGTTTCATACAATTATTGATCGAATTTAAATATATAAAATGCTGTTGAGGCCGAGAAGATAAGAAGAAAGGAACCTGTGTTGTGTATCATGATGTTGGGGTTAGCGGGAGTAGTGACGTATTATCTATGTATTCAAGTAATTGTGTCGGGAAACATCGCATCTTTTGAATGAAAGAGGGAGAGTAATTACAGCTTCCTCGTCCTATGTTGCTGCGCCCCAGAGAAGACCATCAGGGGAATCCTAATCATGGCAGTATTTCATCTCTCCGCAGATGGTGGAACGAGAGCGTTGCAGGACCAGCAGTTGGAAAGTGTAGCGCCATTTACTAGGCAAGAGGATGATGATCATGTTGGGCACCATAGCTGAAACTAATGTTAGTGACCAATCTGTTTCTTTATCGTACAGGCATGTAACAAATTCAGCACATCTAGCTTTTTGTTTGCTAGCAACGCATATGAACTACTTAGTTCAGTTATTTTCAATTGTACAATACGAGATATGTTCAAAAATTCCGGAACTTTGCCACAAATTTTATTTACTCTTTAATTTTAGTTATTCTGCATGGTCTCCTTCGAAATACTCTCCCCCACAATTGACACGCCGCTTCGAATACCGTTTCCACTTCCGGAAACAGTCCTGGTACGCATCTTGGGGGATCGCGTGAAGCGCCACCTGCGAATTTTCTTTTATCTTGTCAATTGTTGCACATCTTCGTCCTTTGAACGGGGTTTTCAACTTTGGAAATAAAGAAGTCCGCAGGAGCGAAGTCGGGAGAGTGCGGTGGATGAGGCAGTGCGGTGATTTCGCATTTTGTGAAAAAGTCGCTCACCAATGGGAGTGATTGGTCGCGTGCGTTGTTCTGATGCAAGAGCCGTGGATTGTCTCTCCACATGTAAGGCCGTTTCCTTAACACATTTGCTCGCAGGCGTCGCCACACGTCCCGAGAATACCATTGATTTACAGTTTGTCCCGGTGGCACGAATTCGTGATGAACTAATTCTTCAAAGCTAAAAGGAAACTGTCGGCCTAGCTTTCACATTTGACCTGTCCTGACGAGCTTTCTTTGGTCTTGGAGATCCTTTCCCGACCCACTGTGAAGATTCAACCTTGGTCTCCGCATCATTACTGTAGAACCACGTCTCATCACCAGTTATGATTCTCTGAAGGAACGTATCGTACTTATTTTCGTGATCCAAAAGCTCTTCACAGATTGCGAGGCGAAGGTCTTTCTGATCTTGACTCATGGGCCGTGGGACAAACTTGGCGGCAACACCATGCATTCCAAGACGCCGTGTCATGATTTCGTGACTTGATCCAACTGGAATGTTTCATTCTTCTGCAGTCTCTCGGACAGTCAGTCTTCGACTGGGACTCACGACTTCGTTGACATTCCTGACACGAGCGTCGTCGGTAGACATGGAAGAGCGTTCTGAAAGAGGGTCATCTTTAACTTCCGTCCGTCCATTTTTAAACCGTATGAACCGTTCGTAACATCAAGTATGGCTTAAGCGCTCATCACTGCATGCTTCCTGCATCATTTGGTGTGTCTCTTTAAAAGTTCGCAACTTTGCAAGAGGAGTTGGTTGGAGGATATAAAAAACAGTGTTCGGGACTGCAGACGACAACGACATCCGAGAGATGAATGGCACCGCGTGGAGCATTAGGGAAGTTACGAAACGTAACAAAGCAGTGATAGAACGACATGCCGCACAGTAAGTAGCGAGATCTGGGGATTATAAGTAGTTGTAAGACGCCTCAGAAGCCAGCGGGAACCAAAAACCTGTCACGGCATTTGCGGCAATCAGTCTGTTTACGCATTGTGACCCGATCTATGCCGAGCATCACAATATTGACGACACAGCGAAAGGGAAGGGCTACTGTGGGACTGGCTGGCCTCTGTCCACACCTTCAAGTTACGGGCTTTTTATACCGTACATGTCTGGAAGCAGTACGTCGACACAACCAATGAGCACCTAGCCAGTACAAATACCCGTGCCAGACGACGGAGCGATACGGTTCTGCCGGCAGCCACCATCGGTCCGACTCCAGACTCTTGACTCCACCTCCTTGGATTTGGCGCCTCGCCACTGGTGAGTCATCTTCCAGCTCAGTCCGGCCACAGCAGTCTTCTGCCCGGGAGACCAGACGTTCGAGACCATGGCGGTGAAGCTGCTTGCCCTCCTACACTGGAGCAGGCGACCTCCTGCCATGCCTCCTCACTCGCAACGGCCAGTTCCACTTGTGAGGGCTGACATCCCCTGCTAGAACTACAGCAGACTTGCCGCAAGCCAGATGAGTCTCTCATAGCCGTTGCGTCTGCTGTGACGCAGATCCCTGGTGCCACCAATCTTCTGGTCGCTCATCTCACAGCAGGCGTCTGGCCACCTGCTGACCCCAGCGGTTCTACCAGTGCTGTCGTCACCACGAGGGGGGCGTGGTCGCCACGAAGTAGCGCTACCAGTGTTGTAGCTTGAGTCTGAATAAAGTGTTTGACAGTTTATGCTGCTTTCATGTGTTCATGCTCAACATCTTGACAATGACCGTCCACAGCTAGCCAACCCAGCCACCCTGGAGTTCATCCACGTTGGTCCACTAAGGGAATAATGATTTCTAGAGAATTTAGCAATTCTATGCACTTGCTAAATATGAATAGGAACTGTATATACTTCCCAATCTTCTTCTACCCCACCTCTCTCTCTGTCTGTCTCCTGCTCCGCCCCTCTTTGTTCACCAACTTTTCTCCCCCCCCCCCTCCCAACCTCTCTCTCCATCTCATCCTTCTCCTCTCTCTGTTCATTTTCTCGCCCTTCCCCTCTCTGTCCATCTCCTCTTCCCCTCTCTTTCTGACCTTGAGCCTCCTTTATTGGTATTGCAAGCGAAATCTCGACTGGGAAATGAGGTCAGTTAACGTGAATGAGCAAATGGGTTGGGATCATTAACATAGGCCTAAAGGCTACAGGGGGGACGTTTCCAGCTCCTGGATCTCTGAGGGTAGTAGCTTCAATGAGAGTATTTCGCATAGTTTTAATCTGTGAACGGACAGGACTGCAAAATTTCGAGCCGGCCGGTGTGGCCGTGCGGTTCTAGGCGCTTCAGTCTGGAACCGCGTGACCGCTACGGTCGCAGGTTCGAATCCTGCCTCGGGCATGGATGTGTGTGATGTACTTAGGTTAGTTAGGTTTAATTAGTTCTAAGTTCTACGCGACTGATGACTGCAGAAGTTATGTCGCATAGTGCTTAGAGCCATTTGAACCATTTTGCAAAATTTCGGGTGATTCAGATTTTATAATACAATAATATTCTAATCTTAAGTCGATAACCCATAAATACAGCATTCATCTTCCTTCCTAAAACTTACTGTAACGAAGAAAACAGAACGGCACGCAGTTGTCCATACAATTTTTGTTTAAAACGTTTGGAGCTTTTTGCTATTTGCTGTATCTCCTGGGGTGGTCATGAATTTGAAAATTGTAAGTGCCATGTAGCGACAATTACTGTATGAACAGCTGGCGATGTACAGCAGAGAATACAGAAATGCTTGTGTTGCAATATATTCCATGGACAGTCGAGATTCTGTCACTGAACTTTCCTTTTTTTGGGGGGTCTTCTTCTGTTCTTGGACTCGAAGAGTAAAGAACGAGTGTCTGAGGTTCATCTTGATGTACCAGTCTGTGTAAGTTGTAACCGAAACTAAAATATAGTTATTTGTGTACGGTACGTAATTATTTGTAAACCTAAAATTTGTGTACGGTACGTAACTATTTGTAAACCTAAACCTTGCTTGTCTTGAATAGACGTGGCCTTAACGGAAGATTGACTATTGTTAGGCGCCATACTAGAAAATGATTAGTAATTTTCTTTCAGCTCATCTTCGAGACGTGCCGCCGGTTAGGACACTAAACTTTCTTTCAGATTCTATGAGCTATGCGGCCGCTACGAATAATTTAATACATTTCACTTTCAGATTTTCTCAAGGTTACGAGATAACATCCTAGGCAGAAAGGCCCGGTCATAGGATTCTAGTTCTAGTATAAGATTTCATCTGCAAAAGATTATGCTTGTTATCTTATACTGGTATTCGAGACGAAACAACGATCTGGAGTTACGGGTTTTATTACTTCACATTAAATTGACATACGAAATATTATCTGGGCTATGAGCACATGAGTTTTAACTGCATTTTTTGTGTATATTGAGATATATCTGTGATAATTCAAGAGAGAGACAATTAATTGTTTATAATCCCGTAACCACCCTGAGTACTGAGCTAGTTTGCTGATTGCTGATCCGCGTCGGGCTAAATTAAATTACATTACACTGTTCATAGTATTATTAGAGTTATTTCTCTTTTGTTTTGAGGTCACTTTATTAAAAGCTATCGAAGCATATACATAAATCAAATCAAATTAAATTACACTGGCGCTGGTAGTAAGTGTTCTGCAGTGTGTGTATCTGAATTTTCAAAGATAATCCTTATCACTACACAGTTTGTTTTCGCCAACACAAACATTGTTTATGTTTTGCACTTAAACAGCTCGGATCATAGAGACCAACAGCTGATTGCACTGAACACTTACTCGTGGGACCGAAAACGAAACTAGAATCCTGAGACCTAATTTCGTTGTTGTCATTGATTAAATGTACGTATAAACGCATATAGTGAATCTTAATTAATGAACAAAACGTTTCCGTTACATGTATTATACGCACGGGAACGACGACAAGCTGACAGAGAATTTGGATGAGTGATCGCAATCATACGCTGTTCCTTACATCCCAGATAAACTGTGATATAAGGAATCGAATGCACACGACCAGGTTTTTAATTGAAGCTAGTCAAAGTACCCGGGCGCATGCAACTAATAACAAACTTCACACGTAGTTGCCTTCTATCACCAGGATTTTAACTATTAGTGTAGAAAGTGCTGTTTACTTATTGTCTGATTTTTGCGTGAGATGCTATTTAAATCAGTTAGTACAAGACGTCACCGTTTGGAACTCGAAAGTTATGAAACCGACGACCAGGTGGAGAATATTCCTGGATCGTTGGCAGAAGGGACTGTAGTTAGTGAAACTGAGCGAACTACGATCCCACCTGACAGCGTAGAATCACAGACGGATAATTGTCAATAAAGTTTACAACAATCGCTTTGGGGGGGGGGGGGGGACACAAGAGACTGTCAGACAAGGGGTTGAAATCAGTTGCGAGAGAGCAGCCGAAAGTGAACGAACGCAAGTAAAGCTAGCAAATCCAAGCAATATGCTTGCATTATTGTTCCAGAAATGGAAATAATGGAACAGAAGAGAAAAAGAGAGCGTGAGGAAGATATCCAACGGCAAAATGGTTTTTTTTTTTTTGGAAAGGTTGAGGCTAATATAACCGCTAAAGTGGACGAGATGTTAATCAAACGCGAACGAGCGTTAGTACAGGAGCTCAATCGTGCTCTAGATGACAGGGATCAACATATATTAGAACACGCTAATAACGAAATAGAAAAGGTAGAATCAGGTGTATCTAAAGTTAAGAAATGTTTGAAAGATTTACCAGACAAAGTAAATAATTTGGCCGGTGAAGTATCCGAGGTCAAAGAGGTACAGGAATCTTATTAGAGTTATTTCTCTTTTGTTTTGAGGTCAGTTTATTAAGACATCAAATCATATTTATATAAATTAAATTAAATTATATTACAGCTAATAACCTTTCCTCTTATACACTCCTGGAAATTGAAATAAGAACACCGTGAATTCATTGTCCCAGGAAGGGGAAACTTTATTGACACATTCCTGGGGTCAGATACATCACATGATCACACTGACAGAACCAAAGGCACATAGACACAGGCAACAGAGCATGCACAATGTCGGCACCAGTACAGTGTATATCCACCTTTCGCAGCAATGCAGGCTGCTATTCTCCCATGGAGACGATCGTAGAGATGCTGGATGTAGTCCTGTGGAACGGCTTGTCATGCCATTTCCACCTGGCGCCTCAGTTGGACCAGCGTTCGTGCTGGACGTGCAGACTGCGTGAGACGACGCTTCATCCAGTCCCAAACATGCTCAATGGGGGACAGATCCGGAGATCTTGCTGGCCAGGGTAGTTGACTTACACCTTCTAGAGCACGTTGGGTGGCACGGGATACATGCGGACGTGCATTGTCCTGTTGGAACAGCAAGTTCCCTTGCCGGTCTAGGGATGGTAGAACGATGGGTTCGATGACGGTTTGGATGTACCGTGCACTATTCAGTGTCCCCTCGACGATCGCCAGTGGTGTACGGCCAGTGTAGGAGATCGCTCCCCACACTGTGATGCCGGGTGTTGGCCCTGTGTGCCTCGGTCGTATGCAGTCCTGATTGTGGCGCTCACCTGCACGGCGCCAAACACGCATACGACCATCATTGGCACCAAGGCAGAAGCGACTCTCATCGCTGAAGACGACATGTCTCCATTCGTCCCTCCATTCACGCCTGTCGCGACACCACTGGAGGCGGGCTGCACGATGTTGGGGCGTGAGCGGAAGACGGCCTAACGGTGTGCGGGACCGTAGCCCAGCTTCATGGAGACGGTTGCGAATGGTCCTCGCCGATACCCCAGGAGCAACAGTGTCCCTAATTTGCTGGCAAGTGGCGGTGCGGTCCGCTACGGCACTGCGTAGGATCCTACGGTCTTGGCGTGCATCCGTGCGTCGCTGCGGTCCGGTCCCAGGTCGACGGGCACGTGCACCTTCCGCCGACCACTGGCGACAACATCGATGTACTGTGGAGACCTCACGCCCCACGTGTTGAGCAATTCGGCGGTACGTCCACCCGGCCTCCCGGATATCCACTATACGCCCTCGCTCAAAGTCCGTCAACTGCACATACGGTTCACGTCCACGATGTCGCGGCATGCTACCAGTGTTAAAGACTGCGATGGAGCTCCGTATGCCACGGCAAACTGGCTGACACCGACAGCGGCGGTGCACAAATGCTGCGCAGCTAGCGCCATTCGACGGCCAACACCGCGGTTCCTGGTGTGTCCGCTGTGCCGTGCGTGTGATCATTGCTTGTACAGCCCTCTCGCAGTGTCCGGAGCAAGTATGGTGGGTCTGACACACCGGTGTCAATGTGTTCTTTTTTCCATTTCCGGGAGTGTATATACCGTTATGTTCCATGTATATTAAAGAAATATCTAGCCTATATTCATACGAAAGTATATTAGAGCGTCATGTAAGAATTTAAACTAGACTGGTCAAGAACTTTTCGAGATTTTTGCTAGAAACGTTTAAACTACAACATGTCTTTATCTAATAGTATACGTTAGGAATGTTTACTCATTTCCCTTCGATTTACTGAGTTTCATTTACATGTCTGGTTCATGATCACAAACACAAAAGTAGGTTTCATAAATCTCTGATACGGTAGAGCATTTGCATTTGTCTTTTTCATGTTCAGTGCATCACTAGTTTTCTGTCTTCAAATTATGAGACAGATTTGCAGTTACTCTCGACGGCAAAGAAAACACTGATACGCTACTAATAACGAGTCTACAGATTCACAACAGATGCACTCAGAAGGTTGGTTGGTTGATTTGGGGGAGGTGACCGTACAGCGAGGTCACCGGTCCCATCCAATAAGGGAAAGACGGGGATGGAAGTCGTCCGCGCCTTTTCAAAGGGACCATCCCGGTCTTTGTCTGAAGCGATTTCGGGAAATCACGGAAAACCTAAATCAGGACGGCCGGAACCGTCGTTCTCCCGAATGCGAGTCCAGCGTGCTAACCACTATGCCACATCGCTCGGTCACCCAGAAAAGGAAGTAATTTATGTACGTATAAAAAAAAACCATATATGTGGTTGTAAGTGATACAGTGGCACAAGGAATGAGCTGCTGACTGAGCCGTGTTGGCTCCGTATGGTGAGCTGCTCAAGGAGCTTACGGGCGTACGATTGTTTAAGCGATCAGTGGTCGGTAGGGTTGTGTTGGTCGGCAATACTTCGGGCCTAATGTCGACACAGCCGGTTTATCCTAGAGAAAGGAGGGATAGCTGCTGATGTGGGCGTTGGTGTGCTGTTCATTTTCTGGTGCCGTCTGTCCTGCCCTTTGAGGCGAGGTACTCCTTACTTGATTGACACGTGTGCTCCCGTGTTGAAGTTGCTCTCGCTACACTGGATTGCCTATGGCTCTCCATCACTCTCTCTGAATTATTAAATTTGCCATCTGGCGTCCCTGTTTGAAATTATCTGAGCTCCATATTCGTGTGTTTTAAAATGTAAGTAGGCTGTTTATGCTTTCTTATTGGCAACGTTACGTAGCGCTCTGTACGAAAATCACTGGCTGTGCTGTGTGCAGTCTGTGGCTAGTTTGCATTGTTGTCTGCCATTGTAGTGTTGGGCAGCGGGACGTGAACAGCGCGTAGCGTTGCGCAGTTGGGGGTGAGCCGCCAGCAGTGGTGGATGTGGGGAGAGAGATGGCGGAGTTTTGAAATTTGTCAGACTGGATGGCATGAACTGCTATATATATTATGACTATTAAGGTAAATACATTGTTTGTTCTCTATTAAAATCTTTCATTTGCTAACTATCCCTATCAGTAGTTAGTGACTTCCGTAGTTTGAATCTTTTATTTAGCTGGCAGTAGCGGCGCTCGCTGTTTTGCAGTAGTTCGAGTAACGAAGATTTTTGGTGAGGTAAGTGATTTGTGAAAGGTATAGTTCAATGTTAGTCAGGGCTATTCTTTTGTAGGGATTTTTGAAAGTCAGATTGCGTTGCGCTAAATATATTGTGTTTCAGGTTAAGCACAGTCATGTATAAATTTTTCTAAGGGGACGTTTCAAAAATTTCTTTTAATTGCAACTTGTTCAGTGTCTGTTTATCTTGTCGTTCGGGCCTGTCATAAGTTCCAGGCCGCCACGTGTGTTAATGACCACTGAGTCTTAATTGTATTGGAAGTCCTTGCTTCCCTGACTGATGTAGCGATTACAAAATTATCTACAGCCGTGGTAAGCAAACGCTAGCTGCCCAATGAATCTTTGCACATTTGGGTAATTAAGTTCCGTAACTCTGGTGATATTTTGCCCCTTTGAAGAAAATTAACATTCATTGTTTTAAATATAATCACTGTTGTAGTTGTTTGAATGATAGCTTTCAAGATTCGCATGTTACCTTTTAAGCCACGTAAGTCAATGTGTCTGAGTAACTTGTGATTTCTTGGTTATTACATTAACTTGTTATATTTTATTGTAAGATTAACCAGTTAATTCTTTTATTAATCCTTACTGTAATATACTTGTTGTAATACGTAAGGTTTGCTTGTTTGCTCTCGGCCTCCCGAGCTGTTCGTAGCGTTTGGAGGCGTTGCCCCTGGGTGTTATGTTACCCGCCGGTTCATCTGGCGTAGCCTGCCAGCATCGGCTGCGTATGTGCTCGCGGGCAGCGCGCTGATTCGTCTCACCGCAGCCTCTGAGACATTGGCGGCATCCTGGCTTGCGACGGCATCCCTCATAAGTTAAGTTTGCGTCTCGTAGCAATCGAGCATTAGGTTAACCAGTAGTGCCCGTTGTTCTAAACCATCTTACTGATGTAAAGCTCAAATTTCTTTATTTCGTAATTTATGTTTTCAGGTCAGTATCTTGAATATGCACAAGGGACTTCTCTAATTGATCAGATATTGCATATTTGTGTTGATTCTAGACTTGTGTAATTTCATGTTTCTACACTTCTTGTTAGCTATATTTATTGTCAGGCACCCCCTTTAGCCAGACAAATGTTGGAATTATAGTCTTTAGCATCACTGGTGTCATTGTTCACCCAGCGCTAAACGCTTGTTTGAGTTATATTTGATTGTACTACTTGCTTGTTAGTCCTTCATAAATTGGTGCATTTTATTCGTTTAAATTAACTAATTGATCATCAACTGGTTCAGCTGAAGAAATTTTGGAGTAACTGCCTGAATCATTTGTATTTTATTGTTTTTGGTATCTGTGCAAATAAAAGATCCTTGGACTTCCGTGAAGTAACGAATGACCTGTGATGAATGACCTGCACCTTTCCCATGCCCGTTTAGTTGTTTCCTTATACTAGGGCACCCCTGACCTCTCACTAACCACTATGAATACCTGTCATTTCTAGCCAAAGGAGTCCGGTCAGATGTTCACTACACAATGAGAGATAACCTGCTTCAGCGGGATCATCTATCGCCAAAAATTTGTTATCACATGGTGTCGCTGAAACTGTAGGCATAGATACAGAAATGGTTTATTATGTTAACAGCTGTGACGTGCAGTTATCATCAAATAACGTTCCTTGCTTCCTCGTATGGCCTGCTATTAAGCTGTGTGTAAAAATTACCCGCTTCTAGCGAAAGAAAATTGTCTGAAAAGATAGTGACAACATCGTGACGCGTATCATTCGAAGTTAAAAAAATGTGTAAACGTGTCTGTCGAAAGCATTATCTTGTAATCAGTTAATGCGTTCTTCAGAGTCAAATGTTTAATGGATAGTGCACACAGTGTGGTTTACAAAGTCGCAGTTCATGACACCTTGCAAATCTCTTATACTCACTTGTATGGGAATACTGCTCATGTTATGAGTGAGTTACGAAATGCATGATAAGGCTTCTGGCAGATGATATTCTATTTATTACTAACAATATGATAAGGTTTCAGTAAAAAAAAAATTATTACAATATGTACACATATAAAAAATATTAAATAGCTGTCTTTTATACAATATCGAATGGCATATAAGGAACACTAGACTTTGTTCCTCTTGCTGAGCCTCAGCTGTATACCGCCTTTTGGTGTGAGGACTATCGCCCTGGGTTCGAAGGACAGATGGCGGATGGTCTTTTCACATGGCTCTATGTTATACCTCGAGAGAATGTTGGTGAGCCCGACTTTAGTTTGCAGCAACCCAAATCTCATACCTGAAACATGAAAACAAGCCACATTCATTATATGGTCCGGAGATACAACTTGGACCATTCCTGCAAATCAAATATTCACTGTAAAATGTTTAATCTGTTCAGTAACCAAGCTAACTGGAGAAAATTTGCATATCCAGTTCAGCATTTTCCATTCGATTTACAAATAATAGTCACTGGCCCTTTTCTCTTAGGAAAAATTCTGGAAATGGTCAGGTATGTTTGTAGCCAGGAGGTTTCAAATAGTTTTTTTTAGAGTCTGGACTTCCCAACTGACTGTTAGAGACAGCTGTCTGATAACGCGTTCAGTGTTGCTTCCCAATCTTGTTCGTTACCAATTCATTTTTCGCAGTCACTTCCAGGCAGAGTAAAGGCAACCTCTTCCAGTAGCGTTGATTGGTGTAGTTTCGTGATATCGTTAACACTCCACTCTGTTAGAGACGCGTAATCTATGTTTCCATTATACATCCCAACTGTTAGGGAAAATTTTCATACTTTCTATTTCCTGGTATTGTTTAGGGTCAACTGCTTTCTCGGAGAGACGTGAGACTTTTGCTAGGGACTCGCGATTTTACTCCTTGCTGTACTAATCAGTTCGACGAAATCCGTGCCCAGGCTCTTAGTGACGTCGTGTGCTGAACGGGACAGCATAATGCACGAAACAATCGCAGTAAAAGCCCAATGGCTGGTGTATATCAACACTAATTTGATTCGTGGTCCCTTCTTAAATATTTCAGACCTAAAAAAGTCCAAAAATACATATGGAGCATCTTCATATGTGACATCATCAGAAGGACTGAAATAACACGAGGCCGTAAAGTATAGACTGTCAAACTGTCAATTACAAGAAGAACTGCACCCCTTAAACGAATTTCTGACAAGAAAATACCTACAACTCCAGAAATTAGTAATCCTGCATGGCATGGTGGCAAGGTAGTTTAGAAAGCATTGCGGTAGATGTAAAGCCACTTGGCACTGTGTTTTCTACGCTTTTCGTAGTCCGGTAATTGACATTTCTTACAGTTACCTATGCTACATTTACACGCTGATCGACATATGTTTTCTTTTCCTGACCGTGTATCTTTTTATGGATAATCTACATATGTAATAGAGCCACGTCCGACATACATATAATCAACTTTTCGGTATACTTCAAATCAAATGGCTCTAAGCAATATGGGACTTTACATCTGAGGTCATCAGTCCCCTAGGCTTAGAGCTACTTAAACCCAACTAAGGACATCACACACATCCATGACCGAGGCAGGATTCGAACGTGCGGCCGTATCAGCTGTGCGACTCCGGACTGAAGCGCCTAGAACCGCTCGGTTACAGCGGCCGGCCGGTATGCTTCGAGGACTTTTCTCATGACTTGGAAAAAGGCCAACATCTAATCTTTAAAAGCAGTTACTGTATTCGAGGATGCATTCGGGGATCATTGTTGTTCTAAACTGTTTGTCTAGGTGTTCAACCATCTCTGCACTGCCGTGGTCCGTTGATGTGATATACAGCTCACGCTTGTCCTTCCATACCAGAGCCTGCAAATTATTACAACTTCGCCATGAAAATTTTCCTTTTTTTTAAAGAACGTATGTCCTTGAATATTTTTTGGCGCATTCCGCTCATTTCTGTGAACTGTCCCGATAACATTTGCGTTCTCCTGTTTTTAAAAAGAGGTTTGGGAGAGGAGTATTATTAAGAAACAAAGTATAGAATATCCCTTATTTAGTTCGCCGGCCGAAGTGGCCCAGCGGTTCTAGGCACTACAGTCTGGAGCCGGGCGACCGCTACGGTAGCAGGTTCTAATCCTGCCTCGGGCATGGATGTGTGTGATGTCCTTAGGTTAGTTAGGTTTAAGTACTTCTAAGTTCTAGGGAACTGATGACCTCAGATGTTAAGTCCCATAGTGCTCAGAGCCATTTGAATCATTTTGAACCTTATTTAGTTCGGATTGTGGCAAGACCATGACAACATTCTCTGGTGCACTAGTATTCCGATCAGTTCTGTATTTTGGAACCGTAACAATAACCGCTACTTACCTCATACAGTGTATAAATTTTTACTGTATATCTCACTCTTTTCGACGGATCAGGTTGTTTATATGCTGAACGTCCTTCATTTTTCATTAAAAATCGTCTATAAAGCTACATTCATCCGGCGTGTAAATTTCTTTGAATTTCTCGTTGGAGTACTGTCAGTACTGTCGACAGTTCCTGAAAAATGTCAGAATTTCGAAGTTTGTTTAAATCTTTTAAAAGGCATCAATTTTTTTTAATATTTGCGTTTCTACTGGGCTTTATTTTGACGTCAAATTCATCACCTTCCAGTCGTCTAGTTTCCTAACATATTTTATTTGGCTACCAGTTTCGGCAATTTACTACGCCAACTTCAGGCTCCTACTGACCTGTAAGAAGATTCCGCCTCGATTATGATCAAAAAAGGGGCCAGAAATATTTTTATTAACAGAATTCTGCTTCCTAGAGCGATACTTTCAATCATCATCTGCCTGTAGTCGGCAGATGATGGTTGAAGGTAAAATTTTAATCCATTGCCTGTATTCATTATTATATAGGTATAGCGTTGGTGTTTGTCTTGTTAAAAAACAGCAGTCAGTTCATTATTGGCGAAACTTGAAGAGAGTGTACAAAGCTGGTCGACAGCTGGCAAGTCCATCAACTTCCCATGATAGCTACAATCCTTTGTCATATCTACTGCTGCAGCGCAGTCGAGCTCCTATGGAAAAGAAACCATATACAGGGTGTTACAAAAAGATACGGCCAAACTTTCAGGAAACATTCCTCACGCACAAATAAAGAAAAGATGTTATGTGGACATGTGTCCGGAAACACTTAATTTCCACGTTAGAGCTCATTTTAGTTTCGTCAGTATGTACTGTACTTCCTCGATTCGCCGCCAGTTGGCCCAATTGAAGGAAGGTCATGTTGACTTCGGTGCTTGTGTTGACATGCGACTCAGTGCTCTACAGTACTAGCATCAAGCACATCAGTACGTAGCATCAACAGGTTAGTGTTCATCACGAACGTGGTTTTGCAGTCAGTGCAATGTTTACAAATGCGGAGTTGGCAGATGCCCATTTGATGTATGGATTAGCACGGGGCAATAGCCGTGGCGCGGTACGTTTGTATCGAGACAGATTTCCAGAACGAAGGTGTCCCGACAGGAAGACGTTCGAAGCAACTGATCGGCGTCTTAGGGAGCACGGAACATTCCAGCCCATGACTCGCGACTGGAGAAGACCTAGAACGACGAGGACACCTGCAATGGACGAGGCAATTCTTCGTTCAGTTGACGATAACCCTAATGTCAGCGTCAGAGAAGTTGCTGCTGTATCAGGTAACGTTGACCACGTCACTGTATGGAGAGTGCTACGGGAGAACCAGTTGTTTCCGTACCATGTACAGCTTGTGTAGGCACTATCAGCAGCTGATTGGCCTCCACCGGTACACTTCTGCGAATGGTTCATCCAAGAATGTGTCAATCCTCATTTCAATGCAAATGTTCTCTTTACGGATGAGGCTTCATTCCAACATGATCAAATTGTAAATTTTCACAATCAACATGTGTGGGCTGACGAGAATCCGTACGCAATTGTGCAATCACGTCATGAACACAGATTTTCTGTGAACGTTTGGGCAGGCATTGTTGGTGATGTCTTGATTTGGCCCCATGTTCTTCCACCTACGCTCAATGGAGCACGTGATCATGATATCATACGGGATACTCTACCTGTACTGCTAGAACATGTGCCTTTACAAGTGCGACACAACATGTGGTTCATGCACGATGGAGCTCCTGCACATTTCAGTCAAAGTGTTCGTACGCTTCTCAACAACATATTCGGTGACCGATGGATTGGTAGAGGCGGACCAATTCCATGGCCTCCACGCTCTCCTGACCTCAGCCCTCTTGACTTCCATTTATGGGGGCATTTGAAAGCTCTTGTCTACGCAAATGTAGAGACTCTTCGTGCTCGTACTGTGGATGGCTGTGATACAATACGCCCTTCTCCAGCGCTGCATCAGCGCATCAGGGATTCCATGCGACGGAGGGTGGATGCATGTATCCTTGCTAACGGAGGACATTTTGAACATTTCCTGTAACAAAGTGTTTGAAGTGACGCTGGTACGTTCCGTTGCTGTGTGTTTCCATTCCATGATTAATGTGATTTGAAGAGAAGTAATAAAATGAGCTCTAACATGGAAAGTAAGCGTTTCCGGACACATGTCCACATAACATATTTTCTTTCTTTGTGTGTGAGGAATGTTTCCTGAAAGTTTGGCGGTACCTTTTTGTAACACCCTGTAAATAAATTAAGAGGAGCTGCTAAATATAATCAGGAACTTGTTACCTTTCACTTTGACACGTAAGTACCTCTTTAACTAATCCAAAATCTTTCCGCAAACTAAATATTGACGCTGGTGCAGTTGTCGTTCTATGGATTTACTGGAGCTGTGATGGTTGAGGCGCAGTGTACGTGAGTAAAGTGGCAGCCGGTTGCAGGGCTCACCTATGCAGATGCGGGGGCCCTCCCCGAACGGCAGGTAGACGTAGGGGTGCCTCTGCGCCTTCTGCTCCTCAGAGAACCTCTCGGGGTCGAAGCGCTCCGGGTCTGGGTAGATCTCTGGGTCGTGGTGCAGACCGTACACTGGTATCACGACGGGCGTCCCTTTGTCCAGGACGACGTCGCTGTCAGGAATCTTGTACACGGCGTTGCTCTCCCTGTTCAGTACAGGAAGTGGTGGATACTTCCTCAGCGTCTCTGTAACAGGAACAGTAGAAACAACTTTCTTTCCGTGTTTTCTCATTTACAGCTATTATTCCAAAAAGGACTCTTCTTACTGGTTGAAACCATATAAAATGCCTCCGCCGATAATTGAGAAAAAGGGACTGTTCGCAATACTATCGACTTATCGTTACCAAGAAGGCCCTCAGTCCTTGTGGAACTATCCAACAGGAGAAGGATGGAAGACCAAGACATGTAAATCCGTCGACGACGAGGCTATTAGAGACAGATAACGAACTCGGTCTGAGGAAGGAAATCAACAGCGTACTTCTTAGAGAAATCGTCCCAGCATTGCTCTCGATTTAGGATAACCGCGGAAGTTAGAATCGGCATACAGGGAATTAGAACTGAAGTTCTCCAGAATACGAGTTCAATGAGTGGACCATCTTGCTCGGTCCCGCCAGTATAAATATTGATAATGCACACATTTCGCCGCTTTACGTTAGAAAAAAGGCCCAGATTTTGTAACGCCAGAGATCTCTAGATAATATCGGTTGCCTTCTTGGCCATCATTGTCTTTTGGAAGGGTATATAAATGTTTCTAGGTGAGCAAAGGATGAATTTCTGCAGATATTAGTAGCTTCTCAGACATTTAGTGCCGCGTGCTATTGGGAAGCAATTTGCAGTTGGCCAAATTGATGCTTGATAATTATGGGAATTAATTCCTTTCCCAATATAAACACAGATAGAAAATAGTTAACCTTTAGTTGCACTTAATTCCGTGTACTTAAAGAGGATAACGGTGAATTCTTATCGGTTCCCTGCAAATTTTGATGAAGGAGCGATCCGAACTTTCCTTAGTTTTCTCTCAGATATTTTCCGTCTGCTCGTCCTTTTTCCACACACACACACACACACACACACACACACACACACGCACGTACCTTTTGCTACATCTACACTACATGTCACAACTGCGTTAGTTTCACTTGATGGCATGCTAGATAGAGGGGGGGGGGGGGGAGTTAAGAAAATAGAAACTAAGCATTGATCCACCTTTATAAACATTACATTATCGCCATAGTTTAAAAGTTCTTGGGAGCATGGTAATCTCTTCTAGCGTGCTGCATATGCACAGTGTGCCTTTTCCTGTTTACATATGTCATTTATACTTCAGCGCGGAAAAATCCATCACGTGCTAAGAAACACACCTACTGTTACGTATTGGAGGTCTTATGCTCCACGTCGATACTGAAGGATAGTATACTGAGAGAGATGAAGCAAATAACTGACACCCCCCCCCCTTCCCTCCCCCTTCCACCTTCCACCTTCGCGCGTGGATTCACTATCCCTTCTCGAAGCGAAGAAAATTTCCTTATAAATGTTTCTCGAGAAGAAACTGTTCCAAATAGATTTGACTGTCGAAATTCGGCGTAAAGAAAGATTTATCGTCTCATCGACGTCGAGGTAATTATAGACGTTGCACACATTCGATATGAATGAGGATGGGGCAATGAAATTCTCCGTGTACATTTTAAACTTCCCATTCAAGAAATAGCCTTTATTTATTTACGGAAACCTTAGAAAAACTAAATACGTATTTCGGGACGGAAACTTCAGTACTGGGACTATCGTATGACAGTGAAGCTTTTAAACTGTCGCACTACTTCTCTCAGCAAAGAATATTTTGTGTCTTATAAACTGTGATGGAACAGAGTTAAGACCTCTCTGTCCGTCAAAAATACACTCCTGGAAATTGAAATAAGAACACCGTGAATTCATTGTCCCAGGAAGGGGAAACTTTATTGACACATTCCTGGGGTCAGATACATCACATGATCACACTGACAGGACCACAGGCACATAGACACAGGCAACAGAGCATGCACAATGTCGGCACTAGTACAGTGTATATCCACCTTTCGCAGCAATGCAGGCTGCTATTCTCCCATGGAGACGATCGTAGAGATGCTGGATGTAGTCCTGTGGAACGGCTTGCCATGCCATTTCCACCTGGCGCCTCAGTTGGACCAGCGTTCGTGCTGGACGTGCAGACCGCGTGAGACGACGCTTCATCCAATCCCAAACATGCTCAATGGGGGACAGATCCGGAGATCTTGCTGGCCAGGGTAGTTGACTTACACCTTCTAGAGCACGTTGGGTGACACGGGATACATGCGGACGTGCATTGTCCTGTTGGAACAGCAAGTTCCCTTGCCGGTCTAGGAATGGTAGAACGATGGGTTCGATGACGGTTTGGATGTACCGTGCACTATTCAGTGTCCCCTCGACGATCACCAGTGGTGTACGGCCAGTGTAGGAGATCGCTCCCCACACCATGATGCCGGGTATTGGCCCTGTGTGCCTCGGTCGTATGCAGTCCTGATTGTGGCGCTCACCTGCACGGCGCCAAACACGCATACGACCATCATTGGCACCAAGGCAGAAGCGACTCTCATCGCTGAAGACGACACGTCTCCATTCGTCCCTCCATTCACGCCTGTCGCGACACCACTGGAGGCGGGCTGCACGATGTTGGGGCGTGAGCGGAAGACGGCCTAACGGTGTGCGGGACCGTAGCCCAGCTTCATGGAGACGGTTGCGAATGGTCCTCGCCGATACCCCAGGAGCAACAGTGTCCCTAATTTGCTGGGAAGTGGCGGTGCGGTCCCCTACGGCACTGCGTAGGATCCTACGGTCTTGGCGTGCATCCGTGCGTCGCTGCGGTCCGGTCCCAGGTCGACGGGCACGTGCACCTTCCGCCGACCACTGGCGACAACATCGATATACTGTGGAGACCTCACGCCCCACGTGTTGAGCAGTTCGGCGGTACGTCCACCCGGCCTCCCGCATGGCCACTATACGCCCTCGCTCAAAGTCCGTCAACTGCACATACGGTGCACGTCCACGCTGTCGCGGCATGCTACCAGTGTTAAAGACTGCGATGGAGCTCCGTATGCCACGGCAAACTGGCTGACACTGACGGTGGCGGTGCACAAATGCTGCGCAGCTAGCGCCATTCGACGGCCAACACCGCGGTTCCTGGTGTGTCCGCTGTGTCGTGCATGTGATCATTGCTTGTACAGCCCTCTCGCAGTGTCCGGAGCAAGTATGATGGGTCTGACACACCGGTGTCAATGTGTTCTTTTTTCCATTTCCAGGAGTGTAGGTCTCAACAAGGACAAGGTTCTAATGGCAGCACACATGAAACGGACCGCGAACACAGGAAAAATAAGTAGGCAGAAATTCTTTATAGATGATGTAATAGAAATATGGCAAGGACCCATGTGAATTAACTTGGAGATTCTGAATCACAAATTGATAATTTACGTCAGTAATTGTTATTTCTGACAGAAATGTGATGGACATTACACAGAATTCTGTGTGAGTTGCAAAGTGTTTGTCATCTTTGTATTTTGGAAATACGAGCGAGATCATCTGCCTCACGGGAGGCTCTTTAGTTAAGGCGGGCAATCAGATGCTTTGAAGCGAGGGTTTATTTTTACTGTAATTCACCGTTTTCTTATACTTGTAGGCTTGTTCCTATCTTGTTTCTGATTTTAATTTGAGGTGTCACGAACCTGTTTAACAACCATCCTTCTTTCCGATTTATGTCAATCTTGTTAAAACTGAAATTATTCTCTTCCATGCTACTCGTCATATTTATGACAAAACTGTGAAATAGAGAGAAAAAACCGTAAATTCGCACGTACCTGCGACTACTTTTTCCAGGTAGTGCATGCTGTTTATTGACTCGTAGGTGACTTTTCCGTCGTGCTGCTTAAGGACTGCGTCTATCTCCTCCTGCACTCGCGCCTGGATGTCCGGGTGGTGAGCCAGCTCGTGGAGGGCGAAGCTCATGGTCGTCGAAGACGTCTCGAAGCCCGCCAGGAAGAACACGAACGCCTGCGCGGCCACGTCGTCCATCGACAACTCTGGAAAAGTTGCCCACATTTTGTATTTACCGCGACAGTTAATAAATTTACCGTCACAAAGAACTTCGAAGTAGAAATAGTCGATAAACGAACTATTACCTGACCCTACACATCAAAATTAGAACACATGACGTTTTGGATCACTCTTTTACTGTTTTTACTTGCGTATTCATCAAACTTATAGGTACACATAAATGGCAGTCCGTTTTCGCCGGCTTTCTACTGGCGGTTGTGATAGTATTCCATTGAAATCGTCGCCCTTTTCATTAACCCAAAATCTACTGCGACCGAGTACTGTGCAAAAAATCGATTGCTTCAGATAAAGACTGCTTTGTTCGTCATAATCTAGATTCTACGTAGTAAAAGTCGGTTCTGATGTAACAAGCCACTTTTGACCACCAAATAAAATTGCTTGAAATTACTCGTCACTTTCCACAGCGATCTTTTACTTAAACTTACTTTACCAGCTTTATACGCGCGGTGAAATTTTTCGGTTTGTGGCTTCCCTTTCATAAATTTTCCTTAGCTTACTAACGAACTAGAAATCAGAACCACCTCTTATTGCAATTAACGTAGTGTTTTGTGCATGACAGTCCACCAACTAATCTTCACGTGAGAGAAATGCCTATCTTATTTTTGGCCCTGGTTTATGAACTCCTTTTGAGGCAGTAAATGTATTTCACACGAAGGTTAAAATACACCGATTTTGTAATATAAACTTCGTTAAAGATACATCGATAACTTTCGTAATACTTTGCCTAGACAAGATCCAGATTCATTTTCATAATCTCTTTATCAAAGGGAATCGTATGAGATACATCACGATAATGTTCCGTTTAATTTTTGTTTTGACATATTTTAGTGATTTTTGTTTTTGTATTTTTACCAACACCTGTGATACCCTTGAAGTACGAAACACAGTTTATATTGTCCAGACAGCTGACCCTTCTCCTGGAAGTTATGTGAAAATATTATCCTAGCGGACCGTTTACTTATTTGTTGCTCGAAAAACGGATCAATCTACACTCCTGGAAATGGAAAAAAGAACACATTGACACCGGTGTGTCAGACCCACCATACTTGCTCCGGACACTGCGAGAGGGCTGTACAAGCAATGATCACACGCACGGCACAGCGGACACACCATGAACCGCGGTGTTGGCCGTCGAATGGCGCTAGCTGCGCAGCATTTGTGCACCGCCGCCGTCAGTGTCAGCAAGTTTGCCGTGGCGTACGGAGCTCCATCGCAGTCTTTAACTCTGGTAGCATGCCGCGACAGCGTGGACGTGAACCGTATGTGCAGTTGACGGACTTTGAGCGAAGGCGTATAGTGGGCATGCGGGAGGCCGGGTGGACGTACCGCCGTATTGCTCAACACGTGGGGCGTGAGGTCTCCACAGTACATCGATGTTGTCGCCAGTGGTCGGCGGAAGGTGCACGTGCCCGTCGACCTGGGACCGGACCGCAGCGACGCACGGATGCACGCCAAGACCGTAGGATCCTACGCAGTGCCGTAGGGGACCGCACCGCCACTTCCCAGCAAATTAGGGACACTGTTGCTCCTGGGGTATCGGCGAGGACCATTCGCAACCGTCTCCATGAAGCTGGGCTACGGTCCCGCACACCGTTAGGCCGTCTTCCGCTCACGCCCCAACATCGTGCAGCTCGCCTCCAGTGGTGTCGCGACAGGCGTGAATGGAGGGACGAATGGAGACGTGTCGTCTTCAGCGATGAGAGTCGCTTCTGCCTTGGTGCCAATGATGGTCGTATGCGTGTTTGGCGCCGTGCAGGTGAGCGCCACAATCAGGACTGCATACGAGCGAGGCACACAGGGCCAACACCCGGCATCATGGTGTGGGGAGCGATCTCCTACACTGGCCGTACACCACTGGTGATCGTCGAGGGGACACTGAATAGTGCACGGTACATCCAAACCGTCATCGAACCCATCGTTCTACCATTCCTAGACCGGCAAGGGAACTTGCTGTTCCAACAGGACAATGCACGTCCGCATGTATCCCGTGCCACCCAACGTGCTCTAGAAGGTGTAAGTCAACTACCCTGGCCAGCAAGATCTCCGGATCTGTCCCCCATTGAGCATGTTTGGGACTGGATGAAGCGTCGTCCCACGCGGTCTGCACGTCCAGCACGAACGTTGCTCCAACTGAGGCGCCAGGTGGAAATGGCATGGCAAGCCGTTCCACAGGACTACATCCAGCATCTCTACGATCGTCTCCATGGGAGAATAGCAGCCTGCATTGCTGCGAAAGGTGGATATACACTGTACTAGTGCCGACATTGTGCATGCTCTGTTGCCTGTGTCTATGTGCCTGTGGCTCTGTCAGTGTGATCATGTGATGTATCTGACCCCAGGAATGTGTCAATAAAGTTTCCCCTTCCTGAGACAATGAATTCGCGGTGTTCTTATTTCAATTTCCAGGAGTGTACATTGACTGACGCCACGAATGGAGATTTGTAGCATGACCAGGATTCGAACTGATCACTGGGCAGATGCGTTAATCACTACGCCATCGTGGCACAGTGCCTTGGCAGAAAGTTACAGACTAAGCTAGCATGGCTTCCTCCTCAGTTCAGCTCGCCGTTCGTGTTTATTGGGAACAGCAGGGAGGCTGAGGTGTGAATGGTAATTTGGATTGAGGAGGGGTGTGAGCTGTGGAAGTCCGTGCAGTTGTACAAAGTCACTGGGGTGGGATGCCGTAGTGGACAGTGCACCCGCCTAGTGAGCAGCCGAACTGAGAATTCTTATCCCTCTGTTACATAATTCCTATTCGTTTTACGATGGCCAGTCAGACGAAAACCTTGAATATTTTTTAAATATTATTGATTGTGCAGAAGTGGTACAAAGCGGTATCACTTTTCAACACAATCTCCCCCACGCTCAATGCAAGTCCTTCGGCGCTTAAAAAGTGCATCAACTCCCGCCAGGAAGAACACGAACGCCTGCGCGGCCACGTCGTCCATCGACAACTCTGGAAAAGTTGCCCACGTTTTATATTTCACGCGATAGTTAGTAAATTTACCATCACAAAGCACTTCGAAGTAGAAGTAGTCGATAAACAATTACCTGACCCTACACATCAAAATTATAACACATGACGTTTTAGATCATTCTTTTACAGCTCTGATTTTTGTATTCATCGAATTTACACGTATACATAAATGGAAGTCTGTTTTCGTCGGATTCCTCCTGGCGGTTGTGATAGTATTCTGTTGAAATGGTCGCTCTTTTCATAAACCCAAGATTTACTGAGACAGACTATTCTGCACCAAATCGATTGCTTCAGATAAAGACTGCTTTGTTCGTCATAATCTAGATTCTACGTAGTAAAAGTCGGTTCTCATGTAACAAGGCCTTTTGATGGCTAAATAAAATTGCTTATAATTATCCATCTCTTTCCACGGCGATCCTTTATTAAACTTACTTTACCAGCTTTATTCGTGCGGTGCAATTTTTCGCTTTGTGACTTCCCTTTCATGAATTATCCTCATCTTACTAACGTACTGGAATTCAGAACCTCTTCTTATTCGAATTAACGTAGTGTTTTGTCTGTGATAGTCCACCAACCAACCTTGAAGTGACAGAAATGCTTATCTTAATTTTGGCACTGATTTATAAACTCCTTTCGAGACAATAAATTTCTTTCAGTCGAAGGTTAAAATACATCGATTTTGATAATTAGCTTCACTTAAAAACATATCTTAGTTACTGTTGATTAACTTCGATAAGGATACATCTATAACTTTCGTAATACTCTGCCTAGACAAAATCCAGTTTCAGTTTCATAATCTCCTTATCAAAGGGAATCGTATGAGATACATCACGATGATATTCTGTTTAATTTTTGACATATTTTTAGTGATTGTTGTTTTTGTATTGTTACCAACACCAGTGTTACCCTCGAAGATACGAAACACATTTTATATTATCCATACAGTTGACCCTTCGCCTGGGCGTTATGTCAAAGCGTTATTCTAGCGGACCATTTACTTATTTGTTGCTCGAAAAACTGATCAATCTATGTTTCCTCAATACGCTGCTTTCCATTTCCTGGCTACGTTGTTGTTTCCTTCCTGCTGGCATCACAGATGTGGAAGCGTATCTTTCTTATTGAAGACATCATACCATAAGGAGGGTTTTGTCCAGAGAAGATGTGGCGGAGAAACTGAAGCTCACTGTTTTGTACGATATAAGAAAAAACCAAATGAAACTATGTAGTTCGAGAGACCTTTTCAAGTCTGGAACTTGTATGTCGTTTATACATTGACTGACGCCACGAATGGAGATTTGTAGGATGGCGAGGATTCGAATTGGTCACTAGGCAGATACTCACTACGCCACATGGCACAGTGGCTTGGCAGAAAGGAACAGACTATGCTAGCGTGCCTTCCTCCTCTGTTCAACTCGCCGTTCGTGTTTAGGGGGAAGGCCCAGGGTTTGGCGCAGGGTTTGGACTGAGGAGGGAAGTGTACTATGGAAGTCCGTGCAATTGTACAAAGTGACTGGGCCGGGATGCCGTAGTGGATAGTGCATCTGCCTAGTGAGTAGGCGAACTGACAAGGGAACCTCCCCATCGCACCCCCCTCAGATTTAGTTATAAGTTGGCACAGTGGATAGGCCTTGGAAAACTGAACACAGATCAATCGAGAAAACAGAAAGAAGTTGTGTGGAACTGTGAAAAAATAAGCAAAATATACAAACTGAGTAGTCCATGCGCAAGATAAGCAACAACAAGGAACCAATAAGCTCACGGTTGCCGTGGTCCCGTGGTTAACGTGCGCAGTTGCGGATGTCGAGGTCATTGGTTCAAGCCTTCCCTCCGGTGAAAATTTTAACATTTTATTTTCAGTTTATGTGACATACGCTTATGTTTTCATCACTTTTTTAGGAGTGATTATTACATCCACAAGAAAACCTAAATCGGGCAAGGTAGAAGAACCTTTTTACCCATTCGCCAAGTGTACAGGTTAGGTGAGTCGACAACATATTCCTGTCATGTGACGCACATGCCGTCACCAGTGTCGTATAGAATATATCAGACGTGTTTTCCTGTGGAGGAATCGGTTGACCTGTGACCTTGCGATCAAATGTTTTCGGATCCCATTGGAGAGGCACGTCCTTTCGTCTACTAATCACACGGTTTTGCGGTGCGGTCGCAAAACACAGACACTAAACTTATTACAGTAAACAGAGACGTCAATGAACGAACGGACAGATCATAACTTTGCGAAAATAAAGAAAGTAAAATTTTTACCCAAGGGAGGACTTGAACCATGGACCTCTAATTACGCAGCTGCTCACGCTAACCACGAGACCACGATGCTCCTAGCCCTACATTGTCCTTGATGTTGCATATGTTCCACATAGTCTACTCAGTTTGTATATTTTGCTTATTTTTTCATAGTTCCACACAATTTCTTCCTGCTTTCTCGATTGATCTGTGTTTAGTTTTTCAAGGCCTATCGAATGTGCCAACTTATAACTAAATCTGAGGGGGGTGCGATGGGGAGGTTCCCTTGTGAGAATTCTCATCCCTCTGTTACGTCATTCCTATTCGTTTTAAACTCTTGTGGCCATAGATCGCTAGACTGCCTCTTTTTGTGCAAAAAGCCATGGTACCTGTGAATGTCCTTCATACTGTGAACAAATAGCGAAGGTTTAACAGCCAGGACACCTCGATTCTGCCGAACGCAGAGAGTTCTGCCGGCCGAAAAATGTTGCACGGAGAAGCTAAACGAAATGCCTCGCTGCTCCGGGTTCACCCGAGAAGGACCGAGTGCAGCCGAGTGACAGGCCGAGCCTCGACCCGCACGCTGCCCGCACTCGGCCCGCACTCGCTACACGTGTGAAGTTTGGCACGCCATGGCCGGCCTGTTCTCTATCCACTGATATGTGTCTACTTTCGGCACGTCTCGCAGTTTTCGTGCAGTCATCTTTTGAAAAGCCAGACGTACTTACGAATAAACATGTGTTCCTAGCTGGGAAAAAATGTGTTAATCGAATGAATTTCCCTTATTAACATCGGTATCTTGATATCTTGTGGCATTGCAGTTCAAGGAGGAGAAGCAGCACCAGAGCAGATACTGAAGTATCGAACACTCACTCCACGTGTCCTCTTCGCCTTTCTCCTTGTGCGCCCCAGGCTTGTCGCTGCCCACGCAGCCCTTGTTCTTGAGCTCGATCATCAGCTGCATGAAGTCATTCCTCGTCACACCGTTCTCCTCCCTGTACTTCACCGTCTGCCGCACCATGCTGCGGAAGTAGTGCGAGACGGCAGAAGCGTTGCTCTTCACCCTGAAATCAATAGCATGTACTTGTTACTTGCTCACAGGGAGTTGAAAAATTCAAAAGAGTATCTGCAATATAGTTTTAAATTCAAAAGACTATCTGCAGTATAAATCTACCGTGATGCCCTGCACACTAGGCAGGTGAGCTAACCGCTACATCTGCCTGGAGCTGCGGCTACTACCCCAGTACGCCTCCCTCCTCAAGACGAATTCCCACCCACACCTCAGCCTACTCGGTATTCCCCTTAAACAGCACTGCAGAGGCTCTCCTACGACATTGGAATAGCACCTCATAATCGAACTAAAGACTGATCCTTCAGTTCGCAGATATACACTCCTGGAAATTGAAATAAGAACACCGTGAATTCATTGCCCCAGGAAGGGGAAACTTTATTGACACATTCCTGGGGTCAGATACATCACATGATCACACTGACAGAACCACAGGCACATAGACACAGGCAACAGAGCATGCACAATGTCGGCACTAGTACAGTGTATATCCACCTTTCACAGCAATGCAGGCTGCTATTCTCCCATGGAGACGATCGTAGAGATGCTGGATGTAGTCCTGTGGAACGGCTTGCCATGCCATTTCCACCTGGCGCCTCAGTTGGACCAGCGTTCGTGCTGGACGTGCAGACCGCGTGAGACGACGCTTCGTCCAGTCCCAAACATGCTCAATGGGGGACAGATCCGGAGATCTTGCTGGCCAGGGTAGTTGACTTACACCTTCTAGAGCACGTTGGGTGGCACGGGATACATGCGGACGTGCATTGTCCTGTTGGAACAGCAAGTTCCCTTACCGGTCTAGGGATGGTAGAACGATGGGTTCGATGACGGTTTGGATGTACCGTGCACTATTCAGTGTCCCCTCGACGATCACCAGTGGTGTACGGCCAGTGTAGGAGATCGCTCCCCACACCATGATGCCGGGTGTTGGCCCTGTGTGCCTCGGTCGTATGCAGTCCTGATTGTGGCGCTCACCTGCACGGCGCCAAACACGCATACGACCATCATTGGCACCAAGGCAGAAGCGACTCTCATCGCTGAAGACGACACGTCTCCATTCGTCCCTCCATTCACGCCTGTCGCGACACCACTGGAGGCGGGCGTGAGCGGAAGACGGCCTAACGGTGTGCGGGACCGTAGCCCAGCTTCATGGAGACGGTTGCGAATGGTCCTCGCCGATACCCCAGGAGCAACAGTGTCCCTAATTTGCTGGGAAGTGGCGGTGCGGTCCCCTACGGCACTGCGTAGGATCCTACGGTCTTGGCGTGCATCCGTGCGTCGCTGCGGTCCGGTCCCAGGTCGACGGGCACGTGCACCTTCCGCCGACCACTGGCGACAACATCGATGTACTGTTGAGACCTCACGCCCCACGTGTTGAGCAATTCGGCGGTACGTCCACCCGGCCTCCCGCATGCCCACTATACGCCCTCGCTCAAAGTCCGTCAACTGCACATACGGTTCACGTCCACGCTGTCGCGGCATGCTACCAGTGTTAAAGACTGCGATGGAGCTCCGTATGCCACGGCAAACTGGCTGACACTGATGGCGGCGGTGCACAAATGCTGCGCAGCTAGCGCCATTCGACGGCCAACACCGCGGTTCCTGGTGTGTCCGCTGTGCCGTGCGTGTGATCATTGCTTGTACAGCCCTCTCGCAGTGTCCGGAGCAAGTATGGTGGGTCTGACACACCGGTGTCAATGTGTTCTTTTTTCCATTTCCAGGAGTGTATATATCATAGATATTTGAGGCTTCAAAATGTCTTTGGAATAGCATGGTTTCATTTGATTAAAGTATCTCTGCCTGGGTTTCAGGCAGGAACCTCGGTTTCATTCGATGCTGAGGTGCTGCTCCAATACTGTTGGAGAACCTCAGCAGTGCTGTCTGAGTTTACAAGGAATGCCAAGTTGTCTGGGGCGTGGACGGGAATCCGAATTGAGGAGTGAAGCATGCTGGGCAGTCAGTACAGCTGTGCAAAGCCACTCTGCCAGCGTGGCGTACTGATTAGCGCAACTGCATAGTGAGCAAGAGACCCAGTATCGAATATTTTTTCTTTATACAACTTTTCATTAATCGCTTCATTCTACATATGTATATCATAGATGTTTGAGACTTGAAAATGTCTTTGGAATCATATAGTTCCATTTAAATCTACTTATGTTCGTGTGTGACAGAATCAAAGGCGGACGGATGATTGTTTTAAATTCTGTTCTCCTGAGCATCTGAGTTAAAGAAAGCGACTGTTTCAGGCAGTGATCCTTTCTCTTGCCGCGATAATTATAAAAGTTTCACGTGACTGGGATGTCGTCAGAGAGTATATTGCCTGCTGGAGAGACAGTCGAACGTAGCAAAAGCAACACATTTGATGGGACCCAAACCGTGGGTGCCCTCTGCTGGCGTCCCCCATTCGTATCTCTGGGCGGGGACTACTCAGGAGGACGTTGTTATCAGGAGAAAGAAAACTGGCGTTCTACGGGTCGGTGTGTGGAATGTCAGATCCCTTAATCGGGCAGGAAGGTTAGAAAATTTAAAAAGGGAAATGGATAGCTTAAATTTAGATATAGTGGGAGTTAGTGAAGTTCGCTGGCAGAAGGAACAAGACTTCTGGTCAGGTGAATACAAGGTTATAAATACAAAATTAAATAGGGATAATGTAGGAGTAAGTTTAATAAATAATAAGAAAGTAGGAATGTGGGTAAGCTACTACAAACAGCATAATAAACGGATTATTGTGGCCAAAATAGATACGAAGCCCACGCCTACCACAGTAGTACAAGTGTATATGCCAACTAGTTCTGAAGATGACGAAGAGATTCGTGAAATGTATGATGAGATAAAAGAAATTATTCAGATAGTGAAGGGAGACGAAAATTTAATAGTCATTGGTGACTGGAATTCGATAGTAGGAAAAGGAAGAGCAGGAAACATAGTAGGTGAATATGGAATGGGGGTAAGGAATGAAAGAGGAATCCGCCAGGTAGAATTCTGCACAGAGCATAACTTAATCATAGCTAACACTTGGTTCAAGAATCATAAAAGTAGATTGCATACATGGAAGAAGCCTGGAAATACTGACACGTTTCAGATAGATTATATAATGTAAGACAGAGATTTAGTAACCAAGTTTTAAACTGTAAGACATTTCCAGGGGCAGATGTGGACTCTGACCACAATCTATTGGTTATGAACTGTAGATTAAAACTAAAGAAACTTCAAAAAGATGGGAATTTAAGGAGATGGGACCTGGATAAATCGACTAAACCAGAGGTTGTACAGTGTTTCAGGGAGAGCATTAGGGAACGATTGACAAGAATGGGGGAAAGAAGTACAGTAGAAGAAGAATGGGTAGCTTTGGGAGATGAAATAGTGAAGGCAGCAGAGGATCAAGTAGGTAAAAAGACGAGGGCTAATAGAAATCCTTGGGTAACAGAAGGAATATTGAATTTAACTGATCAAAGGAGGAAATATAAAAATGTAGTAAATGAAGCAGCAAAAAAAAATACAAACGTCTCAAAAATGAGATCGACAGGAAGTGCAAAATGGCTAAGCAGGGATGGCTAGAGGACAAATGTAAGGATGTAGAGGCTTGTCTCACTAGGGGTAAGATAAATACAGGAAATTTAAAGAAACCTTTGGAGAAAGGAGAACCACTTCCATGAATATCAAGAGCTTTGATGGAAACCCAGTTCTAAGCAAAGAAGGGAAAGCAGAAAGGTGGAAGGAGTATATAGAGGTTCTATACAAGGGCAATGTACTTGAGGACAATATTATGGAAATGGAAGAGGATGTAGATGAAGGTGAAATGGGAGATATGATACTGCGTGAAGAGTTTGACAGAGCACTGAAAGACCTGAGTCGAAACAAGCCCCGGAAGTAGACACCATTCCATTAGAACTACTGACGGCCTTGCGACAGCCAGTCCTGACAAAACTCTACCATCTGGCGAGCAAGATTTATGAGACAGACGAAATACCCTCAGACTTCAAGAAGAATATAATAATTCCAATCTCAAAGAAAGCAGGTGTTGACAGATGTGAAAATTACCGAACTATCAGTTTAATAAGCCATGGCTGCAAAATACTAACATGAATTCTTTACAGACGAATGGAAAAACTGGTAGAAGGCGATCTCGGGGAAGATTAGTTTGGATTCCGTAGAAATGTTGGAACACTTGAGGCAATACTGACCCTACGACTTACCTTAGAAGAAAGGTCAAGGAAAGGCAAACCTACGTTTCTAGTATTTGTAGACTTAGAGATAGCTTTCGACAATGTTGATTGGAATAATCTCTTTCAAATTCTGAAAGTGGGAGCGAAAGGCTATTTACAATTTGTACAGAACCAAATGGCAGTTATAAGAGGAGAGGGGCATGAAAGGGAAGCAGTGGTTTGGAAGGGACTGAGACACGGTTGTAGCCTCTCCCCAATGTTATTCAATCTGTATATTGAGCAAGCAGTAAAGGAAACAAAAAGAAAAATTCGGAGTAGGAATTAAAATCCATGGAGACGAAATTAAAACTTTGAGGTTTGCCGAAGACATTGTAATTCTGTCAGAGACAGTACAGTACCTGGAAGAGCAGTTGAACGTGGAGAGTGTCTTGAAGATGAACATGAACAAAAACAAAACGAGGATAATGGAATGTAGTCGAATTAAATCGGGCGATGCTGAGTGTATTAGATTAGGAAATGATACGCTTAAAGTAGTGCATAAGTTTGCTATTTGGGAAGCAAAATTACTGATGATGATCGGAGTAGAGGAGATATAAAATGTAGACTGGCAATGGCAAGGAAAGCGTTTCTGAATAAGAGAAATTTGTTAACATCGAGTATAGATGTAAGTGTCAGGAAGTCGTTTCTGAAAGTATTCGTATGGAGTGTAGCCATGTATGGAAGTGAAACGTGGACAATAAATAGTTTATACAAGATGAGAATCGAAGCTTTCGAAATGTGGTGCTACAGAAGAATGCTGAAGATTAGATGGGTAGATCACATAACTAATGAGGAGATACTGAACACAATTGGGGAGAAGAGAAATTTGTGGCACAACTTGACTAGAAGAAGGGATCGGTTGGTAGGACATGTTCTGAGGCATCAAGGGATCACCAATTTAGTACTGGAGGGCAGCGTGGAGGGTAAAAATCGTAGAAGGAGACCAGGAGATGAATACACTAAACAGATTCAGAAGGATGTTGGTTGCAGTAGGTACTGGGAGATGAAGTAGCTTGCACAGGATAGAGTAGCATGGAGACCTGCATCAAACCAGTCTCTTGACTGAAGACCACAACAACAACAACAACAAGACAACAAGTATCTGGCAAGTTGTTAAATCGGTTATTAATGCTACAATGGCAGGTTATAATGATTTAAGTCGGCGCGCAAGGGATGGGACACAGCAACTTCGAGGTAGCGATGAAGTGGGGTTTTCCCCAACGACCACTTCTCGAGTGTGCCGTGAATATCACAAACCCGGTGAAACATCAGATGTCAGATATCGCTGCGGCTGGAAAAATATCCCGGAAGAACGGGACCAACGACGACTGAAGAGAATCGTTCAACGTGACAGAAGTGCAACCCTTCTTCAAATTGTAGCAGATTTCAATGCTGGGCCATCAACAAGTGTCAGCTTGCGAACCATTCAACGAAACATCATCAATATGGACTTTCGGAGCCGAAGACCCACTCGTGTAACCTTGATGACTGCACGACACAAAGCTTTACGCCTCTCCTGGGCCCGCCAACACCGACATTCGACTACAGATGACAGGAAATAAGTTGCCTGGTCGGACGAGTCTCGTTCCAAATGCAACGAGCGGATGGGCGTGTATGGGTATGGAGACAAACTCATGAATCCATGGACCCTGCATGTCAGCAGGGGACTGTTCACGGTGATGCAGGCTCTGTGATAGTGTGGAACGTGTACATTTGGACTGATATGGGATCCCTGATACGTCTAGGTACGACTCTGACAGGTGACAAGTACGTAAGCATCCTGTCTGATCACCTGCATCCATTCATGTCCATTGTGCATTCCGACGGACTTCAGCAATTGGAGCAGGACAATGCAACACATGCACGTCCAGAACTGCTACAGAGTGGCTCCAGGTACACTATTCTGAGTACACATTTCCGTTGGCCGCCAAACTCCCTAGATATAAACATTATTGATCATATCTGGAATGCCACGCAACGTGCTCTTTAGAAGTCATCTCCACCCCTTCCTCTTCCCCACCCCCACCCACCAACCCTTTTGCTCTTACGGATCTATGAAGGGCGCTGCAGGATTCATGATGGCAGTTGCCTCCAGCGCTACTTCAGACATTAATCGAGTCCATGCCATTTGGTGGTGCGGGCTCGCGGGGGCCCTATACAATAACTCGCTGGTTTGTCAGTTTTTTTGGCTCTTCAGTGTAAAATTGTCACGATGGGTACGAACATTCGACCAATTTCCACGAAAAATTTTTCTGTGTTGTTAAAAGATATATTTTTATTTTGTCTAAGATTCCTGAGGTTGCAAATAAAGTATCGTTAGTAATCAGATTAATTCTATGCTTCAAAGATTTTTTAAGTCTCAATTTTATTTATGATAATGACTATAGACCGAAGAAATGAATAAAATTTTGTGAATAAGCTAGGATTCAAGCTCATATCTCCGGCTCACTAGGCAGATGCACAAACCGCAGTGCACCTCTAGCACAAGACTTACGTCTTGTCTGCAGTGACAGAGTGATGCTGTGGTTAGACCGTCTGCCTTGTGGGCAGCGGATTAAGCTTCGAGACCCGGTCTCGGTACAAGTTTTAATTCATTGCCTCGGCCTGTGTTCGTTATCATAATCTGCTTGCTATTCGTTGAATTCAGGAACGATTTTTGTTTTCCGAAGATTATGATGTGATATAGTTATGCTATTACAGAGACGCAATACGTACACACTGACAACTGCGATTTGCTCCGATAACGCAAGCACAGTGCTGACGAACGCCGCACATACCTCAGTATGTTGAGTAGCTTGGGGTTGATGGCCGTGATGATCCGGTTGAGGGTGTTGAGGAAGTTCTGCTGGAAGAAGCGCCGCCCCCACTGCCGGAACTCGGTGTCCGGTTCGCGCTGGCAGTCGATCTCGATGCCGAAGGCGACGGACGCGATGACGTCGGTGGCGTAGCGGGCGGCCAGCTCCCTCATCTCGACCTCCTCCCCGCGCGACGCAGCCGCCTCCAGCACCTCCCCCATCTCGCGGCCGCAGTCCGCCATTGTCTGCACAAACACCGCAGGGGCTCAGAACGCGTGCTGCACTCACGGCACCTCAACCCGCAACTGCTTTTTTTTTAACTTTATTGTTATTTTAAAGCCAGTACAACAGGCAGGCTGTCAGCAGCACACTACGCTGTTCTTCAGCCATAGAATATACAAGCAGCAAAAACAGGAGAAGACACATAAGTTACAGAACGGTGGGCAATAAAACAGGAGACACATAGAGACAAACACGGAGCCGTTCACACTCGTCGATAATCCACACTGCTAACTGATGAGACGACGCACAAACACTGAAGATGACGATGGCACTGGTGAACGAGGGAGTGTGACGGTGAACACGGAACACTAAACACGACGGCACACACGAAACACTGATGGCGGTGATCTCCGGCGCGCGAATGTCCACTTAGCGTGTGCGAGTCCGGGGACCTGCCAAGAGGGGAACAGGGGTGAGGTGGGGGAGAGGGGAGAAAAAGGTGCCAATGGCGGAGGAGACGGGGGCAGGAGGAGAGGGACAGGGGAGGGGAGGCCCGGGGGAGGAGGGAGGAGAAAAGAAGGAGGGAGGGAAAAAGGGAGAGAAGGGAGGGAGGGTGCCCAGAGGAGCAAGCACAGAAGGAGGGCGGGAGGATCAAAGTTGGTAGGAGGGGTAGATGGAGGGGAGGAGGGCATCATCAGGGAGGGGGAGCTGGCGGAAGCCACCTTGGGAGAAGGTAAGGAGGGTGCAGAGATGGAGACCGGGTGGGACGTGCGAATACAGGCGCGGCAGCGGGCGGGGGTGGGAGAGGATCGGGGAGACGAGCGGGTGAGGAGGATCGAGTTTGCGGGAGTTGTACAGGATCCATATCCTTTCAAGGAAAAGGAGGAGGTGGGGGAAGGGGATGAGATTGTACAGGATCCGCGTGGGGGAGGGGAGACGGATGCGATAGGCGAGGCGGAGAGCATGACGTTCAAGGATTTGGAGGGATTTATAAAAGGTAGGGGGGGCGGAGATCCAAGCCGGATGGGCATAACAAAGGATAGGGCGGATGAGGGACTTATAGGTGTGGAGGATGGTGGAGGGGTCCAGACCCCACGTACGGCCAGAGAGGAGCTTGAGGAGACTGAGGCGGGAGCGTGCCTTGGCTTGGATTGTCCGGAGGTGGGGAGTCCAGGAGAGGCGACGGTCGAGGGTGACGCCAAGGTACTTAAGGTCCCGCAACTGCCGTGGTAAGGCCCTTTTATACGCGCGAGTTCGCCGTCAAATGTGTAAAGTATCGTACCCCAACACACTATGGCATAATCAACACAGCCTATTGCTGGTCGTCTACCAGTTCCATATCTATCTAAAAGCACAACCACTTTGCACATAATACCAGAATACACAATTTGTTCAAGAAAGCGTATTCAAGAACTAATGCCAGTTCAGCTTTTATAGCTGCAAGTAGATGGCAGCTTGAATTGCAAAAACCACCCTGGAGCTAAGGAAGCTCATGAGCTCTGCTACATATATTATACAGGTACATAATGGACTAACTAGAGTTCTATCTGGAAACTACAAGATATTATGACCCTATGATTTTCTAGGAGAGACGTCGGAAATCTAAACAGTACTCTGGAGCACATTTATGAGGTATATTTTTGGAGAAGTGCAGGGGGTTTCTGCATGGAAACGAGGGGATTATTCAAAAATAAAATAATTCATTTGCTGGGACAAAGACCTGACGGTGGCTGATATAAAGAGCGAACACGCATTGGGCAAATTTTTGCAGAATACCAAGAGGTTTCGGTAAACTCCTACTGGTATGCAGTTTGATACTGAAACTGATGTACGTCTACTCACATTTCAAGTTCTGCTGCGAGGTCGCTCAATAATTTGATTGCAAGCGATCCGATAACGCCACTGCTGTCAAACGCCAAGTATACCCCGATTCTGCGCATGCAGCTGTCTTATGCAAGCTGTATGAAAGTCATGAGGCACTCGACTCCAGCCGTAGGGATGTCACAATACCAGATATGATACAGTACATGGTATAGGGGGGGAAATTATCCACGCCAACGTTATCGCAAGATACTGATAGTTTTATGCATCGTTAGCCTTTTCTTTAACACAAAATACACATTCAGAATAAAAGTCAAAATATGCAAGTCTTGTTGTGGTTTCATAGACCCACTAGATCGCAAAATAAAATAAGAAACGACAAATTTTCCAAACAAAAGCAAAAATATAGGCCTTGGCGCAAATTTCATGTTGCACACGCCATTATTACAAGTAAAACTATTTTCCTGCCGAAAAGTCGTTTCCACGTGAACCATTCTCTTCTGACACCCTGCCTAAAAATACTTAACTTCCAAGGTGTTGGGTGAAAAGCTAATTTCTACGTGGAGAGGCTGTGGATGCGGGTATGGAGAAAAGAGCTTCCCAAGACACTGAAGTAGACATGTTAGCTAAAAGAAGTCCAATCTGTTTGCAAAATCAGGAAAAAAGTTTTTATGTCCTATTTTTTTATAGAATTTGATTTCGTAAGGATCACTGAGCTGTGTATGTACAAAGATACCTCAGAAGAGTCATGATGTATTTTCCTTTTATCAGCATTTATCTTACATGTCTTCCAAAAATCAAATCTTTTCACAGCAACATCTTTCTCAGAAACGCCGTAACTGATTTTTCAGTTTCCTAATTTCCGTGGATGCCGTGTGACAGCAACTGTAGGAGAGATCTACCTACGTACGGAGGCTGCAAGCAGAAAAGTGATCCCTATATTCTCTGTCCTTCAGTAACTCAGATCAGGAAAGCGTTCTTGAAGACACAGTTCTAGGGAGTTATTAAAGTCTTCATCTGTGTAAGTACGCTGTTTAGGTTTTTATATTGGTAACGCCACGTAGCGCTCTGTATGAGAATCACTGGCTGTGCTGTGTGCAGTCTGTGTCTAGTTTGCATTGTTGTCTGCCATTGTAGCGTTGGGCAGTTGGCTGTTAACAGCGCGTAGCGTTGCGCAGTTGGAGGCGAGCCGCCAGCAGTGGTGCATGTGGGGAGAGAAATGGCGGAGTTTTGAAATTTGTAAGACTGGATGTCATGAACTGCTATATATATTATGACTTTTGAACACTATTTAGGTAAATACATTGTTTGTTCTCTATCAAAATCTTTCTTTTACTAACTGTGCCTATCAGTAGTTAGTGCCTTCAGTAGTTTGAATCTTTTATTTAGCTGGCAGTAGTGGCGCTCGCTGTATTGCAGTAGTTCGAGTAACGAAGATTTTTGTGAGGTAAGTGATTTGTGAAAGGTATAGTTTAATGTTAGTCAGGGCCATTCTTTTGTAGGGATTTTTGAAAGTCAGATTGCGTTGCGCTAAAAATATTGTGTGTCAGTTTAGTGTTGATCAGAATAAGTAAAGCAGGGGACGTTTCATATGTCGACCCTTAGCCGAGGATACCTCACTGGAATCTTTGATTTTGTTCTTGTAGTTTGTGTAATTAGTGTAGATATTGTTTATTGCTAGGGCGTAATCATAGAGAGAATTTCCTTTGTAGTTGTAGTTTTCATTCTTGTACAGTAAAACAGTTGTGGCATGCATGTAGATTTGCACCAAGTATTTCGTAGCTGCGCTTGCAATTAACGAGATATTATTTTCAATGCTATGTTAATGTGCTTTCTTATTTTGCTCTTCAAATTGTGCTTTTCTATGTGGTCGTGTGAAATATTGTGACAATAATGGCGTGTGAAAAACGTAATACTAGGCTCCAAAGTAAACTGAGAAATGACAGTGAAGACGAAAGCAGTGTGTTAGCGCCACCGTGTAATGAATTAACTAATGTTCAAAGTAGTAATTTGGTAATTGTGCATAGGGAAATGGAGCGAGCTGCAAATAATGGCGTAGACAGTGAAACAATTAGTGAACAGGGAAGCATTATCGATCGATCGGTCGCCAACAGCTTGCCTCAGGAATCCGAAATGACAGGACACAATCTTGCAAATACTGTAGATTCAGGTTTTGCGTCCTCGCCATTTTCTCAAATAAGTCAAGACACATTTTCTGCTTTTCAAAATGCGAATATTGCCGATTCAAATGCATTGCCGAATAGCACTGAGGAACATGTTTCAGACACCAGTGCATTGTTATTACAATTAATGCAACAAATGGGACAAAAGCTTCAAACGTTAGACACAATGGAACAAAATCTTCAAAAGTTAGACACAATGGAACAAAATCTTCAAAAGTTAGACACAATGGAACAACACCAGAGACAAACACAGCAACAGTTAGACACAATGGAACAAAATCAGAGACAAACACAGCAAAAGCTTCAAAAGTTAGACACCACACTTGAACAAACACGTGAAGATTTAACTACTGAGTTACATAACATTGAATCGAAATGTCAAAAAGTCTGTAATGACGTAAAAACACAAATTTGTGAGCATTTTCAACCTATTTTTTCGCGGCGTGAAAATGCAGTACAGAATCACGAAGCAGCCATAAAAGAACTGCAAACCATTGTTCATTAAAATCATGAGACCTTGTGGGCTAAAATTGACTCAGTTGCATCTACCGATTCCGTTACGCTACTTGCAAAAACTCAGGAAAACTTAAAGAACACAGTAGATACGATTTCAACACAAATGGACACTCTGAAACTTGGTTCAGAAAAACACACTGAGGAAATAAGTACACTATCGGAGAAAGTAGCCGAACTTTCGGATCAGTTCACTAACTTATCTCCAAGGGTAGATGATGATCTGAATGACACAAGACCTGTAGCCATCACTGACACAGAAAAGTATGAACAAATTAAGAAATTCAAACAAAATCAGAATCAAATTAATACGCAATACAAAAGAGAAATCAGGGAAGTACAAGATCAGCTGGCACAAGTAATACAAAAATTACATATTTCAGAGAACACTCACGCTCCAACACGGGAAGAGGAACTTAGAAATACGGAAAAGTCACAAAATAATAACACAGGGCATTTCGGAAATTATGAAAGAAATTGGCAAGGTGCACCGAATTTTGAAATGGAACCGCCGACACGACGTAATAATGACCGATATGCTACTCGCCGACACGATGATTTTGACTATAAGCTGTTCATTACTACACGTAAATTCAAAACATTTAAGAATTCTGGCAACGACATTCATCCACAAGCGTGGCTCCATCAATTCTCTCATTGTTTTCCTCCCAACTGATCATTAGAGCACAGATTAGAATTTGTGTGTGGCTACTTAGAGAATGAACCAGCTGTAAGAATGCGATCGGTCATTCACGATTGTCACAGTGAAGGAGAATTTTATCATGCCTTCCTCTCAGCATATTGATCTCAAGCTACACAAGACCGAGTAAAACATAGCATCATAATGATGAAACATTTCGAACAATCTGAATTTTCCAGTCTTGTGAAATATATTGAAGACATGTTGCACAAGAATCAGTACCTGTCAAACCCATACAGCCCCTCAGAAGTCATCCACATTTGCTTAATCAATCTACCTGAACATTTACGACATATTATTTTGGCAGGACGTTGCAAAGATGACATTGAAGCTTTTCAGGGACTCTTACAAGAATTGGAAATCGACACTGACAATCACGGGACGCGAAAACAGGAAAATAACAATTACAGGTCACATCCGTCACGATTCCGCAATGAAAGAGATAATAACCAGACACGGCAAGCCATTCTTACAACATAAATCGTGACCAAAACAGACACCACCCGTATGACAAACCACTGGCAGAGTAATAGTTACAGAGAAATATCGCATTTCTGTAGTAATGAATATGACAGAGACAATCATAGAAACAGACAATTTGGCAACCAGAACTATTATTATCACGGGAGACAGAATAACTTCAGACGCAACGGTCCACCATGCAGTGATAATGCAGGGAGAAATTCTCCACCACTTAACCGACAAGAAAGAAACTACAGGAACTACCAACATGACGACAGACAATATAATCATAACGACATACGTGAATTTCATCAGAACTGACGGGATTCTAACAGGCTGGGCCCTCTCGGCAAGGCGAATTTGTAGAAGTTAGGTCTCCTAATCCCAGTAACGACGCGCGCCAACAAAGAAACAGACATTGACTCGCACCACAGGCAGCCATGTGCGCCCGCTGACTCAGGGAAAAATAACATAGACGCTAACCTTGAGAAAAATTCCAGTATTCTTTATCGACGTATACCACATGATAATTGCGTTAAAGTTGAAACTCTATGTACTAGGAAGAGCAAAGTGTTACACCAAATTTCACATGTAAAACCATTTATTCAGAGATAATCTGCTTTTTAACTTAGTCTTTGCTATAAAATTTTTCACTTCACATTACTAGTACTTTTTTTCAATCTTAGAAACTGTTAACATGCAACTATGTTTTAAAGTTAACTATCCAGTCAAGAACCAAGAGAACTTATTTAAACAGAAATTACGAATGCATTGTTATTGTGAATAGACGACACAGTGTTATTGTGTGTGTACATTCTTGCTTGTTAGTTGCACGATTACGTAACGACTATAAGGCTCACATACTTGGACATTTACCAGTACTGCTAATGAGATTTTAATGCAACATTTTGGTTTACTTGAAAAGACATTCTGGATTTAAAGTACTTTCTGTGAGATACCAGATGACACAGTGGTCAATTTATGTGACAGCTACACGATTTTATCACGACGCTACTAATGAGTGACCATTTACAATGTTGCTTTTGCGGTGTTTCTGTTTTATATCTGCACAGTTTTTCTGTATTATTCTGGAAAGTAAAATATGTTTTAGTAGTAACTTTTGTGGTATAGCTACAATGAGACAGCCTTTTTCATAGCACAACAATATGTTACATTATAGCACTTTCTTCATCACGGCAATAAGCGTAATAACTAAGATATCTATACGCAAAGCATTTCACTTCTGTTTATCATGAGGTAAGTACATTGACTTCTGCAGAACTTAGCTTTCGGAGGACAATAACTACGACACTTCCACAGAGATTATCTTACAACAAGACGCACAGTTTAGCGCTACAGTACACGTATTTGAGTGATTAATTTTGTACTTAAAACATTTATTTTAAAGATATTTGAAGTACAATGATACAAAGGTTTTCTGTGATACATTTCATTCCATTGCAGTAATCTGTAACACCTGAGGGTATTATTACATTAATCCTCAGGGGGGTACACACTTACTTTGTGTACCATGTGTTTGGCAAGCACAAGGAGCCCTAGCTAATATGGTATTTGCTTATACAACTTTACACATTGGTACCATATTTCTCTAACACACAAATTACATGGCTATCTGATCATTTAACTGAGAGATAAACATTTTTTTACTACATCAGTGACACATGTTTACGCAATTACACAGTTGGGTAACTTCACACTTATGAAATTGTATTTTGTCTGTACTTTGTGAGCTGTTCATATTTTTCGGAACCAATGTGATACTATGAGAGCTTTCAATGATGTATTTGGTAAGGGAGCATGATTTTAAAGTACGTTTGAGATAGATGACACTATTGAAATGAGCAGAGAATTTTTTTTAGGTTTTGACATTATTGCAGAAAGCTACGACGTTTTTGAGATTTGACTGAGGTGTTATGATGTTATTTTTACGATGACAATGTGTATTATGCTATTGAGGTATGTTTATGATCAATAGGATGATGCTACCGTAAATGAGGAATTTGATTATGCTACGTATTTATTTTGATGAAATATTGAAGAAGTGTCGACGAATACGTATATGAATAATGAGAAGTGGTTAGGGACTCTGATTTGTGGAAAAGGATGTTGGAAACCAAGAATCGTACTTTAAGAGTTATGAAATGTGTGTAAATGCGCGAATGTATCACAATGCCGACGAAAACTTTTTGAACACTGTTATATTCATAGGATTTTGTTTCTACACATTTGCAACGCAAATTCTCGACCTGTGAAATTTTTATATGAAACTGCCACTGTAATGCAAACTGGTGTCGTAAATATTTCAGTAAGAAAGTTAAGTGACCACCTTCACGTAATGAGTTGTGGGCACCCAGCTGCGCGACAGTTGCCTGGAAAAAATCCATTAGTGTGTGCCTTTCAGAGGCACAGGTGAAGAAAAAAAAGGGGGGGGCATTATCCTCGCTATTGACATTCCTTTGTAGAAAGCATCGCAAATACGACACGCTCAAACTTGAAAACATATAATAACACTGTGGAGCTCTTAATTTATGATATTTACTGAAATGCCTAATGAAATGACGAGAAATATTTTTATGTCTATACACCTGATTATGCCTTCTGTCTTTCTAGTTGAGAGATTTTTTTACTACCTTATGAAATGCCATATGGCTAATGAATGATGTTTCATGCCTTCCTTTGTACATATTTGCTCATTTTCTTTAATAACTAGTTTCTAGCGGCACTGCAGCATTGGTTATTATAAAATTTAATATATGTACTAATATCACTATTTTCTGTCTACAGACCCAGTAAAGAATACGTTTATGATGTACTTTCTTAGAAAAGAGAGCACAAATAGACATTTCCGTTCTCAGGAATTGCATAAATAATTTTTTTAATGACTTGGTAACTTTCTTGCAGAGTAAGATGCATCACTCTAGTGTTATGATGTGACATAGGTATTAAACATGGCCATTTTTACTATAATATTTTTTCTGCTTGAGCTATGTCATGTTTAAATATAAGTTATTACATTTACTGCTGCTAGCTTTGCCAATTTGCATTTTTTTATTGCTGTTTGTGTTAATTGTTTTGTGCTGCTGCATTGCCTCGTCCCTTAGTTTAGCATCTGAGCTCAGTAGATTTAAGTTAGCTTAAGATGGGGTAGGCCATATAAGAGAACAAGTTGTGATGAATTGGAAGAAATGCATTGAGAATCTATAAGAAAATGGTTTGGCCAAAAAAGAGGATATGAACCAAAATAGTAGGGTTTAGGGACAACAGGTTTAAGTAGGATTTTCTTGGAAATAAATGATGAGGTAAGATAATGGAAAATAAATAATGAGGTAAGAAATGTGTGAACATATAAATACAGAAAGAATGCTTGGATAGAATTTTTTTGGTGGAAACAAATGTTGAAATAAGAGGAAAGATATATGGAATGAAGTTTTGGGGTGGACTGCAGTACCAAATGTCACACTGAAAACAAACCCTGTCCTGTATTTTTGTGGTATTACACTATGTGAATTTGTGTTTTTCCTGTCTTAATGTGTGCCCGCATCTCGTGGTCGTACAGTAGCGTTCTCGCTTCCCGCGCCTGGGTTCCCGGGTTCGATTCCCGGCAGGGTCAGGGATTTTCTCTGCCTCGTGATGGCTGGGTGTTGTGTGCTGTCCTTAGGTTAGTTAGGTTTAAGTAGTTCTAAGTTCTAGGGGACTGATGACCATAGATGTTAAGTCCCATAGTGCTCAGAGCCATTTGAACCATTTTTTTTGTCTTAATGTGTTTAGCTAATAAGAGTTATGTTGTAGAATTTTTCTGATAATATGTTATTTTCTTTGTAAAGATGTTTAGACATTATTTATTCTGTTTTGTTTTAATGCTCATGTGTGAAGTTGATGTTTCAAAAGTTATTCTGATCTTTTATGTATTTACATATGTCATAATTCCTGTAACACCGATGTATATGTTATTTCGATTCTTTTGTAAAGCCTGTACTACAAATGTTATCTGTATTGTTGTGTACGTTTGTAATTGTATATTTATGTTATAAAATCGTAATTGACACCAGTTCATCATATTATTAACTTGTAAGTTCCATTTCACTGCACATGTTTCTGTTGGTCATAGTATATGGACAATATATGAGAAGTAGGGACTGTTAGTGTCTGCACGTGTGTTAATAATTCAGCAAGGGACTGGATAACAGCGTTGCTGGTTCTAAGGACAATTCCAAAAACTTTGTGAGTGAACAAGTGGTGTTTATGGACTTGCTATATTATCCGCAAGACTCTTCAATGGTGATTGTGCACCTGCACAGTCACAACAGATGGCTGCTGGCCATCTCTACAAGGACTACAGTGGGTCTGCATCTTTGATGACCCACCAATACCATTATTTCTACAAGGACTGCAGTGGGTCTGCACCTCTGGTGGTCCACCAATACCGTAATCTCTACCAGGACTACAGTGGGTCTGCTCTGTGATGACCTACCTACCAATATTCTTCAAAACGTCGAATGGCTCTGCTGTGGGTTTGCTCTGTTGTGGCCCATTACCTGTCAGCATGTCAAGAGTCAGCACTGTCTTTCCGTTGGAAGGACAACACTACTTCTTCAAGACTACATGGAACTACTTCCGTGTGCATTGTCTTTTACTGCTCAGACTTTGAGAAAAGAAACGGCAGTTTTACTGTGATGAATGATCAGGACTGTCTTTATGAACTGTGAGAAAATTTTAGCTTTTGACCAACATTGTATTAATATGTGTGTGCATTTGATATCTTTATTACTGTAATTATGAAATTTTTTTTCAAATCTGTATTGGCCAGTGCCCAAAACAATTTGTAAAATTTTTTTGTGGGGAGCATGGGGGCTATGTAAGTACGCTGTTTAGGTTTTTATATTGGTAACGCCATGTAACACTCTTTATGAAAATCACTGGCTGTGCTGTATGCAGTCTGTGGCTAGTTTGCATTGTTGTCTGCCATTGTAGCGTTGGGCAGTTGGCTGTTAACAGCGCGTAGCGTTGCGCAGTTGGAGGCGAGCCACCAGCAGTGGTGGATGTGGGGAGAGAAATGGCGGAGTTTTGAAATTTGTAAGACTGAATGTCATGAACTGCTATATATATTATGACTTTTGAACACTATTTAGGTAAATACATTGTTTGTTCTCTATCAAAATCTTTCTTTTGCTAACTGTGCCTATCAGTAGTTAGTGCCTTCAGTAGTTTGAATATTTTATTTAGCTGGCAGTAGTAGCGCTCGCTGTATTGCAGTAGTTCGAGTAACGAAGATTTTTGTGAGGTAAGTGATTTGTGAAAGGTATAGCTTAATGTTAGTCAGGGCCATTCTTTTGTAGGAATTTTTGAAAGTCAGATTGCGTTGCGCTAAAAATATTATGTGTCAGTTTAGTGTTGATCAGAATAAGTAAAGCGCGAAATGTCTGAGTACGTTCAGTTCTGCTCAGCTGTTTGAAAAGCAAAGAGGTTTATAAGCACAGTAATTCATTAATTTTTGTAAGAGGACGTTTCATCTGATACGTTCATTATAGACTGGACACAGTATTTGGTTTCTCTAATGGAGTCGTTGTTTCCTGGATACAATGTAGGTATTAATCTAGTAGTGAAAGGCTATTACGTCCGCAGCTCGTGGTCGTGCGGTAGCGTTCTCGCTTCCCGCGCCCGGGTTCCCGGGTTCGATTCCCGGCGGGGTCAGCGGTTTTCTCTGCCTCGTGATGACTGGGTGTTGTGTGCTGTCCTTAGGTTAGTTAGGTTTAAGTAGTTCTAAGTTCTAGGGGACTGATTACCATAGATGTTAAGACCCATAGTGCTCAGAGCCATTTGAACCAAAGGCTATTACTTTCGTCCCAAGCCACGGAGATTTTCTGTATTGATCTTTCTTACAATTCTTCAGAATTACCAAAGGCAAGGTTTCGATTCCAGTACCATAGGTGTAGCAACAAAACTATTGATACTTGCGCATAACAGTAACGTGAGATCTTCCCTAGATAACGCATCACCCATGTACCATCTGTTAATGTTGTGCACTGAAGTGTCCCAGTAAGTGTTCGATTACCTAATTTCGTACACTGAGGTGCAAAAAGTCATTGGATACCTCCTAATATCGTGTCGGACATCTTTTTGTCCGGCGTAGTGCAGAAACTCAACATGGCACATATTCAATAAGTCGTTGGACGATCTCTGTAGAAACTCTGAGCCATGCTGCCTCTAAAGCCATCCATAATTGCGGGAGTGTTGCCGGCGTAGGAGTTTGTGCACGAACTAATCTCTCGATTACGTCCCATACATGTTCGATGGAACTCAGGTCGGGCCATCTTCGCCGCCAAATCAATCATTTGAACTGTCCAGAACGTTCCTCAAACCAGTCGCGAATAACTGTGGCTCAGTAACATGGCCCATTGTCATCCATGAGAATACCATCGTTGTTTGGGGACGTGAAGTCCATGAATGGCTGCAAATATTCTTCAGTTAATCGAACATAACCATTTCGAGTCAATGATCGGTTCAGTTGACCAGAGGACCCAGACCATTTTATTTAAACACAGCCCAAACCATTACGGAGCCACCAGCTGCTTGCGCAGTACCTTGTTGACAACTTGGGTCCATGGCTTCGTGAGGTATGCACCACATTAAAACCCTATCATCGGCTCTTACCGACTGATGCCGGGAGTCGTCTGACGAGTCCACGGTTTTACAGTCGTTTGCGGTCCAACCGATATGGTCACGAGCCCAGTGGAGTAGCTACAGGCGATGTCGTGATGTTAACGAAGCTACTGGCGTCGGTCATCTGCTGCCATAGCTCATGTAAGTAGGCTGTTTATGTTTTCTTTATGTAAGTAGGCTGTTTATGTTTTCTTATTGGCAACGTTACGTAGCGCTCTATATGAAAATCACTGGCTGTGCTGTGTGCAGTCTGTGGCTAGTTTGCATTGTTGTCTGCCATTGTAGTGTTGGGCAGCGGCAGCTGGACGTGAACAGCGCGTAGCGTTGCGCAGTTGGAGGTGAGCCGCCAGCAGTGGTGGATGTGGGGAGAGAGATGGCGGACTTTTGAAGTTTGTAATACTGGATATCATATATTATGACTATTAAGGTAAATACATTGTTTGTTCTCCATTAAAATCTTTCATTTGCTAACTATCCCTATCAGTAGTTAGTGCCTTCCGTAGTTTGAATCTTTTATTTAGCTGGCAGTAGAGGCGCTCGCTGTACTGCAGTAGTTCGAGTAACGGAGATTTTTGGTGAGGTAAGTGATTTGTGAAAGGTATAGGTTAATGTTAGTCAGGGCCATTCTTTTGTAGGGATTTTTGAAAGTCAGATTGCGTTGCGCCAAAAATATTGTGTGTCAGTTTAAGCCCAGTCACGTGAATAATTGTTGAAAGGGGAAGTTTCACTCATTAACGCCAAATTTCGCCACACTGTCCTAAAGGGTGCTTCCGACGTACATCCAACATTGATTTCTGCCATTATTTCACGCAGAGTTGCTTACTGTTACCACCGACACCTCTACGCTGCTCTCAGTCGTTGAGTGAAGGTTGTCAGCCACTGCGTCGTCCGTAATGAGAGACAGTGCTTGGAATTTGGTATTCTCGGCACAATGTGACCCCCGAATACTGAATTTCCTTCAATTTTCGAAATGGAAGGTCCCATGCGTCTAGCTCCAACTACCATTCTATGTTCAAAGTCTCTTAATTTCCGTCGTACGGCCATAATCACGTCGGACACCATTTCACATAAGTCACCTGAGTTCAAATGACAGCTCCGTCCAATGCACTGCCCTTTTATACCTAGTGTACGCGATATGTATAAGTACATATCACTAGTCCATAACCTTTCATCTCAGTGTAAAGAAAGTCATGTCAGTCGATGGCGACTAAGGGAAGTTGACATTTTTGTCATGTTTCGAAAAACGGCAGAACGCGAAATTTTCAGTATTGTACACGGTATTCATGTTCAGAAAGTTCTTCTCATTTTCGTAATACTGACGTTGCAATTCCTCCCAAAGTACCATGCCGCCACTTGGATGGCCAAAATTTGACGTCTTCCACACTCAGCTGAAGGAAGCACGAGTGCGCGTCCGTCGCACGGTTGGCTGCTTGCGTCACACGTTTGCTCCACACTGAGCCTTCTGGCTGTGAACATTCGCTAATAAAGTACAGACGCAAATGGTGATCTGGTAGCTATGCCAATACACTATCTGTTGGAAGACAGTGTTGAAGCCATTATTAGTACATCTACCATCCTCCAGATGGCATATACCGTCATCGGACTAATATCGAAGTCGCCTTTGCAGGTGTACTAATATTTCTGCGAGCTGTGCACTTGTAAAGTGCTAGCCTACATGGTGTAATGGTTTTTTATTTACGTGACCATTACGGCACTCCAACCCCAGTTCTCGATACCAGTAATATCGTACTACTTTTCTGCGAAGTAACAGACATTCTTTGTGCCAATACTCACATTTGGTTTTATTAATGTATAGGTACTCCCATGTATCGATATATTACAGCGATATGGCTCTTGTGTGTATTCATTTCTGTGAGACTGTCATAATCTTTGACTTACTTGTAACCGTTTTGGCGCGAATGCGCACAGAGCAGTCTTTGTTTCACTTTCCAGAAGTTGTTATTTAGCTTTGTAATAGAACAGTCAAGTCTTGTGTTTGGTTAAAGTGGAAATTAAATGTATGAAAATTGGTACAAAACTGTTTTCTTGATGATGTGACAATTAAGAAGAAGTATATGTGACTTTACAAGAAGTTTAATAAAAATGTGGATCGGGAACTCCAAGTCAAAAATTATTTCTACCATACCATTGTTCTGATCTGGGATTGTTTGATCATTAAGGATTTTCTGAAAAACTCATTTGTTAGGTCTTCAAATATTGCTAAAATACAGATCTGGACCTTCTAACAGTCAAAGTGGAATCATTCTAGAATCAACAAGATGAGCCATAACAACTTCGACGACATCTACGCGGGAATCCATTCAAGATAAGTGCCAAAATTAATTACTTTTTTACAGTGACATCATTATTTCCATTCTGACGATACCATCCACAGTCAATAACTTTCTTGTCGCCCGATAAAGCGAACATATGCTGCGTCAACAACGTTATAAATCTAATTTATAACCTACTTTGCAAGTGGTGGTATTGTTAGAATGGGCACATCCAAAAGCCAAAAGCAGGTTTTCGGAATGTCAGTGATAAAACGCTACACTAAAGCAAGAACAATGCGAGGTCCTGAATCTTACGCTGTATGCACCGTGCTGCGCCACTCACCTGGAACATCATCTTCATTTTGCCAGACGTGAACGTGGGCGTCAGCTTCGCACGCAGCCTCCGCCACTTGCTCCCGCCCAGCAAGAACAGGTGTCTGGAGAGCGGTTCGCGTTCGTCCACCCTTATTCCCCTGTCTTGGAATGTCCAGAAATCCTTCACGAGTATGCTGCGTATTAGATCTGGTTCCACTAGCACTAGAGCGGGTCGGTTGAAGAAATAAATTCCACCAAAACGGTGCCCTGTAACAAAACGAAGGTCATTCATGGTTTATGAAGTTTGTAATGGTCGCCTGGTCGTAGATATAGCTAATTGCTATAATCGCACTATTTCACTCCCATTTACGGAGCTTATTAGCACTTGATGTTAGGTTGGCGCCATTAAAGTGCATTGTGTTATAGTAATCGCTGCTACTTGCTGGATCGCTGCTGTGTCTCGATGCTGATGCTGGCTCTAAATCTGGTTGTCTAGGGTTAAAAACATGAGGTCCCGTGTTTTTTATATGCTTTTGATGACAAAGAACGAGCAAAACCAACAAATATGTAAACTTCAAATATTTATTACTCTGGTGGCCATCTTAATACCACTGTCCACCAAAGACCATGACACAACACAAAGTAGTACTTCCGTTACATGTTCTTTGCATTGTTTATCCACCTCAAACAATAACACACAAACACACTTTACCAAAGTGACATTCCGACTGCCTCCCGACCGTTCTTGCTGCTTGTATTTATAACATTGTCAAAGAACTACCAAAAAGAGATATAGTTTACAAGTCACATGTACATCTGTTATCATAATTTGTGCAGAAAAGTTATTAATTTGCATCGAGTGACATAATTTAACATGTTATTAAATTGACAGACAGATTTGTTGACTTGACAGAATAATTCTTTGTTACAAAAAGGCCGTTTTTTAGAAGTTTGTCAATTGACTTCTCTAATTTGCATAAATAAGTAAATAACATGAATTATTAAGAATTACATTGGTTTTCGTCTAGAATAGGATTGATTTCGTGAATACTGAGTGAAAACGCTCCTAGTGAACAAATAGGTTTCACTGGGTGATTTTTATTTAAGGAGATCCAAAATACCTAAGTTGGCCACTATTTTTCGTACTTCATATTAATTATTTAAGATGAACTTAGTGTTTTTACATGATGACATTTGCTGTATCAGTGATCAAGTGATATAAACTTTTGTGTGGGTCAGTTACTCAGTATAATTTAATGGGTTGACTGTTTATGCAGACATGTTATGCAATCATTGTTAACATACACAATAACTTTTCTATAATCATAAATACTCGTTAAACTGGTTGAATTTGGAGGGTATCGCATACTTCGGTACAGTAAAGCCTTTAATATGTTCCGTTACAAGTTTCAATTAATAACTGTTACGTCATCTCTATTGTAAAACAATCATCTCGCCTCATGCCTAAAATATACCCCAAATCATCGAGCAAACTCACTATTATAAGCGGCAATATAAAAAACTATTAGTCAGTATTGTAAAATGAAAATATAAGAACTCTCTGAACTTACGAATACCACGTACAGTACTTAAAATTTAGCATCCCGCCATGGATCCGAAAACAAGGCAAAAATTTCATCTTTCCTTTGTCGTCATCGACTCACGTGTCTATCTTCTCACTGACAAATGTCATGGGATAGCAACATGCACATATACGGACGGCGGTAGTATAGCGTACACAAGGTGTAAAAGAGCAGTGAATTGGCGTGGCTGTCATTTGTACGCACGTGATTCATGTGAAAAGCTTACAGACGTGATTACGGCCGCGCGACGGTATTTAACAGACTTTTGAACGTGGAATGGTAGTTGGACCTAGAGATATGGCACATTCAGTTTCGGAAATCGTTAGCGAATTCAATTTTCCGAGATCCCCAGTGTCAAGAATGTGCCGAGAATATAAAATTTCAGGCGTTATCTCTCACCACGGACAACTCAGTGGCCAACGGCCTTCACTTCGTACAAACCAACCATCAGACTGACTCCCGGATGGATGAGATAGTAATAAACATCCCTAGCGTAGAAAAACAACTGAAAGATTTCAAAGCGAATACATAACCAGGTCCGGCTGGAAACTAGAAAGAGTACTACGCGGCATTGGCCCCTTACCTAGCTTGCACTGATCGTCAATCTCTCGCCCAGTACAAAGTCCCAAGCGTCTGGAAAAAAAGCGCACCGAATCCTTTATATAAGAAAGGTAAAAGAACGGACCCGTAAAATTACAAACCAGTAACCCTAACATCGGTTTGCTGCAGAATTTCTCAACATTTTCTCAGTTCGAATACAATAAATTTTATTGAGACTGAGAAACTTACGTCCACGAATCAGTATGGTTTTAAAAATTATCGCTCGTGCGTTACTCAGCTTGCCCCTTTCTCACGTGATTTACTGCGAACTATGGATCAAGGAGAACAGGCAGATTCCATATTTCTAAATGTCCGGAAAAAATATGACACGGTGCCCCGTTGCAGTCTGATTACGAAGGTATTAGCATATGGAATAAATTCACATATATGTGAGTGGGCCGATGACTTCTTAAGTAATAGAGCTCTTATCAACGATGACAAGTGTTCATCAGAGACAAGTGCACTGTCACGAACGCCCCAGGGAAGGGTGATAGGACCGTTGTTTTTCTCTATACACAGGACGAGGAGGACAGCTATCTGCTGTAGTTTGCTGATAATGCTGTGGTGTACGGTAAGGTGTCGAAGCTGAGTGACTGAATGAAGATACAAGATGACTTAGACAAAGTTTCTAGTTGGTGCGGTGATGGGCAGCTAGCTCTAAATGTGGGAAAATGTAAGTTATGCGGGTGAATGGGAAAAACAAACCTGTAGTGTTCGGACACAGCATTAGATGGGTATTGCTTGACACAGTCACGTCGTTTAAATATCTGAGGGTAACGCAGCAACGCAATATGAAATGGATTGAACATGTGAGGAGTGTGGATGGGAAGGCGAATGGTCCACTCCGGTTTATTGGGAGAATTTTAGGAAAGTGTAGTTCATCTGTAGAGGATAGCGCAATTAGGGTGCTGGTGCGACCAATTGTTCAATGCTGCTCGAGTGTTTGGGATCCGTACCATGTGGCATTGAAGAAGGCAATCGAGGCACTTCAAAGGTGGGCTGCTAGATCAGTTACCGGCAGGTTCGAACAGCACGCATGTGTTACGGAGATACTTCGAGAACTCAAATCGGAGTACCTGGAATGTTAGCGACATACAGGGTGTTTCAAAAATGACCGGTATATTTGAAACGGCAATAAAAACTAAACGAGCAGCGATAGAAATACACCGTTTGTTGCAATATGCTTGGGACAACAGTATATTTTCAGGCGGACAAACTTTCGAAATTACAGTAGTTACAATTTTCAACAACAGATGGCGCTGCAAGTGATGTGAAAGATATAGAAGACAACGCAGTCTGTGGGTGCGCCATTCCGTACGTCGTCTTTCTGCTGTAAGCGTGTGCTGTTCACAACGTGCAAGTGTGCTGTGGACAACATGGTTTATTCCTTAGAACAGAGGATTTTTCTGGTGTAACGGAGGTTTAATGTAACCAAACGACCGAAAAGCGATACAATAAAGGATCTGTTTGAAAAATTTCAACGGACTGGGAACGTGACGGATGAACGTGCTGGAAAGGTAGGGCGACCACGTACGGTAACCACAGAGGGCAACGCGCAGCTAGTGCAGCAGGTGATCCAACAGCGGCTCTCGGGTTTCCGTTCGCCGTGTTGCAGCTGCGGTCCAAATGACGCCAACGTCCACGTATCGTCTCATGCGCCAGAGTTTACACCTATACCCATACTAAATTCAAACGCAGCAACCCACCAGCGCCGCTACCATTGCTGCACGAGAGACATTCGCTAACGATATAGTGCACAGGATTGATGACGGCGATATGCATGTGGGCAGCATTTGGTTTACTGACGAAGCTTATTTTTACCTGGATGGCTTCGTCAATAAACAGAACTGGCGCATATGGGGAACCGAAAAGCCCCATGTTGCAGTCCCCTCAAAAGGTACTGGTCTGGGCCGCCATTTCTTCCAAAGGAATCATTGGCCCATTTTTCAGATCCGAAACGATTACTGCATCACGCTATCTGGACATTCTTCGTGAATTTGTGGCGGTACAAACTGCCTTAGACGACACTGCGAACACCTCGTGGTTTATGCAAGATGGTGCCCGGCCACATCGCACGGCCGACGTCTTTAATTTCCTGAATGAATATTTCGATGATCGTGTGATTGCTTTGGGCTATCCGAAACATACAGGAGGCGGCGTGGATTGGCCTCCCTATTCGCCAGACATAAACCCCTGTGACTTCTTTCTGTGGGGACACTTGAAAGACCAGGTGTACCGCCAGAATCCAGAAACAATTGAACAGCTGAAGCAGTACATCTCATCTGCATGTGAAGGCATTCCGCCAGACACGTTGTCAAAGGTTTCGGGTAATTTCATTCAGAGACTACGCCATATTATTGCTACGCATGGTGGATATGTGGAAAATCTCGCACTATAGAGTTTCCCAGACCGCAGCGCCATCTGTTGTTGAAAATTGTAACTACTGTAATTTCGAAAGTTTGTCTGCCTGAAAATGTACTGTTGTCCCAAGCATATTGCAACAAACGGTGTATTTCTATCGCTGCTCGTTTAGTTTTTATTACCGTTTCAAATATATCGGTCATTTTTGAAACACCCTGTACTTTCAGAGGAAAAGTATTGAGAAAATGTAGAGCATCGTCTTGAAGCTGACTGCCGAATGATTCAACAAGCGTCAGCATATACTGCGTGTCAGGACCACGAAGATAAGGTTTGAGAAATTAGGGCTCATATGGTGGCATATTAACAATCGATTTTTCCTCACTCTATTTGTGAGTGGAAAGGGAAAGGAAATGAGTAGTAGAGGTACAGGGTACCCTCCGTCACGAACCGAACGGTGGCTTGCGGAGGATCTGTGAAGATGCAGTTGTAGATGACAGCAGCGGCGTCTGCGTAGAGTTGTCAGCACTAACAGGCAAGTAACTCTGCTCGAAGCAGCCACAGGCATCAATGTAGCAGATGTGGCGGACGTATCCGTAAGGACAGTACGACAAAACCTGGCTTTAATGGGCAATGGGAGCAGACAGCCGACGCTAGCGCCTTTGCTAACAGCACGATATCGCTTGCATCGGCTCTCCTGGCCTCGTGACCGTGTCGGTTGTGCCCTAGACTGGATAACTGGGTAACCGTGACCTGGTCATATGAGACCCGATTTCAGATGGTAAGAGCTGATGCTAGGGAGCTAGTGTGGCGCAGAGCCCACGAAGACATGGACCCACGTTTTCAACAAGGCACTGTGGAAGCTGGTGGTGGCTCCAGAATGGTGTGGTTGGAAGTGTACAAGTTCCACTTGCAGCCTGCTTGCCCCTAGCTCCTCTGCAACCATTCATGCAGGTCAGCCTGCCGCGACGTAAACACAAGAGTGCGCGTGTACTGAGGCCATAGTAGGTAATGCGCTCCCGCGAGCCCGGGCTACCTGGGTTCCTGCAGGCCTGCCAAGCTTCACGGGACCCGCTCAGCTTGCTGCGCCTGACAACAGGTTGCGCTGTGGACTCTCATGACGCAAACGTAGACGCCGCGAAAAATGGCTCAGAGTCGCCATTGTATTCCCAGCACTATAGTTTTTAGACGAACAGGATACGAAACAAGTGCTTCGATTTTGTTAAAATGCATTTTGGCAATTTAGAATGATTTTGCCAACTTCGAATGAATTCACAGAACCAGTAAAATACATCCTGGAAAAGTAGTTAAATATTTGTATAACTGGTGTCGTATTTGGCTGAAAGATACTAAAATTAAAGAATCTAGACTTCCAAAATCTTAATTTGGTTGTCATTGCAGTACCGTGGTTATCAGGGGCGTAGATAATTTATTCTTCTGGGTAGGGGACCAATCTCCTTTTTGGAGGGTGGAGGTTCACTTCTTTAGTACAAATATCCATCCGTTTCAGTGTTGAAAACTGCAACACAGACTGCATTGCGTTCCACTAAAACAAAAAACACTATCAAGTGTGCCAAATTTCATCAAGGTTGGAATAAAAATCTACAATTTGTCGAATTCCGTTTGGTGAAGTGACCTCTGCCATGAACCCTACGAAATTTTATGGTTTGAAGGTATAGTGTGCAAAATTTCATCAAGATTGTATGCAATACAAACACACGGGCACAATGAAAACGCATTTTCAGTTTTTCTCAAATTTTCCAATTTTTAGGTCGATTTTCCAAAAATTTTGTTTCATAAAAACCTTGTCCTGAGAATTACGAACACAGCAAAAAAATTAGCCGAATTGGTCCAGCCGTTCTCGAGTTTTACGATTATCGACACATTTGGCAATTCATTTTTATTTATATGGATAATAAGCCCGAAATATATGCGTAAAGGAAGAATGTACAAATAAAGCCCAATATTTTTTGACCTGAAATTAATACATATATTGGGGTTTGTCTTTTGGTGCTCAGGTAAAATAAAAACTTTTAACTAACGTTCGTAATACGACAATGACGCGCGCAGTCTAAACGGCTGAGTAGCGCAGCTCATCAGTCATCAGTAGTATGGACAGGCAGGCAAGTTTCCCGCAGCCTTCCCGGGTTGGGTTCTGTTTGGCTTGGCTGGGAGTGAAGCAGCCTGCCCGTTCTGTTGACAACGCGCGGCGGCCTGCCCCCCTGGCCACCGTGCAAGCGTGGGCGGGTTAAAAGCGGAACGTGTACACCACTGGGTGTGGTCTACCTTTACAAGGGCTGTACAGAGTCCTCTGGTCCAGCTGAACCGATCGTTGACTGAGAATCGTTATGTTCGGCTACCTGGAGACCATTTTCAGCCATTCATTGACTTCTTGTTGCCACTAACGATGGAATTTTTATGGATGACAATCCGCCATGCCACCGGGCCACAGTTGTTTGCGACTCGTTTACAGAGCATTCTGGATAATTCGAAAGAATGATTTTGCCACCCAGATCACCCAACATTAATCCCGTCGAATATTTGAGGAACGGATTCGAGAGGTCAGTTCGTGCACAAAATCCTGCACCCCAATATTTCTGCAGAGGCTTCCAACAACTCGAGTCAGTTCGAGTCACGTCGAGTTACTGCTCTAAGCCGAACAAAAGGTGGTCCGACACGCTATTGGGAGGTATCCTGTGACTTTTGTCCCTTCAATCTATAATCAGGTTTGTGACTTCATCTAAAATTTTCAAAATTACAATTGTTTTAGATTTAATGTACTTCCCACTATTTAAAGACCTCTATTAAGTCGTGGCAGCTGTGTACGGACACCACCTATTAGATAATGTTGGACATGCAATAATATCTCTCCTAACAATTACTCCGAAAACTATACTTAATCGCAAATAGAGAAAAGAAGCGTACGTATTTTAAAAATACGAGCCCATTCCTATCAACTCACGCTAAAACTCGTGGTGACTTCATAAAACACTGATCTTGTGTCAGTACTGCACTTTTGTGCGTCTGTCACATCTCTGACTGCTTCCTATCCGTGACAATTAGCATTTAAATATTTGCTCACTAGAAGACTACTATAAATGGTATGCAGTACTGGTACTAGTCGAAGACCAGAAAACTTATTACTGAATCATAAACTGCGTTCCATTACATCTCATTAGAATATGCTGCAGTACAAACAAGTAAACTTTGATTGTTTTCTGTAAAATTCAAATTTTCGGTTAGATATTGAGCTATGGAATATAATTTTTTCACAATATCTTATTAGAAAAATATCATTGAAAACAAGATTAATGGAACTCATTACAAGACTACCTGAGGACGAATTCTCGTACTTTAGATTTTTCTTGAGTGAGGTTGGGCAGTCATTAATGTGCTGAACTTGTATTCCGTAGGAGCGAGGCTCACGTCTCCGTAGAACCATTCAAATTCAAGTTTTCCACGGATTTCCTAAATGACTGAGAGTAAATATTCTCAAAATAGGACGCAACCTCTTCATTCCCGCCATTCACTCATAACATCGATGTCGATGAGACGTTTACGTGCAACATTTCTTCCTTTCTTCTTTATTTGCAACTGAACTTAGTAACGTTATATTTGAATAATTTATCAAAACCGCTAAGGCAAAAATATGTGGATGATATTCGCTGCTCGAAATTTAATGCAAAAAGAAGTTCATACTGCCATTTAAAGAAAATGCTGCCATTTAAACAAAATTTAAATCATGACAGCACCTGCCTATTGACGGTTTATAATACTCGTACATACAGACTGCCAGTCTTGGAAACTGTGTGCCGATCACTCTTTCAGGTTCTCGCACGCACGTTTCTAACCGTCTTCCATTCCACTACCTGAACTGTTCTTCAAAAGCTTCGTAATTATTTGTAACGTGTGTAAATGAATGAAAATACACTGAGGCATAAAAGTCGCAAGGCCATAAAATAATAAAATTACAATAATGAAATTTCGGAAATACGTGTGTCTAAGTAAAATATTTATGTGATTAACATTGCAAGAACACAGGTTAATGTAAGGGCCCTATAAGCCACTACAAATATAAAATGATGGTACATTAGTGACCAGTGTAACCGCTAGAATGTTGAATGCGAGCGTGCAGACGTGCACGCATTGTGTTATACACGTGGCCTATAACAGTTTGTGGGCTGTAGTTCCACGCCTGTTGCTCTTGATCGGTCAATACAGGAACGGTTAATGCTGGTTGTGGATGACGCTGGAATTTCGTCCGTTGGTGTCTCGTATGTGCTCGATTGCAGAGAGATCTGGTGATCGTGCAGGCGACATGTCGACAGTCTGTAGGGCATGGTGCGTACAACAGGGGTATGTGGGCGAGCGTTATCCTGTTGGAAAACACCACCTGGAATGATGTACCTGAATGGAGACACAACAGATCGAATCGCTAAATCGACGAACAAATTTGCAGTCAGTTTGCGTGGGATATCCACGAAATTCCTTCTTCTGTCATACGAAATTGCACCCCAGTCCATGACCACAGATGTACATCCAGTACCGGTAGAACAGGCGGGCTTCCGGCCGAAAAGAAGCTGCACGGATCAGGTCCTCGCTCTAACAACCTACATCGAGGCGGGCTTCCGAAGACAGCAAAAAACATCAGTGGTATTTGTTGACCTGACGGCGGCGTTCGACACTGTCTGGAGACAGGGCCTGATTTATAAGCTCCTCCGCATCGTGCCATGTCTAAAAACGGCTAACCTTATCAACGAAATGCTCTGCAATAGACCATTCCAGGTTGTCATCGGTAACAACAGAAGTAAATTCATGAAACTTAATAATGGCCTACCCCAAGGTTCAGTACTGGCTCCACTGCTTTTCAGCATGTATATAGCCGATATGCCTAGGACGAGATCCAAAATGTTCGGATATGCGGACGACTGGGCCTTGGTCACACAACATCGAGTGATGGAGGAAACTGAGATCACACTATCCAGCGATTTGACCACTCTAGGAAAATACTTCCGTGACTGGAGGCTCCAACCCAGCCCATCCAAAACAGAGGCCACTTGTTTCCACCTGAATAAGAAATTAGCAAACAAAGAGCTCAAGATCCGCTTTGATGGCGGCATTCTTCCATATAATAGAACACCAATGTATCTGGGCGTGAGACTCGATAGAACATTGAGCTATAAACAACACCTTGTAAACACTACTGAAAAAGTCAGAACTAGAAACAACATTGTCCAAAAGCTTTGTGGCACTAGTTGGGGGTCCACTGCCTCCGTTCTGCGTAGCTCTGCGCTAGGACTTGTCTATTCTGCAGCAGAGTACTGTTCCCCAATATGGTTAAATAGTGCTCACATCAAGAAGGTGGATGCAGTCTTGAACCAAACGATGAGGATTATCTCTGGAACGATCAGGTCAACTCCTGTCCAATGGCTGCCTGTATTGAGCCATATCCCGCCGCCACATTTGCGCAGAGAACACGCACTTGTCAGGGAGTGTCGAAAAATCCAAAATAGCCCAGATCTTCCTATCCACACCCTGAGTAATGGAATTGAGCAAAATAGATTGAAATCCAGACACCCCCCTCTCGCAAGTGCCAAAGATCTGGTAAAGAACGCTTTTATTCTTGAGGACCGCTGGAGAGAAGAATGGGAGGAAAAGACACCGCCTCAGGTTAACACCTTATTGGGAACATCTAACAGACCTCGGGGCTTTGACTTGCCCCGCAAAATCTGGTCTACCCTTAACAGGATCAGGACGAGCCACGGCCGTTGTGCGGACTCCTTGTACAAATGGAGCATAGTGCCATCACCACAGTGCGACTGCGGCGCCGACAGGCAGACAATTCACCATATCGTGGTAGAATGCCCTCTGAGGGCCTACCCTGGGCCAACAAGGGACTTCATGGATGCGACTAACAGTGCAATCGATTATATTTCTAACCTAGACGTTTGTTTGTGATATTGTAACTGTTTTGTGTGTTATGTACTTTTAGATTTTTCATACGTGATTTGTACTTGCCATACGCTAAATAAATACATCCAGTTTCTATAGGACACAGACAGGTTGGTTGCAGGTCCTCAACTTGCCTCCTCCTAACCATCACTGGAACCGAGGGAGGAACAGCCTTCATCAGAAACGCAAGAGACCTCCACTCTGCCCTCCAGTAAGCTCTCACTTGACACGACCGAAGTCGCAAATGGAGGTGGTTTGGGGTCAGTGGAATGCACTCTACAGGGCGTCTGGCTCGGAGATGTCCTTGAAGTAAACAATTTATAACAGTTTGTTGTGTCACTGTGGTGCCAACTGCTACTCAAATTGCTGCTGCAGATGCAGTGCGATGTGCCACAGCCAAACGCCGAAAACAATGGTCTTCCCTGCCACGTGGCCGTCCGGAGCCCGGTATTCTTGCGACCAGTAACCTTACTGCCAGTAATAACGTACAGTGGCTTGATTCCTGCCAAATCTTTCTGCGTTATAGCAGAGGTAAAATCCAGCTTCTCTTAACTCTATTATACGACCTCGTTCAAACTCAGTGGGATGTTGATAATGGCGTCTTTGTGCCCATAAAAGCATTCTTGACTAATACCAAACCCACCACGTCCAATGCCAAAGGCAACTAACGCTCACGACCGTTACAGCTTGTGTTGAAAGCAAATATGATTTGCATCCTCATATACACTCCTGGAAATTGAAATAAGAACACCACCTCCTTCCCCAGGAAGGGGAAACTTTATTGACACATTCCTGGGGTCAGATACATCACATGATCACACTGACAGAACCACAGGCACATAGACATAGGCAACAGAGCATGCACAATGTCGGCACTAGTACAGTGTATATCCACCTTTCGCAGCAATGCAGGCTGCTATTCTCCCATGGAGACGATCGTAGAGATGCTGGATGTAGTCCTGTGGAACGGCTTGCCATGCCATTTCCACCTGGCGCCTCAGTTGGACCAGCGTTCGTGCTGGACGTGCAGACCGCGTGAGACGACGCTTCATCCAGTCCCAAACATGCTCAATGGGGGACAGATCCGGAGATCTTGCTGGCCAGGGTAGTTGACTTACACCTTCTAGAGCACGTTGGGTGCCACGGGATACATGCGGACGTGCATTGTCCTGTTGGAACAGCAAGTTCCCTTGCCGGTCTAGGAATGGTAGAACGATGGGTTCGATGACGGTTTGGATGTACCGTGCACTATTCAGTGTCCCCTCGACGATCACCAGTGGTGTACGGCCAGTGTAGGAGATCGCTCCCCACACCATGACGCCGGGTGTTGGCCCTGTGTGCCTCGGTCGTATGCAGTCCTGATTGTGGCGCTCACCTGCACGGCGCCAAACACGCATACGACCATCATTGGAACCAAGGCAGAAGCGACTCTCATCGCTGAAGACGACACGTCTCCATTCGTCCCTCCATTCACGCCTGTCGCGACGCCACTGGAGGCGGGCTGCACGATGTTGGGGCGTGAGCGGAAGACGGCCTAACGGTGTGCGGGACCGTAGCCCAGCTTCATGGACACGGTTGCGAATGGTCCTCGCCGATACCCCAGGAGAAACAGTGTCCCTAATTTGCTGGGAAGTGGCGGTGCGGTCCCCTACGGCACTGCGTAGGATCCTACGGTCTTGGCGTGCATCCGTGCGTCGCTGCGGTCCGGTCCCAGGTCGACGGGCACGTGCACCTTCCGCCGACCACTGGCGACAACATCGATGTACTGTGGAGACCTCACGCCCCACGTGTTGAGCAATTCGGCGGTACGTCCACCCGGCCTCCCGCATGCCCACTATACGCCCTCGCTCAAAGTCCGTCAACTGCACATACGGTTCACGTCCACGCTGTCGTGGCTTGCTACCAGTGTTAAAGACTGCGATGGAGCTCCGTATGCCACGGCAAACTGGCTGACACTGACGGCGGCGGTGCACAAATGCTGCGCAGCTAGCGCCATTCGACGGCCAACACCGCGGTTCCTGGTGTGTCCGCTGTGCCGTGCGTGTGATCATTGCTTGTACAGCCCTCTCGCAGTGTCCGGAGCAAGTAGGGTGGGTCTGACACACCGGTGTCAATGTGTTCTTTTTTCCATTTCCAGGAGTGTATTATCTGAACGAAGTTCTTAAGGAATGGATGAAACAATGTTGAGGAATGTAGCGAGACTCAGATGGGAATTAGTTGTCAAGTTTATTTTTCGTCGATGATAAAATAATACTAGCGGCAGATGACTATTATACAGAATACCTGATGAAGGAAATCATAGAAACAAACTGTAAGTCCAGATTAACTACATGTTTAAACAAAATAAAATATCTCTCAGTAGGAAATAATCAATGCGATATTACTATAGATGCAACAACTATCGAGGCACGTGGAAAGTAGAAATATCAGAGATTTATAACCTCAGATCTGGTTTCCAGTGAAGACGAAAGAAGACAGAGGGCAAAACATGCTAAATAAGCAACCTATTGGGTGAGTTCCCTACTTCGGTCAGAAGAAACTAAGAAAAAGATAAAAAATGTCGTATGAATCGTTAATACAAAGAATTTTTTAGGTGGAGCTGAATCCTGGGAAATGATAAAACGAGATAGGGGACTTGAAACCGTGCAAATCAATTTTTTGAAAAGAAGTTGTAGAGTGTCAAAGGGAGAGAAGATCTCAGATAAAGACATCAGGAAACGAATGAAGACTACTACGTACATCACCGAAGAGTTGGGAAGAGATTAGGGAATGAACGATGTCCGAAAAAAGTAATATGGTGGCCGCCTCCGAACATGAGACAAAGAGGAAAACTGTGCAGAAGTGAAAAATCAAGTACTTCCAGGTCACTTTATCGAAACTGGTAAATTCGGTCGGACAACAGGCTATCCTTAGGCATAAAAAAACAGATATTAATGTGCTGTAGTTAATGTCGTTTTTATTCCTGAGGAAAATCTGTTTGACCAAAACTGATAGCATTAATAAATTATCATACAGCTATTATGAGAAATCATTATTTTTCAAAAATGTAGGAAATTAGTTAATGCCTCTGACGCTAACGATGGTCTTGTTGAGAGACAAATTCAGTGTTTCTAAGATACGTGCGGTACACGCCACCCTTCTAAAACTGAATGTCTCGATGCACTTCGAACGTCTCCCCTCTTACATGGGTCTGTGGTCCAACTTACCTTTTAGCTGTTTGTACGCGTCCGTGACATCCGCTGGCATGGACTGCTTTCCCACAAAACTTTTGTAGATATTGCCGAAGGGGAACTGTGGTTCCAGGTAGGGCACTCCCTTCTTCTTCCAGTACTTGTACGAGTAGGCGAACCACACGTACACTACCGCTGCGATCAGCAACAGCGCACCCAACATTTTGATGACTGAAGATTCCGCAAAGAAGGTGATTCTAAAATAAAAAAGGCTAATGTTGGACGTCAAAGCAGTAATTGGTGGGAAAAATTTTCTCACTAGTGTGACATATGTGGCATGGTTAATATTATTAATATAAAAATACATAAGCAATGTATAATGGAAAACCGTTATTAGCAAAAATCTTGAAAACTTCTTGAACGATTTACTTTAAATTTTTAGAAAATATTGCAATGAACATTTCGACGGACATAATTTGCAAATGAACATAACTTTAAGTAGTATATATCGTTTGTTATATCGAAAAACTAAGAAATTGTCCGTTCCGCCCCTTGCATGGGAAGGAATGGAACCCGTGTTCTTTTTAATTTCTTCGATGACACATCTTACAGATAAGACAGGCTCCATCGTTCAAAATGGTTCAAATGGCTCTGAGCACTATGGGACTTAACTTCTAAGGTCATCAGTCCCCTAGACTTAGAACTACTTAAACCTAACTAACCTAAGGACATCACACACATCCGTGCCCGAGGCAGGATTCGAACCTGCGACCGTAGCGGTCGCGCGGTTCCAGACTGTAGCGCCTAGAACCGCTCGCCCACCCCGGCCGGCGGCTCCATCGTCGTGACCATAAATGCCACCGTACGAGATATGTGCACACTGTGTGGATTTCTGCCATGCATTCCAACCCTCAGTTGAAGTGGAATGTAATTCCTTGCAATATGTACATGCCGTATCTTCGTCATCTTCGGTGCTTTTACCCCTCTTTCTTGTCCCTCATTTCTGCCCTGCTGTAAGTCTGCGTACGGCTGCAGCATTTCCAGGGCTAAAAGTAGGGAAGCTCAACAGAATGGAGTTATTCATGGATGCACTTGGAGTATCAGTCATCAAAGAACACTGACGTCTAGCTTCCAGCTCAGGCGCTTGTAATCTGTCGCTCCAGTCAGTTTCTGCGAGTTCAGGAGGTCGGTTTGAGAAGTCAGTAGGTGCTTTAGTGGGAAGGTTTGCTGAACGATTGACTGAAGGATTTTCAATGGAATTGGCTGCTGCCTCAATCGAAATATCAGTCGTCGCAGCTGGTAGGGAAGTCTTCGTCTGAGAAGACGTTGAAATTCGTTGGACAAATAGCTTTTTTCTCGAATCCTTTCATTACAGTTCGCATGAACGCATCATAAACAAAAGCTTGCCCAAACAAGATACAGATTTGCCACAAAGTGACAACTTTGCCTGTGTTCGATCTCAACCACCTTCTCACTTTGTCTTCATAAAACAGGCTCAAGGATTTCAGAAATGCTACATCCAGGGGCTGAAGTTCATGCGAGCACTTTGGCGGAAAGCACAATAAACTAACACCGTTGCTGCGAGCTAGTTCTGGCATCTCCAAGTTTTTCGTGAGAGAGGCATGTCCATCAAAAAGCCACAGAACTGGATTTTCTACCTTTGCATTAGAAAAGTCGATGAACATGTGAAAGCAGAGTAAGAATATTTCGCTTCTCAGCCATTGATTGGGTGGTTGGTTTGAGGGAGGGGACCAAATAGCGAGGTCATCGGTCCCATCGCATTAGGGAAGGTTGCGGAAGGGAGTCGGCCGTGCCCTTTCAAAGGAACCATCCCAGCATTTGCCGAAATGATTTACGGAAATCACGGAAAACCTATATCAGGATGGCCAGACGCGGGTTTGAACCGTCGTCCTCCCGAATACGAGTCCAGTGTGCTAGCCACTCCGTCACTTCGCTCGGTAATTCAAGATTTAGTGACATTCTTTTATCATTCTTTTATCTTTTGAGCGGCCTCGGCTATCTTTCAAAGAATTTCGTCTTACCATTAGAAGTTTTGAGAATAAAGTGAAATTCTCACCTTTTCGTTTACTGTTAATTATGAAATATCTGATTTCGATATGCCAAATTCTATATGAAATATTACGTAAGTCCAGACTATAAGAGATTACGAAAATCACGGACAATTATGAGTTTTTATTTCGTTTGCAGTGTTGTTACAAACTAACGCAGACAGCTTCTCTTTCCCTTTGGTTTTTTTTTCCATTGGTGTTGCTTTAAGTCCAGCCATATATACATCAGAACACGTAAATGCAATGGAGAGCCTATGTGAAAAAAAATCAAAATAGTACAGTAACGAAATTGCATCACATACGCTGTCAACGTTTTATCTAAAACATGCTTTAATGGCTGCGAACATGAATTGACGAGAAGCTGACTCTATGGCAAACCTTCGTATTCATTTAACAACAAATTAGAGAATGAGAAAGAGATGGATGTGAGATAGACACTTAGACACTCACACTTACCTACCGAGTGAAGTTCACTGACTGCTTGAGTCTCGTCTTAGCGTCATATATATAGCGCGCTGCAATCTGATAACGCAATGACTCTGCGAAACTTTGTCTGCCTGACACTGGAGATCTCAGAACAAACAACGTCTGAGTCACTCATAGGGTATGATTATCACCTGGCTGCTACTACGAGATAATCTGCTCCAGTAATGACTCAAGCAAAATCACTCGTAGGCAGTTTTGAAGGTCAGCCTCTGTCTTATTAGTAGTTACTGAAGCTTACAGCTACGGTTAGACAAACGCCGCAGTGTGTGCATATGTTTCTGTAGCATCTTGGAATGCAGGGAAATGGTTTTCATTCTTGACTCTTCTTCACGCGGCAATTGCAGTCTGAAACATAGGGTATTTGACATAGGCTGGTTGTCGAGAGTGTGACCAATTGAAGGTTGACTGGCGTACGGGACGAGTCCGAATTCTGCCAAAAACTTCTAGAAACTGTCCAGAATTGTTTCCTGAGTGTTTTTGTGTCACAGTTCCTTGGCCTCCAATGGTTTGCTACAGTCTAATTAGTTCACTTCGTTACTCTAATTATCACAATCATTGAATTGTTCCTAGAATAGCTGCATACCGGTTTAAATGCTTGAGGCCGCCCGGTGTGGCCGAGCGGTTCAAGGCGCTTCAGTCTGGAACCGCTCGACCGCTACGGTCGCAGGTTCGAATCCTGCCTCGGGCGTGGATGTGTGTGATTTCCTTACGTTAGTTAGGTTTAATTAGTTCTAAATTCTAAGGACTGATGACGTCAGATGTTACGTCCCATAGTGCTCAGAGCCATTTGAACCATTAAATGCTTGAAATACAGACTGTGTTTTGTGTAAGCAGAGAAAACTTCCAACTGACTGACAGTAGTAGCTGATAAGGAGAAAGTCTTTTGTGTCCTCACACCGATATTTGTACCGGGAGTCTACAGAAAGCTATCGAGTCTAAAGGGACAGAAGTAGCTTTTCTTATTGTTATTGACTTTCGGGAATTGCCCATTCAGTCATCCAAAAACACAACGTCAGTAATGACGAAACATATGTGAGGACAACACAACACCTAGTCCCGAGAGGAGGAAACCTCCGACCCGGCCAGGAATCGAACCCGGACCACTTCGCTCGCCATTCCCCGCAGTTCGCCGCTCAGCTACCACCGAGGCGGACAACAGAGAAGTTGCGAAATAAAGAGTAATGCTATCTGTATCTACAGTTACTCTTCTCGAGGTGTGTGCGGCGGATGGCATTTGAGGAGGGGGATTGTAGTCAACATTTTTACTTCTCCCTTTCCTGATACATTCGGGAACGATGAACGAAAAGAGTGTAAGACTTCACATTAGGAAGACTTTTTCTATTTTACGTTATGGTTATCTTGCTAGGTGCGTGTGGAGGAATCATTATGTCGCCTAACGCTTTTTCTTAGTACGCTCTTATACACTCCTGGAAATGGAAAAAAGAACACATTGACACCGGTGTGTCAGACCCACCATACTTGCTCCGGACACTGCGAGAGGGCTGTACAAGCAATGATCACACGCGGCACAGCGGACACACCAGGAACCGCGGTGTTGGCCGTCGAATGGCGCTAGCTGCGCAGCATTTGTGCACCGCCGCCGTCAGTGTCAGCCAGTTTGCCGTGGCATACGGAGCTCCATCGCAGTCTTTAACACTGGTAGCATGCCGCGACAGCGTGGACGTGAACCGTATGTGCAGTTGACGGACTTTGAGCGAGGGCGTATAGTGGGCATGCGGGAGGCCGGGTGGACGTACCGCCGAATTGCTCAACATGTGGGGCGTGAGGTCTCCACAGTACATCGATGTTGTCGCCAGTGGTCGGCGGAAGGTGCACGTGCCCGTCGACCTGGGACCGGACCGCAGCGACGCACGGATGCACGCCAAGACCGTAGGATCCTACGCAGTGCCGTAGGGGACCGCACCGCCACTTCCCAGCAAATTAGGGACACTGTTGCTCCTGGGGTATCGGCGAGGACCATTCGCAACCGTCTCCATGAAGCTGGGCTACGGTCCCGCACACCGTTAGGCCGTCTTCCGCTCACGTCCCAACATCGTGCAGCCCGCCTCCAGTGGTGTCGCGACAGGCGTGAATGGAGGGACGAATGGAGACGTGTCGTCTTCAGCGATGAGAGTCGCTTCTGCCTTGGTGCCAATGATGGTCGTATGCGTGTTTGGCGCCGTGCAGGTGAGCGCCACAATCAGGACTGCATACGATCGAGGCACGCAGGGCCAACACCCGGCATCATGGTGTGGGGAGCGATCTCCTACACTGGCCGTACACCACTGGTGATCGTCGAGGGGACACTGAATAGTGCACGGTACATCCAAACCGTCATCGAACCCATCGTTCTACCATTCCTAGACCGGCAAGGGAACTTGCTGTTCCAACAGGACAATGCACGTCCGCATGTATCCCGTGCCACCCAACGTGCTCTAGAAGGTGTAAGTCAACTACCCTGGCCAGCAAGATCTCCGGATCTGTCCCCCATTGAGCATGTTTGGGACTGGATGAAGCGTCGTCTCACGTGGACTGCACGTCCAGCACGAACGCTGGTCCAACTGAGGCGCCAGGTGGAAATGGCATGGCAAGCCGTTCCACAGGACTACATCCAGCATCTCTACGATCGTCTCCATGGGAGAATAGCAGCCTGCATTGTTGCGAAAGGTGGATATACACTGTACTAGTGCCGACATTGTGCATGCTCTGTTGCCTGTGTCTATGTGCCTGTGGTTCTGTCAGTGTGATCATGTGATGTATCTGACCCCAGGAATGTGTCAATAAAGTTTCCCCTTCCTGGGACAATGAATTCACGGTGTTCTTATTTCAATTTCCAGGAGTGTAAGTGAACCAACGGTGCCTACAACTGTCAATATTACGCCGAGACGGCATACATGGAGCCGAACGCAGTACAAACAGTGTTATGTTATGTTAGCCGGGGACCTAGAAACGACGGAGAGGCTCCGTCCCCGCCGCAGCCGCAGTGCTCCATAACCCCACGACGACTACCGCAGTCCACTTCACCCCTACGTCGCCCCACATCTAACCCAGGGTTATTGTGCTGTTCGGCCCCCGGTGCCCCCCCCCCCCCCAAGGAACGTCTCACACCAGACGAGTGTAACCCCTATGTACGCGTCGTAGAGTAATGGTGGTGTACGCGTACGTGAAGAACTAGTTTGCGCAGAAATCGCCGACTTAGTATAGCTAAGGCGGAATAAGGGGAACCAGCCCCCATTTGCCGAGGCAGATGGAAAACCGCCTAAAAACCATCCACAGACTCGCCGGCTCACCAGACATCGACACAAATCCGCCGGGTGGTTTCGTACCGGGGACCGGCGCTCCTTCCCGCCCGGAAAGCCGTGCGTTAGACCGCACGGACAAAAGGGCGGGCAGTACACACAGTGACTTTAAGTTCCATGCAACTGTAATCAAATATTTTCGTAAACTTCGGAATTTTCCATACCGATGACAAGCATTCCGCCCCTCGCTTGTGGTGTATCAACCGCCCCGCGAAATCGAACTCCCGCCGTAAAGTATCTGACCAAAAGCGTCCTATTAATGGATATTGATATGGAGTGTGTTCACCCTACACCTGCGTGACAGCCTGAACTCCACTGGGGTCACTTCTAGTAAGGTGTCTGAATCTATGTGGCGGAATGGCAACTCGTTCTTCCTAAATAGCCGAAACCAGAGAAATGGTTCAAATGGCTCTGAGCACTATGGGACTCAACATCTGAGGTCATCAGTCCCCTAGAACTTAGAACTACTTAAACCTAACTAACCTAAGGACATCAAACACATCCATGCCCGAGGCAGGATTCGAACCTGCCACCGTAGCAGACGCGCGGTCCCAAACTGAAGCGCCTAGAACCGCTTGGCCACCGCGGCCGGGCAAACCAGAGAAGACAGTGATGTTGGATGCTGGGTTCTGGAGAGAAATCGACATTCTAACTCATCCGAAAGATATTCCATTCGGTTCAAGTCGGAACTCTTGGCAAGTCAGTCCATTTCAGGAATGTTATTCTCCACAAACCATTGCCTATCAGATGGTGCTTTATGACTGGCTGTATTGTGATACTGGTCCCAACAATCATCGACTACGAACTGTTGCTCTACTGTACGAAGTAGACAGTGCTGTACATAGTGTTCACGTCCTTCCACATTTAGCGTTTTCCTAGGCGCAGGCTGAGAGAAGAAGTCAGCCAGTCGCACTCTGACCGGACCTCCCTCCAGGACGTCAACGCGACAGCAGTATTCACTATGTGAAGAGGAAATAAGCGCCGCGACCGACTGATGACGGCCCAGTTGAATAGCATCTTCAGGATTACCGACTTCGATAGCAGCATTAAAGATAGTCACTTCACTTGTACTCTCTATGTAGCACCGACCTGGAACTGTCTGAATGAAAAAGATTGATTATTTCGCATGTCGCCCTTTGCTTGCGACACATCTGTGTAATTGCCAGAATTAAGTAATGCAACACATTTTTTTTTCTCGGCCAATTATGGTTGAAAAAACCGGAAATTTCTTGTGGAATATTTTCAAACATTCCCGCTTCGTCTCGTATAGTTTCATTGACTTCCGACAGGTGGCAGCGCTGTACGGAGCTGTTAAAATGGCGTCTGCAACGGCTGTGCGTTGCAAACAACGGGCAGTGATCGAGTTTCTTTTGGCGGAAAACCAGGGCATCTCAGATATTCATAGGCGCTTGCAGAATGTCTACGGTGATCTGGCAGTGGACAAAAGCACGGTGAGTCGTTGGGCAAAGCGTGTGTCATCATCGCCGCAAGGTCAAGCAAGACTGTCTGATCTCCCGCGTGCGGGCCGGCCGTGCACAGCTGTGACTCCTGCAATGGCGGAGCGTGCGAACACACTCGTTCGAGATGTGTTCTGAAGTGTATTGTGCTACTCTTCAGAAATTGAAGAAACGACTTCAGCGTGTTCGTAGGCACAAAAATCTGAACGAACTTCTCCTTCTTCATGACAACGCGAGACCTCACACAAGTCTTCGCACCCGAGAGGAGCTCACAAAACTTCAGTGGACTGTTCTTCCTCATGCACCCTACAGCCCCGATCTCGCACCGTCGGATTTCCATATGTTTGGCCCAATGAAGGACGCAATCCGTGGGAGTCACTACGCGGATGATGAAGAAGTTATTGATGCAGTACGACGTTGGCTCCGACATCGACCAGTGGAATGGTACCGTGCAGGCATACAGGCCCTCATTTCAAGGTGGCGTAAGGCCATAGCATTGAACGGAGATTACGTTGAAAAATAGTGTTGTCTAGCTAAAAGATTGGGGAATAACCTGGTGTATTTCAATGCTGAATAAAACAACCCCTGTTTCAGAAAAAAAATGTGTTGCATTACTTATTGAACTGCCCTCGTATTTGGATACAACTCATTAATACGACTTGTTCTATTGTTTTTCTAGCGAACCGAGTATGCAGGCTTGCTGGACACTGCATATTTGGCGACGGGGCGTATGATCAACAGAACGACACCCTGTTCTCGGTTCGAACCCAGAGTTTTGTCGTGGGCCTTTGTGTTTCGCTGGAGCCTTAATTCTACCTTGTCTTTTCTTAGCCAGGGTCTGTTTACGTATTTTAACAGTGTCTCTTACAGTGTTTTTGTTAATCAGTGTTTTCATGTGGGCGTTACAGAAATTTTCTTTGCTCGTGTGCTTATTTTTATTGCTTGCATTGTCTGTTTATTGCATTTGCCTCTTGCAAAATGAGCAACCCACCTCTCCAACCCCCTGCTCAGGCGCTTCAGCTGCAAGCAATAGATGCATCGCAGCTAACACTAATGTCTGAGTTTCAGACGCAGTAGATTGTCACCCTTCTCAATACGGTACAGCAGTTACTCGCCATCCACACAACTAACGCTGCACAACATGCAACAACTGTAACTTTGAGTGCCATACCGTTTTTTCGTCAGTTTAACGAAAAGGAAGAGGAATGGTTCGAGTGGTTGCAACAGTATGAAGCCCACATCATTGCTCAAAAAGTATCAGGTACTATGAAACTACTGTTCTTTTTGTCAATGGCAGCAAGTGCAGTCTTCCGCCTCATTCGGAAATTGTTCCCTAACGACACACTGAGTGAACTTTCCTATGATCAAGATGTAGATTCTCTAACTAACTACTATGATCAACAAGCGAATGTGGTGGCAGCTAGATACCAATTCTTTCGTTGCAAGAAAAAGTCAGAACAAACTTATGTGGATGGGTAACAGAATTTCAGGGTATGATGAGAAAATGAACATTCAAATGTGCTTGGGTGCTTTATACTCACATGTTATGTTGTGTGATGCGATTGTGAACAATGTAACTGATGCCAAACTTAGAGAACAGATTTTGAAACAGTCAGATCCATCATTTCAGCATATAGTACAAATTCTACATTAATAACATTCAGGTGCCGTATTGGACGATAAATTTGAGCAGCCACCTATTTGTCAGGTTGGGTCTTCCGTTGCTTACGACCAGTACAGTAGGCAGCAACAGCAAGCGCGCACCTAGCCACGTAAACAGTTCTATAAACAGGCGGCTACATAGGTGAATAGAATTAAGTCATGTCCTCGGTGCTCTTCATGGCACAAGCGCCAAGAATGCCCGTCCCGACAAGGTCGGTGTTACCCTTGTGACAAAAAAAGTCACATCCAATCCGTATTTTTGCAATGGAACAAACATAAGTATTCTGCCCAATCACAAAAATCTAGTCACAAGGCTCATGTAATCTGTTGAACCCTGCCTAGTCGCCAATAGTGGGGTGTCCAGGAAACCTGTTTCCTTGAATCGCTTAGACAAACAATTAAAGCAAATTGTATTAATGAGTTTTATTACAAAAAGTAAATGACAGTACTTAACTTTGAGAATTACATAGATGTGTTGCAAGCAAATGGCGACAGACATAATAAACGAGCTTCTTCAGTATAACAATTCCAAGTTGGAGCTACATACAATACGCAGGCAAAGCAACTGGTGTTGACGCTGGTGTCCTAGTTGCCAGTCTTGACGCCGCTGTAGACGTGGTCGCGACAGGTCGGGCGCGGCGCTTATGTCCTCTCGCATAGAGGCCGCTGCTGCCGCGTTGTCATCCTGGAGAGGGGTCGGTCGGCGTGCAATTGGTTGACGTCTTCTTCACAGCCCTCTCTGCCGCCTCGTTCCCGACTGGAGTGCCGGCGCTTGACTTTACGTCGTAACATAATCAATGCAGTGTATTCTATGCTGGGTGTAGCAGGAATTTTTCTGTTTTCGCTTTTTCGTCTAATAGGTGAAAGTTTGATTTTATTTTTTACACATTCGCTGTCATTGAAGGGGTTTACTTTTATTTAATATTGTCCCGGCTAAGTATCAGTTTGATTATTTTTAAAACCCAATGTTAAACGTGGGTCACTACGCGTATAGTCTTCCCAACTCTGAGAGAAAAAATCTTTAGTAGCTTTACTACCAATGTTTACAGACGACGATACTTTAACCTTTCGTTCAATTGTTTTAGTCACGAATCGCTAGTTTGTTCTTGGCATAGATCATGTAACCTTAACGTTTATTAATCTAAGTTAAATTAATGTTCAAGACTTGTATTATGTTTCAAATTATCCCTTATGTATTTCCTCTTTGCTCTTCTCAGAACTGCTTCTGTATCCTTTCGGACCTCCTCAAATTGTGCTTTGCCCTGTGCCTAACAACGTCAGTTTATTGACAAGAATTATTAATAAATAGGTTCACTCATACGATCTAATTCAAAGAAGTTCTTTAATTAGATGTCTAAGTAGGATTACCGATAGCATCAGAGATGTTAGATAATATCCTGTCACTTTCGGTAAATAAGTTATTTCTATTTAATATCCGCAAACTGTCATTAACTATGATCACTAGTCGCGTGAAGTTAAAGTTTCCCACTATCACAATTGAAAGTCCGAATCCGGTTAAAAATCTCAATTCAGTAAAGCGTTTAAATAATCACACGAATTGACATTAAAGCCAAAGAGATTACTATTCACCTTCCCATTTGTCTAATCTGATAAATGTCCAAATTAAAGTCTTGAATTGACAATCCTCAAAAACAATCTCGTCACGGTCTATTCTTGATCCCCGTTTAATAAAGTCCCAATTGCTGTTCTCTAAAGCTGTACGTCCTAAATAACTTCCGAATTAGAACAGACTAGAGACTGGAGTATCGTAATTACAACGTATGGCTATTTATACTTTAATAAACACTATCTTTGGTGTTCCAGACCTACGTTCCATGACTATAATATTGATTTTCTTACGTATTGGAATAACTAATATTTTAACATTTTCTACTGTTTTTCCCCCTTCCCATGTTATAATTAAATTTATATTAATTTATATTAATTTATATTAATTTATATTAAAGTTATAATTAAATTTTCCTTTTCTTTTCTTTTGCTTTCTATACTAGATATTTCCCTCTATTTTGTTTTTTATTTATTTTTCGTAATTACTACTTGTGGAGGGACTTGGGTCATTTTGTGAATTGATATTTTAAGGACATGGGAGCTAATCTGGGAGCTATTTTTGTTTATTCAACACCGAGAGGCGCTGTAGGTGTTACATGGGCCATCAACATTACCGATACAGGCTTTCAGAGCCGAAGGCCCAATGATGTACCCTTGATGGCTGCACGACACCAGGCTTTACGTCTCGCCTGGACCCGTCAACGCCGACATTGGACTGTTGATGAGTGGAAAGATGTTACCTGGTCGGACAAGCCTCGTTTCAAATTGTATCGAACGGATGGACGCGTACGAGTATGGAGACAACCTCATGACTCCATGGACCCTGCATGAGAAGCTGTTGGAGGCTCATTAATGGTTAGGGACGTGTGCAGTTGGAGTGATATGGGACACCTGAGATGTCTTGTTACGACTTTTGCAGGTGACAAGTACGTAAGCATCCTGTTTGATCACCTGCGTCCATTCATGTCCATTGTGCATTCCCACGGACTTCGGCAATTCCAGCAGGACAATGCGACACCTCATACATCCATAATTGTTACAGAGGCGCTCCAGGAACACTCTTCTGGATTTAGACACTCACGATGGCCACCAAATTCCTCAGACATGAGCATTATTGAGCATATTTGGGATGCCTTGCGAGTGCTGTTTACAAGAGATCTCCATCCCGTCGTACTCTTACGGATTTATGGACATCCCTGCATGGTGTCAGTTCCTTCCAGCAAAACTTCAGACATTGGCCGAGTCGATGTCACGTCATGTTGCAGCAGTTCTGTGTGCTCGCAGGGGCCCATCACGATATTAGGCAGATGGACCAGTTTCTTTGGATCTTGAGTGTATCGCTGTTCCTCTGTACGCATATTTTTTAATGTAGACTGTAAAGAACCACATGAACAAAAGTGAGAAAGGATGATTATAATTTTGAAGAGAGAAGTAAAAAGCGTCTAAGCTTGTATTGACAGCCCATCTTTACGTCCATGATACTTGACCGTGGAAAGTTAATTAAAACTTTTGTATCGGTACTGAACTTGTAATACACTACTGGCCATTAAAATTGCTACACCAAGAAGAAATGCAGATGATATACGCGTATTCATTGGACAAATATATTATACTGGAACTGATATGTGATTACATTTTCACGAAATTTCGGTGCATAGATCCTGAGGAATCAGTACCCAGAACAACCACCTCTGGCCGTAATAACGGCCTTGATTCGTTTGGGCATTGCGTCAAACAGAGCTTGGATGGCTTGTAAAGGTACTGCTGTCCATGCAGCTTCAACTCGATACCACAGTTCATCAAGAGTAGTGATTGGCGTATTGTGACGAGCCAGTTGCTCGGCCACCATTGACCAGACGTTTTCTATTGGTGAGAGATCTGGAGAACGTGCTGGCCAGGGCAGCAGTCGAACATTTTCTGTAACCAGAAAGGCCCGTACAGGACCTGCAACATGCTGTCATGCATTATCCTGCTGAAATGTAGGGTTTCGCAGGCATCGAATGAAGGGTAGAGCCACGGGTCGTAACGCATCTGAAATGTAACGTCCACTGTTCAAAGTGCCGTCAATGCGAACAAGAGGTGACCCAGGCGTGTAACCAATGGCACCCCATACCATCACGCCGGGCGATACGGCAGTATGGCGATGACGAATACACGCTTCCAATGTGCGTTCACCGCGATGTCGCCAAACACGGATGCGACCATCATGATGTTGTAAACAGAACCTGGATTCATCCGAAAAAATGACGTTTTGCCATTCGTGCACCCAGGTTCGTCATTGAGTACAACATCGCAGGCGCTCCTGTCTTTGATGCAGCGTCAAGGGTAACAGCAGCTATGATCTCCGAGCTGGTAGTCCATGCTGCTGCAAACGTCGTCGAACTGTTCGTGCAGATGGTTGTTGTCTTGCGAACGTCCCCATCTGTTGACTCAGGGATCGAGACGTGGCTACACGATCCGTTACAGCCATGCGGATAAGATGCCTGTCATCTCGACTGCTAGTGATACGAGGCCGTTGGGATCTAGCACGGCGTTCCGTGTTACCCTCCTGAACCCACCGATTCCATATTCTCCATAGTCATTGGATATCGACCAACGCGAGCAGCAATGTCGCGATATAATAAAACGCAATCGCGATAGGCTACAATCCGACGTTTATCAAAGTTGGAAACGTGATGGTACGCATTTCTGCTCCTTACACGAGGCATCACAACGTTTCACCAGGCAACGCCGGTGAACTGCTGTTTGTGTATGAGAAATCGGTTGTAAACTTTCCTCATGTCAGCACGTTGTAGATGTCGCCACCGGCGCAAAACTTGTGTGAATGCTCTGAAAAGCTAGTTATTTGCATATCACAGCATCTTCTTCCTGTCGGTTAAATTTCGCGTCTGTAGCACGTCATCTTCGTGGTGTAGCAATTTTAATGTCCAGTAGTGTAAAATAATGCTATAAAGACGAATCGGACTTCGTAATGGAACTTCTGAGTGAAGACTGGTGCTAGCATTCATCGTGCAATATGCACCTAAAACCGCAACAACGGCAGCTGATCAATTGCATTGTCATATTAAGACGGCTGACGTAGGAAAATTGCTCTGAATAATTTGCTGAAAGTAATTAACAATCAGATTAGGACAAAGTTCAACCAAATAACAAACTATTAAAGTAAACGTTCGCAATACTGCTACTTTAATCAAATATTATTTCGTAAGTTGACACGACCTTTTAAAATTCATCCGATCAGGAGGAACGAAACCAAAAAAGAGGGTAGAAGACGACTCTGAGGGACCAGCATTTGTCTTTAAAACAAGCAGCTAAGGAAAGCCATATAGGGAACTTCGGAGATGATAACAAAATGTAGGATTACAATACGGCGGGCCAAAGCTACACCAGTCGGGAACAACAACAAGGACATCCGCGCTACATGGATTTCCCGGTTTGTTTGCTCGGTACATGTCACAACAGACCAAAGATAGCACTTGTAATCTGCCTTACTTCTGTACATTGCTAAATTATATGGATTCCACAACCACCAGTTTCCACTCTGCCGGCTGCACGACGGTAAGGGTATTTGCCTCAGGACTCTCAAATTCGCGTTTATCTGCGAATACACGGCCTGGACAGCAGCAATTCAGCCAATGCTGCTCGGCCTCTGCACTGCCGTCAAGAAAGACAGTGGTGTGTCTTCAACTGAGATGTTTCTATGGCATGGGTGGACAAGGGTCGCAAACCATACCCTGGCTTGCTTGCCTACTCGCACACTTCACCCATGGATACGCCACGCTGCCTCAGCAGGAGAAGGGGGAAGAGGGGGAAACGGCGAACGCGCCATATTTAGACGGCAAAGCACTTGTACTGCGTTTGACTTGGCTTCATAGTTCATATATCTCAATAACATAGGTCTCCAACGAAACAAATTCTCACTACTATCTCGTTAAACTGCAGGGCCAAAGCAACTGGTACACCTGCGTAATATCGTAATATTGAGCCTGCGGGAGCACGCAGAAGTGGCATGGACTCGACTAATGTCTGACGTAGCGCTGGAGGGTATTGACACCATGCAGGGATGTCCATAAATCCCTAAGAGTACGACGGGGTGGAGATCTCTTGTGAACAGCATGTTGCAAGCCATCCTAGATTTGCTCCGTAATGTTCATGTCTAGGGATTTTGGCGGCCAGCGGGAGTGTGTTCCTGGAACAACTCTGTAGCAATTCAGGTCATGTGGGCTGTCACATTCTCCTGCTGGAATTGCACAAGTCCGTCGGAATGCACAATGGACGTGAATGGATGCAGGTTCAAAATGGTTCAAATGGCCCTGAGCACTATGGGACTTAACATCTCAGGTCATCAGTCCCCTACAACTTGGAACTACTTGAACTTAACTAACCTAAAGACATCACACGCATCCATACCTGAGGCAGGATTCGAACCTGCGACCGTAGCAGTGGATGCAGGTGATCAGACAGCATGCTTACGTACGTGTCATCTGTCAGAATCGTATCTAGACGTGACGTATCAGGGGTCCCATATCACTCCAACTGCACACGCCCCACACCATTATAAAGCCTCCACCACCTTGAACAGTCCCCTGCTGACATTCAGGGTCTGTGGGTTCATGAGGCTTTCTCCATAACCATACACGTCTATCTACTCGATACAATATGAAATGCGACTCGCCCGACCGGGCAACGTTTCCAGTCATCAACAGTCGAATGCCAGTGATGATAGGCTCTAGCGAGGCGTAAAGCTTTGTGTCGTGCAGACATCAAGGGTACACGGCCGTCGGCTCCGAAAGCTCATATCGACGATGTTTCGCTGAATGGTTCGCACGCCTAGCTGCAGCAATTGGTGGAAAGGTTGCACTTCAATCGCGTGCCGGCCGGGGTGGCCAAGCGGTTAAAGGCGCTACAGTCTGGAACCGCGCGACCGCTACGGTCGCAGGTTCGAATCCTGCCTCGGGCATGGATGTCTGTGATGTCCTTAAGTTAGTTAGGTTTAAGTAGTTCTAAGTTCTAGGGGACTGGTGACCTTAGAAGTTAAGTCCCAAAGTGCTCAGAGCCATTTGAACTATTTTTTCAATCGCGTTGAATGATTTTCTGTAGTCGTCTTTGGTCCCGTTCTTGCAGGATCCTTTTCCGTTCCGGACGTAGCAATGTCGGAGATTTCATGATATAACCGGATTCCTGATATTCACGGTACACTCATCTACATCTACATTTATACTCCGCAAGCCACCCAACGGTGTGTGGCGGAGGGCACTTTACGTGCCACTGTCATTATCTCCCTTTCCTGTTCCAGTCGCGTATGGTTCGCGGGAAGAACGACTGCCAGAAAGCACCCGTGCGCGCTCGAATCTCTCTAATTTTACATTCGTGATCTCCTCGGGAGGTATAAGTAGGGGGAAGCACCTCATCCAGAAACGCACCCTCTCGAAACCTGGCGAGCAAGCTACACCGCGATGCAGAGCGCCTCTCTTGCAGAGTCTGCCACTTGAGTTTGTTAAACATCTCCGTAACGCTATCACGGTTACCAGATAACCCTGTGACGAAACGCGCCGCTCTTCTTTGGATCTTCTCTATCTCCTCCGTCAACCCGATCTGGTACGGATCCCACACTGATGAGCAATACTCAAATATAGGTCGAACGAGTGTTTTGTAAGCCACCTCCTTTGTTGATGGACTACATTTTCTAAGGACTCTCCCAATGAATCTCAACCTGGTACCCGCCTTACCAACAATTAATTTTATATGATCATTCCACTTCAAATCGTTCCGCACGCATACTCCCAGATATTTTACAGAAGTAACTGCTACCAGTGTTTGTTCCGCTATCATATAATCATACAATAAAGGATCCTTCTTTCTATGTATTCGCAATACATTACATTTGTCTATATTAAGGGTCAGTTGCCACTCCCTGCACCAAGTGCCTATCCGCTGCAGATCTTCCTGCATTTCGCTACAATTTTCTAATGCTGCAACTTCTCTGTATACTACAGCATCATCCGCGAAAAGCCGCATGGAACTTCCGACACTATCTACTAGGTCATTTATATATATTGTGAAAAGCAATGGTCCCATAACACTCCCCTGTGGCACGCCAGAGGTTACTTTAACGTCTGTAGACGTCTCTCCGTTGATAACAACATGCTGCGTTCTGTTTGCTAAAAACTCTTCAATCCAGCCACACAGCTGGTCTGATATTCCGTAGGCTCTTACTTTGTTTATCAGGCGACAATGCGGAACTGTATCAAACGCCTTCCGGAAGTCAAGAAAAATAGCATCTACCTGGGAGCCCGTATCTAATATTTTCTGGGTCTCATGAACAAATACAGCAAGTTGGGTTTCACACGATCGCTGTTTACGGAATCCATGTTGATTCCTACATAGTAGATTCTGAGTTTCCAAAAACGACATGATACTCGAGCAAAAGACATGTTCTAAAATTCTACAACAGATCGACGTCAGAGATATAGGTCTATAGTTTTGCGCATCTGCTCGACGACCCTTCTTGAAGACTGGGACTACCTGTGCTCTTTTCCAATCATTTGGAACCTTCTGTTCCTCTAGAGACTTGCGGTACACGGCTGTTAGAAGGGGGGCAAGTTCTTTCGCGTACTCTGTGTAGAATCGAATTGGTATCCCGTCAGGTCCAGTGGACTTTCCTCTGTTGAGTGATTCCAGTTGCTTTTCTATTCCTTGGACACTTATTTCGATGTCAGCCATTTTTTCGTTGGTGCGAGGATTTAGAGAAGGAACTGCAGTGCGGTCTTCCTCTGTGAAACAGCTTTGGAAAAAGGTGTTTAGTATTTCAGCTTTACGCTTGTCATCCTCTGTTTCAATGCCATCTTCATCCCGGAGTGTCTGGACATGATGTTTCGAGCCACTTACTGATTTAACGTAAGACCAGAACTTCCTAGGATTTTCTGTCAAGTCGGTACCTAGTATTTTACTTTCGAATTCACTGAACGCTTCACGATTAGCCCTCCTTACGCTAACTTTGACATCGTTTAGCTTCTGTTTGTCTGAGAGGTTTTGGCTGCGTTTAAACTTGGAGTGAAGCTCTCTTTGCTTTCGCAGTAGTTTCCTAACTTTGTTGTTGTACCACGGTGGGTTTTTCCCGTCCCTCACAGTTCTACTCGGCACGTACCTGTCTAAAACGCATTTTACGATTGCCTTGAACTTTTTCCATAAACACTCAACATTGTCAGTGTCGGAACAGAAATTTTCGTTTTGATCTGTTAGGTAGTCTGAAATCTGCCTTCTATTACTCTTGCTAAACAGATAAACCTTCCTCCCTTTTTTTATATTCCTATTAACTTCCATATTCAGGGATGCTGCAACGGCATTATGATCACTGATTCCCTGTTCTGCACTTACAGAGTCGAAAAGTTCGGGTCTGTTTGTTATCAGTAGGTCCAAGATGTTATCTCCACGAGTCGGTTCTCTGTTTAATTGCTCGAGGTAATTTTCGGATAGTGCACTCAGTATAATGTCACTCGATGCTCTGTCCCTACCACCCGTCCTAAACATCTGAGTGTCCCAGTCTATATCTGGTAAATTGAAATCTCCACCTAAGACCATAACATGCTGAGAAAATTTATGTGAAATGTATTCCAAATTTTCTCTCAGTTGTTCTGCTACTAATGCTGCTGAGTCGGGGGGTCGGTAAAAGGAGCCAATTATTAACCTAGCTCGGTTGCTGAGTGTAACCTCCACCCATAATAATTCACAGGAACTATCCACTTCTACTTCACTACAGGATAAACTACTACTAACAGCGACGAACACTCCACCACCGGTTGCATGCAATCTATCCTTTCTAAACACCGTCTGTGCCTTTGTAAAAATTTCGGCAGAATTTATCTCTGGCTTCAGCCAGCTTTCTGTACCTATAACGATTTCAGCTTCGGTGCTTTCTATCAGCGCTTGAAGTTCCGGTACTTTACCAACGCAGCTTCGACAGTTTACAATTACAATACCGATTGCTGCTTGGTCCCCGCATGTCCTGACTTTGCCCCGCACCCGTTGAGGCTGTTGCCCTTTCTGCACTTGCCCGAGGCCATCTAACCTAAAAAACCGCCCAGCCCACGCCACACAACCCCTGCTACCCGTGTAGCCGCTTGTTGCGTGTAGTGGACTCCTGACCTATCCAGCGGAACCCGAAACCCCACCACCCTATGGCGCAAGTCGAGGAATCTGCAGCCCACATGGTCGCAGAACCGTCTCAGCCTCTGATTCAGACCCTCCACTCGGCTCTGTACCAAAGGTTCGCAGTCAGTCCTGTCGACGATGCTGCAGATGGTGAGCTCTGCTTTCATCCCGCTAGCGAGACTGGCAGTCTTCACCAAATCAGATAGCCGCCGGAAGCCAGAGAGGATTTCCTCCGATCCATAGCGACACACATCATTGGTGCCGACATGAGCGACCACCTGCAGATGGGTGCACCCTGTACCCTTCATGGCATCCGGAAGGACCCTTTCCACATCTGGAATGACTCCCCCCGGTATGCACACGGAGTGCACTTTGGTTTTCTTCCCCTCCCTTGCTGCCATATCCCTAAGGGGCCCCATTACGCGCCTGACGTTGGAGCTCCCAACTACCAGTAAGCCCACCCTCTGCGACTGCCCGGATCTTGCAGACTGAGGGGCAACCTCTGGAACAGGACAAGCAGCCATGTCAGGCCGAAGATCAGTATCAGCCTGAGACAGAGCCTGAAACCGGTTCGTCAGACAAACTGGAGAGGCCTTCCGTTCAGCCCTCCGGAATGTCTTTCGCCCCCTGCCACACCTTGAGACGACCTCCCATTTTACCACAGGTGAGGGAGCAGCCTCAATGCGGGCAGTATCCCGGGCAACCACAGTCGTAGTCCGATCGGGGGATGCGTGGGACGAGCTGGCCGTCCCCGACAAACCCCCATCCGGTCCCCCACAGTGATGCCCATTGGCAACAGCCTCAAGCTGTGTGAACGAAGCCAACACTGCCTGAAGCTGGGAGCGAAGGGATGCCAACTCAGCCTGCATCCGAACACAGCAGTTGCAGTCCCTATCCATGCTAAAAACTGTTGTGCAAAGAACGTCTGAACTAATCTACAGAGAGCGCAAACAAAACGACACAAAATTGAAACGGTTATTAAAATACAAGATTGCCTAGTAAATGCAGTAATGCTGCCGCTTGTGCACTGCTGACACTGCTCGGCGGCGGAAGGAGACTACGCGATTTAACACTATTCGAGTACTAAAACGCGATGCTACAACTCTCAAATACTATAACACGCCCGAAATGGTCGTACAGGAAAATCCATACTTATCGCTACCTCGAAGATACTGTGGCCCATCGCTCGTGCTCCGACTATAACATCACGTACAAACTCACTCACGTCTCGATAACCTGTCACTGTAGCAGCAGTAACCGATGTAAGTGCTGCGCCAGACACTTCCTGTCTTATGTAGGTGTAGCCGAACGCAGAGCCGTACTCTGCCTGTACACGTACCTGTGAGTTCAGAGGTCAGGATTACGTGTTTTTTTTTCAGAATTTGTTTATTCTGTAAAGCGATTTTATTTTTAGATGAATCCTCCGCCGAATCACAATAAACTGTTTCTCAACCTGCAGCGTCTTACTGTGGGCAGTGGGCAGTCAAATCGTCTTAAATTCTAGGTCTGCAGCCCATTCTACATGTTCTAATTTTCGTTCCTTCACTCCTTCGATCGCAGATTTGTTCCAGGAATGCCCCTGGTGCTAGCCAACGCACTTTGAAGTAAAACATAAAGCCCTACACTCTTCGTTGTTGCAACCGACAGTGGAATAATGCGTGCAACCTCAGAAGTTTCACTATTCATGCCACCAATTCCTTCACTTGCTCCGTGCCTGCAAATTTAGTGCAAAGTGCTTCCTGGTGTAGAAAACAGCCGGCCGGGGTGGCCGAGCGGTTCTAGGCGCTACAGTCTGGAACTGCGCGACCGCTACGGTCGCAGGTTCGAATCCTGTCTCGGGCATGGGTGTGTGTGATGTCCTTAGAATAGTTAGGTTTAAGTAGTTCTAAGTTCTGGGGGACTGATGACCTCAGAAGTTAAGTCCCATAGTGCTCAGAGCCATTTGAACCATTTTTGAACAAAACAATGAATCCTGTCTGTCAATGGTAATTTTTTGCTCTTTCATTGCCAACTAAATCTTCAAAGTCTTTCAGCGTAGAGTTGTAATATTTTTTCACAGTAAATTTGCGGTACCCGTCGATTATGCCACTGCATGGTACAGGGTGTTTCAAAAATGACCGGTATATTTGAAACGGCAATAAAAACTAAACGAGCAGCGATAGAAATACACCGTTTGTTGCAATATGCTTGGGACAACAGTACATTTTCAGGCAGACAAACTTTCGAAATTACAGTAGTTACAATTTTCAACAACAGATGGCGCTGCGGTCTGGGAAACTCTATAGTACGATATTTTCCACATATCCACCATGCGTAGCAATAATATGGCGTAGTCTCTGAATGAAATTACCCGAAACGTTTGACAGCGTGTCTGGCGGAATGGCTTCACATGCAAATGAGATGTACTACTTCAGCTGTTCAATTGTTTCTGGATACTGGCGGTACACCTGGTCTTTCAAGTGTCCCCACAGAAAGAAGTCACAGGAGTTCATGTCTGGCGAATAGGGAGGCCAATCCACGCCGCCTCCTGTATGTTTCGGATAGCCCAAAGCAATCACACGATCATCGAAATATTCATTCAGGAAATTAAAGACGTCGGCCGTGCGATGTGGCCGGGCACCATCTTGCATAAACCACGAGATGTTCGCGGTATCGTCTAAGGCAGTTTGTACCGCCACAAATTCGCGAAGAATGTCCAGATAGCGTGATGCAGTAATCGTTTCGGATCTGAAAAATGGGCCAATGATTCCTTTGGAAGAAATGGCGGCCCAGACCAGTACTTTTTGAGGATGCAGGGACGATGGGACTGCAACATGGGGCTTTTCGGTTCCCCATATGCGCCAGTTCTGTTTATTGACGAAGCCGTCCAGGTAAAAATAAGCTTCGTCAGTAAACCAAATGCTGCCCACATGCATATCGCCGTCATCAATCCTGCGCACTATATCGTTAGCGAATGTCTCTCGTGCAGCAATGGTAGCGGCGCTGAGGGGTTGCCGCGTTTGAATTTTGTACGGATAGAGGTGTAAACTCTGGCGCATGAGACGATACGTGGACGTTGGCGTCATTTGGACCGCAGCTGCAACACGGCGAACGGAAACCCGAGGCCACTGTCGGCTCACCCGCTGCACTAGCTGCGCGTTGCCCTCTGTGGTTGCCATACGCGGTTGCCCTACCTTTCCAGCACGTTCATCCGTCACGTTCCCAGTCTGTTGACATTTTTCAAACAGATCCTTTATTGTATCGCTTTTCGGTCCTTTGGTTACATTAAACCTCCGTTGAAAACTTCGTCTTGTTGCAACAACACTGTGTTCTAGGCGGTGGAATTCCAACACCAGAAAAATCCTCTGTTCTAAGGAATAAACCATGTTGTCCAGAGCACACTTGCACGTTGTGAACAGCACACGCTTACAGCAGAAAGACGACGTACAGAATGGCGCACCCACAGACTGCGTTGTCTTCTATATCTTCACATCACTTGCAGCGCCATCTGTTGTTTAAAATTGTAACTACTGTAATTTCGAAAGTTTGTCCGCCTGAAAGTGTACTGTTGTCCCAAGCATATCGCAACAAACGGTGTATTTCTATCGCTGCTCGTTTAGTTTTTATTGCCGTTTCAAATATACCGGTCATTTTTGAAACACCCTGTAGATACTGAGAATTCTCAGCCCTCTCTTCTGTCATTCTCATTCACTTCTGAAGGCTTTTGACGACAGACCGCTAGACTGCCTCCTTTGCTGCAAACAGCCACTGGGCCTGTGAACGTTCTTCATACCACGAACAAATAACGAAGGGTAAACAGAGCTGACACCACGGCTCCACCGACCGAAAAATGCCACATCGCAGTACACAGTTCTGTAGGGACATCTCCAATCGGTGTAGTCTGCATGCTTATTATTTCGAGTTCTTCGCAAACACAATCGTAATTTTCTTCTCGCAACAGACATGCTCAGGCATGTACTCTGGTTTTCCCTTCTAGTCATTTTTCCTTACCATATTCCTTATCGAGAGAGATAGCCTGCTGAAATGATGTCCAGATAAATGAGATTATGTTCTAGCGTTCAGTCTGTACAGCAGGGACCAAAGCGATTACTGATTGACTGACGCGTCATCCCCCAGCCGAAACCGCTAAGGATAGAAACTTGAAATTGGGAGACAGTGTTGATCTTACACTATGGGCGTAGTTTAGAAACTGAATTTTCGAAATTCCACTCTTAACGTGGTGCAATAGGGGATGAAAGGTTTTTGGAAAGGTGTCGGTATGAAGGTAATTTTGAAGATAGACCTACGAACATTGGTATTTACAGGTTGTTTCAAAAATGACCGGTATATTTGAAACAGCAATAAAAACTAAACGAGCAGCGATAGAAATACACCGTTTGTTGCAATATGCTTGGGACAACAGTACATTTTCAGGCGGACAAACTTTCGAAATTACAGTAGTTACAATTTTCAACAACAGATGGCGCTGCAAGTGATGTGAAAGATATAGAAGACAATGCAGTCTGTGGGTGCGCCATTCTGTACGTCGTCTTTCTGCTGTAAGCGTGTGCTGTTCACAACGTGCAAGTGTGCTGTAGACAACATGGTTTATTCCTTAGAACAGAGGATTTTTCTGGTGTTGGAATTCCACCGCCTAGAACACAGTGTTGTTGCAACAAGACGAAGTTTTCAACGGAGGTTTAATGTAACCAAAGGACCGAAAAGCGATACAATAAAGGATCTGTTTGAAAAATTTCAACGGACTGGGAACGTGACGGATGAACGTGCTGGAAAGGTAGGGCGACCGCATACGGCAACCACAGAGGGCAACGCGCAGCTAGTGCAGCAGGTGATCCGACAGCGGCCTCGGGTTTCCGTTCGCCGTGTTGCAGCTGCGGTCCAAATGACGCCAACGTCCACGTATCGTCTCATGCGCCAGAGTTTACACCTCTATCCGTACAAAATTCAAACGCGGCAACCCCTCAGCGCCGCTACCATTGCTGCACGAGAGACATTCGCTAACGATATAGTGCACAGGATTGATGACGGCGATATGCATGTGGGCAGCATTTGGTTTACTGACGAAGCTTATTTTTACCTGGACGGCTTCGTCAATAAACAGAACTGGCGCATGTGGGGAACCGAAAAGCCCCATATTGCAGTCCCATCGTCCCTGCATCCTCAAAAAGTACTGGTCTGGGCCGCCATTTCTTCCAAAGGAATCATTGGCCCATTTTTCAGATCCGAAACGATTACTGCATCACGCTATCTGGACATTCTTCGTGAATTTGTGGTGGTACAAACTGCCTTAGACGACACTGCGAACACCTCGTGGCTTATGCAAGATGGTGCCCGGCCACATAGCACGGCCGACGTCTTTAATTTCCTGAATGAATATTTCGATGATCGTGTGATTGCTTTGGGCTATCCGAAACATACAGGAGGCGGCGTGGATTGGCCTCCCTATTCGCCAGACATGAAATCCTGTGACTTCTTTCTGTGGGGACACTTGAAAGACCAGGTGTACCGCCAGAATCCAGAAACAATTGAACAGCTGAAGCAGTACATCTCATCTGCATGTGAAGCCATTCCGCCAGACACGTTGTCAAAGGTTTCGGGTAATTTCATTCAGAGACTACGCCATATTATTGCTACGCTTGGTGGATATGTGGAAAATATCGTACTATAGTTTCCCAGACCGCAGCGCCATCTGTTGTTGAAAATTGTAACTACTGTAATTTCGAAAGTTTGTCTGCCTGAAAATGTACTGTTGTCCCAAGCATATTGCAACAAACGGTGTATCTCTATCGCTGCTCGTTTAGTTTTTATTGCCGTTTCAAATATACCGGTCATTTTTGAAACACCCTGTAGTTTCTCGGTCGTTGATAAAGAAATACCTGAAGTATATCATTACGAAAGGATTTTTAAAGCTAAACCTATAAATTTTGGAAATTGGCTTCTCGGTTAGTAAAGAAAAATTTAACGTTACACTGTTTCTGGAAATTCAGCCCTTATGGGGGCGAAATAGGGGATGAAAATTTGTAAGAAAATATCTCGTTACATTGAATACAATTTAAAGTTAAATCTGTAGTAATAGATATTTCACGTCTCCGACAGATGTAAAGAAATATGGGATGAAAGGTTCTATGGAAATGTCACCGTAAGAAAGCAAAAAGCATGATTATTAAGTCTTGAAATGTAGCAACCAGAATCAATTTTTATTCAGAAGTACAGTTGTAAGGGACCATGGGTCTATGGCGTGAAATGTTTAGAAGGTGTTACAATTTGTGCACAACATAAAATTACGATTAAATAAAAACAAAAAAAATCTGTGGAGGACATACAATCTACAATAGCGAAGCAGTGAGCGCTAAGCTACAGGTTAAATATGCTTAGACAAAGTAGTGCATGTATTCGTAAACACCACTCACGGATTACGCATTAGAACTGGTCCAACCGGCAAACTGCCTCCTGCAAGCCAGCACGAGAAGCGGTCAAAGATCGTGGGGTATGCAGATGTCGTCAGACCCTCCAGGTGTTACTGCCAGCAGATGAAAGAAAGTAAACGGGAGTAACCCACTGAATCGCAGACGCATATCACTAATTCCGATCTGCAGTAGGATTTTGGAACATATAACGTGCTCGAACTTTATAAACCATCTCGAAGAAAACATTTTATCGGTAAATAGATTCGGAAAATAATGTATCTCTCTTGTGAAACACAACTATCTGTTCATTCTCGCGAACTAATTAGTGCTATCGACAGGGAACGTCAAATTTATTTCATATTTTTAGATTCCCTGAAGGCTTTTGACAACTTTCCTCAAAGCAAACTTCTACTTGGACTGCGTGCCTATGAAGTGCCTTCTCGGCCGTATGAATGGATTCGTGATGTTCTGTCAGAAAGGTCACAGTTCGTAACAACTGACAGACAGTCATCAAGTAAAGCATATGTAATATCTGGGGTTCCCCGTGGAAGTGTTATAGGCCCTCTGTTGTTCCTGAACAACATGAACTATTTAGGAGTCAATCTGAGCAGTCGTCTTGGAACGTTTGCAGATGATGCTGTCATTTACCGTCACTTAATGCCATGAGATGATCAAAAAGAATTTCAAAATGAGAAAGGCAAGGTATCTGTATGGCGGTTGACTTTTATATCATGAAACGTTATGGACATGAGCAAAACAACGGAATCATCAAAATTCAGTTACACGATAAATCAAGCAAATCTAAAGGCTGTAAACTCAGTTAAATACCTAGCTATTACTGTTACAAGTAAACAAATTGGAACTATCACTTAGATAGTGTTGTGGGGAAAGCAACCAAAAAGAAATAATGGTTCAAATGGCTCTGAGCACTATGGGACTCAACTTCTGAGGTCATTAGTCCCCTAGAACTTAGAACTACTTAAACCTAACTAACCTAAGGACATCACACACACCCATACCCGAGGCAGGATTCGAACCTGCGACCGTAGAGGTCTCGCGGTTCCAGACTGCAGCGCCTAGAACCGCACGGCCACTGCGGCCGGCGTCCCAAAAAGAAACTTAGAAAATGTAACAGGTTTACTAAAGAGACTGCTCACGCTACGTTTTCCCGCCCTACTGTAGAGAATTGCTGTGCAGTGTAGGATCCGCATCAGATTGTACTAACAAACGACGTCGAAAGAGTTCAAAGAAGAGCAGCTCGTTTTGTACTATCGCGAAATAAGGGTACAGAGTGCCACGGATATGCTACACGAATTGGAGTGGAGTTCATTAAAGGCAAAGCGATTTTCGTTGCGACAGGATGATCTCCTAAAATTTCAATCGCCAACTTTGTCCTCAAAGTTCGAAAAAAAATGTTCAAATAAGTGTGAAATCTTATGGGACTTAACTGCTAAGGTCATCACACTACTTAACCTAAATTATCCTAAGGACAAACACACAAACCTATTCCCGAAAGAGGACTCGAACCTCCGCCGGGACCAGCCGCACAGTCCATGACTGCAGCGCCCCAGACCGCTCGGCTAATCCTGCGCGGCTGTCCTCAGAGTGTGAGCATATCTTGTTAGATCCAATCTGCGTACGCAAGAATGATCATCATAATAAAATAAGAGGAATCAGAGCTCTCACAGAAAGAGTTAATTGTTAGTTTTTCCCTCGCGCTGAACAAAAGAGGAACGGTAGAGAAGTAGCTTAAAGGTGGTTCCAAGAACCCTCTGCCAGGCACTTAATTGTGAATCGCAGAGTAATCATGTAGACGTTTATGTAGACTTCGAGGATGCCGCTGCTTCTTTATTTAAGCGGCTTCTCATTTGGACTCACAAGGCAGAATGTACGAAATACCAGACTTCTCTACCTCAGTAAAATCCTGGAAGGTACCGGGAATCGAAGCATTAGCTAAACATTATAGAGTTTGGCATAGAAGGTCGTTGATCTGTAGTTCGACAAACACACAAACCTAGCCTTATTAACGTTGGAAACAATTTCTTTCAGGTAACTGAAAGCCTCAAGACTCTTTCATCACGCCTTTGCAAAATTCTTCATCAGGACAAAATTAAATGCAGATGAGGCAGAAGGACTTTTCTTGGAACAATGTTAATGGTTTGTTCTTACATACCGATCCCGCAAAATATACGGTGACGGAAAAAATCGCAACACCAAAAAATAATTAATGTAGAGTAACGAAATTTCGGGAGTACGTTTGTATAAGTAGCATATTTATGTGATTATTCAAAATTGCATGCACTGTGTTGTACAGGTGCCGGAAGTCAGTTTGTCGCACAGAATCCATGCGTGATACACGTCGTTGGGCAATACGCCTCATGTTGGCTGTGGAGGACGATGGAGATGTCGTCGGTTGATGTCCCATATGTGCTCGTTTGGGATAGATCTGGTGATCAAGCAGACCAACGACACATGTCGACACTCTATAGAGCATGTTGAGTTACAACAGCAGTACGTAGGTTGCGATATCCTGTTGGAAAACACCCCATGCAATACTGTTCATGAATGGCAGCACAACAGTCTGAATCACTAGACTGACGTACAGTTTTGCACTACGAGTGCGTGGGACAACCAAGAGAGTGCTCCTGTTGTCATTAGAGATGGGCAAAACTGTTCTTTTCAGAGATCGGATCAGAACTGTTCACTCCCTGAAATGAACTAGCTCTTTTTCATGACTCACCACTCATTCACAATAGAAAATAAATGGAAGGCACATTGCCCTTTAAACTTGGTTTATTCCAGTACTATACCTGTATTTCGATCTTATTTGATCCAATTTTGAAGTAACACAGATAATGAGTAAGAATTTTGTATTGTTTGTTGAAATTTCCACGATATGACAAAGTTTTTGATTATTGATTTATTTTGCACTATCGTGGTTTTTTGGGTGATCGGAAAATGTTGTAACTTGAGATTTACATTAACAATATATTTGGCTATAATGTATTAAAATTTCATTAACCTCGTACAAATACATTGCAAGCCATATATTTTTAAAGTGAATGTTTCCTTCCGAAGACGCCTAAAATCGCAAAATCCATACCAGAATAAGAAAAAAATATAAATTTGACTGTAAGACTAAAGTGCTGCATATAGCCTTACGCAGAATAAAACAAGGAAAATATTGGTGTATCACATTTTGCCATACGTTTATCGGTTCGCTCGTAATTAAATCATAAATTCGAGTGTCCATAATAAAAATCCTATAGTAAGAGGAGTCGTCAGGAACCTAATCTGATCAGTTTAAACAAATAAAAATAAAATAAAAACAAATGATGTATACATAACATAATATTGTAATATACATAGCGGTATTACTACGATGAACAATATCCAGTAGAGACGAACTCCGATGCAGAGGCGCTGAGTCGAGCAGGTCGAGCCGCGAGCTGTATTACTGCGTGAGCTAAGACCGCAGAGACCAGAGTGACACCTGAGTTGCTTTGCTCAACGCTCTGGCTAGAGTCGAGAACGGTGGGGTGAGCGTTGAGCGGGCGAGTTCCGAGGGTGGGGGGAGCGGTGAACGGCCACCAGTCACCCGCTCCGAGACAAATAGTCCGTTCTCTTGCGAGCAGGTTGTTGCAAGTAGTTCCTATGTTCTCCGCTAGGAGGCTCTCTGTCCTGTTGCTCGCATAAACTGCCCAGAGGGCAGGACGTGCGACTGAAACGATCGCCGACAGAGTGCAATGCTAAGTTAAGCAGCGCCAGACACTGCACGCGGCAGACGACGCGCAGAGACGGCACGGCATATGTGAAACACAAAATCCAATGGGGCACTGCACAACGCAGGCAGCCAAGGTAGAAGCAGGGCAGAGGCCGGCGTCGGCTGTGTTGTGTGGCGTGCACTGTGCTCTGAACAGCAGAGTCGCCGCTGATATGCTCCGTCTCTCTCTCTCTCTCTCTCTCTCTCTCTCTCTCTCTCTGCCGTGGGAAACGTTTGGAGCTACCGTTCTTTTTTTCTGAATCACTGATTGTTCACTCCTTTGAAAGATTCAACTCTATGAATTAGTTCAGGAGCGGATCCCCCATCTCTAGTTGTCATACGAAATCGCAACCCTGACCATACTTCCAGGTGCAGGTCTTGTGTGCCCATCACGCAGACAGGTTGGTTGCAGGCCCTCCACTGACCTCCTTCTAACCACCACAAGGTCATCACTGATATCGAGGCAGAACCAGCTTCCTTCGGAAAATGTAGCAGATCCCCATCAAGCTCTACGGTGAGCTCTCGCGTGACACCACTGAAGTCGCAAATGGCAGCAGTTTGGGGTAAGCGAAGTGCACGCTATGGGGCTTCTGGTAGGAGCTGTCCTCCAAGTAACAGATTTGTAACAGTTCGTTGTGTCACTGTGGTGGCAACTGCTGCTCAAATTGATGCTCCAGACACACACACACACCGAATGCGATGGTCTCCCCCCTCGAGTGCCCATCCGGGGCCTGGTCTTCTTGCGACCGTACATTCTGGTGACCACCACTGCCAGTATTCGTGCATAGTGGCGCATTCCTGCCAAGTCTTCCAGCAGTATCGCAGAACGAACAATCAGCTTCTCGTAGTCCTGTTACACGATATTCAAACTCAGTGAGGTGCGTCCGCTTAGCTGAGTGGTGACGTGTTTGCCTACCAGGTTCGATTCCCGGCCGGACTGAAGATTTTGTCCTCTCGTGGACTGGGTGTGGTGTTGTCCCCATCATCTCGTCATCACCGACGTGCAACTCGCCCAGTGTGGCGTCACCTCAAATAAGACTTGCAACCCGGCGGCCGAACGTCTGCGTATGGGGCCTCCCGGCCATCAATGCAACACGATCATTTCAGAGAGCTGTTGATAATGGCGACCTTGTCGCCTTAAAGTCTTTCTTGACTGGCATCAACTCACCACGTCCAATCTCAAAGATAACTAACCCTTACGACAGCTCAGCCTGTATTTAAAGTAACTCTGATTTGCATCCTCATAATGGCGCTATTGGCGTCACTTTTATGCGAATGGCGCTAAATTTGAATCTTTCGGATGCTGGAAAACGCCTACCAACTTCCGTTTATATCGGACAACTCCTTCTTGGTACTGCAATTTTCTTCCGTCGGTGTTTTTCTTCTCGTAGGCTACGCCTGTCGAAATTCCTGATGCCTCGGCTCTCCTAGAACCGCAGGAAACCACAGAATTTTGTGAAAACTTTTGAACTGAAGCAAATCATACACTCCAGTAATTGGATAATGCTTTCATTTCCTTTGCTCTTAATCACTGAATGACCGTAAGTACTCGCGGAAGTTTATGCAATCTGCAGTAATACCGCTTAATTTTTAAATTTTCGTCACGTGACTCAATAATAAAGTAACAAAAGCGACCTAAAAAGTAAAAAATAATAAATAATTTTAAATACCTCGAAAATGAAAACATATTTCGTAGCGTACAACTAAAAATACACAGGAATTAATCTATTACACACCATATATGTAATGGGTGAGGCCAGTTTAATTCTTTTATCAGACTGTAACGAACTCCACAGACTATAGGCCCCTTGTAATAAAGTACTCATGAAACAGCTGTCAATAAGCTAATGAATCCAAGTTGCTACCAAGGATAATATACAGAGGAATGGAAAAGAAAATCTAGGACGATCAATTTTGGTTTAGAAAAGGCAAAGGCACCCGAGAGGCAAATCAGGCGTTGCGGTTGATAATGGAAGCAAGACTAAAGAAAAATTGGATTTATCGAGCTGGAAAAAGCGTTTGACAATGTAAAATGGTTGAAGGTGTTCAAAATTCTGAGAAAAATAGGGGCAAGCTAAAGGGAGAGACGGGTAATACACAATATGTACGAGAGCCAAGAGGGAATAATAAGAGTGGACGATCAAGATCGAAGTTCTCGGATTAAAATGGGTGTAAGACAGGAATGTAGACTTTCTCCCTACTGTTCAATCTATACATCAAAGAAGCAATGATGGAAATAAAAGAAATTAAAATTCTAGATGAAAGGATATTAATGATACGATTCCCTTATGACTTTCCTATCCTGAGCGAAAGTGAAAAAGAATTACGTGATATGCTGAATGGGATGAACAATCTAATGAGAAAACCGGAACGGAAGAGAATCGAAGCAATTGAGACGTGGCGCCACAGCCGACTGTTAAAAATTAGGTAGACTGATAAAGTAAGGAATGAGGATGTTCTGCGCAGAATCGGGGAGAAAAGGAATATGTGGAAAACACTGACAAGGAGAAGGGACAGGATGATAGGACATCTGTTAGGACATCAGGGAATGACTTTCAAGGTACTAGAGGGAGCTGTAGAGGGAAAAAGCTGTAGAGGAAGACAGAGATTGGAATACATCCAGCAAATAATTGAGGACGTAGGTTGCAAGTGGTACTCTGAGATGAAGAGGTTGGCACAGGGGAGGAATTCGTGGCGGGTCGCATCAAACCACTCAGAAGACCGATGATCCAAAAATAAATAAATAAATAAATAAGTAAAAGTATAAGCGCTGGAATTTTGTCAGTGGAGTTCGCGTTCGCCAAGTAGATTCAATATTTTGTATATTTTAAAATGTGGTTAGATTACATGCCTAATGTTTTAAGAGAAGGATCTGAGTAGAGTGACAAAATAAATGAGCGACACGCAATGTCAGGATTCTGAGTCAGACCTCCTTATCTGCTTAGTGGATGACACAGGGAAATACCTGCATTACAGGAGCTGTTATCATCTTATCTAATTATGACATACCTCGAAACTACAGCTGTGTTAGTGACTGACTCATGTGAGACGGCAGCTTTTATCTGCTTATCTTACATGATTATCATGAATTTCGAGACGCTAAGAGCATGTGTCTTACTTGTTGAAACAATCAGCAGTGCAAATCAGATAAACATTTCAGACGACACTCCTCCACAAACAGCGTATTTCTAGCACATCACTGGACAATAAAATGATTCATATTGATATAACAGTAAACAGCTAAATAAGAAACGTAAGCATGACTTACCACTTCCACTGTTTTTCTCTGCCCCTTGTCACAAACCCAGCAGTGTCCTGGAAACCTGCCATGCAATACCCTTCTTCACCTTTGCCTCACGAGCTTCGTTTACATGTTTTTTTTTTCTATTGTGTGTTGATCATAAATTCAACTAAGCAAGTCGTGTGCCAGTATGAGACATAAAAAGATTTTGTCCTGCTTTCTCTCCTGAAGGTCGAATTGCGTGAGTGTATGGACAAGTATGAGGTTGGTGCATAAGGTCGTAGCGTTTTTGTTTTGCATTTTGATATTTCGGTTGCTGTTGATTTATTTATCCATTGTGATTTTTTTTATTTCACTGCTGCTATCTGAATTTGCATATTGTCATTGTCTCCTTTGGAGACAGTGAGTGGAACTGTGGACGCTAGAAAATGTAGTGCCAAGTGGAGAAATCGGAATATTTCAGATATATTCTTCTGTTTGAGATCAGACAACAGCGAAATAACCCAGAAAATTTGCGCCGTGTTTGGGGATAATGCCAGTGGGCAGAACACGACAAGAAAATGGCTTTCTGGTTTTAACATTAGAGACTACACGTTCAGGAAGATCTTCGTGGCTTGATGAAGATCGTTTAAACACATTAATCCACAATGATCCACGTCAGTATAATCCAGAACTGACAAATGTGGTGAACTGTGATCATCGTCCGCCATATGCACGCAAGTTCAAAAATCGGATTTATGGGTAGCGCATGCTGTAAGCCGAAGTAAAAAATTGCAGCCATATGTGCATCTCTGCTTGCCTGTCATCTATTGGCTCGTGAACAACACTGACCCTTCTTATTACGGATCGTTACTGGTGACGATAAATGGTGCCTATATGTTAACGTAAGGAAAAGAAAGCAGTGGTTAAGCCCAAACAAAGAAACTCCCCGTAGAAAGACCTGTGTGCATCCACGAAAGACAATGTTGTGTATCTGGTGGAACAGCGGCGGAGTAGTGTACTACGAAACGCTCCCCCCCAGGTGTGGCCATCACTGCTGTCTTCTATCTTCAACAACTGAGACGCTGACCAAGAAGAACGACGCGCAAGACTGCGCGACGTGATACAGCTCCACGCCCGCATGCCTCTAGATTGACATAAAACACTGTACCGGAGTTGGGAAGCCATCCCGCACCCGCCTTACTCACCTGTCCTTGCGCCCTCAGATTGTCACCTTTTCCGCTCTCTATCGAGCAACTTTTGAGAAACTTCCTTTCCGGACGAAAGTGCACTCCGCAGATGGTTCGACGAGTCCTTCGCCTCAAAAACAAGTGATTCCTACAATCGCCAAAACGAATACATACCCCAGCGTTGGTAGACTGTTGTTGATGACTAAAGTCTCTGTTATTTGTGTCTGTTGTATTTATGGAAATACCCTACGAACTTATTCAACAACTCAATAACGCGCGTATCAGGCGTAATGTAGCACTAAATGATTTTATATAACAGGCGTCTAGCATCAGACTTACAATTATACACTCCTGGAAATGGAAAAAAGAACACATTGACACCGGTGTGTCAGACCCACCATACTTGCTCCGGACACTGCGAGAGGGCTGTACAAGCAATGATCACACGCACGGCACAGCGGACACACCAGGAACCGCGGTGTTGGCCGTCGAATGGCGCTAGCTGCGCAGCATTTGTGCACCGCCGCCGTCAGTGTCAGCCAGTTTGCCGTGGCATACGGAGCTCCATCGCAGTCTTTAACACTGGTAGCATGCCGCGACAGCGTGGACGTGAACCGTATGTGCAGTTGACGGACTTTGAGCGAGGGTGTATAGTGGGCATGCGGGAGGCCGGGTGGACGTACCGCCGAATTGCTCAACACGTGGGGCGTGAGGTCTCCACAGTACATCGATGTTGTCGCCAGTGGTCGGCGGAAGGTGCACGTGCCCGTCGACCTGGGACCGGACCGCAGCGACGCACGGATGCACGCCAAGACCGTAGGATCCTACGCAGTGCCGTAGGGGACCGCACCGCCACTTCCCAGCAAATTAGGGACACTGTTGCTCCTGGGGTATCGGCGAGGACCATTCGCAACCGTCTCCATGAAGCTGGGCTACGGTCCCGCACACCGTTAGGCCGTCTTCCGCTCACGTCCCAACATCGTGCAGCCCGCCTCCAGTGGTGTCGCGACAGGCGTGAATGGAGGGACGAATGGAGACGTGTCGTCTTCAGCGATGAGAGTCGCTTCTGCCTTGGTGCCAATGATGGTCGTATGCGTGTTTGGCGCCGTGCAGGTGAGCGCCACAATCAGGACTGCATACGACCGAGGCACACAGGGCCAACACCCGGCATCATGGTGTGGGGAGCGATCTCCTACACTGGCCGTACACCACTGGTGATCGTCGAGGGGACACTGAATAGTGCACGGTACATCCAAACCGTCATCGAACCCATCGTTCTACCATTCCTAGACCGGCAAGGGAACTTGCTGTTCCAACAGGACAATGCACGTCCGCTTGTATCCCGTGCCACCCAACGTGCTCTAGAAGGTGTAAGTCAACTACCCTGGCCAGCAAGATCTCCGGATCTGTCCCCCATTGAGCATGTTTGGGACTGGATGAAGCGTCGTCTCACGTGGTCTGCACGTCCAGCACAAACGCTGGTCCAACTGAGGCGCCAGGTGGAAATGGCATGGCAAGCCGTTCCACAGGACTACATCCAGCATCTCTACGATCGTCTCCATGGGAGAGTAGCAGCCTGCATTGCTGCGAAAGGTGGATATACACTGTACTAGTGCCGACATTGTGCATGCTCTGTTGCCTGTGTCTATGTGCCTGTGGTTCTGTCAGTGTGATCATGTGATGTATCTGACCCCAGGAATGTGTCAATAAAGTTTCCCCTTCCTGGGACAATGAATTCACGGTGTTCTTATTTCAATTTCCAGGAGTGTATCTCTTCTTCTTCTTCTTCTTCTTACCAAATCCAAGACAGCATGCCTGTTCTGCTGTCTTGTAATGTTCTGGTCATGCATCACTCTAATGTTTGTTCCTGCGTCCCTGTTCTCTCTTTCCGGCAGTCCAGTATAGCAGAATGGGGTACCTCAGAGCCTCCATTCGGTCACTGCCATTTCTCCATTTCTTGCTGTACTTCAAAAATCTTCACGTTTATGAAAAAGACTTTTAGTTACCGCCCACTGTCTCATTTTCTGACATCGTTCAGTCTGAACGCCCCTAAAGTGTTTCTCTAGGAACTCGTTTCGAATAGCTGGACATTTTCTGAGGGAGAGCAGTTCTCACTTCCGTAGGGTTGGACAGAAACTGTAATCACAATAAATTATGCCCCATACGTACTGCAACTTGTTACGATTATGGGCTAAATCCTCTTCACCTTTGGTACTTGATATTACATCCGAGGTATTTTGATGTGCTCCTTGGTCAAGAATAATGCCGTTTACCACAATTTTACATTCGACTGTTTCCTTCCCTTTGAAAGCCAAAACTATTGTCCTTTCTAACGATACCTGAAGATTGCATTTCCTACTAAGTTCGTCCAAAGGTGATTATTGTTGACATGTATTAAATGGTTCAAATGGCTCTGAGCACTATGGGACTTAACTTCTGAGGTCATCAGTCCCCTAGAACTTAGAACTACTTAAACCTAACTAACCTAAGGACATCACACATATCCATGCCAGAGGCAGGATTCGAACATGCGACCATAGCGGTCGCGCGGGTCCAGACTGTAGCGCCTAGAAACGCTCGTCCACCTCCGCCGGCCACATGTATTAAAGCAAGAATTAAATTTGTTGCGAGAGTTCTAGGTAAGCGCTGTGCGTTCGTTAACGAGAAAACTCTCAAGAAGGATGTAAGACCTCTTCTGCACTCCTGCTGCAATATTTTGAGTCCTGATCAAGTGACCGCCCTAAAGCTAATGCGAAATTATTCAGAAATGCCGTACTAGCATGTGAAATCGTTGGTACAGTCCATACGAAATATAATCATGGATGAACACAACAAACAGTCGTATATAAATTTGTATTGTACTGCAGATCTGGCTAAATTTCAGCTACAGTGCGTTTAGTATATGCACGTGCGTTAAAATTATCTTTAAACTGTCCAAACTCAATTCGTAGCTCAATACGCGTGAACTCAGCTATCGACAGCGTAAGGTCGTTTTAACGAAAGGTGCATATACAAGTTCTGTGGATATAAACGCACTGCTGATAGCTACACTGCAGCCACAAGAAAAATATTGTATCTGTTGAGGTCGAAGTTGAGTGTGACAGCGAAGTTATCTGGTCGCGTATAGCAGGTCTAAGTGAAACCAAGCCAATTGATGGATGTTTTTGCCGGCTACCCGATTCTGCTGTAACAGTTCTAGAGTCATTCGAAGAAAGTCTACGATCAGCCGCGCGCAAATACCCAGATCATGCAATATTAGTTGGAAGAAGCGACTTAAACCTATCGAATATAGACTGGGATATCCATGAATTCACTGCAGGGGGTACGGACAGACAGTCTTGCGAATTACTTTTGAACAAATTTTCTGAAAATTGTCTTGAGCAGTTAGTTTGGAAACCTACACGCAGTGGGAATATCTTGGGTCTTGTAGTTACAAACAGGCCAGATCTCATCGAAAAGCATCAGTATACAGATGGGGATCATAGAAACTGTGCTTACGATAGTTAATAAATCAGTAAAAAAGGCTAGGGGCACATAAGCAGTGTCACTTATACGGTGAACTGACATCACTTAGTTCCAGTAAGGTAGACATAGAGGAATAATGGGCACAATCAGATTGTAAATCGTGAGCTAGACAAATATGCAATTCCAAAAAATGCTGAGGAAGCAAAGGCTGTTGCATGCTCGGTTCAAAGATAACGCGTAAACGACGACACACAAAGGTTAGTGGTGATACGTGCGTCTGTGGAAACATCTATGCGCGAAGCATACGACAACATCGTCGTATCTTAGAAAAGTTATGTACGAGGAAACGAGAAAATTCTGGTCCTATGAAGATCGCTAAGCGGGCCTAAGGCTTCCATTCAGTCACCTGTTGACCAGACTGGTGTGGCAGTTGAAGATAGCAAAACGAAGTTAAGTTTGATATTAAGAAATGGTTCATACAGGAAAATCGTAGAAACATATCGTCGGTTGACCGACGAAGACTCCCGTATGGACGACATAGTGATAAGTATCCCTGGCGTAGAGAAACAGCTGAAAGAGTTGAAAAGAAATAAGTCACCAGATGTACTTTGCGGCATTTGACTCTCACTTAGCTTGCATTTATCGCGAACCTCTGTCCCAGGCAATTGCGAGAAAAGCACGTGTGTCTCCTGGGTACAAGAAGGCCAAAAGAACGGAGCCGCAAAATTGCAGACCCACATCCCTGACGTTCCTGCAAACTCGTTGAACACACTGTCAGTTCGAATATAATAAATTATCTTGAGACAGAGAAGCGTATGTCCACGAATCTTCATTGCTCAGCATCGCTCGTGCGAAACTCAGCTTGCCTTTTACTTGCATGCCATGCTGCGAATTATGAATGAATGGCAACAGGCACAGTCCATATTTCTAGATTTCCGGAAAGCATTTGAGACGATGCCCCACTGCGGACTGTTAACGAAGGTAAGTGCATATGGAATAAGTTCACAGATATGTGAGTGATTCGAAGATTCTTAAGTAATAGAACCCAGATTCTCGACGGGAAGTGTATATCAGACACAAGGGTGTCGTCAGGAGAGCCCCAGGAAAATGTGGTAGGACCGCTATTATTTTGTGTATGCACAAATTATGTGGTGGACAGGTTGGGCAGCAATCTGATGATGTTGTGATGTACGGGGATTGTAGAAGTTGGTGACGGTGGGAGGATACAAAATGATTTAGACGAAATTTCTAATTGGTGTGACGAATGTCAGCTAGCTCTAAATGCAGAAAAATGTGAGCTATTGCGCCTGAGCAGAAAAAAACAAACACGTAATGTTCGGATACAACATTAGTAGTGTCCTGCTTGATACAGTAGTGTCGTTTGAATATCTCGACGTAACGTTACAAAGCGATATGAAATGGAACGAGCATTTGAAGATTGTGATAGACAAAGCGAATGTTCGACTTCGGTTTATTGGGAGAATTTTCGGTAAACGTGGTTCATCTGTAAAGGGCACCACATATAGGACGCAAGTACGATCTGTTGTTGAGTAATGGTCGATTGGTTGGGACCTACCAGGTAGGATAAAAGGAAGACATCGAAACAATTCAGAGGCGGGCTGCTAGATTTGTTACCAACAGATTCGAACACCACCCAAGTGCTACGGAGATACTTCAGGAACTGAAATGGGGATCTCTGGAGGGAAGATGACTTTATTCTCGAGGAAAAATTTAGAGAATCGGCATATGAAGCTGACTGCAGAACGATTCTACTGCCACCAATATACATTTCCCGTAAGCTCCACAAAGATAAAATATGAAAAATTTGGGTTCGCACTGAGTCATATAAATAGTCGTTTTTCCATCTCTCTCTCTCTATCTCTCACTTTCTCTGAGAGTGTAACATGAATGGAAATTACTAGTAGTGCTACATGCTACCCTCCGCCACGCACCGCACGGTCGCTTGCGGAGTATGTATGTAGATGTAGAAGTAGATTTGGCTGAAATAAAGCTGTATCTGCAATACAACACAGATTTATACCCGAGACGGCCGGGGTGGCCGAGTGGTTCTAGGCGCTACTGTTTGGAACCCCGGGACCACTAGGTCGCAGGTTCGAATCCTGCCTCGAGCATGGATGTGTGTGATCTCCATAGGTTAGTTAAGTTTAAGTAGTTCTAAGCTCTAGGAGACTGATGACCTCAGAAGTCGTCCCATAGTGCTCAGAGCCATTTGAACCATTTGATAGCCGACTCATTGCTGTGTTCGCTGTTGATTATGTCGCTGAGAGCAACAATTCCGAATGGATGTCTGTACTGAAGTGTAGCGGAGTTGCGTAAGGAATTTAAATGGAAAAGGTCGCGTTTTTTCTCGAAACTCTCTTGGATTGGAGAACTGACATCCAAAGTAGGATTTGCAACAGTAGTTCTGCAACCATCTTATATCTTATATAGTGATTTTGAGAATAATGTAATAGAGATGTACATATGGAGGCATAAAGACGAGCATTTTTCCCTCTCTCCATTCCCGACTAGAACTGTGAAGTCATAGAAACGTTTGCATTCATTACTATACAATTAGACGTCTGTGACAATGAGGCAATATTAAGTACGAACGTTCTTTCCTTCAAGGTCCGTTCGGTCGCGAAATGGAAACCACAGTAAAGGTCAGAAATGTTTTATTTGCAATATTTTGCTACACCTTCCGGTTACTTCCGTACATAGTCGCCGCTCCGCCTTAGACATTTGTCGTAACTTTGTACAAACTTTTCGATACTCTCTTCATAGAAGGCAGACGCCTGTGCTTTCCCCAATTCTCTAGTCTCGTCTGCAGCTCATTGTCTACGCCAAAATGCTATTGTCGTAGCCAGTAGCTCGTGTGAGCAAAGAGATCGAAGTCAGAAGGAGCCAATTCCAGACTGTACTGTGAGTGATCAAACACTTCCCAGCGAAAACATTGTAGGGACGTCTTTACTGCAGCTGCAATGAGTGGGCGATCATTGCCATGAAAAAGGAGAATACATGATAACATTCCACTTCGCTTGTTCTGAACTGGTCTTTTTCGACGATTTTCTCGAATCGTCTGACCCACTCGCTAACCAGATCATCGTTTGACATTTGATTCCTTCCCTGACCTCCTTCATCACGAACGGCTTGAAGCGTTTCCCTCTTGAATTTATTACAAGAAAAAGCCCGAGCTATTTTAACTGAAAATTTTCCCAGTAAGACACGGCCAGAGCACAGCATCATTATTAAAATACTGATTATTATCTAATACCGTAACGAGCGAGAGAAATGTCCAAAGACCGAAACTTGAACCAAAATTCTAGATAAATGGAGCTAATGATTGCTGTTAAAAGGTGAAAATAACGTACTCTCGTAATATTTCATGTTGCAGCCTGTTAATTTTGGTGAGGCGCGATACATGAAGCCAGTGAAGCGATGGACGATGTCATTGTTCGAAGGCAACTGACGGATCAATGTAACAACAATGTTACTTAAAAAATTTGTGCGTAAGGAAGAAGTGAACGGCAAATTAATCTCAGGGATGTTCTGCTTAGCGTCACTACATAAGTAACGAAAGAACACGTAATGTGGTTGGCTGTGTACCCTCGATCAAATCGCCACAAAAACCTTCTTTACGGCCTCTGAAAAAAATCCAAAAATTAGTACAACATTATGGTTATTAACACGGAAGTCTAATGTTTTAAATCAATGCAACATACCCAGTTATGACAATAGCTCTATTTAAGTCAAAATTACGGCACATAGAAACAAGGATGCTTCCGTTACGACAGACTGACGATGAAGTATGCCGAGGATAGATGAGGCACATCTCTTTTGTTTTACGGTCTCTGACGCAAAAGGTCTCTGTCCAAACTACATTAGTTAATTTTAAGCCGGCTGCAGTGGACGAGCGGTTCAAGGCGCTACAGTCTGGAACTGCGCGACCGCTACGGTCGCAGGTTCGAATCCTGCCTCGGGCATGGATGTGTGTGATGTCCTTAGGTTAGTTAGGTTTAAGTAGTTCTAAGTTCTAGGCGATTGATGACCTCAGAAATTAAGTCCCATAGTGCTCAGAGCCATTTGAACCATCTGATGTCATTTTGTAGCAAAATACATCAAGTGTTTTACCTCGTACCCAAACAGGTTCAGTGCGAGTTCCAATGGTTTGCAGTGCACATCCATCCTGAAGTCGGTTTCTTGCCAAACTCGCGGCAGCTTAGCAGGAGTGACCTGTTCAACTGTGGGGCTTATCCTAGCTCTGAGCTGTGGTATATAAGTCAGTAAGGGTGGAACAAATATGGCATCCTTGATGACTCCCCAAAGGAAAAAGTCAAGGGGTATCAGGTCCAGTGATTGTGGGAGTCAAGCAGTTGGCGCACTTTGGCCAACCCACTTACCCGGAAAGCGGATACTTGGAAAATTCAGGACGTCAGAGAGATAGTGTAGCAGTGCGCCATCTCACATTAACTATTGGCGGCGTTGCTGGTCATGAGCTTTAATCCGGAGATTAAAAAGTTTTCCATCAAATCTAGGCACAGCAAAAGGAAACGTTCGTAAAGTTTGCTCTTGCGGAATGCTCAAAACACATGAGTTTTGGGTCATCATGTACATGTTCCAGGAATGTTCACATCCGGAGAATATGGCGTCCTATCGTGGCCCATACCAGTGGCCTCTAGGTTCAGATCATTTTATAGTTGCATTTAGATTGACAATCTCATACTGAATAGGAGGAATCTCAACTACCTTGCCACCTTCTAGATGAATTTTATTCTTCGCCTTGGTGATGTTTGAATTGCTGTTGTAAGTTTCCAAACCAATTCAATGGAATGCTCCCTTCACCCTTGCTTATAAATATTGGGGGGGGGGGGGAAGTAATTTGCACATAATACACATCAGAGTGTACGACACCACATGTAAACCTCAACTGACATGGTGATGCGCGTGTTGCATGTTTCTGTGCTTTCATCAGAACAAACTAAGACAGAAATGACCACAGAGATATGAGTCGAAGTTCTAGTAGCACTGAAAATTGTAGAACATACGGCTGTTGGCGGAGTTGCTGCGCAATTCTTCCGGCAGGGATAATACCCCGTATGAGTCAAAGCAGAACACATTATTCTGTCAGTTTCTTGACAAATTATTGGTAAGTGGTCTGTCAGATAGTTCTGTTAGGCAATTTTTTAAATGCACAGTCCACGTCCTTTCTTGTACGGTTTTAAATAAAGTTGCTTACCGATAGCGATGGCTTCCAGCGTCGTGTTACGCGTTTTAGATTCCCTTAGTTGCTCCTGAATGTTTTGTGCGTTGCATTTTTTACTGTTCCACTACAGCAGCCGTTCCTCCCGCTAATGGTCCGATTACCGATAGCCCCACCAATGCTGGAATTAAAAATGGAATAATTCAAAAAATGGTTCAAATGGCTCTGAGCACTATGGGACTTAACATCTGAGGTCAACAGTCCCCTAGAACTTAGAACTACTTAAACCTAACTAACCTAAGGACATCACACACATCAATGCCTGAGGCAGTATTCGAATCTGCGACAGTAGCGGTCGCGCGGTTCCAGACTGAGGCGCCTAGAACCGCTCGGCCACACTGGCCGGCAAATGGAATAATTCAACCTGATGTCTGAGTCATTGGTAGAGTCCTGCGCATTTTAACACGACTTCTTCTTCCTACTCCTTTCTTCTTCGTCTTCCTCATCAAGACGTTTTTGCTGCTACCACTGCTGACTGGATACAATTTCTTCAGCACCCCATCCTTCGCGTACGACGAACTGCATTCATGATTAGTTTCATATTTATTCCAGCATCCAGTTGCAATTTGGTATTCACTGCTTTATCAACTGTGACCGCTGCAATATGTTGTTCTATGGCAATGTCCCTTCTTTGACGTATTTTCTTGGATTTATCAGCTAAAATTCGATATGCAGCATGACATTATGCAAAACCATAATTTTCAGCGTACGCTAAATCAAACTCCTTGCTTGCTTCATTAGGTAGATTAATCCCCTTGTCAGCACAAGCCACACGCTTTTTTTTTAGTTTCATTCCAGGTATCCCAGAATATGAAGTTCAATTGGCAGTTCATCGAGATGTGCTTCCTAGCACTCACGTTATGCCACTGCGCTGTCTGAGGTTTGTGCACACTGTCATAAGCCACAGCAGCCGTTCACACAACTGCATTGCGGCACTTGAAAGCCACACCTTTTCACTCGAGGCCTGTTCCTATGACACCTTGTGACATGCTCTGTGAGAAACACATCTGGTTCAGAACTTTTCTATGATTTCTCTGTCTAAAAACTCACCAAGCTTTCTTCACCGCTGGTGTCCTTTAATATGTACATTCTTGGGTTTGTCCTCTGTACACTGGGCATGATAAATATCTCTATTCAACAGTTTGGGAGGTACAACTTCTCAAACATAGCTTCGTATTTTGCATAAAATCACTCACACTGAAATTCTGCTTCTGTAGATCCACCACCTTAACATGACTGTGCGCTGTATTTAGAAGACCATTGACACATTCACTCGACAACACAAAAAGTGGTTGGCTGCACCAGACTGTATGCAACTAACATAGCAAAGCTGTGTCGCAGGTTCTCTAAACCCTCGGCAGGGTCTGTCGCGCTATACACAACAGTTACCATAAGAGGCTCCTACAAAACAGTCCGCCGCTCGTGGTCTCGCGGTAGCGTTCTCGCTTCCCGAGCATGGGGTCCCGGGTTCGATTCCCGGCGGGGTCAGGGATTTTCACCTGCCTCGAGATGACTGGGTGTTTGTGTTGTCCTCATCATTTCATCATCATCCAGGAAAGTGGCGAAATTGGACTGAGCAAAGATTGGGTAATTGTACGGGCGCTGATAACCACGCAGTTGAGCGCCCCACAAACCAAACATCATCATCATCATCACCTACAAAACACCGCTCTTTATGGCTGTAAGACCAGATGTAAACTAATACCATCATACAGACCATCATACAGCTAATATCAAAAACACTTTATTAGAGATGACAGCCCTTAACATTGGTACATTAAACTTCACTATAATAAGTGACACTTCAACAGACTTACCCAAAGTCGTTCAAATGGCTCTAAGCACTATGGGACTAAACATCTGGGGTCACCAGTCCCCTAGACTTAGAACTACTTAAGCCTAACTAACCTGAGGACATCACACACATCCATGCCCGAGGCTGGATTCGAACCCGCGACTGTAGCAGCAGCGCGATTCCGGAATGAAGCGCCTAGATCCGCTCGGTCACAACGACCGGCAAGACTTATCAGACTCATTAAATGACGTGACGAGTTTTTGTTCGTGATCTGAATTTGAACCCACTGGAAACCAAACAAAGCTTGTGTTACTGCTCGAGACTTGACTAGGCATAAAGAGACGTAAAACATCGCAGTTTACAAGGGTGAAGGAATGACATTACGTTTAACATTGTACCGGGAACCCTCTGAAGTTTATATTCAGCCTGAGGCGGAACCACGAAAGATATGTACTAAAATGAAACGCCTTGAACTAAATATGTCATGATAGGCAGGGAGCAGAACCCAGTACCTACATGAATTGTTAACTAGGCACAATCAAGTGTCAGATATTAAAATTTATGTTCACCTGTAGCATGCTACTGGAACCTGAAACGACGATACAAATGGTTTTTGCGTGGCAGGGATTCAAACATGGCAACTACCGCTATCATCTTACAGCCACGAACAGACATGAAATATTTATTGTTTCTTCACCAGTAGTGAGATGTGCCATGTTCAGCTAGAGGTAATGCAACGAAAAGTTCTGTGCCACCTGTAACTCCAACCCCGTGCATATTGTCATTGTTGACCGCACACGAAAAGGTGTCAACTCAAATTCCCTTTCAGTAGTAGTTAGGATCGCGCCGTTCGTAGACACCTGGACGAGTTTGGCATTGTGAGGAAACGACGAAATGATGGGACAGTATCATCTCGAAGGGTTCGAATCCAGAGATGACTTGGAATCGGAGCTCGATTCCCAGTTCAGTGCCAACATAGTCAAAATCTCGAGGTCACTTAAAATAATAAATGAAGGTCCTGTGACCTTACGTGAGGATTGTTTCGTGAACTAAAGTAACATTAGGCTTATTAGAGACAGAATTTCTGCAAGCAGCGTCTTCCGCCACTAACAGCCGAAATTAATTCAACTCCGTTCCAGTCAGTAGCAAATGGACACGTTTAATGTTGATTTTGAACCACGGCACAGTCGTGCGTTCTTTACTTGGCTGGAGGTGAAGGGGGTATGTCTGTGGCTGTTAACAGCTGGTACCCCAGCGGGAATCGAACCCGCACCTTAGCCATTACAAACTAGCCTCACTCCTTCCAACCACCGAATCTGGACTTCCACTTAAGCTGTTGTTATGAAGAACCTATTCGCGGTCTAGTAGTCAAGGTCATGCAGTGCGATGATGATGACTATGTTTGGTTTGTGGGACGCTCAACTGCGCTGTTGCGCGGTCATCAGCGCCCGTACAAAGTCCCAATTTTTACACAGTCCAATTTAGCCACTGTCACGAATGATGATGATGATCATGAAATGATGATAACACACACACTCCTTCCCCGGGCAGAGAAAACCCCAACCTGGCAGGGAATCGAACCCGGGACCCCGTAATCCAGAGGCAGCAACGCTAGCCACTAGACCACGAGCTGCGGATGTCATGTTAGTTAGTTCTTTAGTTAGTTCGTTGCGTGTTCCATTGATCAATTGCACGGTACAGTAGCCGTTATGATGTGGAACGTGTCAAGTGCACAAGAAATTCACATATGAAACAAGATTTATATATATATATATATATATATATATATATATATATATATATATATATATATATATATATATATATATATTACAGTACAGTGTTAAAGATGAAGATTTCTATTAATATTTCCATTATTTACCCCATTCCCTTAAATGGCACAACATGCATATACTATATTTACAGATTTATTTATTCCTATTCAGGGATTCATCTATGGTATAGAAGGAGTTGTCAAGAGGATATGATTTCAATTTATTTTTGAAGCTATTATTACTTCTGTCTGTCAGACTTTTTATTTCATCTGGTAATTTGTCAAAAAATTTTATAGCAGCATATTTTACCCCTTTCTGTGCCAAAGATAGGTTGAATGCGAATGCAAATCCGTGACGTTAAACTCATCCTTTTTCTTTGTTTTTTAAGCCGCATTCCGTCAGTCTGCTAAGAGCATCAGCCTGACAGAGGGTCAATGGCTATATCATACAGTTTATAACCAGCCAGTAACTGAAAAATCTTTTGGACACATGTTCGTGAAAGGGCTCGTGGGTGAGTGCCGTGATAAGACCATTTTCAGCAACATCAGCCAGTGGCCGCTTGATACAGACCGTCGTCCGTGTCAGGCATATAGCTTATGATATCAGTCGGACTTTCCTGCTCTAGTATTAAGTATACCATTGCGTAACGTTGGGCATGCTATAATACGAAACTCTTTATGTTCGAGTTCTAATGTCTCTTATGTTATTACAGTTATAATATCATCCTGTGTACGGCGGTGTCAATAAGAACTGTTTGCATTTGGAAGGGAAAGTTGGTGGTTGAATGTCGTGGAAATAACGTGCCACAGTGAAAAAGCGCTTGTTTTAAAATTGCATCCCCAACTCGTCCTCCTGCCCTCGCGCTCTCCAATCTCAAGGAAAGATAGAGAAACATCCACGACACTCTCTCCCCTAATTCTCTACACTACAAAATCAACTGCCTTTTTTCAACGTTTTCGATGTCCTCCGTCAAACCCATCAGGTAATGATTGCAAAGTGCTCATCAATGTTCCAAAAGATGTCGAACAACTTGAGTGCGGGCTGCCTTCTTAGTAGACTTCTTGGGTGTTCTAAGGGTTGTGTCAATAACTCAACACTTGTTTCACCTTTGCCGTGGCATGTGACGTTTCCCAGTTACGTTGGATGTATTTGTAACCCCTAGGACTTTCGTTACATGCTTAATCCTCAAATTTGTTTTTCTTGTCGGTTTATCGAAGCTTGACGAAAGCTTCTTAGTAATCATGTGGAGAATCTCACACATTGTTTTTTGTTTAAGTTCTATTGTTCACGTTTCGCACCGTGAAGATGTATTTTCAACAGCATTCTGCAATTCGATTTGCTCTTCTGAGGAGTTTACTAGACAGCTGCATCATCTGTCACAAATCTAAGAAAAATGTTCTCACTGTCTGCTAAATAGTTTACATATATTAGAAACAGCAGAAGGTCTACATCACTGTACTTGCGGAATCACACTCATCACTTTTGTGTCACTAGGTGACGTCCCGCCATTACTGTGACCTTTCAGACAGGAAATCAGGATCCAGGCACACAACTGAGACGGTAGTCCATAGGAAAGCAATGGGGTTGGAAGCCGATTATGAGCAAAAATATCAACAGCCTTTTTTGGAAATCTATAAATACAGAATCAATTTGAGAGCCCCTGTTCGCAGTACGTTGTGTTAATATAGTACCAACTGTGTCCCACAAGAGTGATACTTTCCGAACCAATGCTGGTTTGATGTCAATAGGTAATGTATTTCTTCGATGTCATTGAAACGAATCTGTAACTCAGTAGATTACGTTTCTTTTCTTTCGTGTGTACTGCTGTGATCTGTGCAGCTTTCCATTCTTCTCCCTCACCATTTATACTACATTACTCCTCATGACGTCGTAGGAAAACTAATTAAGCCTCTGCATCGTTGATACGAGAGATGCACTCCAAAATTCTTAGTCCACTCAAGAATGATTTTGCCTGTAGAAACATAATCGTTCTGCTGCGACTACGATAGGGTCACGACAACGTAGTGGGACGTGTCTGATTACGCTGTGATAGTTTTGTTATTTCCCAGAATGACACAGAATTATCTCGCAAGATTCACTCGATATATTCGTGGTATAGTAATGAAAGATTCTGAATGCTCTCCACTTCGGTGTGTCGTCAACTTACCAAGAATATGTTTACAGGCAGGGGAGATTACTTTCACGCAGCAATTACAACTAATCTCGTTGTCTACATTACGAATTATCTGTATCAGCCATCACAAACGCAATGAGGAGACGATGAACGCTGCAGTCGGTCACTTGCTCCATGGAAATGTCTCGCTATGTTCAGTGACCAGTAGATGTCAGTAACATAAAGTACTGGGGAATTGCCACTGAAAATACAAAAATCTGCTAATGAAATCGTATCACTGAATACTCTGTTAACTGTGTTTCTTTCAACAACTATTCTCACATCCACACTGTCAGGTGTATGTTGTAGTCCGGTAAAGCTACTTGAGTATGACAAAAGACTTCACCTACAATTAAGATAGCCATTCGTTGTAAGATATTGTGATCAGACACAAGCTGTATCAGTGTAGTTCATATTATAGCGTTTACCGTTAGGTTATTGAGCAAAATGGACAAAAATATCAGAGAAATTGTCAGCAATGTATCCCATCTCGTTACCGAAAACCGTCTGATGATGTGCAGGTTGTTTTCCGATCCCACACATCTAGGAACTTTATGATTCTGAGTTAAGCCCCGTCTAAAGGGCAGTCGCCAAAACAAAACAAACAGAAACAAGCAAAAGAAAACGAAAACCGTCTTTCTTTGTGTTTTATCGATAAGGGGCGATAAAGGCAAACACATGTGGGTGGTAGATTAGAAGTAGTGCAGTAGGTGTGTTTGCCAATCAAGCTCCTTCGTGCTGTCTTCCATGTCACATTTATTACTCTTCGACTGCAAGACATCTCATTTGTTGGCTAGAAATATCACCTGCGAAGGACACATCCTAGTGTAACAGCTCGTAACACGAAACACCTTCTTTGAGCCAGCAGATGTACAGGGTGATCAAAAAGTCAGTATAAATTTGAAAACTGAATAAATCACGGAATAATGTAAATAGAAAAGTACAAATTGACACACATGCTTGGACTGACATGGGCTTTTATTAGAACCAAAAAAATATAAAAGTTCAAAAAATGTCGGACAGACGGCGCTTCATCTGATCACATTAGCAATAATTAGTATAACAAAGTAAGACAAAGCAAAGATGATGTTCTTTACCGGAGATGCTCAATATGTCCACCATCATTCCTCAACAATAGCTGTAGTCGAGGAATAATGTTGTGAACAGCACTGTAAAGCATGTCCGGAGTTCTGGCGAGGCATTGGCGTCGGATGTTGTCTTCCAGCATCCCTAGAGATGGTTGATCACGATACATTTGCGACTTCAGGTAACCCCAAAGCCAATAATCGCACGGACTGAGGTCTGGGCACCTGGAAGGCCAAGCATGACGAAAGTGGCGGCTGAGCACAAGATCACCACCAAACGACGTGCCCAAGAGATCTTTCACGCGTCTGGCAACATTGAGTGGTTCTAATAAAACCCCATGTCATTCCAAGCATGTGTGTCAATTTTTACCTCTCTATCTACATTATTCTGTGGTTTATAAAGTTTCCAAATTTATACTGACTTTTTCATCACCCAGTTTGTTATGGCTTACCCACTATTTTCTCCTTATGAAGATACCATATGGTACATCAAATCGTCATCAAGCTGACTGATTTAGGTTCATGGTGAGCTCCTTAATTCTATTACGGATAGTGCCAGAATGAGTCCTTTGAAAGGGCAAAGACGGCTTTCTTCCCCACCATTCCCGGTTCGAGATTCTGGTTCGCTTCTAATCTCGTTTTCAATGAGACGTTGTATTGTAATCCTTCCTTTCTTTTAATTTCAATATGTCTACTGAAGACAAGTGTCGCATGAACGTTAACTGGTCGTCACTCTTGCCACTTACTGGATATACTGTTATCGACCATGTTAGTAAATCGACGAAACATCCACCATCAAATGAAATGAAATGATCGTATGGCATTGTTGGCCGAGGGGCCCCATGCGGGGAAGTTCGTCCGCCGTATTGCAAGTCCTTTTTAGTTGACGCCACTTCGGCGACTTGTTAGTCAATGGTGATGAAATGATGATGAACATATTAAACTCGAACAGAACATAATGTCACAAATGCTAGACTTTTCTCCGTCTTAGACTTCGTTTTCTAATGTATAAAGTACGTTCCTCATAACGTTAAAAATGAGAAATATTCAAGTTGTCATGGAACGAGTTATATTACAAACTTGAACAAAATAAGATCATAGTTAAATACGGTTATAGCAACATGCCATACAGAACCGCCACTGAGCATGCTGAAATATAGTATTGTACCATACGCAACGTTACATAATGTTATATTTGCTAATTCAAGCGCAGTTAAGTCCGCTGGAGATCACAGGTTATATGCCCGATGCGTCACGATCACTTGGACCGACGCAGGTTTGTATCAAGCGACCGTTGGCTGATAGCGCTGAAATTGATCTTCCCATTAAAGACACCCACAAGCCCTTTCACAAACATGTTTCTAAGAGATGTTTCTATTACGCGTTGGTTAGAAAGTGAATGAAACTGTCTCTGACCTTCTGTCAGACTGATGCTCTTACCAGACAGACGGAGTATGGCTTAAAAAAACAAAGAAAAAGGATGGCTTTGCATCCGCACTGCAAGACGTTGACTACGAGACCACGAATAGGTTATTCACAACAGCAGCTCAAATGGAAGTCCACACTTTTCGTGCTGTGCGCTGCATAGCACATTGTGATATAAACATGATGCTAATGCGTTTGAAATTCATGGTTCTAAATCAACATTAAACATCTCCGTTTGCTACTGACTGGAACCGAACTGGATAAATTTCGGCTGTCAGTGGCGGAAGTCGCTGCTTGCAGAAACTCTGTCTCTAATAAGCCTTCTTACACTAGTACGGTCACAGGAACTTCATTTCTTATTTCAAGTGACCCAGAGATTTTCAAAATATTGGCACTTGACTGGGATTTGAGCTCCGACTCCAATTATTCTTCGGATCTGAAACCCTTCAGGATGATACTGTCCCATCATTTCGTTGTTTCCTCACGATGCCAAACCCATCCACATCCCTACAAACGGCGCGATCCTAACTACTAGTTAATAGGGGAATTTGACAGTTGACACCTCTTTGTGTGCGGTCAACAATGACGGTATGCACGGTGTTGGAGTCACAGGTGGCACAGAACTATTCGTTGCGTTAGCTCTAGCTGAACATGTGCACATCTCGCTACTGGTGACGAAACAATAAATATTTCATATCTATTCGCGGCTATAAGGCTATAGCGAAAGGTGTCACGTTCGAATCCCTGCTAAGCAAAAACCATTTTTACCGTCGTTTCAGGTTCCAATATCATACTATTGGTAAACATAAATTTTAGTATCTGACATCTGATTGCGCCGAGTTAACAATTCATTTAGGTACTTGGTTCTGCTCCCCGTCCATCACCATAACTTTACTTCATGGCGTTCCACATTTGTGCATTGCACTTTAGTACATACCTTTCGTGGTTACGCCTCAGGTTCAATATAACTTCAGAGGGTTTCCCGGCGCAGTGTTAAATGTAACGTCATTCATTTCGGACATTCGGCCTTGTAAACTGCTTCTGGTGGAAACTCCGATATTTTACGTTTCTTTATGTATAGTCAAGTCTTGAGCAGAAAGACAGCCTTTGTTTGGTTACCAGTGGGTTCAAATTCAGATCACGAACAAAAATGTAATGTCATTTAATGAGTGTGATAAGTCTTCTGAAGTGTCAAGTATTGTAGTGAAGTTTAATTTACCAGTGTTAAGAACTGTCTCATCTCTAATAATGTATTTTTAATATTTGCTGTATAATGGTATTAGTTTACATCTGGACTGTCATAATGAGCAAAGCTCTCTAGTGGTCTCTTGTGGTAACCATTGTGTATAGTCAAATGACTGTACCCCACGGGGTTTTGGCGTTACGCATTCGCCAGTGGCCCACTATTTAGCGTTCAAGCGTACATCAACAGGTATAGTCTTAATTGTATTACTTTCAACTCTATTATACTTCCTCAGTAATTCGTGGGAGAATGTCTAGTCATGTGTATGAACCACGAATATCAAACTGTATCCACATATGGGTTTTGTTCCGACCTAGCATTACCTGCTTTCATGTGGGAGAATTTTGAGGAGTGGTTTATTCCTTACCACTCTATTACACACTTGAAATACTTATTGTAAAATTCACCTCCATGGTCAGTTTGTAGATTGACAGCACACCGATTTGTACCAGTGTGCAGCAGTTCTTCGAACATTCATGCAGTTCCCCTCCCAGTCTTTGCCTTCACAGAAAAGGGCCATTAAAATTTGGAATATGAAACTATGTTCTTTAAAATATATTTGAACTCTTTATTGAATCATGAATATTCTCTCATATCCATAAGATTGGTCTGCCCTAAATCATCTAAATCACATATTATGAGTTGTCTGTGTTGTAAAATTTTGAGTGCAGGTCTGTGGAGTTCATGATTTGATTTGATTGATTTGATTTATTTCGTGGTCTATAGGTCCAACTGTGTTGGGTTCACAAGGACATGGAACGAGTCAGTTTTTTATAAATACAATCTGATAATCTTATAGCATATATAGAAATTTGAGTACATAATTATATAAAAATTTATACAGTAAATTCTTTGGGCAGCAATACAGAAAAAGAAAATACATAGTTTCTTAGAATCATTAAAACACTACAGAAAACAGATACAGAGCACACACATATACAGAGCTCAGGTTAAATAACATTCTTAGTGGCATTATGTCAACTTGCATTATATAATATTAAAATTTTACAATATATTTAGTTAAAAATTCATCTAGACTGTAAAAAGCTTTTTCTGGCAGAAATATTTTTAGTGCTTTCTTAAACTTACTCTTGTTCAGTAAAAAGCTTTTTCTGGCAGAAATATTTTTAGTGCTTTCTTAAACTTACTCTTGTTGTGAATCTCTGTCTTTATTTCAGGAGGAAGAGCATTGAAGAGTTTTGCTCCAGTGTAGTGGACACCCATTTGCGCCAAGCTCAAATTTCTGTGCTAGCTGTGTATGTCATTCTTCCTCCATGTGGTTTTCCCATGATAATTACTGTTTCGTTGAAATATCTCTATAATTTTACAAACAAAACGCATGAGAAAAAAATATATTGGCATGTAGTTGTGTATATTTTAAGTTTTCGAAAGCTATTTCTACACGAGTCTCTTGGGCACAATCCACATATAATTCTTAAAGCTCGCTTCTGTGCAATGAACACTTTCCTTGCTAATGGCTGGTTGCCCCAAAAAATAATTCTGTACTCAATGAGAGAATGAAAATAGCCATAGTATGCCACTTTTGCAGTGTTAGGTTCAACACACATAGTGACAACCTGTAAAGCATAGGTAGCACAGCTAAGCCTCTTACAAAAATCAATAATATGTGAAGACCAGTTCATTTTCTTGTCAATGTGTACTCCAAGAAATTTTGTTGTTTCCATTCTATCTATTGGTTGATTACCACATGTCACACTTATCTCTCTCTCTTTTTCTGTTTTTGTACAGAATTGAATAAAGCTGTTCTTCCTGGAATTTAATGAGAGACCATTCACCTTGAACCAATTAACCATGTCTGAGAGTATGTGATTAATGAGTTACTCAAGTGTCACATACTCCATCTGAGCTGTTCAAGACAATTTTTTGTTTTCTGTCTTGGAGGTACGACTGTAGCCAGTTGCCTGCAACACCACTTATTCCTACTAATTTTGCTTTTTGCAAGAGACTCTGGTGATCAACACAGTCAAACGCTTTGGATAAATCGCAGAAGACACCAAGTGCTAGCATTTTTTCATTAAGGGTTTCTAGGACTTCATTTGCAAGTGCATAGACTGCATCTTCTGTTGAACGGCCTTTTTGAAAGCCAAATTGGCTCTTGCTGAGAACTCCATGAGATGATCAGTAATTTGTACATGTATTAGCTTTTCTAGAATTTTGGAGAAAACTGTCAGCAAAGAGATTGGTTGACAGTTAGTTAGTTCAGCTTTATCGCCCTTTTTGTACATGGGCTTTACAATGGCATACTTAAGTCTACTGGGAACAACACCTTTCTGAAGGGAATCATTGTAAATATGACAGAGAATTTCCCTTATCCACACACAAGAATATTTCAATAAAATGCTAGATATATTATCAACCTCTGCAGAGTTCTTACTTTTTAGAGACATGATGAGTTTTTGAATTTCTTCTACAGTGACTGGATTAAGGTGCATTTCTGAAATTCTCTTTGAATATACTGCTTGACAAAGAGTTACAGCTTCATCAACATTGGGCTTGCAACCAATCTGTTGAGTTACTGACAGGAAGTGTTTATTAAAAATCTCAGCCTCCGTTTTGGGGTTACCTACTAGAGTACCTTCATATCTGATTTTATTTACATCGTCTTTGCTTGTTGTATCTCTTCCTGTTTCTTTTTTTACAATGCTCCAATTTTTTTTTAATTTTATTATTAGAATTATCTATTTTCTTCTCATAATAAAGGGCTTTTGACTTCTGTATTAGTTTCTTCAAAATTTTACAGTATAATCTATAGTTTTCCCATTTTTCTACATCTTTACAGAATCTTATTACAGCATAAGTTTCCCTTTTGGTTTTACATGACTGTTTTATACCTTTTGTAATCCAAGGCTTACTTACAGAATTGGAAGCACAGTTTCTGACCCACTTCTTGGGAAATATTTCTTCAAAAAGAGCACAGAATTCATTTATAAAACAGTTAAATTTAGTATTAACATCATCATCATACTAAAGACCAATCCATTTGCTGCAACCTGTGGTTGAAAGTTCCTTTTGCCTCTTCATTCATTACTCTTATGAATTTCCGTTGAGGAAATTCTTTTTTGAACAGATCAATGTTCTAAAGAGTGAGAATTTGTCCATCATGATCTGAAAGCCCACTTATAACGTGCCTGACAGTATAATTCTGATGTCTACTTACATCTAAAAAAACGTTGTCTATCATAGTTTGGCACTCGGATGTAATTCTTGTTGGGAAGTTTACTACTGATGTCGGATTATGTAAGGCCATCACAATTTCAAAGTCAATTTTATTCTTATTTTCTGTCATGAAGTTTATATTGAAATCACCTATAACTACAATATCCTTTGCTTTTGAAAGTAACCCTGACAGAAGGAGTTCCATTGAATGCAGAAAAGTTTTTATGTGACCTAAAGGAGCCCTGTAGACAGCCAACACTGTTATTGTGTAGAATTTAGTTATTATTTCTGTTGCACATGCCTCAAATTGTTGTTCCACACAATATATCTTAATATTTATATCTTTGTATGCTACACTATCCTTAACATAAATTGCTACTCCACCTTTGTCTTTACTTTCCCTACAGTAGTATATTACTAAACTATAACTTATTATAGATGGCAAGGCACATTTATCAGTAATATGGTGCTCAATTAACCCTAGGACGCCCAAGCCTTTTTTTCTAACTTAAATGCCTAAGGAGGGGCGGGGGGTTTGGCGAGCCCACAGGTATTAAGTGAGTTTACTGACGAAAAATTACAACTTTCAGAATGGTTTATGTATTTTCACTAAGGCATCGGTTTATAAATATTGTTAATTGTTATAAATATTGGATTGAGTGAATATAAAATTGACATATTACAATACAAAATACAGATGTGTTCATATACAATAGACTTCTCTGAGTCCTCAACTTCAAGGCAAGAGACACACTTCACAACTTTTTTTATGAATGTGTGTTACACACATGTTTATGACACTGTCCACAATATTGTTTTGGTTTACTTAGATCGTTATACTTCTGCTTCTTTGTTTTAGCTTCTCTTACACAAATATGGCACCGACCTTTCCCTGTAGGAGGCTGGTGTGCTTCTGTTGTCACTTCTTTGATTTTCTTTTGTAGAATAGTCTCCATTGATTGAACAATTTGGTTAGATAACCCTCTTGCATTGGCACTTCTTTCTTCTACCTGCAATTTCACCAGTTGCATCCCAGCTTGCAGAAGATAAAGTTTCCGTTTGTTGCGTTTCTTTTCATTCCATCTTTGATGTTGCTGGATGAGTATGGTGGTTGCATTGATAGCACAAATGTCGATGAGAGAGTAAAATACAGATAGAGGCCATTTCTTTGTTCCCCTCTTGCGGGTGTACATACGCGCCAGTTGATCAGTGGTATCAATTCCACCTTTAGTGGAATTATAATATGCATTATCTCGGTTTTATTCTTCTCTCCTGCAACAGTGCCTTTATCTTGGTGCATTGTTGACAGCATCAGTAAGTTTGTACTTGGTTTCGTTTTTGCTATGTAGGACACCAAAGTTACTGGAGGCCTACTTGTTGATGGGTTTGTGAACAAGGACACTGATGAATGTAGGTCTCGATTTGACGTGTTTTTCATTACGTCTGGAATATGCTTCCTGTTTGACTGGAGAGTTCCTACTGTAGTAACTTTGTAGTCTTGGTATAACTCTTCCGCCAAATCCACCGATCTGTAGTATCAATCTGTAGTAATATTTCGACCAGTATTTTTCACAGATGCTAGCAGACGTTTGACAACAGCTGCTGAACCCTGTTCTTCTTTCCACAAATTCTGAACATTACCTGTATAGGGTTCTATATTCAAGATGTATCTGTCAACTGCATCGGACAGCATGCGAATAAGGATGCCACATTTGCCCAGTTTATCCTTCATAAAAACTTTGAAGCGGTAGCGCCCTTTAAACAAGCTGAGCATCTCATCAATGGTGAGGTGGACCCCTGGTTTATACAGTAGTGGAAACCTATTATTCACTTTGTTGAAATCATCACTGATTGCTGTGAACTTGTCTGCGTCCCTTCTTAGTTGGCGGGTACTTTTGTCATCAAACCTTATGATAGCAATAAGCTCCTTGAAACGTTCTCTTGCCATAATACCCAAGTAAACTGGCCGACCCATAAGGTCTGACCAAACATCAGAATTGTCCTTATTTGCCCCCGTAAGTATCAGGATTCCTATAAAGGCAAACAATTCTTCCCCAATAGTAAATGTAACATTTCGTCTAACTGCCTCTTCATTTTAATGTGTTACTATAACATCCATGATGTCAGGCGTAAGAAGTAACTTCAAGGCTTCTCCAGGTGAATGGCAAACACCAGCTCGAGTTACTCCTGCCTGCTCTCTTACTATATTAGCAACAGACCTTCTAGGCTGTGTGGTTACGTACCTTCTTCCAGACTTGGCCACAATAACATCCTGATGGTCACTGCCTGAAGCTGCGCTATCTTCATCTTCTCTAACATCCACATCACTTTCCCCATCTGAATCATACTCCATAACAACATCCTCATTTTCACCTTCACTCCCCGAGTCAGAATCTTCATCTAAAATTTCATTCAGAACTCTTTCTATAGACGAGTCACGTATTCTTTTAGACATTTCTAAGTCTGGGTGTGAACAGTAAGGAACTGCACTGACTCACTGCAAGTTTACAAGATAAATAACAACTGACTGATATCAACAATCACTTCCACTGAAAGTAAACCGATTGTTGTGAATATCAAGAATACCAACCAACAAGAAACTAACTTGCATTGTTGTAGAGATGAGAAATACGAAATCCTACAGAGGGAAATTTTCTACAGCATGGAAGCCTAAGAGGGGGGAGGGGGTGTTGTTGGACCCATTATAAGTACATTTATTTTTTATTGAAAGCAGGAATTTTCTAAAAATATATTGACACTAACGTTTCATAAAATAGCCAACAAACAATAACTCAAAGGGAATATGTAGTTTGAAAGTTACTTGGGCAAAAGCAGCGGACATAAAAAAATTATGAGTTCAACGAACCCCCCCCCCCCTTAGGCGTCCTAGGGTTAGGCACAAAATCAGAGCATTATTTATACTGTCCTTTTCACTAATGTTAATAAGAAGTTGATCTGTTTTGTTTAAGAGGCCCCTTATATTTTGATGAAAGAAAGAGACGCCTTTCTCTTGCTTTTTCGTTCTGTTAGTGCTGTTACCTGACTGAGAATCCATTGGAGTCTGTCTTGAGACAGGAGAGAGGAGACACTTGACACTATCTACTGTTGTCCCTTCTTTTTCTTCATTCCACACATAAAAAATCGTTGAGATAAGAAGGAGGCTCAGCATTTCTTCTGCCCAACAGCCTTCTATTTGTTGTTGTCGATGGTGATGCTGTTTCTGACACTTCAAATGTTGGTTCTGCCACTACTGTTGTGTTTCCTTGTGAACTTGGAGTCTTCTCGTTTTTCTTGTTTCCGTTGAAAATAATATTTGGATCATGAGGAACTGTAGTTCTTTCGTCGTTGAAATCGATGTCCACCGTTCTTTCTGTTAAAATTTCGTCTTTTTTCACATGTTTTGCTGGTGTTGATGATGGTTCTAATGCTTTTACCTTTTTTTGAAGTGTTTTCGTTATGGAGTCAGGCGATGGCGATGCAATTATCGTTTTGGTTTTGAATTTATTTTGGTGGTTTTTTTATTACCATGGTTATCACGTTTGCCAGATATTCTTTCCCCAAGCCGTTCTGGTGAAGTCCGTGTTGCGTGTGGAATCTACGTCCAATAGTGCTTATATCAACGCATTTCACGTTTTTAAAATGTCTGCAGATTTTTGCAAACTGATTGTTGGCACTTTTTATTTCCCTGTTAACACATGACCATCTTACAAGATCATAGCGATACGGAATATTGACCGGTATTACGTTACTGTGAGTGGGTTTCCTCAGACGCTATTTAAGATCGCGCGTTGCACTCGCTGTTTCATTTTTGTAGACATCGTTTGCGCCTCCCGGAAGTACAACGAAGTCTTTATCATGCAGATTTTTTGCCTCTGCCGATACAGTCATTTTTTAAATTTCGTTAAGAGGGGCTCCCGGTTTCACTATACCACAGAAACATGTTTTAGCTGTTTCTTTTAGTTTACTCGCAAGTCCTCGACCATGGCTGTCTGAAAATACAAACAGTTTGCTGTTATTGGAGTTCACAATGTGCGAATCGTTTTGTATTGTTTTACTAAAAATCGTTCAAATGGCTCTGAGCACTGTGAGACTTGACTTCTGAGGTTCAAATGGTTCAAATGGCTCTGAGCACTGACTTAACTGCTGTGGTCATCAGTCCCCTAGAACTTAGAACTACTTAAACCTAACTAACCTAAGGACATCACACACATCCATGCCCGGGGCAGGATTCGAATCTGTGACCGTAGCGGTCGCGCGGTTCCAAACTGTAGCGCCTAGCACCGCTCGGCCACAACGGCCGGCTTTTACTAAACATTTCGGCACAATTTTTGTCGGCATATTTACATTGACCTCGTTCGCGGTTGTTTGCGTCAGTAAATTTTCTTCTCTTACCTTATTCGCAGTGCATTTTTGCTTTTCCCATCGTTCATGCGAACTGTAACTTGAATTTTCACTATCGGCGGTTGAAAGTACTTGAAATGTGTTTTCGTGCACAAAGCTTGCGTAACTTTGGCAGATTTTCCGAATTTGCACTTTGGTCTGGCTGTTATTGCACTTTTCCCGGGTTCGATTCCCGGAGGGGTCAGGGATTTTCTCTGCCTCGTGATGACTGGGTGTTGTGTGCTGTCTTTAGAGTTAGTTAGGTTTAAGTAGTTCTGAGTTCTAGGGGACTGATGACCATAGATGTTAAGTCCCATAGTGCTCAGAGCCATTTGAACCATTTTTTTGTTATTGCACTTTACATTTGACCACTTTTCCGTAACAGACGAACTATCTCGCGCAAGTTTTAGCGTGTTCAGTTCACTATTTTCTTGTTCTATTTTCGAAATATCTGTTTTCAAACTGCCGATTATGAACTGTAAGCTCGTTATGCGTTCATTCAGTTTCTTGATTTCGTCCTTACATTTTTCACACGATTTCTTTTTTACGGAAAAATTTATGTTTTCTGGAAATACACTTGCTTAACTTTTACTCTAGCCGCCATCTTGAAACACATCGATCACTGTCTTCATTATTACTCAGTAATGCATCTTTCTTGAAGCTCCAAAATAATTTATGTTGTTTTGAGCATTCGTATGAATTGTATTCTCTGTGGTGGCTGATGCTGTCAGTTGTCATAGTCAGCCTATGATTTCTTTGGGATCATTGTAATGAATATACTCCGAAGGTAATCTGTTCAGCTTTTTTATGCTTGCCCTCCGCTATGTTCACCACTTAACATTGGTCTAATAATGCCATTGTATGTTCATGTTGACTCACCTACATGCATTAGTCATACAAAATATTTCAACATATGGTCTCTTATCTTTTTTCGAATACTTTTTAGGATTCGCACTTTTCAGGAATATTAACTCCAATAAACCACGTGTTCACGCGAACTTCCTGTCTCCAACATGTATGGTATCTTTAATAAGCATATAGGTAGTTTTTACAGCATATATGGCTGATCTTGACTAACGCCCTATATTGTATCTAATTCGCTAGTACTCTGAAGGTTTGTGAAATCGGTGGTCATATATCCTTATTCTCCTTCTTTGACTTTTTCCTCTTCCTCTTCTTCGTCTTTCTGCTCCAACGTGTGAGAGCTGTTTACTGTTGTGGGACCACACGTTTCCGAGAAAGACTGTTTACTTTCCAGCTGTCCCAGTTTTAGGAGTCATAGTTTGTTATGAATAACTTTCTGCCCCTCTGACTTTGCATTTTGTGACATGCTGTCATATATTCATCACATTTCGATATAGTGCACATCTTCTATACTGTTATACATAGCTTTCTCAAGCTCATCAACCTTTCCATTTACTGCATTGAGTAGCCTCAGAACGGTTTCATTGCCTTCTTCTGGAGATTTTTTTTCCCATGATTTTACAGGAGGGGATTTTTAAGTACCTTTCAACGTTTTATTGGACCTTTACAGTCACTGTAAGAACTTTGTTGATCCTTACGTCCTCACCTCGATGTGTGTCCACATTTATCATTCAAGTGCCACATCTGCAGTTCACCTTTCATAGCAGATACCTTGTGTTGATTGCTTGCTCAGTTCTATGGATTCCGTCATTCACCGATATTCGCCTTTCACAGCTGCTTACTTGTCACATATTGGTGCACAAGTCAGTAAATGCAGAAACGGAGGCAGCAGCCAGATGGGAGAGGCACCTGTGAAGGAGTAACCCAAACCAACGAAATGTGGCAGGCTATGAAGAAGACAACAGACCAGGACACACGTAGATCTTAAACATGTGGTTCCCAACCTGGATCTAACTACCCCCTAAGGGACAAAATGAAATTTTCTGAGGGGTAAAAATTAAACGACTCGATTCTGTTTCAGTCAATTATTTTCAAAAGATCATTACTATTATCACAGTTTTAGAAGACTCTAATATTGATCATATAAGTTATCAATAATTACTTTTTCTCAAATTGTAGCATTAATGTGGTGGTGCTTACAGGTTCCTCACATAATCCACCCACTACACACAAATGTTGTGCTTTGTCTGGTACATAGCTGATGACAAAAGTAAGACATGTACATAACAAATACTAAATGTATCGAGACAATGTCTTCTCCAAGTTGTAGATAGTACCCATGATGGTTCAGAAATTGCTTCAATACTCATTTCAGCACAGATAAACGAATTAATTGACAGCACGACACAGCAGCAACTATATAAGGACTACTATAGTGCAGTATACATTATTATTATTATTATTATTATTATTATTATTACTATTAGTGGCTGTGGTCAGACACAAAGCATTAACAGCCTGAAGTCTTTCAATTTCTGCCAGTTTGGAAGAAAGGAGTGCAGCAATCAAGTGATTTACGAACAGGCAGTATAGTGCACACATTTTAGCTTGGTTGATCTCAAATTGGGTTGCAGTGTGCAGGTCAAGCAAGTGCGGCAGTGGAGAGGAATAATGCAGGGGAAGGTTATTATGTAACAAGTTTCAATCCTCAATAGGGATAGTTATCTTTCTTATCTGAGAAGGAGGTGAGGTTAGCACTTACGATGAACCATGAGTTCCTTCATCATTCATACTAACACACACACACACACACACACACACACACACACACACACACAAACTAAATATCATTCATCTGTCACCCTTTAAAGAATAAAAGTGTTCCAAGAAAAGTCTTTCATCCTACAGTTTATGTAGGAGGGCGGGGCAACAGATGGCAAGGGGGGAGGGGGGAATGACGACAGGGGTACTAGCTAATGTCTAATTTCACACAGTGGTGATTGTTTCCTTCCATACCGGCGCAATATGAATCACAGAACTGAGCGAGCTAATTCCAACAGTTAACTCCACAAAGTCTCATAGAATCGATGACTTTACGATACCCGTTCTAATCGACAGTCTACACAGTCTACAGCTACTTTATACACTGAAGTGCCAAAGAACTCGTATAGGCATTCGTATTCAAAAACAGAGTTATGTAAACAGGCAGAATATGGCACTGCGATCGGTAACGCCTATATAAGACAACCAGTGTCTGGCGCAGTTGATTGATTCGTTACTGCTGCTACAGTGGTAAGTTATCAAGATTAAAGTGAGTTTGAACGGGGTGTTATAGTTGGCACACGAGCAATGGGATACAGGATCTCCGAGGTAGCGATGACTTGGAGATCGGAAAACGATCCTGCAAAAACGGGACCAACGACGATTGAAAAGACTCTTTCAACGTTTCAGAAATGCAACCCTTTCGCAAATTGCTGCAGATTTCAATACTAGGCCATCAACAAGTGTCAGTGTGCGAAGAGTTCAACGAAACATTATCGATATGGGCTTGCAGAGCCGAAGGCCCACTTGTGTTCCCTTGATGACTGCACGACACGAAGCTTTATGCCACGCCTGGGCCTGTCAACACCGACATTGGACTGATGATGACTGGAAACATTTTGCTTGGTCAGACGAGTCTCGTTTCAAATCGTATCGAGCGGACTCACGTGTATTGAAATGGAGGCAACCTCATAAATCCATGGACCCTGCATGTCAGCAGGGCACTGTTCAAGCTGGTGGAGGATCTGTTATAGTGTGTTACACCTGCAGTTGGAGTGATATTGGACCGCCGAGACGTCTAGATACGACTCTGACAGGTGATTCGTACATAAGCATCCTGTCTGATCGCCTACATTCATTCATGTCCATTGTGCATTCCGACGGACTTTGGCAATTCCAGCAGGACAATGCAACAGCCTACACGATCAGAATCGCTACAGAGTGGCTCCAAGAACATTCTTCTGAGCTTAAACACTTCCGCTGGCCACCAAACTCCCTAGACATGATCATTATTGAGCATATCTGGGATTCCTTGCAATTTGTTGTTCAGAAGAGATCTCCAACCCCTTGTACTCTTACGAATTTATGAACAGCCCTGCAGGATTCATGGTGTCAGTACCCTCCAGCACAACACTACTTCAGACATTAGTCCATGTCACATGTTGTGGCACTTCTGCATGCTAGCAGGGGCCCTACACAATATTAGGCAGGTGTACCAGTTTCTTTGGCTGTTCAGTGTAGAATAACTCGTGTACACTAGATTCTTAAACATCTGTTCCTACAGATGTATGCACGCTGTCCTATTAAATATTTTAATTATCCTAGGGAAGTCTCCTGCAGTGATCATATGATCTCCAGTGTTGACTTGGTCCATTCGGTTGCAAAAAAATATTCCCTCGGAAGTGCCGAATCGCCATTCCGGCGTGTTCTGGACCAAATTAAACCCTGTATTCGACTATTTTATTCACATTTTGACGATCCCCCTACATTCTGAAGGGATCTCGCCCATGGTTTTTAGAATTTTCTGTGCTGCTTTGGAACTTCAGCCAATCTATACACTGATCATTTGTGCAGGGCTGCAGTATCAGTTACGCTGTGTATGGTTTATTATTGATAATATCGCTTTATTGAGCGCTAAGTTGAATTTCTAATAATACCAGGTGCACGAGGAATGTTTTCCTTGTACGTTAAGTATTACTTTTTCAGCACCTCAAGGACACGTATCAGGATCGTATAAGTTTAATAATTACCGTATTTTAAATGTCAGTCTTTTATTACTGCTGAAATATCTGCATCAGATCTGGCTTACTTTAATGTTATATTCTTTGGTAGAAAAATGTACCTTATACAAATATCAATGGCTCTGCAAAGAAAGTGCTTCTATGAAATACCACTTGTATTCATCAAATCTCTACCATAGCAGTCGTGCAGCATGACAGGAAAATGGTGTGTGTGTGTGTGTGTGTGTGTGTGTGTGTGTGTGTGTGTGTGTGGGTGGGTGGGTGGGTGGGTGGGTGGGTGGGTGTGTGGGTGTGTGCGTGCATGTGTTTTGCTTGCACTAAAATAAGATAGTGCAGGACTGAACAATCTATATAATATATGGCCCTCTTCGACATTGCAGATCATCAAGGAGGCCCATGAAACAATTTGGTCTACTAGATGGTCTTCAAGACACAATGCTTTATCAGCTGTAAAGATAAATTACTCATTAATAATGAAAACTTTGTATTAGATAAATTTCCACCAAGAGAGACAACCTTGACAAATGTAAAAGTATGATTAGTATTTTAGAGAACTACGATTTGATAGTACTTGTTGCCTTTTTAGTTCATTATTTGAAATCATTATTTCAGTTTCTAAGGTTCTACAGCATGAAAATAATGACTTACAGGAAGCTAGTATTTTACTAAGTAATGTTTTGAACAGTCTGAGTCAAATAAGAAATCAAAATTCATTCCACAGTTTTCTAAACGAGTCCAGAGACCTAGCAAAAGAGTGGAAGGTGACAACTGTTTAAAAAAAAAGCCAGAAGATGATGGAGCGATATTTTGGTGAGTTATCAGAACATGAGAGAATTTCAGACCCAGAATCGTACTTCAGAGCCAATGTGTACTATTGCTGTCTAGATATATTAGTTTCTCAAAGTATACAAATATTTCAAAGCCTTGTGACCTTAGTAACACATTCTAAGTCTCTGTGACCATAGTAATACATTCGAAGTGTTACAATAGGAGAAACTCTTGTCATTTTCAAATGAAATAATAAAAAAGGAAGCAGGAAAACTAACTGCTAAATACAGTAAAGACATGTCCCTTGATGTGTATGAACAGTTAATTTCTCTAAAAATTTGCTATAAAATGAAAATACAGAAAATCCATTCGAGTAAGAAACTTGCGGAATTATTACTGGTTAAATTCAGTAGCCTTCCATCCAGCTTTCCAGGGGCAATAACAGCGTGTTTCCTATTTTTGACTCTTACTGTAACAACTGCAATAACTGGAAGAAGTTTTTTGAAATTAAAATTGATTAAAAACTATCTTAGGACTTCTATGAGCCAACACCGACTTACAGACTTGTCAGTGCTGTCTGCAGAGGCAGAACACCTTGAAAAACTATTCAGCTATGGTTGATTTAATAAGTAAGATCGCCAAAAAAGAAGGTGAGAAAATTATATATTTTAATTGTTTTCCTAACTTAGCTCCTAGGAGCCTTCATTGTAAATAATTACTTACCTGTGAAACCTATACTTGACCAATAACTATTTATTTAATTCAAAATGAGAGTTTTTATTTCTTCTATGAGAAATTTTAACCCTCGATTTGATCTTCGCCACATTCGAGTAAAAGAATCTCGCGACAAATTTTGATGCAAGGCCCATGTAAGACAACCTATGCCACTGTTAGAAAACTAGTTAAATGCAATCACTACACAAAGGACACTGATTTAAACAGTAGTGTGACTAATCATACAGTACTACTCAAGTTTGTGGAACTTGTACCATATACTATTAACAGAGCACATTGACCACATACAGAGAAGGGCAGCATGAATAGTCTCAGATTTGTTTCCCATGGGAGAGTGTTGTGGACATACTGACAGAACAGAACTGTTTGACAGTTGAAGATAGACATAAACTATCATGAGAAAGGCTGGTTACAAAATTTTAAGAACTGGCTTTAAGGGATGACTCTAGGAATGTACTACAACTTCCTATTTACTGCTTTCGTAGGGATCTTGACGACAAGATTAGATTAATTACAGCAAGTACAGAGGCAGAGTATAGCTACAGATGTAGAACTGAAAAAATGGAAAAATTATCGTCCATAAATTTTCAAATACCTTATCTACATTTATTTGGTAGAGAAAATATTTACATACAAACACTTCAAACAAATTTAGAAGGTACACATAGAGGCTCTTTACCTTAACCACTGTTTTTTTCCTCTATAAGTACCAAATAATGTCAAAAAGAACCTCACTTTTCTTCATCAACTGAGCTGACTTCTGCACTGTTTAAAAATGTAGTTTTATGAAAAGTATTTAATCAATTTCCATTCTTATTTGTGGACAATATAGGATTTTCCTTTATTCAGGTATTGTTACTCCCATAATTTTTCGCTGTCCAATATAGTAGTAGCACAGTCTAACATAACAGTCGCGACACTCACTGCTGTAAAAGTTGTTGCCGTTTGACAGATGGAGCGACACTAGCGCTCCATGCGACAGGTAAGGTGAGCGTCAAACGCGTTGTAAGCATAATGTTTGTTTACATCCATTTCCTACGTAATTCCCGAATTATTCGAGTTATTTTCTTGCCTCCAAGAGTTTGTTTAGTATCGGAAGGCATATATGTTTCTATTAATGATTCTAAAATAAGCGCAATTATGGACAAAAACCATGAATAGAGTGGCAAGCTACAACACATTCGTGAAGAGACACTTGTGACATTGGACAGAATTGCTGCTTACCACGTTGATATCAAAAGAATATAAACACGTAGATTCACATGTAAGAAGCACAGACATGTACCTCTACATGCAAAAGCGATCGACAGCTCGTTTATCGTTCTGTAGGCCTACTGTGTGTGTCATTGTTGCCTGTTGCCACAAGTACGACCTTAATCTTTATATTATTCAAAGTGGGAAAGCAACTGCCAAATAGTGGCAGAAATATGCTGAAAACATTATAATGAGCTGATTACATTACATTTCACGAAAAACCAAATATTTGAATAATTTTCAAACAATGTCTGTAGGCACTTTCCTTGCCCCGTAATAATTTCACTCGATCTGCACATTCTGGCACTTCACACGCTTTTGTAAGACATGAACAGCTGCACTTAATCTAACCACTTTATCGTCAAAGCACGTCTGTGGTGACGATTCGCACGAATCTGGCACTGATACATGGAGAGCTGAACTGGCTGCTTCTGTGTCATACGACTGTTTTACAGCTTTAGATTGACTGTCGAATCTTTGTGGCAGTTTCCTCTTCATCGTCCGTTGAGGTGGCTTATTTAGGATGTCAAACAGTGTGGGTACTGCATTCCACACGAGTTTGTTATTGTCTACGTTCATGAACTGGGTTTCTTCGAAATGTAGCGGACGAAACCTAATATTATTATACAGGTAAACTGGGTCTTTCTTCATAAGGTCTTCTCGTCTGCTATTAACAAGCCATTTTCTGCTCCTAAAACGATACATTCATCATTTATACACACATAGTTTGCAAGTGAATCCTGACGATACAGTTTAGTAACATGATGGTATATACATCTCAGGATCCTTAGGAAACCTAAAAAGAGACAGCTGTGGTGTCTTCTTCTTGTTGTTGCTGCAATTTTGCAATTTATTGCTCTACAAACGCTCCTTATGGTAAAAACCATTGTATAAATCAAAATAATCAATCACTATTCGCTTTCACGATCGCGCCGAACTCTCAGTTCAACCTACCAGCCGCTTGAGGCGCTGCTGGCGCTGTAGGCAACAAAATTGAGGCGAAGTGTCACGACTGTTATGTTAGACTGTGGTAGTAGTGTGGTATTCTGCCTTATGGCAGATCTTGTTGTGGGTTAAGCCTCTTCCACTTATGTCTGTCCATAGCCAGTCTTTTCATTTCTGAATATCTGTCTCCTTTGATACTGTACAGCATTAGATATCTTCATTTTCCCCTTCCCCTTTTTCCCTTCACCATTCCTTCTATTCCTTCCTTAAATAAACAGTCCCTCCTCAAACAATGTCCAATCCAGTTCCGTTTTCTCGTTCTGATGACTTTCTGCATGTTTCTTTCTTCTCCAACTCTTTTTAGTACTTCTTCATTCCTTACTCGGTCCTCCCATTTCACTTTTCCATTCTTCTCCATATCCACATCTCTAGTGCCACCAATCTTCTTTCATCTTCCTGCCTCACTGTCCAGGTCTCCGCACAATACAGTGCAACGCTCCAGGTGTAACATTTGGCAAGTCTTTTTCTCGGACCTTTGTTTAGTGGTCCTCTAAGTAATTTCTGTTTCCTCTTGAATCCTTCTTTTGCCATTGCAGTTCTTTTCCTAATTTCTGTTGAGCAATACATATCATTCATTATTGAAGTTATTCACTTGCTCTATTTCCTCTCCCTCTATTTTCATACGGTTCATGGGATGGACCTCTTTGTACATATCCGATATGTGGCATCTTTTGTGATAGCACGCACAGGAAACACATGCAAGGACACGTTCCATCTTTGAATTGTCTCTTACAAGCAAAGTAAACAGTGAAAGCAAGATTAGAAGAAACAAAAGCAGATTATCTACAATTGTGACATGAATGGAGCGGGGAGAACATGTTGACTTCCTATGTCAGCGTCAAAAGTTCTTCCTCAGAAAAGTTGACACTTCGTTATCTCGTTGTCTCTTACAAGCAAAGTAAACAGTGAAAGCAAGATTAGAAGAAACAAAAGCAGATTATCTACAATTGTGACATGAATGAAGCGGGGAGAACATGTTGACTTCCTATGTCAGCGTCAAAAGTTCTTCCTCAGAAAAGTTGACACTTCGTTATCTTGATACCCTGTGTAATGTCACCATTTGAAATGCATTGTGGAATGTTTTGATTTTCAGTAACACAACGTACATCGTGAATCGAGCTTAACTTCCGATGCTAGCAGACGACGCCACTGTCACACCATAAAAGACGCGTGTATGATTGTTGTAAAAACTTTGGTGTACTTGCTTTATCTAAGATCTTTGGTGCAGTAGCGCTTCAACTTGAATTAGCAGTGTCGTTCAAAATGCGAATCGTATATGTGTGTTTTGTGTGATACTGTTATGAAGTATACGTAAAGTGCCTGTCGAGAAAATTTGGAGAGCAAATGTTCTTTAGTTTTTCTGGTAAGTTTATTCACGATATTCTCGCATAAATTTTGATCTGGACGAGCTGTCGTATATCAGTGACACTGTAGGCAAAACAAGCATTATTTAAACCTATTCGGAAAGGGGATAAAGCAACGTGATCTACCGCAGAGGAAAATATTTATGCATATGCCCCGTATACGACAAATCAGAGCTACTAAGAAGCTGTAAGAGTACACACAAGCCTACTGTTTTGACTATTAATATGGTGGAACTATTATGTACAAAATATCAGTATATATACAAACAAATAAGGCATGTCACGGCAGTAAAATTTTACTGAACGAAACAGGTAATCAAACTCTGGAATTTGTCAGCGTTTGAAAAATAAAGTTGACAAAAAATTACATAGTTGTGTAGTGTCAATGTTTGACGTAACACATTTACCGAAAGTAGTAAGATTGTGTTGGAAGCAGTTTGTTGTGTGGAAAGAATGAGAGCTGTAGTTCATTGAATATGAACTTGTGGTGTAGCAACTGGCCAGTAGTGGGTGATAGTCACATTCTATTTTTTGCGTTTGCAGTAGCCCACTGCTGAAAGATCGTAAACTGTTTCGGTCTGCCACTAAATGACCGCAGCATACATTCGAAATCTTGGTTGTGGTGATCTGCTGTAGCTAACCCAAAGTTCCACTACGTAATTGGGTCAGTCCATATGAAGTGGCCCAGTGAGGGTTGCTTGACCGTTTTTTAATGTGTGTTTGGCCTATATTTGAGAGGTTCAAAACAGTTTTTTTTTTAATAATTTATCGTGCATCTTTACTGGATGGCGGCCATTTTTATTTGTAGGTGTGCGACGATTTCTCAGGCTGGAGACATTTACGAAAATTTGAATGTCTCTGCACCTGGTTAAGTTACAACATTGCAATTGACATGATTGTTTTTAGAAAAGTGTCCTCTGCAACATTGTCTATTACACAAAATATCCTAAATTCAAAAATAATTAGCAATATTCATTTAGTTTATTTATTTTTAATAATGCAATATTAAACAGTAGGAGCTTTCGCATTTGTTCTATGGTAACAAAAATACCCACTTACGTTTAGGTTTATTGTCAACAAAGGAGTACTTTATTGCTGGGTATGGCAAAACTCAGTGATCTTAATTACCAAGAGTTGCTAGGTTTAATGGTGTGTGACACTATATTAACAGTTATAACTGCATAAGGAGTTGGTGTAATAAATTCCCTGGTAAGGAAACCGTTATTGAATTTTCACGAATATGATGATGAAATGCGAGACACTATTACTTTCATACAGTGGGTCACAACTGACAGGGCAGAAATGATAACAGTGGTTAAATCTCAGGAAGAGTACTTGGAATCATTGATAACTTAAAAACTCAAATGTCACCACGTTGTTCCTAAAACCCAAAATAAGATTTTGGACAAAAAAAGCACAACTTCATGAAACTGAATGCATAGTGCTGGCTGATTTTGCAGAAAATTTTACATTTGCAGTTCAGGATGCAATAAAGACAACAGTGCAGCCATTTATTCTCTACTTTAAAAATGAGAAAAATGACGTTCGTAGTTCTTCAGTTTGCATTCTAAGCGACTATTTGGAGCTCAACACTTTGGCTGTGCATGTATTTAAAAAGTGTGTAATAAATTACATAAAAGAAAAATTTTCCCAAGGTTGAGAAGCTGATATACTTTTCAGATGGAAGTGGTAGTCTGTATAAGAATAAAAAGAATTTTTCAAATCTGCAACCACGAAGTAGACTTTGGGTTGGAGGCTGAATGGCACATTTTTTCATCATGCCATGGTAAAAACTCATGTGATGGAAGTACAACAAAACGTGAAGTAGGGCCTACCGGTAAGTAAAGCCAGCCTAAACCAGAGACCAAATTCTCACAGTAGGCTACAGGACATGTAGGTCTTTTGCAAGTGTGATATTAAAGGCATTAGCCTGACCTATTTTCTGATCAAGCAAGAAGAGGGTCTGCATATGAAAACAACACTTCAAACCAGATTTGAAAACTGTATTGCAATAAAAGGAACAAGGCAATTCCGCAAATTCCTTGCCATTACAGAAAACTTAGTTCGATGCTATGTAACATCAGAAGCAGAAATTAGAGAATTGTTGAGTCAGTAAAATTACGTCTCTGGCTTTAACTTTGAATGACATAGTGGTATGTGCGTATGATGGACAGTGATGGCTTGCAGAGGCTGAAAGAATGAGTTTGGAAAACAATGATGTTTTTGTGCATTTTTACCATGAAAACAATGATGTTTTTGTGCATTTTTACCGTCCTGCTGGTCTAAGAACATCATTCAAGAAATCTGCTAGTCACAAAGTTTGGATTCAAGTGAAAAATGTTTTAAGGAAACTTTCAGTGCTTGAACTTAGCACAGCAACTGGGAGGTCTTATTCTATATCACAGAAGCCATCTGAAGAAATAAGTGTTCTTAACATTCACCACCAGCTTTGGGAACAGTCACATCTCTAAGGATGTTATTTGAAAATAATTATTTTAAGTATGTCAAAATAAAATAAATGTTAATTTCAATTATGTTTCCACTTTTTGTATATAATTCAGTACCTTACTTCAATAATAATTGATTATATCCCACCAATATCACACATGAATAGGCAACACCCATAAGATAAGTTGTAGAGTAATGTGAATTATTTCCTCATTTTCATAACTTCATATCTTTGTTCAGTCAGATATCAATGCTGAAATTTTTATAGTATGTTGCTATCTTATAGGTGTACAAACTGTGCAAAAATAATATTTTTATATTGAGTCCCACCTGAGATAACTAAGCCCAAACTTCACAAAAAATGAAAATTTTCAAAAATTCATAAAAATTAAGGAAGCATTTGTAGGTAAGTGTTCTTGCTCTATATGAGACTAGTAGTGTATGATATCTAATTATAGGAAAAAATACTCGCATAAATCTCTCCTTGTTTGTTGTTTTTAGGCCTAAAAAGTGGATTTTTTATAATTTGTCTACCAAACTTTGGAGGTAATTTTGACTGGTTATTTTTGAATTTAGGGTATTTTATGTAATAGGCAATGTTGTAGAGGACACTTTTCTGAAAACAATCATGCAATTGGAATGTTGTAACTTTACCCAGTGCAGATATATTCAAATTTTCACTAATGTCTCTAAACTGAAACATTGTCGCGCCCTTACAAACAAAAATGGCCACCATTTAGTAAAGGTGAAAGGTAAATTTGTTTAAAAACTATTTGGAACTTCTGAATTATAGGGTAATCACATATAAAAAATTAATATTTGAAAAATGGTCAAGCAACCAACTTAATTTTTGTTGGACCACTTCATTTGGATTGACCCAACTTTAACCTCCGTTAGAGTATTGCTTTGATTTCATGTGACATCTAGTCATTATTCATTAGCAGACAGGCGTCGACTGTTGGTGTAGAGAGCATTGACTCTGGCAGTCACCAGTTGGGTTGGTTAGGTACAGACCTCAAACAGAGAAGGAATTATCTAATGTCTGTATGAGGGAAGGTTTTGTCTAATTGGTCACAGGTGTGGGTCAACAAAAACTAAAATTTGTCTATTGTTTCCCTTTTTGCCACCAGTAGGGCTGCTTTATTGATTAAATTTTTGTTTTGGTATCAGGAAACAAAGTGCAGATTTTTAGTGGAGTAAATCAATTGTAAACAGATCAGAAAAGATGCTAATGAATTTAAAATACTACGGTGTCGTCCAGTGCTTACACTTTATTACACTCCAGGAAATGGAAAAAAAGAACACATTGACACCGGTGTGTCAGACCCACCATACTTGCTCCGGACACTGCGAGAGGGCTGTACAAGCAATGATCACACGCACGGCATAGCGGACACACCAGGAACGGCGGTGTTGGCTGTCGAATGGCGCTAGCTGCGCAGCATTTGTGCACCGCCGCCGTCAGTGTCAGCCAGTTTGCCGTGGCATACGGAGCTCCATCGCAGTCTTTAACACTGGTAGCATGCCGCGACAGCGTGGACGTGAACCGTATGTGCAGTTGACGGACTTTGAGCGAGGGCGTATAGTGGGCATGCGGGAGGCCGGGTGGACGTACCGCCGAATTGCTCAACACGTGGGGCGTGAGGTCTCCACAGTACATCGATGTTGTCGCCAGTGGTCGGCGGAAGGTGCACGTGCCCGTCGACCTGGGACCGGACAGCAGCGACGCACGGATGCACGCCAAGACCGTAGGATCCTACGCAGTGCCGTAGGGGACCGCACCGCCACTTCCCAGCAAATTAGGGACACTGTTGCTCCTGGGGTATCGGCGAGGACCATTCGCAACCGTCTCCATGAAGCTGGGCTACGGTCCCGCACACCGTTAGGCCGTCTTCCGCTCACGCCCCAACATCGTGCAGCCCGCCTCCAGTGGTGTGCGACAGGCGTGAATGGAGGGACGAATGAAGACGTGTCGTCTTCAGCGATGAGAGTCGCTTCTGCCTTGGTGCCAATGATGGTCGTATGCGTTTTTGGCGCCGTGCAGGTGAGCGCCACAATCAGGACTGCATACGACCGAGGCACACAGGGCCAACACCCGGCATCATGGTGTGGGGAGCGATCTACTACACTGGCCGTACACCACTGGTGATCGTCGAGGGGACACTAAATAGCGCACGGTACATCCAAACCGTCATCGAACCTATCGTTCTACCATTCCTAGACCGGCAAGGGAACTTGCTGTTCCAACAGGACAATGCACGTCCACATGTATCCCGTGCCACCCAACATGCTCTAGAAGGTGTAAGTCAACTACCCTGGCCAGCAAGATCTCCGGATCTGTCCCCCATTGAGCATGTTTGGGACTGGATGAAGCGTCGTCTCACGCGGTCTGCACGTCCAGCACGAACGCTGGTCCAACTGAGGCGCCAGGTGGAAATGGCATGGCAAGCCGTTCCACAGGACTACATCCAGCATCTCTACGATCGTCTCCATGGGAGAATAGCAGCCTGCATTGCTGTGAAAGGTGGATATACACTGTACTAGTGCCGACATTGTGCATGCTCTGTTGCCTGTGTCTATGTGCCTGTGGTTCTGTCAGTGTGATCATGTGATGTATCTGACCCCAGGAATGTGTCAATAAAGTTTCCCCTTCCTGGGACAATGAATTCACGGTGTTCTTATTTCAATTTCCAGGAGTGTATTTCTCGCTGTCTCGTATACTTCATCAAGTTGTGTCCACCTTAATTCACAATCTTGCATATATGATGTGACTGATCCTAATTTGAACATATTTCCTTCTACATTTCCACTCTGCTCTTTGTGACCTGATCAGTAGTGCAATAAGTAGTTAATTGTCAGCTATCTTTTATTTACAAGTGGCTGCCCTACTCTTGCTTGGCGAATAGAAGTTTTGTTTGTATTTTTGAACTGCTTTTTGTATGTTACTGTTCCCTTATGGTGCCAATTCTGTCCTTTAAGAAAGCATAATGACTTCTGACAAAAACAGGAATTTGGGCTTATGGAGGTGTAAAATTTTCTTTAAATACAGTAACCTGAATGTTGTAGCTTTAGAATTTTGTTAATCTTAATGCAATATGGTATTATTTGTAGCAGATCATTCCATTGTTACAGCTGCTTTTTGGTGTGTGTGTGTGTGTGGAAATAGGTTGTCGTGAAGCAGGCTAATTATCTCTGGAGTATGTGCTTGTGGAAAATCTCGGGTATTGTACTCAACTCAAGTTTTATATTTAGAAGATGTGCTGCATTTGATGTGAATGTTTAGAATTTATCAACATAGTAATTGTGTGCAGTGTCATTTGGATTTGAGACAGGTGGTGTTGAAACATAAACTGTTTATTTCATTAGCTTATCTTCCTTCCTTCAGAAACCTTAAAAGAGGGAGTGTGAAGTTGGATGTTTCTTGTGCTTATCTAAATGTACAAACAGAAAACTTTGATATTGTGGTATAAATTTATTGCTGGAAGATAAAAATTGTTCTGGAAAATAACAGCAGTACGTGCCTAGAACGTGCATCATTGAGACAAACAAGCTACCCACCCTCGGAGAAAATTTTTTTAAATCTTTATCTGAAGTACGCCAATTCTCATGCGTTATGATCTTGGAATCGGTAAAAATACTGAAAAAATTCTCAAGGTGATAGTTTTGAAAAAACTTCACTAGTGCAATCGTGCTAGTTAGGTTGTATCCCAGGCCAAATAACATTTATTGAATAACATTTATTGTGCTGTTCAAGAAGTGCTTTTATTTATTTCTATTTCAAGGACTTACAGTAGTATGACAGAAGTCGTCATTTTCTGCATGACTTTACTTTCTCTCTGATGTTGATTGATATTGGAGCCTGTGCAATGGCCATCCTAAAACTTGAGCAGATCCAAGATACTTCTTTTAGGATCTTTGTTTTTCTGCATTCTTCTCAGTACTGCAACCAACTATTTACAGTGCTCAAGTCAAAAATGTGAAATATTAATCTTGGAGCCCATTTCTTTGTTTTGTCCTATAGCACTCCATCTGTTGATCACATGTGGGCCCAGTTACGCAATATGTAACCAGCTCCAAATTTATAGTTTTGAGCTATATCATGTTTTGCAGAGCATTAAAAACAAAATTCTAAAAGTACAATATAGAAAAGGTGAGAATGTTGTTACAGTGTAAATTTTAGATACCAGACGTTTAAAGTAAAGAAAGGTATGAAATATAGATTTCCCTAGGTGGAAAGGGCCTAAATGGGAGTTGGTTCCTTATTGCTTACCTCAATAAGTTAAAATGGCACTTGGATCTGTTGTGTTGTATTTTGAGGGACTAGGTAGTGTGCATCAGCAGGTTGAAAAACCTGGCAACAGTTATGTTTGTGTGTATTAATATATTGAACTTCAATTATTTGCCAAATAATATGAACATAATGCAATACAGTGGCAAGAAAAATAATACATTTTGCATAGTGAATCCGATGTTAGTCCACGGTGAAGTCCAGTTCCCCATCAACCCCATCAGTATCGTCCACAATACCACAATCTACTGAAAGATCACTGTAAAACGTCGTAGCATCACTCGGAATGAGATGCGTAAGGGATGCGATGTCATCCAATTGTGGCTGTGATATATGCTTCCCCTTAGGCCACAAAGATAACAGGAGTGATGAGAAGTTTACTGTAGACTTTGGGTGACCAGCTCTCGTTTTCTTGACATCAACAACAAAATTCTCATCTAATTCTGCATTCATAAATAAAGAGTTGGGTTTGCTCTTTGAGATTCTAATCTGATTGAGTTGCAGCCAGCTTGTTGTGATGTATGTCTTAATTCCTATTAGCAATATTCTTTTCAAGTTGTGCAGTTTCTTTAAAGTCATGTTTTATGTGTCCTATGGGTCTGTAGGGGATTAGTTTTCCTTGCCCTCTGCATTACACGGATATGGTCTTCTGGTGTATAGAGTCCATCCTGCATCTGCAGAGCACGTTGTATATCACCAAAGTCGCTATTGTCAGGTGTAATTGCCTCTAAAGAACTATGCTCTTCTAGAGTTGCTTTTAACATTGAAATGAAATGAGTGTATGGCATTGTTGGCCGTGAGGGCCCCATTCGGGGAAGTTTGGCCACCGATTGCAAGTCTTGTTTCAGTCGATGCCACATTGGGTGGCTTCCATGCCGATGATGAGGATGAAATGATAACACAACATCCAGTCCACAAGAGGAGAAAATCCCTAACCCGGGCATGCTGCATGGGAGATAAGTACGTAACCTCCCAGCTAAGCAGGCGGACGCTTTTAACATTAAAAACTATTTAAATTATGGTTTTCTCCCCCACAAAAACCAACCACAAAACCATTTCCTCCACTAAACGATTTACATTGTTCAGTATGTGGTGTCGAAGACATGACCCTACTTCTTGAGCCCCATGGCCAGCAATGCCTTCAGTCCCGGTATAGCAGTGCTCCTCATTACATTTACCAGTATGGATTCCACAGTTGTACATCCAGAGTTGTCTTTTGTAAAAGATTATATTTGTTGGTATCCATTATAATGGCAATGTTGTTGTTGTTGTTGTTGTTGTTGTTGTTGTGTGTGTGTGTGTGTGTGTGTGTGTGTGTGTGTGTGTGTGTGTGTTTTTTATCATACGTGAATGTTTCAATCTGATCTTCCTCCTGAGCTCTAATCATATCTTCTTTCAGCATTTTCTGAGCTCTCCTCTAAATATGTGTTTGTCATACTGGTCTTTGGGCATTGTCTTATCAACTGCAGCATTTGCTGATGCAGCTTGTGACTTATATCTGTCACAAACATTACATGTCTTTTTGAACTGTCTTCCTTTTAAATTAAACTCATTCATAAATACTGTCTTATACTTGGAAAGTAAGACAGTGATCCTCCTTATATAATTCACACATTTTGTTTATCATGAAATCAGGTGCTATGTATTCTGTGACTTACATATTTTGGGAACTTACTAATATGGTGCATAATGTCCCATTTTTGCCGATGTAATCTTATTATGACCTCCACTACATTGGTTGGTAGCCCTGCACAAGGCCGCATGTACGGAGACAGAGCTCTCGAGAAAGATAAGTAATTTAGGTCGTAATTAATTGTAGTTGAACACTTTTAACTAATTAAATATGTTCTTTAGTGTACTCTTCAAGCTCACCATTAAAAGTTTTTCTTTTATTTGCATATTGTTCCAGAAATAGCGAAAAGTTCGTTTTGTCTATATTTCGCGGCTTTGCCTTACTTTCCAAGTGTGCATACTTAGCATTATACCACAATCTTAAGTGCATTTGGTATAGATTAACTAATTAAATACGTTCATTAGTGTGCTCTTCGAGCTTGCCATTTAAAGGTTTTTCTTTTATTTGCGTGTTCTGCCACTTATCGCAAAAAGTTCATTTTGGTTACATTCGGCTGTTTAGGCCTAATTTTTGATCCCGCATATTTAGCGTTATAACACAGATTTAATTGCGTTTGGCAATAGTTTACTTACATATTAGTTTACAAAACATATTTAGTGTCCTTTTGCATCTGTATTTAACGTATTATCGTTATCACTTAGTAAATCTGTTATCTAACTTCCAAACTACCGAGGATACCAAGTGTGTGAGATGCAGTAGGAAAATTAGTTCAGGGGTTTTGTGCAGCTGTTGTGACAGGTGGTTTCATAAGAGAAATTGTAGCGGCATGGGAATTGGGGAAGCAAACATGACTCTTCCATTCTTTTGCAAGGTTTGCTCGAGAGATAGGATTATAGCTGAACAGGAGGAGAAAATTAGAGCTCTTCAGGCTAATTTGGACAGAGCGAGGGAGGAACTGAAGAGGTTGGGGGGGGGGGGGGGGGGCTAAACAGTGGTGGGAAGTGGTAGCTGGGAACAGGGGCCACAGAAAGAGAACAGTTTCCCAGTTGGCACAACCAATAGATTTGCCTTGCTACCACAGTTACGTAAGGAAGGGGCTCCAGTAGAAGTAGATGTAGTTAAGATGCAACAATCTCACTAGGAAACCAACTGTTCAAAAACAGTAGAAAGTAAGAGGAAAGTTCTGTTGCTAGGTAGCAGGCATGGAAGAGGTGTGGGCCAGATTTTGCAAGAAAAATTAGGTGACAGGTACCAGGTCACAAACTTTTTCAAGCAAAGTGCATGTTTTAGACAGGTGGTAGAGGATATAGGTTCCTTGTGCAAGGGTTTCACGAAGCAGGGTCATGTGATTATAGTGGATGGAGTGGGAAACAGTATTGATAGGGATCAGGGCTACAGTATTGAGTGTGACCTGGTGAAAATAGCCTCGGCAACGACCCATACCAATGTTGGGCTGGTGCCCGCTTTCATGCGGCATGATCAGCCCCAGTTGAACTGCTCTGTCAGGAGGGTAAATATGGAATTGGATAAGTTGCATATGGCGGCCGCTCTGTCAGACATTGGATTGGTTCCTGTTGAGGCTATTGATAGGGGGGATTTCACAAGGCATGGCCTACACCTCAATAGGAAAGGGAAGGGTAAACTGGCAGGGTTGTTAGTGAAATCCATAAGGGGGGGGACATTAGTACTCATGGATGCACCTCTTTTTTAGACTATTATCAGTGTCCAATGAGAAGTTCAGGCAGGCAGGTGCTAAACAGGTCCAAAACTCACAAAATTCTCACAACAGGAAAGTAAATAATAATAATAATGTTATCATATTTAACGAAAATATTGGTGGACTAAAGAAAAAAGTAATTCTCACAAAAGTAAAGTAAAAAATAATGTTACCATTTTTCACCAAAATATCCTGGGATTGAAGACCAAAGTAGATGAGCTCCTAGTTTGTTTAGATGATATTGAATCTTATGTAATAGATGTACTATGCCTGTCTGAGCATCACACTGTGTTTGATATGGAAAAGGTAAATATCAGTGGTTATAAACTAGCTGCACATAAGAGTAGAGAGAATAAGGTGAAAGTAGGAGTTGCCGGCCGGCCACGGTGGTCTAGCGGTTCTGACGCTGCAGTCCGGAACCGCGGGTCTGCTACGATCGCAGGTTCGAATCCTGCCTCGGGCATGGGTGTGTGTGATGTCCTTAGGTTAGTTAGGTTTAAGTAGTTCTAAGTTCTAGGGGACTTATGACCTTTTATGACCTAAGATGTTGAGTCCCATAGTGCTCAGAGCCATTTGAGCCAGTAGTTGCCATATATGTCAAGTTATCACTGTGTAGAAAGCTTAGATACAAAAAAGTTTTGTCTAGAGCAACATATAGAAGCATGTGCCTGTCAACTTAAACTGAAGGAGGGCTCTTTTATAATTGTAACAGTATATAGTTCCACTTCAGGAAACTTTCATTTATTCCTGGAAAACTTGGATGCCTTTTTGTGCTATCTGTCAGATAGGGGAAAGCAGATTATTATTTGTGGGGATTTCAATGTTGATTCACGAAAAGAGTGTAATAGGAAGAATGACGAAGTCTTGCTCAGTTCTTTCAGTTTGACATCTGTCATTAATTTTCCTACTTGGGTAGTAAAGGACAGCAGCACATTGATAGATAACACTTTCATAGACCAAGACAGGTTTAAAAGCATAAATTATTGTCCTGTTGAGAATGGCCTTTGTGATCATGATGCTCAGCTAGTTACAGTATATGACATGGCTCCATTCAGTAATTCAAAGCTACCCTCCAAAGTTGTGTGTTCAATTAATGACTCAACAATTAGAAATTTCAGAGAAAATCTTCAGCAGTTAGACAGGGATGAGGTGTACACGAAACCTGTTGCTGATTTAAAATATAACTTGTTTCATGATACACTTGTAAGAGAATTTGAAAACTGTTTCCCCAAAAAAGCAGTTAAAACTAATTATAAGAAAGCATGCAAAAAACCTTGGCTTACTAAAGGAATAAAAATATCTTGTTACCACAAAAGGGAACTGTATCTAACAACAAGAAAGAGTAATGACCCAGAAACAGCCAAATATTATCAAAACTACTGTGCTACATTGAGAAAGGTTATTAAAAAGTCCAGAAGCATATGCACCATGTCTGAGATTAATACCTCTGATAACAAAATCAAAACAATTTGGAATATTATTACAAGGGAGACAGGGTAACCAAGAGTACAAGATGACGGCATCACCATCAAAGCGAACGGTAACTTGATAAACAAGAAGCCAGAAGTCGAAAACATTTTGAATAATCATTTTTTAAATGTTGTAGAAAAAATAGGATCTAAATGTTCATTAGAAGAAGCAAGGCAGTTAATGGAAGAGGCCTTAACCACACCATTAGGTACAATTGAAATTCCACCCACCTCTCCATCTGAAATTAGGAAGATGATAAACTCTCTGAAGAATAAAAGCTCACATGGAAGCAGGATAATAAAAGCTTGTTCCCAAAAAATAAGTGGGATTCTTTGCCACATATGTAATAGCTCTCTGAAAGCAGGGTATTTTCCCAGATAGACTGAAGTATGCCCTTGTTAAACCACTGCACAAAAAGGGGACACATCAGATGTCAACAACTACCGCCCAATGTCTCTTCTGACTGCCTTATCCAAAATTCTTGAAAAAGTAACGTATTGTAGAGTAGCTTCACATCTTTGTAAAAATAAAGTTTTAACAAAATGTCAGTTTGGCTTCCAGAAGCATTTTTTAACAGAAAATGCTATATATACTTTCACTAATGAAATATTAAATGCTCTGAATAACTGGAAGTCACCCATTGGGATTTTTTGTGATCTGTCAAAGGCTTTTGATTGTGTAAATCGTGGAATATTTCTAGATAAGCTCAGGTACTTTAGTATGAATGGGACAGTGCTTAAATGGTTTAAATCATACCTAACTGGAAGAGTGCAGAAAGTTGAAATAAGCAGTTCACATAATATGCAAAGAAACTGGTGATTTCTCAAACTGGGGAACAATCAATAATGGGGTGCTGCAAGGTTCGGTCTTGGGTCCTCTGCTGCTCTTAATATATATTAATGACTTGCCATTCTATATACACGAAGATGCAAAGCTGCTAATTTTTGCCAATGATACAAGTATAGCTATCACACCCAACAGACAAGAATTAACTGATGAAATTGTAAACGATGTTTTTCAGAAAATCATTAAGTGGTTCTCTGCAAATGGGCTCTCATTAAACTTTGACAAAACACAGTATATACAGTTCCACACAGTAAATGGAATGACACCATTAATAATTATAGACTTCGATCAGAAATCAGTAGCTAAGGTAGAATATTCAAAATTTCTAGGTGTATGCATTGATGAGGGGTTGAACTGGAAAAAACACTCTGAGGATCTGCTGAAACGTTCAGCTACTTATGCTATTAGGGTCTTTGCAAATTTTGGTGATATACATCTCAGTAAATTTGCTTACCATGCCTATTTTCATTCTCTGCTTTCGTATGGCATCATATTCTGGGGTAACTCATCATTGAGTAAAAGTGTGTCCATTGCACAAAGGCGTGTAATCAGAATAATTGCTGGAGCTCATCCAATATCATCCTGCAGACACTTATTTGAAGAGTTAGAGATCTCCACTGTAGCCTCACAATATATATATTCACTTATGAAATTTGTTATTAATAATCCCAACGAATTCAAAAGTAATAGCAGTGTACATGGCTACAACACTAGGAGAAAGGATGATCTTCACTACTCAAGGTTAAATCTAACTTTGGCTCAGAAGGGGGTAAATTATGCTGCCACAAAAGTCTTTGGTCATTTTACTAATAGCATCAAAAGTCTGACAGATAGCCATATAGCATTTAAAAGGTAATTAAAAGAATTTCTTAATGGCAACTCCTACTCATTCGATGAATTTTTGGATATAGTAAGTGGGTAATTTCCCCAACCCCCACAAAAAAATGAAAATATTAAGTGTCATGTAATATCTTGTATAGACACATTTTATTAACCTGACATGTTCCACATCATGTTCTGTAACTGAATTTTCTATATCAATAGATCGATAAATATCCATGACACCTTGTCTTAACTCACATATGATGATTCCATCTTCCTCTTGTAATACACAAAAAACAGGCCCTTGTTAGTATGCAGTACCATGAATGTATCATCCAGTTCAATATCAATGACAATTATAAAAAATAAGTGAGTTTAAATGGTATACTAGCCCCACATTTTCTTAATTCATTTTGGGCCTGTGGAAATTGTTCTGTGACATTCCCTTCCTGCAACAATAACAAGCAAGGCCTTGTAAGTAATAAATTCTATTTTGCATAACATGCACACACCTTCAAGAACATTTTGCAATATAAATGCAGGTAATGGTGTTTGGACACTTACTGCATAACTAGGCCCATATATCAACCCCTCCCATGTATTTGTTATAACTCTTTACAACATATGCACAATTGATTTCCACATACTCGTTCTCCTTTTTGCACCATCTCTACTTTGTGTTTCTATTCCTGCACAAGTTGATGGTAAAACCACTTTATGGTTGTCTTTCCATTCTACTACAATTAGGGCACAATCACAATGGACATATTCATGGCACTCACCCCTCTGAGCTTTTCCTTCTTACAATTTCACATCTCTTATGGGATTAATCATGATGGTGCCTGTGGCATCAATTCCTATTTTTTGTATGGCCTGTAGTGAAGGAATTGTGGTAAAATATTGATCAAAGTACACAAAACTCCCTGGGGGCAATGTTTCAGTAAGTCTCAGTATAAATGCAGGACCTACACCCATACTTCGGTCTCTTAGTGGAATGCTATCACCTTGGTAAATCTCAAAATCTTTCATCATCCCTGAGGAAGAGCAAGTTTTTCAGTTCAACAGGCTTCTGTTTTTGTTGACATAATGTTTCAGTGGACAATGACCCAATAACACTCCATTTGCTCATCGATAGAGTAAAACTTCATACCTTTGCAACTTTTGGCATTGACTTCTGTGTCGGTGACCCATTGTACTTTCCACAACTTGTTTATTTGAGCTCCCTCTGGAGGTGACTCTGTGCTGACAAAATGAGTGTTCTGTCTGATTGAGGGAAACCTATCTGTAGACAAGCTCTCACTCACAACTATTAGTGCCAGACCTTTTTCCCAGTACATAGATAACCTGGGGTAGAGGATACAGCGCATTGCTAAGTTCATGCCAAAAAAAACTTTTTTAGTTTCACAGCAGTAGTATTTATAGATTACCTGTTATCCTTACACTGTACATATTAGTGTACAATGCACTTACGTCATAAAACTCGTCACTAAAGTAATCAGCCAAATCCACCATTGGTGGATTCTGAAATTTAGAAATAAATGCCCAAAATTTATTAAGGTTTAATCTAAATGAATTCATGCAGTCTGTTGTGGGCATGTTCTGACAGTGAATCATTATAGTAACACTAACCTGAATTGAGGTGTAATCTTTTGGAGGAGGATGTGGAACAAAAGCCTCCTGCCTGGAATTGGAATTGATTTCTGTTATACCTCCTGTTCTTCTTTCTTCCTGTTATGTTCACCACCATGAACTTCAGAAGTGTCATTGTCATCCACAACACTGCACAATGAGGCCATTATCTTGGACAGTTTCCAGCCTCTGCCCAGGTCTGTTTGGAACATAAGCCTCTCCATCGTCTTCTGTCTTCACCTTGGTCCAGTCTTCTCCTTCCTTCTGGATGCATTCCTCCACTCCTTTCAGCCATCTGTCTCTCGGTCTTCCTCTTGGTCTCTTTCCTTCCAGTTTGATCTCGTGTATCCTCCTGGGTATCCTCTTCTCATTGGTTTGCTTAACATGCCCATACTGTCTCAGCCTTGATTTCTGTATCTCCTCCTGTAACGGTTCCACTTTCATTAACACTCCGAGCCTCTCATTTCTTAACCTTGTCACTCCAGTACTGTTCCTCAAGAACTTCATCTCACTAGCTTGTGCTTTGCTTTTCTCTCTCACTTTCATAGCCCAAGCCCTGCTCGTTTATTTCTGTTGTTTTTTCCATCTTCCGCTGCCAGTCTTCCTAGGTACTTGAAACTCTCCACTCTCCTCAATTGTTCCCCTCCTATTGTTATTCCAGTTGTTCGTCTCTCCTTCATTCTTGTTGTGATAATCATCTCACTCTTATTTGTACTAAATTTCGTACCATATTCTTGTACTATTCGTTACCATACATCCAACTGCTCTTGTACTTCCTCCTCCTTATTCCCCCAGATCATCTGCTAACACCATAGCTTTCATCTTTCCTTCGCCAATTACTTGTGCTATTGTACTCATTATATCATCCATCACTGAAGTGAAGAGTAATGGTGAAAGTGCACTTCCCTGCCTGAAGCCATTCTTCCGTGTAATCCAAGCTGATTTCTCTCCTCCCACTTTCCCACAGGTCACACTTGCATCGTACATTTCCCTTATCCTTCAAATAATCTGTTTTGCTACTCCTCTGTTCTCCAGGGCTTTCCACACTATGCTTCTACATACACTGATATGATTTTTCAATATCCAGGAAGGTCATCAGTCGATCTATTCCATACTCATAATGCTGTTCGTGCAGTTGTCTTAGAGCAAAAATGAGATCCACTGTGGACCTTCTTGTTCTGAAGCCATGTAACCCTTCTCTCATACCACCTCCTAATTCTGTCCAAATTCGTGCTTCCAAAATTTTCTCAAAAATCTTTGCACAATGACTCATCAGTGTTATCCCCTGATAGTTCTTGCACTCTTTTCTATTTTCCTGCTTAAAGATCGGGACAATTATTCCCTTCTTCCAGTCTTCTGGGATCATCTTCAGTCTCCACACAATTTTCATTACTTGATATAGCCATTGTATCCCCACCTCTCCTGCTGCTCTCACCATCTGTACACTTAGCTCATCCATGTCTGGTGACTTCTCTCCCTTCATCTTGCCCATTGCCTCTTCTGTGATGAGGTACTTGGTTGAAAATCATCACTGAAGAGGTCACTTAAATTGGAATCCTCCAAAATAAGTTGTATTATTTCTTCATCAGTTAAGCCTAGTAGACAAAAGGATATTGTTTTTGTATATAAAAACCAAAACATTACTGTTTGTTCATAGATCTTAGAGCCAATATTTACTGTACTGTCTTCTTGTAAAAGTAATGTCAGCATCAAAGCTTGGCATCATTAACACCTGATATGTACAATTATGCTACTCCAAATACAAACATAAAATCCAACTGGCACTTGATGCACTTGTTTAGAAAACTTATTTATGTTAAGTGAAACATTCTCTGACTAAAATAATGTAGCATTGCCTTAAATTAATGAAATGGAGGAAAATACATTGTATTTACCTCGTGGATGCATGCCTTTGGCGAGAAAACAAAGTTTGAAGTCATCTGGTGCCCTCTGGTGGTCGCATTATGAAACAAAACAGCCACCAAACACAAGCCGAGTGTCTGCATATACGTTGCAGTCCGGAGTGAATCAGAAAAGTTGTGTGTTTAAGGCATGGTTACGTAAAAAAAAAAGCACTATCATGTGGGGAAGGGTGGAAAGACATATCCATGGTTTAGGGTGGTGTGCTCATCAAATGTCCTCTCTTCTATTTCTTTCTTCATTACACATCTGCAGTCTACCAAGAGATCTGCCAGGTTATTTTCACATGCCCTCTTGTTTGATTTGTACCCTAACCCTTTTGATGAGAATGAAACTGGTATTCATTTCTCTTCATCAGTTTCCTCCTCAGACTTCTCTTGAAGCCCAAATTGTCAACCACTTGCCAAGAACCATAGTATATACTGAAACACACACGATTTTATCGCAACCATTAGTTGTGGAGATTACCTACTTTAACAAACATGACACACACTAAAGAAAACTTGCATTAATATTGTCATTTCCTAACTCATACAAGGTAAGTGTACTGGTGTTGTCACTTTTAGATGACAAATTTGTTGGATTTTTTGTGACTAGTAATAGTACACTGTAGTTGAATGTCCCATGTGCGCAATATTCCTTGGTACATGTACATCAATAGTGAATCCCACAGAAAGTCATTACCTACTCATTTTAAATTAAGTCTTTAAAATTTGTGAGGAGGCACTAATAATTGAAAGCTCAACTTATAGAATGTGCCTTTTATTGGCTCCTGCTGCATTAGTAAGTGCCACTTTCATTACACGTGTTAAACATAATCAGAATACTGTAGGTTATCATTAATTAGTGTTAAAAATTATACAAGGTACATCTAAATGTCAATATCGTCAGTATTCACTATGTATGAAGGTCTTTGGTAATTTACAAACACCACATAAAAACAGAATACTTGTACAATTGGTGCCTGTTATAACTGGACCAATTTTCAATTAATTTTATGAAGAATTCAGTATTTTTATTTCAACATCTGCCTGCAGATTGCCATTAGCACAAAAAATACTATTTACAAATGATTTTGCATGGAATGAAAATTACGAAAGTTACCATTAAACATAGCAGCTTTGTGACAAAATCATGCTTTATTTTTAAGAAAAGGGTATAGTGCACACTTTTTTAAATGTTGCTGTTCTTTTACGACATAATCATCCTTTATTTATTAAGTGCAGTGTTGTTTCATCAGAATTTTTGTCTGTGGGAGCCAGAATTTTATAGGTGCTACAAAGTTGTATCTACTTGTAGTGCAACTTTGTAAGAGTTGCATTCCTACTTAACCAGCTCCTATGTTAATGGCCTGTTCGATAGTTGTAATTGTGGAGGTCTTCTTTAGGACAGATAATTGCATACGAAGTAACTTGAGACAGTTTGTTGCAAGAAAAAGCCATGAACAACTTTTATGAGGAAATTAATGATAACATTGTGATGCAACCCAAGAGTAGCAGCATTCTAAGTAAACCACAATAGAAATCTTATTTCAGCAACCCTGAAAATAGTTTGAAGCGTCCTGGCAGATTAAAACTGTGTGCCGGACCGATACTCGAATTCAGGACCTTTGCCTTTCGTGGGCAAGTGCTCTACCAACTGAGCTACCCAAGCTGAGTTGGTAGAGCACTTGCCCGCGAAAGGCAAAGGTCCCGAGTTCGAGTCTCGGTCCGGCACACAGTTTTAATCTGCCAGGAAGTTTCACATCAGCACACACTTTGCTGTAGAGTGAAAATTTCATTCCCTGAAAATAGTTTGTTTGCCTCTTTGCTTTGGGCATTTATTTTTCAACATATTTCCTGATTTTTGTACTGGATTACATCTTTTGTTGGTGGCCATCTCCAGTATTTCCTTCCTTGAAATCCTGAGTTTCCTCCACAACATCAGTTTGACTCCCAATATTCAAGGTATCTAATCTGAGCCAGCATGCACTACACTGTTGTCTTCACTTTCACTAGAGCTGCAAATAATGCAGTGAGCTGATTCCTTTTCTTACCTACATTCTTTTGTCAAGTGGGGGTAAGTTCAGTTCACTTGAAGATTGTGTTTCAGCACACTCTATTATGAGCTTAAATATCTTGGTCGGAAATGCTCTTTACGGGGCTGACATTGACTCATTTCCTCCTCAATATATGCTTTCCTGCTCTCATTTTGGCTCTTATCTAAGTGCTCTATGAAGCTGTCACTTACTTTTCTTTGTAACAGTTCATTATCTTCTCTGCATTTATTAATCTTGGTCACGGGTTTAGGCCATTATTCTCATCATTTTAAGTGTTTCTTTACCAAAGCTGGGAACTCCTGTTCACATATTGTTGCCAACCTAATACAAACTGAAGACTTTCCAATCAGTCAAGATTGCTTGCTAGTGTTTCGTGAGGGATCTGAAGAATTCCACAGCCAGTGGCTGCAACCAGTGTTCAGCACTTGGTGGCAAAGCTATGAAACAGATGTTGTGTTCTTGTCACTGTCAAATAACTCCAGTGTTTGTGTGGGAACTCAGGTTATCACCAAGTAATACCTTTGTCCCTCCTTGCCTTTACGGGTTAGGAAACAGGTTCATAAAAAAATTGGAAATCCTGGTGAAGTGCAATTGTGTGTAGTCCACATGCCCCACAAATGCTTACATTTGTAGTTTTGTAAACAGGAGCAAGCTCACCATCAGCATTCCCACAGAACATGCTACAAGTACAGACCTTGGTGGTATTCTGTACTTTGTCAGGATGTTTTTTGCCCCTCTTTGTGATTATTTTAATCAATCCAGGATCATCCACAAAATGAGTCTCTTTGTGGTTACATATATTGGAACGCCTTCAGTTCAGGATGGAGATGATCAGAATATTTGTTTACCACATTTTCATCAACAGGTGCTCTTGCAGTCAACATGTTCTGAGCAAACCTCCAAGTCAGGATAGTATGGCAGATCATAAATGCACTTAGCCATTCAGCTCTAGAAAATTAATTCTAGAAATTGGGACTTTCCTTGCCCCAAAGTAAAGATATGCCGTCACTATACATCTCCGATAGAGTCCTATGACAGGAAAACCATAATTGGAAAGTGAACATTTCCTCTTCTGTTTAAGAAAATATTGTTGGGTGACTTGGAGTCAAGAAATGTTTATTTTTTATTTTCATCCATATTGTCTTTCTTTATATGCCATACCTGAAAAAAATGTTGAGGTTACAACACAATTCAATGACTAAAATTGTAACCATAACAAAGACGCCAGTTTGTACAAACTAACTTCTCAGCTGCATTCCTAGATGATTTAATCTCGTTACGAGCTTTCTGCAAAGCTTCTGTTGTATAATTATGATATGGGCTGACTCTTCTTAACTTGAAAGCCAATTTATGATTTAAATATGGGAAGCAGGCCAGAAATATAGCTAAACCCAAAAATAACTGTTATCTTCAGTACAAAAAGACAACTTTGTGACAATGTATTTGTTTCGTAGTTTTGTACCCTGTCACCTCACATTTTCAGTATACGTGTTTTATTGGAAGTGGAAGTTTCAAGGAAAGTATACCTTCACTGGTGATAGTTCCTTCACTGGCCGTTTTAGTGAAAGCAGATTACCGATTCCAGTTCTGTCAAACAATACACATTGACTAGGGATAGTGCATTACCACCAGTGAATGTATACCTTCACTGCCAAGAGGTGAGGAATGTGAACAATGGCTATAATAACAAAACAGTCATCACCTGTAGTTTGAAAACAGTCAAATTATGTAAAATTCACCATTGCACTTTGAGTTGCACATGACATTTTTGTTTCTGCAAAAGCATCTGAGTCCCACATTTTTGCAGGTAGTTGCAGTTGGAGAATCCCTGGCCGCTTCCCATCGACTGAGATGTTAGAGCCGAGTACTAAACTAGGACCTGAAACAAAATGTTGTAATTGTAGTGGCAGTTGCATATTGTGTCGTCCCTTCCACAATTATTTAAAAACAAAAAAATTTGTTACTGTGCGTATAGTTGGCTCAGCACACCATCTCTCGTCTCAATTCAGTAGAAGCCATTGGCCGTTGCCTCGAGGACGACACTCGAGATCGACCTAGTATCTCCTCTTCCTGTATCAAAGTCTGGAACTGGAACTCTAACAGTACAGCCCTTTTCCACTGTTGGAAAGCAGCAATCTGAGCACTGCTGCATTCTTTGCGCTTGTTCTTCTATGCACTTGTATGCTTCAGCTCTGTATTTTTTAATAGCACGAATTGACTCAACTAAATCAGTCAGGCAGTAGTCGTTATTGTCAGAAATACTTTCTTTCTCTCAGTTCTCAACCTCTGTTCCTACTGGTTTGTTAACCTATTACAATGGAGATATACTGATCATAATCCTGCAACATTTCAGTCCCTGTCCCACTGCTAACAATCACTTGATTAAGTGTATTTTCAAGGTCATCCTCAGAGTACCCCCTTGCGAGTCCAGGTGTTAAAATAGGCCCGATGTATGCCTTTCTGTTGTAAGACGCGACTAAAAGGAGCCTCACACGTTTCGGCCTTTATGTGATGGTCCCCTGTAGGGTTTGACCTCCATTTTTTCAAAATTTTCCCAAAGAGCGAGCCAGTTGAAGAAGGGTGCCTTACATGGTTCATAGTGTCCATCGTGCGCTGAAACCTCTCACATCATTCGTCGATGATGAGGATCTGCACTTCTGGTCATTATCCAGTTGTTGGGTGAGGTCACCCTCCTGGGTGCATTTTCCTCCATCCTCTGTGCAGTATCGCTTTCTGTGCTGTCGACATTGCTCTGCTGATGACTGTGCCATTAACTCCCCACATATGCCAAGGAGTAGATGCCCGTCACCCTGGGACATCGGGACTCTGGGTAATGGCCATCCTGCCAGGTGGCCTTTGCTTCGGCTGGGTGGCGCCCATGGGGAGGGCCCCCAGTCGTAGTGGGTGGCATCAGGGCAGATGACACACCATGAAGCGTAGTATGTCATTTCTTGCTGGTGGTCGAACACCAGCAGTCTCTAAGCAGTCAAGGTCTAACATCAATGCTAAGAAATACAACCCCATCGACGTCGTCGTCGTCCCCTCCCTGCCACACCATGGGAGGAACGCCAGCCTAAGGATGGCAGTGAAGATCATTCACACCAGTACTTCATATGTACGAGAGTTGATGGGGGATATTTCTTGCAAATGAAACCTCAGTTTTTTGTGGAGCATTTAGAGGACAAGTTTGGGGAGGTGGAGGGCGTGTCCAAAATACTGTCAGGGTCAGTCTTGATCACAACAGCATCCTCTGCCCAGTCACAGCACTACTCTCCTGTGGCAAGCTGGGGGATGTTTCTGTTCCCATCACGCCCCATAAGGGTGTAAATATGGTCCAGGGTATCATATTTCACAGGGACCTTCTTTTGCAGTCTGACAATGAGCTGCTCGGCAATTTAGAGCGGTGAGGTGTCCATTCCACCCGACGCATCCATGGGATCTGAGGGATAATCAGGTTGCCACCGGTGCCTTCATCTTGGCCCTAGAGGGTGACACACAACCCGAGAAGCTCAAGGTGATGGTCTACCACTGTGCCTTAAAGCGATATATCCCTCCCACAGTGTGATGATGCTTTAAGTGCTGGAAGTTCGGCCATATGTCTTCCCGCTGCATTGCCAGAGTCACCTCTTGGGATTGTGGACGTCCTTCACATCCCAATACTCTGTGTGCCCTGTCTCTCATCTGTGCCAACTGCAGAGAGCACCATTCGCCTTGCTCACCAGACTGCAGGATTCTCCAGAAAGAAAGAAAAATAATGGAATAAAAGACCCTGGATCGACTGACCTACACTGAGGCTAAGAGAAAATATGAGAGGCTTACATCCTGTGCACATGACGTCAACCTATGCTGCTGCTCCGACAACAGTTCTACCATCTTCGTCCTGCCACCTACAGTTGGCTCACAGAGCTGTCAGACTCCACCTGCCCTCTTGATGGTTCGGGACACTTCCCTTTCTGTTGTTCCTGCACAACGTACTTCAGGAACGACACACTCCCTCCACCCCCTTCTCCCTCACAACCATCAGAGACGTCAGTCCCCACTTCTAAGCCGGAGAAGCCAAGTCTTCTTTGGCTCCTCTCGCCAGGAAGGGATCCTGTGGGCCACTCCCTTCCCAGGTTCCTACCAATGGCAAAGCTGACACCTGCCAGTGGCTGAAGCAACCACAGGTAGCTGGTCGCAGGGCTTCATGGTCTCCTCAGTCCCTGAGACTAAATCAGTGAAGCCCTCCCAGCCGGACAAACCTAAGGAGCAGCGAGAGAAACATAAACAGAAAAATACCCCCAAGAACCAAACTGCAGTGGCACCCACACCACCACTACCTACAAGCTCTGTGTCTGAGGATGAGGTGGAGATTCTGACATCCGCTGAGGACCTATATCTCGCTGGGCCCTCAGACATAATGGATGTCAATCGCACAGGTGGCAGGAGGTGACCCTGAGGCGTAGACTGCCTAATGGAGTGTTTCGTGCCTTACCAGACTCACGATCATGTAATCCTCCAGTGGAATTGCGGTGTTTTTTGCCACCACCTTCCTAAGCTACAGCAACTGTTAAGCTTTACACCTGCTTTCTGCATGAATTGCCCTCCAGGAAACCTGGTTCCCGTCAACACGGACCCCTGCCCTTCGCGGCTATAGTGGATATTAAAAGAACCATAGCAAATATAAATAGTGTCAGGTGAAGTTAGCATCTATGTCCTGAACTCAGTATGTAGTGAACCTGTGCCCCTTCAAAGCCCTCTTGAAGCTATGGCTGTCAGGATAAGGACAACAGAGGAAATAACAGTCTGTGGTGTATATCTTCCTCTAGATGGTGCAGTACCACTGAATGTATTGGCTGCACTGATTGATCAACTCTGTAAACTTTCCTACTTTTGGGAGATTTTAATGCCCATAACCCCTTGAGAGGTGGCACCATGCTTACTGAGCAAGATAGGAAGGTCAAAAATTGATGGTCACAACTCGACCTCTGCCTCTTAAATACAGGTGTTCTGAGGGTAAGAATAGGCCCGAGGTATTCCTGCCTGTCACAAGAGGTGACTAACAGGAGTCCCACACGTTTTGGCCTTTATTTGATGGTCCCCTGTAGGGTTTGACCCCCATCCTTCAAAATTTTGTGGAAGAGCACCTTACATGGTGTGTCATGTCTATCGTGCCTTGAGATCTGTAGTCTCGCATTGCAGTCTCGCTCATTCTCCATCTCTTGGGTGAGGACACCTTCTTGCGTGTGTTTTCCACCATGCACTATGCAGAGTTGCTTTCTGTGCCAATGATGAACATGGACTTCTTTGCACCTGATATCCAGCATGGTAGCCAGTCCATTGTGGTAGGGTCACCACGTACACTGTTGGTTGTAGCCCACTGACAACACAGGGATCGCTCTGCTGATGATGCCATTCACCGTTAACTCCCCACGTATGCCCAGGAGTAGATGCCTGTCACTGTGGGGCATCAGGACTCCCGGCAGTGGCCATCCTGTCCTAACTGGAGTCATTCCCTTCACCATCTATACTTGAGATCCATACACATACACTTCCATTGGTGTACATCGAGACTGCAGCTTCGCCTGGACCTTTCACTTGGCCCTAAGGACTCGTTTGATCTTGTGACTCTCCGCTGTCACTTCCTCTCGATTCTCAACATGTACCGGGGCCATGAAGTGGTTTACACTGATGGCTGATGGTCATGTTGGCTTTGCCTATGTTCATGGAGAACATACAGAGAAGCACTCCTTGCCCGATGGCTGCAGTGTTTTCACTGCAGAGCTGGCAGCCATATTTTGTGCTCTTGAGCACATCCGCTCATGCCCAGGCGAGTCATTTCTCCTGTGTGCTGACTCCTTGAGCAGCCTACAAGCTATCAACCAGTGCTACCCTCGTCATCCTTTGGTAGCAACCATCGAGGAGTCCGTATGTTCCCTGGAATGGTCCAGTCAATCAGTGCTGTTTGTCTGAACCCCAGGTCATGTTGGAATCCCAGGCAACTAACTTGCCAACAGGCTGGCCAAACAGGATACGCAGAAACTGCCTCTGGAGATGGGCATCTCTGGACCTGACCTGCATTCATACGTCACAGGGTTTATCGGCTTTGGGAGATGGAATGGCGTAACAGTATGCACAACAAACTACCGTATTTACTCGAATCTAAGCCGCACTTTTTTTCCGGTTTTTGTAATCCAAAAAACCGCCTGCGGCTTAGAATCGAGTGTAAAGTAAGCGGAAGTTCTGAAAGATGTTGGTAGGTGCCGCCACAACTAACTTCTGCCGTCGAATATATGTAGCGATTCACATGCATGCTTTTCAGGCACAAAGATAAATACTGGCGCCAAAACCTCTGCGTCAGTAAATAAATTAAAAAAAAAAAACGATGGAAGACGAAATTTTTTCTCCGCCCCGAGTTTCGACCACTGCATTTTCATACATTATCCAACGAAGTAAATACAAATTCCGTATTGTTAGTCTTCGAATGTAGCAACATTTCAATGTACTGTACTACGAAAATCCGATTGGCAAGACTGTTTGGGATGTTTGTCAATATGGCCAACTCTACGTTCTTAATTTTTTCTACCTATGAGAAGAGATGGTTACTAATAGGAACTTTTATGAATTGTGAATCACATGCAGTATTCTCTTCACCATAAGAATAATACGTATATAAACATTTTGCCATGTATTATTTCGTGTTTGCTGCTATCTCATTTAAATCCTGTCCGCTTAATAAACTACGAAACTAGAGTGAGACAACAGCAAACGCCGAAGAATATACATATCATTTCATGTTTATATTCGTATTATTCTTATGCCTAATAGTGATAGTCAGAAATGAAGCACGTCAATTGACTAGATTTTTAAATCTAAGATGACTAATTTCTGTGCAGAATGTTATGTACTAAAGAGACGTCTGCAAAGATTTTCAAACAGAAAAATTTTCGCTAAACTCTCGTTCAGAACATCTTCTATCATACGCAGTCTATTATTTGGTTCTTGTTGATCGTCAAAGAAAGCAGCAGTGTTAGTAACAACAAATAGCAGTCTCTTGCCATTGTTTCGCTAATGAGACGATTTCTCTCTTTTTCTTTTTTTAATTGTAAGCGGCGGTAGTGCGCACAAAAGCAAGCCACGCCGCGAGCGGCGACAGGCCGTAAACACTGATTATCAGAATGCGACAAACAGTGCATGACACATGCATTTTCAGCTTAGAGTGACGTAAACACCTGTAACAAAGAGAACGGCACTTATAAGATCAAAGAAAAATAAGCAATCGATCCAAACCAGACGAAGCACGTGAAAAAGGAAGGGTACCCGTATAATTATGGACGGAGCGCCTGACGCACAGCTATGGCTACCTGGTAAAGCCTAACTGCTTAGCTTACTACGCGAACCAAACTACTGTAGCTGTATTGCATTCATTCGACCTAAATTGTGTCTCATATTACAATGGACCAACTTTGTTTCGATTTGGAGGTGCGGCCTAAAACTTTACTCTCCCCTTGAATTTCGAGTCTCATATTTCAGGTGCAGCTTAGATTCGGGAAATTTTTTTTTCCTTGATTTCGAGTCTCATTTTTCAGGTGCGGCTTAGATTCGAGTAAATACGGTACGTGTCATTAAGGAGTGGAAGTCTTGCATGTGGGCCTCTCACAGGGAATCAGTTGTCCTCTGCCGGCTCCACATTGACCACGCTCTGGCGACCCACGGTTACCTCCTGCGCCGTGGAGACCTGCCTCTGTGTCGGTGCGGTGCCCGGTTGACTGTGGCCTATCTTCTGGTGCACTGTCCCACTTTGACTGCCCAGCGATGGAATCTTGGGTTACCGGACTCATTGCCACTAATTTTATCTGACCACACATCATTAGCTGATTTAATTTTAAGTTTTATTCGTGAGGGTGGGTTTTATCATTTGATCTAAGTTTTAACACATGGTCCCTTGTCCCTCTGTGTCCTCCACCCTAGTGCTTTTAGGGTGGAGGTTTTAACGTGTTGCAGAGTGGCTGGCTTCTCCTTTTTATTCTCATGGTCAGCCAGCGATGGTCATCTGGTTTGTTGTTTTACTCTCTTCATCCCATTTCTGTGGTTTTCTTGTCCCCCTTTTGTCCATTTACATGTTTGTTGGCCTTCATCATTCCTGTGGTTTTTTCCTTTCGTTTGTTTTATTCTCACACTTGTGGTATTGTTTTATTCGGAATAAGGGACTGATGACCTCGTAGTTTGGTTCCTCCCCACCCCTCTTTTAACCAACAGGTGCCCCCACGCATTGTAGTGTGGCACATGGCACATATTCAGCCATTGATTTCTCAGTTTTCAGTCCTGGCCTTCTCCTATCTGGTCACTGGAGAGCACATGAAGGCAGACTGGGAAGCCTTCACCTCTGCTGTCACTGCTGAATGTCCACCACATGGTACCATCAATGCTGTCACTGAGCAGGTCACTACGACGATTGTTTCTGCAGCGGAAAATGTGATCCCACATTCTTTAGGGTGCCCCCGGCGAATGACAGTCCCTTGGTGGTTGCCAGAAGTCACTGAGGCAACTAAAGAGCGTCGGTGAGCTCTACAGCAACATAAGCAGCAACCTTCCCTAGAGCACCTAATAGCCTTTAAGCAGCTCCGTGCCCGTGTTCGCCAGCTTATAAAACGATGGAAACAGGAGTGTTGGGAGAGGTATGTGTCGACCATTGGGTGCCATACTTCACCTTCCCAAGTCTGGACGAAGATCAAACATATTTTTGGGGTACCAGACCCCAACAGGTGTCCCTGGTATTAACATCCAATGGTATGTTACCTACTGACCCAAATGCAGTTGCCAAGCATTTTGCTGAACACTATGCTCGAGCCTCAGCGTCAGACCCCCTGTTGGCCCTGGGGTTAGAATAGGCCCACAGTATTACTGCCTGTCGTAAGAGACGACTAAAAGGAGTCTCATACCTTTCGGCATACATCTGCTTGTTGATGGTTTACTGAAGGAGCAGTCAGTTTTGAGGATTTTACGATTTTTTTTCTCCCCATCATCTGTGTTGTAGCCTGCTGTGTCTGACACGACAAAACTAAATGGGGGCGAAATAATTTTAACTGCTGTCAAATAAGGAAATACTCATCATCATTTAGATTTTTTGTATAAAGGTTGTTGTTGTTGTTGTTCTTCCTATTGTTATTATATTTTGTATCATTCATTTAACAGATCTTACAAAATAGCTGTACTGTAATTTCCCTTTCTTATTAATTTTCACGAGAATAGGCATTTAATCAAAAACGCTGAAGTAACTGAGAAATGTAGGGCATTACAATCGATGTCCATTTTGAACAATTATGTTGGAGATTAATCAAGTGGTCATGCTGGAACAACTGCGCTTTCTGCCAGACTGCAGACAATTTGTGGCGACTTGAAATCTTACTGTTCATTTCATCTTTAGTTTCTAACATAATTGCTTACTGGAAAATGCATTTCCTGGGCATATGGCATATGTTTTACTTTATTAAGAAGTCAACTTCATAATTTTAAAAAACTGGCCATTTCGTCCCCATAAATATGCAGTAACTGTGATTCTATGAACTTGATGAAAAATGTTTTAAAATAAAAATTTTAGAGTATAAAATTTCATTTTCAGAACGTAAATCTTACCCTTCCTGTTGTTGCTTGTAGTTAAAAATACAACAGTCGGATAAGTTATGAAAGGAGACATTTAATTACCTGGTGTTTTTGCAGGTTTGTCAACTTTCTTAAACAGTACTTGTAGCTTTGCCGCTTTTATTTCATATATTTTGTATTAAATTAGTCAAGTCACAAATATTACATGCTGCATTAAAACTGAATGTTTGGTGCAGCTTGCGATTAGCCACTGAAAAATGTGTTGCCAATTTCGGCCGCGGTTGGAATTTGTTACTTTTGTCATAGTTCCAAATGTGCATGCCCTATATCAGATAGTTTTTAAAACTACAGCTCCTCTGCTCACATTTTGATTGTTTCTCAATGTGCTTCATAAGTGCCAAAACACTTATTTTGAAACACAGTTGAAGGAAATAAAATACGTAAGTGGTTGACTTCTTCGGCGCTCAGTAGCTACGAATTCTGCGTCAACTACAATATTAGATGCTATAGGGACAATTTAATAATCAACTTAAAAGTAGTATTGGAGTAAAGACTTAAAATATATTACCAAGATTCGTTACGTTTACTTTAACTATGACATGGCGGCGCCGATAACCTCACCGTTTCCCCCACTAAAACCACAACCGTTGTCATCCTCATTAATTAGGAAGCATAGAGTGCCACAAAAATTAATTTATCTTAACTACACTGAAATATTTTAAGTCTTTTTTTCTTGTGTAGTACTGTTTAGTTGATCTCGGATGTTGCAGCAGAAGCACAGTTCTTTGTTTCTCTAGTGTCAAAGAAATCTACCATTTACTTCAGGCCTACTTCATTCAATATCATTTGGAAAGAAGGGTAAAGACTAAGGAATGTATGTCATTTAAATGGAAAAAAGGGGCACACGCTGTGGTAAACAGTAACACATCCTCATTTTTGCCCTTTAATGCAGTTACCACGTCTCTCTTAGGATACATGGCCACTTCAAAACGTGAAAATAATGCCCACTAGACGGTATAGTTATTGGCAAGAAGTCTGTCGCTGACAATGTCAGACAGATAAGAAGTGTGTAGTTGCTTGCTACCATCCTAAGAGTATGCGCATCTTGTAATGATGAGCAGATGTAGGAGACACTAAACACGTAACAATTGTTCATGGAAACACATTATAGGAAAGTTGTCTAAAAATGTGGTATTTATTTGTAATGCAGGCTGTAAAATTAAATTAAGGCTATTTCAATACAATGTAGTGAGGAGGAGGAAAAATGATTACTAAAGAGCCATTTCCATTAAGGTTATAGAAAGCAATTAATATCCGAAGAGAATCGGCACAAAATGTTGTAAATTGTGCCAAATGGCACGAAATTAACTAGAGGACATGGGGTCTGCTTGTCTGGTACAAAATGTACACGAATAGCAAAAGATTACCAAGAGTTTTTGAATATTGTAGAACTGAGGTTTTCTGAAATACAGGATTCGGCAATAAAGCCTCCCTCATTTTAATAGGTTGTCAAGGAAAAACTAAATGTGATAGAGAAAATTTACTTTTATTTATGGAAAATACATGCGTTGCCACTTTGGATAATTTGTTTTAAAGAATTATATCTATGCGATGTCCTCCATTGTTGACGCATTGACGAAGTCTATCCCAAAAGTTCCCCGTAAATCGTGTCATTTCTCTTGGAATGGCTGCCGCTTCTTGGGTAATGGCCCCTTTAAGTGCTTGCAGTGTTGTGGGACGATGTTTGTACACTAGAGCCTTTAAATGTCCCCAAAGAAAAAAATCACAAGGCGACTAATCAGGCGACATTGGGGGCCACGCGATGTCTCCTCGCAGAGAGACAAGATGACCTCGAACCAACTTGCACAACATTTCCATAGAACGCCGAGAGGTGTTGGATGTTGCTCTGTCTTCCTGGAACCATAAATCTTGATCTTCATGATCTGCAGTAAAATGATTTAGCCTAGTTCGGAGAAAAGTTTCTAGCCTGTGGCAATAACGGTTTAAATGAAACGTTACAGTGTGGCCTCCTACTTTGAAAAAAATATGGTCCCCACACAAAACATTCAGCAACTGTTTAGCTTTACACCTGCTATCTGCATTGCCCTCCAGGAAACCTGGTTACCAGCAATGCGGATCCATTCCCTCCCCGACTATAAGGGATATTACAGTAACCATAGCGACTATAATCGAGTGTCAGGTGGAGTTTGCATTTATGCCCTAAACTAGGTCTGTAGTAAACATGTGCCCCTTCAAACCCCTCTTGAAGCTGTGGCTGTCAGAATAAGGATGACGCAGGAAATAACTGTCTGCAATTTATATCTTCCTCCACATGGTGCAGTGCCCCTGAATGTATTAGCTGCACTGATTGATCAACTCCCTAAACCTTTCCTACTTCTGGGAGATTTTAATCCCCATAACCCCTTGTGGGGTGGTACCATGCTTCCTGGTCGAGGCAGAGATATCGAAACTTTACTGTCACAATTCGGTCTCTGCATCTTAAATACTGGAGCTGCCACACATTTCAGTGCGGCTCATGGTAGTTACTCAGCCATTGATTTATCAATTTACAGCTCAGAACTTCTCCCATCTATCCACTGGAGAGCACATGACGACCTGTGTTGTAGTGACCACTTCCCCATCTTCTTGTCACCGCCCCAGCTTCAGGCGCACGGACGCTTGCCCATATGGGCTTTGAACAAGGCGGACTGGGGAACTTGCACCTCTGCTGTCATCAGTGAATCTCCCCCACACAATAACATTGACGTGATGGCTGAACAGGTGACTAGCACAATTGTTTCTGCAGCAGAAAACGTGATCCCTCGCTCTTTAGGGTGCCCGAGGTGTAAGGCAGTGCCTTGGTAGTCACTGGAAGTCGCTGAAGCAATTAAGAAGCATCAACGAGCTCTACAGCGGCATAAGAAGCACCCTTCCCTGGAGCACCTCATAGCCTTTAAATGACTCTGTACCCGTGTTCACTACCTTATCAAACAACGGAAGGAGGAGTGTTGGGAGAGATAAGTCTCCACCATTGGGTGCCACATGTCACCTTCTCAAGTCTGGGCAAAGATCAAATGTCTTTTCGGGTACCAGACCCCAACAGCTGTCCCCAGTGTTACCATAAATGGCGAGTTATGTACCGACGCAAACGCGATTGCCGAGCACTTTGCTCTAGCCTCAGCATCGGAGAATTACCCCCCAGCCTTTCGCACACTCAAACGGGGGCTGGAAGGGAACGTCCTCTCATTCACTACATGCCGCAGTGAATCCTATAATGCCCCGTTTACAGAGTGGAAGCTCCTCAGTGCCGTTGCACTTTGCCCCGACACAGCTCCTGGACCTGATCGCATCCACAGCCAGATGATTAAACATCTCTCATCTGACCACAAGCGACATCTTCTCATCATCTTAAACCGGATCTTGTGCGATGGCGTCTTTCCATCACAGTGGCGGGAGAGCAGCATCATTGCAGTGCTCAAACCTGGTAAAAACCTGCTTGATGTGGATAGCTATCGGGCCATCAGCCTCACTAACGTTCTTTGTAAATTGCTGGAACGTATGGTATATCAGTGGTTGGGTTGGGTCCTGGAGTCACGTGGCTTCTTGTCCCCTATGTCAGGGTGGCTTCCGCCAGGGTTGCTCTATCACTGACAACCATGTGTCCCTCAAGTCTGCCATCTGAACAGCCTTTTACAAATGCCAATACCTGGTTGCCACCTTCTTGATTAATGACAAGCGTATGACACCACCTGGTGACATCAGTATCCTTGCCCCATTATACGAGAAGGGTCTCAGAGGCCCACTCCCAATTTTTATCCAGAATTTCCTGTCTCTCTGTACTTTCCGTGGCTCCCATAGTTCCATTCATATCCAGGAGAACGGAGTCCCACAGGGCTCTGTATTGAGTGCCTCTATTTTTAGTGGCCATTAACGGTTTAGCAGCAGCTGTCGGGCGCTCCATCTCACCTTCTCTGTGTGCAGACGACTACTGCATTTCGTACTGCTGCTCCAGTACTGTTTTTGCTAAGCGGCACCTCCAGGGAGCCATCAACAAGGTGCAGTCATGGGCTTTAGCCCACGGCTTCCAGTTTTCAGTCGCAAAGTCGTGTGTCATGCACTTCTGTAGGCGTCGTACCGTTCATCCAGGACCCGCACTTTACCTTAATGACGATTCACTCACAGTTGTGGAGACATATCAATTCCTAGGACTGGGTTTCAGTGCTCGAATGACTTGGCTCCCTCATCTTTGTCAGCTTAAGCAGAAGTGCTGGCAGCACCTCAATGCCCTCCGTTGCCTGAGCAACAGCAATTGGGGTGCAGATCGCTGTACATTGCTGTAGCTCTACAGAGCCCTTGTCCAATCCCGAACTGACTATGGGAGTGTGGTTTATGGTTTGGCAGCACTTTCAGCATTGCATTTACTCGACCCTCCGCACCACTGTGGGGTTCGATTAGTGACAGGAGCTTTTAGGACGAGTCTGGTAACCAACATACTGGTGGAGGCCGGTGTCCTTCCGCTGCAGATCAGACGTGCGCAACTACTCGCCAGTTACGCGGCACACACTCATAGTTCCCCAGAGCATCCAAATTACCGTCTCCTTTCCCACCCACAGCAATCCATCTCCCGCATCGACAGCCCAGATCGGGGCTAACGATTGCGGTTCGCGTGCGGTCCCTTCTCTCTGAACTGGAGTCCTTCCCTTTACCACCTCTACTTGCGGTCCGTTCACGTACACCTCCATGGTGTACGCCTCGGCCGCAGTTTCGTCTGGCTCTTTTGCATGGTAAGGACTCCGTTAACCCCACTGCTATCCGCTGTCACTTCCTCTCGAATCTTGACGTGTTCTGGGTCTCTGAAGTGGTTTCACATATGTTAATGGAGGGCATATTGAGCAGCACTCCTTGCCAGTTAGCTGCAGTGTTTTCACTGCAGAGCTGGCAGCCATATCTCGTGCTCTTGAGTACATCCACTCACGCCCTGGCGAGTCATTTCTCCTGTGTACTGGCTCATTGAGCAGCCTACAAGCTATCAACCAGTGCTACCCTTGCCATCCTCTGGTTGTGTCCATTCAGGAGTCCATCTGCCCTGGAATAGTCGCACCGTTCCGTGGTGTTTGTGTGGACCCCAGGACACGTCGGAATCCCCGGCAACGAACTTGCCGACAGGCTGGCCAGACAGGCGACGCGGAAACTGCTTCCAGAGCTAGGCATCTCCGAAGCTGACCTGCGTTCTGTCTTACATGGCAGGGTTTTCCGGCTTTGGGAGACGGAATGGCATAACAGCACGCACAACAAACTGCGTGTCATTAAGGAGACTATGAATGTGGGGAAGTCTTCCACGCAGGCCTCTCTCAGCGAATCAGTTGGCCTTTGCCAGTTCTGCATTGGCCATACATGGCTAACGCATGGTTACCTACTCCGTTGCGAGGACCCACCTCTGTGTCGCTGTGGCTCCCAAATAAGTCGTCAACCACTTGCTGGACTGCCCACTTTTAGCCACTCTGTGGCAGACTTTAAGCTTGCCCAGCACCCTGCCTTTGGTGTTGGGCAACAATGCCTCCACAGCAGCTTTAGTTTTACGTTTTATCTATGAGAGTGGGTTTGATACTTCTATGTAGGTTTTAGCACATGTACTTTGTCCCTCTGTGTCCTCCACCCTAGTGCTTTTAGGGTGGAGGTTTTAATTCGTTGCAGAGTGGCTGGCTTTCCCTTTCAATTCTCGTGGTTAGCCAGCTACTGTAATCTGCTTTCATGTTTTACTCTCTTCTGTTTCTATTGTCTCTGTTGTTTTCTTGTCCTCTTTTATTCCTTTAAGTGTTCGTTGCCTTCCCTTCGTTCTTGTGGCTTTTCCTTTCTTTCCGTTTTGTGTTATATGTTTCGTCCGTTTTATTCCCTCACTTGTGGCATTGTTTTATTACGAACAAGGGACCGATGACCTCATAGTTTGGTCCCTTCTCCCACCTTTAAACCAACCAACCGCCTATTTCAGTGCTGATCACAGTGCCTTTTCTGACATTGATCTTCCCCTTTCTTCTCCCTCCCTCCTCCTTTCATTACACTGGTCACCACACGACGACCTTTGCAGTCGTGACCATTTCTCATTGATTCTCTCTCTACCTTCCCACGCCCCGATGGACAGGTTACCTCGTTGGTCTTTCCAACATGTTGATTGGCCTCAATATACTGCACAGGTCGTTTTTTCTTCCTCTTTGTCAGGTTGTATTGATGAAATCCTACGTGATGTGTCTGATGCGACTGTTCACGCTGCTAGCCTTGCCATCGCACACTCATCTGGACCATTTCACCGAAGGCAAGTCCAATGGTGGAGTGTGGCCATAGCCATTGCCATCCATGATCACCGTTGAGCTTTGCATTACCTTACGAGGCACCCATCTGCTGTCAATCTTTGCACCAAAACGGAGCAAATGGGTGTGTTGGAAAAATTGCTCCTCCCCCCCTTCCCCTCGGTTCTACTGTCCCTCCATCACTGGTATGGGCTACACTTCGCTCTTTCCATGGTTGCCATCGGCAGTCTACCCTCCTGAATGGACTTCTTTGCATGGACCCGTTGATTCGCGTGGAACATCTTGTGACCCATTTTGCATCAGCATCAACCTCCTATCTGACTGCTTTCGTTCACCAGAAACAGAGGGCTAAAGCTTCCGCCTTATGTTTTACCCCTTGTCAATCAGAATCTTACAACAGACATTTTACTGAATGGGAACTTCTTTCTGCACTTTCATCTCCTCATGATACAGCCCCTGGCCCAGACTCCATTCATTGCTTCAACATCTCAGTGCTCCACAACAACAACATCTTCTCTGAGTGCTTAACTGTATTTGGCTTCAGGTTGACTTCCCTTCTCAATGGAGGGATAGCATCGTGGTTCCCGTCCTTAAGCCTGGTAAGAACCCCCTGTTTGTCAAAAGCTATCGACCAATTAGTCTGACAAACATTGTTTGCAAGTTACTTGAATGGCTGGTAGCCCGTCGGCTCAATTAGGTCCTCGAATCTCGGGATCTGTTGTCCTCTTACCAGTGTGGCATCAGAGAGGGATGATCTCCGATCGATCATGTACTTCGCTTGGAGTGCGCAGTTCGGCAGGCTTTTTCACAGTGCTGCCATTAGGTTGCAGTATTTTTTGACCTTCACAAGGTGTATGACACTGCTTGGTGCCATCATATCTTGCTTATACTTCATGAGTGATGTCTTCGGTGCCCACTCAAGATTTTTATTCACCAGTTCCTGTTCTATCGGTATTTCAGGGGTCGGGTTGGTACTGTTCGTAGTTCTCCATGGACCCAGGTGAATGGCATCCCAGAGGGTTCCGTATCGGGTGTACTTCTTTTCCTCATTGCTATAGATGGACTTGGGGCCTCTATCGGTCCTTTGGTCACCCCTGCTCTGTATGTGGAGGATTTCTGCATTTGGGTTATTTCCTCTTTGATGGCATCTGCAGAGCGGCAGCTACAGGCTACAGGGAGCCATACAGCGTGCCTCTGCGTGGACCATCTCGCACAGGTTTCAATTCTCTCCTTCAAAATTGCAGGCGGTCCACTTCTGTGACTGTACTACAGTCCAGCCCAATCCAGAGCTCTACCTCAATGCACAATGATTACCTGTGGTCCCACAGTTTTGTTTCCAAGGTCTTCTCCCCCCTGCGGGTTCGGGGGTTAGAATAGGCCCGCGGTATTCCTGCCTGTCGTAAGAGGCGACTAAAAGGAGTCTCACATGTTTCGGCCTTATGTGATGGTCCCCTCTCGGGTTTGACCTCCATCTTTCTAAATTATTCCGAAGAGCGAGCCAATTGGGGAAGGGCGCCTTACATGGTGCACTGTATCCGTCGTGCAATTAGACCTTTAGCCGTCTTTCTCGTCGTTGCAATGGTGTCCCGCTCGTTTTCGATCTCTTGGGCGATTACCACACTGCACTCTGCAGTGTTTCTTTTAACTGCGACGACGACCTTGGCCATTTTTGCACCTAAGATCCAGCACGGTAGCCAGCCCGTTGTGGTGGGGCCGCCATGTACCCTCTTGGTTGTAGCCCCCTGACAACACAGGGATCGCTCTACTGATGCCTGCGCCGTTCACTCCCCACGTATGCCAAGGAGTAGATGCCCATCTCCCTGGGGCATTAGGACTCCCGGCAATGGACATCCTGCCAGGTGGCTATTGCTGCGGCTGGGTGGCGCCCGTGGGGAGGGCCCTTGGTCGGAGTAGGTGGCATCAGGGCGGATGACCCGCAATGAAGCGTGGTACATCATCTCTCGCTGGTGGGCCACCACCAGCAGTCTCTAAGCGATCGAGGTCTAACCTCAACGGCAGGAAATACGATCCACGATCATTTCCCTCCCTGGCCACTCCATGGGAGGAACGTATGGCAAAAGAAGGCAGTGGAGACTATTCACCCCGGTTCCTTGTGTGTACGCGAGTTGATGGGGAATCGTTTATGTCAACCAAGCCCCAGTTTTTTGTGGAGCATTTAGAGGACAAGTTCGGGGAGGTGGAGGGCTTGTCCAAGATGCGCTCTGGTTCTGTGCTCATCAAAACGGCATCCTCTGCCCAGTCACGGAGGTTGCTCAATTGTGACAAGTTGGGGGATGTTTCAGTTAACATCACGCCGCATAAGAGTCTCAACATGGTCCAGGGTATTATATTCCACAGGGATCTTCTTCTGCAGTCCGACGATGAATTACGCGCCAACCTCGAACGACGAGGTGTTCACTTCGTCCGGCGCGTCCATCGGGGTCCGAGGGATAATCAGGTAGCCACCGGTGCCTTCATCTTGGCCTTTGAGGGTGATGTCTTACCCGAAAAGGTTAAGGTGATGGTTTACCGTTGTGATGTGAAGCCATATGTCCCTCCTCCGATGCGGTGTTTTAAATGCTGGAAGTTCGGGCACATGTCATCTCGCTGTACTTCCAGCATTACGTGTCGGGATTGTGGACGTCCTTCGCATCCTGATACTCCATGTGCCCCGCCTCCTATCTGTGTTAACTGCGGAGAACAACATTCCCCCTGCTCGCCGGACTGTAGGATCTTCCAGAAAGAAAGGAAGATAATGGAATATAAGACCCTGGACCGCCTGTCCTACACCGAGGCAAGGCGGAAATTTGAGCGGCTCCATCCTGTGCCAATGCCAACTAGTTATGCCGCTGCTGCAACACCAGTTCGATCTCAGCTCGGTCGGCATTCACCGGCCCCCTTGGTTGTGGGGGGCACTTCACTCCCTGTTGCTCCTGCTCCATCTACTTCAGGAGCAACACCACCCCAACCACCGGGGACATCTGTTCCCCCTTCACAGCCGGAGAAGCGTGAGCCTTCTTCGGCTCCTCTCGCCCGGAAGGGGTCCCTTGGGGCCCTCCCATCCCAGGCTTTGCCCAGTGCCCAAGCGGACACCCGCAAGTTTGTCAAACAACCACCGGTCGCTGGTCGTAGGGCGTCACGGTCGTCTTCAGTCCCAGAGACTGACCCAGTGGGGCCCTCCCAGCCAGAACCACCTAAGGCACAGCGTGCAAAGCAGTCGAAGAAAAAGGCTCCCAAGCATCCTGAAATTGCGGTGGCACCTGTCCCACCGCCACCTTCTCCCTCTGTGTCCGAAGATGAGGTGGAGATCCTGGCGTCCGCTGAGGACATGGATCTCGCCAGTCCCTCGGATGCAATAGATAGCTGTTGTCCAGGTGGTGACTCAGTAGCAGCAGGGGCCACGGAGGCGTAATCTGCCTCCCCAGTCCCTTCACGCCTTTCCCATCCATGGCTAATACCATCCTCCAGTGGAACTGCAGCGGTTTCTTCCACCATCTAGCTGAGCTCCGCCAACTTCTCAGCCGTCATCCTTTCCTTTGCATTGCTCTGCAGGAAACTTGGTTTCCAGCAATGCGAACCCCCGCCCTCCGGGGTTATTTTAAGAACCGGGCAGCTTATGCACGGGTGTCTGGTGGCGTCTGCATATATGTCCTTAACTCTCTTCACAGCGAGTTTGTACCTCTACACACAGCTTTAGAGGCTGTCGCTGTTCGGGTGTGGACGCCACAGGCTATTACCGTCTGCAGTATTTACCTTCCACCTGATGGTGCTGTCGCGCAGCATGTCTTGGCTGCTCTGATAGCCCAACTGCCGCCACCTTTTTTGCTGCTGGGCGATTTCAATGCCCACAACCCTCTATGGGGTGGGACTGTTTCCGATGACCGCGGTCGGGCCGTGGAGCATGTATTGGCTCAGCTCGACCTTAGCCTCTTGAACACCGGTGCTCCCACGCATTTCAGTGTGGCCCATGGCTCGTTCTCGGCCATCGATCTCTCTATTTGCAGCCCTGGACTTGTCCCATCCCTCCACTGGAGAGTGCATCCTGACCTGTGTGGTAGTGACCATTTTCCCATCTATTTGTCACTGCCCCAGTGTCATTCTTCTGGGCGCCTGCCCCGCTGGGCTCTCCACAGGGCTGACTGGCCAGCTTTTACTTCTGCTGCAACCATTGAGTCTCCCCCACAAGGTGACATTGACGAGGTGGTTCGTGTTTTAACCACGTCCATCATTTCAGCGGCCGAGGCTTCCATCCCCCGTTCTTCTGGCCTCCCTCGGAGGAAGGCTGTCCCCTGGTGGTCGCCGGAGATTGCTGAGGCTATTCGCGACCGTAGGCGGGCTCTCCAGCGTCATAGGCGGCACCCGTCTCTGGAGACCCTCATCGCCTTTAAGAGGCTCCGTGCCTTCGCCTGCCGTCTTATTGCACGGCGTAAGCAGGAGTGCTGGGAGCAGTATGTTTCCTCCTTGGGCTCCCGTGTTTCCCCCTCGCTCGTGTGGTCCCGGATACGGCGGATTTATGGACACCAGACCCCTACGGGTGTCCCTGGGATCTCTTTGGATGGCGCTGTGTGCACGGACGCTGCCGCCATTGCTGAACACCTTGCTGCGCACTTCGCTATGAGCTCTGCGACTGCAACTTATCCCCCCGCCTTTCGCTCTCTCAAGGAGCGGGCCGAGCAGACGCCATTATCGTTCCACACGCGTCGTTCTGAAACTTACAATGCTCCTTTCAGCGAGAGGGAATTCCTCGCTGCCCTCGCCGATTGCCCTGATACAGCACCAGGACCGGACTGCATCCATGCACAGATGCTGAAGCATCTCTCCAGGGACTGCCAGAGACACATTCTCGCGATATTTAATCGCATTTGGAGCGAAGGCGTGTTCCCGTCGCAATGGCGAGAGGGTGTTATTGTCCCCATCTTGAAGCCCGGTGCGGACCCACTGGCGGTGGACAGCTATCGTCCCATTACCCTCACCAACGTTTTGTGCAAATTGCTCGAACGTATGGTGGGCCGGCGTTTGTGTTGGGTCCTTGAGTCGCGCGGTCTCCTCGCTCCATCCCAGGGTGGCTTCCGCCGGGGCCGGTCTGCAGTGGACAATTTGGTGTGGCTGGAATCTGCTGTCCGTACGGCCTTTGCCCGACGTCAGCATCTCGTTGCCGTGTTTTTCGATCTGCGGAAGGCGTATGACACCGCATGGAGGCATCACATCCTCGCCACATTGCATGAGTGGGGTCTTCTTGGTCGGCTCCCGGCTTTTATTCAAAGCTTTTTATTGCGCCGCTCTTTCCGGGTGCAAGTCGGTGCCACCTCTAGTTCCTCTTACATACAGGAAAATGGGGTCCCGCAGGGCTCGGTGTTGAGCGTCTCCTTATTTTTAGTGGCCATTAATGGTCTGGCTGCAGCAGTGGGGTCGTCGGTGTCTCCTTCTTTGTATGCCGACGACTTCTGCATCTCATTTAGCTCCACGACTACGGGAGTCGCCGAACGCAGGCTGCAAGTCGCCGTTCGCAAGGCAGCATCATGGGCTCTGACTCACGGTTTTCAGTTCTCTGCACCCAAGACTCGAGTTATGCACTTCTGCAGGCGTCGGACGGTCCACCCTCATCCTGAACGTTACCTCGACGGCCACCTGCTTGAAGTGGTGGACACTTGCCGCTTCTTGGGACTCGTGTTTGATGCCCGACTCACATGGGTTCCTCATGTTACTCAGCTGAAGCAAAAATGCTGGCGGCACCTCAACGCCCTCCGCTGCCTTAGCCACATGTCTTGGGGTGCAGATCGCTGCACGCTGCTGCGGTTGTACAGGGCCCTTGTGCAGTCCCGGCTTGATTATGGGAGCCTGGCCTATGGGTCTGCGTCCCCCTCAGTGTTGAAGTTGTTAGACCCCATACACCACTGTGGGGTTCGGCTTGCAACTGGCGCTTTTCGCACCAGCCCCGTGGATAGTCTACTGGTGGAGGCCGGGGTTCCCCCGCTGCAGATTCGCCGCCATCGTCTGCTCGCCGACTATGCTGTCCACGTACATTGCTCGCCTGGCCATCCCAATCGTCGCCTGCTTTTCCCTGCCATGGTCCTCCATCTGCCCGAACGGCGACCTAGGTCTGGGCTTTCCGTCGCTGTCCGTGTCCAGTCCCTGCTGTCCGAACTGGGGTCATTCCCTCTTCTGCCTCCCTTCCGGGTCCGTACACCTACGCCTCCCTGGTGTTTGTCGCGGCCGTCCGTCCGTCTGGATTTGGCACAGGGACCTAAGGACTCGGTTCCGCCTGTGGCCCTCCGTCGCCGTTTTCTTGCGCTCCTCGCATCATTTCCGGGCTGTGAGCCTGTCTACACTGATGGTTCCCTGGTTGATGGTCGCACTGCCTACGCTTTCGCTCACGCTGCCCATGTTGAGCAACGCTCCTTGCCGGTTGGCTGCAGTATTTTTACTGCAGAGCTGGTGGCCATCTTGCGCGCTCTTGAGCATATGCGTTCCTGCTCAGGTGCGTCCGTCGTCATCTGCAGTGTTTCCACCATTACCCACTCTGGTCGTTCGGTGGTTTTTGTTTGGACACCAGGTCACGTTGGCATCCCGGGGAACGAACGTGTTGACAGGCTGGCCAAAGGGGCGATAGACGCCCCAGCTCTGGAGATCGGCCTTACGGCTCGCGACCAGCAGCTGGTGTTGCGCCGTAAGGTGCTTGGGATGTGGGCTGCTGAGTGGCTTGGCATGACAGCCCCGAATAAACTGCGGGCTGTCAAGGAGACGACCGCTGTGTGGCGTTCCTCCCTGCGGGCTTCTCGCAGGGACTCGGTGGTCCTGTGTCGGCTGCGCATCGGCCATATGTACCTGACGCATGGCCATCTCTTGCGTCAGGGGGATCCCCCCCTGTGTCAGTGTGGGTCCCGGCTGACGGTCGGCCACATTTTGCTGGAGTGTCCTCGACTGCGCACCCTCCGGCAATCTTTTAATCTCCCGGGCACTTTGGCTTTGGTTTTATCCGACGATGCCTCCATGGCTGATGACGTTTTAAATTTTATCCGTGGTAGTCCGTTTTATGGTTCGATTTAGAGAGGTCCTGCACCTTTCCCTTTCTGTGTCTTTTGTCCTTGTGTCTGTTGCTGTGTGCCGTGAGATGGTTGACTCTTTCCCTTTTTTGTCGTCGTGGTCAGTTAACCAGTCTCCGGCTGTCTTCCTTTCTTCTGTTTCTTTCTGTCTGGTGTTCCTCTGTCCTGTTCTTGTCTGTAATGTTTGTTGCTCCATTTGTGTTCTTTTAGCGCCTGGGGGGGACGTCTCCTCCCCCTTTGGTTTTTACCTGCTCTGTAGATTTTCGGCTCGCCTGATTTTGGAATGGGGGACTGATGACCTTCGCTGTTTGGTCCCCCTTAAACATCCCAACAACCACCACCACCAAGGTCTTCTTTTCGACAACAAGCTCATTTGGCTGCCTCGTATTAGACTTCTGAAGATAGGTTGTTTCCGTAAACTTAGTGTCCTTCGCTTACTTGCCCACATCTCCTGGAGTGTGGATCGTTCCACTCTTCTCCGCCTTTATCGGGCTTTAGTGCTGTCTCACTTGACTATGGTTGTCAAGTTTGATTCGACTGCTCCTTCCACACTGCGCCTCCTGGATCCGGTCCACCATCTTGGTATCCGTTTGGCCACCGGTGCCTTCCCTACTAGCCCTGTTGATAGTCTCCTTGAATCTGGGATCCCCCCTTTTCTGTTGGACGGTCCAAGCTTCTGGTTTCTTATGCAATCACTGTTCGTTTCTCTCCCACTTATCCTTCCTATTCTATACTGTTCCCAGACCAAGGACGTCGACCACCTGATTCCCGCCCTTGGGTGGGTTTACCGGTTGGGCTCTGCAGTGCATCTCTTCGCCGTGTTTTTCAGCTTCCTTGTGTGTCCTGTCTCCCACGTTTCCTCCCCAACACCTCCCCTTGGTTAGTTCCTCGGCCCCGGATTCAGATGGATCTCCGCCGAGGTCCGAAAGATTCTGTTCCCCCAATGGTGTTGCGTTGTTTTTTCCGCTGAATTTTATGAGAGTTTCGGGATCCTGTGGTTTTTTTACACCGATGGCTTTAAATCTGCTGATCGTGTGGGATATGCCTTCACATCCTCTGTTGGCATGGAAAATCATCTGCCAACCGCATGTGGCGTGTTTACTGTGGAATTGATGGCCATTTTCCAGGCCCTTACCTTTATTAAACAGTCCCAACTCACCCACGTTTTGTTATGTACGGACTTAGAGTGGCCTTCAGGCTATTGATTGGTGTTTTTCCTGCCACCCCTTGGTCCCAGCCATCCATCACCCTCTCGCTGATCTTCACCATGCTGCTTGTTCAGTTGATTTCCTTTGGGTCCCTGGCCAATGGGTATCCCAAGTAATGAGCCTGCTGATCGTTTGGCTGGGGCAGCAGTCACTTAACCCCCTTCTCTGTAACACCTCCTGCGGCAGATTTATAGCTTCGTATCAAGTCCCACTTCGCACAATCATGGCCCCATATCACATCCCACTTTGCACAATCATGGCCCGACTCTCGGGAGGCTACTTTTCTGTCTAATAACTTCGTGCAATTAAGATGACACCTGTCCCATGGTGTTCTTCCTTCTGCCTCTCCCGAAAGGACTCAACCACACTGTGTCGTCTCTGCATCGGCCATACCAGGCTGACCCATGGTTTTGTGTAATGAGCCACCCCCACTTTGTAGTTGTGGAGCCTTCCAGTCAGTAGCCCACATTTTTGTGGAATGCCCCCCTTCTTTTGGCTCTGCTTACTAGTACAGACTTCCCCGCACTTTACCTTTAATGTTGGCTGACGATTCCCAGATGGTTGAACTGGTTCTTAGTTTCCTCTGTGAAAGTGGTTTTTATTTTCAGTTCTAAGGTTTTTAATCTCCCTCTGGAGTAAGGGCAGTGCGGCGAGGGTTGGGGTGTCTCCCACAGTAAACTGTGTTTGGAGATTCTTGACTCCCCTCCATGGCCGAGATCCTCCTTTCTTCCCCTTTTACTCTGTTTTAGGATTGGTTCGTCTCCATTTCCCATACGCACTTTTACTTTCTAGCGGTTGCACCTTTTAAGTCGCAGGTGGTCTTGCCTCTGCTGCTTCAGAGGTGGGATATTTCCTGCCTCTAGCATAGCGTTGGGTTCGCTCTCTTGCTGACTTAACTCATTTTGTTTTTACCATTGACAACATGACTGCCCTTTTACATTTTGTAGCCTTTTCCCTTTTATCGTTCTGACATTTCTGAGATATCACACTATCGGAATGGACCCCCTTTGAAACAAGGGACTGATGACCTTGCTGTTTGGTTCCTTCAACCCCAATCAATCAACCAACCAAACAACCAACCAACCAATCAACCATCATCGCCTCACTGTTTCTATCAGCTTTGTCATTTTTATTGCTATTATCAACATTTCTCTTTCAACTTCTGTAACACTACAAGCACCAATGGTGTCTTCAGTACATATCTGAAGAAGCAGCAGCAGCAGCATCCATTTATCTGTTGAAACTTCATTGCTGAAATCTATAGCTTCATCCTTTTCCATATAAACAGTAGAGAATACTTTCAATTATATGCTCCTCTTTCGCTTCACAGTTTAATCTGCTGTATTCAGGTTTAGTGTGTTCCAGTTAATCACCCATGAGATTGCAGTGTTCAGGTTCACAGTGGCAAAGCTTACACATTAGTGAACAGTTTATAATGTGCTGGTTATTGCCAGCAGCAATTAGAATGCCTCAATGCAACGATTTCATGTACACTCAGAGCCGAGTGTTGGCAACAGTGACTGTATGACAATAAATTCATTCGGTTTTAGAACAGAGCATAATTTTTTGATGGTGGGCAAAAAGGTTAAAGACTCACTTTTTTAAACCCTGCTGTTTTCTTCCATTGTGATGGAGAAGTTTGAAATTAGACTGTAAGTTGACTACAGTCCCCTGCACTCAGCGAAACTCCAAGCAGCAAGAAGTTAACACGTGACAAAAAAATGCCAGAGCTCAGAAGTTCGTTTAAGGTGACACCAGATTTCACATTATTTCTGGCCAAAGCCACCATAGACTTGTCACATGACAGTAAGATCTTCCACCCCCACCCCCTGGTCTACATCGCATTGCCTTTATTGATGCCTCTTGTGACGGAAGTTAGAACTGCAATGCCCATATTTTAAATTATGCGGTTTTCTGGGTGGCAAAGGACAACATTGCAGCACACCACCACCCAGAATCGCTATGAAAAGGCCCCAGGAGGTGGCATAGGGGCGCCAGTAAAATCATACCTTGTCTTGGTGTGTTCATTTACAAAACCAGCAGTTTGCAGTGCAATGTGCGACAGAATGACATTCTTGACAATCATAGATACTGCTGACAATATTCCCCTTCTACCCCTGCATCACTAAGCGAATTGTAGACGTGTGGGCCCATTAAACCTGATCTGACATCCTTCGAGTGGAGTGTGCCCACAATTTTTGACCTGGTCAACAGGGTGGAACCACTAGCGACCATTCAATTAAATATGTGATCAGAAGCAGCAAAGAATTTTCACTCTTTTAAGACCTCCTGTTTCGCACCCTCATGTGGCATGATCACAGGAAGTAAGAAAGGAAAAGAACATGACAAGAGCAAAGTGTCACCTCACTTTGGCAACACCCTCAGTGCCACTCGCACACTGTTGATGGTGGCTATCTCAAAAAAGTATAGAGAAATTCATTCACCGATGATTGTGTGCCAGTGGGATAGGCAACACTACGGATCTAATCTCATTTGAGTGTCATTCAGTTATAGCATTACTGCTTGCTGACTGCATGCGAAATGAAAATCGAGGGCTCTTTAAATTATTGCCTGTCCCACCGGTGCGTAGTCATCGGTGAATGCTTACCTCGGTACTGGGACATTTTTAAAGTGCTCAGTAAAGGTGCACAGGGGTTATTGGCAAACTTACGATCTTACGGGACCCTTCACTGTTTTATTCATGCATGTGTCGAGGTCGTATTCACCTGTGAAGTTACATGAGGGTTGAAAAAGCTTAAACATGCTCCACTGCTTTGAACCATGTTCAAACATCATCAAGTGGTTCGAATGGTCCTTTGTAGTTTCACCCTGTATATCAGAACAAAGGGGGTTGTAGCCCCGCAATGTCTTTAGAGAAGGGTTGAATTGTCTGGGAGTGTGTCAGAAAAGTCTAAGGCTATGAAGAATATTGCTGTGTTGCACACTGCACTGCAGACTGCTGCGAAATATATATGAATGAACACTGCAAAGGAAGGGGTGCTTTTATTGAAGTCTCAGTGTAACATGTCACTGTGGACATGTGTTGCATAGAACTGCAGTGAAATTTGGTGCCAATGTGGCATCATTAACCCACCTGACACCTCATATTTACTTCTGAGCTCTACTTTTATTTTGCTTATGTCAACACCTTGCTGTTTAAAGTGTCATCAAGCCTGAGGATGACCTCACATGGCATACCTTTGCCGTATTGTGGAAAGAGGTTCTAGGCATTTTTGAGCCAAATTTTGAATTTCTATCTAGCAGTGGGAGAAGATGGGGGTTTAATATATAGTGATTACTTTTGTACAATTTGTGTGTGGGGAGGAGGGGGGTTTCTGTAATGACTCAGGAAGTGTCATATCAACCGATCTCTTCTTTTAGTCAGTTTGTTCTGTAAATTTCTTTTTTAGCCAATTGAATACAGGATCTCTTCATTTATTATTCAATCAACACCTCAAATCTTAAGCATTCTTCCATAGCATCACACTCGAAAAGCTCTTCTCTTATTGGCTGAAATGCTTATTGTCCTCATTTTAGTTCCATATGAGGCTATGCTCAAGATACGGCTTCAGAAAATAGTTCCTAATACTGAAGTTGAAATTATGCCTCTTTCTCAGAAATGCTTTTCTTGCTATTGGCAGTATGAACTTAACATCCTCCCCACTTCGGCTGTCATGAGTTATTTTGCTGCCGAAATAGTGAAACTTATTCTGTACTTTCATTGTCTCATTTCCTAATTTATGAGGGTGGTTTCAAAAGTTGTCGGAATCACCCCAAGAGGTCAGCGCTAGCCCAACAAGTTGTTCCTGTAATATTCACTGGTCTGCAAGGAGACTACATTGAAAAAGGAAGTTTCAGTGATGTAAGTTCTTTTTTCTATTCAATTCAGAGAACTTTCTCAAATCGCCCTCGTAATTCCGTCAGGATCATCTGATGTAAGTCAGTTACATTACATTACTCTTGTTTTACCGTTGTTGATGTTCATCTTGTAATCTCTTTTCAAGATGATATCTAGTCTGTTGAACTGATCTTTAAGTCCTTTGTCATTTCTGACCCAATGACTACCATAGCAGAATATTGTCAAATGATGTTTCACAAAACCCAAAGAAATTCTGGTCATGTGTAAGGGCTATTGCTGGCATCAGAGTTGGTGTCCAGTCCCTAGCGAATGAGACAGGAACTAAAATTGAGGGTGGTTGTTGTTGTTGTTGTTATTGTTGTGGTTGTTGTGGTCTTCAGTCCAGAGACTGGTTTGATGCAGCTCTCCATGCCACTCTATCCTGTGCAAGCTTCTTCATCTCTCAGTACCTACTGCAGCCTACATCCTTCTGAATCTGCTTAGTGTATTTATCTCTTGGTCACCCTCTTCGAGTTTTACCCTCCACGCTGCCCTCCAATACTAAATTGGTGATCCCTCGATGTCTCGGAACATGTCCTACCAACCGATCCCTTCTTCTAGTCAAGTTGTGCCACAAGCTCCTCTTCTCCCCAGTTCTATTCAATACCTCCTCATTAGTTATGTGATCTGACCACCTAATCTTCAACATTCTTCTGCAGCACCACATTTCAAAAGCTTCTATTCTCTTCTTGTCTAAAATATTTATCGTCCATGTTTCACTTCCATACATGGCTACACTCCATACAAATACTTTGAGAAACGACTTCCTGACACTTAAATCTATACTCGATGTTAACAAATTTCTCTTCTTCAGAAGTGCTTTCCCCACCCTTGCCAGTCTACATTTTATATCCTCTCTTCTTCGACCATCATCAGTTATTTTGCTCCCCAAGTAACAAAACTCCTTTACTACTGTAAGTGTCTCATTTCCTAATCTAATTCCCTCAGCATCACCCAACTTAATTCGACTACATTCCATTATCCTCGTTTTGCTTTTTTTTTATGTTCATCTTATACCCTCTTTTCAAGACACTGTCCATTCCGTTCATCTGCTCTTCCAAGTCCTTTTCTGTCTCTGACAGAATTACAATGTCATCGGCAAACCTCAAAGTTATTATTTCTTTTCCATAGATTTTAATACCTACTCCGAACTTTTCTTTTGTTTCCTTTACTGCTTGCTCAATATACAGATTGAACAGCATCGGGGAGAGGCTACAACCCTGTCTCACTCCCTTCCCAACCACTGCTTTCCTTTCACGTCCCTCGACTCTTATAACTGCCATCTGGTTTCTGTACAAATTGTAAATAGCCTTTCGCTCCCTGTATTTTACCCCTGCCACCTTCAGAATTTGAAAGAGAGTATTCCAGTCAACATTGTCAAAAGCTTTCTCTAAGTCTACAAATGCTAGAAACTTAGGTTTGCCTTTCCTTAATCTTTCTTCTAAGGTAAGTCGTAGCGTCAGTATTGCCTCACGTGTTCCAACATGTCTACAGAATCCAAGCTGATCTTCCCCGAGGTCTGCTTCAACCAGTTTTTCCATTCGTCTGTAAAGAATTCGCATAAGTATTTTGCAGCTGTGACTTACTAAACTGATAGAATTGAGGGTAGCAAAGCAAAAGCTGAAACACTTAACTCAGTTTCTCAAATGCTCCTTTACAAAGCAAAACCCATAGCTGCCCCAGTGTGTTCCTCATACCACTGAAAAGATGAGTGAAGGAAGTGTTAGTGTCAGTGGTGTTGAGAAACAGCTGAAATCACTAAAATTTAACAAAGCTCCAGTGCCCAATGGAATCCATATCAGATTCTGTACTGAATTTAGGGCTGAATTAGCCCCTATTCTAACTGTAATCTATTTTAGATGGCTCGAACAAAAAACAGTGCCAAGTTCTTGGAAAAAGCACAGGTCACACCTGTCTAAAAGAAGGCTAGCAGAAGTGATCCACAAAATTAATATCCAATATCCTTGAAATTTGTTGTAGAATCTTAAAACATATCCTGAGTGCAGGCATAATGAAGTATCTTGAACAGAATGACCTCAGTGCCAACCAGCACGGATTCCAAAAACATCAATCCATATGAAACCCAACTTGCACTTTTCTCACATGATGTACTGAAAGGTTTGGATCAAGACAGACAGGTAGGTGTAGAATTTCTTGATTTCAGAAAAGCATTGACTCGGTACCACACCTGCTTTTATTGTCAAAAGTGCCATCATACAGTGTATCAAGCTAAATTTGCGACTGGATTGAGGACTTTTTGTTAGGGAGGACACAGCATGTTATCTTGGATAGCATGTCACCATCAAATGTAGAAGTAACTTCGGGTGTGCCCTGAGGAAGTGTGTTGGGACTGTTTCTGTTCCTGTTATACATTAATGACCTTGCAGACAATATTAATAGTAAACTCAGGCTTTTTGTAATTGATGCAGTTATCTATTATGAAGTACATCTGAAAGAAGTTGCATAAATATTCAGTCACATCTTGATAAATGTCAAAGTGGTGCGAAGTTTGACATTTTACTTTAAATGTTCATGTATATAAAATTGTGCAATTAACAAAACGAAAAAACAGTGACCTATGACTACAATACCAATAAATCACTATTGGAATAGGCCAACTCTTACGAGGAGACGAGTTACTGGCAGAAGTAAAGCTGTGAGGACAGGGTGGGAGTCGTGCTTGGGTAGCTCAGATGGTAGAGCACTTGCCCGCGAAAGACAAAGGTCCCGAGTTTGAGTTTCGGTCCGGCACACAGTTTTAATTTGCCAGGAAGTTTCCTTGTAGGTTCATGAAATGGAATGATCACATAGGCTCAGTCATAAGTAAAGCAGTAGGTAGATTTGCTTTCTTGGTAAATTACTGGGGAAGTGCAATCGATCTACGAAGGATATTGCTTACAGATCACATGTGCCACCCATCCTAGAATATTGCTAAAGTGTGTGGAACCATGCCATATAGGACTAATAGGGCAGTACAAATGGGGATACTGAGAGAACTGAATGGGAAGACTCTTGAAGATAGATGTAAATTATCCTGAGAATGTCTGTCAACAAAATTTCAAGAACCAGCTGTAAATGATTCTAGGAATATTCTACAACCCCCTATGTATCACTCATGGAGGGATCATGAGGATAGGATGAGAATAAATCCTGTACGCACAGAGGCATTCAAACACGCATGCTTCCTGTGCTCCATATGTGAATAGAACATTAAGAAACCCTAAAAACTGGTACAATGGGAACCTTATGGTAGTTTGCAGAGTGTAGATGTAGAATTTGCTTCATCATTGGCAAACTTGAAAGATCATTTTTCTTCTTCCTGAACTTAATTCCATTCTTAAATTTCTTCATGGTTTCTGTCACAGCTTGCTCAATGTATGTATTGAATACCATCAGGGATAGGCTGCTACCATGTCTCAGAACTTCAACCACTGCTTCCCTTTCATGTCCTCCAACACTTACAACTGCAGTCTGCTTTCCGTATGAATTGTAAGTAACCTTTCAACCCCTGTATTTTATCCCTGTTGCCTTTAAAATTTCAAAGAATGTGGTCCAGTCATTGTCAAAAGCTTTCCCAAGGTATACATGAGCTACCAATGTAAGTTTGCCTTTCTTCACTCTGTCTTCTAGGATATGTCATAGGGAAGATCAGTTTGGGTTCTGGAGGCAGTAGTAATCCCGAGTTGGGCTTCTATCAGTTTCTCCATTCTTTTGTAAATAATTTGTCAGTATTTTGCACCCATGACTTACTAAATTGTTGGTTCAGTGGTATTCACACTGGTGAGCATCTGCTATGTTTGGAACTGTAATTATTACAGTCTTCTTGAAGCCTGAACCATGGAATAGTTCTGTCATGGCTGGCTTTCTCCAAGGAACTCAGCAACTCAGAGGGAATCCCTTCTACTCCAGAGGCCTTGTTTTGGCTTAGGTCTGCCTTTACTCTGTTGAATTCTTTGTGCAGTATTACTCTCTCATCCCATCTTCCTCTTCACTTTCTCTAACATTGTCCTCTGTACATTGTCCTCTGTACATTCTTTTTTCAGCTCCCCTTTCTTGCTTAGTACTGGCTTGCCTTCTGAGCTTTTGATATTCATATGTTTTTCTCTTTTCTCCAGAGGCTTCTTTCATTTTCTATAGGAAATGCTTCTACAGCCTTGCATTTGTCCTTTAGCCATTCCAGCTTAGCCATTTTGCACTTACTGTCAGTCTTGTTTTTGAGATTGTATTTCTTTCAGCTACTTGATGTACTGCACTCTTATATTCGCTCCATTTGTCTGTTCAGTAACTCCTGTTATGCAAGGATATATATGTATGGAGTGTTTGATGTGGAATGGATGGCAGCTATCAAAGTGAAGGTACTGTTGTTTGTGGGTTTGATGTGGACAGGTGTGTGGATGAGAGCTTCAACAAGATGAAGGTCAACATCCAGGAAGGTGGCTTGGGTTTTGGAGAAGGACCGGGTGAAATGCAGATTCGAAAAGGAGTTGAGGTTATGGAGGAAATTAAGGAGTGTTTCTTCACCATGAGTCCAGACCACAAAGATGCTCCCTTCCCTACAGCCTAGGTGTTCGTGGCAAACTTATCTGCTTCAGTGACGAATCCCTCAACAATTACACCAGTAACCTGACCACAGAAGCATCTCCCTTGTCACCCAGTAATGTCCTGGCCTCGAATACATCAACAAATTACTCCGCCACGGATATGACTTTCTCAAGTCAAGCCCTGAAATGAGATCATCCCTTGACAATATTCTCCCCACACCATCCAGAGTTGCCTTTCGTTGCCCCCCCTAACCTCCGTAACATCCTTGTCAAATGCTACAATATTCCCAGACCACCTTCTCCACCCCGCTGCAAAACCTGCCCCATGCATCCCCCACCTACTCCAGCCCCGCTACTGATAAAACATACACAATTCAAGGCAGGGCCACATGTGAAACAACACATGTCATTTATCAGCTCACATGCCTGCACTGCACAGCCTTTTACATCGGTATGACGACAGCTAAACTGACTGAGCGCATGAACGGGCACAGACAAACTGTCCGCCTAGGAGATGTCCAATATCCAGTAGCAGAGCGTGCCCTCCAGCATAATTCTAGGTACCTAGGAACCTGCTACACCTTACATGCCATTTGGCTTCTCCCACCCAACACCAGTCCCTCGGAACTGCGGAGATGGGAACTTGCACTCCAACACATCCTTTCATCCCGCCATCCCCCTGGACTGAACCTACATTAACCAACCTCACTCCCATTTACTCTTCAGTCTTTTCCTTTGTCCCTCTCCTCTTTAGCCATTCACGCATCTTTTCATCCTACATAGTTGTGTTTATACTATATACCTCTTTACTTCTGTATGCATCCTCTTTAGTTTGAAGCTGGCACAGTACTTACAGTAGAATATCTTTGGCTTCCCTCTGACAACCATGCCTCCATCCTTGCTACCCTCCCTGTTTACTTTTCCCTGTTGCTTCATAACCTGGGTTGTGAGTAACTGAATCCGCTTTCCCTTCTTCCCGTTTTTTCCCCTCTCCCCTTCCTGATGAAGGGAAAAAGTTACGAAAGTACTGGCCAGCTCCTCTATCTCTCTCTCATATATTTAATTTTCACCTAACAATAACACAACCTCCTTTTTACAGAGAGGTTCCTTGAGAAATATTGATTATCATGTTCAGATTTACTGTTTCACTGAAATAAAATGGCTCAAGATCTGCCTAAAACAACTCAATACAATCATTTGTAACCTTTTGGTAGTTTGTATGGTGCTGATATGCAAGTAATTCATCAAAAGCTAGGGAAAGTTGCTGAACAAGTGTCCTATGTTGCAATATAAGGCCTAACCTCTTCATAGTAGTCGCATATTAGTTCGTACTTGCTTTGAGTTCTATGACCTAGGCAGTTGGGAAAGTCCTCTTTATCTCCTGCGGCTTCATTGGGGTGATTACTCAAATAATCAGGAAGTCTTCATTGTGTTTGCCTTGCACATACTGAACAGCCTGCTGCTGCAATTCACAAAACGCTTCCTGATTTAGCCTCATTGAAGTTGGCATGTAGAACTAGTGATTTGTAATTTATTCTTCATTGGATGCTATCCACTAACATTTTTCCTGGGTGGCATCAAATTTTGTTTGTGGCATCTGCATTACGAATAGCCACTAACTCAAAAATAGATTTGTATTTTTTGCATGAACAAGTTGTGAACTGCAGGCGTATAGATCCACATTTCTCAACAGAGTGACGACTTTGGTTTTTCATAACCTTATCAATCACTTTTCAATCATTTTTCCCGAGGGCATGCAGCTTTACTGTATGATTAAATGATGATGGCGTCCTCTTGGGTAAAATATTCCGGAGGTAAAATAGTCCCCCATTCGGATCTCCGGGCGGGGACTACTCAAGAGGATGTCGTTATCAGGAGAAAGAAAACTGGCGCTCTACGGATCGGAGCGTGGAATGTCAGATCCCTTAATCGGGCAGGTAGGTTAGAAAATTTAAAAAGGGAAATGGATAGGTTAAAGTTAGATATAGTGGGAATTAGTGAAGTTCGGTGGCAGGAGGAACAAGACTTCTGGTCAGGTGACTACAGGGTTATAAACACAAAGTCAAATAGGGGTAATGCAGGAGTAGCTTTAATAATGAATAGGAAAATAGGAATGCGGGTAAGCTACTACAAACAGCATAGTAAACGCATTATTGTGGCCAAGATAGATACGAAGCCCACATCTACTACAGTAGTACAAGTTTATATGCCAACTAGCTCTGCAGATGACGAAGAAATTGAAGAAATGTATGATGAAATAAAAGAAATTATTCAGATAGTGAAGGGAGACGAAAATTTAATAGTCATGGGTGACTGGAATTCGAGTGTAGGAAAAGGGAGAGAAGGAAACGTAGTAGGTGAATATGGATTGGGGCTAAGAAATGAAAGAGGGAGCCGCCTGGTAGAATTTTGCACAGAGCACAACTTAATCATAGCTAACACTTGGTTTAAGAATCATGATAGAAGGTTGTATACATGGAAGAACCCTGGAGATACTAAAAGATATCAGATAGATTATATAATGGTAAGACAGAGATTTAGGAACCAGGTTTTAAATTGTAAGACATTACCAGGGGCAGATGTGGACTCTGACCACAATCTATTGGTTATGACCTGTAGATTAAAACTGAAGAAACTGCAAAAAGGTGGGAATTTAAGGAGATGGGACCTGGATAAACTGAAAGAACCAGAGGTTGTACAGAGTTTCAGGGAGAGCATAAGGGAACAATTGACAGGAATGGGGGAAAGAAATACAGTAGAAGAAGAATGGGTAGCTTTGAGGGATGAAGTAGTGAAGGCAGCAGAGGATCAAGTAGGTAAAAAGACGAGGGCTAGTAGAAATCCTTGGGTAACAGAAGAAATATTGAATTTAATTGATGAAAGGAGAAAATATAAAAATGCAGTAAATGAAGCAGGCAAAAAGGAATACAAATGTCTCAAAAATGAGATTGACAGGAAGTGCAGAATGGCTAAGCAGGGATGCCTAGAGGACAAATGTAAGGATGTAGAGGCTTATCTCGCTAGGGGTAAGATAGATACTGCCTACAGGAAAATTAAAGAGACCTTTGGAGATAAGAGAACCACTTGTATGAACATCAAGAGCTCAGATGGAAACCCTGTTCTAAGCAAAGAAGGGAAAGCAGAAAGGTGGAAGGAGTATATAGAGGGTCTATACAAGGGCGATGCACTTGAGGACAATATTATGGAAATGGAAGAGGATGTAGATGAAGATGAAATGGGAGATACGATACTGCGTGAAGAGTTTGACAGAGCACTGAAAGACCTGAGTCGAAACAAGGCCCCCGGAGTAGACAACATTCCAGTAGAACTACTGACGGCCTTGGGAGAGCCAGTCCTGACGAAACTCTACCATCTGGTGAGCAAAATGTATGAAACAGGCGAAATACCCTCAGACTTCAAGAAGAATATAATCATTCCAATCCCAAAGAAAGCAGGTGTTGACAGATGTGAAAATTACCGAACAATCAGTTTAATAAGCCACAGCTGCAAAATACTAACACGAATTCTTTACAGACGAATGGAAAAACTAGTAGAAGCTGACCTCGGGGAAGATCAGTTTGGATTCCGTAGAAATACTGGAACACCTGAGGCAATAGTGACCTTACGACTTATCTTAGAAGCTAGATTAAGGAAAGGCAAACCTATGTTTCTAGCATTTGTAGACTTAGAGAAAGCTTTTGACAATATTGACTGGAATACTCTCTTTCAAATTCTAAAGGTGGCAGGGGTAAAATACAGGGAGCGAAAGGCTATTTACAATTTGTACAGAAACCAGATGGCAGTTATAAGAGTCGAGGGGCATGAGAGGGAAGCAGCGGTTGGGAAGGGAGTGAGACAGGATTGTAGCCTCTCCCCAATGTTATTCAATCTGTATATTGAGCAAGCAGTAAAGGAAACAAAAGAAAAATTTGGAGTAGGTATTAAAATCCATGGAGAAGAAATAAAAACTTTGAGGTTCGCCGATGACATTGTAATTCTGTCAGAGACAGCAAAGGACTTGGAAGAGCAGTTGAATGGAATGGATGGTGTCTTGAAGGGAGGATATAAGATGAACATCAACAAAAGCAAAACGAGGATAATGGAATGTAGTCGAATTAAGTCGGGTGATGCTGAGGGTATTAGATTAGGAAATGAGACACTTAAAGTAGTAAAGGAGTTTTGCTATTTGGGGAGCAAAATAACTGATGATGGTCGAAGTAGAGAGGATATAAAATGTAGACTGGCAATGGCAAGGAAAGCGTTTCTGAAGAAGAGAAATTTGTTAACATCGAGTATAGATTTAAGTGTCAGGAAGTCATTTCTGAAAGTATTTGTATGGAGTGTGGCCATGTATGGAAGTGAAACATGGACGGTAAATAGTTTGGACAAGAAGAGAATAGAAGCTTTTGAAATGTGGTGCTACAGAAGAATGCTGAAGATCAGATGGGTAGATCACATAACTAATGAGGAAGTATTGAATAGGATTGGGGAGAAGAGAAGTTTGTGGCACAACTTGACCAGAAGAAGGGATCGGTTGGTAGGACATGTTCTGAGGCATCAAGGGATCACCAATTTAGTATTGGAAGGCAGCATGGAGGGTAAAAATCGTAGGGGGAGACCAAGAGATGAATACACTAAGCAGATTCAGAAGGATGTAGGTTGCAGTAGGTACTGGGAGATGAAGAAGCTTGCACAGGATAGAGTAGCATGGAGAGCTGCATCAAACCAGTCTCAGGACTGAAGACAACAACACAACACATCAATCACTACAATTTATTGTTGCTAATCGGTGCCTGTGCTGAAGTTTGCAACATGTTTTCATTGTAGATGTGTTGCTAGCACTGTTCTCAACATTGTTTCTTGTTAAGATCTCCGCCCACACTGCCAGCAAACCTTTCTCGTGGCATATTCACATCATCTCTACCTTCATTTCTCATAGTGTATTCACATGGTCTGCTACGCTATGTCTAGTGCCAAGGAACCTATATCGATAAGTGGCATTGTACTATTTGCACCAAAAAGTTCAAGCAAACATAGAGGAAGGTCTAGTTGTGATGGTTGGACTATATCATTACTTAGGAAAAGTGGTGCAAATAAGCTGCAATATTGAATATGGAAGACAGTGCAGCAGTCCATTTCCTTGTTGGGAAATGCAGCTCCAGTGATACGCATATCCTCCCAAGGTAGAGTTTTAACAAGCTTCTGGAGTTGTGCCTGCATAAAACGTAGTGTGCAGAGCATAATTCTCGGCATCATTCATTTGGAGAATGAAATGTGTTCCTCGATGCTCTCAGGTGGCTCACAGACCTGATTTTTCTCCCAGCTGAAATCAGCCAAGTGCTCAACAAAAAAGTGAGCATCATGCCCACGTAAATTATGGAAGAAAACAGGTTTGTGGCTTGGTAGCTGGTACTTCAAATTGCCATGTATTGTGAGCTGCCATGTAACGTCCCTGTAAGGTGACAGTGGTCTCTACAAGGAGTTTCAGCATGTCTAACAGCAGCCCACAGATATGACAGCTAAATGTGTTACTGTAGAAATCTTAATTTTCTTTTGAAGTGGTCGTGATAACGTTTTGGTTGTAAAGCCTATCAACCTCTGATGAAAGTTTTTTGAGCTCAGTGAGCAGCCAAACCGCAGGATTATCATTGACATAAGATTCCTAGTGGTTGAGACTCAAATCATAGTACAATACAGTTTGGTACGCTGCCGGATATGATATGTTTTTCTCTGTAAAGGCGGTATCTGAGGTCGTCGAGTCACCTTCACAGTGGGTCAGAAGTGAGGAGGCATTCAAAGTCGGCATACTCTACAAATGGGCATTGCTCCTGGTGGCGAGCATTCATAAACTTTGTCCCCCCCACCCCCTCCCCCGCAGTAGGCATAACAATATGTATTGCGTCCTTGGAAGTACAGTCTCCTAGATGCACCGCTAATAACGTGCATGCAGAAAAGGCGTTGAGTCACCTTAAGCAAATATGCTTTATACACTTGTAGTTACTCAGTTGAGAGAACAGAAGTCAGGACATTCTTTGATCCAAACATAATGATAATTATCACATTCAGAGAACAGCAGCATGTTCCATGCATCTTACTCACCGGCAAATTTTGAGAAATGGAGGGGGCTGACAACCATACGCTTGTGAGATCCCCTGCTATATCTGCAGGACAGGACAGATAGTTTAATTTGCGGAAAGGGGCCAAAATGAGTTTCACTCGAACATACCACTTTATTCATGTGACAAACATTACAAGAGTAAAGGTAACATTAAAAACAAAGCAACCCAAACATTAATTTTAGAACTTAATTCCCAGCTAAATGCGCCATTCAATCTCACGCCTCAAGGGCAAAACAACTTTTAATTTAAAATCGGCTAGAAGCCATATATAAACAAGAACAAATAAGAAAAGGCAGCACATCAAATGGCGCTCAGAATTTTCCAAGGTTCAGCCTGGAATTCAAACACTAACGCTCAGTTAGGTGGGACAGGCAGTCGGCCCAACAATTCTCAATCCGACAACTCGACCAACAGTCAGTCAGCGGACCAAACGACAGGATAACTTCTGCTCCACCCAACCAGCACACAACAGGGACTTCCATTGAACAACACAGAAGGTATTGGCACCCACAACGAATAACACATTCGGCTGTCAAACTACACGCCGTGCGAGACAGTCACAACAGGACGAGGAAAATACACTGCCTCAATTTACGTAAACGGCCAGGGCAGGTAACCGGAATGTTAACGGCCATAAGGCAGAAGATTCCACTTGAGCCCTTCAATTCCAAAATAATAAAGTTAAGTTAAACTCCACAGGAGGGTGGCTGGAATTTCACCAACTTGAAAACACACACTGTTGCGCGCAGGAATGTCCCAACAGCCCACAACGAAATTCAAACGACACATTGTGAACAGTTGGGGCTGGCTGGTAGATTAAGTAAAGACTCAACTTTAGTGTCCGGGATTTGTGAGCCACGGACCTCGTAGCAGTGGCAACAGCCCCTCACACTCCAACCACGCGTCAGTGCCACCAGCGGCCCCGGCAAGACACGCGCCACAGAGACTTCCTCACTGCTCCGACCAGCTGCCCACACATGGCACAGCTTGAAACTATAAGGACGAGGCCAAAGATAGTACAAGGGTGCGAATATCGATACAGGGTGCTGCTGCCACTCACGGAGAGAGGATAACAGCATAATCACAATAACTGTGGGAGACTAATCACAGAGAAGCAACCAAGGTTTAATACAAAGCATAACATGAGTCAACCATGGCTCAGCTTGTTCTGTTCATCTGTCTTGCTTTTCTTCACCAGGCCACAAACCTGAACCTATGTTCCAGTATTCTGTGCCTCAAATTTAGGTATGTCCTGGATCTTGAAAGGAACTCGATACCATCAAAGTTACATCACCCACGAATATTAGCACCTACATGGTATGTACTGGAATGCCCAAGATGATCTCCATAATTGTAATTTCTCTCGACCATGCAAAACAGGCCTGATCCTTCCTGTTTTAGACATTAATGCATGCTCTCTTATTAGCTATATCCTTACGGAGCTTGAGGCAGCCAGAGCCTCCCTTTACCAGATCATATACATGTGTTAGGATGTCCAGGTGTAGTATACAGCTGAGTACTTTAGCTGCCCTCTCACTTCCGTCTCGGAAAACCAGGCCAGTATAGCCCTCAATGCGGATTCACAACACCACCTGGCAATTGACGTGCTCCACATTTTCACACCATTTTCTCCCAAAAAATAATGAAGACTTGTCTCTCCAATGCCATAGATACATTAGGTGTGTTGCAACAAGTTCGATGCACAGCACCACACTGCATTTAATGACAGGATACCACGGGTCATGGACTGTTTTGAGGAGCTCTGTTTCCATGAGAGGAAGACACGCCCTGAGAAACCCGATAGTCCTGCTGGACTCTTGATCCTTGTGAATGGGATTTGCTCCTCAAAGGCATCTGCTACACTAATACTAACTGCAATATGGTTTCACTGACCTGATGTCCTTCACTAAAAAGGACAGGAGAGGGTACTATAGTTGGCCACAGGATCATCCGTTACCACTACTACTACAGGGTGAGGAGGTCCATCTTTTTATGATGGAGTTAGTGAGGTGCACAGGGTTATGTACTGAGGCACACATACCTTTCATTGCTGGTGATGATTCTGATGCGGTTGAGGAGGAGGATGAGGTGTCACTAGTGCAGTGCCAGTGGGAACAGGCTGGCTGTGGCAGCAGCTCCGGGCGCTGCTCCTGCAGGCCTGACCCGCTAGCCTGAGGGGTGGTAGCTCATTGTTCAATCAACATACACAGTGCTTGGGGTGGCTGTGGCAGCCATGGTGGCGGCTGCAGCCTTTCACACTAGAAGTAATGGAGTTTTTGCCAATATTGCATGCCTCACTGGATGGCAAGGTGCGCTTAGCTGCCACCGGTACCCACATTACAGTGTGCTGCGGCTGCATAGATGTAGCCACTGTAAAAGAGAGAGAATAGTGAAAAGAAATTATGTACAATGTTCCAGCATTGCTATGTAAGTAGGCTGAGTAGTTACCTTTCGTGCACTGGGTCCATGTCAGAATCTACCTCTACTACAGTCAGGTATCTCTACCATCCCCTCAGCAAAGTCATCCTCTAAATGGGCAAGGTCACACTGCTTTGCAACTCTTCTAGAGCCAGTTCCCTGATCCATTCAGATATCTCGCCCTCGTCAGAATCTACATCCACATCTACATCCACACTCCGCAAGCCACCTGAGGGTGGCGGAGGGTACCTTGAATACCTCTATTGGTTCTCCCTTCTATTCCAATCTCGTATTGTTCGTGGAAAGAAAATTTGTCAGTATGCCTCTGTGTGGGCTCTAATCTCTCTGATTTTATCCTCATGGTCTCTTTGCGAGATACACGTAGGAGGGAGCAGTATACTGCTTGACTTCTCGGTAAAGGTATGTTCTCAAAACTTCAACAAAAGCCCTTACCGAGCTACTGAGCATCTCTCTTGCAGAGTCTTCCACTGGACTTTATCATCTCCATAATGCTTTCGCGATTACTAAATGATCCCGTAACGAAATTACTAAATGATCCCGTAACGAAGCGCGCTGCTCTCCATTGGATCTCCTCTATCTCTTCTATCAACCCTATCTGGTACAGATCCCACACTGCTGAGCAGTATTCGAGCAGTGGGCGAACAAGTGTACTGTAACCTACTTCCTTTGTTTTCGGATTGCATTTCCTTAGGATTCTTCCAATGAATCTGTCTGGCATCTGCTTTACCGACGATAAATTTTACATGATCATTCCATTTTAAATCACACCTAATGCCTACTCCCTGATAATTTATGGAATTAACTGCTTCCTGTTGCTGACTGCTATATTGTAGCTAAATGATAAAGGATCTTTCTTTCTATGTATGCGCAGCACATTACACTTGTCTACATTTAGATTCAATTGCCATTCCCTGCACGATGCGTCAATTCGTTGCAGATCCTCCTGCATTTCAGTACAATTTTCCATTGTTACAACCTCTCGATATACTACAGCATCATCCGCAAAAAGCCTCAATGAACTTCCGATGTTATCCACAAGGCCGTTTATGTATATTGTGAACAGCTACGGTCCTGCAACACTCCCCTGTGGCACACCTGAAATCACTCTTACTTCGGAAGACTTCTCTCCATTGAGAATGACATCCTGCGTTGTGTTATCTAGGAACTCTTCAATCCAATTACACAGTTGGTCTGATAGTCCATATGTTCTCACTTTGTTCATTAAATGACTGTGGGGAATTGTATCGAATGCCTTGCGGAAGTCAAGAAACGCGGCATCTACCTGGGAACCCGTGTCTATGGCCCTCTGAGACTCGTGGACGAATAGCACGAGCTGGATTTCACACGATCGTCTTTTTCGAAACCCATTCTGATTGCTACAGAGTAGATTTATAGTATACAGAAAAGTCATTATAGTCAAACATAATATGTGTTCCAAAATTCTACAACCGATAGACGTTAGAGATATAGATCTATAGCTCTGCACATCTGTTTGACATCCCTTCTTGAAAATGGGGATGACCTGTGCCCTTTTCCAATCCTTTGGAACACTACGCTCTTCTAGAAACCTATGGTACACCACTGCAAGATGGGATGCAAGTTCCTTCGTGTACTCTGTGTAAAATCGAACTGGTATCCCATCAGGTCCAGCGGCCTTTCCTCTTTTGAGGGATTTTAATTGTTTTTCTATCCCCCTGTCATCTCTTTCGAGATCTACCATTTTGTCATGTGTGCGATAGCCTAGAGAAGCAATTACAGTGCAGTCTTCCTCTGTGAAACAGCTTTGGAAAAAGACATTTAGTATTTCGGCCTGTAGTCTGTCATCCTCTGTTTCAGTACCATTTTGGTCACACAGTGTCTGGACATTTCGTTCTGATCCACCTACCACTTTGACATAAGACCAAAATTTCTTAGGATTTTCTGCCAAGTCAGTACATAGAACTTTACTTTCGAATTTGTTGAACGCCTCCCGTACAGCTCACCTCACACTACATTTCACTCTGTGTGATTTTTGTTTGTCTGCAAGGCTTTGGCTATGTTTATGTTTGCTGTGAAGTTCCCTTTGCTCCCGTAGCAATTTTCTAATTCGGTTGTTGTACCACAGTGGCTCTTTTCCATCTCTTACGATCTTGCTTGGCACATACTCATCTAATGCATATTGCACGATGGTTTTGAACTTTGTCCACTGATCCTCAGCTCTACCTGTACTTGAGATAAAACTTTTGTGTTGAGCCGTCAAGTACTCTGAAATCTGCTTTTTGTCACTTTTGCTAAACAGAAAAGTCTTCCTACCTTTTTAATATTTCTATTTACGGCTGAAATCACCAATGCTGTAACTGATTAATGATCACTGATTTCCTGTTCTGCATTAACTGTTTCAAATAGTTCGGGTCTGTCTGTCACCATAAGGTCTAATGTTATTGCCACGAGTTGGTTCTCTGTTTAACTGCTCAAGGTAGTTTTCAGATAATGCACTTAAGAAATTTTCACTGGATTCTTTGTCCCTGACACCCGTTATAAATGTTTGAGTCTCCCAGTCTATATCTGGTACATTAAAATCTCCGCCCAAAACTATAACATGGTTGGGAAATCTGCTCCAAATATTTTCCAAATTTTCTTTCATATGTTCTGCCACAACAGCTGCTGAGCGAGGGGACCTATAGAGACATCCAATTACCATGTTTGAGCCTGCTTTAACCGTGACCTTCACCAAAATTATTTCACATTTCGGATCTCCGTCAATTTCCTTCGATACTATTGCCCTTTTTATTCATTTATCTTATGATGATTCCTGGTCCTGAGGATGAAAGGCATGGTCGACAGGTAATATGATTTACCCATATCTCTGTTGTTCTAAACACGCCTCCTCCTTGACTGCCCATCCTGTCTCTGTGTTACACATTCCAATCTGAGTTCAGAATTACACTACTGTTCACATCTGGTTTCAGCCAACTTTCCGTCCCTAGTACTATGTGAGCCTTGTGACCGTTTATTAATGAGAGCAGTTCTGGGGTCTTTCTATAGACGCTCATGCAGTTTACTATTACCACATTAATATTGTCATTCCCTGTTGCATTTTGCCTACTGCTTCCTTGTCGTGTCTCAGGAGGCGTCTTGACGGGCCTAGGGAGGGAATTCTCTAACCTAAAAACCCCACATGTGCACTCCACACGTACTCCGCTACCCTTGTAGCTGCTTCCTGCATGTAGTGCATGCCTGACTTATTCAGGGGGACCCTACATTTCGAGACATTTGTACCCCAGATCTCCGCAGAATCGTGTGAGCCTCTGGTTTAAGCCTTCCACTCGTCTCCAAACCAGAGGACCGCGATCGGTTGTGGGAATGACACTACAAATAGTTAGCTCGATATGGTGCCTCTGATTCATCATATCACCACCACCAAAGATATATACCCCCTCTGCGGATATGGGGGGGGGGGGTTAGAATAGGCCCGAGGAATTCCTGCCTGTTGCAAGAGGTGACTAGAAAGACTCTCACGTTTCGGCCTTAATGTGGTGGTCCCCTGTAGGGTTTGACTTTTCACTTTCAAAATTCTACTGAAGTACGAGCCATATGGGGAAGGACGCCTTACATGGTGCACGAGTTAGATTCGATCTCCTGAATCTCTTGTCGTAGCTTTGCATCTCCACCTGCAATTCAGCTGTTTGGGCGAGGACACTTTCTGGGGTATGTCATCGTCTTAAGTTGCCTCCTGTCCTCTTTTGCCCCTATGACAATAATGGATTTCTCTGCGCCCAGTATCCAGCACGGTAGCCAGTCCATTGTGGTGGGGCCGTCATGGACCCATTTGGTGGTAGCCCCCTGACAACACGGGGATCGCACTGCTGATGCCTGAGCTGTAAACTCCCCACCTATGCAAAGGAATAGATGCCTGTCTTCCTGGGGTATCAGGACTCCCGGCAACGGCCATCATGCCAGTTGGCCTTTCTTGTGACTGGGTGGTGCCCTGGGGGAAAGCCCTAATCGGAGTGGGTGGCATCAGAGTGGATGACACACAATGAAGCAGATTAAGTCATCTCTTGCTGGTGACCATACGGCACCAGCAGTCTGGAAGGAGGGCAAGATCGAATACAATGCCGACAAGAATGACCCTAATTGTTTCTTTCCCTCGCTACACCATGGGAGGAACTTAGGGCTACAGAACGGAGAGAGCCACATTCACCTCAGTTTTTAGTGTTTGCAGAACTGATGGGGAGTCCTTTCTACCTATGAAGCCTCAATTTTTCATTGAACACCTTGAGGATAAGTTTGGAGAAGTGACAGTGCTGTCCAAGATGCGAAACGGTGCAGTCTTGATTCAGACAGCATCCCCAGCCCAATCCTGAGCGTTTCTTGCCTGCGACAAGCAGGTGATATTACTGTTTCCGTCACTCCCCATAAAAGCCTCAACATGGTCCAAGGGATCATATTCCATCGCGATCTCCTCTTGCAGTCTGATGACGAACTCCACGCCAATTTAGAACAGCGGGGTGTTCACATTATCCGGCGCATTTACAGGGGACCGAAAGAAAACAGGGTTGCTACCAGTGCCATCATCTTGGCCTTTGAGCGTGATTTATTGCCTGAAAAGGTCAAGGTGGTAGATTATTGCTGTGACATTGAGCCATACATCCCTCCCCTTATGGGGGGCTTTAAGTGCTGGAAGTTTGAGCATGTCTTGCCGCTACACTTCGTAAATTTGGAAGATAACACCCCATTAGGTTGATGTCAACACATGCTGCAGCTATGTCACCATCGCCATCCCAAGTGCCAGTTGTTCCTCACTCTGTGCCATGAACAGTGGGACCTCTGGGCCACCAGAATACATCCGCCACCTTGATGGTAGGAGGGCAAATTCTCATCTGTTGCTCCCAAAGCACCTACTTCAGGAGCAAGCCCCCCACCTTCCCAAGCACAGGGGACATTGGTCCCCTCCCCCTGCCGGAGAAGCAACAGCCTCCTCATGCGGAAGGGGTCCTTTGGGGCCCTCTCTCCCAAGGTCTCCACTAATGCCATGGCAGACACTTGCCAGTGGCCGAAGAAGCCAAAGGCTGCTGGACGAAGAGCTTCACAGTCTTCCTCCATGCCTGAAGCTGCTTCAGAAAAATCTTCCTAGCAAGCCCCTAAAGAGAAGCAAGAGAGCAAGCAAACTAAGTAGTAGTGTGCTAAGAAACAGGACCCTCTGGTGGCCCCAACACCACCACTCCCTATCAGTTCCATATCTGAGGATGCGTTGGAGATCTTAGTGTTCCCTGCGGACCTGGATCTCACTGATGCCTCATCCATCTTAGAAACGGCTACAAATACTCAATCGGTGGCAGCAGGTGACCCTGAGGCATAACCTACCTCCCACGCTTCATGCCTTCCCAGCCTCACAATAATGTCGTCCTCCAGTGGAATTGCGGCATTTTTTTTTCCGCCACCTGGCTGAGCTACAGCCCCGTTCAGTGGCCCACATTCTGGTCCACGGTCCCACTTTGACTGCCCTACGACGAAATCTTCGGTTATCGGACTCTGTGGGGCGGCGGTTAACTCGTGAAAATTAAATTTTGCTGTATAAATGTTTGAATGTTAAATCAGTTTCAGGCTTTTAGAATGTTGTTAATGCTGTCTTTCGCCGTTCTCAACACTGGCTCTCTATTTACTTTTTTAGCTCCCAGAAAGTGATTTAACAAAACGTGAAGCCTGTAATTAGAGTTCCTAGTGCCCACTTCATCTGAGAACACCATTATAGCTGCAGCTTATAGCTCTGAGGAATTAGGAGATTGTCCGGGATTTCTAATCAAAAACGATTTTTCCAAAATAGTTGAGTATATTCTGAAATTCACTGATAAAAACACAAGTATCCCTACAACCTAACTAACAGAGCAGTTCAGAGTCTAATGCGCTGATGCAACTATAAATGTCCGAATTAAATGTTAAAAAGAATGCTCGCCAAGATTTGATGAGAATATTTCATCAAACGCCACGCTAAATAATTGGTAGAATGTCTGTCCCGCGACGGCACGTGAAAATACGACAATACGCAAACTGAGGCTAGATAATGAAAATCATCCCAGAATTAACCCTTCACTTGAAATGCTTTCACGGTTCCGCGTATCTCTAGTAACTTAATACGGCACCCGAGGCTGTTTGTAGCAGTGATGCCGATGCAACACGACTCCCGACACAGATGGCGTGTTGTTCAGCGTCTGAAGAGAACTGGGGCCTTTCTTCCTCGCGCAGCGTTCTTATATATATAGCCGCGGTGCGGACAGCTAAGGGAACGCCTGATCAAATCGGCTCTCCCGACTAGCCGCTGGGCTAGTAACGCACCACTTCAAGTTACATAATTTATAGCTTCTTTTGCTGATGGCCGATGAAGCTCTTAATTTAAACGTGCATTCAGCACGCAGGTAAGTATTGATAATAAAATTTTGACGTGGCTAAGTTACATATTTTGGGCGAGAGAATTAATTAAATTACACTTGAACGCAGCAGATGAGCTCTGAACTGGCCCTTTTGAAATCCGCTATCGCTATAATTTTATAGGTATTCAAAAGAAACTTTTCACATCTTCATAGTCATAGCGGACCTCCAACCTATTTAAATGTAAACATCCTAGCCTTATTTATTAGCCTACTTAATCTATCTTGCTTCCTTCAGTTTTGAGACGAAAACCAGAAAATCATGAATTTCCACTAAAGTCTTAATTTGTGAAATCCAAAGTACTGTTTTTATTAAATCATTATGAAAGATGAATCTAAATATAAATTTTGAAGTCTCTAGCTCTTCTCTGTTGTGCCAATGATTTTTTCAGAAAAACGTCCAAATTTCGAAAATGGCTGAAGTTATCGAACTGATATTTAACACACATTAATTTAGTATTATTCCTGACATGCTAGAAAAGTTTTAGGTCATTTGCTTGATTTTTAAGGTATTGTGCAACATTTATGACGTCAGAGCTAGTTACAGCAGACTGGCTGGCACACAATGGAAACTGATGTGAATTTACTACAGCGTGAGTAGGCTGCTTCCCTACAACTCGTTGCTGATAATTTTATCTGAGGACACCTCATCGGCTGATTCAGTTTTATATTTTACTAGCTGACCCGACAGACTTCGTCCTGTCAAAAAGATTTGTAATATGGCAGTTTTTTTGCCTACGTATTTAAAAAAATTCTCCTGAACAGAACCGTCACCCTGGTGATAGGGCGTTATGAATAAAAAATAATTAAATAAAACATAAATAAGGATTTAAAAGTAAGTAATCGCTTTATTGTTAATCATGTGAATCATAATTATTATTATTATCATTGTAGTGCTTTGTGGTATACGATGTTTTTTGTTTGATTACCTGGCGCATAGATAAACAAATCTGATGGTTTTCCAACACGGGAACAGGCAACATACAATTGACCATGTGAGAAACATGGGTTTTCTAGATTAATACCACAAACACTTAATGATTGCCCCTGGGACTTGTTTATAGTCATAGCAAAAGCAAGCCGCACTGGAAACTGTAGTCGTTTAAACTCAAATGGCACATCAGTCGGAATCATTGGGATGCGCGGTATGAGAACATCTTCTCCTTTATACTTTCCTTTGAGTATAGTTGCTTCTATCACATTGTTTAGTAATTTTTTTATCGCTAACCGTGTACCGTTGCAAAGACGCGGTTGGTTGATATTTCGCAACATTATAACCACCGATCCAACCTTTAATTGAAGATTGTGAGGTGGCAATCCTGGCAAATCCAGCGAGTTTAAAAATTCCGGTGGATAGTTGACTACATCATCTTGATTAGTAGCCGAATCAACTGATTTATATATCCTCAATTCGCCTGTAATTTGTTCTTGAATTTTGAAATTTAATTCATTTACATCTATGTTTTTTGCAGCCAGTATAGCTCGTTCGCTCAACCAATCATGGTTTCTGTAATTTTGAGAAACATCTGGAAACACCTTCTGAATAAGTTCATCTTTTGATCGAGTTAACTGACAAAAACTTTGAGGAAAGTTAATGCAGCCAGTCAACATGTCTATAGGAAATTTGCCATTACCAATGTCAATGAGTTGTTTAGAGAATATGTTTCCAGATTGGTCATTTTGCAACTCGACACGCATATTCTTGCTTAAATGAAGTACTTTGACATGTTTCCACAAATTGGAGGACTTTAGACATGCATTGAGTTCATCAGCTGGCGTTGATCGTGGAATCACTGGCAATGTTTGACGAAAATCTCCTGCTAATAAAATCATTGCACCACCAAATCGGTTATTATTGCTCCCTAGATCTTTTAAGGTTCTGTCTAAAGCCTCCAAAGATTTTTTATGTGTCATCGTGCATTCATCCCAAACAATCAATTTACATTGCTGCAAAACCTTTGCCATTGCAGAGTTCTTCGAAACGTTGCAGGTTGGAGTTTCATTGCTTTGCATATTTAATGGCAATTTTAGTGCTGAATGGGCTGTTCGACCACCTTCAAGCAAAGTTGCTGCGATTCCCGACGAAGCGAGTGCAAGTGCAATTTTATTTTGTGAGCGAATTGTTGCTAATATTAATGAAATCAAAAAAGTTTTTCCTGTACCACCAGGTGCATCTAAGAAGTAAATCCCTCCAGTTTCATCATTTGTTACTTTCATAAGAGTTTCAAATACATACTTCTGTTGTTCATTTAACAGTGGAAGATTTGTTTGAATTAATTCTTTCAAAGCGTTGAGATCATACAGTTTTTCTCGATGCAACTCTTGGTTAAAAGCGTCATGCATTGGACGATTGGGCGCGGTCAGGCCTAATTGAATTAATAGTTTGTTTGACATTATCAAGCACATGTCCTCAATTGAAATCAATGCTTCATTGTAAATTTCTTCACTGATTTGTATATTTGGATTTCCCGTTCTATTCCGTATTTGATACAAAATATCATCACACATATAATCTTTGTACTTGATCCACAAATCAATTGGGTTTGATGGGAAGCATGTAGATATGATTATAGAAAACAATGTTCGTATTTGATGAGCGTGTGATGATATTACAGCATCATTGAGAGTTTGCTCCCAATGAGCGTCATTTTCAAGCAATTGCAAACGTTGACAGGCTTCTCTGTAGGATCCACACAATTCACCATGAACAGTTCGTAACTGTTGGAATGATGTTGGGCCACGTACATTGACTAATAGCAGTCGTAAATAAAAACATTCATCATTGCTTGGATGTACTGAATAAATCCGGCCAATCGCATCGGTGGAATATACATCTGTATATCCTGGAACTGGTTTTCCTTGTTTCCGTCGTATAAATCTCCTTGAGGATTGATTCCAGGTATAATATTTTGGCATTTCAGAATATAGCAATGTTTGTGCGAAATGATCGTTTTGGCATGTCTCAAAAAAACTGGTTAATGTAGTAGATGGTGGCTGAGCAGCTCTTTGTACTGCGTTCTGTGCTGTAAAATACACTCTTTGTCCATTTTCTAAATGCACAGCTAAGTGAACAACAGAAGGGTGTCTCTCATGAATAGGAAAAGAAAATATTCGCCAAACTGCTTCATTACTACTGACATAGCGGCCCATTTGGTATTGGGTAACTTCATCATTGGAATTCTCTGCACCAATTCCAATCACAGCCATATCACTCCCTTTGGTTACATATTTGCAAATGTATTTAATAGATTTCACTGAATGGCAAGATTCAACGTTGATGTGTGCTTTGAATGTCTTTGATAAAATGGGTGAATATCGAACAATCCAACGATTATCTATTTCAATATCTTGTTGATTTAATTTGACAATTGTTGATTTTCCATTGTCTGCTGTCGATCTGCGACGATACAATGGATAACCGTCATTACCAGTAATTGTTTCCGATATTAATGTCCGTGGATATCGTTTTGAACATTTACCATCCATCATACACGGTGAATTTTGATTAAGAGTTCCACAGGGACCATGTATCATGTTTTTGATAACTACCTCATGCAATCCAGGATCTACTTGTACATTAGGGATTTCAGCTGATATCACTGCATCAACTTCATTTGGCCTTATCTTTTCAACCAACCAAATCAAAATGTGTGCATGTGGCAATCCTCGTTTCTGCCACTCCACAGAATACATCCAGCAGCGTGTCTCACCAAACACATTATGTTTTACGATGAAATCCATTAAAGATTTCAACTTTTGTCTAAAGACTCTGGCTGTAATATCATGACGATCAATGGGTGATTGCCCAGGGAATAACTCCTGCTTGATTTCTATCCATTGCGGATTGCATGTAAATGTGATGAACGAATCTGCTGTACCATAATGACGAACATACGACATGGCATCTTGAGCATATTCGTGCATATGCCGAGGGCTTCCGATGTATGTTGCTGGAAGAATAGTCATCCGACCGACATTCTGTGCATTTCCATCAGTATTAATCGCATCTCGAAGGTGAATATACTCTTCAGATCGGAGTTTGGTTTGATTCAACCTGATGAATGTTAATCTCTCCGTTTCAATTTTTACATACATGTCAACAACATATTTGTGATATAATCGCCGACATTTCAATATGTGATTTTCCTCATTTTCCCGAATCATTAGGCGGTATGAATAATAGTTCATTGAACTGACTTTTTTGTTGGTTTCAGAACCTGTAAATAGATTTTCTTTTAATAACATTCAAATATAAAATTAAAATACATAATATAATGACTGAGATTATCGCCATAGCTAAATTAATATTTTAGTTACCTGTAATGGGATTTATCATTTTTATTGAGAAATCGTAGCCATCTTCACCTTGCCAAAATATAATGGGATATTGCAGTGCATCATATGAGCGGTGTGTTTCCTTTATACGTTGTAATTGATCATTCCGACGATGTAAAACAATATCACGGGATTCCAAGTTTTCTCCAACTACAACGATAGCAACTTCATCAATAGTTGGTGCATTAAAACGTCTTGTATGTTGACCTGCAGGTGTTTTATCAGCTCTGATTACAATTTTGTTATTATCGGATGGCATCAGATCCAGAGCAGTTTTAAACAATATAATCAATTGATTGTGTTGATGAAATAAAGTTTGTAATTGTTCTACAATAGACCTCTTTACTAAATTGTTATGTGCACAACGCAGATCAATTTCTTGTGGCGAATTGCCCATAAAATAAATTTGCAGGAATTTGTTGTCGCTATCTGACACTGGTAACAGTGAACCTGCTCTGTGATGTATTTGCCCTTGTATCTGTAAATAAAATAAAATATTATGGTGTGGTATAAATTAATGGATTGTCAGTGATCAAACTTAAATAATATTTGATCTTAAAAAGTATATATTTAGTTTGAACTAATATCTATCAAATATAAAATATAATAAAAGTGTCACTGAAACTGAATCACCATATAATATGATGACTAAGTGATATATAAGTGATTAAGAAATTGAAGATTAGTGACACATCTTAACTTTTGTGACAGAAAATTTTGTTCGCTAAAATAATTATGAGTAACTGCTATAATACATACCTTGAAAGTTGGCATAAAATTTTCCCGAACTACATTTGTTGCCTCAAATGAAGTCATTTGAAAGCAATTGTTATATTGTTGGATATGTGTCAAAAAGTGTATAGAATCTGTTCCTATTCCTGAAACCAATGAGTACAATGGTTCTGGTGGTGGGTCCAATGGTATCAATTTCACTTTACCATTTGCGCAACACAATCCATTGGCTTCGTTTTTGTATTTTAATGCCTTACAGTGTGAGCAAACCGAGTTCATAGAACCAATAACAACACATTGGTAGTTACTGTAGTCAATTGACACATCGTAACTGAAAGCAGCTCGATTCAAACTTGCGCGATTATTAGTTGAATGTCGCGCTCGCGCTTCACGCGTTTGTGATATCCGAATTCTTTCACGTTCATTTCCGTCGTCACGTTGTTGTGCCGTACGATTAGATCGGTAATTAGCTTGGTTTGTAGCATTTCTGGTTCTTCTACCTAAATTGCTTCGTCTTATAGGAGGCATATCAAATATAAATTAGTTTTTCACTAATCACGAACTAAACAAACACTAAGTAAACACTCTGCACAAAACACGAATTTGTTTCGTGTATCAGTTGACAAAAGCAAACTCAGTAGATTAGGTCACAGACAACTTTTTTTTTTTTTAAATTTTATATGACTTGAAGTCAAATCCTTTTAAGCCGTACGAATTGTAATTTGGATATTATAAAAATAATAAAACACTGTTGGTAACGCGATTTTTGTTTGACTGATGTAATGACGTGGAAACTGATGCATTTTATCTCGCGTGCCGAAACTAATACAAAAGAAACGCGAGTTTCGGAACGCGACATTAAACTTCTCCAACTATGTATTCTGTGCTCCAACGCACACACGCACATTGTTTTGATAGATATGATCTTTGACGTTAGGAACACACCTACATTGCTTAGGCAACAGTGAGTGCTTGTAATTTAATATGAACTTTATACCATAGCAATAAAGCTCAAATTGACTACGTTTTAGTTACAAATCATTTGTATAGGAAAAAGAAAAGGGCTATTTTTAGGGTTTTTCCAGCAATAATTCTAATTTTTCTCGCCGTAAAAACCATCCTTGAACTTCAACGAACATTTTAAAAAAAGATTTGGCCAAATTGGTCGAGGCGTTGTTGAGTTATGCGCTTACCAACACATTTTGCGATTCATTTTTATATTATAGATTGGTGAGAGTGGGTTTTATCATTTGATCTAAGTTTTAGTGCATGTCCTTTGTCACTCGATGTCATCCATCCTAGTGCTTGTAGGGTGGTCGTTTTAATGGGTTGTAGAGTGGCTGGCTTCTCCTTTCTATTCTCATGGTCAACCAGCCATGGTAATCTGTTTTGTCGTCTTAATCCCTTCTACCAGTTTCTTGCGTTTCTGTGATTTTCTTCTCCCCTTTTGTCCATTTAAGTATTTGTTGCCCTTACATCGTTGTTGTGGTGTTGGAGACTGCTGCTGCAGTTGGTGAATACTTTCCAGCTGCCTTTCTAGGTCAAAAGCCTCTAGAATTTTTGTCATAATAATACAAAATACAATACAAATAGCTACTACCACATAGGTATTTTTTCATCTACGCTTAGGTGACTGTTGGCGCTGTATATTCACCACTGGAGGCTGTTCCTCAGCGTGTGGCAGGTGTATTTTTTCAGCCTCCAGCTGAAGCTACGTTTTCACAAAGTGAGCTAGAACAAGAACAAGCATGAAATAAGAAATAAACCAATGACACAAAAACAAATTACACTACTACTACTACTACTACGACTACTACCATAAAAATTTTTAATACTCACATGGTAGTTACAGTCGTGGGCTGGACCTCAACAGGGAGTGTTTGCTATGTCCAGCCTTGCATTGCTTAAACAGATTTTAATAAGGCCTGAAGCAGTTCTTGTCAACGACAAGGAGTATATGTGCGTCATATAGAAGGGTGAGGTAATTCTAGTATGACAGGATGTGCTTAGTGCAACTGCTCTGCAGTTGCCAGTGGCCAGTGCTTCAAGCCCAGCACATGGCTGCTTCCAGCCAGTGCGATTCTGGTGCACAGAGTGTTTAGTGTGATCTGTGACAGTGTAATTACGTGGTTTGTGTCGCTATCAGAATAAAAAAAAAAGTACCATAATAGCTTAACATTGTCTAAATTGTTTTAACACAATCGTCACTTCCGAGATGTTAAGATTTCAGAAGTAAATGTACAATATTCTTAAACAAATTGGTTAAACAATGCCTTGTGCACGATATATTGCCATACTGTCATGAGGTCCTCGGTGTCTAGCAGCTAGATGAAGATTGAGCGAATTTCCCGCCATTTTTAATCTTGGCTGCCATCTTGGCTTATGTCATGGGAGGTCAAGAGCGCCTTTTGGTAGTGGTGTTGTGAAGTAGGTCAGATGGCCTCTGGACCTCAAGGTGAACACACTGGATGGAGCTACTGTATAGTGCTCAATCAGTGGCAACTCAAAATGTTTAAATAAACAATATACTGCACTGCATACAAAATAAAGACTTACATCCATCCTATCTGGCAGCCCAGCACAGACTCTTTTCCGTGCCAATTTCTGGATGGGAGAGGGGTGGGGAAGGGAGTTAGGTTAGTGGAGGTAGCCCAGTTGACCTATTTTCCCAGCAAAATTTGAATTTCCCGCCATTATATCAGTGGCTGTCATCTTGAATAAATTGGCAATAATGCAAGGTGGAGTGATGCCCCTTTTGCACCACTACTGACGATGTGGTGGCACATACATCTCGGCACTCATTTAATGGTCTCCCAAGTTGTCTGTTGCTCATGTTACTCTTTCTTTTACTGTGGCAATCTCTCTATATGTGGCCCTGTACCCAGCAGTTGCAGCAAATTATTTCTCCTTACAGTGACCAGGCTTGTTAAATGTGTAACATTCAGGATTTGTGTTATAAGTGGTGTTCTTCTCACATGTCATTTGGCCATCATTAGTAGTAGGACAAAGAGAGCACAGCCACATTCTGCATTGTTGCCAAATTTATTCAGAATGGCAGCCATGGTGTGGCAATGTCATCGTGGCGAGAAGTTCAAGTTTTGATGGGAAAATAGGTCAGTTGAACTACCTCCTCTAACCTAAGTCATCCAACCACCACATCTACCTTGGAATTGGTGGGAAATGGTCAGTCTCCATCCAGCTCTTGCAGAGGGAGGAGTGTACTTCAGTGGGAAGCTGAAACAATTTATGTAGGGATGGATTTCATGTAGTTTATTTATCACGCTGATACAAAACACTAGCCCTGATTGCAATACATAGCCTACAATGTGCAAACTACATTTAAATTAGCAAAATAATGCAGTACACCGATGTACAGACGCATTCACTATGTGTCAGAATAATGCATGTTTAATGCTCAGCAAACATGCTCTCAACACTTAGACGGAATAATGCAGTGCACAAACACTCATTGCATGTAAAAACATTTTCAAACTATCCTTAAGAAATTCAACTGTGACTTACCAGCTATCTTCCCTACAGAGGTCCAAGGTGGAATGATGACCAGCTGTGACAGGCGCGCTCTCTTGGGCAGTGCACTGACACGGGTCCAACCTCTCCCACAAGCGAGATTTCTGGGCATCCTCCACCTGGAGAGGGTGGTAACGTGTTTACGGGGCCACCATGTCAGGTGCGCTGATGCATCACCTTCATATCTGCAGGTCCAGTGCAGATTAGCATAACTAGTAGGAGACGCGGTCTTCTAATTGCTATACGTGCCAGCCTATCCCACAGGCGAGACGTATCTGGCTGGTGCCCATGACATGGACGGCGACTCATTGAGAGCTTCTATATGTGATACCTCTATGGCAAGGCCTAATTGCCGAGCAAGATGTTATTCTAGCAACCCACCCTCGCAGGTGCGGCTACAAGGTTGTCAGTGTTGTACTGATGTCTCGTGTGTATGTAAATGAAAGGCTAATCTCTCTCTGGACATTCTATAGGAATCTTTTGCACTGCTTATGGAAACTGTTAATAAAAATCTCCCAGGATAACATCGAATGCATTCTTCCTGATGCTCCTAATGAGGCACCCCATCCATTGTGTCACCCTTCTCAGAAATGGTAAACATTCACCCTTGTTCTCACCACTAAAAGCCTTCATTGTGTCTGTACATGCTTGCAAAAACACTGTTAATCATAAAAGCATTCCTGTTGTTTGGAAAGAGAGATGATAGTCACATCAAGCCCTTCCAGGAAATAGTGATGTTCCATAAAGGCTTCTCATTGGCTGTCCATTCAAATGGAGCTCTCTCATTGGTCGCCTAAGTCTGTATAAACCTGCCCCCCTCCCCCCCTCCATAGTCCTCAGTCCACTGCTGTCAGCCTTGTTGTGCGTACTCTCATCTGTGTGTGTCTTCTCAGGAGTAGTCCACTGTTTTATGCCATCTATGCATTGTGGTTATACCAGGCTCACCCATTGTTTCCTCCTATGTAATGACCCACCCACACAATGTGGTTGTGGAGCCAGACAGTATCCCACATATCGGTGGAATGTCCCCTTCTTTCCACCCTTTGTGTTAAGTGTCGTCTTCCCAATTCTTTAAATTTAATGTTAGATGATTGATGGATGGTTGAACTGATCCTCAGTTACCTCTGTGAACGTGTTTTTTATTTCCAGGTATAAGATTCTACTTCAGTCTTCGAGCATCGGCAGGTTGGTTGTGGTTGGGCCCTCTTTCCCAGTCTTCTCAGTCGGTGACTCCATGACTGTTCCTTTCTTCCAGTTTTTAGATTTGGTCTCACCTTTTATGCCTTTTACTGTGGGTGTTTAATGTTTATTATTCTATAATTTGACTCCCCTGATTGGATCCATCCACTTTTAGCGGACCCTCTTTCTTGTGATTAACTTCGGAATTGCAGGACTGATGACCTCGCCGTTTGGTCCCATAACCCCTCTCAATCAGTCTGTGTTGGGTACATTTTTGTCACCAAGATGAGGAGAGCTAGCAGCAACAATTCAGAGTATAGCGGCAAGATAAGTAGAGTTCTGGAGACAGTATTACCAACTTCATAAATAATAGGTATTTTGAGTGTGTATTTCATGTGTATGTTAAATTCACCTTATTAATTCCATTTCTGTTTCTTGTTATAGTACAATTCCAGGATTTTATCTTGGATTTTGAGGAGAGATGGGAGGGGACTGGACCATGGCACTGTAAGTCCGGCCTCCTGTGGTGGGCTCGCAGCCAGGATTGCCTTGTGAGTATAATTTTCATTGAAATTTGTTCCTGTATAGTAGCGGTTCAAACGTTTTCTTGTTCCATACTTATTTATTCCCCCCCCCCACCCCACCCCCCCATCCTCTCTCTCTCTCTCTCTCTCTCTCTCTCTCTCTCTCTCTCTCTCTCTCTCTCTCTCAAGAACTATCCACTGCACAAGCAGCAACACTAGGAGTAGTATAGGAAGTTTTATTTTCTCTCACAAATTTGTTTATATGTCTTGTCTGTTGTAGGCAAGACAGACCAATAGCCAGATGCCAGTTCTGATGAGGATAGTGACATTCATGAATGGGTCAGGCAGAGGGTCACTGAAATAGAGGCGGAAAGGCATCTCGATCTGGCTCTGTTTAATGATGGTGGTGATCACTTATTTGAGGGTGTAGGGGAGTTGCCCAGTGAAATGTTCATGCCTTGGAGCCAGAGCAAAAAAGGTAATTACTCACTCTGCTTATAACCTTGTGATTATCAGTATTCTCCCTTTCACTGTGCCAACAATGGCAAGAAATATTCTTAACTATAATTTTTTTCATCTCTTCTTCTACAGTGGTCATGTCTCCACAGCCCTGACACAGCGTGGTACACGTGGTGGTGGTGGTGGTGGTGGTGGTGGTGGTGGTGGTGGTGGTGGTGGTGGTGGTGGTGGTGGTGGTGGTGGTGGTGGTGGTGGTGGTGGTGGCGGCGGCGGTGGTGGTGGCGGCGGCTAAACCTTCCTCTCCAAAGCAGTACCTGGTAAAATACATTTCTCCTATAAGGGTGCCGCTACACATAGCACGGGATGTCGCGATTGCCACCCAGCACCACCGCTCTGGTTTCTGCGGACCGACCAACGATCTACCACTCCTCAAGTTATCGATAGTGTGCAACAGCAGCAAAAGCAACAGCATTGGGAACCATCGCCACAGCCTGGCTATTCTCATTGGTGGGACCGGGTAGCACCGCAGCATCCTCCTCTGTCATCCATATCAGCCTTGTCAGAATTGGTGTAAACACAAGGTATGTGTGGCTTGCGGCATTCCGATTTGCCTCTCCCCAGCACCATATCAGCGGGGTGAACACAGAGCAGTATTAATAGTAATAGAGATGATCATGTGGATAGTGGCAGTTCCCTTTCCCCGTCCTTTCAGTGAAGGACATCAGGTCAGTGACACCATAATTGCAATTAGAATACGCGATAATTAGACACTTTCAAGGAGCGAGTCTTGTTCACAAGGATCAAAAACCTGGCAGGAGGGTATCGCAACCCTGTTCGTTTTCTAAGAGCATACCTTCCTGTCGTGGGAAAGGAGCTGCTCAAAGTAGTCAGTGACAAGTTTTCTCGCCATTAAATGCAGTGCGTGCTTTGCAGCAAACAATCACATCCCAACAAAGTTGATGCTCGCAGTGAAGAGACAACTCTTAATCATCTTTGGAGAGAAAATGGCTTGATGCCACAGAGCACGTCAATCATATAGTGGTTTCGTAAATCCATCTGGAGTGGTATACTGGCCTGGTTTTCCGAGATGGAAGTCGGAGGGTCAGTTAAAGCACTCGGCCAGATACTACACCTGGACATCCCTACACATGTCTATGATCCAGTAAATGGAGGATCTAGCTATATCAAGTTGGCTAAAGATATAGGTAATAACCAGGCATGCATTAATATCGAAAATAAAAAGGACCAGGCTTCTTTTGCAGGCTTCTTTCACGGACGCCAACACCTGGTTGCCGTCTGTTTTGATTTACAAAGAGCTTATGACACCACCTAGTGGCATCATATCCTTGCCACATTATACGAGAGGGGTCTCAGAGACCCACTCCCGATTTTTATCCAGAACTTCCTGTCGCTTCGTACTTTCCATATCCAAGTTGGTGCCTCCCTTAGTCCCCCCCCCCCATATCCAGGAGAATGGGGTCGTTCAAGCCTCTGTATTGTGTGTATCTCTATTTTTAGTGGCCATTAATGGTCTAGCAGCAGCTGTAGGGCCGTCCGTCTCATCTTTCCTGTTTGCAGACGACTTCTGCATTTCGTACTGCTCCACCAGTACTGGTGTTCCTGAGCGGTGCCTACAGGGAGCCATCCACAAGGCACAGTCATGGCCTCTTGCCCACGGTTTCCAGTTCTCGGCTGCATAGTCATGTTATGCACTTCTGTCGGCATCGTACCATTCTTCCAGAACCAGCACTTTACCGTAATGACGATCCACTCACTGTAGTGGAGACATATCGATTGTAGGACTTCTTTTTGATGCCCGATTGACTTGGCTTCCTCACCGTTAGCTTAAGCGGAAGTGCTGGCAGCACCTCAATTCCCTCCACTGCGTGAGCAACACCAACTGGGGTGCAGATTGCTCTACGCTGCTGCAGCTCTACAGAGACCTTGTTCAATCCCGCCTTGACTATGGGAGTCGCCTGGCGGCAGGAGATTTTAGGATGAGTCCGGTGACCAGCATCCTGGTGGAGGCCGGAGTCCCTCCATTGCAGGTAATGCGTGCGCAATTGATCTCCAGTTACATTGCACACTTTTGTAGTTCTCCTGGGCATCTGATTTACCATCTCCTTTTCCCGCCAATCACGGTTCTTCTCTCTCATCGGCGGCCCACGTCAGGGCTTCCAATTGCAGTTCATGTCCAATCCCTTCTTTCGGAACTGGAGTCCTTGCCCGTACCACCTATACTTGAGGTCCATTCACGTACACAGGTCCATTCACGTACACCTCAATGGTGTACACCTAGACCGCAGCTTCGCTTGGACATTTCACGTGGCCCTAAGGACTCTGTTAACCCTGCGGCTCTCCGCTGCCATTACCTCATGATTCTTCACACGTAAGGAGACCACGAAAGGGTTTACGACAGCAGCTCAATGGTTGATGATCACGTCGGCTTTGCGTATGTCCATGGAGGACATATTGAACATCATTCTTTGCCTGATGGTGCAGTGTTTTCACTGCTGAGCTGGTGGCTATATCCCATGTTCTTGAGTACATCCGCTCATTCCCTGGGGAGTTATCTCTTCTGTGTACTGACTCCTTGAGCAGCCTACAAGCTATCAATCAGTGCTACCCTTGTCATCATCTGGTAGCGACCATCCAGGAGTCCATCTATGCCCTGGAACGGTCCAGTTGTTCAGTGGTGTTTGTCTGGACCCCTTTGGACCCCAGGTCATGTCGGAATCCCAGGCAACAAACTTGCCGACAAGCCGGCCAAACCGGTTACGCGGTAACCACTTATGGAGATTGGCTTCTCTGCAACTGACCTGAGTTCAGTACTATGCCACAAGGTTTTACGGCTTTGGGAGACGGAATGGCATAACCTCAGTACACGCAACAAACTGTATGCCATTAAGGAGACTACAAATGTGTGGGAGACCTCCACATGGGCCTCTCACAGGGACTCTGTGGTTCTCTGTCAGCTTCTTATTGGCCACGCTTGGGTGACACACGGCTACTTTCAGTGTTGTTGTGGCGCTAGGCCGACAGTGGCCCATATCTTGGTGAGCTGTCCTTTGGCTGCTCTGCGGCGGACTCTTAGTTACCGGACTGGTTGCCATTAATTTTAGCTGACAATGCCTCATTGGCTAATTTGGTTTCACCTTTTATATGTGACGGTGCGTTTTATCATTCTATATAAGTTTTAGCGCATGTCCTTTGTCCCTTTGTGTTCTGCACTCTAATGCTTTTAGGCTGGATGTTTTAATGTGTCACAGAGTGGCTGGCTTTTCCTTTTATTCTCTTGGTCAGCCAGCCACGGTCATCTGCTCTCTTGTTTTTACCCCTTCTACCTGTTTGCTTCTGCTCTGTGGTTTTCTTTTCCTGTTTTGTTCATAGTAGTGTTGGTTGGCCTCCTGTCATTCTTCTGGTTCTTCCTTTCTCCTGTTATTGTGCTGTACATCTCCTTTCTTTTGTTCTTTCCCTTGTGTACTTATTTTATTGGGAGCAAGGGATAATTGACCTCACAGTTCGGTCCCTTCCACCCGTCTTTGGAACCAGCCTACCAACCATGGTCACACCTGGCTTGTGAGAGAACCAATATTCTGGTATTCTGCACCTCAAATTTAGGTATGTCCTGAATCTTGATGGGGAACTTTACACCGTTAAAGTCATATAACACCCACGAATATCATCACCTATAGGGATCATCCTGAGCATCCCGGTACATATCATATAGGTGATGGTATTCGTGGGTGTTATATGGTGTAAAGTTCCCCATCAAGATTCAGGACATACCTAAATTTGAGGTGCAGAATACCAGAATATTGGTTCATGTTTATGGCCTGGAGAAGAAAAGTATGTCAGATAAGCAAGGTATTGTCATCGGCCCCCTTCATTTCTCAAAACTTGCCGGTGAGTGAGAGTTGCATGTAAACATGCTGCTCTTCTCTGAAGGTGATAATTATCATTATGTTTGGATCGAGACATGTCCCGACTCCTTTCCACCCAACTGAGTGGGCATAATGGTAAACAGCATATTTGCTTAAGGTGCCTCAATGCCTCTTCCTCAGACAGGTTATTAGTTGTGCATCTAGTGGATAGTACATTGCACTTCCAAGGACCTGGTATGTGTTGTTGTGTGTACTGAGGAAAGCAAATTCATAAGGTTTAAGAATGCTCACCACCAGGAGTGATTCCTGTTTACAGTGTGTGCAGTCTTCAAAATCCTGCTCGCTCCTGTGACCTGCTGTGAAGGTGACTTGGCAGCATCACATACCACCTTTACAGAAACACCCATACCATATGCGGCAGCGAACCAAATTGTATTGTCCTACGATTAGAAAACTGCTACAAATCTTATGTCTGCGATAATCCTTCAGTGTGGCTGCTCACTGAGCTCAAAAAACTTTATGGGAGGTTAGTAAGCTTTACAGTGACACATTCCCTGACCAAATCGAAAGAGAATGAAGATTTGTATAATAAAAAGGTTGATTATTGTATTTGTTTGCTGCTGTTCGAAAAAAAGGAAACTCTTTGAAGCAGTCACTGTCGTCTTACAGGGAAGTTCCGTGACGCAGCTCACAGTACGTGCAATTTCAAGTACCAGTTACCAAGGCATTTTCTTCCACAATTTAAGCAGGTATGATGCTCACTTTCTAGTTGAGCACTTACCTGATGTCGGTTGGGAGAAAAATCTGGTCAGTATCCTACCTGAGAGCATCGAGAAATACATTTCATTCTCCAAATGAAGGGTAGCATGAATTATGCTGCTCTTTCTTGATACACTGTTTTATGCAGGTGCCTCTATAAAAACTCATTGAAACTCTACCTCAGGGTTGTGTTCCCCGATGAGGAAAACTTTCAACATTTTCTCATATGAGTATGTGGATAGTATTGCGAAACTCAACGAGACCAGCTGACATAACTGCATTCTCATCTACATCTACATTTACATCTACATGATTACTCTGCAATTCACATTTAAGTGCTTGGCAGAGAGTTCATCGAACCACAATCATACTATCTCTCTACCATTCCACTCCCGAATAGTGCGCGGAAAAAACACCTAAACCTTTCTGTTCGAGCTCTGATTTCTCTCGTTTTATTTTGATGATCATTCCTACCTATGTAGGTTGGGCTCAACAAAATATTTTCGCATTCGGAAGAGAAAGTTGGTGACTGAAATTTCGTAAATATATATCTCACCGCGACAATAAACGTCTTTGCTTAATGACTTCCATCCCAACTCTTGTATCATATCTGCCACACTCTCTCCCCTATTACGTGATAATAAAAAATGAGCTGCCCTTTTTTGCACCCTTTCGATATCCTCCGTCAATCCCACCTGGTAAGAATCCCACACCACACAGCAATATTCTAACAGAGGACGAACGAGTGTAGTGTAAGCTGTCTCTTTAGTGGACTTGTTGCATCTCCCAAGTGTCCTGCCAATGAAATGCAACCTTTGGCTCGCCTTCCCCACAATATTTTCTATGTGGTCTTTCCAACTGAAGTTGTTAGTAATTTTAACACCCAGGTACTTAGTTTGACAGCCTTGAGAATTGTACTATTCATCGAGTAATCGAATTCCAACTGATTTCTTTTGGAACTCATGTGGATCACCTCACACTTTTCGTTATTTAGCGTCAACTGCCACCTGCCACATCATACAGCAATCTTTTCTAAATCGCTTTGCAACTGATACTGGTCTTCGGATGACCTTACTAGACGGTATTATTACAGCATCATCTGCGAACAACCTAAGAGAACTGTTCAGATTGTCACCCAGGTCATTTATATAGATCAGGAACAGCAGAGGTCCCAGGACGCTTCCCTGGGGAACACCTGATATCACTTCAGTTTTACTCGATGATTTGCCATCTATTACTATGAACTGCGACCTTCCTGACAGGAAATCACGAATCCAGTCGCACAACTGAGACGATACCCCATAGGCCCGCAGCTTGATTAGAAGTCGCTTGTGAGGAATGGTGTCAAAAGCTTTCCGGAAATCTAGAAATACGGAATCAACTTGAGATCCCCTGTCGATAGCAGCCATTACTTCGTGCGAATAAAGAGCTAGCTGCGTTCCACAAGAACGATGTTTTCTGAAACCATGCTGATTACGTATCAATAGATCGTTCCCTTCGAGGTGATTCATAATGTTTGAATACAGTATATGCTCCAAAACCCTACTGCAAACTGACGTCAATGATATAGGTCTGTAGTTTGATGGATTACTCCTACTACCCTTCTCAAACACTGGTGCGACCTGCGCAATTTTCCAATCTGTATCGGTGAGCGAGTGGTTGTATATGATTGCTAAGTAGGGAGCTATTGTATCAGCGTAATCTGAAAGGAACCTAATCGGTATACAATCTGGACCTGAAGACTTGCCCGTATCAAGCGATTTGAGTTGCTTTGCAACCCTTAAGGTATCTACTTGTAAGAAACTCATGCTAGCAGCTGTTTGTGTTTCAAATTCTGGAATATTCCATTCGTCTTCCCTGGTGAAGGAATTTCGGAAAACTGCGTTCAATAACTCCGCTTTAGCGGCACAGTCGTCAGTAACAGTACCATCGGCACTGCGCAGCAAAGGTATTGACTGCATCTTGCTGTTTGTGTACTTTACATATGACCAGAATTTCTGCGGATTTTCTACCAAATTTCAAGACAATGTTTCGTTGTGGAACCTATTAAAGGCATCTCGCATTGAAGTCCGTGCCAAATTTCGCTCGTCTGTAAATTTTAGCCAATCTTCGGGATTTCGCATTCTTCTGAACTTTGCCTGCTTTTTCCGTTGCCTCTGCAACAACGTTCGGACCTGTTTTGTGTACCATGGGGGATCAGTTCCATCTCTTACCAGTTTATGATGTATGAATCTCTCAATTGCTGTTGCTACTATATCTTTGAATTTGAGCCACATCTCGTCTACATTTGCATAGTCAGTTCGGAAGGAATGGAGACTGTCTCTTAGGAAGGCTTCTAGTGACACTTTATCCGCTTTTTTAAATAAAATTATTTTGCATTTGTTTCTGGTGTATTTGGAAGAAAGGGTATTGAGCCTAGCTACAACGACCTTGTGATCACTAATCCCTGTATCAGTCATGATGCTCTCTATTAGCCCTGGATTGTTTGTGGCCAAGAGGTCAAGTGTGTTTTCGCAACCATTTACAGTTCGCGTGGGTTCGTGGACTAACTGCTCGAAATAATTTTCTGAGAAAGCATTTAGGACAATCTCGGAAGATGTTCAAAACAGGTAGTAGGCAGAAAACAAGTATTTTTGCCAACATATCGAGGGATGGTTGAAGTCCCCACCAACTATAACCGTATGAGTGGGGTATTTATTTGTTACGAGACTCGAATTTTCTCTGAACTGTTCAGCAAATATATCATCGGAGTCTGGCGGCCGGTAGGAGGAGCCAATTATTAACTTAGTTTGACTTGGAAATTCCTTCGTCGTAAAATTTGGCCGCCTGCGCCTTCAACTACGTGGTTACCTCTTCTTGAAGTTGTGCGTCGTCATCAAAACGCTGCATAGCCAACCACTTCTTCATTGCTGGGAATAAGTGGAAGTCACTCGGTGCCAGGTCGGGACTGTACGGCGGATGAGGAAACAACTCCCACTTAAAAGATTCAAGAACTTCACGAGTGGCATTTTCTGTGTGGGCCCGGGCGTTGTCGTGGATCAGCAAGATCTTTGAGCACAACTTTCCGTTGCGCTTGTTTTGTACTGCTCTTCTGAGGTTGTGCAGAGTTTGGCAATACCTTTGAGAGTTTATTGTAGTCCCTCTTTCCAGGAAATCCACAAAAATCACACCTTTTCTGTCCCAAAAGACAGTCGCCATCACCTTCCTTGCCGACATTGTCTGCATGCATTTCTTGGGTTTTGGGGGGGAATTTGTGTGCCTCCACTGCATTGACTGCAATTTTGTCTCGCAGTTCACGTGCTTAACCCAACTTTCGTCACCAGTAACGATGCGATCGAGTAATGAGTCACCATCTTTCTCGTAAGCGTCCAAAAAATGTTAACGCTGCAGCCATTCGCTGATTTTTTTGAATCTCTGTCAAGATTTTTGGTATCCATCATGCACAAAACTTGTAACCAAGCTTTTCGGTAATGATTTCGTGCGACAAACTTCGTGAAATTTGTGGAAAACTCATAGAGAGTACAGTTATTGTGAAATTACGGTTTTCACAGACAGCGGCATCGACTTTTCGACAAGTTCGGCAGTCACTGTGCTGGGTCTTCCACTTCGCTCTTCGTCGTGAACGTTAGTTCGGCCATTTTTAAATTTTATGACACATTGACGCACCCCACCTTCAGTGATTATGTTGTCCCCATACACTTCACAAAGCTGCCGATAGATTTCTATCGGTGTACAGTCTTTTGCAGTCAGAAACCTTATTACAGCACGCACTTCACACTTATCAGCTTTTTCAATTAACGCTGACATTTCAAACTGTCACAGTAACTCAACAGAGTACAGCACAAACCTCTCACTAGCACTGCAGGATGCCAACTGAGCGACAGAATGCCATGACACCAAGATGGCCCACCCCTAACGGACACAAACAAAAACGTAATGTACTTTGTGGATAGCCCTCGTAGCTGTCTTGGTAAGCTCTCAAATGGCATCCTTTCACAAAAAACCATAACTGAACAGCTGTCAATGCCAGTTCCAACTCACATCTTCAGATCAATATTAAATTTCTTACAAAGATCTTTAACTATATGAGCAGGGGCGAATCTAGTTAGACGACACTCTTCACTTGCATCTTCGGAACGGATTTCCTCATAAGCATGACAAAATGTAATATGAATTCCTTCGTGGAGGTAATTGACGGGTTAACTGAGCAGTTCAGTGTGAGAAATAACGTTATTTTGTCAAAACATAATGGGAAAAAATACTTTGCTTTCCTAACTCTGGATAGAATTTTCTTCTCTAACTCTGGATAAAATTTTGTCTTGAATTTTTTCTTTACGCACGTCGATGAGTGACTGTGTGTATGTATGTGGCATTCAAAGAGGTGTTTTCGAAATCTTGACATAGATCAGAATCACCCTAATCAACTCGGAAGTACAAATCAGCTATGAAATTCCTATCATTGGTAATTACAATATTATCTGTCTCATGATCAGGAGCATTAGTTTCTGTGTTAATACTTCTTTGGTAAAAATCCCCGTCAACTCTGTGATCACGCAAAGAAATATTTTGATGGCCACAGAAGATAACGCTGATAATAATTGGACACAAATGTTCTCGGTACTCTTTAGCTTCAGCGTCTCTTTGCGAACAAACGTGGTTGTTACCGTAAAGTTCAGGATGATTAAACCTGCGAAGAAATTTCGTACCAGCTTAACAGCCCGTTGATGATATTTGTTCCGCTGAGGAGTAAAAGGGATGCTTTTCCTCCAAGCAAATCATCAAAGGTCTTCAGAGGTTTACTGACCAGTCACTTTAGACAACTATTTGCCGAGAAACCACCACGAGAGCCTTGATTTTCGTGTGAGAGTATGAGCCAGTGATATTTCTCCAAATGTGATCTCTGATCATATTTTCTGTTCTGCTTTTACACTTTTTTGGTAATGACACAGTAAAGGAATTAAAAATCGGAACAAAGTGTCGAGTGTCACTCCAGTAGCAAAGCCAAGCTGAAGTCATCCATACTGCTGAAAAAAAAAAAAAAAAAAAATAGTCCACATTTTTAGACATTCACAACTCACTCCAGGTTTACTGTTGCAACAGTGCATATGGAGTACATGAAATGATTTCATACATTTATAGGTCAATAGCACAAGTGATTCTTAGGTACCAAGTATCGATCCATGCTGAAACAGCCATATGAGTACATGGTGTCGTCACCACAGGCGGCAGTGCGAGTGCGAGTGCTGACTCTGGTATCCAGTCTGTCGTACAGATTGTGAATACTGTCCTGGTCCTGCTCGACCTGTTCATGTAGTTCTGTAAGAGATGTTGATCGACGTGTCGCACGAGTCACTTCTCGTCCCATCATATCCCACACGTTCTGGATTGGAGAAAAGTCCGGAGATCGTGCTGGCCACAGAAGTTGCTGAACATGTAGCAGAGCACTTTCAGTTTCACGGACAGTGTGTGGATTAGCCTTGTCCTGTTGTAAGAACGGCAAAAAAAAACCTGATTTAACAACAATCTGCACGTAATGAGTGCTGGTTAGCATCCACTCCAGAAACAGACAAACGAGAGTTGTAGTTTGTCGCACCCCAGACCATAAGAGCTGTTGTGGGGCCAGTGTGTCTTGGAAACAGCGCTCACAGGTCTACTTCATAATCGCAGACGACCATCACTTGCGTGTAGTCAGAATCTGCTTTCATTGCTGAAGACCACACCACACCATTCCATCTTCTCCAAGAGATCCTCTGATGGCACCAGTCAAGCTGTGCATGTCGGTGCTGCAGTGTGAGTGGAAGACGGACTACAGGTTTGTGTGCGCCTATTCGCACTGCTAATATCCGGTGTGCAACAGTTAGTGTTCACATGTCAGGGCTCACAAGCTCTCTCACTATGCTGTGGTAGACGTACGATCTGCCACTGCTTACCTTCGGTATCACCATTCTCCCGGGCCTCTTACTGTGTGGACTGGTGTGGGAATGTTCACATGACCATTGATACCAGCATTGTTGTACAGTTATCGCAACATGTCCAACTTCTGTGGCATTTCTCTGAAAGAGTCACACCTCCACTGGTAAGACCACAATTTGACCCCTTTCAAACTCGCTTCTTTGGTTGTAGGAAGCACGAGAATGTCTCCACGGCGTGGTTACCTGCTTGCTTCACACATTTGCACCGCACTAAGCCTTCTGACAGTTAGTCTTCCTTGTTGAAAGGGTTGACACAGATGGCGCTCTGGTAGCTGTGCCACTAAGCTATAGCTACACGTTGGTGGATGACGTTGAAACCATTATCAGTACATCTACTATGCCCCGGGTGGAGTATGCCGTCATCGGATCAAAATCAATGTCGTCTTTCCAGGTGTACTTTCTTTTTCTAGGAGTGTGCAGCAGACTAACGCGTGGAACACGCAGTATCAGACAGTACTAAAAGGTGAAACTTTTTCTACAACTGAAAACGGTAATGTACCGCAACAACAAAGTTAGGCGAGGCCTGCTCAGCTTTGGTAACTGCAACATCGGAACAATAAACATCTGAATCATTACTGCTGGGAGAGGGAACTCATAATGTAGACCTCAATTCTCCTCCCGTGTCATTTTAAGACTTGAACTTCTTAAGTTAAAAAGTGTCATTCACCCTGACAGATGAATGGCGTCTCAACTTATTCACCTGCTTCAAGCAATTGTCCTGTCAGAGTAATAATTTACGTAAGAATAAAATAAAGTATTATGTTTATTCGTTATTGCGCTGAACGAAGCACTGATAATTTGCAATGAAAATATATACGAGCTACATTAGCTTATATTTCAAAGTACAAATGTAATGTATTTATAAGTTATTTTGTAATTGCTCCTTTCTTCAGGTACATTTAACTTCTCTTCGGTTTTGCTTTATTTTTGATGTGTACAGTGATGCAGTTTCTACGTGTGGGAAAAAAATTTGCTGCAGTTAGGTACACCTCAGACCTACTGTTACTCTCAGTGCACGGGTAAAGTTAGTAGAAATCATCAAATCTATCAGGAGAGCTGGGAAACAGCATCGAACAATTCCTGCAGTTATACATTAGCATAAGGTCTTTCCGAAAATCTTGGAAAATTGTTGCCAGAACGAATCAGGCGTTTATCAAACCACAGTACTACTTTCACAGTTATCAAAGAATCCCGCCCTCTCAGTTTATTCAACCGGTTCTTAATGGTGGTGTGAGATACATCTTCTGTTTTGCCTTATTCACTTTTCGAAACAGGTGCATGATCCACCATATTTCATTAGAAACACAGTAGTTACCACTGCTGCAGTGTGACGGCAAGCATTGATGCAGAAAATGACAATGCCGAGCGATAACATTACTTTTACATAATGGTTAAGAGAGCACCACCTAACGCATATGTGGAAATTGGCTGCACCACCATAAGAACTGCCGGAATGATTTAGATGTCTGTCATGCTGACACTGTGTCGGCACAGTCCAGTTCAGCCGAAGTGCATGTAACTGCTGCAGTTAAAGGTTGTGTTTTTGTTAGAAATCATATCGTTTTACAGCCAATATTAGATTTTTTAAGAAAAAAGCTCTCATGCAACTTCAGTACATTAACGGCAAGCAAAAAAGTTAAGGATCGCAAAAAATCTATGTAGTGTATTTAGTGTAGTTCCTAAGTTATTGACCGATATCTGAGTGTTCAGTGCATTTTTAACAGTGTTCGAGCGGTTGTTGTGATACATGGGACTCCACTTCGGTACTAGCAAGGAGGCAACTATGGCGGAATGTAATTTAACCAAGAAAAATGGCGAAGCAATGCAAATATTTTTGAGACTAGTTACTGTTAGATGTCATGCTGCTATACAGAAATCTATTGATAAATTCAAGAACGAGGGTACGCAGTGTAGTAGGATACAAAGAATCAAGAAGTAGGAAACTTACCAGTAACTAGAGATAATAGTGAAATGAAATGTCCTGTTGGGCACGAAAAGAAAAAAAACTCGAAAATGTCACAATTGACAGTAGTTATTGCACATAAAGTCGGAAAATGAATTTCGCGTGAAACACTTCATAGTAAATAGAGGGAGTAGCCCTGATGACATAATATTGCAACCTGAACGATTAGATGTTATGACAATCCGGTAAATGATTAAATGTTTCCTAAGTACTTGGTAGAATTCAGTCTTCACTACATTTTATATGCACAAGAATTCGGTTTTGGCTCTTCTGCCATCATCAGATCTATAAGATACTTCACTTCAAGAATTCGTGAAACATGAACCTACTACATACAAACGGAAAAACAAGTAAGTGACACAGTGTATGCTTAGTCGATAATTGAATAGACTATCAATGTTAAAATTAACCAAATTTAGAGGTAAACTTTACACAGACTTCAGTTTTACAATTTGTAAGTGTACGACTAAAGGTCGAGACACACATAACCGCACCGAGTCCTTCCCAATCAGAGTCCGCCACACGGACAGGACAACTGTTGGTGACGGTGGTAGAACACACTAGTCAGTCACTGCTCCCAGCGACAGCCGTCATTATTTTCTCAGTTCTGTTCTCAGAGTGGTGTGTTTTTCTGATCTCAATCATGTTTTCAAAATTTTGGAACAGTGATGTAGCGATGATTGCATTGGCTTTAGAAGAAGAAAAAGAGGAAATTTTGAGAAGGCGAAGAAAGAGAACTTGGGTGGACAGTGCATGGAAATCAAGACCTTTTGAAAGAGAATTTAATACCCTGTTTCCTCGTCTCATGGATGATGAAATCAAGTTCTACAGATATTTTTGAATCACACAAAATATCTTCCATCTTCTCCTCAACAAGTTGCAAGAACACACAAAGAAGAACGATACTTTCTGGAGGAGATGTATTCCACCTAGAGAACATCTGGCTGTGTGCTTAAGGTATGTGCCCATATTTTGCTGCGTTTTTAAGGTCACTAAATACACAACACATTTTCAAAATGAGACGATCACAATTTTTACCCAGGTTTCTCATTCTCAAGCCCCATGCTTTACTGGTGAAACTCACAATTTTCAGACATAAAACTATTTTGTAAATTATTGTACTACTTGTAATAGAAACACACACTGTCAAAAAAATGAATACTTTAATTGCAAAATTTTTGATAGTAAACATGTTATTTTTGCAAATAAAAATAGATGTAGGACAACCCACGTTAGGGGAATTGTATTGAGATGATTCACTGGTGAATGATGAATCTGAATAGGAATCATTGCTGCCTGTGACTCTTGAAAACGTGTCGTCACTCATCGTTTCTAAACAAAGCGGGTTTGTTACTTGTTGGTGGCTTTCGTTCTTTGATATCTGCTTCAACTCACAAACTCCTGCTCTGTGGTGAAAATAACAGTTTTTGCCTGGTTCAACAATACGGGTTTGAAAGATTTTAGAGTAGGAGCCAAGCCAACTAGAAAAACATCAACAGAGTGCTGTTCATTGGTTGCATTGACTTCCGTTTTTTTCTGCCTCTTTTTCGGCTAATATGAACGCCATAAATTGGCTCGAAGGAGACTCCTGTGCAGTTTTTTCATTATGGGATCCTCTTCGTTTAACGTTCAATGTCCTAGCAGAGTGGTTCTTTTTGCCAGGAATGGCTTGCGTGGACTCAGCTGGAGGAACTGGAGAGGTAGGATGCACTGTAGTTTGAGAACTGGTACCAGAATACAAAACATCATTTTGGCTTTCAAGCTCTCTTTCAGGATCATGTTCAGGCTCCCCCACTGTTGGGTCAATTTCAGAATCGTCTCTTCAGTCTTTCATTGATGGCACATTTGAGAGGGTTTCTCTTTCCACAATGTGGGGGAGCAAAATTCCAAAATTTCTTCGTACTTCTATTTTTTGGCTGCAACTTGACCTGGTTTTGTCTTCCTCTTCGGTAGAGTTCGACTAAACTGGTCTCGAATTGAAGCCCATCTTTTCCTGCACTTTTCTGGTTCTCCTAAAAACAAAGAATATTCATTCAGAATAATAATTGTATGTTACAAACTATCAGAATATTGTTGTTTTCAGGATTCTTGCAAATGGGGATACTTCTAAAAAAATTTCATTCAGCTACAGGCTGGGCAGATAGACTGTAGTTGCTATCATTCACAGTACAAGTAAAGCAATTGAGGACGTTATTCTAAATGAGGTCATGCCCGTGCGAGATGAAGCAAAATGGAACATTGTAGCATCTGAATTTTGGGAAAAGTGGCATTTAACTGCATTGGCGCCTTGGATGGAAAGCACGTTACCATTCAAGCTCTGAAGTTATCTGGCACTGGTATTACAAACACTCATACTCCACTGTACTTCTTGCCTTAGTTGACCCATGCTACAACTTCATTGTAGTAGGCATCAGAGCTTACGGGAAAAACTCGGATGGAGGTATTTTTTTAAACTCAAATTTTGGAAGAGATCTGGAATATGGCCAGCTCAATGTTCCCAGGAGTCGAGCACTACCTGGAGCAAATTTCGAACTGCCAATGGTAATTGTAGGTTATGAAGGCTTTCCTCTCAAAAGTTATGAGACCTTATCCTGGAAAATGTTTGACAGATGACAAGACGATATTTAAATACCGTCTAAGCCGAGCCAGGAGGATTTCTGAAAATGCGTTTGGAATTTTAGTACAGAAGTTTTGCATATTCTCCTGATGGTTGCAAGAAAATCCTGAAAACGTAACGATTTCAATACTAGCTGCTTGCATCCTCCACAATTTCATAAGACAAAATGAAGTAACATGGCAGCATTAAATGAAAGCAATGATGGCACTGAGAGCAGCAGACTCCCTGGCAGGGCGTGCAATCTTCAAGACCTACCCCGTCTACGACGAGGCCAACACGAGAAGCATTTGCTGTGCGAGAAAAACTCAAGGATTTCTTCAACTCTCCAGTTGGAAGTGTAGAGTGGCAAGCGAGGGCTCCACTGGGAATATAATGCACCCAAGATATAACGCCAATTAACTGTGGCTTTTAACCTACAAGTAGCGGTAATATTTTGAACTTTAGCTGTCAACTGTGTTAGTGCATTAATTCTGTGTAAATTAAATTGACAAACACTTGTACATGAACTATACACGGTGTTTTTGAACTCTGTTGACAGGCTTTGTAGAAATATTTGTCGAAATATTTATTTTTCAGATAAAAATTATGTAGTGAAAAACAAAATTGCAAAATTTCTACAAAGCATGTCCAGAGAGCTAAAAAACATCCTGTATACAAAATGACATAATATAAAAATGTAACGTAGAGCTACCTGGTGCTTTCATTGTCTCGGAAATGATTTTCCACACCCTTTCCATGTATTCGACATTCCGATATTTATCATCACTTTGATCGTGCAGAACAGGGAATTTCCGCACTTCTTCAATAAAGTTTTTGCCATCCATGTTGCACGAGCCCGTACCGTTCGCCATCAAAAAATTAACTGAACTAGTCCGTACGTTGTGGCCTCGGCGCTGTCTCCGAGCACCACGCCAGCATCGTCGTGGTGTAACTGATGCAATTTGGAATGCCTGTGTGATGGTCTGGATAGATGTCTGCCTATTACACATTACGACCCTTTTCAACTGTCGGCAGTCTCTGTCAGTCAACAGGCGAGGTCAGTCTGTATGCTTTTGTGCTGTACGTGTCGCTTCACGTTTCCACCTCGCTATCACATCAGAAACAGTAGTTCCTAGGGATGTTGAGGAGTGTGAAAATCTCGCGTACAGAGGTATGACACAAGTGAGACCCAATCACCTGACCACGTTCGAAGTCCGTGAGTTCCGCGGAGTGCCCCCGTTCTGCTCTCTCACGATGTCTAATGGCTACTGAAGTCGCTGGTTTGGAGTACCTGGCAGTAGGTGGCAGCACAATGCACCTAATATGAAAAACGTACGTTTTTGGGGATGTCCGGATACTTTTGATCGCATATTGTATATCACTTGAAAGGCTCTCATCTGAAACCTTGTTGAGTACCTGTGTCACACAATTAATTTAAGAACTACAACAGCAACAAACTTGGAGAAACATTGACAAAGTAATAATTTACACCGAACGAGGTGGCGCAGTGGTTCGACACTGGACTCGCATTCGGGAGGACGACGGTTCAATCCCGCGTCCGGCCATCCTGATTTAGGTTTTCCGTGATTTCCCTAAATCGCTCCAGGCAAATGCCGGGATGGTTCCTTTCAAAGGGCACGGCCGACTTCCTTCCCTGTCCTTCCCTAATCCGATGAGACCGATGACCACGCTGTCCGGTCTTCCCCAAAACAACCAACCGTAATAATTTACATGATAACAATTGAAGTATACACTCGCCATTATCAGTATTTCACTCCACACTACGATTGTGAACACAGATCTGCAGACTATGGATACATACACGAGTGACTGAGGGAATGCTGTTTGTGTCAGTAGTTTCCGTCAGTACTCGGGAGAGTCAGTCTCTCTATTTTAATTTTCTTTATTGGCAATGGGCCCTCTCTCCGTCGCCTTATTCCCTGTGGTGAGCGAGGTCTATCTGTGGACTTCAGATGTGACTTAGTGTTAGCACGTAAGCCAATCAACAGCCCTTGAGTGGACGCCGTAACCCGGTGGGAATGTCTCCTGGAGCCAGTCAGGCCGGAAACCCATCCGTGTCAAGCATCCCTCAGTCAATGAACAGAGTAGTATCCTATGCTGACCACAACTTGCAATCTCCTAGTACGCCTTGCCTTCGAGGCCCACAGCTTTAGACCCACAGTTTTGAAGCTACTTTATTCTCTGAAAGTTGGCTTAAAAAAATTGGAAATAAGTATGTGTAAAAATAGATATGCTTTCAGTTACCTGTTCTTTTGGGGGGGGGGGGGGATGTTGTGACACCACCCCCTTTGGTTTAGCGCCTGTTTGATACTGTGTTAAGTACATACTTAAGTACTAAAAAATTTCGAACGAGTAAAGTTAAAGTTAATAAAGACAGATAACCACACTGAAACAAATTGAAACCGCACTTCAAAATAAGTAATTTGGTAGTAGAGATTTTATGAACGAAGTTATTCACTTGAAATTCTTCTAAGCAAACTCCTAAAACATAAGTTAAGCTGTAGCATAATCAAGTAACTAAAAATGGCATATCAAAGATCTGGAAGAATAACCTGGATTATCCAACTCTGAGACACGTTAGTGCTAGTTTAGGAATAAAAGTGTTAGAGGTGAGTGAATATTCACTCTTACTCAGAACATCTGTCCATGCGGTGTTGTGGGTCTGGAATGGAAGCAAGTTTTGCTGGGTAAATCGGCACGATGAGGCACGTGACCTTCACTACACTACCACTAAATGTCAAATGAGACTCTCGTAGCCGCCTAGAAGCATAGGACAATATTCACCGCTTCTAGTGGAGCAAATGTAAACCATATCCTGCTGTCAGACGTATGTTCGCCTTTAAGTGTTAATGACTGGTTCTGGGAACCCAGTGTATATAGGGGAACAAATGTTGTTGCATATGAGTCCAGCAGATTTGTGATCCTGAGCTCTCATTTAAGGAAAAAAGGCATGCTTCTACATTTCATGCATATTTGTCGCCCATTGACATTTTTCATTGGGCAGTTCGGAAGGAAACATGCTGGCTCCCTGATCATAGCATAATGTCTCCAAATCTCGTTGCGGTGATGAAACCATTCATTACGTGCCATCATCATTTACTTCTGATATTTTGACAACCTACTCTTCCAATCAATTTAAGTAAATTACTGATTCTCTCTTCTTTTAGCAACCTGTGAAGCTAAAGAAAACATTCTTCCCGAGAAACTCTGGCTGATTCTGTAAGTTTCTCGTGAGCAAAACATGAATTCATTTTTGTTAAAGTTTCACTGACATTTTGTGTAAATCAGCGGTATGGAGATTTCGTTTTCCTTTGGGCACTGCAAGCTAATGTGTTTACAGTGCCTCCAACTTTGACACACACAGTTTCCAAGAGTTCTTGCAATAAAGTTTCAACCAACATTTACATCAAAATCTTTGAGATGTTAGCACAGATTGGCGAATTCTCGAAATTTTTGTACTGAGCTGCATACCCATCTCTGGCTTTAAACACACCAAATTAACAATGGTACTGCGCCACCGACGTGAGCCAGAACTCCCCCCGCTACTGCGGGAGCTCTGATGCCAGAAAAATAGGCACAGAAGCAGAGACCCGCATGAGTGGAGGGAGACGAACACCCTCTCTCGCGAATCCGAGAAATGGTTAAAGGAATGGCGCGCGGAGACCTGAGAAGACAGAAAGGAGACCTTCTTCCTCCAATCTCAATATGAATGGCAACTAGTTAAAATGTTTGACAGCAGCGTTCAACCAAAGGGGTGATGCTAGGACCTGTGTTTGATGCCGTGTCAAAAGCCGAACTGTTTGTGTACACATACAAGAAGCTAAACACTATGACAAATCGACCTCACAGCTGCAGAGCAGCGTGAGGAAGAAAACATCACACAAGCAGTACAAAACCTCAGAAACACATCTACACAAACAGCACCAACACTACTGGCAAACCATCGCCCGATCAGCCTACTCTCCAAAATGAGGAAAATACTCGAAAGAGTAGTTTTGGATAGGATCAATAAATGTCTCGAGGTGACGAAACCATCAGACCAGAACAATTTGGGTTCCAGAAAAAGGTCTGTGCAAAGCTACAAGTCCTATGACTCACCGATCACATCACGCACAAATTCAACTATGCAAACTCAACAGTAGTATAGTATTCCTCGACCAGGAAAAGGCGTACAAGAAGATATGGCATGACAACATAGTATTCAAAATCAAACACCCCACCACGATCTCCAATGTATAAACAAAACTGATAGACAGTTTTGTGATAGACTGGATTTTTCTTCTTGAGGTTGATGGAAAATGCTTCTCAAAAATGCGAATGACACCTCCCTGTCGCCACATGCCAGAATTGTCCAGTTTGCAGACGACGCAGCCTTCTACGTGAGTGGCAGGCAGCACCACTCAAAACATAAGGTGGCTTCAAAGGGAGCTAGACTTGGTAGAAGACTGGTGTGGGGAAAATAAGACACGTAGGGAAAACTGCAGCTGTCTACTTCTCAAGGAAACTTCAGACTGTCTCTAAACATTCAGGAATTACCATGGAGAGACTACATGAAATACCTGGGCATAACACTAAACAAAAAGATGCTTTTCCGTCTTCACATTGGGGAAAAGAGGATGAGAGGAATAAATCTCACAAAAACCCTCTTGCCCTTTTTCTGCAGCAGGGAGATGGGGATGGAAAGGAAAAGGACATTATACAAGCCAACAGTACTCCCAGCATTAACATACGGGTTCTCTGCATGGGGAATTATGTACTAGGCGAACCAGGAAAAAACTGCGAGGAGTGCAGAATAAAGTTTTAAGGTGGATTCTGGACACCCCACCATGAACACCATACATGAGCTTTACAAAGCTGTGTAAATAGAACATCTAAGTGATACAATAAGAGACTTGTAAATGCACTGTATAACAAACTAGAAATGATACGAAATAACTGTATACAGCTAATAGACATAGGTATAGTGACACTGCATAGACAAAAGAGTGTCACACCTCATTAATCAAAATCCAATACAGTAAGTTATTAAAGAACCGTAAACAACCTACAGAGTTGTATAATATGTAAAATCAAAAACAGTCCAGCAGCAGGTTATTTCCCGCGAGTTGATAAGCACAACAATCACGCTGCCTGATGTTTAAGATATATTTAGTTGTACTATGCACACAAGTGTGTCAGTACTAATATGTTCAGCATCCATGTTAGTCTAGCCCCCCTCCCTCCTCCTCCTCCCCCCCCCCCCCCCCCCTCAGTCGGCTATTCAATCAACTTAAATCAGACCAAGAACTATAAATCTTGCAATACTACAGGAAAAAGGAGAGCATAGGTGCAGACAAGCAGTGCGCAGTTGCACAGCAGTCAGAACTGACCTCTCCCATCAGAATAGAGCGATCAACATACTTGGGCCAGTGGTGCTGCCCCGATACCCGCGTACATGCAGAGTAGGCCATGTCAGCTCGCAGGTACTCTACGGTGACAACTAAGTGGGACTGACTTGGATAACAACCACCAGTGTGACACCCCCCCCCCCACACACACACACACACACACACACACACACACACACACACACACACACACTGCAACACTAACATGGCTGCCAACGATCGAGGAGGGACTCGCACCTGACAGGCCCCCCCCCCCCCCAAATTTCACAAATGTTAGGACAGGAGCGTCAACGCCAACGTTTCCAGGGAACAACAAGTGAGACATTGACGACCACCAGACTGTGACCTATGTCATTACTGGTCTGCTCCAAGACTTTACGCAAAAGAAAATGGCCACCAAAATCAACCTGTTTGTTGAATTCACAGTTAGGGCAGAAATCAAATCCCTCATCCTGGTTCAAAATGGGCACCATCAGCAGAGGACAGGAAGACTATTCCCAAAATGTCTTCACCTCCTCAGTGACAGTGCACCCCCAAAAAATTCGCAAGCCAAATTCAGAGGTATCGTAAACCACCTCTTAGCGTGGTTATTAAACGAGTAGCACTTCGAACACACCACAGCGAACCACAGCTTAAAAGCCCACAGTGCTACGGAGGCTACAATATGAGCAACTGCGACACTGAAAACCTGGAGAAGTGCTCTGTGACTGCGCCCACTCGGCCCTGTCATACAAGTGCCCAAAGCGACCAAAGGCAGCAGCAAATAGCTCTGCACACCCATCAAGGTGATGGAGAAACCCACGCCCCTCCCACCAGCAGAACAAGAGATCGTCCAAAGAACGACTTCCACCGAACTGATGCACTCGTCAGCCTTTTTCAAGACAGGCAAGAGCAGATTGTTATAACAATTAACCAGGTGTCACAGCAGTTATTCCATAAAAGCGCAAAGGCAACCCAATCAGGCATCTGCCTGCATGTAACAGTGGCAGTCAGTCAGTCCAGCAGCACCACTACACACACACACACACACACACACACACACACACACACACACACTACAACCACACCACAAATAACAAGAAACACTAGGCCACACCACACACAAAAGCCGGAAAACCAACATGGGCGACCCCACACAACAGCACCAGCTGAATTTCCTCTTCGCCAGTGCACAGGGAGTGAAAGGTGCACACTCCTGACATACATGATGATACAAAACAATATTCACGTGGCCAGCATCAGGAAAACGTGGCTGACAGAAGGAAAACAATGTAACATACCAAAATACAACTGCTTCTGGAATGACAGATGGTAGAGGTGGAGTCGCGCTATGTGTGCATAATACGATAGCCGCAACAGAAATCTCTCCCCCCAGCGCGTTTTAGAGATACAGAATTTGTCATGATCAAGCATAAAGGATATGAAGAACGGCCAGTAACAGAAACATGTCTACACAATCCACCAGCTAGCATCGCTCCTGATGCATGTATTACTATATCACATATCTAAGAAGAGAATTTTCTACTAGCCGACCTAAATGCGCGGCATGACAGACTGGGACACAATAACATAAACCAAAATGGACAAACCCTCTTTCTTCTCCTAACAGAATAACCTGTAGATTGCGTACCAATAAACTAGCCCACATTATAGGCCACAAAGTAATGTCACCATCCGGTGATGTCCTCTATAGCCCGGCCCTGAGAGATTCCATAGCTAACGTGAAAGTCGGCAATTCAATCAGAAACAACCACCTCCCCATTCTTTCCTTTACAGACGCAACAGCCCCACCAAACCCAATGCCAACAAGACGCACTATATGACGATACTCCATCGCAGACTGGGACAAGTACAAAGACATGATCACACAAGCGCTGTCTATTCCCGTAACCGTGACCGACTCGCATGACATAAAAGTTGTAACGACCAAACTCGAATCCACTTTTCAAACACACAATAGAGAAGGCCATACCCCAAATTACCGTTGAAAATTGGAAACCCACAATACCCTGCTAAGCTTTTGACCACATACGACAAAGACGACGATTGCAAAGTGAGATGAGATACACCAACCACCCCAGCTTACGACAGATATTGAACAGACTAAACAATTGCATAAAACAAATCACCTCGACACACACACACACACACACACACACACACACACACACACACAAATACAATGGGACGAAACTTGCGCGAGACAACTATAGAAATGGAGACCAATTCTGGAAATGGTTTCAAACATCAACTGGACAAAGAGCAACAACAACAAATACCCTGATAGCGAGCAACGAACAAACTACAGACCTACAACATACGCAAAGACGTGTTGCACGACGTATTCTCGTTTCCATAAGACAACTCCAACCACCACAGCTACTTTCCACACAAACAGCAGAGACAGAAAGATGGTCACTCCCTAACCAAACAAACTGCCGACAGCAGAACTATAGATGCAGTACTTAAAGGGCGCAATTCCGCCCCAGACAACATGACAAACAACAAATACACCTACAAAAGACACCATTTTCCATCCTCATCCCTGTTCTGTCCCTAATTTTCAACTTCTGTAAAAGTACCGAAACCAACCCGATAGCCTGGAGGACGAGCAAGACAATTATGATTCCGAAGCCAGACAAAGAACAGACCCATTTCTCTTTTAGACATGATAGGGAAAACTTACGAAAGAATACTTACAAACCGACTCAAGAAATACATGGAAAACAAACAACTCCTTCCCATTGAGCCAGTATTTGATAAATTTCGGCATGACTGCCTCCTCTTGAAGCTGTGCAAAGAAGAAATTCCTACCAAAATGGTCTGGCTGATCCAAGCATACCCAACAACCTGCACATGCAAAGTACATGTTTCCAACGCCACCTCACAATCATTTAATCCTCAAACAGGCATACGGCAGGGTGGCACACCTGTGGGCGGACCACCTTACCTCCACACCAGAACAAATTAATGGTACTCCACGAAACTCGCCAAATAACAGTATCCTCGCACCACACCAAGAAACAGTGATCATGAGGACCACTGCAAGAGCGCAGCCGGTAATATAAATACCTTACACTGCCGCAGAGCCCGACTCTGCTCCACCCTAGTTTGTTAGGGAAAGAACTTCCAGGGTCCTGTCACTGGCTGGTTACCCACAGGGAGAGGTGTAGACCATCCTCCCAAGGCAGCAAACCCATCTTCAAACATTGTACCACGACCAACGTGGGCAAGACAGGGAGACCTGGTCCACCGGTCCATGAGTCATCTGACTCACCAGTCTCACTCCCAGATATTCCCACCATCAGCCGCCAATATCGTGATGGAAGTTGCTGCAGACGAAAACAATGAGGGTTGGATGAAACGGCGCTATAGAAGAAGACAAAAATCTGACAGCGACACCCCTTCCCCACACCACCCATTGGATCCAAACTACAGCTTCATCAACTTCTGACTCCAGCAACCTGTCAGAGAAGAAATTCCGCACCCGTTTCATCAGGAAGCAGACCTCAGGAGGACTTTTTGCAGGACAGGCACTCCGGCGTGAGTGTGTCACCGATCTTCACGACATACTTCCTCAAAAACCTGCCTGTGAAAACAACCAACAAAACACTGTTCTTATAGATCACGGAACACTTTAGAGATTTTAGCCGCTCCCTAGACGTCTTTAGGGACGTCAGGACAGCGAAATTCGCCGCTGGCAGACAATATGTCAGTTACCTGCAAAAAGCCACTAAGACAGTTCCTTCCAGCCAAGGTGAAGGTGGAAAGAAAGACGAGTAGGCCGATTGCAGGACCCACACATAAACCCAGACTGCCCTCGTTCAGCGCGGTAACCAAAGACGTCTACTTCGTTGTAGACAAGAATGATGTGATAGCAGAAATAGTTTTAGGTCTTGAGATGAAAGCAGCTTGGCGCATCAAGTGCCCAAGAACCGGCAGATACGGCCCACTGTTCAGCGACAGCATAACGCCCCCCTCCCCATACTTTTCAGTACAGCCGCAATTACTCCTCCACAAATCTGAACAATACGACTTAACTCCAAAGCGAACTGGAGTAAATAGAAAGAGACAGTAAACAACGAACTACTGGCGCCGCTGACCGTCACTAACAACTCGAGCTAGATCTAATAAACGTCAGAATTGTAGGCACAATACAAATAGCCATAGGGACAGCCATCCCCAGCAAGACCATCGAACATTGGAAAACCACATCTACCTCCTTGAGTATTTCTACTCATCAGATGCAAAAGACAACTATACACAGAAATAGTTAGGACAAACAACCCAGCACTCGAGTCACTATGGAACAGAACGAACGCTAAAATAAAACGACTAGTCTCCGAAGAGCGACAAAACCAATGGGACAGTACATGCAGACAATTCGACCACAGACAGGGACGCAAGTCCTGGGCGAAATTCAAAACACTTTCAGGATAAAACATCGACAGAAAATACAAACTGACAATCGACAATATACCCACTACTAACGCCAAAGAAATTATGGAGGCATTCAAAGACATTCTAGTCAACGCCCACAGCTTCCATCAAGACAAGACACAGACGAACTCCCCCCTCCACCTCAACATGCCCACCGTGCCCTCCCAAAAACGACCGCGAATTACTCAAGGACGTAACTGAAAATTAGGTAGCAGATGCCATCATGTCCGGAAAAATCTCTGCCCCAGGCAAAAACGGCATTCAGAGGATTTGCCTCAGGAAATGCCCCCTTATGACAATAACCCCCCTGCTGACACTAGTGTTAACTACAACACAACACCCGAAACCACGCGCACAGCGTGGGGGGAAAAACAATAATGATACATAAACAGGAAAACCGAAAACACCCAAAATCCTACCGCCCCATATCCTTAGTAGGCGTAGGCAGAAAGACCTTCGAAAGAATAATCACCCACGGAATAACCAACTACACAGACAAGCTACAAATAATCCCTCACCTCCAGGTAGGCTTCAGAAAAAAACACACAGCAAACGACCCTGTACTAAGACTTAAAGACAGACGTAACAACACATCAGAGTCTGGGTCAATGCGCGCTCACGGTCTTCCTAGACATAAAGTGTGCATTCAACAAGATTTGGCATAGCGGACTATTTTACGAATTACTAAAATTTGGATTTCCCTCAATACAGTATGACTCACATAATCCCTAACACAAGACAGACAATCCTAGGTACATACTAACTACGAAACACCCTCCCCCTTCTCCCCATAAGTAGGAGTAGCGTAGGGTGGAATCATCTCCCACCTACAATATTCATTACATACTACAGACGTACCTACCACGACCAGACCTAACGAACAAGTTCAACTCTACGTGGACGACACTGCCTACTGGAATTCAGGAGCCTCAACAACCACCATCAACCGAGAAACAATGACATACATGACGAAACTACAAGAGTGAATGCAGAAGTGGCATGTAAAACCAAACCCGAATAAAACCCAACTAATCAGGTTCAGACAGCGTGGCATACCCAAAAAGACACCCAGAAAGTATCGCCCTAACGCTGTGGCGAATCGGACTAAACATGACCGACAAAGATACCCAAACCTGGACGAACACATCAAACACTAAACAAAGCTAGGCAACGTCAGTTCCTAATAAGACAAGTTCAGGGGCAATTTCACGGCTGCAATGACAAATCAGCGACAAACACATTTGTACGTCCCTTTTTCAAGTACGCGGTTGACCCCCTAGCCATTACGCCACAAACAAAAACAGGAAGACTTTAACAGACTGAAAGACACATACTAAGATTCCCACGCACCACCAGACAAGAAGCATACGACGAAGCGAAAGTCACACTTCTGCAGACGAGGTTCGCCATTTTCAGCGCACGTTATGGCCAACGTATATTAGCAAGTCGCCCTGAGTTCACACAAATCCTCACAAACAAACCTAAACACAAAAACAAATTCAAATACACATTCCACGCTTGAACAATCATATGCAACATACTAACGACATACCCAGACACAATACACAACCACGAACTTTCGCACATATGATGGTTGTCTTGTTTCACAGGAAATACCAACTCCGCCGCATCTTCTGCCACTGTATCCGTATCCCGACCCAATATGAAAACAAACACTGCACTGGTTAATGAATGAACCCTAGTCCTACATACCTGTATTCTCCAGCAAACCTGCAAAACACAACAGAAATCTCCAAGATATGGTATGACCAAGTCTCAAAACTACTAAAACTGTACACCCTTAGGTTATAACTGGCACAAGTCCGGTCATTTACTTTTTATATTTTTATACAGTCTAATCCTGTATCTTCAACATAAACTTTGTCGCTCTGTAAAGCGTTAACTTATTTTTACTGAAAACAAAACCCCAAGACCTTTACAACTGTAAATGACCTATTTCATAATTTTTATTGCTTTATATATGCATTTATATTCTCGAAAGGGCTAATCAGCAGCTAATTGTACCCAGGTTCGTATATTTTTGTTTGTACTAACCATGAAAACCTGAAAACAATATACGAAAATGCATACCAAGAATTGTAAATAAAAAGAAACAAATTAGATGTAAGTTTTAGTTGTAAGAAAATTGCCAATAAAGAAAACTAAATTAATAAAATGTTAAGCTAAGGCCCAATAGAGCTAGACGCTCTCAAGTGGCCCGCCCATCACCCTCACGTTGCGGGAATGAAAAATATAAATAAATCTCGTGGAGCACTCTCAGGTTGTTCCTGATGAAGGTTACGAGCTACGTTATCGAAATATCGTGCAAGTACGAAGCTGAAATACGGCAGAACACCCGACAACACGTCATTAGATCGCCGGGAAGGCCTGAAGAGTTACATCAGTTGTGGTCCGTTTCATTGCGTACTTTGTTTCCCTCTGTGGCGAGTTTATTTTGCGCTGCAGAATGTCTGAAGCTTGCCGCGGAAGTGTGAAAAAACGAGGGGCTGCTAAACAGAAAGTTCAGCGATCTGCTCATTTTTGCGTGGTCAGACACGTGAGTTTGTCTGCTCCGTGCGGGAATATTTCGAGGAGAGACACAATAGTGCGACTCTATTGCTTCTAACAAAAGTAGTCGAAAGATGCACAAAAATACTGTCGTCAAAGTTTGTAAGGGAAAAATACAGAAGAAGAGTCTGTTTCATCCAAATTGCGGACGCCCGGGAAAAAGAGGGCAGAACCACGAATAACAAACTTAGATTCTTTTCAGTAAGACGTTGTTCGTCGCCACATATATGGATATTACGAAAGCAAAGAACAACATCCAACGATAAAAAACTGTGCGTTACTCTTCGTAAGGCTGTTATTGAGTGGCAACAAGACTTCTTTAATAATGGTTGTCAGAGCACAAAGTGACGTCTGAAGACTGTGTGGCTCGACGAAACGTGGATAAACACCGGTCATTCCGTTAAAAAAGCCTGGACAAATTATAGCGTATGTGGAAGTTTCAAATGGGTTTTAATTAATTTAAATGTGGTTATTAATGCTTTCATTGGTTTGGTATAGAGGCCTATTTAGTAGAAGGTTGGTTTGGGCCATTCGTGCTGAGGGTTTTGTATATATACCAGATCAACTACAGTTATCTGAGCTTTCGTATTTAATCGTACGCTGTAAGTCCACAAATAATCCAACTAGTTCTTTCAAGATAACCTCAAGGTTTTGAAAAATAGACACAAACATTATTATTTATAAACTTAATTAACATGCCTTAACCACGGTTGCAATTGAAATTATTTGCATGACGAGTAAGCAAATGGGGTAGTCAGTCCAGCTAAGATTAAATTACTGTTCTGCATCTACTTGAGATACACTGCTTTCTGCCAGGACTGTACTTTAGCTGAAATGAATAAATTAATGCTGCGGCGCTCCTCGGCAACGTGAAGCCGTGAAATAATTTCTGTAAATTGAAATGCGTGTATTGCAGTCGTTAGTCACGGAAGCGCGTTGAGATTGTTTTTGTTCTCGCCAGCGCTAAGAGCTGAAATCATATAGGATTTTATACAGGGAGCGCTAATCTTACAAATGATAACATATACTATCATTTAACAACTCATATTATGAAACCGATTGAATAAAATATTAGTACAACGGACCTGAATACAGAGCTGTTCACCTAATGGTGGTCAGAAAGGGGGGTGGGATAGAATTCTATCTCTATTATCTTCACACACAAAGAAGTACAAAGATTATACTCTAGTCTATACATTATCCATTCGTGAAATTAGTAATTTTCTAATAACATTATGGAAAAACACCACAAAGTTCTGCTATTCCCGTGGGAAAGGGCGCAAGGATTATTGTCTTGCATGCTGGAACTGCATCTGGATTCGTACCTAACTGTCTCCTCGTTTACAGATTCAGGAAAACAAGTAATTACCACAATGAGATGAAACACGATAGTTTTCTGAAGTGGTTCGAAGAGCAACTAATGGAAAACTTAAATCGTCTACCTGTCATTGTAATGGATAATGCCCCATACCATTCTGTGATTGAAGATACAGACAGCTCCGATGATGGCAACGAAAAAAGCGGATATTGTTCGATGGTTGAAACGCCAGAGTATGAAAATCCAGGATGAAGGCGGAGCTCGTGGAAATATTGAAAGAAAAAAAAAGCAACAGTTTCAACGGCTACATGGGGTATCCTACAAGGGTGCAGCAGGTAGCGAAGTTGTCCCGAGCACCTGGTTCCCCAATGAGGTGTTTGCGAACTGAGCCTCCCCCACTGCTTGTCCACCGCAGCCGCTCACCCTCAGTGTAGGTGTCACCGTTTCTCAGACAGTGTCGTCGTCGATAGCTTTCGTTCCGTGCGTTTTCCTATTGACTTCTATGCAGTGTACACGATGGAAGTGTTAACAACAACGAAAGGGAGGCCGTGTCTTATCAAGGACGGTCATCGCTACCGTATTTATAGGAAAAATGAAGAATATACGAACTAGATGTGCGTCAATTATGAATGGAGTAGGTGCAAAGGCCGTTCAAAAATTGCAAATGGTGAAATCCTTGCTTAACAGCAACATTCTTGTCCACCTGACTAAACAGATGTGGAGATAAAGAAAATACTACATAATTGCAGAAAAAGATTTCGTGAAGAAAAGACAGTGCCTATAGCCCAAATTTTTAAGCAGGAATTTCAAGATTTGAAAGATAAAGGATTAGAATTCGTGGCACATATTCCGAATTATGATAGCTCCAAGACTCAATTGTGTAAGGCGAGAAGAGGAGCTATTGGGACAACCCAGAACCCTGGCTTTAGCTCGGAAATTTACCTTAGCGAAGACCTTTTGAAATTACCGGAAGGTAATAGTTTTTTGAAGATTGATGATCGCTCTGTTCCAGGCAAGAGACTTCTAGTGTTTGCATGTGAAAAAGTAGAGAAAATCCTTTGTGACAATGGAACTGTGCTTATGGATGGGACATTTGACAGCTATTCGAAACAGTTCAAACAATTGTACACAATCCCATGTCGACATCGGAAGTACAGAAGAGGCAACTAAAATATTTCCTGTTTTATTTGCTTTGCTGCCATACAAAAGTCAAAATTCATACGAAAGACTTTTTTCTGGATTGAAATCTAAGATGGAAATGGCTACAATTGAAGTAATGAATTCAGTGTTCCTTGAAACACAACTTTCCAGTTGGAATTTTCACTTTAACCAGTGTCTGTGGAAGAAGATACAGGAACTGGGATTGACGGAAGACTACAGGGATAGGGAGGAAGTCCGATTGTTTTGTCGCATGTGTTCTGCAGTGGCACGTCTTCCACTTAACACTGTCGATGAAGTCCGCCGCGCGTGGTCTCGCGATAGCATTCTCGCTTCCCGAGCACGGGGTCCCGGGTTCGATTCCCGGCGGGGTCAGGGATTTTCACCTGCCTCGAGATGACTGGGTGTTTGTGTTGTCCTCATCATTTCATCATCATCCAGGGAAGTGGCGAAATTGGACTGAGCAAAGGTTGGGAAATTGTACGGGTGCTGATAACCACGCAGTTGAGCGCCCCACAAACCAAACATAATCATCACTGTCGATGAAGCATGGATTTTAATAATGCAACAAATGCCCGGTGGAGAGAAGATAACAGCATTTGCAGACTATATGGTTGATCAGTGTTGGAAAATCCTAATATATCTATTGAAATGTGGAATGTTTTTAACCTACGACACAGAACGACGAATGCTGTCGAAGGTTGGCATAGGAAACTAAACTCCTCAATAAACCAGAAACATCCAAATGTGTACTTTCTGATTCAAAAGCTGAAGGAGGCGGCAGTGAATGCTGTTATTGAAATTAAAAAAGATTCCATTGGTCTGCCTCTTCAAAAAAGAAAGAAAAGGTACATAGATCTTAACAAAAGATTAAAAGAAATTATGAAAACATATGAAGACTCCAGAGATTTAAAAAGTTGTTTAAAATCTCTAGCCTTTTTACAAAAAATTGAATAAGAAATTACAATTGATAAGGGAAAAAAATTTGCTACTGTAATTTTGAACAACAACAAAAAGTAAACAGTAACAACAAAAATAAATACAATGAAAAAAGTTTAAACATGCTTACGTACTACGTGCATAGCCAGTCCTAAGCCTGGATAAAATGTGAAAGGATGTTCTTATTTTCATGTCAGTCAGAAAGTTCATGGTTACGATATTTATTTGTAGTCGAAAACATGAGCGTCACCACGGAGGGGGTCTAGAGATTCGAAAAGTTGGATGATAAAAAATTTACCGTGATGTTCTGTGTGAAACATTCTTGGATTTGCTGTGGGACTTAAAAATATTGTTGCTTCAAAACGGTATGTGTAAATACAGTACACATTTTACCAGCATCAATGATTTCGCAATGCTAACTTGCCTATTCTGGAGTTTTGTCATATATGTCATACGGAACGAATTATTTGTAGTTGGCGAATCTCATTCACAAAAGTACGCTTTTAACGGTATTTCTGAAGTTCTAATACAAAATCTGCTGTTTATTGAATTTTTAACTCAACAAAACTGAAATTTTACTTGGTAAATTTCTTACATAACATGGTCCTGTGAAGCTTCCAGAATTTTTGGTGAGGAAGGCGGAATGAGGACTCAGACAGCTGGTTGTCCACTTTTCTGTCAGAGTCGTTTAAACACGACCGTATTTGCTTTTATTGTGCTCCAACAGGAGCATTTTTCAACTGATTATTATGTAGTTCATTTTATAAAGATGAAATTCCAACTTGATGAACTTTGGTGGAGTCATCTATATTAAGCAGAGAATTTTATCGACGGTAGACGTAAAGAACAACACTGTAGTTATCGAGACTTCATACTCCGCATCTAACCATAGGAAAATATTCTGTAATTTCTTTCAGATGAACACGCCCATTGTCATGTACATCTTTATCTAATTACTAATAGCAAACCCAGCGTTGCCTGGATATTTATTCATCCCAGTTTTATGTCAGTTCATCCCCTCTTCCCTCATCTCTCTTGTCCATTTAGTCCTATCTGGTCTCTATCCACCTCCTCCTTCCGCCCATCCGTCTCTCTTTCCATCTCCTCCATCTGCACCCCACTTAGTTCAGACTCTCTCAAAACACTTCTCCTCCTCTCCATCCATCTTCCCGTCTCTGTCCACCTCCTCCTCCGCTTTTTTAATATTACATCAAATTCACAATAACACAACTAATTTATGTATTTATTAGTGTTCCATTAGTCATTCACCACCTTCCCCCTTTCTCTGTTTACCTGCTGCTCCCTCTTTCTTTTAATCTGCTTCTCTCATTTCTCTGGATGCACCTCCTCCCCGCCCCCATCACGTTTTCCTCTCTCCGTATATTTCCGCCTCCGTCATGCAATCTCATCTTTCCCCGTCTACGAAAAAATATGTATATCTGCCAACTTTCATGCCCATTGACGAAACAATGTTGAATTTATTTAAAGGTAGGACAACCCTCCGCCACCCAGCATACTTCGGCTTGTATAAATGCCTTCACCACGAAAACTTACTTATATGAGCCAACTCCCAAGCTGATCAGTCTAACGGTGTGTAATTCTGTTGTAAGGTATCCTCCGCCATACACCGTATGAAATTTTGACATAGATGGTGAGGTTCCCCTTTTCATCAAGATCGGAGCAGCATTGTGGCTTTTGTGAAGTACCCTCCATCATGCACTGAACGAAGTTTTATGTAGACAGTGACCTTCCTCTTGGTTTGGGAAATACGGATTCATGTTTATACACCCTGCTCGCTCTACGCCGACTTAGTTTCAAAACATAAATAATAGATTCGAACAACATAAATCATGTAATTTCTGTCGTATAAGGGGCAACGTAGCTATTAAATAATAGCAACGAGATTACGAGAGCAGTCACTTTCAGTGTTACGTAAAATAACGTTTTACCTTGTAAATTATCACGACACAAAATTAAGAAACTCTTGGAGAACTCCTGTGTGGTGAGAATGGTGGGAGGGGGCAGCAAGGGGAGCCTGAATTTGTTTTGCCGGCCCGGGCCTCTGACAGGTTTAGTGCGCCACTGCTAGTAGGAAACCCCACAACACCGTTTCAACAGTATGTTTTGAACGAGGTACCTAAAGAATATAGCCACAGGATTCTTAGGCTTCCACCATACCACTACCACTTCAGCACTATCGAAATGATTTGGGCACAGATTAAATACACTCCTGGAAATTGAAATAAGAACACCGTGAATTCATTGTCCCAGGAAGGGGAAACTTTATTGACACATTCCTGGGGTCAGATACATCACATGATCACACTGACAGAACCACAGGCACATAGACACAGGCAACAGAGCATGCACAATGTCGGCACTAGTAAAGTGTATATCCACCTTTCGCAGCAATGCAGGCTGCTATTCTCCCATGGAGACGATCGTAGAGATGCTGGATGTAGTCCTGTGGAATGGCTTGCCATGCCATTTCCACCTGGCGCCTCAGTTGGACCAGCGTTCGTGCTGGACGTGCAGACCGCGTGAGACGACGCTTCATCCAGTCCCAAACATGCTCAATGGGGGACAGATCCGGAGATCTTGCTGGCCAGGGTAGTTGACTTACACCTTCTAGAGCACGTTGGGTGGCACGGGATACATGCGGACGTGCATTGTCCTGTTGGAACAGCAAGTTCCCTTGCCGGTCTAGGAATGGTAGAACGATGGGTTCGATGACGGTTTGGATGTACCGTGCACTATTCAGTGACCCCTCGACGATCACCAGTGGTGTACGGCCAGTGTAGGAGATCGCTCCCCACACCATGATGCCGGGTGTTGACCCTGTGTGCCTCGGTCGTATGCAGTCCTGATTGTGGCGCTCACCTGCACGGCGCCAATCACGCATACGACCATCATTGGCACCAAGGCAGAAGCGACTCTCATCGCTGAAGACGACACGTCTCCATTCATCCCTCCATTCACGCCTGTCGCGACACCACTGGAGGCGGGCTGCACGATGTTGGGGCGTGAGCGGAAGACGGCCTAACGGTGTGCGGGACCGTAGCCCAGCTTCATGGAGACGGTTGCGAATGGTCCTCGCCGATACCCCAGGAGCAACAGTGTCCCTAATTTGCTGGGAAGTGGCGGTGCGGTCCCCTACGGCACTGCGTAGGATCCTACGGTCTTGGCGTGCATCCGTGCGTCGCTGCTGTCCGGTCCCAGGTCGACGGTCACGTGCACCTTCCGCCGACCACTGACGACAACATCGATGTACTGTGGAGACCTCACGCCCCACGTGTTGAGCAATTCGGCAGTACGTCCACCCGGCCTCCCGCATGCCCACTATACGCCCTCGCTCAAAGTCCGTCAACTGCACATACGGTTCACGTCCACGCTGTCGCGGCATGCTACCAGCGTTAAAGACTGCGATGGAGCTCCGTATGCCACGGCAAACTGGCTGACACTGACGGCGGCGGTGCACAAATGCTGCGCAGCTAGCGCCATTCGACGGCCAACACCGCAGTTCCTGGTGTGTCCGCTGTGCCGTGCGTGTGATCATTGCTTGTACAGCCCTCTCGCAGTGTCCGGAGCAAGTATGGTGGGTCTGACACACCGGTGTCAATGTGTTCTTTTTTCCATTTCCAGGAGTGTAGTATAAAATATCCTACCACAGCAAAGTCTACAAATTAGGCAGATAAGGAACACAAAATTTAAAAGTTACAAACAGTGAAAGAAAAAATACAACTGTTAACGAAATAATCAGTGTCATTCGCATTATTACGACAGTTATTACAAGAAGGAACTGAGTGTTTTTGGCAAACGCTGTTGTTACAAGAGTTACACTTTAGCCGACTGATATAGTTTGTTCTTGAACCGCAAATGTGACAAAAGGGTCGTTTGTTTGGAGTCACCTCAGGCTGATTTCTTCTTCTCCATGGTAGGCACCAAGAAAAATGTTCAAATCTTTAGAGACTGATAGGATTTTCACTCGTTCTCTCAAATTTTCATCCGTTAGTACCATGGCCAGGTGGTAAAGATATTTCCGCCTCACTAAGGATTCTAAGGGCTTGTTTATGTGGTAAATTCGCATGGAGATTATTCCGACAATATCCAGATACCTGAAAAAATTGTCATTGCCCATCTTTTAGTTCTAGAAGTTGAAATCTTTGAACACACAATGTCAACTGTGTCCACACCCCCTTTCGTGGCTTTGTAATCCATAATTTGAATTGGTAAATCAGTTTCATCATCCAGTTCGTTTCGATTGTGTAAAGTTGACAAAACTAGAACAGCCTTTTGCATTTTAGTAGCAAAAGAGACCAAAGTTGAGATGCCATTGCATCCAAATGAATGACTGCTAGAAACAAGTTTTTTATTTTGTCACGAATTCAGCTGGGATTTTGGCCTTAGTCTTTCCAAGAGTTCCCAAGAAAGTCATTCCGACCGATAACAAATATTCAGCCAACGGATAACTACTGAACCAATTAGCTGTGGTTACGTTTCGATTAGTTTTTGAGTTGTTCAGTCAGATTTCTGACAGTGTTGAATGGTCGGTTGGAAGTAGGTATGGTCCAGGCTTTTGTATCCCACAGTAAATCGTCATATTATATGTGTAAAAAGTTTGTGAATTGCACACAGCGTAAACTTCGAGGCCATATTTGGCCATGTATTGAATAAAACTGCAGCGACCACGGAATGCCACTAACATTTCGTCAATCCTCACATTCTCCCCAACATTGTAGACTTTTTGGCAGTTGTCAAGAAAAGTGGAATAAAAATTTCGGATCAGGGCTAATTTATCAGTTACAGATCGCTGTTTGCGTATCATAACATCGTGAAATCATAGACCTCAACAACAATCGAAATCTACGATCGCTAAAATTTGCGCCCAAAATCACGAGTCCTGTTCTGTCGCTCGTGAAATACTCTGAAAAATCAGCCTGGTTTCCCCGAGCTTCAATGACCACGTTGGATGTAGTTTTGCCATCTCCACGGCCTTGACTTTCACTGCATATGGGATTCTGGTCCGCTCATCTCCATCATCTTCTTCATTAGAATCTGAAAAAAATAGGTCTTATTTATATTTTTCGTTTTTTCCGTGAGTCACTTCCGTCGTGGCTTGCTCCGGAAGGACTCGCAACCTCGTCATCGTCTGAAAATAACACTTCTTGCTCCGTGAGTGTCATAGTCCCGTACATGTCTAGAAATCTTTGAACATTTCTCTGCCGATTGATGAAGATCGTTCGCTGATGTTGGAGCTCACTGATTGCAGTATAAAGTTGTTTTTGATAAGTAACTGCCGTAGCCAATGCATTGCGTCTGTTAATTCCTGCCGTTCTTCATTGTTAGGTGGAGCCCACAAAAGAACTCCTTGGTCATCCACTAAATGTTCAGTATTGTCAAAATTGCACTCACTGACAACTCGTGAACAACTTCCACCTTGCTCCATTTTAAAGGAAAACGACTGCACACTTCAAAGCCAAGCTTTCAACCGACGACAAACGTTTATTCGGCAGTTTTAACCGTCGCTACCCATAGTAGAGTCCCTTTATTCGTGGAACGGCAGGTACAAATAGGGGAACTCCAACGGTCACAGACCATAAACAGGATTAGGCGCGACGATGCGTTAACAGTCTGACAGGTAAAAAATTTGTGTGACAGGTTTATGACTATTTTCGAAGAAATATTTTAACAACTTACCTCAGCTTTCAGGTAAATAGGCAAATTTATATATGCCAACGCGTTAAAATAAAAAACGGAAAAGATTGAAACAAAATGTGACATTCAGTTTGTAAATTTGATTTATAGGGGCTTGTAATTCTTTTTAATCAATTTGTTGCAAAATTTTCATAAGTAATTATAAATTAAAACAAGCATTTGAAAAAACAAAAAGAAAACAAAAGTAGCATAGTAGTAGCGTCGCATGGATGGGAGTATCGCTCGCTAGCTACTCGCTCACGTGTCACAATAATGAAACTATTCTGTATATAAAGAGATGCCCAAACATTAACAGGCAATATTTCAAAAACGAGGTCGCATTGGCACCTCTGATGAATCTCGTTTCTGTTGCAGTAGGGTACATGTTTCTAAACCATATGTTAGGATTGGTACAAAATAGGTGTGGTACGTGGTCGCTTTTGCTGTATGGATATGATCCTGAATTCTGGGCAAGCAGTCTAGCTATAGTAACAGTGAGATCAGTGGGGGCAAAGCAGATAGTGCCCTAAGGGAAAAGGGAAGCGCGTGCTGCTGAGGCAGATCAGGAAGCCCTGCTAATATTTCGCGCTCACAGTTCGAACAGGAGGGGGAGCACAATTTACTGGTACAGGTAGTACATTCTCTCGGGCTCACAAAGTAAGGTGCCGTGGGGAATACTGAATTAAATGACTACTAAATCCACTGACCAAGATTCTAAAATCAAATGGTCATTTTTGTAATCTGCGCCAAAGTTGAGCATACGAATTTAATTTAGTTTCAACTCGCGAGGGGGGAAGGGGTGGTGATAGCCTCTACCCCCCCCCCCCCCCCCCCCCCCTTACTCTGCCCTTGGACGAAGCCGAGATTTGTGTTCGAGCGAAGGTGTGTCTGATGTGCTAGTGAGACAGTTATATGCCTAAGGCTGCAAATGCGGGAAATATAACGAGGCGTGGTTGCAACGCATTGCAGCTACTTCTAACAAGAGGAGAATATTGTAGGGTACTTTTGGAGGCGGGATTTTATGGTGTGTGTTTTTCAACTAGTTATTTTTCTACCAAAGCAGTACTTTTAATACTTTCTTAAATGAATACATTAGTGCTAATACGATGAACAGAATTACAAAAAGCTTTACAAACAGACATAGAGGATGTTACCAACATGTCTAGAACAGTTGTTCATTATCCAGTTACACGCATGTAGTTACACAGGCTAAAATTTGTTAAACCAAAACGTTGCCGGCACTTCGTCAGTTTCATAACAGAAAATATGACGTTCACTCACTCGTTCAGCCATACATTGAAACAACGTTACAGTTTGTCTGTGCAGTTGAGGATATTGGTCTTGGGGTAACGTTTTATGAAGGTCTTGTGAATTCCTGGAATGGGCATACAGGTCGTTGAGCTGGATCCTACACTGTATGTATATCAGTCAAAGTTGGAAGCAATGAGGTACATTAACAGCCAAAAGCGAAAGTAGTCTGACAGATAAATCGAAATCCGTCTTTAGTGATGCAATAACTTTGAAGCTCTTTAAGAACTCATAATGAAACATTTCAATTTTTTGAATGTATTCTGTCATGTGTGTCCAAAATTGACTGCCTTGAGTTACGGGAAATGTTCCATATCATGCACTTGAAGCTGAATTTTACATAGCATTACTGCACATTTTTCAATAGCATCAATCTTGCACACCGTATCTCTTACAAAATGACTCTTGTAGGCAGCTGCAAAACGCGCAGTAAGTTATGTGCTGCCCCGCTCTTTCCACAGTCCAGACGAATGCGTACACTCGTTGCTAAGAAAGGCGGTTAAAAATGAAAGTACGTGACTGGTAAAAGTAAGGACTGTGCTAGCGAGACACAGATGGGTGCGCGCTGCTTGGCGCTCGCGGCCCGTCACAGAACACCAATATAGTAGAAGTTTGTTTTTTTTTTTTTTTTTTATTTTTAGCACGTTTCATTCCTTCTCCTGAGGGGAGAAGACGGGCTGTTTTAAGGCTTATCTCAGTGCCCTTCATCATCATCTTTATTTTATTTATTGTACATAACTTATATTTTTGAATACATGCTATACAAAAATATATATATATTTTATATATATATATATATATATAGTTATAATAGAAGGAAACATTCCATGAAGGAAAAATATACCTAAAAACAAAGATGATGTGACTTACCAAATGAAAGTGCTGGCAGGTCGACAGACACACAAACGAAGGTTAAGTTGATCCTGTGGTGAACTTGGGTTGGTAGACAGCGATGTGCAAAAAGGTTAGGTGGTTGTGTTGCCGCTAAATCACGTTATTGATCCTGTGGTGAACTTGGGTTGGTAGTTGATCCTGTGGTGAACTTGGGTTGGTAGGTTGATCCTGTGGTGAACTTGGGTTGGTAGGTTGATCCTGTGGTGAACTTGGGTTGGTAGGTTGATCCTGTGGTGAACTTGGGTTGGTAGATGATCCTGTGGTGAACTTGGGTTTGTGTGTCTGTCGACCTGCCAGCACTTTCATTTGGTAAGTCACATCATCTTTGTTTTTAGGTATATATATATATATATATATATATATATATATATATATATATATATATATTTTTTTTTTTTTTTCATTAACATATAAATATGTGATTCGTAACATTATAAATTAAAATAATTGAAATATAAATAAAAATAGATAAGTGATGTATCATTGAGTAATTGTTTACATTTTTTTCCCTGCTATCTTGTGCAGGAGTGGTATGTGTTGTGGTGTTCGTACTTTTGTGTTTTCGCTTACTTCTACGGTACAGGTTCCCCTTTCCTGTTACTATTGTTTTTGTTCTCTTTTGTTATGTTTTATGTGTGTTGATGTGTTTTTCTGTGTGGTACTTGTGTGTTTTGTGCGGTGTGGAGCCGTTGCGGTGTTTTGTATATGGGTTTTGGTGCGTTATACTTCATGTCATGGGCTTTTGTTATGGTCTTTCGTCTAGGTGAGGTGGGGTTGTTTCAGGATGAGTCAGTTGTGTCATTGTTGGTGCTAGGTTGGGGAATATTTTGAAGGTGTTTTGAGCTACTGTACGCGCTGAATAGATGTATTTAAATTTTGGTCATCGTGTCGTTGGTGGTTTGTTTGTCAGTATGTCTTCCATGTCTGGTCTTTTGTGGAGGATATGGGATCCATATCTTGCTCTGAGTTTGGCGACCCTTGTCTGGAATGGTGTCATGTCTGTGATCTGGTATACTTCGTTGCTTGGGGTGCGAGGTGGTAGTATTGCGATGCTGCGCAATAGTCGTCGCTCTGTTGCGTATAGTTTTTTTGCTATAGTCTTCAGTATACCGCCTAGTTGCGCTGAGGCGTATTCGTAAATAGGTCTGATGTATGTTTTGTACTTGTGTATGGCTGTCCTGGGGGAACATCCATACAGTCGGCCTTGGACTTGTCTGATGAGGTTTTGTCTTCGTCTTGTTTTGTTTAGTAGGTGCTGAAGATGAGTCTTATAGTTTAGGTGTTTGTCAAGGAATACCCCGAGATATCTTGCAGAGTCTGTGAGTTGTAGGGGTTGGTTACAGAATCTGAGGGTGATGTCGGTGCGTTTTTGTTGTCGTTTTCGAGTCAGTTTTCGGTGCTGGAATAGCACTGTTTGTGTTTTTGTGGGGTTTGGTCTTATCCTCCATTTTGTCATCCAGTCTTCGAGTTTGGTCAAGTATCTTGTGGCTTTTCGTTGTATGGTGTCTGTCGGGAGGCCTGTGCAGCAGTAGGCGGTGTCGTCCGCATATAGCGCCAACTTTTCGTTGGCGTGTCTTGGGGTCGGTACGTCGTGCGTGTACAGCGCATACAGTAGCGGAGATAGTATAGCTCCTTGTGGGACGCCTGCCTCTGGGGTGAATGGTTCTGATGCTGCATCGTTTACATGGATTCTGGAGATCCTTCCGGTGATATGGATGCGTATGAGGCGCACTAGTTTGGGTGGGATGCCTAGTTTAATTAGCTTGTAAAGCAGTCCGTTGTGCCATAATCGGTCGAAGGCACGTTCTATGTCTAAAAATATGACTAGTGTGCAATGGGATTTGTTGAATCCTTTGGTGATGTCGCTGGTAAGTTTGAGGAGGGGGTCGGAGGTGGAGTGGTGCTTTCGAAATCCCGATTGTAGGAGAGGGAGTAGTTGCTTTCTGTCTGCGTATTTTTGTAGTCTGTCGTTGAGGATGCGTTCATATGTCTTCCCTATGACGTCTAGTAGTGATACTGGTCTGTAGGAGAGGGGGTTAGTTGTTGGTTTGTCGGCTTCATGTATCAACATGGTTTTACTTGTCTTCCATGTCTTGGGGATTGCTTCGTTTGTCAGTCAGTAGTTGAATATTAGTGATAGGATTGGGATTATGATGGGGAAGGGGGAGTTTTTGGATATGTATGCGTTTGATGTTGTTCAGTCCAGGGGCAGAGTTTCGTCCTGTCATAATTGCGTTTATAATTTCTGTGTCCGTGATTGGTTATGTCAGTTCGGCGGTGTTGATTTGTCGGTACTGCTTCGTGTGTGGCCTTCTTGATGGCGTTTTCTAGTTGGGTGTTTATGTAGTCTAGATCGTCATTGTCTGTTAGAGTTATGGGTGCTGTCAGTTCGTCTTGTATGGCTGTTTTGTACTTGGCGCTGTCTGCCTTGGAGTATAGCCGGATAGTGCGTTGTGTGGGGTGAGGGTTAGGGGCGCTAATTGCTGAGGTGCTGAAAAGGATGGGGAGGTGGTCACTGGTTATGGGGTCTCCTCGCTGGGGTTCTGTGAGGGTGTCTGATAGGATGGGACTATAGAGGATGTGGTCTAACATTAACTGCTCGTAGCTGCAGTTTACATTGTGAAAATTTTCGTAAATTACGACGTCACCTTTTGACTGTGAAATTGTTTTGTAAAACTCAATATTGCGATTTTGGCTGTGTGGCCCTTATCACGTGGAAATAAATGAGCTTTAGCACATGTCAGACTAAAAAATCATCTGACATTGCATGCATATATAAATGATTTTTAGGTTTCCACATATCCTAAAGCACATTATGTCCACTCGCATCACCAAAAGTGGAACAGTAGGTTACACAAATAAATAGCTGCACAGCTAAAGGGTAGCCAAGAGGTCATTTACAAAAAAAAAACTGTGCTACAAACCAAGGATGTATTGTAAAGTTTACAAAATTCGATTTATTATTTTTTCTGTTGCCTGTTATTTATGGATATCCAGTCATCTGAAATTGAACTTCTGCACAGTTCAAATAAATTTATGAAACACACAAAATACTACTTTACATCAACTGAAAAACAAATTGGGAGCAGAGCAGGTAGACACTCCATGAATTTAGCCAAAATGTTTTTGCCAATGAGATATACAAAGAAAATGAACTGCACTACATAACATTTTTTTTTTCTTTTTTCCCCAACTTGGCAGTTACTTTGGCAACACCCATCATGTTTAAATAATGAAAGAAGACGCTGGTAAACATTTATTTTTAACATTTTTATTTATTTACTTCCTCTTTGAAAACTTTGTTTGGTACACTACTGAAAATTAACACAAATTCCCCTTGACAGCACTTTATTCATTATACTTTGAGTCCCATCATCACATCTAGAAAGCGTTAAGTTACGTTCCTGCTGAATTACCATATTTTGTCATAACAAATCAAAGGCATGCTTTTGATACAAGAACATGTAATTCTCTGCTTTTAACACACATCTATATGTATAGGGAGCTTACTCTAATTGTACACATAATAAACACTGAAATACAAAGTTTTTTTAACATGATTTGAACTTCTTTTTAAGTTGTTGCACACACAATTTCCTCTTGTTTGTAAATTTCTTTTCTTTCACATACTTGTATATTATAAATGGAATACTTGTCTTCAGAAGTCTCTCTTCAATGTCATGTTTATTACAAAGTGTTGTATGAGACAGATCATTTTTTTTTTTTTTTTTAATTATCATGTAGTCTTGTTGTGTGACCGTGACTATTTACTCATACAGCTGATGATAGAGTGCCCTTAGGAAAATCATGACTCTTTCACTAGCATATTTCAAATGAGAATGCTCCTCACTATTCACTTTAAATGTGGTAAACAAATGATTTCCAGTCACAACTGAGGAGTAGAGACTGTTATTACATGTTTCACAATTATCTGGTACATCTATGGCTTTTAGTACATAGCCTGCTACACAGGCTAAGGCTTGTTGATCTTCTACAGACTCAATGATACCATCTGAGTAAGAATAAATTACCTCAGGTGTATCAGTGTCATTCATCTCACATTCACTTAAATGTTCACTCCTACCACTAGCTGCCAAAAGGTGACACAAACTGCTCAAGGGAGTGTAATCATCATTTTCACAGTTACTTAAACTCATGGCTTTGATAGGCAAAGTCATATGATTGACAACACACGTCTTCAGAGCTTGTACAAACTGAAAATAAGTTGGGTTTGTATTAGAAATACCATGTTGTCTTATACAACAAAAGAAATTTTCTAAAGCATCTTCATTGAACGCCTTTAAATTTAAGTACTTAAAGCCAACCACTTTCAAGGTCTTTCACAAGAAAATAATAGACTGTAATGTAATCTGCCAACCTTTTATGAAGCTAAACATATTAGTCTTGTTTCTTCCCATTTTTAAATCTATTATTTGCCAGCTGCCTATTTCCCTCAATATGCTATACCACATTTCTAAATGTGGCGAATTTTCTGATAAAGCACAGCTAAACTGTTTTCCATCCCTGGTATATTGCTCATTACTGTTGAGAGAATCAAAGAGATTATCTACCTTTTCCACAAACTCAGCTGTGTGTATAGCTTCAGATGGTAATGTGTGAGTAGAAACATATGTTTCAATTGCAGCTGCAACAGTATGGCTCGTTTGTGCAACAGCAACTTTTACCTCCATTTTGACATGGAAATCAGAAAAGTTAAAGTGTTGTGTTTTTAATTTGGGTAGAGTTTTGAACCATTTTTTTAATATCCAAAAAGAACAATGTACTGATGTACTCAAGCTTTGCTGCTTTGTGAGGATCAAATTGAATTTTATTATCTATCAAAGCATTTCTAGTGTTTTTGAGCAGATGTGGTACATCATAAATGGTAACAATTGGTTGATTATTGATGACAAAATGAAACATACTGGGCTTCAACAAATTTGCTTCACACTGTTGTTTAAGGGCCTTTTGGTTTTTCTGGTCACATAGATTAGCTGTTTGTGTGCATCATAGTACATACCATCATCCAGAGACATTTCATCACAAAGTAGAGCACAGTACTTGTCATTTTCATGCATATTACTTACTTCCCTTGCTAAAAAGTTTAATAAAGCTGGATTAAGTCCTGTATCAAATGGTATGTGGGAAAGCACTCCCTTGAGCAGCCTGACAGATGGAAGGGAGAAGTATGTGGCCAAATATCTGTACAACCGGGGACTACGCTTATAAATAGATAAAGCAAATGCCTTATCTTGTGTAGACCACCATACTGCTGTGGGCTGCATATTGGCATTTCTTGACTGACTATTAATAAAAGTTTTAGTCACATCATTCAACTCTTCTTCAATTAACTGAAATTTCCTGTCATCATAAAACTCTTTTAGAATTTTCAATTTATTCCTCTCATTCTGTAGCTGTTTTTTCAATTTACACACTCTGGAAACTTTAATTCGATGCAGTTTATACATTTTGTGTTTTCTTGGAGTTAAATCACATTTAGAAATGCCAGATCCAATTACACCTGGACTACTTTCAACATCATAAACTGGTGAGGATAAAAAGCTGTACTCACCATCATCTGTGCTCTGTAAAGGGGGACTGCTTGATTGTATTACTGTAGATTTTGCATTGTGACCTGTCTCATGCACACTTACATATGCACCCGATGTGGTGAAACCACCACCACCACCACCACCACCACCATCACCAGTGTAACACAGATGGGTGGGGGAGGGTGATACAACACCAATTCCATGTGCTTTGGAATAACACCAGGATTTAGCCTCTGTCTAGTAAAGTTCACAAAATCTGCTGCATAAAAATGATCCTCACACACACAATAATAACTACAGTTGACACCTCCATCTATATTACAGATCAATTTCCACTTCTTTAAAGTCTCACTTTTTGTTGCAGCTGGAAATTTATAGAAATGTTTATTCTTGTGTTTGGAATTTGTTTTTACATAACTACTCCTGCATCCAGGAAACTTGCACGAGTATTTCAATCTCAAACTGGTTTCTTCTCTTCCTGTATGATCCATCCTCATGTGTCTGAAATGTTATTCAAACCAAAAATTAGGAACGAGAAAAAAGATCAGGTATTTATTTATTTATTTTATCCATCTTTCAGCACTAACATGCAATCGATGTCGTCAGAAGAGTTACAGCTATTTGTACATTATGTTTTACATACCAAAATATTACATAGTAAAACTATGGCAATGTTGTAAACTATTAGCTTACAACAGCCTCTACACCTAGATCCATACATAACAGTAAGCCATAATTTATCAGCATTAACATGCAATCAATGTTGTCAGAAGTATTATAGCTATTTGTACATTATGTTTCATATAACAAAAATATTACATGGAGAAAAAAAAAAGACAGTGTTGTGCCCTATTAGCTTATAGCTAGCTGCCTCTACATCCATAACTATACATAACAGTAAGCCTTAGTTTATCAGTAAATTAGATCATCTTTACAACTATTCTGAAATTCTTCTACACTGTAGAAAGTATTTTTCTTCATCCACACTTTGGTTTTAGTTTTGAAAATATCCAATGAAACCAATTGAGCCTGTACGGGTAAAGTGTTGAATAATTTTATGCCTATGTATTCATAGCTAGATTGGGTTTTCTTAAACCTGGTTGTGGGTATATCAATCATATTTGTTTGTCGAGTATTGTGTTGATGAACTGATTTCCTTGTAGTGTAGTGGTTTAAGTTTTCTTTTATGTTTAATAGGCAACACTATATGTAAAGAGATGGGACTGTGAGAATTTTTAAGTCTCTAAAATAAGGTCTACATGAGGTCTACATTGATTAATGTTAAAGAAAACTCAATGTGAAATTAATTTCACTAACAAAAATCATATTAGCTTATGTCTAAATGCAGCTATCCTGTACTGAAGTATTGATAATTGTTATCATGGCTTGTAATCTGATGTGGTATTGCTACAAAGTAGTGAAAAAACAAAACAAAAGAAATTCTCATTTCTACTACGTATATGCACATCACTCTGTTTATAACTGCGTGAGCGTAGTTGCACTATATTCAATACTACTTCGTTAAACAGTGCTATCAGGCAGTAGAAACACTGCATATTGTACCATTTGAGTATATTTCATCATCTAGATTCCATGATAGATACCAGATTCAACGGTACATTATCAGTAACAGTTACAGCTGTAAATCTGTATTACATTGTGTTGAGCATTAAAGTGCGAGAAGATTTCTACTGCATTGGATTTTGCCACAATATTATGTGTAAATGTCCAACTGCTTGAAGGACCTGCTTTGTGTGACTTCCAAACAAATGTCTTATTATGTGAGAACACAACCTTTGTCAATACAACAGCAACAAACACTTTTTACCTGGATAGAGTGTTATGTACTGTACAGAATATTTACTGTCGAAAACGGGAAATAGAACACACTCGAGGCATTACAAATCAGTTGTAGCATGTCCAATATTTGGTATGTAGTAAATGGCTCAATAAATGGTACTTATTCTGTCACTAAGATTACTCCGTGGCAAAAAGGAAGATGAATCAAAGCCACAATTATATTCCATTACAGGATTCGGAAAGTTGAATACTATGTCAAAAGCTGCTAGCATGGGATTCTCCATGAAATACAAGGAAATATGAACAGAAATAAGAAATATACTTGCCATTTAAGTAAACTGAGCAACGGAAATTGTATTTATTTGCAGGAACAAATATACAAGAGTCCATAGAATATAATGTGATGATACAACCTCGTGTTCTATATGAAACAAAAGTAAAAAAGTAAATACTGAATCATCACACCATCAAATATTACGAATGCATCCAAAAATTAAGCAGAATAATAGCAACATACTTACACTGCAATTTAAATTGCTACGATACCAAAACAATTATGGAAGACTAAGTCATCCAATAGGAACACGAGACTCCCCCTGCGGCCCGTCACCCGGCCAGTTCTGGCCGTGCATTGTGTGGATGGCCGGACAGAAAAAATACTTACCTGCAGCGAGTGCGCGTTCCCTGCTGCGACCTTGGGGCACGTTGCACCAGTAGAGAGCATTCCACCCACCTAATTTATATAAATTACACAAATTCTAATAATCACATGCAGCACAAGTTACACCAAACAAACAAGGAAATAAAACAATTGAAATCGTGTCCACTGTAAACAAAGGAACACTTCAGTTAGTAATTTAATAGTTGTGTGCTCTAGAGATCTTCGACAGTTGTCCTTTATATTTTCCCATTGCTGTTCACACTGTAACAACTCATACCATACCATCAGCACCAGGGTGTGTACCAATGGACCCCAGACCGCCACATAACGGGTGGCAAATTGTCTTCCTTCGGGAGAAACAATGACCTGGCTGTTGGTTATCGTTCGTTGATGACCATTTAGTTCTCTGTTTATAGTTGTGATAGGTAGTCCTTTGACCACCGTCTCCAGATATGCAGCTAGCACTGCGGGATGGGCTGCCATCTTGACATTTTGGATTATTTATTTATCGTATGGCAATACAGACACATAAGAAAGAAACAGACAAATCTCTAATATAACAAACGTTAATAATTGCAAACAAACATCACTAATATAACAAAGTTTAAGGATTAGAAACAAACATCAAGTCTATTAATATAATCTATCAACTCTGGAGTTGCGAGCAGGAAGTCGTTGGGGCTCCTATTCTAGGCTCTTCTGGAACACTCTTCAGTAGTGTGGCTGATGGTCTGATTTTCTCCGCAGCCACACTGAGGGGATGGTATTTTACCCCATTTATACAGGTAGTAAGCACATCTGCCATGACGAGTTCGAATCCTATTTAGAGTGTATAACGTTTTGCGTGGTAAGTTAAAACCAGGTAGCTTTTGTGTGATGCAAGGCATGTTATGATTTTGCAATGCGTTCCATTTTTCAGACCTAGATTTAGAGTTGGATGCTTTGGAGTTATTAAATCTTATTATAATAATTGTTATCTAGTATACTATTCTCCAGATGGCAACTTTGAAAATTTTCTCATCTAAATAGAATCTTGGCTGTGCTATTTAATGCACTTGGAATCAGAAATTGCACTGGGTCTTCATTTCAGTGTACGCTTTTGCAAGGGGAGTTCTAAGGAGGAAAATTTATGAATCTATTAACCATTTATGGGCTATTTGTAGCATGTCATTTACCAACCAGAGGTGATGCCTGCCTCGACATTGTTATCACAAATCTAAATACATGGGACTATGAGATGACTTTAGTTGACCCAATAACCTCTGCCAACAGAGCACTAGTCATGGGACTTGATACAAACAGAACTAATAATCAACCAGCTGTTTCCTAGCATTCTAATTATGTATTCACAAAAAGGATCATTTATTTATTCAATCGTGTCCAAGCCATAAACAACACACACATTACATATACATACAAATACAATACACATATGTATAAATAAAACAAACCCAAAATGGGGAGTCACAATGTAAAGACAAACATAGTATATTTATCATATCACGTCCCGCCAAAGTTCAGCGCATTTAACTGCCACTGCCGTAGCGTTTGCCAGATCTTTCATGCACACTTCCCCCACGTTGCTGCATTGCAGGAGGTGGTCCATTGTTTGGGTCTGTTTGCACTGGCATGTGTCCATCCCGTCTCAGTATCTCTATTTACACATGTTTACGTTGCATCTGCTCACCCCAGTTCGTAGGCGGTTGTGGGTTCTCCATAATGGCCATTTTAGTTCATTTCCAGACGTTCGTTGGGTGAGATTAGAGGTGCCTGGTCTCCTGTAGGCAGTGTTGCTTGCCATTTTGACAATCTGGCCTTTTGTTTTGAGGTTTTGAGCGGTTGAACTGAGGTGAGGAAATTCCGTCTTGATTTTAGACGTGTGTGTGGAGGGTTTTGTCCGAAGAGAGGATGGCGCTGGTCACGCAGCTGCTTGAGGTGCTCTGCTTCGTTTACTATAGCTCGTCTGATGTTGGGTGGAGCTATGCCACTAAGCAAATAAAGTTGGCTAACCGGGGTGGGTCTTAGGCATCCCGTGATTATGCGACAGGCATCGTTCAGCAGAGGATCCACTCGTTTCGCATGCGCTGATCTTTCCCAAACTGGGGCAGCGTATTCAGCAACCGAGTAGTAGCAGAGTGCAGGTGCTGACATACGTAAAGTATGTGGGTCGGCACCCCATTTTGTGGAGCTGGGCTTACTCAGGAGGATGTTTCTTGTTGATAGTTTGCCCCTGACCTTGTCTACATGTTGTCTGTAAGTAAGTGTGCGATCAAGGGTGATGCCTAAATAACAAGGAGTGCTGCTGAACGCGATCCGTTGGTTGTTCCACGTGATGTTTATGGTATGTTTGGCGTCTCGGTTTCGAAGATGGAATAGGCAGGATAATGTTTTTGCTGTGTTCGGGCGTAGGCAGTTGGCTTCGTAGTATGGCGTTAGACCGTTGAGGGCATTCGTAAGGCTAATTTCTTGTCGTTAAAGTTCCGACCCTGCACGGCTATTGCAAGATCGTCCGTGTAAACAAAGCTCCTAGTCCCTGGTGCAACTGGTTGATCATTCACATATATGTTGAAAAGAGTGGGTGCGAGGACACTGTCTTGGGGTAGTCCATTCTTCTGGATACGCCATCGACTTCGCTTCCTCCCTAGGTTTACGATGAACCATCTGTTGCTGAGAAGAGTTGATATAATTTGTATTGTCATAGCGTATATTTTAATGAGCAGCAGTTTGTGATTTACAGTTTCGAATGCGGATGAGAGGTCGACAAGTACGGCTTCAGTAATTAGATGGTTCTCGTACCCATGCTCTATGAACTGGGTAAGATTAAAGACCTGTCCAGTGCAAGTTTTCCCAGGGTGAAACCCCGCCTGTTCCGGAATTATCTGATGATCAATATTAGGCACAAGTCGATTCAGCAGCATGCGCTCGAACACCTTATACAAGCAACAAAGTAATGTTACCGGTCTGAAATTTTTTGGCTCGTCCAATGGTTTGCCGGGTTTTGGAATGGCTATGACCTTGCCTTTCTCCAGATTTTCGGGATGTTGTTTAGCCGGATACAGGTATTGAAAAGTAGGAGCAGCCAGTTTTTCGTGTACTTGCCAAATTTAAGTATCTGTTCATTCCTAAGGTCGTCTAGCCCTGCTGCTTTGCCTGATTTCAGAGATTTAAGTGTGGACTCTAGCTCTTCGATGGTAAATGGACGGCTGTAATAGTTAGTGTTACTTTCGCCACTTCTTATTAGGATGGTTTTTGCTGGAGTCTTTGTTTTCCCATTAAGAACGATTTGGTGCGCTATTTGGTTGGCTGTTACTCTTGGTGCTTCCGTTTGCTGCTTAGGGTCATTATTTAGTTTCTTAATTGTCTTTCAGGCAATCTGGCTAGAACGTTTCATGTCTACACTTCCAATTAGATGTTGCCATTCTTCTCAGCGCTTCTCAATTAGCTGGTCGGTAAGTGCATTTGCAAGTTCAAGAGTTTCTTCAGAGAATGGGTTCTCCTCATACTTTTCCTTATATGCATCATATAGTTGCTGGCTGTATTTCGTTAGGCCTGGTACAAACTCCGTTCTGCAGCCCCTAGGGATAGACTTTCTTGATACATTCTGGACAATTTCTTTGAACTTATCGTAGTTGCTGGGTGTTGGTTCTAGAGTTTGCAGCTTTTCGTCGATTCCAATTGCGAAACCTTCCCAGTTTGCCGTCTTGAAATTAAAACTTCGTCGAAATGGAATCTGCACTGGCACCACTGCTGAAGTAACTGTGAGTTTGATGGGTCTATGTTGGGAGTGTGGAGTAGGACCCAGGACATCTTTCACGCACTCAGTTACCAAGTTCTGGCTGACGAAGACGAGGTCAGGGTTGTATCCCCTTTCCCACCTGCCGCTGTTAAAAGATTGGGGGGGGGGGGGGGGGGGGGAGTTTGGCGTCGTGTATGAGACAGAGTGATTCAGCATCTGCCCATGTCTCCATTAACAGCCGTCTTTATTCCAACGGAATAACACAAATAAATACGTAAGTATATAGTATAACATGGTACATGAGGCGGTGTGTACATCGCCAATGTCCACCACCGAAGTGGGGACTTACAGGGCGAACACCATAAACTTATGTATAAGGAAGAAAACACAAATGAAAAGACAGAGAAGAAGGAACAAAGACGGGTCTTCCTCCTGTTGACAGGCCCCAGGAGTCAAGGCAGAAGATATCCAGCAGCCTAGCCGACGCCGGCTCGTGGCATCAGCCGTGGCGCCGTCATTCGCTCGTAGATCCTGTAACTCGTGCAGCAGCTCTGCAGTACTCGGGTGCTGAGTACCGCCAGTTCTCGGGGTCGGAAGCCTAACTCGGCGAGGTCCCTCGCCGACACTGGAGACCATGTGCCCCTCCAATTCAACGTCGCGGTGGACACAGTCACCTCCTCGATGTCACGGTGCAGGTTGGAGATGGCACGCCGGATGGACGGCGTGTCATAATAGGCCGCCTTCTGGGAGTGACCTGGGCGTCGATCACGCGGGCGATGCCGTCTTTAACCGCCACCACGTCAGGCTTGTGGATGCCCTCAGGTGTACGGAGGTGGGGCTCCACTGAAACATTGAAGCCCCTCTGCACAAGTCCACGAGCGACATAGCGCACGATCGCGTCATGCCGTTTGACTCGGGACCCGTGCGTCCTGAAGCAAGCCTGTAGTACATGGTTGGCGGTGTCCACGGCCTGGCAGCCCGCGCGACATCTGGTGTCCGCCTCCCGCCCGCGACTGCGCCGTGCCTTCGTCGGGAAGGCATTGATGCGGGCGCGGAAGGCGTCGATGTAGTCCCGCCCAGATGGCAGGCGACTGGTGTCGGCGACCCGTTGATGCTGGCCCTTGACGGCGGCGGAACATAACAGCGCCGCACCGTCAATGGCAATGTGTAGGCGCGCTGCCCACATTTCTCCAACCTGCGTTGACGTCTTGAGGAGGTGGCCCTCCCACGTCAGGTGCCGCTCCAGCACCTCGATCTCACACTGCACCTCGCCCAGGCCTGCACCATCGAAGGCTGGCCCTAACTTCTTTAACGCCAGGAGACGGGACCGACGAAGGGTTGGCACCATCTAACAGCATGATGGGATGCTGAGGCCACCCTGGGCAACAGGAGCGTGGAAGTAGCCCAGGGGGGTGTCCGCCGGAAGGCGGAACCATCTCCTGACGGCGGCTCTGTTGGTGATGTCCGCTGCTTTCAGGGCACCCACCCGGGTGCGGCTGAGGGCCAGCCCATGGTAAAGGCCAGGGAGAAGCACGTTGGTGAGAGCGTGGAGGCGCTGTTGCGGCTTCAGCGGAGCTCGGGAGGTGACGTAAAGTTGCTCCCCCAGGTGAAGTCGGGGGTTGAAGACGCAGCGACCCGCGGTGGAAAATTGCAGCCCCAGGTACCGGATAGTTTCACCCACACGCAGGGCAGGCATCGTGGTGTTGCCTGCCTTGAAGGTGACGTCGCCGTCCACCTTCACCTTCTTCTCGCGTCCAGACGCGACCAAGGCGAGGGTGAAACATTTCCGGGCGTTGATCTGCAGCCCCAGGTGAGCGAGAGCTGCGATGGCTGCATCAATGAGGGACTGCAAGCCCCTCGGGGTCGATGCAAACAGCAAGACGTCATCTGAAGGCCGCAGCGTTGATTCTGCGACCAAGTATCCGAGCTCCGATGTGGGAGGGCAATTGGCCTAAAAGATAGTCCACCGCAAAGTTGAAAAGGAGGGGGGAGAGGGGATCGCCCTGGCGAACGCCCCGTGACGGCTGCACAGACATGCCCACGCCGGCGCCGCCCGCTATCACCGTCGTGCTGCCGTCGTAGCACCGCTCGACATATTCAATAAAGCAATCCGGCAGGCCATGAGCTCTCAGCACTGGGCGAAGGGCAGCATAATCTACTGAATCGAACGCTTTAGAAACGTCGATCAACGCGACAAAGACAGAGCGACAGGAGCGGACTGCGTCGGTGAGAGCAGTGTCCAGGATGAAGGTGTTCTCCAACATCCCATCCCAGGGGATGAATGCCCGCTAACGTTCGTCCACAGCACATGTACGCATCAGGCGCGACGCGAGAACCTTGTGAAAGGTCCGCGCCGGCACCGAGCAGACCGTAATGGGCCGAAAGTCAGTGGGGGATGTTGGTGCAGCCGTTTTGGGGAGAAGGGACGTGCGCGCGCGAAGCAGACGCTCGGGGAGGGCGCGGGCCAGAAGGAAGAGATTCATGACTTTCACCAGGACTTCGTGCGGCAGACACCGCAGCTCCGCAGGAGTAAGGCCGTCCGGCCCAGCTGCTGATCCCCTGGGCGGCAAGGCGGCAGCGACCTCCTCATGTGTGACCGGCCCCCATAGGCACTCAAGAGCGACAGGCTCCGAGTGCGGGAGGAGGCGGTCACGGATGTAGCCCGCGGTGGAGAGGGGCTTCTTGGTGAAGAGGTCCGCCCAGAAGTCCAGCAGACCAGGGATGTTGGGTGGTGGCTGCAACAGGGTGCCATCCAACAGGTCGCGCACGCGACCTTCGGAAGGCATCTTGCGTCTTCGCGTACTCCCAGCGGCGCCGCTTGCGCTTCTGCAGCGGCGGAGCGGCAGGCGGCCGCTTTAATGGTTGGCACGGCCTCTGCGTCCTGGTGGTCGTCCTCTCCCCTCTGGACCCGACCGACGCAAGGGCATCCGGGAGCATGCCCAGGATGACATCGGGTGGCGTACCCGGCCCCAGACCGGTGACCCGGTTTAGGGCAGAGAAACGCTCAGCGGAAGCGGGAAGCCCCGCAAGATGCTCCCAGATGGCGGCATCGGTCGGCCCCTCCGGCGGCCGGCTCGGTGGTGTCGGCTGCGAAGTCCTCGGCTGCGTCATCGGGTGGCGCAGCATCATCGCCCGCGTCAGGAAGCGGCCTCCCTGCTCCCCGGCGGGACGCCTGCTCTTCCCCCCGACCGATCTCAAGTGCTGCATGAAATTGCGGACAAGCTGCTTGTGGGCAGCCTTCCGCCGTTGGCACTTGATTGCGTCGAGCGTTCGGTCGGGGAACATCCTGGTCAGTTCTTGATTGACAAAGAAGAACCAAGCGTCCCTCTCATGAAACAGTTCAGCCTCTGCATTGGCGAGCGACAGGACCTCTTCCGTCCACCTCGAGCGATGCCTCTCGGTGACGATCTCCGCGTTGGCGGCGGCGGTGGACCCCGAGACCGTTTTTGGTGATAAAGCTGCGGTGGCACTCACTGCAGGCATAAACAGCTGCACATGTTACAGGATCTACGGCACGGCCGGTTGGCTGGATAGGTGCTGGGGAAGCTGGGGTGGCACCTTCAGCGGAAGGGCCACCACTTGTATTTTCTTTGATGCTGCCCCCAACTTAAAAGGGATAATGCGAGAGGGGGCTGGAAACCCCCCCAAGCCCCTGGTGCGGTCTTCCACTCTGCGAAATCAGCGGGCCCATGTGAAGGGGAGAAGATCGCAGGAGAGGAGAGGCTAAGAGGGCTAGGACCATGTATTGCGCATCACTCTCCCTGTAGCTACAACCCAAGGAAGGCACCTCGCAGCAGCAGCACGACTGCAGCAGAACCGCGCTTCGAAAAGCCGAGTTGGGATGCAGCCGCACCGCCGCCACTTGGCCATTACATAGCCGTCTTTATTCAAATAAATTGAATAATACATATATGTACATGGTGTGGCAGATGTTTTACGCCAATGTCCACCACCGGGGTGGGGACTTACAGGGCGATACCACTAAATAATTTTAAAACTAAGTACACATATATATTGGAAGAAAACACTAATTAAAGACACAAAGAAGAAAGAACAAAGACGGATTATTCCTCCTGTGGATAGGCCCCAGGAGTCAAGGCGAAGAAAAATAACCAGCAGCCTAGCCGACGCCGACACGTTGCTTCGGACTAGGAGCCGTCATACGCTCGAAGATCTTGTAACTTTTGCAGCAGCTCTGTAGTGTACGGGTGCTCAGCACCGCCAGTTCTCGGGGTCGGAAGCCTAAGGCGGCGAGATCCCTCGCCGACGCTGGAGACCATACACCCCTCCAGTTCAACGTCGCGGTGGACACTGTCACCTCCTCAACGTCACGGTGCAGGTTGGAGATGGCACGCCGGATGGACGGCGTGTCGTAGTAGGCCGCCTTCTGGGAATGACACCAGTCGAGCCGGAGATGATCCCCGACTATCTGGGCGTCGACCACGCGGGCGATGCCGTCTTTGACCGCCACCACGTCAGGCTTGCGGAGGCCCTCAGGTGTTCGGAGGTGGGGCTCCACGGAGACATTGAAGCCCCTCTGCGCGAGTCCACGGGCGACATAACGCACAACAGCGTCATGGCGCTTGACCCGGGACCCGTGCGTCCTAAAGCAAGCCTGAAGTACGTGGTTGGCGGTCTCCACGGCCTGGCACCCCGCGCGGCATCTGGTGTCCGCCTCCCGCCCGCGACTGCGCCGTGCCTTCGTAGGGAAGGCGTTGATGCGGGCGCGGAGGGCGTCGATGTATTCACGCCCAGATAGCAGGCGACTGGTGTCGGCGACCCACTGATGTTGGCCACTGACGGCGGCAGAGGATGACAGCGCCGCACCGTCAATGGCGATGTGTAGGCGCGCCGCCCACATTTCCCCAACCTGCATTGACGATTTGAGGAGGTGGCCCTCCCACGTTAAGTGGCGCTCCAGCACCTCGATCTCACGCTGCACCTCATCCAGGCCTGCACCGTCGCAGGCTGGCCCTATCTTCTTCAGCGCCAGGAGACGGGACCGACGGAGCGTTGGACCCATCCAACGGCAGGATGGAATGCCGAGGCCCCCCTGGGCAACAGGAGCGTGGAAGTATCCCAGGGGGGTGTCCGCCGGAAGGCGGAACCATCTCCTGACGGCGGCCCGGATGGTGACGTCGGCCGACTTCAGAGCACCCACCCGGGTGCGGCTGAGGGCCAGCCCATGGTACAGGCCAGGAAGAAGTACGTTGGTGAGAGCGTGGAGGCGCTGTTGCGGCTTCAGCGGAGCTCGGGAGATGACGTCAAGCTGCTCCACCAGGTGGCGACGTGGATTGAAGACACAGCGACCCGCCGTGGAAAATTGCAGCCCCAGGTACCGGAAGGTTTCACCCACACGCAGGGCAGGCATGGTGGTATTGCCTGCTGTGAAGGTGACATTGCTGTCCACCTTCACCTTCTTCTCGCGCCCTGACGCGACAAGGCGAGGGTGAAACACTTCCGGGCGTTGATCTGCAGCCCCAGGTGTGCGAGGGCTGCGGTCTTAAGAGAGTCATAGTTACTCAAGAGTCCGTCTTCATTAGATTCATTGTATCCCCAGCGTGTATGGTGACTGTTGAAGTCACCCATTACAATACTGCCCATGGGAAGGGAATTATTGCGCGGCAGGTCATATTCGAATGGTGTATTTGGAGGCTTATATATTGATGTTATTGTCATATGATTAGTCTCAACTCTGAGAATTTCAATGTTGTTTTTGTCTGGAAGTTGAAACCCGTCGTAGGCTGCTCCCTCTCATATGAAAATTGCACTTCCGTATTGATCGTCAGGCTGTTCGATTGCCAGTTTCATGCCCGCAATTTTAGGTCTATTGCTGTTAGGGCCTGGTGCGTTTCCTGTAGGCATAGGACGTGACATTCGTTCGATCTGCACAAATCAGTCAGTATATCCTGTTTGGCAGGTGATAATCCCTCCACATTTATGGAGATGATAGTCAAACGTGGTCTTAAGAAGGACTGATTATGAGAGTCGTCATGCTTTCTGTTCTTTCTTGTAATGGCTTGGTGGTAGCAGAAGGTAGTAGAAGGATCATTAATAAGGAAACATTAAACTCTTTTCAAACAGCACTATCTACAGTAGACTGACAGGTGGGATTACAAGAAATGGCTGTGATTACTGCATTTAAAGAGTTATTTCAGACCATCAAAACCAAATTTTATTATAGCTATCCACAGAAGACCAACAAATGTCGCAACACAGGCAAACTCTGTGTGTGATAAAGTATTTTGTCATAACAGACGTGACATTTAAGCACTTTTGATAATTTCAGCCAGTTTTCTATTACTTAGAAACTAAGACTTGCTGTAGCGTGACACTAAATCCTTGATTTTTGTGCTCATGCGCAGTAGTAAAATCATGACAAATTCCATTACTTTCTTTGTTGTCTACTGTTAGCTCAAAACTTTTACCAAACTCTGATACAGACCAAATATAGTGTTTCATTGTGCAATTCAGTTTCATTTACACAATTAGATATCACTGAATTATAGAATACAGTTCGAATGAGCCAAGGTAGTGGGATAGCATTATTTTAGTATACCATTTAACAAAACTCAAAAAATGCATAAGTAAATTTTTATTCACCTTCAATTACATGGAATCTCTCTCTCTCTCTCTCTCTCTCTCTCTCTCTCTCTCTCTCTCTCTCTCTCTCTCTCTCTCTCTCTCACACACACACACACACACACACACACACACACACACACACACACACACACACACAAAATTGCCGTAATGTACAAGAACACCTTTATCAGGGTGTATACGATCCGGGAAAAACCCGGGAATTTTTTCGTTCGAGAGAAAACCGGGAAAAACCCGGGAATTTTTCATTGTTTTAGCTTTCAGTTAAATCTTTGTAATTTTGACTGCAGAATTGATCTCTAGCAAAGAACGTTATTGTATCCTGCTACTGCAGAATGATACTGCAGCAATAAAATATAAACGAGAGGGAAAAAAATAAAACTTTAGTGGCAAAGGAAATGTGCAATTTACAACAACAAAACACCGTGCACACACAAGCGTCTGCAAATAGCAAAAATATGTCAAAGGCTGTAGGGCGCAGACTGTAATTCTTCGTAACAATAAACTGCTTGTTATGAGCACGACGTCACAACTGTTCACATTAGGTTCGTTTGACCAGTTGCCAGCGGTCTGTTGCGCATGCGCATTTGACTCGCGTATAAGCAGTACCTTCTCCCGCTTCCCACTACTTGAAGTTTGGCTGTTAGCTGTATCGGTAGTAGCAACAACCAGCCAGATGCAAACGAGAAAAATTTTGCTCACGCGCCCTAGCTGCCAGATTCGTGCTTGCACAGGGTTGTCTGCGTTGCAGAGGGGAGGGGGTTAGTCTCCACGTGACCTGTGTTTACGTTAAGTGATTTCGCTGCTTCTCTTCGTGTATAGCTCCCACGTCAAACGAAAACAAAACGGATTTCTATGGCCGGAAGCTATCAAGTGAATTAAAATACAGTCACATAATCATGGAGGGCAAAAAATATTATTAATTTCAGTTTTCTGATTTTATTTTATTTCCAAGTTAGTAGCAGTCAAGCATTAATCGCCTCGCAGAACAGTGAAGTTATTTTTGCAAGTTTGCTAAAGAAATTTGGCTTTATTAATCTTTCCGCTGAGGCAGTCATTTTATTTGAAACGAAGTGTCTCATTCTACAGTATTGGCTAGTTCCAACTGTTCGCTGAATCTCAAGTGCACGTTATCATCTTTTGCCATGTATGGCATTATGCCATAAGAAAGAACCAAAAATGAGATCGTAGAGTACTGGTACTCCAAGAAAATTTACATCCCAAAAAACCACACTGAAAAGCTTAATATCAGATGGGACCTACTTCATTGTGAATATGGAAAAAGCCAATTTGCACTTCCAAGCCGACTTATGCAGTTTAGTATGGTTTACGAAATTCTAATGCTCTTTGGAGTATCCTCTGATGCCCTGTTTCTTTTATGGTGTAATGTAAGCTCTCTTTGTGCTTTATGCACACGAACATGCGGGCTTCCTACACCACGCTGCAGTTGCACACGCACAATAATGCCTGTTTTCTGGCGCTCTCCGGCGGCAACTGGTAAATCGAACCTATTTTTAACAGCCTCCGGATAGTACTGCGAACGGTGGTTAGAAAAGCGTTACTTTTAAAGTAAATTTCTTTTTACGCAAGATGAAATATGTTACGTGTGAGAAAGTGGGATGGATATCTAAATCACAGAGCGTTTGAAACTGAACAGTTTGAGAACCAGCAACTTACAAGAATTTCGAGCCGAGACATTTACATCATAATTTTAAATTTACTGGCACATTTGTGTGACGTATCTTAAAGCATAACACACGCAAGAAAAGATCAATATTACATGTGAAAGCTTAGCTTCTGTTGTAGCGTGTTAATCTTAGAGACCAATATTATTTGTGAAAGCTTAGCTTTTCTTGTAGATATACGGTACTGTTCACATTAATGTAAACCGTTAACTTTTCCTCTTGTATGTTCGCGCTATGTAACCAGTGATCTTGCTATTGGCTGATTATAACACGTGTCCTAAGCTCTGAATAGCTGCTGTCATCGGCTGGCGAGATCTCGTGGCTTGAGACATGACTCGCTTACAAAAGGACATTGCAACCTCGGTTTCAACACTCCGGAAACTAACGCACTGTGTTTGGTGCAATTCGAATTTATACTTTCGTAATACGAAAATATGCAGCGTATATGTTACTGCAAAAGCCGGCCGGAGTGGTCGAGCGGTTAAAGGCGCTACAGTCTGGAACCGCACGACCGCTACGGTCGCAGGTTCGAATCCTGCCTCGGGCATGGATGTGTGTGATGTCCTTAGGTTAGTTAGGTTTAAGTAGTTCTAAGTTCTAGGGGACTTATGACCACAGTAGTTGAGTCCCATAGTGCTCAGAGCCATTTGAACCATTTTGTTTTCTCTCTCTCTCTCTCTCTCTCTCTCTCTCTTTTTTTTTTTTTTTTTTTTTTCCCCCTACGGGAAGTTCTACGCAATTGTATAAAACGTTAACCATTCAAAGAATTGATTAGTTTTACAGTTCCGAGGGAAAATCTACGGCAAAACCTACTGTCACTTAGCACGGAAAAAGTGTATTTTGGCCCGGGAAAAAGCATATTTTTTAAACGGGATATCCGGGAATTTTTTTCCCTTGTTCCCGTATACACCCTGTTTATGTGCGTTAACACTATTAAGGAAAAGGATAGTTTGCTATTCACTGTACAGGCACAATGTAAAGACTGTTACACATTTGGCTAAAGCCAAAGGCTTCTTCAGAAAAGAAAACACACACAGATTTACACACGCATGCACACTCCCTGCACACATGTCCACTATCTGCAGCAGCAGATATTGGTCATGTATGCTTGTTAGTGTTAATCTGTTCATGTTTTATTCTCTGGAGAAGCCTTTGGCCAAAAGCTAAATGTGTAACATTCGTTACATTGTACCTGTCTGCAACTCAACATTTCACCTTTACAGTGAGTAGCAAACTATTTTTTTCCTAATATTGTTGCTATTCCAACCTGGAGTTTTCTTTCTTTCTTTCTTTTTTTTTTTTTTTTTTATTAACACTTAATCACACCTCACAAAATCCTTTTCCGCTTTGTGAAAAAAAATCTGGCATGAGATTCAATCTTGGCATTCACATTTACTGTATTTTCTTGTGAGAAAGAAAAATCTTCATTAAGATTACCATTGATCTTCAGACCCTTCAGCACTTTGGCCTTAGTCTCCTGCCCACACCATGTTCTTTTGCTGAGTGCAACTATAGTTTCACAGTGAGAGTTCAAATCCAATTCAAGTGTGTCAGCAGATTTTTCTGAATTGCCAGAAAGCAATGCTGACACGTATTCATTGTCTGCACTAGAGGGCAAGGAACACTGTTCACTGTCCTGGACAGAACCAGACAATAATTTGGCACATGCATGTATATGCTTACAAATGTTTAAAAATTTAAAATTTTAACAGCTGCATTTATACGAATGCACACATATGTTGCAGATGTTACACTTAAGTGAACATTTTCTTTCACATATCAGTTCTGAATTTTTTGCAACATACACTTCACAACCAGTGGAAGAAAGCACTTCCCACAACCCTTCACCCCTGCATAAAATCATCCTATTTGTTATCTCTGAACTACCATTGAGGCTTGTTTTCACTCTTGACGTCCTAGAGCATTGTTTACGTTTTGTGAGTTTCACTAAGCCTTCGTATACTTCGTCTCTCACTAAACATAACAAAGTGTTTAACAGTTGCATGCCAATGCTGTATGTTGCACTGGCCAACGTCAATGGGAGGGGTCAGCGACTGACCCCACAACCATCACACATTCTCTATCTAAGATAAAAATGTTGATTATTTCTACTGGGAAAGGGTTTCTGGGACATTTTAGTAAAAAAATAGTTTTTATTACATTTATTTGTATTAATTTCACAATTACAAGGATTACTCAGATTCACATTCAGAACACTTTACAATACGGACTACTACTTCTTTCTTGGTGTGTGCAGAGCAGATATACTTCCTGCAAGAAGTGCAAGCCTTCATGTACTTATGGTCTTTGCTTCTGGCGCATAAGTAACAGCGTCCTTTCTTTGGCAGGTTATGCACAGCTGCACGTGTTGCTTTCCGTCACGGCTCCGTAACGTTGTTTCCTCTGCTCACAGCACCTTGATTTTGATTACACTCATACCCAAAAGTTTATAACGCTGTAGTGTATTTTGAGTGTATGCCTACAGCATTTTGAGCGCGTCTTTTCATGTTGAGGTCACAAAGTTCACGAGCAAGATCTTTCAGGTACTTCTTTCTTCCAGAACTCTTTGTCGGGTAATTCTTTGTGTGTATGTTGAAATACAACATATGAATTGTATGCTGCAATGTCAATCAAGTTGAAAAACACCGCCATTGGCCATCAACGCGTTGCTCGACGTTGCTGTACGTTCTTACACACTTATCGAATGTATCCAATCCTGACTTTGTACAATTGTAGAATAGGATGATGTCTGGCTTCTCTTCCGTCACATTCATATCATGATGTTGGGTTGACAATACTGTAACAACCTTTCCTTTCTTAGGCATGTAACTAACTTAAGTGGCATCGTCACTAAAGTCAAATTGGATTGTTCCCGGTGTAGCTTTTTTTAGAGAAACATCGCATTTGTCACTTCGAATAGTACCAACTGCAGTTATTTTCTCTTTCAAAAGATCAGATGCGAATGGAACGGTAGTGAACTTTCTGTCCATGGTAACATTTCTTCCAGATTGTTTCAAGTTAGACATTTGAATCAATCTTCTAACTATTTCAGGGCCACGGTTATGGTTCTTCTCATCAGCGTGCTTTCCAGCGTAGGGGTGCGCAGCGAACATTATTTTGTATCTGAATCACATAACAGGTTCACCTCTATTCCATATTTTCCTGGTTTTGTTGGAATATATAGCCTGAATGATCCTCGCCCATGGAAGGTCACAAGTTCTTCATCCACTGTGACTGACTCACTAGGACTATAAAACTCAGGAAATTTACGAACTATCATGTTCCATATATCCCTGATAGGAGCAATTTTGTCGGTTTTCTAGCTGCTCGAGTTAGAGCATCATCAAAACGCCAGCACTTCAGTAAGAGCCTAAGTCTATGCTCCAAAAATGAAGCTAGGTACATCGGAAAGTTTTCTTTACTAAATATATCACGTAAACTGTCCTTGTTCTGTCTATGGACTCCACAGTTCAATAGAATTCCAATTGCTGACACAATTTCTTCCCTTTCAAATGCTTTCGAACTTTTTATGAAATCCCCTAAGATTTCCAAGCTTTTGTTTGGTACACGTCAAAATGTTATCCAGGATGTTATCATCAAAGTACATGAGAAAAGCTTTACCTGGTGTATCAGGTTTTATCCCTGGCTTAGTTCCTTTCAGGGTTCCCATTACGTTAGCAACAGACCTCCTCCTTTGATTTACGCAAGGGCTTCTCTTCCATATCATACTTGACGGGGCCACCATGTCTTTTTCAAGTTGATCGATTTGTGCTTTCGGCCTGGGTCGTCGTCTTGTTGGTTGAATATCTATAAAAATATGAAAACAGAACCGAACACTAGCAAATGAAGCACTCTACCTAGACACACATCCTAATATACTCCAAAATATCTGCAAAAAGTAATAAAAATCAATACTTAACCTGTTCACTTTCATCCAACTCGCTGCTGTCAGAAACTACTACTTGATCTGGAATTTCCATGACTACATCTTCAGTTTCACTGCTTGAGCTTTCGGATGGTTCACCACTAAATTCATTGTCTGAACTCTCAAGCAAATTTCTAATTTCGTCATCTGTCAATTTCATCTTCTTGTACATTCTGTCAAATGCCAAAAAGATATTACCTTCCACTCACCACACTGTTTACCGGTTGACTGCGAATGGTGATTCTAGACCTGCTACACCTTCAGTTATAACAATCGCTATAACTCAACAATGAGTGTAAACCAAAAGCTGTTCTTATTGTCGATTGTAGCAATTACAATTACGATAAATATCATGTATTTATTAAATAAACTACTGAACACGACAGGACTTTTAGCCTAAAACTTCGTTGGGGTCAATTACTGACACCCCCCCCCCCCCAATTGGTATGCAACTGTTAATGACTTGTCCAGCCTTCTGCACTTTTTCCCTTCTAGGTAACTGTATTTCATTACTTTATGTAGGGACTCAAAGTAATTGACTGTATTAATGCCCGATCGGTGCCTAAAGCAATACGCCCACTTCTCCACTCGCCGGCAGTACATGTTAAGAAAGTACCTGTCAAATTCTGCAGTATCTGGATCATTCAGTAAGTCTTCCAGCACTTTCTCCAGACTATACTAAAAACATGTATATCCAGTTCAGTCTGAAGTTGCTTTAGTGAACTAAACACTGCTGATTTTTTCTCACTACCCCCAGCAATTCTCCTTTAATTCTGAGACCATTTCTGTTGTATATGCCAAGAACAATGCAACTGGGTTAGCACAGGTCCCATTACTGCTGACCATGCATTATAAAATGCTGGTGCATCGTCAGACACAAACACATTGGTCTTTACAGTGCCCACCCTTTCTCTCACACATTTTAAATAAAAAGACAGTAAGTACATGTCTCCCCTATTTGAAAAACATTATACAACTGGCATTCGAGCACCATATCTATCAACAGTGACAATAGTAAAAAGTTGAAAGTCGTATGCAGTCATGCCATGAGTGCCATCCACACATATTTTATCTTCTCTATACTTTAGAAGTTGTTCAGCCTGAAAGTCTGTCATTATAATAAGAATGAAGTCTTCATCTTGAGAATTAAGATCCACTTGTTCTTGCTGCTTGAAATACAGTACTGGGTTGTCACTTTGTCTCTTCATTTCTTCAACCCACAATTTCACCCTCACTGCATCATTTTCATGCTTCTTCGTTGCATAACCTATGTCAAAATCCCTTTTAATTTTATGCAAATCTTTTTTCTCAAGGTGATGGATTCTCTCCAAACTTGTAATGATTGGTGCACTTCGCACATCTTGTAGAACTCTTCCAACAGGAACACCCTGTGACAGCCGTCCTGAAAAAAGGAAATAAAAATTAAGCACGTTGCTAGGCCCTACATGTCTGTTCACACAAATAAATTTGATAATGTCATATTTCATGTACATAAGTGTCACATTATCCATTTTACCTGCCAACTCTGTCCTCTCGTTCCTATGCAGAAATGTTCTTCCAACATCTTGGGTGTGTTCCATATGTTCTGGAAAAAAAATTTAAGCAGCGTTTGTCGCCTGTTATTGTCATTTGCATGTTGGATGGAAAAGTACTGCCTATTTTATTCGTGCCCATACTTTTGACACACCTGGCACCTATTCCTTTAGGACTGAAATTGAAAGAGCGATGGCAGTAGTAATATCGGGCACGTTTTTCTAGTCCCTTCTGCTCTGAACAATTCATTACATAATGAACATGGTGTAGTTGTTCATGAGAAATTTTCCACTCTTCAAAGTCTAAAAAAAATCTTAAGGCAGTATTTTTAAGTGCTCATACACTTTTACATCCTGGTCGTCTACAACGATGAGTATTTTTCATATTTCGTGACCTCTGGCATGTGAATAGCACTGCTCTTTCGTTTAGCATCACTCGGAATTGGTGCTCGAAGATTTTTTTCTTTTCAAGGAGCTGGATGCAGTATCCACTTCTGTATCTTCATCTGTAGATTCGTCATTAATATCAGATGTATCATTTCCTGAATGGATAAGCCACTCTGATACCTCAGTTTTAAATTGTAGATAGTCCATCGTATTTTTTCTTCTTTTCTTCAGTGCATCACAGTCTGTCCTGTACTCTATCCATGCTGCAGCACAAGGAAAATCGGAAAGATGCAGGATCGTTCGCACTGTCCACTTTCATGTTCTTGCACTTTGTCTGTAAACAGCAATGATACGGTCCAGCATGTCGACCCCACCCATATTTTCATTATATTTTTCGATAGCAAGAGGCCTGCTGATATTGACATATTGTTTGTCTTGCTTTGACCAACGCCTGCAACGTCCTAGAGGCAATTTTCCTCTGCAGATGAGGCAACAATTACAGATTTGTTGTCATACCTTTTAATAATGGCAATTTGTCCATCACCACGAACAGGCTGATCAGCTGCACCCGACCTGCCTTTTTCATTTTTGCATCCGACTGAAGATCGCTCGCGCTTGGAACTTTACAAGACTGTATTGTCCCTGTAGCCTGACAGCCTCTGTCTGAGTGTAGACAGTCTAGGAGCTTAACTGACGTAAAGTATCGGTCCATATAAATTATAGACCCTTCAGGTAGCCTAGTTTCCAGTCTCATTACTACCTTGCCACCAATGTTCAACTAATCCTTGCAGGTGGGCTGCATGAAGCCCTCATCATCGATTGTTGGTGGAAGGGTGCCCGGAGTTGGTTGCCGCGCTCGTGTCAGCTGGCCGCTTGCGCTAGTGCTTCCCCCCGCCGTCGTTTCGGCCGCCGAGTTGGGGCCTGAGATAATGTGTATCAGGAAGGCGAGCCGCCTTTTTGCTTCTGGCGTCTGGGCTGGATCTGCTACAGGTGTTGTCCCATGCGAAATGGTGTCGTCTGGTGCAGTAGCCGACGTTTCCGTTTCGGCTCGCGGCTGCGGAACGGACGACATTGGCACGCCTGAAGCCGAAGTCACGGCCGCGCTGGTCACGGAGGAGGCGAAGGACGGGGCCGGTGGGCCTCGTACGTCAAGTACGCGGGCTACAGTGTGCAGGGCCTGGCCCCCAACCATCGAAAGTTCGCGCCTGCCCTTCTGTGTAACGCCAATCCTTTTGGATCGATCAGTCGTAGGTAGCCGGCGGGTAGCGGCCGCCGAAGGGGCAAGCTCTGCCCGAACAGCCGTCCGCCAAACCACTCGCCGCCTCAGCCAAGACTGACATCGCATAACGACTGCGTTGGCCGATATTGCTGTCCATATCGTCCATGGACGTATACCGAGTTGTTGGGGGGGGAGGGGGGGGGGGCCACACCCTTCGCTTCTTCACAGTGGATCACAGCTTGGAATGCGCCTGGCTGCTGAACAATTCACGGAACTTCCTGTTCCGGTGTGTTTTAGGGTGCGTCGATGACGCCTTTCCTACTTCTTCCATGGTTTGGAATTCTTGGTTTCTCGGTTGGAATCCTCAACTGGGTTGCGTAGCCGCTATTTGATCTTTCCTGGTGTTGTGGCGCTCTGTTACGCCAGCAACAGGTCTGGCCTTCTTTTGGTCGGGTGCCAATGGACTTGGTTGCCCAAGCTGCGGATGAGAGCATTGTCCGTCGTTCGCGTGGCCGCGTAAAAACGTCGCGCCGCTTGCCGGAATCAGTCTTTCAGCTGTGGGAGTCCTACCGTTCTGTGGAGTTCTCCGGTGCTGAAATCTCGTGGTAGGTGAAGCGCTAACCTAAGCTTCTTGTTCTGGACCGTCTGTAGCTTTATAATCGACGAGTCAGCCGCGTTGCCCCACGCCACAGCAGCGTACTCCAGCACTGGCCTAATTAGTGTCACGTACAGAGTGATGCCGCAGTGTGGGCGCAGGGTCGTCGTTGGGTTATGTAAGGGGTGTAATAAGCGCAATCTGCCTAGCGCTTACTTCCCTGATGTGCGCCTTCCGCGTCAGGCGCCGGTCCAGAGTGACGTCTAGCATCGGGTGTTTGTCCATGGCATGGGGCCTTCCATGATGCTGACAGGTTTCATGTCCACAAGAATGCGCTATTTTGAAAGAGCATACCCAGTACAGTACACATTTGTCTAAATGAAAATATTAAAATTTTGTCGCTAGTTACAATTGTTATCTCATAGGAGTAAATTAGAAAAAAAATGAAAATTGTCACAACCGACCACACCCCAGGAGCGGTTGTGACGGTACCTGGGGTCGGTAGTGACACGTTAAATATTGCATCAAAATAATATAAAATCAGTTTTATTGCAACTAATATCTAACATAATAGCAACATAATCTTCTTCTGTAAAAATTTAACTTTCATGCAACAAAAGAAATATAATCTTGGAACACTTTAATAGCTTGTAATTAATAAGGAACTCTAGCATTTATAGCTGTTATTATAACAGTCATCATATTACAATCAGCAAAAGAATTTAACTAAAATATCAAACTATACAATATAATAAGTGTGTTGAAATACAAAACATATAAATAAATAGGCATTATAAAAACCAGTGAAACAAAAATCTTAAAATGTCTTATTCAAGGAAAATCTAAGCATTTGTGTAAATACGATCACAAAAAACAAAGAACAGTAGAAATATAAGGTTGATTCTTAGTTCTAAAAGTGCAAAAGTACGACACTGAGATCTAGTCTGACTCATCAAAATTACGACAAATGTAAAACCGACTGCCACCTGCGCACTCCAAGTGGGACCAGAGCTCACATTTTATCCATTTTTCGCCAGGTCTACTTTTTGAATATGGGCCTAAGCAAACCAGACAGAAATAATCTTCTTCATCCGATGACGATGGTGGTATCTTCCTTTTCTTTGCTTTGTTTTTTCCTTTTCCTATATTTATTCCTCTTGATTCAGTAAGATGTTTCTTTACCTGCTGAGCCTTCAATCGTTTGTTTGTTTTTTTTTTTTTTTTTTTTTTTTTTTTTTTTTTTTTTTTTTTTTTTTTGTCATATTCTTGCGTAACTGCCTCTTTTTCAGGCGTGTCTGTATAAATGGTTGACATTTTATTTCTGGAACCTCTTGTTTTTCTTTGCGGAGCCTTAGGAAAAGGCCGAACAATTTCAGGCGAGAAAACAGGTGGAGTGGCTGAGAATGATGCAGTTAGCTCAATACCATTTGAACTTGGGATTGAAGATTCGCATAATAAAGAAGCTGAAAGTGGCTCCAATTCGTCATTGCGTTCAGGATTGTTCTCTCCAGAGTCAGGTCTTTCTATTTCAGACGATGGTGAAAAGCCAAATTCTTGTGTTAAAAACTGTGGTATTTCATTGTTAACTCCAGCATTGTTTTTCCCAGTCTCAGGGTTCGGTGTGTGCATTTCAAGAGATGGTGTTGCACGAGTGTTCTTTTCTGTGTCAGGGTTTGCTCTGTCTGTAACAAAGGAATATGCAAAGTCAGTTTCTTGAAATACATTACGATTATATGGGTGAATACCAGTTTTGCAAAAACCAGCCTGAATGTTCGATTGTGTGAAAGCCAGAGGCATAGCAGTTTTGATAATACCTGGTATATCGTAGATTGTCATTGTTTTTCCAGGGTGACTCTGTATCCAGCCATCAAAAGCAGTATTTATAGCTTTCTTGAAGGGTCCGAACACAGATCTGTCCAAGGGTTGAAGTTTGTGCGAACAGTGTGGAGGAAATGAAAGCAATGTGATTCCATTTTCTTTACAAAAATCCAGTGTGTTGATGTGGATGTGTGAGGAATGGTTATCCAGCAATAGCAACACTTTATGCGGTTGAGAAGCATTAGAGAATTTCTTAAAATGTTGGAGAAATACTAAGAACGATTCGTCTTGCATCCATCCTGAAGGATTTGCAGTCCCAATTGATCCTACAGGCCCATCCCTAACAAAATGATCACGATAACGAACCCGTGGAAATATAAATAGAGGAGGCATAGTATTCCCCAAGGCATTGACTGCAAAAGCAACTGTGACTAATGTGCCTCGCTCAGCTGAAGTAAGAGCTCCCACTTGGCGTACCCCACGTCTTGCTACTACCTTGTCAGGTTTTTGGACAGTAGTGACGCCTGTTTAGTCAACATTGTATATATCCTGTGGTTCATATTTCTGTCTGTCCATAACAGTTTGCAAATTGTCATAAAAAGCTTTTACATTTGTTTTATTAGAGCTCGTTGCTCTTGAAAGGCTAGTTGCTTGAGCTACGCGAACAGAGAGTGAAGGATTTCTGTTCATGAACGAACGAAACCATTCCTCGCCAGCCATCTCATTCTCGAGCCAAGTAGCAGGTCGCTTCAGATTGTATTTAGTACTAAGTCCGAAAGCTAGCTTCCGCACCTCTTCCGGAGAAAGGCCAAAATATATTTCTGCACATCGTGTTATATAAAGTGCCAGCTGCTGTTCCTGCTCCTCAGAGAACACTTTATTATGTGCGACATATCTCATGCTGACGCTGTCTTCATTCTTGCCTGCATCGCGTTTACGAATGTATCGTAGCAAAGACATGCGATTAACTTCATGCATTTCCGCGGCTCTGCGTATAGAACTCCCGTTTTTCACTTCTTTATAAGCATCTTCATATTTTGTAATGCCACACTGCCCTCTGTCAGTCTTCCTCAACCTCTTTCTGGGCATCTACAAAAAAAATAATTATCTTCGTGTCACAACGGTGCCCAGAAAATATGTCACAACCGTACGCTCAAAACATGTCACAACCGTACCCAACGCACTCCTCCACAAGAAAAGCATCGCAATGGCAATACAAAATTTTCTACGTGCGAAGTAATCACTGATATTAAACTACTAATGTTTAACGAGAAGAAACTCTCATTACTTTATCAGTACACATATAGCAACAATCATTAAAAGAAATGGAATCAAGAAACTTACTTTTGACTGTTGAAAACTAATGTAGACCGCTGCTAGCGTTATTGTCGCGCGACGGCTGACGCAATACTTTGACACAAGTCCAGACAGGCACGCCGCTTTTGTCTCCCTCCCACTCTCCACGTTATTCTTTTTTGTTTGGCTAATATGGCGACTGCCACAACCGTACCCAGTCTACCCTACTCCGGCTGCAATGGGACACGCTCTCGACATCCCATCATCGGCGCGCACATGGAAGGTGCGCCCATATACCGTGACGTCCGTTGTGTTATATCGTAAGACGCCACGTATACCGTTTGTATATGTATACGTGTATGTCGTCGTTGTCTCTTCTTTTGCTCGTCGATATCAGAGCATGAGAAAGGTTTATGTTAGTGTTTACCTATTTGTTGTCGACAACACACAACTACACGGCCACGGTATCACCTGATTCCCGAATAGCTACCTTAATATAGTATAATGATAGTGGGTGTCGATGCTGCGTTATTCAAGTGTGATGTTATTCATCACTTAACCTTTGAGACTTTAAGAACCAGCTACTCTTAATCAGGCCCAAAACTCGACTTGTAACAAGAGCACTTGCTATCAATCTGTCACAATATTAGTAATACGTAAGGCTCTACACCACTATAAGAAAATATCACTGTTCATGAATAACAAAATACACCAATAAACTTCTTTAAATCAAATGCTTTCAAATGTTCATTTCGCGGTCACAAATCATCCACACCTCGATGTATAGTGTAAACGTGTGCATCAAAAATAGTACACTGTTTCTGCTGATAACCACGTATAAGCTTTTAGGTTGCTAGGCTACTTTGATCAACAGGATTTATATTGGATTTTGAAAATGATCTTTCTATCCAAACTTACGTCCTCCATAATGTCTCATCAAATATTCTACCATTTCGCGATAATTAAGAATTCACGTAAATTGTATTTTCGCGAGTTTAAAGCAAACCATCGGCGGCGCGAAAGCAATCTTGATACCGCGACACACTCGCGACGCTTACTAGCCTGTCACGTAATTTACCTGCATACATCTTCAACCAGTTTCAAGGTCATAATTTGCCCTACACGATTGTGTGCAATTGAACTTCATCCAATCAATTATTTCTGGAATCGTTTTCACTGATCCCGACACTGACCGTCCATAAAAGCACAATTAACACACTCTTTTTTCATTCTAAGAGTAAACGAATGACGTCACGTCATTTACATAGTTATTAAAATATTATTCAAAATGATCTCAAACATTTATTGTCATTATATTTTAACAGTAATCAAAAATATATGATTTATTATCGGAAAGTAACACATAACAGATCGCAAATCGCACGTAACTAAATGACAGCTTTGCATAGCGTCGGGACTTAATCTCGCAAAACTATATAAAGAAATCCCCCAAAATCTCAATTTCTCTTACCAACTGACAGATGCAAATAAGATATTCGAGACCTCGTAGATTAATCCCGACCTGTAATGTTATACCCAGTCAGGTAGGATTTGAGCAGGCGGGCGTGCGACACCAGTAGCCCTTGTGTAAGTAGTTCATACACAAGGCGCTCTTGCCACATGCTCTCGAAGGCCCGGAAACGTCCAGGAGTACTGCCCCAAAATACTCGTGACGTTCCAATGTCCCCATCGCCTGCTCTTCCAATTGAAGAAGTTGTTGCTGCGTGGAGCCAAATTATTCACCAGGGAGCCTTCCTCCCCGACGTGCCACCATAGTCTCTATATGTACAGCCTTTCGAATGTCTTCAAGACTGCAGGCAACAACCTGATCGGTCGGTGATTTTGCGGCAGCAGCAGGTCTTCTCCGGCCTTGGGGACCGCAACAACTTCCGCATGTTTCCATGCAGTTGGGAAGTTGCAGGTCCTGAACACGGAATTGAAGATTCTCTCTCTTAAGTTGCCGTATAGCGTTCGGCGGCAGCATCTTCAGTAGCTCGTTGCTGATGTTGTCGCGCCCACTTGTCTTCGTTGTCTGCAATCGACCTCTTCCTCTGTGACTTATTCGATGACGTCGTCCGCCTCTCTGTGCGCAAGAAACACGGGGAGATGCTGCTCTACCAGGAGGACGTGTTCTTGGTCTACGACGTCCTCCACTGGCATGAAATTGGCGATGAAGGCGTCGGCTAACGCGCCGGCTGTGGCATCAGGCTAGGTGGTGACGCCACGCCCTACCTGGACTGGGGGGCGAGGGGGGGGGGGGGGGGACATGTTGGCGTCGTTATAGGAAGCCCTTTGTCATTCTCCAGGGTGTTCCATCTTCTGTTCGGAGAGTGGCAATTTTACCAGCCCAGTCGCGGTTTCGTTGGTTTGCGATCCCGTATTTAATTTTATTATTATTATTATTATGGGACTTAACTGCTAAGGTCGTCAGTCCCTAAGCTTACACACTATCTGTATCCGAATACCACTCCAGCTACTGACGGGTCTGGGTGCTGATGAGTCCTCTCTATTTGGCTCGGTCCTCCCACCACTTTTCTTCCGCCACTTGCTGCCAGGTCACACCTCTCCTTTCTACAGATATTCTCACTCCCATTTTCCACCGTGTTCTTGGGCGCCCTCTAGGTCTTTCCCATCCATCTTCAGTTCTGGCATAATTTTGGGGAGCCTCTGCCCATGCATCCTCTTAACATGCCCATACCATCTTAATCTCTTTCTTTCAATTTCTTCTCTCATACTTTCTTGTTTGAGGTCCTTTCTAATCTCTACATTCCTTACTCTATCCATTCTTGTTTTTCCCTTAACCGCTTTGAGAAATTTCATTTCCCCTGCTTGCAGTCTGCTCCAGTCCCTTTCTGTCATTGTCCATGTTTCTCCACCATAGGTGACAATAGGGATGTACATCTTACTTACCCTTCATCAGTGGGGTCTTCGGGGCCCACTCCAGATTTTTATCCGCCAGTTGCTGAGCCATCGGTCATTCAGAGTCCGAGTTGGTACTGCTTTTAGTTCTCCACGGACCCAGGAGACGGGCATCCCACAGGTTTCTGTCTTGAGTGTCCTTTTTTTCCTCATTGCTATCAATGAACTTGTGGCCTCTGTCGGTCCCTTGGTCGCCCCTGCCCTGTATGTGGATGATTTCTGCATTTGGGTTAGTTCCTCCTCGATGGCATCTGCAGAACGGCAGCTCCAGGTTGCTATATGGCGTGCCTCTGCATGGATCTTCTCACACGGGTTTCAATTCTCTCCTTTAAAATCGCGAGTGGTCCACTTCTGTCGCCGTACTACGGTCCACCCTGATCCAGAGCTCTATCTCGCTGCACAAAGATTGCCTGTGGTCCCACAGTTTTCGTTTCTTGGGTCTTCTTTTCGACAACAAGCTCACTTGGCTGCCCCATATCAGACTCCTGAAGGTAGGATGTTTCCGTAAACTCAATGTCCTTCGCTTCCTTGCCCACTCCTCTTGGGGTGCGGACCGTTCCCTCCTCCTCCGTCTTTATCGTGCTCTAGTTCAGTCTCGCTTGGACTATGGTTGTCAAGTTTATGGTTCAGCTGCTCCTTCCACACTGCACGTGCTGGGTCCAGTCCACCATCGTGGTATCCTTTTGGCCACCGGTGCCTTCCCTACTAGCCCTGTTGATAGTCTCCTGGTTGAAGCTGGGATCCCCCCCCCCCCCCCCCTTCTGTTCGGCGGTCCCAGCTTCTGGTGTCTTATGCACTCAGTATCCGTTCCTCTCCCACTCATCCTTCCTATTCTATCCTGTTCCCAGATCATGGACGTCGCCCACCCGCCTCCCGCCCTCGGGCGGGTTTACCAGTTGGGCTGCGCCTTGCGTCTCTTTGCCGTGATTTTCAGCTTCCTTCTTTGTCCTGTCTTCCTCGCTCCCTCCCCTCTACCCCTCCTTGGTTAGTTCCTCGGCCTCGAATTCGGATGGATCTCCGGCGAGGTCCGAAAGATTCCATCCCCCCGGTGGTGTTCCATTCCTTTTTCCGCCAAATTTTATGGGAGTTTCGGGATGCTGTTGTTTTCTACACTGATGGCTCTAAATCTGCTGATCATGTGGGGTATGCCTTCACGTCCTCTGTCGGAACAGAAAATCATCTGCTGCCACCTACATGTGGGGTGTTTATTGTGGAATTGATGGCAATTTCCCAGGCCCTTACCTTTATTAAACAGTCCCAACACAACCGCGTTTTGTTATGTACGGACTCGATGAGTGACCTTCTTGCTATTGACCGGTGTTTTTCGCGCCATCCCTTGGTCTCTGCCATCCATGACCATCTCGCTGATATTCACCGTGCTGCTTGTTCCATTGACTTCCTTTGGGTCCCTGGCCATGTGGGTATCCTGGGTAATGAGCTCACTCGTTTGGCTGGGGGAGCAGTCACTTACCCCCCGTTTTCTGTAACCCCTCCTGCAGCGGATTTACGGCTTCACATCAAATCCCACTTCGCACAGTCATGGGCCACTTCTTGGGAGGCTACTCCCCTGTCTAATAAACTTCATGCAATTAAGGTGACACCAGGCCCGTGGCGTTCTTCCTTTCGCCTCTCCCAAAAGGACTCGACCACACGGACAGGAGGCGGGGCGTGTGTGCCAGCGCTCCTGGTTTTACTTGAGTGTACTGTGTTGCCTTTCCCACCAGAAAACACACACACACTCGCCTGCGTTGTGTCTGTAAGCAAAACCAGCAAAGTGCACTACAGCCTGTTTGCACAGATTCTTTTCATGTTTTTACTACGAGTTGTTTAAAAACATACAGCTCAAAAAGAGCCTAGAAGATTAAGTGACTTAACAAAAGTTTGCACTCTTTTTCAGTTTTGTTTCTCAAAATAAATATTTTTCTTATTACTTTCGTGTGTAGCGAACATGAGTTTCTACTGTGATGTTTTTATTGCTCAAAATAAAATGTCTGTGACAAAATTGCCGAAGGAGTCGGCTTCAATTTCGTGTACGGCAATTAAAAAGGCTTAAGTTCATGGAATTTCCACTTTAACTTGCTGTAACGAGTTGGCTATTTCTTCGTACATAAACATTTAGCAGATGCAAACACTTCATTGTTTCTTTATTAAAGTTGCTATCTGCTGGTGTTCTTGTGAGATTTTATCCCACATACTTCAAGCATTAATGCATAGTTTGTCAATACTTGGGATATGACTTTGCCGAGTTTTACAGTCGGCTGAAGAATGAGTTTACAACATTTTGTCCATTTGTGCTCAAATAGGATACAATAATTATTGAATTGTCAATATTTTCCATACAGTCATCCTCGGCAAACTGCTGAATGGTTTTAAAGCTTTGTACAATAACCACATATATTTGCTGCCATGACAAACTCTGTTGTCATTATTATGAATTACCTTATGTATCTATTGCGTATCGAAAATATGTGTGTGTTATTAATTTCGGAAACTTGTTCTTTTGAATAACATTGCACAAAAGTTATATTTCTAGTGCACAATTATATTTATCTAAAGACATTGAAAATGCCTTGTAAGCAACATGTTCAAAAATTGTAGACTTTGCCAGTTTTAATTTCAGTTATTAAAGCCCAGGTAAAATCATGATGAAGGCAAATAACATCTGTTTGTAGTAGGTCTACTGTGAACATGCACTTGCACATAACATGTCATGTTATACATCTAAATTTTCCTCTAGACTATACTAAAACCATTATATTTGCAAATTAGATGCTGTCATTGTGCTTTTGATTTCTACAGATCCGCATGGGTGGTAATCCTTAAGTGGATTTGATATTTCACCACATGGAAATACACTGAGCACCTGAACAAATTCCCCATAACTTTTCTGTGAGATTCTAAGCTGCTTTGCAGTCACTTTCAGAGTGATAAAGATAGTCACTCAGCAACATTTTATTTGTATAGTTTCCCTATATTTATATACCTAATCTTATACTCATCTGTCTGTTGAATTGGAAACTGAGTTTTTCATTTAAAACCGTAATATTGCATTCTCTGATATACCAGTAAGAGTCAAGTTAAAGGAATATCTGATTTAATTAAGACACAAAGGAAATATAGACATTAACTGACGCTGGGAATTGAAATATGTCAACAGGGAAAACAAACTTTGTTGGTATGGGGTACACCACATCTAATCTGATTTAATGTTTCAACACAGATTATTTGAATTTGCCTATAAAGACTCACTCCTGGAAATATTTACTGACACACGAAGTTGTTAAAAATCATTCAGAACATTGTGTAGCTTTAGGTATAGGTTTGGTGGGATCAATAATGCAACATTACTGTGTCGAAGCACTATACATTTAGAAAAAAAATTACTGAAAGTGCGTACAGTAGTGCAATGCTAATTGATACTATTCCACTTTTCTTTTTTGCAAACATTTGTTCAATTTGCTCCTGAAAATTTGGTAAAATTGTCACAGCTTCCATATTCACCCCCTAAATTACCTGTGGAAAGAAGTTGGTTGTGATACTTTGGTTAGAATGGCCAAAGCCAGTGAATTGGATGTGCACTTAATGAAGTTTCAGTAGAATGTTTACGTGATGTGACAGATTGCTATCGTGAACATTTTGCCGCATTTTGGAGTTAGAGCCACAGTTTTTCTGAATACATGTGCAACCCATAGTTGCATTTGCTGCAGGGTTGGACACCGTTGCTTAAACTCACTGCAGCTCTCTCACTTTGCTCTGTTTTACAACCTTACAGGATTAATCTACAAACTTGTTGAGTAATGTGACGTAGTGAAGACAACTTTTTGAGGCTCTTGATTCATTATCATGAGAAAATTGTATGTTGAAATGCTAGCCAGAATAAGGCAAGGTTGGTGTATACAAGATATAATAGAATGTATTTTGAAAATTAAAAATGGTGTATAATCTAAATGGATATAAAAATAGCACATTATTGTAGAAGTGGAATACATTCAATTCAATGTTTATTATCACATAACATGCCTTATATAATCAAAGATTGTGACATAGGTGACTCGTCAGTTTTACGCTATATATAATAATACTAATAATAGACAATAAACTAATAATATATATGATGTAACATCTTCAAAGAGGTATTTTAATTACAATTACAATGCATTGTTGCATTCACGAAATCTTCTACACTATAGTAACATTTATCTTTCAGGTATTTTTCCAGGTCTCTTTTGGTACCTTTTACATTTGGGTCATCCATATCTTTCCATATTTTATTTACAGATTTCGTGCCCATATAGTATGGGTTTTTTTCATATGATTTTAAACGGTGGGTAGGTAACATGTAGCTCGTTCTATATCTAGTATCATATTGATGCAAGAAGAAGTTGCCCTCAAAAAGTTGCGGGTTTCTTTTCGTCAAACAGAGTTTCATATATGTATATGCTCATTAGATCTAGTTTTACAAATAAAGGTTTACAATGTTGCTTTGGTGTTGCTCCCACCATTGCTCGGATGAGTAGTAATCTAAAAGCTCTAAGTAAATTTGTTTTTTCAGACCCCAGAAAATTATACTATACCCTATGACTGAAACAAAATATGCATTACATACAGTTTTTCTTACAGCTAAATCAGTAATACTATACAAGATATTCATAATATATATAAGGCTATTCAGTCGACCCAGTATGTTGTCCACATGGTGACTCCATAACAGGTTTTTATTGACTAATACACCAAGGAATTTGACACAGTCTGCAGTCTCTAATTTTTTGTGCATATACCTTATTTCACTTAGAGACTGTGCAGATTGTTTTGTGGTGAAATGAACAATTTTGGTTTTTGACCCATGCCTCCACTTCCCCAAGCGTTTGTTCAATATGACGAATTATGTCTACCTCATTTTTACAACAGACAACAGCTGTTGAGTCATCTGCATAGAGGATAGTATCAAACTGGACATGACATGGCATATCATTAATATAATACAGAAAAAGTAGTGGCCCTAATATTGAACCTTGTGGAACATCTAATTGTGTGTTTCCAGCGAGAGAGAATTTTCTTGCCATTGATGTTAATAAGTACTCTTTGTTTTCTATTTGCCACATTATTATTATTTATTTTATTGCCTCCATTGGACCACTCTAGCCAAAAATACAAAGTTGTTACACAGGGATACAATTTGGCTCAACAATAACTTAATATGATATTTAGGTAATATAATTATTAGAGTCTATTGTTATATGAAAGGCGTTTTTATCTTCTGTCTGCCCAATATTTCTTCATTCTTTCAGATATTTTCTTTCATTCTTCATCTGAGACCACTCTTCCTGTTCTCCTTTTATTGATTTCATTTGTAGTCTGGTTTGCAGGTCTTGCAGTATTCTGGTTTTTTCTGTCTTGTTTTTTAGCTCATCTACTGTAATTTGGAGTTCTTTTATATCTTCCTTAATTTCTGTGATCCATTTAATGTTGCTCCTGCTATTCCACAATTTTTGTATTATTTTTTTTACTAATTCTGTTTTCTGGAGTTCTCATCAGATGTCCAAAGAATGAGATGCATTTCTTCCTGATTGTGCTCATGACTGGTTCTATTTTCTTATATACTGTTTCATTTGATGCTATTCTCCAATGTCCATTTATTTTATACTGTTTATTTATACATGTCCTAATTATTCTTCTTTCTATTTTTAGTATTCTGTCAATTTCTGCTGTATTAGTTGTTTTGAAGATAGTTTCAGCTGCATACGTTATTTCTGGTTGTGTAACTGTTTAATAGTGTTTTAATTTTGCATCTATAGATAGGCTTTTTTGTTGTATGTAGTTTTGGTAATTTGCATAGTTCAGTTTTTTATTCTATTCTGCCATGATGGCTTCTCATTTAGATTGTATGTCATTACTTCGCCTAAATATTTAAATATATCAACAATTTTAATCTCCTTTTTTTCAAATGATACTGTAAGGCCTGCTTTCTCTGCTATTTCTTGTAGTGATTTCACTTGTTGCCTGGCTTCTTGAACGGTGTTGGCTAGGAGAGCAAGATCACCATTGAATCCCAAGCAGTTTAAGCTAATATCATCTTTTGCACTTCCAATTCGTATCATCATTGGATTTTCCTTGTACCATTCTCTAATTATGTATTCCAGTGCACAGTTGAACAGTAATGGTGATAGGCAATCACCTTGTCTTAAGCCTGTTTTTATGAGGAATGGTTCCGAAATTTCTCCTCTAAACTTCACTTTTGATTTGGTGTTGGTTAGATTGAGTTGTATTATTTTAATTAGTTTTGGATGGAGTCCTAGATTTCTTAAAATTTTTTAATACTGAAGGTCTGTGGAGACAGTCATATGCCGTCTTAAAATCTACAAGTATTATTGCCAGAGGTTTGTTCTGTTTCTTGTGGTATGCCATAATCAATTTTAAACTAATATATCTGCTCTGCACAGCTTCTCCATGGTCTGAAACCTCCCTGATATTCCCGTAACTCCTGTTCTAATTGCTCCTTCATTCTTTCATATAGGACCTTGGATAGAATTTTGTATGTGCAATCTAGGAGAGAGATTCCTCTGTAGTTGTCTGGGTTGCTCTTATCTCCCTTTTTTTGTAGTGGGTGGATGATAGCTGTGGTCCAATGTTCGGGAAATCGTTCTGTTACCTAAATTTTTGTTAGAGCCATGTGTAAGGAGGTCTTGACTGTGTCACTTGCATATTTCCATATTCCAACAGAAACCTGATCTCCTCCACATGCCTTATAATTTTTTTGTTCTTTAAGAATTTTTTCTACTTCTTGGAAAGTTGGATGGTCTAGTTTGTTAGGTTCGGTATTTATTGGGGTATTTACGTTGATGTGTAAGGGTTCTTTGGGTTCCTCGCAATTCAGAAGTTTGTTAAATGCTTTTGCCATGATTTCTGCATTTTCCTTGTTACTGTGTGTCATTCTTCCATCTTCATCTTTCAGCATTAGTGTAGGGGACTCGTTGTAGTTGTTTCCCAAAGATTTTATAGTAGTTCCTGGAGTTGGTTTTATGGTAATTACCGTTTATAATATCTTTATGGAATCCTCTCTTGATTCTTCTAATATTTTGTGTGAATTTTTTTCTTTCATTTTTTTAGGTTAATGGCATTTTCTTCAGTTTTGTGTGTTCGAAACTTTAACCGTGCTTGGTGTCTATCTTCATGGAATTTGTCACATACTGATGTCCACCATGCATGTTTCTTCGTGGGTTCAAAGAAGCTAGATTCTCTGATTCCTTTTTAAGATTAGGCACTAGTTGTTCTAGATCATCTGTTAATTTGATGGTTTGTGTTATTTGTTGGTATTTATTATTTTTAATTAGCTGATGTGGGTCAAACCTTTTTATTTTATTAGTTTTTCTGGTCCTCTTCCTAAACAGAGTGAATTTGATTTTAATTTTAACTATATACTGGTCTGAGCCTGTGTCTACTCCTCTCAGTACTGTAACATTGGGGATCTCCTTATGAAAATTTTTGTCCATACAGACATGGTCTAGTTGCCACTCCCCTTTCCTTCAGTCTGGATGTTTCCATGTTTTAAGTTTACTTGGCTTCCTCTTAAAGTATGTTGATTTAGATATAAGGTTGTGTTCTCTGCAGAGTTCTAAGAGTCTTTGACCGTGAATTTATGTGGACTCCATTTTCCAATTATACCTTTATATTTCCTTTCTTTTCCCAACTGAGCATTGAAATCTCCCAATAAGATTTTCACATTCTTTTTATTTCCTCTGTTCACAGTTTGTTCTAGAAGGTCCCAAAGTTTATCTACCTCTTCCTTTGTTTTTGCTAGACAATTTTTTTCATTTGTTGGGGCATGAGCATTTATTATTGTATAGGTTTTATTCATTGTTTTAAAGCTTAGAGTCAAAATTCTTGGTGATGCTGCTTGGAAATCCGTTACTGAATCTATTATTGTTATGTTTACTAAAAACCCTGTTCGAAACTGGGGACATTGTTTCATTGCCCTCTGTCCTGGTTTCCCATTATAAATTCTGTATCCTTGTGATTCGAATGGGTCCTCTATGGTGTTTCTCATTTCTTGGATCCCTGGTATTAAAATTTTTTGTTTATTTAGTTCATTTGTGAGCTCCTTGAGTTTTCCGGTCTGAAGTAGTGAGTTTATGTTGTGTGTTGCTATATAATTTAAATTCTTTTTGTGTTTTAGTGTGCATTTTGATGGTTGCAAACGCTACGATTTGTTGCTGTCTTCTAGTTGACTATCCACCGAATCCGATGTAGCCTTTTCCTGCCTTTTTGAGCAGGACGGTGGAATTTTTTTCTTAAAAGACCTTTCCTTTTTTGACTTTCGAAGGTTGTCAACCTTAGTTGGAGCAAGCTCAGATTTACTACTACGGTTGTTAACCGCAGAGGGTGTGTTTCGTCCGTGAGAGCTATTTTTGTAAACCGGTGAAGACTTCCCTATCCGTCACCTGGTACGTGGCACATAGGAGTATCACCTCTCCTCCTACTATGACAGTCAAGTATGATGACATCCAGCTCAGAGATTTGCCTTGAAAACCATAGTGTGCCAAGTTTTGGAGAAGCAGGTCATGATTTACTGTGTCGAAGGCTTTGGACAGGTCACAAAAGATGGCTGACACACACACACACACACACACACACACACACACACTCTATCATCAAGACATCTGCTGACTTGTGACTAATTCATTTATTGCATGGATTGTGCTGCGGCGTTTTCTGAAACCATATTGATTGCCTAAGATAATGCTGTTAGATGAATTGTTATTTTCAATCTGATCACATGCAGGTCTTTCAAATATATTTGAGAAAATTGGTAACAGTGAGATTGGCCTATAGTTGCCCAATTCATCTTGTTTGTCTTTTTTATGTATGGGCCGAACTTCTGCATATTTTAATCGATCTGGGAAACATCCTTCATCAAAAGATTGGTTGATTATGAAAGAGAGTGGATATGCAATACTGCGACGGACTATTTTTATTATTTCAGTGGGGACCTCATCCCACCCCGCAGATTTTGAATTTTTTAGGGGACATTATGATTCTGATGACATCTGAGATGGATACATGAGAAAACTTAAAACATGGGCAATTGCTGTCTGACATATTGGGCTTTGTTTTTGGTGGTGAACAATCACCAAATTTGTTACAGATTATGAAAAAGTCATTGAATGGTTCACAAATGGCACTGGGTTCTGTGACAGCTCTACCATTTATCACTATTTGAGAAGGGCATTTTCTCTCTGCCTCACTGCCAACTTCTCTTCTTATAACAGACCAAACAGCTTTTGATTTGTGTTTTGCATTTCAAATGAAGTTATTATTCACAGTACGTCTTGCTAGTTTAACTATTTTGTCGAATTATTTTTTTTTATGTTCTTACATAATTAAGCAATTGAGGGCTTCGATTTACTTTTGCCTCCATATGCAGTTTCCTCTTAGTAACACTAGACACTCTAATTCCTTTTGTTACCCAGGATCTACTTTTTTGGGACCTGGTCCTCACTGTTACAAAAGGGAAGCATTCATTGAATATACCAATGAATTCAGTTAAAAAGTTGCTGTAATTGTCACTTGTGGAAGTGTGTTTGCTGACTGTCCACTTGGTTTGGCGTAGTTTTTTGAAAAATGCTTCCATATTTTCTTCGGTAGTTATACAAATAGCGCTTTATGGTCTGATATTCCTAAATCTAGAAGAAACTTTTCTTTTACATAATGAGTACTTACAATATTGTCAATACATGTTGCAGCAGTTGCTGTAATTCTTGCATACAGATCAAAATTGAGATTTAGCCCATTTGTGGCTACTAGGTTCTTTAAGTGCGAAGAAAATGTCATCAGTCCTTACATCTATGTTGAATTCAGGACATATAACCGCTTTCTTGTACAGTTTCTCACTTTTTAATTTATGTAGCTGTAGTGTTGGCAGAAGAGCCAACACCGTGTTACTAGAGGAGGCCGAAATGCACGCGTGCAAGCTCACGCAGACTGGCGTGAGGTCTGGAACAGTTAACGTTCGACCACGTCATCGGTTTCCGAATCAATGAACATGCAAGCAAGTTCGGAGGAATCGAATGCTCCATCCTCAGCAACAGGCAAATGGGACAACGCATCGGCGTTTCCGTGCTTAGCAGTGGACCAATACAAGATATCGTAGCGGTACTGTGAGAGGAAAGGAGACCAGCGAATGCATTTCTGCACTGTACGTGGAGGTACAGGCTTGGTCGGATGAAAAAGCGATGTCAAAGGTTTGTGGTCTGTGATGATGGTAAAGTGACGACCATACAAGAAATCATGAAACTTGGTAACACCAAATACGAGAGCCAAAGCTTCTTTCTCGATCTGTGAATAATTTCTTTGCGCTGACGAGAGCAATTTGGACGCAAAGGCAATAGGGCGATCATGCGAGCCACCTTTGTGCGCAAGCACAGCACTGATCCCGAAATCCGATGCATCAACCATCAACAAAAGGGGTTTCTGGGGATCGAATGGCGTAAGGCAAGTATTGGAAAGCAACGCAGATTTCAACTGGCGAAAGGCGCGTTCGCATTCCATCGTCCAGACGAACGGAACACCTTTACGGCGTAAGCGATGAAGCGGAGCTGAAATGGAAGAGGCATGGGGGATATATTTGTGGTAATAATTTTTCCCAGCACACTCTGGAGCTGCTTGAAATTCTGCGGCGAAGGCCAGTCTTGTATGGCACGGAGGTGCTCTGGACTGGGATGTATGCCTTGGGCATTGATTACATGTCCCAGATATGGCAAGTCACGAGCAAAAAACACACATATGTCCTTCCGCAAGCGAAGACCATTTTGTCGCAAGACCTGAAATAATGTTCGGAGGTTGGCTAAATGTGCTTCTTCCGTCTTTCCGGAGATCACAATATCGTCCAGATAGTTTGCAGCAGTAGGGACCGACGCACAAACAGTTTGTAAATATTGCTGAAACAATGCAGGGGCGGATGCACACCCGAATGGCAGTCGTTTGAATCGGTACAAACCAAGATGCGTGTTAACCACCAATACGCGCTGGGATTCTTCGTCCACCGGTATTTGCAAGTACGCATCTGCTAGGTCCAACTTTGAAAAATATTTACCCGGGCACAGTTTGTCAAAAAGATCTTCCGGGCTGGGTAAAGGAAAAGTTGCAGTCACAAGTTGTGGATTCACGGTTGCCTTGAAGTCCACACAAAGTCTCAATTTTCCCAAAGGTTTTTGCAAAATTACGAAGGGTGATGCCCAGAGAGAAGCCTGCACACGTTCAATTACACCTTGTGATTCTAAATCATTTAATGTTCTTGCGACCTCATCACGCAATGCGTAAGAAACATTGCGCGCTCTGAAAAATTTCGGTTGCGTGTGTACTTTCAGTTCCAAATGCGCTGCATAGTCCTTAGCGCAACCAAGGCCCGGTGCAAAAATGTCTGCAAATTCTTCACATAGACGAGAAACACTGGCTGAAGGCACAGTCTGGTTCACTGATAGGACCTGATTGACTATATACAAGTTAAACAACTGAAATAAATCTAAACCAAACAAGTTCACTGCAGAAGAAGAACGAAGGACGTAAAAAGACAAGTTTTGTTTGTCCCTTGTATGTTGCAAGAAGGCTGCACTGTCCGAACACAGGGATCTGCTGTCCTGAATATGTAGTTAGCTTAACATTTGCGGCACGCAACGGAGGTTTGCCCAGCTGTTTGTACGTGTCGTGATTGATCAATGAAACAGCAGCTCCGGTATCGAGCTGGAATGGGATCACGTTGCCATTAAGGTCCAAATCTACAAAAAGTTTATTGTCCTGCTGACGACAAGAGTGACTGTCTCGTGCAACATGAACAGACACTGGTACAGAAGCACTTGCTACTTGACGGGATTTCCTGCGATGTTGACGCACACTTTTTGTGGAACGAACACAGTCACTGTTAGAGAGAGTGGCACTAGGCGGAGTGGCATTAACTACATGAATGTCAATGGGCGAAGGTTCACGAGCCTGAGTATTCTTGCTTCGATTCCGATTCCGGCATGAAGCAAAGGGCCTGGAATGGTTGTGAGTGTCCGATCCAAGCTTTTTCTGGCAAACACTCTGAACATGTCCTTTTTTATTACAGAAAAAGCAAATAGCCTGGCGTGACGGGCAATTCTCACGCGACTGTCTAGTAGCACACCGCGGGCATGATTTTATCACTGCATTTGCTTGCTTACGTGGCACACGTGGCTGCGCGGAAGGGCGCGAGGGCTGTTTACAGTTCCGTGCAGCTCGCCCGGCGGGCCGGTTAATGTGACACACGGCTGGCGAAGTTTCAAATGATTCCTGAGCAAAGTCAAGTGTGTCCTGCCCATCCAATATATCCATCACTTGTTGAAGGGAGGGATTGACTAGTTTCAAAATCTGTTCCCATATACGAACATCAGAAACGTCTGTGCAATTGCATCATGCACCATAGTATCTGAATAAGTGAGTCCACATTCACACTCAAAAGCACAATCCCTAGTAAGGCCTTGCAAAGTTGCAACCCACTCCCTATTAGTTTGACCGGCCGTACGTTTTGTACGAAAGAACGTATACCTTTTAGCAACTCCATTGACTGATTCTTTGAAATAGGCATCCAATGCAGACAAAATTTCTTCGTAGGACAGAGTTGCTACGTCGCGTCGGGGAAACAATTTCACTATCACGTGGTAGGTGGACACACCTACACACGAAAGAAAAAACGGCTGCCGCTCATTACCTTGAATTCTGTAGGCGGCGAGATGAAATCCAAATCGGCGTGACCACTCCGTCCAGTTTTCCAGAGCAGCATTGAACGGACGAAAAGGTGGTGCAACTGCGTGTTGTGGCTGCGGTAGCGATGAAGCGGCGGCGGCCGCATTGTTTTGCAACGCACGTTGACCCTGGACGAGCTGGCCAAGGGCATCCAATAAGGCCTGCGTCTGCTGATTCTGCAAGCGATAAAATTTGGACAGTACATCTGGAGAATCTGGCGAAGCCATTACACAAGTAAATCAGGGCAAAGCAATAGCAAGATAAACGCAACGTGGGTTCGTCGCCAATCCTCGGCGCCAATGTGTAGTGTTGGCAGAAGAGCCAACACCGTGTTACTAGAGGAGGCCGAAATGCACGCGTGCAAGCTCACGCAGACTGGCGTGAGGTCTGGAACAGTTAACGGAAATTATAGTAGCAAATAAAGTACGTAGTTGAAGTAATACTTAACTTTATTCCATAATTGGTGTACATCGGTCAGATGGTTCATGCTTCATCAGATACATAGCAAAGGATAAATGGCGCCTTGCTAGATCGTAGCAAATGACGTAGCTGAAGGCTATGCTAACTATCGTCTCGGCAAATGAGAGCGTATTTGTCAGTGTAGCTTCGCTAGCAAGTCGGCTGTACAACTGGGGCGAGTGCTAGGAAGTGTCTCTAGACCTGCCGTGTGGTGGCGCTCGGTCTGCCGTCACTGACAGTGGCGACACGCAGGTCCGTCGTATACTAGCGGACCGCGGCCGATTTAAAAGCTACCACCTAGCAAGTGTTGTGTCTGGCGGTGACACCACAGTAGCAATGTATCAAACTTACCTAAAAATACAGAGCTTATATGGTACCCAGGGGTGTGATATATGCTGATAATTAATATGTTATACTCTTTAAGTTCTATACGACAACTTTCAAATGTACCTTCATTCAGATGGCTAAAATTCTGTCTGATATCATAGTCTACCGTGGAATGAACTAGTATGCAAGAGCCTCCATACCCATTGGTCCTACAAAAGCTGGTAGCCAGTTTATAACCTGTAAGTTTATTCAGGAGACTTATATTTTCAGAGTTTAGCCATTGTTCATTACGGCATATTACTTTCACAGGTTGTTTCATGTTTTCTAGCAAAATTTCTATATCATAAAGCTTCCTGATCATTTCTTCAGACAGACCTCTGATGTTTAAGTCCATAGTGAAATTACTACTGCATATATTATTAGGTAGAGGGTCTTTAAAACTAATTTGACTATAAAGTAATGGGACGTCCACCTGAGTATTGACTACTTGTTCCGGATTCGTTGTATTGGGCCAAATTCGGAAAGAATTGGCCCCTTTCATCAGTTTCCCTGTGTGTGAGCATCTGGATGATGAGTAGGTTCAGTTTTCTTGACGATGATTTCAATCTCTGCTGTATCTTCTGAGGCTGGTTCTGGCACAGCCTCGTCTTCTGGACGTGATGTTCCTGTTTGAGCTGGCGCTGTGGCTGCGACTATGTGTGTGATTTTGAAATTGTTTTCTCGTTTTTCCATTTCCTTGGTCGAAACTGGTTGCATGGCAATTGGTTTGCTTGCAACGTCGTCATCTTTTTGTATTAATTTCGCTAGCATTTTGCCAACGTATGACTTGCCAGCGTTATTATAATGTAGTCCATGTTTCGTAAACAAATCTCTTGCATCAGGAAGATCAAAAAATGTTATATTTTGTTGGGACTTGCATATTTTGTAGAACTGTCTGTTTACTTCTGCAAGCTCCAGATTTACGATGGAATTGTCTTGCAGGTCGTATCTGTGAGGCAAGCTAGTAACTATGATGTTCGGAACTTTCAGATCAAGTACGGTAATGTAGTTTTTAAACACTGGGTCGCATGTTTAGCCTCATTTCTGTATACATCATTACTCCCACCCATGATTATGACGGCATCATTCTTAGATAGTTCATTAAGTGAGCAATTTTCTTGGCGTGGCTATCACCAAGTACAACAACTCGTCGTTTTATGTTCACTGGTTTATTTTTCGTATTAGATGTTTTCTTGACTGTGCACTCGATTGGAAGTTTTGTCACTGATTTTTGTTCGTCATTGTTGATTGTCTTATCACAATCTTCGTCTAGTGCTGTGAATATATTTGATAGCGGTATCGCCGGAACTGTACCCACTGTTCCTTTTTTTTTCCGGCACACGCCACGTTTGCGCAGAACGATGGTTAACAACACTGTCTTGTGCTGGACGATGATCTTGCTCTGTCTCTTTGTATTTCGTTTCCAGTTCTTGATATTTCTGCGGAAGTTCTTCATATTTCGTATTTATAGTCATTAAATCATCTCTAAGCACACTTATTATTTTTTTTTATTTTATCGTGCCCATTACCTCGTTTTTTGTGACACTCACAACGCACTGACGGCATGTCCAGTCATGTTCGTCTTTCATATGTTTTAGATTCACTTTAACACATTTATCGTGATACCACGACCTGCACTCGATGCATAGGATACGCCTCTTTACCTTTTTTACGCAGATTTTACACACATCACATGTTAAGGAAACTGACACATCGTTACAGAACAAAGTTTCATTCGGCGCCATCTTGGTGTTAACGTGTATATGTTGATGTGGCTACGAAGTCTTTCGCGACGTATTTCCTGAGTAAAAATTTCTCGGTGTACATGCCGCGTCAAATCAGGATAAATCTCCGAGCTTTCGACCACTGCCTCCATGGTCTTCGTCAGGGCTAAAACTGACTGTCGTGAACTAGCGAGGTTCCCACTTTTATATGCCAATGACGGCTTCTTATTGGCTGGAATACGTCAGCGATATGGCGCGTAGCGAGGTGGTGCTCTCTACTTCCATAGATGTAGTTGCTATCCCGTGTTGCTTGCAGCGCCATCCCTTAAATCAGGAGGTAAAGTGCGAGAAGTTTTTCTCTGCGATTTTTCTTTATCCAGTGCACTCTTCCAAGTGTTGCTGAGTGCATAGCCGTTGTCTCTATTAAAGTTATTATCGCTAAGTCTAATTTCGACTGCTTCTCGGATCACAGAGTCCCAGTAATTCGATGTGTGGGCTATTACTCTGGTTTCTTCAAATAAAATCTTATGCTTGTTAAGCAGGCTATGTTCAGCCACCGCTGATTTTTCCAAATACCTGTATTTCAGGTGGCGTTGGTGCTCGATGCAGCGGTCGGCAACGGTTCTTACAGACTGGCCCACGTAATTCTTGCCGCATTCGCAAGGAATAGTATAAATTCCCGGCACTCTTAAGCCGAGACTGTCTTTGACTGGTCTCAACATTTCCTTAATTTTCATAGGTGGCCGGAAAACTGGTTTTATTCCTTGCCTCTTCAGGACTCTGGCTATCTTGCTCGTTGTAGCACCGCAAAAAGGAAGCCGCGCTATGTGTTGGTCCTCTTCTTGTATGTGGCCGGCATCGTGTCTAACTTTCTTGGACAATACTGATTTAATTTCACCGGCAGAATAACCATTCCTCTTGAAAACAGTCGTCAAATGGTTGATCTCGGGACCGAGGTGGTCCTTGTCGGAAATAGTCCTGGCTCTGTGTACTAAAGTATTCAGCATAGCTCTCTTCTGAGACGGATGATGGAAGCTATGGCTATGCAGATATAAGTCTGTATGGGTTGGCTTCCTGTACACAGAATGGCCCAGTCGTCCATCCGGCTTTCGCTCTACCAACACATCTAAAAAAGGTAACTTCCCTTCCTTCTCTAACTCCAATGTGAATTTTATGTTTGGATGTACACCATTCAAATGTTCGACGAACTGCTGCAGCGTGTCACTGCCGTGTGGCCAGATTAAAAAAGTATCGTCGACGTATCTGTAGAAGCATGATGGGCGGAGGTGAGCACTGCTCAGGGCTCGTTCTTCAAAGTCCTCCATGAAAAAATTTCGCTATTGCTGGTGACAGTGGCGAACCCATGGCTGTTCCATCCGTCATTTCATAATAATTTCCACTGTATAAAAAATAAGTGGTCGTCAAGGTATGCCGGAACAACTTCAAAATTTCTGAGGAGAAATGAGCAGACAACAGTTGTAATGTGTCATCCACAGGTACTTTGGTGAACAGAGAAACAACGTCGAGGCTGGCCATGATATCACTTGGGCCTATCTTCATCTGTTTTATGATATCAACAAACATTTTTGAATTTTTAATATGATGTGGGCAGTGACCAACTATAGGCGCCAACAATTTAGTTAAGTGCTTTGCAAGCTTGTACGTAGGAGAGCCAATAGCGCTAACAATCGGTCTCAACGGGACGTTCTCCTTATGAACCTTTGGCAAACCGTACAGTCTTGGTGGCCTAGGTGCTCTCGGCCGTAAGTTCTTCACCAGTTCGTCGGAGAGGCCAGAGTTTTTTAGTAGCTCCCTTGTCTTCCTGCTGAGCGCCGATGAGGGATCCCGTCTGAGAACCCGGTATGTGCTGTCCTCCAGTAATAATCCAACTTTCTTATGGTAATCTGTAGCATTGAGAATTACCGTGGCGTTCCCCTTGTCAGCAGGTAAAACAACTAGATCTTCATCCTTATGCAACAATTTCAGTCCTTGTCTCTCCTCTCTGCTGATGTTTGACTTAGGCGGCTTGGGTGTCGCTAAAATCCGGCTAGTAGCAAGCCTTACGTCATCCGCTGCTTCTTGAGGAAGATGACGAACTGCTTGTTCCACTCCACTAATGATCTCGACCACCGGTAACTTACGTGGAGCTGGGGCAAAGTTCAATCCTTTACTGAGAGCCGAGATGGTAGCTTCATCAAGTTCCTTGTCAGAGAAGTTGATAACAGTGCGGTGAATGCCGTTGGACCCAGTAGTTCCTTGATCACGGTTAAGCCGCTCAAATTTATCGGCCTGTTTCGCCGTAGTCCTGCTTAAATTGGCTCGTTGGTGTGCCGCCAAAGTCATATCCACCCATTCCCAGTCCAATGGTGAGAGGACTTCGGCCAGAAATAAATGGCAACTAAATAACAGGCGAGCGTTCATGTCTAGTTCATACCTGGTATGACGTATCCTCTCCTTCACAATAGCATGGCTGGTCTTTCGTAAAATTCTGTTTACTGCAGCGCTTCTGATGTGGTGTTTGACGACTGCAAACTTCGGTACTACCTCCTTGTCACGACAGCGTTGTAAAAAAGCCAGATTGCTCAGCAACTGAGTTTTCCGGCCACCTATGAAAATTAAGGAAATGTTGAGACCAGTCAAAGACAGTCTCGGCTTAAGAGTGCCGGGAATTTATACTATTCCTTGCGAATGCGGCAAGAATTACGTGGGCCAGTCTGTAAGAACCGTTGCCGACCGCTGCATCGAGCACCAACACCACCTGAAATACCGGTATTTGGAAAAATCAGCGGTGGCTGAACATAGCCTGCTTAACAAGCATAAGATTTTATTTGAAGAAACCAGAGTAATAGCCCACACATCGAATTACTGGGACTCTGTGATCCGAGAAGCAGTCGAAATTAGACTTAGCGATAATAACTTTAATAGAGACAACGGCTATGCACTCAGCAACACTTGGAAGAGTGCACTGGATAAAGAAAAATCGCAGAGAAATACTTCTCGCACTTTACCTCCTGATTTAAGGGATGGCGCTGCAAGCAACACGGGATAGCAACTACATCTATGGAAGTAGAGAGCACCACCTCGCTACGCGCCATATCGCTGACGTATTCCAGCCAATAAGAAGCCGTCATTGGCATATAAAAGTGGGAACCTCGCTAGTTCACGACAGTCAGTTTTAGCCCTGACGAAGACCATGGAGGCAGTGGTCGAAAGCTCGGAGATTTATCCTGATTTGACGCGGCATGTACACCGAGAAATTTTTACTCTGTATATGTTGATAGTGAAGTGACAGGCTGTACAGCATATCACATACTTAACTGTGTACAACTTCTTACTGAAGCAGCAGCCTTTCAAATACAGCTCCTAGGGAAAAAAACATGTGCTGGATATATACTGCTCACCTAGCTCAAAAGTGGGTATAGCTCACTCATTCGTTCTTTGTGTCATGTACTTCCTATCAAGAAGGACACTCTTCAGGGAAGTGGAATGTGTGAAGATCTGCATTAACATGAGACATCAGAGAAACTTAATCTGTAAACTGTACTGACAGTAAACTATCACAAAATTGCTTGAAGCTATTCATGAATATGCCATCTAAGTTTAATCATATAAATTAATAAAAAAGCTGCTACTTTAAAAACAGCTGCTGCCTCCTTAGTTTTATTATATACCCACTGTCTATCTGCTGTTAGTACCTTAACATTGATTTGATTATAATTGCATTTTTCAAAGAAATATTTGTGATCTACAGATACTAAGTACTTGTTTTGCAATTTGCCACATAGCTGGCAGACATTTTAAATTCTCGCATCCAGAAATTTGGACAATTTGTGGATAGAGTGGCTAATACTTATACTTTTCTTTTGAATTGGTTTGGATTCCCAATACCTTGTTTCATGTTAGGTGGCAGCTTCTTGAATATATCACCACCATAATACATAACTCCATTCAGAACCCCTGGACAAGGAAGCAACATCTTTGTGCTAGGGTTGTGCCTATGTATATCACAGTTCAGTTGAAACTGGTTAACTGTTATCGGCAACAGAAACCATTAAGGAGTAAATACATTGTGAATTGATAGTAATATTTTAAAGATCATTAAAAAGGCTTCTGGATGATGTGTAATTATTTACTTCACATCATATTGTTACTCCTCATTTCTGCTGAACAATTAACTTTAGCTGCACTGCCCCAGAAGATAATTCACCGTAACAGTAGGTCGTGAAAACATCCAGTTAACTTGTCTTTGGGTCTACACAATGGGAGATCCTTCTAAGGGCATAACATCCTGAACTCAATGTTCTGTATTAGTTTATCTATCTGTTGACACTTCTTTTTAACATGTTATTGAACTTCACCCCAAGGCATTTTACTTACTTGGCTTAATTCATTGTATGATCATTAATGTTTCTACTGGTGTTAAAAAGGTAACGAGTTCATGCTTACAGTTTTCTGAGTGTTTATTACTGGTCTCTTTGCCTTAAACTAAGATTTTATGTGACTAGTAGTTTCATTGACTGTGCCTTAAAGTATATCTTCTCTACTTGTTATTAAAATATTTGTATCTGACGTGCTGTAGGCAAATTCCTTGGGATTTCAAATATCCCCTTATTGTCCCTTTGCATTTGTATACTTACAGATGCAGCTGTCAGCAGCACCTCTGATTCAAAATTTCTCAAGTTTTGCAACATGCAGCTAGGGGTGACCAGGTCAAAGTGTTGGGATTGATACATTATTAACTGTGGTTGGTTGTATTTTATTATTTGTGGTGGTTGTCCTATTGTTCGCCATCCTATGAAATAAAGAGATCTAGTTTTTTACCCCTAGTTGGGCCTAGAATTTTTCTTCATACTTCCCATACTTACATTGAACTCTCAGGCTGTACTTTATTTACGTGGAACAAAAATTGTTTTGGCACTGTGAATTTGTGTGAAACAAGGCAAGGAAGATATGCCAAATACGAACAGACTGAATACAACACTTCGGCATTCAGAAGAACTTCATCATTTAACAAATCATAATTTTACAAATAAGTTGGATAGCTGATTAATAATAGATAATCCATTCTACAGTTTAAGCGAATTATGGTAGTGTATGTGTAGAGTTGTAAGATTATGACTGCAGCTCTCTACAAGTGATTAATATAGGCTGACTAATTGGTATATGTAAAGTGAACATACACTGTCTTCCTCACCAAATGAAACAAAACTTGAACCCAATACAACTTTCATGTTGTTAAGCCCTTTTGTCAGGATTATATCATTACCTCTATGATTTGTGTGATGAGAGTCTTGTCAAAGTAGGAGAATAGGAACTTTTTCTACAGACTGTTCCACTATTTCAAGATGCCACAAAAATATAATAATTGAAGTTATATTATTTACTAGCTCCAACTGTGTGCCATGAAGCAAACCCCACTATTACCTAATCAATTCATGTGTGGAAAATGTAACTGTCCCCAGATAGTTTGAAAATTCTTAGAGTATTACCATTCAGAAAAGGTGATCCCAAGTGCCAAGATAATTTCAGACCAGTTAGGCTATTGCCCATTTTGTTCCAGATCCTAGAATACCTAATATTTATTTGGTTAACTGCATTTTTTGATAAAAACTGTACCATAAATTGCAGGCAGTTTGTGACAGGGAAAATCTACAGTGTCACCTGCATTTGAACATATAATCTCTGCAGACCTTGATCAAGGCCAGTTCCGTGCTAGAGTCTTATAAGCTTATCTAAAACATTTGATCTTGTTAATAATAATTTTAGAGGTACAAGATACTCAGTATCACAAAGACATTTCTGCAGAACAGAAACTTGTACACTCCTGGTAAGAAAGATTAAAACAGGAAAAAGATTACTATTTGTGGTGGTTGTCCTATTGTTCGTCATCCTATGAAATAAAGAGATCTAGTTTTTTACCCCTACTTGGGCCTAGAATTTTTCTTCATACTTCCCATACTTACATTGAACTTTCATCATGTAGTGGATCATATGAGAGAGAAGAAAATTTATGTAAATCCTACATATGTCAAATACAACATACCAAAAGGATTAGCTTACATGTAAATGCCAAAGAATCAGGCTCCAAAAAATTAGTGCTTTGTTAAATTTATGACACGAGAAGTAGGTAGCAAATTTTCTTGGCCTGACAATGAAGGTATTGCACTTGCTTCAGACCAAGACGTCAGGAGGAAACTACCCAACCCACTATAGACAGGAGACTACATCTTATGTTTTCTGTCTCCTTTGACTGCTTAATAGTGAATTCAAAATTTTCCAGCAAGTTTGCTTTTTTTTTTTTTTTTTTTTTAAAAAAAATACAGTACCTAACAGTTTGTATGAATGGGTAACACACGTGATAAGACAAATTCATGTTTAAATTTCTGTTTCTGTTCAAATGTTTTATGATGGTGAGTAAGAAATATATCTTATGCCTTCATTTAATTTTACAAAAAACGCAAAATTTTCACTATTTTCGTTATTAAATTTTTTAGCTTGTATAGTAAAATGAAGACATATACATATTCTTTTTCTGTTAAAAACACAGCATTTTTTAAGTGTATACACATTACTCATACTACAAGTTGAAATACAAAACAATTATTATCAAATATGTCACAAATTGAGCTCATAGTGTTTTATTTTTGATCAATATCCCAAGGAAAAACAGCAACGACACAAAAAAGTATGTCCAGCTGTTCAACTTTTTCTCCAGATTTCAATTATGGGGTCAACACGAACATCACTAAGTAAATAAGTGGCTGTATTTGGAAATATCTATGAGTGTTAATCTTGACCCTATTCCCAGGGTGAATATGAACAGTACTGATTTTTTTAATTTTTTTGTTCCATATGTAATAGTACATTAATCTCTTTTGCATGTACAGCCACAGAATTCCACAAACAAAACAATAAGTGTTTTTCACTAATGTTGGCATGGTTCCTGCTTTCTTGCGGTATGATCAGCCCCAATTGAACAGCTCTGTCAGGATGGTCAATATGGAGTTAGGTCAGCTGCTTCGGGCATCTACTTTGTCAGGCACAGGTTTGGTTCCTGTTGATACTATTGGAAGGTGGGACTTCACTAGGCATGGCATGCATCTCAATAGGAAAGGGAAGGGTAAATTGGCTGGGATGATAGCAAAATTTGTAGGAGGGGGGGGGGGGGGGGGGGTCACTGAAACTCACGGGAGTACCTCTTTTTATGCTAAGATAAAGGTCCAGTGGTCCAGTGACACAATATTAAATGAAATTAAACTTAATGAGAAGTTCAGGCAGGCAGGTACTAGAGATGTTAAAATATCACAAGATTCTCAGAAAAACACAGTGAAAAATGTTAATATATTATATGAGCTTCTTGTTTGCTTAGAAGGCATAGAAATTGAGAGTGCAATAGACGTATTATGCCTGTCTGAGCATATATAGTCACAGATATGGAAAAAGTAAATGAAGCATGTGCATGAATAATGCTGTATGGCACATTTTGCAGTTGGGAAATTGACAAAAACTGTTACTTCCAGAGAATTAATACGATATAATAATGTAATAGCAGATATGTATTGTTTGTGCATACAGACAGGAAAATACTAATTTCTGGTTTTTAAAATTGCGCTAAGCACAGATTTTTTTCGAAAATAATTAAGTTTTAAAATGGAGTAACGCTGTATGGCAATGGATATACAGCGTTATTCCAGATCAGCCAGTGCTCTGCTGTAATTATAAGGTGTCTAGAATCCAAAAATAGGAAGTAAGAGATTTAAAACAAGATACTAAATAATATTTATTGTAAACTGAATTGCTTGATCTTAATAAAAATAAAATATTAGTTTATCAAGTTTAGGCTCAAATCTAGTACATTATAGTCAGATGTCACACTGCAGGTTTTCATAAAACTGCCTGTATTTTGGTTCCATATATTTCGTCATGTCCAGTAGATCCCTTTTCTTCTCCTTATGAACTTACAGTGTCCCGTTATAGAGCAACCGGAATTCAGAAGGCAACGGACATTTTTTTACTTAATGTTCTCAACCCTGCTTTATAATACAGTGTCTTTCCCGTGGGTGAATCACATTGTGGGTACTGCGCACGCTTGAACCTCAAGGATCGTCACTACACAGCTTCAACCAAAGTACATCGGTAATTTTCAAAGCAGGCGGCTTCTTCAAAAGCAACTTGATGGATCTTATATCCTTGAAGTCTTCCATCATCATCTCGTGAATGGTCAGTTTTGAATGATCGACAAAGGCCTCAGCAATGACGTGCTTCCATTCTGAAGGAACCATAACTTTGACACTTTCTTTCTTTTCTCGATGACTGCAAAATCCCTGTCACAAGGTAGGAAACTGTGACCCGAACATAAAGACTTCTAATGTATTTCTGTAAAGTACTTGCAGCTGATCAGATAGAAATAAAGCGCTAAAACTCTCCAGTTGTTGTTCTGCCCGACACAGCGGTCAGACCAATCAGTCAGTTCTCGTTCCATACTTCTTCAAGCATATCATAATTGTGCATCACAAATTTAAGCAGACAGGAAATTATTTCGGCCGAACCTCTCCTTGCGGTGGATTCATCCCACAAATTTACGGTGATGTTTCCAGTACCGACGTCATGAATTGTGAAATTATATGACGACAGCTGTCTCTGGTAGAATACTGTGGAATGAGTCAATGCAGGACAAAGTAGAACCTGTTGTAGGTCAACACATATAACATGTATATTGTTATTCCTCTTAGCCATTTCCGTATTGTTTTTTAGTGCTTTGTATGCTTGGTCTGCCCTTGAATGATGCAACTGACTCTCAATTTCGATCTTGTGCAGTTCTATTTCATCTGAAGCTGCAATCATTTTGTTAAACAACAAATTGCACAGTCTGCAAGTATCTGATCTAGGTGTTCCGAAACTCAGATTAAAATCTGTTTGAAACACACTTTGATAGTATGACCGGCTTATTGACTAATCAGGAAACTTTTCGGTAAACAAACGATACATTCTACAGGGGTTGAGATCGGGGTGCAGACATTCTTTTGGCCGAATAAAAGCCCTGTCGTCATTTGATATGGCATGTGGCTTATTGCAATGTTTTCCTCTGCCGTCTTTAGGAGTGGTTATTCCACCTTTTACTTTATGTTGCAGAGTCTGCATTCGTCGCTGGGTGATGGAGAATATGCCAAGCAATGTTTTTTGACACACTTCTTTTGAGTAAACTTTGTATTTGAAAGTAGCTTGTTTCCGTGAAGTATCGTCTGTCTTACCTCTCTTGCGCCTGGCTGGCACGCCTATTTCCATAGATTTTATTAAGTATATGGACTGCTCATCGTATGTTAAGGCATGATATTCTTCTTACAGCTTTAATTTCATTTCCAGGTTTATGTCCTTGCATCCATCTTTTGAGCACACTTCTGCATTGCATACACGATTCTGAATCATGAAAACAATCACTATTACTACCTAATATTAAACTAGATTATCAAATTTCACATTCTCTTTTAATAATATAGCATTACTCAGACTGAGTATTCTATTTTTTCGCCAATGATAACTACAGACTGTGGTTTAATGCTGCCTTGGACGGTGAACATGTCAATTATAACAGCAGGTGATGCAGACTGCCGTATACAGCATTATTCCACTCGGTTATACGAAATGTCAAAATGTGCCATACAGCGTTATTCGTGCGCACGCTTCAAATATAAATGAATATAAACGTTCTGCACATATAAGTAGAGATACTATGGAGAGAGGAGGAAGTTGCCATATATCTCAAAATTCATCATTGTCTAAAAAATTTTGAAAGTAACAAATTTTGTGTAGAGCAGCATATAGAAGCATGTGCCTGTGATCTTAAATTAAATAATGGTACTTTCATTATTGTAGCTGTGTGTAGGTCCCCACTGGAAAACTTCTAGCCATTTCTGAAAAATTTGGATTCTTTGTTGTGCTATCTGTCAGACAGAGGGAAGCAAATTTGTGTTTGTGGGGATTTCAATGTAGATTTTCTGAAAGTGTCTGATAGAAAGAATGACCTCAAAGTATTGCTAGGTTCTTTCAATTTGACATCAGGTATTAATTTTCCTATTCGGGTAGTTCAAGAAAGCAGCACACTGATACATAATGTTTTTATAGACCAAGATAAATTTAATCCAATACAAATTTTTCATGTTAAGAACAGTCTTCCTGATCACGATGCACAGCTCGTTACACTATATGACATCTCCACACAGCATGGCAAAACAGTTCTCCAAATAGTGTGTTCAATTAATGATTTAATAATTGCAGATTTTAGGGAAAGCTTGCAACAGTTAAACTGGGACGAGGTGTACAGGGAACCTGATGCGAATTTAAAATTTCATCTATTTCATGATACTTTTGTGAGTAAATTTGAAAGCTGTTTTCCTAAGAAAACAGTGAGACATAATTGTAAGACACCATCTAAAAAGCCATGGCTTACTAAAGGCATAAAAATATCTTGTTAACAGAAAAGGGAAATGTATCTTATAGCTAGAAGGAGTAATGATCCAGAAATAATCCAACATTGTAAAAACATTGTAAAAACTACTGCACTTTATTAAGAAAAATTACTAAAGAGTCCTGAAGTATGTGGATTACGTTTGAGATTAGTACCTCTAATAATAAAATTAGAACAATTTGGAATATTGTTAAAAGGGAAACGGGGCAACCAAGAGGACAGGAAGACTGTATTTCCATCAAACGCAATGAAAATTTTGTTAACAAAAAGTCAGAAGTAAAAAATATTTTTAATAATCATTTTTTGTGTGTTTTAGACAAAATAGGATACAACTATTAAGTAGGAAATGCAAGGCTTTTGTATGGAGTAGCACACTTTGATAGAATATTCCAAATTTCTGGGTGTGTGCATTTTTTCGTTTCACTACCTTCTTTCTTCTTCCAATTGATGTGGATTGAATCAGAATGCGTTTTCTCGTATTATGTCTCGCTTTGCCTGAAACAGTTACAAAAGATAACTTGAAGAAGTAAGCAAGTATACTCTCTCTGTAAATGTGAAGTACATTTGTGCGGCACCAAGCGTCAACAACATGGAAGGGCAGGCAGATGGAGTTTTCTTCTTTTCAACTTGGAAGAGGAAAGCCTCAAAGATCTTTGTCATCTCTTCCGGTGACCTACTGGATAGCTCTGTGAGATGAGCTACTGCTCTATTTAATAGATTCGTATTTGTTTTGTGGGAAATGTTTTTGACATGTGTTGTGTATGGTATTTCTTCTTCAGTGTCACGTTTTTCTTCTTGTGCATCCATTTGCTCCACATTAGCATCGTGTCTCTCTTCTTCTGTATTATCTATGCTGATCTGGAGCACATTATCTCTCTCTTCCTCTGTATCAATGTGCTCCACATCAGCATCATTTAATGTTACAATATTTCGGGGTCCATGAAGAGGCTCCAGCCAATTTTAGGGGGACTGCTTACCCGTTGCTATAAAATAATACTTTCGGCAAATTTCTTCACTGTTTATAGCCTTGTCATACTTTTCTGATGGGTAAACAATACTAGTCCAATCAATATGTTCACATCTCTTGCCTGTATTGCCCTCAAGACAATTAAAAATAAGCACAGCCATGTTGACTACATAGTAGCGGTTCTCTGTACTCTCACTTGGAACCAACAGAAAGCCTTCCTGAATCACCATTATATTACTCAGAATTTCTGGTGTAGGTACCCTAATGGTCTCGTGGAAAGATTTCGGACTTGCTCTGTTAGCAGCATCAAGGAGCTTCATCTCAATATAAGAATTCACCCTTGTGAGTATGATGTCGACCATCTGCACTACATTGACTGCTTTTCTTCTCTCAAAAATGTAGTCTTTAAAAATCCTGAAGTTATTAGTGTGGTGCCCATGTATCAACATACACGTTCAATAAGGTAGTGCCCATAGGTGTCGCCTTTCCCAATACCCATCTAAGTATGTTTGATAACTGTTGTGTTCGTCACGTATATTTGCTTTAGCTGCATTATAATTATCTGTAGCTTCATCTTTGGTTTTTGAATACACGATTTTTTTTAAGTCTTTAAAGTACTGCATTTGCTTGTCCTGCAGTATTCCACGTTTGGTTTTTGTAAGCCACCGCCACACTGCCTGCATCACATGGAAAATGCACAATAAGAGTGTTGAATGGGGAAAAGATCTTATAATGGCATTTTGTTCTGATTTGCAGTCATCAGTCAAAAAGACAGGTGGTCCATCAATGTTCCCCCCCCCCCCCCCCCCTCCCCCAAAAATATCTTTTCCTACTATCTCTTTAAATATCTGGAAGCCTATTTGCAAAATTTCACAGCTTTCTGATGGAGTTACTATAATTCCCAGTGGTATACCTCCACATGCACTGGGTGTGAGTAACACAAAAACTCTACTGCCATGGTGGTCTAAAGATCCTGTTGAATCAATGAAGATCATTTCTGGTGCTATTTCTTCACACATACGTACTTTCTTCATCAACAGTGAGGAAATGCTGAAAATAAAATAAATTAACATTAATATTGACAGATTGTAAAACTCTGCAGAGAGCATAAGCTTATATCCAAATCAACATATTTAAAGGGGAAGCTAAATGAGCCTAAAATAAGGATATGTGCAGATTGGAGGAATGGATAATGGCACCTATGCCATAGACAAAAATTTCTAAAAGAATGTGGAAGTATTAAGGAACAACTACAACCGGAGTTAGGGGATTACCGGGGAGGTTTCAGATCATGGATAAGCCATGCAGAGCAGATCACTGGTTTCAAAACTTTAATGGGATACTATAGGAAACTGAAGAAACCTCAGGCAATAACAATGGAAGACTTTAAGAAAGCATGTGTCTGTCTCCATAGATGTTCAGTATTAACAATTAAAGGAATCTCAGACTACATACAAAACTAATTAAACTAATATCATTTACTCTAAGAAACATCAAAAGTAAAGTTTACAGAAGAGATTAATGAACCATTTATCATACAGATTGTCTTACGGCAAAGTGACTGCCTATCACCATTAATATTTATTTATTTATTTAGTCCTTCAAATACTATATGTATAGAATTATATACTAGAATGTTAGACATGGTTAGGTATTCACAAGATAAAATACAGTTTGTATTGCAATTCTAAGAACTAGATATTGAAGTAATTTAGCAAAGATTCATACTTACAACAAACCTTACAGGCAAGTAGAATATTAATAATGCATCTTTATTTTTGTTGTTTGGCTTTTATATATTCTGTCAGACTGTAAAATCAATGATCAATTAAATATGCCTTTACTTCAGCCTTAAAACTACAGAGTTTGCCTATTGATTTAATATGGTTAGGTAGATTATTAAACATCTTTATCCCAGTATGTAGTGTGCCTTTTTGGCACAATGATGTTCTCACCTGTTTCATATGAAGGTCAGATTTTTGCCTTGTATTGTGTGCATGTACATCTTCATTTTTTAATAAGATATCTGGGTGCCTATAGATATATTGTTTGATGAAAACTGATGTTTCGTAGGTAAAAATTCAAAGGAAGAGGAAGAACTGACAGTTTTTTGAATATGGGTCTGCATGATTTCGTATTGTTTACCCCTTCAATAATTCTTAGTATTCTCTTTTGCATCCAGAAAAGTTTAATATTTGTTGTTGTATTTCTCCAGAAGATTATGCCATATTTAATTACAGAATGCACATAGGAGTAGTATACATTTAACAGGCTGGCTTTGCTGCAACAAGTTTTTAAGATCCATATCATGTAACAGGTTTTGCTTAGTTTTCTTTGCAAATATTCAATGTGTACCTCCCATTTTGTGTTGTTCTGGAGCCAGAGTACCAGAAATTTAGTGCTGTCAACACTTTCAAGAACTCTGTCCCCAAGTTCTATTTCTATGTTTGGATGGTGTCTTCCTTTTACATTATAGAAGTTCAGTGTTGCTGTCTTTTCTTTGTTTATAATTAGCTTGTTGTAGCTGAACAACTGTTCTACACTGTTCATTATTTGGATAGCGTAGTCTTCAAGTTTTTCTTCTGTTTTACCACTAATAAGGAAGCTTGTATTGTCTGCAAATTGGAGGGTAGTCAGGCAATACTTGTTGTACATAAGATCATTGACATACTGGAGAAACGGAATGGGTCCTAATACTGATCCTTGAGGCACGCCATAGTTCACATTTTCATATCCTGAATAGTAGTAGCTGATTTTATTGTGGTCAGTATATTGCACTTCAACCACCTGTTTGGGATCACATAGGTATGTCTTGAGCCACTCATTGGATATACCTCTAATTCCTAATTGGTCAAGTTTCTGCAGTAGGGCATTATGGTCAATGACATCAAAAGCTTTAGATAAATCAAGACATATGCCTGTCACAAACTCGCCTGCATCCAGTTTAGTATAGATTTCATTAAGAAATTCAAATATTGCACTTTCAGTTGAATAGCCTGTCCTGAATCCATGCTGTGAAGGAGAGAGAATTTTATTTTTATTTAGGAAATTAGACAATCACTTATAAAAAAAACTTCTTCTAAAATTTTTGAAAATGCAGACAGTAGGGCTATTGGTCTATAATTTGAAACACATTCTGGATTTCCTTTTTTGAACGGTGGTTTCAGCTTTGCTGTTTTTAAGCATGAAGGGAAGGTTCCTGATGCCAGTGAGCTGTTGCACAATTGTGTGTCAAGGGTTGGGCTAAGGCAAGACAGCATTTTTTAATAATTGCATCTGGTATTCCATCAATTCCACATGAGTACCCTGTTTTCAAGGTTTTTATAACTGATAATATTTCTTCAGTATTTGTGGGTGAAAGGAACAAAGATGTAGACACATTTCTTACACTATTGCATGATGGAGGTGATATTTTGTTGTGTTCTTCCAGTCCACGCACCAACTGTTCACTTATGTTTGCAAAATATTTTTTGAAGGTCCCTGCAATTTCTGTTGGGCAAGAAATCATTTGTCCTTCATAACATAAGTTCATATTTTTATATTGTTTAGTTTCACTTGTTGTTTGATTTTTTATAACTTCCCATATAGCTTTAGATTTATTTTTTGAATTTTCAATGTATTTGTCATTTGTTCCATTAAGTTTCAGGTGTGCAGCCGCAAGAAATCTTCTTCTTCTTCTAATATTGTGGTTGTAAAACGTTCAGGCATCTTCAGAGTGAGCCGCAAGACTGCCGCTCCAGTGCTTGCTTCGTCCCTTTATACTGTTGTACCGCGCGACTGCGCATGCGGCCACAGATGCAAATGCGCCAGAGACGTTGGTCGGCGGCAGAGATGTGCATAATGCGAGAGTTGTATCTATGACTCCGCAGTTGATCTTTGTTGGCATATCGATATATCATTGTGAGCTGCACTGTGACGACGGCTTAGCGAGTTTATTACAGCAAGTGCCGGATTCCAGGATTTATCAAGATTGAAACCACTGTCTCTATTAATTAAGTTCGTCGTCAAGCGAATTTCAATTGCCTCCTTTACTATCGAGTCCCAAAATGACGATATAGTTGCCAAAATTTCGACGTTGTCATACAACATACTGTGACCATTATCAATACAGTGCTCTGCCATGGCCGACTTGTTAGGTTGTAAAAGTCGTGTGTACCTCTGGTGTTCTGTACATGTTTCTTGGACAGTACGAGTTGTTTGTCCGATGTAAGGGAGGCCACATTCACATGGAATTTTGTAAACTCCAGATTTTCAGAGCAGCAAATCATCTTTGACAGAGCCCACGAGTGCAGCTGTCTTAGGTGGAGGACGAAAAATCACTTTTATTTTGTGTCTGCCGAGAATGCGTCCTATTTTTGATGAGAGGCTACCCACATATGGCAGGAAGGCCATCGATTTAAAGGTTTCTTCATCTTCTTCTGCTTTCTTTGTGGCCTCTTTCGGTTTCATTTTCAGTGCCCTCTGTATTTGTTGTGGAGAGTACCCATTGTCTTCAAACACTCTTTGTAAGTGGGAAAGTTCATCTTGCAGACTGCTTTCATCAGAAATAATATGTGCTCTGTGAGTCAAAGTTCGGAGAACACTCATTGTCTGGGCAGGATGGTGGCAGCTATTTGCACTTAAATACAGATCGGTGTGTGTCGGCTTCCTATACACTTCATGTCCTAAAGTGCCATCCTCTCTGCGCCGAACCAAAAAATGCAAGAATGGAAGGTATCCCTCCTTTTCAATTTCCATTGTGAACTTTATTTGATCGTGGAGGGAGTTCAGATGTCTTAATAATCTTGCAAGTTGTCTTCACCATGGGGCCAAACTACAAAGATGTCATCAACATACCTCCAGAATACCGTGGGTTTCAAGTCAGCAGATTCAAGCGCCTTCTTCTCGAAGTCCTCCATAAATAAATTGGCCACCAGAGGGGATAAGGGACTACCCATGGTGACTCCGTCTGTCTGTTCAAAAAATTCGTTGTTAAATAAGAAATATGTGGAGATCAGAACATGTTTAAATAAAGCTGAAATCTCTTTGTCAAAACTTCTTTCAATAAGTTGTAGAGATTCTGGAAGGGGAACCTTTGTAAATAAAGTCACCACATCAAAGCTAACAAATATATCAGACGGGTTCATTTTCAATGATTTCAGTTTACTAATGAAGTCAGCCGAGTTTCTTATGTGGTGAGTACATTTGCCATTGTTTTAGCTTTTCTTACAACATTTTTGAGGATCCTCTTGTAATTCTTCAGGTACAAATTAAATTCAGGAGGCATGTTCTGTGTCTTTGCTATATCATGTAATCTTCTTTTCTCTGCACAAGAGATTCTGTGTTCTTTTTGAAGTTAGGTTAACATTTTTGCTTTTTTTTAATGGAAATGCAGCTTCAAAGTATGACATGAAGATTTCCATGAATTTTTCAAACTTTTTGTTAGTATTTTCACAAATATTCTCTTCATACTAAGTTTCTTCACTTAGTCTCTGTACAAAAAGGTTTATTTGTATGTTAGTGAATTTCCTTGCTTCTTTTAAGAGTTCCTCTTTCTCAGTTGTTTCACTTGGGGTGTGCAAAGCAATAAACCGTGCATAGTGATCACTGAAGCCAGTATTAAGATTTCCGGCATAGAAATTGTGATTTACATTTGCGTTTATTAATATCTGATCAATTGTTGAGCTAGTTGTTGGTGTAACTCTTGTAGGAGAGTCTATGGTGGCTTTTATGTTATATGTTTCCAGTAGGGTCATCAAGCTTTGCTGGTATTTGGAGATTTCTTGAAAATCAGTATTAAAATCTCCACATATGATCACTGTTTTGTTTTTTATAGTATTTAAAGTTGCTTCTAGTTGATGACAGAAATCATTTAGTTCCCATCAGGTCTCCTATATACACAGATGATTATTAATTTTAATGCAGAGAGTTAAATTGCAGATACTTCAAAAACTTTCTCTTCAGCTAACAGTGCAATGGGTTTTATGTTATAATAATCAATGCCACTTTTAACAAATATACATGACCCTCCATGACTGAATCTAATTCTAGAAAATGATGATGCAAGATTGAAGTCTGCAAGTTTTGTGACTGACATTGCATCTTTAGGCAGCCTGTGTTCAGCTATACACATTACAGAAGCGTTTTTTTAGCTGATCAGTACATAAAATTTCAGCTTCACTTAATTTGTTTAGCAATGATTGGACATTTTGATGAATCAGCAAGAAATTAAAGGATTTGTTAAGCTTTGGCATGTTGTTAGACTTTGGCATATTTAATTGATCACTTACCTTTATCTTGTCAATAAAAAATCGTCAGGTGTGCTGGAAGTACTGCTTTTCTTTTCCCGACAGCACCTATTCTTCTATTATCATCTGCAGCAGAATTTTCTTCTGTGTCTGGCTCCCCTGGTAGTTGTTCAGCTGCTGATCCTACTGTTGATAATATTGCTGCTGGTGTTAGAGCTGGGTCTGCAATTGGTAGAGCTGTTACTGCATTCATCGTTGCTGTGCCTGAATATTGGAGGCACCTTGTTCCTTCTTTTGTTGTTGATGTTGGAGAGTGAGGTCTTGCTGGCGTTGTTTCCTTCGAATATTTGGGGGCCAAACCAGGATGATTTTACTTTTGAGTGTTTGATGCCTCTTGATGATAACACTGGGCAACAAAAAAAGATTTTTTTAAAAAAGTCTAGGGTTTTCCCGCTGAATTAGACTAATTTTGATGCCCTGAGTCCGAAAATGACCTTGGTTTTGTTCTATCAGGTCAGGATTTTTTGCTACAGAAATTTTTAAAAATCGATTTTTCGTAAAAAAACAAATTTCTTTGTACCATCTGCTGAGAAACCCCGGAAGATTTTTTCCGTTTTCCTCAAGAAATAAAAGTCAACGTATGCAAATTCATTAAGTTTTTATTTACTCCATCAAATTAAATAAGCATATTTATCATAATATTAGTATAACAATGAGCGTTACGTGACACAAAAGTTCAGAGTTCACGGCATGAATCGGCGTTTCTTCGATTCCCGTTTGTGAGCAGCTGCTGGGTTGTCTCTCTTCAGCATCCAGCAGTAGTCCGCCATCATGACTGCGTCCCACCTCCCCTGGTACCTATCCTCCATTTGGCGCATGTCCTGATGGAACCTTTCTCCCTCCTCGTCTGCTATATATCCTCCCTCGTCTGCAGTGGTGGCCTCGTCGTCGATGTTAGGAAGCTCTGTGAACGCTGGTACAGGAATTTCTTCGCAGTGAGCAACTGGACGGCGGGCAGATGGAAGGTCGGGGTACTGGAGGCTGTGCCGATTCTTCCGGTTGATGCCAGTAGTATTGATGGCGCAGAAGTAACAATCCGATGCATGGTCAAAGGGCTCCCTCCAAACCATCGGAATCCCAAACTTCAGTGAAGTTTTCGTGCCCTTCGTCCACCGCCGGAGGTATTCCACGCACTTCTTGCAGACCGTGTGCGGTGCCCAGGGCTTATCTTGGTCACCCAGCTTGACTTGAAAGTAAGCCTGGTAGGCGTTCTTCACAAATCCCGTGATGTTCTTCCTGTCCACTGAAAGCGTGTATTCCCTGCAGATGTAGCAGAAAACGTCTGGATTATTCATGCATGAACGTCGCGCAGAAGCCATATCAATCTGAAATAGTAATAGAAATATGCAGTTGACTGTCAGACAATAAAAATTAGAATAAATTTTATACTATAGTAAGAAAAAAAGGCATCTATTGGAATGATTAACTGTTACAATCTTAAAGGCTTCTTTTGTTTTCATATGTCCTGAATAATCCCCTTAAAACCCCTAATATTAGCATATTGAAGCCTATAAAAAGGCTTACATTTCAGGGAAAAATGGTCATGTAGGCCTATGGCTGTATCTCAAAAAGTTGACCTGATAGAGCAAAATCAATGTGATATTCGGACTCAGAACACCAAAATTAGTCTCAATCAGCTGAGAAACCCATGACGTTTTTTTGGTTGTTGCCCAGTGTAATTTCTTCCATTTTGCTGACGAGCAGTTTTTCCCCCATGTTGTTAATGTGCAGTCCATGTAATGTGTGGAATCTGCGCCCAATATTGTTAACATTTGCGAGTTCTACATGTCTGAAATGTTTGAAAGTAATGAAATTTCTTGGTTGGCATTGATTATTTCTTTATTTACACGTGATCAAGATGGTAAGTCATGCCGATGTGGGATGTTCAGCACTAAAACATTTGTGTGTGTCAACTGTCCTAAGCACCTTTTTTGTTCTTGTTTTGCTTTGTGTGTTTCGTTTTTATATACGTCATTTGACCCACCAATTATCACAACAAAGTCTTCAGAGGATAAGTCAGCAACATCTGTGGATTGTACATGATTGCAAACTTCCGACATAGAAGCACCAGGCTTTATGTAAGCGATTGTTTGTACGCTGGACTGACCGTTCATAAGGCGAGCAAATCCACGACCATGACTGTCTGCCATCACAACTAATTTTCTTCGTTTAGGTTTCTCTGCATGTTTAGAAGGCCCACCGACGTTATGGTCTAACAATTTAGTATCAGCTCTGGACAAATACTTGATATTTAGGTCACGCAAGTGTTCAGGTCTTTCAGTTTCATTTCCTTTCATAACAGTAGTTGAGTTGTTAGGTATTCTTTTGGATGTATCACTCCGCGTATTTGTAGTTCCATATTCGGCTCGGAAGTTAGTTTTATCACATGCACAATGTTTCTTACCTTGCACAGTTGATTGTACACTGAACCTGCTTGTAAACGCGATATTAGGCTCATACAATAAGGTACGTCGAGAATGAGGCACTTTGTTTTTCACTTTGCCTGTAATGGCAAGTTTGATATAGGTTCGCACTTTCCGGTCGTAAGTTTTTTTTAGTTCGCTCATCAGAGTATTAATGGTTAGTTGCAGACTACTTACACGATCATTTAACTTTTTGATTTCATCACTACAATTCGTGCACACGCTGTTTTTATCGGTGTAATTTTCACTTTTTTTCGCATGAACACTATGCATATGAACACTAGCCGCCATATTCAACTGTGAACTGGAATATAAAGTGTTAGAATGGTACAAGCATAACCCAAACAATATTAAGTAGTGCAAGTGGGTCATTCCACACCAAGTGGACCAATGGTCCCCACTGTACCATTTCAAAATGTAATGCAATTTCATGGGAGGTTTCAACAATGTCTTGGGTGGAATTTACAACATGTAAGGAATAACTTTTATGAAAGGCTCTGGTAAGTTACATGCCCCTGATTTTGTATAATGAAAGAACATTTTGTACTGAGGAAGAATAGTTTGGTGATTAGATTTCTAAATACATCTGGTGACAGCTGCACTCCCTCAAAAATGACAGAAGATTTATTGTGCTACTTGGAGAGCCCATAACAGCCATAAATTGTACCTCTATGCATGCACCTGCAAAACTGATGATTATGTTTAGGGGTTTTTTGGGTCCATGTTGTTTAATCATTTTGATCTTGCTGTATCTAGGAATAGTATTCTTTAAGCTTTGGAAGCTATAAAGTTTAATTTTAGACTCAATGTGTGCTTCTGGATATAATGACCCCAAAAAGATTTTTCTTGGCATTATTGATAACATAGCCAAAACATTTCTCACCACTGTTGAACAAATATAATTAATTTTGCTTTCAGTTGCAACTTCCCTGCTGGTGTTCATCTTGTGATTAGCTGGTTCTCAGAATGTCTCAGTGATAAGTGGAGTGAGGGGTTGTGGATAGAATCTGTGAGTGGTCTGTTAAGCCCAAACTGCAATGTTGTCAGAAAACCAATGGATACCCTCATACCCAGTGAGGAGCTTTGTTTCAAATGCTGATCACGTGCCTTTGTGAGACGGATAATTTTTGTCAAAAGAAGTGAAGGGACTGAGAATGTTACCAATGTGTTGTTGAAGGACAGCAACAATGCAAGAGCTGCTACCTTCAGATGTGATGGACAGATGAGCATGACACGGGATGTGCTAATGTGACAGCATTAGCCAATACCTCTTTGGGGGCAGAAAAGGACTGGTGCACGAGTTTTGTCCACACAACTTTCTTCTTCCCTGCGGTGTATTTTCCTGCAAAAGTGTCTGTAAGGGGTGCCTGAATACCCGATGCTAGGGGGATGTGCTCATGATGGAAGTTGCACAGCCCAAGAAAATGGTGTTGCACAGTCTGAGATTTCTCATGGTTGATTTCCACATCATGCAAATCTAAAGCTGTGTGCACCACGCTCAAATGTGTATCGTGCCCTTGGGAGAGGTGGAGAAAATCAGGATATCATCCAGGGATGCATAGCTAAAAGGCACTTCGAGAAGGATGGAGTTAATGAACCTTAGAATAGGTAGGGCTCATGGGTGGTAGCCAGTATAAAATGACTGTCAAACTGGCAATGAATTTCCCAAGATTATTGACAAACAGTTCACTTTTGGGTTTGTTGTCAATAGAGCAGTCTTTTTACTAAACCACTATAAAGTCTGAAAGCTGGTAAAACTTTATAAGCTGTATCACATTACATTTTTCTTTGAGAATGTAATCTGTACTATCCATCACCCAAATTGTGTATTAGTTTTGTTTGTATGCTTAATTTATTCAATAGTAAAGAAATTCTTTAATTTCATTGAATAATGTTTAAGAACTACTGAACTCTGTAAATTATATTTTAATGAAAATTGTTTATATAAGAAAAACACTGACAGACAGGACATGTTGCTTGCATTGAATTGTGCAATTTATATGAGACAATTAAGTTAAAACGTGCCCCTAAAGCATCAAAGCAGATCATGTCCTTTCTGCTTTACTATATTTGAAGAATGTTAAGAAAATGGATGACAAAGGGAGATCAAAGTAATATCGTCATGGTCTGAAATCTGATGAGGTCAGTGAAGTAATAGGACGACAGAAAGGAAGAAAGCAGCAAGTATTAAGGAAAAACAGGCTCTCTTATGAAACAATGTAGCTTTGAAAATGAAAAATGAGAAAAGAAGGCTAAGAAAGCAAAAATACTGGTTGAAAAAGAAAGAAAAGTCCACTGGAAGTAGTACCTCATTCACTTCAAGTTTAGGATCCCATAAGTGTCTTCAAAGCCTGGGAAAGGCTGTAAAAATGAACACAGTATGCCCAGGATCACTGAAGAAATAAAACAGATGAGTCATGATTTTTTTAAATATTATTTTACAATCAGCAGGAAAGAAAGACGCAAGGTCTGCAAAGAACTACTGTATAGGTAACGTGAAGTTCTCCACAAGGGCTATATGATGCTTACTGTTAATAGAGGCATATGAAGTCTTTAAACAATAAACAGGAATTGTCATAAAGGGTACCAGCTTTGTCCCTTGTATGTACTGCCTGTTTCAGATACTCCACATAATGTGTGTGTTTGCCAACCATGCTAACTTAAATTACCTGTTGGTGTAAGTAGTGTGTGCTTAAACTTTCCTAGTACTAGGTAACACTTGTTTCCTCTAATTTCTTGTGACATGGAGAAATCTGTGATCTTTTCAGTTTCTTCCAGAAGGGAAGATGTTGACAAGAATCAGTCTGTCAAATCGAAGAGGGAAAGTAAAAACCTAGTCCTCTTAAGCGTAAGTGGCACTGTACATGAATTGATTTCTGAAAATGAAGATCAGGTTCCAGTACTCCAGAAATTTCTGTTATAAACAATGTTCAAGCTGCTGAATTAAGAAAAAAAACTTAATACCAGTGATACATAATGTGTTCTGCAAATAGATTCCGCAGAAAACTACTCAGTTTCCCAGGGCAAAATACAATCAGCATATTGCTGTTACAAACAAGTGAGTATCTTCAACACAAACTGAAAGATAAACTACCAGAACAGTAAAACAATCTCTGTCTCCTTTGATGGAGCACTGCTTCCCAATTTAAAAATAAATTCATCTAGAGCCCATTACAATATTCAAAAGATGACACTTGGGATTACTGAAGACCCCCCCCCCCCCCCCCCCCCGGGTCTGCTTTGACCAACGTCATCAACATGATGAAACCACCTTTATCGATCACAACAACATTCCCACGAATCACGTACACGCAAATTATTATCAAATACACAAAAATTAAACTAGTGGGACAACTGCGGGAATCTGGGGGTTTTGGGCTGGGACAATCTTAAAAAACACCCAGCAAACACAAAACCTCAACTTGAAACAACACAACCAAACCAAAAACTACAAACGTTAGCACAATGTGAGATGCAAATACTCAACAAAACCCGCCGGCATCCCAAACTACAATAGAAGTACATAGGTCAACTGAAATCCAGGGTACCAGAAACCTAGCTCCCTCTCTAAAACCTACAACCCCCCACCACGCAACCCAACTGCAATAGCCAGTACTCGAAGAATTATATCAACCCAACACCAAAAAAGTAATATTACTGGTATCTTAAACTCCAGTGCACCTACACAGGTAAACTGAATACCAGAAACATTCTCCCTCCCTCCCGCAAAACAACTGAAATAGCAGTGAGAGTCTAGTTATGGTGTCGATAGCTTTTACACGACTTGCAGAAATTCATAACAGCATGATTAATCACGGAATGCAGTGATGGTATAAACTACAATCCTTAGACACATAACCAATTAGAAACATTTCAAATATGATTACGAATCATCATTAGTTACATTTGAAGAATGTATTAATGGTTCAGACAAAGAATATTGGTTAAAAGTGATAGCAGAAGAAGAGATCTTGTTATGTTTTTTGGCACTAAAAAGTGATTGTTACTTCATTTAGTAACACATCATGTAGGATAGCCACAATCTTAACAGGGATATGGATCTTTAAAGGGAAAGAGAAAAATTTCCATATGTGAGTGTGTTGATTTCATGTAAAAATCATTTCTCTATGGGAAGTTTATGAAGAGATTAACACTTTAAATTTCAATATCATGAAGCCATAAGAAGTCTTTTGTATTTGTCATGTAAAACGAGACCAGATCTTGGATTTACAGTCAATTATGAGGGCCCCTTCAGAAATGATCCTTAAAAATGGTTTACCACGCTCAGATACCTACTAAATACTGAAAATTGTGGTGTTTTATATAATAAAACAGGAGATGATACTATTCATCTACATACCTATTGTGATGCTGACAATGCACAAGATTTAATAGACAGGAAGAGTACAAGTGCATAAATTGTTCTTTATAATAGTACTCCGATCATTTGAAGTTTCAAGAAGCAAAGTGTGGCAACAGCAACTTGATCAACTTCAGCAGAATACGTTTCAGCAGTAGAATGCGTCAAAGAAATCAAACACAGGACCCTATTACAAAAGTTAATCAGAAGCAGAGTGAAGATCATTCTTCATGTAGATAATCAAAGTATTATCCAAATGATCAAATCAGGATAGTTAGGTAGACAAAGGAAATGTGAAATTTCACAATGTTAGTGAATAGTATAGAGAAAGTTTGAGATAAAGTATTGTTGTAAAGAGGTATGATTCTCAGAAATACTGACCAAAGCTCTTCTGAGATCAAAGTTTGAGAAATTTGAAAATGCTAATATGAAACAATTACCATAACTCATTGGTCCCACAAAAATATTAAGTGGCAACAGTTTATCGTGTGATTGAACAAAATTGGGAAAGGGGGATATTGAATGTGTTAAACAGGTAAAATACAGTGTTTACTGTGTGCATTTTTAAGGGTTGGCAACCATAAAAAAAGAAGTGCTAAAAATATCTATGAGTTTATATAAGAAAAATATATATGTGTGTAGTAGGTTGTTATAGCACATATAAATTTCAGTAGTGTAAAATGTGTATGTCTCTTATTACATTCACAATGAAGTGAAAATAATATAACAAGTCACTGCAGAACTGCCATAGTTTTCAATCAACTAGTCTCAAGATGAACAACATACTATGTCTATTAATTATGTGGATGCAGTTGACACTTGCCACACAGTGAGTACTCCACTAGCAGTTCTCAGAGATTTGCCTTTCCAGGCTTCTATGAAATACCAAAAGGGGTTCATTGGGTTACGTGAGGTGGAATACATTTGCAGCTCAATTCATCTTCAAACAAACTAATACAGCAGATATTTACAGAATACCAGTAACTTAGGCCTACGTAAGTTACAAAGTAGAATAAATTGGAGATGCATAAGCAAACAGTACCAAGTAAAGGGGCTTTAAATGCTGCAGTATAGAAGAAAATACAACCAGTAAGAACAACAATTGGGCAGAAATATCTTTCTCTGGACATCGGATGAACAGGAAACACAATTAGTAGGACAATAATAGAGAAACTGTGGAATAGTAAGAGCAACATTAAATAGATTACAGAATTTCAGGAAGATTTAAAGGCCATAAAATATATTTTATTAAAATAATAATTGGCTAAATGTATGAAAAACCACTTCTTATCACTACAAACATTTGAAAATGGTCTCTTACCATATTATATAATCGGCATCTTTCATAACCATCTTGCAACACACATTTCCAACTTCTGTATTACATTTCAGCAATCTCTGTTGCAGGAATTCCTTTCCTTCATTAAAATCCATAGGTCCATAATCCTTCTCAAGTGTTTTCCTGTATAAATTGTAGCAGAACTTGTAATCTGGACACTGACTTCTGTCTCCCAGCACTAATCGGTAATGGGAATGATTAAGCTGAATGTCAGTCTTAATACATTGAAGTGCGCTAGCAGGTGAGTGACAGAGATATCAATGTTTCCTTAACTTCACGAGACGGCTTTCTATACTTTAATGAAGAAGCACTGTCAATGCTGTGATTATGGTTCAGTGTCAGATGGCATTTGTCTACTATTCCTGCAAATTTTCCTCGATCCTTGTAGGAGGAGGGGGTTCTTTCGTGCACAACATGAATTTTTATTATCATTTTCGATGGACAGTTGGTGTTTTTAGTGACAGGATGCACTGCAGTATCATGAACTCTTTTGGAAACTGTGTTATGATGTCAGAACATCAACTGCCTCAAAATGAGGTGTTTAGTTGACAGTGTTTCAGATGACCTGATCCTGTAAGTTGTTTTAGTTTTCTCTTCAAACAGTGTTAACCACTGCTTAAATTCATCTCTTGATGTCGCAGCCATTAGGAATTGTATGCTTTCCACTTGTGGCACATCACTGGCACTTTTCTGAATTTGCAGGACATGCGTTTTCCATTGTGGAAGAAAATTCTCTTGAGGAAAATTCATTGGTTTATTACTATGATGCCAAACACAAGAATCGTAAGAGAACCATAGTACAACTAGTTCTAGATACTTACAGCCACTTCTCTCTTGTCCTCATCCCCAAAGTACACTCAAGTAAAACCTGTCCATGTGGAGTTGGAATCACGTGACCGGCCTGTGGACTGCAGGAGACTGCAAATTTCGTGTCAAACTTGCGAGTCTTGCCGAAGCCAGCGGCTCGTCGGGTACCCGGCTGTCAAACAGGGGGTCGATGCAACAGCGAAACGGACGTCGTCTATACCCCTTCAAGAATCATAAAGGCTCGATATGCAAGGAAGAACCTTCGTAAAGAAGAATAATTCGTAATGTACAGTTAGGGGATGCAACACAGTAATGAACATAGTAAAAGCAACTTTTTATTGGTTTATACAATTCATACTTTCTTTCTTCTGCTTCTTTCTGAAGCCTCTCAATTTCTGAGCCCTTTTATGAAACTTGATGTCGAATTTTGTAGTAAAGTTTTTCTGCGGCATAATTTGTAAGTTTTAGATGTGATCAGTGGTCTACTCCTTCACCACAATGAAAGCATCCCGAAGTTGCTGTCACGTGCAGAAAACTTGTGGACCCTGTTGGCACTGTAGTAACAGCAAAGCATCTCCTAATAGTCAGAGCAGTAGCAGTGGCAACTTTCCGGCGTCAGCAAAATCTATTGTCGTGGAGAAGTATGCACAAGAGATCTATGTGGCCCTTCATCAAAGGGGCAGGACAAGGCTTTCTAGATCTTGCTCATGCACTGCCAGAAACAGAAGCACAGTATCCTAGTGCAAGAGACGCGCTTCGTCTCTCACCTACAATTTCTCGCCATGAAAACGAAACAGCACCGTGGGGCTGTGGTCCCCCAGTGTTGCAGGATATGGAGAATGATGTATGCGCATTTACGACTGACACGTGGACAGACGTATAGGCCAAAAGGCATCATTTTACTCTTATTCCGCATTCAACATCGCCTAGTTGCAGTGCGAAAATCGGGTCGTGTTTGTTGCACAGTTCCTGTCTGGTGGAAAAAGTGCTGCAAATATACAGGACAAAACTGTGACTTAACATAAGCAAGTTTGGGGTATTTACAAGCCATCTCTTGAACGTTACATGCATTGCCGATCAGAGGGAAAATATGAAAAAGTCCTCAGAGAACAATTGTCGCCTTCCATACACTAACCACTTCGTCACTGTTTTATGCTACACGCTTGTGGAAAGGTGGTTGCAAGAATATTGTCGTAATGTTCACTCATTGTTGCAATCAACAAAACATACTGTAACTTATTGAAAAAGGAGTGTCCATGTGAAAGAATTAAGGTTGTAGTTTACCGTCAAGCAGCACGTTGAGGCTCGCTGGAATACTTTGTGTCTCATACTAAAATCCGTTTTTATACAGCACGAATAAATTGAAGTCTTACGTGATTTTGAAACAATGCACTTGTTAGGGAATTGGGATTACCAGGTAGCTGACAAATTAATTTATTTTCTCCAAGTATTTCAAGGAGATACCAAGGTTATGGAAGCTGGCTGATTCAACACTGCAGTTCCTTGTGCCATCGGAGCACCGGCAACAGGAACACTGTTGAGAATGAAAATGCGGCGGGCAGTAAGGAAAGCACTCACGTTTATGTAAAACGACGCATTTATAAATGAAATTTCTATTTTAGTTAAATATTTAAAACACCCTTAACTGAAAAAGAGATCGTATATAAAGAAGTCGTAATGCGTCGATATTTTAAACATTTCCGAGAAGCAACACTAAAAGCAAGAGCTCGAAACCTCTTAAGCGAAAAAATGAGAATAGAGTTAGTTCATTTGCTTGCATTATTTTTAGTACCACAGGTGCGTCATTTAAACTAAATGTCGATAATTGAGAGAGAGGAAGTCTATCTGCAGCATGTTCCAGATGTGCTGCACTAAGAAGTAAATGCGAAGTTAATAAGCTATGCTAAGTAAAGAGGCTATTTTATCAATACTGACGTCCTCAGTGTTTGATCATATAATAGTGAAAAGATGTAAATTTATGTGTGCACCAAATTTATTAACAGCTACGCGATATAACGTATTTGTCCTCCATGCTGGCATGATGTATTATTTGCAAAATGTCATACAGAGAATGAAGCCTCAGCACCGACGCCTTCAAAATGTGGAAAGTGTGTGCAATGTGAGAACAGTTCTAGCGCGATGTGACCTAACTTCACTGTGTGTCAACTTTTAAATACTTGCCATTTCCTCATACAGTATTACAAAAATTCGGTAATTATTGGGGCAACCTTTAATAAAATTAACTGCATCGATAAGTATAGAGCTTTTTACACGCACGTACCAAGAAGCTGGTTTACTAATTACAAGCAACAGTGGAGATTTAAGTATCCATCTTGGTTCCTGATGTTGCAGCCAACCGGTATTTTAATACAACACCGGAGGTCAAGTACTTTGTCGATAAATATTGTGCGGAGTAAAAAATTGCTTGCATACGAGCTACAAAGATTTCGTTCCGCGACAGTGACGAGCAGCCGAGCCGCAAGGGTGACAGTGACTGACACGCACTAATGTGAACAGTGGCCTTGCGTCTCGTAGGAAAGTTTAATTTTAGGTATGATTCCAGGTTCTTATCAATAAACTGACTTTTCAATTTATGCTTGATATAGTTCATGCTTGAAAATAATTGTTTGCATGCATATGTAGACGCAAATTAGAATAGAACACAAACTAATTTTTTCAGCTGATTGTACGAGTCAGGAATACTATTCCAAGGATTAAAAATGAGCATATCTCCTTTCTCCAGGTATTGCAAAGCAACTTCTCGTTCTGTGAATGAAATTCATATTTGGTTTCACTAATATTTCTATACCAGCACAAAGACATTCAAATTTTGTACCTCCCCTGCATGTACAGGCTTATTGTAACATCATGACCTGTCAATGAACCGAACAGCACTTGAGTTGTTGGGAGTGTGTGTGTGTGGGGGGGGGGGGGGGAGGACTGCTGGAAGAATGTCACAAGTGGATAACCCTGGAGGGGACTCAAAGCACTTCGGAGATTGACAGTTGGAATTGTCAACCACAGGGGTGCAGATTTAAACCCATTCAGGCGCAAAATAAATAAAATCATTTTTTAAACTTTTTTGTTGTATTAGGATATAACTCATACAATATTATGGAAAAATGTGATAAAAAATTTTCGTGCAGTATTTCAGCAGGCACAGGCTGGTTTCAAATGAAACAACTGCACACTAAATGCGGTGGCTTCAAATGAGACCACCACCATAAACTTCATTACTTTCTGTGATAGGACACAAAGCAGTTTATCTGCTGATAAACACAAAGCAACTTGACAGGAAGAACATGTCCATCTGCTTCTATGTGGATTACTTTTTGTGCTGCAGTGTGCGCATCACCTCGATGTGCCATGTACTGCAGATGTTTTGATTCTGTTGTACGTTTTTCCACTGGAACAACAGTTTTACACTTTTTGGCGCATGGTTCAAATGATGCGCTTGGGCGAACAGATCTGTCTTTGAAAACACTAGATCCTACACACAGCCGAAATTCCTATAGCTTTTTCTTTTCATTCAGCTTGGTTAGTTGAAACAATATAAATGCATTTCCAATAGAATATCAATCATATACCAAAACAAAAAATGGTTCAAATGGCTCTGAGTACTATGGGACTTAACATCTGAGGTCATCAGTCCCCTAGAACTTAGAACTACTTAAACCTAACTAACCTAAGGACATCACACACATCCATGCCCGAGGCAGGATTCGAAACTGCGACCGTAGCGATCGCGCGGCTCCAGACTGTAGCGCCTAGAACTGCTCGGCCACGCTATACCAAAACAGTCTCAGCCACCAGCGTCTAGATTTTCTGTCTATTGCATAGAAACTGTTTACCGTGTCCGCTTTATCTGCACATCCCATGTTCGAATTATAAGATTTCACCATCTGTGGGCAAGGCATTTTTGTAATTGTGCCATCCTTTTCTTTCCTACTGACTTCTTTCAAAGTTGCAGGTGCGTCAACACGTTTATCTTTCCATTTCATGCATGCAATCCCATCAGAACGGACTGACCAGTCACTTTCTCCTCTTCGTAACTCTTTGTCCGGTTTCAGAGCAGGAAGTCCTTTTCTGTGGGCTCTAATGGTACCACAGGCTAGGATACCATCAAGTTTTAGTGTCTGCAAAAGTGAAACACTATTAAAAAAAATTGTCAAAATATATGTGATATCCTTTGCCTTGTAAGCCTTTACACAAATCTCTTACAATCTTCTCTCCCAAACATTTCTCCACTGCACCATCTGATTTCCCAGTATATACCTCAAAATCGCATATATATCCGATTTTGTCAGATCTGACCCATATTTTGTACCCCCTCTTGCTGGGCTTTTGAGGCATATACTGTTTGAATGATATTCACCCTTTGAATTTCACCATGCATTCGTCAACAGATTGCTTCTTAGTTGGAGCATAACATTCTTTGAACCTTGTCAGTAACCGATTTATTAGTGGTCGAATTTTGTACAATTTGTCGTAACGTTTATTCCCTTTTTGTGGCATAAGGGCATTGCCATTTACATGTATAAGAGATAAAATCCAGCTGAAACTTTTCAGTGACATAGGTGAAGAAATGTACTGATCTCTGAGTTCGTTGTGTGATGACCAGCAATCACTATATGTGCAAGGTTGTTTGATACCCATTAGAATATTTATAGCCAAAAAACACCTTCAGTTCATCTTTTTCAATAGGTCTGTAATTCTTACCTTTCTGAGTCGCATAAAGGTTAGTCTGGAATACTGTGTGTTCCAGCATATTGTCCCTTAAATAGATATAAAAAGAAATCAACTGACAGCATACCTTCACCTTCAGTTTTCCTTTGACACCAACTTCCTATAAAAAATCGACAAAATTCATCGTATTTGCTCATGTAAAATTCACAGACCTTATTAGTGGCACTTTATCTTCAGAACTGAAACTGTAATCACTGTCATTTTCAGAACGATTATCACTTTCACTTTCAGAAACAACATTAGATATCACTGGTCTTGGCGCTTGTGAATCAAGACCACTCTCTTCAGCCAAAATATCACTTTCATTATCACAGGTACTGTCAATCTCAGAGTCCACATCAGAAGGAATTTCTTCTAAAAGACACACCAGAACTTCCTCATCCTTTAATTTGCGAGAAAACGCTTTGCGAAACTGATTTTTTTTTTTATAAGGAAGTATTATGAATTTGTTCTATGTGTAAAACTTACATTTCAAAGACAAATTCAATCACAAATCAAGAAAAAGAGAACCAGCACACCACAAACAATAATGGCACTTATACTTGTGTGGCTAACTGCAACCACATTAGAAATATTGATGTAGTTCAAATTTTCGCCGCTAGATGGCAGCACCATCTACGCCCAGAAGCGTTGTTACAGACGTAGCCACTGTGCTCTTGCCACCAAATCAAAATATCATGAGTGGCTTCAAATGAAACCACATTGTCACGAAGGGTTAACTGCAGTTCAGGTCTTTCATGCATAGGACACATTGTAAAACATGATGCAAAGATGCAACTGGACTATATGAGTTTCATTTCTCTGGAAATGTATGTGCCTCATCAAATGTAGTATTTTCTGGAAGAGCCACACTCAAGGAACCAAAGAACCACATATGGGTCACAAGCCATGGTTTGGCAACATGTCACTAGAGGTTTTTCTGATATGTCTGTTCTTGACTGTGATGAGGTCCACTAATTTGATTAGAAATATCTGGAAAAATAATCTAATTTAGTTTCCAGATTTGCTTTTTTCCACCTGGGTCTTGGATGTGATTTCATTTCTCCAAGCTCATCAGATCAGGAATATTATTAAGTTCACTATCTCAGCTGTGCTCAAGTCCTTAAGACCCATCCAGCTGGAGTGAAACCAACTTATTAAAAGCATCTTTTTTTGTAATACTATAGCAGTATGAAAGTAAGAATAATGAGTACTGGGTTGTGAGGGATGTAACATTGGGAATTATTAATGACACTATTTGATTCATCTATACAACAGTTCACATGGAAGATCTTTTTAAATTTTTAATTTTATCTTTTGTTTGGTTAGAGATTGCTGTTTGCCAGACTACAAAAGTATGAATGCTAGGCTACTGAGAAACTGATCACTCCTCTTAAGTTTTTTCTGCAAATTTGTCAACATTCTTGAGTGATAAAGACTTATTTAATCTTGTCATGTCAATAACTTATGCTGAAAGTTCATTGTATCTGATGCTTCGTCTGTGGAAATTCAGTGTGGTAAAATATAGAATTTAAACACCCAGAAATACTTTTTGTGGAAAGGGTTTCAGATATTGCATGTGTCAATTTGAATGAGTATAACTGAAGTATATGTGTTAATATGAAGTATTTAGTTTGCTTTGAACGAGTTAGGGTGTATCGGTTTTAAAGAATTTATTGAAAGTGATTTTGTGTACTATGATTTCTGTGACTGGATATATTCTCTAGTTTTTTTATACTTCATAAGTTTAATTCTAAGGCCAGAATAAAAATAACAAAACAGAGAAAGCTGTCCAATATGTTGTGTGAATTTACAACTGTAGCTTTAGATTGTGAATTTAATCTTTTTCCGAGTGTAATGTAACATGTATCTATATTTAACTACATATTTAAACATTTATGTGAGAGTAGTATATGATGTTACAACGAGCAAAAAATTTTATCTGTGCTCAAAGTTTGTCTTCTTTGTTCACAGAAGCTACACATGTAATTCTCAATAATATTGTTTTATTCACTTCCGTATCTTGAAACTATTTTACAGTGAATTTTGTTTGGTTATACACGTTAAAAAGATTTGTTTATTTGCTTGGAAGTATCCATTTAACAAGTAGGTTGCCAGTTTGTCAGGATATAAGTTCATATTATAACTATCTGTACAAGTTTTGTGTAGTCCTGCTTGCTATGGCGGGCCGTTTCAGTGCTGGCATCAAGAGTCAAAATCGCTTTTTATGTTAGTTCACATGGTGTTAATATTACACACACACACACACACACACAAACTGTTGACATATTGAACCAATAGGACCAGAGTTGAATCAAAATGTATGAAATGTTTACGTCAGTGGTGTAACTTCATCAGTGATGTAAATGGTTATTTTCATTTGTAAGTTCCTTGATACTATGTACATTTACATGATTTTGTTGTTCCTCTGCTGAGTTATCAACAGCTGGTAGATACTTTACAGCATCTTGTGTTAAGTAACCCTAATTCAGATAAGTGTAATATCTATTATATTACAAATAATGTAGACAGAGTATATGTAAACCATGGTCGTTCATTGAGGATATAGTGATAAATGGCCAGCTGATTGAACCACAGTTGTGAAACTTCCTGGCAGATTAAAACTGTGTGCCCGACCGAGACTCGAACTCGGGACCTTTGCCTTTCGCGAGCAAGTGCTCTACCATCTGAGCTACCAAAGCACGACTCACGCCCGGTACTCACAGCTTTACATCTGCCAGTACCTCGTCTCTGCCAGGAAGTTTCATATCAGCGCACACTCCGCTGCAGAGTGAAAATCTCATTCTGGAACCACAGTTGTAGCAAGTGGTGAACAAAAACACATGTACATGGCTTTGTCTCCTCTACTAAGCACTGGTTCATTGCTTTTACAGGAAATGAGCTGCTGGACATCAGCATTCCCTTTGTTACAGCTCTGTCTTGTCTTATAAATTGTGTAAAGGCACACACTGCAGCATAATACATTGTGTTATCTGTTGGCCATTAACAGCAACCATTTCTCATAAACTAATAATGCCTTTAGTTAATTATTACTATGTACTAGTTCGTGAAATTTTATATGTGCAAAGTATTGTTTCATTTTATTTGTAAACATTATTTCCATATGAAATAAGTGTTATTCATTTGGCGAGTAAAAATGTGACAAACACTAATTGTAATATAACCTACTTACAGCATGATTTAATGAAAATGTTGTGTTGTTAATTGAATCAAAGTTGGTAAATGGGTTGAAGGATTTAGTGTAAAATTCCATGAAAATTGATAATAGTTCATATGATTTTGAAACTGGCAATTTCCTTATTATGTGCTTATTACTGTTGGTTACTTTTCTTAGGAATTCAATGTATTGCAGAACCACATCAGCTGCATCAATTTTAGTTTAAAATAAAATGTGACAAAAAGTATCTGTACCCCAAAATAAATTTTGTTGTTCTTTCAGTCCAAAGAGAAGTTATTGGGCATGCTCACTTTCCGTTGACTAAGAAGGCGGAAATTAACACATCACTCAACCAATGAAACAGCTAAACATTTGATAATTAATTGCTTTTACAGTTCTTATGCATCCCAGCAACCCTAATCAACATCTCACATGTACAGATACCAGTGTTTTTTTTTTACTATAGATACACACTCATTTATGGTGAAGCTAATGTTTGCTGCCATCACCAACACAATTGGAGCCACCAACAGCATACATCGAATCTGAAATGAGCCGGATGAAAGAGGGCTACATAGGCCTCAGTCGTGAAAAAAGCACTGTGACCATTTCTGCAGGAAGATGCTGCCAGTTACACAAGAGTTGTCTGTATAACCCGTCCTTGCCAAAAGTATTACTGTGGATATTGAAACAGGTGACCTATTAATCACTACCAATATTAGTGGACCTTCCAGCTGACACTTGTCCTACTGCAACAAAATGAACTAATTCCAAGCAGCTAGTCTAGGAACAGTTACTGCCGTAAGGTACAGATAGAACAGAATGGATGTGGGTGATACCAATCAACTTACACATATCAGCTCTAAATGCCATCAAACCACTGGGCTGAAGATATATGTTTTCGACACCATCAAAACTTTACCTGTTTCAGGCATCTGTAGAAAAGACTGAAACCAAGGATGATAAAACTTGCTGCACTCGTAATTGTATATGGTGTCTGGTAGCTGCCACTGTCTGCCATTTCAGCACCTACTATTCATAGCATACAAAGTGACTATGACTCTTGCCTTCCAGGATATGCACAAATGCTCAGAACTGATGGAGTAAAACATTCCGAAGTCTTCAGCTGCAGTGTAGTGCGAGAGTCATTCTTCACCTGTGTGCAACACCAGAACTAAGATCCAAATATCATTTTGCAGCTGAGTGTCGCGGCATTAACATAGAAGAACAGCCTTTGAGATACACTATTTGGAATGTTGAACAACCAGCACTTGAGCAACATTCTCGAAGCAGTGGATGCCAAATTGCAAGTGGTGTTTTGCCAGTATTTCAAATGTTCTGCCTTGGTTTTTATTCGATACCAGCATACTGTAGCACTTGGTGGTGTGGTACCTCACTGAGCTTCTGATTTGACCCAGTCATCAGCTCTGATGGAATGTGAACTATTGCTTTTTGACTTTCGTGGGTGCAGCTAGCTTGGAAAAAATAATGATAGTAACAATGATCAATTCTCACCCTGTATGGAATCTCCATGCTTATGAAACAGATCAACTACCTACCAATTAGCCCAAAGGAAAATCTTCAGCACATAAAGTTAACACCAGTATCTGGCTGCTTCTCCAGCTGACAGTTTTGTTTGATGTTTTGTGTAGGCAGGTCAGGTGTATGGAAAATGCATCAGAGACAGGATGATGATACTCAGTGTATAGTAAGCAGTGGTGTGGGAAAGTGTGTTGTCTTTGATCTTGTTCAACAGTGTGTTTGGATTCTGTGTAGGACATACTATGTTGATAGTCAGACAATATTTCATCACCATTTTGACCTCAACTTCTATCAACTACATAAACCCAAGAATGTGAGTGTCTGATCCTGTTGCCCATTCTTATGTGGGAGGGTTGATAACAGTATGTCCTTTCTTCTCATTATTACTTGCCTACTTATATGTGTTATGATGTATTATCTTGTAATGATGAGGATACAACAAGCACAAAATTCACTATTCCTCCCAATGAATTGTAATTGGTAGACATAAGAGTGAAATCAGTTCCTCTTTGAGCACCTTGTGTATGTTTGTTACTTGGCAAATTTGAAATTGTATGTATGTTGTAACCCCCACTGCATATTTTCTGTGTACTTTGTATGTGTGGTATAATACTGCACAGAAAAGTTCCATATGTATGTAGTTAATATGTGGTGCAAACAGTGTTTCTCTTTGGTTCCCTAAAGGAGAACTGGTATCATTAAAGCCCCATTCCCACACAGATGATTTGTTGAGTTTTATATAATCAGTTGTCACATCTTTAGACCATGGATTAGATATTATGAACATCTGTGATGTCATAGCTATAGTTTATTTTATATGATAAATAAAATGAATATGTAATTTTGAGGTTGTTGGGTGAAAAACAGATGAATTATTCCGAACTGTGTAAAATGTTTATATTTTTACAACACTTGTTCCTAATTTACCATGTTCTAGTTGTATTGTTCAAGATTTCCTAAATTTGTAAAACATCAAAACTGATTTTCATTATGTTGGTTAAATATTATTGTGTGTCGACAGAAGCAGAAAGGAGGACAAAATGAGAACCAAGCAGTAATGTTCATTATTGTAACATGAACAAGTTGTATCTGAGTTCATAGGTAGTAATTTAAGATAAAGAGAATTAGCGTAAATCACACAAAAGCTGTCATCACTGTCAACAGTTGACATAATATAGAACCATACCGCTGCTACACACACACACACACACACACACACACACACACACACACACACACACACACACACAGAGAGAGAGAGAGAGAGAGAGAGAGAGAGAGAGAGAGAGAGAGAGAGAGAGTGTAATTCAAAAGTTTCAGTGTTTTATGTCAATGTAAAATGTTGCACAGAATTCATGTAATGATTGGAAAGACAGGCAGATCACAACTAACGCAAAGTATTGCGTAGTTGATTGACACATTGAAATCGTTTAATCTTTGTGCTCTCAAAAGAATTTAAAGTTCGAGAGTCTCATCATTTCCTGTTTTATGTAGTGTTACGTAATCCATTTGTCAGTAACTGCACTTCAGTCTGGAACCGCGTGACCGCTACGGTCGCAAGTTCGAATTCTGCCTCGGGCATGGATTTGTGTGATGTCCTTAGGTTAGTTAGGTTTAAGTAGTTCTAAGTTGTAGGGGACTGATGTCCACAGCTGTTAAGTCCCATAGTCCTCAGAGCCATTTGAACCATTTTTCAGCAACTGCTTTCACTATTTTGTTATTAGTTAAGAATTAATAGGTTCTTCATATTCTTTTACTGATTGGCCTCTTGTATGATTAATAAGCATTACCTTAATTCTAGCTTTTATTGTAACACTTGGGTGAAATTCCAGGCTTTGAAAGTTGATGCCTACTACTCTCCTGAGTTGCTGTTTTGTTAATGAGGTACTGTAATGTAATGGTTTGTACAGTCAATATTTATTTTTATATCTGTGTCCTATTGAGATCTGTTAAAATGTATGTTTTTGACGAAAGTTGTAAAATTTAATATGTAGTCCAACAACATTGTTTATATTAGTAATGAAATGAAATGTTATAAGAGATCCAACTGCTGTGTGTTGTACTTACTGACCCACAAATAAATTGATTACACAAGCAATTATGTTGTAGCTTTTCATATGATTACATCACCAGCGCCCTATAAATTCTTCAGCATATGCATACAGATACATATTACAGCTTTGTATCGAGGAAGCTTAATTTGGAGGGTAGGCACTGTTCCATGAATGATGCGTCCGATAGCAGAACAAAACAAACAATATCATGCTCTCCCACCATTATTTACAGTTCCACTGCTTATGACCATTCTTTGTTTATTCCCTTCTTACAGTTACTTTAGTCTCAAGCTTTCAGGGTAGTATTTTCTGTTCCAATAAGAGTGGTATGACACAAGTTTTGACGATGTACATGAATGCTGAACACTGAAAAGTTTGATGCTATCACATTATACAAAAACTAGTTACACAACTTGTGGACTCTGTATTCTAAAGTAAAGAATTATTTGTGGCAGAATAATTCCCTAACCACCTTAGTAATAATACCTGGTGCGCACAGTTCGCTTTTTAAAAATGTTTTCAGGCAGTGAGTTTCATAGAGTGCACAGATTCATCTGGCAGATGTCTCGTTCTAAGTCTGATTTTAACTAAAATTGTTAACACGTATTTAAGCTTGGGAGTTCCATTGTATGTGGATGGAAAAGTTTCTGTGACACACCTGAAAAAGAGTGGAATTCATGTGTTCTACTGTAGGATTTCTTCCCCCCCCCCCCTCTCTCTCTCTCTCTCTCTCTCTCTCTCTCTCTCTCTCTCTCTCTCTCTTTATTCACATTCCTGTCAGAAAACAGAAACTTTGAATCATTCCGAGGCAAATAGATTTCACATAACTTCTCTGCCACAACCACCATCACCACCACCCCACCCCCATCCCTACCCTCCAAATCAACATGAAGATCTTTCAGTTTTTGTTGAAATATTAATAGAACATTTGAACTATTGATGAATCAAATTATACAGCAGTGTCTGTTGTCGCCATTGCAGATGCTAAATTTTTAAAATTGTATGACTGAGTCTCTATTAAATTGAAACACAATATCATTACTTGTAAGCTCTAGAGCTATGGAAGTCATCTTTCTGACCTGATATCTGTTCATACAAGCTGAGACAGTCCATGTTAAATACCTGATATAGACTGTGCTACAACTGGAGGTACGGAAATCTCTAGCAATAATTTTATTAACTTGTTCTGCTTTCCAACACCTCTACCTTGGCCTGACAATCAGATTTTCTGTAGGACTTCGTTTAAAAGCTGTTGTACCTATGTCTATTCCTCATTTGTTCCATGTGTTCATTTTTGTCCTCTTTCACAAACATCTTTTCTTGTGAATATCTGTTTACTACCCATAAATAATGTTATCTGGATTTTGGCTATCACACCCTTGTGTATGTCATAACACCATTTGATTACACTTGCTAAATGATATGTTGCAAGGTTAGTGGTGATAAGGTACTGTCACCAGTTCTTTCATATGATACTGTTTTGTAAACAAATCTGTTCATTTGAAAAGATGAAAAGACAAAAGCCTTTTATATTATCCAAGCAAACAAACCCACATTTATACACAATCAGTACTTGTTAAATGTGGCCTCCATTTTATATCACCATTTACTCAGCATCAACTGACTAGATGAACTTGACACTGAATGACAATGACAACCATAATAATTTTCACAATCATGTTAAGAGACAAATGCCTTCATTGACATTGCTTCCACACTCATTCCTTGTGATGTTGGCTACTGATTAGACAGCAGTGATGGCATGAATCAAAAAGCAGATGTTGGCCAAGTGATGCTTTGAAAATAAAATGTTCATATAAAACACATTTTTGGAACATTATTCTGAATCTATTGTCGTATAAAGTCTGCGAGCACAGTTAAATTGGCACACCAATTTCTGGCAGGCCTAAGATTTAATATATGTCAAAGAAAAACATTATTCAATGTACCAAACTATTGTATGGGATAAATAGCAAGGTGGAAAATCTTCTTGACTTTTAAATGAATTATAAACCAGGAACCCATTCACATACTATGGCACTCCAAATACAATTTATGTGTAAGAACACAGATTACAAATGTAGAAAATTCCAAATTATGGAACTGCTGTCACAGAAAGTTTACTTAATATTGTCCAAATGAAATTCACATATATAAACATGAGTGTTTTATGCACAGGACAGCAGACATGTGAATGAGGGGGTACTTCCTGCAAGTATTATTCTTATTTCACGTTTCCACTTGGAAATTTTCACAAGTTTCTAGAAAGTTTATGACACAAATACCCTCCACCACATAGAGGAGACAAACAAGACTATAAGTCACAAAAATGCTATGTAACACTTGTTATCTAACATTATTCTAGAACTTCCCACTAGAATTGGAGGCTACCGCCTAACAGATGTATGGCTATTTGTTCATGAGTACATAATTAACTACCACATACCAAGATCAAATTAGCTATCATTGGTGCTCATTTACCCATAATCAACAACCTGCTTTAATTTGAACATCAGTATGGGAAATGAGCAAAGTAGTTAATTGATAATAGCATCCTGAAGCTACATGGAGTGGTTTGTATTTTGTGTTAAGTACCAGTTATAAAATTATTATTTTTACAGAAAAATTTATTTATACCTTCATCAGTAATTTTGAGTGAGAATTGTGAAACAGTGTGACAAGCGTTCTTGGTTCTACAGGTGCACAAAAGTATCTATGTTAAAAGCTGTACCTGCTTTACCAATCGAGGTTTCCAGACAAATACTGCGACAGTGATCGTAGGAATGTGTATAATCAGCCCAAGATGCAACCTCGTGATAAAATTACAGCATTTTGAAAGTGATTCAGCTAAGGAACGTGGTATGTAAGCGGTATTTGCGACTCCCTCACACCGCCCAAGCTAGATAATTCTATAGTATTTGTAGTGCAGTCTGTCTCGAGACCTTACAGAGGTTACGCCATATATCCACTGAGTTACAGGTGATGACTGACTGAGAAGGAACACAAACAGTAGTAGTAGATAATGTGCCGATTGAGGTCGTAAGAAAATGTACACTAGCTTCCCAGATCTATAGTGTTATGCTATCCGCTAGAAATGATGTCCATGATTTTGAATGGGTCTTTCCATTCAAGCACATACCTGCATTGGATCCTATTGACAATTGCTTTAAGGATTACAACCACTACCCAATCATACTTCTGTCACTCCTATATCTCAAAACAAGTCACCATTACCGAACCTAGCTGCTACAGTAAAATTCCAACATGGTTTTAGTCACCCCCTATTCATCTCCCAACCACTTCCATTTCTACAGCCTTCCACATATGATCGTTGCAATTTAAATTGGAACTGAGCAGAAGTCAGAGAAAGACATATCCACCACATTCTGAAACCCATGTATAAACAGAACGAACCAAGTTAGTCCATCAGGACCATGTTTTGACCATTCGGTGGAAATGCGCGCAATGTGGTATGTCTCCAAACTAGATGCAGATACTTCAGCCTGAAGCAGATCAGTATCTATTCAAATCAATCAGTGCAGCATGCTATCATCGTTATTCTCTACCCTCCCAACAGAGAAAAAAAATTACGAACTATAAAAAATTTCATCCGATTTAGAAGTCAACTAGGCACCGATGCTGGCGCAATGACACATAGCTGCTGTGATGTTACAAAATAAAAGTGATGTGGTTATTAAATGGAAAGTTGGAAATTGAGATTTAGCTTACTGTTTTATCAATCACAATTGGCGTAAGAATCATGGATTGACCATTGTCATAAAATATTGCATTATGAGATGTGATTAGTTTTTTACTTGCAGTTTCGCGTGGCTTGAGGCAGTCACAACTAGCGTGCTATTGATTAAGAAATTGCGTTATCGTCTTTCTTATTACTTCATGATCGTAGATACGATCATACCCGGTTGTGAAGTTATTGTTATCACAAAACAATTTCCTAAGGGACCAGAAAGTTCTTAAGGGCGCAAAAACAACTGTAACATCACACAAAAGGGAAATTCAATATTAAAGCTGATGCAAGAAGACGATAAAACAGTTTTCTTTTTATCAATGTAACACGCACATTGGACTGCTGATCTTGGAGTCTGTAATATTAGCAAAATGCATAATTAAAATGAAAATAATACTGAGGAGATAATAGAAATGAGCACTGCTAAATGATTCAGTATTCCCAGAACAAATATTTATTATAACTAAAACATATATCGTACCTTAAGCTTAATACTACAATGACGGTAGATTTTTATGTCCATATCATGTCCATTGAGCGCTCTTTTATATAGCCATTGTCCTTTCGAGTCACCCGTGCGTCATCACGATAAGTTTTAACAGTTCTTCTTACACTTCACTCAAACTTAGACGGAACACGTTTTTATTTATTTAGTAAAAATAATTAGATCAGACCACCACAAATCTGCGTCCGTCTTACTCAAGAAAAACAGTACAAGTCTTTAGCGCTCAAGGCTTCATTTGTTCTCCAGCGAACAAAATAGTGAAGGATCGCATATCCATCCGTATTTTTCTGTTAATATTGCCGCCCAAAGACGACGAATTACATTATCTAGAAAATTCCACCGTCGCCATGCGACGCCTTATTATATATTAATCATTCTTTATAAACAAGTATGTGCCTTCTGGCTGAATTTGCTGTTTTAATTAAGCCAAAAATAGCGAATATCACACTGCGTTGCAGTGCAGCATGGAGAAAGAGATTTCACAATGCTCCCCGACACATAGCTGTGGTACGGTCCAGTGCAGAGAAAGCAATTTTGCAGTTCTTTCCCAGAATAGCGCAGCACACAGCCATCCAAGAATTCCTCATGGTATACCCAGTCCCTCACCGAATTTACACCTCAAACTGCTGCTGCTACTACTGCCTGTGTGGCATGATCCTATTAAATATGCAGGCACTGCAGAGGCTAGTTTAAAGTTGATCACCTATGCTGCAGGCGAATGATTGCATCCCACATACTATACTAAATCGCATGAGATGCTCCCTCTGGTCCTGTTTAGTTGTTTGAAACGCTGTTTTCTATCACCCTTTTGTACAATGCCAAACATTTCCTTTTTTCTGCCTCGACCTCGGTTCTAAACTGACATTAAGAAGTTCTGATCCATGGAATTTCACAGGAAACTATATGTTCCACTGCAAAAATCATGTTCTTACTGGGGATAGCATAACACTCCACACATCAGCTGATATTAAATAAGAGATATTTACAACATAAGGAAACTGGAAGAGTTTTACAGAGTTGGCGTAGGTTTCCAAACTACAGTCTGAAGGTGATTCACGAGCTCCACATACAGACTGGTCTCTCACACTGATGGAATAGCTGACGGCTGTACGTTCCATTCGACTGATTCCTGATATTGCGCCCATGTACGCGATCATTGTTTCGATGCTATTCACCGCAAAACGTGCTGTCCATCCAGCAAAACTCCTTCCTCAACTCAAACTAGCGATATCAGTCAATCATTATTTCGTAACCAATGGCGTGCCAGTGCATGGATAGGATGGAAAAGACACTATGTACTCTAATAATAAGCATCACAGTTGATAGCACTAGCAATTTTACAGTAATTCCAACAGGACAATGATGTGACAGCATGTGTCCCCAATTTCACTATCATAGCTAACCCACCCCGTCTCCACTTTGCGAGTATCATTGTGAACATGGATGGATTACTGTACAGTACATCTATTCAGTGTTAATTCTCAAACACATAAAACATCAAAGAATACCAGACAGCGCTCCACATGTTTCTATCGTCTCGAGCATAGTTGTTATTTTACGATCTGTGTCTCTGAGTATGGGAGTCACAGAGCATTCTCGCTGTCTTAAGTTACGTTGTGCAAGACGCGACAGTTGGCTGCGACTGCGACGCTGCCCCCTCCTCTTTTCCCACCCTGGCAGACGGCGACACGGCCGCAACACGACTGGAGTCGTCGCTGTTTCCCAAGCTCCGGTCGGCGGCGGCGGATTCAAATACATAAGAAAAATAAGAACTCCGATTTTCTTGCTGTAAAAAATATTGTATGTTAATGCAACAAAGTTACATCGGCTCCCAGAGTTAGTTTTTCGATACAGATGCTCCTTTTACTTTAAAAAATTGAAAAGTATCTCTTCAGGTTTTGCGTTTTTTTTACGCTGTATATTACTTCTCTATCAATTGTAAGGAAAGTAAAAGGCACAAAAAATTGATGTTTGCGTATCTTACAGTTTCACATCACAGCTTGATAATGAGGTGTCTATTTTTCCGATATTCGTCACAGTTATTCCGATACTTAATTTACAAGTAACCTACTGCATAAAATTTGAATTGTGTACAGTGAAAAATGTGGTCGCTGGCTACTTTACGTATGGTTCACGTTAGGTCATACATCGTTGCCGAAGAAAAGAAGCTAACATATCGAAATTATTTTTAAAGTTGAGATCAGAATGATATCGATCTCCGTTTCTGAGATTTGGGCTCATATATCTCCGGGAGCGTCGCGACTAGCTGCCAGTTCTGTCGACCCGCAACGAGAATCGTGTGGTCATCACACGACAGAGAATGCATTTGTTTTGTTTCACTGACGCATTTGGACCTAATGAAACCATTTTATGTCATATATTTCTCCGGTATGAGTTACTAATATTTCTCCATATGCTCTTGACAATTTCATTTAAAATGCCACGAAATGTAGGTTTCTTAAAGCCAAGTGATCAAGCAGAACCCATTTTCTTGGTTTTGCTGAGGCATCTGAACCTGTTCCAAGCTTTCTTTCTCGTTTATTTCTCTGATACGAGTCCCGAATATTCCTCCATCTGTTTTTGCACATTTCACCTAAAATTCCAATGAAAGATAAGTTTATTAACAATAAGCGCACGCTAGCGTCATTGCATTGTTTCAAGTTCTTGACAACAAGATAGGGTTACACCTTAAACATCTCTAGAATTTTCATTCTGAATGTCTACAGTATACACTGGCAGAAATGTGGAAGAAATAATGTCCGTGGTTGTTCACAAAATTTCCCCAAATTATACTTGTCAGTTTCTCCCATGCAGAAACTTTTGGAACAAGCTATGGCAACTTTCATAGCCTACTGACTCTTTATTCCCATCCAAATGAACTTCCATATTCTTATATTCTGACAGCATACATCGTTATGGATGACATGAACATTTAATCTTGCCAAGCTGCACTCAAAAGATGACTCCAGGATTTACAAAAGACGAATTTCAATTGTGAACTGTGTCAGACCAGAAGGGCCTTGTAAAACAGTAGTGCACTTTTGGCACAAGTTTTTTGAGCACCATCTTCTACCAATGAATTGAAGTGAATGTGACAAATTACTTATTGCAGCATACTGTTTGCGCAATCTGTTGAGAAACGCCTTCCTCAAAAACGAGCATCTATTGATTACAGAAAGCTGTACAACAATCTGCTGCTGGTTTTTCACAACTAGAAGGTATCATCAAGACACCAATCTACTGTTTAGTTTCAAAGTGAAGGTATTGTAAAATGTAACTTTCTCGTTGTACTTTAGATTGTTCATTTTGTAATGTACTTGCCGTTTTCAATTTTTATCATCACAAAAAAGAGTAATGCGAAAATTGACCTTCAAGTTCATTTTCATCATTCTAATTCTACATCTGCTTGGATTATACTGATTTTCATAACAGGCCTGAAAAATATGAATTAATGGGAAAATATTATATATTTCACTCACCTGCCAGTTTCTACTGTGCACCAATTTCTTCCCAAATTCTGTCTCTGAACATAGTGTCTCTATATTTAGGGTTCTTCAAATCGTAAAGGCAAGGATGTTGCGAGACCAGCTCACAGAGCATCACATCCTGTGAGTGGCTCATTTCAGTTTTCCTTGACTGGCTCGACATCTTTCTGGCAGCCGTACGTCTTTGTGTCGTCTGACTTCCATCGCAACACTGCTCACTGATGCAGTGCTGCGGCAGCTGCCGCAACAGTCGCGCGTCGCATCCCAAACTCGAACTGCGCATGCGCCAGCAGGCAACTTCTGACGTCACGTAGCGACCCGTCGCAGTCGCTAGTGTGCGTCGCGTCTTGGACAACGTACCTTTAGGGTAAAATTAGAGAGTGAAAGACCTTCCCCACACTGCCATTGACCAACCCACCCTGCAGCACCATTAGCGAATTAATCTCCAACTGACCAGAAGATGACCCCTACACTCCACATCTCGTGAATGAATGGAGCTTTCTGAGTTCTTACCCATGTTGAGATGCATCCACGTTGAGGAGCTTAGCACTCCTTATCAGTGTATAGTAACAGATTTCAAAGTGCCATGATGTAATAGCAGACAGTTAAGAAGAACAAGAAACAAATGATTTTTATATGCGATGGAACTCTTGATGGATGGAGTTCGACGCAGTTTTACTTCGATCAACCAAGCCATCAACTCTAAAGTATTGTTGTAGAGTCTGGGATCGGTACCTGGACGGTATTGGTAACAGAGAACATAGACACTCACACTCCTAAGGCTACAATATTCTGCACTTAAAATAGGCTATAATGTTAGACTGCTTGCGTTTCCAACCTATCAGTCATATGGAATGTAGAATTGTTAATATTCCATTCTGAGAAATATATTTAAAGCTCATGACATACATCCTTCTCCCAGATTTCTCTACCATAAATTATCTTATTGAACTATAAAACGAAAAACAAACTACTTCTGTAAAACACTTGTTCTCCGTGATATGAGCACAATATTGCTTTCCGGAGATGTATAGTGTCCACCGTTCACATCTGATCACGGTTCAGAAATTATACGATGCCTGCATCAGGCCTATATGAAATGATCATTAGTAGTGGGGGATACATCCTACAAGGAAACAGATAATCGCATAGCAGCAGCATCCGACATATTAAAATTACATGTCATTCTGTCACTAACTCTGTAAACACCACATCTGTAGGGAAAATGTGTACTCGGGGATTGCAGTGCTTCAGAAGCTGGTATCGCTAACTTAGTTATCACCCTGAAGTGTCGATGCGACAGGGGGATCGCATAAAATCAAAATTCCTTTAGACAAATGTGTAAATTTTCATCACACATAAGATGGAAGTCCTCTGACGACCGACATGTTTGCCATTAACGATCGCAAGTAGACATTGCTTTAAACCACATACAGAACGTGGCTGTACACGAATGGAATGTAGGCTATGTCATGCGACTGATGCATCCGGACAGAACACTGGAAAAAATTGACCTGCAGCAACTTCTCCTTCTCTAGATTGCATCAGTTAAGCATTAATTGTACCTCGTTACAGCGCTATCTCAATCGATCACCCCGTCCACTCTGTTACTCTTTAACGCAGATGCAAGTTGGCTCTCTGACCTACTGAATAGCATCAAATGCAGTAGTCAACTCGCGTGTATCTCTGGTACCTCAATAGACATACAGTCGACGGAAAAAAAAATTGACTGCCTCCCTGATTCCCTTCATTTCGATGTCGACGTTTTCCAGAATTCGTCTTGATGCCGCATACTTGTTCCCATGTACAAATTGTTCAATGCGAACCAGAAGATAGACAAGTGCATCCTCAATTTCCCCGCATTTCGGTGTATATTCGGTCAATTTATACCTATTCCCTCGTCATTTTTTCGCAATTCTATCGATTTTATGTCAGATCTATCCATGCGATCATGACATAACATCTCGTTCTATGTTCTGAAATTGCTTGTAAATGTAGTACAGCTGCCAACAACTAGCCCAGATGCTCTGGTCGGGAGGTGTACTCGACTGTATCAAGTCACCTACACATTTGGAGAGCGCTGTTTTCTGTATGTCTTTTTTTCCAGTGTTCTGTCTGGGTGCATCAGTCACGTGACATAGCCTGTGTTCCACTCGTATACAGCCATGTGCTCTGAATGTGGTTTAAAGCACTGTCTACTTGCGATCGTTAATGGTAAACCTGTCGTTCATCAGAGGACTTCCACTCATGTGTGATGAAACTTGACACATTCCTCTAAACGAACTTTGATTTAAGTGAACCCCCATGTCGCATTTTTGGTGTGAAATCGAGACTTACGATCATAACTAAGTTAGTGATAGGAGCTTGTGAGGCACTGCAATCCACGTGTACACATTTTACCGACAGATGTGGTGTTTACAGAGTTAGTGACAGAATGATTTGTAATTTTAACATGTCGGACGCTGCTGCTATACGTTTATCTGTTTCCTTGTAGGATGTATCCCCCATTACTATCATTTTATATTGGCCTGATCAGGCATCACATAATTTCTGAACCGTGGTCGGATGTGAACAGTGGACACTACACGTCTCTGGAAAGCTATATTGTGTTCATATCATGCAGAGCAAGTCTTTTACGGAAGTAGTTTTTTCGTTTTTACGAATCGATAACATAGTTTATCTTAGAGAAACTGGGAAGAAGGATGTATGTCATGCACTTGAAATACATTTCTCAGAATGGAATATTAACAACGCTATATTCCATACGACTTGATAGGTTAGAAACGCAGGCAATCTAATATTATAGCCCGTTTGAAGTGGAGGACATTGTAGCCTTAGGAGTGTATGTGTTTATGATAGTAGGGGGGCAACAAGGATGTGGCCCCACATTCCATTGTTGCCAAATTTATCCAAGATGGCGGCGATGACGTCATCCAAAATGGCAGCCGTGACGTCACACACACCCCCTGCGACGTCAATCAAGATGGTGGATTTTGGCATGAAGTTTGAATTTTGGCAGAAAAATGTCGTCTAGTTCAAATTCCATTACAATAATGGCGGGAAAAAAGGACTTGTCTTTATTATTTAATCAATTTCAAGCATCTGTGTTCTCCAATGAGTCTGGACTCCAACTGGCTTCATTCATACCCGTCCCAGCAGAGGCCGCTGCCGTGACATCAGGTGATGACGAAAGTACCGTCATTCAAGATGGCTGCACCTGGTTTATCTACCACTAGAGCCCAACTGGCTTAGGTCATATTGGTGCCACCAGAGGATGCCACCGATTTGTCAAGTGATGATGCAAGTGATACATCCTCTAAACCTGCTTGGCAGAACAGGTAACAGGATTCAGGAAAGTGTCAAAGGTGGAGGTCAGTTTCTCCTTCTAATTGTCATTTATTGTAACTTAATAACCTTTACAACCAAAGGGGCACATAGCTGGACCTTTACCATATGCAACTCTTTAACAGCTGAAGGCCTGCAACAAGAAATCTTAACAAATCAACAAGATAAAAATCCAATTCAGATAATAATAAAATAATTAAAAGAACAGCAAACATATGCAAAGTGCCATGCAAATGGCTGAGGGCCACAATTAGGTTTCATAATTTTAAAATATACCATAATCTTTTAAAAGGCAAAGGCCGCAATGTTTAAGCTTGAAAGATAAATTTAAAAATTAACTTTGCAAATTTTTAAGAAAATAAAAAAAATAACCATAAGCCTTTAATTTAAAGTAGCTGACAACAGATAATTAAACACTGGTGGCACTCAGAAGTCTCCAGAGTGGTCGGTCTGCCCTTGTTCACTTAGGCAAGACAGGTAGTGAGCCCAAATGTACTTGATCCGTAAGAACCCAACCAGGAGACAGCCATGGACTGACCGACACGACGACTTGCTTTCCATCAATCAGTACATGAGATCTCAAACAGAGAAGGATACAAACGTGATAATCCACAATGAAGTATGTATTAGCTGTCAAAATTACACACCATGTTGGACAGCGACACTGCCTGAAATTTCGTCATTGGCCAGGGTAGGTAACCAGAACACTAATGGCCACAAGGCAGAAAATTCCGCGGATGCAATCAAATTGTAGTCAACCAATATAGTTAATTGCACCACATGACGGCTACATTTCAGCAATAGAAACACTCGGTGTTGCTCAAAGGTAAACATCCCAAACAGCAAACCACTGAAACGAACCACACAATGTGGATGGCCATGGTTTGGGTAGTTGAAACCACTACTCAAATTTGATGTCCTGGGTCGGTAAACCATGAAGCTCGTAGCGATCGGACAGCTCTACATCTACATCTACATCTACATCCATACTCCGCAAGCCACCTGGCGGTGTGTGGCGGAGGGTACCTTGAGTACCTCTGTCGGTTCTCCCTTCTATTCCAGTCTTGTATTGTTCGTGGAAAGAAGGATTGTCGGTATGCCTCTGTGTGGGCTCTAATCTCTCTGATTTTATACTCATGGTCTCTTCGCGAGATATACGTAGGAGGGAGCAATATACTGCTTGACTCTTCGGTGAAGGTATGTTCTCGAAACTTTGACGAAAGCCCGTACCGAGCTACTGAGCGTCTCTCCTGCAGAGTCTTCCACTGGAAGACTCCACACACGCTCCGACATTGCGCAGGGACCGGCAGCAGACCCAGCCGACCACACTGCACGGATATCTTCCCTGGCCTGCACCAACCGACAGACTGTTCGCTGCTCCGTCTGTGACTGCTGCTCTGTCACGACTGCACTGCTGCTGCGTCTCCCACTCACTTCAAGACACACGACGCCAGAAATTCTGGCTCCAACTCAACCATGCAGAGGAAACCCACCCACTGGCAAAACGACATCCCTGCACCAAGAAAAGACCGACCCAAGTTCCACAAGATGGTAGCTGAAGGGGCCCAGAAGCACTCAGAGGGAGCACCAGTTACACTTTGCCTGATGAGACGACCGACTTGTCAGAGGCAGTACGCTGTCAACAAATAAAATAATCTGTCAATGGAAATAACACGAACTACACACAACCTGACAAATACTTTCACGAGACCTGAATGATACGCAACAGTAACTAAGCACACTCGAAGACAAATGGGGAGTAAATGCGCACGCGCACACACACACACACACACACACACACACACACACACACACACACACTGCCGACTCATGAATGATCGGCGAGCCAAAACGCGTCTTCCGGTAGGATGACTGACCGACGATCCACAAAGACCACGGCCCGGCCCAAGTGAAGCTCGGCGGCAATGGCCGGACGAACCATGTCGACACAGACCTCACTGCTCCAACCTGACTGGACTAGTGCCCCATACTACGAGAGGGGATATATCGATATGCACTGCTAACGCCCCTCACGATCAGGCAAAGCAGCAACTCAGTGACAGTAGTAATTTGAATTAACATAGTGGGGTGGAAGTACTTAAAAAAAACTGGATGTGAAATACATGATGGCGGGAACACGACCCACGTACGGCTCAGCAAGTACCGGTATTCTAGATGGCCGTATACAGTGTGTTCACCGCGAGCTCCAGAGCCCAACTGGCTTTGTTCATATCGTGGCCACCATAGGACGCTACCATGATGTCGGTTGATGACCCAACATCATCCGCTCTCTCTCGTGCCGGGCCACCAGCCCGTGTGCGACCGACCGCTTATGTCAAACACCCTCGGCTGCCACCTCCAAACATGCGCTGTGCATCAATCACCCTCGGCCGCCACCTCTATACATGTGCCGTACATAGTCCTCTATAAATATGCTAAATAAACTAACACCCACATCACGCATCTAACATATCAGTTACCTAATTACTTAATTCCATTTCTATATTCAACTATCAAATGAGAAGTTGGACATTTTCCTTTTCATTCATGAGATATCACCCCCCCCACCCGTAGAATGCTGCATTCGTACTGGTTGGTGCATTAGTCATGTGATTCGACTTCATTGAACCTAGGACTTGGAATGAATTTTCACCAATGCCTCACCCACCTGTACTTGGAATCAATTAGTTAAAGTCTCCACCACCATCCTCAACCCAGCACCACGCCCTCTTACCGACCCATGTTGGCAGGTTAACATGTACTAACCCACACTAATGTGCACAAGCCTGTAGTAATGTGTGCTAACATACATAGCACATGACTTCATCCAAGATGGTGAGGCGAAATGGCGGGAAAACAGATGTGAACACAAGTCTTTATTTTGCAGGCCATGTATCCAGCACAAGGTTTACTGTCCAACTGACATAGTACACATTACTCCCATCAGATCGTAGTGTCATCCCTCCTATGACCTAAGCCCAGATTATGCTAAAATTACTCACCCTGCGCTAAGCTGTTGGGGAGAGTAAGGAAGGAGTCCACTCTATTTACCTTCGGACATTTTATTTACAGATCTAATATATTTATCACACTGAGTCAAAACACTCTCCATCTAATCCTTGTGCTCACAATACACACTCTACAGACACACAAACAACTCCTAATTTTCGCAAATAATTTAGTTACAGACATTCATACTCCTCGTAAATAATTCAGCACACTTATGTTTAGACACGATCAATATTCGTAAACTGTTCAAATAACTCATAGCACGGACTGCAGGCCTGCTCGCGAAATAATGCAATCAACGCACGCAAGCACCCTCCACTACACCCTGTCCACAGCCCCAACCACATGGCGCAGCCGTCAGCTGTCGAACCACGCACAGACCCCACGCCAGGGTCGCGCAAGCGGCCACATCTGAGTCATACTTCATTTCTGAGAAATTCCTATCAAAATACTTGTTCACCTACACACATGTCCTGACGTGATCAGGTGGGAGGGCAACCGTGAGCTGCAGCCGAACGCAGGCGAAAGTTGTACGTAGGCACCGTTAATGACGGGAAGAGCGCACTCCAAGCAGATCCGTGTGCGTTCGGCGTTCCTCGCTACGCTCACTCTAACTGCGGTCCGGCGAAGAAGCTACAGAATTACATTCCACAGTAGCAGAACCTGTTTTCTCCTTAGCGATTCTAATGGACCATACGTCACGTTTGACTGACGCTTCACCCCGCGTAGCTACATACCATGGCAAACGCATCTAGCCATGTTATCAATCTTATACTCAAGTCACATTGCTATCTAAAATAATAACCAAGTCTAACTCTACTAAATTCCATAGCCCCCCAGAAATACTTAACGTGTGCTTTTGTACCAGCTTTCGTCTTCTCTCAGCTTTTGTGCATGGAATTTCATGGCCTAAGAGAACCTCGTTACGAAAATAACGTACAATAACGTCCAATGCAGTCTTCCTTACGGGTCTAGCGTGATACCCACCCCATCATGTGATACCCATCATGATCCCAACATACGCAAATCTTCGCACAGCTATGTTCACGCCCCTATATCACAGCACAAACGATGCAGCATTCTCATTTGCTCATACCGAATTTACACGCCGAGTGACTTATGCAGCCGGTATCGAAACACAATTGACCTATTCTTTCTTGTGCTTTCAGTAGTTACGTTACACAGATCGCTAAATTGCATTGACAGTTAAACCCTCAAAATTTTCTCCCCGTTATCAAATACATACCAGACTCACAAGAATATTGCAAGCCAGGAACATATTTACCCCTGTACCTACAATTAAATATTGCTATTCCTGCTACAGTTTGACACCAATCAGTGTACACATAATCTCACTGCTTGACCACTGTATTTACAGCGAATATAATTTGCCACTTAAAAATTCTCACTGATACCCTCGTCCTTATCAATCTGCTCAATCTATACGTCCCTCACTATAGAACATACAGTCATCCTCTCTACTCATGCCATAACATGAACCATACTATCTTTAAAATGCAATATATACACAGTTTTTGCAGTGTAAGCCACATTAATTTTACAATAAAATATATATACACATTTTACACAAACAGTGCACTTATGTTTTATATCTGCACAGCAACCGAAAACATTTTCTCTACAGATCATCAAATACATACCAGACTAGCAAGAATATTGGAGGGTGAAAGCGATCACCATCCCAGCAATATATGAACGAGTACCTTGTCGATCTGCTTAACATGCAGTTCACATCCCCCATCATACAAAATCACCCCTTTTACATCAGTGAACTGAAGCCAGTCTCAGAACTGTTCTACAAATTCGTGATCGTTTCCTCTGGACACAAACGTGTTACTGTCTCTGCCTGCTCTCTTTTCTATGCACATCTCCAGAATCAGGGATTACAAGAACACACCTACTTTCGCCATAATATTATATAATTTGTCGCTATATGTCTCGATATCAAGTACACAGTAGTAGCCTCCCGATAGCTAACACAACATAATTCTCAACATATAGACTAGAAATAATTTAATTACAAACACGAAACTCTAGCTATGTGTAGCGTCCTCTAGACCACTAAGTAACTGGAAACAAACACATAAAAATCATATTTCCACCCACGAATACCGATCTCGCTTATCTAACATACTCCAAATCATCCATATAATTTACAAGCCAACTAAGGTCTTTCCCACGTCTAGAGAACAGGCAAGCGTATTTTCCACACACCACATTCGATCTTCTCTCAACTAAATAAAGACCCCAAATATGCACAAACAGTCAACTGAACAATTTACATGGGAGTCAATAACACTCCATTTCAATCATCTCAAAGTTCCACTTGATCACGAAAGCCGCCCAACACATACTAAGTATTAGTTCGCTATCTGGCCATCTAGACAAGGGCAAAGTTAACTCATATACATTCCTACAATCCAACAGGCCTCTGCATTCGCATGGATGCTGCTGTTAACAGGAAACGTGTATCATTACCACCACACCACGAACTTCGCATACACAGAATCATTGCAGAAAACTGCTCCCATATACACTCCTGGAAATTGAAATAAGAACACCGTGAATTCATTGTCCCAGGAAGGGGAAACTTTATTGACACATTCCTGGGGTCAGATACATCACATGATCACACTGACAGAACCACGGGCACATAGACACAGGCAACAGAGCATGCACAATGTCGGCACTAGTACAGTGTATATCCACCTTTCGCAGCAATGCAGGCTGCTATTCTCCCATGGAGACGATCGTAGAGATGCTGGATGTAGTCCTGTGGAACGGCTTGCCATGCCATTTCCACCTGGCGCCTCAGTTGGACCAGCGTTCGTGCTGGGCGTGCAGACCGCGTGAGACGACGCTTCATCCAGTCCCAAACATGCTCAATGGGGGACAGATCCGGAGATCTTGCTGGCCAGGGTAGTTGACTTACACCTTCTAGAGCACGTTGGGTAGCACGGGATACATGCGGACGTGCATTGTCCTGTTGGAACAGCAAGTTCCCTTGCCGGTCTAGGAATGGTAGAACGATGGGTTCGATGACGGTTTGGATGTACCGTGCACTATTCAGTGTCCCCTCGACGATCACCAGTGGTGTACGGCCAGTGTAGGAGATCGCTCCCCACACCATGATGCCGGGTGTTGGCCCTGTGTGCCTCGGTCGTATGCAGTCCTGATTGTGGCGCTCACCTGCACGGCGCCAAACACGCATACGACCATCATTGGCACCAAGGCAGAAGCGACTCTCATCGCTGAAGACGACACGTCTCCATTCGTCCCTCCATTCACGCCTGTCGCGACACCACTGGAAGCGGGCTGCACGATGTTGGGGCGTGAGCGGAAGACGGCCTAACGGTGTGCGGGACCGTAGCCCAGCTTCATGGAGACGGTTGCGAATGGTCCTCGCCGATACCCCAGGAGCAACAGTGTCCCTAATTTGCTGGGAAGTGGCGGTGCGGTCCCCTACGGCACTGCGTAGGATCCTACGGTCTTGGCGTGCATCCGTGCGTCGCTGCGGTCCGGTCCCAGGTCGACGGGCACGTGCACCTTCCGCCGACCACTGGCGACAACATCGATGTACTGTGGAGACCTCACGCCCCACGTGTTGAGCAATTCGGCGGTACGTCCACCCGGCCTCCCGCATGCCCACTATACGCCCTCGCTCAAAGTCCGTCAACTGCACATACGGTTCACGTCCACGCTGTCGCGGCATGCTACCAGTGTTAAAGACTGCGATGGAGCTCCGTATGCCACGGCAAACTGGCTGACACTGACGGCGGCGGTGCACAAATGCTGCGCAGCTAGCGCCATTCGACGGCCAACACCGCGGTTCCTGGTGTGTCCGCTGTGCCGTGCGTGTGATCATTGCTTGTACAGCCCTCTCGCAGTGTCCGGAGCAAGTATGGTGGGTCTGACACACCGGTGTCAATGTGTTCTTTTTTCCATTTCCAGGAGTGTAGAATTATCATTATACTTACAATTAAATGTTACCATCGCGCTCTGAATTGACCATCATTCGAGAATGAGCAAAGTATCGGAAATACACACTCTTATCAGCAGTGGCTCTTGATATGGCTGTACCTTCCGTACAACTAGACATACTCCTCCCCCCATTGCTATCACAGTACTCAAAGTCAAATCCTTACCTTCCATACAACAGGACATAGTCATCTCCTTTCCACAAAGACACATATTCTATAAAACTGATGCTCAAATGCGAACTCACTAAGTATATTACTTCATCAGTAACTGATTGCCTACCATACCAAATAATACTGATCGAAAATCAATGATGGATATGCATCTCTCTTAAGTTCTTCTTTCGAGTCCTACCACTGTATCCTAGAAAGAGACACGTAATCGGCGAAATGTTACAGAAAAAAACGATCCCAGCTACTAGCGCATGTTACTGTCACAATAAGTCTTCGTTCTACAGGTGCACACAAGTATCAGTGTTAAAACCTATACTCGCATTATGAATCGATGTACGACATTACCTCCCAATGAGGTCGTTTTTTCTGGACGTCGGGAAGTTGCAATACGGCACTAGTGCAGTCGAGTTGGAGCAGTGATGTCTTTGTCGACATGGCTCGCCCGACCATTTCCGCCGCGCTTTACTTGAGCCAGGCAGCGGTCTTGGTGGATCGTCGGTCGGTCGTCCTACCAGAAGACGCGTTTTGGCTCGCCGATCGTTCATGAGTCGTCTGTGTGTGTGTGTGTGTGTGTGTGTGTGTGCGCGCGCGCGCGCGCGCGCGCGCGCGCGCGCGCATCGACTCCCGATTTGTCTCCATGTGTGCTTAGTTACTGTTGCATATCTTTCAGGTCTTCGTGTAAGAGTTTGTCAGGTTGTGTGTGCAGTTCGCGTTATTTCCATTGACAGGTTATTTTAAATGTTGACGGCATACTGCCTCTGAGAGGTCGGCCGTCTCATCTGGTGACGTGTAACTGGTTCTCCCTCCGAGTGCTTCTGGATCCCTTCAGTTACCATCTTGTGGAACTTCGGTCAGTCCTTTCCTGGTGCAGGGATGTCGTTTCGCCAGTGGGCGTGTTTCCTCTGCATGGTTGAGTCCGAGTCAGTATTTCCGGCGTCGTGTGTCTGGAAGTGAGTGGGAGACGCAGCAGCAGGGCAGTCGCGACGGAGCAGCAGTCACAGACAGAGCAGCGGGCAGTCGGTTGGTTGGTGCATATCAGGGAGGGTCTCTGTGCGGTGCAGTCTGCTGCGTCTGCTGCTGGTCCCTGCGCAGTGTTGGAGCGTGTGTGGAGCTGTCCGACCGCTACGAGCTTCGTGGTTTACTAACCCAGGACGTCAAAGTTGAGTAGTGGTTTCAACTATCCAAGCCACGGCCATCCATGTAGTTTGGTTCGTTTTGGTGGTTCGCTGTTTGGGAGGTTTCCCTTTGAGCTACACCATGTGTTTCTGTTGCTGAAATTTAGCCGTCATGCGGTGCAATTAACTATATTGGTTGACTACAATTTGATTGCACCAGCGGAATTTTCTGCCTTGTGGCCGTTAGTGTTCTGGTTACCTACCCTGGCCACTAACGTAATTTCAGGCAGCGTCATTTCCTCACATGTTGTCGCTGTCCAACATGGTGTGTAATTTTGACAGCTAATACATACTTCATTGTGGATTATCACGTTTGTAACCTTTTCTGTTTGAGTTCTCATGTACTGATTGAGGGGATGCAAGTCATTGTGTCGGTCGGTCTGTGGCTATCTCCTGTTTGGGGTCTGACGGATCAACTATAGTTGGGCTCACCACCTGTCTCATTCATTCACGAGATGTGCGGTTTTCTTCTGGTAGGTCGCAGATAAATTCGGTAACAGTGCTGCAGGGCGGGATGGTCAATGTTAGTGTGAGGAAGTTCTTTCACTCTCTAATTTTACCCTAAGACAGAGAGAATGCTCTGTGGCTTTCATACGCAGAGAGATAGATCATAAATTAAACACCATGCTCGAGGTGATAGAAATATGTGTAGTGCTGTCTGGTACTCTTTGATGATTTATGTGTTTGAGAATTAGCACTGAATGGATGTACTGCATGTTCGCAATAATATTCACAAAGTGGAGAGGGGGTGGTTTATCTATGATACTGAAGTTGGGGAAACTTGCCGTCACATCATTGGCCTGTATTGAAATTACTGTAAAATTGCTAAACTTGTTCGTGCTATTAACTATGATGCTTATTATTAGAGTATATAGATGGTGTCTTTTCCAACCCATCCATGGACTGGCACACCATTGGTTACCGAATAATGATTGACTGATATCGCTTGTTTGAGTTGAGGAAAGAGTTTTGCTGTATGGACAGCACCTTCTGGGGTGGAAAGCCCTGAAACACTGATCACGTACATGAGTGCAATATGAGGAAGCAGTCGAATGGAATGTAGAGCCATCATCTATTCCTTCAGTGTGAGAGACAAGTCTACATGTAGAGTAAATAATTCAAAAGCCAAGATCGCTTAAACACTGTTTACTAGATGACTGGTTTCAACACACTGAAGGTGCCATCATCAGATCTGTGAAGATATAACATGACAGGTTTGAGGGAGGATTACATCAGTTCCACTATATACATTACTATTAGTACAGCACCACATGCCTGAACGTAGCTTAACATACATAAATCGTTTGGATATAACGATACATGAGCCAGACCAGCTGATATAAAATCACTGCCGCAGAAATAAAAATTAAAAAACAACTGCTCTCATGGTCATTCTAGTCCATCAGATATATAAAACCAAAGCCACAAAATAAAAGTTGTTGACACATCACCGCTCGACTAACAACGATCGGCATCACACTGCCATCTTTAGCGCCGGTTTGCCTGCTGCGAGTCTAGTTGTTCACAACCAGCCACTAGATAGTGCTGTCCCAGCAGTGCATACACTCTCATTACTACTACAATACAACTTTACTATTATTTCTAATCAAATACTCATGCAAAGAACACTTTTGCATACAATTACTTGCGTATTATACATTCTATGCATACTATAAACATGGTGGTCCATTGATCACGGCTGGGCCAAATATCTCACGAAAAAAGTGTCAAACGAAAAAACTGCAAAGAACGAAACTTGTCTAGCTTGAAGGCGAAAACCAAACTGCGCTATGGTTGGCCCGCTAGATGGCGCTGCCATGGGTCAAACGGATATCAACTGCGTTTTTTTAAAATAGGAATTCCCATTTTTTATTACATATTCGCATAGAACGTAAAGAAATATGAATGTTTTATTTGGACCACTTTTTCCGCTTTGGGATAGATGGCCCTGTAATAGTCACAAACATAGAGCTCACAATTTTAGATGAACAGTTGGTGACAGGTAGGTACGTTTGAATATTTGATTTCGCTTGTGCCAATGTGATACATGTACCTTTGCGAACTTATCATTTCTGAGAAGGCATGCTGTTACTGCCTGATTACCAGTAAATACCACATTAATTGAATAAATGCTCAAAATGATGTCCATCAACCCAAATGCATTTGGCAATATGTGTAATGACGTTCCCCTCAACAGCGAGTAGTTCGCCTTACGTATGTTCGCACATGCATTGACAATGCGCTGACGCATGTTGTCAGGCGTTGTCGGTGGATCACGATAGCAAATATCCATCAGCTTTCCCCACATAAAGAAATCCGGGGACGTCAGAACCGGTGAACGTGCGGGCCATTGTATGGTGCTTCGACGACCAATCCATTTGTCATGAAATATGCTATTCAGTACAGGTTCAACCGCACGCGAGCTGTGTGCCGGACATCCATCATGTTGGAAGTACATCGCCATTCTGTCATGCAGTGAAGCACCTTGTAGTAACATCGGTAGAACATTACGTAGGAAATCAGTATACATTGCACCATTTAGATTGCCATCGATAAAATGGGGGCCCATTATCCTTCCTCCCATAATGCCACACCATACATTAACCCGCCAAGGTCGCTGATGTTCCACTTGTCGCAGCCATCGTGGATTTTCCATTGCCCAATAGCAATAGTGCATATTATGCCAATTTACATTACCGCTATAGGTGAATGACGCTTCGTTGCAAAATATAAAGCGTGCAAAAAATCTGTCATCGTCCCGTAATTTCTCTTGTTCCCAGTGGCAGAACTGTACATGACGTTCAAAGTCGTCGCCATGCAATTCCTGGTGCATAGAAATATGGTACGGGTGCAATCGATGTTGATGCAGCATTCTCAACACCGACGTTTTTGCGATTCCCGATTCTCGCGCAATTTGGTTGCTACTGATGTGCAGATTAGCCGCGACAGCAGCTAAAACACCTACTTGGGCATCATCGTTTGTTGCAGGTCGTGGTTGACGTTTCGGTTTCACATGTGGCTGAACACTTCCTGTTTCCTTAAATAATGTAACTATCTGGCGAACGGTCCAGACACTTGGATGATGTCGTCCAGGATACCAAGCAGCATACATAGCTCAGGCCCATTGGGCATTTTGATCACAATAGCCATACATCAACACGATATCGACCTTTTCCGCAATTGGTAAACGGTCCATTTTAACACGGGTAATGTATCACGAAGCAAATACCGTCCGCACTGGCGGAATGTTACGTGATACCACGTACTTATACGTTTGTGGCTATTACAGCGCCATCTATCACAAAGCGAAAAAAGTGGTCCAACTAAAACATTCATATTTCTTTTGTACTACGCCATCTGGTTTCCCCCTTCAAGGTAGACGAGTTTCGTTCTTTGTAGTTTTTTCGTTTGATGCTTATTTAGTGAGATATTTGGCCCAGTCACTATCAATGGACCACCCTGTATACTACTAAGTATGGAAGGCCCCACCCCACAAAAAGAGAAAAAAAAATTGCTCAGTTTTTCTCTCATTTTTTCTCTTTTTTTCTCCTTTTTGCTCATTTTGTAAGTTGTGGCCTGCCATGTTATGGTACATGCTTGTTATGAGGTCTAACGTGTAGTTTGTCAGCCTTGCCAGTAAACCTTTGCTTGAAGATTACCATTGCCCACCAAGTGTGTCTTTGTCACGTTTCTATATTAAAAACAAAATAGTATCGTATTAATGTTTTCCATTACTTCCCATTCGGTGAGTTGAATGGCCGGAACGAGTTCCATGCCAATGGGAGCGCACGTGGAGTGGCTGTGCATCTTGGTGCGCTTATCGGTTTTTCCCTCCCCTGTTCCCGTGCCTCCTCGGTTTGTCTCTGATCTGCCCTTCCTTAATTTCATATGCCTATGCAGGTTTTCATAGTCGGTCCGTACTACGTTCATAATGAGTGTATAGATGGTGAGAGCCATTTATAGCACGTTAGTACTTTCTTAGCATTTACAATACCTAAGACTGTAGTGTCCAGACAGGTAAACCCCAGCATATGGGTTTCATCACTCGTCACATTGTATCTAAGTCATGTTATGAACAGCTTACTATGTGTAAATTCCGGACTTCCAAATACACTCCTGGAAATTGAAATAAGAACACCGTGAATTCATTGTCCCAGGAAGGGGAAACTTTATTGACACATTCCTGGGGTCAGATACATCACATGATCACACTGACAGAACCACAGGCACATAGACACAGGCAACAGAGCATGCACAATGTCGGCACTAGTACAGTGTATATCCACCTTTCGCAGCAATGCAGGCTGCTATTCTCCCATGGAGACGATCGTAGAGATGCTGGATGTAGTCCTGTGGAACGGCTTGCCATGCCATTTCCACCTGGCGCCTCAGTTGGACCAGCGTTCGTGCTGGACGTGCAGACCGCGTGAGACGACGCTTCATCCAGTCCCAAACATGCTCAATGGGGGACAGATCCGGAGATCTTGCTGGCCAGGGTAGTTGACTTACACCTTCTAGAGCACGTTGGGTGGCACGGGATACATGCGGACGTGCATTGTCCTGTTCGAACAGCAAGTTCCCTTGCCGGTCTAGGAATGGTAGAACGATGGGTTCGATGACGGTTTGGATGTACCGTGCACTATTCAGTGTCCCCTCGACGATCACCAGTGGTGTACGGCGAGTGTAGGAGATCGCTCCCCACACCATGATGCTGGGTGTTGGCCCTGTGTGCCTCGGTCGTATGCAGTCCTGATTGTGGCGCTCACCTGCACGGCGCCAAACACGCATACGACCATCATTGGCACCAAGGCAGAAGCGACTCTCATCGCTGAAGACGACACGTCTCCATTCGTCCCTCCATTCACGCCTGTCGCGACACCACTGGAGGCGGGCTGCACGATGTTGGGGCGTGAGCGGAAGACGGCCTAACGGTGTGCGGGACCGTAGCCCAGCTTCATGGAGACGGTTGCGAATGGTCCTCGCCGATACCCCAGGAGCAACAGTGTCCCTAATTTGCTGGGAAGTGGCGGTGCGGTCCCCTACGGCACTGCGTAGGATCCTACGGTCTTGGCGTGCATCCGTGCGTCGCTGCGGTCTGGTCCCAGGTCGACGGGCACGTGCACCTTCCGCCGACCACTGGCGACAACATCGATGTACTGTGGAGACCTCACGCCCCACGTGTTGAGCAATTCGGCGGTATGTCCACCCGGCCTCCCGCATGCCCACTATACGCCCTCGCTCAAAGTCCGTCAACTGCACATACGGTTCACGTCCACGCTGTCGCGGCATGCTACCAGTGTTAAAGACTGCAATGGAGCTCCGTATGCCACGGCAAACTGGCTGACACTGACGGCGGCGGTGCAGAAATGCTGCGCAGCTAGCGCCATTCGACGGCCAACACCGCGGTTCCTGGTGTGTCCGCTGTGCCGTGCGTGTGATCATTGCTTGTACAGCCCTCTCGCAGTGTCCGGAGCAAGTATGGTGGGTCTGACACACCGGTGTCAATGTGTTCTTTTTTCCATTTCCAGGAGTATATGAATAAGGGTAAATTAACATGTAGTTTATTGGCCACTTTTTTCTCTTTTTGTGGGGCGTGGCCTGTCACTCTTTATAGTATATATAGTATGTATAAAAAGTGTTCTTTGCATGGGTATTTGATTAGCAATAATAGTAAAGTTGTGCTGTAGTAGTAATGAGAGGTCATACCACGGGACTGTGTGTGCACTGCTGTGACAGCACTATCTGGTGGCTGGTTGTGAACCACTAGACTCGCAGCAGGCAAACCAGCGTGAAAGAGGGCAGTGTGATGCCAATCATTGTTAGTCGAGCTGTGGTCATGTGTCATGTTTTATTTTGTGACTTCAGTTTTGTATATCTGGTGGAATAGAATGACCATGAGAACAGTTGTTTTTTTTAATTTTTATATCTGGGACAATGATTTTATATCAGCTGGTCTACCTCATGTATCGTTATATCCAAATGATTTATGTATGTTAAGCTACGTTCAGGTATGTGCTGCTCTACTGTTAGTAATGTATACAGCGTAACTGATGTAATCCTCCCTCAAACCTATCTTGTTATATCTTCACAGATCCAATGATGGCACCTTTAGTGTATTGAAACTGGTCATCTAGTAAACAGTGTTTATGCTATATTGGCTTTTCAATTATTTATACAAAAGAGTGATCGCTCCACAACACACTGTGTGTTCACTGCTAAATGTAGAGCTCGTGAATCACCTCCAAACTGTAATTTGGAAACCTACGGCAACGCCATAAAACTCTTACAGTTTCCTTATGTTGTAAATATCTGTTATTTAATATCAGCTGATGTGTGGAGTGTTATGCTATCTGCGGTAAGAACATGATTTATGCAGTGGAACGTATAGTTTCCTGCGAAATGTCTTGGATAAGAACTTCTTAATGTCAGTTTAGAACCAGGCACAGGCCTCGTAGTCGAGGCAGAAAAAAGGAAATGTTTGGCATTGTACAAAAGTGTGTTGGAAAACAGTGTTTCAAACAACTAAACAGGACCGGAGTGAGCATCTCATGCGATTTAGTATAGTCTGTGGGATATGAGCATTCGTCTACAGCATAGGTGATAAACTTCAAAGTGGCCTCTGCAGTGCCTTTATATTTAATAGGATCATGCCACACAGACAGTAGTAGCAGCAGCAGTTTGAGGTGTAAATTCGGTGAGGGACTGGGTACACCATGAGGAATTCTTGGATGGCTGCGCTATTCTGAGGAAGAATTGCGAAATCTCTTTTCTCCCCACTGGACCGTACTGCAGGTATGTGTCGGGGAGCATTGTGAAATCTCTTTCTCCATGCTGAACTGCATCACAGCTGTGTGTCATTGCGCCAGCATCGGTGCCTAGTTGCCATGTTGCATAGAGCGAGAACAGCATGTTACGTCAGCTCTCTGAGCGCTTGACCTTTGACCCTGGCCGATAAGGCCGGCCGCGCCATCGTGGCAGCGCGCCAGCGGCTAAGACTGACGCACCAGAGACGCGAGCACCTAGAACGACTAGTGCTCGCGTACGGGATAACGCTCCCGCTGGCACTCTGAAATACGCTAAGTCCGAATCAAGGTCACGCGCCATCGCGCGTCTATATAAGCGAGCGAGCGCTGCTCAGCAGCTCATTCGCGCTGCTGCTGCTGCACAGGCAACTGCATTTCTCTGTTGGGAGGTAGAGAATAACAATGATAGCATGTTGGACTGATTGATCTGAGTGGATGCGGATCTTCTTCGGGCTGTAGTATCTGTATCTAGTTTGGAGACGTACCAAATTGCGCGCGTTTCCTATTGAATGGCCAAACGTGGTCCTGTTGGACTAACTCAGGTCGTTCTGTTTATACATGGGTTGCAGAATGTGGTGGATATGTCTTTCTCTGACTTCTGCTCAGTGCCAACTTAAATTGGAACGATCACATGGGGAAGGCTGTAGAAATGGAAGAGGTTGGAAGATGCATAGGGGTGACTAAAACCATGTTGGAATTTTACTGTAGCAGCTAGGTTCGGGAATGGTGACTTGTTTCGAGATATGGGAGTGACAGAAGTATGGTTGGGTAGTGGTTGTAATCTTTAAAGGAATTGTCAGTCGTATCCAACGCAGGTATGTGCTTGAATGAAAGACCCGATTCAAAATCATGGACATCCTTTCTAGTGGATAGTGTAACACTAGAGATATGGGAAGTTAGTGTACATTTTCTTGCGAGTGCTGTCCGGAGATGTCTCGCATATGGGGGCTGCGCCTTGGAGTTCTGTGACGTCAGTGTAACAATGGTTGAAAATAGATGCAACTTTCACATGCGTCCGGTGGTGGCTTGTGGTGGAGACGGCGACGGCGGCTGCGCCGAGGGTCGTTGGCGGGATGTTTTTTTTTATGAGCAATCTTTTGTTGAAACTATATTCCATCGATTTCACCGACCAGTAGGATGCTGCCAATTAAGAAAAACTACTGCATACATGTGAAGAATACTGATTTAATTAATTTGCGTAATTTTTTTATATCAACATAGTGTTAGTGGTTCAGTAGGTAATGAGAAGGAGTGCGTGAGTGGGTGACTTGGAGCAGAAGAGCAGGTTATGTGCAGAACACTACATTTATTTGCATATTTTTTATGTAAAACGCAGTACAACAGTTTAAGGGTGTGGGTGACAAAGAAGAATGCGCCAGAAATGGCATTGAAACGCATGTGAAATTCGAAAAGTGTACTGGAAAATGGTGGGAGGACATAACTGATTTCTTAATTTGGTATCAAAGGCGGTACAATAGTTTAAGTGCAGTGACATGGAAAACCACTCAGCAGAACAATAGGTTAAGTGCCGACAAGCGCCCAGACATTAGGTTAAGACACCCAGAGTACAGTGCCTAACATTAGCTTATGCAACATGTCCCCTCCATGTAACTGCCTCTTGCGAGACCTACATTCTCCCAAACAGCTGAGAATGATGATCAAGCAAAATCGAACCGCCACAAACTGATTTTTCATAAATAAACAATATACGATTTCCATATATTCCATACATTGTCTAAATTGTTTAAACAATATTCCACACAGAGCAATCGAATTCCTTCCAGATGATCGATCAACTGAGTCTCTTTCCTGCGAATTCCTAGGAAGGGGTGGAGGTCGGATGACTTAGGTTAGTGGAGGTAGCCAAACTGGCCTTTTTTCCCACCAAAATTCAAACTTCATGCCATGGGGAGGGGGGGCGTGGGGCATCTGGGATGAGGTCAAATGTATGTGCACATTAGTACATGTTATTGCATGTTAGTCCGCCAACATGGGTTGGTAAGGGGGCATGGTGGTTGGTTGAGGATCATGGTGGAGGCTTTAACCTTTTCATTCTAAGTCCAGGTGGGCATGGCGATCGTGAAAATCTGATACAGTTTGAATTTCCAGATTGGAAGGGGGGCTTGTCAGGGGGCATGGCACTTTCCCACCAGAGAGGTTAATTAATTGATCAATTTACGTAGTCAATGTGACCTATCTTCCGGCCATTTTCTTAAGTTAGTAGAGGTTGCATTGTCCTGATGGAACTTGAACTTCCCACCAGGGGGGTGTGGCACTTTCCCACCAGAGAGGTTAATTAATTGATCAATTTTATTAAGCAGTCAATCAAATTGATAAGAGTGAGAGGGGTCGATTCCAATAACTCAGACCTTAAAGTGTACCTGTAGCAGTGAGGGGAGGGGGGAGGGGAAGGGTGTGGTGGAGAATAGGCTAAGTGCAGCGATATGGAAAACCACTTAACAGAACAATAGGTTAAGTACCTGTCAATGAAAGGAGAACAATAGGTTTGCCCCTGATTGCATATCTGCGTCTGATGTAGGCAACCTACACTAGCAAGTGCGCCAGAACCCCCCTTGCCCGCCTACTCTTGTGTTGCGTATTATAGTCTCCTAAAGACTTTGATCGCTCATATGTCATTAATTGACATTTAATGAAAAGAAGTCCTAACAAGAACGACATTTTTTCATGAAAATCTTCGACGTATATTTGTCTTAAAAGGGCGTAGTTTCATAATATGCGAGTAGTAACACGAAAGTAGCCAAATAAGAAAAGTCGTTAACCACCAATATAATGTTCCCATCATTTTGTTACAAGAGATCGTACCAATAACGTCACTTTATCGAGAGGTTCATTCTGGTGGTGCTTAGAAAGAACATGTACTCATAGGGTGTAAGTTATATCATAAAACCCACAAATATCCACTTCAGTAGAACTTTACAAAGACAACATGGCGTCTTGAAAACTCTGTTAGTGAGTAGGGAACATTCTTGCTGCTTGTAGGTTCTACTTTATGTGGCACACTGCCAAAATATTACAGAACTTACTTTGTTTTTCAAGTGGCGAAATGGCTCCTCAACACGAAATAGCAGGAAATGACATAAAAAAACTCGTAGAACGCCACCTCAAAGTTAGTCAGCTCTTCCTGTGTGATGATAAATTGCAATTCTGCGAACATGTGTGCATATGTACCCACTAGGAAATTCAATCCCTAAGTTGCTAAATTGGGTATGGAATGTGTATTAAAAATCCCTTTGCACAGAGAACCAATCGCTCATATGTTACTAACAGGCATTTTATAGGAATTCAGTTCACTCATTCACTCACTGATCATTTTCTGTAAAGTTAGAGTTTAATATACCACAAGAACGAGGTCATTAGAGCTGTTTTGTAGATACCATCACTTCAGAGATGTGAACTCTGTTATGGTTTAAGTTAACAAAAGACAAGAAAATCACAGAAATTTAATATTTAGTATTTTTCAGTCCTCAACATGCTGTAACTGTTCCCTATCACCTTACAGGGGTACCAGCTGCTCACTTAGCCACCAATGACAATCACAAAGATGTCAGGAAATCTCATTGACATGATCATCAGCACCCAGCCTGTCGGAGCACTAGTCAACTTGGAATTCCGTTTCTGCTATTGTGACACACTTATTATTGTCAGATAAGAAGACTATGTTCAGTGATACAAAAGCAATTGTGCTGGAAGTCACAAATAGGAAATACATCCAGCCAACAGGAATATATATTGTAAGAATAACTATCTTTGACAGAACACAGCTTTTCGAATTTGTCATTTTATCAGAATGTTGTCATAATGTTATTCTCAGGTGGGACTTCTTGCAAGCATAGACTGTGGAAGATCAGAGCTGCAGACTGACAAAATTATTCCAACAAACACACATAACAAAGATAGCTCTGGGAGGTTGTTGGCCACTGAAGACAGTGTTACCCTGCCATTGTCAATGATTCAAGGTCCAATCATCAGTCAAGACGCTCAGTTAAACTATGAATATTTTGTCAATTGCAAAAAGCTTCTCAGGCTCACAAGAAATCTACATATCAGCAATAGTAACAAGGATCTTAGATGGTCAAAGGGAGTTTTAGATCACTAATTGCCACCAGTAGCCATAACTCATCTCTAAAAGTATATGCATAGGCGCAGCTGAACCAGTCCACTGATAGCAGATTATTGTCATTGATGAAGAATTATGATCTGCTATCACTACAGACAATGGCAGTGGAGGAAGCTACTATTGAACTTCCAATAGGATCTGGCATGACTGAGGAAGAATTTTGGCAAGTGATAGCTGTTCTGCATTTATTTTTGGATGTCTTCAAGTCCAGATCATGCACCAGTTAGTGAGCACTGTTTATATAGAGCATCGCCAGCTGAATGGTGGAGAATCTGGGAGGAAGAGGAGAAGATGCTGAAAGATGACATCAGTGAACCCCCAGAGTGTCCTTGGTCCTCTCCTGGGGTCCTGGTGAAGAAGGATACCACATGGCGTTTTAGTGTTGCCTACCCATGACTGAACAAAATCACTGAGAAAGATAATAGCAATGCACAATTTCAGTTTTTTTGGACCTGTCCGAAACAACAGACACCTAACAGAAACCAAAACTGTAATATATATTATGTAATTGATTGTGGAGTGGGAGAAAGGGAAGGAACTAATGATATTAGCTGCCCAGGGCTTATGCACAATCAGTGGTGATGCGTGGAACGGACTGAAAATCCCCTCAACTAGTGTGAAATTTCGATTTGTGCGTGGGGGAGCTACCTTAGATGCTCATCATAGGGAAGAGGATGTAACAACACGACCAGAAAGTGAGAATCTGCCGCTGGCCGCTGTGGCCGAGCGGTTCGATGCGCTTCAGTCCGGAACTACGCGGCTGCTACAGTCGCAAGTTCAAATCCTGTCTCAGGCATGGATGTGTGTGATGTCCTCCGGTTAGTTCAAAAATGGCTCTGAGCACTATGGGACTTAACATCTATGGTCATCAGTCCCCTAGAACTTAGAACTACTTGAACCTAACTAACCTAAGGACATCACACAACACCCAGTCATCACGAGGCAGAGAAAATCCCTGACCCCGCCGGGAACTGAACCCGGGAACCCGGGCGTGGGAAGCGAGAACGCTACCACATGACCACGAGCTGCGGACTCCGGTTAGTTAAGTTTAGGTAGTTCTAAGACTAGGGGACTGATGAACTCAGATGTAAGTCTCACAGTGCTTAGAGCCATTTGAACCATTTTGAGGATCTGCCAGTGCGACCATACAGAGTACCACAGACAATATCTAGATCGAATTGTGTTCTGGGACAGCATGTCGCTGTCTCTCTGTGAGAGGGAACAATGCCACAAGTTGTGGTCATGTAGTGTTGCATAGCGGTTAGCTTCACTGCCTGGTGTGCTGTGGGTCACCTGTTCAAACTGTACCACCACCACTATTTGGTATTTAAAATTTTTCATTTCTCGAAGGTTCTCGAAATATGTTATGTCGGTATTGTTTGTGTATTCTAAAATATTTCCTTATTGTATAAATAAAACCATTCTGAAATATTTGATGTGCATATAAATAACTGCGCTTTCTGTCCAGTGCGTCAGTTCTTTTCTGGCTTCATGTTGGGTAAGTGTCAGTAATAAACATGCCTTCAGTATTGTCTTGAACATTATTGACAACTCTGCTTTTAATTTCGACTTGATTATGGCTTCGACATGATAGTACAAAATAAAGTACAAAGGTACTTGATCCTGTGTGCTTGTTTTAGCCTGATTTGCATTCAGCACCTACAACTGAATTGTCTTCTTTGCAGTCAGATGTACAGACAGGTAAGTGCTGGCATAGGTCACTTAAAACATGAGGTTTTCAATACATGACTATTTTTCACATTTGCCCTTCATATATGACTTTACACAGATACTTAATCCTTTTCTCAATGTCTATTCATGTTTTATCAACCGATTTCACTTCAGCAGCCATTCCTCATAAAAAAGTGACACAAAAACTTCATTCATTTTCATACATATTGGTTGAGCTGTAAGTGAGGAAACAACAGTGTGTTGCTTCACACAAGTCGGATACAGTCCTTACTTTTTGCTCCTGGTCTTAATTTTTACGAAATAAATCGTTATTCCATAAGACATAAAAAATTCAAGGTTGAGGCTCCTCATGTAAATACCATACGCAACACTCCAACATTGTCATGTATTTCTTCTCATTTGAGACATAAACAAAGTCTGGTCTTGCTATATATGAGAAGTCATGTTGAGGGTCCTGAAGCACATATTCTGACAGTTGGTGTTGTGTGAGGTTTCAGTTATAAATGGAAGGAGTGGAAGCAGTTCAAGGCAGGAAAAAAAAATTCTCATTTACCAATTACAATACCATTACTTTTGAGAAGTGTCAGTGTGCTATCATAAAAAAGACTAATAATTCAGAAATGTAATTAGTGGGAACATCTGTTAAATGATGATGGTGTTATATATGATCCGTGAAATCCAGAAAAAACCCGGGATACTCTAACAGAGAAATTTACTGTGTCCCACTACTGCAGAATAATACTACAGCAATAATATATAAGCGAGAGGGGAAAGTAAAATAAAACCTAAGTTGCAAAGGAAATGCCAATAAAACACAGTGCCCAATCAAATGTCTGCCAACAGTGAAATGAAAAAAAAAGAAATGATCGTATGGCATTGTTGGCCGGGAGGCCCCATTTGGGGGAGTTCGGCCGCCGTATTGCAAGTCCTTTTTAGGTGACGCCTCATCGGCGGCTTGCGAGTCAATGATGATGAAAATGATGATGAACGACACACAACACCCAGCCCCCTGCCGGGAATCGAACCGGGGCCCCTACGTGATGGACGGTAAGGCTACCGCTACGCTATGGAGGCGGACGGTAAAACGTTTCAAAGTCTTTGGGACAAAGAGCGTGCAATACTTTATAACAACAAATTGCTTCCGATGAGCATTACGTCACAACTGTTAACGTTAGAACCAGTTGCGAGAGGGCTCATGCGCATGCGCAGTTCAGTCACGAAAGAGCAATACCTTCTCCCACTTCTGGCTGCTACCTGTGTACCAGATGCTACCGGAAAAAATTTTCTGGCGTGAGCAAGCCGCCAGATTTCGTCCAAGCGAGCAGAGCAGACTGAGTTGTAGTGGGGAGTAGTAGTCTCCATGTGACCTGTACTTACGTTTAATGATTTTGCTGTTTCCTCTTTATTTAAAGTATTCACATCAAATGAAAATGTTACGAATTTCTGTGGCAGGGAGCTATCAAGTGAATTAAAATACGTTCTCATAAATATGGAAGGCTAAAATAAGTTCATAGTTTCAGTTTTCTGATTTTATTTTGTTTCCATATTTTTGGCTATCAAGCATTAATCGCCTTGCAGAACAATGAAGTTATTTTTGTCGGTTTGATAGGAAATTTGGCTTTTATTAAGCATTTCCACAGAGGCAGTAAATTTATTTGAAACGAAGTGCTTCATTCCATAGTATTGGCTAGTCTCAACTGCTCGCTGAATTTCAAGCGCACATTTTCATCTTCTGGCACATATGACATTATGTCATAATAAAGAACCTAACATGAGATAATACAGTACTGGTACTCCAAGAATATTTGCATCCAGAAAACCTCACTGAAAAGCCTATTATCAGGTTGGATCCTGCTTCATTGTGAATCTGGACGTATGAACATGCACTTTAAGCCGAATTATGCATTTGGTATGGTTTACGAAATTCTGATGCTAGTGGAGTATTCTCTGATGTCCTGTTTCTTTTATGACTTAATGTAAGATCTCTTAATGCTTTATATGTACAGACACATGGGCTTCCTACGTCATCGCAGCTGCACACACCTGTTTTCTGGCGCCCTCTGGCAATTGCTGCAAAGAACCTATTTCTAATAGGTCGCAGGAAAATATTGTGAATGGTTGTTTGAAAAGCGTTGCTTTCAAAATAAATTTCGTTTTATGCAAGATGAATTATGTGTGAGAATGTCCGATGAATTTCTTAAATCATAAAGCGTTTGATTCTCATTTAAAACTTACATTTTGAGGACGAGACACTTTGAAGGATTTCGAGCCCGGAATACCAGACATTTATGTCCTTATTTAAAATTTCACTGGCACATTTGTGTGAGGTATCTTAAATGGTAACACATGCAAAAAAGACCAATATTATATGTGAAAGCTGAGCTTTTCTTGAAGCTACACTTGGCTATTAATTTAAATCATTAACTTTTCCTATTCGTGTTTTTGTACTACCTAAGCGATGGTGTTTTTGGGTGATTACATCATCTGTCCTATACTCTGAATATCTACTATCATCGGCTAGCGAGACCACGTGACATGAACTATGACTGCCTTACAAAGGAGCATCACGAGCTTTGGAAAACAACATGCTGTGTTTGGTATAATCTTCGACCATAGATACTAGTAGACTGGCCTTGCTGTGCAGAAGCTATAGGGCTGGTGTGGCTCCAACATAAACCACGTGACTGTTGGCAAAACGTGGCGGGATTTCAAATCAGCGGTCTGCCATCCTATGTTTGTATCGTATTTTACCCACATTTCTCAGTTGACTGCCAAACGCTTCCAACAAAAATTACTTTTTTATTTGAGAAAAATTATGTCCGAACTACATTTGACCTGGATTTGTTCACAGTACCATTTATAAAATCTAACTAATACATCGAAAGCCCCTCTGGTGGCCAGCGGGACGAAATTACTATAAACTATCAATTAAAGTAAAATGTCGTTAGAATTCTTTTAAACGGTAAGAGTGGGCTCATGTCAAAACTTCTAACATTGGATTCGCCGCGTTTTGAGCTCTAGTCACTTATAAAAGAAAATGGGATATGGGAATTACGTCAACTATAGGTGCCAAAATTGTCGACTTTAGGAGCAGGTCCATTTTAGAGTATCAATTTTAGGTGCACTCCAAAGGTTCAGTTCCTACCATTTTTACAAAAGTTTAAACTATCAGTTTAAAAAAAATGATATTTTAGATGAAAGGTGAGACTTTGAAGTTTCAGAAAATAATTTTGGAGCCTACATTTATTTAATAGTATCAGAAGGTAGAAAAAAATTCTCTTCATGTGTCGATTATAGGTGCTCTTACCTTATTATAATCTCACTTGAATATACAAAAAGGCGCGTATGTGCAGATGGCTTGAAGTTTTTCCATTTCAGGGCCTGTATCCAAAGCTGCCTTCGGTTTTCATCCTTAGGCAACCTATGAGTAGGAACGAGAAAGTTATACTTACTTCTGTAACTGAATTATCACAGATACTTTCGAAAATGGAATATGAGTCTCACTTTACAGGCATCACTTTCAACGCTTTAATTTACGTGATACTCTATTTCAAGTGTAAAAAACATAAAAGTCACTTCAGCAGATTTCCATAAACGCATCTGCACCATCATAGGAACACTTACACGTGAAATGTAATGCCACTTCCACCGACAAAACGCTGAGTACAGCCGTAAGCGGAACACGAAACAACCATGTTTTGCCAACATTCACGTGACTTTAGCCCAGAGATGTTGGAGCCACGAAAATGACGTCAGGGCCAGTCTATTATATTTATGGTCGAAGGGTATAATTCGAATTTATACTTTCGCAATATGAAAATATGCAGCGTGTCATATGAATACGCAGTGTATCATAATATGAGAAGATGCAGTGTATATGTTTCTGTACGTCGAAGAGCCTTTGGAAACGCGATTTTTTACTCTGTGTTTCGTTTTCCAAAGTGCAACTAAGTTATACGCTGGTGTATAAAACTTAACCATTCAAAAGACAGACAAGTTTCACTGTTCCAATGGAAAGTACACTGTCACTTAACTATTTTTAATTGGGAAATATGGGAATTTTTTCCCTTGTCCGCGTATACACCCTGTAGGAATATACAAGGACACAAGAGACTGGATAGTGTATTCAGAGGCAGACGCAACCAGTGGCCCACTAATGTCAACAATCATCGTGGCGGGTGCAGCCAGCAGGACTTGGAAAGGTTAGAACGTGTCGCAGAGGTGAAATGTAAAAGTGAAGACACATTTCTTGGGGGCTGACACACGTTCACTTTGGTCCCAGTGGATGCATCCATCAAATCACCCAGCTGGAAGGAGAAAAACGTTGTACATTTTGCTGTGGTGAACAGGAGAGGAATAAAGTCTTGCAGGCAGTGAATAATAATAATAATAATAATAATAATAATAATAATAATAATAATAATAATAATGTGGTTGAACTCTATGGCTGGTGGTGACAAACCGTTCACGATTAGACATGAACAGTTCATAGCTTATGTCATATGCGACGCATTACTCCCGTGTGTGTGATGGTAGGTATTGGTAAGCTGTTAGATACTAAAGTGTTGTATTGTCAGTGCAAATGGTCCTCTCACCGCCACTCGCAATTTGTGGACTTCTGGACTTGGAGGGTATCAGATTATGTATTTACAGCTCTCCTAACTTTTGTGGCAAGGTGTGAGAAGTTCGTTATGGATAGAGTATTAATTCATCTTCCCAACAAATATTAGATGTTATAAGATATTTATAAAACAAACTCTTACATGAATGAAGTTTGATGTGTGGCCTTTGTACCACTGGTAACAGCATACTCATGTTTGAGTAAGCTCTATGGAGTTTGATAGGTGCCATTTTTGAACGCGTTTTGATGTATTGAGTGTACAACCAGTTAATTTGAGGACACTGCGCATTAAAGTCTGATTCTACCAAAATTAGTTTCACTTTGTGCCAACGAAGAATCCCTTAGTGTAGTTGTGTTGAAAAATTCATTAGGCAGAATTCACATGTCGGAGAGCAGTGTGCAGATAACCATACTAGAGGTAAGGTCGGATGAATTTCACAGCTTGGAGCAGTGCAACTGGCCAGCAAGGATGCAGTACTGACAGGTAGGTCAGTACTAAACTAGTGCCACACGTCCATATAAACTTTTCCACGTTACAATAGAGAGTTATTTATGACTGTACATTCTCAGGTAAGTTTGTCATCCCATACTCTCTGAGAGTTGGCCTATATAATTTTGTTATGATCTGCACCAACACAACTGTTGTAAATTAACCTGACCACAAGACGATATCGCAAATGTTAAAAAACGATGCGTCTGTGTCTGGGAAACAGTTTAGGATAAGGCCGAGTCTACAGTAAAAATTTGTTTCAACTGAGTTGTAGATGTGCAGAAAATCGGTAGGAAAGTTTGCAGAATAATTAATAATAGGGCATGTAGGCTTTGTCAAGTATATGCAGCACTTGAGTAAAACAGTTGTGTTGGAGATGGTACCTGTTTTTGGCACAATAATGAAATGGTAACACCCAAAACACTTTAGCAGTCACAGAGTAGGTGATCAACATGAGGTCGTAAGGCCACAGCAGCGGCTGGCTACATGGCGGTCGAGGACCAGGTGAACAGGCTTCGATGGGATCACTGTCGAGTGATGTGGATGGCCAAGTCATTCGTTTGAATTGTCCAGAAAGTTCTTCAAACCAGTTGTGAGCAATTGTAGTCCAGTGGCATGACATCGTTGCTTGGCAACGTGAAGTCCACGAATGACTACATGGTGCACTGTCATCCAGAAAAATTCCATCGTTCTTTGTGAATATGAAGTCCATAAAAGGCTGTAAATGGTCTCCAAGTAGCCAAACGCAACCATTTATAGTCAATGATCGGTTCAGTTGAACCAGAGGACACCCTCCATTCCATGTGAGCGTAGCCCACACCATTATGTATCCACGACCAGCTTGCACAACGCCATGTTGGCAGCTTGGGTCGTTGTGTTCGTGGTGTCTGTGCCACATTCGAACCCTACCATTAAGTCTTATCAACTGAAGTCGGGACTCATTTACCCAGGACACAGTTGTCCAGTAGTTTAGAGTCCAACCTATAGTTACTAGCCCAGGAGAGGCGCTGCAGGCGATGTTGTCCTATTAGCAAAGGCTACCATATTTCATTAACTCCAAAATTCGTCGCACTGTCTAACAGATACTTCCGTCGTAAGTCCCATATTGGTTTTTGCGGTTATTTAACGCGGTGTCGCTTGTCTGTTAGCACTGACAGATCTTTGCAAATGGCGCTGGCTCTCGATCGTTAAGTGAAGGCCGTCGGCCAGTAGCCTGTCCGTAATGAGTAGTAATGCCTGAAATCTGGTATTCTCGGGGCACTCATGACCAGGGCCCGGATTTTAATTACCCAAAAAACAGTGAAATATGCAAGCATTTATGACCTAAAACTTACATAAATATGACCTTAACAAATAAAATATGACTTAACAGAAGTTTATTTAAAGCATTCTTGTTTATTTATTTAATTTTTTATTCACCATAAAGTAATACAGAATTCACTTCTCAAAATATTGTAAGTATAGTTATTTCTTTCTGTAGGGTTTGTGGCTAATTTTCGCCTATTTTTCGAATGTCTGAATGTTTTATATTCTAAACACAAAGTACAGTGAAAAGATCATCTATCGAAACAGTAAAACAATGTTTTTATTTCTACATAGTATTTAAAGCGTTTCACATTATTTAATACCATATGTCAGTGTTCAGTATGTGCAATGTTGCACTGGATCACAAGGTGCATTTTCAGGTTTTACATTGTCAAAGACCTACGGTTGTCACTGAGGATAGTTTTGTACATGGAAAAGCTCCTCTCCACTTCACAAGACGTCACTGGAGCGTATTTGAAGGCAGCCAGGTCACTGGAGTTTAGTTTTGTTTCAGTATCTTCAAATGTTGCGGCATTCCCTGAAAACTGTCACTAATTATGCAATGTAGAATATCCAGGATTCCGTTGGAGAACATTCTGCAATTTGGTTTTCACTTTGTCAGCAACATGACCACGAGCTCGACCCAACTCACTTTGCACATGTTGCACAATACTCAGGGCCTCACATAAGTAAGTGCCAACAGCTTCCTGTCGTTTGATGGCTTTTGATATCACTGAAAATTGGCGTTGATGTATGTCAAGTTTCGAGACAATGTATCTGTAAAAACGTCTTTCACAATTTTGATAGCACTTGATTCATAGTTATCAAGCTCACAGAACATTGTCTTTATTTGGGTGCAGTTGGTGCAGTAATACTCAGGAGCATTAAGCCAAGAACCCGATCGTGTAAGAACAGGTTTAGGTGGGAGGGACGTTGAACGTGCTTGTTCCTTGAATTTCTGCACCTGTAGCAGAGCCTTCACATAGATTTTCTTGCCACAGGAAATTAATTTGTCCACGTCAGGGTAATTTGATCGCACCTCTTCGGCATCTCTGTGCAACGCATGTGCAAGGCAACCATACTGGGGTAGATAATCTGAAGCCCTTTGGCTGCTATAGCCATGTATGAAGCACCATCTGTTACAAGCAGCAAAACGTTGTCTCTCTTCACACCATCCGGCCACAGTAGCTTCAGAGAGTTGTCAAACAAAATAGCAATCGTCGAATTGTTTACTCTATCGAGAGTTTCACACGTTACTAGGAACATATCTCCAGGGCCATCAGCTTATAGAACACCACCAACAACATTTGCAATATATCGCCCACTAATATCTGTAGTTTCATCTATCGACAGCCAGACCTTTTGCTCAGTAATAGTAATTCGTATTTTGTTGAGAACATCATTGTAGCATACGGATAAATAGTTCTTTCTCTGTGTAGATTCATCTGGAACTGGATGTGTTGTGTACTTCTCCAAGAACCGTCTGAAGCGTGGATTCTTCAGCTTTTCCAGTGGGATGTTGCAGGACACCATCATCTAACACAAATCCTTGCAGAATGATTGCACGGTTGACGATTGACCTGTCCAAGTAACAGCGTTTGCCCGCTGTTATTTTCAGCACTTCGTTTCACACAGCTACTGTGTTTAGCGGTACTACAGTGTAGTTGCACATAAAGCGCTTTTCTTCACCAACTTTAACTTTACACAGTTTACAAACTAATATTTTCCCATAAGTACTAAAGAACTTCTCTCCGAATTCTCGAACATATCCTCGCAACTCCACGCTGTGAGAGCACTTTGCTTTAGGCATTTTGAACAAGGCAAAGGCTGTATTCAAACTGGTTACTCGGAACACCTGTGCAACTGCGATGGTTATTATGGCAGAAGCCGCCTTTGTTGGTTCTGAGAGCTTATTGTCGACTCTGTGCAACAATGTCTTATGTTCGCGAAACGACTGTTGTGGTACACTGATTTTCTGCTACAGTCCTGAGAAATAAAGCTGTTTATCTTTCATAATAGCACGTTAAATATTGTCATGTGAGCAACATATTCATTTTCTTATTCGTGTGACCCGTAAGATACGAGAAAAACGGTATATGCATTTTTGGCAAAACTTGACGGAAATATGACGTATTATATTAAAAGTTAGCCAAAATATAACCTATTACTAAAATTTGTTGAAATATGACTTTATATGCACAATCAAAATACATTTTTCGACACTAAAATGCCTAGATTTGAGTATAAATTGTTCTAAAATTAATCCTATAGTTCAGAAAAAAATATGACTTGTCATTAAAATTTGGGCCTTACTCATGACATGGTGGATCTTGAAATGTTGAATTCCATAACGATTTCCGAAGGGGAATGTCCCGTGCTCCTATCTCCAACTATCATTCCAAGTTCACAGTCTGTCAGGTCCTGTCGTGCAGTCACAGTCTCGTCAGAATCCTATTAACATGAGTCACCTGAGTACAAATGGCTACTCCGCCAACAGCCACTGACTACATATTCCTGTCCCATTACTTTTATTATGTCAGTGTACATTCATGCCGATATATCGAATTGCAAGACACAAAATGGGTCTATTTGCCCTTAATAATCATCTTCGTCTTTTCTGTTCAAAAGACAAGATGAGAATTATCTTTTATCGAACAAATTTCGAGTAATAAAGTGTGGAAACCTAATGTGAAGCAGTGATAACAATATGCATCTGAGCGCTTCTAACAGCTACTGTCTAGATAACGACTACTCTGACTTTCTCATGGTGAATTATACTTTTGAGACAATACAAAGCTGCCGATGGGAACAGAAATCGTAAACTTTTAAAAATTGCTGTTTCTATTCAATTTCCACAACTTCTGTGGCTGAAGGCCATTCTTTTAATTTTATTTTAATTTTTACATGAATGATTTATATTCGATTGGTTCTCTTTTACCAGGATAAGATGCGATTTATAAGTTTACTAATTATTTTTTGTAGACATACGGTTAAGATTATTGACATGGATGAAAAACAGTAGTGCATACATCGAACAGCTGTAAGCATTCAGTCACTTTTTGTTAAAGTTAACGTCTCAACATTAAAAAGTTAATGAATGTTTGTTATCTCTTTTGAATGTATTAATTTATAGTATTAATTCTTTTAATTTTGAGGCACATTTGCCTTTATTCAAGTACTACAACTACTAATAAATTCAAGGTTGGATAATATTGCATCCTCTATTTTTTAGTGTTATTCTCCACAAGTTGGTTAAGTGTTTAGAAAACAACTGAAATATAAGGAGGAGTCTTCAACCTTGAGTAACAAGTTTTATACATCTACGTAGCACTGTATTTAAACTTCAAGTAGTCTAAGTTATACAGTTTTAGAGAAGAAATAAAGTGCATTATTGTTCGTTTTAGTTGAATTTCTTTGTTCATATACCAAACGAATATTTCAGTTATTAATCTCTATACTTTATATAAAAGAAAATGTTCAGACTGTCCGACTCACCATTGCCCAAACCAAATCCCAAAAGGATAGAAACTTGGAATTTGAAGAGGATGTTGATCTTATACTGCAGGAATTGTTCGAGAAGGGACTTTCCAAAATTTCTCTGCTGAGCGGCTGGAGTAGTGGTTGGAAGACTTTTAAAAACATTTCCCTATTTTTGCAATTAGGTCATAAGTAAAGAACTAAATGTTTTAGCATTTTTGGAAATTCAACCCCTAATGGGCTGAAGTAGTGGGTGAATGATTTTTTTCGAAATAAATCTTTATTAAAGAAATGCTGAACCATTCTTAGAGTTACATTTATCAAAATTGGTATTTTACTTCTTCACTAAAAATAAAAGAAAGTAAGTATTGGTTTTTTGTAAATTCAACCTCTAAGGAGTGTGAAATAAGGGATGAAAAGTTTTATGAAAACGTTTCACTACAAAAGCATTGTTAAAGCTAAATCAATGAAAATTTGTGTTTGGATTCTCAGCTTGGAAATTCATACACTAAGGGAGTGATACATGGAATGAAACGTTTTATGGAAATTTTTCATTATGAAAGCATTTTTGACGCTAAATCTACGTAAATTTATGTATTTGACTTCTTGGTCAGAAATTAAAAAAATGTTTCAGTAATTTTGAAAATTCAACCCCTAAAGTGGTGAAATAGGGGATAATAATTTTTATGAAATATTTCGTTGCATGAAAACACATAGGCCGTTGAACATAATACCGTAAGCATAATATAAGAAGGCAGTTTTCGAAATTCCGCCACTAAAGGGGTGAAATAAGGGAACAAAGGTTTTTCGAAAATAAATCTCTATTAAAATATGTCTCTATTATGGAAATTTTGAAGCCAGGTCTACGAAAACTGGGCTGGTGTATGGGTTCTGGAACCATTCTCAGTTCATAATGGCGGCTGGCGGAGCTGGTGAGGGCTGCTGGCCTCGTTCATGGGGTACAAGTGGAGTTCGCAGTTGGCAGCCCTGTTCCCCGAGTTGACTGGAGTCCTTTAGTTTGGAGGCGAGAGGAGGGTCTCAGTCATAGGCTTCATCAACTCTATACCTGCCTTATTGAGTGGAAAATTGTAGGACACCCCGTAGTAGGTCAGGTGTGCACCACCTACTTGGTAGCAGAGTACTAGTGTGGAGTGCATGTGGGCTAGGCAGTACTTTGAGATACTCTGACTAGAACCCACCAGCTGATAAGCAGAAAAGGAAGTCAGTTCAGAGTAAAGACTTTTCTGCTGTCAAAATTTTATCAGTAAACTGCTGAAGTATTCATAACAAAGTTCACAAATGTACTGTCCGCCACACACCGTTGGGTGGCTTGCGGAGTATAAATGTAGATGTAGATGTAGAAAGTGCTCACGCTCGAATTATGCTTAGGAGAAAGAACTGGGTGAAACCCAAAGTAGAAAGTTCTGGGATATTTAGCGAGTCACCAAATATATACTGAAAAGACAGATTAGACGCCGTAGAAGAGGGAGTATTCATTGCAGTTGAGAAAAATATTGTGTCTGTTGAGGTCACAGCTGAGTGTGACAGTGTAGTTATCTGGCTGCGTGTAACAAATTAATTGTTGGCTGTTTTCACCATATCCGATTTCGCTGATGCAGTTCTCGAGTCACTCAAAGAAAATCAACTCTCAGTAGCACATAATCATCCGAATCGTTCAATACTAGTTGGAGGCGACTTTAGCGTGGAAGGGTGTCTATGGATTTATTGAAGGGGTTGCAAATAGAGTCAGGCAAAGTACTTTTGAACACACTTTCCGAAAACTGTCTTTAGCAGCTAGTTCGGCAGCCCATATACAAGGAAAATATCTTAGGCCTTGTAACTACAAATAGGCTGCATGTTACTGACAGTGCAAGTGTAGAGATGGGAACGAGTGATCATGATGTCGTAATAGCAACTCTTGTTACAAAAGTCAGTCAAGAAGGCGATAAGAGTATTTCTGCTGGAAGGAGCAGATAAGCAGTTGCTAACATCTCACTTTGACAATGAACTGATACCACTTAGTTCCAGGAAGATGGAAGTAGAGGAACTATGGACAGTTTAAACAGAATGTAAATCATGGTCTGGAGAACTATGTCCCTGATAAGTGGATTAAGGGCGGAAAAGACCCAACTTGTACTAACAACGAAATTCAGAAAACACTGAAGAGGCAAAAGCTGTTGTACTCTCAGTTCAGAAGAGAAAGCGCAAATGACGACAGGCAACAGTTAGCAGAAATACTGCACTTGCGAAAATATCTGTGCACGAAGCACACAACAAATACCACTGTCATACTGTAGCAAAAGATCCGGCCGAGAACCCTAGACAGTTGTGGTCCTATGAAAAATGGCTGAACAGCTAAAGCTTCTAACCAGTCATCTATTGGGTAAAAGGTTCAGAGTCATATTGCGTGATAAGATGTCATCCCATCGAATGAGACACATCTGACCATGCAGTTGGTAATTCTTATGGTATTATGCCACCAAAAAGTAAGGTTGTCACTCTAATGAAAGATGCGCCTAATGGGTCACAGATAGTGGGAGTATGTAAGTCTCCATTCAAAAATATATAAGTACTGAATAGATAGAGTTGCAACCCTTACATGAGCTAAGGCTGTGCATTGTGGGGCTGCAAGATTCTCATGGCTAATGATTACTTGAAGTGCGTTTATGATGGCATTGGTGTTGGTGCTCGTCTCCCTCCTCCTTCTCCTCCTCATATGGTGCATCAAGTCAATTTTGAACCAAGGTGCCAAGTTGTGCATATTGTGGCACAGCTGAAAACTGGATTGCCACGACATGATGACAAATGAGCCACTGGCAAAAATGTAATTATAACCCCAGCATACACACACTGTTTACTGAAAGATCTAATGTATTTAGTGTGCGTGTGTGTGTGTGTGTGTGTGTGTGTGTGTGTGTGTGTGTGTTTTGGTATCACCTATTTTATGATAGTGTATATAATTCTTGTGCATACACTAGTGTCCAAAATTAAAGCCTAAAAGTGAATTGCAAGGCTGTCATTATTTTTCCATAAAACAGTATAAACAGGTGACAGTAAAGTAGAACCAATGTAAAGAATACAGAACGTTAACAACTACAACATGTATACCGACCGGTAGATAAAATGTTCTTCGTTTTTTTTCCAATTTAACAGATTTGCACACACATTCTGATAACTGATTAATGTGCTCAGTATGGGGTGTGAGCACCTCTGGCAGCAACACAGGCCTGGCAGTGACAGGACACACAGTGAATGATGTCATAATTCTCATGTTGTGGCAATAACGCCCATTCTTCCTGCAGAGCTGATCGCAAATCTTGGTGAGTCCTTGGTGGATGCTGATGTGATGCAACCCATCTCCACTGTGCATCCCAGACATGCTCTATGGGATTTTTATCAGAAATGCGAATAGGCCACGCCTTGCATGCAATATCTTCCATTTCCAAGGAAACATTAACCACCTATGCTTTATGAGGTCGAGGATTGTTGTCCATCAATCCAAAATCTCGGCCGGCCGGAGATGCCGCGCGGTTAAAGGCGCTACAGTCTGGAACCGCGCGACCGCTACGGCCGCAGGTTCGAATCCTGCCTCGGGCATGAATGTGTGTGATGTCCTTAGGTTAGTTAGGTTTAAGTAGTTCTAAGCTCTAGGGGACTTATGACCACAGCAGTTGAGTCCCATAGTGCTCAGAGCCATTTGAACCAAAATCTCGGTCCGCAGCACCTTGCAACAAGTGCACATGAGATCCCAAGATCTCATCATGATACCTGACGGCAGTTGAACCTTACCAATTTAACCGTACAGTTTCATGAAGAGCTCTTCAAGTGGACAGCATAATCCCTACACACACCTTTAGGGATCCTCCTTGATATCAGTCACTATCCACAATGTTTGGGTCCCAAAATCGTATTCCACGTTCCCTTCACAGGCAAATCCGTCGAGAATCACTCTCCATACCAAATCGGGACTCATCTGTGAGAATAACATTGGACCACTGTCCAACCAGGTAGCATGTTGACGACTCCGCTCTAGACGTTCCCTTCTGTGAAGATGCATCAGAGGTACACACGCAGCAAGTCAAGTCTCTGACAATAAAGGCAACTCTGCCAAAGTCTTCTGTACAGCGTTTGCCTCGATACAACACGTCCAGGGGATCCTGTGAGATAAGATGCCAGTTGCCATGCACTACTAAGGTGGGACTGTTGTACCTTTAAGCCAAACAATGGTTTCTCTTTCTGATGTCACACATGGTCGACCCTCCCTTGGTCTTTGGGATACAGTTTTGGTCTCTATAAACTGTCATAACATAAAGTTTTGGTCTCAATAAACTGTCATCACATCCGAGAAACAACAGAAAGATTCAGTTTAAGCCATTGGGCCAAATCTGTTTGCGACTGTCCTGCTTCCATTCTTCCTGCACCTCTTCACTGTAGAGGGTCTGGCAGGAGTCTTCTCTGTGCTATACTACACCGTCTGTGACTGTCTACACAGCGATTGTGGATGTGGGACTACCCGACAAATACTATGCCATTTGATGATGGGTGCCATGATGTCATCACCTGCATGGTTGTCTATTGACTGGAGTGCCATCTTCCACATAGAGCACCATTGTACGGACATCTGTTGACAGTTTGTATCATCATATCGTGTATTAGATACAGGAAGGTGAAATAGCGGTTTGTTGCTTTAAATTTGTACATCAGCGCATATTCATGCATATATGCATCAGCTCTTAGCCAGCTGCAGTGATATTAGTTTAGTTTTCTGTGTAAATAAATAATGCAAATAAATACTCCTTTGTAAACATCTCTGTATGACAAACGTTTTTGTGCAGAAATACATACAGAGTGTGGTCAGAAAGAGTCTGAAAGTTTGTAAGGGTGCTGCAAGTTAGGCTTCCTGAGAAATAAATGTTAAGAGAAAAATTCGATATGTTGGACCATTACTGAGTTTATTAGCATTGAAGTTAGCCAATCAGGCTGTTTTGTGTGCAGATCCAAGCGGACCACCAGATACAATTGGTGTCAGTTGTTCTCATATCACAGATAATAATGCACAAAACTGCTGAGCCTTCGGATCTGGTTTGATCTTTACTAACATAGTAGCTCCAATCTTTGTATTGTCCTCTTTTGCAGTTTTAGGAAACTGAGTGAAGAACATGTCTGGCAACAGCATCTCTGGCAGGCCAATTGATTTGTGTGCATAACAGCCTGATTGGGTAATTTGAATGCTAATTAACTTGGAAATGGAGCAATGTATAGAACTTCTGTTTCTTAAAATTTATTTCTCAGTACAGCCTACCCTGAAACAGTGTTATAAGCTTTGCAGACAGTGCGCACCCTTTATATACAGGGAGAACATTAATGAAAGCAAAAAACAGCAGGAATGTAATCCAGGCTGTAAATGAAGGAAGAAACGTCCTATGAATATGTGTCCAGAAATGGACGGTCTGCATGCAATAACAACAAATCGTCCTGGAACACAGCACAGAGCTGCACTGCATCCACATCACAACAGATGTTTAATGACCACCATAGGATTGCATATGACAGAGGTAGTAGCATTTGCCATGCAGCATACACATAGTCGAGCTTTGGCTTTCACTATGTTGGTGGGCCACTTGCCTGGAGCTTCTATTATGATTCATCTCAATAGCCTGTAGAAGCCAGTCTTCCAAATCTGGAGCATGCACAGTCGGCTATCTCCCTGCATGTTAGTCCATGTAATTGTGTGATGTGATTGGTGTCAATGAGGGGACTTGTTTTGGTACAGCCGTGCTGCCTCTCGACCATTTCAATCTGCTTGGCTGTACACAAACACCATCTCAGCTTGAGATTTTCACTCTGCAGCGGAGTGTGCGCTGATATGAAACTTCTGGCAGATTAAAACTGTGTGCTGGACCGAGATTCGGACTCATGAAGTTTGGGAGGTAGGAGACGAGGTACTGGTGGAAGTATAGCTGTGAGGATGGGTCGTGAGTCGTGCTTGGGTAGCTCATATGGTAGAGCATTTGACCGCAAAAGGCAAAGGTCCCAAGTTAGAGTCTCGCTCCAGCACACAGTTTGAATCTGCTAGGAAGTTTCACCATCTCAGCTTGTTCCCAACATGAATACCGGACCATTCTGCCACTTACATTGAACTGCATCACACAGCCTGCAACACACAAGGAACACATGGTACCTGGTCAGAGGAATTGTCATTCGTTAGCGCCATCTAGCATGGCAATGACGCATTTCTGAACCTTTTTTCCTCAATTTCTAGTCAGGAGCCCATTCCTGCAGGATTGAATGTTATTATTTCTTCTTACATCCTATAATATTGTTTAAATGACTGATTTTTATAATTACACATGTAAATTCAACTCACATGGATTTAAGACTTCGGCAGTGGATTCATATATACGTTTATACATTGTTCTAAATGCTCATGTACACTATTTCCTCACACGTAAACCACATCATCATCAAATAGCGTTTTCATACCAGGTTCTATTGACACAGTCTCACTGTTGCAATCCATAATGCACTGTATAGCCAGTGCAATTTCACTGCACTTGAATGATGTAAATAAATGCACTGTGATCGGTCGTCAGCTGTTAACTCCAATGTAGAAGCCCTATACGTGCTGAAGATGGGTGTAGTGTTGCTAAGGATGTTGATGTCTAGAGGAAGATGTGATGGGCCACACTCTTGTCACCATTAACCCATCGATGTACTTCATCTTGCTGTATATATGATCACAATCTATCTCAGTAAAATGCACTTACGTTTTGTGTCAAATATTCTGAGTTTCTCTTGTTACTTCAAAGATGCTATTTGCTGTAATGCTGCAAACATTTCTACATTTCGACCCATGTGTTGCTAATATGTATGTACTAATAAACAGAAGAATTCTGAAATGAACCACAGATATGGTCTACCTAGTGAATTCTATCCACAACCATAGAAGCACATCCACAGCAGCAGCGAAGTCGGTGGTGAGGGCAGTGTGGAAGTTGAAATTTGATGAATTTTAAGACAATTGTACATGTCTGGTATCGAGTGCAAAATGTTTCAGGTATAATTCTGCCTTAGCTTAGGGCAGTTGGGATAGTATTGCAATCAACTGTGCTGTAATATATGGAAAAATAGACAAATTTTTAGAAATATGCACATGATGTTTATCAATGAATCTGTTTTATATGATTTAATTTTTAAATCATAAAAGGAGAAAACTAAATTATTTAAAAAATGAGTTACTACGAAGCTTTGCCTTCAATTCGAAAACATGTAGAATATAAAGTAAAGCAGTTATATGAAGGTCTAATAGATCTTATTGAAAAAAAGGAATGAATTTAAAATAAATCATTTAAAAGCTCTGAGTAAAATTAATGATAATTACATTCAAAAATCAGTTGAAAGATTCGGTTTACTGTTAGAATTATTAAGTCAAAGAAGTAAGTTGAAATCGCTGGTTCTGCCCCAGTGCTGCCTCTGGCCTAGAGCTACTGGCCAATTCGGATTATTTATAATGAAATCACTAAATTTAATTGTTAACATTTGTATTATTCCTTCTTTTTCGTTATGATAATTTTTGTTTACAGACAGTTCTTCTCCGTGTATTACTTGTAATCTCTCGATTAATTCACGCACTTCGTTCAGCCGAACATATTCAGCTGGTTTTTCTGTATATCTTTTTATTGGGCTTTACCCACAACTTGATTCTAAATCAATTTTTAATTTTCGGAAATGGACAATAATTTCTTTTAGCAAATTTTTATGTTTTACGTTTATTTTATTTTATTTGAATTATTATCAGAATATAATGCTCCTGAATGGCACAATATGTCTGCATAATTTGATGAACCAATGGATTCAAATTTTGTGTTTAAATCATCCATAGCTTTTCTTGTAAAAGATTCATCAGTCCATCAATGTTTACATATTCTTTTTCACCTATTTTTAATTTATCTCCATTAAATTCAACTGGCAAATAATAAAGAAATTTAAATGTACCATCAAGTTTTAATCTAAAAACATTATCTTCACTGTGGCTAACACACTTCAATTTTCTTTCACTTATAATTTATTTTTTCTAAATATCACCCTGAGGGGTATTCTCTGCATTCTGTACTTTTTATACTTTTTTCCCTCTTGTTCATAATTACTTAGTGCAGTCTGTATTCCTGATTAACTTAATTGTTATCTGACTGTGGGCTTTCGTACTATTTGAATTTATTACTCTTCTTCATATTTATTTAGCGGACAGTATATTTCTAATTCATATACTGCATAACCCTACACAGCAGGGTTATAAACAGACCTTTTGTAATGTGGCCTTCGGTATACTGGCAAATTTCCATGGTATATAACTACTTGTTTTGCAAATTTTCTATTTTCTTCAATAGCTTTCAGAACATTATCACAAAATCCATCAATTCCTTGTTTCACCTGCTCATCAATAATAGGCTGATATTCTTTGTTTATATTTTTCATATCTTGTTCTTGATCTTTCTTCCAAAGCTTGAATCCTTTTTTCAATTCTTCACATTTCTTTATATTTCACTTAGCTTTTTTATCAACTTCTGGGTCATACACATTCTACTCACTATGTCCACTCAAATGATCATACTTTGCAAATGTTTACTATGGACGAAAAACATTAACAATTTTTTTGTTTAAGAATTATATGTTGTGGAAATGTTTAATTTGACATCTATATTTACCTTTATTTGGTTTACTAGTCATATCTATTGTAAAATATCCGAACTGATCCTAATTCCAGCATTTATTACAATATTCTTTAAAATCATCAAACTTTAAATCTCCAACAGCAAACTCATGGTAAATATGATTTACATTTGTATCATCTTGTCTAAATATATTTAAAAAATTTAGAATATCTCTCACTAATTGTTTTTATGTTTATGAATATGTCTGAACGTAATGAAAACTTTCTGCTTCTTTATGTCCCTCTCTAGTAAAATATTCTCTAACCACATCCTGATTTTAGAGACTGAAATCATGGAATACTAAAAGCAAATTATCTTGACATTGATCCAATGGAATGATTTCATCTTTATTTTCAATGAAAAGTAGCACTCTTTCCATTATTTTTGTCTTCCACTTTTTGCACATTTTTATAAATTATTATTTGGCTGAGCTTAACTTTTAGAGTAAGTATACATATGATTGATTTTATTCATGTTCAACCATCCTGGAGCTAGAATGTAATTGCCAATAATTAATGTTGCTTTCCCACATCTGCTTGGCCGTATTATTGCACTTTTAACAGAATTAGGCAAGAGCTCACCACATTTATTTTTTGATTTCTTCTCTGGAATTCTTAGTTTTGGTTCCCAATCAGTTTTGATTTCATTAATAATATTTTTATTAGTAGTAAATGAGTTGACTTTCACTTGAGTGGCATCTGGAATGTCATATGCTCTCATTTGAGTTGGCTATTTCACTCAGATGGTAAGTCATCTGTTCTCAAAGAAAGGTTGACTGTATCTATATGAACAGCGCTAATAACATTCCACTAGTGGGTTTTACACATATTCAACTCCAAATTTGAGTCGAAAAATAATAAATTGTATTGTGAGGGAGATATAATAAGAATCCCTGTTGATCAATATCCTTTGAAAAGTTTCATTCCAAAAAGCCAAATTCACATTCAGGAAGATGAAATTTCAAAATACAGTTATTATTGAAAGTGATGTTAAATTTTATGTGGATATAAATGACAGTATTATAAGTGTGGCAAAACTATTGTTGCTGTTGAAAACACTGTTGCTAACGATGTTCCTAAAATTATTCCATTCAAATTAATCAACATAAATTTTGATTTGGTTGCCGGAATGTTTATAAAACATAGTGATCATTTCACCAAGAAACTAATATTATTGCTTCATTCAAGCCTAATGCTGAATATGACGGACCACTAAATCATGAACCACATTAGTCTATATGTATTCCAATTTGCAATAAAATTTAGGGTTTAGAGATAAATGTAACTGGTGCTTATGTGAAATTGTTTTAGAAATGGCATTATAAAGTTTTGTCCTCATTAAGGGAACAAAATTGAAATGAACTTTACTCATTTCCTGTGAATGAGAAAAGTAAATACAACCTAAATGTTCTCAACAAGGATAATATTGATGGGTATTGACGGCATCATCCTAATCTTGCTCAACCTTACATGAGCTTTAAGACTTTTACACCTGACGGATCAGATTACCCAATATACAATGAGAAATCCAATAAATAATTAATTGATAATTGTGTGGCTAAGGTATTTGATTCTATAACCATAAAGGAAGGAAATAATGTTTTATCTATAGTTCCACATCGTCATCACTTTTGTTGCATTTGACTTCATTGCTTGCTGATAAAATAAGCATGAAGGGTTACATACTTCACACTGGAAAAATAAAGAAGCAGTAAAGTGAGATGCTTTACCAATTTGGAGTGCATAGTATATAGTTCAGCTGATAATGTTTGAGGGAGGTCTTTCTGTGATTTTTATATGGTCTTCAAGTGCTAGAAATGATATCCTTAGATGGCCTGACTACAATGAAGCTGGAATTTACATAAAAGATACTCATCCAAGAAACGTACATTTGCTATTGAATCTATGGGAATTTGTATACCAAGAGTTAAACATGAGCTACATTATGAGCTAGAGCAATGAGAAGATACACAGAAATATCTTAAATTTCCAATATTTTTTATGAGCTTCGAGCTGTTGACTGCAGTAAATGGTAAAAAGAATTTTGTGTTAGGTATTATGAATTTCTATAACTGAGCAGAATTTGATATGCCTTGCTTCATACTTTTTGCATTTTAGACAAATCGAAAAAATAATCAGTTGTCTGATTCGTCATTATTTGATCATATTAAGCTACACACATTTTACCTTAAGAATGGAAGAAATGAACTTTTTCCACAAAAAATGAGGAGTATATGGTTCAAATGGCTCTGAGCACTATGGGACTTAACTTCTAAGGTCATCAGTCCCCTAGAACTTAGAACTACTTAAACCTAACTAACCTAAGGACATCACACACATCCATGCCTGAGGCAGGATTCAAACCTGCGACCGTAGCGGTCACGCGGTTCCAGACTGTAGCGCCTTTAACCACTTGGCCACACCGGCCGGCTTGAGGAATATAAATTCACTAAATAGTTATTTGAAGGTTTACAGCTCTTTTCTGGATTTTAAAAGTTACTCAATTGAAAGGCAATGTAGATATAAGTCCATATAATTTCATAACCTATTATCCTATTTATGTCATGAATATGACTTGCAGAAAGAATGTAGTCGCCACTCAAAAAGCAACAATGAAACTTTGTGCAACTTCAAGTGCACTCAACATGCCCACTTATTACTCGAGAAGATATTTTTTTTCTCAAATGAGTCACAACTCAACAGTTTCTTACGAAATCTTCATTTATTTCCAAATTATATTTTTAACCAAAAATATTAAAATTTTTTATATAAAAACTGCTTTAATAGTAAAAGAATTCGTTTTTTATTTTCTTAAATTGATTTGTTATAAAGGGATAGCATAAGAAAAAGTAAAATAAAATAATGGGAAAATGAGCTACTTTTGTCTATAATTTTGAGTAGGAGAGCAAGAAATAAAAGTTGGGTTAGTAGGATAAAATTGGCAGTTCTGGGTTACCACAGAAAACTGTACATAAAATACCTAAATTTTCAATTTTTTTTCGAGTCTAAACATCATATAGTAGTATCTACCTTACTATTCATATGGGCAAATGTGACATATACTTTTATACAATTTTGAGTATCTTCAGCAGAAGAAGAATACTCACAAATTGCTAGTGATTTTGAAATAGGTGGGTTTTCCAAACCGTAAAGGTGTAACGGTTGGGAAACATGTAGTCGCACAGGCTCCCAAGAAAAAAGTTAGTGTGTACTTCAATTGTAAAGGCACACATAGTATTTTGCTACTAGCACTGATTAGGCTTGACTGTAGAGTTCTATACTTCGTTGTAGACAGTAACAGTACAATATCTGTTGGTGGAGTTTTTAATAATTGTTAACTGTCAAAATATCTTGAGCATAGCTCTTTGAATTTAACAGTGCCTCAAATTTTGCTTGGCAGAACTTTTCAGACTCCATATGTCATTGTTGCTGATGATGCATATGCTTTAAAAAATGTATATTTTTAACTTTTGCCCTTTTAGGTGCCATAAAAAATCAAGTGTTTAATTATCAGCCTCCTATAGTAATAAATATGTGTAAAAACCTTTCTGGACTTATCCCCACACACTTTTGAATATTACAAACTACTATTCTTCTAAACCCTGATAAATCATGGAAAATTGTCAAGGCTATTTGTGTTCTCCACAACCTTTTAATAATAGTTGAGTAGCAATTCCCATAGTGCACAACTCGATACATTCAACGCTCGAGATTTCCAAACTCAAGGAGAATGGCACAGAGGCAGATCTATGGAAACAAATGTAGTACTGGAATGCCTATATGTACACAATTGGCTACAGTCAGCCAAGGAAGTGGGAAAGGAATTTAGAGAGTTCAAAAATGGTTCAAATGGCTCTGAGCACTATGGGACTTATTCTCTGAGGTTATCAGTCCCCTAGAACTTAGAACTACTTTAACCTAACTAACCTAAGGACATCACAACCATCCATGCCCGAGGCAGGATTCAAACCTGAGACCTTAGCGGTTGTGTGGTTCCAGACTGTAGCGCCTAGAACCGCTCGGCCACTCCGGCTGGCATTTTGAGAGTACTTTGTTTCATCAGCAGGGGGGAGCAGACTGGCGATACAGAAGTCTTTAAATTTTCGATGGGTTCTTCATGTTAGTACACACATGTAACATGTTTGAAGTAAAAGTAATAAATACTACTTGCAAAATGTAAAATTATTACACTTTCTTAATAAACCTTTGCTTCCTTTGGAATGCAGCAGCAAAGCAAATTTCTGCGAATCAGAATATTCCCATTTGCTTCTCTATACCTCATTGTCACCCTGTCTACTTTCCCATTTTCTCATTTATATGACTTGCTGCACATATCACATACTCGGATTATAATTTTTTTCATATTTCGGCATCAGCTGAAATATTTTTTAGAGTATCCTGTTTATTTATTCTAATTTTGAGGTCAGTGTGCATTAACAACTACATTTTCTCGCAACCTCTACCAAATTTAGACACATTGACACAGACATTTTCAACAAAACACAAAACTTCTGCAAGTAGAAGAAAAACTTCAGCAACTGGCATGTTTGGCAAGTTGCTCTAAACTCTAACTACCAACTTGGCTGGTTGCTTGGTTAATTTGGGGAAGGGGAGACGTCATCAGTCTCATTAGATTAGACAACACTGTGGAAGGAAGGTGGCCATGCCCTTTCAAAGGAACTGTCGAGCATTTGCCAGAAGCGGTTTAAAGAAATCATGGAAAACTTAAATCACAATCACCAGATGCTGGTATGAACCGTAGTCTTCCCAAATGTGAGTCCATTGTGCTAACCACTATGCCATCACGCTTGATGCCAACTTGAAGAAGCTTCTACTGCGAAGCAGATGAAACTTGTGGAAGTCGACTTGCTGTGGGTGTTTCCATGTCAAGCAACTTCCACAAGTAGCTGCAAGCGACTTGCGAAAGTTAACTTGCTAATGGACACACAAGTTAATGCAAGCAAGAGACAACTTAGAATATCATTAAAGGAGTGCATGCCACCATACCATCCACCCCTCCCTGAGACTGTGATTTTAGTTAGCACCATTCCAATTCAGATCTAAAATGAGTTTGTAAGTGGTGCTACAATTCACGAAAGAAAATTCAAGATACTTATTACCACAAGAGCACAGACCTTATTAAGTGGTGTTGCGTAGATAGAAGTGATAAGTTAATTTCTATACTGCGACAAAAATGGAGTGATGCTATGTACCCATGGAGATGTTGATGTAGAATTATGTTTAGGCCAAGAAAAATACACAGCAAGATTGCAAGCAGTTTCGCATAATGAAACCTGCAACGACAGTGTACTTGATTTTGATTTATTGTCTGGTAATTGACAGAGATATTTGTTGCAGGTAGAAAGACCAAGCCTGGCTGCAGTAAATATGGTCTACGATATCATTCTTCAGTTCACACTCAAAATCAGCAACACTCATGTTGTGGGCTTGTATCACCCAAATGACACGTCAGGTCAACACCATGTACATGATGTACAGATTAATCAGCCTCAGCGAAGTTCACCTCAATGCAAAGAAGGAGCTCTGAACTGACCAAGCACTCAAAGAAATCTGAGTTACTGACCAGATGGATGATTTTGTCACCTGAAGTGTAGGCATGGTTACAACAGAGAGGGAAAATGCACCTAGAGTCAACAATACCCAACATAAGCAATGAAATGTAGTATTACTATGAGGAATGGGGGTTGCTGACGTATCAAGCATAAGTAAGAGTGATGTAATACAGATTGCAAACGAAGTACCAAATTTTGAAAGGTGACTGTGCTTTCCGAGCAGGCCACTGCCGTAGTAATACCCGTCAGGCACTTCCCCTTTCATTTTGTTTTGGTGATTTTCATACAATTTCATTTTCCTGTGGTGTATCTATATTTTCCCTTATTGATATTAATCTGAAGGACTATTAGGGTTAGGATAAACCACTGACTGATCTCACAGTACTAGCATGACTTGAGTAGCAGTACAGGAATTAAACTCGATTATAGAGACAGATTTTTGGATGCTGGAGGTGACCATTGCATTAGGGGCAGCTTTAGAGCTTCCCCCAAGCAGCAGGAAAGTTCTTGGCACCTTCTCATTCCTAGCCTTCCCTTTATAGTTACCGAAACTGGCCATGAACTCTGCAGGGCAGTGGTTTGTGGGCTGTCATTCTGGCGGCTGGCCTTGTTCCGCTGGCAGCTAAGCAAGAGGGTGGGAATGCCGTGACTGAATGCAAAATGACACTTCTTTAGAAACTGGCGGCGCCGGGCATCCTGGCGTAGGCCTAACCGCTTTATTAGTGAGTGGACGTCATGTGAGAGTCTGGTCTCCTTATCCTGTGTACAGGTCAGGGTAAAGCGGCGTCGGTCCGGCGCCCAGCTAATGTGTTTATTACAAGAACGGCATATCTAGTGAGACGGGACAATGAATTGTTCTTGATGTCGCGTTTCTTATATGCCACTGCGCCTCGCCAAAATAGCGTACACTAAATCGTTTTATGGATCAGATGGAGCTTGTTTTCTCTTGGAAGCTTCCCTCATATTGTGGAATGCGCCAGGGGTTTGGCTGCAGCGCCTCCAGGCACTGTGTGCTTTTTTTTCAAAGAACAGAATGTGTACTGCACTACAATGATTGGCACGGTAACCACAGCTGGGCCATGATAGGTTTATTCAAGAGTATCAGGGGAATGGCTGTTTTTCAGAATTTTTTTGAGCAACAGCAGACGTGAGGACTTGCTTCAAAATTGTCACAGAGTACAGTCACTAGAGCTCTTCCGTTTCTATGGGGAGAGCAGTTAATTGTAAAGACGTCTGGACACCTGGGCGAAGCTGCATATTTTCGCGGTTGTGAGACAATCACCGACAGGTGTGGGATCATCTCCCACAGTATTATCTGCAACCGAACCTAGCAGCTTCAGCAGCACCCACACGCAGACACAGCATCTTGTGTTTCTCCTGCTGTATTGGTAACGCTGCGCAGCTTCAGAAGGTTATAAATTGTTTCCATGGTCATCTTGCTTATAGCAGCCTTGTACTTGCAGTAGTCACTCCCAATGTCCATTACATGCTTAATTATATTTTGACGTGAGAGATCAATCAGTGGAACGATACAGCAGAGTGTGCTTGCCTAGACTGGCATTCTTCCTCTTACAGTAGCCAGCCTCATCCACATGTAAATTCCAGTTAGGTTGCCAAGTCTATTCTCAAGCAACCTGAGTTCATGTTAATAAAATGTTATACACTTGAAATTTCTGTTTATATGTTTGTTCTCTGTTGACCTTGATATTAGTTAATTTGCGATACTATAGGTCCTCTTTATTAATTTTTCAGTGACACCTATTCTCATTCCCTACAATTTCACTTATTTTGTTGTGGGTTTGAAGGAATTAAATTGATTTTATGTCAGGCTAGTCAACTCATTAGATGATACACACAGGGGCCACCACTATGTCAGATTTCCTTGCACTACTGATAACCTGGCAACTCCTGGGTGTGGTGGTTATGACTTTTTAGTCCTTTGGCAGATGGAGAACTGCTGCCACCATAGGCTAGTTTGCAATTTCACAGTCATGAAGACAGATTTTTGTGATGATACTGCAAAATTGCAACAAGGAGTTGATTCTAATAATGAACTAAAGAACAATATTTCGCAGAAGATAGTGCATTTGACAGTTGATGATCGGAAGAATTTAGCACCTGTTTTGTATGGGTATGCGGATATTTTCAGAGAATGCTGAAATATACCTGTCACTCATTTGGTTCAGCATTGTATACATTCAGCACCGATAACTCAAAAAAGTTATTGGATTCCATTCAGTCAAAGAGAGTTAGTACAATAAATGATTAAAGGAAAACTAGAAGCTGGAACTATAAAACCAAGAGATCCTGTAGAACCACCATGGATTCAGCAATAGTTATTGTTAAGAAGAAATCTGTTTCTGGAGAACCACAGGTATGTTATTTCGTTAATTATTAATCACTGAACGCAGTAACCCCAAGAAACATTTACACCTTACCAGATATTGCGGAAACACTGGATTAACTGGGAAGATGAAGACATTTTTTCGGGTTTATGATCTAACAAGTGGATATCATTTGAAACTTCATTTGTTACTGCAGCAGGAGTGTATAAATCTTCTGTATGTCATTTTGACTTTGCAATGCACCAGCAAATTTTCAGCTCCTAATGAATACACTATTACAAGGGCTCACACCAGCACAGCCTCCTGTATACCTAAACGATTTTGGTGTAAACGTGAAGCAGCATACTGAGAAGTTATAAGCAGTTGTTGAGCACATAAGACGTGCAAATCTGTCCTTACCAATAGATAAATGTTGTTTTGCATGAAGTCAGTTGAACTATCTTGGACATTTTAAAATCAGAGGAGGCATACACCGTGATCGAAAATTAATTGAAGCTGTCAAGAATTTTTTTCTAAACCACGGATTTTAAAGGAACTGCAATCATTTTTTAGATCAGTGCATATATACAGACGTTTCATAGCTGGTTAAGCAAGTATAGTATATCCAATGACACAGCTTCTGAGAAAAGGAATTGTATTTACATGGTTGACAGAACGAAAAAAGAAATCCGCCCTACCCACATCTCCAATGTTAGGCTATCAGATATCAACCAGACCTTCATTCTTTTTGTAAAACACATAACAGATGTTTGTGGACAGAAAGAGAATTTGCAGTGATCACAGATCATGCCACCCTGAAATTGTTTATAAGCTTAAAGGAGGCAAGTTCGAGATTAACTAGGTGGGCTTTAAGACTGAGATCCAGTTTAACATTATTTGCCAACCTGGTAAACAACATGTGAATGCTGATGTGATGAATCAAAAAGTGCATGTTAGCGTTTTGGTAAGTCACAAGGAAGAGTTACATGCAGTCCAAGAGAACGATCCAGAATGAAAAACATGGAAAAAGAACAATGTTTTGTCAAAATAAATACACTCCTGGAAATGGAAAAAAGAACACATTGACACCGGTGTGTCAGACCCACCATACTTGCTCCGGACACTGCGAGAGGGCTGTACAAGCAATGATCACACGCACAGCACAGCGGACACACCAGGAACCGCGGTGTTGGCCGTCGAATGGCGCTAGCTGCGCAGCATTTGTGCACCGCCGCCGTCAGTGTCAGCCAGTTTGCCGTGGCATACGGAGCTCCATCGCAGTCTTTAACACTGGTAGCATGCCACGACAGCGTGGACGTGAACCGTATGTGCAGTTGACGGACTTTGAGCGAGGGCGTATAGTGGGCATGCGGGAGGCCGGGTGGACGTACCGCCGAATTGCTCAACACGTGGGGCGTGAGGTCTCCACAGTACATCGATGTTGTCGCCAGTGGTCGGCGGAAGGTGCACTTGCCCGTCGACCTGGGACCGGACCGCAGCGACGCACGGATGCACGCCAAGACCGTAGGATCCTACGCAGTGCCGTAGGGGACCGCACCGCCACTTCCCAGCAAATTAGGGACACTGTTGCTCCTGGGGTATCGGCGAGGACCATTCGCAACCGTCTCCATGAAGCTGGGCTACCGTCCCGCACACCGATAGGCCGTCTTCCACTCACGCCCCAACATCGTGCAGCCCGCCTCCAGTGGTGTCGCGACAGGCGTGAATGGAGGGACGAATGGAGACGTGTCGTCTTCAGCGATGAGAGTCGCTTCTGCCTTGGTGCCAATGATGGTCGTATGCGTGTTTGGCGCCGTGCAGGTGAACGCCACAATCAGGACTGCATACAAACGAGGCACACAGGGCCAACACCCGGCATCATGGTGTGGGGAGCGATCTCCTACACTGGCCGTACACCACTGGTGATCGTCGAGGGGACACTGAATAGTGCACGGTACATCCAAACCGTCATCGAACCCATCGTTCTACCATTCCTAGACCGGCAAGGGAACTTGCTGTTCCAACAGGACAATGCACGTCCGCATGTATCCCGTGCCACCCAACGTGCTCTAGAAGGTGTAAGTCAACTACCCTGGCCAGCAAGATCTCCGGATCTGTCCCCCATTGAGCATGTTTGGGACTGGATGAAGCGTCGTCTCACGCGGTCTGCACATCCAGCACGAACGCTGGTCCAACTGAGGCGCCAGGTGGAAATGGCATGGCAAGCCGTTCCACAGGACTACATCCAGCATCTCTACGATCGTCTCCATGGGAGAATAGCAGCCTGCATTGCTGCGAAAGGTGGATATACACTGTACTAGTGCCGACATTGTGCATGCTCTGTTGCCTGTGTCTATGTGCCTGTGGTTCTGTCAGTGTGATCATGTGATGTAACTGACCCCAGGAATGTGTCAATAAAGTTTCCCCTTCCTGGGACAATGAATTCACGGTGTTCTTATTTCAATTTCCAGGAGTGTAGATTGTTGTACAAAATCACTAGTAAAAGAAACGGCTTAATAATTTCAGAAAGACATGAGAGAGCAAATCATGTTGGCACCATGATTCTTTAGTATCTGGACACTGCAGTGAAAAAGCAGCTGACATTAAAACAACCGAAATATATTGGTGACCAAGTCTTAAAAGTAATGTTGTTGAACTTGCTTCACAATGTGAGTTCTGTAAAAGATGGAAAAATTGGGGAAAAATTATGGCACCATTACAAAAATTGCTAGGGACTAGTGAAAGGTTCGAAGCAGTAGGACTGGATGTTGTTGGACCATTACCCGAGAGAAAAGACAGGAATAAATGCATACTGATCAAGCTGGATCATTTCTTTAGACATCTTATTATGATACCAACACCTGAACAGATTGCTGAGATTCTGGCTGAAGTTTTTGTAAAAGAGTGGATTCTACAGTTTGGATCACCACTAAGCACAAGCAGTGATGAAGGTCCAAATCTCATGAGTGAATTACTTGAACAGTCTTGTAAGCTGATACAAATAACCCAATTAAGATCTACACTAGCACACCCTGACACAAATGGCTGCATCGAGTGAGTCCATAGAACAGTCATGAAGATGATCAGCCACTACATGAGCAGCACACATAAAACTGTTATGTTTGTCTCATGTATGTAGTAAATGCCTACAATGCAAAGATGTGTAAATCCATATGAAATTGTACATGGAATAAGTATTCATTCACCCTTGGACTTTGCCCAATTAACCACTACAATCAGCAACAAAAACGTAAATTAATTAGCACACAAGCTAGATGAGGTATGGAACCAAGTGAAACAGTGTATACATAAGTCCTTTCTTCAGCAACCGAAACAACACAATTGCCAAGCAGTTGTGCCACAGTATTGCGCTGGAGATCCTGTATACCTGAGCAAAGCAATATTAAAGAAGAGTCAGGTCAAATAGTTTAAGAAGTTTTGGAAGGGACCACACCTGAATTTGGAGGTGTTGCTGCTAGACACTCTTAAGCTCCAATAGGCTTTTAGTTAAATTATCATTCATGTCAACCATGTAAAGCCATTTCTAGATAGGCTTCCTGTAGCATTGCAAGTCGACATTGAGGACAGACTGAAAAGCAGACCAGCCGTACCTGAATCCAGGAAGAAAGCAGCACGAGGCTGCAGTCCCGACTTCAAGGCCAAAGTGTCACTATACTCCAAGCAATCTAGTCCCAGACACTCCTACAATCTATGTAGATATGTGTAGTGTGAGTGAGTGGAAGGCGTGTATTTATTTTTCGGTTATACACATATGTGAATGTGTTGTACAAATATAAACTGCAGTTATTACGTGGATCGCACAAGTGTAACTAAAACTTGTTTCTTGGGTTACCACAAGAGATGAATTTGTATTAAGTTCATTCTCTAATTGTAGTGCTTAGAACTAATTCACCATGTTTACTATAGTTCTAAATCAATGCAATAGTAATGCATTACATTACTATAGCATTTTATACATTACATTAATGGTATAGTAGTAGTAACACAGAAAACATAAGTGTTTTATTTGAACAATAATCAGATATGGTAGTGATGGTAAACTATATGTTTGCTAAATACATGCTAAACGGATGCTAAACTGTATGTCAGTGATGCTAAACTATTGCTTAAATGCAGTTTGAGTTAGATTCAGCAACAATTCTGTTAAGGAGCAAAATGACTTAATTCATTTAGTTAAGCATAATGATTTAGTTTTTTAAACAGGAAAATTTTGGTATAACAACTGGATTGCTGTCAAAATTTACGCAGAGTCCACATTTGCTAAATATGACTGTTTCTCGTGTCTTTTGGCACACAAAACCTTGATTAGGCAGAAACATGCCTGGTTTGATTTTGGAGAGAGTGTCCTTTCTACTGTATTTCGTAGTTTAACCAGCCAAGATCTATTGGACATTAAACACAAACTTTGAGCTCTTCAACAACAGTCTAGTGCGATTCAGTTAACCTCTCTAATGTAATAACTGTATTAAGGAAGTGCATAGAACAACCATACAGATTTTATTGAGCAGATTGCAAAGCAGTTCATTACACATCTCAACATAATTCGAGTTATGATGAATGCAACCACCTGAAAGCTGTTTGAAAATTATTTAAGTACTCTGAAAAGGATTTTGCTGAAAAAATTATTTTTCGAGCATTTAAGGAGCATTTTCCTACCATGTGTGTTTATGTGCCCCACCCACTTTTCTGTCACCCACTTTTCTGCATATATTTTAGATCTTTATATCCCCTACATTGCATGTTAGGGATTTTTTTTACTCCCGAATGTGTTGGCTATCCTTGGAATGCAACAGTCGGTATTCTTTTGTTTCTGCTGTTTGTAAACAACACACTTTCAAACACGTGGTTAGTTTTGTTCAAATTTGAGAATATTCTCAGATGTAATTTCTAAATTTGTACAATGTAAACAGTGTGGTCAGTCACAGAGTGTGAAAATTTGTGAGAGTGCCAGTGGTAGAAAAGGCCTAGCTATTGCTTATGATTTAATTTCCACTAAATGTTCAGCTGTGATTTCATTTATGAGTTCTTAAAAATCAGATGCTAGTGGCCCTTATGAAACCAATATTAGATTAGTTTATGCTTTACGATCCATTGGCAAGGGCATGGCTGCAGGGAGAACGTTTTGTTCAGAGATGAACTTACATCAACCACCAACTAAGTTTGAAAAACCGACTGCAGTATTAGAGAAAGCTATATGTGAGGTCACTGAGGAAAGCATGAAACTGGCTGCTAGGGAAGCAGTGGAAGAAAATGAAGGATGTTCGGAAATTCCAGTTGCACTTGATGGAAGTTGGCAGAAAAGAGGACATACTTGTCAGAATGGAGTAGTGACTGCCACGAGTGTAGACACCTGTAAAGTGTTAGATGTGGAGATAGTGTCTAAATATTGCAAATGTTGTAAAGTCAATTAACATAAAGAACACAACTGCTAATTTTAGAGGAACAAATGGTGGTATGGAAGTTCATGGAGTACAGCAAATATTTCATTGCTCCATAAAAACAAGAGGCATACGGTGTACCAAAAATTTGGGCGATGGTGACAGTAAGGCATACAACAATGTGGTGAACTCTAAGGCATATAGAGATGCCATTATTAGCAAAACAGAATGTGTAGGCCATGTTCAAAAACGTTTGGGAACAAGGCTGAGAAAACTAACTGTTGATATGAGAGGAAAAAAAATTAGAAGTTGGAAAATTGTTGACCAGACAGGGTCGGTTAACTAAACCTGAAATAGAAAACTTGCAGGTATACTATACGCAGGCAATTAGGAGGCATTGAAGAGAGATGTTTGTGCCATATTCTTTCATAAGTCCTCTACTGACGATAAGCCATATCATGGATTGTGTCCATCAGGAGAAAATTCGTGGTGCAAATACAATACGGCTCAGACAACTGGAGAATCTTATTCTCACCAGCATTCTCTTCCTGCTGCTGTTATTACAGCAAATAAATCTATTTTCAGAAACTTGGCTCATCCTGACCTTCTAATGAAATGTCTGCATGGGCAGAAACGTAACCCAAATGAATGTTTCAACAGCATAATTTGGAACCGCCTTCCTAAAACTGTATTTGTAGGCATGCATACAATGAAACTAGGAGTTCATAATGCTGTTATTACATTCAATTGTGGTAATATTGGAAAGTGTTGGGTACTGAAAAAGCTGGGAATTAATCCTGGTGAAAATATGATCACTGGGCTGCAACACTGTGATAAAGTGATGATAGCTGATGCAGACAGGTCTGCATCTAATATGGCCAAGAAAGCAAGACAAATAGCCAGTAAGGTGAAAAAGAAGATGGATGACCTGCTAGAGGCCAAAGAAGGGCCATCATATGCAGCAGGACAGTTCTAATTAATTTTAAGTAACAAATTGCAAAAGTTTTTTCTTTAAAGTCAATTTCCAGCAAACTAAAATTTTCAGTACTTATGTCCCATTATATCAGAAACTATCATAGATAAATGAATGAAATTTTCAGAGACTCTGCATAACATAAAACGCCACCTCTGGTACGACATTCATTAATATTCCCGCATCATAAAGATCACAAAAAAATATTTTCTGCAGAAAAAACTTAATATTTTTTGTTAATAAATTTAAAAAAGTATTTCTTATAAATAATGAAATGGATTAAGTAGATTTTAGTACAGTTGACTCTGTTAGCATCATGTAACATACAGTAAAAAAAAATTTTGGTCCTGCATCAAATAGTTGTTTTTCAGAAATGGTTCAAACACTTGCCTAAATTAACATGGGTTAGATAGGCAGGGTGTGGTCCCCTGAAACATCATGTTGTTAGTGACAATTTAAGAACAGTATTAGAAAGTGGTTCAAATGACTGTTTAAGCTGTGTTATTTTGCATCCAGACAGTTCTTACAGATTCTACTGTTAACTGAATGTAAACTAAATCCAATGAGTATTATGATTTATCCTTTTAATTCTTATAATTTATATGCTTACAAACATGTTAACTACCACAAGCTCTGAAATGACTGAAGGTGAATTAACTGATATTGTTTCTATTTTTGTTGTCAGATCAAAGTATAATTTTGAATTGTATAAGGTTTGTACTTAACTCTGTGAAGAGGCGAAGGGTCAGGATTCCTGTCATTGATGAACTAAGGTATTATTTATCGATCAGTAGGGATGGAAGGTATCTTTTATCTCTGAATGAGCATGGTCTGCATATACATACAAAGCTATTCAGAGAGTAAGGTCCAATCAGCTGCAAATTGTAAATCACTGTGAAAATTTAAAAAAATGTTTTATTTGCAACAGTTAGCTACAACTTCCAGCTAGTTGTCTACATAGTTGCCGCCTTTCTTAAACATTTTTCACAGCATTGTACCAACTTTCCAATACCCTTGTCATAGAAGGCAGCCACCAGTGCTTTCCACCAATTCTCTACGCTGGCCTACAGCTAGTTGTCTGTGCCCAAATACTGTCTTCATAGCCAGTAATTCATGTGAGCAGAGATGAAACTCAGAGGGAGCCAATTACAGGCTTTATTGCGGATAATGAAACACTTCCCAACGAAAACGCTGCAGGAGCATCTTCATTGCCCTTCCATAATACGACTGAGAACTGTCTTGAAGAAGCAAATGCATGACAGTTAGGCACAGCTTGAGGCGAAATTTTTCACCAGGCCCTCGTACTTGGCGGGAGACAGTACTTTCTAGGCCTCTTTATGTGCTTACTGTGAGCTCAGAACTGAAAAGAGCAACAAGACGAGATCGATGGACATATTGGACATACTGCCCAACACATCTAGGCAAAGCTTCATCTTATTTTTCACAGTGGTTTCCATTTCGCTAGCGATCGGAACTTACTTTCGGAATAGCCCTCGTAAATGTCATCGTAATTTATTTGTCCAGAATTCTTAGATAGTAGATAGTAGTTATTAGTGCAGAATTCTTAGATAGTAGAGTGTACAGCTGTGAGAAAGAATTGTGTATAGATAATCCTCTAAGAGATGACTGATGTACGATTTTAATGCATTTGCACAAGCCTTTTCTTAAACAATATTCTAAAGGTATAATTTTATCCTTCAGTTCGACTCTTGATGTCAATTTCATGTAAAATTTTCGGTTTGCGTGCACTAACTTTGACAATCAAATTAAATGGTAGTAGATTAACTCTAAATGCTACTCACCGTGATTTATTGTGAGATCTGTTTCATATGTCTTCTGTATTGCCAGCTATTTTCATGCAGCTGGAAAACTTTCATTAACAAGAATGTTACCAAGAATGTTACAAGAATGTTACCAATTTACTATAACGAATCATACCTACTAACATATGAAAACCATTCCTTGTCCAGTTTCCCCAAGGATAGTGATTTAATTTCGGATATCCAAGAAAATATAATGACTACTAACAATGAACTTAATTTCTTTCAAGAAGCAAGTAGCATTAAGTCTTTTGAATCTTTCAGTAATGTTAATCCATACTTCATTGTCAGAATCACAGTTAATAAAATATTCCATGCTTTATGTCGTGGTCAAATGGATTTCACTTTAAAGCCGACACTTATTCCCCATCTGCGGAGGACATTTTCAAAGGGAATCGTAGCTTTGTTGACTGTCCGGTTCACACCCTGTCTCGCTACTGACTACACCAAAATTCCACTTCAGCGAGCTTCCGCACAGTGGCGTGACATCACGTGTTTTGAATACACAAGTGCAATTGGCCATTGTCGACTGCTGTCATCTGCTGTTACTATTATCCCATGGTGGAAGACTGCTACACATCTTCTTCAACACTGGAATCTAAATTCCATTCAATTTCAGGCCTTCCTGCTTCCTATTGAAATTCCAGGGGTGTTTCATATCTCTATGGACTGTGTATAGCCTTTCGTGGAATCCACTTGTGGCTGTCAGTACTTAAGTCCTATCATAATGAATGTGGCGGTCTCTTGGTTGTAAAGCATCTTCTAAACAGTTGATCTGTCAGTCTCCCCCCTTCTGCAATTGCCCTTGTGCTCTTCAAGTCGTTTTTTGACAGCTCTTTTTGGTGTATCCACGTACATCTCCCACATCTACACGAAATCCTATAAATTCCAGCTTTTTCCGGCAGTTGGCGAGCATCCTTGGCCGATTTCTTGCACCCACAGGAAAGATAATAGCCAGCATAGAAGCAGACATTCGTAGTGTGGACAATGCTATCACAGAAGAAATCGGTGTAGAAGACTGAGTTTACCAAGGAGGAGGACGAGGCAGACAGAAGATTAAATTTTGTTACTGTGCTAGTTTTCAAGAAAGAAGATGGTAGCTTGGGTCACACAGTTTATGGAAAACCCAGGCACACAGATCGTTACCTACACTGGGATTTGAACCACCACTCATAACAAAAGCAAGACATTATACAATAGTTTACAGAAAGAGCAAGGAAAATCTGTGAACCAGAGCTGCTGGACACAAGATTAAAACATCTCACCAATGCATTGGTTAAGAATGATTATTTGTTTGCTGAGGTGAAAAGAGCATTAAGACCACTGCGTTGAAATCATAGTAGTGTTCAAGCACTGGTGAAATTAAAAGTTTTCCTGCCATTTATTAAGGACGTGACTGATAGCATAGGAAAATTCCTGAAAAAGCAGAACATACTGGTAATCAACTTACCCACATGGAAGATACAAGATCATATGAAAACGTCCAAGGATGCCCGCCAACCCCCAGAAAATGCTGGAATTTATAGCATTCTGTGTAGTTGTTGAGAAGTGTATGTGGGTACTACAAAAAGAAATGTCAAAAAATGACTCAAAGAGCACAAGGTCAACTGCAGTAGAGGGGAGATTGACAGATCAACTGTTGCGAAACATGCTTTACACCCAAGAGACCGCCACACTCATTTTTATAGGACTCAAGTGCTGGCAGTTCAAGCAGATACCACGAAAGGCTATATAGGGAGGCCATAGAGATTGTTAAACACCTGGCTGTAGTTTCAATAGGAAGGAGGAGGGCGTGAAGTTGATTGAAATTTGTATACCAGTGCTGAAGAAAACGTGTACCAGTCTTCCAGCGTGGGATGATAATAACAGCGGACGACAGCAGTCGACAGTAGCCAATTGCTTTCACATATTCAAAACATGTGATGTCACGCTAGTGTGAGGAAACTCGCCAAAGTGGAGTTTTGCTGAAGTCAGTAGCGAGCCAGGGTGTGAATCGGACATTCAACAAAGCTGCGATCCCCCTTGAAATGTCCTCCTGAGATGGGGACGAAACGTCGGGTTTTAAAGTGAAATCCATTCGACAACGGCATAATAGCCCGGAATATTTTATTAATTGTGATAGTTCCGGCTGTGAAAATTCAGATCTACACTGTCGGTATCGTGTTCTTATTACCTTCATTAATTTGTGTTTTGTGTATAGCACATGTCATGTACCAAGTTGTTATTTTAAAAGTGCACTCATCAGTACCAGTTGTTACTGTGTATGCAAATGAAATAAACGTTTCAATGCTATCTGATGCCCCAACACACGATACGGATTCATGATTCCCAAGTGGTCGTCTTGAGATATCTCTGGTAGCTCTTCTGCTCTGGCGATGAGTGATGCAAGGGCTATAAGGTTGCCTGCAGTGGCTTCAAGCATACACACACATGAGTTGTCACTATCTGAGAATGCTGATGAACTTTATGACAGTACAAGCTTGGCCACTGTAGATAACATATGCAGTGAGTTGCTGTCATCTGCATGCAGAAAGCTGTGTAAACGAGCGGTGCACGGATCCAAGATAAGTGTCATTCTTGGTTCACAAAGGAGTCTCTGTTAGTTTGTAGTTATCTGACGCTAGGGTATCAAACACAGTGATGACAGGGCAGCAAACCATCAGCATTACTGTAGCTTTTTTGGGGAATAAACTGGAGAAGGTTACTTACTATGTGTTCATATATTGTGGATACAATGCCTACATTTCTTGCCAATGAGTGTGTGGGTTCCTCAGTAGATTACAATGTCTGTTATAAAGTAATAAATTTAAACTGACAATATCATGTTAATGTTACATGTATTTATTACAAAAGTTCATGTGTCTATTGTGTAGATATTATTGTGCAATATATTCGTGAAAACTGATTGTTAGATTTAGATGAACTCCACAAAGGGTAATTGTTGCCATCTATAAAGGCTAATTTTATGAGTATGCAAGAGTTTCATGTACATCATGCTTTTTACTTTTATTATTTTTGTTTGGAAGTTTTTAATTCACAGAGTGCAGGTCTTCTTATAAGTATGAGGAGGCAAAAAATGAGAGAGGGGAATAAAATATATGAAATTTGGATGTAATGTTGCCACATTAGTGCCAACTGGTGGTAAAATTGCAGCATACATAAATTTGTAAGGCAAATTGTTAACTGACGCCCCAAGTAGATACAGGGTTTTTAATAATGACACTGAATCTTACGTTTTAGGTCAGCGAATTTTTATAATTTACCTTTTAATTTTAATCTTTTGTAGCTTGATGCTGTAGTACAAATGCCTATCACTCTTTGTGTTGCCTTAACCTTAACGGCAGATATCAGATGAAGACAAGAAATAAAATGGGCTATAAAATATTTATTAATTGGTCAAGACAGTTTTATTCGCAAAATTATCCCCATTGATTGTGCCTGAATATCAGAAATTAATTTTTTATTGATGAGAATGGACTTGCAGAGGTTTATAATGCCACAGATCATATATTATAAAGATGTTTTAATTTTATCATAGTTGTGATAACGTTTTGCTTTTTTCATTGAGCGTAAATATTGCAGTGGAGTGGAAATAGAAAATTATTTTTTGTCTTCGGGTATTTAAATCTACTGTTGACCTAATTCAGATCCAAAACAAATAGTTTGAACAGTATAAATAGTTGTTATAAAATGAGGTAAAGCATGTTTGCAGAACTTGATAAACGGTAAAAGTAAGAACAAAGCAAAACTGTTGTACTTAAAAGTTTATAAATTGTACTTTTAGGAAAACTGTAAGCATACTACACTCGTAATAACGTGGTCTACAGTTGCTGTCATCTCACTGCTATTTTTAACTTCAGGTGAACTGCCATGTCAGCCCACGTGTGTGTACCCAGCTTCTGTAGGAAGCGGGAAATGTAACTCAAAACGAAATCAAAAACAGTTTTATTCCACTTACTTTTCGAGCGACGCTTCGTCCCTTTTCAACAACATTTTTATTGGCGTGTCAGACACCCTAAAGATAATATCTAAAATCCATTTTCGTACCCAATATTTGTGAGAATATGTTCTTTTCATTAACGTTTCTGGGTGATCTTAAACTAAAATCTGTTCACTCACGATTATTCCTGCACGACGAATTTCACGTGATGCCATTTTGAATACAGCGCTAGTGTGAAAACACTCTTCTAAGAGGGTGATGCAAGTTTTCGTGCCAGTGGAACTGCAGACGCACTAGTGGGTGCTGGTTTTGCACCCCTACCCAGAGACCACGTTGTGCGCGGTTCTTGTAAAATCTTTGGCGTGGTAGCCTTTGTTTTGTTGTCAGCGGGCTAGCGGCATGCCATTCGAAGTGACTTAGTTGTTGTGTGTAGAAAAGTTTATAGCGATTTGTATGCGTTTCAAAGCAGCTGATTTTTAGCCTCTGTGGTAAGGTTTCGTTGTTTCTTTCTTACTTTATCGCGTGTTATGTAGTTACTGCTGCATTATATAAAATTACTTTCAATAAAGTATCCAAACAAATAATTGTGCGGAAGATACGAGTTACGAATTTATCGAAGGATAGAAGCAGTTTCACATCCAATAAATTTGAATTATCAGCATAAAAGCACTTTCTTTATAGATAGTGACGAAGATTTTCAACAATGACATTATGTGGAGAGAGTACATTCATGGTGAAACAACCACAAATACTAAGATTCCGGTAGCTAGACAACGTCCACCTATTAGGTAGTAACGCAAGTACTGTGTTTATTTGGTTTGCATATAACTACCACATTTCAGGTGTTTCAAGTAGCAGGGTGCCACTCGATGCTTTTGCTGTACACTAAGTGGTTATGTTTAGGCATTAGGCCTACACAATTAATAGACAGTATTCCTTCGTGTCATGTGACTGCTGGCCCGTATTTAGTAGCAGACAAGCCTTGGTATGCCGTAGGCAGCAGTTCGGTACAGATGTTCGTAACGAAAACTGAAATTGTTCCACAAGTTGCTTTGTAAACAGCAAAAGTTAAATTGCGAATTTTAAGCGGAATATGGTTCTCTGGCCTCATCTTCTGCAAGTATCTTATACCTTCACCCACACTCCTCCACATTACGTGCTGTTTAGCTCTTTACTGTAATGTGGTGTGGGTGACACGACATGCCTAATTTTCTGTTAAATACCATGTAGTAAGGTGGATAGTATGAGTGTAGAATTCCATTGTTATTCTTAATTTGTTTAGATTATAAGTGTGGTACATCATTTTAACTGTTGCAGGTTGCTACTCTGCTGGAACAGGGAAATGTCATGCTGTCACAGTCATCTGCTCCTACAACAACAGCTGCTCTGAATGAAGAACAGTACTCATCTCTGCAGTAAGTGCTTGTGGAGCTGCTCAGGTATTGTACCCAACACATATTTTGTCTTTAGGACATCTGTAGATCGTGTTAAGCAGCACAGTAATTGTCTGGTATCTCATTGCAGTTTTAGACGGATTGTGTAATACATGCAGTCTATTTCATTAGGTAATCTCTCTTGCTCCAGAAACTTTTCTAAATTTAATCAAGAAGCTTCAAGTTAATTACGCTTTGTGCCAGTACATTTAAACAGCAAAAGTGATAGAATAACAAACTTCGGAAATACGGAAGCGTCCGATCCCGCCCGTCTGCTTTGACCCATGGCGTCACAAATATGGCGGAAACAAAAACACACACACACACACTTTCCACAAGAAGCCTAATGACACTAACGGGACAAGCGCGGGAAATGGGGTGTTTTGGGTGGGGGGGCAGACTAAATATAAACAAATTTAGACGTCATGCGTAGCTACAACGTGTAAGTGAAGACAGCCATGCATGAATACCCACCCACCTCCCCAGGGGTCGTAACCCCTGCAACCCATAGAAGATAAAGATGCTTCAGTAGCTTATTAGTGTTTTTTGTCTTTTTTAAAAAAAATCTCACGGGATAGAACGAACAGATCAGAAAGATAAATATAATAAACTAAAACAGAAATTGGAGGAAACAGATAATTAAAATAAGTAATAAGCGTTTTTAAATTAAAAAAAAAAAAAAAATCTCACGAGATAGAACGAACAGATCAGAAAAGTAAACAAAATAAGATAAAACAGAACTGGAGACAGCCACACTCAAACCAAACTCCGCGCAGTCATGGCGTCACACACGACAACACCCTTACGTCACGGGTCAAAGCCGACGCGTGGGATCGGACGCTTCTGTCGACCCCAAACTTCTTAGTGGAAGAAGGAAACACTGCTGAGAGAGAAAACCGCTACCTGCAAAGAATGTGTGTTGACAGAGGACAATCACTGAAAAATTTACTGCAGTAAAACTGTTCCAGCACATTCATACACAGTTTCAAAGTTGCCATGTTGTGAGCATTGTTTGTATCGTTAAACAAATGTTTATAGTCTGTTGACACTGATATCAATCATTTTCAATGGTATTTTTGCATCTTCTTGTGCACTGTGCTCAGTGAAGAGAGCAGGTGGGTCCAGTAGGTAACTTTTACACAGTTTTTTGATGTGTAGTGTTTTCTTTAATAAGACTTAACTACGATATGGGATCAGGGCTGTTCTGTGTAATAGAATTTGACATCGGTGTTAAATTAATTTTTTAAAAAATTTTACGTTTCAAAAGTTAGATGACTTTGGAACAGGAACTCTCTTTGTGTAACCATAAAATGATATTGCTCTAAATATAATTTTAGAAAAATAAGATTATAGAAATATTTACTATTGTGTAAATGAGTACAAATACATGTGTAATGGAATGGGACTTAGATAGGATGTAAAATCCACCTTAGGTGACATAGTATAAAAATTCTGTGGAAGGGTTATTCCATGTCAAATCAACACACTTTAAATAAAAATTTGTCCTCACTCTCTTAGATTTTGCTGAAACTTGGTATTCTTATAGTGGGTGCTGCGACTAAGAAAAATGCCAAATTTCAATTTTTTACCTCAAACCATTCCTGAAATATGGTCATGTAAACCTTTCAAAAACTGGCCAAAATGTGTGAATGGACTTTTTTCAAGTTGCCCTAGGAGCTGCCGTAATTGAGCTAGAGAGCTGGGAAAGGTGTCATTTTGCAGCATTTTTCATGCTCTTTCCAGTGATATACAACAAAACATAGCTTATAATTAACAACCTTTTTCAGAATACTAATTAATATTTTAATTTAATTTTTTTCATAAAGTACATAATTGAAAATTTTCAAAATATTTCGAATCATGGCAAAATATAAGTGTGGGATGATGATGGGTTCATTGTTTAAAAAAATTATTCCGCGCCCTTGTTTTTGACCAAACTGACCTTTAACAAACAGGAATTTCATTAAAATGTACTGAAAGGTAATTAAAAAAGTACTAGAAATATCAAAGTATCACCTTCTTGAAAAAAAAAAAAAAAACCAACAACATTTTCTGTAATTGATTGCTTTTTTTTTTTTTAATTTCTTACAGTTTAAACTAATAGTCTATTAACCGGCAAAACGAAATTTTGAGTGTGGAACCTATAGCTAAGATTTACATAAGGTGTGAAAAACTTGGAAGTAGACTATTGGTGTAATACTTCTGGTTCAAAAATGCACATTTCATTAGCACAGACTTTAGCCTCTGTGTGAAGGTTGAGCATGCGTGTGTTCCCGTCTATGTATGTAGCAGGCTGTGAACAAGTTGAAACACACACAGTGCTTGATGTCTCTACAATCATTGAGAGACTGGAGCCATTGTTAAGAGGATATACGACTGTTAACCTTCTAAGGCTTAGTGTGCCTATAGCATTATTGTGCACTGTGGTTTTTGTGCAAATCAATTGTTAACTCTGTGTTGACCAGTTTGTATCAAGTATATTTAATAGTTCATTTACAAGTAAATCTATAAATTGAAGGAGAGTTTGTAATATGGAACCAAGTAAAAAGTGCAGTGCTGTAAGGGTGCAGTGTTGTAATCCATTGAAGAAGCCAAATCATTTTATTAGAGACAGAAAAAACTGAGAAATGTCACAGCATGAATGCTCAAATTATTTCCACAAATTGCTAGTGGTGGCGGGATTTGTGGGAAATGTAGGAAATATGTAACCACATTGAAAAATACACCAGAGCCCATCAGTTATAAGTGTTGAAGAAGATCCTTCTGGCTCAGAGATAATCATCCCAGACCAAGATCCTGACTTCACTGCAAGTTCATTGGTTGTTCAAACACTTAACACATCACTTCAAGAACTAGGTGAGTCCCCAATTGATAAGAAGGAACTAACATCTAGACAATACAGTAAATCAAAAGTGGAAAAAATCTCATCAGTGACATGTAAACTTTTTGTTGCTGCTGAAACTTCATCAGATACTGATACTGGTGAATCCGTTCTTCAAAACATTGAAACAAACTGTAATAATTATATAAGTAGAGCAAAAAAACTAATGATACTTACAAGTTCACCTGAAAAATGGGGTGTCAGGAAAATAATGAGGGAATTCAATGCTCCTAATTACATTGTTCGGCAGTCCAAAAAAGTTTTGAAAGAGAAACGATTCATGGAAGGTCCAAACCCAAAACCAGGGAAGTGTTTACCAACAGAAACTGTCAAAACTGCACATTCATTTTATGAAAATGATGAAGTTAGCTGGGCAATGCCAGGTATTAAAGATTGTGTGACAATTACAGAAACAAGTGGAAGTAAAGCAAAAATATCAAAAAGACTTATTTTGTGTAACCTTAAAGAAGCTTACAAACATTTTAAAGACAAGTTTCCTAACATAAAAATAGGTTTCTCTAAATTTGCCGAGTTGAGACTGAAACATTATGTATTTGCTGGCTGGAGTGGTGCACACACACTGTCTATATGTGCACAACTCACTAAAACATAAAATTAATGATAGAAAATGCCAAACTAAATACAGTAACAAACAGCAGCTTAAACAATTATAAGCAGTGCATTATAAAAATGCTTTGCAACCCGTCATCAGTTGATTGCAACATGGGAAATTGTGAATATTGCCCAGGAGAAACTGTCATACGTAAAATTTTACAAGACTTCTTTGAGGAAAACTTAATTGAACGAGTTCAGTTTCGACTGTGGATGTCAGTTGACTGCTGTAATCTGGAAATTGTTCAGAAAACTTCTGAAGAATTCATAGATTTATTTTGTAGTAAGACGTCTCCACAAGAAAAAATCTTATGGAATCTGAATTTGTCATCATATGTGATTTTTCGGAAAATTATAGTATAGTTCTATAACATGAAGCTCAGAGACAAGACAACAGATTACCGTTCATCCATTTGTTATATATTACAAACAGGAAGACAAAATTGAGCATATGAGCTTTGTCATTGTTTCAGATTGCCTAAAGCACAATACAGTTGCAGTTTACGCCTTTCAACAGAAGCTTTTCTTATCTAACAAATAAATTTCAAAACTTCCAAAAAGTAAATACTATTATTCTGACGGTTCTGCTGCTCAGAACAAAAATAACAACTTCCTGAACCTTTGCCTTTGTGAGGAGGATTTCAACATAAAATCTGAGTGGCACTTTTCAGCCACAACACATGGGAATGGGCCCTGTGATGGAGTAGGGTGTTCAGTTGAGAGACTGGCAGCTCGTGTAAGTTTGCAAAGGCCATACCAAAATCAGATCCAAACCCCACGAGATCTATTTGAGTGGGCAGCGGATAATTTCACAAATGTTGATTTTGTATATTCCACTCAATAAGACTATGCTGCTTCAGAACCCAGTCGGCTTTATTAAAATGTAATCTGTGAAGTTCCAAGACAATTTGTTGGGAAACTGCTTTCAACTCAAAACTTAATTTTTGTCTGAGGTTAATGTTAATGTGTGTTTTATAGAAAGTTGTTTCAAAATTAATGTTAGTACCTATTGTGTTAAATTTAGCTATGTATAGGTAGATACCTGTTACGCAAAAACAAGCATTGTGTATTTAATTTTTTTAATAGTTTCATTCCAAACATAATGGACCTGAACTATTATGTAAATACTTGTACTTTTTCATACTTTATTTCAGTTTGTAGTTAAATGTTCAAACTTTTTTGTTTTATCAGTTAATATACTGTTAGTTAAGTTGTATGAAATAAAAGTAAGCAACCAGCTATAAAAATGCCGATAGTTTTGTTTTAATAAGGTGATGTTTTGATACTTCTAATACTTTTTTTACTCACCATTCAGTATATTTTAATGAAATTCCTGTTTGTTAAAGGTCAGTTTCCTCAAACTATGGCTGTTAGTGAAAAAACAAGAGTCCAGAATAATTTTTTTTAACAATGAACCCATCATAATCCCACATTTATATTTTGCCATATGATTTACAACAGTATGAAGTAGTTGTGGAAATATTTAGAAAATTTTCAAATATATACTTTTGTAACAAAAAATTAAATCAAAATATTAATTAGTATTTTGAAAAAGTTTATTAATTAGAATCTATGTTTTGTTGTATATTCGTGGATAGAGCATGCAAAATGACACCTTTCCCAGCCCTCTATCTCAATTACAGCAGCTCCTATGGCAATTTAAAAAAAGTCCGTTCACACATTTTTGGCTGGTTTTTGAAAAGTTTACATAACCATATTTCAGGAATGGTTTGAGATAAAAAATTGAGATTTGGAATTTTTCTTAGATTCAGCACTCGATATAAGTATACTAAAGTTTAGCAAAATCTAAAATGGTGTGGTAAAATAGGTGTGTTGATTTGACATGGAATAACCCGCAATTTTAACCAACTGGACTCCTAAACTTTTTGTGCTTCTTGAGTCAGTAGTCCTTTCTGCATATTAATTTCTTTTGTTTTTCATTCCTATCAGGTATTTTAATATTAAAACTATTTTTTCAAGTGGTGCAATGGGACTACTGCAAAACAGTTTTTATTTTGAAAAATGTAGGTTTCCATTCTGAACTAGTTTACATATTTGAATGGAAATAGATCAGATGGAAAAATATTTATGTCCAAGCCGGGGAATGGAATTCATGCTAATTTCCAAGAAGCGTTGTGTATTAAACATTTTGGCTCCGGACAATATATATCAACTGCACAAACATGGATACTGTATTTTGTGTTGACGAGAGCAGTGACAAAAGACGAATATTTACTAAGTTATCATTAGATACAAATGAAACCAGCAATCGTGTTTACATGACTCGGCAGCAGCGTCTTATTCGCGGGCTATTCTAAGGGTTTCATGCACCACCTGAAGTAGTCCTTGTTTCCCTTAACCTGGGTACACTCTAGATACACATCTCAGGAATACTGGGAGAGTCTCAGAAGTTTGAATTTTCCCATGAAACTGCGAATTGTCTAAGTACAGTTACTGGAAGAAATATAGTCCATCCCTCTCCCCTGTTAGGACCTCTCTTTTAATCAACACTTTGACAGATTTCCACAAGGACTCTTATATTTTGTGTGTGGGCGAACGACACATCCAAAGAGACAAATTCCACAGAACAATTTACAGATTCATGTTGGAAACTTTTCTTCATTGTGTTGTAGAAAATAAAATCCGTCTGGTAATTCTCTGATTCCTGGCAAGGTGAAGTGCTTTACGAGAGACACTCAAGTTTTCGTGTCCCTCAAATTTACATGAATTTTGAAGCACTTAAACATTCCCTTTCAATGGCTCTGAAGATCTTTGTGTGCTTCAGTTTCATTTTTTAGTATTCGTCCATTCTGGTATTTCTAATCGGCTATATGTAATTCATCTCTTTTCATTGTTATGTTTTGTCCACTGATAGGAATGCTGTCATTCTTGAAAGAACCTGTAGCAGTTCCAAATTATGTTTGCCGATGACTCAGTTTTGGAGGTGGTACTGTGTAGTACGTGTTCTCTTACCCATCATTAGACTAAAATAATGCTATTTTCAATGGTAAGATTACAGTTACCAAACCATGTGTTCTCCTTGTCAATATCATTTTCTGACACCATGCACAGTACAATTAAAGTGGGAAATTGGGATTCACGCCATTCTTATGAAGTTTCACTCAGCTGTCTCCACGACACTTGACACAATTCCTGAAATCATCGTTGGCAGCAATCTGTATTCCCAACAGACATCCAAATAAGATTGCACACTGCACAATTGAGGAATTGAGTTTCGCCAGGTAAGAGTTTTGAGACTAGAGATGCCAACAGATTCACTCATTCCAATTCACAATGCTGAATGCTACACAATGTTTCCATGGCAATCACAAAACATTCCATATCTCCCATCACAACAGCTGTGCGTTCAGTGTATTTCATCATTCAATATATATTGTTCAGAGCCCATGTGTTCGATAGGCAATGCTTCTTTGGAATCACTGAATTCTTTGTCAGTGGTCAATATTTGGCATAACATGAATTTGAAGAATATGAGATCATTTTACCAGTGCATTTTTACCACCTTTAAATGTAGGCTAAATTGGTTGTCTTGCTTTGTTCTTCCTAAAGGAGATCACTTCTTATTCATCAATGTCTACTGTTAGAACTTGTCCAAGGGTGCACTTTATAGGCTTTGCAGCTACAGTTTTAATAGCAGGAAAAGAAACTAAATAAATAACTTCCATTTCATCACCCGTTTGACCAATGACATCATTATTTAATGTGTGCTTCAGAGTTACTGAATTGCAATTTTCCCTTGAACCAAAGTTAAATTCAAAAGCATTTTTGTTGATAGAATTGTCTTTATAAATCATTAGGACAAACCAGGGTGCTTGATGCTAACCATCAACTTTGTGATGTCATATCAAGTCCAAAGATGCAACACAAACACGAAATTGGTTTTTTGACGATGTAGTCTCTGACGCTCTGTCCATGCCGTTTGTGGCATGGAATTCTAGGCTGTGCCCTTAACTGATTGTCTTTGCACTAAAATGCAAGATAATGATTGGTGCAAGGTTAATTTGCACCTCTTACCCATGGAGCTATCGGTGTGTTGGATGTGTACTGGTGGCAGGTCGTCTTTGTCTGTCAAGGGAGAAGGTGGTTGCTTTGTGGCTTCTGATATTTTGTATTGTAAGCAGATACCAAGTGCAGAGGAAGAATGGTGAGAAACGGCAAACAGGTATAATTTTAACTTGAATTTCCTCCACTGCATTGATGCAATTGGCGAGAAACACGCAACAGACTTCCACTGTTTTCTAGTGCTTCAATCAACACAGCTATTATCTAACATGTGTTGTTGTTTTGATGGCTATTGCAGATGCTCACTACAGAATTCAGTATGCCAGTTTGGAATGCCAGGAGAGAATCTCAGACGACGGAACGAATAAGGTTATTGAAAATGAACTGCAACTTACATAATTGACATTGATATCAGAGAAAAGCAAAGTGGTTACTCCTTTGCATAGGTGACAGAGGACACATTTGCACTAGGCCCAAACCTCATGAAGCCCTCCCAGATCCAGACCCATACCCAAAGGGTTTGCTAGGAAGAGTGTTTAATTATTGATTGAGCAGAGCTCAACACATGATAGAGAATGTATTTAATTTCCTGGCATTTGTTTTCAGAGTGTTTAGAAGGCCTATTTCTCTACATACTAAAAAGTTGTCAGTATTTCTACACAACTTTCTTAGATGAAATGGAAAGTCAGCACCGACACACACACACACACACACACACACACACACACACACACACACACACACACACACACACACACAGAGAGAGAGAGAGAGAGAGAGAGAGAGAGAGAGAGAGAGAGAGAGAGTTGTGATTTAAAATAAAAGTAACTATCTGTGTGATTATGGCTTTTGGTGGTGGTCACGTATACAGTATGCACTTACAACTTCAAGAACAAGGCACTTGTTGTGACATTAGTTATTTTTCAGAACTAAGTCAATATGTACTTCAGTAGTACTGCAACATCTTTGGAGATGTCATTTTCTATGAGAAAGCTCATCATACTGTATCCAAACAATACAGGCTCATTCCATGAAATCTCACAGTGGGTGATCAGTTGACCATTTCAGAATTAAGTCACATTTGGCTCATGGATGCCTACGTCTCTTAACACTTACAGCGCTGATGTAGTTTGTAGTTGCCGTCACCTGCGGACTGGGTAAAATCAGTGTTTCTAATTTCTTGTTACTGTACAGCTCTGTTGCTTTAATTCCAAAACATTTTTATGTTTATTGGATTTTTTACGTTAAGTACTAAAATTTTGGGGTCAATAATTTAAAATTAGAAGGCACCAATGAAATTTCAAGTCAGTGATATTTATTGCCGGAAAAAATTGAAAAAGGATTACACTACAATATACAATGAAATATGTTGTTATCCTCTAAAAATATTTACAATTCATTTGAAGTAAATAACAGTAACAATAAGCATAAGTTCAGTATACAATTAGCATTCTATAGTGGACAACGGTGTGATAAACTTTGAAGCAGGGGGAGATACACAACCTGACATTACATTCGGTGCACTTATATGAAGTGTCCTTTCTTCCAGCCTTCCCTGTTGAACATTTCTCCTTTTTGCCACACACCACACTCCTTTGTCCTTTTTTCTTCCCTTCTGGAATGTTGACGTGATTAGCGAAGTGTTTTTGTGAGAGTTGTGCTAATTTTGATGATCCCCGTGGAAAGCTCTGTGTCGAAGGCCCAGCAGACACCACAAATCCTGCACATACTTCTTGAATAAACTGAGAGAAGTGGCAAGTTTTTTTTCTTTTTGATTATGTTATGCAGTATGTAGGCATTTGATACTGCCATTATTATGCAATGTGCAGCTAGTTTCCTCCACCACTTAAGTCTTGTGATCCATAGCCTCATATGACAGTTGTTGGCCAAATAGGTCCACCTCAGCTTTGTTTTTATTATAGTCAACAACTGCTGCAGGTTTCAGTTCCTTTGTTGCTCTTCTTGTTCTGACACTCTGCATTGTAGCTGTGTGCCGTGTGCTGATCATCCAGGAATCTCTTTTATCTTTCCAGTGCAAGGCGAGCACATTCCCTTTGCGGCGGGAGACCTGTTCTCCTTTTTCCAGCTTTGCATCTTTCAGTGATTTTGGAAGTCCTTTTGTGTTTTTCATCACTGTCCCAACAAGATCAGTATTATCGTCAGCTAATTCTTCACCTAATTGAACACTTGTGTTGAAACGAAGCTTATTGGTCAAATGCTTTATGACACTAGAAGCACTGTTGTCTATTGGCTCATCTCTTCCATGGTATACCTCAAAATTCCAGATATACCCTGTTCTGGATTCAGCCAAAATGTACAGCTTCATTCCATATTTGTTTGGTTCATTGGCCATATATAAAACGTGAAGCCTACTCTTCTTCTGTAGCGACAAATTCCTTCATTGACCTTTACTGTTTTCTCTGGATAATAAATATTTTGGAATTTCTCTCTCAATGAATTTAGGTGAGGTCTAACTTTATGAAGTGCATCAAAACTTGCTTCACTTTTCTTCTTTGCCTTTGTGTTATCATTGAGGTGAAACATAGATAAAAGTTTATAAATCTGTCTCTTGACAAAACACTGGTACAGAAATTACAACTGACGATAGGATCAGTACTCCAGTGGCTCTTCATGTTTGGCCTCTCACTTATTGCCGTATGCAGCAAGGAATTTTTTCTTATCTGCAGTTGTTACAGTTTTCCACTGTTTGAACCTAGAATTAGGCAGAAGATTGTTGTCAGACCACAGCTTAGCAAGTTTTTGCCTGGCATAACATTTTGTCTGTTCTTTCATTTTTATGAGAGTATTGTCGAAGAAATAGAAGAATGTATCTAAAGAATCACTTGATTAATCAATAGATACATTCTGTACTAATCCGTGAGGTCCTGTGTATACAGCTACGTCAGGAATTTTGTCAATGTCTGTCCAGTCACCATCAAAGTCACTTGTACTTCTTTTTCTACTTTGAGTATTCATAGATGTAGAAGGCGAAACATGATTTGTTACATTTCCTGAAGTACCTGCAGGCACATAATTCCTAATATAAAATTCTGGGCAGCATAACAAAAAACCATATGCAGCAACTAAATCTGAAATAAATCTTGACTTACCGCTATTTTCAGATGACATATAATCCCAATCGTCATCAGACTGCCCTATTTCACCATCTGAAAACTCGTCAAGAACTTCATAAATCATTTGCTCCAAACATTTACCCTATTCACTGCACATATCGAAAATAAAATCAACAAGAAAATGCTCAATGAGTGAAACTGAGAGGATGCCAACGCCAGACAATGTCTACGAAGTAAGATACAATAACGAAGTCTTCCATAAATGCAAAGTATTCCACTGAGTTCGCTGCTGCCATCTAGCGCTTGCGGTTGAAACTACATAGCCTGGAGACCACTCAGATTTCGTGGGAGTCGTAAATATACATTTGATGCCACAGAGAAACATTGTAACTGCCAAGACATAATGTTACGTTGGCCACACAATTCTGTTTCCTTCTGAGGATGTAATATTACGTTGGCCACACACTAAGTATTAATAGTAAAACTGCCAAGTTGCATTGCATTAAGTCTAAGCACTTTTGATCGATTTGGGTTTGAAGTCTCATCGGTATGTACTCATCATTAATCAGGCACAAATTTCCATATTCTGAGAGATCTACTACTTAGTAATGAGTTAACTTACAGCCCTCAGATTTTTGTACATAAAGTACTTGCTACTAAGTTGGTGTAACATACAAAAAGGGGGTTCAACATTTGGATTTTTTATAAAAAATGTTGAAATACTCATTTTCCATGCTATGCTTTAAATTGGTGATTTTTTAACACTATTTTGTACAGGGAAACAGTATAGATATCAGCCTGTGCACTGCAACTCTTTAGTACCAGTATTAAGTTTTTAACAATAGTACAAAGCATTTCACGTCACAATTAATAGCTCTTATTTTCACTTAAAGATGACCCCATAAAAAAAAAAAAAATCCATGAAACTTGACTAACTTTGAAGTTTTTTGCTGAAATGTTTATGTATCTGGTAGCAACCTTATATGCAGAGAATAATATCCTGGCTTGCTTTATTCATTGGCAAAAAATAAACCACTTACACATATCATCCACCTAACCACTACAGGGAATCCATACATACTACAAAAATGGATGTATATACATGTGTATGTACGTCCCACATTGAATCCACTGGACTGATTTCAACCAAACTCGATACACATTTACCCTACTGTCAGGCAGCAATCACTGTGGGTATAAGATTCACCCACCTATCAAAGGTGTGTGAATGGCGATGAAAAAGAAGTGTAGCTCATAACATGAATTCCTAAACTATTCACTAAGTACTTGAGAATTAGAGAACTTTGTGACTTCCAACAAACTTTACACATAGTTTAAAACATATATGAAATTTTTTCTTGTGAATAATACAAAATGATGAAAGTAAAAAAAGTTCGTCGCTTACTGCTTTTCTGATATTCTTGCAGTAAAAGTACTGCAAGATGCATGACATTATAATTTATTATTACTTTAATCATATCTGTATTTGCAACACATTTTGCAGACTAAGCACATACAGCACTTACTGCAACTGCAAAATTATATGTGCGTATGACATGTAATTCAGGAGATATATAATCATAAACAATGAGATGAGTGAAAAACCGATGCATCATGCATAATATTTAAATTTATTGTCTTGTTGTTAGTAACTCCATTTACAACACATTTTGAAGACGGGATCCACATATGCAACTGAATATACCTACAAAATTTTATCATTGTATGAAACATAGTTTGAGAGATATGATATCATAAACATTAAGCACAAGGCTGCTCACCAGATTTCTCTCCTAGCTTAGCAAATAGACTCCATATGTATTCTTAGAACAGTTGTTCGTGAAATATATGTGGTTGTCCTTATATGTCAGAACTGTAACAGGTGTGAGAATTGAAATTAGTTGTCAGTCATTTTCAGTGTGGTGATACATTGTTATTCTGTTACTGTAAATTAGAAAGACTCCAGGGGGATGAAATGAGATGTAAGCAGTACTGAGAGACATTAATATTTCTTATGCTTATAATGGCATATAGACACAAAGATTCTGTAAAGAACAGTCTCATAAAGAAATTAAAGTACAAGGAGGGAAATTTTACACTAAAGAGCCAAAGAAACTGGTACACTGGCCAAATATTGTGTAGGGCCCCCGCGAACATGCAGAAGTGCTGCAAAACGACGTGGCAGGGACTCGACTAATGTCAAAAGTAGTGCTGGAAGGAACTGCGACCATGTATCATGCAGGGCTGTTCATAAATCTGTTAGAGTATGACGGAGTGGAGATTTCTTCAGAACAGCATGTCGCAAGGCATCCCAGATACGCTCAACAATGTTAATGTCTGCGGAGTTTGGCAGCCAGTGAAATTGTTTAAACTCAGAAGAGTATTCCTGGAGCCACAGTGTACTAATACTGGGTGTCGCATTGTCCTGCTGGAATTGCCCAAGTCGGTCGGAATGCACAATGGACATGAATGGATGCAGCTGATCAGACAAGATGCTTACATATGCGTCACCTGTCAGTCGTATCTAGACGTATCAGGGGTCCCATATCACACCAACTGTGTCCACCCCACACCACTACAGAGCCTCCGCCAACTTGAACAGGCCCATGTTGGCATGCTGGATTCGTGGATTCATGAGGTTGTCTCCATACCCGTACACATCCATCCGCTCGATATAATTTGAAATGAGACTCGTCCGAGAAGGCAACATGTTTCCAGTCATCAACAGTCCAATGTCGGTAATGATGGGCCCAGGCAGGGTATAAAGCTTCGTGTTGTGCAGTCATCAAGGGTACATGAGTGGGCCTTCAACTCTGAAGTTCGTATTGATGATGTTTCGTTCGATGATTCACATGCTGACACTTGTTGATAACCCAGCATTGAAATCTGCAGCAATTTATGGAAGGGTTGCACTTATGTCATGTTGAACAATGCTCTAGTCATTGTTGGTCCTGTTCTTGCAGGATCTTTTTCTAGCCTCGGCGATGTCAGAGATTTGATGTTTCATGGGATTCCTGATACTCACGGTACACTCATGATTGGTCGTATTGGAAAATCCCAACTTCATTGCTGCCTTGGAGATGCTGTGTCCCATCACTAGTGGGTCAACTATGACACTACGATCAAACACTTTTAAATGTTGATAACATGCCATTGTAGCAGCAGTAACTGATTTAACAACTGCACTAGATACTTGTCTTCTGCAGGTGTTGCCGACTGCAGTGGCATATTCTGCCTGATGTCATATCTCTGTATTTTAATACGCACGCCTATACCAGTTTCTCTGGCACTTCAGTGTAATAAATACACATCATCTACTGTGCATGTAACATTGTTTTCCATGACGTCTTGATCCAAAAATGAAATAAGTTCACTTTAGGGTGAGAGATCAGATCTTCATAGCATTTATTGTCAAGTTTGTGCGATGATGGGACCTTGCATATAACATTGGAGAATGGGACTTGCACAGCATCTTTCCTACGGGCCCAGGATGGGAATTGTGATTCATCTGGAGAAAAGCAGTTAATTTCAGCATCTTTAAATTCATTCAGTATGAGGAAATGTATGTACCAGTTTTCATCATATCTGAAAACCACAAACTGTGCTTCCATAGATAGGTTGTGTGCATGCGTCTACCGCATTTGGGACTTTGGTTACAGTTTTCTCTGGAGTGTTCAAAGCCCTGACATCTGGAGCACTGGATTGGTTGTGATGGTGGCGTGAGTTCAAGATGTTCACTGAGTAAACTATCTACTTTTGACAGGTCTCTTGAAGTGACTCATATCAGGGAAGCTTCACCCAGTATCCTTGGAGTCCAGCCTTAACTGCCCTTTGGTAGGTATAAATTTTGTTCGGTCAGCTCTTCCTCTGCCTCTTGTGGTGTAATATTGAAATCAGTGCCCTTAATGATCATGCAAATTGTAAGTAGTTGGCATTTTGTGTTAGAATCAGTGTTAATGCATAGGTGTTTGTAGTCAGTGTGCCCTCTGCATGGATGCTTTTGAGCACTGCAGATTAATATCTCCACATTGTTGTGTCAGTAAGATATGACTTCATATTGAGAATTTTTAGGATAGAGTGGAGAGATTTCTGTGTCATGTGTGCTCCCTGCTGCCGTTGGATAAGCAGCTGCAGCAGCAAGTCGTATACACCTAGCTCACTCATTTGTTACATAGTTTAATTCTTAATTTCTTTGCGTGTTTTTGTTACTTGCATTGTTTAATTCATAAATTTCGGGCGTATTATAGTATTTGAGAGTTGTAGCATCGCGTTTTAGTACCTGAATAGTGTAAAATCGCATAGTCTCCTTCCGCCACCGAGCAGTGTGTCAGCAGTGCACAAGTAGCAGCATTACTGTATTTACTAGTCAATCTTGTATTTTAATAACTGTTTAAATTTTGTGTCCATTTGTTTGCGCTCTCTGTAGATTAGTTCAGACGTTCTTTGCACAACAGTTTTTAGCATGGATAGGGACTGCAACTGCTGTGTTCGGATGCAGGCTGAGTTGGCATCCCTTCGCTCCCAGCTTGAGGCAGTGTTGGCTTCGGTCACAGCTTGAGGCTGTTGCCAATGGGCATCACTGTGTGGGTCCGGATGGGGGTTTGTCGGGGACGGCCAGCTTGTCCCACGCATCCCCCGATCGGACTACAACTGTGGTTGCCCAGGATACTGCCTGCATTGAGGCTGATCCCTCACCTGTGGTAGAGAGGGAGGTTGTCCCAAGGTGTGGCAGGGGGCGAAAGACATTCCGGAGGGCTGAACGGAAGGCCTCTCCAGTTTGTCTGACAGACCGGTTTCAGGCTCTGTCTCAGGCTGATACTGATCTTCAGCCTGACATGGCTGCTTGTCCTGTTCCAGAGGTTGCCCCTCAGTCTGCAAGATCCGGGCGGTCGCAGAGGGTGGGCTTACTGGTAGTTAGGAGCTCCAACGTCAGGAGCGTAATGGGGCCCCTTAGGGATATGGCAGCAAGAGAGGGGAAGAAAACCAATGTGCACTCCGTGTGCATACCGGGGGGGAGTCATTCCAGATGTGGAAAGGGTTCTTCCGGATGCCATGAAGGGTACAGGGTGCACCCATCTGCAGGTGGTCGCTCATGTCGGCACCAATGATGTGTGTCGCAATGGATTGGAGGAAATCCTCTCTGGCTTCCGGCGGCTGTCTGATTTGGTGAAGACTGCCAGTCTCGCTAGCGGGATGAAAGCAGAGCTCACCATCTGCAGCATCGTCGACAGGACTGACTGCGGACCTTTGGTACAGAGCCGAGTGGAGGGTCTGAATCAGAGGCTGAGACGGTTCTGCGACCGTGTTGGCTGCAAGATTCCTCGACTTGCGCCATAGGGTGGTGGGGTTTCGGGTTCCACTGGATAGGTCAGGAGTCCACTACACGCAACAAGCGGCTACACGGGTAACAGGGGTTGTGTGGCGTGGGCTGGGCGGTTTTTTAGGTTAGATGGCATTGTGCAAGTACAGAAAGGGCAACAGCCTCAACGGGTGCGGGGCAAAGTCAGGACATGCGGGGACCAAGCAGCAATCGGTATTGTAATTGTAAACTGTCGAAGCTGTGTTGGTAAAGTACCGGAACTTCAAGTGCTGATAGAAAGCACCGAAGCTGAAATCGTTATAGGTACAGAAAGCTGGCTGAAGCCAGAGATAAATTCTGCCGAAATTTTTACAAAGGTACAGACGGTGTTTAGAAAGGATAGATTGCATGCAACCGGTGGTGGAGTGTTCATCGCTGTTAGTAGTAGTTTATCCTGTAGTGAAGTAGAAGTGGATAGTTCCTGTGAATTATTATGGGTGGAGGTTACACTCAACAGCCGGCCGCGGTGGTCTAGCGGTTCTGGCGCTGCAGTCCGGAACCGCGGGACTGCTACGGTCGCAGGTTCGAATCCTGCCTCGGGCATGGGTGTGTGTGATGTCCTTAGGTTAGTTAGGTTTAAGTAGTTCTAAGTTCTAGGGGACTTACGACCTAAGATGTTGAGTCCCATAGTGCTCAGAGCCATTTGAACCATTTTTGTTACACTCAACAACTGAGCTAGGTTAATAATTGGCTCCTTTTACCGACCTCCCGACTCAGCAGCATTAGTGGCAGAACAACTGAGAGAAAATTTGGAATACATTTCACATAAATTTTCTCAGCATGTTATAGTCTTAGGTGGAGATTTCAATTTCCCAGATATAGACTGGGACACTCAGATGTTTAGGACGGGTGGTAGGGGCAGAGCATAGAGTGACATTATACTGAGTGCACTATCCGAAAATTACCTCGAGCAATTAAACAGAGAACCGACTCGTGGAGATAACATCTTGGACCTTCTGATAACAAACAGACCCGAACTTTTCGAATCTGTATGTGCAGAACAGGGAATCAGTGATCATAAGGCCATTGCAGCATCCCTGAATATGGAAGCTAATAGGAATATAAAAAAAGGGAGGAAGGTTTATCTGTTTAGCAAGAGTAATAGAAGGCAGATTTCAGACTACCTAACAGATCAAAACGAAAATTTCTGTTCCGACACTGACAATGTTGAGTGTTTATGGAAAAAGTTCAAGGCAATCGTAAAATGCGTTTTAGACAGGTGTGTGCCGAGTAAAACTGTGAGGGATGGGAAAAACACACCGTGGTGCAACAACAAACTACTGCGAAAGCAAAGAGAGCTTCACTCCAAGTTTAAACGCAGCCAAAACCTCTCAGACAAGCAGAAGCTAAACGATGTCAAAGTTAGAGTAAGGAGGGATATGCGTGAAGCGTTCAGTGAGTTCGAAAGTAAAATTGTATGTACCGACTTGACAGAAAATCCTAGGAAGTTCTGGTCTTACGTTAAATCAGTAAGTGGCTCGAAACAGCATGTCCAGACACTCCGGGATGATGATGGCATTGGAACAGAGGATGACACGTGTAAAGCTGAAATACTAAACACCTTGGCTGACATCGAAATAAGTGTCCAAGGAATAGAAAAGCAACTGGAATCACTCAACAGAGGAAAGTCCACTGGACCTGACGGGATACCAATTCGATTCTACACAGAGTACGCGAAAGAACTTGCGCCCCTTCTAACAGCCGTGTGCCACAAGTCTCTAGAGGAACGGAAGGTTCTAAATGATTGGAAAAGAGCACAGGTAGTCCCAGTCTTCAAGAAGGGTCATCGAGCAGATGTGCAAAACTATAGACCTATATCTCTGACGTCGATCTGTTGTAGAATTTTAGAACATGTTTTTTGCTCGAGTATCATGTCGTTTTTGGAAACTCAGAATCTACTATGTAGGAATCAACATGGATTCTGGAAACAGCGATCGTGTGAGACCCAACTCGCTTTATTTGTACATGAGACCCAGAAAATATTAGATACAGGCTCCCAGGTAGATGCTATTTTCCTTGACTTCCGGAAGGCGTTTGATACAGTTCCGCACTGTCGCCTGATAAACAAAGTAAGAGCCTATGGAATATAAGACCAGCTGTGTGGCTGGATTGAAGAGTTTTTAGCAAACAGAACACAGCATGTTGTTATCAATGGAGAGACGTCTACAGAAGTTAAAGTAACCTCTGGTGTGCCACAGGGGAGTGTTATGGGACCATTGCTTTTCACAATATATATAAATGACCTAGTAGATAATGTCGGAAGTTCCATGCGGCTTTTCGCGGATGATGCTGTAGTATACAGAGAAGTTGCAGCATTAGAAAATTGTAGCGAAATGCAGGAAGATCTGCAGCGAATAGGCACTTGGTGCGGGGAGTGGCAACTGACCCTTAACATAGACAAATGTAATGTATTGCGAATACATAGAAAGAAGGATCCTTTATTGTATGATTATATGGTAGCGGAACAAACACTGGTAGCAGCTACTTCTGTAAAATATCTGGGAGTATGCGTGCAGAATTATTTGAAGTTGAATGATCATATAAAATTAATTGTTGGTAAGGCGGGTACCAGGTTGAGATTCATTGGGAGAGTCCTTAGAAAATGTAGTCCATCAACAAAGGAGGTGGCTTACAAAGCACTCGTTTGATCTATACTTGAGTATTGCTCATCAGTGTGGGATCCATACCAGATCGGGTTGACGGAGGAGGTAGAGAAGACCCAAAGAAGAGCGGCGCGTTTCGTCACAGGGTTATTTGGTAACCGTGATAGCGTTACGGAGATGTTTAACAAACTCAAGTGGCAGATTCTGCAAGAGAGGCGCTCTGCATCGCGGTGTAGCTTGCTCGCCAGGTTTCGTGAGGGTGCGTTTCTGGATGAGGTATCGAATATATTGCTTCCCCCTACTTATACCTCCCGAGGAGATCACGAATGCAAAATTAGAGAGATTCGAGCGTGCACGGAGGCTTTCAGACAGTCGTTCTTCCCGCGAACCATACGCGACTGGAACAGGAAAGGGAGGTAATGACAGTGGCACGTAAAGTGCCCTCCGCCACACACTGTTGGGTGGCTTGCGGAGTATAAATGTAAATGTAGATGTAGATGTAGATCCAGATTTTGTATGAAAACGGTATATATTGTCAGATTGTTCATGTTCCTGTTGTTGAAGGGGATGAAAAGGTCAAAACTGAAGTTATTTCAGTTGGGCATATGTCTTATTGCTGGCCTCTACAACGTAGTTGTGTCTATTTGGGGATTTTATGATTTTGAAAAGCCCTTGAATTGTGTGGCTATTTATTGCCTAATTTTTTTTGTTGGCAGATTTAGCTTTGCCATTTGTCTTAGTTCTCAGGGTTGCAGTGCTCATAATGGCACATCAAGGCTTTCTGCCTGCGGGTCCGGGAGTTAGAATAGGCCCAAGGTATTCCTGCCTGTCGTACAAGACGACTAAAAGGAGTTTCACATGTTTCAGCCGTTACGTGATGGTCCTCTGTAGGGTTTGACCTCCATTCTTCAAAATTTTCTCAAAGAGTGAGCCAACTGGGGAAGGGCGCTTTCAAGGTGCATCGTGCCCATCGTGCATTTAGATCTTTAGCCCACTTTCTCATCGTCGCATTGCAGCCCTGCCCGTTCTCCATCTCTTGGGCGAGGACACCTTCCTGGGTGCATTTTCCACCATGCACTATGCAGTGTAGATTTCTGCGTTCACGATGACCATGGACTTCTTTGCACCTGATATCCAGCACGGTAGCCAGTCCGTTGTGGTGGGGTCGCCATGTATCCTGTTGGTTGTAGCCCTCTGACCACACAGGGATTGCTCTGCTGATGCCTGTACCGTTAACTCCCCCTTAAGCCAAGGGGTAGATACCCATCCCCCTGGGGCATTGGGACTCCCGCCAATGACTATCCTGCCAAGTGTGGCATTTGCTGTGGCTTGGTGGCGCCTGTGGTGAGGGTCCCTGGTCGGAGTGGGTGGCATCAGGGCAGATGACACATGATGAAGCGTAATCCAGCATCTCTTGCTGGTGGTGAAACACCAGCAGTCTCTAAGCGATCATTCAATGCACAGAAGTATGACTCCAAATTGTTCCCTTCCCTGGTCACACCATGGGAGGAATGTCAGGCTAAGGATGGCAGCGGATCTTATTTGCCCCGGTACCTTGTATGTTCGAGAGCTGATGGGGAATCTTTCATGACGATGAAGCCTCAGTTTTTCGTTGAGCATTTAGAGGACAAGTTCGGGGAGGTGGAGTGCTTGTCCAAAATGAGATCTAGGTCAGTCTTGATCAAAACAGCATCCTCTTCCCAGTCATGAGAGTTACTCACTTGTGACAAGCTGGGGGATGTTACTATAACTATCATGGCCCATAAGAGCTTAAATATGGTCCAGGGTATCATATTTCACAAGGACCTTGTTTTGCAGTCTGACGATAAGCTGCATGCCAGTTTAGAGCGGCGAGGTGTACCTTACGTTTGCCATTTCCACTGGGGTCTGAGGGATAATCAGGTTCCCACCGATGCCTTCATCTTGGCCTTTGAGGGTGATACATCACCTGGGAAGATCAAGGTGATGGTCTGCCACTGTGATGTAAAGCCATGCCCTCTATGCGGTACTTAAAGTGCTGGAAGTTTGGCCATATGTCTTCCCTCTGTACTTCCAGCATTACATTCTGAGATTGTGGACGCTCGTCACATCCCAATACTCCATGTGCCCCACCTCCCATCTGTCTCAGCTGCTGAGATCACCATTCGCGTTGCTCGCCTGACTGCAGGATTATCCAGAAAGAAAGGAAAATCGTGGAGTACAAGACCCTGAACCGACTGACCTACACTGAGGCTAAGAGAAAATTTGAACGCCTGCATCCTGTGCATATGACATCATCTTACGCTGTTGCTACAACAGTTCTGGCACCATCAGCTCCGCCAACCGGGTCACCTCTCAGAGCCGGAAGACTACATCTGCCCCCTTGATGGTGGGGACCATTTTCCTCCCTGTTGCTCCTGCACCACCTACTTCGGGAACAACACCCACCCAACCATCGGGGACATTCGTCCCCACTTCTAAGGTGGAGAAGCGTAAGTCTTCTGCACTTCTTCCCAAAAGTAGCTGGTTGTAGGGCTTCATGCTCATCCTCAGTCCCAGAGACTGAGCAAGTGAAGTCCTCCCAGCCAGGGAAACCTAAGGGGCAGCTAGAGAAATCCAAAAAGAAAACCCCTTAGACCAACAAAATTGCAGTGGCACCCACACCACCGCTACCTACAAGCTCTGTGGCTGAGGATGGGGTGGAGATTTGGGCGTCAGCTGAGGACCTAGATCTTGCCAGACCCTCAGACACAATGGATACAGACTGCTTAGGTAATAAGTTGGTGGCAGCTGGTGACTCTGAGGCCTAAACTACCTCATTGAATGAATGTTCCATGCCTTCCCAGTCTCACGATGTCATCTTCCAGTGGAATTGCGGGGGTTTTCCACCGCCTGGCTGAGCTACGGCAACTGTTAAGCTTCACACCTGCTATCTGCATTGCCCTCCAGGAAACCTGGTTCCCAGCAATGCGGACCCCTGCCCTCCGCGGCTATAAGTGATATTACAGGAACCGTAGTGACTAAAATCGAGTCTCAGATGGAGTTTGCGTTTGTCTTAAACTCAGTCTTCAAGCTGTGGCTGTCAGAATAACAAAGACGCAGGAGATAACTGTCTGCAATGTATGTCTTCCTCCAGATGGTGCAGTACCTCTGAATGTATTAGCTGCGGTGATTGATCAACTCCCTAAACCTTTGCAACTTCTGGGAGATTTTAGTGCCCATAACCCCTTGTGGGGTGGTTCCATGACTACTGGCCGAGGCAGAGATGTCGAAACTTGACTGCCGCAATTCAGCCTCTGCCTCTTAAATACTGGGGCCGCCACACATTTTAGTGTGGCTCATGGTAATTACTTGGCCATTGATTTATCAATTCGCTGCCCAGGACTTCTCCCATCTATCCACTGGAGAGCACATGACGACCCGTGTAGTAGTGACCAATTCCCAATCTTCCTGTCACTGCCCCAGCGTCAGGTACACAGACGCCTGTCCAGATAGGCTTTGAACAAGGTGGACTGGGGAACTTTCACCACTGAATCTCCCCCACATGGGAAAATCGATGTATTGGTTGAGCAGGTGACTAGCACTATTGTTTCTGCAGCAGAAAACACGATCCCTCGCTCTTTAGGGTGCCCGAGGCATAAGGCAGTCCCTTGGTGGTCACCGGAAGTCACTGAAGCAATTAAGGAGTGTCGCCCGGTGAGCTCTACAATGGCATGAGTGGCACACTTCCCTGGAGCACATGTTTGCTACCTTATCAAACAATAGAGGAAGTAGTGCTGGGAGAGATATGTCTCCACCATTGGGTGCCACACATCGCCTTCCCAAGTCTAGGCAAAGATGAAACTTCTTTTTGGGTACCAGGCCCTAACACCTGTCCCTGGTGTTACCATAAATGGCGAGTTATGTACTGACCCAAACGCGATTGCCGAGCACTTTGCTGGAGCCTCTGCGTTGGAGAATTACACCCCAGCCTTTCGCATATTCAAACAGCGGCTGGAAGGGAACGTCCTCTCATTCGCTACATGCTGCCGTGAATCCTATAACGTCCCATTTACAGAGTGGGAGCTCCTCAGTGCCCTTGCACATTGCTCGAACACACCTCCTGGGCCTGATCGGATCCACAGCCAGATGATTAAACATCTCTCATCTGAGTACAAGCGACATGTTCTCGTCATCTTCAACAGGCTCTGGTGCCATGGCGTCTTTCCATCACAATGGCGGGAGAGCAGCATTATTCTGGTGCTCAAACCCGGTAAGTACCCGATTTATGTAGGCCTCACCAATGTTCTTTGTAAGCTGCTGAAATGTATGGTATGTTGGCAGTTGGGTTGGGTCCTGGAGTCCTGTGGCTTGTTGGCTCCATGTCATGGTGGCTTCCTCCAGGGTCCCTCTACCACTGATAATCTAGTGTCCATCGAGTCTGCCATCCAAACAGCCTTTTCCAGACGGCAACACCTGGTTGCTGTCTTTTTTGACTTACATAAAGCATACGACATCACTTGGCGACGTCATATACTTGCCACATCGTATAAGTGGGGTCCCCGGGGATCACTCTCGATTTTTATCCAAAACTTCCTGTCGCTCCGTACTTTCCATGTCCAAGTTGGTGACCCCTCCATAGTTCCATCCATATTCAGGAGAATGGAGTCCCGCAGTGCTCTGTATTGAGTCTCTATTTTTAGTGACCATTAACGGTCTAGCAGCAGCTGTCAGGCCCTCCGTCTCACCTTCTCTGTATGCAGACGACTTCTGCATTTCGCACTGCTCCTTCAGTACTGTTGTTGCTGAGCAGCGCCTCCAGTGAGCCATCCACAAGGTGCAGTCATGGGCTCTAGCCCACGGCTTCCAGTTTTCATCCGCAAAGTCGTGTGTCATGCACTTCTTTTGGCGTTGTACCGTTTGTCCCGAACCCGCACTTTACCTTAATGTCGATCCACTCACTGTAGTGGAGACATATCAATTCCTAGGACTGGGTTTCAATGCTCGAATGACTTGGCTCCCTCATCTTTGTCAGCTTAAGCAGAAGTGCTGGCAGCACCTCAATGCCCTCCGTTGCCTGAGCAACACCAATTGGGGAGAAGATCGCTGTACGCTGCTGCAGCTCTACAGAGCCCTTGTCCAATCCTGAATTGACTATGAGAGTGTGGTTTATGGTTCAGCAGTGCTTTCAGCATTGCATTTACTCGACCCTCTGCACCACTGTGGGGTTCGATTAGCGACAGGAGCTTTTAGGACGAGTCCGGTGACCAACATACTGGTGGGGGCCGGTGTCCCTCCGCTGCAGGTCAGACGTGCACAACTGCTCACCAGTTACGCAGCACACACTCATAGTGCCCCTGAGCATCCGAATTACTGTCTTCTTTTCTCGCCCACAGCAATCCATCTCTCGCATCGGCAGCCCAGATTGGGGCTAACGATTGCGGTTCGCGTGCGGTCCCTTCTCTCCGAACTGGAGTCCTTCCCTTTACCACCTCTACTTTCGGTCTGTTCACGTATGCCTCCATGGTGTACGCCTCTGCCACAGCTTCGTCTGGACCTTTTGCATGTGTCGTGAATCACAATAGAGCAGTGATTAGCAGTCCAACAACACTTTATTACATAGTCACAGAACATACAATATAACAAGTCAAAGATACATTGTCCTAAGAGTAAACAAACAGTCTCTCACTTGCGAGAAGTACATCACTCTGTGACATCCTCCCCACCCTGGTCGACCTCCAAAGGTACGGCCAGCTGCACAGGACGACTAATGATGTGACCTTCTGGTGTCCAGAGTATTATCGTCCTTACCCTGCCGTCTCTTCCTGGTAGTACCTTTTCTATCCTGGCCTTCTTCCACATATGTCGCGGACGAAGGTCCTCTTGGATCAGCACGATGTCGCCAGGGCGAAAGGGGATGACTCGTCCCGATGGGCGTTTAACTTCATGGTAGTTCCGGAGCTCCAATAGGTATTCTTTAACCCAACGGTTCCAAAAACTGTCACAGAGTTGCTGTCTCAGTCGGAATTCCTTTGTTAAATTCGTGCTCGCTGAAGGCTCTGGTCCCGTCGAAATAGTCGTAAGTTTTTCTCCCGTCAGAAAATGGTATGGTGTGAGTGCATCACAATCATCTCCTGGTGTGATGGGCCTGGAGTTCACCGCGGCTTCAATACTGATCAAGGTGGTGTTCAGTTGTTCCTCAGTGAGCTTTGCGAGTCCCAGTACCTTCCGTAGGCAACGCTTTATAGTGCCCACCATTCTTTCCCACCATCCTCCCCACCAAGCCGCACGGGAGACAATGAATTTCCAAGTAATACCGTGGTGGGCGAGGAACTGATAAGATTTTGTGGTGGTTAATGCCTTCCAAAGTTGGGCTAGTTCCATATTCGTGGCGTAGAATGTTTTCACGTTATCTGTATATATCGTGTGGGGTAGTCCGCGTCTTCCGGCGAATCGCTGAAGTGCCATAAGAAACTTGTCCGTTGACAAGTCTGTACAGAGTTCGAGGTGGACAGCTCGTGTGGTAGCACATGTGAAAGGAGTGATATATGACTTGTGCGTTTCCTTCCCCACTTTGATGAATAGTGGGCCAGCAAAGTCTATTCCGGTTACAGCAAATGGTTTGGCAGGTGAAACTCGTTCAGGTGGCACCGGTGCTTCGATCTGTTGCCCTCGTGGATTCTTCAAGATCTTGCATGCGAGACATGAGTATAGGATTCTTTTGATGGCCTGACGAGCTCTAAGGATCCAAAATTCGGTTCGCAGTTCGGATAGTACAGAACGAACACCAAAGTGATGAAGGCGGATGTGTGTCTCTCGAATAACCAATTGTGTGAAGTGGTGGGAACCGTCAAGGAGTACAGGATGTTTTTGTTCCCTATTTAGACTAGTGCTCTGCAGTCGACCTCCTAGACGTATCAGTCCATCTTCTAGGAAAGGATTGTATCGTGCGATTTTTGACTCTCTTGGCAGTGGTAAGTTATTCTGAAGTGCATGTAATTCGTTGGGGAAGGAATCTCTCTGGCCCACTCGAATCCAATACATTTTGGCAGCTGATAATTCGGTGGCTGTAAGTTCTCCTGAAGATTTATTCTTCTGACGAATGTTGTGTAGGAAACGGAGAGTCCATGCTGTGATACGAATGAGCTTCCAGTATGAGCTGAATTTAAGTAAGTTCAAAAGGCTGGTTGGCGTAGATATCGACAAAACTTGGTTGTGGGTTTTCTTCCTCTTTTCTTCGGGAGGAAGTCGTACCATTGTTGGAGTATCGTTGTTTGGTCAGCATTCAGGAGGGCGTGTAAGCCAAGGCGGCCCATGCCACCAAATATCCAGAGAATTCATTTGGTAGCCGAGGAGTCCACGTGAGAGGTGGTCAGCAGGATTGTCTGGTCCTGGGCAGTGTTTCCATTGCGTGGGAGTCGTGTGTGTTTGTACCTCAGTTACACGATTACAAACGAAGGTCTTCCATCTGTTAGGATCACAGCGAATCCAACTTAGAGTTATTGTAGAATCCGTCCACAATATCGCATGGGCAATTTTAAACTCTGTTGCACGGCAAAAGTAACACAATAGTCTGGTCCCAACTACTGCCGCTAAAAGTTCGAGTCGAGGCAATGTCACCTTCTTAATAGGAGCAAGTCTGTTCTTGCTACAGACTAAATGGGTTACGACGTCATCATATAAGACAGTACGAATGTACAAAGCTGCTCCATATGCCTTTTCCGAGGTGTCACAGAATACGTGCAGCTGAGAGTCTCTTCCATGAGCTGTAGCAATCCATCTAGGGACACGTATATGTGACAATGAAGGTAAGCTAGATATCCAAGCGCGCCATCGTGCCCCTAAGTCCCAGGGCATAAGTTCATCCCAGCCAATTCCTCGGCACCATGTGTCCTGGAATAGCAATTTCCCAACAAGAGAAACTGGGGAAAACAGTCCGAGTGGGTCATAGAATTTAGCCGTACGTTGTAAAAGGAGTCGTTTGGTGGCTGGCTCTTCTGACGACCTTCTGATGATTTCGCTAGGATCGATGCAGAAGTAGTCACCTGCGGTGTTCCAGTCTACACCTAAAACTTGAGTCTGGGTGTGGAGTTCTCGCCCTTCTGCCCTCCAGATAGTGTGGAGTTGTTCACAGTTGGTAGCCCATTTTGATAAGGGGAGACTGATCAATTTCATTAGGGTTACAAGTTCATAGTATATAGTTATCACCAAATTATCACCTTCTACTGAGATCACAAAATCGTCCATGTATGCAGTCTTGTTTATAAGTGGCGCTACGGTGGGAAATGCTGTCATACACTTGTCGGCAAGTTCTCTTAGTGTTGTAGAAAGTAAAAATGGGCTGCAGGTCAGGCCGAATGGGAGTCTGTTAAAACGGTATTCTGTTAGTTCGTCAGTCGTTTGAAGATTTCCTGTTTGATCCTGGCTAATTTTGAACCAGAAAAATCTGGTCAAGTCTTTGTCCTTTTCGTTCAAGGTTAATTGAAGGAAAGCTTGTGTGATGTCCGCGACGATAGCCGTAGAATATAATCTGAAACGCAGTAAAATTTCCAGAATCTCTGGTAATAGGTTCGGTTCTACTTCTAATACCTCATTCAGAGAAGGTGCATTGTTTTCGTGAGATGAGGCGTCAAAGACTATTCTCCACTTAGTGGTTCCGTATTTCTCCTTCCTCACTGCATGATGAGGGAGATAAAATAGCTCCTTTCCTGAGAGTGGGGTGGGAGCGACCTCTACTTGCCCCTTCGTAATGTAGTCTAGCATAAGATCGAAATACATTTGCTTAAATGTCTCTTGACGTTGAAATCTTTCCCTGAGGTGCTTGAATCGTTTTTCCGCGATAGGTCTGTTACTCGAAAGCACTTTATGTTGCATTTTGGGAAGTGTAACGACTGCTCGATGATCCTTTATAGAGAAAGATGCTCTAAACTCTTCAAGAAGTCTCGTATCCTTGTTGTTCACAGGTAGATCCTGATCGGCAGTAATCCCTATAGTTTCCGAGTCCCAAAAGCGTCTGAAATCATTGTCAGAGTGCAGAGGAGATCGGTCAGTCTGAGCAAAATTTACCACGGTTGCATGCACACAGGCTTGTGACTTGTTACCACTAAGTATCCAGCCAAACAGAGAAGGAACTAACACTAAGGTTTCAGAGATGCGTATGGGCGAATTGTGCTTCACTATCTTCCAATAAAAATCGCCTCCTACAAGAATCTCCACGGGAAGATCTTCTGTTGAATCGGTTTTCGGATCTGCTAGTGTAATCTTACGGGCATCTGGTAAACTCTTTATATGTTGTGGAACTGAAGGCTGGTGAGAAATAACGTGAGTACTTTCGAAGGCAGTAAGTGGCACTGAAGAATTCTGCCAAAGCCCCTTCATATTAAACCAAACAAGCCTGCGGTGGCGTGGGCGTGTAGGGTTTGATTCAAAGGAACAAACGGTTAGTTCTTGTCGGTCTACCGTTTGCAGTTTCAGATCATCAATCAGCGATTTTGCTATGAAGCTGGACTGACTACCTGCGTCCAGTAGACATCGCGTTGTCCTGCTCAATCCTGTAGGTCCTGAGACGCATACTTGAGCTGTCTGAAGGTACGTATATCCGTGAGGAGCGACAGATACCTTTCCCACGGAGGTAACGTTTGTCTGACCCGCAGGACCCCTAATATCCTTTCGTTCCTCACAAATGGACTTATGATGCAGTCTTTTACAGTTAACACACCGAGCCTTTTCTTTCTTTTTGCAATTTGACACTTTGTGGCCACGTTGAAGACAAAGAAAGCATCTGTTTGCTAGTTTCAATTTATCTATTCGATCATTAACGCGTAAGATCTTCTTACAGTCTTGTGCCCAATGACCGTCAGATTCACAAAAGACGCAGAATGGTTCCTTTACGCTGGTATCCTTCGGAGTCGATCTTTTAGATTTCGCGTGTACGTGAAGTGTGGACGCTGTGGGAAGGTTACCGTTACTAGAAGTGCTTGAAAATTCACCGCGTATCTTCTGCGTGGTAAGCGCCCCGTCGACTTCCTCGTTCAGAAACTCCATCAGTTGCAAAATGTCCCCTTCGGATATTCCTGTACGCTTGGCGTGAATTATCCAGCGGCGGCATATATCATCCGGAAAAGCGCGTAAAATTTTCGGCGCGAGGACTCGACCGTATCCGTTCACGTCTTCCCCAAGTGCCCGGAGAGCTTGAATACGTCGCTGGCATTCAATGAATGTTGAATTAAGTTCCTCTGGGGTGGACAGCTTAATTGGTTTTATGGCTTCGAGATAATCTAAGTGGGCTTGAATTATTCGATCCTTGTTGCCATAACGCGCTCGGAGAATCCTCTTCGTTTCTGCGTACGTCTCGGCCGTCACCGCAATACCGTCCACTAAATGCTTTGGTTCTCCCGAGAGATAGCCGCGAAGAAAAATGTGTTTATTGATTGTAGTTACCGTCGGATCTTTGTCAACCGACTGCTCAAACTGCTCCCAGAATCGCGCCCATGTTTCAATATCGCCTGAAAAAGGCTGAAGTTTGATTGGTGGAAGTTTTACTGAAGCTGTGGGAACACTCATTGTTACAGATTGTGCCGGCGGATTGTCGGGAATCTTTATGTCTGCTACCGATTTCGCAAGCTGTTTCTCTATTTCGTGAGACAATCGGGAAATTGTGAGTTTCGCGGTGTCTATATAATCTTCGCATTTAGGAACATCTTCTTCGTATTCGCCATCGTCTAACAACTCGTGAATATCCTCATCTAATTTAACGAGGCGGTCCAGAACGCTTCCCAATCTGTCATTGTAATATTTATAATCCGCGGTTTCTGATGTGTCGGGCAACCTTGCAACTTTCGCCACGAGTCGCGTAATGTTTGCTCTTTCTCTCATACGTTTTCTCTTTAGAGAGTGTAATTGCGCTTCTGGTTTGTGGTCTGGCACGTCCATTCCGTCCGATTACTCCAAAGTTTAAAGCAGTGTCGGCTAGCGATCAGCTGGTCCTAGTAAGGCGTTATCTTTGGATCGCTAGTCGAAGTAGTTCAATTGATGGTCGCTAGATGGCAGCACTAGTCATAAACAATATGTAGGCGTAGCGTAGGATCTGATAATTCGTTAAAGCGCTAATCGAACAGCTACAATAGCAGTACACAGCGGCAATAATGTAATCAGTTGCCTTTACAAATGGCACTACAAAACATGTTGCGTGATAATTCAGTTGAACTTAGCTGTGTATGATGGCGGTTGTCGTCGAAGAGCTTGTTGCGTGGTGTAACAAATCGCTGCAGTAAACCCCGTCGTAGTATTGCCGCGTGACGTGCGTCCAGAATTCGTGTTTCACAACGGCAATCGTGGAAATTGTCTCGGGCAAAGTCTATTCCCGGGTTTCGGCACCAAACTCTTATGTCGTGAATCACCATAGAGCAGCGATTAGCAGTCCAACAACACTTTATTACATAGTCACAGAACATACAATATAACAAGTCAAAGATACATTGTCCTAAGAGTAAACAAACAGTCTCTCACTTGCGAGAAGTACATCACTCTGTGACAGCATGGCCCTAAGGACTCCGTTAACCCTGCCACTCTCCGCTGTGTTCTGGGGCTCCGAAGCGGTTTACACCGACAGCTCAATGGCTGATGGTCTCGTAGGCTTTGCCATATGTTCATGGAGGTCATATTGAGCAGCACTCATTGCCAGTTGGCTGCAGTGTTTTCACTGCAGAGCTGGCGGCCATATCTCATGCTCTTGAGTACATCCGCTCATGCCGTGGCGAGTCATTTCTCCTGTGTACTGACTCATTGAGAAGACTACAAGCTATCGACCAGCGCTACCGTCGCCACCCTCCGGTAGCGTCCTTTCAGGAGTCCATCTATGCCCTGGAACAGTCCCACCATTTCGTGGTGTTTGTGTGGACCCTAGGACATGTCGGAATCCCCGGCAATGAACTTGTCGACAGGCTGGCCAAACAGGTGATGCGGAAACTACTTCTGGAGGTGGGCATATCTGAAGCTGACCTGCATTCTGCCTTAAGTCGTCGGCACACGGACCGTGCATCCGAACGTTGAGAGTGCCGAGTTTCTGACGTCATAGCGTGGAACAGCACGTTCGGAAGTCTTTCCGAATGTGCAGAGGAATATCTAGCATGTCAGATATTCTGAGTGTGCGTCTGAGCGTTGACCAATGAGACGACACAGCGCCACCTACGTCACATGCACGCCGTCTCCCTTCAGTACAGAGTTGTGAGCCGCCATATTGGCATTCATTTCAAGCCTATATGTATATATGCCGTTTCTGAGCACCAGCAAATTGAGAATCACTGCAAAACCCGTTGTTAACTGTGTGATTCGTGCCAATAAAATAATGAGAAACATATTAGTGGCAAAAGAATTATTGTAACTTGCGTATTATGTGAGTAGGCTGTTTGAAGGCAGCGACACACTTGAAGATCCACCCAAAACGCATTGTTCTTAGTACAATTTGTCATAATTAAATTTCAGTTAGTAACATCTACGATTAAGGTTTTCAGCAAGGACAAGATACTATGATTAGCAACGAAAGGTGTGGTGTGGGTTTAGCGTAATGAGTAGCGGCACTGTCGTGCATTGAGTTATTTTGTTGGGGCGGTGGTTCGCGTCTTGACACAACCAAATTTTTTCTCCTAACATTCGCGTTTTTATTAGGTTCTGATACTTTATTATTAGTTTAATATAAGTATATACTATAACTAGCTGACCCGACAGACTTCGTCCTGTCAAAAAGATTTGTAATATGGCAGTTTTTTTGCCTACGTATTTAAAAAAATTCTCCTGAACAGAACCGTCACCCTGGTGATAGGGCGTTGTGAATAAAAAATAATTAAATAAAACATATATAAGGATTTAAAAGTAAGTAATCGCTTTATTGTTAATCATGTGAATCATAATTATTATTATTATCATTGTAGTGCTTTGTGGTATACGATGTTTTTTGTTTGATTACCTGGCGCATAGATAAACAAATCTGATGGTTTTCCAACACGGGAACAGGCAACATACAATTGACCACGTGAGAAACATGAGTTTTCTAGATTAATACCACAAACACTTAATGATTGCCCCTGGGACTTGTTTATAGTCATAGCAAAAGCAAGCCGCACTGGAAACTGTAGTCGTTTAAACTCAAATGGCACATCAGTCGGAATCATTGGGATGCGCGGTATGAGAACATCTTCTCCTTTATACTTTCCTTTGAGTATAGTTGCTTCTATCACATTGTTTAGTAATTTTTTTATCGCTAACCGTGTACCGTTGCAAAGACGCGGTTGGTTGATATTTCGCAACATTATAACCACCGATCCAACCTTTAATTGAAGATTGTGAGGTGGCAATCCTGGCAAATCCAGCGAGTTTAAAAATTCCGGTGGATAGTTGACTACATCATCTTGATTAGTAGCCGAATCAACTGATTTATATATCCTCAATTCGCCTGTAATTTGTTCTTGAATTTTGAAATTTAATTCATTTACATCTATGTTTTTTGCAGCCAGTATAGCTTGTTCGCTCAACCAATCATGGTTTCTGTAATTTTGAGAAACATCTGGAAACACCTTCTGAATAAGTTCATCTTTTGATCGAGTTAACTGACAAAAACTTTGAGGAAAGTTAATGCAGCCAGTCAACATGTCTATAGGAAATTTGCCATTACCAATGTCAACGAGTTGTTTAGAGAATATGTTTCCAGATTGGTCATTTTGCAACTCGACACGCATATTCTTGCTTAAATGAAGTACTTTGACATGTTTCCACAAATTGGAGGACTTTAGACATGCATTGAGTTCATCAGCTGGCGTTGATCGTGGAATCACTGGCAATGTTTGACGAAAATCTCCTGCTAATAAAATCATTGCACCACCAAATCGGTTATTATTGCTCCGTAGATCTTTTAAGGTTCTGTCTAAAGCCTCCAAAGATTTTTTATGTGCCATCGTGCATTCATCCCAAACAATCAATTTACATTGCTGCAAAACCTTTGCCATTGCAGAGTTCTTCGAAACGTTGCAGGTTGTAGTTTCATTGCTTTGCATATTTAATGGCAATTTTAGTGCTGAATGGGCTGTTCGACCACCTTCAAGCAAAGTTGCTGCGATTCCCGACGAAGCGAGTGCAAGTGCAATTTTATTTTGTGAGCGAATTGTTGCTAATATTAATGAAATCAAAAAAGTTTTTCCTGTACCACCAGGTGCATCTAAGAAGTAAATCCCTCCAGTTTCATCATTTGTTACTTTCATAAGAGTTTCAAATACATACTTCTGTTGTTCATTTAACAGTGGAAGATTTGTTTGAATTAATTCTTTCAAAGCGTTGAGATCATACAGTTTTTCTCGATGCAACTCTTGGTTAAAAGCGTCATGCATTGGACGATTGGGCGCGGTCAGGCCTAATTGAATTAATAGTTTGTTTGACATTATCAAGCACATGTCCTCAATTGAAATCAATGCTTCATTGTAAATTTCTTCACTGATTTGTATATTTGGATTTCCCATTCTATTCCGTATTTGATACAAAATATCATCACACATATAATCTTTGTACTTGATCCACAAATCAATTGGGTTTGATGGGAAGCATGTAGATATGATTATAGAAAACAATGTTCGTATTTGATGAGCGTGTGATGATATTACAGCATCATTGAGAGTTTGCTCCCAATGAGCGTCATTTTCAAGCAATTGCAAACGTTGACAGGCTTCTCTGTAGGATCCACACAATTCACCATGAACAGTTCGTAACTGTTGGAATGATGTTGGGCCACGTACATTGACTTATAGCAGTCGTAAATAAAAACATTCATCATTGCTTGGATGTACTGAATAAATCCGGCCAATCGCATCGGTGGAATATACATCTGTATATCCTGGAACTGGTTTTCCTTGTTTCCGTCGTATAAATCTCCTTGAGGATTGATTCCAGGTATAATATTTCGGCATTTCAGAATATAGCAATGTTTGTGCGAAATGATCGTTTTGGCATGTCTCAAAAAAACTGGTTAATGTAGTAGATGGTGGCTGAGCAGCTCTTTGTACTGCGTTCTGTGCTGTAAAATACACTCTTTGTCCATTTTCTAAATGCACAGCTAAGTGAACAACAGAAGGGTGTCTCTCATGAATAGGAAAAGAAAATATTCGCCAAACTGCTTCATTACTACTGACATAGCGGCCCATTTGGTATTGGGTAACTTCATCATTGGAATTCTCTGCACCAATTCCAATCACAGCCATATCACTCCCTTTGGTTACATATTTGCAAATGTATTTAATAGATTTCACTGAATGGCAAGATTCAACGTTGATGTGTGCTTTGAATGTCTTTGATAAAATGGGTGAATATGGAACAATCCAACGATTATCTATTTCAATATCTTGTTGATTTAATTTGACAATTGTTGATTTTCCATTGTCTGATGTCGATCTGCGACGATACAATGGATAACCGTCATTACCAGTAATTGTTTCCGATATTAATGTCCGTGGATATCGTTTTGAACATTTACCATCCATCATACACGGTGAATTTTGATTAAGAGTTCCACAGGGACCATGTATCATGTTTTTGATAACTACCTCATGCAATCCAGGATCTATTTGTACATTAGGGATTTCAGCTGATATCACTGCATCAACTTCATTTGGCCTTATCTTTTCAACCAACCAAATCAAAATGTGTGCATGTGGCAATCCTCGTTTCTGCCACTCCACAGAATACATCCAGCAGCGTGTCTCACCAAACACATTATGTTTTACGATGAAATCCATTAAAGATTTCAACTTTTGTCTAAAGACTCTGGCTGTAATATCATGACGATCAATGGGTGATTGCCCAGGGAATAACTCCTGCTTGATTTCTATCCATTGCGGATTGCATGTAAATGTGATGAACAAATCTGCTGTACCATAATGACGAACATACGACATGGCATCTTGAGCATATTCGTGCATATGCCGAGGGCTTCCGATGTATGTTGCTGGAAGAATAGTCATCCGACCGACATTCTGTGCATTTCCATCAGTATTAATCGCATCTCGAAGGTGAATATACTCTTCAGATCGGAGTTTGGTTTGATTCAACCTGATGAATGTTAATCTCTCCGTTTCAATTTTTACATACATGTCAACAACATATTTGTGATATAATCGCCGACGTTTCAATATGTGATTTTCTTCATTTTCCCGAATCATTAGGCGGTATGAATAATAGTTCATTGAACTGACTTTTTTGTTGGTTTCAGAACCTGTAAATAGATTTTCTTTTAATAACATTCAAATATAAAATTAAAATACATAATATAATGACTGAGATATTATCGCCATAGCTAAATTAATATTTTAGTTACCTGTAATGGGATTTATCATTTTTATTGAGAAATCGTAGCCATCTTCACCTTGCCAAAATATAATGGGATATTGCAGTGCATCATATGAGCGGTGTGTTTCCTTTATACATTGTAATTGATCATTCCGACGATGTAAAACAATATCACGGGATTCCAAGTTTTCTCCAACTACAACGATAGCAACTTCATCAATAGTTGGTGCATTAAAACGTCTTGTATGTTGACCTGCAGGTGTTTTATCAGCTCTGATTACAATTTTGTGATTATCGGATGGCATCAGATCCAGGGCAGTTTTAAACAATATAATCAATTGATTGTGTTGATGAAATAAAGTTTGTAATTGTTCTACAATAGACCTCTTTACTAAATTGTTATGTGCACAACGCAGATCAATTTCTTGTGGTGAATTGCCCATAAAATAAATTTGCAGGAATTTGTTGTCGCTATCTGACACTGGTAACAGTGAACCTGCTCTGTGATATATTTGCCCTTGTATCTGTAAATAAAATAAAATATTATGGTGTAGTATAAATTAATGGATTGTCAGTGATCAAACTTAAATAATATTTGATCTTAAAAAGTATATATTTAGTTTGAACTAATATCTATCAAATATAAAATATAATAAAAGTGTCACTGAAACTGAATCACCATATAATATGATGACTAAGTGATATATAAGTGATTAAGAAATTGAAGATTAGTGACACATCTTAACTTTTGTGACAGAAAATTTTGTTCGCTAAAATAATTATGAGTAACTGCTATAATACATACCTTGAAAGTTGGCATAAAATTTTCCCGAACTACATTTGTTGCCCCAAATGAAGTCATTTGAAAGCAATTGTTATATTGTTGGATATGTGTCAAAAAGTGTATAGAATCTGTTCCTATTCCTGAAACCAATGAGTACAATGGTTCTGGTGGTGGGTCCAATGGTTTCAATTTCACTTTACCATTTGCGCAACACAATCCATTGGCTTCGTTTTTGTATTTTAATGCCTTACAGTGTGAGCAAACCGAGTTCATAGAACCAATAACAACACATTGGTAGTTACTGTAGTCAATTGACACATCGTAACTGAAAGCAGCTCGATTCAAACTTGCGAGATTATTAGTTGAATGTCGCGCTCGCGCTTCACGCGTTTGTGATATCCGAATTCTTTCACGTTCATTTCCGTCGTCACGTTCTTGTGCCGTACGATTAGATCGGTAATTAGCTTGGTTTGTAGCATTTCTGGTTCTTCTACCTAAATTGCTTCGTCTTATAGGAGGCATATCAAATATAAATTAGTTTTTCACTAATCACGAACTAAACAAACACTAACTAAGTACACACTCTGCACAAAACACGAATTTGTTTCGTGTATCAGTTGACAAAAGCAAACTCAGTAGATTAGGTCACAGACAACTTTTTTTTTTTTTAAATTTTATATGACTTGAAGTCAAATCCTTTTAAGCCGTACGAATTGTAATTTGGATATTATAAAAATAATAAAACACTGTTGGTAACGCGATTTTTGTTTGACTGATGTAATGACGTGGAAACTGATGCATTTTATCTCGCGTGCCGAAACTAATACAAAAGAAACGCGAGTTTCGGAACGCGACATTAAACTTCTCCAACTATGTATTCTGTGCTCCAACGCACACACGCACATTGTTTTGATAGATATGATCTTTGACGTTAGGAACACACCTACATTGCTTAGACAACAGTGAGTGCTTGTAATTTAATATGAACTTTATACCATAGCAATAAAGCTCAAATTGACTACGTTTTAGTTACAAATCATTTGTATAGGAAAAAGAAAAGGGCTATTTTTAGGGTTTTTCCAGCAATAATTCTAATTTTTCTCGCCGTAAAAACCATCCTTGAACTTCAACGAACATTTTAAAAAAAGATTTGGCCAAATTGGTCGAGGCGTTGTTGAGTTATGCGCTTACCAACACATTTTGCGATTCATTTTTATATTATAGATATTTGATGTTATGTAAATATAAGTTCACCTTTTTTTTGAGGGGTGACTTTGTTCGATTGGCTTAATCTAAAGGACAGCTTGCGCTACCTGTATAAAGATATTTTGCTCCTTTTTCTTTTCTTCTTCACTTCTTCTTCACGCGATCAGGCCCAGAGGACCGCGCGCCACCACAGTTAGAGCTCTCCATCCGTGTCTTGTCTTCTGCTATCTGTCTCCAGTTTTCCGTGACTCCCAGCTGCAACAGGTCTTCTCTCACTCCATCGATCCACCTCTTTCTAGGTCTTCCCACTGGTCTGCTGCCTGACGGGATCCAGTCCATTGTGATTTTGGGCCATCTTGTTGCCTCCATTCTAACAACATGTCTAGCCCATTGCAGTCTTTTGCTTCTCATCACTTCCAAGATGTTAGGCTCCTTGTACAGCTCTTCTAATTCAGTGTTATGGCGTCTTCTCCATTCTCCAGTAGTCTGATCTCTGACTGGTCCAAATATTTTCCTGAGGACTTTCCTTTCAAATGTTAGCAGTCGCTTAAGGTCTTGTTTTCGAGTGCTCCGGGTTTGAGAACCATAAAGTACTACCTGGCATTATTAATGTCTTATACAACCGTAGCTTTAGTTGTTGCGAGACACTTCTACATTTTAATATAGGGTCTAGAGAGTGATAGTATCCGTTCCCCGCCTGCAGTCGTGCTTTTATCTCTGCTTCAGTTGATGTTACTTCTGTAAAAAATGATCCAAGGTATTTGAACTCTTTCACATGTTTATACCTGGTGTTGTTCACAATTAAATCCTGAGAGTTCTGTATCTTTCTTCCTATGGTCATATACTCTGTCTTTTCAGAGCTAATTTGTAGACCGATCCTAGCTGCCAATAACTCCAAGGTCTCGATACTTCTCTTCAGATCTTCTTGTGTGCATGCTAATAGTGCAATGTCGTCTGCATAGGCCAGATATGTAATGTGTTCATTACCAATTTGAATGCCCTTGATGTTTTCTTTGTTGAAATCCCGCATTACCTTCTCAAGTGCCAGGTTGAAGAGGACAGGTGATAGCCCATCTCCTTGGCGTAATCCTGTTACAACTTGGAAGCTTTCTGTCATTTGATTGCCTACCTTAACCTTAAGTTTTGTGTCATTTAGGCATACCTCTACCAGTTTGACCAACTTCTTTGGTATACCAAACTCTGTCATAGTTCTAATCAGGCTAGATCTATGTATACTGTCGTAAGCCTTCTTGAAGTCTACAAACAGGAGATGTATCTCTCGTTCGTATTCGTACATTTTTTCACAGACCTGTTTTAGGACAAAAATCTGGTCCGTGGTTGATCTCCCTGCCTGGAAACCTCCTTGGTATTCTCCAATTATGTCTGTTGCTATAGGTTTTATTCGTTCTAAGAGGCAGTTGGAGAAGATCCTATAACAGGTGTTGAGTAGCGCTATGCCCCTGTAGTTGTCACATACGGATTTGTCTTCCTTTTTATATATGGGGCATATCACAGCTACCTTCCATTCCTCTGGTATTTCATGTTTTACCCAAATTTGCTCGATTAGCTTGTGGATTTTGAAACAGAGGATTTCGTCTCCAGCCTTGAGAAGTTCAGCAGGAATACCGTTCTCACCTGGACTTTTACCATTCGTAAGGTTTTTAATCTGGTTCCTCATCTCTTCAATGGTGGGTGGAGGATATTCTGGGTCTACTGTTACTGGCTCATCAAACTCAAGTAGTTCGGTTGGTTCATCAGAGTTTAGTAATTCTCTGAAGTATTCCATCCATATTCTTCCAATTTTTTGATCTTCTGTTAACATTCTTCCATTGGCATCTTTTATGAATCTGTGTTGATGGTATGTCCCTCCTTTAAAACTTTTCACTTTTCTATAAAGTTCTTTATACCTATTTCCATGAAAGTCTTGTTCAGCTTCCTCCATGATACTTTTAACATATTTTTTCTTTGATTTCCACAATGGGGCTTGGGTCTGCCGTCGTGTTTCTTCGAACTTCGATTTTTCTTCTTCTTGCATATTGCTTTGTATCCACAGTAGTTTGGCCCGTTGTCTCTTCCTGATAGCTCCCTCACACTCCTCATTGAACCACACTCTTTTTCCCCTAGTTCGCTTTGGGATTACTTCTTGGGCTGTTTCTTTAATGGTCTCTGCAATCGCCTTCCAGTTCTGATCTACCACAGTATCTCCTTCCTCTTCATTCAAAGCCTCAAAACGGTTTGTTAGTGCTATCTTGAAAGTTCTTATATTATCTTCAGTCAGACTCTCATGGTCATATCGAGTGACTCTTTGCATTCTTTTGTGCTTCCTGGCTCTCCATATTGTTTTCATCCTTCCTCTGACAAGGAAGTGGTCTGATCCACATTCCGCATCTCTTGCCGTTCTAACATTTTGTATCCACTTCCTTATTCTCTTCTCCACAATTAGGTGGTCAATTTGGTTCACTGTTTTCCCATCTGGAGACACCCAGGTTCCTTTATATAGTCTCTTCCTGTCGAAATCAGTACTACTTATCAACAAGCCTTTTGCAGTCGCAAAGCTAACCAGCCTAGTGCCGTTATCACTGCTCACATCATGTAAACTGTGCTGTCCGATGTGGTCCCCACGAAGGCTGCTTCTTTCCCTATTTTCGCATTAAAATCTCCAAGGATAATTTTGTAATGTTCACTTGGTACATTGTCTAAAACCGTTTCTAATTCCTCGTAGAAAATATCTTTTTTGATGTCATCGCTTTCTTCGGTTGGGGCATGACAATTTATATATGTGAGTTTGTGTTTTCCCGTGTCTATGGTTAGGAGTGAGATTCTGGGCTTGATTGATTTAAAATCTATGAGAGTGGTACAGAGTGTCTTTTACGCTTCATAATTCACATATTGCAAAGATTCTGCTACTGGATAGGAACAGTGATGAAGTAAGACTGACCTTGGAGTTTTACTAAAATGTGGGAATAATGAAATAATGTTTATCTTATGCGGAGAATTATTCCAAATTTGTAACGCAGTGTTTGTAATGGAACTTTTAATAAGCCTGCGTCCTTATAGATTGGACATGGTACTTTCCTTTTCGTGGATGATGGAGGAAATGGGCGTTTTAATAGAGCTAACGGGGGAATTTTACGCGCGCCTGTTGAGTAAACAGTGTGGTTCCGAACTAGAAACATCCCGCAACTGCCGCTGGAGTGCGTTGCAATCGCGTATACCACATTGGGGCCCACGTACCGTATGCACAAGTCGCATCGTTCCTGAGCGTTCAGCAGCACGTTGAACTTGGCACACTCAACGTTAACGTTCGACAGCACGGTCCGTGTGCCGACAGCTTTACAGTGCAGTGTTTTCTGGCTTTAGAAGACGGAATGGCATATCAACACGCACAACAAATTGTGTGTCATTAAGGAGACTATGAATGTGTGGAAGTCAGGCCTCTTGCAGGGAATCAGTTGTCCTCTGCAGGCTCAGCATTGTTACCTACTCCATCGCGAGGATCCACCTCAGTGTCGCTGTGGCTCCCAAATGACAGTCGCCCACCTTTTGCTGGACTGCCCACTTTTAGCCACTCTGCGGCAGACTTTTTAACTTTCCCAGCACCCTACCTTAGGCGTTGGGCGACAATGCCTCCACAGCAGCTTTACTTTCATGTTTTATCTGTGAGAGTGGGTTTTATACTTCTATGTAAGTTTTAGTGCATGTCCCTTGTCCCTCTGTGTCCTCCACTAGTGCTTTTAGGGTGGAGGTTTTAATGCGTTGCAGGGTGGCTGGCTTTCCCTTTTTATTCTCGTGGTTGGCCAGCCACTGTAATCTGCTTTCATGTTTTACTCTCTTCTGTTTCTAGCGTCCCTCTGCTGTTTTCTTTTCCTCTTTTGTTCCTTTTAGTGTTCGTTAGCTTCCCTTCGTTCTTGTGGCTTTTCCTCTCTTTCTGTTTTGTGTTACATGTTTTGTCCCTTTTATTTTCACACTTGTGGCATTGTTTTATTAAGAACAAAGGACCCATGACCTCGTCGTTTGGTCCCTTCTCCTGCCTTCAAACCAACCAACCAGCCATGTTTATAATGTACAGTACTGCAATGGGCGGCTGTAATTCCACAACGTTGCAGTGGTCATCTGAACTGCGCAAGGACCGTAGCTCTCAGCGTTCTATTGGTAATCTAGACTGTGGATTACTTGCAAGTTGGCTGCTGCGAAGGGGATTCGGCCAGTTTGGGAGTATGGCTCCTGCAAACAGAGCACATCCAGTCTCCTCTCCTCCACCCCTATTCGGAGTTCCTGCATGACTAGCTTACTATTAAGTGAGTTAATCTGTCCTATGTTTAAATGGCTCACGTGCAAAATACGTTCTAATGTGAAATTCTGGCGAGTTTTTGCTCCAGTCGTGCGCTAATCTACCATTTGTGATGACAGATTGATTACGCAAGTCATCTAAATCAAATTTTTCGTTTCGTCTTTCTAAAACCTTTTTCGCTAAATCTCGCAGGGCTCCGAAATTGGTGGGGACATTCATATTCTTTAGCTGTATTCTGTCCACAGCCTTCATTACCGAGAAGGTGATGTTCGTGCCGTACTCATGTCCAACATGGGCTGTAGTGAGGACAGCCGGCTCCTCCAGGAGTGCTAGTTGTATTGCGTGTTCTACGGTTGGGTATGCCCTTTTGGGGTCTATGCCCAAACCTCTCTGGATAGATGGATTTATAGATGAGCTCGTACTGCTAACAATGCTAACCTGCACTTCCTCATTATTGATTGTGCCATTTTGTTTTATATCGAGAGACTTCCTACCACTGGATGCCCTTTCGGTCGTTCTAGAACTTCAAGCGATCTTAGTCTCCGGTTTGGGGGAGAGGGAGCAACTGTCTGACCGCAGGGATCCATTTGCACACATGCATCTTTCATTTTCACTCTTTCAGTTTGTGTCTTGGTGAATCTTTGAATAAATTCCCTGAATCTGCTGGCCCTTACTGCATCCATCAACTTTTTGCTCGGGGACTTTCTTTTAGGCTACCTGTATGCAGGATTGGCCTCAGCCATAATCTGTTCTTGCAATTAGCCTCTGTTCTAGCATCTTGTAGGTAGGGCAGTTTCTTCCCGTAGTGTTCCAGCTTCTCTTCCCGCGTGCATGGGATACATATCCCAGTTCTGCCGCAGGTTTTTCTTGTGTGATCCTCGGCCCCACACCTGTAGCAAGGCGGCTTTCGCTCACAATGTTTACGAACATGATCCAAGTAGCCACAGTTGTGGTACTGGAGAACTACTAAATAGTCCCTAACCTTAGTCGTATTGAAACCCATGTAAACTCTACCCATAGTGGTGAGCCTGCGCCACATATTCCTTGAGACCTCGGCAATGTGATGCATGACAGTGTTCCCGGGGTCGAGTTTACAAGCGAAATTTGAATTCATTTTTGTCTGTTTCTAAACTGATATCCTCAAAATTTTGGTGATAGTTTGATTCATATATGTGGTTTTCGTTTATTGCAGTAGGTACGTCATATGGAATTACAAGAGGGTTCCACTTTTTGGGCAGTTCATATTTAATTACTTTATTTAGTTTTGAGTGACTGAGAATTTTGCTTCTGCCCTCTTCAGTGGCGATATCCACTATAACATTTTTGGTCGCCTTGACCTTGTTGATTTTTGTCTACTGCAGGGTTCACAGCTGTGGTGAAGATCTCCTGCACCTTTTTAATATCTTGACTGGGCAGGGATCTCAGGAAGACTGCTGTGTCCGGTCTTTTAGACACTTTATCTATTGTTTCTTTTGTAGTTTGTCTCTTGGTGGCCCCTTGCGCAACCACTCCGGCACATGTTTTTCTTAGGTTGTTTTCACAGTCGCTTATTTTCTTTTTCTAACTCTTCCAATCGCCCTTCGAGCTTTGCGCTAGCGATGGCCCAGGCGGCGAGTTCTTTTTTAATTGCCAAAATCCCTGTATTACTTACCTTTCCATTTTTAGTACTAGAATCTAATAACTGATTTACTCTAGTATGCCATTTAGTCACATAGTCTACATTCTGTCCCAGCCCCTCTTCTGGGGTAGGAACAGCAAGTGTCGAACACCTCGATGGCACACTTGCATCACTCGCCTTTGGTCAGCCATGGTGTATAGACGAGTGAGAAAAGGTGGGAGCCCGTCTCTTGCCTCGGACCGGCTCCTCTGGCATGGGGGCGGGAGGGGGAGGGGAGAGACCGATGCAGTTCGCCCACCAGCCTCGCCCCTAGGCCAAGGGCACCCCCGAGCGTGCTTTCGCCGACTTACTGGTCCCCATCGGTGGCCCCGTCATCGATGATTTCACCCGACGCTCCTCGGCAAGTGCACCCCCACTCCGTAGAGGCGGATGCACCTCTCGCCCTTCGCCGCCTACTAGCCCGAGCTTCCACCTCTCGGCCAAGGGCTCACTCCTACTCGGGTAGGTGGTGGGCCGGTCACCCAGTCGTTCAGCGGTCTGGACCTAGCCAACCTGGCCCAGGCGATGTCACCACCTCCTGGGTTTGGCGGAGCACGGGCGCGGCGAAGTGCCCTTGCCGACTCGCGCCGAGATCCCACGCCGACAAACTAGGTCGCCGGTATGCAGAACACGTGCTGGTCTGTGCTCTGCGCAGATAGGGAGATGAGCAGCAACTGCCCAGTGCAGAGGGGTCGCACACAAAGTGAGCAACACCCCCCGCATCCTAGCAGTCCCGCATCCTTGAAGGAAAATTTTGTTTTGCAAGATTAAATTATAAATACTAATTTTAGTATGAAGTCGTCTATATTCCGGGATTCTTTTAATCTCTTTGAGTGACAAACAAAACAGCTTGTCTTCACCGTCATCATCTTTTTGTTCCGAAACATTTTTCTGTGCTAAACTTTGCTCTAACTTGCAAATCTTTCGTCAGCAGAACTTATATTTTGTTTTCTTGGTGGAGTAGATTTAGGACTCGTTTTAAAGGCAGAACTTTCTTCTACGTCAGCAACTTCAGACGAAGCTGATGTATTATCTGCGTCGAAAGTACATTCTGTATCTTCGTTGGCTATAGATGCTTGTAGAAATCGTAGTCTATTATAATGAATATATTACGAATTTTTCGAAGCTCCTTATCCAGATTTAAGTCTTCATTTTCTTTACCTCTGTCATACTCTTCCATTTCTTTTGCTGGGATGACGCTGCAAAAATAAATAAATAAATAAATATAGTAACAGTAGACCAGCCTCTTAAATAGAAGTTTTTCAGATATTTGGCCACAGGATGTTCACTTGGGACATTAAGGTACGATTATAGAATTGGCAAATATACTGCGGCGACTATAATACCACATGTATGTGAAGCTATTTGCAGAAAATTGAGACCCGTTGTTGTGATTGAACCAACGAAAGAAAAGTGGTATGAAATATCCACGATATTTGAAAAGAACTCAGTTTCCCAATTGTTTGGAAGCCTTGGATGGAAAACATATACGGTTAATCCAGCCTGAACATGTGGATTCCATGTATTATAACTACAAAAATTAAAATTATTTTTCGGTAGTTTTATTGGCGCTAGCGGATGCAAACTATTGTTTTGTATGGGTTGACATAGGTGTCTACAGTAAGAACAGTGACTTAGGGATATTCAAGAATTCTTCATTGTACAAGAAGCTGACAGAAAGCTTATTAGATCTACCTGAGCCAAAGGCATTGTCAATACAAAATAGACAAACAGTGTTACGTGATAGTGGCTGATGAAGCTTTTGGCATGATGGAGAATTTAATGCGGTCTTATGGGGGAAGGTCACTAACTTACGCTGAAAACATATTTAATAACCGTTTGACATTAGCACTCCGGTGTGTCGAATGTACTTCTGGTCTAAAGTGCAATAAATGGCGTATTTCACATAGGCCATTTGATGTTAATACCGGTTTTGCAGAAAAGATCGTAAAATCGATGTGTACACTAGATAATTATATCACTATGAGGGATGGCTACGATTATGAAGATACTCTTCATACTCAAAAACTGGAAAATCTAGTCCCACGTTATACCGGGCGTGCTGTGCAACAGGCGGACAATGTTCGAATACATTTACCAAATTATTTCATCAAAGAAGGGAAAGTTGATTGGCTAGATCGCAGTATTTAATTTGTAAGACAGACCTATTGAAAATATGAGCATATGTACTTTCATCTTCTCTCCATTGTCATCTCCCTCACAGAATATGAGAAAGAGTTCTTCCCAAGTCCTTCTCCTTAAGTTCTTATATGAATAAATGCTACTTGTCATGTTTCATATCGCAGGACGTTTCTCTATTACATCTATGAATAATTCGGTATTAAAAGCTTCCGCTTTCATTTCGGACGATTTCTGGATAAACTGAGCGAACCCTAAAATACATCTGTTCGCGTCAAAGGCGCGCTCAGCTGAACGGTAACTTTGGCTATGTACACATGATAGCGTTGCATCGCGCGTCAGAGAAAGTGGCGTGTACACACGTACGGCTTTGACGCCGCGTTGAACTCCAGTTTAGCCATGGAAGTTGAACAGGCAGCATGTCTTTGGATTATGCACCGCAGGCTTAAAGAACGGACACGAAGGCAAAGACAGTACTGGGTACATCCGATTTTACGTGACAAATTAACTCACGGATCTTTTGTAACTCTGTACCCAAATTTAAGAAACATGGGCCAAAGTTTTTTAATTACTTAAGAATGTCGATTGCGTCCTTTGACGAGTTATTGAACATAGTTCATGATGAGCTGGCACCTAGTGGGAACTACGATAGGGATAGTATTTCACCAGAAGAGAAACTCGTAATCACATTGAGGTCAGTTTATTTATAAACTGATATTACATGTACGGTATAAATTATTGTATATAAAATAACAAATTGACAAGACATCAATTTAAAATTTTTATTCTTTCTTAAAGTAAAGAAAATCCTTCAGTTTTAGTACAAATCCAATATTTCAGAACTTTGTAGAGAAGTGCAACTATCTGCTGGTGAGGCGGCCTCTTTTGGTCGTCGTGGGGTCTGAGTTGCATGTGTTGGAAAAGCTCCTGAGTGTACCTGGCCATATCGTGTATTCGGCAATTGTTGATGTTCAGACCCTGCCTGTGAGGTGACCGGTACTTGTGGAGACTGAGAAGCTTGGACTGGAAAAGTGGCCATGTTGAATACTGGAGAATGGTTGGTAGTGCACAGGTCCACGTGTCTCATTAATCGCAGTTGCGTTGTAGAAATCTAGGGCTCTTTGTACTGTTTCAAGTAACTGAATTTTCGTTCTAATTTTACCGTGTTCAGGCACTTCAGTTCCTTGTACAGAGAGAGACAAAAGAGTTTGTCCTCATCTTCGTTATTTTTTCCATTTCTCTTTGTTCTATTAGCAAAATACTTTTCTTTAAAATGTCCGAAAAATGTTTATCAACTGGATTTAACTAAATTTTTTTCTTACTTACTTGGTTTGCGGTACTTTGTTCATGTCTGTTCAAATCGTCAGTAGCTGCTTCCTCCTCCTCCAAGATAACTGTGTCCTGGTCATGGTCATCAAGATTACTGGTAGTCTCCTTATTACTTACTGTATTTTCTAAAAATTGGAGCCGTGGGAAATATATGTAAGGGGTAGAGCTGCTTGCTCCAGATCCTGATATCTTGGTCTTCCTTCTTTTTAATTCTCTGGCAAAATTGTCACGCAGACTCCATCTCTTTTGCAAAGTTGTTCCTAAAGAACAGTTTGTAAACTTTGTAGTCAATTAACACAGTGAAAATTAACATGTTTTTTCCAGATATCTGGCAACAGGATGTTCTTTTGCTGAACTTCATTACAATTACAGAGTAGGAAAGTCAACCATAGGGAACATAATCCGTCAAGTTTGTGCAGTAATATGGAACAAATTGAAAACAATTTGTATACCGCCTATGACAGAAAAGTGGGAACAAGTTAGTAAAGACTTTCTAAAGTATGCCAACTTTCCTAATTGCCTTGGAGCACGGGACAATAAACATGTTCGTATTGTGCAACCCAATGATTCAGGGCCCCTTTTTTTTACAACTACAAACATTTTCATTCAATTGTACTACTAGCTGTTTGTGATGCTAACTACCGTTTTTTGTTTGTGGGTGTTGGCTTCTATGGCAAAAGTAATGATTCGTAAGTTTTCCAGGAATCAATATTTTACAAAAAAACTCATAGAAGGTACATTAATATTCCACAGGCAAAACCAATTTCAAATGTGGACATTACACCATTGCCTCATGTTTTTGTATCAGATGATGCGTTCGGTCTGTCGAAACACGTGTCCATACGTTGGAAAATTGTCTCATATTAAAAGAGTTTTAAACTACCGATTGTCAAGATCTCGCAGGTATATTGAATGTACCTTCGGTATTATGGCAAACAAATGGAGAATATTTCATTTGCCTCTAAATGTCAGTTTAGAACTTGCAGAAAGTATAGTTTTGGCATGTTGTGTGTTGCATAACTACGCACGACAACGAGGTGGGTACAGGTATGAAGATACATTTTATAAGGCGCTATTCGTTGACTTGTCTGGAGTAACTTCTCCACGGCCCAACATGTATGCAAAAGAAGTAAGGGACAGATTTGCTCGTTACTTCATCAGCGAAGGCAAGCTACCATGGCAAGATAAAATAGTGTAAACAAGAGTGCAATTGCGAACACTTAGGAGACAAGTATATGTTAATAATACAACATTACATTGCCCATTAGAACAATACAGTGTAATTATGAACAATTAAATATTTTTATGTCATGCATTTCTCTATAGATACTGATTACATATTATACACTATTTGTAATAGACATCATGTTAACAACTTTCTGTAAATAAAATTAAGATAACATAAATAAATAGCTTTAGTTACCTTTGACAGATATTACATCCAAATTGGCTTCGTCAGTAGTTACATATACAAATGTTTATTTGTATGTTAATTATTCAATTTTACACATAATTATTCGCATTATGCTCTATTATAAGTAATGCTATTAAATAGTAACTGCTTTAACTTACGACTAAATTTAGAGTCACAAGGTAAAACAGTTACTTATGTGTAACTGTACTAATCTACTGTGTAGTTTAACCTTAATATTAAAGTTGCCTCTTACCAAGAATTTTCTTCTGTTCCTCTGAACACAGCAAACAAATCACCAATTGCTGCCACGCTGATCTTTTTAATACTCTGTTCTTGTAGTCCGCCCTTCCCATATCCCATGACGACTTTTCACTTCTTCAATGAAGATCTCAGTGTCAAACGTACGTTCCTCCATGGTGAGAGCACCAAAGCGCGCGCTAGCCTGAATGCGTGTGTACACTCAGACCCACTACTAGGAACTCGAGGCGCGCGGCGGACGCGCGGTCCTCGAGGAACCTTCGAGACGCGCGTTACGACGCGGCGTCATTTCGAAGCGCTCGTTGCATGTGTACGCAGTCAACGGTTTATTGTTTTTCAACAGCGCGCATTGTAACGCGCTGCCCATAACGCGCGTTGCAACGCTATCATGTGTACAAGGCCATAGAAAACCAATGATCTCAAAGCGTGCGATGACGCGCGCTAATAGTTGAGCGCTAGTGCAGTGTTCAACGTGTTCGTCAGGATAGAGGTCAGGAGCGGAGGGCGTTGTAAAATGAAAAGTAATGAAGTGGAATGGACCCAGTTTATTCCTGTAACGATGATACATTGGTGCCTACCCCAAGAGGGGTTGCCGTCTGCTCATCAGAGGGGCAGAGGCTAGAGGAGCGACTACTCGGGGCCGAGGTCAGAAGCTGAGAGAGCGCGGAGCTGTTTCCGAGCCGCCCTCGCCGCTCCCGGTCGCGTCCCCACGTGATCACACGATTAGTCTCTGATTGGAGGATTGATTCCGCCAACGCGCCTTGCTAGTAGCGTACCCCCGTCAGCGGAACCAACCCGTGGGACTTGAGTCTGACCGAGGAGCACGTGGCAGGAATGTGCCGACCATGGTCTTCCGGCCAGCACCTTCCACCACAGTATGCCCAAGCCGGCTACGGCCGAACATTATGCATGGAAAATTCCATTTAATAAAATTTTGTCGGCAATGATCCCTCTTGGGGGGGGGGTCTCCTCCCTGCACACAACGCGCGCTTTATTAAAACGCCCGTTAGCATGTGTACGGCCTGATAAAATGTATGTAGTTGTAAACGCGCGTTAAGCGCTTGTCATGTGAAACTGCTCTGTGTAGCAGTGATGGTCAAACTTTTTTCCTCGGGGCCTCCTTCACCAGGAAAAATAACAGTAGTATCACGCTCCCCAGCGTATTGTTATTAATAAGTCATATTTTACATTTTTTCTTACATGTTTATCAAACTCGGTTAAAAGGATTTTACGCAGCAGAAACCAAAAATTACATGACTTATTATAACGAAAATACGGAGCAAATTTGTCTTTACCACGTTTTCATTTATTCAGACACTATAAAATGAACATTATTTATAATTCAGCACAGAAGAACTACAAAAGAAATAAAATGTAAATTATAAAGTTCGGTGTGATGGATGATGCTTTTGAGAACAAAGTTTCTCAAGACGTGGAGGAATAGCAGAAAGAGCCACTCGAAGTTCTTTGTTTACATTTGGCTTTGAACAGTAGCTCGACTTCATAGCTGACAAAGCTGAAAATCCAGTCTCGTACAAGTATGTTGTCGCAAAAGGAATCAGGATCTTCACTGCATTTTGGCTTAGCTAATATATATCCAAAATTCCAACAAAGACAACTCATTAGCCGGCCGGAGTGGCCGAGCGGTTAAAGGCGCTACAGTCTGGAACCGCACGACCGCTACGGTCGCAGGTTCGAATCCTGCCTCGGGCATGGATGTGTGTGATGTCCTTAGGTTAGTTAGGTTTAAGTAGTTCTAAGTTTTAGGGGACTTATGACCACAGCAGTTGAGTCCCATAGTGCTCAGAGCCATTTGAACCATTTTTTGACAACTCATTAAATTTACTCCTCAGTGAAGTATCACAAGTGAGTTCAATAAGTTGTTCTTGCTCTTCTGTATTTAGAAATGATGGTCCAGGAGCATTTATGAATGGATTTTAATCCAATTAAATTTATCAAAATCGTTGCCGAAATATTTCTCGAAGTGAACTTTTAATGCTGCAAGATGTTGGAAGAAAGCAAGCTTTTACCGCCGTTGTAAGTACCGGTTAATCTGTATCCTCTAACAGTGACACTATAGTAGGGAACATACCTAGTATGCCATTCTCCATTCGGTTTTGACACAGCTCTAGTTTATTTATGAACGCTTTCACCTTTTCATTCCAAGATTGTACAGCTGCCTGGTTACTTTGAAGTGAAGTGTTAAGAATATTTAGTTTCTCAGAAATATCAGTGAGCTAAGTCATTTGAAATAAAAAATTTCCGTTGTTGAAACAGTCTGCCAAAGAGTGACTTCTGTCCTTTAAAAAACAGAATACCTCATTCTTTCCAATACTTTCCCTTGAAAGCCACCGAACATTACTAAAAAAGAGCAACTGAGTGTGTTCAGCACCTATCTCCTCACATTGCACTTTAAAAAGCCTCCAATTTTTGGTTTTTTGTCTTAATATTAACTGTTTGTATAACCGTTTGTAGAATTTCACGAATTACTGGACTAACAAGGGGAGGCCACGATGTTTGGTACGCGGATTTAATGAAGAATTCGTAGACTCATAGTACTCTATTAGGACAAAAAAATGTGTAAGCAGTAGCGCGTACTTCTCAAGTGTTATTGAGAAAATCGCAAGATAATTTCGGTCGTCAAATATATATACCTGTGCGTGGCCATTTTTTACCATGAAGCGGCGGAAGCTGAGTGGTTAGCGTGATCTTCCTCTGCCGAATTCTGAGCCGTAGTTGGAATTTTTTAATCGATGAAAGCGATGCTTTGAACATGAAGACCTCCGACTGGAATTGGCCTGTAGCAGCCAAAGCCCACTGCTGTAGGTTTTTGGTTGTTACCTGAAAAGTAAAATCAAAGTTTCATTTTATTATTATAATTATTTCTTCGAATGAGGTTGTTTAACATATAGAAAACTAAATAAACAATTCCTTCTGATAATTTTAACGAGACTCCACGGAACGGTCATAGGTCCACAAGTCAATTATCGAATGTTCCATTAAGTTTCGGGTGTGCAGCCACAAGAAATCTCCTTCTTCTAATATTTTGGCTATATAACGTTCAGCCATCTTCAGAGTGAGCCGCAAGACTGCCGCTCCACTACTAGATGGTCTGATGGGTATGGATACCCCTGTGGTTAAAGGATCGGATCAACTTCTGTCACCCCTGCCTTTTGTCTGATGATAGTGGTAACGGACTGATGGATTAAGGGTCGTGAATCTGTGATCAGCTTGGATTTCTAAGGTATGGATTGTTCTGGGAATGGGATGTGGTCGGATTTCGGCGTCGTCTTGGCTTCCTGCGCCCCATCGTGCCGATAACGTTGTGGCTCGGTGAACTCGTATGACCACGCTATGCGGCCAATTTCATCGTTCCAGGCGTCTTATGGTGAGAATCGGATGGCTGTTGGCTGCTGTGAAGCAGCCTTCTTCCGGTTTTCGTCGGAAGTCGGGGCTGCCTTCGGCTTGGTGGCTGCCTCAACCATTTGGGAGGCGGCCAATTCGAGCAACCCTTCCAGGTCCTTGGAGAGATCCTCACCGCCAGCTTCTTCTTGGGCGGCGGCGGGACTGGATCTGGCTCCGATTCCGTGGTGTCCATGTTCTCTGTGGTCTACCGCCGGGGGGGGGGGGGGGGGAGCAGGTGGGGTGGGCCGCAAGGCTTTCGTGGCAGAAGCCACTTCAGCCCGCAGCCGCTGGATTTCCCTGTGCGCCGCGGCCAGTTCGTCTCGTAGGGCGGTCCAGTGCTCGCTTCGTCCCTTCATACTGTTGTACCGCGCGACTGCGCATGCGGCCACAGATGCAAATGCGCCAGAGACGTTGTTCGGCGGCAGAGACGTGAATAATGCGCGAATTGTATCTCTGCCGCCGACCAACGTCTCTGGCGCATTTACATCTGTGGCCGCATGCGCAGTCGCGCGGTATAGCAGTATAAAGGGACGAAGCGAGCGCTTTCTAACTGGGCGATCATTTTACGTTATACAAGACCGAAGCCGGAGTTCGATCTGGGTCGTGGAAGCGGGTGTGCCCCAGGGGTGTCTCCTCTCCCCGGTTCTGTACGCCGTTTACACCAACGACATCCCATCCCGTGTCTCCAACCAACTGGCCCTCTATGCGGATGACACCGCTGTCTTCACATCACACCGCAACCGCCAGTTCATTGCTCGAAATCTCACACGCCACCTTGAATTGATCACCCAATGGAGCAACAAATGGAAGATAAAAATCAACGCAAATAAGACACAGGCCAACCTTTTTACTCACAAACGGACTCCGCCGGCTCACCTGGTGGAACTAGAAGGTCGTCATATTCCATGGTCCCAGACAGTCACTTACCTCGGTCTGACCTTTGACACCCGCCTCACGTGGAAACCCCACGTTGATGGTGTCTGTCACAAAGCATATGGAATGTTACACAAACTCTTCCCCCTGTTGAAGGGCTCCGGCCTTTCGATCCACTCCAAGCTGCTCATCTGGACGTCCTGCGTCTTGTCACTCCTGCTGTACGGCTCCGAACTGTGGGGCCTAGCTACTGACACCCATGTTCTCCAGGCCCAGGAGGTACAGAGCAAATCACTCTGCATTGTACTAAACGCTCCGCGTTACGTTTCCAACCACGACATCCGCCGTCTTCTCCGCATTCCGCCGCTTGTACACCAAATTCGCCTTCGCGCCATGAACACCCTTGCTTTTCTCCAACACTCGCGTCATGATCACCTTACAGTTCTTTGGCGACGTTCCTTACCTCATCCGACGCTGATACTTCAGCGCCGGTATCGTCCCAACTGACGGTCTCAGCGCAGTTGGGTCTCTGCTGATATTTTGGTCAGTCCATTTTCCTATTTCTATCGTCCTTATCACATAAAAACGCCATTTCGAAACTAGTATACATTCTGAAGGCAGGTCCAGAGCGATCCTTCAATATTTCAGTGGACGAAAGTCCCGTCAAGTTTGTGGTGGTGGTGGTGGTGGTGGTGGTGGTGGTGGTGGTGGTGGAGCGGCAATCTTGCGGCTCACTCTGAAGATGGCTGAACGTTATACAGCGAAAATATTAGAAGAAGAAGAAGGAGATTTCTTGCGGCTGCACACCCGAAACTTAATGGAACAGTCTTTGCGCCGCCAAAACCTGAAGATTCACATCAATTATCGAATATTTATCGATCGTTGATCCTCCAGATTTAATGTTTTCTTCCCATCTCTTCAATTCGTCTTTTCCTGTCAAACCTCTAGATCCTTTTATCCGGAGAGTTCGAAGACTCCATTTGGGGTGTTCTTTCGCCAGTTTAACATCTTTTATTTTGGTCTCCAAGGGAACTTAATCGTCTTTCGACGCCTTCTCTGCTGTCTCATAATCTTCATCGTCGGACGAATTTTCTTCGACTTAACAGAATTGCTCTTCTTCGTCTACTTCATCGAAATAAATAAGGTCCTCGTCAATGAAGAGTATTTTTTCTCCTAACGTTTCCATGGTAGCCCGATACAGTTCTTCTCCAATCACCATTGTATCGGCAGAAATCGTTGCTGATGCTTCTGTATCAACGACGTCCGCTTCTTGAAGAAGACTATCACAATATACGAACGCATCTTTCAAACGACGTTTCGCAACTGCACTATGGACTTGAATATTCATGACATTCCTCGTCCGCAGTTCTCGACGAATCGTGTGTCACTTCCATTTTTCTAGCCACGATGTAAGGTTTTATACTTCACTTACCATTATATCAATTCTAATATGCCTATAAATAGTAGAGAACACGATTGTGTTGAAGAAAAAAAAAAAAAACTAACGAACGGGACTCGATCCAGCGGTTACGGGGGTTGAACGCTAACCACTCGGCTGCCCCCGCTTCGTGGTAAAATGGCCACGCACAGGTATATATTTGACGACCGAAATTATCTTGCGATTTTCTCAATAACGCTTGAGAAGTACGCACTACTGCTTACACGTTTCGTTGTCCTAATGGAGTATTAATAAGAGTGTACGAAGTTCGCAGTAAATCCGCATTATAAACGCCCTGGCCTCCCCTTTTAAGTTCTTCAGAACCTCCTGATTCATCATCCAGTGAGGCCACACAGCATCAGGAGCTACAGCTATAACTTTCGCTTGCAACTTCAGATATTGAGCGAGCTCCGCCTGTGCATACTCCAATGCACCTATTCCATGGTATACCGTTTTGATTTTTTTAAAAAAAGCACTGAGCATTTCAAAAAAGATTTCAGCTGTAGCTGTTTTCAGTATAGGCTCACATAAAAGAAATTCCTCTCGAATGTTAAACTCGTCAACGAAACGAACATAAGCAATCAATTGAGCATCTTTATGAATGTTAGTTGCTTCGTCCACTTGAAAATCGAAAATATTTATTGCGCAATTTATCAATTAACTGCTCGAGTAAATCATCTGAAATGTCAAATTCTTCTACGCACTGTGTCATTAGAAACAATAATGCTTTTCAACTGTTGAGCAAATGATTCGCCAAACATTGCTGCTACTATATCAATCGCTGCTGGTAAAACCAGAGTTCCTGCAACCATGTGTGGTTTCTTGCATTTAGCAGTTGTTTGAGAAATCTGGTAAAAGGGCCTTGGTCGTTGTTGTAAAGTTCTTCTGGATAGCTAATAAAACACTTAAGTTTCCTGACAAAAACCCTTTTGGTTTCTCCTTTAATTAAGGATATTTGGTTTCAAGATTTCTCTTTAACTTGTTCGGTCTCGTGCTATCGGCAGCTAAAATCGTTAACCTACACACTGCGGAAGTTCTTCACCATTGATTGTAGTTTTTGTGAAGCCTGGCAATAAATAGTTCTCATCTTGCCGCCTCGTTTTCGCCTTTGTAGTATGTCCCACCCCTCCGCCAGTTAACTGACCACTGCTGTCTTGATGTCTGTCACTAATCAGAAACCGGTTCATACTGCAGGCAAGTCTTCATCGCAGAGTCTATAATTATAGTCGTCACTATAATGATGCTTTGTGAAGTCTCCAATATACCGTTCGGGCAGTCATTCGGCTGCTCGTAGTATAATATTTTCCTGCAGTGGACGATAGAGGAAGTCGTTGAAATTAAAATATGCAAAATAAATCTGACGTGGCTAGTAGATATGGGCAAACTGAAACACGTAAATGTTTTGAAACAAATGAAACAGTACAATGTAATGTTTCGATACGGTGTTTCGAAACAGCGAAACAGTTTGTGTTTTGTAATCTAATAAACCTACACATTTTATCATCTTGAATGTCTCATGGCAACTGTGGTGCACCGCAGGCCATAGATACAAGATGTGCGGCGTGAAGGATCTGAAGGCAAACTAGAGGGGAGAATGAAAGTCTGTGGAATGCGAACGCTGGTCCAACTGAGGCGCCAGGTGGAAATGGCATGGCAAGCCGTTCCACAGGACTACATCCAGCATCTCTACGATCGTCTCCATGGGAGAATAGCAGCCTGCATTGCTGCGGAAGGTGGATATACACTGTACTAGTGCCGACATTGTGCATGCTCTGTTGCCTGTGTCTATGTGCCTGTGGTTCTGTCAGTGTGATCAATCCTGCAACCATGTGTGGTTTCTTGCATTTAGCAGTTGTTTGAGAAATCTGGTAAAAGGGCCTTGGTCGTTGTTGTAAAGTTCTTCTGGATAGCTAATAAAACACTTAAGTTTCCTGACAAAAACCCTTTTGGTTTCTCCTTTAATTAAGGATATTTGGTTTCAAGATTTCTCTTTAACTTGTTCGGTCTCGTGCTATCGGCAGCTAAAATCGTTAACCTACACACTGCGGAAGTTCTTCACCATTGATTGTAGTTTTTGTGAAGCCTGGCAATAAATAGTTCTCATCTTGCCGCCTCGTTTTCGCCTTTGTAGTATGTCCCACCCCTCCGCCAGTTAACTGACCACTGCTGTCTTGATGTCTGTCACTAATCAGAAACCGGTTCATACTGCAGGCAAGTCTTCATCGCAGAGTCTATAATTATAGTCGTCACTATAATGATGCTTTGTGATACACGAGCCAAATCTTGCACTGTGCAGAATAGTTAGGGAAACAGTAATGACGCAGGCGACAAAGGGTATTCCGACGACTACTGGAGGAAGCAACGCCACCTAGGAACAAAGCCTACGCAGCTCGACCGATCATTTCAAACAATACTGAAAATGTGACAGCGATTTCATTGTCGTCGAGCATGTCTGGCGTTAGAACCGAGGTTGGGCGAAATTCAAACCAGATCAGCGGCATGTCATATGTTCGACAAAAGATAAACCTATGCCAACTTTATTCCTCCAAAGTGCGTGGCTTACATCGATAGACGTTATCTTTCACAGTTCCCCACAAGTATAAGTTCATAGGTGTTAGATCTGGCGACCGTGGAGGGAACTCAATGGGCCCTCTTCAAACAATCCAATGCCCCGGAAAATTGTCATCCAGGAAAGCACGTACGGGTAGGTGGTAGTGTGGTGGCGGCCCGTTGTGTTGGTAGGAGACCTCTTCATCAGCTCCATGAAGTGCATTTATACCTGGCAAAATTGATGTGCGTAACATTTCCAGGTACGCTTCTCCAGTGACAGTAGTATCAAAGAACAAGGGTCCTACTAAGCCTCTAGATGATAGTCCACACCCCACATTAACCCTTGGTAGATTGACCACTTTATCCTCGTCAACATACGGATTTTCCAGTGTCCTGTACACACTGTTACGCCATTTCACGATTCAGTTAAGTTTAAATTGTGCCTCGTCACTCCACACTACCCTCGCCACTAATTGTTCGTCATCAGTTACCATTTGCTGATACCATTTGCAAAATTGCATTCAGCAATCAGGATTGTCATCATTAATTGCGTACAGTAATCGTGGAAAATTAAATTTTCCACTTTGCAGCTTCCAGAATTCTTTGCACATTTGTACTGCTAACCCCCAGTTCACGTGCACTTGCGTAGTAGATTTCGGTGGAGAATTAACAAACGTTTCCAACATGAGAGCCGATGAAACAGGACCTGTAGTTGTACACTGTCTTCCGGATCTTCCTTTGTGAATATCACAAATCGTTCCGTGCAATTCAAACTTGTCAGTGATGAATTTAATTGTTAGGCGGGTTGGCGGTTCTGTTTCGAACTCCCGCCTACACTGACGTTGCACTTAAATGGCATTATCAATTTTGAAAAACCACTTCACAATACATTTTCGTGCTCGAATATCAAGCGTGCTCCAGTCATCTTGTTTTCTCAATACCGAGATGAAAGAACTAAGGTCTGTTGAGCCAAAGACCATACAACAACACACTCGGAACTCAAACCGAACGCCAGTATCGATATTCAGTTAGAGCCTGACAGAGAGTGTATACATCACAGAACACCAATATAGTAGAAGTGCAAAGACCACGTTATTATATGGAAACACAGAACGACACAAGCGCTACTTGTGGCCTGGCCGTGAACTTCAATACGAAAAAATATGGCGTGAAAATCTCTTAAGTTTATTTCTAAATACGCGAATGAGATGACAATATTTTTCATTTCGTCTTTGAATGTGGGCCGCGTAGTGCAGTAATAAAGGTTTTTGAGACCTTGCAAAGTAATATATAAAAAATCTCAATCAAAAATAAACATTAACTACTCGTAGCTGCAGTTTACATTGTGAAAATTTTCGACATCACCTTTTGACTGTGATTTTTTTTTTTTTTTTTGTAAAACTCAATATTGCGATTTTGTCCATGTGGTCATTATCATGAGGAAATAAATGAGCTTCAGCACATGTCAGACTAAAAAATCATCTGACATTGCATCCATATATAAATGATTTTTAGGTTTCCACATATCCTAAAGCACATTATGTCCACTCGCATGACCGAAAGTGGAATAGTAGGTTACAAAAATAAATAACTGCACAGCTAAAAAATCTGTGCTACAAACCAAGGATGTACTGTAAAGTCTACAAAATTCGATTTATTATTTTTTCTGTTGATTTTTATTTATAGATATTCAGTCATCTGAAATTGAACTTCTGCACAGTTCAAATAAATTTGTGAAACACACAAAATACTATGTTACATAAACTGAAAAACAAATTGGGAGCAGAGCAGGTAGACACTGCATGAATGTAGCCAAAATGTTTTTGCCAATGAGACATATGAAGAAAATGAACTGCACTACATAACATTTTTTTATTTTTTCCCCAACTTGGCAGTTATTTTGGCAACACCTATCATGTTTAAATAATGAAAGAAGACGCTGGTACAACATTTATTTTTAACATTTTTATTTATTTACTTCCTCTTTGAAAATGTTGTTTGGTACTCTACTGAAAATCAACACAAATTCCCCTTGACAGCACTTTATTCATTATACTTTGAGTCCCATCATCACATCTAGAAAGTGTTAAGTTATGTTCCTGCTGAATTACCAGATTTTGTCATAACAAATCAAAGGCATGATTTTGATGCAAGAACATGTAATTCTCTGCTTTTAACACAACATTTGTATATGTATAGGGAGCTTACTTTAATTGTACACATAATAAACACTGAAATACAAAGTCTCTTAACATGATATGAACATCTTTTTAAGTTGTTGCATACACAATTTCCTCTTGTTTGTCAATTTCTTTTCTTTCACATACTTGTATATTATAAATGGAATACTTGTCTTCAGAAGTCTCTCTTCAATGTCATGTTTATTACAAATTATTGTATGAGACAGATCAAATGTTTTTTTTTTTTTTTTTTTTTTTTTTAAATTATCATGTAGTCTCGTCGTGTGACCGTGACTATTTAGATACTCAAACAGCTGATCATGGAGCGCCCTTAGAAAAATCATGACTCTTTCACTTGCATATTTCAAATGAGAATGCTCCTCACTATTCTCTTTAAATGAAATAAACAAATGATTTTCAGTCACAACTGAGGAGTAGAAACTGGTATTACATGTTTCACAATCATCTGGTACATCTATGGCTTTTAGTACATAGCCTGCTACACAGGCTAAGGCTTGTTGATCTTCTACAGACTCAATGATACCATCTGAGTAAGAATAAATTATCTCAGGTGTATCAGTGTCATTCATCTCACATTCACTTAAATGTTCACTCCTACCACTAGCTGCCAAAAGGTGACACAAACTGCTCAAGGGAGTGTAATCATCATTTTCACAGTTACTTACACTCATGGCTTTGAAAGGCAAAGTCATATGATTGACAACACAAGTCTTCAGAGCTTGTACAAACTGAAAACAAGTTGGGTTTGTATTAGAAATACCATGTTGTCTTATACAACAAAAGAAATTTTCTAAAGCATCTTGATTGAACGCCTTTATATTTAAGTACTTAAAGCCAACCACTTTCAAGGTCTTCCACAAGAAAATAATAGACTGTAATGTAATCTGCCAACCTTTTATGAAGCTAAACATATTAGTCTTGTTTCTTCCCGTTTTTAAATCTATTACTTGTCAGCTGCCTATTTCCCTCAGTATGCTATACGACATTTCTAAATGTGGCGCATTTTCTGTTACAGCACACCTAAATTGTTTTCCATCCCTGGTATATTGCTCATTACTGTTGAGTGAATCAGAGATTATCTACCTTGTCCACAAACTCAGCTGTGTGTATAGCTTCAGATGGTAATGTCTGAGTAGAAACATATGTTTCAAATGCAGCTGCAACAGTATGGCTCATTTGTGCAGCAGCAACTTTTACCTTCATTTTGACATGGAAATCAGAAAAGTTGAAGTGTTGTGCTTTTAATTTGGGTAGAGTTTTGAAACTTTTTTTTTTTTTATCGAAAAAGAACAATATACTGATGTACTCAAACTTTGCTGCTTTGTGAGGTTCAAATTGAATTTTATTATCTATCAAAGCATTTCTAGTGTTTTTGAGCAGATGTGGTACATCATAAATGGTAACAATTGGTTGATTATTGATGACAAAATGAAATATACTGGGCTTCAACAAATTTGCTTCACACAGTTGTTTAAGGGCCTTTTGGTTTGTTGCGTTCTGGTCACATACAGTACAAACCACTGTGAACCCAATATTCTGTAGTTCACTTAAGATGTGAACAATGAGTGATTTCAAATGGGTGTAGAGGAAAGTGGTTGCGGTAAAGTAATATGCTAGAACTTGTTTCCAAGTTATGTGAATGCCTTTCAGCATAAAATCCAATGCTTGACTAGCAGCTACAGGTGAACGTCCTAAATGACTCAAGTCCTGATTCCCATAGTTTAGCTGTTTGTGTGCATCATAGTACATACCATCATCCAGAGACATTTCATCACAAAGTAGAGCACAGTACTTGTCATTTTCATGCATATTACTTACTTCCCTTGCTAAAAAGTTTAATAAAGCTGGATTAAGTCCTGTATCAAATGGTATGTGGGAAAGCACTCCCTTGAGCAGCCTGACAGATGGAAGGGAGAAGTATGTGGCCAAATATGTGTACAACTGGGGACTACACTTATAAATAGATAAAGCAAATGCCTTATCTTGTGTAGACCACCATACTGCTGTGGGCTGCATATTGGCATTTCTTGAGTGACTATTAATAAAAGTTTTAGTCACGTCATTCAACTCTTCTTCAATTAACTGAAATTTCTTGTCATAATAGATCTCTTTTAGAATTTTCAATTTATTCCTCTCATTCTGTAGCTGTTTTTTCAATTTACACACTCTGGAAACTGTAATTCTATGCAGTTTATACATTTTGTGTTTTCTTGGAGTTAAATCACAATTAGAAATGCCAGATCCCATTACACCTGGACTATTTTCAACATCATAAACTGGTGAGGATAAAAAGCTGTACTCACCATCATCTGTGCTCTGTAAAGGGGGACTGCTTGGTTGTATTACTGTAGATTTTGCATTGTGACCTGTCTCATGCACACTTATATTTGCACCCGATGTGGTGAAACTGCCACCACCGCCACCACCACCACCACCACCACCACCAGTGTTAACACATATGGGTGGGGGAAGGGTGATACAACACCAATTCCATGTGCTTTGGAATAATGCCAGGATTTTGCCTGTGTCTAGTAAAGTTCACAAAATCTGCTTCATAAAAATGATCCTCACACACATAATAACTACAGTTGACACCTTCACCTATATTGCTGATCAATTTCCTCTTCTTTAAAATCTCACTTTTTGATGCAGCTGGAAATTTATAGAAATGTTTATCCTTGTGTTTGGAATTTGTTTTTACATAATAACTACTCCTGCGTCCGGAAAACTTGCACGAGTATTTCAATCTCAAACTGAATTCTTCTCTTCCTGTATGATCCATCCTCATGTGTCTGAAATGTTATTCAAACCAAAAATTAGGAATGAGAAAAAAGATCAGGTACGGTTTACATTGATTTATGTTAAAGAAAACTCAATGTGAAATTAATTTCACTGTCAAAAATCATATTAGCTTATGTCTAAATGCAGCTATCCTGTACTGAAGTATTAATAATTGTTATCATGGCTTGTAATCTGATGTGTTATTGCTACAGAGTAGTGTAAAAACAAAATAAATTCTCATTTCTACTACGTATATGCACATCACTCTGTTTATAACTGCGTGAGCGTAGTTGCACTATATTCAATACTGCTTCGTTAAACAGTGCTATCAGACAGTAGAAACACTGCGTATTGTACCATTTCAGTATATTTCAGCATCTAGATACCAAATTCAACTGTACATTATCAGTAACAGTTACAGCTGTAAATTTGTATTACATTGTGTTGAGCATTAAAGTGCGAGAAGATTTCTACTGCATTGGATACGGCCACAATAATACGTGTAAATATCCAACTGCTTGAAGGACCTGCTTTGTGTGACTTCCAAACAAATGTCTTATTATGTGAGAACACACCTTTGTCCAGACAACAGCAACAAACACTTTTTACCTGGATAGACTGTTATGTACTGTACAGAATATTTACTGTCGAAAACGGGAAATAGAACACACTCGAGGCATTACGAATCAATTGTAATACGTCCAATATTTGCTATGTAGTAAACGGCACAATAAATAATACTTATTCTGTCACTAACAAGGGGAGGCCGCCAATTGTGAAATTCAGATTCGATTCATACTGACAAGGGAACCCCCCCATCGCACCCCCCTCAGATTTAGTTATAAGTTGGCACAGTGGATAGGCCTTGAAAAACTGAACACAGATCAATCGAGAAAACAGGAAGAAGTTGTGTGAAACTATAAAAAAATAGGCAAAATATACAAACTGAGTAGTCCATAGGCAAGATAGGCAACACCAAGGCTGATGTTACCTCAGGAGCGCCGTGGTCCCGTGGTTAGCGTGAGCAGCTGCGGAACTAGAGGTCCTTGGTTCAAGTCCCCCTTGGAGCGAAAAGTTTACTTTCTTTATTTTCGCAAAGTTATGATCTGTCCGTTCGTGCATTGACGTCTCTGTTCACTGTAATAAGTTTAGTGTCTGTGTTTTGCGACCGCACCGCAAAACCGTGCCATTAGTAGACGAAAGGACGTGCCTCTGCAATGGGAACCGAAAACATTTGATCGCAAGGTCATAGGTCAACCGTTTCCTCCACAGGAAAACGTCTGATATATTCTATACGACACTGGTGACGGCATGTGCGTTACATGACAGGAATATGTTGTCCACCCACCTAACTTGTACACTTGGCGAATGGGTAAAAAGATTCTTCTACTCTGCCCGATTTAGGTTTTCTTGTGGATGTGATAATCACTCCCAAAAAAGTGATGAAAACATAAGAGTTTGTCACATAAACTGAAAATAAAAAATTAAAATTTTCACACGAGGGAAGATTTGAACCAAGGACCTATCGCGCCGCAGCTACTCACGCTAACCACTGGACGAGAGCTCTCCGGAGCTCATCTTATCCTTGTGTTGCCTATGATGGGCATGGACTACTCATTTTGTATATTTTGCTTATTTTTTCATAGTTTCACACAACTTCTTCCTGTTCTCTCGATTGATCTGTGTTCAGTTTTTAAAGGTCTATCCACTGTGCCAACTTATAACTAAATTTGAGGGGGGTGCGATGGGGAGGTTCCCTTGTGACCATAATAAAAGCTCACGGCCAGAGGTGTAATGTGGTAAAGCACCGAGATGCACTTCTCAGCCGTTGTCGAGAAAATCGACAGTTAAAAGAAACCGTCGCGGTGAAATACTCTCTACGATTAATAATTTTCTACAGCGTCGTGGCGCAGCGGTAAGCGCTCGAGTTCGTAATCCGAAGGTCGCCGGATCGAATCTCGCGCCATGCAACTTTTTTTTATTATTTGTTTTTTGTAATTCAAATGTATACACACACACACACACGCACACACACATCCGGCAATCAGTTGCAACAATTATGCATATAATAAGTTGTTGAAAGTCGTTTGTCGTGGAAAAATAATACTTGAAATAAAACACAATATCACAAATAATATTGAAGTGGATACAATTTATTGGAAAGTTCGGTATACACTCGCACATAATTAACAATTGGTGACCAGAAGTAGCTGGAGTATCGCACGAACCAGAGTGATAGTTATCATAGAAACATGGAAAGCAGAAAACAGCACGATATCGAGCACATCTGATAAACGATGCGTTTTTACAAGAACAATTGTTTTTTAATTATCTGTTGGGAAACACACCTGATTGACATTGTGAAAAATTGTTCTATCGTTCGGCAGGTTTGATGCACACCACGCGTATCGTATCATATCGGCAAAAATCGGATAAGACAATTGGTGGTGGACGATGGATTGGATTTTTATACAATCGTCTCTGGAGTTGATGTCACGGTTTCGCTCGATTAAAAAAGCAAATTTTTTAAGACGCTTGATCAAATTTTTTACCTGCCGGTAAAAATACACGTCACACGGTTGGACGAGAGGAGTGCACTTTGGAGGAATGACTTTTATAGTGCACGTTGGTAACTTATTATCCTGGAACATCTCATCGTATAACGCCGGATTCGTTTGCCCACCCCAAGAGTCGATCAGAAGGAGAAATTCTTTCTTTTGTACGTATTGTTGCAAAGCATTACGCAAGAAGTCCATGAACAAACCCGTTGTTAGTTTACCGGATTTGGGGGATGTAATAACAACGTTGGTATACTTCTTGGCGTACTCTTCGACTGTCTGTGTACACTGGGTCCAAACGTACCTGTGAACTCTTGGAGGCGTACGAAAACAAGAGGCAAGACTCGTCCAGACATCGTGATTGAATATTATGCCGTATACGAATGCGTCACCTTGTTCATGTCGTGTCGGGTTACCAGGACAGCCTTTGACCCTTTCTCGGCGAGAGTTCTGGTGAACGTGGACTTGTACTGGCACCCTGACAAACAAAATATAAAAATATCGTTTACACGAGGGCTATCCACAAAGTACATTACGTTTTGGAATTAACAATAAATAACGTATTGGAATTTTTTTTAATTATATACAGATGAAAGCCACACTTAAATACTACTTTTCTACATAGTTGCCATTTAAATTAAGGCACTTATCGTAGCGATGGACGAGCTTGGAAATTCCTTCGTCGTAAAATTCGGCCGCCTGCGCCTTCAACCACGTGGTTACTTCTTGAAGCTGTGCGTCGTCATCAAAACGCTGCATAGCCAACCACTTTATCATTGCTGGGAATAAGTGGAAGTCGCTCGGTGCCAGGTCGGGACTGTACGGCGGATGAGGAAACAACTCCCACTTAAAAGATTCGGGAACTTCACGAGTGACATTTGCCGTGTGGGCCCGGGCGTTGTCGTGAATCAGCAAGATCTTTGAGCCCAACTTTCCCCTGCGCTTGTGTTGTATTGCTCTTCTGAGGTTGTGCAGAGTTTGGCAATACCTTTGAGAGTTTATTGTAGTGCCTCTTTCCAGGAAATCCACAAAAATCACACCTTTTCTGCCCCAAAAGACAGTCGCCACGTGGTTGAAGGCGCAGGCGGCTGAATTTTACGACGAAGGAATTTCCAAGCTCGTCCATCGCTACGATAAGTGCCTTAATTTAAATGGCAACTATGTAGAAAAGTAGTATAAGTGTGGCTTTCATCTGTATATAATAAAAAAAAATTCCAATACTTTATTTATTTTTAATTCCAAAACGTAATGTACTTTGTGGATAGGCCTCGTATAAGAAATATACGAAATCTGTGTTGTCACATTTGTGAACAGCTCTTTACGTACCTGTTTGATCAATATTAATTATGAAATCTTTGTCGAAGTTAGTTATCAACGTTCGCGTCTGGATCCGAAATGTGTCCGCAGCGGCCAAAATTTCGTCTTGGGTTGCCGTCTCTTTCCGGGAAACAAATTTTGTGATTTTCCGTTGCCGAATCTCATGCTTCTTTTTAAATTCGGTGACCCATGTTTTTGAAGCTTTGAAGTTGAAATTTGAGAACTGACTTGCAGCGCCCAAGGCTCACTGCTGCAGGTTTCTGGTAGTAACTTGCTGGAAGTTTTGACGAGCTTCTACGAAGCGATCATGCACCCATGAATCGATGGTACAATATTTATCAAATTTGCTACCGCCACGTTGGAGTTGCTCTTCCCACCTGGATAAATAGCCCATATTTGTCAAACGAGAGCACCCCTTTTTTTGTATAGTTTTGAGACTGCAGCCTGGATGTTGTTTGGCCAGATTGACAGCTCTACCTTTGTAATCCAGAGAAATATACTCGTACCCTTTTTTTTTTTCCTTCTTGTCCGGCTCGTATTCGTCTGATGATTCGTTGGCAGTGGGACTCGTTTCAACGTCTTCGTAGGCATTATTATCGTCGATTTCATTAATGTCTATCAGTTCCTCATCATGAACGAGGGTTTTTTCGGCGAGTATTTGCAGCGTATTCTGGAACATTTCTTCCCCAATTACCATGGCTTCTTCGTTGATTGATCATGACGGTTCTGCTGCGATGCGATTACTGTTACGAAGGAGGCTTTCAAAACACACCAACGCATCTTTCAATTGTTATTTCGCCACTTCACTGTGTATAGAATCTTCTTCGATCACATCACTTTCATGCGAAGGGCCTGGATCGCTTTCCAATTGTACCGCCTCCATTTTACCGTTTGTTTAACAGGGTGTACCAAAGCCCTCACGTACGCACTGATTTTCGACGATGATATATAAGTTGCGCTAGGGACCGCATCTACTACCTTCTTTCGAAGTTAGCAGGCAACTACGCTGTTATGCGGCGGCTCGTTTCGGCCCATTCAACATCTGTCCTTCAAGAGTAACAAGCGAGTAACGGAGTTTATATTTCATACCTGCCACAGCAAATTTGTGTACGTGGGGTCTCTATTCTAATTCGAACGTTTGACTTACACTATACGTATACGTTTCGGAATATCGTTTCTACGTATTCCGTTAACTATATGTGGTAAACATTATGAAGACAATTAATAACATTTGGGAAATACAACTTTGTTTGCGGAAACATAATGATGATCGAAGTCGCCAGTTTTTCCACGACAAAACGACTTTCAACAACTTATTATATGCATAATAGTTGCAACTGATTTCCGGGAATTATATATATGTGTGTGTGTGTGTACACATTTGAATTACAAAAAACAAATACTAAAAAAAGGTTGCATGGCGCGAGATTCGAACCGGCGACCTTCGGATTACGAACCCGAGCGCTTTTCTCTGTGGTGTCACCGCCAGACACCACACTTGCTAGGTGTGAAATCGGCCGCGGTCCGTTAGTATACGTCGGACCCGCGTGTCGCCACTATCAGTGATTGCAGACAGAGCGCCGCCACACGGCAGGTCTAGAGAGACTTCCTAGCACTCGCCTAGAGATGGGTCGAACTCGTTCATTCCCGGGAACTACTTCACTCATTTCACTCTTTGCCGTGAAGCGTTCAAATGAAGTAGTTCATTCATGAAGTACGGAAGCATAGCGAAGTTGCCCAGTTCGCCTCGCTCTTCCAATACAGTTTCGTAATTCTTCATAATTTTACCAACAGATGGCCGAACTATGCAGTAACGTGCACGCAACGTTTCACGCTCTTACAGCGTCTGACAGTGAGTTAAATAGAGCATGGTCGAAGGGGACAAAGGAAAGAAACAGAGAAGCCTGTCACATATAAAAGAGGTATTACATTTAATCTTGCTCGACATTTTCTCATGAAGCGCCCAAAAAAGTCCTTATCTGCCAAATGAAACATTATTTGTTGTATTAATGGACTGAAAACTAGGACTACCAACGAAATGCAGTCCAATTTTATGTACCTTTTAAAATTTAATCCAAAATAGAATGAGCTTGAAACTTCCTGGCAGATTAAAACTGTGTGCCCGACCGAGACTCGAACTCGGGACCTTTGCCTTTCGCGGGCAAGTGCTCTACCATCTGAGCTACCGAAGCACGACTCACGCCCGGTACTCACAGCTTTACTTCTGCCAGTACCTCGTCTCCTACCTTCCATTCAACAAGCTCATTCTAGAATGAGCTTGTTTACCACTGCCACAAAGTCTATATACCTACATTAAGTAATTATTCAGAAGTTTTCCTGTAGATTTTATTTTTGTTGTGAATAATAACCCTCCAGTTTCAAAACGTAAACTGTCACCTGCAATCATTGGCACGATTTCAGGTAAAATCCCTCTTTCAGTGTTATTAACAAACCTTTTATTTTCATGTTGGCTGTGCGTGCTCACACAGCCAGCCTCTTCGTTTGTATCTTTAATATTCATTTGCCTGCAAGCGCTGCCAACGGTAGGCTACCCGTTGACGCGAAGTTTAACTGCACAAATAGTCACGGGTAATGATGCCAGCACTGCACTGCAGGAAGCAACTGACGCTGCTTGCGCCTCGCCCCTAACTTCCCCAACCCCTCGTAAACATATCGTTCGCCACAGAAACCGCGCGATTCGTCGACAGGCAGTAGAGGTATTTTTTTTTACGGACCTTGAGTAGAGGGAGGACTGAAGTGAAGGGAGGATGAGTGAGGTAGCGCCGATGTAGCGGGAGAGGGAGAGGGGAAGAGGGTGAGTGAACTAGAAAAAAAGTGTGGAGTGTGCTATCTGTGAAGAGTTTGAAGTACCAGTTCATTGAAATTGAGTGGTTAGTTCACACTTCACTGGAGTGAAGCGTTCATTTGAACGACTCATTCACGAGCTCCCCATCACTACACTCGCCCCAGTTGTACAGCTTTCCTAGCGATGGTTCACTGACAAAATACGCTCTCATTTGCCGAGACGATAATTAGCATAGCCTTCAGCTACGTCAGTTGCTACGACGTAGCAAGGCGCCATTACCAGTTACTATTGATACTGAGTCATGTACAGTCAAGAGCGACGCTCATCATTAATGGATTAAAGTTAAGTATTCCACCAGCTATGCCCGCTCGTGGTCGTGCGGTAGCGTTCTCGCTTCCCGCGCCCGGGTTCCCGGGTTCGATTCCCGGCGGGGTCAGGGATTTTCTCTGCCTCGTGATGGCTGGGTGTTGTGTTGATGTCCTTAGGTTAGTTAGGTTTAAGTAGTTCTAAGTTCTAGGGGACTGATGACCATAGATGTTAAGTCCCATAGTGCTCGGAGCCATTTGAACCATTCCACCAGCTATGTCCGTTTTTCCTTGTCCTGGTCCAGACCTCACGCCAGCCTGCGTGAGCTAAAACGCGTGCCTTTCGGCTTCCTCTAGTACCTCTCCTGCCAACCCACAACCATTCTCGATAACGGCTGAGAAGTGCATTTGGTGCTTTGCCACATTACACCTCTGGCCATGAGCTTTTATTATGCGCAGTATGAATCGAATCTGAATTTCACAATTGGCGGCCTCCCTTTGTAAGATTACTTCGTGGCAAAAAGGAAGATGAATCAAAGCCAGAATTATATTCCATTACAGGATTCGGAAAGTTGAATACCAACTACGTCAAAAGCTGCTAGCATGGGATTCTCCATGAAATCAAGGAAATATGAACAGAAATAGGAAATATACTTACCATTTAAGTAAACTGAGCAACGGAAATCGTATTTCTTTGCAGGAACAAATATACAAGAGTCCGCTGAACGTAATGTGATGATACAACCTCGTGTTCTATATGAAACAAAAGTAAAAAAGTAAATACTGAATCATCACACTATCAAATATTACGAATGCATCCAAAAATTAAGCAGAATAATAGAATAGCAGAACAATAGCAACATACTTACACTGCAATTTAAACAAAAAATCATGATCACATTGCTACGATACCAAAACAATTATGGGAGACTGTCATCCAATAGGAACACGAGACTAAAGGTTGCTAAACTTGCAGCGCTCCAAGTGTCCGCCAATTCATGGAGGCACTTGAGATCGGCCGGGGGGAAGAGCCGGCGTCCCGCCGGGGAGCGGCGAGTCCGCTGCCTGACGCGGGCAATGCCGCTGCGCCGTCCGACGACGCAGCCGAGGACTTCGCGGCCGACACCACCGGGCCGCCGCCGGAGGGGCCGACTGACGCCGCCATCTGGGAGCATCTGGCGGGGCTACCTGCTTCCGCCCAGCGTTTCTCTGCTCTGGATCGAGTCATTGGTCTGGGGCGGGGCACGCCGCCCGGTGTCATCCTGGGCGTGCTCCCGGATGCCCTTGCGTCGGTCAGGTCCAGAGGGGAAAGATCGAACACCAGGACGCAGCGGCCGCGCCAACCATCTAAGCGGCCGCCTGCCGCTCCGCCGCTGCAGAAGCGCAAGCGGCGCCGCTGGGAATACGCGAGAACGCAGCATGCCTTCCGAAGGTCGCGTGCACGTTGCGTGCGCGGCCTCTTGGATGGCACCCTGCTGCAGCCGCCACCTGCCATCCCTGGTCTGCTGGACTTCCGGGCGGACCTCTTCACCAAGATGCCCATCTCGACCGCGGGCTTCATCCGTGACCGCCTCCTCCCGCACTCGGAGTCTGTCGCTCTTGAGTGCCTATGGGGACCGGTCACACATGAGGACGTCGCTGCCGCCTTGCCGCCCAGGGCATCAGCAGTCGGGCCGGACGGCCTTACTCCAGTGGAGCTGCGGCGCCTGCCGCACGAAGTCCTGGTGAAAGTGATGAATCTCTTTCTTCTGACCCGCGCCCTTCCGGAGCGTCTCCTTCGCGCGCGGACGTCCCTTCTCCCCAAAACGGCTGCACCAACATCCCCCGCTGACTTTCGCCCCTTTACAGCCTGCTCGGTGCTGGCGCGGACCTTTAACAAGGTTCTCGCGTCGCGCCTGATGCGTGCATGTGCTGTGGACGAACGTCAGCGGGCATTCATCCCCCGGGATGGGATGTTGGAGAACACCTTCATCTTGGACACTGCTCTCACCGACGCAGTTCGCTCCTGTCGCTCTGTCTTTGTGGCGTCGATCGACGTTTCTAAAGCATTCGATTCGGTAGATCATGCTGCCCTTCGCCCTGTGCTGAGGGCTCGTGGCCTGCCGGATTGCTTTATTGAATATTTCGAGCGGTGCTACGAGGGCAGCACGACGGTGATAGCGGGCGGCGCCGGCGTGGGCGTGTCTGTGCAGCCATCACGGGGCGTTCGTCAGGGCGATCCCCTCTCCCCCCCTCCTGTTCAACTTTGCGGTGGACTACGTCTTAGGCCAACTGCCCTCCCACATCGGAGCTCGGATACTTGGTCGCAGAGTCAACGCTGCGGCCTTCGCAGATGACGTCTTGCTGTTCGTGTCGACCCCGAGGGGCTTGCAGTCCCTCATCGATGCAGCGACCGCAGCCCTCGCACACCTGGGGCTGCAGATCAACGCCCGGAAGTGTTTCACCCTCGCCTTGGTCGCGTCGGGGCGCGAGAAGAAGGTGAAGGTGGACGGCGACGTCACCTTCAAGGCAGGCAACACCACTATGCCTGCCCTGCGTGTGGGTGAAACCTTCCGGTACCTGGGGCTGCAATTCTCCACGGCGGGTCGCTGCGTCTTTAATCCACGACGCCACCTGGTGGAGCAGCTTGACGTCATCTCCCGAGCTCCGCTGAAGCCGCAACAGCGCCTCCACGCCCTCACCAACGTGCTTCTCCCTGGCCTGTACCATGGGCTGGCCCTCAACCGCACCCGGGTGGGTGCCCTGAAAGCTGCGGACATCACCGTCAGAGCCACCGTCAGGAGATGGTTCCGCCTTCCGGCGGACACCCCCCTGGGCTACTTCCACGCTCCTGTTGCCCAGGGGGGCCTCGGCATCCCATCGTGCCGTTGGATGGGGCCAACCCTCCGTCGGTCCCATCTCCTGGCATTAAAGAAGATAGGGCCAGCCTGCGACGGTGCAGCCCTGGATGAGGTGCAGCGTGAGATCGAGGTGCTGGAGCGACACTTGACGTGGGAGGGCCACCTCCTCAAGTCGTCAATGCAGGTTGGGGAAATGTGGGCGGCGCGCCTTCACTTCGCCATTGACGGTGCGGCGCTGTCATCTTCTGCCGCCGTCAAGGGCCAACATCAGTGGGTCGCCGACACCAGTCGCCTGCTATCTGGGCGTGACTACATCGACACCCTCCGCGCCCGCATCAACGCGTTCCCCACGAAGGCACGGCGCAGTCGCGGGCGGGAGGCGGACACCAGATGCCGCGCGGGCTGCCAGGCCGTGGAAAACGACACGACACAATAGTGCACTATGTCGCTAGTGGACTCGTGCAGAGGGGCTTCAACGTTTCCGTGGAGCCCCACCTCCGTACACCTGAGGGCATCCGCAAGCCTGATGTGGTGGCGGTTAAAGAGGGCATCGCCCGCGTGATCGATGCCCAGGTAGTCGGAGACCATCTCCGACTCAACTGGTGTCACTCCCAGAAGGCGGCCTACTACTACACACCGTCCATCAGGCGTGCCATCTCCAACCTGCACTGTGACGCTGAGGAGGTGAGTGTCTCCACTGCGATGTTGAACTGGAGGGGTGTATGGTCTCCATCGTCGGCGAGGGACCTGGCCGCCTTAGGCTTCCGACCCCGAGAACTGGCGGTACTGAGCACCCGTGTACTGCAGAGCTGCTGCAAGAGTTACAGAATCTATGAGCGTGTGACGGCACGTAGGCTGATGGAACGAGTCGGCGTCGGCTAGGCTGCTGGATATTCTCTTTGCCTTGACTCCTGGGGCCTGTCAACAGGAGGAAGAACCCGTCTTTGTTCCTTTGTTCTTTGTATTTCTGTTTATTAGTGTTTTCTTCCTTATATACATAAGTTTGTGTTCGCCCTGTAAGTCCCCACTTCGGTGGTGGACACTGGCGGAGTACGTACCATCTTTGTACTTTACAAGTGTACTTATGTATTGTATTATTGTACGGAATAAAGACGGCTAGCAGTGGCCTGGGACCAAAGCAATGTCGTGTTACCAGAAATCCCTATATGAGTTTCACCCCCCTGGTATACATTTCTCTGGTCAACTCTGTATTAAAGAAGTGCACTTAACCGTCTAATGCACTGCTAAAACTGATTAATGGCCTCAAACTGGACATGTTGGATATTTAGCAACAAAAAATCTCAACAAATTTAAGCTAAATGAGCCGAAAAGCATTTGTTGTGGCGAGGATGAAACACAGTTTTCCCCATGCTATCCTATATTAATAGCGAAAGCAGATTTTGCAGTTCTTATTGCGGTATCGAGTCTGAATACCTTTTTCGTAATTAGCGTTAAAGTGGCACTAACTAATAGCACGTAGAAAGGGAACCAATATTAGTTCGCAAGTGCAAGGAAGTATCTATCGGCAATTTAAAACTCTGTATCAACTTATTTCTTGTGCCTGCCACTCGCTACAACAAAAATTCGCCCAATGTCTCTTGTTATACGAAATGAAGCATTGGATTCAAATGTATGTGCGCGGTACCTTAGTACTTAGAATTGATAAACGTGTATATATGACGACGCATGCTTTATATTTTTGGCAGATCTGTCCCATAAAATTTTGTCTGGCAAATTGTTCTATGACACTAGGAGAATGATTACGAAAGTACAGGAGAATACAATATTTTTAAAATGTGTTCGAATAAAATTTAAGCCTACGATGAAAAGTAGGCCGTAGGGAACAGTAACAACTGTATTCGTAGTAATACAATGTAGATCAGCGGCCAGGTTGCAACAGTAATAATAGTTTCTGAGTGAAAGGTCATAGTTTCGGTAGTTGCATAGTGTTATTTTTTTCTTTTTGTACATTACATTGTGTGGAACAAAGTACAATTTATTAATGTGAGCATCGTAATTATAAGCTTAAACCATACTGCACAGTCAATTTGGTCAAATTTTTTACCAGTCATGAAAACTTTGTACAGTACTACTGTTCCTTCTAGTTATAACAGTGGCAGTTTTATCACTAAGATTTCTGTTTTCTGATTAAATTATAATTAAAGAATCCTATTAGCTCTTCTGACCTTTTTTTCTGTTCGAATGGATTAAAAAGTAAGTAACAGAAATGTAAAAAGGAGACCAACAAAGGGCCAGAAATGAATAATATTAACTGAATGGTTAAGTCAATTTCCTGCAACCTTTTCCATTGCGACAAAGATAACCCAAAAACAAGAAAATGCATATGGAATTACGCTGCAGTGGTCAGACATCGAAATTAAAATAATGGGCCTGGAGATGCTCCTGATAGCATGAAATTATCTGTGTTAGGTGTAAACACCAGTCTTGTGCTCACGCTCACACAGAGCTTAACAAACATCATTTCTGTCCCTGCCATTAAGGGAACATGGTTCTAGGTTCAAAATGGTTCAAATGGCTCTGAGCACTATGGGACTTAACGTCTATGGTCATCAGTCCCCTAGAACTTAGAACTACTTAAACCTAACTAACCTAAGGACAGCACACAACACCCAGTCATCACAAGGCAGAGAAAATCCCTGACTCCGCCGGGAATCGAACCCAGGAACCCGAGCGTGGATGGTTCTAGGTTTGCTGTTGGCTTTGTTCACCAAATTTACACTAATTTTTGAATATGTCTTTCAAATAAATATGTCATTACACTGTATGAAAGTAAATCATACGCAGCAGAGATATAAGGCGAGTACACATATGAAAAAAAGTTTTGCATCATCTCAGTTCCAAGTGTTCTGAACCTGTACCGAAAATATGAAGAGAGATCAACATAAACATCATTTCCGTTCTTTTTATTGCTGATGAAAACCATACATTGCATGTTGTACCAGCATAGAGCAAGATCTTTAGAGGTGGTGGTCCAGATTGCTGTACACACCAGTACCTCTAATACCCAGTAGCACGTCGTCTTGCATTGTTGCATGCATGTATTCGTTGTGGCATACTATCCACAAGTTCATCAAGACACTGTTGGTCCAGATTGTCCCACTCCTCGAAAGCAATTCAGCATAGATTGCTCAGAGTGGTTGGTGGATCATGTCGTCCATAAATAGCCCTTTTCAATCTGTCCAAGGCATGTTCAGTAGGGTTTATGTCTGGCGAACATGTCTGCCCCCACATAATGCCACCCCAAAACAGCAGGGAACCTCCACCTTGCTGCATTTGCTGGACAGTGTATCTAAGGCATTCAGCCTGATCGGGTTGCCTCCAAACACGTCTCTGAAAATTGTCTGGCTGAAGGCATATGCGACACTCATCACTTCAGAGAATGTGAGGCCAATCGTGATGGTCCATTAAGCATGTTGTAGGGCCCATCTGTACCATGCTGCATTGTGTCATGGTTGCAAAGATGCACCTTGCCACGGATGTCAGGAGGGAAGTTGCGCATCATGCAGCCTATTGTGCACAGTTAGAGTCGTAACACGACGTCCTGTGGCTTCACGAAAAGCATTATTCAACACGGTGGCGTTGCTGTCAGGTTTCCTCTGAGCCATAATCCGTAGGTAGCGGTCATCCACTGCAGTATTAGCCCCTGGGCAGCCTGAGCGAGGCATGTCATCAACAGTTCAGTCTTCCTGTATCTCCTCTATGTCCGAACAACATCGCATTGGTTCACTTCGAGTCACTGCACACTTCCGTTGTTGAGAGCACTTCCTGGCTCAACGTAAGAATCCGGACGTGATCGAACCGCTGTATGGACCATCTAGTCTTGGTTGAACTACAGACAACACAAGCAGTTTACCTCCTTCCTGGTGGAATGACTGGAACTGATCAGCTGTCGGACCCCCTCCATGTAATAGGCGCACTTCGTGCATGGTTGTTTACATCTTTGGGCGGGTTAAGCGAAATCTCTGAACAGTCAAAGGGACTGTGTCTGTGATACAGTATCCACAGTCAACGTCTATCTGGGAACCAGGCTGATGCAAAACTTCTTTTTGATGTGTGTATTTCTCATTTAAAATAAGTTGCAATTGCAGGACCAAGAAAGGAAAAAAGAAATAGGTTTTGGCTTGAAAGCTAAGATGGAGTTTTTTGCTGTAAAGACAGTGCATTATAGAAAAGGTGAATCTTGCCCAATACCTGTTGCAGAAAGGGGCACGGTCCATAATAGCAATGAATATGTGCACTCAATGTCTGAAAATGTTTGAGGTAATGTTTTTACTATATGGTATTACTGAAAGTGTTGTTCTACTTTGAAGAGAATGTGTGCACTATTATTTGTAATATGTGTCATTAAAAATATCCTGAAGAAATGTTATTTTTACATTTATATCTCCTTAACTTAAAAACTTTTAATAACAGGTCCATATAAATATCTTTAAATTTCAAAGTAAACCTGTGTTACTTAGCTAGGACAATTTGTTTATGCTTCTTATTAACGACCGATATACTTTTGTGGCTTAAAGTTACCTAGAGTGTTCCATCTAGGTAAAATAACGTGTTGTCTCAGACTGGCCTGAAATTAGTCAGAATGGCAGTGTAACTTTATCAGTATAAATACTAAAATATAACAGCAATAGGTCCATTTGTCTTTCGATATAAAAGTACTCAGTAACCTTATAACTACAATATGTGTTGCATGAGCAATATATTCTGTGGACAGTATTTTGAAAAAAATGGTCTAAAGTGCTGCAAAGTTAGCTCAGTTCATGCATTTCCATTCATATATTGATGGTTTTCAACATAAATTGTTATATTATGAAAAGAAATAAAAATAGCAGTGCATGACATTTAGAAGAAATTACCTTAACATTTCACCATGTTTGGAAAAAAATGTTTTTCAAAAGGGGTTGGCCTGTCAACCATCAGCATATTTTGCATATGCGCTATTTTGTTCTGAGTTAGGAAAGCGTTAGAGTACAAGCTAATGTTCTTCCTGGACAAATGTATATCTTTTCACTCTCTACAATATTACATAAAATGTAGATACATGTTTCGTATAAAAGGCTAAAGAAAGCAAATGAAGCACAAGGAAGAAACAAATGTGGTGGCAAAGCACAAAAGTCAGATATGTACACAGGTTGAAGGGTGAAGTTTATTATTATTATTATTATTATTATTATTATTATTATTATTAGTCGTAAAGCTCCCAACATGGAAGACGCTAAGTTAAGATGGTTCACTTCTGGGGCTTCTTATTCTTCTTGTTTGCCCACCAGGTCTTCATTCTTTGCGAGAATTCAGCTTTTCTTTCTTCGCTCCATTTTGTTCCAGTTCTCGGCGCTTTTGTCTCTGGTTTGACCTCCCATTTGTCAACTTTAAGTTTGAAATTGTTTCTTTTGTTCATGTCTTCAGTAGTAATGTTGGCTAATTCCAGATCTTTCTTTACATTTTTGATCCATTCTCCTCCATTAACAAGGGATGCTACGTATCTTACTATTCTTTTTGTAAGTCTGTGATCGGGAAGTCTCATTATGTGGCCATAGAATTTTAGACGCCTCTTCCTCATGTCTATCTCTATGTTAGAATATTCTTCAATTTTAGAATTTTTCTGTAATCTATACCCCTCTTTGGTCCATCTTGGTCCCAGAATTTTCCTAATGATTTTCCTTTCCTCTTTCTTCAGGTTTTCCATATCTGTTTTTCTTTTAAGTGTCAAGGTTTCGCTGGCATATAGCATTATTGGTTTAATTACCGACTTATAATGTTTAATTTTTGTATTTATAGAAAGACATTTTTTATTGTAAATGTTTTGGACCAGCCCTAGACCCCTACGAGCTTTTAATATTCTTTCTTGTTGTGAGTATTTTTCTGAAATTTTCTCTCCTAAATATTTAAAGTATGGTACCCTCTTAATTTCTCCATATTTGGTTTGTAACTTAGAAATTTCTAGATTTGTTGTTGTAAACACAGATTTGTTGTTGTAAACACCGTTTTCTCAAAAGATATTTGTAGGCCAACTTTTTCTGCACACTCTTTTAAGGTTTCTATCTGTTTGACTGCCATTTCACTAGAATCTGCCATTATTGCAAGATCGTCTGCGTAGGCTAAGTAGGGGATTTGTAGGTCATCTTTTTTGGTTCCCAGTGATATTGGTTTCCAGTACTTTTCTTTTTTGAGTTCTTTTTCCCATTCTGCCATGACTCTATCCAGAACTAAGTTAAATAACAGAGGTGATAATCCATCACCTTGTCTAACCCCAGTTTTTATCTCAAATGATTTTGAAAGTTTTCCCATGAATTTCACTTTGCATTTTGTATTTGTTAATGTCTGCTCTATGATGTTCCGTGTCTTCTTATCCAGTCCTTGTTCTTCAAGAATTTTAAATAGTGTGGGTCTGTGAATTGAATCATATGCCTTTTTAAAGTCGACAAAGACATATACTGTAGGCTTCCTTCGCATTTGTCTCATCCTTGTAATCAATTTCAAGTTTAAAATTTGTTCTGGACATGATCTGTTTGGTCTGAAACCAGCTTGGAAATCTGAGATTTTGGGTTCTAGCAGTTTTTGTGTTCTTTCAAGAAGACAAGCTGATAATATCTGGTATGTGACGGCAAGTAAGGAGATTCCTCTATAGTTGTTCACATCCGATTTATCCCCTTTTTTATGTAACGGATGTATTAGGGCACATTTCCGATCTTCTGGTATTTCTTCAGTAACCCATATGTTTTGAATAATTTTAACTAGCTCATTTCTTGAGTTAGACCCTAGACTTTTGAGAAATTCGGCTACAATTCCATCTTCTCCTGATGCTTTGTTATTTTTGAGTTTGTTTATGTGTTTGATAATTTCTTCTTCAGTTGGTGGTACAGAGTCTTGCTGTTGCGGGGCTTTAGTGCTGGATATTGGAAGAGCTTCTGTTGGTTCTGGACAGTTTAGTAGCGTTTCAAAATATTTGGCTAATTCTTCACAGTTTTCTTCGTCACTTAGTGCCAGATTCCCATCTGATTTCCGAAAACAGACATTTTGAGGGATATACCCTTTAATTTGGTTTGCAAAAGTTTTGTAGAATCCATGCGTATTATAATTTTTAAAATCTGCTTCTATTGATTCCAGTTGCTGAGTTACATACTTTCTCTTCTCTTGTCTAATAAGTTTATTTATTTATGTATGCATAATTCTGAACCCTTGACAGGGACATAGTCTACTTGCAAAATAAGTTTATTTATTTATGTATGCATAATTCTGAACCCTTGACAGGGACATAGTCTACTTGCAAAATGTAACAAATAATACACAAGACAATAAAAACACTCCATATTCGGAGAAAGAAACACAGAACAAAAATATTATAAAAGGCACTGTAAGTAAAACAAATATGAGGCAGTTTAAAGAGATAATTGTAACACAGATTTTGCGTCTCAAGACGTTAATGATAACCAAAAGAAGTTTGAAGGTCAGTTTTTCAAATCATTTACTAAAAAGTGATTTTGGAAGTCTCAGTTTCTGCATTAATTTTTTCATGGCTGTGCTTCTACTGCCTTGTGTCACTACACGCTGATATCTTTTATTTTTCTCCTTTAGAAGCAGATGAACTCTTGTTGCCAAAAAACTGTGAATTATTTTCTCCTGTTCTGTGGTAGGATGGGAAAACTACATTCTCCTTCACTGATGCAACCACACAAGTGGCTATATCGGAGAACAATAATTCACCTGTGAGTAATATCTTCTTGTTGCTTCTCAGATACATCTCTGCCATTTTCAATACACCGAAAACGTCACTTGATGGCTGAATAAGTGATGTTTCTGTAAAGGACTTCAGATAAAAAACCATGTTCACAGATGTACAGGATTTTCTTTAGATGATTTAGGCTCTCCTCGCAAAATTTGCAAAGTGCATGACGCTTCGTAATTTGCCTAACACTGTGACCACATAAACTGCTGCCTACCATAACCCACTTGTTGCAAAGTGACTCGTCCACTTCCTCATAACACTAATCCTCATCTTCACTTAGAGATCCCCCACTAATTTTGCCAAGAAACTACTGTCTTCATTTTGATCATTATCAATGGCAGTGGTAAAGAACTGAGAAAGAGTAATAACCCTCGGTGCTGGTTTCAATTTTTGTGGTGTCAATACTGGATTTTTGAAACGGACCATTGAAAACAAGATTTTCTAAGGCATCTTGTGTAAATCTACTCGTTAGCAGAAATTTAAATTTCTTCTCATTGAGGAATGTGTCCTGCAGTTCCAAAATACCTCAAGTTGTCAAAATTACACCAGACTGTACTGGTTTCCTGGCACCCTTCATGCCAGTTTTCAATTTTCCAAATAAACAGTGTGTGCTTAAGATGACAGAGACTCACTGCATGTTTGTTCGTAAGAATGACTCAGAGCCATAACTGCAGCTTTAGATGTTATGAGGCAAAACCACTTACGAATGTGCTATAGAAACCATGTTGTGGTTAAAGTATTTTTCTGCAGTTTCTTTGTCTTGACATCGTACTCAATGGCTGCTGCAGTCTGGTTGTTAATTGGGGCAGTAGCCAAGTCAACTTTCATTTCATCATAATGGTTTGGCATCAAACACCTCTCACACACTTGTGGTGCCAGTTGGATTTAAACCACTGTCTATCTCTAGCAACAGTTTAACATGATTTATGTGTACCTCATTACAAGCTAGATCATGTTCCTTGACAACATTTTGCGAAAGAGAGACTAATTGCGCACTGAGCAACTAGTTCCTCATATCTTTCAAAATGTGTGATGTATCAGAAAGGAAAATTAGCTCCCTCTTATCACAAGGATGCTGGCAAAAATTGACTAATTTTGAAAACCTCTGAACAACAATTCCAAATTCTCACCATACAGCTTGATTTTGCCCACCTGTATCTGTCACATCGCAGTGAACATTGATACTGAGTGCCTCAGATTCCCTGATAATACTTATAATGATGTCTTTGACATGAGAACTGGAAAAAGATGGCCCTGTGTAGTGGTAACCTATTGTTAGTTTCCATCTTGAGGTAATACCACCCAGCATAAAAACTAATGCATGATAAGCTATAGTTGTTGCAAGGGCAAGATTTGGTAGCATTACCAGTGATGCAACCAATGCTTTAATCATATTCCAATGATGGAGTGATACCAACCTCATCCATCATGAGAACAGTATGTTTATTCCTCTGGTAACATGAGATTAAGCTTGACTTTCAGGGAACTGATGAGCTCCCTCGGCACACCAGGTTTAAATTTTACATTCTGTAGCGAATGTCTCAGGGTTCTGTCTGAAGGAAATGGAAATTTATTTTCCAGCAGGACTTTGTACCCCGTACTGCCACAAGCTAGTCTAATTATTAGCACTTTCTGCAGTATTTCCACTGACCATTTGCTACATTAACGTGTCCCCTTTGTTAATACTGCAAACTGATCTGCACTGAATAAACCATGCAGACTGGCAAGGAGGTTGTCTTTTTCTAAAGACACTCTTCTCTCGTTTTTCTGACAGAGGATGAGTTTTCTCTTTAAAGCTTGAATTTCAGCCTGAAGATGGCGTACTAGGTTCTAGGTTCTTCAGGGTAGTGACTTCATTTTCTGTTGTCAAAGTTCTTTACAGGACTGATGTCCTTGGTCACATTTGAAGGTCCTTCAACCTCTGGAACACAAATTTGCAATTACAATCTTGAAAAATAAAAAGCATTTAATACTATAATATGTTTTTAAGTAGCCAATAACTGTTTCTCAGTAGATTGTGGTGTATGACTTAAAGATTTATAACATGCCAAATTCTTAGTTTCAAAGTACAGAAGCAGATCTGTAACAATTGGAGTGGTTATATTCCAGGTATGCTGTTACTACTATGAAATGGAAAAGTAATGCTGTGTACTTAAGTGAAATTATAAGTGACCAATTATATTTAATTTCCAACAAACACTATGGTAGTGTTTCAAAAATGTGTAAGCTCTTTGCTAGGCACCACAGGAATCTGACAGCAATGGAATTTAACAGACCTTCACTCTACAACACTTCAATCATAATAGAGCATGTGAGGCTTAAATACTTAAATTTTAAGAGCTGTGAGACCTGTGATAGTTCCTGATGGGGGTTGTAGTGGGGATTACGTTTAAGTGCAAGTAAATATTTTCTACAAAAAAAAAAGATTAAATAATCAGGACCAAACCTAACCACAGCATTAGATGTCATAGCACCTGTTTGCCACATATTGCCAATAAATGCAAAGCTCTGTATACAGAGTTTTAAAAACATGAATATGGTACAGGAAAAGCCACAGGCTTTTAAGTAACTTTAACCTACTGTGGTAACAAAACAAAGCTTCGATTGTCTCATTTAGATATAATGTTAAACTGTAAATTAGAAATACAGTATATACAGTATCCAATGGCAAGCAGTAGAGATGATATAGCAGAAAGGTATGAGAAAAGACATTACCATTTATTTCATCGGATACCAATACAAGTGGACTGTGTATGTAGGAGACGTGGTCCTGTTCACTAAATTACCTTGTGACAAAGTATTTTGTTAGCACAATCCACAGACCCTGGACATTTCAGTTTGAAAAATATATAGCTGTTGTAAATGAAATGTTTGAGTCTGCTTCTGTACACAACTGAAAGTTAAAATGAGAGTATGGAATATAATTTCTAAAGAAGAAACTGTAAGCTACATACTTACTACAACTTTTAAAAAGTATATGCTTATCGTACTCAATTGACAAAGTATTTCCTATGACAACTTCTACGATACAAGTCTGCAAGCATAATGTTGTGAAGGGAAATTTTGATTGTCCTACTGATCAAAACAACAAACATGAACTGTTCACAGTCATACAAGATTTTCAGGGTGTCATAATTCAGCAGCAGATGACAGCATGACATGTGTAAAAATCTATTGAAGTAGTGAACATTATTTTCCAGTTGCCAGTATCCTCAGCACGTTCCTATGGTAGGCCAACAGGTTTTTCTCAGTAGTAACTTTTATGTACCACTGGCAGCTTGCGATGACAAAAAAGGTTGGCACAGCAGTTCGTTTAAGTTTTACCACTCCATCAGTTCTGTTTGTTTCATACTGGTCTGGAATGATTTGAATCTGGTAAACAGAAAGAATCATCATCATTGGGATGTCTGCCTTATAGTAGGTTTTGACTGCATAGCCCTCCATGCTTCTGTCTTCTGCATTTGTCTTCATTCTTTGGTACCCTCCTTGTGGCATGCTGACATCATCCAGAATCTGGAACCTTATTCTGTCCTTCTCTCTCTTTCCTGGAACGAAACCTTCAGTTCCCTCTACTAGAAGGCCATCTCTTCTTAGATTGTGGCCTATCCAGTTTAGTTTCCTGTTCTTCACCACCATCAGCAGCATCATCTGTTTTTCTCCAACTCTCCTAAGTACTTCCTCATTCCTGACTTTCAGTCTAGCTGATCTCCATTCTACGCCATATCAACATTTCACAAACTTCAATGCTCTTCTCATCCTGCTTTCTCGAGTCTTCTCAGCTTTTGAAATGCCTCTTTCGCCAGGAGCCATTTCTCAGTTTGATATCTTGTTGGCAATCTGTGTCTTCTTTAATCCAACTTCCCAATTACTTGAATGCTCTTACCTGTTCTATGATTTCTGACCCCAACTTAATTTTCCCTTATCTTTTCTTTAGGCCTATGACCATGCTTTTCGTTTTCTTTTTATTAATTTTCATACCATATGCTGCACAGGCTTCATTCAGGTCATTCAGCATTTGAGTAAGCGTCTCCTGATTTTTGCGAGGATCGCCATGTCATCTGCAAATCTTATACATTCAATTTTCCGCCCACCTATCCTGACGCCTCTTGTCCCATCCAAACAGCTTTCCAGTACTTCCTCCAGATAGATGTTAAATGGTATCGGCGAGAGACAATGGTCCTGTCTAACACCTCTCCCACTCTTGCTGTCTTCATATGAGAGAGCTTTTCCTCATTACAAAGGCTTATCTCCAACATAATAGTTTACTCGTAAATTACTATACAAAGAATAAACGTTCTTAAACTATATTTTCAAAATATTCCTGCAGGTGTTTCGATCTTGTGTCCTCTTCCTCTGCGCCCATTCTTCTCATTGTGTGCTTTACAGGTGGTCATAGTTCGTCCTCTACTTCTGCCCTCCGGTTCCCACTCCAGTATCAATTTTGGTATTCTGGCTTCCTCCGTTCACCGTACATGCCCGCACCACTTATTATTTCGATGTTCCTTATCTTCTCTTTCCTGGAGAGTCTTGCCGATCTTCTCCAGAAGTCTATTTCTAGAGCTTGTAATTTTTTAATGTGGTTCAGGTTAATTGTCCAGGTCTCCGTTCAGCACAGAACTGTGGTGTCACCGCCAGACACCACACTTGCTAGGTGGTAGCTTTAAATCGGCCGCGGTCCATTAGTACATGTCGGACCCGCGTGTCGCCACTGTCTGTAATTGCAGACCGAGCGCCACCACACGGCAGGTCTAGAGAGACGTACTAGCACTCGCCCAGTTGTACGACGACTTTGCTAGCGACTACACTGACGAAGCCTTTCTCTCATTTGCCGAGAGATAGTTAGAATAGCCTTCAACTAAGTCCATGGCTACGACCTAGCAAGGCGCCATTAACCATTTCTATAGAGAGTCTCACATGTATCATCAAGAATGCTGTATACAAATGATGGATTAAAGTTAAGTATTAAAGAAGCTACGTACTTTTCTTTATAGCATTCATTACGTATCCTGTTTCAGACTTCACGCCAGCCGGCGTATGTAACGCGTGCATTTCGGCTACTTTCGAGTGGCGTGGCTGTCTTGATACGCCACAACAAGAACCACACTCGCTAATATAGATTTGTATATTAAGTTTTCAGTTCTGCTCATTACATTCGTGCTCCATAAGGGGCAGCATCTCAATTACCTCCATCCGTTACTAATTCAATTATTGGTTTCTGACTCTGATTTTCCCTCAATTTCTAAAATGGATCCCAAATAACAGAAAGTGTTTATCTTTTTGATTTTCTTTCCTTCAATGTATAGCTCATCTGAATTGTTAGTCAAATATTCTGTTTTTTGGTAATTAATCTTCAAACCCCAAGTTTTGTATGTTACTACTAGTTGATTGCACATATAGTTAGCATCCTCCCCATCTTCTGCTACAACTACTTGATCATCAGCAAACAATAAATGATGTAGGTAAACTCCATCTCTTATTTCTAATCCCATACTACTACAGTTAAGAGACCATGTAGTAAGGCATCTATATAGGTTTTAAATAATGATGGTGACATGGGACAGCCCTGTAAAAGGCCTTTGCTTGTTCTAAATGTGTGCGAAAGTTTATTACCAACTTTAACATGGCAAATGTTAACTTTATACATCTGTTGTATTATTTTAATCAAGGAAGAGTTTATGTTTGCCATATGTAGTGCTCTCCAAAGTAATTATCTTGGAACAGCATCATACGGTTTTTCTAGGTCTATGAAAATTAATTCTATATTTTTTTGATTTTTCGTATGTTTCTCCCAAATCTGTCGTAATGTGAAAATATGGTCTATGTTCTTCTTGGGTTCTAAATATTTTTTCAGTTTGTTTTTAATTACTTTCGCAGAAATTCTCATTGATGTGTTTGTAACACAAATTCCTCAATAGTTCGAACAAATTTTGCGATCTCCTTTCTTAAATACGGTATTGGTGTAACCTAGCTTCATCTTGTTGGGTATGGAATCTCTATGTATTACTCTGTTGAAGAGTTGTGTTATCAGTTTCACAATTTTGTCACCACCATATATCAGACACTCCAGATTGATATTGCCTAGTCCAGGTGATTTACCATTCTTTCCTGTTCTCAACGCCTGAAGTACTTCACTGTTTAAAATCTGGATCTCATCATTTTCATGTCGATTTTCTTCCACTGTTCTCTCTTCTAGATATTCTTCTCTGCCCTCATTTAATATTTTTTTGGAAATACTCTTCCCATTCCTTTTGTGTTATCAGTTGGAGATTGGTTTTGCTTTTTGTATCCTGTCGAAGCCATTTTAATACTGACCATGCTTCTTATGCTCTCCCAAACCCTAATTTGCTATTAACCTTGGCACATGTTCTTTTCCATGCTTCATTTTTTTGCCATCTTTATGTTTTTCGTCACTTTATTCTCCTTTTCCTTGTATATCGATCTTGTTTCTTCTGATTTATCTTTCAACCACTGAAGGAAAGCATTTCATTTTTCTCTAACAAGGACCTCTATTTCCTCTGACCACCGCTCTCCGGCATGGTTGTGGTTGCTATCTTTTTTACCCAACAACTCTGTTGCTATGATTTTAACATTAGTTTTTATATAGTCGTGTATTTCCTCTGTACTTCCTTCAAACGATTCAACCAGATTCCTTTCCACTCTGGCCTCAAAGAGTGTTCTGATACTTTTGTCTTGTAGGCTGTCAATATTAAAAGCTAAATTTTCATCTTTCTCAGTCTGGTTCGTTGTATTTGTTAGTTGTATCATTCCTTGCCTTCTTCCATGGCGAAAAAGATTTCATTTTTACTAGATAGTGATCTGATCCCCACTGGGCTCCTCTATAAGATCCGACATCTACTGTCTTGAAACTACTTGTTTGCCTAATGATAATATAATCTATTATAGAAGGAAGTTCTTTAGCGTTCTGTTGCCAAGTATATTTATGAATGTCCTTGTGTTGGAAAAATGTGTTGGTAATTTTTAGATCAAATTGTTCACAAATTGCAATCAATCGTTCCCCATAGTCATTATATTCTTCCTCTCCATGTTTTCCTACTATTCTACAGGATTCTCTAATTCCTACTCTTCCACTCATGTCTCCCATGATGATCAGTTGCTTTCTTCTTGGGATTTTGTCAATAGTCTCCCTGAAGGTGGCCCAGAGTGTATCTTTCTCCTTATCTTTTGTGTCGTTCGTGGTGCATATACGCCAATGATCACAACTTCCCTAGCAAATAATGTCATTTCAACAGTTATAATACGTTGATTGCTGAATGTCCAATTTGTGATTCTTTTTTTCCACGATTTCTTTATCATAGTGGAGACTCCTGCTTTGGCTCTTACTGTTTTTGATATCCCACTCCAGATATGTACACTCTTTGACGTAAAACTCGACCGGCGGCCGGCCGCTGCAGAGGCAAAGTCCGCACCGATCGCGACATGGGGCAAATAAACTGACCAACTCGCTAATTCTCTAAGTCCGGTTATCTGCACAATCTGGCAACACTGTAGACCGCGGCACTTCCTGGAGGAAGTCTTGTCCCATGATAGAGAAACCGTAGGCCTATGGTCACAATGTCTGTGGATCGAGAGCAGCTGACGCAACATATTTTTATAGCCTCTTCTGTCTGAATGCTGAAGACGTGTAATTGTAGCGCAGATTCAATCTATTTCGCTTTCTGACACACCGATATCAAAATTTTATCCAGTAACCATTTTGCGGCAGGTTTGCTGCAGACTGTCCTCTGGACGCCGTATGTGGCAAAGCTCCGGGATCCATTTGCTGGCTACCGGCAGCGGCCGTGGCGACAGCAGTGGCGCTGCACTCCCCCAATCTTTATCGAAAGCGCCTGCTACCGCTCATCGCTTTTGATAGTTTAAAACGCTTTATTATTAAATGTTGCTCCGCAGAAAATTTCTACGATTTTCATTCACGCTCGAAAGCAACGGAGACAGACGCCCTGATTAGTAGGTGGGTACTATATTACATTAATCGGCAAGAGCTGAGTATGGCCTGAAATTAATTTTATAGACTGGGACGAAATTAAACCACCTCACTACATTCGATGAATTCATAAATGCTTCATACCTCATTTATTTTCCTTTAAAAGTCAGTTATTTGTGCAACTTTTGGCCAATATTCGGATGTTTTCGTCAAGCCAGAGTGAGCGTCTGTGGTGTAAAGTGTGTTACAGTTTATAACTCCCCCCAGCTTCCTGGGATTTGCGAAATTACAAGTTAACAATGACCGGGATAAGGCATCCGAATCCGAATTAAATAATGATTATTCCGCGGGAAACAGACGTTATAACTTGATCGTTATTGAATGAGTAATTTCATTCAATAACTATCGGTAAATGAAATAATGGAAATAATTTGGAAATTAATTTTGCTGAAAGAAATGATTAAGTTGTAAAAGCAATTAAAAAATCGGTCGCCAGCTCAACTGATGAGCGACAGTACTAGTAAGTGAATAATTGTCAAAAATAAATTTTACCTGTTTGTAGCGCAGCAGGTGGAACGGAAACTGTTACGTAAGTGCTGTAGTCATATAAAATGTCATAACAATCTAACTACACTTAAACATTAATGGTTAACTTTCAATAATTATTTTGATAGTTATTTTGTTCATAATTTGTTAGCTAAGTGAAATGCTGACAACACAGATAATTATCTATCGCGATTTTGAATAATGGACTGTCATTCTGTCTTTAAAATTACGTACTTCGCACAGTTTAATTTACTGATAATGAAATATATTGCCAGTAATTGATTAACTATGTTTTGAATGATAATAATTCATTTATTGGGCGATTGTCAGGTTGAATAAGCTTTATAGTTTCATGAAATATCTTGAACTACTTCAGCTGAATATGCATTGAAATAAATCTTAATAATCAAATTTATTACTTCAGTCTATCATTAAGTTACTACAGTTGGCGTAAGCTTATTAAGTGCAACAATTAACTACGATAATCAATCGTTCAAAACAGTCTGAAATTTACGCTTCACCGTCTGTGCAAATAATTTGATAGTTGACATGTTTTCTCTTGATAATGGCGTGACACACTCGGTTCAGTAAGGTAAGGATCGGAAGGAACCTACTTGGTATTATTGTCGGGTGGAATGTAACTGCAACACTTCGATTATAAAGTGCTTGTTATTATTGTTCAACTTCAGAGAAAAGCACAGTCACTGGCAAGCCTTCCACAATTTTATCCTACGAAAATTGCGTAGATCTTACTTCCCTCGTTGTCGGTGGTCGACGGAAGTCCACGGCGGCGACAAAGTGTGGCAGCGGGCTTTTACTGTTGCGACTTGGGCCCACAGTGCGCTTCACATTTAAGCCCTCGTTTCTTCACCACTATGCCCATTAATCCATAATAACTTGCCCGGCCATGATTCCAGATATGCCCACCATTACTTTCCCGTTGTACTTAGATCCACACACTAGCCATTAGATGTAACACAGCTAGGAATAGCAGCACTCGATTGTACGTCTAAAGGTACGTTGTCCAAGACGCGACCCCGGCCATGATTCCAGATATGCCCACCATTACTTTCCCGTTGTACTTAGATCCACACACTAGCCATTAGATGTAACACAGCTAGGAATAGCAGCACTCGATTGTACGTCTAAAGGTACGTTGTCCAAGATGCGACGCACACTAGCGACTGCGACGGGTCGCTACGTGACATCAGAAGTTGCCTGCTGGCGCATGCGCAATTTCGAGTTTGGGATGTGATGCGCGACTGTTGCGGCAGCTGCCGCAGCACTGCACCAGTGAGCACTGTTACGACGGAAGTCGGACGACATAACGACGTACGGCTGCCAGAAAGATGTCGAGCCAGTCAAGGAAAACTGAAATGAGCCACTCACAGGATGTGATGGTCTGTGAGCTGGTCTCGCAACATCCTTGCCTTTACGATTTGAAGAACTAAATATAGAGACACTATGTTCTGAGACAGAATTTGGGAAGAAATTCGGGACTCGTATCAGAGAAATAAACGAGAAAGAAAGCTTGGAACAGGTTCAGATGCCTCAGCAAAACCAAGAAAATGGGTTCTGCTTGATCACTTGCCTTTAAGAAACCTACATTTCGTGGCATTTTAAATTAAATTGTCAAGAGCATATGGAGAAATATTAGTAACTCATACCGGAGAAATATATGACATAAAATGGTTTCATTAGGTCCAAATGTCAGCGAAACAAAACAAATGCATTCTCTATCGTGTGATGACCACACAATTCTCGGTGCGCGTCGACAGAACTGGCAGCTAGTCGTGACGCTCCCGGAGATATATGAGCCCAAATCTCGGAAACGGAGATAGATATCATTCTGATATCAACTTTAAAAATAATTTCGATATGTTAGCTTCTTTTCATCGGCAACGATGTATGACCTAACGTGAACCATACGTAAATTAGCCAGCGACCACATTTTTCACTGTACACAATTCAAATTTTATGCAGTAGGTTACTCGTAAATTAAGTATCGGAATAACTGTGACGAATATCGGAAAAATAGACACCTCATTATCAAGCTGTGATGTGAAACTGTAAGATACGCAAACATCAATTTTTTGTGCCTTTTACTTTCCTCACAATCGATAGAGAAGTAATATACAGCGAAAAAAACACGCAAAACCGGAAGAGATACTTTTCAATTTTTTAAAGTGAAAGGAGAAATTGTATCAAAAAACTAACTCTGGGAGCCGATGTAACTTTTTTCCATTAACATACAGTATTTTTTACAGCAAGAAAATCGGATTTCTTATTTTTCCTATGTATTTGAATCCGCCGCCGCCGACGACCAGAGCTTGGGAAACAGCGACGACTCCTCTCGTGTAGCGGCTTTGTCGCCGTCTGCCAGGGCGGGAAAAGAGGAGGGGGCAGCGTCGTAGTCGCAGCGAACTGTCGCATCTTGGACAACGTAGCTTAGAGCACGGCGTCACTGCTACTCCCGCCCGCTGGTGCGCTCCTGCGCCCAGCGCACGACAAAACAATCCTGACTTCAACGTTAACTAAATATGCCCTGACTTGCCAGTGTTAAATATTACATAATTTAAACATAGTATTTACAATACATATTTACACTAGACAATACATCGTATACAAACAGTTTCATGTGTTAAGTAAGCGAAAAAATTCATAGCAAGGACTGCGTTGTAGCGTCACAAGTTCTTGTTTCATTCCTTATTGTAAGTCTATGCGATAAACTGTGTTAATACCTTGCAGTGCATGCTCTGTAGCAGTGCAGGAACACTGCACATTTGGAGTTCCATGTATGGCTTCATGAAGTATTTAGCGTTGATCGGAAGTGATAGTTGCCATCAGATTTAAACCAGAAAAATTTATAGTTTTGGAAGTTTCAGAGAACGGAAAGAAATTGCTAATGACAGTGTCAGAAAACGTCTACAGTTAAATGCCACTGCAAAAATTTAGAAGAGAGGAACTATATTAATCAACATGTGCACTTCATATACAACCTCCTGACATGTTAGACCTATATAACGAACAAAGCTCAAATTCGTATCGTTGACAGTCGGTTTGAATCTTTTCAGGAACTGTTTTACAGTGAAGCACCCTGCAATTTACAAAGCAGACATCCATGATATTAACATAATTTACTAAGTCGAAATTGCACGAAGATTGATGTGTAAAGGCATTCTTCAGATTTTGTACATTTTGTATAAGGAATTTTTACTAGAAGTTTGAAACTCCATTAATTAAAATAGGAAATTAAAGGTTGTATTCAGCGGCTTTCGCCGAGATTTGAACTGCAATTTCATATAAGACTAGCATCGCAACGCACCACTGAGCTAACGACACACTGGCGGCAGCTGGCGGACTATAGTCATTGCGATATTGCATGAGCCTCAAAACGCAACCTTAAACACACAAACAGGTGTTACTTGTGTGAAGCACGCCGTTCTTACAGTCCAGAAATTAAATATACTTTCTAAGTGTCTCATCTTACAGTGGATTATATCGTACGAGTCTTCGATGATTCAGCGTTTCTCATTCAGCATAAAAGCACGGCATTCATTTCATTTCAGATGTAAGAAGAGGTAAAGTGGGATATTACTTTCGTTAACACGAAAGATATGCCGCACATATGGATAACGAGGAATTCTGCGTCTTCATACGTTTCTTCCTTGAAATCTATATGCTCTATTATATACTAAGTATCCTGATCATTGTTTCCTTAATGTTACCCTCTTGTTTCGCCCCTTAACGATGAACAGCTTTCAAATGCATGTATGAACGTAGTTGTTAGAACCTTTCCTGCGGTTTTTTTTTTCCTTGGAGCTTACGAAGCAGATCACTGTGCCTCCCCCCTCCCCCCCCACCCCTTTGAGGGTTAGGTCTCAAAACTAAACCGTTTTCAACCAATGGCATAATTTATTCAGACAGCATCAGCACAAGACTATCAAACAAAGCCCTCCATTTACAGTTACAACACTCTAAGCAGCAGCTGACCCAAGGGTAATCCACGGTCATGGTCCCAAATTAGCAGCTCTCCGCTACTGTGGCAAAGTCCATACTACATTTTCGATTCCGCAGCACCAGTTTGTCTGGTAACGCTGTGTTAAATCAACAGGAGCAGTTGCAGAGTTGTGCCAGCATACCTGTCCTCCCATTGTCAACTTTATGTATCTCACTTCTGTAGCGTTGATCACGAGGAGCCGTAGTAGATGAGTGAATTCTGCATGACGTAACATTCAGTATTCCCTTCTTTCATAGCCACTCTTTATGTGCATCGATACCAAATAGGGATGTGAAAACTCTTGCGAATGAGAGAATGACAATAACAAGAACAAGCAAATAATGAATGAAGTTTATTGCAATGCAGGATGAGAATGGCTGTGAAAATAAAAATCTTTAAAAATATGTTGATCGTTGAGTGGGCACAATGCAAATATCTTCTTAGCATCTTGTTACTGAATTTAGTTCTGGATGTTTGCAGAGAAAAAGGAAAAATCGGTTCTCCTCGCTAGTGTAATATAATGTGAACCAGCAACTACCCTTTCCTTAGTACACGACTCAAGCAGATCCTCAAATAGCTGCCAAGACACTGCTGCATTCTGTACCTTGACATTGCTCTGATGACGGTTAATGCAGATATTTTCGATTATGAAATACAAAGCGTATTGCAGGTTAGTTCCAAGGATAGGTGCTAAACGTCGTCAAGAATATACGAAGTCCCAATCGCACTAACAATATGAAGATCGTCTTCTACAGTTCGCAGCTTTCACATTGCCATCTCCACCCTACTCCAGACCGCTCTCGGTGGAGTTGCACTAAGTTGCCGCTGTAATGGAAGGCCTTCAAACCGACAACAGACCACATATTGAAAAATACAAGCAAATTCCCTTTGCAGCGTAAGCGTATTGTAACTAATCTAAAACTGATTGGAGAGCAACATTGTCCTATTCAAAAAAAGTAAAATGTTACACACAGTTGACGTCAAACAGACATTATCTACGTCCTGTCTTGTGTCCTACTCATCTATAATATCAGGTGTACTATCAAAATTATTATATACAGGGTGATTCAAAAAGAATACCACAACTTTAGGAATTTAAAACTCTGCAACGACAAAAGGCAGAGCTAAGCACTATCTGTCGGCGAATTAAGGGAGCTATAAAGTTTCATTTAGTTGTACATTTGTTCGCTTGAGGCGCTGTTGACTAGGCGTCAACGTCAGTTGATGCTAAGATGGTCCCTTTTCTTCGAAGGTGCTACTGTAACTGGACTACAGTATCTGGAGATGTTAGAGAATTGGCTGTTCCCTCAGCTCGAACAAGAAGCACAACAATTCATATTTCAGCAGGATGGAGCGCCACCACATTGGCACTTATCTGAACGTCAACTACCCGAGGCGATGGATCGGCCGCCAGGCAGCCCGTGACAGAGCATTTCATCACTGGCCTCCAAGAAGCCCTGATCTTACCCCCTGCGATTTTTTCTTATGGGGGTATGTTAAGGATATGGTGTTTCGGCCACCTCTCCCAGCCACCATTGATGATTTGAAACGAGAAATAACAGCAGCTATCCAAACTGTTACGCCTGATATGCTACAGAGAGTGTGGAACGAGTTGGAGTATCGGGTTGATATTGCTCGAGTGTCTGGAGGAGGCCATATTGAACATCTCTGAACTTGTTTTTGAGTGAAAAAAAAACCCTTTTTAATTACTCTTTGTAATGATGTATAACAGAAGGTTATATTATGTTTCTTTCATTAAATACACATTTTTAAAGTTGTGGTATTCTTTTTGAATCACCCTGTATAATGGATGCTAATGTAATGCTTTGATACCAGATGGTGGGTTCACAAAACTATTGATGCGAAAATAAAATACAAGTTCGCAAAAGTGCAGTTGTGCATTTTCGTACTTTTTCACCTCCAGATCTACCACAGATAATACATACTAACAAACTTTGTCATTGTCCCTGTAGTTTTTTCCGTCTTATTTCAGACCGAGTTGATTAAAAAAAAGTACAAATTCGTGACTCTTACAGATGCTTCGAATATTGTTCAGTAATTTTGTCAGTAATTTTGATGTGACCTATGATTAGTGAGCTCTACGATCATGGCAACTCCTGCCAGCTTGCTAGGACACACATGTGACAGGTAGCATCTGATTTAAAACTTACCGAAAGGAATTGATACATCTTTTGCAGCAAACCTGGAACTGCTTTCGGTGGCACCTACCATTTTATAAAGTCATTACTTCACAACTACGCTGTCAAGGAATTCCTGCATAAACACTCTCATTGCCAAAATCGTGGCTGCAGTAGATAACTGATAACGCGCAACGTGAAGGATGAGACAAGCTTCTGCATGAAATGACCTTGTACTCACAAAATATTCGTAATATTTCATACAGATAACAAGAAAATGTCAGGCGAATTTAGCAGGAAAAATCTGCCCCACAACTGCAAATCATTGTTATGCCAACAGGGTTGCCAAAAGATGCCTACAACGTTGCAGTCTGGACCACGCTGCCAGCAAGAAGAACGTGTTTTCGTAGCCTGAATATTTCATGATAGGATCCAGACATCCAATCTATCGCGAGAGATTCTGCTCTCCAAATTTTAGATATGTGGTGTGGCCATGTGCCTACAATTTAGTAATAACCCTCTGATTGTTATTCCTATTTATGTGATTCGGTTGACGAGAAAGTCCTGCCGAACCATTAATTTATAAGTAGGAATGTGTCGATTAACCATAATTCTTTTTAGTAATGGTAAATTTAAGTTCATGATTTTGCTTAGTTTGTTTCAAAATCTGATCTGGTAGTGCAGGAATATATTATCTCGTGGCTTTAACTAATCGAGCTGCTAACAGAAATTCATGGTAGAAAGTAATGCTCTTAATTTTGATCTGAAAGAATTAGTTATCAAATAAGCCATTTGTAGCTTGCATGTGTTTCAATTTGTATTTTGACGAGTTTCTGAAATTCATGGATAAAGGCAAGGTTGCTAATTTAATATGAAAGAATGAGAAGCCACATTTTGTGAAATGAGTCAGTAGAAATTTACGTGTGAAACTGATTTTTAGAACAACGGGATTTGAAAGATACGTGGGAATCAGTGAGATGGCTTTCCTGAATTAAATAAAAGGAAAACAGCATAATAGTAATTCATGTAGCCAAGCTGTGCACGCTATACACGAACTGTTAAGTATTGTGAAAAGTTCTGTGTGTGTATTTATGTATCTTTTGGAGGGGAGGTTTTGGATGGTATATTATTTAATGGTGCCGAGATATAATTAGGAAATCAGCCGAAGTAACTTGTGGAGGATTTTTTTTAATCATTTGCAATAACGTGGCGCGCACGAATATGAGGGGAACGTAAATTTCAGAATCGCGACCGCGCTAACTTTCCAACCACACGAGACTTAGTTACGCCGCTTTCACACTATACGGTTTTGACCGTACGGCAAAAAGCCGTACGGCTGTAGGTGTGAAGAAATGTATGGCGCCTTTCACATTATACGGCGACGGCAAAATGCCGCTGCCGTGCCGTGCTGCAGCCGTGTCTTGCCACTACAACAGACGGTCGCCGTACGGCAAGTTCGACAACAGTGGCCTACGTGACTAAGTGCATGCTTTCACACTGGACGGTTTTGAGCCGTACGGCGTCGACTAGTTCGTTGTAGTGTCGTTTTATTCATTTGTGTTTATTCTTGTTTACTGAAAAGTGTAGAAGAATGGATGAAATTGATACTGAACTTTTGATAACCTTGGTGGAAGTAAGACCTGTTCTGTGGGACAAAACTCTAGATGCGTATAGAGATCGTATTGCTACAAAGAATGCTTGGCGGGAAGTTTGCGTAGCACTGAAGCAAGATTTTGATGAGATGGAAGACAAAGATAAAAATGCGTTTGGTAAGTATTTATTTAATATATTAATATTACATTTAATACGTTTTAAACAGTTTTTATTTAACGTTATAAATTTTATTCTAAAAGTAAATCGTTTGTTTATAAGTAAATTACTGCTACCAGTCACGTTTTTTTTGTTTTGTTTATATTTTGCACGACGCGTTTCGGGAAATAATTCCCATCCTTAAGTGCGTTTTTCTCTAAGTTTTCATCATGTGTGGTGTCTTTTTATGTGTCAGGTCTTGCATTCTGTTTTCTTTACTGTAATTTATAAGAGAAACACGCACAAGACCTCACAAATAAAAAAACACTACACATAATGAAAACTTAGAGAAAAAAACGCACTTGAAGATCGGAATTATTTCCCGAAACGCGTCGTACAAAATATAAACAAAACGATTAAAAACGTGAGTGGTAGCAGTAATTTATTTATAAAGAAAACTATTTACTATACAGTCGCAGGCTTTCACAAACAATCTACAAAAAGGAAAAGGCTTGTTAATTTATATCTTTGACATCTGCCATGACACGCTTCCAGCATTTGTCATAAAATATTTACAAAGAGTGTTCCTTATGGCGTTGGCTGTCAGTCCTCCTCTTATGTTGGCATCTTGGGCTAAGTCTTCCAAACCAGTGAAGGATGTGGTGTCTTCAATTATAAATCCATCTCTCTGACGTACAAAATTGTGTAAAACAATGCAAGCTTTAACCATTTTTTACTGCAAAATCTGGATGAACATTTAAAGGTCGGTGAAACAACCGCCACTTATTGGTGAGGATGCCAAAAGCACATTCCACATACCTCCTTGCTCTGCACAAACGGTAATTAAATACACGTTTCTCAACTGTCAAGTTTGTTCCCCCAAAAGGCCGGAGCAAATGCGTGTGTAGGCCAAATGCTGCGTCTCCCACGAAGAAGTAGGGTACTTTTGGACCTTCCGTACCAGGCAGACATTGGACGTCTGGAAATTCCAGGGAATTACTTTCTATTGACTTCCATAAACTGGACCGTCTGAACACTGAAGAGTCACAGTCTTTGCCATAACTTCCTACGTCGACATAAATGAACCTGTAGTTGGAATCCGCTACAGCCATCAGAACCACAGAAAAGTATTCTTTGTAATTGAAGTACATTGATCCGCTATTAAATGGGGCAGTAAGACGGATATGTTTTCCATCCACCGCTCCTAAGCAGTGGGGGAAATTAGCAGTACGTTCAAATCCAGCCGCTATTGATTCCCATACCTCTTTGGTCGGTCTTTGTATACATTCTTCCCGCAGTGATGACCAAATTGCTGTGCATACATCATTAACCACTTTACTTGCTGTAGAAATCCCAATTCTGTACTGGAAATGTAAGTCAGTGAAGGAACAACCGCTTGCCAGATACCTGAACAAAACGAAAAAAAATCAGTGACATTTAGTTTGCAGTGGACATTTTTTGTTACAGTTTTGCTTTTTTCTATACAAAATTAAAATGTTTTCATACAGTTTTGTTTCCTTTTGATGTAGGTATAGAAGTAATACGGAGGTGGACCAATCTACGAGACTCCTTTGTGAAGTCAAACATAAAAATTCAAGCTGCGAAAAAAAGTGGCTCAGCAGCAAAGAAAAAGAAAAAGTATGTATATTCTGATCAGCTGCAGTTTCTAAAAAAGCTGTATGATGCTCGAGAGACGGAGGACAGTTTTCAATCGGAACGCACCGCCAGACTGGAAGAAGATATAGAAACGCAGGGCTCCGTCGAAAATACTGAGAATGTTTCTGGGCCATTTGATACAGCACCCACACAACAAACATCCAAAAGCGAGTGCCATACAAACAGAAAACATAGAAAACCTGATGCAATCGAAATGAAAATATTACGAGCTCTGGAAGAAGACAAACCTTGCAGCAAAATGTCATTTTTACTTAGTCTGAAGCCTCATCTGGAAAAATTTGATGAACAGGATTATCTTCAGTTTCAGATGGGAGTCCTCAAAGTTATAGAAAATATATATGAAAGGAGAAATATATTGACAGCTCAACCTCCTCCATTTACCCATTACACACCTCCCATGCCCTATAATAATAGATTTCAAGCTTATTCTTATTCACCTATGGAAAATGCTGCTCCAATATCCTCTTACCATACGCATCAGATTCGTCCTCCTCCAGCTGCACCAAACCCAACTACTTTTCTCGAACAACCATTACAGACTTCTCAAGGTCGCAGTTCTTATCAACGAATTAATAAAGTGCCACCACCATACCCTTCGCCTTCCACAAGTAGCCATGAAGGCCCACCATCAACAACGCAGTTCTACAACGTTTTTGCAGAGAGCCTGTCGCCACAAAGTGACAGTACAGTCAGTCCTGCTACAAACTCTTTGGTTTCAACTGCTGATATTGATATTGACTTTTCTACTTCATAATCTGAGCGTAATAAAAATGTAAAACACAAATAAATAAGTAAATAAACAGAACTAGTTTTTATGTATTAAATTACCTTAACGTGATAGCCAGCATTTGAACAGGTTGGATGCAATTGCGGAATTGTGTGTTTTGTCGTTGTAACACATCCTTTAGTTTTCTATGTAATTCGTCAAACGAGGTAATAGACATTCGGAAATAGTTAAAGAATTTATTTCCGTCGTTCCTCAAATCTTCAAAGAGTGTATAAAATAAACCCACTTCGTCTCTTCTCTGGTTAATGGGGTGTACCCACAAAAGACGACCTTTTCTTTTGCGGCGACGATGAAGCAACCACAAAGCAACAACTCGTTTACGGTTCATCTTGATACACACATTAAGCAAACTGAATAGACACCAACAACTGGTCACGTCAAAAAGCCGTGTAATGTGAAAGCAACACAGGCACGGCTAAAACTCGTACGGCTTTTTGCCGTACGGTCAAAACCGTATAGTGTGAAAGCGGCGTTAACATAGAGGGACGTCAATAAATGAGAGGTGTTTCAGCGATCAGACAGTGATTGAAGAAGTTACAGAATTTTTCTAGTACTAGTCCGTGTGGAGATACGATCATTGCTTTGCACAGTGGTAATAAGAGTGATAGTGTGTTGCTGTGACGTTGTGATTCAGCATTGTGGGCTATCCTTCATTCCTTCCCGTGGGTGAGAAAAACGTTATCTTCGTAAGAGACCATAGGAAGTAGAAATATCTTTATATATGCTGTTACACGATCAGCTGTTAGGCAATTTAATCCTGTTTGTTACTGGTAATACCGTTATTATATTGTAAGAGATGAAAGTAAGACAGAATGAAAAGAAATAGCTTACAGAACGGAGTAGTAGTTATTATACAGGTCCAGTTACGATTCCGGTTACTTACGCATTTTCTTTAAACACAGTCGGGTGATTAACAGTGTACCAAATTTGGAATTAATACTACAAAATCAAACGTTTATCCGTTGCGCATACATTTATTTATTTCTTTGAGTAAAGAATTTAATTAGTAGTTACTATGTGTAAGAATCACGCAGTGACACATTTAATGAGAATACACAGGGACCATTTAGCTTTAGTAGGTTTCCGGAACACTTTAGGACCTCGCAACTGGTTTGGCCTTTATTTTTCTTTCAGTACCCTACTCATTCTCCCTCGTTTTCTATAATTGCCCAAGGCGTCTGGGAAGTGATAAGGCTAAATTCCTCGAGAGATTGTGATGATCGTTTAAAAAAAAGGTTCAAACGGCTCTGAGCACTATGGGACTTAACATCTATGGTCATCAGTCCCCTAGAACTTAGAACTACTTAAACCTAACTAACCTAAGGACATCACACAACACCCAGTCATCACGAGGCAGAGAAAATCCCTGGCCCCGCCGGGAAGATGATCGTTAATCTTCTCCCATGTATTCTCTATATTTTCCCACAGAGTTTCTGAATTCCTTGACCCAGGTGGTAACGACCTCGTAAGGTTGAGGTGTGGTGATTTTGGCACGAAAGGAAGTAGTTTTATTCTCTGCTGACCTTGGAACCAGTTCTGGACGGCTCTGCTATTATGAACCGGGCTATGGTCCTGTAAAGAAATAATCATCCATTAACTTAGAATTTCATTCTAATACTATGAATACTTAATTTCCATACTGTGAAAAAATTCGACAACTGCAATGGCTGTGTAGTCCAAGCAACAGGTTTATAAATTATTTGGAGGATTCCACGTTCCAAAATAGTTTGCTGATAGCTGTTAACAAAAACCTACATTGATAAGGGGAGGGTGCTGGGACGGAGATCAGAATACAGAGCGAATGGTAATACAGTTTAAGGCGCCAGTTACAACACGCAGGTAGGCCTTATTTCAGAATATACCGCCCTCCTATGCTTGGGTAATGATGAGGTGCGGTGTAAGTTGTTCAATACAGTGCAGCAGTCTGTTGAACTGTTAGACTCTGTTGCATGGTTGTAAAGCTAATCTGATCCGCTCATTCAAAGCGATTGCTACCGAAGGCGCCCGTGGCCGCTGACGTCGCCTGTTCACACCTCGTGTCAACGCGGCCCCGCGCTCGAAGTAAACGCCTATAGTTGAGATAAATAGCTGATTTCAAGAATGTTAATAAAATAAGTCTTCCCCTCATATTAATGAGAACTAAATACCACTACGAGTACGTATCTTTATGTAATGCTCATTGCTCAAGAACAATTCGTGTATGCAACGTTGTTGTTATGACTAAGATCACAAAATCTGTAAATCGTAACCCAAGTCATATATTTGCATGCACCTACGGAATATTAAACATGAAAACAATTTGTTTCTTTTCATATAATTTTTAATCAAGACAATGCGGGCAGTTGCCAGCTGATATTAAAATTGAATGTAAAGGAGGAATAAATAAAAAAAGATATACGAGAAACAAATCTCGAACCCATTGATAAGGGGATATCTATCCTGGAAACGTGCTAATTCAGTTATCTCACAGTTTCAAAGGATGAGAAAACCATCCTGTCCACTTTCCGAGGACGATATTTCCTGACAGAAAGCACACTAGGGTGATCGGCTTTAGGTTGAGACACCAGGAACCTCAAACTACGTCACCAGTACGTTCACTCTCCGATTCCTAGCCCCGTTACCACGAACTTCCCATGTCAAAATGGCTGGCAGAAACGTTTGAGAACGGCCTAGGATTAGGTGATACAGCCCTCGCCTTGCCTGTTTGACAGATGTGTCATCATTCACCCATGCCAGGAGGCGAGGAAATACGCTTACGAAAACGTTGAACACATTTTAATTTTACATGTGGACATTACTGCGTAATTATATTCTAAGTTACGAGAAGTGACCTGAAGAAGAAGAGTCTATACCTTGAGGGATATGTTATAGATCATGATTGTAATGTTAGTAAAGTACTGTAAAGTATATTTTATGTTATGCTTAACTTTAAAAGAAAAATCAGCCAACTCAGTCAACAGTGAAAAGTACAGCATGCCTCCAAGAAACGTACGAATATCGTACAATTTTAATAAAAGGAAATATAGATCGGTTTATTGGGGCAGGCCTACTCGGGAACAAAGTAAGAACAACCAAATCAATAACAGGTTTGCATGTGCTGCTAGTTAAAAGAAAAGAAATGAGCCGATAAAGAAATAATTCCTTCATTGATTTAGGAATGGTTCGAAATGGAAGGTATAATTTTACTGTTATAAAAAACTAGACTGGATTGAGTTGATTAGTTCCAATTTTTGAATACATTACAGCCTAATAATCAATACAAATGGAATAAAATAGGAATATAACGTCTGGAAATACGTGAGGACGTCCTTTGTCTACATATCTGCCTCGAATATAGGGTATTAAAAACAAGTAATCCATATTTCGAGAGCTGATAGGATGGACAGAAAACAAGACAAACATATCCAGTAAACAAGAGCAATTGGTGTGAAATGAATATCTTTAAGAGCAATGAGCACTTCTTCACTTTACCACTGCGAAACACATCTGTTGTTCTACTTAAAACGCTTCTCTTGTACTGTAGAAGTGTGTGTAGCTCTTACGATATGCAGTTTGCCTTGTTTTAGTCCATACTACCGACTCTCATAGTATGGAATACCGCTTTCCTTAACACAGTGTATATGTATTACAGAAGCAATACAAACAAAGGAACATTTAACATTAACAGTTAAATTCAATTGTGAAAAGATACGCTGCACCACATCTGTTAACAATTTCCCAATAGTTCCAGATTCAGAAACAAAATGAACAACATTTTGCAGGTATTATCCGAAAATCGAGAAAATAACTCTGGAATGTAAGAACAACAAAAAATGGTAATGACAATGAGAAAAAGTAATAAACATATGAACACAGCAATAAAAACTGATGGCATTACGAGTATAGCACTTCAGCCACGTCAGAACCAGAATGAGAGAGAAATAGATTCTTAACATAAGTAAAGCGAAGAACAGCGCTAGCAAACCATTTATGTTTACGAATAATATTCTTTCAAGCAAACATACAAGTGATAGAAATACAGAAACGCACTGCAAAATGGATGTTATGGAGTACTCTTTTCTTTGGAAGTCAAAGACTGGATCAGAAAAAATAAAGTATGGTCCGCCTACAGGTAACAAGACACTGAATGTGGTGGAAAATGACCAAAACAAGGTGGAAGGAGATAGAAATTAATCGCAGAGTCGTATAAGAAATAACTGTGAAGAGAAGCCTAAGAAGAGAGAAGTAGGAAAATGAAATTTACATATATCAGTTATTTATACACGGCGCCTTCCTTACACACCCAATTATGGAACGAAGCACTAAGGAAGAAACTAAGATGATGCCCGGGAAAGCTATATTTCACGGCCATCAGTATCAGAGCAAGGTGGAGAAATCAAAATTATACGACTGACAAAGTTGAGTAGTCGCTTCGATAAGAAGTAGAGCTTATCAAAGTAATGAATAAATCGTAGGAAAAACCGGAAATACTCTTTAATTGTTCCACACGTCCACCGTTCCTACCTGCAGAAGATATTTCACCGTCTGGGTACAGCATTTCAGCACTCGGCCTCATTATTGAATTCAGTATGTTAATGTAGGCCTCTCCGTTGAGAATTCCGTCTATTCTCCAGACAGGACCTGCCTCATGAGCCGAAATATACCTCCATACAGCTACAGAGAACCGTCCACTTCTTTGTCTTTCGTTAAGATACATTGGCTGGAAGCGTTGTCCTCGTGGGCGGTATACCTAACGCAAAAAAACATTTGCGTGTTGATGCAAATATTCACAAATTCAGGGGTCACATTTACTTATCAGATGAGGGATGAACTACTAAAATCATGATATAGAGAACTGTTTATATTTATTATTTTGTGCCTACTACAAATGTAAAGTCACTAACAGCATAAACTAATAACATCATCGAGAAAATTTCGTGTTTCACCTGAACAAGGGCGTCGCTACAGGAAGAAATTATTTATTCATCCGGAAAGATTACTCTGTCCCAGTCAAAGTCGATATATTCTGTTGCAAAAGCCATGCGGTCAATCCTCTGATAGTCGATCAATGGCTGCTTTGTAGCAGCTCTCCGACAGTATAATCCGGCGTCCTTAAGTCTCCTCGCAACAGTCATTCCACTGCCGGTAAACTGAGATCTCTCTTTCACGCCACGGCAACTGAGGAATGGATTAGCACGTATATTCTCCAAAAACACGTTGCTCATCTGCTGCCGAAGACACACGGGGCCGGCCACTTCCTCTTTTCCGCCCTGTATAACCCCTTTCCTGGTATTCTTTCCACGAGCGTCTAGCTGTTCTTGCCGGTACTCCACACTTTTCTCCAGCTTCTGATGCTGAGTAGTTGCCATGCTCAATCAGTGCAACGACACGCACCGTTCTCTCTCGATTCCACTGCGACTGTATTGCGGCTGTCGCCCTTGTGACGTTACCACGCGTTTTATAAAGAGAACCATTTACAACTCAGTGGAGAAACAAAGACTGACAAATTAAAAGAACATCTTTTTTCAGTTATCGGACACACAAAAATATAAACTTCGTTAAAATGCTTTGTCAAGAATCACTGTTAAGAAAGAAACGACAATCATTAGGCAAGATATTAAACAATGCTGTTGTTCATTTAAGTCAGACCACAAATAAGCAATAACAGGTAAATTAAGGTTTCTGTCCCACTTCTAATATTCATGTAATCCATTTGACTTATTACTTGAGTAACATGTTGAAAAAACAGTGCGCCCTCTTGACACTGGCTCTCGCAGCATGTGACGTGATGAGCAGTGTGCCCAGTCACGTGGTGTTTGTGTTGCCGCAGCAGCCACTATCATGTAGAAAGAGCAGTCGGTCTTGACCATGATCACATCACTCGACTACCCAAAACTGATTCCCATTCTCAAATCCAACGGAACGAGTGAAATCTGCGTGGACACATACAGCACAAAAGTCCACAGGCCGACCTCGTTTGTTGACAGACAGACTGCCGATGATCGAGCACCTGTTCGTAATGTATGGCCTTTGGCAGAGGGGTTACACGACAGTAACATCCCTGTAATGGACTGGCCTGCACATAGTCCTGACCTGAATCCTATAGGACACCTCGGGAATGTTTTGGAACGCCGACTGCGTGCCATGCCTCACCTCTCCTCAGTGCAGCACTCCGTGAAGAATGAGCTGCAATTCACCAAGAAACCTTCCAGCATCTGATTGAATGTGTAGCTACGAGAGTGAAAGCTGTCATCAGTGCTAAGGGTGGGCCAACACCTTATGAATTCCAGCATTACCGATGGAGGTCGCCATTCTCTTGTAAGTCATTTTCAGCCCCGTGTCGGGATACTTTTGACCACATCGTGTACATTGTAGAATGCATGATCCTGGTCAAATCTATCTACACCACCCATAAAACGGCTGTAATCAGCAATGGCTTGCGAGCAAGGGATCATTTGCTTCCTCCCCTTTTTGTCACGACGTCTAACAGATGTGTCCTCTGTAGAATTGTGCATACTGCTTGCAACAATGGCTGACATACTACCCTTGTCCTTCCATTTTGTTCCAGACACATCTCCTTACAAAGCGAAGTCAGATTCCCTCATACTTCCTTTTTTATCGGTTGAAAGAATTCCCTTTTGGAAATACCTCCTCGAAGATAAAATCGTCCCGCACTGTATAATACCTTTATGCAACAATTTAGATATGAGAGGGAAGCTGGAGAAAGAATGATCGTAAGACAAACAGTATCCATGATGTTGAAATGATGATGAAAGTGACAGTACAGCTTTCTCTCCCAGGGGTGTATCACGTTCATCAGTCTTTCCTTCATAAATCTGAAATTCAACATGTATCCTGTTACAGAGGAGCATGTAACAAAAACTTTGTAGCCACGCTTTATTGGTTTGAGCGGCATGTACTGCTTGAGATAGGCCCTGCCTTTGAATGCTACCATACTTTCATCTACTGAAAGGAATGTAATTAGACTGAATGATGCTCTGAAAACTTCATTCACATGATTCAAAAGTGGTCTTACTTTATACAGTTTGTGATAGCCTGGAGCGCCTTTACTGGGCATCTTTTCATTGTTGTTCAGAGGCAAATAACGAACAATTTTTAGAAATCGTTTGAGTGCATTATATTTGCAGTTCTTGGTACGTGAAAGTAGGGGTCACTTGACCAATACCGAATGCTCAAAGGGAATGGAATCCATTATAATTAGTATACCAATAAAAGCTTTCAGCTCCTCTTAAGTTTATATTGAGAGCTGCTCTTCTCTTTGTAGCATACATGTTGGACTGAGCAACTATGAAATTGAGAAAAGTGTCAGAAAAACCAGTGAAAATATCTCAAATGGGAGCTTAAATTTACTGGAACATTTAGGCCAAAATATTCACTATAAACACTCTCTCTGAATTTTCTTGGTTCTCCTCCATATTTAGTGAACTGATATTGCCCCTGTGTTATTGCTGTGCCATAAGTCTGAGGTACTGTCATTGAAGTCTAATTCCTCTGTCGAACTGCCACCCTGCACAAGATGAAATGTATCAGGAAGGCACTGACTGGCCCTGGGTTCAGGATGTATGCGTGTATCTTCTGCATCTGTATCACCCCCATACTCAGAATCATCCGAAGAAACATCAAAACATGAATCTTCAAGAATCTGCAGTATCTCTGCTTCGTTCAGACGGTAGGAGTTGATAAATCCATACGTTGTGATGTCGCTTATAGCGGATGCGATGTAATTAATAGTATTGCCCGTGCACTGTACACGAGAATCAAACATTTAGAATAAAGCAGAAAATAAATGAACGCTGTGCGTAAGATCAGCTCCCAGCAACGCACATGAAAATAATACTTAATCTAATGCATTTGTTTTAAAATAAAAGAGGAAACTAATCACTGGACCTGTGCATAAGGAAACGCGTTGGATGTGCTAACGGGAAAGCTATGAGGTGAGTAGCTTAGGTGCAAAAACGTAACCTCGGAATACAAGAGAAAATTGTCGATAAAATCATTTATTCCTAAGATATGGATGTGAGGCATGTACACAATTCCTGATAACATTAATTCCTAAAACATTAAAGAAAAGCATCAATACATTCACCGTTATAATCTACACCTAAAATCATTGGTGTGAGTCATTCATACAACTGCTGTTGCCTGATAACTGATCGCAATAACTCGTGAAACGGTACACGTTTCGAAGTACAGCCGCGTGCCCATGTGGTTTGTGGAGACGCAATTTCTTGGTATCAAGTTGCAACAATATCACATCACACAGTCATGAACAGTTAACATTCTTTAACACCAACATGAGATCAGACAATTAGTGATGACGGTAGCCCAACAAACTCTAATGTTCAACCACGTGGTTGGCTCCCCACGGAGGAAAGTTATATAAAGCAAGGAAAATTTATGAGAAGGCAAAGATATTAATATTTAGAGAAATAAAAGCTTATACAGGCACAGCTGAAGGCAAACAGACATTCAAACAGAAGCGAGTGCTCATTTCTTATCGACACCTTTGTGTGGCGCTCTTCCTGCGGATCCAAGTCTGCTGTAGAGATTTACTAAAAGAAAAATCTGCCAAAGTTTTGCATTCCTTGCTGCGTCAAGGCAAAGCAATCTTTCAGATTTGAAAAGCGAGACCAAAAGCTAACAGCTCTCCTCTCGCCAAGTAACAACGCGCCACGCGGTCAGTCTAACTCGCCCTTCTTCGACTGGAGCACAGCTGTGGACGCTTCCCGTACCGGCGGCAGACTGCCTCCCGCTTCTTCTCCAGCCTCTTCCACGCTCCGCGTGGCCCGGAAAACCCAAAGATGCCATTTCCGCCACCAACCTAACAAAGATGGATTTCTCTTAGAAGAGAATATTCTTCAATCAGACGGAAGTTCAGAACAAGATTTGAACAGCACAGATGTCCAGGCTGAACAGAAAGTAACACATATTTCTGACTGTGATATATAAGTACACAGTGTATTTTTGTAAATGTGCGTTAGGGTCTAGCGCCAATATATACCCTTTCTATTTTTTATTCTTTTTATTTTGTGTAGGTCTAAAAACAAAGAAGAGTTGTGGCACAAACACGAGTTGAGAAGAGCTTGTGGAAGAGAAGAGAGATTGAGCATAACGCGAATAAAGCTAGGTCCAATAAAATTCGCAGGGAAAATTGTAGACTCCATAGAATCAGCTTTTCAGTTGTATCTTAGGAGAAACATTGTTGATGTAATTCTAAAGTGGACTAACAAAGAGAGTAGTCTTGTTTACGGTAGTAAATGGAAACCAGTAGATGCCATTGAACTGAAGTGCTTTATTGGTGTCTTGATCCTAGCAGGTGCTTACAAGGCCCATAATGAAGCAGTTACACATCTGTGAAACAAAGAGGATGGTAGATCCATTTTTAGTGAAGCAAAGGCTAGAAATCGCTTTACGCAAATTCCAAGGTGCATCCGATTTGATGACGCAGATGTGAGACGTCACAACCGTGCTCCTGACAAGCTGGCTCCCATTAGAGAAATATTTGAAATATGGGTACACACATTTCAAGACGCATATGTTCCTCACAGCAACGTAACAATTGAGGAACAGCTTGTGGCGTTTCGTGGAAGATGTCCATTTTGGCAATATATTCCTTCAAAACCAGGAAAATATGGGTTGAAATTATGGGCTGTATGTGATAGTGCAACGTCTTACATTCTCAATCTCCAAATTTACACCGGACGACAAGAAAATGAATCTTGTGAAAGGCTTAGAAAACAGTGGCAGAATTGTAACAACTGACAATTTTTTCACTAGCCTTAGTTGGCGAGAGAACTTCTGAAAATCAATCTCACACTCTTAGGAACAATTAGAAAAAATAAAGGAGAACTACCACACAAATATTCATCTATTTTTGGATTTCAAGAGCATGCTTCAATTGTTTCATATTGTCCGAAAAAGGGAAAAGTTGTAACTTTGCTCAGTACAATGCATTCAAGGAAGGAAGTGGAAGATCACGAAGAATGCAGTCCAGTAGTGATTCTGGATTATAATAAAACAAAATCAGGAGTAGATACCATGGATAAGCTGGTACACTACACTACAAAGAGGATGAGCAGAAGGTGGCCAATGGTATTATTTTACAACATGATTGATATCAGCTCACTGAATGCATTTATCATATGGCTACATCTTACACCAGACTGGGCAGAAAGGACCAACTACAAGAGACAAGGATTTCTCATAGAATTAGGAAAGCGGCACGTCGGAAGAAAGCCAGACAAAATTATTTCCCCATTACTTCCATCAACAGTACAGACAAAAAAAGGGGGGGAAGGTGTCCGTTTTGTAAAAGGTCTGAGGATAGAAAAATCTCCGATAAATGTTCAAAATGTGGATGTCCTGTGTGTAAAAACCACTCTGCAATTTATTGCTGTAAGTGTAATGCGTCATAAATGTCAGTTCGTAATTTAATCAAAAATGTTTGTAGTTTCATGAGAATCTTTTGTACATTTTACGGAAATAAACAATTTAAAAAATATTCAATTTAATTTAATGTAATGTCACTGACATCATGTTTTAGATTGTGGAAAAAATAAGGAATGTGATTTTATTCTACCATTATTAAAACTATCCTTATTAAAAATAAATTCCGTTAGCGCCACTAAAGACCCCAATGGTACTCAGTGTAACAAAAAACACTCGGTATTAGAAGAGTTAAAGTACACAGAAGCTCGAAGCATTGTCGGTTGTGCACTTCCAGATTTATTTGAATTTCCACAGGTGGATGACATATGTAATCCACGCGACCACTGCATTGTTAATTACAGAGTCCCAGAAGCTGGAAACCGGTGCTAAAATTTTGGTAATATTGTATTCCATTGAATGTCCCATGGAAATGCAATGTTCTGCCACTGCTGATTGTAAAGGTTGCCGCAGACGAGTATGTCTTCCGTGTTCTACGCAGCGTTCCTGGACCGTTCGTGTGGTCTGACCTATATATATGCAGAGCCACTCACAGGGAATTTTATAAACACCCGCCTTCCTCAAATGTAAATCGTCTTTAACGGATCCGACTAAGGCCTTGCTCTTTGCTGGTGGATGGAAGATGACATTAACATTATTCTTCCTAAGCAATCTGCCTATTTTAGAAGACGCGTTCCGGCATATGGAAGGAACGCAGTTGATTTATAGTCATCAGTCTCCTCAGAGCGTTGCTTCTTCTTTTTATAATTGAATCGGCTGTTGGAAGAAGGAAATAACTCCAGAAACCTGTTTGCGTACTGTGCTGTGGTCCCTGAGCGCCGCGTGTACTAGGCGCGGTGTGCTGCCCATGAGCGAAGAACAGGGAGTTTACGGTAAAATACATTTTTGTTCGAATATCTGGTTTTATCGCGTATTGATCTTCTTGAATTAGAAAAATCACCGTTACAATTTTGATTAATGCAACGTTGTAAGAGACTGTCGATTGTTGATTCATTGAAACACCATTCTGCAGGATCATCACTAACGAGGTTTTTTTGTTTTTGGAATGTCTGACTCGACACATAGCTTTTCTTGAAACTCGAAATCAGGAACAATTTGCTTTTCTTCATTTTTAACTTTTGTTTCGTCTGTATTTACTTATTTTACAACAGCTGCAGTGCCAGAAATATCATCCGTACTACTTGAAGTCGAACCAGCAATATTTCTTGCGAAAAATTTATCTACTCTGCCAAGCGTTTTTAGAACATAGGTTTCTCGTTCTCGCCTTTCCTTCGATAATTTCCGAAATGACGCCCCACTTAATTTTGCACGTTTGCTTTTTTCACTCTTATTCATGTTACGGCACTTACAAAATTGTCAACCAACAGTCAAAACAATAGAAAAATTTTGAAAAAGGAAAGAAAGAAAGACTGTATCCAGTTCCAATCGTACTACAGTGCACATGAGCACAAATTCTTTTACTTTAAACACGGCACACGAGCACAAAGATTTTTCCTTTAAACAAGGAGCGACGAACTGACCAACTCTTATTACTCGACGTAACTGTGCTATAAAAGAACGACAATGCAGAATAATATAATTTCTTGTCGCCTGTTTCCTTGCTGTCAATTAACGGTAGAAACTCACCCGCAGGCTGAAATTCGTCTCGTAAGGAAAACGGGACAGTTCCGTTTTTGGCTTCTGTTTCCCGCGTCGCCGGAATTTTAGCTGGGACGCAAATATGTTCTGAAAATTCTTGACAATGTCCTAATTTAAAAAGCAAATAAGTTTTGCAATTTATTGCAGTGAGGTGTGCTAGATCGACTCTTATCCCACTTGTACCATTTTAGCGGTTTCTGTGGGTAGAGAAGATAGACTACAAAGGCAGTTGTTGTGTGTTGTCACTTGTGTGAACACTGCTGGTATGTCTACACGCAAATGCACCTTTTGTTCCAACATAAAATAAAAATAACCTTTCATCGAAGAAAAAAAGCTTAGTTAAGAAGTTTAATGTAAAACATGCTAAGCCACGTACTATTCGATTGCACAGAGTGAGAACTTTGACATTGTACAGGCTGCAGCACGATAAATGAGACAAACGAAAGTTGGTTTCTTCTTCTCTTTTGGTCAGAAAAAGTAACTAAGTAAATAAACAAATAAATAAAATTTTTAAACTGTTGTGAGGTGTGTTTCATACATTATTAGATATTCTGCTTATGTTCTTTTCGTGTAAATATGTGTTTAAAAATGTAAAACATTGCCAGTATCAACATATTTTGTTAAACGGTGTCATTAAATCAAAGCTCAGATATTGAAGACCATAAAGCTTTCATATTAATTACAGTAATGGAATGTTGACTTGATACTTACCCGTAATTTCTACAAGAACTTTAAGTATGTTACAGTATTTAAGAAACTGCTGATTAGTTTATCACAGCTTTTCAGGGGGTCCCGGTATTTTCACGGGGAAACATGGTAGGGTTAAGTAGAAACAGACAACATTCTCGGAACAATAACGTTTCAAATATTGTATTGTAGATTGCCGTCCTGATAGCTTGCTTCAAAATATTTTGAACAATCGTGAAGATGATATCAGACAGAAAACCGATGTTAAATTTCCATTCAGTCACCAAGTAAACTATGTATATTTTCAAGCTTGTATTGTGGAATTTCGTTCTTCATACTTGTTTGAACTAGAAAGTTGTTTAACAATATTAACATTTTTTGTCGTTTGTAAGCGCAGTTATTTTAAAACTAAAGGTTAAAGTGTGTACAGAGCAAAAAAATGCCGCTCCTAGGTCCATGCCTAGTGGGCCAATATGTCAGTCCGCCACTGCCAGTAGCAGAGGCTTTTCAAACATGGCTTGCACAGTTCCCTGCAAAGACTTTTTAGTAAGAGTTCTAGTGAATCTTTACAATTACAAATCTTTCAACAACATAATTTTGTGTGCCCTGGTAGATACTACGGAGAAGTCGTTGTTTGTCGGTGTAGGAACTAATAAGCGTGTTGGTGACGCTGAAGTGTTGACAGACTATGGGAGTGTCTTATTGACCGATCTATTTTGAATATTCCTGAAGGCAAAAAACTAGAGATTACAAATATTACAACTCTAGTGGTTCTGCTGTCGCCGGTGCTTTTGCTCTGAGTTAAAACGCTATGAAGCTGTCCCCCTTCAAGGGTAACACTAAGACAGAAAAGGTTTTCAACCACAAGTTGTCACGAGGAAGACGACTGATGGGAAGCACCTTTGATATTGTTGCCAGTCGCTTCAGAATCTTTATTTCTACCCTTAATGTACCTCCGAGAAAAAGTTTCTACACACATCAAAAAAGTTTTGCGTCACCCCGGTTCCCAGAACTCCTGTAGCTAGACTTTGACTGTGGATATTGTATCACAAACACAGTCCCTTTGATTGTTCAGAGATGTCACTAAACCCACCCAAAGATGTAAACAACCATGCACGCCTATTAGATGGAGGGGATCCGACAGTCGTCCTCAGCCTTCCAATCATTACACCAGGAAGGAGGTATACGCTAGTGTTGTCTGTAGTTCAGCTATGCCTAAACGGTCAATACCGCGATTTGATCGCGTCCGCCTTGTTACTTTGTGTCAGGAAGGGGTCTCAACAAGGGAAGTTTCCGGGCGTCTCGGAGTGAACCAAAGCGATGTTGTTCGGACACGGAGGAGACACAGAGGGACAGGAACTGTCGATGACATGCCTCGCTCAGGACGCCCAAGGGCTACTACTGCAGTGGATGACCGCTGCCTACGGATTATGGCTCGGAAGAACCCTGACAGCAATTCCACCATGTTGAATAATGCTTTTCGTGCAGCCACAGGAAGTCGTGTTACGACCCAAACTGTGCGCAATAGGCTCCACGATGGGCAACTTCACTCCCGACGTCCATGGCGAGGTCCATCTTTGCAAGCACGACGCGGCGCGGTACAGATGGGGCCAACAACATGCCGAATGGACCGACCAGGATTGGCATCACGTTCTCTTCACCGATGAGTGTCGCATATGCCTTCAACCAGACAATCGTCGGAGACGTGTTTGGGGGCAACCCGGTCAGGCTGAACGCCTTAGACACTCTGTCTAGCGAATGCAGCAAGGTGGAGGTTCCCTGCTGTTTTGCGGTGGCATTATGTGTGGCCGACGTACGCCGCTGTTGGGCATGGAAGGCGCCGTAACGGCTGTACGATACGTGAATGCCATTCTCCGACCGATAGTGCAGCCATATCGGCAGCATATTCGCGAGGCTTTTATCTTCATAGACGACAATCCGCGCCCCCATCGTGCACATCTTGTGACTGATTTCCTTCGGGAGAACGACATTGCTTGAAGAGAGTACCGAGCGAGGTGGCGCAGTGGTTAGCACACTGGACTCGCATTCGGGAGGACGACGGTTCAATCCCGTCTCCGGCCATCCTGATTTAGGTTTTCCGTGATTTCCCTAAATCGCTTTAGGCAAATGCCGGGATGGATCCTTTGAAAGGGCACGGCCGATTTCCTTCCCCATCCTTCCCTAACCCGAGCTTGCGCTCCGTCTCTAATGACCTCGTTGTCGACGGGACGTTAAACACTAATCTCCTCCTCCTCCTCGAAGAGAGTGGCCAAGGTGTTCTCCAGACATGAATCCTATCGAACATGCCTGGGATAGATTGAAAAGGTCTGTTTATGGACGACGTGGCCCACCAACCACTCTGAGAGTTCTACGCCGAATCGCCGTTGAGGAGTGGGACAATTTGGACCAACAGTGCCTTGATGAACTTGTGGATAGTATGCCACGACGAATACAGGCATGCATCAATTCAAGAGGACGTGCTTCTAGGTATTTAGAGGTACCCGTGTGGACAGCAATCAGGGCCACCACCTCAGAAGGTGTCGCTGTATGGTGGTACAACATGCAATATGTGGTTTTCATGAGCAATAAAAAGGGCGGAAATGATGTTTGTTAATCTCTATTCCAGTTTTCTGTACAGGTTCCGGAACTCTCGTAACCGAGCTGATGCAAAACTTGTTTTCATGTGTGTACAACAACACTAGCTGTTTGCACGCTGCATAACTTGCTCACGAAGAGGAGAACACACATGCACACTCGCAGGAAACAGTGTCTGCAGTAGCAGGAAACTGTACTTAGTTTGATTCACAAAGCAGTGAGAACATACAACGAATGGAACCTATAGTATGCCGAGCTGCCTCAAGACGTCAAATACATGGGAGACCGGTTAGGGAACAATTTAAAACATTTCACAATGCTACTGGGGAAGTGGCATGGCAAGACAATCACATTTCCTAAAACTAAATGTAATCAAATACACTTACCTCAATAATTTCTTCGAAAATGATTGTTCCACGTTCACTGCCGCCTTAAGTTGCTCCTCATTGGGTACATTCTCATCTGCCGGCCAGGGTGGCCGAGCGGTCCTAGGCGCTACAGTCTGGAACCGCGCGACCGCTACGGTCGCAGGTTCGAATCCTGCCTCGGGCATGGATGTGTGTGATGTCCTTAGGTTAGTTAGGTTTAAGTAGTTCTAAGTTCTAGGGGACTGATGACCTTAGAAGTTGAGTCCCATAGTGCTCAGAGCCATTTGAACCATTCTCATCTGTTGCTGTTGTCTGATTTGACTGATCCAGAAATTCAGAAGATAGGACCAATACACCTTTGGACTGTAAACAGCACGCAAACTCGATCCACTTTCGGTTGTGCTTTTAGGCATCTGCTATAAACAAAAATAGGTTTAATACTTTTATGTTATGTAAACATTATTGTTTGCTTCAAGTACCTGCAACGGACAAACTTACGTAAAATATATGTTTGTTGTGTAAACGTAGTTTCCAAGAACGCCTGTCAAAGCCGTGGGCCCCAAATGATAGATATCGAACGTGCGATTCTAAATCGACCTCGTGACTGGTGGCCGGAGCTTATGAGCAGTGGCCACTAAAGCATCGACAGAAGAAGAACGTTGACTAAAAGACTTGTAATTACGAAGGAAATTGCTTACCTCATCAAAAAAATCAATTTCATGTGTATGCCACGGGGAGCATTCAGTTTTTCCCGTAACCTGCGTATGTCAAGTAAAATTATGGACACAGTTTCACATGCGTCAACTTTTGCTTGCAACCGCAAGTTATGCAAATACAAATATTGAAACAAGTAGAGTTTGTCTCTTTCACCTGAACGCCCTTTTCTTTTAACAGAAGATTTCACTGATTTCCAAAGCCGCTCGATATTCTGCGTGTGCACTCTTGGACCATCGGAAGACACGAACTCTACACAGTGGTTCACGAACTCGTGGTTGAATCCTGCTGCTTTTAATGCCTTGTAGGATTGAAAGCCGTCTGTAATCACTTTGCTACCACGGCAGTATAAAATACTTTATCAAACAGACTAAAATTATCTTGTCACTCGAGAACACACGACAAAGCACTTCCGTGTGTCTCGTTCCATGACACTGAATACCGAAATGTGTTCGATTTCATTATTTAAAGGTCGTCCTCCCTGATTCTTCCTTCTTGCTATGTGCGACACGTCCACTTCAGTAACTTTATTTGGTCCGCCGATGGGTTCGTCACTATTACTTAAGGTTTCTCTACAGAACCCGAAATAGTCGCAGATAAGTCAGTTTCTGATGCTGTCGCGTGCAGAGTGTGCTCTCTAACCCAGCAACATAGAAGAGTTATGCTAGTCTGGATCGGTAATTTTAAATAGCCAAACCATATATTTTTCCTGATAGTCGTTCTTTTGCCACAGTTTACGCAACGAACTCTCATAGACTTCAGCCCACCGCAGTCTGCACAATCTCTCCTTTCGTCATCCGGTATTGGTCCATATTTCCGACAAAAATTGAAACAATTCTCTACATTACTAAGCATGGAATTAGATTCTTCCACTTCAGGCAATCGGCCTAAGAAAGTTCTGCGACATCAGACATCCAACTCTCTACCGACATAAGTCGTATAGTTTCCGTAGTAACCACGGTTAATAAATTATACCGGTCTATTATGCGGTTATCGAATGGGATTTTACTTTAAAACTCGACGTTTAGTCCCCATCTGCGGAGGACATTTTCAAGGGGAATCGTAGCGTTGTGGAATGTCCGATTCACGCCCTGGCTTGCTACAGACTACACCAAAATTGCGCTTCCGGTCAGTGGCATGACGTCACATGTTGTGAATACACGAGCGCAATTGGCTGTTGTCGACTGCCGTCGTCCGCTGTTCCTATCACCCCATGGTGGAAGACTGGTACACACCTTCTTCAGCTCGGGAATCCAAATTTCATTCATTTTCACGCCCTCCTCCTCCATATTCAAATTCGAGGTGTGTTTCACAATCTCTATGGCCTCTCTGTATAGGCTTTCGTGGTATCCGCTTGGGCTGCCAGTATTTTAGTCTTGTCAATAGAAATGTGGTGGTCTCCTGGTTGTAAAGCATGTTCCGCAACAGCTGATCTGTCAATTTCCCCTCTTCTGCAATTGCTCTTGTGCTCTTCGAGTCGTTTTTTGATAGTTCTCCTTGTAGTACCCACGTACACATCCGCACAACTACCCGGAATCTTATAAATTCCAGCATTTTCCAACTGATCGTGTATCTTCCGTCTGGGTGTGTAAATTACTGCGATGTTCCGCTTATTCAAGATTTTTCCTCTGCGGTCAATCACATCCTTAATGAATGATAGGAAAACTTTCGATTTCACCGGCGCTTGAGCATCACAGTGATTTCCACGTGGTGTTCTTAATGCCCTTTTCACCTCAGCGAACGAATAACCATTCTTGAGCACCGCACTGGTGTGATGTTTTACTTCTAAATCAAGAATTCGGCACATTTTATCAGTAAATTAAATGGCATAGTGGTACAGCCGGAGGACGTACTAATGAGTTTTCATGTGGTGTCGCTATTCACTTTGGTTCCACTCAATGAAGTGTTGCAACAGCTGAATCTGATTTGACCTCCCAATGTTGCAGTACTGTTTAAATATTGCCGTATTTCAAATGGAGCGAAGAGTTCGCTAAGGGGAACCCCTTAACCCCGGTTATAGTGAACTTTTTTATGGAAAAATTCGAGGAGCAGGCACTGGAAACTGCGAACAAGAAACCAGATATTTGTTTCCGTTAACGTGGATGATACATCTGTTTTGTGGCGTCATGGCAGGGACGAACTGGATCGTTTTCACAAACATCTGAACGGGATCAATCCGAAAACTGGAGTTTACCAAGGAGGAGCAGGCATGCAGAAGATTACATTTTCTTGGTCTGCTAGTTTTCAAGAAAGAAGATGGTAGCTTGGGCCACATGGTTTACCGTAAACCGACGCACACAGACTGTTGCCTAACACCCGGATTCGAACCACCAACCACAGCAAAAACGAGGCATCATAAAAACGTTGGCGGATGGGGCAAGGAAAATCTGCGAACCACACCTGCTTGACGCAGAAGTAAAACATTTCACCAGTGCGGTGCTCAAGAATGGTTATTCGTTCGCTGAGGTGAAAAGGGCATTAAGAACAACACCACGTGGAAATCACTGTTAAAGCTTTGTTTCATAACAGATATTTCCTACCACAGCTTTTAGAGGTACAGAAACATGCTTCCCATACGCAAATGTCAAATTTATAGAAGATTATGTTTGAAATTTTGGTTTTTCAATATACTTAAGGTATTTAGAAGTTTAAATACAATCAGTGGAAACATTTCTTGAATGAGGTAAACAAAAAAAGACTGTCTATATATCTCACATTTGAAACAGGATATTATTTAGAATTTGAAATACAATCATTGCAAACGTTTCTTGAATGTTGTAAACAAAGAAACAGTCTACGTACTTCACATTTGAAACGGGTGAGTATCGTTTCCATACTAACTAAACGTGGCCTACATCCTTTCTTTGGAGGCTCCTAAGGTTGATCTTCTTCTCCTCTTCCTTGTTGCAGTTGGTGCTCTTCTTCTGTGCGCGACACATTGATAAATTCTTGCAGAGTTCTCCTGTTACTGTAGTTCTCCGTTTTACATGTTCCAGCACAAGTTCCTTCGAGAGATTTCTCAGATATTTTTTTCTCTTGTGATAATTGTTGGCGATTCCTTTCCAGAACAAAAATGGATTTATGGCAGCAACTTTCATCATAGAAAAAACGCCACCAGAGGCCATATTTCGCGCAACATTAACGACCCACAAAGTTTGTCGACGTTGTCAACTCGTCCTTGTGTGTGATTACCGTATAAAAAAATAATTTCTGGCTTCTTGAGATCACCTGTATTTTCATCGATTTTTTCATCGGTGTGGAGGCTGGATATCAGCAAAACATTGTTATACTTTTTTAGCACGTCTGAACCAAGTGTTGCCTCCTTGCAAAAATGAAAGAGACTTGGGTGGGGCCGTCACTTAATGGTCGCTGCGAATTCAGTAGGAATCGGAGGCTTATTTTTAAGTACAGTGCCAACTTATGAAATTTTTTTATGCCAATTCCCTTACCAAATCGTGATCCGTAAACTAGTTACCGGCAGTGGTATTTCTCCCACTGTAGTAAATGGGTGCTGCTAACCTTTTTACGAAGTTGTATGGTTTGTTGCTTACACTAAATGGGCGTTTTGGTTGGGTTTCGGCGTATATTCCCATATTATAAGTATAATATAGCCGATAGTCGACCAAAGCCTAAATTTTTAAGCCATATTTGTTTTGTTTTTATTATATAAAACCACATTTAACAGTTCAAGCGATTTCGTCAAATATAATTCTTATAGGAGTTAGGCGGTCAGTTTTTCTTCGTTCTCCTCTCGTTTCCCTGTCATCAAAACAAGCAGATCGCATTAAAAATTGAAATCTCTCTATACTCATGACGATTAGGAAGTCATCCATCCTCTATGAGTCGCCGAGAGTCAGACCATTCGCGTGGCACACGACAGAGAGATAAAGTATCGCAAATAAGACTTTCATTTCCACTGTCCCTTGAACAAAAATAGTTAGTTTGTACTTTAAGAATAAATTTGTTTGTGTTTTATAGAATGTGTTGAATCATTGCCTCAGAAATGAGGCATTTGCATGAATCAAGAATATTAGTCAAGTTTTTCTCTGGTCCGATTACTGTGGGATAATGAAGTAAAATATTTTGTTTAGCTAGTCTCTGCCTGTTCCTCGAGTTTTTTTGCCGTGGTCAAATCTTGATTATTTTCTTACAGTATTTTTTCTGTGAATAGCTTGAAATGTCGAATGGCTGCTCTCATCTTCTGAACTGGACTGAGCACTCATATACGAATCAGAAGCTCCATCTCTTTCCAATACGTGCTCCTCTTTATCAGTAACTCTTTTCTATTTAACCCTTTAGTGACCAAATTATTTCCAGAAGTTGTAGACTTTTTATGAACACTTTATTGCGCTAAGAAATCATACATAAAATCATAGTTTAAATATTGAGAGTTAAACCTAAAAATGTATATCCTTTATTTTTTAGTACAAAAAACATATTGTCCTTTGAGTTCACTAAGGTGATGTACTATGGAACTTAGAGAAGCATGGTGCTACACACAAAGGTTGCTACACATTACATTTGTTCTCTTTTCTTTGTTCTTGGTGCTACATTGGCGGCATCTTCTGTTTGTCGTACCATTTGTAGGCAAATGTGTTCCAACTTTCTCCAGACGAACTTCATCTGGTACTCCAGACGCATATCTTTTTGGTGTTTGAAAATGAACGGCTCTTCCTCTTCACTTACGACTTGAGAAGCCAGAGATAGCTTCCATGCCAAGTGCAATTTAAATGTTAGCTAGTCTGCTTCTGTAGCTTCCACATAATGTAGGAATTGACAACTGCCAAATCTACAAGTAAGAAAAACAGTCTGTGCCATCACTTCCATGAACGACGGCCTACAGCATACCGTTCACACAGCTGATCAAATCTATCCACTCTTCCCCGTTATTTTATTATACTCTGCCACAGCCAACGGGCAGAATATTTCACTTCTGCTTCCATCTTTGTTTCTTCTCAAAACAGTTGTAATGTGTTTGGGATTGTGGTAATATGATATTATACAAACAGGTTTACTATCCTGCCACTTAACTACTGCAACACATGACCTGACAGCAAATTCAAATTCTCCCCTGCTAAGTCTAGAATTTTTTTTCAGCATATCAGGCAAATCCTTCCTGTTTGAACGAACAGTTCCAATGCCATAAAGTCCACGAGACTGTAACTCTTCCATTATTCGTACTGTTGTAAAATATTTGTCAAATGCCACCAGCCTTTTGCTGCCAGCCATTGCCTTTGTTAGAGTAACCACAACTTCTTCACCCAAAGTAAATTCAGGCGTATCATTTGTATCTCTTTTTCCAGTGTAGATGTCGAAGTTTATGATGAACCCAGTACTAGCATCAGCTACGCACCACACTTTATATCTACGCATCACTGGTTTCATTGTCATATATTGTTTGAGTGTTGACCGTCCTTTGAAGAAGATTGTTTGTATACTTTCCAAAGCTTATTTGATATTGCACTGATGACAGGTCGAATTTTGTTTAACTTGTCATAACCTGGTTTTCCTTTTTTGACACACGTGCTGTTGTCATTGCAATGCAGGTTATCAACAGTTTTTTTTTGTATCGAAGCTTTGTCATGACTGATGAGATAGCAGTTACTCCATGAATAAGATCACTGCTCTAATAATTTCCGAGTTGTGGAAGCTGGTGAACACCCATCAAAATAAGTATTCCCAAGAAAGCTTTTAGCTCAGGAACAGTAATGTCCTGCCAGTTGGAAGATACTTTGGTTGTTTTCTTCCCTGACTTCACAACACACCTTTCCTGTCTTGCATATAAGTTCGTCTCATTGCAAATATGAAGCAACAGCTCTTCTGTAGAGTCGAAGTATTTTATTTCTTTATCACACTTTCAGAAATTTGCAATATTTTCTGCGCTTTCTTCTTATTTCAGTGGAAGATTTTCAAAATAAGAAATATTCTCATTCCACATTTTATCACTTGAAGAAAATGTTGCAGCAGCTGTTTCTAGGGGTTGAATCAGATACACTTGCCTGACAAGGAGACATGTTCCCAATTTCACCAGTGTCTATTGTCACATTGAATCAGTTGTCTTCATTTGAAACAATAATGTTATCACTATTTTCGTTCAAAATCTGTGAAGTATTTGGCGACTCAAAATCATCATCAGAGTCAGCATCTACATCTGAATCTTCTACATCCTGAATTCTGGAAACCTCTTCTGCAGTCAGTCCAGGCATTCTAAACAATAAGAAACAAACAATAACCACGATGCCGACTGCGCCACCATATGCATTGCACTTCACACAAGTTCAGTGGGAAAAATAGTTCCCACTAACTTACCTTATAATATTTATGAAATTTGCAGTCAAATCCAGCAAATGTACACGAATACTATCTCCCTCGTAAATATAAAAGTAGATAAATACAACACAAGTCACTTCACACGCAAAAGGAAAGCACACTATACAGAAAACGCTGTAGCGATCGAAACAGTCGCTCGTTTTCACGCGGGGACTGCGCTTCTGCACTGATTTACTAACAAGGTAGAAATACAACTGCTTTCACGCTCCCGTTGACAATCCACATGTACAATGTGACACACGGGAGATGGACGGTTTCTAATGAAATATTACCTAGCCAACTTTAAAATTAATATATGTTTATTTACACAAAATCAAAGCTCATTATTTGCCATTTTAGTTAACAAAGTTATTTGTGAAAAATAATGTCGTCAAGGTGATGTCCATATTTCGAATCCAGGACTCAAGTCTCTTCTCAAAATCCTCCATCACACGCACTAAAATCTCTGCAGGGATAGCAGCAGTTTCTTGAATGATTGAATTCTTCAACTCGTCCAAATTTCGTCGTTTGTGGTTATAGACACAGTTCTTAAGGTACCCCCACAGAGAAAAGTCACATACTGACAAGTCGGCCGGCTGTGTGGCCGAGCGGTTCTAGGCGCTACAGTCTGGAACCGCGCGACTGCTATGGCGCAGGCTCGAATCCTGCCTCGGGCATGGATGTATGAGATGTCCTAAGATTAGTTAGGTTTAAGTAGTTCTGAGTTCAAGGGGACTGATGGCCTCAGATGTTAAGTCCCATAGTAGTCAGAGCCTTTTTTTTTTTTGGGCCCGCTACACACAGCAGGTGGCTAGACGGGTAACAGTGGTTGTGTGTGGGGGACTGATTTATTTTTTAGTTTAGATGATATCGGGAAACTATAGAAAGAGTGTTAGTCTAAAAGGATGCAGTACAAAGACAGAAAGGAGGACCTAGTAACAATCGATCCTGTGCTTCCAAACTGCCACTGGAGATATCATCCCCGCCGTTGTGTTTGAAAAAGACTTTCAAACTCAGAAGTGGAATTCGCCTCTGTATTGGCTTCTTTTTCCGCATTATCTGTAGTGTAAACAATAATGTCATCAATAATATTTAAATAATTTAATCACCTCAACTTTCAAACAAGGATCTTACTTGAAGTTACAACAAATTAAACTACGGTTTACCTTCATTTTGTAGGTCTACTCTTTCTTTTGGTGCAGGACAAGGAGAAACCTGACTAGAATCTTCTTCCAGTGATTTTATACGATATGACCCGTTGTCGGCTTGTTTCTCAAGGTGAAAAGTGAATTTACTCATTTTACCCATAGCTGAAAACAAAGTAGTTACTGTAGAATGTATAGGATTCTGTTAAGTTCTAAAATTAAAACCTCGTATGTACCGAGTGCAGTCTGCTTTACGCGCGATGAAAAACTCGTAAATCAACATTGTATTTAACGAGGTCATAATTAATTCTGTATATTAAAATACAATACATAAATACCTAGAAATACTAACACGTACCTGTAGCAATAAAGCAGTGTTGGGTCGATCAGTCAAAAAGGTTACTATCACATCAAAAAACGTTTTAATTTCCGAACATGTGTTCGTCTTGCACACTAACAATGGCGATTACCGGAGATCCGAGGTTTACAGCACGTATAGCTGGAGATGTGAGTTTTCAATATTGCCGCTAGATGGCGAAACCGTACAACTCGAAGAAGGAAGGTTTCAACAGGCTATGTGGCATAATTGTATATATTTGGTAATGGAGTTGACGTGGATTTCACCGTCAGATGAACTTAAGGGGCTCCGGAACGCCCTATACTTGCAATGTTAAAATAACGCTTATAAATTACATCTTTCCTCACAAAGTATTTGAGGTAGGAAAGGTAGGAAGTTGAACTTTTACAGATTATTTATTGGAATATGGGCTACAACTTAACACACGGATTTTACAAAATTTTAGTTCAGTTATTAAAGATGATTTTTTTTTCAATTGTAATGAAAATTCACAACATTTTTTTTGCAATTTTTTATTTATATATTCAAAAATATACAGTTTTTTGGAAAAAGGCTGTGTTAAATTATGCAGAAGGTACTGTGTAACATTTACTGAAAGTTTGAAACAAATATGTTTGGAAGATCCTTAGAAAACATGTAATTAGTATGAGAAAATAAAAGTTTTGGGAATCGAGCGACAAAGATTGGATTAACTTTTTAGTGCATTCCAGGTCCATAGGATGGATTATCTTCATCCTCTGCAAACTCCTCCTCCAGCTTCCTCTTGTTCCTCCTCCTGTTTACTCTTGCTTGTATTTCTAGACTCTTTACAGCCCTGTCTGCAGCCCGAAGGCGTTCCTTGTCTAAAGCAAGCATCGCTCGTACCATGTTAGAACCTATCTTCATTCCCATATTTCTAAATACCTTGCACCTTACAATGTTGCCATCATTGAAAGTCGCAACAACAACTTTACTTTTACTCATTATTATACTTCAAGAAAACAGAGACTCAAGAAACAGAATTAATTACGAATATTTTCGAGATAACGACAGAGTAAATAAACATGAAACAATCGACAATCACACCAGCGATATATATTGAACCATCACAGGTTAGCCACAACACATACTTTATCTCACATCACTAAAATGTACCCGATGAACACGGACGTTAATAATAACTCCATTTGACAGCAGTTTAACAGCGCCACAGTGGGTCACGCCCATGTAGAGCACATTTAAAAAAAATTTAAAAGTAGTCGTAGTCTTCGGAACTGAATAAATTATATATCTATTAAAAGGTAATAGTCAGCAGATTCAGAAAACGCAAAAAAGTAAAAATTGAACTTTTCATGATTTTGAGCCTTTCCGGAGCCCCTTAACAGAATCCTATACATTCTACAGTAACTACTTTGTTTTCATTGCTTAGCGACGATATCAGGTTAAAATGCCCGAAGGATAGTGGGTCCCTTTTCTTCTGGTATAAAGAATTCTTTTTGCTAGTTCTCCCGGCGATCGTTGATCCATACTACAAGTTTACAGTAGTTGACATTGGATGTTATGGACGTCACAGTGACGACACTATTTTTGGGAATTCAGCTTTCTATCTAGAGTATATCGAGGACAAAAGTATTCTACCACCAAAGCCACTACCGGGTACAGACATCCCTGTTCCTCGTGTTTTCGTTGGTGATGAAGGTTTTCCACTTCAGACTTATTTACTGAGACCATATCGAAAACCTGCAGTAATCAACAATGCAAAGAAGAAGCAATTCAATGCCTGGCTCAGCCGATCACGTCGTGTAGTGGAAAATGCCTTTGGTATGGTGGCAATAAAATGGCGCGTATTTTTAGTAGCCATAGAAACCGATGTTGAAACTGCAGAACGTATTGTTAAAACGGCTTGCCGTTTGTACGATTACATTATATCAAGTAATAACAAAGAATACCCACCTTCTGAAAGTGAAGAAGAGTGCAAGCCAATACGTGCATTCGTAGATATTGGATCAACTAATCGAAGGTCACCTATTGCTGCATTTCAAGTTCGTGACCATTTTGCTGATTATTTCGACGGAAGATAAGCTACGCGGCAGGGACATAAATTTGATTACCTCAAATTTTAATTACAAATTATGTTATAACCATATTATTGTGAGATTACTTTTGAATACCTACCAAGTGTTTCGACCAGTTTGTCAACACAACGGATTTCTGTCAAAAGCAATAAAGTTATGATAAACTATGAAAGAGCCAGTATGTGAGAACAGAAAGACTGACAGATTCTTTAGAAAAGTTTAGTGTTTTGTGTATTCCATTTACTACAGCAATTGGTATACAAAATATTATTTCTATACAGGTGTAAATTACACAAGTACGGAGCTTTTACATGTGAAAAATCTGAAGTGCTCAAAGTTGTGTGAGGGTGATTTTATCGGTAATCATGTCCTGACCGACGTCTACAGGTGATGTGCCAGTATTTTGCACCACCAAATGCAGCGGGTTCACGGAAATCAACATGGGTCGAGTCTACTGAAAAACGTTGATAAGACACATGTGTTCGCTGTTGCTCATCTATTTCTAGCCGTCTTTATTCCGTAGAATAACACAATACATAAGTACACTTGTACAGTAAAAAGATGGTGTGTTACTCCGCCAATGTCCACCACCCAAGTGGGGACTTACAGGGCGAACACAAACTTATGCATATACAGAAGAGAACACAAATAAACAAAAATATAGAAAGAACAAAGGATCAAAGACGGGTTATTCCTCCTGTTAACAGGCCCCAGGAGTCAAGGCGAAGAGAATATCCAGCAGCCTAGCCGACGCCGACTCGTTCCATCAGCCTAGGTGCCGTCATACGCTCGTAGATTCTGTAACTCCTGAAGTGCTCAAAGTTGTGTGAGGGTGATTTTATCGGTAATCATGTCCTGACCGACGTCTTCAGGTGATGTGGCAGTATTTTGCACCACCAAATGCAGTGGGTTCACGGAAATCAACGTGGGTCGAGTCTACTGAAAAACGTTGATAAGACACATGTGTTCGCTGTTGCTCATCTACAGTAACTCCGCGAGCTCAGCCTCCGCAAATAACTGTGCCAGTAGCACTTTAAGCTTACCTTGTGATCTAACTGTAAGGCGTTTGTATGTTTTTGCATAGCTTAAAAATAACTTTGTCATGCTTATTCTTGTACTGATGTTTCTTTTGCAAGTAACTAATCACACACTCAGCATCAGCACTTGGTCCCTGCTTTCTCATTTTTTAAGCGGTTGGCTTCTTTCGTGCTCAAGATGGTTCCAAAACCTCGGTGCATTGCTCCTGAGATTCTCCTTCATACTCATGTGTTAGCAACTCTTAGGTCCCATAGTGCTCAGAGCCATTTGAACCAATTTTTTTGAATTCCAGAACTTAATAATATACTTTACTACATTTGTGCTTCCCTGGAACTTAAAATTTTGCAAAAATATTTACCATTTTGAGTCAGCTTAGCGGCTATATCCCTCCAAGCTTCAGCCTTTTCTTGTCATCAGGATCGCGTGAATCATGCAAAAAGGTTCTCTCACCTCCTCTATAAGACTTTGTAGTGTCCATGATACGTGCTCTACGAGCTGCAAGACAAAAACTGCCTCACGCCGCTGCTTCCAGTGTGACTACAGAGCAGTTGAATGCGCCGGGCAAGATAGCGTGAACCAACAGCTGGAGAGCCGTGTAACTGCCATTGAAAGTAATGCGGGCGGCAGTGAAGGAGTAGTGACGGATGTATCCCAATAAAACTCGAGAAGTGCAGTAGAAGTAAGAAAGGAACAAGCTGAATTAGTGCAGAAAATACGCCAAAAGGTCTTACGCAACAAATAAGAGGTTGGTAAGGTCACTGAACAGTTAAATCGATCTCAGCCTCGTTAGAACACCTGTCCACAAAAATTAGTGACGACTGCGATAGGACGCAGCCAGTAGGAACGGGAGTCAGCGCAGAAATTCCGTCGCTGCTTCGCGTCAAGTAGGATCAAAACGAAATTAACAAAACAAATCGAAGAGCATTACATAAACTGCACCAGATGTGTGGGCTTAGCGAGGCAGTCCAGGGTAGAATGTCGGCCGCCAATAGACACTGCGATGAACGTGAGAAGAGGCGAGACAGTGTGAACGATTAGCAAAATCTTAGTGAAAGATTGTGCCGCCTGCGGGACGGGAACGCGTCACAGAGGCCGCACCACGAAGACGGGGTTTGAGAGAGGTGTCTTGCCCATTAAAAGGGATTGGGAATAGCAGGACCTCTCGTTTCACCACATAACGTGGATTTTGCTCACAACTGTACTATCAGTGTGACTTTCCCCTATCTAGAAGAGAGGACTGGAGTTGAATTTCATACAGATAACCACATGAAAGAGTCGTCGGCGCATCAGGAAGGATTAGGGCAGTGCTTAACAACTGGCCGGTTTTGAGCACGAGTACTCACGTCTGCTCAGGCACATGCTCGCGAGCAGGTGCAAGGTCGCGAGCAGGGAGGGAGAGGAAATGCGCGCCCACGTTAGAATAGGGCCGCAGCGTGCCTATTGAATGCGCGCCGACTGTGTAACATTTAAAGTACTACGATCAGCTCTAATAGTCACTTCACTGGTTAAGAATCATGTCAAGTCGCCGTTGTGTAACCCCAACCATGATTTCGCAGTTCAACCCCCATTGGGAGGAATTGTATCTGTTTACAGAAAAAGATGGTGTTGCAAAATGTTTAGTATGTCACAAAACGCTGAATTCTTTTAGGAAATTTAATTTGCAGCGACATTATATGTCGTACCACGCGAAAGACTACGGAAGTGGAAAATGTGATGGGCCAGATCGTGCACAGGAATTTATTAAACTTAAAAAGAAGCTATCCGAAGAAGATCTGGACGACGAAGAAAAATCAACTGCGGGAGCTCTCAGAGTGAGTTGCAAAATTGCTTTGCATTTAGCAAAATCCCTGCGCCCCTTCACTGATGGCGATTTAATAAAAGAATGTTTTGTAGTTGCAGCGGAGCATTTGTGTCCATCTCAAGTTGAACAGTTTCGGATTGTGCCATTATCTAACATGACCATTATGCGTCGCATACAGGACATGGCAGACGATGTCCAGAGCCAGCTTGCAAATATCTGTAAAGATTTTATGGCGTATTCTCTAGCTCTGGACGAAAGTGTTGATATCACTGGAACAGCGCAGCTTGCCATATTTATTAGAGGTGTTAATAGAGATCTTCGGGTGAGGGAGGAGCTCCTCGATGTAGTAGCCATGAAGAACACTACAACCGGAGGTGATATTTTTATTAGTGTTGAAGAAAGTGTTGAAAATATAGGATTGTCGTGGAATTCTTTAGTTTCAGTGTCTACAGATGGTGCACCAGCGATGACAGGGAAGAAATCAGGTTTCGTTGCGCTGTTGAAGGAGAAAATGCAAAAACTGACCGTGCCGAATGAAATAAGGGGCGTTCACTGTGTGATCCACCAGGAAAACTTATGTGCAAAGAGTATCACTCTAAAATATGTGATGAGTGTTGTTGTTCGTACAGCACTAGACAGTGATTTTGATCTGTTCTCTCCATATTCAGCGAATATTTAAGAGATTCGTCCTGAGCTGCAGCAAGAAATTATTGACCTGCAGTGTGACAGAGAATACAGAGACAATTTCAGAACAAGAAAAACATTTTGGAATTTTACAGACACTTCCCTCAGGATAGATTTCCTCGTTTGCACAAACTGGCTGCTACAATAATATCAATGTTCGGTTCCACGTATGTTTGTGAACAACTGTTCTCTGCAATGAAATGTAACGCATTGTCTGATCGAAATTAAAACTGCACGCTGCGCCTACAATGCACAAGAACAATTACGCCAAACATAGATGCAATTGTAAACGGCAAAAAGTACAAGATAACCGAGAATCCCACACTTCAGTGACACCTTTTATTGTGTAACAGTTCACAAATTAATACGAATGTAGAGGCATACACTAAGCTAATAAAATTATGTGGCACGTGTACATTCTCCTTTATTTGTTTCATTTGTCGCAGTAATAATTCGTGAGTGATATCCCTGCAGGTGGCCGCGGATTTACATTGACTGGCGGCAGCTGTTGTGTGCCCCACGTGACTCTCCCCACCTTCCGCTCTGGTCCAGTAGTGGGGGTAGCGTGCTCGCGCTGCTCCGTGCTCGCGCCTTGCTGCTCACAGCTTGCTCCGCGAGCACGTATGTTGTGAAGCCCTGGATTAGGGCCTGGCGCAGGGATCGTCTGACTGCATAAAAAATATCCACCACGATCAAACAAAAGCTACTCATTGAGTTTACAATTAATTTTACCTTCTTAAGAGGAGCATTTTTAACAGGGAGCTTTGCGATGCTAGTATGTCATTGATTTCTCTATAAATGGGGTTAACAATTTTCATTGAAAGCCGGGTTAAAAGCAAGGTAGATGCACGTCTTTCACCCTCCTGTAATGGTTTCGCCAGGCTGTGGCCTCTCGGTTAGCGACTGCACGCAGTTCTAGGTCGCAGTCAATCTGTGAGACATCAAAACTAGGTCAAGCTAGAGACAGCCCGCCTAAATTTTTAAAATATTCTAAACATAGAGCGAAAATATGCATCGGCCCCAGTTTTTAGTTAAAATATGCAATAACCGGTGAAAAGGAGCCAAATATTCAATATGCAAATGCATATAATCGGGTCTCTACTAATAAGCATTAAAAATTTAACAATAAACTTGGAAAATAAAAAGTTAGAAACTTACTTGGAGGGTCGCGCATATTCCTTAGTTACGAAACACATGTTACTAGTTTCCTAAATAACGTAGCGAACAGCGGCGGCTTCCAAATGCCTCTCTACGCACTCTCGATATATACTGTGCAATGGCTAGCCACTGACTGCATATCGTTCCCACCAAGTAGCCGCCCAGTCCGACCGCCGAAACCACCTTTTACATCGCGCCACTTCCTTTGCGGAGGGACTTCCCTACAGCTTTTACATTTCACAATACAAGTTCCCTAAGCATGAACCAGCTTCCAGTATACAAATTTTTCCTTGTGAACATACATATATTATAAAATTTCTTTTTTTAAACATCATTTTTACAATATATATATTACGAACTTTTACTTTCCTGCCACAAATCAATGACCGTAACTAAGAAAGAACAAACACTTCATAATCATAGATACACATTTACATAGTATAAATCTGCTTCCAATCGATATACGTGCTACACATGCCCCATGTTTCATTGAGATTTCTTGACAGGGATACAACAATGAAACATGAATAACACCTATGTGGTGTCGAGCAGTCAAAAAAATAATCAATCCAGCCGGAGTTGGGCATAGAGAAAAAGTCACAAAATACACTAAAACACAATGCGCTTCATTCTCATCAGTACCAAAACAAGACATAAGCATCAATATTCAGTTCTGTAGACCTATGATAATTGACTCTTATTTTATGAAACAATAAGTTAAGCAGTAATCAAGATTTTCTACATCACCAGGAATATTGCATAGCATGTTGTAAGCATTCAAAAAAATGTATGTATACATATAGAAATACACGCATAACAATATCACAAGAAATTTTAACATTGTACACGCTAACATTCTGTAGCATAGTTTTGAAATCATTAAGCAAGAAATTTTCAATGCTGCTTCTAATAATAGCAGTTCATTCCTTGATATTTACATAGACATATAAACATATTTAAATTGAAGCTAGTATTATTTTCTCACTTGAACCAGACAGTCCATTTTTGAAAACCATAGCAAAACGCACAGAACATTAAGATAATAACCAAATAATTTTGCTGCCTGCAATAGCATTTGGCAGTCGTTGTTACCGAGCGAGGTGGTGCAGTGGATAGCACACTGGACTCGCATTCAGGAGGACGACGGTTCAATCCCGCGCCCAGCCTTCCTGATTTAGGTTTTCCGTGATTTGCGTAAATCTCTTTAGGCAAATGCCGGAATGGTTCCTTTGAAAAGGCACGACCGACTTCCTTTCCCATCCTTCCCTAATCCGATGAGACCGATGACCTCGCAGTTTGGTCTCCTCCCGCAAAACAAACCCAGACCTTGTTTGCAAATACTTCACTACTGTATATTCATTATGCATTAGACCTTTGATTGCCCACTTTGGATATTATGGCAGTTCATTTCAGACACAAATTTAAACAAAAGGAAACTTCAATATCGAACACTGCCAATCACTCAGGAACGGCAGTCCATGATTCACAACATTTTACCATATTCAGACATACGTTCTTGCCCCAGTTTGGCAAGTCTTTTATGCTGCCTACTCTGTATTCTGAAAGTATTTGTATGGAGTGTAGCCATGTATGGAAGTGAAACATGGACGGTAAATAGTTTGGACAAGAAGAGAATAGAAGCTTTTGAAATGTGGTGCTACAGAAGAATGCTGAAGATTAGATGGGTAGATCACGTAACTAATGAGGAGGTACTGAATAGGATTGGGGAGAAGAGAAGTTTGTGGCACAACTTGACCAGAAGAAGGGATCGGTTGGTAGGACATGTTCTGAGGCATCAAGGGATCACCAATTTAGTATTGGAGGGCAGCGTGGAGGGTAAAAATCGTAGGGGGAGACCAAGAGATGAATACACTAAGCAGATTCAGAAGGATGTGGGTTGCAGTAGGTATTGGGAGATGAAGAAGCTTGCACAGGATAGAGTAGCATGGACTGCATCAAACCAGTCTCAGGACTGAAGACCACAACAACAACAACTCTGTATTCAAGGCAGTCCTTTGTTATTTTCATCATCAACACTTTACTGCAATATTCCATTATTGCGGTTCTCATACAAATCATAGCCTGGAGTTAACATAAACTGCGTATTTCATTATGTTATATCTAATCAGAAACTTAGAGACATGCATCAGTAGTCTGACAACAGAAAAGATTTTTCCAACATGACAACAACATATAAAGTACATAGGCACTTTTTTTACTTGTGACCCTTATTATTCACTTCTGTGGGCATAAAGTTTTAAATCTACAATATTACGAACACCCAATGGCTTCTTTGACTTGGGATAAAGAAGATAATAGGCACTAGTGTGCGAGTTCCTTGCACTTCAAAGGGGCCATTATAAGTATATATTTGAATTTAGAAGTTTCCTGGTGTATTTCACTAGATTTTTCGTGAGTTTTGCGATAACAAAATCACCAATTTTGAATTTGGTCACTTTAAGGCCCTTATCTTGCCTTTTAGATCTGGCTTCCACTTTTTCTTCCATTCGTTTTCTTACTAAGTATTTTTTCTCTTTCAGATCTAGCTCTACATAGCGTGGAAACTGTAAGGCTTCTTCAATTATACTCTTGCTCTTGTAATTAAGTAGAATTTCCTCAGGTGTAAATCGTGTAGTTTCATGATGGAGGGAATTCATTAGAGAATTCATTACATTTTCAAAGTCTGCAATAAACCTGCCGCATGCCTCATGATTGTGGTGGCAATAAGTTGTTATTTAGTGACCAATCACCGATGTCTGGTGGCTTCTTCGGATTCCTAATGTCATCGTCTTGCACGATTCTTGTCATCTCTTGCCACCATATCGAACCGTCATCCATATCTGGTGGCTCTTTCGGTTTTCTGATTTTGAAGTCTTTCACGACTCTAAATCAGATCCTGCCCCGGTATCGTATAATCGAGTAGCTCTTTCTTTTCCGGTTCGGTATCTATCGCCGGATTTTGTTTAGAAAAGCCCTCGTTTTGTTTTTTCAGATTATATTTTCTGTTATGCTTTGCTCTCTTTCCTCTATTTCTATGTTTTCTTCGCCTGAACTATAATTCCACATTCACTGTCTGATTCTAGCATGAATGCTACTCTAAGACAACAAGCCAGCTCTTCTTTTGATCTTTCGTTATTTTCATACGATCACTTCCTAAAATTTCTGTTTCATTTTCGCTCACAGGCGTTTCTTTAATACAGATGACGTCAACTTTAACTTAATATTTAGTATAATCGTCATGGATTTCAGTGGTTCGCATATATTCATCTAAATCTACATCTTCATGACCATCACCAACAATTTATTGTACGAAATTTTCTTCAGCCAGGATCACATCCACACTATTGAGGGTTTCATCCTCCTCCAGATTCCTATTTATATCGACCATGTTTCAGTAAAAATTTCCTTAACGTCGGCAGCTCGCTTGCTTCGCACGGCGCCTTCCTTCCTCTTACCAATCTTTTCCTCTAAACTTGCTGGTCGCGCACCTTGTGCGGCGCTAACAGCTTCCACCTCCTTTTCATTTTCGGACAAAGCCCTTCTGCGATCCCTGACGACTCCCCTTCACACAAATTGTCTACCTTTTCACTTTTACTTAATACCCTGTCCGATTTTCTTTTCATTTCGGTAATATTCTCCACCGAAATGGTCCACTGAATTCCTATGCGACGTCATCTATTCCTACTGCCGCTACTGCAGCCTCACGGCGGCCAGCTGATCGCTCTGCCAAGTTGAATGCACGCGGACACTTCATAATCATAGATACACATGTACATAGTATAAATCTACTTCCAATCGATATAGGTGTTACAGTATGACACAAAAGAATAAAATATTAATGTCATATTGCATAAAGACATGAAAATCAGTACTAAGAGCAGTCAGTCCACAAGAAAACATGCACAGCTTCCCAAGCTGATCTTACGAATTAAAAGGTTATTACTCTAAATAGCAATTTGGCAGTGGGCAGTGGGCCACAGATCTGAGGGAATATTTACCTGATTCGCTGCTTAGGCAGGGGACACAATTTTGGTATAGGCCTCTTAATCTTCCCATTAGCAGTTTTCACCATGACGTACACACTTACCAGGCCCAGGAAACAGCTGGTCAGTGACACCCAGCGCCCACACTAAGGGGGGCAAGTTGACCAGCACATGACCGCCGATCTGGGGTTGCCGTGCTGCTTCCAGTGTCCATTTCCTGCGTTGCTGCAGATCGTGTATGTATTCTGTGGACCACCTCTTCCAAAAGGACTGATGCAACTGCTGTATATGTTGCCATCTCTGCAACCTGTTGGCGGGAACCTCAAGGATAGAGCGTTCAGGATGAGCACAATGGCGCTGTCCGATTAGGAAATGACCAGTAGTGAGGGTGGCAGGAGACTCTAGGTCCTCAGAGAGAAGGCACAAAGGTCTTGAATTCAAGCATGCTTCTACCTGAATTAACACAGTAGTCAGTTCTTCAAATGTCACTGACGCATTGCCAATCATGTGTTTGAGATGTGACTTCATACATTTGATTCCTGCCTCCCAGAGTCCACCAAAGTGAGGGGCACGAGGTGGTGTGAATCTCCAACTAATTCCCTCTGAAGTCGATAAATTCACCACCCTTTCAACAGTAGCATCATTAGAGAGAAAACGTTTAAGTTCATTGTTTGCATCTGGAAATGTGATGCCATTGTCACTGAAAATGTGAGAAGGTTTCCCTCTTCTTGCAATGGATCTCCTGAGGGTGGCCAAAAATGAACTTGTTACCAAGTAACTAACTAATTTTAAGTGGATGGCCTTGTTTGCCATGAAAATGAAGAAAGCAATATAAGCCTTGGTGGTAGCCTTACTCCGTCTTCCACCATGTTTTACAGCAACAGGGCCTGCATAATCTACTATACAGTGTTGGAATGCACGAGACTGGTTTACTGTAGCTGCAGATAGCTGACCCATGAGTTGAACTGCTGTCTTGGACTTAAGCCCAAAACATTTTAAACATTTCCTGTTAACCCCTTTGATGTGTTTTGCCCATTGGGGATCCGAGACCTCCTACGCAACATAGCCAACAAAAGCTGTGAGCCAGTGTGCACAAGACATTCATGTTCATACAGTATGAGAATTTTTGTCAAATGATGCTTAGTCGGTACCATAATAGGATGGAACTCATCATATGGTACATCAGCATTCATTAATCTCCGTCCCACTCGTAAAATAACTTTGGCGTCAACAAACGGGTGCAAATCCCTCAATTTGCTATTATGTGGAATAGGGGAATTGGCCTTCAACAAAGCGATCTCATTACCATATTCACTATGTTGAGCTGTGCCAAAGGCCCTTTTGATAGCGTTTTGGCATTCCTGTGGTGTGAGTGGCCCAGTTATCCTGTCTGATTGCTGAAGCCCAGTATTATTAACAAACCTCAGTGCATAGGCCAAAACTCGTAACTTTTGTTGAATGACGAATATTTACACAGCAGTACATCATCAAGTTTAATGACTGACAGCAAGGATACTTGTATATACCTTCTGTCCGGCCCATTTTCTACACTAAGTGAAGTACAGGTGTTGCAGTTGAGGTCGCAAGTGGATAGCCATGATGGTCCAGACCAGCACTGAACAAGTGAACTCAAAGCAGGTGGATTAATACCACATGATAAGTGGTCAGCAGGATTATCCTCTGATTTGACACGTCTCCAGCTGAAGAAAGTTCCTGAATTTCAGGGACTCTGTTGGGAACAAAAGTTTTCCAATGTCCAGGACTACGCTGCAGCCAACAGAGAACTATTGTGGGTCTGTGCACAAATAAATGTCGCCACTATCTATGATGTCTAAGGCATTGGCCACCTTGTGAAAAAGTCGAGCAAGAAGCAGAGCACCACATAATATCAGTTGTAGAACAGAATGTTGTTTTACAGGGGCAACCCGAGATTTGGCTGCAGCCAATGAGACTGGCACATTGTTATTGGGAAGAACGCATCTGACATATACACACGCACCATATTCCAACTGTGAAGCATCACAAAAACCATGTATTTCTAATTTAGCGTAATGGGTGCAAGAAATGGTTTTGCTGCTAATCACAATACCATTTAGGAAAGGCAGTTGCGCACAAACGGCATTCCATTCATCAGTGAGGTCGGGTGGGAGAATTTCATCCCAATCAAGGCTTAGTTGCCACAAGCGCTGCAAAAACAATTTACTTCTTACGACTGCTGGATCTAGAAGCCCCAGTGGTTCATAGACTGATGCTGTTGTAGACAGGACACTGCACTTGGTAACTTTTGAGAGCCAATGACTCTTCAGCTGCACATGACACTGGAATGTGTCAGAGCCAGGGTGCCATAATACCCCTAACGTTTTTATGGCTTGTTCACCAGTAAAATGACAAAGCATAGACGTATCTCTGTCCTGCACAGGAATTTTTTCCATGACGTTCTAACTATTGGAACACAATTTCCTCAGTGGAAAACCCTCCAGAAGCAAGTAGTTTAGTCAGCTTGGTTTGAAGTTCCTGAGCTTCAGATTCTGTAGCTGATCTACTTAAGAAGTCGTCTACATAAAAAATAGACATCAACACTTGCGATGCCATTGGAAACCTGTTCTGATTTTCCAAAGGTAACTGTTGAAGACATCTAGTAGCAGGAAAGGCAGCAGGAGCAGTTCCATAAGTGAGTGCACACAGTCTATATTCTTGCATCGGTTCAGACAGTGATTCCCGCCACAGAATTCTCTGAAAGACACACTTGGTGATAAATTTTTTGCGGTGTCAGCTAACAGAACCACATTAAAGGAGCGAAATTTTATAACAGTGGAAAATACATCTATCTGGGCAGTGGGACCAACCATCAAGGTATCATTGATAGATGCTCCATTAGAAGTGGCAGCAGAGCCATCAGATACTACCCTCAACTTCAGTAGTGGAGCTGCATCCCTTGTTGTTTTTGTTGTTGTTGTCTTCAGTCTTGAGACTGGTTTGATGCAGCTCTCCATGCTACTCTATCCTGTGCAAGCTTCTTCATCTCACAGTACCTACTGCAACCTACATCCTTCTGAATCTGCTTAGTGTATTCATCTCTTGGTCTCCCCCTACGATTTTTACCCTCCACGCTGCCTTCCAATGCTAAATTGGTGATCCCTTGATGCCTCAGAACATGTCCTACCAACCGATCCCTTCTTCTGGTTAAGTTGTGCCACAAACTTCTCTTCTCCCCAATCCTATTCAATACTTCCTCATTAGTTATGTGATCTACCCATCTAATCTTCAGCATTCTTCTGTAGCACCACATTTCAAAAGCTTCTATTCTCTTCTTGTCCAAACTATTTACCGTCCATGTTTCACTTCCATAAATGGCTACACTCCATACAAATACTTTCAGAAATGACTTCCTGACACTTAAATCTATACTCGATGTTAACAAATTTCTCTTCTTCAGAAACGCTTTCCTTGCCATTGCCAGTCTACATTTTATATCCTCTCTACTTCGACCATCATCAGTTATTTTGCTCCCCAAATAGCAAAACTCCTTTACTACTTTAAGTGTCTCATTTCCTAATCTAATACCCTCAGCATCACCCGACTTGATTCGACTACATTCCATTATCCTCGTTTTGCTTTTGTTGATGTTCATCTTATATCCTCCCTTCAAGACACCATCCATTCCGTTCAACTGCTCTTCCAAGTCCTTTGCTGTCTCTGACAGAATTACAATGTCATCGGCGAACCTCAAAGTTTTTATTTCTTCTCCATGGATTTTAATACCTACTCCAAATTTTTCTTTTGTTTCCTTTACTGCTTGCTCAATATACAGATTGAATAACATTGGGGAGAGGCTACAACCCTGTCTCACTCCCTTCCCAACAGCTGCTTCCCTCTCATGCCCCTCGACTCTTATAACTGCCATCTGGTTTCTGTACAAATTGTAAATAGCCTTTCGCTCCCTGTATTTTACCCCTGCCACCTTTAGAATTTGAAAGAGAGTATTCCAGTCAACATTGTCAAAAGCTTTCTCTAAGTCTACAAATGCTAGAAACGTAGGTTTGCCTTTCCTTAATCTTTCTTCTAAGATAAGTCGTAAGGTCAGTATTGCCTCACGTGTTCCAGTATTTCTACGGAATCCAAACTGATCTTCCCCGAGGTCGGCTTCTACTAGTTTTTCCATTCGTCTGTAAAGAATTCGTGTTAGTATTTTGCAGCTGTGGCTTATTAAACTGATTGTTCGGTAATTTTCACATCTGTCAACACCTGCTTTCTTTGGGATTGGAATGATTATATTCTTCTTGAAGTCTGAGGGTATTTCGCCTGTTTCATACATCTTGCTCACCAGATGGTAGAGTTTTGTCAGGACTGGCTCTCCCAAGGCCGTCAGTAGTTCTACTGGAATGTTGTCTACTCCGGGGGCCTTGTTTCGACTCAGGTCTTTCAGTGCTCTGTCAAACTCTTCACGCAGTATCGTATCTCCCATTTCATCTTCATCTACACCCTCTTCCATTTCCATAATATTGTCCTCAAGTACATCGCCCTTGTATAGACCCTCTATATACTCCTCCCACCTTTCTGCTTTCCCTTCTTTGCTTAGAACTGGGTTTCCATCTGAGCTCTTGATGTTCATACAAGTGGTTCTCTTATCTCCAAAGGTCTCTTTAATTTTCCTGTAGGCAGTATCTATCTTACCCCTAGTGAGATAAGCCTCTACATCCTTACATTTGTCCTCTAGCCATCCCTGCTTAGCCATTCTGCACTTCCTGTCGATCTCATTTTTGAGACGTTTGTATTCCTTTTTGCCTGCTTCATTTACTGCATTTTTATATTTTCTCCTTTCATCAATTAAATTCAATATTTCTTCTGTTACCCAAGGATTTCTACTAGCCCTCGTCTTTTTACCTACTTGATCCTCTGCTGCCTTCACTACTTCATCCCTCAAAGCTACCCATTCTTCTTCTACTGTATTTCTTTCCCCCATTCCTGTCAATTGTTCCCTTATGCTCTCCCTGAAACTCTGTACAACCTCTGGTTCTTTCAGTTTATCCAGGTCCCATCTCCTTAAATTCCCACCTTTTTGCAGTTTCTTCAGTTTTAATCTACAGGTCATAACCAATAAATTGTGGTCAGAGTCCACATCTGCCCCTGGAAATGTCTTACAATTTAAAACCTGGTTCCTAAATCTCTGTCTTACCATTATATAATCTATCTGATACCTTTTAGTATCTCCAGGGTTCTTCCATGTATACAACCTTCTATCATGACTCTTAAACCAAGTGTTAGCTATGATTAAGTTGTGCTCTGTGCAAAATTCTACCAGGCGGCTTCCTCTTTCATTTCTTAGCCCCAATCCATATTCACCTACTACGTTTCCTTCTCTCCCTTTTCCTACACTCGAATTCCAGTCACCCATGACTATCAAATTTTCGTCTCCCTTCACTATCTGAATAATTTCTTTTATTTCATCATACATTTCTTCAATTTCTTCGTCATCTGCAGAGCTAGTTGGCATATAAACTTGTACTACTGTAGTAGGTGTGGGCTTCGTATCTATCTTGGCCACAATAATGCGTTCACTGTGCTGTTTGTAGTAGCTTACCCGCATTCCTATTTTCCTATTCATTATTAAACCTACTCCTGCATTACCCCTATTTGACTTTGTGTTTATAACCCTGTAGTCACCTGACCAGAAGTCTTGTTCCTCCTGCCACCGAACTTCACTAATTCCCACTATATCTAACTTTAACCTATCCATTTCCCTTTTTAAATTATCTAACCTACCTGCCCGATTAAGGGATCTGACATTCTACGCTCCGATCCGTAGAACGCCAGTTTTCTTTCTCCTGATAATGACATCCTCTTGAGTAGTCCCCGCCCGGAGATCCGAATGGGGGACTATTTTACCTCCGGAATATTTTACCCAAGAAGACGCCATCATCATTTAATCATACAGTAAAGCTGCATGCCCTCGGGAAAAATTACGGCCGTAGTTTCCCCTTGCTTTCAGCCGTTCGCAGTACCAGCACAGCAAGGCCGTTTTGGTTATTGTTACAAGGCCAGATCAGTCAATCATCCAGACTGTTGCCCCTGCAACTACTGAAAAGGCTGCTGCCCCTCTTCAGGAACCACACGTTTGTCTGGCCTCTCAACAGATACCCCTCCGTTGTGGTTGTACCTACGGTACGGCTATCTGTATCGCTGAGGCACGCAAGCCTCCCCACCAACGGCAAGGTCCATGGTTCATGGGGGGGCATCCCTTGAAGACAGCATAATGTGGAAGGTAACACTTTGGACCAATAATACATTGAGAATTAGAGACCTCCATGTGTCCCAGTTCAACATATTCATGCCTGAATGCAGCTTATTCCTTCTGCAGATTCGGTTGCCTTTTAAATCTCCTTTCAAGATGCGCCAGTCTCAGAGAGGCTTGGTGTCGTGATACGCCTAAGGGTTTACAGTTAGGTTTCACTGGCAGTTGAACCACAAATCTCCCTTCTTCATCTCATGCCGTGTGGTGCTGAAAGTGAACCTCACATATTTTATCCTGCTTACTCATCGTTTTCCTAGACAGTTCATCTAGCTCCCAAAACCTTTGCAGTTTGACATCTAAATTTTCGCCTCTACAAATCACGAGGTCACTGTAGAACGAGGCATGTTGCACGTAGCTGATGGCATCCTACCAGACAAAATCCAGTCAAATTTTGTTTCGATCAGTGAAGGATGACTTGGTTTCACCAGCCTTTCCTTACATACATCATCAAAGAAAACCTGATCACCAAGAATTAAATCTACTGTGGCAGGCTTGTTGAATTCTGGATCAGCGAGCAGAAGATTACATGGGACTCTGCAGGACCTTGTGTCTGTATATCTCGCTAGTACGTCACTGGCGACATTGTCTACGATAGCACAAGTGATTCTAACATGAAAGTTGTTGAGCCTAGACGACAGTTCAACATTACGGGTGTAAGACAGTGAGGCTGCAAAGGTATTGTTTATGCCTTTCACAGGAAGTGAATGTTTTCTTCGTTTCAGTTTTAATTTCTCTGCCATGCCCTTAGATATAAAGGATAGCTGACTCGCACTGTCTAGCAGAACTCTGCAGATCTGCTGTCTACCCATGCTGCCCTTAATGTTGACAACAGCTGTTCCCCTTCGTAACTTGATGCACCAAGGAATAGTCTCCGGATTCACTATTCTGCCCATTCCGTGGATCAACAGGCTTGTGGAGCAGTATGTTGTACTTTCCCTTATAGGTCTTACAAGGAGAAATCTTGCATTTAATCGAGAAATGAGCAAAGCGGATGCACAGAAAACGAAGCTTATTTTTTGTCACCTATGCACGCCGCTCATCGATATTCAGTGATTGAAACCCCTTGCATTTGGTGATAGCATGAGGTTCACTAAAAAAATTGCATGACTCCTCAGCATCAGCATTAGCCAGATGAGCCCTCCTCACATGTCTCGTTTGATTTGAATTATTGGCATTTCCTTGCGGATCCCTTGAGGTGTTATCCCTGAACCTGATCAACTCAAAGGCCTGACATTTTGCTTCCAAAAAATCTATCAGTTGATTTAATGTGGTGAATGTAGACCCAGACATCTGTACCTCCCACTCATGATGATCCGTGGGTCGCATACTAGACAGAATCTCTTCCGAAAGAATCACTTCATGAAGTGGAACATCAGGTTTGAGAGGTTCTAAGGCCTTCAGATGGCTATATACGTGGTTAATTAGTTGCCTATAATCGCTCGCTGCGCCATGGCCGGCCGTAGGTAAGGTCAACAAAGCCTTAGCATGTCTGGCTACAGTTATTTTTGGGTTATTATACATCTGTGTAATAAGTCCTCAGTCTATCGATAGGTTTCCTGCTGTGGCAGGTATATGTTTCAATAGATCTTTAGCTTCACCTCCCAAAGACGAATTAAGGTAATGGAGTTTTTGAACGTCATCAGTTGAATTGTTATTCATAATGAGACTGAACCTGACGGATTCAAGTCGAAAGGCTGCGAAAGACAAACGAAGTCCCACGAGTCATCGTATTCTGCCCAGTCATTACCATGATCTCCTGATTCGTCTTCAGTTTCTAGCCATGTTTGAGACGACTCAAAATCAGTCTGAATCCGAGTCAGTCGACTTAGTTTCGATTCCAGCATTTCTATGCTGGTACTGGCCGCAGACTGTACAAAACAAGCCAACAGTTGCACCTACCAGGCTGCAGCGGCAATACGAGGCAGTACGGACTGGAACTGCAGCGGCCTCACGGGCACTGGCAGCTGGCGTGGCAGGCGCTGCAGTCTCCGACGGCGCGAAGTTTCGGCGGGAGCAGGAGGTGATGTAAATGATGCTGGCACCGACACGTTTATGTGCTCCTCGCGTTTTGAGTTCGAAACACAGTAAACGTTCACAAATACACCGATCACTGTTGTTATAGCTGTTATTGTGTAAGTCCCGAACAGGCCTAGGGAGCCGGCCGGGGTGGCCGAGCGGTTCTAGGCGCTACAGTCTGGAACCGCGCGACCGCTACGGTCGCAGGTTCGAATCCTGCCTCGGGCATGGGTGTGTGTGATGTCCTTAGGTTAGTTAGGTTTAAGTAGTTCTAAGTTTTAGGGGACTGATGACCTCAGAAGTTAAGTCCCATAGTGCTCAGAGCCATTTGAACCAGGCCTAGGGACACTAGATAGCGGTCACCAACGAAACCGATAAGGTGCACAACTCACTCGTGATTTTTTAAAAGTTCACAAATACCGGAAAAAAATCCGCGCCAACGTAAATTCCGCGTGGTCACAGTATCCGGCCCGGAGGACCAAAAAATGTACGCACGGGCTCTTCCTCCCATGTTAGCACATTCGAGTTTGAGCATATAGTGCGAGAGGACTCACTGTCCTCCCCTTATTTCCGCTCACAATAATTAGACGGAACACAATATCTGGTAATCTGGTACAAATGTTTATTCTAATAACCTTTACAATGTGCACAGGCAGCGCGCCAACTGTGGCTCCTGGCTTAGCTGAGCGACATACACGCCCGTCTGCTACGGGACGTCGAAGCCAGCTGCTTGGCCGTTACGAGGTACATTCAAGTTCTAAGGCCTCCGATTTTTTTTTCTGATTAACTACTCACCCGAAATCGATGAAACTGGCGGTACTTCTCGACGTAATCGCCATGCAGACATACACATTTTCACAACGCTGACGCCATGATTCCATGGCAGCGTCGAAGGCTTCTGTAGGAGTCTGTTTCGACCACTGGAAAATCGCTGAGGCAATAGCAGCACGGCTGGTGAATGTGCGGCCACGGAGAGTGTCTTTCATTGTGGGAAAAAGCCAAAAGTCACTAGGAGCCAGGTCAGGTGAGTAGGGAGCATGAGGAATCACTTCAAAGTTGTTATCACGAAGAAACTGTTGCGTAACGTTAGCTCGATGTGCGGGTGCGTTGTCTTGGTGAAACAGCACACGCGCAGCCCTTCCCGGACGTTTTTGTTGCAGTGCAGGAAGGAATTTGTTCTTCAAAACATTTTCGTAGGATGCACCTGTTACCGTAGTGCCCTTTGGAACGCAATGGGTAAGGATTACGCTCTCGCTGTCCCAGAACATGGACACCATCATTTTTTCAGCACTGGCGGTTACCCGAAATTTTTTTGGTGGCGGTGAATCTGTGTGCTTCAATTGAGCTGACTGGCGCTTTGTTTCTGGATTGAAAAATGGCATCCACGTCTCATCCATTGTCACAACCGACGAAAAGAAAGTCTCATTCATGCTGTCGTTGCGCGTCAACATTGCTTGGCAACATGCCACACGGGCAGCCCTGTGGCCGTCCGTCAGCATTCGTGGCACCCACCTGGACGACACGTTTCGCATTTTCAGGTCGTCATGCTGGATTGTGTGCACAGAACCCACAGAAATACCAACTCTGGAGGCGATCTGTTTAACAGTCATTCGGCGATCCCCCAAAACAATTCTCTCCACTTCCTCGATTATGTCGTCAGACCGGCTTGTGCGAGCCCGAGGTTGTTTCGGTTTGTTGTCACACGATGTTCTGCCTTCATTAAACTGTCGCACCCATGAACGCACTTTCGACACATCCATAACTCCATCACCACATGTCTCCTTCAACTGTCGATGAATTTCAATTGGTTTCACACCACGCAAATTCAGAAAACGAATGATTGCACGCTGTTCAAGTAAGGAAAACGTCGCCATTTTAAGTATTTAAAACAGTTCTCATTCTCGCCGCTGGCGGTAAAATTCCATCTGCCGTACGGTGCTGCCATCTCTGGGACGTACTGACAATGAACACAGCCTCATTTTAAAACAATGCGCATGTTTCTATCTCTTTCCAGTCCGGAGAAAAAGAATCGGAGGCCTTAGAACTTGAATACACCTCGTACAACGACGCTAATCTTAACTGCGTGCACAAAGGACCTGGGATATCCACTTCTGCACGTAGGTTACAATGTCTCCCGACAGGTTAAAGACTATACTGACCTGCCCAGTTTGGAAGCTGCCGCTAGATGGCAGTTGGAGTGAGTTGCAGAGTCCAACATCCTCTATCTTGTTTTGCTGCTCATATGTTGTTGCAAACAGTTCTGCATGATGTGCGTTGAAGACTAATGGGTTGTTTCATATGAGCTCCGATTTTCTCTGTTTGTTTGGAACCTCTGATGTTTATAATGAGTTTCCAATCTTCTCTATTTACGAGCTGGAGTGTACTAATTCGGTCCTCTCATCCTTCCCCTTTCCATTCTTGGACTCTGTGATGGATTACTATGGTCAGCTTGTTCACCTCTGTTCTGTCCCGTGAGTTGCGAGTTTGTAGCCATCTGTAGCTTGCTCTGTTTTTTAGGAGGTTGAGCGCCTGGTTTAGGGGTGGAAGTGTGGAATTTTGAATCTTGAAACATCACCTTGATGGTGCGCGTTTATGGCCGGTTTTTATTTTGTAGGTCAATGTTCCTATGGCTTCCTTGATTCGTAGGTGAGAGCTGACGTCAGTGATTGTTTAGCCACCTTTCGTTTTGTTCCCAGTCGATATTTGTGTTGTGGCACAGTCCTGGTGGCTCGATCGCATCGCCGATATATCCACTTACTTGGGGGGGGAGAGTTCTCAGGTGGAGATCTGTGTCCAGGTTTTTTCATGTGAATATGTCTGATATATCCTTGTACGTGGGTGGTATATGAGGAGAAAGGTAATCCTATCGGAGACAAGAAAGACGTTGTTGCGAGGTGGAAACAGTACTGTGAGAAGCTGTACTCTGGAATTAACGACAGTACGGACAATCAAGTAGTTGAGCAGCTTACTTACTAACCTACAATATTACGCACTGAAATAGAGTATGCGATTCAACATCTGAAGAATTATAAAGCCCCTGGTGTAGACGGTATATTATCTGGAGAAATGATCAAAGAAATGGGACAGGAGGGTATTGCTGTGCTACATTTATTATGTAAAAGAAACTGGGGAGTGGCCGGATGACTGGTCAAAGTCCTCTTCATCACTCTTACACACGAAAGCGTCTGTCAGTAACTCCAGCTACCGAACTGTTGCCCTCATATCTCACGCATGTAAAATTTTGCTCCACATCTTGAACCAACGTTAGAAGCTGTGCATTCAGCCTCACATATTCACAGAAAAAATTTCCATTTGCTCAAACTCTTTGCTGCCTGACCTGATTTTGTGCCTCTACGGTGTTTAGCCTGGGTGTACGCATTCCGCAGTTTATTCCAGTTGTCTTTACATTCATTACCTAGAACAGAGAAATTAGTTTAGCATTCTAGGCTAGTCTTTATAGTGCGTTTAAAATTAGTTGCGAATTTTGACGTTTGGCTTGCCGGAGGTGACGTGACTCCGTTACCCAGGCAACACCAGTGGCGAGCCAGGCTTTCCCCCTGAGCTGCCACCGGTGTCGGCCTGTAAGGCATTCCTGTCGCCAGGCCTTAGGTAAACACTACCACAATTGTTTCTTTGCCGCCAAAGAACGTTCTCTGTTCATTATTGTCGTTTCTCCACCGCTAAAGAATGTTTATCTGGCGGCCGGCTCCTTTTAGGCGTGGCGATGTCGCCGCCTGCTGGCACGCGTTGGTAACAACACTCCCCTCCACTCGCTCCGTACCGAACTGTCAAAAGTCGCGAGTAATTTTAAACGCACTATAGTTATCTATTAGTTATTCATTTATTCTCCTTTGGCGCTCAAAGACAAAGGTCGCTTAGTTGCCAAAGGACAACGTGAAGATTAATAATTCAATAAGTGGGCTTTTTTTCACTGTTCACAGGTATTTGGCAACTGGCAATTCTTACAGAACATTGGGTTTTTCTTTTCGGATTGGATTTTCAATTATTGGAGAAATAGTTAAAGAGTGTTGTGAGGTAATTTGAAAAACTCTATGACCGATTTACATGCCAGAACCAAACAAAGATGAATGGGAACAGATAGCCAAGGATTATGATAAGTGGAATTATCCACACTGCGTAGGAGCTTTGGACGGCAAGCACGTTCAAATCCGATGCCCAGCTGGTGCTGGTTCATTGTACTATAACTACAAAGGAATATATTCCATTGTTTTATTGGCTTTGGTAGATGGAAATTACAAATTCACGCTTGTTGACGTTGGAGCTTGTTGCTACACACTAGTGAAATCAAGGACACAGTAAAACTTCTGCTCACACACACCTTTATTCTCACACGTCCATTTTACAGTTAGCGTTGAAATATATCCGCTGCAGAGGGCAGCACAATGTACAGACTTAACAGAACACCAACAGATGGCGTAGGAGTCTTCATTCCCCGACATCCTCCCCACCCTGGTCCATCTCGAGGGGGATGACCAGCTGGACCGGTCGACAGATCTTCATACCATCTGGCTGGCGGAGGATGATGCACCGTATTTTACTGTCTCTGCCATGCGGCACTTCTTCTACCACAGCCCTCTTCCACAAGTGCCGTGGTTTGCTGTCTTCTTGGAGCAGAACAACCTCTCCAATTCTCCGTTTCCTTTGCGAAGGGTATCCCTTTACCTCATGATATTGTCTTAGCAGCAGGAGGTATTCTGTCTTCCACCTGCGCCAGATGTCGTCATTGACCTTTTGTCTGAGTCGGAACTCCTTTGCAAGGTCCTTTCTAGTTGCTGGCTCTGGCCCACATGGAATTATTACTAATTTCCCACCATTTAGAAAGTGAGCTGGCGTCAATGAAGTGTCGCTCTCTCCTTGAGTGATGGGTCGTGAGTTTATTGCGGCTTCTATGCTGATCAAGGTGGTGTTTAAGCTCTCTTCATCCACCTGGGAGCGACCAAGAACTTTCCTCAGGCAGCGCTTGACTGAGCCTATCATGCGTTCCCACCAGCCTCCCCCTCGCAGCTTGTTTTGTAAGGAGCGAAGACGCGCTTCAGCAGTTGTTCGGTTGCAGGAGAGAGGCATATCCTTCTTTCGAGGCAGAGATACAACTCTGCGGCCATATTCCACACAGTATGATTCTCGGAATTCCTGATAAATAGGGTGGTCCATGGGTTTTAATGCTCGCTCTCGATGTCCTGTTATCCCGATTGTCTCCAGGTCCCAAAATCGGCGCACTGACTCATCAGATATATCACTGCAGCTGCCATGAATAAAGTTGACAGTTGCTCTGTTGATGGTGGTGCTAGATCTGTTTCCACTGAGAACATATCCAAAGATTGTTGGGAGAAGAACCAATGATGGTGATACCTTGATTGGTTGTTCCAAAGTCACGATTCTCCAGTAATAATCAGCTCCAATCAGGATCTCAATAGGTAGATCTTCACTGTCTCCTTTAGGATCTGCGAGTGGTGTACCACCTCTCAAGGCCATATCTCCTACATCTTGAGGCACTGTTGGTTGCTGTGAAAAATTATTTGTGCTTTCAAAGGCTGTTATTGATATGTGGGAATTAGTGGAGCACCCCATCATATTAAACTGCACCTTCTTCCTTGAGAGTGATGAACTGTAACTGGATTCGAAAGTAGTTATCTCGAGAGTAGTGCTTCCAATGACACTTAGTTGTAGAGATTCGATCAGTGAATGGTGAATGAAACTCGATTGACTCCCTGTGTCCAGGATGGTACATGTCTGTCTGCTCTTACCAGTGGGTCCTGTGATACTCACACGAGCAGTCTGCAGGTATGTGAAGTTAGAAGTCATAGTTTCAATTTTATTTACTGTTGTGGTATGGCTACTACAGATAGAAATGTGATGCTCCCCTTTACATTTCGCACAGGACGCTTTTCCCCGTTTGAAACACTGATTTCTGTTGTGGCCACGTCTCAGGCATAGAAAGCAACGGTTCATTGTCTTGAGGGCGTCGATTCTTGCCTGCAAGCTTGCAATCTTTTGGCAGTCTTGGCCCCAGTGCCCTCTTTCGCCGCAATACACACAGAAGGGCTCTGAATTCTGTTGTTTCTTCTTGTCCCTCTTCGTTTTAACCTTTACATGGAAGGCAGATGCTGTTGGTACGTAATTTTCGCGTGGTACAGTATCTCCACGAATTTTGCGTGTGTTGATAGCTCCTTCCACCTCTTCATTTAAGAACTCCATAAGGTGGGTGAGGTTCCTTTCTTCAATCTTTTGCCTTCAGGCATGAACAAGCCAATTTTTGCAAATTTCTTCAGGAAAGGCTCGAAGAAGTTTGGGTGCAAGCACTCTCCCATAAGAGTCCACATTTTCTCCTAGAGCTCGTAGTGCTTGGATGTGCTTATGGCACTCAATGTAGGTGGAATTGAGAGCCTCTGGACTGCCTGAAGTCGAAGTGTTAAGATTCTACAAGAAATCCAGGTGACTTTGGATAATTCTGTTCTTATCCCCATATTTGGATTTCAAAATTTGCTTAGTCTGCTCATATGTATCAGCTGTAACAGCAATGCCATCGACCAAGTCCTTAGGTTCCCCATCAAGGTAACCACGGAGGAATACATGCTTGTTCATTGTTGACACCATCGGCTTCTCGTCTATGGAAGCTGTGAATTGCTCCCAAAATCGAGGCCAAGCCTCTATGTCCCCTGAAAATGGGTGCAGTTTGATAGTAGGCAATTTTATGTCCATACGGGCGTGTTGTTGAGCCGCTGATGTCGCGTTTCTGAAACCTGAGCGCGCTCCTCCTAGAAGGCCTTTCGCCTTTCGGAGCGCCCGTTTGCATTTATCAGTATATTCCTCACAAGCTTCCGTGTCGGCTTCTTATTCACAGTCATCCAGCAAGTCCTGTATTGTATCGTTGAGTCGGGTCAACTCTTCTACTGTTTCCTGAAGGCGTTCCTGGAAGTGTTCTACTTCTTCTGCAGCTGTAGAACCATCGAAGGAGTTTATTTGGCTGACAAAACGCGTCGCATTCGATCGCAAGGTCGTCCGCTTCCGGCGCAGCCTCCCCAAGTTCGTAGCTACTGCTTCTGCCATGGTGAGTTGGTGGTTTTGCTTTCTGCCGCGAGAGTGCGTTCAAAGTCAAGACACCCCGTCAGTTGGATGCTATCGCTAAGGGATGGCGCTGTCCTGGAGTGTGAACCGTTAGCAGCCCCCTAGTGGTGTTTGTAGTTCTCATCAGATGACGCGACCGTGCAGTTTTCAACTTCCGCGACCTTTAGTAGTGGTCGCTGTTGCTAACAGATGGCGCTGCAGTCTACCAGTACTTTAGCAAGTCCCATTTGTGCCTTGCAAATAATACGCCAACTGCCCTCTATTGCTCTGCCACCAACAAACATGCACCAAGTAACATCACATACAAATCAATCGCCCCACAGTGTCCTTTGCTACAGTTTCAGAGCAATGCCGCAACTTATCTGTGTGAGTTGAACGTGGCGTGACGTGACCGGATTTTGAGATTGAAGTCGCTCAAAACCTTCTCCGCCGGCGTCGAGTCCTCTTTAATGTGTAGTAGCACTCTATCTCTTCATGTTGTCCCGGCTTTCGGCACCAAAATGTTGCTACACACTAGTGAAATCAAGGACACAGTAAAACTTCTGCTCACACACACCTTTATTCTCACACGTCCATTTTACAGTTAGCATTGAAATATATCCGCTGCAGAGGGCAGCACAATGTACAGACTTAACAGAACACCAACAGATGGCGTAGGAGTCTTCATTCCCCGACAGAGCTTACGGCAAAAGTAGCGATGGAGGAACTTTTGAGCGATCTGAGATAGGGAAAAGATTTGAAAGCAACAAATACGCCGTTCCAAAAGACAAATAGCTACTACCAGCAATGGGGATTCCTTATGTAATTATTGCAGATGAAGCCTTCCCTCTTAAAATCTATTTGATGCGTCCATACAGCAAAGCAGCCATTACAAGTGACGAAGAGAAGGTATACAATTACCGTCATTCAAGAGCTCGACAGACTGTAGAAAATGCGTTCGGAATTGTAGCCGGACGCTGGAGATTATTTCTAAAGCCTATTGAAACTAAACCAGAAACTGCCGATCTAATAGTTTTAGCTTCCACCTGTCTACACAACATCCTTCGGCATACATCAACAAATATTTCCCCTTTCGAGGAACCAATCAGAACCCATTCGTCGAAATTTCATGAGAGAAGCGGCCATCACCAGAGATAAGTTCAAAAAATACTTAGTTTCTGATTATGGTTCAGCAAGTTGTCCTTGGCAATGGCACTCCATTCGAAAGGGTAGAGTTGCTCCATGACACGTCCAGTATTATTTACTTAATATGCGCATTCGTTATAACCGACCGTTTTAAGTTCAATTGGGTGTTATTTTTAATTACAATTCATATAATCCAATTTATATAATAGATATCTGTTATATTCATATCTGGTTATACTTGTTATGGATTGATACTTTTTTCCTATAAATATAAAATATAACGCCTATTGAACTATTATAAATTGTAAAAAAGAAAAACTAATGAATATGGAAAAAGTAACTGTTTTCACTAACCTGTAATGCCGAGTTTTTCTCCCATTTCGTCCCAAGCCTCTTTCCTTGAATGCTGGTTACGATATTCCCGGTTTGTAGGGTCATACAGTACCGGATTTGACCGAACGTATTCAGTCATCTCCTCCATCTTCAAATAATAACTGCAAACGGTAGAGGAGAAACCACTTCACACTTCTGACGGCTTCCCACGACTGACGAAAATCTAGAACCTTGTACCCTTTTTGATTTTCATCTTCACTCAGCAATGTGTACCGGGACTTAAATAATGTAGTTTTGACTGCTTTTCACTTCAGTCCTTGCCAGTTGCTATTGTCCATTTTTTCTGTCGGGCGTGAAAGGAGTTTCCTCACAAATGTTTAGAGCACACTTTAGTACATTGGCTGTCACAGTGACAGCACGTTGGAACGTAGGAGCAAGACTTTCCTATCACAAGTTCTGTTTTTCTACATTTGGATATGATTGACGTTTTATGTGTTACAATAATAATTTTTATTGGCGTAATTGTCTGCAGCTAGAAGTTTCTCAACAGATGCAGCAAAACGTGTAAAAGAGAGTACTTGAAGATGGCAGTAGACTTCCAGGCAGTATTTTGGTTCGTATAATGCACAGGTAATGTAGTAACACAGATATTTCTAAATGCTGCAAGCTTTATTCGATTTACTAGTAATAATGAATTTTTGTGACTTGTAGTAACACTATTACTGACAAAACAGTAACAATCTTCTTACAATGCTTGTAGACATATGCACACATTATTGCTCGGGATGCAGAAATTTTTAAGCCAAATGCAACAGTGAAGATGCTAGTAGGGGGAGGGGGGGTTAGCTGGTAAATGACCTTGAAAGCTTTTCAGCACTTTAACATGTTTCAGGCGCTCCGAGTACTGATGGAATATAATGGAGTGCCTGCATCGACTTGCTCCTTGAGGGTCTGCGACATGACAGCCAGTGCTCCCTGATGCACCTGGGACGGCATAAGCGTGGCTCACCGGGATCGCTATTCTTTGCACACGAGGCAGTGAGCACGCTGATCTGGTTTTGAACGTTAAGGTTTGACTCTTTCCCCTAGTCTCATAAGTACACCACTCTTCAGCTGGTACCATACTGTCATTAGATCATAAATGAGAGAAAGTAAGAGAATACACACTGTAAATCCCCCATATGAAGTACATAGATGCTCTTCCTTGTGTAAAATTGAAGCGACACGCCACTTCTCATTACGTTCTGCTTTGCAGGAAGCCTGCTTCCAAAATACAATTTCCATCTTATTTTTTGTGGTATCAGGTTATCTCAATAAAAAGCATGACTGTTTTAAAACTTTGTTATATCCCATTGATACATTTAAGGAAAATAAAATTAAATGAATGAGTCAGTCCTAACACTTTAGCAACCCAAATGAGCCAGCTTCATCACTTTATTTCTTCTCTTGCTCCTACCGACTAAGTCTTGATTCCTGAATTTAGTAGTGTAAAAGAGCCTCATTTTCACAAACAGTCTTATTAACAGCAGCTTGGTTTCAGCACAGCACACAGGTGGAAAATTGGGGACGTCCATCGACATGTTCTCAAAGAAAGCACCACAGTTACTTATGTGAGCATATTCATCAAAAGTTGGTCATCTTAGTCTCACAGTGAGTTAAACATTCTTTGACATCTTCTGTACAAATAAATAGACTTCCAAAGCTGCCTTCATAACTTTTAAAATGACAATAAACTTTGTCATTTGCATCTAAGTATTGGCTGCCGTCTACAAGTACTGTCCTACATTTATAACAGTCATGAATAGTAAGCAGTTTCTTTAATACATAACCAAACAAGTATCTCATACTGTTTGCCTCTCAGAGGTCTGCTTGGACTTCCACATTTGGTAGTCTGATCACTGAACTCGTGTCACTGATGTCCAACAGTGGTGAAACAATTAATTTGGACGCTGCTTTCATATCCACTATTGTCTGACCCCAGTTGATCCCCTCACAATTGGAGGTAGCTACACTGTGTGTGTTCATTAATTTGCTTAAAGCACAATTATTGAAAGCAGCACAAAACTGTCGTGATGATGGATTGCTACAAAAACCACCTTTATGCCTTATCACTGAGAAAACATTTTCCAGTGGATCTTGATTAATTTTGCGTGCTAATAAATATAACTTGGTTCCATCCAAAACATTAACAAACATGTTCAAAGCGCTTATGTTACCCAAAAGTCCTTAACACACTTAATCCTAGATGAAAAATCTTTCCCATCAACATCTACAAATTTCCATGACTGTATCCATATCTTCAATATTTACAAATGTCTTGAGGCACTTGTAATGCAGTTCCTTAAGGATACAGGCCCTTTAACACTATATGCATTAAATATATCAAAAATATCGTTTACTTTTTGGCAAAAATCTGCAGTAGCAGTAGCAGATGATGATATGGTGCCACAAGTAACAAGTGTCTCAATGCCTGCTGCTACTGTATGACTCAACAAACGAACTGCAGTGCTTACCTTCATTTTTGAAAATGCTGGCAGTTGGACAGCTCTTTTAGTTAGCTTGGGGGCCAACTTGTGCTTCCTTTCACAATCACTTGGGTACAACTGAAAAATGTCCATCCATGAAGCAGTGCCAATCCATCCTTCATCTGTTGTGTGGATAATGTTATGCCTGAATAAATTATTACATATGCTTTTTATCAAGTGTGGGGTGTCATAAAAAAGTAGATCTTACACCCTTCGTGTACTAAGCATGGATTAACTGGTGTGATTCCCAGTCTGTGCCTCCACTCCACAAAATTCGAGCCTTGGTCAGCCACACGTTATTACACCCAAACCAATCTCTGTGAGTTTTTTGACAACTTCAAAAAATATGCGCATCAGGTGGGTGGCTCCTACTGGTCCCTAGAGCTGTCATAGAACAATTTTTCCATTAGTGACATCTCACCCATAGACAAATTAACAATTATATCGGTTTCTGGTAACTGTTGCACATTCTGCTTTAAAAGATGAAATATGTTATTATTTATCCCACAATTTAATTGTATATCTTCCACGTACCTTCGTAAGGTACGTACTGATGGAAGGCTAAAACATTGTGATAAAAAACTGTATGCCTGAGTACTACAATACAACAAATTAAGTGCAAATAATTTAGTTTCATCTTTCCATCTCGCACCACGTTTTCCATTCAGTGGTATACTGATTTGGCTTATCAATAAATCGAGAGCATCTTTTTTCAAGTACTTGGAACCAATACTTTTTAAATGAGCTTGTCCCCTTTTGTACTGTATCTTGTGACGTTGTGGTTGCAGTTTATTCTTACGACGGGCACTTTCCTTGTCACGTAGTAATTTTGTACGAAGTCTAATGATTTGCACGTTTTTACATTTCACACGATTTTCCAACACGCGAATAATTTCATGTAATCTAAGCATTTCATCTTCAAAAGATGTCTGTGTTGCAGATTCCGTTGTTAGTGATTTTATATGTCTTTCGTGTAGGAACACTTGTGGGAGCTGTTTCTTCTGTGTGAGGAGACAGTTTTATTGTTTTTGCAGTAACACTTTCACGTTTGTATGGCAATTTTCTCTTCATCGTCAGTAGTTGTGGCCTATTCGGCACGTCAAATAACGTAGAAACTGCATTCCATACCAATATCTTCTTTTCCGCGCTCATGAACTGGTTTGTCCCGAAATGTAACGCACAAAACTTCACGTTATTGTGAATATAAATGACATCTTTTTGCAGCAGGTCCTGTTTTCTACCATTTATTGACTATTTCTTGCTCCTAAAAAAAGAAAAACAAATTCAGTAACGCTCTAATGTGATGTTTCATACCTCTCAGGGTCCTTAGGAAACCTGAAGAATGACAAATTTGGTGTCTTCTTCCAATTATTACTGCAATTGATCGCGCTACATACGCTGCCTTTCGTAAAAACCATGTTGAAAATGAATATAAACGATACTGTTTACATTTGCTGAATACCGTATTCAGCAGCGTAGTTTCTCCACCGCTTGGGGCGCTGTTGTCGCGGTGTATAACAAAAATCAGCGGGAGTGTCGCGACTATATATATTAGACTGTGGTCCTTACATTATTCGTGCTGCATGCGTTACGCTCTGCAATATGATTGGCTGAAAAGGTCACGTGCCCTGTCTTGTGATTGGCTGATAGAAACAAACCAGACAGCCGCCATTTTGATTTTATTGCTTATGAAGCTAACCTATACCGTACTTGGGAAGGTTTTCGTATTTGCACTTGCGTATTACGAAAGTATGCAGTTTCAATGAAACACATTAGAGATCTCTTGAAAACGCGTCGGGTTTATTATTGTGCTAATCTGGTAAAAAGTACTACTTTGTCATATAAACCTGTACTTAATTGAGTATACAACATAAAAATGGTGACCACAGCATCAGTAATTTAATGCATGAATGTAAGACAACCTTGTAATTTTCGAATGGTGAGTTTGGGAAAAACCTCGTCTTACAATCAGGTAAATGTGGTGTGTTATTGAAGTTGGTTGAGCACTTTTCTCACTGCTTTCTCACCTCTTAGCGTTTTACTCTACAGTTGGGAAGAATTTTTTTACGTGTTGTCAGTATTATGATTGTTAATGTAATGTAAAACAATTACACTATTGCTTTTGAGATTGAGTGTTTACTGCTTGCTGAAAGTACGTTGTAATGCTCAGTCATTTGCTGAGGGTGCTATTGGAACCATTGACTATTTACAAAATATTCATGAGTTCTACAGTGTCGAGTTACTGGCAGTAGAGCAAGCTTCTGACATTTGTGGATATTTTCAGCACACTGCTCTCGTCATACATGTAGGTCCTTTTTGCCTTGGCAAGTGGGCACTTGCGGCAGCTAACATGTGATTCTGAGGCAGCCTCCTGCTGCCTCTCTTCTTGATAACCTGATGTTTAGTAATTGCAGTGGCCTTGTTTGAGAAACTGTTTGTATCCATGCTAGTATATTCTGTAGTGCGTATATTTACTAGGACCGTACTGTACTAGATTTGAATTTAAGGTAAGGCAGTGATGGTTACAAATAGGGCAGAAGTAAAAGTTTTACTTGATCTAATCAGATCAATCGATTCTCGCCGCACTTGACCTGCGAGTGTGACTGACTGTCGTAGTACGGGAGGGGTTATAGATAAGGGCAAAAAATTCATTTATCAGGTTTAGATTACATCTCCAAATATTTTAACCTATATTCAGTGTAATAATAAAAAGTCTTTCCTTAAAACGGATGAATTCTTCAATCCGCCGTATTATTAAAAATGCGGAGGACTTCATTCAGTGAACTATTGACAGTCTCTGAGGCTTATTGATTGCAGTCAGAGTTGAAGACATAGATTTGCACACGGAAGTGCTACATCCTATGATTGCCACAGATACATAAACTTTATATGTAACTTTGAATGCCTCTCGCTGCTTGTACAAAGCTTGCATTGCGTTTTGCATTTTATCCTCACGGCGACTCAGGTAAGCTTTGACAACAGCAGCCTCTTCCCTTGATAGAATTTTTAGATCTGAAAAATCAGTTGAAACTGTGAATTGAACATAAATAAATAAGACTAATATTTTACAGGCAGCAACATAGTGTTGTTTAATTTTCTCATCCTTACCTAAATTTTTCAGTGGTACCATTTTGTTTTGCATTCAATTCATTGAGACACGCCAATGAATTTAGTAGATCGTCGCTATACAGGGCGTTTCAAAAAGAAAGAGCAGATTTCAAACATTTATTTCTCAAAAACTACAAATGATAGAAACACAATTCCAACGGTCCTTCACTCAATATGAGTACCAAATGTTACACAACAAATATCAAAACTGTACCTCAATATGAGCACCATTTGTTACACGACAAATATCAAACCGGTATCTCATTTCTTGCCACACACGACGCAACTGGTCTTTAGTTACCGAATTCACGGCCGCAACAATTCGATGTCGTACCTCTTGAAGAGTAGCGGGCATAGGTGGGACATAAACACAGTCCTTTATGTACCCCCACAAATAAAAATCGCAGGGAGTAAGGTCTGGTGACCTGGGAGGCCACAGACGATGACATTGATCTTGTGCTCCTGCTCTTCCAATCCACCGTCCTGGAATGGTGTTATTTAGGTACCGTCGTACAGGTTCAGAGAAGTGTGGTGGGGCGCCATCTTGCATGAAGATGAAGTGATTTGAATCTTCCTGAAGTTGAGGAAATAGCCAGTTTTCTAACATGTCCAGGTAAATGGTTCCTGTGATAGTTTTCTCCATGAAAAAGAAAGGTCCATAAACTTTGTTTACCGAAATTGCACAAAAGACGTTAACCTTTGGTGAGTCTCTTTCATGTTGAATAACGTCCCTCGGAGTTTCACTCGCCCAAATTCGTACGTTATGCCGATTAACTTTACCAGAAATGTGAAACGTTGATTCATCTGAAAAAATTAATCGTTCGGCAAAATTGTCCTCTTCCATGTCCTGTAGAATTGCAGTTGAAAATTCGAACCTTTTGTTGTGGTCGTCAGGACGCAATGCTTGCAATAACTTCAGTTTGTATGGCATCATGTGCAGACGGTTACTCAGAACGCGCCATACCGTTGTTTTAGACATGTTTAGTTCGTGACTTGCCCGTGTCGTGGATTTTCTAGGGCTCCTTTCGTAAGCTGCACGGACACGCTCGACATTTTCATCCGATGTGCGTGGACGACCCGTGCTTTTTCGCTTGCAGATGCAACCATCTTCTACGAATCTGTGATGCCACTCATAAATTTGCTTATGACGAGGCGGCTGTTTGTTGAATTGACGGCGGAATGCACGTTGCACACCAACAATGGACTCTAACTTTGCAAATTGCAGCACACAAAATGATCGTTCCTGTGGTGTCGTCGCCATTTTCCTACAAACAAACGCCAGCGCCACTGCGGATTTGCATGGAACTTCTGCGCGGACCATTGAAAAACTTTGAACCTTTCTCTGACAAGAAACGTTTGAATTGTGTTTCTATCATTTGTAGTTTTTGAGAAATAAATGTTTGAAATCTGCTCTTTCTTTTTGAAACGCCCTGTATGTAAATTTTCGTTGTAATTCAGCAAATACTGTGTCCAATGTTCCGAAATTCTCAAATTTAAATGGCTGGGCATAGAGATACTCTGTACTTTGTCTTGCGGAGGAACAGGAAGGGCCATACATCCATCCGATTTGATTTTATGAGTTGCCTCTTCTGAGTCTGGGTTCTGTTTTCCGAATCACCACTTTTCGTAGACTCAGCTGCTTTCGAAATATGGCTATACGTTTCATCTTATGATTAATTATGATCGTTACGGCGTCTTTCAATCCTGCGCATTGGGCTTGTAAATCCGCGTCTACAGGCTGAAAGAAGATAATTTTTTTTTTTTTTTTTTGCCACACCCATGCCAATTCGGTATTCCAAATTGAACATTTCTCACTACCAACACTCTTGGCAATGCCTTCACCTTTAGATCTGTCTTTTTAATTTGATCTCAAGTCTTCAAAATCGATGAATAATTATCGTAACCACCAAGTGTCCTGAACAACGCGTTCGAGGATCCGGCCAAACCTTTCTCTGCCACACAAAGCCGCTATTTTTCCATGGTGAAAGAATTCATGTAACATGATGCATTGATCAAAAAACAGGGTGTATACGCCCCAGGAGATCCGGGAAAAATCCTGGAATTTTTTCATCCGGGAGAAAACCGGAAAAAACGCGGGAATTTTTTAGAACTCCGGGAATTTTTCAGAGTTTTAGTTTTTAGTTAAATTTTTGTAATTTTGATTTCTAATAACTAATAGTCTAACGAAGAATATTACTCTACCTCGCTACTGCAGAGTTATATGGCAACAGTAAAACATAAACGAGAGAAGAAAATTAAGTAAAACTTAAGTTGCAAAGGAAATGCGCCATTTACAACAAAACAAGCTCCACACGCAAACGTCTGCCAACAACAAAACGTGTTAAAGGCATGAGGACGAAAGACTATGCAGTACTTTATTTCAGCAAACTGCTTGCGATGAGCGTGACGTCGCAATTGTTTACGTTAGCTTCGTTAGAGAAGATGACAGTCGCTTATGAACAGTACATTCTCCCGTTTCTGGCTACTTGGAAGTGTGGCTGTAGCAAGCAGCCATATTCTACCCGGACAATTTTTTCTGACACGCAGTGTTTACATTTAGTTATTTTGCTGTTTCCTCTTCGTTTACAGATCTCACGTCATGAAAACAAAACGGATTTCTGCGGCCGAGAGCCATCAATTCATAGATAAAATAGATTCACATGATTATGGAAGACTAGAATACGTTATTTGTTTCAGTTTTTTGGTTTTATTTTATTTGCAGGTTTTTAACTGTCAAGCATTAATCGCCTTGCAGAACGTTGAAGTTATTTTCGTCGGTTTGCTAAAGAAATTTGGTTGTTATTAATCTTTTCCGCTGAGGTAGTCAATTTATTTGAAACGAAGTGTTTCGTTCCGTGCTATTGGCTAGGTTCAACTGTTTGCTGGATTTCAAGTGTTCGTTTTCATCTTCTGGCACGTATGGAATTATCGATAAAATGAAACGAGCGTATGGCATCGTTGGCCGGAAGGCCCCTATTCGGGGAAGTTAGGCCGCCACGATAATAAAGAACCAAACTCGAGATCATGCATTATTGGTACTCCAAGAAAATTTACATCCAGACAACCACACTGAAAAGCTTAATACCAAGTTGGGGCCTACTTCATTGTGAATCTGGACATACGTACACATTAAGCGGAATTGGGTATTTTCGTATGTTTACGAAATTCCGATGCTCTTGGATTATCATGTGATATTCAGTTTCTTTTATTACGTTATGTAAGTTCTCTTAATGCTTTAAACGTACGAACATACAGGCTGCGCACGGGCAGTAACAACTGTTTCCTGGCGGCCAATGGCAGTTGATGAAACGAACCTGTTTCTAATAGCTTGCGGGAAAATATTGCGAATGGTGGTTTGAAAAGCGTCACTGTCAATGTAAATATCCTTTTACGCAAGATGAATTATGTTGCGTATGAGAATGTGCTCCGTCCACCTTCTTATTGCTAACTTACAGCTATATGGTGCAGGTTTTACTTTGTAGCATTGCCTGCTTCGTCTGGGGTTATCGTGTAGGGTTTGTTCATCTTTATGCGTAACTTGCGTGTGTGTGTGTGTGTGTGTGTGTGTGTGTGTGTGTGTGGGACGGGGTTTTTACTTCACTGCTTTTTTGCTGTGCGGAACTTATTTTATCTTCAAGGGCGAGTTTCTCCAGAGCCTTTTAAGGCTGCGATAGTTAGTTTCAGTCTTCTTGTTACGTCAGTTTATCGGTCTTCTGTAACGTTGTCTTGGGTCTTGTGGTGCTCCGAGGGCTCGGATAAGTGGATTGTCGGCGTCTTGAGTCTTGTTCAAGAATCTTCTTGCGAATCCTTGATGTCCTTCTAGTTCCTCTGCTGCTTCTTGCAGATAACGGTGGGGAAACTGTGAGTGTACATGGAATATGCGTCTTAAGATCTTGTTTTGCAGTGATTGGAGACGACGTATGTGCGTCCTGGCTGCGCATCCCCAGACTTCGCAAGCGTAACCCATTAAAGGCCTGATGTACATCCGGAATACCAGTAGGCCGTTTGCAACTGAAAGATCTGAGCCTTCATTGATGAGGGGGTACAGGGCCCCTGTCCTCTGGTTGACTTTTGCACGAACGTCTTCAATGTGGAGTTTCCAGGTGAGTCTTTTGTCCAAGATGATGCAACTGAACTCCTGCTCGTTTACTACCTATTTTTCGCGTGGCTCATCTGTAAAGGGGGTTGGTAGTAAACGGTTGCATTTGCGCCCCTATTATTGAGTCTGATATTGGCTGGCTATTGAAGACCAGTGAATTGAACTATACACGTTCAGATTGAAACTTATTTATTCAAAAGAAACACTTTAACGTTGTGGCCATGCATTTTTAAGTTCACAGATAATAATCTGTGCAATTCGTACACTGTTTGTCTCACACCCACACACTTTCACTTTGTTCCTTCGCATACCCTGGCGTCCATGCTTGCACGCGCGGCACTTTGCCGGTCCCAACCCGCCACCACAACGGCCAACGACCAAAGACCTCGATTTTCCCGCTCACATCCACAGTCCTGAGTCGATCACATGACACCACAGTAGTCAAAATAATTGCTAAACATGGCCACAATTCGTTTACAGTATTTTATAATATTTAAATACTTAAATCTAAATACATTATATAATTTTACAAATTATCACCACACTTATATAATTCGTTGCAATTAAAAGAAAACCAAAACACTATCCAACGGAACTACAACGTCCATCAAAACACAAACAAATATTTTCCGGTCTATTTTTGCCCAGCATATTATCTCTGCTGCCGTGCTTTAAATTTTAAACTACTTGAAAGAGTTCCATATTATCCCCTGTTACCTTACAATGACTCCGAGATATCTTGCTGAGACGTCCCATGGTAGCTCAGTGTTATACAGTCGCAGGTGACGTGCAGGCATGGTGAAGATGACAGCATGAGTTTTTGTCAGATTAAAACTGATGCGCCACTTGGCAGCCCATTGCTCGAGGGGTTGAAAGCGCTCTGAAGGCGGGGCACGAGGACTTCTCTCCAGCGGCTTCTCGTGAAGATCGTCGTATCATCGGCGTATATGGCTTTCTCCACCCGTGGTTGTGATGGAATGTCGGACGTGAAGATAGAGTATAGAACTGGTCCGAGGACAGATCCATGTGGCACTCCGGCGTTGATAGGGCGAGCTGTTGAAAGTGCATTGTCAATCTGAACAGCGAAGGTAGGAGGCAAGTAGTCTGATGTAAGGCTTCGGAAATTGCAGACGGTTGAGCTTCCATATAAGGCCTTTGTGCCAGACAGTATCGAAGGCTTTCGTAACGTCGAGCAGTACTGCGCCGCAGAATTCCTTCTTGTTAAAAGCTTCCGTGATATATTCGATAGCTCGCAGTATCTGTTGCGTCGTACTATGTCCGCTACGAAATCCGAACTGCTCTTGAGGTAATACTTCGTTCCGGGTGATGATGTTCTGCAGCCTTGGTAGGAGAATTCGTTCAAACAGTTTGCTAATATGCGGTAGTAGGCTTATGGGTCGATAGCTCTGTGGGCGGTGACGATCCTTTCCTGGTGTAGGCACTTAACATATCCAAAAGAACAGACATCCCGAATTCGTATAATTGATTTGCCTAGATAGGTAATGGATCCCTTCAATGCAGTTGCCCAAGTATGTCCGACCTCCTGCAGGAATTTGAGTAGCGAGTTTGGAGGAAATGGACAGGAACTGCGGATAGGTTTCGCTCTGTGGGGATGTGGGTCAGCCATGAAGCTTGCCAAGATAGTCCACATAGTTGCTATAACATCCGTAAACAAATTTCTTTGTATGGATGTCGTCATTATACATACATATGTACATTATTTTGTCACATAAGATAATGAAATACAAGCTATATATAATAAATTCATTATAACACACACAATTTATCATTGAATTACATATTGCAGAAGAACCTGCTTCAATCAAAAGAAATAGATCACAAGACTCCCCTAATACCTGCATGGGTAAATTACAATCTAGAATGTCCACTTTGTAATTGATTAACCTGATTATTTATTTATGCCAATTTTATGCTGCATGAATTCTCTAATCGAGTAAAAACAATTTTTTAATAAATAGTCTGTAAGGAATGCTTTAAATTTACAGAGTTCCTTTATGTTGAATTCTTTTGGAAATTTATTGTATATCTTGACACCTTGGTAAAACATAGTGGTATGGGTTTTAGTTTTATTCATTCTGTCTACGTACAAGCAATTCCTGTTTCTTGTTTGGTGATCATGTATGCAGCTATTTGCTAAATATTGCTCAATATTTTTGTGAATAAAAGCTGTAGTTGGCAAGATATATTCACTTGGGATTGTCAGAATACCCAATTTTGTAAGTAGCTCACTGCTGTGTGCTCTTTTGTAACTCTTGCTTATTATTCTGATAGCTCATTTTTGCAATCTGAACACATATTTCACATTTTGGGCATTTGCACCCCAGAATGTTATGCCGTAACTTTTTATAGAATTTATGTGTGCAAAGTATGTCATTCTCTGGCATGAACTATTGCACACAGTGACTAATATTCGTAAGGCATAGCATGCTGTGCTAACTTTTTTTTCCCAAGCATCCTAATATGTTCATCCCATTTTAATTGTTGATCAACATATATACCCAAAAATTTTGTGCTGGCTGCACACTCCATGGTTTTATTTTGAACTTTAAGTTTTGTCATTTCGGTTTTTTCTTTATATAGAAGTTTTTGTTATTAGTCTTCTTCACATTAAGGGTTACTTTGTTGTTATTTGACCAGTTGTGAACTGCCATTAGTGTATTTTCTGCTTTTACATTTAACATTTCTGGTGTCCTGTCTGTAATTATTATATTGCTGTCATCAGCAAATAACACTGTTTCACCTTGTGTTACCCACTGTGGGAAGTCATTAATATAAATAAGAAATAGTACTGGGCCTAACACACTCCCTTGAGGTACTCCAATATTCAAATATTCTTCATCCGAAAGATGTTTCACTAAATAATTTGAGCTACTTGAAATTTGAGATATCTCCACCTTCAGCACTCTGTCCGCAAGGTAGGATCTAAACCATTTATTTACAACCCGATATTCCTAATGCTTCAAGTTTACCTAGTAGTATTTCGTGGTCAACTGTATCAAATGCTTTACTGGGGTCTAGGAAAATGCCTGTTACTTGTTCTCCTTTATCTAGGGCTTCTAGAACTACTCTTGTAAATTTTTCTATAGCTGCGCCTCTTCCCTTTCCAGTCCTGAAACCAACTGTTGTTTGCATAGGAGGAGTAGTCCATAAGTCTGTTTTTGATAATAGTTTTCATTATTTTTGAAAAAGCAAGCATCAATGAAACTGCTCTGCAATTCTATATATCTTCTGTATCACCCTTTTTTGTGTATGGGAAGAATATTGCATGCTTTAGATAATTAGGGAAGCAACCTGATGAGAACAACTCATTTATAATGTCTGCTAAGGGTTCTTATATGCTGCTAATGCAAACTTTTATTATACACACTGGAACTTCATCTAAACCTGTGGATGATTTACTCTTGAATTTATGTACAATGCTACTTATTTCCTTTCCATTGGTGGGTAGCAGTAGCATTGTGTGAGATACATAGTTCTTTCCCATTGTGTGTTGTGTTTTAGGAAACCTTTCTTGCAGTTTTGTTGCTATATTACTAAAGTAGTTGTTTATAAATTTTGCCAGGCCCTTAGGATTATCTATTAAACTACCTTTGTGTTTAATTTTTATGTTGATCTGCTTTGGTTTTGAGTTACCAGTTTCTTGTTTTACTATATTCCAAATGGTTCTGCTTTTATTGTTCGAGTTCTGTATGGTCTTTTCATTTTGGATTCTCTTGGCTTCCTGCAACAGTTTTCTGTACCTCCTCTTGTACCTGAGAAAAAACTGTAAGAAGGCTGGGTCACTCTTATCATTTTTGATAGATCTCAGATATTTGAGTGTTTCAGGGGATTTTCTGATACCTTTTGTTACCCAAGTCTTCCTACTGGATCCCCCAACAGAAAGTACTACTTTAGGAAATGTTTCCTCAAATTTTAACTTGAATATATTCATGAATTTGTTGAATTTTTCATTTACATGTGTTGCTGAATATACTTCTGACCGTGTCTGGTCAGTCATCTGTGTTGCAAATTCACACCTTTTTGATTTATAAAAATCCCTTCTGTAGCTAAGCACTTTTACTTGTAACTTTGTAGATATTTTAAGTTTTGCTCTTCGACCAAAGTGGTCTGATATCCTAAGGTTTTTAACAGTTACTTCATAGCATTTATGGTTAATATCTGTTAGAATATGGTCAATTATTGAAGGTGAGTGTTTGGTTACTCTTGTGGCATTTATTACCCATTGTGAGATACTGTAACTGTACAAAATATTGAAGAACCTGGTGCTGACTTCACCCATTTTCAGCATATTGATATTTAAATCTCTACAAATAATAATATGTACTTTAGGGTTACGTATTTTGTCCAATACTTGTATTAATTTAGTGAAAAAGGTTTCGACATCACCATTAGGCGACCTCTATAAACACAGTATATACAATTTTTTAAGGGTATTTTGTTCTTTTAACTCTACTACTAAAAGTTCAAAATGTTTCCTAACTATGAACTGTAGTCCTTTTTTCACATACATACATGAGCCCCACCCCTATTTAATGTTCTGCTATAATAACATGCTAATTCATAAGTAGGTAAAACTATGTATTCAATTTCAGATCCTTCGCACCAGTGTTCAGTAATGCAGACTATCAAGCTATCTATGGCTTCTAGTTCAATTTCTAACTGGTGCACTTTGTTCCTTATTGACTGAACATTCTGGTGAAATATTGTTAAATAATTACAGTTGCTTATCTTGGGTGCTTCTTCTTCCTTCCTTCTATTAAAATATCCTTTAGATGGGAAGGAGGCACAGATCTTGTTTTGTTCACACTTCTACATGATACATTTGTTATTTATTGAGCATCCATTTTATCATATACAATGATATAGGAGTTGTCATGTTACATTATATGAGTTTGTAATTATACAGTAAATTAATAATGTAGGCCTACGGTGGTAAAACATATATAAATATATATCTTGTGCACCGTATAGTAGAGAATAGCAAAACAAACAATAATTAATTATTTATAGTGCATACTATTTTCACACATTTGTTTTTCAGATATGACTTATCATTATCATTGACCACTATAGTAGAGAATAACAGAACAAACAGTAATTAATTAATTATAGTGTGTACAGGCAGACTATTTTCATACATTTGTTCAAATATGAATTATCATTATCATTGACCACTATGTCACTATGTTCTGAAAATCCATGTACTCTGTAGCACTGCAAACAATTCTCTTATTAACATTTTTAAGCTCATTTTTAAAAATTTAAAACTTTTCTATCTTTTTGATGCTTAAGGGAAGAGCACTAAAAAGGATTTTGGGGTGATATATTTCACTTTTGTGACATTTGGCTGTTTTGTGTGTTTCCTGTGTCTTGTTGGGTAGTCATGGCACTCACTATTTAAAGAAGAAAATTGGGGGTGAGATTTGAAAAAGCAGATACTTTCGTAGATATATAAAGATGGAAGCGACATTATTTGAAATTCTTTGAAAATTTCCCTGCAGGGCTCTCTTGGTGCAGCTCCTTTCACCGGTTTGCCAGACTTGAATTACCCCAAAAGAAGACACCATACCGCAATAGACTATGCACAAGAGCATAATAAGCATATATTACTGTTTTTTCACTGTAGCAGTTTTTCAGCATTCTGAGTATATAGCAGCATTTACTTAGCTTTTTATTGAGCATTTCAATATGTTTATCCCCCTTTAGATGCTCGTATAACCAGATACCTAAAAATTTTGTGTTTGAAGTTTGTAAAATCTTCTGTTCACGAAGTTTCAAAAGTATATTGGACTTTACTTTATTTGATACGTGGCTGAAATACATCCATAATGTTTTTTTTCTCATTTACAAATAAATAGTTATCTCAAAACCATTTTCCTGCTTCTTCTTTTGTTATTTCTACTTTGCGTTGCAAGTCAGTCTCATTTTGAGTTTTAATAAAAAGACTTATATCGTCCACATACAATACAGCATTAGCTAGTGTTAAGCTAGTGTTAAACAGTTTGGTAGGTCATTTATGAAAATCAAGAACAAGAGGGGCTCCAGCACAGAATCTTGTGGCACTCCATTACTAATTTTCTTATGTTCTGAAAAGTAAGAGGTTCCTTCGTGAACTATTTCTACTTTCTGGTATCTGTCTGACAGGTATTACTTAAACCAGCTGTGGACAGTACCACGTATACCATAGCAATATAGTTTCTCAAGCAATAATTCATGATCAATAACATCAAATGCCTTTGATAAATCTAAAAGCACCCCACAGTTTTCTTCGTTATGATCTATAGAGATCAGGAGAAGTTTTAAGAAATTATATTCAGCTCTGTTTCAGTTGACGTATTTTTTCTGAAGCCATTTTGCTCACTGACTAATATTCTATTTGTGTTATGGAAAGCAGAGAGTCTGTCATGCATTATTCTTTCAATAACTTTTGAGAAGCAGGATAGCAAGGATATGGGTCTGAAGTTTTTTTATATCATGAGGATCACTATTTTTATATAATGGTTTTATTATTGACAGCTTTAGTTCTTTAGGGAAAGTGCCAGTGCTGAAAGAGGCATTAATTATGTCTACAATGGGACAAGCAGTATTTATGCTGCTTTATCTGGAATACCATCAGTGCCACAAGACAATTTATTTTTTAGTTTGTTGAGTGCATTCTGTACTTCTTGTACACTTACCAGGGTATAAGAACATAGTTTTAGGATTTGTGGAGATGTTATGTTTAATCTTTGTTTGTCTTTGGGTTTTTATGAGGCTTTGTACAATACTTGCATAATGAAAGTTGAATATATTGGCAATACGTAAAGGATAACTTATAGTTCTGTCCTCACTTTTAATAACAAAGCTGCTGTCTCTTACTTTACTTCTGCCTACAGTTGTATTTATCACATTACAAACTGATTTCATTTTCGTTACCCTTGCTTCTACTGATGTATGAGTCATTATGTAACTTTGTTGCTGCATTAATGACTTTCCTGTACAATTTTCTGTAACAGGTGACATACTGTTTCAGAGCTGGATTTAGCCTGGCTGATTTACTTAACTTTCTAAGTCGCTCTCCAGATTTCCGTACCCCCTGTGTTACCCAAGTATTAGGCTTGCTTTTTATATTAATTTTCTTAAGAGGGAATGCAGTGTCATAGTTATGTTTATAACAAGTTAAAAATGACTCCGATTTCATATCCACTGTGTAGAGTTTGTCTAAATCCCAGTCTGAGTTATTTAATAAATAATTAAAAACCGTAATATTGTCCTCATTGATACATCTTCTGTAGTTATATTTCTCATGTATTCTAGAATTTGTGCCCAGTACATTATTTATATATAGTTTTATTGCTTTGTGGTCCGAGAACCCTGTGTCAGTTACTTCAATAACATGATCTAACTTCTGCAAGTCAAAAAATATTTGATCTATTATCGTTTCAGAGTGATTTCTATATCTAGTACATTCGTGGACAGATAGTGCTAAATTTTGTGAATGTAGCAAATTGTTTAGTTTTGATACTTTTTGACAGTTCATTTTAAAGCTGACATTGAAATCACCAAGTACAATAATGCTCTCTGTAAAATGTCTTAATTCACTAAAAAGTCTTTCAATACTGTCTAAAAATGTCATAAAATTCCCTGATGGGGAACGATATATGCACGCAATAATTATTTTGGGTTCTGTAAGTTTGCACATACTGTATTCGAACTCTTTTTCAATGTGTTGTATCTTACTGAGTTTAATTTCTTTACATTCAGTTCCTTGCTTCACATATGTACGTTCCTCCCATCTTTAAAATTCTCTCTACCAGAGCTACTGATCATTTCGAATCCTGTTATTCTGGCTGTACAAGCTTGGTTTTCTTTTAGCCAGTGCTCACTTATACATGAAACTGAAACTGAAATATCCTTTAATTGATCCATCAAAAGCACATCTATTTCAGCAGTCTTACTAATTAGACCCTGGACATTTTGATATAATGTAGTAATGGTATGTTGTCTTTCGAATCCCTCACACTGCTCACCTTGTTTGGTTGCTGCCTGTCTTGAATAAAAAATCCTTCAGATGGCCTGGTGGAGACACTCCTCTTTTGCTCAAGGGGCGGGTGGTTTCTAATGCTTCTGGACGTGTGGTAGATACTGTCTTTGCTGATACCGATGGTATAGCCTGTTCCGTTTCTGATGACAATTTTTGTGTTGCAGAAGATACTGTGGACTGGTCCATCAGAGACAGAACAGCAAAAGGTTCACTGTTCATGCATCTGTTTAATGAGTGAAGTAAGTTTTGAAATTTCTATTCTAGTAGTGTTTTTCCCTTGCTGTTATGATGTAGACTGTGCTGTGTGAAATGTTCTCTCTCCAGGGAAACTATCGACAGGAAATGTGAATTCTGGAATGCTTTGCAGATCTTCCCAAAGTGTCGATTGGCCTTAGTGATCTCTTTATTCACGATAGAAGCGTTCATAAGGTCGTGCCTATGTGGAATTCCAATAACAATAATTGCTGGTATTCTTCTTGCAGTGCTCAAAGTTTTTTTGAAATTTTTAGTGGCTTTGGATAACTTGTTGATGTACACATCATTAGCGCCCCCAATTATGACTGTGTATTGACTCGAAATGAAGAATTTTTCATCATTTATGTTCCGTGTGATTTCTGCCATGGGTGCCCTTGTTTTTACAACGGAAGAAGCATTTACACAATAATCACTGCATAAGATTTCAGCAAGGCCACATCCATGGCTATCAGTGTATAGTCACATTATATCTGGGAGCTTGCGAAGTTATTTGAACCTGTTTATGTACACAGTTCACAGTACCTTTAGGTGTTATTGTCTTCTTCACATTCTGCGTACTTAACATTGTGGTCACTTGCGCATGTATGTTTGTACTGCTTTCAGTATATGTTTCAGTCTTCCGTGCACTTATTTCTGTTTCACGTGCACCTAGATGACTGTTTACTACTGTATGGAATGTGTTTTCACATGGTTTACGATGCATAACATAGTCACAGTTGTTGGTGTCATTTGTATTAACATATTCACAGTTGTTATCGTCTCTCATATTGTCATAATTACTATGAAGGGCTTTCATCATATTTGTTTAATATATCTGAATACCATTCTCACATTTCCATATCACGTTGCAGAGAAGTCCATCCACTTTCATTTTGTCCCTCGGTGAACATTTTGACTGCTGCCTGACGACCGTTAACAACGACACACCACACTCGCAAATAGAGTTATTAAAGGTACCAATGCTGAAACATTCTGTATGGTACGTTTTGGAATGTAGAACAAATTCTGATCCCTTTACGAACAATTCCGCTGCACAATATACACTTTACAGACGCACAGAATTTAATTTTCACAGAGCGGCTCATAAGTACTTCTATACGAGACGCCATTTGTAAATTACTGCTTCTACTGTCACCTAAGGGAGATCCTGGTTTCACATTCTGGTCTACAACATATTTTCACTTGTCGCCACTGATTCCGGATAATGTCCCACTGCAGCTGACATCGGTAATCCCTTGTCTTTCCTCCTCCTCCTCCCCTCCCCCCCCTCCCCACCTGCAATTTACTTATAATGGGTAATAGTCTTCTAGAAAAAAAAACATAAATATTTAAAATAAATACTATGATTGTATCAGATTTACGTCCATTATAAGTACTGTAACACTAAAACAAATTTGTTCATTTTTGTCACCATGCTCAACTTACTAATTTACATATAACCAGATAATTACATTTAGTTCCATTGAACTAATACCTGTAAAGCACTGCTTTATCATTAAAATTTGTGCAGTGACAAATGTATAAAAGAAAACATGATGTAACAGTATTGTAAAAACCCTTTCAATACAAATGATTCACACTCCATCACTTCCAGTGCATACACCAGTTGAAGTCCCTTTCTGATTGTAAAATCTTTTTGCTAAAGTCTCCTATGTCTTAAACGACAAGAGTTTTTGTGAGATGCATGAGTATTAGTGAAATATGCAAATGATTCATAATTAACTGAATTATTTTTAACAAATAAAATACTTTCCAAAACTGAAATTATGACACATGTTCTAAAAGAGTAATTTAACCCACCTAGGCATTTATCCATTCATGTGGGCTCTACCACTTTCAGAATTTGACATATTGACCTTTTCTCCCACAACAGTTTTCTGTTAGCCTGTGCAGAGGGGGCATGGGGGAGAAGGAGCCATGTGCACCTTGAAACAAATTGATATACTTGAGAAATCTACATCATGAACAGCTGTTATAAATAGCTGAAGGATGATGTGGGAATAATTGTTGTTGTTAAGAACAAAATCACTGAGGAAACCAACTGAATGGAATTTTACTCATAATTACGAATTGGGCATGTGGAAAGGTATGAAGCATGGCAAACACAGGGCTACATTGCATCTTATGCAAACTGTGGTGGAGCATTTTTGATTCTTTGTAGTACTGCAATGGTCACATCGCCGAAAGGTAGGGCCCTTTGCTGGTAGATGCTGCCCTACATTTGTTGGACGAATTGTATTGCTCGGCCAATAGGAGCATTTCCCTTCCTTCCTCTTCCAATCTGAATTACTGGACCTTTTTTGATACGTGCAGAGAAGGAACCAATCATTTCAGTTGCTAACTGTGACCTGTATTTCAGGTGACTCAAAGGTTTTGTGCCAGACAAACATTTCCTGACTGTATCTTTGTAGAGGATGTAACTGTTTACAGTGCTTGCATCAATACAATAATAAAATAATTTTAGCCAACATTGTCGGGATTTCCCTGATATGTTGTGGGTACAGAGAAGCTGATCAAAACGATCCACCCCTCCCATATATATGGTGTAATCCCTGATTGATTCTGGAGAAGGAACGCTTTCCCCAACACTCTTGTTATTAGTTCTCAGAACAAAACATTTGGATTCAGCATTATGCAGTGTGCTTATTACAATAACATACTTCTTTCCCCTGTCTTTCCATTTTGATACTCCTATGTCTCCAGCCATAACTATATCAGATTCTCCAATTTTTAGAGTTTTGTCAACAGCTAATGTATCTTTAGGAAAGAACTTTCATGTTTGTCTGATTGTGGCACAAGCAAACAGATTTTTTCTCAGCAGGTTTTCATCATTACAACATTTGGAAAAAAAAATTAAACAACAAGCAGTATCCTAGACCTTCATAAGGAGCTGCAACTTTTTCTATGACACGTTCACCTAAGGACTTGTTACTGTTGCCTCCCTCTTCTTTGCCCTCATACGCTGACAGTCCTAGACAGTACCCTGTATCAGCTCATGTAATCACCCAGATTTTAAAACCCCTTTTAATTGGTTTATTTGACATATACTGTTTCAAGGAACTTCTTTCTTTGAATCTTACTGTAGATTCATCAACTGACAAATATCTGGCAGGATGGGACAAATTCTTGAAACAACTGTTGAGGTGATCCAACATTGGTATAATCTGGTATGTTGTTGTTGTTGTGGTCTTCAGTCCTGAGACTGGTTTGATGCAGCTCTCCATGCTACTCTATCCTGTGCAAGCTTCTTCATCTCCCAGTATCTACTGCAACCTACATCCTTCTGAATCTGCTTAGTGTATTCATCTCTTGGTCTCCCTCTACGATTTTTACCCTCCACACTGCCCTCCAATGCTAAATTTGTGATCCCTTGATGCCTCAAAACATGTCCTACCAACCGATCCCTTCTTCTAGTCAAGTTGTGCCACAAACTTCTCTTCTCCCCAATCCTATTCAATACCTCCTCATTAGTTACGTGATCTACCCACCTTATCTTCAGCATTCTTCTGTAGCACCACATTTCGAAAGCTTCTATTCTCTTCTTGTCCAAACTAGTTATCGTCCATGTTTCACTTCCATACATGGCTACACTCCATACAAATACTTTCAGAAATGACTTCCTGACACTTAAATCTATACTCGATGTTAACAAATTCCTCTTCTTGAGAAACACTTTCCTTGCCATTGCCAGTCTACATTTTATATCCTCTCTACTTCGACCATCATCGGTTATTTTACTCCCTAAATAGCAAAACTCCTTTACTACTTTAAGTGTCTCATTTCCTAATCTAATTCCCTCAGCATCACCCGACTTAATTTTACTACATTCCATTATCCTCGTTTTGCTTTTGTTGATGTTCATCTTATATCCTCCTTTCAAGACACTGTCCATTCCGTTCAACTGCTCTTGCAAGTCCTTTGCTGTCTCTGACAGAATTACAATGTCATCGGCGAACCTCAAAGTTTTTACTTCTTCTCCATGAATTTTAATACCTACTCCGAATTTTTCTTTTGTTTCCTTTACTGCTTGCTCAATATACAGATTGAATAACATCGGGGAGAGGCTACAACCCTGTCTTACTCCTTTCCCAACCACTGCTTCCCTTTCATGCCCCTCGACTCTTATAACTGCCATCTGGTTTCTGTACAAACTGTAAATAGCCTTTCGCTCCCTGTATTTTACCCCTGCCACCTTTAGAATTTGAAAGAGAGTATTCCAGTCAACATTGTCAAAAGCTTTCTCTAAGTCTACAAATGCTAGAAACGTAGGTTTGCCTTTTCTTAATCTAGCTTCTAAGATAAGTCGTAAGGTCAGTATTGCCTCACGTGTTCCAACATTTCTACGGAATCCAAACTGATCTTCCCCGAGGTCGGCTTCTACCAGTTTTTCCATTCGTCTGTAAAGAATTCGCGTTAGTATTTTGCAGCTGTGACTTATTAAACTGATAGTTCGGTAATTTTCACATCTGTCAACACCTGCTTTCTTTGGGATTTGAATTATTATATTCTTCTTGAAGTCTGAGGGTATTTCGCCTGTCTCATACATCGTGCTCACCAGATGGTAGAGTTTTGTCATGACTGGCTCTCCCGAGGCCATCAGTAGTTCAAATGGAATGTTGTCTACTCCCGGGGCCTTGTTTCGACTCAGGTCTTTCAGTGCTCTGTCAAACTCTTCATGCAGTATCTTATCTCCCATTTCGTCTTCATCTACAACCTCTTCCATTTCCATAATATTGTCCTCAAGTACATCACCCTTGTATAAACCCTCTATATACTCCTTCCACCTTTCTGCCTTCCCTTCTTTGCTTAGAACTGGGTTGCCATCTGAGCTCTTGATATTCATACAAGTGGTTCTCTTCTCTCCAAAGGTCTCTTTAATTTTCCTGTAGGCAGTATCTGTCTTACCCCTAGTGAGACAAGCCTCTACATCCTTACATTTGTCCTCTAGCCATCCCTGCTTAGCCATTTTGCACTTCCTGTTGATATCATTTTTGAGACGTCTGTATTCCTTTCTGCCTGCTTCATTTACTGCATTTTTGTATTTTCTCCTTTCATCAATTAAATTCAATATTTCTTCTGTTACCCAAGGATTTCTATTAGCCCTCGTCTTTTTACCTACTTGATCTTCTGCTGCCTTCACTACTTCATCCCTCAGAGCTACCCATTCTTCTTCTACTGTATTTCTTTCCCCCATTCCTGTCAATTGTTCCCTTATGCTCTCCCTGAAACTCTGTACAACCTCTGGTTCTTTCAGTTTATCCAGGTCCCACCTCCTTAAATTCCCATCTTTTTGCAGTTTCTTCAGTTTCAATCTGCAGTTCATAACCAATAGATTGTGGTCAGAATCCACATCTGCCCCAGGAAATGTCTTACAATTTAAAACCTGGTTCCTAAATCTCTGTCTTACCATTATATAATCTATCTGATACCTACTAGTATCTCCAGGATTCTTCCAGGTATACAACCTTCTTTTATGATTCTTTAACCAAGTGTTGGCTATGATTAAGTTATGCTCTGTGCAAAATTCTACAAGGCGGCTTCCTCTTTCATTCCTTCCCCCCAATCCATATAACTGGTCAAAACCACTTTTTTGGCATTTTGGAATTATCATTTAGGTGTAAGAATCTCATAACTTTGAAGAAACATTTTACAGGCATCACTTGTGCAACTCTACTGTTGTAAAAGTTTCTGTCATTACTCCAGTACAGTCTAACACTAGGTAATGGATTGAATCCCATAAAAACAAGTATTCCTAAGAATGCTCTCAGTTCATCAACAGTTAAATTTAATCGTATGGTTATAATAGAAGGAAACATTCCACGAAGGAAAAATATACCTAAAAACAAAGATGATGTGACTTACCAAATGAAAGTGCTGGCAGGTCGACAGACACACAAATGAACACAAACATACACACAAAATTCAAGCTTTCGCAACAAACTGTTGCCTCATCAGGAAAGAGGGAAGGAGAGGGAAAGACGAAAGGATGTGGGTTTTAAGGGAGAGGGTAAGGAGTCATTCCAGTCCCGGGAGCAGAAAGACTTACCTTAGGGGGAAAAAAGGACGGGTATACACTCGCGCACACACACACACATATCCATCCACCAAATTAAATTTAATCAGTTATTTTTCTGTGTAGCATACAAATTTGACTGAGCAGTGATCTGCTCCAAGAACTTATCACTCAGAATTAGGTTCAAAATTGCCACTGGGCTACTCACATTCACTTCAGCTGTGTTCGATATGCCAAAAGGCATTGAAAAAACAGTGTTGCAGAACAGTTAGGGTACATGCCCTGCTCTGCACCATGAGAAAGTTTCACTTACAGCATGGCCAGTTTCATTTTCACTTTCTGTTTCAGTTTTGTCAACAACTGAAAAGTAAGTTTCATCCTTGTCACATGACAACCGGGCATCATTGCTGGATGTTGTGGATGTGTGTAGTTGAACTGGTAGGCAATCATCTGCATCTTCATCCCCACCTTCTTCTGAATCATCAGCCATCTCATCCATCACTCTATTTAACTCCTCTATAATTCCCTCCTCTGCCAGACCTCTTCTGTTTAGAGCCATCAAAATGGGACTGTTACCTAAGAAATAATGCTTCCAGTAAACACTAACACATTTTTAATGGTGTTTCAACTAGTAAATAAATAAAGAGGAACTTTAACATTCTTCACTGAAATCGTGTGTAACCTACCTTTCGGTGACACATGTATGATTACAACGCAGTAACATCTTAGCTGCGATTTTGAGAATGAAATTGTACCCACCACATAAGAAAATACTCTTCAATGTATTAACAAAATGTAATTGTAATCAACAATTTCATTAGAAGGAAATCTTAGTCTGAAAATGACCCATTGTCATCTATTCTTTCCGGCTCGCACAAAGCAGAAACTATTTATCGTAATAAATATTTCAGCACATAACAATAGTGAATAATTTATACCACAATATACACAGAATTAAGCATAGAATTATTGCCTTACCTTGTAATGCACAAATCTGGAATGTTTCTGTCTTGCAGAACATTTAATTGACGACTGTTGACTTCTGTCAACAACACTACGACCAGAGACGCTCTTTGGTAAGAATGCGTACCACTTTCACTTCTTTTTACATATTTAGAAGCCGGTGATGCAGGAATTAAAAAAGTGGCACGTATTTCTGCCATAGATCGTTAAAGGAAGTGAATTGTTACAATAAAGGTCTATGTAAACAGATGCTTCTGTACAAAGAGGTGGGTCGTAAGTATACTTTCCAGTATCCTCTAAAGGGTTAATTGTGATTTGGTACATGGTTTGCACATATGATGTAAGGCAAGTCGTGTTTGAGATAGTAGATACAAGTTATATATAGTATGATTTTGAAATAATCATCCAGTACATCTCACATATGTGTATCAATTATAAAAACATACAATGTGACTGACAACAATAAGTATGATCAGTATTACACTCATTTTTGTATGCTGCTGCAAAAAATTCAGAAACAGAGTAGAAGCAGTGGACAAGCAAGTACTGCTTCACTTTCACTTTTGCTTCAAATAGGATGATATGTAGTTGATACACTCCTCCTTTATGAATGTTTGTACTAAATACCTACTGTATTATGTGTAGGACATGTTTCTGGCTAGTATCATAAGTGTGAAAGTCACAGCTATGTTTAAAGATATTTTCTTCTTTTAAGGTGCATCCTTTTGTGAAGAGGGATGTTTCATAGATATATAAACAAGGTGAAGTAAGTACAATAAGACTATGAAATATTGGCCTAAAGGAGCCTTTGTGTTTAGTTTGTTTTATTATTATTATTATTATTATTATTATTTGATTTTACGGCCTCATTGGACCACTTTGGTGAATTATCTCCTGGTCCCCTTCTTCAGTAAGCGCATGTTTTGTTCTTTCTTAGTTGCCCAGTATCTTTTCATTCGTTCTGATCTTTCCTCATCTGTAAACACCTTTTTCATTGTGTGTCGTTTGTCTACTTTTGATTTAAATCATATTTTCTTGTCTTTCAGTTTCTTGAGATTTTCTGTCTTGTTTTGCAGATCATTCAAGGTTATATCTAGTTCTCCCATGACCTCTTTAATTTCCTTGATCCATCCTACTTATTGCTTCAGATTCCACAGTTGCTGCATAATTTTTCTTGCTGAACTGGTTTCTGGTATCCTCATTGTGTGGCCAAAGAAAGAAATCCTCTTTTTACGTATATCTGTGGTGGGCTCCATTTCCCTGTACCCTACTTCATTCGGCACTATCCGCCATTGTCCTTCCTTCTGGTATTTTTTATTTATGCATGTTACAGCTATTCTTCTCTCTACTTTTAGTATTTTACTGACTTTGTTTCCCTGATTGACTTTAAAAAAAAGCCTCACTTGCATATGTTACCACTGTCTTGTAGTGTCTAAATTTTGTTTGAATTTCTTTTTGTATGTAGACCATGTTAGTTTTTGAGCTGTTATCATTTTATTGATGCTCTCTTACCAAGCAGGTTTTTCATCCAAGTTGTGTGTTATAATCTCTCCAAGATATTTAAACTGCTTCACTATTTTAATTTTTCTGTTGTCTTTATTTTATTTATTTATTTAATTATTTTATTTATTTATCTCTTGTTCTGGTGATCCATGTTGTCACACTATCACAGGATATGGAACGTGTCAATTTTACAAGCTTTTGGCCAGAATTTATGGTAATACATAAAACAAAACAAAAACAGTAAACAGTAATTTAGGTCCCACTACAAAAAATACATTTTAGAGATAGATAAAGATTACAAAATAATAAGTGTTACAGAGAAATAAATATTGCAAAATATATGTTTACAATAAAAATATTCGGTATTACAAATACAAATTTGGGCATACATTTGCAATTTACAAAACAAGAAATGTTAAACACTGTAGTTCAGGGACTCTATTGTACAAAATGATCCTTGCAATAGGAACTGCCTTAAGGTTTTTTTAAACAAGAGATCATCATCTACCAAACACTTAATTCTTGAAGGGATGGCATTAAAAATCTTACAGCCACTGAAATGGACTCCTTTCTGCACCATACTTAGATTTGGCTGTTCATAGTGGATATCATGTTTCCTTCTAGTATTGTGACTGTGATATGCACTATTCAGCTTAAAGATAGATTTTTTCCCCTTATGAAGCACATCAAAGAGAATATATATTGCACAGTGGATGTAAGTATTTCAAGCTTCTTAAAAAGATTCCTGCATGTGGCTCTAGGATGGACTCCACCCATGATCCTTATGGCTCTTTTTTGTACACACAGTACTTTTTTAGCCAGTGGCTCATGTCCCTAAAATATGTTTCCAAATGCCATAATTGCATGAAAGTAACCATAAAATGCTGACTTCATGGTTTCCACATTTCTATAAGAAGAAACAATGCACTGTGCGTATGTTGCTGAACTTAATCTTTTGCATAGATCCAGGATGTGGTTCGACCAATTCAGTTTGCTATCAATATGCAAGCCTAGGTATTTTGAGGAATCTACCCTGGTTATTGTCTGCTCACCTATTTTTACTACTATTTCCTCATCTTTGGATGTTGTGTGGAACTGAATGTAGTTTGTTTTACAGTAATTTAAAGAAAGGCCATTAATGTTAAACCAGTTCACCGTTTCATTTAAAACCTTATTTGCTGTTACCTCAAGTATATCTAGTGAATTATCAGTAAACAGTGTAGTGTCATCAGTGAAAATGGTGAATCTACAATATTCCGTACAGAGAGGGAGATCATTTATGAATATAATAAAAAGTACTTGGCCCAGAACTGTGCCTTGCGGCACTCCACATGTAATGGTACTCCATTCTGAAGATAATGGGACACCATATTGACTATCTACTACAACTTTTTGTTTCCTGTTTGACAGATATGAGTCAAGCCATTTCCCTGCTGCACCACTTATACTGAGATGTGCAGCTTTTTGTAAAAGAATTTGGTGATTTACACAGTCAAATGCTTTTGTTAGGTCACAAAATATGCCAATCACTTTCAGTTTTTTGTTGATAGATTCCAAGAGTTTGCCAGTAAATGCAAATATTGCATCTTCTGTTGACAAACCTTTCTTAAATCCAAACTGACTTTCGCTGAAGATATTGTGTTCACGGAGATGCTTAACTATCCTGGCATTCATTAGTTTCTCTAAAACCTTTGAAAAGCTTGTCAGTAGTGATATTGGCCTATAGTTAGCAGTATCCGTCTTATCCCCCTTCTTATACAGCGGTTTTACAACTGCATACTTAAGCCTCTCAGGAACTATTCCTTGCTTAAGTGACACATCAAAAATGTGGCAGAGGATTTTGCTTACATGGCTGGAGCAGTATTTTAATAATTTTTTAGAAATGTTGTCAATTCCAGCAGAGTTTATACTTTTCAGGGATTTAATAACTCCTTCAATTTCTTGAACAGTGATTGTTTTTACCTTCATTTGTTGTACTAAACCAGGTATTCTAGCTTTCTAAAGATTGATGGCTTGCTTCATGGACCCTTGTAAACCTATTTTTTCTGTTACTGTTAAAAATTGTTGTTGAATGTGTCTGCAACTGTTTTTGGATCGCTAACAAGATTACCCTCACTTTTGATTTGGATATTTTCGCTACAAACTGCATTTTTCCCCCTTTCCTTCTTTACAAATTTCCAGATAGTTTTTACTTTATTGCTCGAGTCGCCAATTTCTGCCTTCAAGCACATGTTCTTTGCTGCCTGAATGGTCTTATTCAGAACTTTATTGTAGATTTTATAATGTGTAATCTTGAACTCCTGGCTGCAGCATATAGTTCTCTTCTTGTTTTACAAGAGATTTTGATGCCTTTAGTAAGCCAATGCTTATTTCCAGATTTGAACATAATAATAATAATAATAATAATAATAATAATAATAATAATAATAATTTTATTGTCTTTAAGCCATTACAGCTATAGATAAAGTCATATACATAATACGATACAGTACATGCTATAAAAGAACAGAATTGTTATTAATGTTACAGTTTAATATCACAGGTCATGAAATCGTTTATATTGTAGAATGGGTTTACAACCAACCAGTCATAAAGTGTTTGTTTGTATTGTTGCTCTGGTAAATTTTGTGTAGCTTGTGGAAGTTTGTTAAATAATTTCTGGCCCATAAGTTCATAACTGTTAACTGATTTTGACAGTCTGTAGTAGGGAGTATAGATATAGCTGTTTGTCCTAGTGCTGTAACAATGTATATTTGCCCTGCGTTTTACTTTAGGTAAGTTGTTTTTTGTAGATTAAAACATGATAAATATATAGGTTTATTACTGTCATGGTTTTTTGATGAGTAAACAAAGGTTTACAATGAGCCTTGCATGGTGAGCCTGTAATTATCCTAATAACTTTCTTTTGCAGCAAAAGTATGTCATGCACACAAATGGAGTTTCCCCATAAAATAATACCATAGGATATGATGTTTTGGAAAAATGAGTAGTAAGATACTCTTAACATAATTTTTAGGTACGCAGTGCATTAATTGCCTTAACAAATATATTACCCTTGACAATTTACCACTAATATATTTAAAATGTGGATTCCAAGAAAGTTTATCATCCAAATATACCCCCAAAAATTTAATGCCACTAGGATCATCTGATGGAAACTTGTCTTTGAAACTAAATACCATCTGCTGGATATTGCTTCCATTAAGCAAGAACCCATTTGCTTTAAACCAGAGTGAAGCTTGCTCAATTGTCTCTGTAACACATTTTAAGGCTATTAAGATCATTACTGCTGTTCAGAAACGTTGTATCATCAGCATAAAGTACTGTTCTGGATTTAATAAATGATGGAAGGTCATTTATCATTATTAGGAAAAGGAAAGGGCCCAGCATGGATCCCTGCGGAACACCTACCTTAACTTGTTCTATACTGGACATTTCTTTCCCAACACAGATGGCTTGCTTACGGTTTTGTAAATATGATCTTAATAGCTTAAGGCTGTTACCTTTAACACCGTAAAAGTCAATTTTTCGAGTAGTAGTGTATGTTCTACACAGTCAAAAGCTTTGCTTAGGTCACAAAAAGTCACTTGAGCAAAGCATTTATCTTCAAATACTTGATGGATGTATTTAACAACATTGTCTATGGCTTCAATGGTTGACAGGTTTTTCCTAAAGCCATACTGTGATCCACTTATTAATCCTATGTTATCAAAGTATACATAATTGTTGGTAAATTATGCATTCTAGAACTTTTGAAAAAACTGGGACTATGGATATTGGATTGTAACTTGAGACAGAATTTCTATCTCCTTTTTTATGTACTGGAACTACCCTAGAGAGTTTAAGCTCATCAGGGAAAAAACCCTCCAGTATACATTTGTTTATACAATATGTTAGGAGGTAAACTATACAGTCTATTACTTTCTTCAGCATGTTATAAGACAGGTCATATATGTCTACACTGTCTGATGATTTTAACTGCTTCACTATTCTTAACACAAAATCAGGTGGACCTTAGAAAAATTGAAAGTACTTGGGTTTGTTGATGACCTAGCAACATTTTTTGACAGTAACTCTGATTAGCTGATTTCAGGTTTAATTATAACACTTCCTACTTCCTCAACTGATTTAATAAAAAAGTCATTAAATTCCTGGGGAGAGATACTAATTTTGTCACTTCTTTTATCTTTGGTGAATCTATTTATTAGTGTCCATGCTGCTTTGCACTTACTGGTGGATTTCTCAATACTTCTGAGATTGTGTTCTTGTTTGGCTTCCACAATTGCTTTTTTGTACTCATTCCTAGATCTAACATAGGCTAATTTAGCATGGTTGCTTTTCAGATTTCTATAAATATTGTACAACAACATAACTTGATTTTTCACAGTAGACAACTGTTTTGTATACAATGTATTTTGTCTATTTGAAACTTTTGCTTTTAGGACGCTGTCAGTTACTTTGCATTTGTTTATTGGAATGCAGTCATTAAAGTGTCCCAAAAATGCTTTAAGAAACCTATCAAATAGTACCTCTGCTGGCAGATAATTGCTTAGAGTATAATATGTGTCATCATAACACAGGCCAAACCAATCTCTGTTAGAAAGGGATGTACGAAACCTGTCAATTTTGTCATATGTGACCGGTCTAGTGACCACAATGTCTGGGACAGGCTTATTTACATTACTCTTATCAAGAGGGAACCTACTTGTATAATTTAAAGATACTGAATCATGATCAGAATATGGAAATACTGTCACACAACATGATTCTTCTGTTTTAAAATTTACAAAAATATTGTCAAGACATGCATGTTCTCTGGTAGGCTTGTTATTGATTGAATGTAAGTTGCACTGTCTTAGTAGGTTTTGGAGTTCAGTGTCAGTACATTTTTGTGTTGTAACATCGAAATCAGCATTCACATCTCCACCTATCACAATATCATAATGCATCCATCTAGTATATGTAAGTACATGTAACAGCAGGTCCAGTTTTTCTAAAAATACTTTGGTTATACCCTTAGGTGACCTATACAGGGAAATTACAACTAACTTAAAACTGTCTATTACTATACTAGCAGCTTCAAAGTTTTGTTCATCACACAGAAAATCTAGATCTAATCTATTGACTGTGCCGCTAAGTGACTTGTTAACATAGATTGCCACACCATCTCTTAAATGCAATTTTCTACAGTAGCTACTGGCTAGATTATAATTATCAAATTTAATAAATGTAAGTTCACTCTCACTAGGCCAGTGTTCACTTAAACAAAAGATATCAAACTTTTTTTCTAATCCACATTCATTGACAATAAATTTTTTATCCCTTACTCCTTCAATGTTAAGATAACAGATGATAAAATCAAACCTGTCTTTCTTTACAGATGCACTATTTTGCTGAGAGGCTATTAAATTTCTGGCACTTTTTATCTTATGGGTTTCTTCCCCTTGATACCTTCTACTAAAAAATCATTTAGACATAATGGAGGTACAGTTTTCCGTTTGCCCGTTACACTTGATACTGCTTCTACTTTTGGAGGTCTCTTCTCTTCTTCTTTTTCATGACATGATCTAAGTGGCTGGGTTCCCACTGTAGGTTGTTCAAATGTTGCTGCAGAATGGACAGCTGGATCACCTGTTGGTACACTTGTTGCTGAATATGCTGCCACCTTTGTTGTTTCTATTATCTTAGTTCCTGAATGGGGTGTTCTACCTGTTGTAACTGTAGTTACAGCTTCTTTTCTCCCAACACATTCTTTTGTAATCAGTGATACCTGATGTTGTGTTACTGCTGCAACTGGAGTACATGGTAGAGAAGATACTTTGCAGGTGTCCTTTACCAGTGGTAGTGGAATAGGATCACTTTTCTTACATCTGGTAGAAACACTATCCACTAACATTTTGATTATTTGACTGAGCAACGATTTTCTCCATTTATTTAAATGCATTCCATGTGTTGTGAAGTGCTGTCTTTCAAGATCGTCAATACTGAGGAAAAAAAGCATTTGAAGTGGTCTTGCAGATCTTTTTATACAGCCTGTTTGCTTTTTGGATTTCTCTGTTCACACAAGAAGACTCAGTAAGGTCATGTCTGTGTGGTATGCCTACAACAATAACTTTTTGATCCTCTGTTGTACACAGTGCATCTGTTAGCACTCTGTTTGCTACTATTAGTTCATTCTTATACACATCGTGTGCGCCGCCCAATATTGCAATGCATTCACTTTGTGTCATGTAATTATTGTTTTTATAGTCTTTCAAAACTTCTTTTCGGCCTGCTCCAGGTTTCACAACACTTGTAATATTGAGATCCTGCTGGAAACGAAGAATTCCTGCAATTCCTCTTCCGTGGCTGTCAGCAAGCAAGACTGTAGGCCTACTAAAGTTTTTAGGAGTCACTTTGTTTGCAACATCGAGACAGTTAAGTTTTACTGACTTATTTCGCTTTGTAAATTTCCTGCCCACCGATTCAGATTCATAGTCTTGGTGTGAGTTGCTTGTTTCAACATTTTTAAGTTCACAATCCGTAATAAGATGCTGAAATCGATTTCTTAACGGAACTTTTAACTCACTGGAAACAAATTTAGGTTTTGCACATTTCTTTGGTTCACTGTACTCCTGAAGTTCACAGAATTCATTATGTGATGGGTCAGATAGGCTTTTAATAATGTTTTCCAACAACAGAGCATGTTCTCTTGTGGCTTTCAGTTCTTTCTGCAGTGATTCGAGTACTATGATTTCACGATTTTCACGGCACATTTCACTCGCTGCCAGATGTCCGTTACACTTTGTTCCACACGTACACGAAATGTTTCCTTGATTTATTTTCGTGAAGCAATGCGAATGATGCCAAATATGCAACACTGAACAAAGTCTAATGCCACTTGATACAATTTTGTCACATAACTTGCACCTTACAGACGCTAAATACTCGCAATTTATGGACCGATTTACTACCACATCTATATGCGTCGCCATTTTACCAGGTTTTCTCACTGTTTTTTTAGGAAATGCTTCTTCAAAAAGGCTTGTAACTTCATTGATAAATTTTTAAAATTTTGAATTAACATCAACTGTAGCATATACAGGAGACCAGTCCACAAACTGTAATTGCTGAGTAAAGATTTCAGTGGTGTGTCTGTTTATAATCCTAAATGTTTTCCAAATGAAATTTTCTTTTCTTTGTACATTAATTTGGTTTCGAGTGAGGAATTGCCCTTCATGATCAGAGAGAACATTTATAATATTTTTCATGGTTAAATTATTGCAAATATCCTTATCTACAAATACATTATCTATTAATGTGCTAGAGCTGGCATTTACTGTAGTTGGAGTGTACACCACTGGTACTAAATTGTAACAGTACATTAAATATTCAAAGTCTGTTTTGTTTCTATTTTCTGTTAAAATGTCCACATTGAAGTCACCCATAACAATGATGGATTTAGTTTTCCTACATAGGTGGGACAGAAGTGATTCAGTTCATCTTAGAAATACATTTAGATTTCCAGCAGGTGCCCTGTAAAAAGCCAGAACAATAACAGTTGCACTGTCTGCTATTAACTTGATGCCACACACCTCAAAATGTTGTTCATCACAGTATTTGTCTAAATCTAGCGATTTATACACTATATTATTTTTTATAAATATTGCAACACCACCTTTTTCCATAACAGATGTACAGTAATGAGTAGCTAAACTAAAGTTCTCAATCTGTAGCATGTGGATTCCACTCATAACGTGATGTTCTGAGAAACACAGTATATCAGGCTCACTTTCACACTCATCTTTTAAATTTATTAGCAACTGGTCTATTTTATTCTTGAAGCTACATATATTTTGGTGGAATAAAGACAAAGTTTGATTTTTTCTCACGTCTGCATTTGCGTGATGTTTGCTAGGAGTGGCTTTTTTCAGTACATTAGTTGATAGTACTTCTTGAGGTGTGGAAAACTCATATTGAACACACGAGAGAGATGCTTCACGCAACTTTGAATCCTCATCTCTTGTGTTACAATAAAAAATGCTGATTTTGTTTCCTGTTGTGTGTAGGACGGGCAATAATTACCACTGAATATGTTGTTTTAGCTGTTGGTTCCGCCACTGATGATTCTGCTGCTTTTGAGGATGCTTCTTTTTATTTTGCTGAGACTGATCCCATACCGGTACATGGAATTCTTCTGTTCGCTCTCTCTCTGTTTGCAATGATTTCATTTGTCATTGGGACCGAGCGAGGTGGCGCAGTGGTTAGCACACTGGACTCGCATTCGGGAGGACGACGGTTCAATCCCGCATCCGGCCATTGTGATTTAGGTTTTCCGTGATTTTCCTAAATCTTTCCAGGCAAATGCCGGGATGGTTTCTTTGAAAGGGCACGGCCGACTTCCTTCCCTGTCCTTCCCTAATCTGATGAGACTGATGACCTCACATTTTGGTCTCTTCCCCTAAACAACCCAACCCCAACCCTCATTTATCATTTTACATACAAAGTTTTTTCCTTCATAATTTAGATGCATTCCATGTTTGGTATGCTGGCATCTGTCCAGTTTGCCTATATCAAGGACGCTACATTTTCCAAACAAAGAACACATCTGCTTAATTTTAATGTTAGTTTTTCGAATTTCTTTGTTTACACAGAAGTGATACATTAGATTATATCTGTGTGATAATGTTGCAACTATTGTATTTTTTTGTTTACTGCATTCCAGGAATTTCCTTAGTTCAGTAAGACAGTTATTAGCTTCGTTTTTCGCAATGTGATTTGCACCCGCTATACACACGACATAGTCATCTTTTCCCGACATTTTGTCTTGTAAATCAACACCAATAATGTTTATTGCTGTTGCTCCAGGCTTCACAAAACCTGTTGCGTCGTATTTTGTGTTTTCTTTGAATAGTCTCGTCATTTTTCTGCCGTGACTGTCCGTTAAAAATAATAGTGGAGAGTTAGGTTAACTGGGCCACATTTCTTAAAATTGGTCTGAATCATTTTCTGTACAACTTATCAGTGTTTAATTTTATGGGAAGCGTAGGATACATGTTTTCTTTGCAATGCAGTGTTCAAGGACACACTATTACTTCCAGTTTTTGTGAAATCTGAGGTAATAAACTTCTTTGCAAAATGACCACTTAACCTAACCGGTAAGGTTAACTGGTCTGAGGTGGTATGGTTAACTGGTCCACAGCGCCGGCTTTAGGGTGGGGCGACCCGGGCGGTCGCCCAGGGCGCCGGGGCCCAAGGGGCGCCACATACTAGTTTTTCCAAACTGAAGTTGATAAAAACGTACTTGCGGTCTACAATGTCTCCAACAAGACTAACCAGTTCGGCCTCACTGTCCATTGAAAATGAAGTTGCAGAAAACCTGGACTTTGCTAATCTGATCAGAGACTTTGCCGACAGAAAAGCGAGAAAAGTAAAATTTTAGTTGTTTATAATTGTTTTTCATTAGGCGTAATATGTTTTGTGTTCAGATGACTGACAGAAAATATAGGTTTATGGCTTACAGTTATATTAAATTCAATAAAAATATGGTACCCAATTCAAAATTAGTGTTTTTTCGTTATACATATTACCTCCTATATATAAAAATCAATTGTTGTGTGTTAGTCTCACCAAAACAAAGAAATGGCTTGACCAATTTGAATAATTTTTGTTTTGTTTTGTTCGCTTTAGTACAGGGGTGCTTCAGAAAAGAAAAGAAATATTTGGGATATACGAGCCTGTTTCAACCACATTTTACGCATCTTTTCTTTGTTTGGAACACGCAAAAACAATTTTCTGGAGTTTTTGTAGATGTACAGTGCAGTACTACGCAATATTTTTAGACAATTTCCCAAAACGTGAATGCCCAAACAGTATATCACTGCTATACTGACTGTTACGGCAGCAACAGCAGCATGCTGGACTGACGTCACAGGCTACACAAGACTCACATGGAGCGTCTTAGTGGGCTTTCAGATTATTTGGGTTTCATTTCCATTTAAAAAAATAAAATACTCAAATTTACGATGGAAAAAACCATGTTATGATCATAAGATGATGCCATTAACCACTTAAGACGATTTCTAGAAAACAGTCAAATACCGTGTTGCAAAGCACTGCCAGGTTAGCTATTTATACAATAATGGGCGCCAACTGGACGACTTGCCTGGGGCACCTGGATGGCTAAGGCCGGCCCTGCTGGTCCAGATAGTAAAATCAATAGAAATACAGTAAATACGTTTAATTTTGAGTTTTACAATGTTTTAAAGTATATTTCACCAACATTTAGTTTTTATTACATTACATGTCAAATGTACTGATTGAAATTTTAAATAAAAGCAGTCTTAGTGAAGGCTGTATTCATATAAATCGACATTGAAATAAATCATGTCTTCAAATCTTTGACGGAAGTCTTCAAGGGGCTGGGGTAGTTTCATAATAATGTCTGCAGTGGCAACAAATGCATTTTCATCTGTTATGGAAAATCTGTTAGACAGTTTGTGCCGCTTATAGAAAATCACTTCAGCCCCAGAACTAAGAGATTTCTTTCACAACAGTTACATAATTGCTACCTGAGTCTTTTTTTTTTTTAATTCCATGGACTTTTAACAATTAAGAAGTCACCAGCTTTAATTTCTGAAATATCCTCATCTGCTTCAATGTCTTCATCCCATGAACAATCGGATTCTTCTACAACCAAGTGAGTTCTGTCTTCTGATGATGAATCTGATTCTTGTGGAGTAGGTTTCTATTTTTATTCTTTTTATTCTTCTTTTCATCTCTGGCAGAGTCTTCTTCTTCCAGGCGAGCCTTCACTGGTGAACTTGTAAGAATAAGAGATTCTCCTTTCTTTCAGCCACGATTATCTCTTTTTCGGGGACCACACTTTGGAAATGGAAGCAAGGCTTCTGGAGCCACAAACAGTTCTGCTTTGAATTCTTGTTCATGAGGACAATCAGGAATGAGATTATCAGCAGAAGTTGAAGGAACTGGATGAGAAGCAGATGCAGGAGGAGGTGGAGGAACTGAACCTGGAATTGTATTAGGAACATTACTTTCTGAAACAACTTCGTTCTCAGTTGGCTCAAATGGTCGATCTGTCACAGATGAACACAAAAAATCTGCGTCACTAAATGTTTCATCATTGAAAGGCATTATTCGTGTAGCTTTGAAACCTTTGCTGATATTAGACAGAGTGAAAGCAGATGGAAATGCTTCACCTACTAGTCCTGCTACATCATCATAGAAACACAGTGTCTGACCAGGATGATTTAGTTGCCATCTGTCACAAGCTTTGTTGTAAAAGGACTTGAAAGGCCCAAAAATGGCAACATCCAGAGGCTGCAGCTTATGGCTGCAGTGTGGTGGTATTGTTAACAAAACTATGCCATTTTCTTTGGCAAATGTTATTGCCCTTATGGACATGTGGCTTTCATGATTTTCAATGATAAAAAGTTTTGGCTTTTCTTTGCTTGGTCGTTCATGTTTGACAAAATGTGCCAATACGTCCATAAATATGTCCCCAGTCATCCATCCTGAGGTGTGAGCCACCCCTGCACTTCCAGGTGGTGCATTGTGGAGCATGTGATCATGAAAATGGACACGTGGGAACACAAAAAATGGAGGAACAGCTTTTCCAGTGCTCCCAATTATGCCACACATGGTTACAAGCTTGCCTCTCTCTGGAGAAGTTATCTTCCCCACTTGATTCTGGCCACATTGACACACTACCTTTCCAGGCTTCTGTACTGTTGTGAGGCCAGTCTCATCAAGGTTGTAGATGTCTTCTGGACCAAATTTGAAGTTTCTATAAGCTTCCTTCAAATTGGTATAAAATTTACCAACATTTGACTTATTGAAACTAGTAGCACAACTCTGACTAGTAGCTTAAGGTTGTCTAAGAGAGAGCTGATGCCTCTTCATAAAAGAACGAAGCCATTCCTTCCCAGCCATATTTTGTTGTTGCCAGTTTGCCAAAAGTTCCTTCTTGTTAGCTGCAGCAAATTCATATGCTAACTTCCTCGTAACTGTGAATGATAAACCGTAATGCGTACCAGCAATTTCTTTTGAGTGGGAACACAAAGAAAGCTCCTCTGCTGGTGTAAACACCCTTTTGTGCTCATTTGATGGCCTGAAGTTTACTTCACGGTCATCAGCAGATTTGCAGACATAACGTTTTAGCGTTGTTCGAGGAATCTGAAACCGATTAGACGCTGCACGAATACTAGTTCCTTCTTTGATAGCTGTCACTGCTAGTTTAAGATCTTCAGCTGAATAGGACCGGTGGTTAGTTGTACAAATACGAACTCGTGGCATCTGAAAGAAAAACTTATACCTCAGCTAAAACAGGCCTTAAGTACAGTTCATCACTATTCTAACTAAATATTACGTGAAATATTTTGAAATTAAAAGCTGTGTAAGTTACAAAAGTAAATAGTTATGTTGGGGTCAACTGGACCGATCCACATAACCTAACTGCCTTGGTGTCCAGTTAACCTAACCACACATTTTTCTTTTAATGTTGCTAAAATAACTGCTAAACTAACGTTAGTCAAAAACAGAACCATCTGTGGTAAAGGGTAAACACTTATAACAATTGCTATGGTGTATTTGACTTCTCCAAAACTCTTCCTGACATCACAAATAAACAACAAACAATATGAGCGGGGAAAAAATGTGGGACCTCGTAAACAAAGAAAGCCACACAAAACAGTTGTTTATTGCTTTTCAGCTGTTACTGGTATCTGAAAATCTTTGACCTGAGTAGTTACGTGAGCCATCTGCTGGAAACACAGAAAACAGATTCTGATACAATTTACAAGCAAGGACCAGCTGACCTGACCTGTCCAGTTAACCTAACTCTCCCCTACATTACTTTCGTGTTTGCACTGTTGTACGTTTTGGTCGATAGTGTCTTTCTCATTACTATGTGCAATAGATGTCCTGTTATTACGTACAATAGATGGCATGCTCAATTTCGCACCTTCATTCTTTGCATTAATGCTGAACTCAGAGCCTGTATCACCATTCTGATTACAAAGTTTGTTCAAAAGTTCATGTTCCCTTACCGATGTTAGGCCTAAATCTGCCTCTTCACTCACGGAAAGAACTTGAAATTAGTTTTTAACCGCCAACTGTTTGGTGTTTTTACTCCCTGGTGATGCTTTCGTATTCACACCTCTGTTTCTATATGGTATATTTGTCCACTCTTTAGTTTTTTTGCGGAAGAGAACTGGCCTTTTGTTTGACTAATGACCCACTTATTTCTTTCCGAAGTTCTGACATCTCACTACTCAATACACTGACGATTTGCTGAAGGCTAGAAATATGCTCATTTAACTTCATAATTTCGTCCCTACAAATCGCACATACTGTACTTTTACCGATATTATTTTCGTTTTTTGCAGGAAGACTACTCACTTGTACACACAACAACTCCGCCATCTTATTTGGTTTACTGTTACATGGTCTATTACTAGCAGGTGTGTTACCATCATCTCGAACTTTTTGAAAGATATCTGGAGTCCTGCTTTTTGCGCTATATTTTGCAGACTCATTATTTGATTTCTAGCTTCTTGTACATTATTAGCTAGTAATGCCAAGTCATCTGCAAATCCCAAACAGTTTAGGTTTATATCATCTTTCTTGGTTCCAATTGTTATGTTTTTAGGATTCTCTTTGTACCATTCTCCCCATGACTTACCAAACGAAAGCGCTGGCACGTCGATAGACACACAAACAAACACAAACATACACACAAAATTCTAGCTTTCGCAACCAACGGTTGCTTCGTCAGGAAAGAGGGAAGGAGAGGGAAAGACGAAAGGATTTGGGTTTTAAGGGAGAGGGTAAGGAGTCATTCCAATCCCGGGAGCGGAAAGACTTACCTTAGGGGGAAAAAAGGACAGGTATACACTCGCACTTTGTATGGCCAAAGTTGCTTTACAATATTAAATGTATTGAAAATCAGTTTTTGCAGCTACTTTTTAATACTTGCAGAGACAATTTTTAAATACCTTTCAAAATCGCAGTATCCAGTTTCACAAAAGTATAAATGCCTTAGTCGTCAACTGGCAAAAATATGAAAATGAAACGTCACTAGCATTGGTGGCTTTCCCCTTCCTATCTTTTCTTTAGTGCTGCTAATAAAGTTCCTTTGGTGAGTCCTTTAGACCTATGCAGCTGGATGGAGGTAAGCTTATTAAAAGCAGCGTTTATCTGATACTATAAAAATATAAAAACAACAACTATGAGTAGCAAGTGCTTAGACATGTAACATATAAAATTTTTAATCACAATAGTTGATATGACATATATTTTTCAATCTTTTATTTTATATGGGCAAAAATTGATATTCCACAGACTGGTAAAGCACAAATGCTATGTTATTGAGATGTCAGAATATGATGTAAAGCACAAATGCTATGTTATTAAGATGTCAGAATATGATAACTTCTTTCTGTTCTAAGTGATTGTGTCCACTGCACCTCTTAATTTAATCATGTTTGGAGTAAAATATGATGTATGTTCAAAAACTGGAAGTTACATATAGGGAACACCGATGTGTTAAGCAGAGGCTGAAAGTTTGTGAATTGACACACTTAATACACTGCATGCTCTAAAAAATATGTGTGGTAAGATAGGTTCACCAATGACACGGAAAATATTGAAAAATTACATCACTCATTTAACTGTGTGAAATTCATTATTTGTTTCCTGTTGCTGCTTCAAAACATAATACATTCAGACATAACTCACATTTCCACAAACAACACTTTTGCAAGATCACATCAAACAAGAAAATCTTTGAACAAGTACATTGTATGAACTGAATATTTCGTGAGATGCTTAGCTTTGAATTTAAATTTTGTATTAATGAGCTTCTTTGACTTTCAAGGCCAGATATTGGTTTCAAATTCTGAAATAAATCTGAAGACTAAAATTATTCTGAGTGATATTTATTGAAACAGTTGTCCTTGTGAAAGCACTGCTCCCTTTAAATAAATTAGCATGGTACTGATGTGTAATAATTATCAAAATAATCTTTGTGATTTACATTCTCAGGTACATTCCAGCATGATCTAACAGCCACATTGCTGCTGGGTCCAAATCAGGTTCTGCATCATTCTTGTTCCATTCATGTTCATGTACTGTATACATTACCATTTTGTAGATATACCAGGATACACTACACAGTAAAAAAAATTTATAACCATATTTATGTGGTTTAGCTGCCATATTCATATTCAGATGGTACCTGACTTTAACGGCACACATCTGTTCTTCTACAGTTAACGACTCCTCTGTGCGGAATTGAACCAAATCTTTCATTCAGATGTGTTAAACTAGGTCATATCTTTCTCATCTTGTTTTGTGCTTAAGCGTTTGATAAATGATCTTGAAAATGCAAGAAGCACCTCACTTGCTCAAGTTTGTTGAAATTAATACTGTCTTGTACAATTGATAGGCCCATAATACTACTCCAGTACATTCTCACATTCTTCAATGTAACAACAGAAGAAAGTGTACAGACACCTAAAAACTTCCATATATTCTCTACAGTAGCATTGGAGGGCTTAGACAAATTAACCTGAGTACTACAAAGCGTAGATTCTCATGGAGTCAGCTCCAAAATATCTTGAGTAAAACAATATGAAAAGAAGTCCTATCTCGCCATCTAAAGTCTCTCTCCCAAAAAAAAATTTGTCCTATACACTTCATCTCTCTTTTCTTCCACAATAAATTTCATCTTTTCTTTATTAGTGCTGTAGTTAATGTCTTACCATGAACCAATATTCCAGTAGAACATCCACTTGTACTTTCAATTGAAGTTCCTGTTGTAATTGCTGAGGTGTCTGCACCATTGACTGCGCAGCGCAGTCAGACTCATTTGTAGTCACGTCTAGACAGGAAGTATTTGCTTCAGAAACAACAAGATTAATATTTTCACTCTGGGTTTTCACAAATTTGTTGTCATTGTTACAAATTTAATCCTCATCACTAGTTTCATCTTCACTTTCACTTGGCATTGGTATTGAGAACCAGATTTCCTCTCTCAACGCTTTTCACTGTCTATCATCATCCATAAAATAGACTATTTTTGGTAGTCATGTTATCTTGATAATAGAAACTGAATAATACCTTTGAGATCACATGAAATTCGTGAGTGATGAGTGCGAGCTAACAACACAATAATGCTATGATTGAATGCATGGTGTTGCCAAATGGCAACAAAAATTTTTGTTCACACAGAAACTTACTTAAAGGGAAAATATTAATATCTGCTTTGTCTTTTATCCCTGTTAGATATCTGTAAGACTATAACATTCTTTTTTTTTTTTTTTTTTTTTTTTTTTTTAAATGATAGAAGTTGCATCAACTTGTAGGTACATTATGAAATTTAACACTCAAAAGTGAGTAAAATTCACTGGCACGGACTTTGTTATATTTCTCCTCAGATAATGACTGTCTTGCCAACTGTGGAGGAAACAATAAACTAAATGTTCAGAAGAAAGTAGTAGTATGCCCGCAAAACATAATGAAAGTTAGTGTAGCCAGAAAGCAATACCATGCAGTGTAGAGTTAAATGAACATAATAAAATGGAGTAATTTTAAAAAGTAATGTAAGTGCTTTGGTAAAAAGAATTAATCCTTTTCAGTTTGTTTCTGTAAGTTACTTGATGTTTCTGAATGATAAATTTTGTGAAAAATACTTTCAATCATCTGGATGTTTTATTGTGTAACACTTTCATACTAATAATTAGTGCAGAAATTACATTGTAGCTAGTTTTGAAACTGTTTAAATTCTTTGTGATAAAATATACTATTTATAGATCACTCAGAAATACCACATATGAAAAGGTTTTAGATGTTGCATATGGCAGTGTGAATAATGATACAGAATTCTTCATGTACATCATAATACAGTATTTAGTTTATTTTAATAGAGTGAGGGTTATCACCTTTGAAGTATTTAGTGAAATTGATTTTGTCCTTACTGTGCTTTTTGTAATTGCAAATATTCACTGGCTTTCTTTATACTTTTGCATTTAATTCTAAGACCTAAATACAAATAGTGGAAGGAAAAAAGGTAGCCAATATGTACTGTAAATATACAACTCTAGCTTTAGATTGTATATGTACATTTCATTCTTTTCTCATAACTTAATGATAAATGACACATGTAATTACATTTAACTACAAATTTTACCCATTATTGGGATATTTAACTAAAAATTTTACCTATTATTTGGGAGTAGTATGTAATTTTGAAATAATCGAAGTTTTTACCTATGATGAAGGCGCTTTTTTGTTTTATTTTTTGACAGCAGCTACACATGTAATGCTCATTTACGTTAGTTCTCTCATTTCCATTTATTGCAACTATTTTTTGTTTAGACATTCATGTAATAAGATGGATAATTTAACACTTAAGTTGCCAATTTGTCAACAGCTAAATTTGTAATATAACGATCTATCCACCTTTCTTATAATCCTGCTCTCTCTGGTTGATGTATAGCTCACAATGATGGATGCAAAACCGTTTTTTTATATTTGTTAGCATAGTGTTACTACTAAAACACAACACAGTTAAATTGTTATTACTGGTAGTTCTAGATTACTGTGTAGTATATGGTGACAGATACAACACTGAACCAGCATGACAGAGTTGTGTTAAAGTATGTGAAATGCATGTAGTGGTGATATATCATCATCAGTGATGTAAAAGATTATTTTTATTTGTAAGTATCATGATATGAAACGAATTTACATGCATTCTGCTTCTTCATAAATGAGTGATACATGTTTAATGGCATATTGTGTTTAGAAACCTGAATTCAGGTAATGGTAACATATATTATACCACAGAAATGTGTGTACCATGGTCATTCATTGTAATGATAAAGGGTCAGCTGACTGATCCACAGTTTTGAGCAATAGCAAGAGGTGAAGAACTACAAACATGCTTGTTTTTATCTACTCTCCTAAGCACTGGTTCATTGCTTTTACAGAAAATGAACTGTTGGACATCAGCATTCCCTTTTTTACAGCTTGTTCTTGCTTAATTATTGTGTAAATGTGCACAGTACAATGCAAAACACTGTGATATCTCTTAACCTCTGGAATGCAACCATTTCTTATAAAGCAGAGTGCCATTGGATAATTTTCAAATTTTACTAGTTGATGAAATTTTCAAAATATAGGATATCATTTTTTTTTACTTGTTAACATTACCAGATGAAATATTATGCATCATTTGAATAAGTTTTGTTCATTCAGCTGGAGGGAATTCAGCTGATAAAGGTAGTTTAGTCTAGTCGTGGTAAAACTAGCTTGTAGCTGTGATTTTGTAAAAATATTGCATTGTTACTTTAAACAAAGTTTAAATAGATTTAGCAGTGTGAGTTAAAGAATTTGGTATAAAACTCATTGAAAACCAATTTACTGGGGTAATTTTTGAACTGACAATTTCTGTTCATGTACTTACTGCTGTTAGTTTACTTTCTTTAAAGAAACTCAATAGAATGTAAAGCCACATCAGCTGCACTAATTTTAACTCATGACAGTTACATTTAATTTTGTCCATATGTAAAAAGCATTTATTATTTGATCTTTCCAGCAAGAGAAAAGTTTTGGACAAGCACACTGTCCTGTGAATTGCATCTCGGATTAACAAGGTGGGCTTGTCCCATATCACTGCACCAGAGATAGAGCTACAACACGTGGTCATTAATTGCTGTTTAAGTTCTCAGGCATCCCAACAACCCTAATAAAGATATCACAGTACAGACACCAGTGTTTTGACTGTGTTTATTCATTTTTAGTGAAGCTACATCTCGCTGCGATCACCAAGACAGCTAGAACCACCCAAAGTGCACACCGAATATGAAGTAAGCCACATGAAGGAGATGCTCACAGGTCTTGAACATGAAGAAGGCGTCCTGACCAGTGCCATGTGGAACATATAAACAGAAGCTGTTGCCAGTCCCCCAAGAGCTGTCTGCATAATCAGTTTTTGCAAAAATATTAGCCTGAATACTGGAAACAGATCAGCTGTTCATGACTACCAATATTACTGAACTATCCAGCAGAGACATGTCCCACTGCAGCAAACTTGACTACTTCCAAGCAGCAAGTCTGGGAACACTAATCAGCATAAAACGCAACTTGAGCAGAATGGATATTGGTGACAGAAACCAACTGAGCTTTCAACTCTAAATGCCATCAAACCACAGGGATGAATGAAGGTATGTTTTTGACACCATCAAAACTTAGCCTTTAGCAGCCAAATGTAGAAAAGACTGATGCCAATGAAGACACAACATGCCACACCAGTGATAATATATGATGATTGGTAGCCACCAGAGCCTGTCACACCACCAGCTACCGTTCATGTCACATTAGTAGTGAATATTATTCCCGCCTTTCAGGACATGCATTATTGGTCTGGACACATGGAGTGAAACATTGTAGTGTCTTCAGCTGCAATGCAAGAGTCATTTTCAGCCTGTGAGCAACATCTGAATTAAGGTGCAATTTAATTTCGCTTCTGGGAGTTACGGTATTAGCAACATGGAACAATCTTAAAGGTGTGGTACTGGCAACCATCAACAATCAGCACGTCAGCAACATTCTCAAAGCAGTGCATGTGACATTGGAAGCAGTGTTTTGCCACTGTTTTAGGTGCCATGCCTTAGTTTCCGGAAATACCATCGCCATGTCGCATTTGGTGGTGGTGTAGTACCACACTGAGTTACAGGTTTAGCCCATTCATTAACTCTGATGGCATGTGAAACATTGTTTTTGGCTTTTTTGGGTGTAACTAGCTCAGAAGAAATAGACCATAGTAACTGTGATGAATTCACATGTTTGATGGTATCTCCATTTGTTGTTTTTGAAATAGGTCAGCTACCTGCCAGTTACCTCAAAGAAAAATTCAACACTTGAAGGTCACACCTGAGTGACATTATCAGTGTCTGGGTACTTTGCAAATGACTATTTCTGTTTGATGTTCTATGGGGCCAGTTCAAGTGCGCGGCGTATGCAGAAGAGACAGGATAGTATGTTGCGAACTGTGATGAGGGAAAGAGTGTCTTTGATCTTGTTCAATACAGCATTTGGACTCTATGTAATACATGTTACGTTCATGGCAGAAGTATTTCATGACAGCTGGACCTGAACTTGTATGAAAAGAGCACTCAAGAGGGTGTTAGTGGCTGTCCCTGTTGCCCATTGTTAGCTATGAGGGCTGATATCTGTTTCTTCTGTGTTTTTGTGTGTATTTATTGTAACAGTACCAACAGGAATTATCAGTTGTCTACTTACGTGTGCTGAGGTATATTATCTTGTAACCATGAGGATGCAGTAAGCATGGGATCCATTATTTCTCCCAGTGAACAACAAACTTGGTAGACAAAAGAGTGAATTTAGTTTCTCTTTGCACACCTTTTGTATTGTTTTTTCATCACTAGTTTGAAGTTGTATGTATGTTGTGATTCCACTGATTTTTTTCTGTATACTCTGTATGTGTGCTGTAATACCTTATTGAGAACAATATTTATATTAATACATATGCCAATTGTTTTCTTCTTTACTCTTACTTCGGTTTTCTAAAGTAGAATTTTTGCCATTAAAACCGCCAAGTGCCACACCATTATAATAATATTATGAATGTCATCTGTGATTTCATAGCTACAGTCTGTTTAATATGTTTAGTGAAATGAGTTAAGTTTTGAGATTGATAGTTAGGTGGAAAACAAAAGTTATTGATTCTGTGCTAAGCAAAATGTTGTGTATATTTTTACAACACTTGTTCATAATTTACCATGGTGTAGTTTAATGTGTATTGTTCAAGATTTCCTAGATCTCTGTAAAACAATTTCATTATGTTGGTTAAAAGCAATTGTTTGTTGACAGAAGCAGAAAGAACAAAATGAGAACTAAACAGTTCTTTTCTTTATTGTAACATAAACAAGTATCTGAGTAAAAGAAAGTAATTTAAAATGTAGGGCATTGAAGTAGCTCACTTACAAAAAGAAAAAAACTGCTACAAAATTTGTCAACATGCGTATGTCACTGTTAAGACTTTATATAAGATAGAGTGATGCTACTGTGATGAAATGTATGTGTCTCTCAGTTTATTTCTAGAATACTAAATTAAACTTACCTTGCACTTGCATCAAATTCATACATGCCATTAATAGGAAATGAGGACAGGTCTCATTTGAAGATGAGTGATGGTGACACACACACACACACACACACACACACACACACACACACACACACACTTAAAATTAGAAAGTCAATGTACAAGGGTGTCCCACTCAAAAGAGCTTCCACAGACATGTATTAATTCCACTAGATTTGCAGCATGTAATTTGTGACATTTCACATGGCAACACGGCACTCTGCAATATCATTCGACACAACAGTGTGTTTCCATGCGTCGCTGTAGCTGGAGCTCAGTGTTGAGAGACAATGTATCACTACTGTGTCAAAAAGTGCCTATTTCTTGTGAAACTGGTTCCATTAAGACATGTCAGCAAATGTTTCTTGAATGGTTTGGTGACCAGCATATATCGTCTAAATGCTGCATATAAAAGTTATTGAACACGCTGGAGAGCAGTGGAATGGTGTTGGATCTTCATGGAGAGGGACGGCCACCATTACTGAAAGAAAAAGTGAATGACATGAACAACGATTGTTGGCCTTTCCTGCAAAGTCTGTTTGATATTTATCTCAGGAATTTGTAATGTCATGGAGCACATCACAGAGCTGCAAAGAAAGACAGAATGTATCTGTACAGGTTTATATTTGTTCACGAACTGAATGTCAATGACAAAGACAAACACATTACATTTTGCCTTTGGTTTCAGCAATTTGTTTCTGACACCAGGAATATTGCATTACACATGGTTCAGTGAGGAGGCATGGTTCCACCTCTCTGGCTATGTAAACAGTCAGAATAAATGTCTGTGGTGTAATGAAAATCCACATGAACTCGTCGAGCAACCCCCTGCTCTCACAAAAGATTGGCATGTTCTGTGCAGTATCACAGAGTTGCATCATGAGACCAATTTTCTTTTAGTCCACTGTGACAAGTGCAGTTTACATCGAAATGTTTTGGGAATTTGTGAACCAATTGGATGATGAAGAACTTTACCTCAGCTGGTACCAACAGGATGATGGCCATGGGCTCGAGTGACCATGACAGCAGAGTGATTTCGAAAGGACTGTGGCCCCGAGGTCACCTCGTTTAACACCATCTGACATTTTCCTCTGGGGTGGCCTAAAAGGTAAGGTCTACAGGAATAAACCACACAACTTGTAAGATTTACAAGTAAACTTCATCCCTGATATCCAGGCAGTGATACCAGAGGTTCTGTTAGCAACATTTGAGAATCTGCAGCATCATGTGCAACTGTGTTTACATGTCAAGTGCAGTCACTTCCAGCACCTTTCATGATTCACCTTTATTTCCTTATGAGCAAGGTATGACATGTTCATTTCATTTCCTGATTTTTATGCAAAGCCTTTAACTGTTAACTTAAGGAAATGTTTGTTTGTGGGGTGTGTTTAGAGTGAGACACTCTGTGGCTTTTCATCTGTGGGTGTGTGTTTGCCTGCCGTCATTTTTTGCTTATTCTTTCCACCCCGGATTTTTAATTGTAGTTGTATAGGCAACACGGTCTTTAACAAATTAAGTGTTTTATGCACAAATTAAGAATAACAACTCAAAGGACAGACATAGCACAATCTAGGGAAGTTATTGAGCAGTTGATTAATGTTGTAAGTTGTTTTAAATGCTCTCAAGAGAAAGGCTCGCTGTTGTCGCTAATTATTATGTTCATATTACCACTTGTTATATTATGTATTTGTCAGTAATTGCTTACATTATGGTGTTACTAGCAAAGAATTTACAGCTTCTTTGTATGTTTTGCAGATTGGCCTCCTGTAGGATTAATATGCATTACCGTATTTCTAGTCTTTATAATTGTACTTGATGTCAACTTCCAGTTATGTAATTATCTTTATAGTAACTGTGTTCAAGGCTTTGATAGTTGATGCCTCCTCCTCTCCTTAATCACTATTTTGATAGTGAGATACTGTAATGTAATTATTTGTGTACCCACTATTTTATTTTTGTATCTGTCACTAAGATCTGTTAAAAATGTAAATTTCTGATTGAAGTTTTAAAATTACATATGTTGTCAAACAAGCATGGCTTGTTTTAATAATGAAATAAAATGGTATAAGAGATCCATAGCTGTGTGTTTTACTCGCAGACCCACAAATCAATTGAATAAACAAGCATAATATTGTAGTTTTAGCACTATGACTTCATCATAGGGAAAACATGCCCTATGTTCTTCAGCATACACATACATATTCCAATATTATACCAGGAAGTCTTAATTTGGAGCATAGGCACTTTTCCATGAATAATGTGATAGGTAGCACAATCATCATGCTCTCCCTCTAATGATTATAGTTCCACTGTTCTTCAGCATTCTTTGTTTATCCTTCTCTTGCACTAAGTCTGATCTCAAGGTTTCAGATCAGTGTTTCTGTTTTCCAATAAAAGTGACATGAAACAAGTCTTGGTGGTGTATATGAATATTGAACCTCAACAATGTGATGGTGTGAGCAATAACAACACATCTACACTTCCCTATTACCAGAGCTGTTCAATAAAAGAATGATCATAATTTTTGTATGGTCATAATTTGTCGCACTAAAATGTAATCTTATGATATTTTGTTAGCTTAATGTGTAACAAACACGCCGTAGTAGTTTCATTGCTGGGACTCCTGGTTAATGCCTGTGAGAGGCAGGCAAGGTCAGACATGTTCAGTATTGCCTATCGCTGCAATGGAGGTAATACACAAGGAACAATATGTGGCTTTGAAATTCTGCTTTTGTCTCAACAAATCTTTAGCTGAGGTCTATCCAATGTTACAGGAAGCCTATGGAGAGTCTGTTCTTCTCTACAGCACAGAATGAAGGTGGTTTAAAATGTTAAAGAGGGGAGACAATCAATTTCAAAGGAAGGTGGACCTGGTGCTCTAGTTACTGCTCTTATGGAAGAAAAAATTCAGCACTGTAGCTGTCATTGAGAGAGAGGATTGACGTATTACCATAAGATCAGTTTCTGAAATACTGCACATTTCATTGGGTGCCAGCCACACGTCGGTGACAAAAAATTACACTACACGTGTTTGTGCACGATGAGTTCCAAGACTCTTGATTCCCGAACAAAAGGACATTCGCGTGCAGGTATGCATGCAGTTAAAGTTGATTTTAGAGGAAGATCTGGAGTTTCTTTCAAATGTAATCATTGCTGATGAAACTTGGCTACATCATTTTGATCCTGAGAGCAAACAGCAAAACTCGGTGTGGAAATCTTCATCACCACCAACCCCCAAAAAAGCAAAAGTGGTTTCTTCTGCTGGGAAAGTTATGGTCATCTCATTCTTTGATATTCATGGAATGGTTTATCAGCATGTTGTACGTGCACACACGTCAGTAACTGAACAATACTGAAGGGATGTCCTGAAAACATTGCAAGTCCGTATCAGGTGCAAAAGACCATATTTCCGTGAAGCAGGCTGGATGCTTCACCACGATAATGCGTGGCCACATATTGCCAATGTTGTTGCTGAATATCTTGCAAAAATTGGTGTGAAGTTCATCCCGCACCCTCCCTATAGTCAAGATTTAGCCCCATGTGACTTTTTTCTGTTCCCTAACATGAAGAAACGCCTTCGTGGGAGACAGTATCAATAATCAGAAGCAGTGGTGGAGGCTGTGGAGGCAATTTTGAAGGAACTCTCAGAAAATGGTTTCCAGCATATATTTAAAGACTAGCAGAAATGCTGGGACAACTGCATCGGAGACTACTTTGAGAAGGACCATCAAAATTATGAGGGTGAGTAAAGGTATGTTGTCAAAAAAAATTATGATCATTCTTTACTGAACAGCCCTCGTATGTAAGAACTAGCTACACAACTTGAAAATTGTGCAATCCATAGTGACGAATTATTTGTAGCAGACTCAGTCACTAGCCACCTTAGTGACAATATTAAGTGCATATAGTTTGCATATAGAAGTAGTGAAGGCAGCAGAGGATCAAGTAGGTAAAAAGACGAGGGCTAGTAGAAATCCTTGGGTGACAGAATAAATAGTGAATTTAATTGATGAAAGAAGAAAATATAAAAATGCAGTAAATGAAGTAGGCAAAAAGGAATTCAAACGTCTCAAAAATGAGATCGACAGGAAGTGCAAAATGGCTAATCAGGCTAGAGGACAAATGTAAGGATGTAGAGGGTTATCTCACTAGGGGTAAGATAGATACTGCCTACAGGAAAATTAGAGACCTTTTGAGAAAAGAGAACCACTTGCATGAATATCAAGAGCTCATATGGAAACCCAGTTCTAAGCAAAGAAGGGAAAGCAGAAAGGTGGAAGGAGTATATAGAGGGTCTATACAAGGGTGATGTACTTCAGGGCAATATTATGGAAATGGAAGAGGATGTAGATGAAGATGAAATGGGAGATATGATACTGCATGAAGAGTTTGACAGAGTACTGAAAGGCCCAAGTCGCAACAAGGCGCCGTAAGTAGACAACATTCCATTAGAACTAATGACAGTGTTGGGAGAGCCAGTCCTGACAAAACTTTACCATCTGGTGAGCAAAATGTATGAGACAGGCAAAATACCCTCAGACGTCAAGAAGAATATAATAATTCCAATCCCAAAGAAAGTAGGTGTTGACAGATGTGAAAATTACAGAACTATAAGTTTAATAAGTCACGGCTGCAAAATACTAACGCGAATTCGTACAGACGAATGGAAAAACTGGTAGATGCTGACCTCGGGGAAGATCTGTTTGGATTTTGTAGAAATGTTGGAACACGTGAGGCAATACTGACCCTACGACTTATCTTAGAAGCTAGATTAAGAAAAGGCAAACCTACGTTACTAGCATTTGTAGACTTAGAGAAAGCTTTCGACAATGTTGACTGGAATACTCTCTTTCAAATTCTAAAGGTGGCAGGGGTAAAACACAGGGAGCGAAAGGCTATTTACAATTTGTACAGAAACCAGATGGCAGTTATAAGAGTCGAGGAGCACGAAAGGGAAGCAGTGGTTGGGTAGGGAGTGAGACAGGGTTGTAGCCTCTCCACATTGTTATTCAATCTGTATATAGAGCAAGCAGTAAAGGAAACAAAAGAAAAATTCAGAGTAGGTATTAAAATCCATGGAGAAGAAATAAAAACTTTGAGGTTCGCTGATGACATAATTCTGTCGGAGACAGCAAAGGACTGGGAAGAGCAGTTGAACGGAATGGACAGTATCTTGAAAGGAGGGTATAAGATGAACATCAACAAAAGCAAAATCGAGGATCATGGAATGTAGTCCAATTAAATCAGGTGATGCCGAGGGAATTAGATTAGGAAATGAGACACTTAAAGTAGTAAATGAGTTTTGCTATTGGGGGAGCAAAATAACTGATGATGGTCGAAGTAGAGAGGATATAAAATGTAGACTGGCAATGGCAAGGAAAGCGTTTCTGATGAAGATAAATTTGTTAACATCGAATACAGATTTAAGTGTCAGGAAGTCTTTTCTGAAACTATTTGTATGGCGTGTAGACATGTATGGAAGTGAAACATGGACAATAAATACTTTGGACAAGAAGAAAATAGAAGCTTTTGAAATGTGGTGCTACAGAAGAATGCTGAAGATTAGATGGGTAGATCACATAACAAATGAGGAGGTATTGAATAGAATTGGGTAGAAGAGGAATTTATGGCACAACTTGACTAGAAGAATGGATCGGTTAGTAGGACATGTTCTGAGGCATCAAGGGATCACCAATTAGTATTGGAGGGCAGTGTGGAGGGTAAAAATCGTAGAGGGAGACCAGGAGATGAATACACTAAGCAGATTCAGAAGGATGTAGGCTGCAGTACATACTGGGAGATGAAGGAGCTTGCACAGGATAGAGTAGCATGGAGAGCTGCATCAAACCAGTCTCAGGACTGAAGACCACAACAACAACAATAGTTTGGTTTTAAAAATGTTTTTTAGCAGTAAGTTCCAAAGCACACAGATCTTTGCGACAGACCTCATGTTCTATGTAAATTTAAACTGGTTGCACTCAAATCAATTGCGTATGAAAGCTTTTCAATTTTCTCTGTGATCTACACCACATCTAGATGGAGAAGTTTCTTTTACACATCTGGAAAGTATGGAAGTCGTGTACTCCTGCAGTATTTCTTCCCATAAAGGTTTGAGGTTATCCCTGATGATGGTCTACCCAACTGTATTATTTGAATGTTAATCATATGGATATGTGTAGGTAAGTGTGATGTTCTGTCTCTCTCTCTCTCTCTCTCTCTCTCTCTCTCTCTCTACATATAAGCTCCATGTCACCAACAGTGAGATAAGGGATTTTGAGGTGAAGAAACGTGTATCAGTTTGTACTGTTTCGAATTGTTTATGAATTATTTCACTTTACTAGAATTGTGGAGGACTCAACTCTTTGTTAGGAGATGACCTGTTATTCATACTCCTGTTGGAAAACAGAAATTTTGAATCATTCCTGGATGTGCAGTTTCAGATAACTCCACCCTGCCCCCACCACCACCACTACCACCACATTACCACCTTCCTCAGCCATTCAAATCAATGTTAAGATCTTACAATTTTATGGGGAGAATATGTAAAATATTTTAACCATTGATGAATGCAAATTATGTAGCTTTTTTTGTGGACTTTGCAGATCCTAAATTTAAAATTGTATTTACTGTGTCTCACTTAAGTTGAAACACAGATCATTATTTTTAAACTTCAAAGCTGCTGAAGTCATCTTTCTGATCTGAGATATGTTCATTCAAGCTGAGACATCCTTGTTAAATACCTACTTTGGATCCCGCCACAAGTACCAGTACTTTCACTTTGTGACACTTCTGAACTTGTCTGGCAATCTGATCTTTTCTAGAACATGGTTCAAAAGCTGTTGTAACAAAGTCCAACTTCACATTTGTTACATGTGTCTATGCTTTAGTTTTCCTCTTTTACAAACATCTTTTCTGGTAAACCTCTATTTATCGCATATCAGAAGTACTGTTGTCATAACACTACTGAATGACACTCATATAATTATATGAAGACGGTAACTGTTCTCAAAAGAACAGATACTGTTGATGACCGTGCAGTTTTCCCTGGAATAAATGATGACTAACTGAAACCCTCAGCTGCCGACAGGTGTTGTTGATATACCTCAATGTGGACAGCTGAAAATGTGTGCCCCAACCGGGACTCAAACCCGGGATCTCCTGGTTACATGGCAGACACTCTATTCATCTGAGCCACCGAGGACACGCTTCCCGTGAGCCTCACATTCCCAACTATCCACAATTCTACATATGCCCATCCACTCATTACTCGCGCACGCTTTGGCGATTCTTGTAAGAGTTTGGGCAACCTGTGCACGTTCGCACAGACAAAGCTCAATGGCTGGGTAGCCTTTAAGTATACATATGAAGACAGTAAATGTTCTCGAAAGGGAAAAGCTGCACGGTCATCAACAGTATCTGTTCTTTCGAGAACAGTTACAGTCTTCTTATATATACTTAAAGGCTACCCAGCCATTGACCTTCGTCTGTGCGAATGCGCACAGGTTGCCCAAACTCTTACGGGAATCGCCAAAGCGTGCGCAAGTAATGAGTGGATGGGCAAATGTCTATAAGGTGTATTACATATGTAGAATTGTGGACAGTTGGGAATGTGAGGCTCACGGGAAGTGTGCAAGGGATAAGTCTTTGCAGTCACGCTATTCATCTGTGTCCTCGGTGGCTCAGATGGATAGAGTGTCTGCCATGTAACCAGGAGATCCCGGGTTCGAGTCCCGGTCGGGGCATACATTTTCAGCTGTTCACATCGAGGTATATCAACAACACCTGTTGGCAGCTGAGTGCTTCAGTTACTCATCATTTACTCATATAATTGCATGTTGCAAATTCTTAAGAGTTGATAAGATTTATAGTGATAAAGTACTTTCACTCTCACAGGGAATTCTTTTATATTGTTTTTTTAACAATTTCATTTATTTAAAGGGAGGAAGGCAGTATATCTTATCAACACAAGTAAACCCTCATTTATGGACAAACACTACAGATCATAATGCCATCATTTACATTGCTTTCCTCTTAAGTTCCTTGTGATTTTGACTGAGGATGAGAGAGCAGTGACTATATGAATCATGCAAGAAGATGCTGGTCCAGTAACACTTTGGAAAGAAAGTGTTAAGATGAATCACAGTATGAGAACATTTTTCGAATTTATTGTGGTTTAGTGAAAAGGTATGATGGGAATTTTAATTTGCATATCAGTTTCTGGCAGCACTAAAATTTCAGATACAGCAAAGAAAAGATCTATGTAGTGTAACAAAATATTGTATGGATATAATAGAGGGAAACATTCCACGTGGGAAAAATATATTTAAAAACAAAGATGATGCGACTTACCAAACGAAAGAGCTGGCAGGTCAATAGACACAGAAACAAACACAAACATACACACAAAATTCAAGCTTTCGCAACCAATGGTTGCTTCATCAGGAAAGAAGGATGTGTAAGTGAAGGATTAGGTGTGTGAGGGCAATGGATTGTTCAGTTTGGAATTGGTATAGGGACTGATGGAAAGAAGGGTTGCAACCAGAGATGGAAACTTTAAGTGTGAGGCCTTTGCTGATGAAGCAACCATTGGTTGTAAAAGCTTGAATTTTGTGTGTATGTTTGTGTGTCTATCGACCTGCCAGCGCTTTCATTTGGTAAGTCACATCATCTTTGTTTTTAGATATAAAATATTGTATGGGATAAAAAAGTGAACAATCTTCTTATTAAACGAATTATGAACTATAAAACAAGTTTCTATAGTGTGACTATCCAAACACAATGTGTTTGTAGGAACACAGATTGAAAATTTAGAGACTTGCAAATTAGCAGCCTGCTGTTGCAAAATATTACAGAGGATGAATAAATAGTTGTGCATATGGAATTCAAAACTATAAACAATAGTGCTTTATGTACAGGGCAGTATGCAGAAAAATACATTTACAAGGTCTTCCTGCACACATTATTATTTATTGGAAATGTTTATGGGTTTCTAGAAAGTTTCAGACACCAGTGTGTTGCACCACATCAGAAGAGGCAAGTAATACTACAAGGCAAAACTTTCCACAGGAATTGGTAAATTACACTTAATAGGTAAATTATATTTGCTCATTAGGACAAAATTAACACATACCAAGATGAAATTAGCTATCCTTATTCGTCATTTGCCCATAATCAACAGGTCTATCACAATTTAAATAAGAGTCTGGAAAATGGTTAAAGTAGTTGATGAATTCATATTTGACAGTTTATTAAATACCAGTATATTAAATACCAGTTATCAAACTATTACTTTGGCAGACAAATTTATTTCTACCTTCATTAGCTATTTTCCATGAAAAATTGCAATTCAGTACATTTATATAATGCAGGTACTGCATAAGCAATAAAAAACAAAAAGTATTAAAATAGCACTTTGCAAGTAAGGGACAATACGTAACAGTCAAGACTACAGATAAAAAATGGTGCAAGTATGAGTCCAAACATCAGAAACCAAGGTGCCACTTTTACACCAGTGCTGTACTGGCATCCTTGTTTCCTGTTACAGTTCCAAGGATGTGAGTCTGAGAGTAGCGGTGGCACTGCAGTTGCATCGACTCATTCTCTCTGGGGCAAAAAATGCTTCTTTTTCCATCTCGCATTTATGGGCTAATAGCAAGTCTTGTAGCTAGACATTAATTTCTGTAACTTTTTAGAAGGTTGCTGTAAACTTATTTTAATATTTAATCACCATTTAGAGAATGCACTTATTCCTCATGTTGTTTTCATGGACTGTTCTCACAGACTAGATAACATGTCAAAAGTGTGTGTGTGTGTTTTTGTAATTGTTGGAAATTTTCTGAATAGAGGTTAAATGCTAAATGATCAGCCATTGTATAAGTATATAATAATCATCATATCCGATGGTTACAATGCAGTGGCAGTGCTGTACTTGTGAACTTGAGTTATTGTTCTCTTTTCTACACTAGTATAGTCTACTTGTGTCCAACAAAAAACTCAAATGACATGTTTTCAGTTAAATGGGCAGTTGTGGAGACTAATGAGCTGAGTCTCCCAGTGTTTGGAGACCCACTGGTAATATTGAACTTATTGTTAGGATATGGAGCACATTTCTGATGTCTAGTTAAGACAGCAGGCACAAGTGCTAAATATATGTAGTACTGCTCTATGTAGGGATGAGAAAAAGGCTTTATGACATGTCAGACTTAAAGGCTCTTGGAGTGAAAGTAAAACAATGTGACTAATAGTGTAAAGGGAAATGCAGGAGTAGAGATTAACATGCTTTTTATAAAAAGTGAGCCCCTTAAAATCCAAAGCCATTTTCTCTTACTTTTATTTAATAGGGTTTCGGATTCTGTTCAATTGGGTTCTGATGATAACAGAGGAAATCATGTAATATGTAACTCAAACAGCAAACAGTTAGGTAGCAGCACACATTTCTGCTGTAAGTACACACATCTTGTGTGGACAGTTGTAGTGGTGTAGTTAGAAGCTACACCACACTACCTGCTGTTGTTTTCAATTTTCTTAATTGCCTGCGGATGTTTGACCTAATTGTTCAAGTAATAGCATTTTACTTGTTTAATTGTTTGAATTGTATTCAGTGAGATTCACCATAAGATACAGATACAGACAGCATCAGGAAACCTGTTATTTGCAATTATAATGGATCTAGGGGTGAGTAGTTTCTATCACATTTAAAGCTATCTGGTTATGGTCATTCAATTTTATTTTTATTTTTGTTATATTATACTTTACACCAAAATGATTACATTCATGTGTTTAGAATCTTTGCCTGTATCAAGTACAGTATCTGAGAAACAACATCCAAAGATAAGTTCTACATTGTTTTGTGAAACAGAAAGTGGCACAATGTTATTGGCAATAAAAAAAATTGCAACTAACATTCTTCATGTGATAATTGATGTTAGAATAGTAACATCATGCAAGAAGTATTTCTGCAAAACTTTCTAAACCCTTGATGGAATCTGATCCAAGCCATAAAAAAGGTAAAGCTCACTGAGCCTCCATGTGAAGATAAAGGAGGCAAGACAGTTCTTGGTAACAAAATTGTGTAAGAAAAAAAATTTTAGTACTATGTGGTCATGTAGCATTGCATCCCTTTTTATCAAACACATTATACTAGATCTGACAACTGAAACAGAAGATATTTACCAGAAAATGTGAATATTCGATTGCTTTATAATTTTTACAAATAACGTGCTGAAAGTAAAGGGAAAGGGCCAGTTGCAGAAACACATTTTGTAAAATTAATAATGAATTCAACTTGCAGTTGCACACTCCTCACAAGGACACTTGTGTATAATGTGATACTTTTGCTTAAGAAAACTCTAGCATTCAAGAAGATAGACCTGAAAAATCGCAGGGTTGCCTGAAGTTCTGGAAGTCAGGGAATTTCAAATGTGCCAGGAAAATACCAAGGATTTACAAAAAATACCCACACTACAAAAATCTCGTTTTTGTCTCAGTAGATGAAATGATTCCATTACTGAGATGTCATGCATTGTTACTAGCTGGTTGCAGCTGAGTATGTGTGCTGCTTCCGTACTCCCCTCATTCTTACTGCTTCTCCCCTTCATATCATTCCCCTCAGCTTGCAGTCAATGCTGCCAGCACATTTTCTCACTAGTCTAGCAGCGGCCAACAAGAGGCAGGGAGGCCTGAGAACTGGTTTATTTGGATCTGGTTCTCAGAGATTGTTGTTGCAGCAGCTGGAGACGGCGGTCATGTAAGCCTGAGTTGTGTCTGAGTGACTGTGTGAATGTGTATATGCTCTTGTTCTCTGATAAAGGCTAAAGCCAGAAATTTATCTTTTATGTGCCTGTCTGTGGCTCAGCGATCATCTTTACAGTGAGTTGCTACCTATCCTCATCAGTAGATTATCAGAGTATATGTGCAAGTTATCTGTTACCTGGATTAATCACCATGGTCTCATTTCATCAACACAGTCTGTGACATGTGAATAGCTCTGGCCACAGGAGTGGACTTCCACAACAGGCCAAAACTGCAGGCCGTTTCTGTGGGTATCTGCCGATCTGAAGCCCATAGTTTCCCACTTATGTGCAAGCTCTGCCCATCAAATCTGGTCTCTTCGAACTGCCCACAGGTTGGGTCTGTTTGTGTGTGGCATAGAGCGGCGAATTTTTGTTGTTTATCCAAGAACACAGGACTGCAGTGCTCCTCAGCAGGCCAGAGGCCATGGGTGATAGATTTCAGGAATTGTGATTGTCTCACCGCAAGTACATTGTACAGTGCAGCATTTTATAGACATTTTATTTATACTAGTACATTTTGGCACTTTGAAAGTAATTTATATATAAGAGAAAGTATTAACAATAAGAAGAAAATTGCATTCACTGACGGTTTGTACACTATGTACTCATGTATTCCTCAAAAGAAAATTCACGCAATACGTGTAAAATAATAGACAGAACACAGTGACTAATAACCAACAATAACAAACATAGTAGAACCAACATTTTATTGGTGGTCACCTATAGTGTTGGTTTACACAACTCTTCCATGCCTTATACACTTCTTTCAAGAAGCCTACTTTTTCTGGAGTTATTTCTGAAATCACTGAAGGTACTTTAAATCTGTCTTGTGACTCCAAGGAAATGCATATTTTTGTCACCAATGTGTTTTGTTTTATTGAAATAAAATAACAGCAGTGGTGTTAATGAAATACACATACCATTTGACTTGCTTTCTCCATCTAAAAGAAGTTCACCACAAAGGATGTTGATATTAGTACTTAAGAGTTTTGCTTATATGGGGGAGAAATACAGAAATCCTTACTTTTTTTGGTCAATGTATGTCTTTACTTACCCTTGAGATCTCAAAATTTGTCAGGGAAAAATGCTAAAACTTGTCTGGAAATCAGGGAATTTCACCTGGGGAAACTTGTATTAGCTGCAAAGAAGATATTTCAGTTGAAAGTGCTGAAGACAAATCAGACTAAAATGAGCACACAGGACCAGTTACTTAGTACTTTATTATTACATGCAAATATCAGTCTGTATTTTAAAAATAAACAATATATATACCCTCTGAAATGTAGTTGAGTTTCCTGTCATGGTATCCTTCCAGTACACCAACTCAGTTATTTTTCTCACCAGTTTTTTCTGGGAGGGGTGGAGACCTCTGGTGGTGGCATTGAGGACTGGCTCAGTCAATCCCCCCATGTCTAGGTGACATTTCAATGTCTAGGTGAGTACACACGTGAAAATTTTCCAACGAGAAACTGCCTCTAATCTGCTGCATGTAATTACGTAATTAGGTCATGGAGTTGCTGGACAGGGTAATACTTGCACCTTCCACACTAATAGCTCTGCACATATTGAGCGATTTTCCCACTGATTTTTTCTGGGTGGGAGGGGGAAGTGGGGGAGAAGAGGGGAGGGCTGGGAAAATTCCCAGAAGGGGAAAGGGTAATTAATTAATCAATTTAATTAATTAATTAATCTGATATTAAAAGTATGCTTCTACGAGTGAAGGAGAGAGGATAGGTGTTGCAATTTCCCAGAGTAGTGGCAGAGGAGGAGGGTTCATTTAGGCGAAATATTCTAGGAACCTGATGAAGCAACCACAGAATTGCAAAGTTTAGGGTGAAAATGCCATTTTGTTACTCCTAAAAGTAAGGAGTCCTATGCAGAAAAAATTATCAGGGACATGATCATTGGGGTACTCCCAACAGGGATTTCAGCTCAAGGTACTTCAACTTGAAGACCCATCATTAGACAAAGTTTTGGACTTAGCATAAAGCTTCGAAGTAAAGCGAGCAACAGGCAAGAAACTAAAGTTGTGGATCGATATAGCAGCCATCAATGTAAACACATCTGAGCCAGCAACCAATGGACACACTAGTGGCAATTTGGATGTAGCAACAGTACAAGTGAGATGCTGTAGCATTAAGCAACAATGTCCTCTGACCCGCTCAAGCCAATCAAACCGGTCTTGGGTACCAGAACAATTGGCGTCTTGCCCAGATTGTTTTGAAAAACATCAATGTGAAGACTGTCCTGATAGATGGGGTAATTGTCAACACTTTCCTTCCAACAGGCATATAGCTTCTGTAAGTCCAATCAGGCAAGACAGCCTCCTTCCCAACAGATGGATGTTAATTTGTAGCCACAATAGATCATCAAGAGGCCTCCAATAAGCTTTTTGTTCAAGTGCAAATTACAGAGAAAACAGCTGAGTTGCAAGTGGACACCAGCACAGACATGAGAATTCTGAATGCACATGTTTGAAACTTAGAGCTCCTACCTTGCAGTAAACGATGAGATGTCTAATGGTGTGTAACAAACATACCATCCCAGCATGTGGTCAAATTGAACTGCCAACGAAATATCATAATTTCACCTGCCACATTACCTTATTAGTCGTTAACAGTGATTCTTCTCAGAACTAGTTTGGACTGGACTCTTTTCAGAAATTTGGATTTTCAATAGACAATTCTGTGAATTTGGTATCCGAAGATGTTCTGTACTCAGACATAGGGACACTTTGCCAGGATTATCAGGACCTGTTCACCCTGGAACTCGGCACTGCAAAGGATTGTGAGGCGCAAATCGCACAAACAAAATGCACAGCCTCAGTACTTTCAAGCCCATGCCATTCTGTTAGCTCTCAGAGACCACGTAAAGAAAGAATTGGATTGCCTAACTGCAATTGGAGTTCTAGAACCTATTCCTTCTAGTCAATATGCTACCCCATTAGTCACAGTACGAAAGCCACAGGTAAAGGTTCGCCTATGTGATGATTTTAAACTGCCAATGTCCAGTCAGAGATTGACTCATATTGAATTTCAAACCGGAAAAATTACTGTCAAAATTAAAAGATGGAAACTTCTTCTCTAAAACAGACCTAGTGGATGCATAACTCCAACTTCCCCTTGATGTGGAATCTTGGCAGTTTCTTACACTTAACACGCCACATGAGGTTTATCATTTGAAATGCTTAATGTTTGGTATAGCAAATGCCCTGGCATTTTCCAATTGTGTTTGGAACAATTAGTACTCAAAATGGATAGATGTATTAACTATATAGACCATACATTTTAACAGGGACAACCATGGAGGAACACCTTCGCAATCTGAAATCTTTATTCAACATCTTAAGAGAGGCTGGCCTAAACTGCAGAAAAGAAAAATGTTGTTTTTTCCAGCCAGAGTTTGAGTACATTGGCAATATTATTTCCAGCTCAGGCATTTGACAACTGGATAAACACGTCGAAGCCATAATCAGACTTTCCAAACCAACAACACTTACGTAACTTCGTTTCTTTCTGGAGAAGATATTGTACTGCTGAAAGTTCTTACCCGCAGTGGCAATGGAAACTCCGCCTTCCCCCTTATACCAGCTATGCAAAAAAGGGCTGCCTTTCCAGTGAGCACCAGCTTGTGAGCACGCCTTTCACAGGTTGAGATCCCAGTTGTTGACGGCCCTGTGCCTCAAACATTTTGATCCAACAAAACCGATAGTTGCTGCAATGGATGCATCTGATACAGGTATGGAGCAGTCTTGGCACACAGGGAGGCAGATGGCTCTGAGCACTCTGTGGCCAATGCATCAAAAACATTGACTGTCAAGCAAGCACTGGCCATTATCTTCACATTAAAGAAAGCCCACATTTTTGTTTATGGCTCAAAGTTTCAATTTGTCACAGACTATGAACTGCTGATCTTATTCAGTCCAGCACCAAAGATTCTAGATTGGACTGCTCTTCACCTCCAGCACTGGGCTTTATTTTGAGTGGACTTCTGCAACACGACTGAGCATGCCAATGCTGATGCCCTCTGCTGCCTTCCATAAGGACCTGATCCAGAATTTGACAAATTGTATTTTCACATCGATGAAGAAGCAGACACCAGTATAGATTATTTTCCCATTACCAGCTCGTGGGTTACAGATGCAACTGGTAACGACAAGGTCCAGGTCAGGAAGTGCTATGCAGTGGTGGATCTACTGTTTGATGTTGATTTGACTGCACTCTGGTTTTAGAATCCGAATGCTGTACTGGAACTTGGACTTAAATGTTCACCAGGCTTGGTATGTCAATGGACTTGTGATTTCTGCCAGAATTCTGCAGTTCACTTGCACTTCTTGGACATTGGCATAATCATCATCAGTTTATATAATTTACTTAAAGAGTTCATCAACAAGTTGGTGCTTGTTAAAAGAATTATTTTGTATCAGTGTTGTGTCAATAAACCATAGAATGGTGATATATTTATTGTGTTATTCCTGGTTATAACAATTATTACAATCTCTGTGATGTAGTTGAATTTCGTGTAGTGGGATTCTTCCAGTCCACCAGCTCGGCGATTTTTCCTGCCAGTGGGGGGAGAGGAGGCAACACCCTCTGGTGGCAGCATTGTGCACTAGCTGAGTCGATCCCTGAACATCAAGGTGTTCACACATGGGAAAATTTTTCAACAAGACAGCATCTCCAACCTGCAGGAGTGTAATTCTGTAATTAGGACATATAGTTTCTGGACAGGGTAAAACTTGCACCCTCCTCATCAATAGCACTGCACAGATTGAGCGAATTTCCCACCACTTTTTTTCTGTGTTAGGTGGGGATGTGGGGGAGGGGAGGGCTGGGGTATTTCCCAGGAGAGGAGGGGGTATTTAATTGATCACTTACCTTAATTTGTCAATTAAACTGATATCAAAAGTGTGCTTATATCAGTGAAGGGGAGGGGGTGGGTTGAGGATTTGTCAGAGTAGCGGTGGAGGAGGGGGGGGGGAGGGTTGTGAGGTTTCTCAGAAGGATGGATTAACTCCAGGGGTCATAAATCAATCCACATGGTGTCATAAATTAATTAGCATAACAGTAGGTTTGCCCCTTATTGTATGCTTGCCACTGAATGTATGAAACCAGCACAAACAAAAGTGCCAGAACCCACTTTGCCCTACTATTCTCATTGATGCCTTGAATAGTGAACTGCTGCTAGAGGAGCACTACCTAATGCTGCACAACGGCCTGAAATACATAATTTCTGTTTTAAATTGAATATAGTTAAACTATAGCGTGTAATGTCACTCTGCACTTGCATAATAGCCATATTCTCGATGTTATGTTGACTACCAACACTTTGAAACAACGTACTTCATCACAGAGATAGCAACATCAAGATTCGTTCTATAGTTTCATTCGAATGGATGAGATGAAGCAGCTCGCCATTACTGAAACAGATATTTAGCAACAAGGTGTAAACATGAGCCTGTCCATAAATGGAGAGTTAGGTGTTCATACACTATTGGCAATTAAAATAACTACACCATGAAGATGACAGGCTACAGATGCAAAATTTAACCGACAGGAAGAAGAAGCTGTGATATGCAAATGATTAGCTTTTCAGAGCATTCACACAAGGCTGGTGCCGGTGGCGACACCTACAAAATGCTGACATGAGGAAAGTTTCCAACCGATTTTTCATACACAAACAGCAGTTGACCGGCGTTGCCTGGTGAAACGTTGTTGTGATGCCTCATGTCAGGAGGAGAAATGCGTACCATCATGTTTCCAACTTTGATAAAGGTCGGAATGTAGCCTATTGTGATTATGGTTTATTGTATCGTGACACTGCTACTCACGTTGGTTGAGATCCAATGACTATTAGCAGAATATGGAATCGATGGGTTCAGGAGGTAATACGGAATGCTGTGCTGGATCTCAATGGCCTTGTATCGCTAGCAGTCGAGATGACAGGCATCTTATCCACATGACTGTAACAGATCATGCAGCCACGTCTCGATCCCTGAGTCAACAGATGGGGATGTTTGCAAGACAACAACCACCTGCACAAACAGTTTGATGACGTTTGCAGCAGCATTGACTATCAGCTCAGAGACCACGGCAGCGGTTGCCCTTGATGCTGCATCACAGACAGGAGCGCCGGCGATTGTGTACTCAACTACGAACCTGGGTGCACGAATGGCAAAACGCCATTTTTTCGGATGAATCCTGGTTCTGTTTACAGCATCATGATGGTTGCAAGTGCGTTTGGCGACATCACAGTGAACACACATTGGAAGCATGTATTTGTCATCGCCATAATGGCGTATCACCCGGCGTGATGGTATGGGGTGCCACTGGTTACACATCTCGGTCACCTCTTGTTCTCATTGACGGCACTTTGAACAGTGGACGTTACAGTTCAGATGTGTTACGACCCATGGCTCTACCCTTCATTCGATCCCTGCGAAACCCTACATTTCAGCAGGATAATGCACGGCCGCATGTTGTAGGTACTGTACGGGCCTTTCTGGATACAGAAAATGTTCAACTGCTGCCCTGGCCAGCACATTCTCCAGATCTCTCTCCAACTGATAACGTCTGGTCAATGGTGGCCGAGCAACTGGCTCATCACAATATGCCAGTCACTACTCTTGGAGAACTGTGGTATAGTGTTCTCAGGATCTATGCACCCAAATTGCGTGAAAATGTAATCACATGTCAGTTCTAGTATAATATATTTGTCCAATGAATACCCGTTTATCATCAGCAGTTCTTCTTGGTGTAGCAATTTTAATGGCCAGTAGTGTATTTTACAGAAAGTTTCACAATAGCTAAAACTTCAAGTGTGTGACTTGTGTTTACTTTCAGAAGTAGACTGGCAGCCATATTGATTTCTGGTCACTGGGGAAACATTCCATTCGTTTGCCTTTACAACAAGAATTGCACCAGATATATAATTTATAATAAATAACATCGACTTTTGAGATAATACTTCTTTTAAATGAATAAGAAAGACCGAGAATCTCTTACAAAACAAAAAGTGACAAAAAATGTTGGCAGAGTGTCCCCTCTACTGTCATCTTTATTATTCAAGATGCATGACGCTCCCACTGCAGATTTGACATACCGAGGTGGATAAATGAATCAGTAATTGTAAAAACAACATTAGTCCGAAAAAAGTAAATTTTTCAGGAGAAGCAAAAAACTGTATACAGGCTAAATAATGGACAGAAGGATAAATCCATTAATTTTAATATTGACTGTGTATGTTAGGTAAGCTCTAACAATAAAACAAAGTACTTTAAACGTAATAACTTTGCATGAACGATTTTTTTTAATTGTACGGACTTACGCTGTTATTGCAGGATGAACATTTTGGACTGACATTTTAACATCAACATTTGTTTATGTTATCAAAAATTACTTTCTTGTATACATTTAATATACAATATTACTTGTACATTGTCTAATATTGTTTTACAGAGAAATTGAAAAATATTGTTAATGTATGCACACACTGTATGGAAAGACTAAAGATATGACGATGTAAATCGTGACATTAGGAATTAAATTTCTTATTTCACTTAACAGGACAATGAAGGATTAACACTACACTATACAGGTTATTTTATACCAAAAATGTATTATGAATCATCTTCAGGAGTGTCCACAGAAGGCCATTCAGTCAATTGCAGATAAAAGGCTTTGTGCTCATCAGGAATATATTGCATTAATTGTCCCACATCTTTCAATTTTTTGACATTGATTGCAACTTTGTTATTATATGCAATTTCTGCAGGCAACTTTGGTTCTGTCTGTAATGAATGTCGCAATGAAAAGCGGTGTTTTACGAGACCATCAATATGATAGTAACAGTCAACTTTACCTGGAAGCATTTCACTGTGATGGAAGCTCATAAATGAGGACACTGTGAATTTCACTTTACTGCTTTTGTCCACATTCGTCCCATAACTGTCGTCAGACAAACAGGATCGCTTATAAAATTTGGGCCACCATTTTTTGTAACCCAAAATCTCTTCCGAGGTAACAAGCTTTACATTAATATTTTGTTTTTTGGATGATGTCACCATACATTGAACATACTTATACAAAGAATATATTCTGTCTTTTCTTCTTATCACCCTCTTTATGGAAGCAAATGTACGATCACATGGTAAAAATGAATGGCCACGCACAGGAAAATACTGGAATACATCTTTCAATCTGCCAGAACTTACAAGGCAGTTCATTACCCTAACCACTGTGTTGTTCTTATTTTGCGCAGGGCACCCATCCGAGAACAGGTGTAATTCAGTAACACTATCAGGTATATCTGTGTTGATGTAATCAACCAAAAACGAGCATACTTCGTTAGGTCCTTTGTGGGCAGTACCTTCATGGTACATATATACCTTTGATTTGTTGCTCTTTAGGTCTGTAATACAGAATGCATTAACGTTAATTTGCCGTAAATAAAAAGCTTCCTGTACTGGGAGCTTAGGCAACTGCAGATTTTGCATATAATCGAAACACAGTGCTACCACATGCTCATTTTCTGCACACTTCTCCTTAACAGCATCCAACTTTAAATAGAAATTTTTGCTTCTTCTTGTATGTACCATGAGTTCCGCTACAGCCACACGCTTTGCAGTATCGTTCAATTACGGACTCTTAATCTTCACTGAAAGTGACTCACAAGAGCAGCAAGTATCGATTTGCGGCCGCCCAAAGCGTAAGTTAAAACGCTTATTGAAAACCCTTAAATAAATTCCATATGACACTCTCGTATGAGGATATAACTTCATGAACAGTTCGTACATACCTTTTACAGATAATTCAGGATTTAAGTAATACATTTCTTTGCTTGAATAATGTGAGATTTTCGTAGGGAATGTTTTAATATGCTCCTCAATTATCGATAGGACTTCCTGTGGTGTTGCATTGGTTGAAGCAGTACATCCTCTACTGTCACATGGGCGAACATTATTTTTCACACAGTTACAAATTTGTCGCACACGTTCATTTGTAATGCCAGAAAGGCTACGAAATGCCTTTTTGCACACTTCGACCCGCCCAGCATCTCCAGTTACCACGTGATATCGATAATTTAGTGCTCTTGGCTTAGGCTGGCCATCACTTTTCCGGGGTCTTCTGCGTACCACGTCTTCTTTTTCGATCAGCCTTGCAAGGTAACCATCTTGTGTGTTCTTACTCTCAAAATCGTGAAATTTAGTGAATATATCTATCTGTTCATGTTCAGAGATCCTCTTGAAACACAGTTTCTTACATCTGAAACATATTAATACACGAATACCAATGTCAGGAATTGTAAATAAGTTGCAAAAAAATTATTTACGTAAAATCAGTTATTTTTTTATTGATGGAGTAAATTATCCATATGATATTTACTTACCATAAAACGTAGAACAGATGGGAACCTCTAAGAAATAAAAAAATACACAGACAGGAGATTAATTCACATAGCCTTTGAACTCACCCACAGTCAGGTCCTATTTTTACAGCATTAATTTCTCTTCCACTGTGATTCACGTAACCAATTCCCTTCGTTCTGGCAGCTTTTATGACATTTCTTTTATATAGTTCCGGTTGCGCAGCTCTCTTCTTCGACATTGTGCATAGATAATCCAAAGAAACGTGTTCTATAAACAAAACTAAACGGCAATGTATACGCAGCTGCTACAACAATGCACACATTAAGATCACAGGCTTCAGATATGCTGCCATCTGGCATGCATTCTATTCACTACATGGAAAAAGATCCGAGTATGTTCGTTTGGTGCTGCCATCTGCCATTTCTTGCAATAATAACGTAAGTCCTGGACTCATGTTGTTACTGCAAAGAACACGAAAAACTGTATGCCTGTAAAAGCATTAAATTGTGTAGGACAAGTGTGATTTTGTCATAGATGCTGCATCTAAGTATCCTGAAGGGTTCTCTGCATATATCTAATTTTTGCCAAAAAGTGGACATGTGTTGTTTTTACAATTACCGATTCCAATCATTGTGCCATATTGTGTTCGTAACACTCAATTTATAGCAATAAGAACATCAACTATATGAAACCGTTTACTTCCGATACGTAGTTTCGTATCTATACCTACATCTACATCTTCGTGGCTCTGCAAATCACACTTAAGTGCCTTCACATTAACACTATTATTCTACTCTTGAACAGCGCACAGAAAAAACGATAAGATGTATCTTTCGTGCGAGCTGTGATTTCCTTTATTTTATTATGATTATCGTTTCTCCCTATGCAGATCAGCATCTACAAAATATTTTCGCATTCGGAGTAGCAAGTTAGTGATTAAAATTTCGTGACAAGATCCCGCCGCAGTGAGAAACGCCTTTGTTTCAATGATATCCACCCGAAATCATGTGCGTGACACTCTCTCCCCTATTTCTCTATAATACAAAACGTGCTGCCCTTCTTTGAACCTTCTCGATGTAGTCCGTTAATGCTATCTGGCAAGGATCCCACATCACGCAGCAGTATTCCAAAAGTGCAAGGACAAACGTAGCGTAGGCAGTCTCTTTATTATATGTGTTACATCTTGTAAGTGTTCCCCACGACATTTTCTGTGTGTTCTTCCCAATTTAAGTTGTTTATAATTGTAATTCCTAGGTATTTATTTGAATTTACAGCATTTAGATTAGATTGATCCATCGTGTAACCAAAGTTTAACGGATTCCTTTTAGCACTCGAGAGTGGATGACCTCACACTTTTCATTATTTAGGTATACAGATATCTAAATTGTTTTGGAATTGGTTTTGATCTTCTGATGACTACTAGACGATAAACGGAAGCATTATATGCGAACAACGTAAGATGGCTGCTCATATTGTACCCTAAATCATTTATACGGGATGAAAAGTATTTACACTGACAAACTCTGGGAGGTTGTAGGGGGACATCAAAACAAATATTTTTCCCTAATGTCATTTTTTCCTATGAGGATTATGTAAACCGGTGGAGACTGTATTGCGGTCTTCAGTTGTTAGAGGCCGTATTACGATCTTCAGTTGTTAGAGGGTGTATTACGCTCTTCAGTTGTAGGCAACTGCTGTCCACCAATGTAGTAGTGCATTGTCTGTTTACTAGTGGAGCGATACATCTGAGGTGAGTACACTGATATGGTTGGCGCGTACTAAGTCGCGCACCACAACGGACGAGCTGCACAGCGGGTTTATTAACAACAGTATCCTAATCACCGTATCCCGCATCATACGACCTTTGCTGCTGTGTACGAACGTCTGCGTGAGGCCGGGTCATGTAGCAGATTACCTGGACAGGGACGCTGCCGCACGGTAAGAACGCTGCAATTTAAGGAAGCTGTCTCGCAGCCCGTGGTGCGGGATCCTTCAGTCAGCACTCGTGCAATTGCACGTAACGTGGGTACGAATCAGGCGAATGTAAGAACAGTGCTTCGAGAGCAATTGTTACGTCCATTTCACTTACAGCGTGTCCACCCAGAGCATAGTTTTCGCAGTGGCACCTGGAACAGTGTGAAATGCATCCTACGTTTACATCCTCTGTGTTGTTTACCGATGAAGCAACGGTCGGGCGTGATGGAGTCTTCGACATGCACAATTCGCAAGTTGGGAGTGAGGATAACCCACATGCCACAGTTACTAGCGCTCATCAAGTGCGGTTCTTCGTTAATGTGTGGGTCGGTATTGTTGGGGACCGTTTAATTGGGCCGTATCTGCTACCTAGGCCATTAAATGGCAGGTACTATTACGATTTTCTCGCCAGAGCATTGCCAGAATTGCTGGAAGATGTCACGCTCCCTACAAGACAACGCATGTGGTTCCAACATGACGGGGCGCTGACGCATTTCAGTCGTCGTGTGCGTCGATTCCTGGACCGACGGTTCCCAGAAAAGTGAATTGGCAGAGGTGGTTCTGTACCATGGCCTGCTCGATCCCCCTGGACTTTTTTGTGTGGGGAGAGATGCGCAACCTTGTTTACGTAACTCCTGTTGCTACAGAAGATCTGGTTGCCCGGATAGCAGCAGCAGCAGCAGCAATAATTCAGGATACTCCTGGGGTTTTTGCCCGTGTCAGACAGAACATGATCCGACGGTGTAACCTTTGCTTACGTGTCAATGGAGGCATTTTTTAAAATCTACTGTAACTGAAATTGGTTTGTGTTAATGTGTTGGGTGTTGGTCATAAAAAAAATGGAAAAGTGTTTGTTGGTTTAATTAATTTGCCGCCAGAGAAATCTTCCTCTACTGCTTTAAATACTCCTCATAGGAAAAAATAACATTAGTGAAAAATATTTGTTTTGATGTCCCCTACAACCTCCCAGAGTTTGTCGGTTTAAATACTTTTCACCCTGTATAGACGAGGAACAATAGAGTGGCTGTAACACTACTTTGGGGAACGCCAGAAATTACCTCCGTTTTACCCGATGACTTTCCGTCTATTACTACGAACTGTGACCTCTGTCACAGGAAATCACGAATGCAGCCGCGTTATTGAGACGATAGTCCATAAGAAAGCAATTTGATTGTAAGCCGCTTGTGAGCAGCGGTGTCAAAAGCCTTCTGGAAATCTAGAAATGCGGAATCAATTTGAAATCCTTTGTCGACAGCACTCAACAGTTCGTGTGAGTAAAGAGCTAGTTGTTTTTCACAAGAGCTACTCTTTCTAAATCCGTGCTGGTTGTGTGTCAATAGACCGTTCTCTTCGAGGTAATTCATAACGTTCGAACACAACATATATTCCAAAATCCTGCTGCTTACCGACGTTAATGATATCGGTTTGTAACTTAGTGGAATACTCCTATTGCCTTTTTTGGATATTGGTGTGGCCTGTGCAACTTTCAAGTTTTTTGGGTGCGAATCTTCCGTCAAGCGAACGATTGTATATGGTTATTAGGTATGGAGCTATTAAATCAGCATGTTCTGAAACGAACTTAACTGGTATACAATCTAGTCCGGAAGATTTGCTTTTATTAAATGATTTGAGTTGCTTCACTACTCCAAGGATATCTACTTCCAAGTTACCCATCTTGGCAGCTGTTCTTGATTCCAATCCTGGAATTTCTTTGGTGAAGGAATTTACGAACGCTGTGTTTAATAACTCCGCTTTAGCAGCAGTGTCATCGATAGCATTTCCATTCCTATCGCGCAGACAAGGCATTGATTGTGTCTTGCCACTAGCATACTTTATATACGATCAAAATCTTTTTGGATTTTCTGCCAGGTTTTAGTGACAAAGTCCGTTGTGGACTCTCGCATTGAAATCCGCGCTAAATTTCGAACTTCTGTAAAAGATAGCTAATCTTGGGGGTTTGGGTTCGTTTATATCTAGCATGCTGTTTTTGTTGTTTCTGCAACAGTGTTCTGGCCTGTTTTGGTTACCATGTCGTTCGTTAACTCATTTGGTATAAATTCTCAGTTGCTGTCGCTACTATTTTTCTTAATTCATGCCATATTTGATCTACACTTTTAAGTTAAGATCTACACTGTTAAGTTGGAAGGAGTGGAGACTTTCTCTCTGGGAAGCGCTCAGCGAAGTTTTATCTACTTTTTTAAATATATATATTTTCGTTTATTTTTGGTGGATTTGGACGTTATGGCATTCAGTCTTGCTACGACAACCCTGTGTTCACCAATCCGTTAATGATGCTTATTAGTTCAGGATTACTGCTTGCTAGAAGATGAAGTGTGTTTTTTTACAACTGTTTGCTATTCGATTGGGCTCATGAGCTAATTGCTCGAAATAATTTTCAGAGGATGCGTGTGGCACAGTTTCGGATGATGTTTTACGAGTATCTCCGGATTTAAACATGTAATTTCGTCAACATATCGAGGGTAAATTGCAGCCACCACCATCTATTATTATAAAGAGTCGTAATAAAACGACGTGGTTTCGAGAGAGCCCCAATTTGCTGATGCTGTGAAACAGGTTATATTCCTATCACGTATTCTACGAGAAATAAAGCCCACCAAATACGTTGTTTACCATTATATTGTATGGCTGTTCCTCCGTTCTGCTTATGACGTAATACGATGTTGCAATGATTGGCCACGTTTTCCTCCTCGAGGCAAAAATCTAGCATGACAGATTCTTTACTTCACGCTCCGCGGTGTAACGCTGTAACGTAATCATCTCCTCATCCAAGTGCATTTTCACGTCCCGTGAGAGGACGGCTTAACTTAATAAGAACAGACAGCAACAGAAATATGTGCTTCTCATGTATTTATATTCTCTTGCTGTCAGCGGAGTAAGTTGTAATTATGCACATATTCGAAAGTATCTCTTCATGAATAAGTTGTAGCTTATGTTATTGAACAGGTGAGGTTCGGCTGTTTTTACATTTACTTCACCATAATTCATATATCTTTGTAATGTATTATGGTATGGAACGCAGAAATGAGCAAATGAAGTGGAAAATAATCTTCATGACGCATGTGACTGCTTTCTCACCACTTGGATCGCTACTGTCGCTCCATCTGTCTAACGCTAACAACTTTAACACCAGAGAATGTCGCGACTTTATGTATTTTGCGCCATGTCACTAAACAATCAGCACCTATTTGTTAACTGGACATATATCCTAGAATGTTCGATTTCTGTTTAATTGTTTATCAGCTTATGTGGGACGATGCGAGTCAAAACTTCTTATACTTGGTCAAATGACGAGTAAGCCCACAGTTTACAGAATGCTGATTAATTTAGCGTCAAACAATTGTAGAAGAGTATACGAATAAATAACATATTACAGAGAAAAGTTCTCAACTGCTGCGATGAACTATATACAGTACAGGAATGTACCATAATGAAATATTTCAGCCTATCATTGGGTATTTATGTTTTATCACTCATTTTTTTTCAGTTTTGCTGGAGGCTGTCAAAAATGAAACTTGCTTTTTTGTGTAAAATGCGCAAGGAAGTGTCATACAAACGCATACTGTTTTACCGTCTACTGTTCACTGAATGAGTGTTAAGAGTTTCTTCCGTATGAGTCAATATCGCCAACAACAAATCCCACGATGGTGTATGCTACCCAGCAAGCAAGGTGACACAAGTCAAAAAACGGTAATTTTTAGTTTCTGTCACTGAAAACTACATGTAAAGTGTTGCCGTGTATACGAAGAACGTCACATCTCAATCTTGCAATTTGGTAACATTGGGGTAGTTGTGTCAGTTTCGTTGTAGGCTGCTTCATGATATGCCGCGACAAGAACAGTTTCACGTCAGCGTTGCTACTGGCGGGGGTGCATGGATCAAACACGGCACTGAGTTGTGACACTTCTCATGTACAAGGTAAGTTGAGTGTAATTTTTAATGTCATTGATTATTACAATGTCTGTGTTTATACAGGGTCTGTATCTTACATTGTCCTTCAGACACGCATGCAGTCACTGTTTTGACAATTACAGCTGTTACAAATGTTAGGAAATTTTGTGCATTGCAGTGCACAAGCAAGAAATGGAAATTTCTGCTTCAAAGAAAATTCATAATGAATCCCTTTTCTCGGCGAAAAGTACTGCTACGTTATATAAGAACATTTATGATTCTATGTTTTCGTAAATTGTGTTCTTTAAATTGTAGCCGGCCGCTGTAGTCTAGCGGTTCTAGGCGCGCAGTCCGGAACCGCGCTACTGCTAAGGTCGCAGGTTCGAATCCTGCCTCGGGCATGGATGTGTGTGATGTCCTTAGGTTAGTTAGGTTTAAGTAGTTCTAAGTTCTAGGGGACTGATGACCTCAGATGTTAAGTCCCATAGTGCTCAGAGCCATTTAAATTGTACGTATTTGATGTTCCTGATTAAATTGTATTAATTTTTATTAATTACAATTTTGCACTTTGTATTTTTCTATTACAACAATTTTAACTTGTTTTTTATTTTAATTTTAACTGGAGTACTAATTTTGCCTGATGGGGGTTCGAATGTCTTATTTTACTACAGTAAGTAAAAGAAAGTATATTTGTTGTTGTGGAAAAGTGGTAAAAGTATTACAAGAGGGGCAATAACAAAAACGCTGCCACAACTCAAGGAATTAATTAATAATGACCTGATAACAATCCATATTCGACGAGTACAGAACAACATGTCAATATTACCGTTGTGTAGACTATAATGGAAATTACTGCCAAAATTACGAACGTGAAATTTAAAAGACGCTTATACTATTTCAACAAAAGTTTGATAGATATCTCTAATTCGGTTTTTCTAAAGCACTGTGTTCTTGAGTTGTGTCACTATTCGTGCCGCGGTGTGATGTGTACGCCAGCACCACAAAGTTACACCACGGATCAGTATGGGCTAAGGATATTCTTAATGAGTGCACAGAGTTGCCCAAGATATAACAGAATATGATACGGAGCATAAGTGGGAAAAGCAGACAAGTCCTCGAATTTCATTATCAAAAGATAGGGGAGAACATCTACGAACACGACAGTTAGTCTGTGACGTCATGGGTCAAAGCCGACGGGTAAGATCGGACGCTTCTGTATTTCCGTCCTAACAGAAGATATGATATGCATATCTAATATTTCAGTGTGATTATGAAATGATATTTTGCTTCTCTTTCTCTTACCGTTGTTTAGGCGGCAGCGGACGAAATTCTTCTTCCAACCTTGGGTTTATTCATTTTTGAATAAACTTGCTTGCCTTAATTTCTCAACATATCGATTCCGCAATTCAGTGGATAATAGCGCTGTTTTACTCAATTGCTTTTAGTATACTGAGAGATGATAAACACATTCTTACGTATATTTCCAGGTAACGGTAACCACAGACAGACACAGATTTTCTCCTCCAAGCTAAGAAACAAGCCAATGCCGCTAAAACAAAAGAAAGGATCAGCGATGTAAAAAGTTTCGGGTAAATGTCATGGAGGTATGACAAGGGGAGTTGGCGCTACAGTCTTAATCGGTGCGTAGACGGTCAGTAATAACGCACAATAATATTATGAAGTATTTTTGATAATCTCCATTGACTGCCGAGTGACATTGTGCAATAATATTGTGATTCCGAATGCTGACGATAAAGATGCTGCTACTGTGATAATTGCTCAACTTTGTTGGAACAGAAAAAAATGGTAGATGATAGATGGGGTAAAAGAGCGTCAAAGATCACTCACCGGGGTGTATACGACCCGGGACACCGGGAGATCCGAGAAAAAACACGGAAATTTTTTCATCCGGGATAAACCCGGGAATTTTTCATTGTTTTAGTTTTCAGTTAAATTTTTGTGATTTTGACGGGTAAGAACCAATACTCTAACAAAAGATATTATTGTATCCCGCTTCTGCAGAATAATACTGTGGCAACAAAACATGAACGAGAGAAAAAAAAAAACGAAAATAAAACTTAAGTCGCAAAGGAAATACGCCATATACAACAATAAAACACAGTGCTCATACAAGCGTTTGCCAACTGCAAAGTGTGTCAAAGACTTTGGGAAGACTATGCAATGCTTCCTAACAACAAATTGTCTCCGATGAGCGTGACGTCACAACTGTTTACTTTAGATTCGTTTGAGCAGTTGCGGGCGGGCTCCTGTGCATATCCAGTTGAGTCGCTTCTGGCTACAGACGTGTGGTTGGGCGCCACTATCTAATATTGCCCCGGTTCGAAAATATCGGATATCCGGGGCTGATCGACAGAATAGTCTGAGTTGTAGTGGGGAGTCTCCACGTGATCCGTGTTTACGCTTAGTGATTTTGCTGTTTCCTCTTCATTTCTTGCTCTCACATTAAATGAAAACAAAACGGATGTCTATGGCCGGGAGATATCAAATGAATTAAAATACGTTCGCATAATTACGGAAGGCTAAAATATGTTATTAGTTTCAGGTTTTATCTCCACCTTTCTGACAGTCAAGCATTAATCGCCTTGCAGAACAATGAAGTTATTTTTGTCGGTTTGCTAAAGAAATTTGGCTTTTATTAATCTTTTCCGCTGGGGCAGTCAATTTATTTGAAATGAAGTTAAAAAAATGTTCAAATGGGTCTGAGCACTATGGGACTTAACAACTGAGGTCATCAGTCCCGTAGAAGTTAGAACTACTTAAACTTAACTAACCTAAGGACACCACACACATCCATGCCCGAGGCAGGATTCGAACCTGTGACTGCAGCGGTCACGCGGTTCCAGACTGAAGCGCCTAGAACCCCTCGGCCACATGGCCGGCTTGAAACGAAGTGTTTAATTCCATAGTATGGGCTAGTTTCAACTGTTCGCTGCATTTCAAAAGTGCATGTTTTCATCTTCTAGCACGTGTGGCATTATGCCATAATAAAGAACCTAACATGAGATAATACAGTACCGGTACTGAAGAAAATTTGCATCCGAATCTGGACATTCGAATGTCCACTTTAAGCCAAATTACGCATTTTAGTATGGTTCACGAAATTCCGATGTTCTTGGAGTATCCTCTGATGTCTTGTTTCTTTTATGACGTAGTGTAAGATCTTTTAGTGTTTTACACCTACGAACATACAGGCTTCCTGCATCATCGTAGCTGCGCAAGCGCGGTGACCCCTGTTTCTGGAGCTCTCTGGCAACTACTGAAACGAACCTATTTCTAACAGGTCACGGGAAAATATTGCGAATGGTTGTTTGAAAAGCGTTACTTTCAAAGTAAATTTCCTTTTATGCAAGATGAATTATGTGCGAGAATGTACGATGAATTTCTTAAATCACAGAGCGTTTGACTCTCATTTAAAAGCCAAGTCTTTGAGGACATACATTTAGAAAAATTTCGAGCTCAGAAGATCAGACATTTATGTCTTTATTAAAAATTTTACTGACACATTTGTGTGATATACCTTAAAGTGTAACACGCGCAAAAAAATCGACATTATATGTGGAAGCTTAGCTCCTCTTGCAGCTTATTAATCTTCGAGACCAATACTGTACGTGAAAGCTTTGCTTTTCTTGTAGTAACGCTGTGTATGTTAATTTAAACCATTAACTTTTCCTATTTGTCCTTATGCACTACTTGACAGTAATATTGCTATTGGCTGATTACATCACGTATCCTACGCTAGAAGATCCGCTGTCATTGGCTGGCGAAATCACATGAAGAGCTGTGACTGGCTACAAAAGCCCATTGCAAGCTTGATTTTAATGCTTCGGAAAGTAACATGCGGCGTTTGGTGGAATTTAAATTTACACTTTCGTAATACGAAAATATGCAGTGTGCATGTTGCTGCACATCAAAGATCTTTCCAAAACGTGTTTTTTTCTGCTAAGTTTGGTTTTCTAAAGGTCCAGGAAGTTCTACACTGGTGTATAAAACCATAACCATTCAAACGATTGATAAGTTTTACAGTTCCTAGGAAAGGTATACTGTCATCTAACACGGAAAAAGCGTATTTTCACCCAGGAGAAAGTGTAATTTTAATCGGAAATCCGAGAATTTCTACGTGGTTGACCGCAGTGAGACAATGCTATGTCTTCATCAATTGTTTTAAGTATCGAAGTAATGTACGTGTAACAAATATTGAGTGGATAATCATTGTTCTCTGGGATATAATGTTTTTTGTGTCACCTGTAATATTTAGGTCTTGTGGCATGACATTTCTCAGAGTTTACCAACTCACTTACATCGGAATTGAAATGTTAGTCTTGCACGGCCCTCCACCCTCCCCATATGAATTTCTTCTGATGGCCATGTCTGCATGATCAGAAAACAAATACTAAAATGAGAGACCTAATTCCACCAAGTCAGCGTTTATTTGTTATGTACAGTACCTTTGCCACTGGAAGTTGTTTCGAAGACTTTAAATTTACTAGTGAAGTTTCACCTTCAAGTATTTGAGACACAGCAATGGAAACGTATCGTGTCATGCAATAAAACATGCACTAAATAATTATGTTTGGGCAGGTAATGTGTACATACACATAAATCTCTACATATTCTTGTATTTATAATTCTGCATTAATTATTTTTCTAAAAAATCGTCCTTCATGGAACTTCACAGTATTTTCTGAACAAGAAATCATGCGATTCATTCGTAACAGTTTTGTTTTTGTACTCATCTGCCCTAACATCTCACAATGCCGAAAATTATTTATACGTTTCGATGCATCCTAGTCACAGTGCTCTCCACAGTCTGTCGCACGCGAGACACTGCCAAGGATATCGTCAATACTGCCCACAGACCGCACAATATTTCCGGGCAGCGCAAAGTATTACAAACGTTTTTGATGTTCTCAATAGTATTGCGCAACCTCCCAATCTCACCCCTAGACGTTCAATATTATTGTGCTTCGGGAAAAACTGGGCAATATTATTGAGCGTCAAGGGGCGCTTTACGACGTACTTTGTTTTGAAGTCGGCGCCGCCTTGTTAGGTGCTCCAAACCGTTACCAGGCTTCACTTTACGACTGCTTCTTGTTCTTAATTTCTGTCGTGTGCACTCACCGGTTGTTTGAAGTAGAAAATGTTACAGTGCTTTCGTGAATAACGCAGCGTCAGAGGTTTCTCTGATCCTAAATGCATATTTAGACCATTAATACGGTGAATTTCATTTCGGTAAAGTAATTACTTTTGTTATACGTTTCGAATAACGAAGAAAAGTATGTTTATGAAAAGGCTGTTTTCGTAGTCCAACATATTCCTTCGTACGGATTAACGAAACCAATGTTCTCTCTATGTCTTCTTCATGAAAATGTTGAGAAAATATTTTGCTATGTTTGGTCGGCTTCCAATCTTTCCTACTGACAGCTTTCACGCAGAGAGCTTTTCCAGTTGGGTTGATATAAAATCTTAAGTCAAATGCCTGAAATAAAACCACTACCGTAAAAGTAAACAGCACAACCATAATTCATGATAAAAGCAAATTACGCTTGAACGAGTCCACGTACAAATGAATTGTGATTTCCTTATACTTGAGAGCAGGGCTTCCCAACCTTCTCAGCTGGTGGACCCTTTTTTCAGTCGAAAATCCACGGCGGACCCCTAATCAGTCAAGAGCACAGTAACTTTTAACTTTCAGAGCAAAACCCATGAGAAATGAAAGCTTCTTAGTGCAAGTGCCATGTTCCAAATGACCCCCCCCCCCCAAAGCATCAATAGTCTTTCGTTTAGAGATGAATGAAAACAACTTGAAATTAACGATCCAATTTGAATTCCCACTGTATCCAGACACTTGCTAGTGGATTTACTCCCTTTTTCCAACACACTATAGTCTGATTAAAATTACTTTGTAATTGACATTTCACACGTTGGAGCTGCCTTCCTCCAATAGCAATCAATGTCACGTCCAAAGTGTTCACTGATTGGTCGACAAAGCTCGCTCCGCGCATCTAGCACCGTGAGCCGGCGCACAAACGACCCCCGTATTGTTGCGAAACAGTCGATCAGAGAAGCCGCATTCTCCGGCACTAAACTGTGTCTGCGTTCTCACTTACAAGGGAACCTCCCCATCGCACCCCCCTCAGATTTAGTTATAAGTTGGCAGAGTGGATAGGCCTTGAAAAACTGGATCCAGATCAATCGAGAAAACAGGAAGAAGTTGTGTGGAACTATGAAAAAATAAGCAAAATATACAAACTGAGTAGTCAATGGGCAACATATGCAACATCAAGGGGAATAAGAGCTTCAGAGCGCCGTGGTCCCGTGGTTAGCGTGAGCGGTTGCGGAACGAGAAGTCCTTGGTTCAAGTCGTCCATAGACTGAAAAGTTTAATTTTTTATTTTCAGCCAATTATTATCTGTCCGTCCGTCCGTCTGTCCGATGCAAGGTAACTGCGCCGTAGTATGGGGACGCCACACCTAAACAAACATCGAAACACACGACGTCAGTCGACTACAGCGCACGGAAGGGAGAGTATTCCTGCTAACGAGGCTCCCTGGCTGGCAGGTTGACTGTTCACTACTTTGGACGAGAGTGCATTAAATACGTGAGATGTATTCCGTGGGCAATATGAATCCAGCAAATATAGCTCGGGCCTTCAATAACAATCGCACGGTTTTGCGGTGCGGTCGCAAAACACAGGCGCTAAACTTATTACAGTGAACAGAGACATCAGTGAACGAACGGACAAATCATAACTTTGCGAAAATAAAGAAAGTAAAATTTTCACTCGAGGGAAAAGTTGAACCAAGGACCTCCAGTTCCACAGCGGGTCACGCTGACCACGGGACCACGACGCTCTTGAGCTCCCACAGTCCTTGATGTTGCCTATCTCGCACATGGACTACTAACTTTGTATATTTTGCTTACTTTTTTCATAGTTCCACGCAACTTCTTCTTGTTTTCTCGATTGATCTGTGTTCAGTTTTTCAAGGCCTATCCACTGTGCCAACTTATAACTAAATCTGAGGGGGGTGCGATGGGAGGTTCCCTTGTTAGGAACCGCAAATGCTGCTTGGGAATACGACCTGAAGTAAAAGTAAACATGTTTTTCACACGAAAAAAAAGTGATGAATTTGATTTTCACATCTTTATTCAATAATTTTACTCATTATTTTACACGATTTGGCGAAGGTGGCCGCGGACCCACTAGAAAGAGCCGGCGGCTACACGTTGGGAAGCCCTGCTTTATAGAGTATGGTCAGAATGATTAGCACACCCGTAAATGATATAATCTGGCGTTTTTGATCAAAACATTTCCACCAGAAGTCAGTGACTGGGAGCAACTAACTTGGCAGACGTCTGCTTCCAAGTCTGTGATACCATGACAACTGCCTTATTAAACCTCCATGTAAAATATAGCCATTTCTAGCAGTAACTACATAAACAGAAATATTTAACACGTATAGTTTGGGCGACAGACACTGCAGTCATTCTTGTCCTGGTTTTATCCATGTTTCAATAAACTTGCGTACTATAATATCTTAGCCTACCGATTCCGCAAGTCACAGAATAATAGCGCTGCCTTACTCAGTTATTTTTACTGTTACAATGATGAGAGCTGACCAGCTCGTCCTTACAAAACAGTAGCGAATGCCAATGCTAAAAGAAATGATCAGCAATATAAAGAATTTCAGGTAAAATATCGCTAGATATTAATTCCTACTACAAACTACACAAAAAAAAAAAAATATTTGAAATATATCTTTTGAGCAGCTGGGCTGCAGACACTACAGTCAATCTTTAAACTACACAAAAAGAAATATTTGAAATATATCGTTTGAGCAGTAGGGCTGCAGACACTACAGTCAATCTTATAGTGAAGATAGCGACATTCAGTTTCTCCTCAAGATCTTGAAACCTTCCATCACTCCTCAGTCCTAAGAATTTAAAATGGTCGTCTGTACTGGTAGTTTAACCATCTTGGGAATGATAACCCTAGGCTTCGATTACATTTGTCTTCAAGTCGTCGGTATTATGAGCTTCTTGGCGAGTTTAACCTTCGAGACTGGTTCAAATATCTTCAGTGCAAGTGGAATCGTGTCTGTAAATCTTGAATTCACTATTTTAGAATCTGACTCTGTTTTGGTTTCTTTCAGTATTAGTATTTGTGCATCATGATCTGACAGGCCAGTACTAATATTAATCTCGCTATTCTCATCAACTAGAGCACAATAGACGAAGATATTGCCTATAGTCGTGCAGCTGTTTCCCTGAACTGTAGTTAAAAGTCTACTGTCTTTACCAGGTTGTAAGATTCACACTTCTGCACCATTTGAGTGCAGTAATGTGTTCATTGTAAATAAGTATTATAGTCGTTGTATTACATGTTTATTACCTTATAAATAAATAACAAACATTTTGTTTTAAATTCAGTGCATTAGTATTTGTAAAATGACTTTCATATAGTGTTCATTAAAAAATGACGATCATTCCACTTGGGACCTGTGGAATGGTACATTAGCTTATTTGTTTTAGTTGTAAATATTTGTCGTGTATTGTTTTTCTGACATGTTCCACATCCTGGAGGACCTCCTCACTACGGATCAATTGGAATGAAAGTAAATTTAATCTAATCTAAACACTATGCTACACTGTGCGGGAAGCTTGCACAGTAAATCAGAGAGTTTGTTGTTTTGTCTGTAATAATGTTTACAAAAGCGATTTGTTCTGCTGCTTTTGTATTCGACAGGTAACCAGTTTCACATTTCCTTGTGGGAATTCACATGTGTCATGCAGCAGCATGAGTCATAAGTAAAATAAATAAAACAGCGGCCATTTAATTTTGCATAACACGTTTGCGTGCGCCAAGGACGTTGGAGACTCGACGGAAGTTCGCTCGTATCTTTCGAGACAGGTTTCCCCCCGCCCCCCCCCCCCTCTCAGCATCGATCTTCTCCCTCCCCCTTCTTTCCACTCGTTATTAGAGTGCGGGACGAGATCACCAAGCCAAACAAAGAAAAGTGGAAGGAAGCTACAGTCGAAGATATCAAAAACATCTATTCTAAACTTCTGGGATAAACGTTGCCACCTTCTATAAATACTGAGCATGCAGGCTGACGGAAATGAAAGGTCTAATACCAAGAAACACCAGTCTGACATTTGTCAGACATTTGGAGGTGTTTACACAATGGGTATTAAATGATTAAATTGTAGTTCCACGTGGAACTGCTGCTTGTCATCAACATTAGTGAGAGATGTGTATTCGTCGTGGCATGGAACAAACAGCCTCCCAATTTCAGCTCGAAGAATTTCTTGTCATGTGTGAAGCACTTGCCGTGCCAACTGTAGCAGACTACTGGCAGGAGACTGGTATGGAAGTATACGTCTTCCTATCGCATCCCAGACATACTGTTTGGGCAACAAATCAAAGACCAGGCAGGCCAATCAAGGATCTGTATATTCCTCAAGGCGTTTGTGGTGTGAACTAGTGTAGGGTCGCGTTATCCTCCTGGAATGTGCTATTTGGTCATAAAGGGTTGCCACTCGATACATACTGGGGAGCATTCGGTCTTCCATCAACAGTTACCAAATAAGTCCCATTATCATATCCTATTGGCTCCCAGCACCAAGATTCCTGTAATTGGAGAGATATAGGTCTCAAGAATCGCTGCTTTGTTTGACCTTTCATCACGTCGTCTACAGACACCTTCTCGGTGGTCTGTCCGCCAAAAACAGAAGCGAGACTCATTGCTGAGTTTCACTTAACCTCCCAGATGACTCTGGTTCTTATACTGCACATGTCTCTGTTGTCCGTGTAAGGTGTAAGTAAACAGTTCATGACACTTGAGATCTCAATCCCGCTTCCAGTAATCTGTTCCCGAAGGTGCGTGGTGGAATTCTGCCTGAAGCCTCTACTAGCATGTCAGTTGTTGTCATCCCTGTATTTGTCAGGGCCAGTCGAGCAATCTGTTGAGGATGCCGGCTGTTGGCACCACTGTCGTTCCTTGACAGCACTCTATAGGATGAGTGGTTGGTCTGACAATGTGAGGTGCCTCACTCTGCTGCAGCAGGCCGACCATTGACATCTGCCCCAGCAAAGAGGTACACGCGTCAGTGCCCTGCAGTGCTGATGTCAGGCCGACAGCCTCTCAGTGGTGTGTCAGTCAGACAAGGCCCTGACTTCAGTGGCACTCTCTCTGTCTCTTGTACTGCAACTGCGTTCTGTTGTACAACACCTGTGCCAGGTGACTGACCCAACTCGCGTTCACTACAGTGATGAGGGAAGTCTGCCACGCACGGGACATGGCCCGCTGTCCACGGCAGGAGTATGGCAGTGGCAGGTGCAGATGGCAGGTCGACAGTTAGGAGGAACCAAGTCCACGTGGTGGACATAATGGGAGAAGCAGCTGCCTTCATACAGTCTCGAACCCATGGCTGCAGCTGGTGGTGCTCAGTCGTCTCGTCCTCTACTATAGCCCTGGCATCGTGGCAGTGTTGCTGGATACTGAATGAATATGGCTCAACATTCACAGTTACATATACAGCTGCAGAGTGCACGTGTTGAACTATTATCCTGCTCCAGTCATATAGCTTATAGTGTGGTTCTTGCACTGGGGCCCTGTTGTATCTCGTTAATACCGATCGGTGCAGTAGGTTAGTCTCGGTAGTGACGTCATTTTCGGTTCTTTATCCGAATTTCCTATCTAGTAAGCTTCTGAGACCTATTACCGAACGGTCCTCCCGCCGATTTTTCGACAACTGTACCGAGAGGTTTTGGATTTCGGTATCGCCCAGTCGTTTCGTTAACTGTGGTTTATTTACGCCTATAATGTGTTATTTTAAACATATTGAGCGGTTTTAGCTTCGGATTTAGTGACTGTGTTACTAAAGAATCACCACAAGACGCGTCCAGTTTGATAGTGCGTTCATAATAGACTATTTTCGTTTGTTAGAAACATAGTTAGGTGAGGTTATTACTGTGAATGATTAAATAATAAAAAAAGAAACGTTTTCGGTCAATATTCCCTGAAAATACCTGTTATTTTTATGCAATTAAGAGTTTCAAGGTCATTAAATATCAAGACATCGACTCTGCTTATGTATATTACATGACTGTTAGCTGAAATTACTAGTAACTTCACGTACACTTTTCCACAGATGGTTTACATATTAATTATCGAAACACGTTTATAACTTTTAAGTAACAATGCAAAGGAATTTAGTGAACTTTGGTAGAGGTAACCTTCCAAAATTTCATGCCTTTGCGGCTTACGCCCGAATCATTCGGCAACGAAGTCAGCCTGCATCTCTCTCAAATGAAATTACATAAAATACAGCACCATTAGCAAGCAACTTGTAGCAGCGAAGTTGGTAAGGCGATGGACTGCTGTGGAAAAGGCCGTAGGTTCTTATACAGCTGAATGCGAAGATTTTTTTTCTATTCGTGTTTGCAACACATTCTGAGACTTCGTTAATCGTCAAAATTAAGCATTTTTCTGAAACATTCGTTGTAATTTATACGTAAGAGCGCGCTTTTTCAGTAACGAGTATCTCCAATTTCGAGACTTCCTTATGTTTAAGAAATGAAAGATTAAATTACTGTGCGTGCTTTCACGCACAGTAATTGTCAGTGACATTAATACTACTTCTTGTCACAAATAATTCACAATTTTTTTCGGAATACGAAGCGATTTCCGAGAATGACGTCAGACAGGAATCTAAGAGCACTACATAAATTACTGAGAATGAAACTAGCAGCAATCGTCTTTATACTTTAGCTTCTCATAAGTATTTATCTGCGATCGAATCGTTAACAACAGTAGGCAGAGATGATAGGTCCCCGCCACAATAATTTCAGACTATACCACCATATATGAAACATTTTGATTCATCAGATGCATGTTATAAACTACAGCGAACTTCTATAGCTGCACTCGCCGCACGCTCTCGAAAAGTCGATTTTTTAAATTTTGTTTTTATGAGCCAAATCGTTGATGTATCATGTAGGGAAGTAGGCTAATTCATCATCTGGATTTCTAGGAGCGAGCTACAACCACATTCTATGCATCTTTTTATTCTTTTTTAATCTCTTAAACGATTTTTCGGGTTTGTGGAGGTGTGTTCCGTCTATGCAACTAACTGAAGGCAGTTTATTCCCATTCGCGTTTCGCTTCTTTTATTTATGAAGCATCATCACGACTAAAGGAAGCGAAACTCATTTGGCAATAAACAAACTGCCTTCAATTAGTTGCGTAGATGGAATGTACCTCCATGAATTCTGAAGCAACTAAGGAACGACAGAAAACAGAAAAGTGACGGATTCTTCGGGTATTTTTATAGATGTATTTGTACAATGTGGTACTACACTCCATTACTAACTCATATTCTGAAACATAAAATTCAAAACAATACGTCGATGTGAATGAGAATAAAATGACATAATGTGACATTTACGACAGTTTCCAGAATACAGTCAATATTCTATCGTTATCATACATTAATGGGAGCCTGTGGTCAGCGAAATTTGAACAGTATTACGTACTCTAACCACACTTTTTGGTACTGTGAAGAATGGCATGCCTGTGTCAGCTGCTAGCCGCTTCGAGTTCATGCCGCTGTGGCGCTGCAGTGCGCATGCCGGATCCGAGGCAGATTGCTTTTCATTGGTTGGTGCGAGGAGAACTGACAACAGTGTTTCTGTTCGGACCGTTCGGCATCGCTTTCGAAATGCTTACTGAATAATGTTGGGGCTCTGTTTCGAAAATAAGACCGTTCAGTGCGCTAGTGTACCGATCCGTTCGGAAAAATGGCGGTAAGATACAGGATAGCGCTCCAGGGCAGCTGAAAGCTTAGTGTTAGTGTGCTATATCGAGTGTTCACGTATGATCTCAGTGTCTTACTGCCTTTAGAAAGGTGCTTTGACGTGTGTTCGGTGATGAATAACAATGCAGGAGCAACGGCCTACTTGTAGTACTCCTGTGGTTGGTGTGCGTAAAGGGCGAAAAGACATTAATAAACAATCGAAATTTACCATATCGAATGCACTCAAGTTTTTTACTGATCTGGCCGACAATGAAGAAGCGAGGAATAACTTAATTTTGTGCAAATTCATAAACTTACTGATAAAGCGTGTGGTGTCTCCAAGTCAACTGTAGGCCATATTAGCAAAGCTGTGTCATTGGCAGAATCCCCAGACATGAATGAGTGTTTAGATTCTCCAACAAAGGGATACGTACGTGAACGGAAATCAACCGACTTTGACGATTTTAACAAAGAGCTCGTGTGTAGAACTGTATTGGATATTACGACAGAGGAGAGCATCGGCTCAAAAAATACAGACTGACCTCCGTGATAAAATTAATTACTCGGGCTCAGAGACCTCCGTTCTTCGTCTTCTCTGCTCCCTTGGTTTCCGATTCAAGAAGTGTAATGACGGACAGAAATTTTTTATGGAACGCAGAGACATTGCAGCAGCAAGAGCATAGTTTTTGCTTACAATGCACTTCTGGCATACTGAAGTCACCAGGCCTGAGTGTACTTGGATGAAAATTGGGTTTCACAGAATCACACCAATAAGTATATATGGCACGACTCCAAAGGAAACGGCGTTTTGAACGTGCCTACTGGTAGAGGTGGCCGATTAATCACGCTGGTTCATTAACCACAGGATTCATACCAGAGGCCAAACTTGTTTTTCGTGGTGGGAAAAGTTCTTGACAATCTGATTACCATTCAGAAATGAATGGAGAAGTTTTTAAGAATTGATTTATTCGACTGTTGTCTGCGCTGGAAGAAGGGTCAATTATCGTGATGGATAACGCCAGCTACCACTCTATTCAGATAGAAAAGCTATCACGTTCAAATTGGCGCAAGGCAGATATTATGGAGTGGTTACAGAGAAAGAATGTTTCATTTTCAGTCGATGAAAGGAAGGCTTAACTCCTGTCTAAGGAAGAAATCGTAGATGCCAAAAGACTTACGAATTAGATCAACTGGCAAAAGAAATGGGACACCAAGTCGTTCGTCTACTACAATATCACTGTCAGTATAGTCCCCTTAAATTGACAAGGGCCCAAGTAAAGCGAGAAGTAGCGAAAAGGAATACTACTTTCAAACTTGTTGATGTCGAGAAGCTAACACACGAAGCTCTTGACAATGTTAATCAGTAGGACTGGGAGAGGTGCGTGAAACACACAGAAGCATTGCAAGAAACCGATTTCTTGAACCTGGGTTTAAGAGACACCATGGTGGAATCTGTGATGATACACTTGGCTGAAACAAGCGACAGTGAACCTGAAGACACGGAGCCAGAAGATCCTTCAGTTTAGGTAAGTGCCGTCAATGTAAAACGTTGACCTGATTTAAATGTTTATCTATTCATTTCAGTTATAGAGGACATACTGCAAATGTTTTTCCCTTACACTAGACATCTGATAAATTTATCACAAGTGGAGGCGATTAGTTTACTCGACAGTAACTGTCAATTAAAATAGGAATGTTAATTCTGCATTAATTAACAACAGTTTTTCCTAAAACCCTGTATCGAATGTCTTTACATTCGGATATAATCTTACTGCATTCGGTTTACTTGTAAATTCGAAATTTAACCCCCTTTTTTTTCATAGAAGGATTTACTGGCTGTTTCGTAATAAGGGTAATGCAGTTCATAAAATGAAAAAGCGTTGTGGTGCTTCTGTATCGACTGTCTATATAAACAGTGCAGTAATATCAGAACAGTCTCAGCACCTCTTTTTGATTCTCCGAAAAGAGCATAGAAATCTACGATATTTGACGACTTTTACAAAAAGCTAGAACGCAGAATTGCATTACTTTAGTATGACAGAGGATAGTATCCGATGGCTAGAGAAATACAGGGTAATGTCCGTGGAAAATTGATTATTCTGGACAATCACTTCAATGCACGGTCTTCTCTGCCCACTTTGTTTTTAATTCAGGAACTGTAATGATGGACGAAATTAGTAACACAAGACAAGGACACTGCAGTAGTAAGAACGAGGGTTTCGTGTACCAAGCACGTATTGCGTGCTGAGAATAATAGGCTTACAGTATATTTAGATAAAACTTGGGTTTCACAAAACCTTTCGAACAAATATTTTGATCGACTTCAGTGAAAATATTGGCTTCAAAATAACTACAATTACTTTTGCGTAGCGTATATTGGCGTTCTGAGTGATGGATGCAATGACGAAGGATATGTATTAGCAAGTAGTAAAATATTTTCGGGAAGTAGGGAATATTCTCGGTCATATTAAAGCGAGCCGTCCGAACAAAACTCTTGGCGACGGCCTACAACGACTCGCGCGCTTCTGCCCACGGAATATCGCGGAAGTTATTTGCTTTTGTACTTGATACGATACAATAATGAGGTCTGAAATGATACAAAAAATAATTTTATAGTTTTCTTAACAACTTTCTCTCGGAAAGTTTCTTCGCAGTCCTACAAAACGAAAATTCATCAGCGACTACATTTTTCGCTACGCAGTCGGCACAGTTTCACACCTCTTATAATATTTTATTGTTTATTTCAGAATACTTTTATGTTTCCGAAATAAAAGACGCAGCATACGCATCTGTAAACTTTGAGGATTTTCGTATTTTTTTCAGTCCAATTTCGTTAGTGATTCTGTTACTACCACAGATTGAAGTAAAAAATTATTTTCCTCCAAAATTTCATGTAACGTTAGTTTTCATTTTGTTCCCTAGCAGCTAGTGAGGATTTTCTTTCGGAAAGTACTCCATCATATTCTAGACTAAAAATAGAGTTGCCCAAAATTTTTTTGAATTTTTACGAACATTTGAAATTATCACTTTTTGAAGCCCTATTTTCGTGCCGGCCACTACAACACTACAACCCCTTCAGTATGCACACATTCTGGCGTCACTGAACACAGTCCTTCAGGATGCAGCATTTTTTCCATAGTGTATTTGGTTTGCAAAATACTGACACCATAAATCCTGCAGGGCTGTCCATAAATCCGTAAGAGTACGCGGGGGGGGGGGGGGGGGGTGAAGATTTCTTCTGAACAGCACGTTCAAGGCATCCCAGATATGCTCAGTAATGTTCATGTCTGGGGAGTCTGGTGGCCAGCGGAAGTGTTTAAACTCAGAAGGCACTCTATAGCAATTCTGGACGTGTGAGGTGTCGCGTTGTCCTGCTGGAATTGTCCAAGTCCGTCGGAATGCACAATGGATATGAATGGATACAGGTGATCAGGCAGGATGCTTACATATGTGTCACCTGTTGGAGTCGTATCTAGACGTATGAAGGGTCGAATATCGCTTCAACTGCACGTGCCCCACACCATTACAAAGCCTCTACCACTTGAACAGTCCCCTGCTAACATGCAGGGTCCATGGATTCATGAGGTTGTCTCCATACCCACACACGTCCATCTGCTCGATACAGTCATCAAGGGAACACGAGTGGACATTCGGCTCCGAAAACCCGTATCGATATGTTTCGTTGAATGGTTCGTACACTGGCACTCGCTGATTCCCCAACATTGAAATCTGCAGCAATTTGCGGAAGGTTTGCACTTCTGTCCCGTTGAACGATTGTCTTGCCATCGATGGTCCCGTTCTCGCAGGATCTTTTTCGGGCTGTAGCGATGTCGGAGATTTGATGTTTACCGGATTCCTGATATTCACGGTACATTCTTGAAATGGTCTTACGGGAAAATTCCCACTTCACCCCTACCTCAGAGAAGCTGTGTCCCATCGCTCGTGCGCCGATTATAACACCACGTTCAAACTCACTTAAAAAACTTGATAACCTGCCATTGTAGCAGCAGTATCCGATCCAACAACTGCGCCAGACCCTTGTTGTCTTGTATAGGCATTGGGGACCGCAGGGCTGTATTCTGACTGTTTACGTGTTTCTGTATTTGAATACGCATACCTATACCAGTTTCTTTGGCGCTTCTGTGTGTACGAGACAGATGAAATACTATCAGATTTCCAGAAGAATGTAATAATCCCCATTCCAAAGAAAGCATGTTATAACGCGATATTAAAGTACCATCACTTTAATAGGTCATGGTTACAAAACAGTAATGCGAAATTATCACAGGAGAGATAAACAATTAGTAGAACCCGACCTGCGTCAATATCAGTTTTGGTTTTAGAGAAATGTAGGAACAGTACTGCCCCTACGATTTATCGTAAAAGTTAGACTGGAAAAAGGCAAACCTACACTTATTGCATTTGGGTGATTCCATGTGAAACTTAGTGACACACACATTGGTTACGGTTACTTCTAGCCACACCACAAGTTGGGAAACGGGGCCAAATTTCTAGTAGTTTACTGTCGAGTTGAGATTTTCACAAATGTTTTATTCATATCTTACAGAAACTAGCAGTACGGCAATAAACAGCCTTTTAAACACGCCGCTAACGGCAATCAAGTAATTTATAGCAATGCAACAATTTAAAAAAATTTAAAGAACATTAGTAAACAGGCTACTGAAGTAAATACAGAACTTTGTTAATAAGGTACGGTGAGGTAGTGAAGCTACCAACACCGCCATTAAAAAAAATTAAACACGTCTCAGCAAACACACGATTAATTGCAATAAAAGGAATTTACAAACTTGTAGGAATTTAAAAAAAAAATTAAACAAAAGTGTCCTGGAATATCATTAGAACATAACATATGACGGACCCGTGTAAGGCGGCCACAAATCACCCCCTCAGGGCTGCTCAGGCTAGACAGAATACTGACCAATTAAAATACGCCCGTAAACACAATTGCCACTCAGGCTGGTCACTGCACTGACTTTTAGGCAGCGAAAACTTGTAATAAGATGGCTTAACTTGCTGACAGAATTAGAGCTAATCTCGTGCAAGGAAACATTACACCACACAGTCCTGAATGAGCGACCACATGATCAACAAAAAGCATGAATTTACTCATAACACACGACAGAATAGCGAAACAATTAAACTGCCAAAACTACACTTCCCATCGGACAGTAACGAGAGGAAGAGGAAAGATCACTGCCTTCAATTACACCGGTGCCGGGGACAGGAAACCCTGTCGCCGGAAACCACAAGGCAGAAGAGATACTGGTTACACGAAATTATTACTTAATGATTAAACCTTCCACGAACTTAACTTGCAATTATGCTCGAACAGGCAGTACACGACCTCCGATGGCAAGGATCCACACATCCGACCGCGCACGCGTCGCCAGCGTACCCAACACGCCACGGTCACGCGACAACACGCTCTGTCACCGGAGTTCACGTCTTCTCTGCAACGTTGACGGGTAGTGACCGCTTCTTCATGTTAGCTGTTTCCTTTTAAACTCCAGTGTTGAAACGGAGGATTTAAAGAAGCTTGTTAACGTCCCTACCAAGGCAAAATGAACAGCAACTACTCGTGGGGCTATTCTGTATACAACCAACCCGCGGGGAGCTCTTCCGTCAACTCGACCCGCTCGTTACACACAACCAACATACATCACGTGGCGACTCGGTACAACCGACCACGCCTGCTTCGCGCTGGAGAGCCACACTGCCCTCCCGTGCCCACCCCCTACTTCCGCGCCACCACACTAGAGATGGGGGATCCGCTCTTGAACTAATTCATAGAGTTCAATCTTTCAAAGGAGTGAACAATCAGTGATTTAGAAAAAAAGAACGGTAGCTCCAAACGTTTCCCACGGCAGAGAGAGAGAGAGAGAGAGAGAGAGAGAGAGACGGAGCATATCAGCAGCGCCTCTGCTGGTCAGAGCACAGTGCACGCCACACAACACAGCCAGCGCCGGCCTCTGCCCTGCTTCTACATTGGCTGCCTGCATTGTGCAGTGCCCCATTGGATTTTGTGTTTCACATATGCCGTGCCGTCTCTGTGCGTCGTCTGCCGTGTGCACTGTGCAGTGTCTGGCGCAGCTTAATTTCGCATCGCACTCTGTCGGCGATCGTTTCAGTCGCACGTCCTGCCCTCTGGGCAGTTGATGCAAGCAACAGGACAGAGAGCCACCTAGCGGATAACATAGGAACTACTTGCAACAACCTGCTCGCAAGGGAACGGACGATTTGTCTCGGAGCGGGTGAGTTCACCGCTCCCCCCCACCCTGGGAACTCGCCCGCTCAACGCTCACCCCACCATCTCGACTCTAGCCAGAGCGTCGAGCAAAGCGACTCAGGTGTCACTCTGGTCTCTGCGGTCTCAGCTCATGCAGTAATACAGCTCGCGGCTCGACCTGCTCGACTCAGCGCCTCTGCATCGGAGTTCGTCCCCACTGGATATTGTTCTTCGTAGTAATACCGCTATGTATATTACATTATTATGTTATGTATACATCAATTGTTTTTATTTTATTTTTATTTGTTTAAACTGATTAGATTAGGTTCCTGATGACTCCTCTTACTATAGGATTTTTATTATGGACACTCGAATTTACGCTTTAATTACGAGCGAACCGATAAACGTATTGCAAAATGTGATACACCAATATTTTCCTTGTTTTATTCTGCGTAAGGCTATATGCAGCACTTTTGTTTTACAGTCAAATTTATATATTTTTTTCTTATTCTGGTACGGATTTTGCGATTTTAGGCGTCTTCGAAAGGAAACGTTCACTTTAAAAATATATGGCTTGCGATGTATTTGTATGAGGTTAATGAAATTTTAATACATTATAGCCAAATATATTGTTAATGTAAATCTCAAGTTACAACATTTTCCGATCACCCAAAAAACCGCGATAGTGCAAAATAAATCAATAATCAAAAACTTTGTCATATCGTGGAAATTTCAATAAACAATACAAAATTCTTACTCATTATCTGTGTTACTTCAAAATAGGATCAAATAAGATCAAAATACAGATATAGTACTGGAATAAACCAAGTTTAAAGGGCAATGTGCCTTCCATTTATTTTCTATTGTAAATGAGTGGTGAGTCATGAAAAAGAGCTAATTCATTTCAGGGAGTGAACAGTTCTGATCCAATCTCTGAAAAGAACAGTTTTGCCCATCTCTACACCACACGAGGTTTCAGCCGGTCAAAGATCTTACTTCCTCCATAGCAGTTTCCCGGAAGCAAAAACGCAGGTATCCATAGCAGAGGGAAAACACAACCAAGGAGCCACTTAATGACAGACAACATAGCAAACAAACACGTCAGGGGAAGAAAAGAAAAACCAATGCAATCTAAACACAAGGTGTAGCACGAGTCGATACACGGCTCGCTTAGCATGAAGCTTTTCAAAATGTTATTTTTAATTAAATTTATGTCACGGTTTTGTAAATCTACAAAAGTTAAATGTTATTGCCCTGAAAAAAATTATTAAAGTTACAAAATTATTTGAGGAAACTTAGTTAAACGAAGTTAGCACTTCTGTAGATGAGGATGGAGGACAAAAAGTTTGCTACTTACGTTGGCAACTATTTAAACTGAGTGGTTTCAGTTGTTAAGTTTCAAGAGCAGAACATTATCTTTCAGACAAACTTCAGTTTTTAAAGAAAGCGAAGATATTAATATGCAGCTAATTTACAAAAACAGCTATGCATTTAGTGTCCCACCCATGACAAGAAACGTGAAAAAGTTTACTCTGTAACTCAGCAGTTACAGCAGCTTCGTTGATTTTAACTTAGGAATGAGAAAACCCGATAAATACCTGTAGTTACCCATAAAGTACTGTTTAACATGTAAATGAGCACATGTAAAAGTTGAAAGCAATTGAGTCCCACCGTGACAGATTTTTCGGTTGTTATTAAAGTCTAGACCGTCCAACACTTCTCGTCATTTTAAAGTTGGTTGGTATAACAAATGTATAACTGATTTACACGTGTATTGACCTATTATTTATTCGTAAAATGGGGAAACAATGTCAGCAAAGCGTAAGAGACAGCTTCGAGAAGATTATAGAAAACGCATCCATGAAGAAAAAGAAACAGAACAAGATAGAAAAAGACGTTTACACATAAAGATAAAAAGGCATTCTCCTATAAAAAAAAATTTAATTGAACATCGTAAGAAGGGAGTTGGAAGAAAAAGAAAGTACATGCTTAAACTGAACTCTGCACCATCGGAAGATGGCTTGGAGACCTGTGACTGCCAGATATGATCACATGAGTGTCTTGAGTCCCTCGGCCAAGCTGTTTCCCGGGTACGCATGGTGCTTCCTTCCAGCCTCTCGAGAAAATCAGCCACTATAAAACAGCTTCTATGGGAAAGCCTGGCTAAAAAGTTAACAAGCAGATTTTCTTAAGAGACAATAAAACTTCATATTCTAAATTTACAGGTGATAACCTGCTGAAAATGCAAAACTTTTTCACAAAAGATAAAATCAGCAGGCAGTTACCTTGTATGAAGGACATCGAGTCTATTGTAGACGCAGCAACTGAGGAAATAGCTTGCAGAAACTTTACATGAATGTGACAGTAAAACAAACTTTTTTTAAGCAAGTATATCCAGATGCTGGAATCATGTTTTTCAACTTACGTCAGTGTACATTCTCTCAAACTGGTTGTGAGATGAGTGATAAACAATCATTTTTCGAAGGCCTTTAGACACATAATCTTGAAAAACTACAGGGTCAGAACCAGCTGTTGAAAAGATCTTGCCAAGAACATTTATTTTATTGGAGTTTCAAACTACACATGTGATGCACTTTCACAGAGGGCTCTTGAAAAAAAAATGAGAAATACAGATTATGTATATGAGATCTGTAGAAGACACATTGGAGGTGTTCAAAGCTGACGACGAGAATGTGTCCTACATCGAGTTTGGACAATTTCTTGCTCTTCTCCAAAATCCAGACATGAGACATGTTACGAATCTTTACATTATGAAATTTCAGAAAATTCAGACTTTTTGAATGAGTAGTAATCTGCATAATTTTTTGTAGTGCATTTTTGTAAATGAAAATAATTAGATGCTTAGGACTTTAAAGTGATACTGTAGTGACATTTATCTTATTTCTAGGTAACAAAAGTTTTCTACAAGCTTATTTAAACAGTATGTGAAATATAAATACGTTAACTACTGATTCAACTATAAATTAATATAATAAAATTAACTTTAACTAGTAAAAACAGATTCTATTTCGCATGAGTCCCACCCGTGGCAATTCCTTGTCATATCCGTGACGGTCTTCGATTGCAGTTTTTTGTTATTATTATGTACTATTCTACCCAGTGGCAGGTCCGTGACTTCGAACAGAGAATTTCTGACGCCAATGTTCCCTGTGTTCAGTTTCTTCCTTCAGTCTGCTGTATCTCCTATCTTTCATATCATCCAGACGTTGAATTCTTCTTTTTCTTTCTCGTCCTGTAGTTTCTTTGATCTTCCCTTTGATGACATCGCGTATGAGCCTCTCGGGTCTAAGTGTGTGTCCGATCCTATTGACCTTCTTCCGAAGTATTGTATTCAGAAAAGTTTTCTTCTCTCCTACTCTTCTCAGTACATCGTCGTTCGTCACTGGATCTGCACAATCTAGACTTTCTGGTCAGCAGTGTCCCCTTCTTGTTGAATGCAGCTTTGGCCAGACCTATTCTTGCTCCAATTTCATTTGTCCAATGAACATCGTTTGTCAGCAAGCTTCCCAAGTACTTAAACTGCATCAAATTCTTCAGTTCTCGACTGCTCAAAGCTATTCTCAAAGGTTCCTGCTGTTTTGATATTCGCACTGCTTTCGATTTCTCGATCTTGATTTCCATTTCATATTTCATTCCAGTTTCCACCAACTAGTTCATCATGTGTCCCATTTACCTTTGATTGTTGGTGTTGATCGGTCTCTCCCATTCTGAAGTTTCCGCACCGTTTCAAAGCTCCTCTCGTCAGTCGTTCTCCATACAGGTTGAAGAGACTTGGTGACAGACAACTTCTCGTTTGTTTCCATTTTTTCAGTCGCGTGTTCTCTTTGTCCCAGGTACAAGTTGAGAATCAGTCCACAACTACATTGGTACTCCGTAATCCACCTTACGCCGTGTGGCCATACCACTACTAGTAGTTTCCTTTATTGTTGCACTTGCAAATAGAACGAAGGAAAACCACTGCCTACTTGCCTCTGTACGAGCTCTAACTGCTCGTTTCTTATATTCCTGGTCCTTACGCGCAATGTATGTTGGAAGCAATAGAATCGTTCTGCAGTCAGCTTCAAATACCGACTCTCTAAATTCCCTCAATAGTGTTCCTCGAAAAGAACGTCGCATTGGCTCCAGAAATTCCCATTAACTTCCCAAAGCACCTCTGTAACGCTTGCAAACCGACCAGTTACAAATCTAGTGGCCCACCTCTGAATTGCTTCGATGTCTTCCTTTATTCCGACCTGGTATGAATCCCAAACATTCGAACAGTACTCAAGAATAGGTCCCACTAGCGTCCTATATGCGGTCTCCTTTGGATGAACCACACTTTCCTAGATTTCTCCAAATGAACCAAGTCGACTATTCTCCTTCCGTACTATAATCCTCACATCCTTGTTCCATTTCATATCGCTTTGCAGCGTTACGCCCAGATATTTAAACGACGTGATTGTGTCAAGCAGGACACTACTAATGCTGTATCCGAACATCACGGGCTTGTTTTTCCTACTCGTCTGCATTAACTTACAGTTTTCTACATTTAGATCTAGCTGCAGTTCATCACACCAACTAGAAACTTTGTCTAAGTCGTCTTGTATCCTCACACAGTCACTCAACGACGACACCTTATCGTTCGCCACATCATCGTCAGCGAACAACGGCAGATTGGTGCCCACCCTGTCCGCCAAATAATTTATGTATATAGGGAATAACAATCTCTGGTCTCTCCAGTTGATTCATATCTGCTGAAGGATATTCGTCAATTCTGTCCAGTTGACTCTGTCGCAGGCCTTGTGGCAATCTACAAAACAAGCGCAAAGTTATTCGTTAAGAGCCAAAACTTCCTCTTGACAAAATCCAAACCATGCCGCTGGCGTCTCTGGTTCCTTTTCTTTCCCGAAATCCAAAATGATCCTCTCCCAGTACTTCTTCAGTTTTGTGTTCCAGCCATCTGTTGAGTGTTCTTGCAGTGATCCTCGCCACGTGTGGTATCAGACTATTTGTTCTGCAATTACTACATACCATGGTGTGCCATTTCTCTGGCGCGTTGCATATCCTGCACTATCGATAGCGATTCTGTTTCCGTCTGGTTCGGGCTGCGTAGGCGCTGAGGCGGCTGCTGCCCTCTGGAGCGTTTTTCGCTCGGTTCGGCAGTTGGATTCGCACCGAGCTGGCGGTATTTGGCCTTCCGCCCCGGCACGGAGGTGTGGTCTCGTTGTTGGCGGGCCCCGTCGATTTGGACATTGGGCAGTGTGGCGTGTTCGTGATGTGCTGCAGTGGACAACTGATGCATCCCCGCACGCGACCGCTCGAGGTTCTCCGCCTCTGAAAAGGGTGCCACGATATCGCTTGGGTTTCCGCACCCAGGAGTTGTAAGGACTGCAGGGCAGGCTTTCTGTGTGTCTGCTCTGTCCGGTCTACGTGGCGGGGTTCGTTTCACCTTACTTCAGCTGTTGTTTATATTTTCTGCGTGATTCCGTTTTGGCCGGAGTCTGGGTGTCGAGTTTTCTTCTGGTGTGTACCCGGTCGTCGCCCCCATTTTCCCGCCCAGGGGGCAGCCGTATCCGTTGGTGGGAATTATTTGGCAGTGTGTGTTTTGCGTGGAGCCGGTGTGCTCACGCGCCCTGATTGTGAGTTGAAATTACTGTGGTCAGGCTGGCTCGGCTGCTGGAGTGTGTGTTGTTGCTTTTCTGGCTTGCTGGCGACTGCGCGCGCCCCTGTTCCGTTTGGTGATGTGGCAGCAGTCTGATATTTCTACACTCCTGGAAATTGAAATAAGAACACCGTGAATTCATTGTCCCAGGAAGGGGAAACTTTATTGACACATTCCTGGGGTCAGATACATCACATGATCACACTGACAGAACCACAGGCACATAGACACAGGCAACAGAGCATGCACAATGTCGGCACTAGTACAGTGTATATCCACCTTTCGCAGCAATGCAGGCTGCTATTCTCCCATGGAGACGATCGTAGAGATGCTGGATGTAGTCCCGTGGAACGGCTTGCCATGCCATTTCCACCTGGCGCCTCAGTTGGACCAGCGTTCGTGCTGGACGTGCAGACCGCGTGAGACGACGCTTCATCCAGTCCCAAACATGCTCAATGGGGGACAGATCCGGAGATCTTGCTGGCCAGGGTAGTTGACTTACACCTTCTAGAGCACGTTGGGTGGCACGGGATACATGCGGACGTGCATTGTCCTGTTGGAACAGCAAGTTCCCTTGCCAGTCTAGGAATGGTAGAACGATGGGTTCGATGACGGTTTGGATGTACCGTGCACTATTCAGTGTCCCCTCGACGATCACCAGTGGTGTACGGCCAGTGTAGGAGATCGCTCCCCACACCATGATGCCGGGTGTTGGCCCTGTGTGCCTCGGTCGTATGCAGTCCTGATTGTGGCGCTCACCTGCACGGCGCCAAACACGCATACGACCATCATTGGCACCAAGGCAGAAGCGACTCTCATCGCTGAAGACGACACGTCTCCATTCGTCCCTCCATTCACGCCTGTCGCGACACCACTGGAGGCGGGCTGCACGATGTTGGGGCGTGAGCGGAAGACGGCCTAACGGTGTGCGGGACCGTAGCCCAGCTTCATGGAGACGGTTGCGAATGGTCCTCGCCGATACCCCAGGAGCAACAGTGTCCCTAATTTGCTGGGAAGTGGCGGTGCGGTCCCCTACGGCACTGCGTACGATCCTACGGTCTTGGCGTGCATCCGTGCGCCGCTGCGGTCCGGTCCCAGGTCGACGGGCACGTGCACCTTCCGCCGACCACTGGCGACAACATCGATGCACTGTGGAGACCTCACGCCCCACGTGTTGAGCAATTTGGCGGTACGTCCACCCGGCCTCCCGCATGCCCACTATACGCCCTCGCTCAAAGTCCGTCAACTGCACATACGGTTCACGTCCACGCTGTCGCGGCATGCTACCAGTGTTAAAGACTGCGATGGAGCTCCGTATGCCACGGCAAACTGGCTGACACTGACGGCGGCGGTGCACAAATGCTGCGCAGCTAGCGCCATTCGACGGCCAACACCGCGGTTCCTGGTGTGTCCGCTGTGCCGTGCGTGTGATCATTGCTTGTACAGCCCTCTCGCAGTGTCCGGAGCAAGTATGGTGGGTCTGACGCACCGGTGTCAATGTGTTCTTTTTTCCATTTCCAGGAGTGTATTTGTTGTGCCAGTTAGTCCTAAGATGATGCCAGACCTTGGTATCTGTCAACCTTATTTTGGCTACTAGCGCTCAGGTGCAATATTGCCGGGTCTATCCCGGATTATGTCATTAACTGAGATCCTTTTATACCGTGTTTTTAGTAGTAGGTTTGGCAAGTGCACTTGCGTATGGTATTTATTGTGTCCCCCCCCCCCTTCCTCCTTCGTGTAAACTGATTCTGGTAAGATTGCTAGGTGGCCTGTGTTCTTTTATTACCTACGTAAGTTTCCCAGATGCCGCAGTCGTAACATGTTTTGACCGGCAAGCGGCCCATGTTGGCTAGAGTTTGAATGTGGTCTGCGCTGTTGATGTTGGGCTTTGCCGTACATATATTTAGTCATGTACGTGTTGTTGTGTTAAGGGTTTTAGGGCATTTTTAATTGAGATACCTTTTGGAAATTTTATCACTCTTTTAAAGAAGGTATAGGAAGGTGTAACTTCGACTGAAAATTTAATTGTAAATTATACATTTGTGCTTCACATTATAAAATTTAACTGTATTAGGTGAAAGTATGTAGTTTAATGCACAAGGATTATTTGTTAATGTATCAAATTGTAAACAGTTTTGAAGTTTCTCTCTTTACCTGTGGCATATAAGATTTTTATTACCTCATATTGTAAGCAGTTTGATTTGCTTGTGTCACTGTAATTTGTAAGCCACCGTGTAATTTATTACAATTAATTATTTGTTTTGGGGAAATAAACCTTCATTAACCGAATTCCACCCAAATCGTCCTCTCACTTGGCTTGTTGTTTCTTGTCAAGGGCAACCATAATGGAGCCCAAAAAATCCTTAGGCCATTCTTCAGTTTCGCAGATTTTGTTGTTGAGTTGAGTCAGCGCTTTCACACATTCGTTTCCGATTTCTTTCAGCAGATCTACCAGTAGGTCATTTACTTCACATTTCCTCCACTTCATGTCGTTAATCTCCTGCCCTACTTCCGTTGTGAATATGTTCGGCACTTTTTCGTCTTCGTCAGTCGTCTCCTCTGTTCTATTACGATGTCTTGGCGGACGATGTTACTTATCGTCGAGTTCCTTTACCTATTCTTCCCATTTTTTCAGCATCTCGGTTATTCAGTAACCATCTGTCCTAAAAAAATGGTTCAAATGGCTCTGAGCACTATGGGACTTAACAGCTATGGTCATCAGTCCCCTAGAACTTAGAACTACTTAAACCTAACTAACCTAAGGACAGCACACAACACCCAGCCATCACGAGGCAGAGAAAATCCCTGACCCCACCGGGAATCGAACCCGGGAACCCGGGCGTGGGAAGCGAGAACGCTACCGCACGACCACGAGAGAGAGTCTTCTATTCCGAACGTCCTTCCTTACTTCTTTGTTCTCTCTATATCCCAGCTCCTTCGTTTTCTGATACATTTCCTCTATTTAGTGGCACATTTCTTCCATGTACTTTTCCTACGCTTTGTCTGTTTCTCTCCTGAGAGTGTTGTTAAGTCTTCTGTATTCTTATTAATTAACATATTTACACTTCTTCCTTTCCTGCACCTTCTTCACTATCTCATTAGTGCTCCAGGGTTTCCCCGTTCTCTTTGCTTCCCTTCCAGTTTCACTCTTTAACGTATTCAACACATTCAGTTTAACATTTCGCCACTGCACTTGCATTTTCACCTCTCACTACACTAAATTGTTGCTCCAAGGGTTCCCTTACTGCCTCATTGCTATCTCTTAGCTTTTCCAGGTCCTATCTCTTCTTTCTCCTCCCGTGTTGTCGGATTCTCTTCAACCTTATAATGATGTCTGCAACCAAAAGGTTGCAACTTGAGATAGCATCAGTAGCTGCCATAGGCTTGTCGTCTTTCACGCTGCCCCTAAACCTCTGTTTAACAAGTATGTAGTCTATTTGATACTTATTAATGTCTCCTGGTCTCTTCCATGTGCACAATTTACTCTTTCGTTTCTTGAACGATGGGTTCATCACCACCAAGTTGGTTTGTTGACAGGCTTCCACTAGTATCCCTCCTCTGTTGTACCCTCTTCCTAATCCATATTGTCTCACGATGTTTGCTTCACTACCTTGTTCAACCACACCACACCATTCGAGTCGCCCACGGTTATTGTGTTTACTGTTTCTTTGCCTTTAGAGTGGATGATTTCTTCTGTTTCATCATGCATTCTCTGCACTTCGTCATCGTGGTCTGATGTTGGCATGTACTCTTGAACTATTTGTATGTCCACTGGGTCTGCACTTATTTTCACAAACATTCAGCGATCACTATGGCACACTACTTTAGTCATAATTTGCACTATTTGTTTTCCTATTACTATTGCTACACCACACTCAAAACTTTATCCACTGGAACAAAACATTTTGTAATTATCTGAGAGTATTTTACCACTCTCTGCAGACGTCACTTCATTTAAATCCGTTATGAGCTCTTTACATTTGTTCATTTGTCTTTTCAAATTTAACAAATTTCCTGCTCTTCGAAGTGTTCTTACATTCCACGTCCCGATCCTGAAATTAAAGTGGTCATCTCTTTTAATGACACTCTCTTTTAATGATACCCCCTGAAGTACTCCTCATCAGGGAGTAATTTACCTTCGGAATTTTTTACTCCACGAACTGCAGCCACTATGCTCGGTCTTCCGACGTTCAGGGTGTATCATAATGTGATAGATTTTCCATTTCCTTTCCTCGTCGAAATATCACGGCCCATGAGTCGCTGCTTTAGACCTATCTAAAGCGTCGTGTGCTCCGTGCGTCGAGCCGATACTGGTGCTCGCTGTTGCCTGGTACCAGCATGCTCAGTTTGCTAACTGCCCACCCCCTACGACGTGGACGTCGGGTTGCGGGGTTGTCTTTTCCGCCAGTTCCGCCTTACCGATGATCTTCATCTCTTTCGTCACTGCCGTTGACGTCTTCACCGTTACCTTGGCGAGAGACACTCCAGAAGTATTATCATTCGGGCCAGGTTTTCTTAACGAGGTGTTACACCTGCCCCTCCTCCATTCTCAACAGGGCTTGGGACTGGCTACAGCGGAATTTGCAATTTTTATAAGTAAATATTAATAACACTACATTTATTGATATTCCATCACGTTTTAATAGTCTGACTTCAATGTTTTCAAAAGAAAATAAGGGCACAATTCACAAAGTTCATGTTAAATGTTGGCGAGCATTCAGTGCTGGTGCTATGTCCGTTTGCTGTTCCATCAGTGACAAGGTTTTGAAGATGATTAACAGCTCACATTGTAAACTTCTGATATTCAGATTTAAAGGGAAGCTAAAACAACAATTGATAGCATCATCAATGTATCAATGAAGCCTCTTTATATTTGTACTTCTTGTTACATTTCTTTTGACAGTCGCAAAACGTAGTGCAACTATCCCTCTTGTGACGATGAACTCCCCCATTTGTAGAATTAAAGAAAACTTTTGACAGTATTATCTGATACACAATTTGAAATTCTGAAAGATAGCTAGGATAAAATTCAGAGAGTGAAAGGCTATCTACAGCTGATAGAGGAACCATAATGCTGTTACAAGAGACGAAGGACATGAAAGGGAAGCAGTGGTTGCGATGGTAATGAGACATTATTTTGGAAATTTGTGGTAAGCTCCTATGGGACCAAACTGCTGAGGTCATCGGTTCCTAGGCATACAGAGAACATAATCTAACTTAAACTAACTTACACTGAGGGCAACACACACACCCGTGCCCGAGGGAGGACTCGAACCTCCGACGGGGAGAGCCATGCAAACCGTGACAAGGCGCCTGAGACCTCGCGGCTACTCCGCGCGGCGTAATGAGTCAAGCGTGTAGCGTTTTCCCTACAGTTTTCCATCAGTACACTAAGGAGAAAGGGAAACGAAGGAGAAGTTTGGAAAGGCAACTGAAGTTCAGGTAACAGAAATAAAATCTTCAAGCTTTGCTGATGACACTGTAATTCTGTCAGAGACGGCAAACGGCTTAGAAGATCTGTTGAACGAAATGAACAGCGTCTGGAAAAGAGGTTATAAGATGAACACCATCCAAGTATAACAAGGGTAATGAAGTGGAGTAGAATGAAGTCACGTGATGATGAAGAAATTAGGTTAGGAAGGGAGAAACTGAAATTTATAAACGACTTTTACTATTTAGTGATGCTAGAAGTAAAGATTATATAAAATTTTTTGTAGCAATCCCAAAAAAAAACAGTTCAAGAAAAAGAGGAATATGTTAACATCTAGTATAAAATGAAGTGTTAAGAAGTCTTTTCTGAAAGCACTTATCTGGAGTGTAGCACTCTATGCAAGTCCAACTTTCGCTGTAAGCAACACAGGCAAGAAAAGAACAGTAGCTTTTGAAATGTGGTGCTACAGAAGTGTACTGAAGATTGTTTTTCGGTCGATCGAATAACTAAAGAATGGATACTCAATCAAGGCGGGGAGAAAAGATATTTAGGGCAGATCGTTACTGAAACAAGGGATCAGATGATAGGGTCATTAATTTGATAACTGAGGTAAGTGTAGAAAATAAAACTTATAAAGAGAGACAAAGGCGTTACTAGGTTCAGGTGGACGTAGGTTAAAAGAGTTTGGCAAGGATGAAGACTACTGTACGGAATACACTAGCATAGAGAGCTACGTCAAATGTGTTCGAACTGAAGACCACAACAACAAAACAAGGAAGGCGACAGCAGAAACAACAATATGACTTGAACAATAAATTAAGCTGGGAGTTGAAGTGAAACGAGGCGACGAAGAGGCGCACCTGAACATCCAACGTCCATCTGTTTGAAGTCATCGTCAGAAATAACGGTAAAATTCCCATAATGAGGCCATGTAGAGATTAGTGCTGCCTAAAAATGTTATCTGAAATGGAAAGTCCCATACATTTGGTCAAGTTTAAAAACAGGTGCGGACAATGCTTTATAAACTAACAAAGATGCGAAAGGTACCACTGATGAGATGATGAATATTGTACGAGCGATGGGACACAGCATTTACGATGTAGCAATGAAGTGGGGATTTCCCTGAACGACCATTTCACGAGTGTACCGTGAATATCAGGAATTCGGTAAAACATCAAATCTCCGACATCGCTGCGGCCAGAAAAAGATAGCTCAGCGAGCGCACCATTCAACGAAAGATCATCGGAGACGAGGGCCCACTCGTGTATCCCTGATGACTACACGATACAAAGCTTTGCGCTTCGCCTGGGCCAGTCAACACCGACATTGGACTGTTGTTGACTGGAAACATGTTGCCTGGTCAGACGAGTCTCGTTTCAAATTGTATCGAATGGATGGACGTGTACGGGTATGGAGACCACCTCATGAATCGATGTCAGCTGGGGACTGTTCAAGCTGATGGAGGCTCTGTAATGGTGTGGAGCGTGTGCAGTTGGAGTGATGTTCGACCCCTGATACGTGTAGATACGACTCTGACAGGTGACACTTACGTAAGCATCCTGTCTGACCACCTGCATCCATTCATGTCCACTGTGCATTCCGACAGACTTGGAGCAATTCCAGCAGTACAATGCGACATACCACGCGTCCAGAATTGCTACAGAGTGGCTCCCAGGAACACTCTTCTGAGTTGAAACACTTCCGCTGACCACCAAACTCGCCAGGCATGAACATCATTGAGCGTATCTGGGATGTCTTGGAACATGTTGTTCAGAAGAGATCTCCACCCTCTCGTACTCTGAGGATTCATAGCGTCAGTTCCATGCAGCACTACTTCAGAAATAAGTCGAGTCCATACGACGCCGTGTTGCAGCACTTCTACGTGCTCGCGGGGCCCTACACGAAATTAGGCAGGTGTACCAGTTTCTTTGGCTCTTCAGTGTATTTGTAATCTTAGTTCAGATACGTTGAGAAGCGCAGTGGGCCGTTCAGAACGGGCATAGGTATAGGGACGGTAGAAGGAAGCATCGGTTCACCCGTCAAGGCCAGCAGCAAGTGCTACACAGCCACCTTACGTAACCATTATACAGCCAGCAAAAAGAGAGAACTGTGTTGACCTCAATAGAAGACACACGTCTTAGCACAGATCTGCTAACCAGTTGCAGTGTCGGGGAACCGGAATCCGCTGCTAGTGGGGAAAGAAACGAAGCGTGACCAGCATCCTACCACGCCTTTAAAGCTAATTTCAGAACACACCAAGCGTGGGCTGTAAGGATGGAGGGACAATCAAGGCGTAAGGTCCTGCAGTTAGAGACGAAGCACGAGTCCACACTAGGGAAGGATAGGACGGAGCGTCGGCAGTGTCTTTTTCATTTGCATCTGTATCGACACTCCGTAACACACGGTAGAGTATGCGGTAGACGGTTCTTTGGGTACAGCTATCATTTCCCCGCTCATGAAATCTGTTGTTTACAATACTGACTCATTCAGAGGAAACTATGGCATTCAGGCAGCGAACGCCCGACGGAAAAACGATTTGCACTTGGATAATACTTTCTTTTATTGTCAACAGGGTTTCAGTAGAACCAAAAAAAGTCATAAAGCCCAACCCTTCATCCTCAAGGTGAAAAGTTTAAGAACCAAAAAAAGTCATAAAGCCCAACCCTTCATCCTCAAGGTGAAAAGTTTACTCCTGACAAACTGCTATTCAATATAAGAAGTCGGAACTTTCCTTTGTGATGTGTCATTTATTCCTGTTTTCACTATTCACTATTTTTTTCGTAAATAAAGAGTTATCTATTCGGAAGGGCAAAGCATTCTAGTATACGAAGCCACTCGAAGTCAACACGATTATACGCAGTATAAGATGATTCGTAATAGGGTGAACGCGGATATTCGAAAATTAAAAGAGAATTATTGGGAGCGATATACAAAAGGGACCGAACGAGACCTTCATTGATCACAAAAGAAAATACGATGGATGCCCAACAAGCAAAAATAGGATATTAATGAACACATTCAGATACACAATGTAAGCAGAATTCAGTGGGGAAAATTATTTTAAACTACAGCGTAAGGACGTTACAGTGGTGGAAATTAAAGCTAGTTACCGAAGCCCAGAAAACGACAACCAAACATACTTACCATTGGAAGAAATATGCACTGCTGTAAAATGGCTTCGTATAGAAAATCTCCAGGACCAGATGGCATATACATGACGATTTTTCCCACCGTTTGCAAACTATAGGGATTTATCTATGCGAGGATACGGAAGTAAAAGGGTCTAATGAAGCTAAGTCCGGAAATGCATGTTTTCCATGCTAGAGACCATTTATTCAATCATACTTCGTTATAGAGACTGCGGTCGCATATGGGCTGCGTCATGCAGCCACAATTGCAGTATGCATTGTTTCCTCCTAGAGAGTGGTACTGTTCCTCATACGCCATGCCCTAGCGCCCTTCCTACCGTAGTAATTGGCAATGTTGTGTCCGATTCACTTCTCTTGATGAGTCACCTTGTAGTGGATGTGTGAGAGCGTTATACACAATGGTTCCGTATTCGAATCGAGAGCTTGCCGATATGGTGTCTACTAAACGGAAAGGCAAATGGCAACGGGCCGCGGGCAGCAAGGTTGTATCACGAGACGTATCCCCGCCGACAACAGCCATGGCATTTAATTTTTTTCGCCGTCTCACTGAGACAGGATCGTTTGAGGAAGCTGGAAATCATGGAAGACGTACCCGAAATGTTCGGACATCAGACTTGGAGGAGAACGTGATTAACACTGTGGAAGGCGACCACTGTGTCAGTACCAGGCAGATGGCCCGCCAGTACAGGGTAAGCCAGACGACCGTGCGGAACATTCCCCATGACAGTTGTTGCTAGCCTTGTCAGTTACAGCGTGTTCAGGGCTTACTAGCGACAGACTTTCAACATCGGGAGCAGTTTTGTCACTGGGTTCTTCACCAGACGACCACGATTCCAGGATTTGTGCATCCACCCTATACACAGATTAGGCTACCGTTTGGTGAAGTGGTATCTTCAGTTTTCATAACAGTCATCTGTGCGATAGTTTGCAGAACCCCCACGGTATGGTGACAGCGAATCATCAGCATCGGTACAGTTGGAATGTGTGGGCCGGGATAATTGGTGACTGTACTTTGGGACCAGTCTTCCTTCCCCGTCGTCTAACAGGCAGGAACTATAGGCGTTTCTTGCGGGTGACTTTGCCTCCGCTGCTGCAAGAAGTGCCATTGATGATTCGGAGGGCTATGTGGCTGCTATATGGTGGTGCTCCAGCCCACTTCAGCGATGCATCTCAATCGTGTCTTCCCTGCTCGACGGATCAGACGAGGGGGTCCAGCTGCATGGCCTTCTACAGGGTGTTTCAAAAATGACCGGTATATTTGAAACGGTAATAAAAACTAAACGAGCAGCGATAGAAACACACCGTTTGTTGCAATATGCTTGGGACAACAGTACATTTTTAGGCAGACAAACTTTCGAAATTACAGTAGTTACAATTTTCAACAACAGATGGCGCTGCGATCTGGGAAACTCTATAGTACGATATTTTCCACATATCCACCATGCGTAGCAATAATATGGCGTAGTCTCTGAATGAAATTACCCGAAACCTTTGACAACGTGTCTGGCGGAATGGCTTCACATGCAGATGAGATGTACTGCTTCAGCTGTTCAATTGTTTCTGGATTCTGGCGGTACACCTGGTCTTTCAAGTGTCCCCACAGAAAGAAGTCACAGGGGTTCATGTCTGGCGAATAGGGAGGCCAATCCACGCCGCCTCCTGTATGTTTCGGATAGCCCAATGCAATCACACGATCATCGAAATATTCATTCAGGAAATTAAAGACGTCGGCCGTGCGATGTGGCCGGGCAGCATCTTGCATAAACCACGAGGTGTTCGCAGTGTCGTCTAAGGCAGTTTGTACCGCCACAAATTCACGAAGAATGTCCAGATAGCGTGAGGCAGTAATCGTTTCGGATCTGAAAACTGGGCCAATGATTCCTTTGGAAGAAATGGCGGCCCAGACCAGTACTTTTTGAGGATGCAGGGACGATGGGACTGCAACATGGGGCTTTTCGGTTCCCCATATGCGCCAGTTCTGTTTATTGACGAAGCCGTCCAGGTAAAAATAAGCTTCGTCAGTAAACCAAATGCTGCCCACATGCATATCGCCGTCATCAATCCTGTGCACTATATCGTTAGCGAATGTCTCTCGTGCAGCAATGGTAGCGGCTCTGAGGGGTTGCCGCGTTTGAATTTTGTACGGATAGAGGTGTAAACTCTGGCGCAGGAGACGATACGTGGACGTTGGCGTAATTTGGACCGCAGCTGCAACACGGCGAACGGAAACCCGAGGCCGCTGTCGGATCACCTGCTGCACTAGCTGCGCGTTGCCCTCTGTGGTTGCCGTACGCGGTCGCCCTACCTTTCCAGCACGTTCATCCGTCACATTCCCAGTCCGTTGAAATTTTTCAAACAGATCCTTTATTGTATCGCTTTTCGGTCGTTTGGTTACATTAATCCTCTGTTGAAAACTTCGTCTTGTTGCAACAACACTGCGTTCTAGGCGGTGGAATTCCAACACCAGAAAAATCCTCTGTCCTAAGGAATAAACCATGTTGTCCACAGCACACTTGCACATTGTGAACAGAACACGCTTACAGCAGAAAGACGACGTACAGAATGGCGCACCCACAGACTGTGTTGTCTTCTATATCTTTCACATCACTTGCAGCGCCACCTGTTGTTGAAAATTGTAACTACTGTAATTTCGAAAGTTTGTCCGCCTGAAAATGTACTGTTGTCCCAAGCATATTGCAACAAACGGTGTATTTCTATCGCTGCTCGTTTAGTTTTTATTGCCGTTTCAAATATACCGGCCATTTTTGAAACACCCTGTAGTTCACTGGTTTTCAACCCGTGTGATTGCTGGTTTTGGGGTCATCCCAAAAGTATCGTGAATGCAGAGCCGACTCCAAATGTGGAGACACTGGAGCAGTGTATTTATGCTGCCTTTGGCACTGTTCAGATGCAGCGTGACCGATGTGAACGTGTAAACGAAACATGCTACGGCACTTACACATGGAAACCATTCTCAACACATACTGTAACTGAGGCTGCATGGTACAGTGCGTATTTAAGATTTTTGTTCTATATCCTCTAGTCGATCAATTCTTAGAGTTTGTACACCGTGGAAAAAATCACCCTGTATAATGAAGTAATAAAATACGTGGAGGCAGGTATTATCTCAACAGCTTCATTGTTTATTTAACAGTATCATGAAGTAAGGAAGGATACCAAGAGAATGGAAAGCAAGTATTACAATTCTAACGTAAAAAAATGAGATTAAAAGGTATTAGATAATTACTGGGGAATTACCCTGCCTGATACTCTTAACATCAGTAATTAGAGAAAGAATGCAGAATTCTATAAAATAGTGGAAGAACATGAAGGATTCGCGAGAAACAGTATCACAATAGATGCTGTTTTCGCTATAAGACAGACTGTGGAGAAATCCATAGATTTGAATAACCTAGGCTACCTGTGCTTGGTTGACTGTCAAAAGCCTTCGATAGGATTAGAAAAAGGATATAATACAAATCTTAAACAAGTGCGAGTACGAATTGGTTTTGCAAAAATTATAGAAGATATACATACACCTAAGAAAACGAGAATTAAACACACGAAGGATTCACAGATGAAATTAAACTAGATAAAGCAACTAGACGAGGTGACTCATTAACGTCACTCCTGTTCAACTTATTAATGGACCACATCATTGATGATGTAAGGAAGTAACCAGGCTATATAATGGAAAATAAGGCGGTAAATATTATATGTTATTCTGATGACGCTGTACTGATAGAAAATAATGAGGACAAGTTACAAAGGTCACTTCACCAAGTTCATAAAACAGCTAAGCAATATAACATGGAAATCGCACTTAAAAATACTAAGGGCATGGCAATATCAAGAGAATCTGTACGATGTAAATTAGAAGTAGATGGCGTGTCAGTTGAACAAGTGAGGAGCTTTAATTATCTAGATACTGTTATCGCCAGCTATAAAGACCTGCGCATGGAAGTGAAAAATCAAGTAACAAAGGCAGTAAGGGTAGCTGGACGCTTGCAAAATAGTGTATGGAGAAATAAATTTATGACTTCTGAGGGGATAATAAAAATACATATATAAAACAATGATGTGCCCTGTTTTGATATATGCAGCAGAAACTAGAGCAGAAACGTAAAAGATAAAACAAAAGTTAACAACAGCGGAAATGAAGGTACTAAGACAGATTCAAGGAGTAATCTTGCAGGACAAAAGAACAAATATGTCGATAAGGGAACAGTGTGGGATATAAAATATAAACAAATGGATAAAGACAAGAAAAAGAAATTGGATCATGTGGAAAGGATGGACCCTACAAGATTAGCCAAAATTTGTAAACATGGACGATTGGAAGGGAAACGACTAATTGGCGACCACCCAGAACTTCCGGGTTCGATTCCCGGCGGGATCAGGGATTTTCACCTGCCTCGAGATGACTGGGTGTTTGTGTTGTCCTCCTCATTTCATCATCATTCATTCAAGCGGCGAGACTGGACTGAGCAAAGGTTGGGAATTTGTACGGGCGCTGGTAACCACGCAGTTGAGCGCCCCACAATCCAAATATCATCATCATCATCATCAGCACCCAGGACTTGGGACAGCAGTTGGTCCAGTACGTCCACGGAATGAGGCAGACAGACAGGGGCAACCCTAGTCAGCAGCAGAAGAAAAATACTATTTTTTTGTGTTTATTAACTTTTTAATTTGATTTGTTTACAAATTTTCTAATTTCACATTTCTGTAAACCGACTCATTTCATGACCAAGTAATTTTGGCCCACATAGTCACAGGGAACCCTATAAATATATACATTCCTATTTTACCCCTGAAAGACGCTGGGCGTGGCCGACTGTCGGTAATCCCATGCATGCCGCCGGATTCAGTATTCATCTGGTTGACGCCGTCCTCCATAATAAGCCCGAAGCTTTACTGAATCTCCTGCAACCATTGTGGCTGTGCGCTGAAACGACATGTAAGTTGCTTTGAAGCTGGCTCCACCACGTCGGATGCCCTATAACATTAGCACACTACCTCCATGAGAAGAGCGCGGTGGAGTGCCAGTTTAAATATTATCTTTGGTTGTCTGACAAGGAGAGGTCCCCAACGGAGCGATACAAACTTTTTCTATATTTGTAGGGTAGTGTAGGTTAAGATTCCAGGTATCACACACTGCAGCCATTCACCTGGTGGGTCCTCATTTGCGAATAATTGACAAAAATTTCGGAATTTTGTGTGACATTCAGTAGCGTTAATATGTAGTGTGGTTGCGTGGTGTAATGGATAAGATAATACCTTTGAATGGAGCAGGTGATGGGTTCGAATCTTGCCAGGTGTGCTAAGACCGTTTTTTTTTATTTTTAAACTTTTACCGAAATGACTCCGATCATCATTTTTATTCAGTTAATGGAGTTACATGTAATTTTTAAATTTATATTTGTCACATAATTTTAATCATAATATCAACTTCTTCATTTAATCTCATTTTTCTTCCTATGGTTTGTTCTGCACTTGAAATATAACGAAGGCGATGTTGGCCTGATATATTCGACGATGCTCTTTGGCTACACTGACTAAATGATTCTTCTTAAGGTATTTGCTTTTTCAACAGGTGATCTGTTTATACATGCTTATAGGTTATCCAGCACGATCACGTTTCTTAAATAGATGTATTTGTTCTCTGTTTTCTATGTAGATAACCTGAAGATACTGTTTTTAGCGAATACTGTTAAGCTCTGGTTTGCTGTACGCCACATATGGATTGGAAGAATTTCTTGAAATATTTGTTCATGTGTTTTAAATTAATTATATGTATTAATTTGGATTTAATTTCTGTTGTTTTATTGCCGTGTTTTTTCATCCAAATTACTGCGTTCATTATATCTATATCTCATTTTGCTTAAATTTCGTTTTACTTACCAACCTACCTTCCATTTAAATTTTCATCTGCATTATTTTGTCTATAGTGCAGTAGACATTTAGGTTACGTTTTGATATTTGTAAGACAATTACCGTGCAAGAAAACTGCACCTCTCGTAACAAAAATACATTTTTCGCACCACTGCACAAACATGAATAGATTATTTCGTCTTTTGGTTTTTAACTATTAAGTCTAAATTTTCAAGTAATAGAATATTATAGTATATAAATATAATTAAAATTCATATTCAAAAAATTCCGATTGGGAAAAGAACGATATAAAGAAAAATGAAACAATTGAAAAGTTCGTAAGGTGATGTAATGCAACTTTTTTAATGCATTGAGTGGTACACAAAATACCAAAATTTTCGTCAGTTACTAGCAAACGAGGACCCATCAGGTTGAATGGCTGCACTGTGTGATACCCTAGATCTTAACCTACATCACTGTATAGGTAGTTCCAAAGAGGTGATGGCACCGCTGGGGACGTCTCATTGGGATCTACAATGACAGCCAGCAACTATGTTACAACGATTTCTTACAGTAATTTTTTACAAGAAGTATTTTGCTTCCTCTTGTTATTCTTTCTCAAAAGAGACGAGCCTACAGACTGTTAAGCATCTAAAGAAGTGTTAGTGTACGCATAGCAATACATGGTCAACGTAAAATTTAAATACATTATTATTCGTAACCACGTCACATTTAGCTACGCGTAATACCGTTGCAGATTACTTTGATTTTACCGTCACGGTCATTTCGAGAGATGTATCTATGTGGGAGAACGTAACATGTTGTCACACTCTCCATGGAACGTACGTCCTCGGACTTCAGCAGTAAACCTCCCCGTGATACACGCCGCCTCCCTAGTACTGTCTCTCACTGGAGCTTGTTGGGCATCTCTGCAGCCGGACAGCAAATATGCCGCGCAAAGAAGCGCGTCAACGCAGATGTCAGCATTTGAGAGCGGACTCGCAGATGGGCTCAAAGGAGCCGGATGGAGTAATCGGCGAATTGCTCAACGTCTTGTTGTGGGTTGGCAGGAGAGCCAACACCGTATAATTAGAGGAAGCCGAAAGGCACGCGTTTTAGCTCACGCAGGCTGGCGTGAGGTCTGGAACAGGACAAGGAAATTAGACTTTAGAAAAAACGGACGTAGCTGGTGGAGGACTTAACTTTAATCCATAAATGGTGAACGTCGCTCTTGACTGTACATTATTCACAATATCAATAGTAGCAAATGACGTAGCTGAAGGCTATGCTAACTATTGTCTCGGCAAATGAGAGCGTATTTTGTCAGTGAACCATCGCTAGCAAAGTCGGTTGTACAACTGGGGCGAGTGCTAGGAAGTCTCTTTAGACCTGCCGTGTGGCGGCGCTCGGTCTGCAATCACTGATAGTGGCGACACGCGGGTCCGACGTATACTAACGGACCGCGGCCGATTTGAAGGCCACCACCTAGCAATTGTGGTGTCTGGCGGTGACACCACACGTCTGAGTAGGAGTGACGCCACTATTCGCCTATATTGGCAGGAAAGGGTGAATCATGATGAGGCACAGAGGCAAGAAGGAAACGATCACCTAGAGAGACGACAGAACGTGAGAACCAAGCAGTCTTCAGAGAGGCAGTCAAAGCCCCGGATCCATCATTACCATCGATCCGACTGGTGCTTCAGTGGCCACGAGAACCACTAACAGGCGGCTGACAGAAGGGGACTCACCTCACAGCACCCCTTGCGCCGACTACCATTGACCACTGTACAACAGCAAGTCCGTTATCAGTGGCGTCGGGCACATTTGGCCTGGAATCTCACTGACTGGAGTAGAATTGTCTTCACTGTTGCGTCCTGCTTCGAATGTGTTCCGATGCCCGGCGAAGAAGTGTCTGGAGATGCCCCGGACAGCGGCGGAATACCAACCTGACTGTCGCCTGTCGAATGGCCCAACAGCCAGGACTGATGGTGGGGAGGGCCATTTCATGTCATAGCAGAAACCCTTGCAGCACAGCGGTACGTCGACGATAATATACCTTCGTTTTGTTGCCGTTCATGGCTTACATTTCAGCAACATAATGACCAATGGTTTGTATTGTCTGCCTTCGTGTTTGTTAACCCCTACCTTGACCAGCAAGGTCGCCGGATCCATCTCAAATTCGAGAATTTTTGGATTATTACGTGCAGGAACCTCTAACCAGTTCGGGATTTTGACGATCTAACGCGCCAAATCGACAGAATTTGGGGCCAGAGGCGGACCAACGCATTATTGACTTGCTCAATTTGTGTTATTCTCTTCAATAAATCATCCAATTTTTCTTAAATTGTAATTATTTGTTTGCTGTAGATGTACATCACATCTACCGATTTCCGTCCCATTCGGATAATTCCTTCGTGGTGCGTCGTTTTTATTGCCTTATAGTGTTAATCAAACAATAATTGATTTTCCCCCCTATTTTGTGCAACACTTTATATTTATGCACTGTCAATTGGCAGTTTTTGCACTAAGCGTCGTTTCTCTTCTATTTCTTAATAATTCACCAGCGTGACGACTTACTCTTGCGTTTGACGATTTCTTCGCCTCGAGAACGATGTATAGAGTTCTGTTTGCTACATAGTCCTGAACTCACTCTCAAAGGAGATCCAATAGTCCGTAATCTCGTAATTTGTTCGCTATGCGACAGTGCGAATTTGCATCGAATGCCTTACGGTACTCCACGAGCATGGCGTCAAATCAAGCATCGTGGTGTGCTACTTGTAACGGCAACCGGAACGGTCACGGGGTAGTGGTGACGGTGACGCGGAGGGACCCGCGGAGCGGCCCGCGAACAACACAACAGGAGAGGACGGACACGACGGAGGACCACAACAACAACAACAACAACAGACAACAGAGTCACGAACCACAGAAGAAAACCACTTCCACTGGAATAGAAACACGAAGTCAATACGCTGTCTGAGACGATATGTCCTGAGACGAAACGCGATGTCAGACTGCTGGCTGAGCTTTTTTTTTTTTCTTTATGGTAATTTTAATCACCTCATACAAGGCGGGCTGTCAGCAGCATATTACGCTGCTCTTCAGCCTTGAGTGGTACAATAATATGACATATAGGTGGCACAGATAATACAATAAAAACGGCGGGCAAAAAAAAATGTAGATACGAAAAACAATAAACATGAATCCGTTCACGCTGGACGAGAAAAGAACACTAACACTTGTGGACACGTCGCACATAACACGGATGACTGCGACGGCACACGTGAACAGTGGTGGCGTGACGGCGAAAGAACACTAAACACAAAACGGAGGCACACACACGAGACACTGATGGCGATGATCTCCAGCGCGCGAAAGTCCACTGAGCGTGTACGAGACCGGGGACCTGCCAAGAGAGGTGGAGGGGGATGGGGTGGGAGAGGGAGAGGGGAGAGCAGAGATGCCATGGGCAGGGGAGATAGGGGGAAGGGAGGAAGGGGGAGGGGAAGCCCGGGGGAAGAGGGGTGGAGGAAGGTGGATGGGGGGGGAAGGAGAGAGAAGGTGCCTAAAGGAAAGGACACAGGAATTGGGGGGGGGGAGGATCAGATGGAGGGGAGAAGGACATCATCAGGGAGGGGGAGCTGGCGGAAGCCACCTTGGGAGAGGGTAAGGAGGGTGGAGACATGGAGACCGGGTGGGACGTGGGAATACAGGCGCGGCAGCGGGCGGGGGTGGGAGAGGATGGGGGAGACAATCGGGTGAGGAGGATCGAGTTCACGGGAGGTGTACAGGATCCGTATCCTTTCAAGGAAAAGGAGGAGGTGGGGGAACGGAATGAGATCGTACAGGATCCGCGTGGGGGAGGGGAGACGGATGCGATAGGCGAGGCGGAGAGCATGGCGTTCAAGGATTTGAAGGGATTTATAAAAGGTAAGGGGGGGGGGGCGCTGGCTGAGCGCGAGGCAGGCGCCTAAGTACTCTATCGGGGGCGCCGCTATTGGCCGCTGGGACCACGTGTTCCACTGTGGCGCCCCCTCACTAAAAGCGGGCCAGGAGGCGCGCGCCGCCACAGCTTACGGCGCGATAGTGCAGAGACCTCTAGGGGTCTTCGACGTCCATGACGTCTGGCGCGGATTCAAATTCCGCGGCGCGCGGCACCAGATTACTTTCAGTATCTGATGGACGGACAGAGCGAAGTGAGGTCAAAAGAGTGCGGTTTGTGACTTTCGGTCTCGAAAAAGAAAAAAAAGAAATCGTTGATAGTTCAGAGTGAAAAGTGTTCCACAGTTCTGTAATATATAGACCTCAACGATACACGCTCATATTTAAGCGTATCTGCCCGTTAAAACTGCCTGAAAATTGCACTTTTTACCTAGCACCTATTTCTCTGCGTTGCTCCAGAGACCTAATATAAACTGATATTCGGAGGAGAACAAGCTCTTTCCTATTGTGTATATAAACTATCTAATCAAAAGTATCGGTTGACCCTTGTGTAATGCGGAAATGACCTCTAGATGTCGCGAAAGGTGAACCTGCTACTTTAAATGGGTCGATCAGGACAGCTCAGTGACTTTGAACGTGTACTAGTCGTTGTATTTCACCTGAGTAACAGATCCATCAGGGACATTTCAACCATCTAAGGTTGCTCAAATCGACTGTTGGTGGTCCGATTTCCAAGTGGAAACGCGAAAGAACAACCGCAGCTAAAGCGAGTCCAGGAATGCTTTATTTACTGACGGAGTGGAGGATCGTTGTAGAAAGCTGCGTGAAGTCAGCGAAAGAAATCACTCATCACTTCTGAAGTGGTACAATGACTTTGCGCAGGAAATTGGAAAGAATGAGGTACAATAATCGCACAGCTTTGATAGGCCACATACAGGGTGTTTCAAAAATGACCGGTATATTTGAAACGGTAATAAAAACTAAACGAGCAGCGATAGAAATACACCGTTTGTTGCAATATGCTTGGGACAACAGTACATTTTTAGGCAGACAAACTTTCGAAATTACAGTAGTTACAATTTTCAACAACAGATGGCGCTGCTGTCTGGGAAACTCTATAGTACGATATTTTCCACATATCCACCATGCGTAGCAATAATATGGCGTAGCCTCTGAATGAAATTACCCGAAACCTTTGACAACGTGTCTGGCGGAATGGCTTCACATGCAGATGAGATGTACTGCTTCAGCTGTTCAAAAAAAAAAATGGCTCTGAGCACTATGGGACTCAACATCTCAGGTCATAAGTCCCCTAGAACTTAGAACTACTTAAACCTAACTAACCTAAGGACATCACACACACCCATGCCCGAGGCAGGATTCGAACCTGCGACCGTAGCAGTCCCGCGGTTCCGGACTGCAGCGCCAGAACCGCTAGACCACCGCGGCCGGCATAATGAAATGTTGATGAAGAACACACAACACCCAGTCATCACGAGGCAGAGAAAATTCCTGATCCCGCCGGGAATCGAACCCGGGACCCCGTGCCCAGTAAGCGAGAACGCTACCATAAGACCACGAGCGGCGGACAAAGCTGTTCAATTGTTTCTGGATTCTGGCGGTACACCAAGTGTCCCCACAGAAAGAAGTCACAGGGGTTCATGTCTGGCGAATAGGGAGGCCAATCCACGCCGCCTCCTGTATGTTTCGGATAGCCCAAAGCAATCACACGATCATCGAAATATTCATTCAGGAAATTAAAGACGTCGGCCGTGCGATGTGGCCGGGCACCATCTTGCATAAACCACGAGGTGTTCGCAGTGTCGTCTAAGGCAGTTTGTACCGCCACAAATTCACGAAGAATGTCCAGATAGCGTGATGCAGTAATCGTTTCGGATCTGAAAAATGGGCCAATGATTCCTTTGGAAGAAATGGCGGCCCAGACCAGTACTTTTGGAGGATGCAGGGACGATGGGACTGCAACATGGGGCTTTTCGGTTCCCCATATGCGCCAGTTCTGTTTATTGACGAAGCCGTCCAGGTAAAAATAAGCTTCGTCAGTAAACCAAATGCTGCCCACATGCATATCGCCGTCATCAATCCTGTGCACTATATCGTTAGCGAATGTCTCTCGTGCAGCAATGCTAGCAGCGCTGAGGGGTTGCCGCGTTCGAATTTTGTATGGATAGGGGTGTCAACTCTGGCGCATGAGACGATACGTGGACGTTGGCGTCATTTGGACCGCAGCTGCAACACGGCGAACAGAAACCCGAGGCCGCTGTCTGATCACCTGCTGCACTAGCTGCGCGTTGCCCTCTGTGGTTGCCGTACGCGGTCGCCCTACCTTTCCAGCACGTTCATCCGTCACGTTCCCAGTCCGTTGAAATTTTTGAAACAGATCCTTTATTGTATCGCTTTTCGGTCCTTTGGTTACATTAAACCTCCGTTGAAAACTTCGTCTTGTTGCAACAACACTGTGTTGTAGGCGGTGGAATTCCAACACCAGAAAAATCCTCTGTTCTAAGGAATAAACCATGTTGTCCACAGCACACTTGCACGTTGTGAACAGCACACACTTACAGCAGAAAAACGACGTACAGAATGGCGCACCCACAGACTGCGTTGTCTTCTATATCTTTCACATCACTTGCAGCGCCATCTGTTGTTGAAAATTGTAACTACTGTAATTTCGAAAGTTTGTCCGCCTGAGAATGTACTGTTGTCCCAAGCATATTGTAACAAACGGTGTATTTCTATCGCTGCTCGTTTAGTTTTTATTGCCGTTTCAAATATACCGGTCATTTTTGAAACACCCTGTACGAGGTGCATTCAAGTTCTAAGGCCTCCAATTTTTTTTCTAATTAACTACTCACCCGAAATCGATGAAACTGGCGTTACTTCTCGACGTAATCGCCCTGCAGACGTACACATTTTTCACAACGCTGATGCCATGATTCCATGGCAGCGGCGAAGGCTTCTTTAGGAGTCTGTTTTGACCACTGGAAAATCGCTGAGGCAATAGCAGCACGGCTGGTGAATGTGCGGCCACGGAGAGTGTCTTTCATTGTTGGAAAAAGCCAAAAGTCACTAGGAGCCAAGTCAGGTGAGTAGGGAGCATGAGGAATCACTTCAAAGTTGTTATCACGAAGAAACTGTTGCGTAACGTTAGCTCGATGTGCGGGTGCGTTGTCTTGGTGAAACAGTACACGCGCAGCCCTTCCCGGACGTTTTTGTTGCAGTGCAGGAAGGAATTTGTTCTTCAAAACATTTTCGTAGGATGCACCTGTTACCGTAGTGCCCTTTGGAACGCAATGGGTAAGGATTACGCCCTCGCTGTCCCAGAACATGGACACCATCATTTTTTCAGCACTGGCGGTTACCCGAAATTTTTTTGGTGGCGGTGAATCTGTGTGCTTCCATTGAGCTGACTGGCGCTTTGTTTTTGGATTGAAAAATGGCATCCACGTCTCATCCATTGTCACAACCGACGAAACGAAAGTCCCATTCATGCTGTCGTTGTGCGTCAACATTTCTTGGCAACATGCCACACGGGCAGCCATGTGGTCGTCTGTCAGCATCCGTGGCACCCTCCTGGATGACACTTTTCGCATTTTCAGGTCGTCATGCAGGATTATGTGCACAGAACCCACAGAAATGCCAACTCTGTAGGTGATCTGTTCAACAGTCATTCGGCGATCCCCCAAAAGAATTCTCTCCACTTTCTCGATCATGTCGTCAGACCGGCTTGTGCGAGCCCGAGGTTGTTTCGGTTTGTAGTCACACGATGTTCTGCCTTCATTAAGCTGTCGCACCCACGAACGCACTTTCGACACATCCATAACTCCATCACCACATGTCTCCTTCAACTGTCGATGAATTTCAATTGGTTTCACACCACGCAAATTCAGAAAACGAATGATTGCACGCTGTTAAAGTAAGGAAAACGTCGCCATTTTAAGTATTTAAAACAGTTCTGACTCTCGCCGGTGGCGGTAAAATTCCATCTGCCGTACAGTGCTGCCATCTCTGGGACGTATTGACAATGAATGCGGCCTCATTTTAAAACAATGCGCATGTTTCTATCTCTTTCCAGTCCAGAGAAAAAATATTGGAGGTCTTAGAACTTGAATGCACCTCGTATTTCTCCAGTCAATGTTAAGCAAAGCTTGAGGTAGCATAAAGAGCTACGCTACTCGACACATTTCACAGCATTGCGTGATGTGTACAGTAGATGAACAGTTCGTAGACGATGACTGTTTGCATATGCATGATTACGCACACTGTCATAAAGGAGCATCTGTGAGGCAATGGTTTGTGGGTAATAACGTTCCTGAATGCAATGGTGTGCCAGCGTCTCTATCCGAACCTGATGGAACACGTTGGGATGAGACAGAACTTCGATCTTGCCCCACACTCCATTATTCAACATCAGTACCTTCTATGGTAGGAAGGGCTTGCCATTCCTTCACAGATATTTAGTGATGTCATTGAAAGTGCCGTCATAAAGGCGAAGGGTTTAAGCACCCCACAGTAATATGTACTATCAGATGTCCAGATAATTTTGATCAGATGTTGTAAAGTCGTGCAGGTGTCATCGCATCAGGTCCGCTTTACTGGTTTCGTTTGAGCGATTTTAATTGATTTTCTATCCTGTGATGAGTGATTTCGGTGGTAAAAAGTTTTTTGGTAGCCAAGAAATAGGCGTTTTATTTAACAAACGAATATATTTCCCATGTTCCAGAATTTAACTGTGAAACAACTGCTTGATAAGTTCCCAGACATAGCATGTTTTGCTGCACAATACTTGAACGAATGGTGTAGCATCCGATGCTGCGCCAGAAAACCTGTCTCATTGTCTGTCTTGTTAAAGAATGACCCTGTTGCTGAGGGTATTTTCGTCCTGTAGTTGCAACTACAAGAAAATGCGTGTTCCCCCCCACCCCCACCCCCTCCGGACGCATTTCGCTTTATTGAGGTAAAACAGCATTAGTGGTCTGTAATAAAATATATTTGTAATCTGATTTGTTTTTGAGATCGAAAAACAGTTCGTTAGCAATATGCTGCTTTTTACTTACCGTGATTTCCACCTGGTTTCTCGTCTACATCGGGAAAGCCGGCCGGTGTGACCGAGCTGTTCTAGGCGCTTCAGTCTGGAACCGCGCGACCGCTACGGACGCAGGTTCGAATCCTGCCTCGGGCAGCGATGTGTGTGGTGTCCTTAGGTTGGTTAAGTTTGAGTAGTTCTAAGTTCCAGGGGACTGATGAGCTTAGCAGTTAAGTCCCACAGTGCTCAGAGCCATGTGAACCATTTACATCGGGAAATGTCGTCGACTAGCACATCTTTGTAGTTTTTCTTCGTTAGACACTGACACTTGTAGTCTAATTTTTAATTGCTCTGCAGAACTATCCATTTCTCACGTTTTACACAGCACGCTCTTCCGCACACCACAGTTCTCTATTTATTTTTATACTTCTGTGTACTGTGGTTTGTGTTTTGTAGTGTTGCCAACATAACAGTGCTCTGTCTTTTTGTATTTTATTTGATTGTATGCGTGTAACTGTATTTAATTATGCTGCTGTATATTTATATACTGTGTAAGAGTAGAGAAGGAGTGGTATTTTTTTTATTGAGGGAGGGAGAAGCCATGATAAGTGGACATAAATGTATAGTAGCGTGATGGAAAAAGTACCACTCCTTCAGTATCCTTACTCAGTACATAAATACACAGCAACATAATTAAACAGAATTACACACACACACACAATGAAATTAAATAAAAAAAGAACAGAAGAAAAGAGTATAGGTCAAAGACAAACAATTTTATGATCAATTGTTTAACTTGTCTGCTACGTCATAAAAAGTATCTGAGACTATTTGGAACAGCAGGTGAAACGCAGTCACCATACGCGAAATTTGATAGATCTACACGATACAATCTTCAATGAGTGTGTTCACCTGGCATACCTGAAGGAACTAATGGACTCCCTTCCTCGCCGAACTTGGGCCATTACAAGGCTAGAAGTGAGGTAACACGTCGTTATCGTGATGTCTCCGGGGTTTATCAACTTTTTTCCCTTTTGAAAAAGCCCTTCTAGACCGATGGATATATTTCCTTGTTTTTAACGATAGGTCGGACATTGTGATCATCGGATCAAAACTTATACTTTTTGACACTCCACTGAACCATAGGGTTTATTGATTGTGACTGATCAGCCAGAACAACACGACCACCTCCTTAATAGCTGGTATATCCACCTTTGCTACAGATAATACTAGTGATGCCTCATGGCATGGAAGCAATGACCCCTTTTTAGGTCGCTGGAGGGAGTTGACACCATATCTGCACACACAAGTCACCTAATTTCCTCAATTTCAGGGACGGGTTTGGGAAGGGGGAAAAGCTCTGACAACATGTTCAGTCGCATCCCAGATGTGAACGACTGGGTTCAGGTCTGTTGAGTTGGGAGGTCAGCGTACCAATTGGAACACGCCACTGCATTCCTCGAGCCACTCCATCACATCCTTGGCCTTGGGACATGGCGCATTACCTTGTTGAAAAGTGCCACTGCTATCGGGAAAAATTATCGTCGCGAAGAGCTGTACGTGGTCTGCAACCAGTGTACGATACTCCTTGGCCGTCAAGGTACCGTGCACGAGTTCAACTGGACCCATGGATGCCCACGTGAACGTTTGCCAGAGCATAATGGAGCCGTCCCCAGCCTGTCTCTGTCCCACAGTACAAGTGTCAAGGAGCTGTTTCCCCAAAGACGACGAATTCTCGACCACCCATCGGCATGATGAAGAAGGTATGGGGATTCATCAGACCATGCCACACTTTGCCAATGCGCCAACGTCCAGTGCCAACAGTGACATGCCCGTTTCAGTCGTAGTTTCCGGTTGTTGTGGTGTTGACATTGCCACATGCACGGATTGTCGGCGGCGGAGACCCGTCATGAGTGTTTAGTGTGATGTGTGTTCAGACGTACTTGCGCTCTGCCCAGCTTTAAAGTCTAATCTTAGTGATGGTGAACGGTCCTAGCGAACCGAAGCGCTGTTGTCAGTTCTCCTCGCGCCAACCAATCAAAAGCAATTTGCCTCATTGTCAGATCCGCGCATGCACACTGCAGCGCCACAGTGGCACGAACCCGAAGTGGCTAGCAGCCGACACAGGCACGCTATTAATGTTTTGGATTTTACGTTTCGGAATACGAGTCAGGAATGGAGTGTTGCACCACATTGTACAAATACATGTATGGAAACACCGAATAAAATTCGTCATTTTTTCTGTTTTCCGTCGTTCCTTAGTTGCTTCAAAATTGATGGAGGTCGTTCCGTCTATGCAACTAATTTGAAGGCAGTTTGTGTATTGCCATGCGCTTTTCGCTTCCTTTATTCATGAAGATGCTTCACAAATAGAAGAAGTGAAACGTGTATGGCAATAAACAAACTGCCTTCAATTAGTTGCGTAGACGAGACACATCTCCACGAACATGAAAAATTTTTTAAGAGGGTGTCAAGGAATAAGAATATGCATAGAATATGGTTGTACCTCGCTCGTAAAGATCCAAATGATGAAGGGGCCTACTTCCCTATAAGATACATCAAAGATTTGGCTCATAAAAACAAAATTTTAAAAATAAACGTCTTTTTGTGAGCGTGTGACGAGTGCAGCTATGGAAATTCGTTGTAGTATATGACATGCATCTGATGAATCAAAATGTTTCATATGTTGGCATAGTCTAAAAATCTTTGGACAACATGGTTGTGGAGAAACAGCGATTGCTATAAATTAACTTAGTATTAAGAAAACTGTCTTAATCGCTATTTTTATTTATTTATTTAAATAAATAAAAAACGCGATTAAGACTGTTTTCTTAATACTAAGTTAATAGTCTAAAGAGATTGTGGCGGGGCCGTTTCATCTCTGCCTACTGTTGTTAAGGATTCGATTGCAGATAAATACTTGTGACAAGCTAAAGCATAAAGATGATTGCTGCTAGTTTCATTAGTAGTAATTTAAGTTGTGCTCCTAGATTCCTGACTGACCACACACTCGGAAATCGCAACGTATTCAGAAAACAATTGGTGAATTTTTGTGACAAGGAAAAGTATTCGCACAGCAATTTCATCTTTCATTTGTTAAACGTATGGAAGTCACGAAATCGAAGATACTCATTACTGAGAAAAGGCGCTATTACATGTAAATAACAATGAATATATGAGAAAAATGCTTAACTTTGACGGTTAACAAAGTCTCAGAATGTGTTACAAACACGAAGAGGAGAAAAAGTGTTATGGTACCCAGCAGCATGCAAACCTACGACCTTTGAAACGGCAGTTCGTTGTCTTACCCACTGTGCTACTACACCTCGGCTGTCTACAGCGCTTTATTTCACGTAATTCCAGTCGAGAGAGACGCAGGCTGACTTCGTTGCCCAATGATGCGGGCGTAAGCCGTAAATGCATGAAATTTTGGAAGGTTCCCTCTATCAGGCTTGACAAAATTCCTTTGCATTGTTATTTAAAAGTTTTGAACGCATTTAGATAATTGATAAGTAAACCATTTGCGGAAAAAAGTACGCGATGTCACTAGTAATTTCAGCTAACACTCTTGTGATATACGTAAGCACCGCCGACCTTATGAAATTTAATGATTTTTTAAAACGCTTAATTATGTAAAAATAACAGGTATTTTGTTAGAATAATGACCGAAACTGTTTTTATTTTATAATCATTCACAGTAACAACAACACAAACCATATTTCTAACAAAGGAAAATAGTCTATTCAAGTGGTTCAAATGGCTCTAAGCACTATGGGACTTAACATCTGAGGTGACCAGTCCCATAGACTTAGAACTACTTAAACCTAACTAACCTAAGGACAGCACACACATCCATGCCCGAGACAGGATGCGAACCTCGACCGTAGCAGCGCGGTTCTGGACTGAAGCGCCTAGAACTGCTCGGTCACTGCGGTTGGCAAAAATAGTCTGTTATGAACTCACTTTCCACCTGGACACTTCCTGCTGATTCTTCAGTAACAGAATCACTAAATGCGAACCTAAAACCGCTCGATATGTTTAAAATAACAAATTCTCGGTGTAAATAAACCACACCGAACCGAACGAGAGGGCCATACCGAAATCCAAAGCCTCTCGGTACAGTTGTTGAAAAATTGGCAGGAAGACCGATCGGTAACAGGTCACAGAAGCTTACTGAATAGGAACTTTGGATAAAGAACCGAAAACGACGTCATTACTAAGGCTAACCTACTGTACCGATCGGTATGAACGATACGGAATAGGGTCATTGGGCATAATAATTATGTGTCACTTCTGCCCAGATTATCATGACATCACTTCTGACCACTTGCAACACTAAAATTGAGTGTAAATGTGGTACAGCTGTTAATACTTACTGGTCGGACAGTATAGTATAGCACTGTACTCAAACGCAGTTGCAGTGCATTTGCTCTGTTTCCGTACGTCTGTGTTCACAGATGCTTCAGGGAGCAAGACGGAGTGGCTTCAGGTCTGTTGTCGGCTTCACGTAGTCACAAAGAAGGAAGGCTGAGGTATTTCCCGAGAGACAGCAAGTGTACTTAGGATTGGCGCGTGCCCGAGCGCCACCCGGCAGCCGACGTGTGTTACCAGCCGCGGATCGGTGGGGCGCTATGTATCCTTAGTTAAAGAGAGAGTTGTATTACCAGCTGGGCTGACTGCAGTATACAACTACAGAATGGTGCGCACGTTTGACCCTTCCCAGGGCTAATTAGGTGCTTTAAACCCTAACACACAATATTTACAATGTACTTCTCTGTACTCTGCGCCAATCACAACCTTACGCTGTCAGCTAAGAAACAGTTGGTGTATGGCGACATTCTACTGTGTCTGTTGAGGTTATAGTGAGTTACGATTTAATGGTAGACTGATGACGTATTCTAGAGAGAGAGAGAGAGAGAGAGAGAGAGAGAGAGAGAGAGAGAGAGAGAGAGAGACGTTGCTGCAGGTCATTCAACTATTTTTTCCCGTTGTTCTGTCGGGGTGCATCAGCTGTGTGGCATAACCTGCGTGTTCTGTGTGTGACTTAGAGCAGTATCTACTTGCGATCGTTATCGGCAAAAGCTCTGTCATAAGAGGACTTCCTACTCATGTGTGACGATGATGTACATCCTGCTTCCGCACCTTCCTCTAGACGAACGAAGATTAATGTGACGTACTCCACTTCCCTGCCGCGTCTTGGGCATGACACCGAGTCTTCAGTTTTATAGCTACGGTGATTCTAAGTTATCGACGAGTGTTTGTGAGGTGCTGCAACCTCCGCGTATCTACTTGACAGATGTCGTGTTTACTGAGTTAGTGGCAGCATTACGTGTAATTTCACATGTCAGACACCGATGCTGTGCGTTTGTCTGTTTCCTAGTAAAGACATTCTCCGTTACTATCATTTTTTATAGGACTGATGCGAGCGTAACATAATTTCTGAACCGTAATAGATTGTGAACAGTGGAAGCTATACACCTCTGGAAAGCTGTACTGTGTATGTATAACAAAGAATCGATGTTTCAAGGAAGTAGTTCTTTCATTTTACAGTTTTTCACCATAGTTTACCGTAGAGAATGCAAGTAAGGAGAATGTGTGCCATGCGTTGGAAATATATTTCTTACATTGGAATACTAACAGCGTTGCATTCCACACTACTAATAGCTCGGAAACCGTACTGCTGTAACTTATAGCGTGTTTTAAATGCAGAACTGTGTAGCCTTAGGAGTGCATGTGTTTATGTTCTCTCGTAGCAATACCTCCTTGGTACTGACACCAGACACTAGAACAACACGAGTACTTTAGAATTGATGGCGCAGTTGATTTACATAAAATGCTTCAAACTCCGTGCGTCTGGAGCTCCATCACGCATGAAAACCGCACGTTTTCTTCTTCTTAACCGTCTGATATATCATCACAACACTTATATATCTACTGTACAACATTAAGGGGTACTAAACTTCTCGACATGCGCGCATCTGGAGAGACTTTGTGTACTTTGACGGGTGCCTTGAGTAATATTGGTGCAGAAGTGCAGTTATGGACTGCTCAGCTCCTTCATAAGGCGTAGAATGTAGCGGTATGCTTCTGGTCAGCTGCAGATTAAACTGGTGACTGTGTTGCAGGGAGGGTTCGTCAAAGATAGTGCGTTGAGATCTTTCAGTCTCTAACTTTATCCTAAGTATGTGAGAATGCTCTGGGACTCCCATCCGCATAGGGAAAGATGAGAAATCGTAATAGTAAATTACGCACTATGATCGAAGTGCTAGAAATATGTGGACCGCTGTCCGGTGTACTTTGGTGTGTACGTTAGACAATTAACAGTGAATGGACCTACTGCACAGTTATCTACATTCGAAATCTAGTATATGGTACTCGCAAAGTGGAGGAGGGGTGGTTTTGGCGGTGATACAGAAATTGGGAAGCATGATGCCGCGTCATTGGTCAGCGTTGAAATAACGGTAAAATTTCTAAAATTGATCGCACTATCAACTGTGATGGTTATTATTAGAGTACATCAACGGTGTCTTTGCCATCGCATCCATCCAATGGTACGCTGCTGATTACCACGTAATGATTGTCTGGTATCACTTGTCTGAGACGGAGAAAGAATCTTGGTGGAAGGGCAACACGTTCCAGGGATGGTTAGCACTGAAACAGTGCTCACGTACATGACTGCAATGTGAGGAGTCAGTCGAAACTGTTATGTCCTGCCTACTCGTCGAATATGGGGTGCCTAGCAAATCTGCTTTTTCGTATCGCTAGACAAGAATTCAAGCAAATCGTATTAATGAATTTTTGTTACAGTAAGATAAATTACAATATTTTGAGAATTTACAGTGCTTCGTCACAACCAATGGGCGACAGACAAATAAGAAGCCTCTTCAGTATATACAATTCCTGATACAAGTGAAACAATACAGTTCCTAAGTCGCTGCTGTAGAGCTCGTAGAACGGCTAGTCTTCAACTGGGCCGCGGCCAGGCCGATGCGGAGCTTGTGTTCTCTTCTCCTAGAGGCCGCTGCTGTCTCGGTGTCGTCTTAGAGAGGGGTCGGTCAGCGTGCTATTGACTGACGTCTTCTTCACAGCCCTCTCTGCTCTAACGTTCCTGACCGTCGTGCTGGGGCTTGACTTTTACGCCGGAACATTCCTCCACCCCCCCCCCCCCCACCCACCTCCCCAAAGCGACGGACCGTCGCCGTGTAGGGGGCTCGACAACAGCGGAGGAGGCAGGAGAGTGGATGGTGCACTGGACCGGAAGCTGGGGCTGCAGGAGACGTCAGGACTCCGGTCGTACTCTGCCATCCGGTCTTCGCTGTGGCAGAAACGTCCCCAGGGAAACGACCAGAAGGGTATGCGTCCACCTCCTGAGGCCAACAACCAGATGTAGAAGGCACCAGGTGCTGCGGTTTGGGCGGGTTCAGCTCCATCGGTAGGACGAGAGGAGACGAAGGTGGCGAAGGCTTCGTCTCCACGGGGTCGTCCCGCGGTGTCGTGATGAGACCCTCTGGCGGCTGGTATGGCCGCGCTGTCCTCGGGATCCGGGATCCGTGAACCTCGGGGGAGAGACACAGAAGAATCACCGTGCACAAGACAGTGTCGAATTGGACTATGTTGTCGGCGCTGCAACCCGTCTGGGCCTGAAATGAGATACGTGCGTGCACCAAGTCGACGGAGGATCTCGCCTCGCGCCCAACGTCTGCAGCCGCTAGAAACCCTGAAAAACACAGCATCATGCGGTGCGAAGCTGTACTTGCGGCCTTCCTTCGGCGCCGGATGGTGGGCAGTCTGGAGCAGGTAGAAAAGTGTCCGATAGCGGCGGCCGTGAAGCAATTCCGCCGGCGGTAGTCCATCTTGTGGATGCGAACGATAGGAGGCGAGAAATAGTTGCAATGCTTGATCCCTGGTGTGTGCGGTGCGAAGTTTGACCATCTGCTGCTAGAAGGTTCTGACAAAACGTTCCGTTTCGTCGTTTGACTGTGGATGGAACGGTGCACTAGTTAGGTGCTGCATGTAATTGCGTTCACAGAATGTTTCAAGTTCATTTGACGTGAACTGAGGGCTGTTGTATGACACTATGACTTCAGGTAAGCGTTCGAGGCAAATATTAGAGGACAACACTTGAATTGTGGTACGTGACGTTGTTGATCTCATTGGCACAGCAAAAGGAAACTTGCTACACAACCACAATCAACCAACGCGTGTTCCAAAAAGGTCCTGCAAAATTTATGTGCACACGTTGCCATGGTGATTACGACTTAAGCCAAGCAGAGAATTTTTTGTGGCGAAGCGGACTGATTTTCCGCACATGCGTGACACAGTGACGTCATATGTTCTATTTGGGTGTCCACGGCCTGCCAAGTACAGTGTTGACGCGCTAACTGCTTCGTACGAACAATTCCCCATTGTCCTTGGTGAAGTAACTGCAATACTTCTTTTTGCAAAGCTTTGGGGATCAACACAAGTGACTGTCCACTATCATTTTGAACAAGACTCACACCTTTCTGCATAGCGAGGAAATGCCGATGCGCGAAGTATTGGCGCACTACAGAGCTCTTTATGCTACGCAAAGAGCGAGGCCAAGATGTGCGAATGTATTGTAGAAAAATTTTCAAATTTCAATCAGCTTCCGTGGCCTGTGCAATTTTCCTATAGTTCAGAGGAAAGGACTGAAGCAATTTAGAATGCTGAGCATCGATGAGACAACAAGATGCAGTGGAAGCGTCGAAGTCTGTATTAGGGCCAATTGGAAGATGTGAAAGTGCGTCTGCATTACCATGTTGAGCTGCCGGACGATACACAATCTCTTACTGGTGTTGAGACAACAACAAAACCCATAACTGCTATTTTTGGGCAGTTCGTAGAGCATCCGGCTTCGTCGGATGGAACAAGGTCTGCAATGGCTTGTGATTATTACAAAGTAGAATTTTCTGCCATACAAATAGTGCTGGAATTTGGTGACACGATACGCATTAGCCAATGCCTCTTTCTCTCTTTGTGAATAGTTACACTGAACATTGGGCAAAACTTTTCATGCGAAAACAATAGGTCTGTCCGTATCACCACTTCTGTGCGAAAGCACTGCACTGATTCCGTAAGAAGAAGCGTCAACTTGCAACACAACTCTTTTGTCAGGATGAAAGTGAAGTAACCAGCGATCACTGAGTAATGCACCTTAAGTTTTTGAAACGCTTCTTGGCACTCATCTGTCCAAACAAAGCGGACCTTCTTGCGACGCAAACGATGCAATGGAGCTGTGATTTGTGCAGCATTCATTATGAACTGAATATTTCGTAGTTCATTCTCCCTAAGACTGACTGCAATTCTGTGACATTGTGAGGAACTGGCAGGTCACGTATGGCTAAAAAATGTGATTGAAGAGGATGTACACCTTGACTGATTATTGACCAAGATACTGTAACTCAGGTTTAAAAAACTCACACTTGAAAAGTCTAGACTTTAGTCCTGCATCAGATAACACACGAAACAAACGATGCAAATTTGCAATGTGTTCTTCAGGCGTACGACCTACTATGACAGTATCGTCCAAATAGCTTGAACAGTTTGGTACTTGAGCAGTCAGCTGTTCCAAATTCCATTTGAAAATGGCAGGTGCGGAAGCACTGCCAAACGGCAAACGCAAATATTTAAACAATCCTGAATGTGTGTGCACAATACACACTTTTTGAGATTCTTCATCTAGGGGTATTTGAAGATATGCGTTGCGCAAATCAATTTTTGAAGAGTAACGACCAGTGCCGAGTCTGTCCATGAGATCCTCTGGGCATGGCAATGGATGTGTCAATCACAGTTTGTGGGTTTACTGTATAATTAAAGTCAACACAGAGGGCATGCGACCTGGAGGTTTGGGGATCCAAACCTCCGAACTTGCCCATTGACTAGCTTGCATGGGCACAATAACTCCGCTGTCTTGCAATTCTTTAAGTTCAGCAGCGACTTTGTCCCGTAATGGAATGGGAACGGTTCTGGCCTGGCAAAATTTCGGCTGAGCATTGTCTTTCAGAGTAAATTGTGCAACAAAATTGGGTGTTGCCTAAACCTTCAGAGAAGAGTTGAGGGAATTCTTTCAGCAAGCTAGCTACACAGTCTTTTGCATGAATTGCAGACACTGACAACACATTGTCCTCAATGTTAATGTCAAATAAATGAAATGAATCAAGGCTAAATATGTTTTCACAATCAAAATGGTTCAAATGGCTCTGAGTACTATGGGACTTAAATTCTGAGGTCATCAGTCCCCTAGAACTTATGACCACAGATGTTAAGTCCCATAGTGCTCAGAGCCATTTGAACAATAAATACAGCAGTTTCACAGTATCTGGTATGTTGCGAGCAATTACATGGGTTTCAAACTGTTGCAACGACTCGAGCCATTCCTCTTCTTGTTCATGAAAGTGGCGAAAAGGCAGTATAGTACTTGTGACCACGATAGATGTAGTTTGTTGTTCGGACGGGCGTGCAGCGTTGGCCAGTAGCTGCTGCACTGTGTTTAGCAGGGTTGAAATTTGTTCACTCAAACTGAAACCTGCATTAGCTGCATTGCATCCACCGCTTGCAGCTGAGGCACCTGTGCAGGGGGTGGGATAGGTGGGCTGCTCATCGTGGGAGAGGCAAATGCGAGGAACAGACAAGGTAAACATTAGAAAAAAGTATAAAAGCAAAGAAATTTTTGTAACGTACACCAGAAAACACTGATTAGCACAAACACAATAAGTGATAATGTTAAAGCAAGTCAATACATCCCTGCAAAGAGAAGCAAATGTAGAATTAAGGTGCCAGCAAAGCCAAAAAGCCCACGAGTAAAAACAGGTTGCCACTGTGGGATTCGTTGACCTTTTTGTCGCCAGTGTTGTGGCCTGGCTACTTGTCGAACATGGGGTGACTAGGAAACCTGCTGTCTCGGATCGCTAGACAACAGTTCAAGCAAATCGTATTACTGAATTTTTATTACAGTAAGGTAAATGACAATACTTTGAGAATTTACAATGGTGTGTCTCAAGCAATGGGCGACAGACAAATAAGAAGTCTCTTCAGTATATAGAATTCGTAATACAAGTGAAACAATACAGTTCGTAAGTAGCTGCTGTAGAGGCCGTAGAATGGCTAGTCTTCAGCTGGGTCGCAGCCAGGTGGCGCGGTCCTTATGTTCTCTTCGCCTAGAGGCCACTGCTGTCTCTGGGTCGGCTTAGAGCTGGGTCGGTCAGTATAGTATTGGCTGACACCTTCTTCACAGCTCCCTCTGCTCTGCCATTCCTGATCAGCGTACTGGTGCTTGACTTTTATGCTGGAACAAAAATGGAACACTGAGCCATCTGCTACCCCATCTCTATGAAAGATGAGTTTAAATGTAGAGGTCATCGAACACCTTCACACAGCTGTTTGAAAACGAACCACAATGCAACAAAACTCGTCCAGCTTCCATGTGTTGTGACTGTCTTTTATTTAAAATCATCCTCTGTGTGTATGTGTGTGTGTGTGTGTGTTTTGTGGAAGCAGCAGCAACATAACTTTCACCGTGCGATGTCTAGTTTTCTGTGAGAGCCAATGAATGTAGATAGTAGATAGTGTCGGAAGTTCCATGCGGCTTTTCGCGGATGATGCTGTAGTATACAGAGAAGTTGCAGCATTAGAAAATTGTAGCGAAATGCAGGAAGATCTGCAGCGGATAGGCACTTGGTGCAGGGAGTGGCAACTGACCCTTAACATAGACAAATGTAATGTATTGCGAATACATAGAAAGAAGGATCCTTTATTGTATGATTATATGATAGCGGAACAAACACTGGTAGCAGTTACTTCTGTAAAATATCTGGGAGTATGCGTGCGGAACGATTTGAAGTGGAATGATCATATAAAATTAATTGTTGGTAAGGCGGGTACCAGGTTGAGATTCATTGGGAGAGTCCTTAGAAAATGTAGTCCATCAACAAAGGAGGTGGCTTACAAAACACTCGTTCGACCTATACTTGAGTATTGCTCATCAGTATGGGATCCGTACCAGGTAGGGTTGATGGAGGAGATAGAGAAGATTCAAAGAAGAGCGGCGCGTTTCGTCACAGGGTTATTTGGTAACCGTGATAGCGTTACGGAGATGTTTAACAAACTCAAGTGGCAGACTCTGCAAGAGAGGCGCTCTGCATCGCGGTGTAGCTTGCTCTCCAGGTTTCGACAGGGTGCGTTTCTGGATGAGGTATCGAATATATTGCTTCCCCCTACTTATACCTCCCGAGGAGATCACGAATGTAAAATTAGAGAGATTAGAGCGCGCACAGAGGGCTTCAGACAGTCGTTCTTCCCGCGAACCATACGTGACTGGAACAGGAAAGGGAGGTAATGACAGTGGCACGTAAAGTGCCCTCCGCCACACACCGTTGGGTGGCTTGCGGAGTATAAATGTAGATGTAGATGTAGAATGAAAATGTGTTAATGTTAGTTTAGAACCTGACACAGACCTTGAAGTCGTGGTGGAAAAAAAATGTAGGGTGGTATACAAACCTATAGTAATACATTTCTCGGATGTGTTACAGCAGAAAAAAACAGAGTATTGAACAACGCAGGGCCCAGAATGATAGTCTGTGGGACATGGTCCTCCTACAGCACAGGTGATGAAACTTTGCACTGGTCTGTGCAAGTGACTTCGATCAGTGAGTGGATCAATACCAGTGTATTTAATAGGATCGCCACACTTGCTCATTGCCAGCACACAGACAGTATTTGACATATGTTAGCAGAGTTTTTTTATAGTTCGTAGTTTTTTTAATTCTATGTTGAATGATAATGACTATAGAGAGAATGTTTGGGTGACAGACGTGAATGTACCCTGAGAGACACAGACCTCCTTTGGACTGCACTGCCTGTATATAGTTTGGAGATGCATCACAATGCAGCAGCAAAATCCATGTCCTTCTTCCAGCTCCCATCCTGTCTTTTTCTACTAATATCTTATGTGGCAGGAGAAAATTTCACTTTGGCGCTGGCCTCACACATTGTACACAGTTGGTAGAGTGTCACGAATATGATTCACTAGTGGCTGTAATGATTACAAGGCAACAGCATAGGATCAAACACAGGTATTTGGTTGAATGGAAAGACTTGATTCCAAATCGCAGACAGAATTTCTACCAGTAAGCGTGACACTATAGATCTGAAAAGCCAGTGTATGTTTCTTACGACCTCAATCAAGCGTTGCATTTTTTTAAAAAAGTGATTCGCTGCATAGCACGCCATCTACTGTATGCGATCATTCTCGATCAACCATCGCCTATAACCCAGAGGATATATCACAGAACCTCTGACACGGCATTGGGATAGAATGTGTTACAAACACTGGAGAAATATCTAGCGGCGACATGAGGGAGTTGCAAATACCAACTTCATAATACGTTCGTTAGCTGAATCACTTTCTAAATTCGGTGATTGTATTACGAGATTACACCGCCGGCGACGTGCACCTGCAAGTTTGGTTTGTTAATACGCACCCCGCGGTCACCATCTATATTCAATGTCGCTGTATTTGTGTGGAACGCCACTTCATTCGGAAGCAATACCATATCTCGATTTATAAAGCTTGTATAATATTTAACACCGATATCGTTAGCGACGCTTCTGTGTACCTGTAGAGCTAAGACCGCTTGTGACAGTAACATAGTCGTTGCGATCGTGTTTTTAACATCTCTCTTCCTAAGACACACTGGTACCACTCGCAAGAAAAAACAAATGAGACATGTCCATCCATCGCGGACTTTCGCTCAATATTGTTTAGTATCACCAGGATTCAGTTATTGGCGACGTATTATACTTAGTAGGGGACGTGCGATAGATTCACTGTGATCAGTGGGCTTATAAAGTATGTCTTTGTTTCGACATGTGCAAAGAGAATCTCTTTGTCCTGTTGTAATGAAGGTATGGATTTGACGTGGAAAAGCGCGATAGGCGTAAGGGGAATGTAAGATTTTTTTTACATGGAAAATTATATCCAGTCATAAGAATGATACAGATTTTGATATTTCCAGAGCCATCGTCGTCAGGAGGGGGTACTGCCGATACTTTGCTCATTGTCGAATATCGTCAGGTTCAGCCTGAAATTGTAATATTTAATTGTAAATACAGTGATAAAATACTCGTATATGTGGCTGGTTTCCTAGGATGGTTCTGCCTGGCGTGCGGGAGCGCTTGTGGCGTCTGTACCCTGTGGCTGGAACAATGAAAATTTCCGGCTAATGACGGGAGCTATCCAGACTGGAGACCACTGCTGGGGTACAGGAATACAGCTGACCTAACTGTGTCGCCCTCTAGGCGGCTGATTAGGGAACTCAGTATGTGTTGGTCAGTCTTCATGATCGCGTGTGTTCTCCGTGGAAATAAGATTGGATTGGATTGTTTGGGGGGAAGAGACCAAACAGCGAGGTCATGGGTCTCATCGGATTAGGGAAGGAAGTCGGCCGTGCCCTTTCAAAGGAACCATTCCGGCATTTGCCTGGAGCGATTTAGGGCAATCACTGAAAACCTAAATCAGGATGGCCGGACGCGGGATTGAACCGTCGTCCTCCCGAATGCGAGTCCAGTGTGCTAACCACTGCGCCACCTCGCTCGGTGTGGAAATAAGAGGAGATTCAATATGAATGTGGGTTTGCGATGGGCAATTATTTCCTTCCATGTGAATTGTCCGGTTGACTGCTTCTACATATTTCCCATCGTTATTTGGTTGAGAGAACATCGATTATTGTGTGTGTTGTGTGCATCCAGGTGGTGAAAGCAGCCAGCTGTACGAGACATTTGGTGGTTCTCTAGACATGAGAAACATCTGATGAAGTATAATGATGATTTGGAATCTTTTGTATCATTGACATCGGTATTCGTTAAAAATAATACGGTGGAACTACCAGTTCCAGGCAAAGATCTTCGCAGATGAGATAAGTTTCCTGACCACAGTGGTTTGCAGCACATTACACCTCGCTGTAACTTGCTAAAGTTTCGAGTTTCTAGAGAAATAATGACCACTTTTTGTGTTAGGAATTATTCAATGGAAACTATCTGTAGTATACTGCTATGTGCTTCATATCGAGAACTATCGCCTAAATGGCATTATATTCTGGCAAACAATGTGAAAACACACATGTTCTTGTAACCCAAAGGATGTGGATGGGTGCAGAAAGTATGGCAGAAAGCAACCAGGTCAGGGCCAGAAACAGTAAAGTCTCTCTGCCGATGCGAAACAGCCCAGCCTTTGTACAACAGTTCGGAGAGTCCTCTGACAGCGCGTCGGGCTAGTGCGTGTGCACGGACAGTTAGTCTGTGACTGTTAACTGTGGTGGGTGACTGACTGACCTCGTGGGAAGTATCTAGTGCTGTCACTATATGTATGGTGCATGTGCTTAAGTTTTTCTTGGGATCTTTCTGTCTTCACGGCATATGTACGAGTGTCTGGTGGCCGATAGCTTTATGCAGGATACAGAAGAGATGATTTTGTATGGTGCAGTGTACGAATTGTGTTTATTACGTCAATATGGTATGTTTGGTGATATAGCCCAGTTGGTGATCGGTTTCACGCTGAAAACTTGAAGCTTTCCTTGACAGTAGCAGATCTGAGTAATTGAGGAAGTATCTTTGGGGGGTAGTTCTCGTATTTCATGATCTATAGACCACTTTTGCAGGGTTAACTGTCAGTGCCATATGACTACTATATGCTTTTTTCTCCTCGATCTGTACAAAATAGTTTTGGCACTGAAAGTCTCGTAGTTTGTCCGTCTGCAGAACATGGTGGACAGTGCACCCACACCGGCAGCAAAAGCAGCAGCAGTCTGTCAGGTAAATACAGTAAGAGCCAATCAGAATGTTCCATTCACAATACATCCTTTTTGCAGGGTATAGGAGCCTCTACAAAGTGGTTCAAACAAGGTGGGTGAAAGGTATCTATGGTAAGTTCTGAGACGAACGTGGGAAATACGGAAGCGTCCGATCCCGCCCGTCTGCTTTGACCCATGACGTCACAAATATGGCGGAAACAAAAACAAAAACACACACTTTCCACAAGAAGCCTAATGACACTAACGGGACAAGCGCGGGAAATGGGGTGTTTTGGGTGGGGGGAAAACTAAATATAAATAAATTTAGACGTCTTGCGTAGCTACAACGTGTAAGTGAAGACAGCCATGCATGAATACCCACCCACCTCCCCAGGGGTCGTAACCCCTGCAACCCATAGAAGATAAAGATGCTTCAGTAGCAGATTAGTGTTTTTTGTCTTTTTTTAAAAAAAATCTCACGGGATAGAACGAACAGATCAGAAAGATAAATATAATAAACTAAAACAGAAATTGGAGGAAACAGACAATTAAAATAAGTAATAAGTGTTTTTAAATTAAAAAAAATCTCACGAGATAGAACGAACAGATCAGAAAATTAAATAAAATAAGATAAAACAGAACTGGAGACAGCCAAACTCAAACCAAACTCCGCACCGTCATGACGTCACACACAACACCCTTACGTCAAGGGTCAAAGCCGACGCGTGGGATCGGACGCGTCTGTCGACCCCGAACGTGATGTCTTCTTTGTTCGAGTGTTCAGAGGCAAGTGCAGGCAGACCGTCCACCTTTGGCAGGACACTCTCCCCATCTGCCATTGTGGCTTTAGAGCGTCTCCAGACCTGCAGCTGCAGCACATCGAAAAATCACCGAAAATATCCAGCCATTTTCCCTCTGTAGGTCAGTGCTTTGAATTGTTCTGATTTTCCTGTCTTTTCTTGGACACCAGTGTGTGCTTCGAGAAGTGAAGAAAATAACATCCCTGACTCCAGCAGCAAATATGAACTCAACGTAAAAAAATGGTTCAAATGGCTCTGAGCACTATGGGACTTAACAGCGGAGGTCATCAATCCCCTAGAACTTAGAACTACTTAAACCTAACTAACCTAAGGACATCACACACATCCATGCCCGAGGCAGGATTCGAAGCTGCGACCGTAGTGGTCGCGCGGTTCCAGGCTGAAGCGCCTAGAACCGCTCGGCCAGCCCGGCCGACTAAACTCAACTTACTCACCGTTTCAGAAAAGCGATTAACTTTACAGCAGTTGTAGGACTCAGAAATTTTTCTATTTCTGGCAGTGCCTTCAAACAAACAGATAAGAAATATGGTGAGCGTCCTGTTTGTAGTTACAGAGAGTTATTTATTTCGATTTCGAAATTTCTTCGTTTAGCGTGTAAAATCAGATATTGCAGTTGATACTGGATTCAGGATCTGTTTCCCACAGATGCATGTGAAGTGTCTCAGGCAGGTTTCGTAAGTCCATGTTCGAGTGTGGCGAGAAATATGGCGCAAAATTGAGGTAAACTACTGTTCAGTGACCTTTTTGAAAGTGCATTTATAGAAACATTCAAGTAGATTTAGTAACTCCTGAAGCAGCTCATGCTCGAGGACAACGGTATTTCCCACAAAGTGCGCGAAGTATCTCTTGGATGGTTTCACAAGTGTGTCGCGATCCTATTACAATACATATTCAAATGTGGCGGTGGTGGCATTCTTGAGAATAAAACGTGTAATTTTCTAAATATTCTCGCGTCATCTGGAATGCTTTCTCTCTCTCTTTGTGCAGTGGTACATTTAGTTCCTTTGATTTCCTCAGTTATGTATGTGACAATATTCCGCAACATCAGATGTAATAAGTCTCGAAGAAGTTCGTGTTCAACAACAAAGGGTATCCGTACACCGGAATGGGGAGGAGGAGGATGGCTGAGGTATTTCCAGCGCAACACGAAGTATGTGGCTGCTCCTGTGGCTACTGCATGGCCGAGCCATAAACCGGCGCAGAGACTCTTGAGGCAGGGAGCTTGCCGCATTGCCCCTCTTCTACCTGGCCGTGGAGACTCTGGGATGAATGTCTTACCTCTTGCGCTTTGGAAGACTGACTGGACTTTTATCGAATGATCTACAGTAGCAGCAAATCCATTTATCAATATGAGTTGCGAAGCATAACGTAGCCCCATCCTGGTGCATATTCATTATTTCATGTAGCCTATTAACCAAATATTATTGTCATCGACACAGTCCTCAATGCATGATACCTGTTAAACTCCTACTTCGCCAGCACAGACATCTCATCCATTGTACATACACTCCTGGAAATGGAAAAAAGAACACATTGACACCGGTGTGTCAGACCCACCATACTTGCTCCGGACACTGCGAGAGGGCTGTACAAGCAATGATCACACGCGCAGCACAGCGGACACACCAGGAACCGCGGTGTTGGCCGTCGAATGGCGCTAGCTGCGCAGCATTTGTGCACCGCCGCCGTCAGTGTCAGCCAGTTTGCCGTGGCATACGGAGCTCCATCGCAGTCTTTAACACTGGTAGCATGCCGCGACAGTGTGGACGTGAACCGTATGTGCAGTTGACGGACTTTGAGCGAGGGCGTATAGTGGGCATGCGGGAGGCTGGGTGGATGTACCGCCGAATTGCTCAACACGTGGGGCGTGAGGTCTCCACAGTACATCGATGTTGTCGCCAGTGGTCGGCGGAAGGTGCACGTGCCCGTCGACCTGGGACCGGACCGCAGCGACGCACGGATGCACGCCAAGACCGTAGGATCCTACGCAGTGCCGTAGGGGACCGCACCGCCACTTCCCAGCAAATTAGGGACACTGTTGCTCCTGGGGTATCGGCGAGGACCATTCGCAACCGTCTCCATGAAGCTGGGCTACGGTCCCGCACACCGTTAGGCCGTCTTCCGCTCACGCCCCAACATCGTGCAGCCCGCCTCCAGTGGTGTCGCGACAGGCGTGAATGGAGGGACGAATGGAGACGTGTCGTCTTCAGCGATGAGAGTCGCTTCTGCCTTGGTGCCAATGATGGTCGTATGCGTGTTTGGCGCCGTGCAGGTGAGCGCCACAATCAGGACTGCATACGACCGAGGCACACAGGGCCAACACCCGGCATCATGGTGTGGGGAGCGATCTCCTACACTGGCCGTACACCACTGGTGATCGTCGAGGGGACACTGAATAGTGCACGGTACATCCAAACCGTCATCGAACCCATCGTTCTACCATTCCTAGACCGGCAAGGGAACTTGCTGTTCCAACAGGACAATGCACGTCCGCATGTATCCCGTGCCACCCAACGTGCTCTAGAAGGTGTAAGTCAACTACCCTGGCTAGCAAGATCTCCAGATCTGTCCCCCATTGAGCATGTTTGGGACTGGATGAAGTGTCGTCTCACGCGGTCTGCACGTCCAGCACGAACGCTGGTCCAACTGAGGCGCCAGGTGGAAATGGCATGGCAAGCCGTTCCACAGGACTACATCCAGCATCTCTACGATCGTCTCCATGGGAGAATAGCAGCCTGCATTGCTGCGAAAGGTGGATATACACTGTACTAGTGCTGACATTGTGCATGCTCTGTTGCCTGTGTCTATGTGCCTGTGGTTCTGTCAGTGTGATCATGTGATGTATCTGACCCCAGGAATGTGTCAATAAAGTTTCCCCTTCCTGGGACAATGAATTCACGGTGTTCTTATTTCAATTTCCAGGAGTGTATTAAACAATTATGTCTGTCCTCTCAGTCCAGCAGCTAGACACAGACACAGACACATCTTTTCCTCAGATCCTCATCTCAGATTATGTCATGGGGCAGGGAGAGGGTAAGAGACGTCAGTGCCCTCTGGTGGTGGTGTTGTGAACTTGGTCAGTTGGACTCTGGACTTCAAAGTGAATGCACTGGATGGAGCTGATGGAGCTACTGCCTATGACAAAAGTTGTTTAAATGAAGAATGAATGCAAAATAAAGAGTTATGTCAGCCCTATCCAGGAGCCCATCACAGACTGAGTGCTTTCCCCACCAATTTCCAGATGGGGGAGGTTAGAGGATGGGAGCAATGTATGCGAAAAAATGACTTAGGTTCGTCCTATCCGGCAGCCCAGCACAAACTTATTCTTTCTGCCACCAATTTCCAGATGGGGAGGTGTGGTGAGGGGAGGAGAGGGGGAGGGCATCCGCCATCTTGAATAAATTTGGGAACAATGCAGAGTGGGGCCAAGCCACCCTTGCCCTACTACTTACAAGGTGTTTCAAGAGGAATGTTCAATATTCAGGGATATGACAAGAACGATCGGTCATTCCAAGCATAAAATTCTAGTAAACATTGCATATCTGAAGGGTTAGGAGCACTTACTCAACTCTGATACTGTGAAAAGAATATCTGCCACTGCTTTGGTTTCCATGTTTTAGGAGTAGGTAGCATGGACCAAACATAGAACAATTGTCTAGTACACAATGGTTCAATGCTGATCTGAATTTTAAAATTTGTATATACTTGTATTTAAACAACTCAAGTTAATATATTCAATTTAGTTACGATTGCTACCCTTGCAAGTCAAAGGGCATTAGATGGTCATAAAAAAGTGAGTATATGAGCATATTTAGTGTGAAAGATCTTTTTAACATATTGGGTACCATATAACGAATTTATCAAGAGAAGATGGTATTATTCACTTTTGATATATTAATTTTATTTTTTCACGCCTAGTTTCAGCCTTCTAGGCCATTCTCAAGTGATTCTGTGGTTCCACAAGAGAAAAATATGGTCTTCTCTAAATTAGGGCTTGCCTTTCATTTTGGTCCACAAGTGCTGTCTTTTTTGGTTTGACAGTTTAATATGTACAAAGATAAATCAGACAATATTTGTGAACTAAAACGACAGAAAACACAAATTTAAATATGCTGACGTTTCAGGATGTAAGGCATGGTTTTCTATTGCAGTTCCACAAAATCACCTGAGAATGGTGTAGAAGGGTGATACTAGATGTGAACAAATAAAATCAATACAGTGAAAGTATAAAATACCAAGTTCTTTCACTATGGAAGTGTTTTCTGTAGAGACCGTTTTCCTGTAGATCTTAGAAGGAGGAAGTAAGATTATATGTTAGGTAGATGTTCAAATGTTAATCTAAGAACAAGAGGGCGTGGGTTGAGGCTCACAGATTTGGCACAAACTATATTAATAGAAATAGGTAAATACCCCTTTCAGGTTCCTAGAATTTTCGCCAGATTGGACCATAGCAAAAGGTAAAACGCTCTCTGAAGACTTAAGCGTAGAATATGAGGAAATTTTGAGCTACAGGTATCCGCCAGTTGCGGTAGCTGTATGGTTAAGAGCGTGGCGTCGCAAACTCGCAAAGTTAAACTATTAATTATAATGTTTATGTATATTTAAACAGTCTAATACCGCTCATTAATTTCAATACAGCCAGTAAATGACGTCCAGTTCTCTGTAGATAAGGTCTCGGATGACGAAGCAAAGGAATAGTACAACAGTTGTACACATGCCATGACTTTTGTATGTGGTCACCGAGATACAATAGTATCCAACAAACAATGTTGTGTACATAAATGTTATGTACTTATCTGATATGTTTACCTATTTGCCAACGGATGCCGCATTTGTTGCACCTGTGTTGTTCCCTGTAGTGATGTCATGTCCTCAGCGAACGGCATTCATTACTACATGTGGTTCCTCCACGTCAGTTCCTTCGTGACACTGAAGTGTGCACATTGCTAGTATGGCTCCACGAGTGGAGATATCCATACAAAAACATGCTGCAATTGTAGCACTTGGCCAAGCAGGTTTATCTATTCGCCAAGTAGCAATAAGGACATATCACGACCAAGACGACCTCGTAAAACAGCTAAGTGATGATAAATATGTCAGAATTACCCGTAAGAGAAATAGATTCAAAACAGCGCCCCAAATACGTGCAGAATTGGTAGAAATGAACACGACAACAATATCTGTTAGAACAGTGAAAAGGAGACTGATTAAAGCTGGCTTGAAAGGATGTGTCACAGCAGAAAACCCCTTCTAAGGCCCATAACTAAACAGAAGAGACTTGAATGGGCTAGAAAACATCGTAATTGGACATCGAAAGAGTGGACGAAGGTGTTATGTACCGATGAATCGAAGTTAGAGATTTTTGGAACCAGAAGGAGAATATTTGTTCGCCGATTTGTAGGGGAAAGAGTAGCCCAGCATTTGTTCTACTTACAGTTAAACACAGTGGAGGTTCTATTATGGTTTGGGGATGTTTTGCCGGAGATAGATTTGGTGGCATTGTGAAAATAGAAGGATGTTTGGATCAGAAGCAGTACCACCGCATACTTCAGTATCATTCAGCACAAAGTGGATTGTGCTCAATAGGGAAAGGGTTCACTTTACGACAGGAAATGACCCAGAACATCGGTCGGCACACTGTACAAACTACATTGCATCACATGAAACACAGAAAGTACTGAATGATATGGTATGACCGTTCCAAAGCTCCGATTGTAATCCCATTGAAATGGTCTGGGATGAAGTGGACAGAGGTATCAGGGAAGTTAATATATCCAGCAAGGAACATCTCTGGAATATTGTTAAGGATGTGTGGAGTCATATATACACATCAAAAAACGTTTTGCATCTTCTCGGTTCCGAAAGTTCCGGAACCTGTACAGAAAATTGGAATAAAGATCATCTCCACCCTTTTTATTGCTGATAAAAACTACATATTGCATGTTGTACCACCATACAGCGAGACTTTCAAAGGTGGTGGTCCAGATTGCTGTACACGGCGGTACCTCTAATACCCAGCAGCACGTCCTCTTGCATTGATGCATGCCTGTATTCGTCGTGGCATACTATCCACAAGTTCATCAAGGCACTGTTGGTCCAGATTGTCCCACTCCTCCACGGCGATTCGGCGTATATCCCTCAGAGTGGTTGGTGGGTCACGTCGACCATAAACAGTCCTTTTCAATCTATCCCAGGCATTTTCGATAGGGTTCATGTCTGGGGAGCGTTCTGGCCACTCTAGTCGAGCGATGACTTTACTCTGATGGAAGTCATTCACAAGATGTGCCTGATGTGGGCGGGAATTGTCCACGAAGACGAATGCCTCGCCAATATGCTGCCGATATGGTTGCACTATCGGTCGGAGGATGGCATTCGCGTATCTTACAGCCGTTACGGCGCCATCCATGACCACCAGCGGCGTATGTCGGCCCCACGTAGTGCCACCCCAAAACAGCAGGTGACCTCCACCTTGCTGCACTTGCTGTACAGTGTATCTAAAGCGTTCACCCTGACCGGGTTGTCTGGTGGTAAGGTCTTATGGGACCAAACCGACGTGCTCACAAGCCCGGGAGAGGCGCTGCAGGCAATTTCGTATTGTTAGCAAAGGCACTCGGTCGTCTGCTGCCATAGCCCATTAACGCCAAATTTCACCGCACTGTCCTAGCGGATATGTTCGTCGCACTCCCAAATTGATTACCGCAGTTATTTCACGCACTGTAGCTTGTCTGTTAGCACTGACAACTCTAGACGAACGCCGCTGCTCTCGGTCGTTAAGTGATGCCTGTCGGCCACTGAGTTATCCACGGTGAGAGGTAATGCCTTGATCAGGTATTATCAGCACATTCTTGACACTCTCGGTCTCGAAATATTGAATTCCCTAACGATTACCGAAATGTAGTGTCCCATGTGTCTAGTCTCAACTACCATTCTGTTCTGTTAATCCCCGTCGTGCGGCCATAATCACGTCGGTAATGTTTTCACAACATTCACCTGAGTATAAATGACAGATCCGCGAATGCAATGCTCTTTTATACAGTACTTTGTTTACGCGATGCTACCACCATCTATATACACTCCTGGAAATTGAAACAAGAACACCGTGAATTCATTGTCCCAGGAAGGGGAAACTTTATTGACACATTCCTGGGGTCAGATACATCACATGATCACACTGACAGAACCACAGGCACATAGACACAGGCAACAGAGCATGCACAATGTCGGCACTAGTACAGTGTATATCCACCTTTCGCAGCAATGCAGGCTGCTATTCTCCCATGGAGACGGTCGTAGAGATGCTGGATGTAGTCCTGTAGAACGGCTTGCCATGCCATTTCCACCTGGCGCCTCAGTTGGACCAGCGTTCGTGCTGGACGTGCAGACCGCGTGAGACGACGCTTCATCCAGTCCCAAACATGCTCAATGGGGGACAGATCCGGAGATCTTGCTGGCCAGGGTAGTTGACTTACACCTTCTAGAGCACGTTGGGTGGCACGGGATACATGCGGACGTGCATTGTCCTGTTGGAACAGCAAGTTCCCTTGCCGGTCTAGGAATGGTAGAACGATGGGTTCGATGACGGTTTGGATGTACCGTGCACTATTCAGTGTCCCCTCGACGATCACCAGTGGTGTACGGCCAGTGTAGGAGATCGCTCCCCACACCATGATGCCGGGTGTTGGCCCTGTGTGCCTCGGTCGTATGCAGTCCTGATTGTGGCGCTCACCTGCACGGCGCCAAACACGCATACGACCATCATTGGCACCAAGGCAGAAGCGACTCTCATCGCTGAAGACGGCACGTCTCCATACGTCCCTCCATTCACGCCTGTCGCGACACCACTGGAGGCGGGCTGCACGATGTTGGGGCGTGAGCGGAAGACGGCCTAACGGTGTGCGGGACCGTAGCCCAGCTTCATGGAGACGGTTGCGAATGGTCCTCGCCGATACCCCAGGAGCAACAGTGTCCCTAATTTTCTGGGAAGTGGCGGTGCGGTCCCCTACGGCACTGCGTAGGATCGTACGGTCTTGGCGTGCATCCGTGCGTCGCTGCGGTCCGGTCCCAGGTCGACGGGCACGTGCACCTTCCGCCGACCACTGGCGACAACATCGATGTACTGTGGAGACCTCACGCCCCACGTGTTGAACAATTCGGCGGTACGTCCACCCGGCCTCCCGCATGCCCACTATACGCCCTCGCTTAAAGTCCGTCAACTGCACATACGGTTCACGTCCACGCTGTCGCGGCATGCTACCAGTGTTAAAGACTGCGATGGAGCTCCGTATGCCACGGCAAACTGGCTGACACTGACGGCGGCGGTGCACAAATGCTGCGCAGCTAGCGCCATTCGACGGCCAACACCGCGGTTCCTGGTGTGTCCGCTGTGCCGTGCGTGTGATCATTGCTTGTACAGGCCTCTCGCAGTGTCCGGAGCAAGTATGGTGGGTCTGACACACCGGTGTCCATGTGTTCTTTTTTCCATTTCCCGGAGTGTATATATGTCATCTCGCTATCCCGTGACTTGTATCACCTCCGCGTACAGTGTGATATGTATTGATGAGATCTTCCAACACTCTCAGTGTGCGTCAACGGTGAAAGTCATACGGCGGAAGCTTACATATAGGGCGCAGAATGACGGCCAAGTGAGGCCACAGTTCTTGCACTCTGTCAGTTTGTGTTCCCCGCGCTAGCAAAGCGATAATTTTTCAGCAACATTGTTTAAAATCAATAGTTATTTTCAGATAGTCAGCTGTCATAATAAAAGCGTTGCTTACGTCATGGATTCACTCAAAACTTTTATCTGACTATGTCTGATTCATTCTGGAAAATCCACCGGGATTAAAAAGCTGAAACTGTGGCGCTATCCATCTTTGGAGGGAAGGAGGCAGAGTCGACGCTAATTCCGGTTCAGTACGTAACAGCTTCGTCTCGGACATGTGGCACACGTGGCAAGTCTTCTTGCATCTTATCCTTTTCTAGTTCTGAGGAATTGCTGTTGTCCGTAATTATCTTCAATATAATGGTGTTGACAGGTGTAAACTGGTTTCTAGCTTTACCTGTCGCAACAAGCGTGTACTGGGGCTTTTCCCAGTCCGCGATTAAAATGCCGCTTTCGTTTCATACAATCTCCCATTTTCTCTCCGTTAAGCCTGACTGATCAACATTCGGCCTGGTATAAAGACACGCGTGAGAAACAGGTTTCCAGTCGAACGATCGCGGCCCCGAATTGTTATTCGCTAAACAACGTCAGCCGAATCGTGGAAGATATTTTCGACAAGCAGACTGTCGATTCTTTGTGGTCAAACGCTTCTAATAATTACCGTGTGAACGAAGCGTTATATTGTAAGCAATGTCTCGTTTTTTTCTAGCACGAATCTTTCACTGTTGTGGGGTAAGCTGGACTCGAACCTGGTACCCTTCCTTTCGCGGACGCAATTATATATGCACGACTCTCTGCTGTTCCTCTCCTTCCTACCGTGCCACGCAAATTCAAATCTACCACTATCTCTCTGAGAACAGGAAAAAAAAAAGAAATGACATAATGTTTCACACAGATGTAATTTGGTATGTAAAGGTTCATTGTTGTTTTCAAGAAACTGGACTAGAATCATTAAATAAGAACGAAGACAGAACAGATGTGAACAACTACCGTGGCATCTCTGTCCTGCTAACAACCTAGAAGATCCGCTCAAAACCTCTGCAGAATAGGGCGGGACAACCAATGTACCCACAACTGGTGGAACACCAAGGAGGTTTCATGACGGGAAAATCATGTGCTGAGCCATCTGAAGTCCATCCTTTCAAATCTGAAACTCTGGAACAGGGAAGACATACAACTCAATTGATCGAAGCCCCCTACCATTTATATATATATATATATATATATATATATATATATATATATATATATATATATATATAAGCCAAACTCTGCAAGTTTATATATATATATATATATATATATATATATAAACTTGCAGAGTTTGGCTTAGTTAACAACACACACACACACACACACACACACACACACACACACACACACACACATATATATATATATATATATATATATATATATATAAACTTGCAGAGTTTGGCTTAGTTAACAACACAAAAGCGGTTATCCAGCAAAAATTAAAAAAATCGATCAACAGCACTTCCTGAGTGAAGTTCATAGGAGATGGCTCTGATGCCTTTGTAATCAGGATGGGAGTGAGACTAGAAAATGGACTATCACCTCTGATCCTCAACTACGTTTTAGGAAAGGTCATCGGAAAATGGTGGAAAGAGATGAACAACTTAGGGGTAGAAAAAATGGAGTAAGACTAGACTACAAGGATATGATTCGTGCAATCGACGGTCTAACTGTCGCAGATAATCTAGTGATCTTTTCAGACGCCACAGATACGGCAGTGAAACTACATAACCAACTGAAGACAGAGGTAGCGAAGGCTGGGTTTCACATTTCCTTTGAAAAGAGGCACGTTTTGGCAAATATAAAATCACCGCCACGAGAACTGGAGGTCGGCCTAGGAAAAAAAGGAAACATTAAGCAGGCAGAGAAGTTTCAATACCTACATCTACATCTACATCCATACTCCGCAAGCCACCTGACGGTGTGTGGCGGAGGGTACTTTGAGATCTTCTATCGGTTCTCCCTTTTATTCCAGTCTCGTATTGTTCGTGGAAAGAAAGATTGTCGGTATGCCTCTGTGTGGGCTCTAATCTCTCTGATTTCATCCGCATGGTCTCTTCGGGAGATATACGTAGGAGGGAGCAATATACTGCTTGACTCCTCGGTGAAGGTATGTTCTCGAAACTTCAACAAAAGCCCGTACCGAGCTACTGAGCGTCTCTCTTGCAGAGTCTTCCGCTGGAGTTTATGTATCATCTCCGTAACGCTGTCGCGATTACTGAATGATCCTGTAACGAAGCGCGCTGCTCTCCGTTGGATCTTCTCTATCTCTTCTATCAAACCTATCTGGTTAGGATCCCACACCGGTGAGCAGTATTCAAGCAGTGGGCGAACAAGAGTACTGTAACCCACTTCCTTTGTTTCCGGACTGCATTTCCTTAGGATTCTTCCAATCAATCTCAGTCTGGCATCTGCTTTACCGACGATTAATTCTGTATGGTCATTCCATTTTAAATCACTCCTAATGCGTACTCCCATATAATTAATTTATGGAATTAACTGCTTTCAGCTGCTGACCTGCTATATTGTGGCTAAATGGTAAAGGATCTTTCTTTCTATGTATTCGCAGCACATTACGCTTGTCTACATTGAGATTCAATTTCCATTCCCTGCACCATGCGCCAATTCGTTGCATATCCTCCTGCATTTCAGTACAATTTTCCGTTGTTACAACCTCTCGATATACTACAGCATCATCCGCAAAAAGCCTCAGTCAACTTCCGATGTTATCCACAAGGTCATTTATGTGTATCGTGAATAGCAACGGTCCTACGACACTCCCCTCTGGCACACCTGAAATCACTCTTACTTCGGAAGACTTCTCTCCATTGAGAATGACATGCTGCGTTCTGTTATCTAGGAACTCTTCAATCCAATCACACAATTGATCTGATAGTCCATATGCTCTTACTTTGTTCATTAAACGACTGTGGGGAACTGTATCAAACGCCTTGCGGAAGTCAAGAAACACGGCATCTACCTGGGAACCCGTGTCTGTGGCCCTCTGAGTCTCATGGACGAATAGCGCGAGCTGGGTTTCACACGATCGTCTTTTTCGAAACCCAAGTGAAAGCATCTTATCAAAGAAAACTGTGAGTGCAATAGGTGTCACAATCACGAAGAACATACGTGACACGAGTCCTAAAGCAGGGTTGTCTTTTATGATTATGTGTCGCGAATGAGACCAGGAAGAATACCTATAAGGATAGTAACCTACTTTCAAGATGAAAAAAAACCAAATGTTCATGGTTTACAGAAGTTGAAAAAGATCTATGGGAACTGGAAATTCTTCTAAAAATATCCAGGAACGTGATTTCTTTCCAGGAAAAGACCAAGCCGAAGACAGGAAGGGCGTGGACCCAAGAGAGACAGTAACAACAGCGGAAACGAGTGGAGGAGCACTGGGCGGCAGCTCGGAAAAAAGAGACCATTGAATTGAGAGTTGTACCTCTTTTCTACTCTCCAAACATCACAGAAGCTCTCCCGCTGCACGCTCTATGGACTACCACACCTGGATAAACCAGAAACATGGCGTCGTCACAGCACAGATGTTTGTTTTCAGAATAAAACTTTCCACCTGCAGCGGAAGCACGCTGGTTTGGCTACATCGGAGCTCTGAGAACGGCTCTGCGGTTGTGCCTGGATTTCTCAACGTGTAAGAGCATTGACAAACTGCCTATTGGCTTCTGTCTCGGGTTCTTCGGCCGACGTTCATCTAATGATATTACTGTCGTTTCGCCAGCACGAGTGGCTGGCATTGTCAAAGCTTCACCCTCCATTGCCGGTGGTGAAATGGAGCCGAGCTCGCGGCCGCAGACTATATGTACCTGGCGCGCCAACGTCCGAGGGCTTCTCCGCGGTCATTTCCGGTGCGGTTCTCCTCTTGCTACTTGCGAGGGTCGTTCGCTGCAGTACGGGAAGCCAGGATCCGTTTACCTTAAGGCTTTCCTCTTTCTTGTTCAAACTGTTCGCGTGTTTTTGTATTTCTACAGCTTCTCTGAGCAAGCGCGTGTGATAGTGCTTCTCTACAGCCAGAACTTCCGTGTCGGCGAATTTTATTACGTGGTTGGTCTCACTCAGTGCGTGCTCAGCGACGGCCGATTTCTCCACCTGCCCCAGCCTGCAATGTCGCTTAAGTTCTTTGATCCTGGTGTTGATTGATGGTCCAGTCATTCCGACATAAACTTTTCCACATGTGCATGGTATACGGTATATTCCCGACATTGCAAGTGGGTCCCTTTTCTCCTTTGCCGATCTAAGACACTTTTTGATCTTCCTTGTCGGTTTGAAAATCGTCTTTAAGCCATGTTTGCCCAATATAGGCCGATTCTGTCCGTCACTTTGGCAATGTATGGCAGAAAGGCCGTACCTGACATTTCTTTTTCTGATTCCTTACTTCGCCGAGTGTTTGGCTCTGTTACATTTCGAATATCGTTTGTGGAGTACCCATTGCTCCTCAGAACACTTTCCAGGTGTTGCATTTCGCGTCTGAGGTGCTGCGGCTCACATATTCGTCCTACTCGCGTTACGAGCGTATTAATGATGCCTCTTTCCTGGCTCGGGTGGTGGTTTGATAGTTTGTGCAGGTATCGGTCCGTGTGTGTCGGTTTTAGATACACGCTGTGTCCCAAGTTTTCACCATCCCTTGTGACCAGCACATCTAGAAATGGCAGTTTTTGTCCTTTTCTACTTCCATGGTAAATTTTATGTTGGCATGGAGACTGTTCAAGTGTCTCCATGCCAATAGAGACACTTGAAACGTCGGCCGAAGAACCCGATACAGAAGCCAACAGGCAGTTTGTCAACAAGTGGCCAAGAAAGCCTTAACAATTTTATGTAAGAGCATTGCCTGCAAAGGGTGAGGTTCCAGATTCGAATCCCAATCCGACACACAATTTTAATCTGCCAGTTATTTCATACTTTCAGTCGGGTGGAAAACGTGCATTTGGTCAGCACAGGCAAACAGAAAATTCTTGCTACGACAATGTAAAGAACGTTTCGTGTAATGATAAGATTTTGGTGCGTGCCAGAATACTCTGACCTACCGTTGTGAGTCTTCTTTGCATGTATTGTAATATAGAGGTTGCGAGGCTCCAGTTTGGTATGGTGTTAATAGAGTTCACCAAACCAGTACTTCTGCAGCCCAGAAAGTAATGATGCACATTTTTTTTCTCAGCCTATAAAATTGTCTCGAATGCAAAACGTTAGGCGTGAATTCTTTGAAGTTTCTGAGTGCGAGTACAAGATTTCCGTTTCCCCCGGGAGAGAGCGTAAAAATTGCATGTGTAAGTGAGGGTGAGGCTATCAGAAGGCGATTCTGCGTAGCTCCACCATTTGTAGTGCATGGGGAGATTATCCACGGCTGTCACTCATGCGATTTTGTAGCATGCCGATATTGTCATTCACGAGGATCGACGCATTTACGACTCTACAGTTGGTGCTACTGCTCTCAATCAACGAAAGAAGTATGGATGTAATTATTCACGTCCTTGAAATTCAAAAGTGTGTGTAAGATGTATTCCGTCCTGTCGTACGATGGAAAACAAGTCTCATACAAAGATCATCAGTACAGTTGTTGTCGCATTTGAAGCTAAGGGGGAGACCACCTTGTCCCGGGTCGTGGCAGATGATGAAACGTGGGTTCACTATTTTTAGCCCAAAACAAAAGGAGAATCGATGGAATGTCATCATCCCCACTCTCCACAAAAGAAAATAATTTGAAGGAACAGCTTCCGTCGGTAAGATCATGATGACTGTGTCTGAGGAGTCTGAGGGTGTGACTGACATTGATGTGATGAAAGAGGCAGCATCACTAATTCGGAGACATACATGAACACAATAAGCACATTCGAGAAGCGTCCCCCTCGACTTCGGCTCCGTAACAACCCATGGGTTTGATTCAATACGATAACGCTAGGCCTCACACAAGTTTGAGGACTTGTGAACACATCACGAAACTCACCTCATTCACCCTACACCCCTGACCTAGCTCCCTCAGAATTCCGCTTTCCTGTGCCATGGAATGATAGCATTCGTCGAAGAGATGATTCTGAAGACGACGAAGAGATGATTCGCACAGTGAAGAAATGGCTTCGAGACCAAACACGGACTAGTACCGACAGGGCTTACACTCCGTTGTGTCTCGCTGAAGGAAACCCACAGGACGGCACGGACAGTACGTGCAGGAATAGGGTGTAAAGACAGAACACCGTTGATTCACATGTATGATGTCGAAGCAAAATGTGGGACATTATTTTCTCATTGTTATGATTAGACGCTAAGCGGTAGTCGGTTTTGATACGAGGGGCGTTCAATAAATAATGCAACACTCTTTTTTTTAAAAGCAAGTTGGCTTTATTCAGGATTCTAATACACCTTATTAGTCCCCATCTTTTGTCTACAAAAACCTTTTTCTCCCAACATAGTCTCTGTTGAATATGATGGCTTTACGCCATCTTAGTGGGAGTGCCTGTATGCCCGCGTGGTACCACTCTACTGGTCGACGTCTTGCTGCATCAGTAATCTCTCCGGCATCCACATACTACTTCCTACGGAGTGTCTCTTTCGCTGGGCATAGCAAACGTTAGATCGCAGGTGCGATATAAAGTGTGTATGGTGGATGAGGAAGAACAGTCCAATGAAGTTCTGTGAGCTCCTCTGGGGTGCGCAGACTTGTGTGAGGCCTTGCGTTGTCATGGAGAACGAGAAGTTCGTTTGCAATTTTTTGTCGGCGAACATGTTACAGTCCTTTCGTCAATTTCCTGAGGGTAGCACAGCCCACTTTAGCGGGAGGAGGTGAAACGGAATCTATCTATATCCGAATCCCGCTCCAGCTACTGCCGGGTCTGGGTGCTGACGAGTCCTCTCCATTTGGCTCGGTCCTCCCACCACTTTTCTTCCTCCACTTGCTGCCAGGTCACACCTCTCCTTTCAACAGATATTCTCACTCCCATTTTCCACCGTGTTCTTGGGCGCCCTCTAGGTCTTTTCCCATCCATCTTTAGTTCCTCCATAATTTTGGGGAGTCCCTGCCCATGCATCCTCTTAACATGCCCATACCATCTTAATCTCTTTCTTTCAATTTCTTCTCTCATACTTTCTTGTTTGAGGTCCTTTCTAATCTCTACATTTCTTACTCTGTCCATTCTTGTTTTTCCCGTAACTGCTCTGAGAAATTTCATTTCCCCTGCTTGCAGTCTGCTCCAGTCCCTTTCTTTGATTGTCCATGTTTCTCCACCATACGTGACAATAGGGAAGTAATAATTCTTATACATCAGGAGTTTTGCTCTTTCTGAAACTTCATTATTCCAAATCAGATGTTTTATTGTTTGGTAGAAATTGCCTCCCTTCTGTAACCTCTTATTGATTTCGTTAGTTATTCTTCCATCCCTAGATATTTCACTCCCTAAATAAGTGAAATTTTCTACCACTTTGGGGGTTCTCCATTCAAGGTAATATTTCCATTGATTCCTTTCTCTCTTCCAAATACCATTACTTCAATCTTATCTTTATTTATTTTTAATACATACCTTTTCATTATTTCCTTCCACGCATCAAGCTGTAACTGTACATCTACCTCTTTATCGCCCCATATTACCATATCATCTGCAAAAATCATCTTTTTGTCTTTTTCTTTTACTATATCTTTAACTGCCCTATTCATTCCCTCCATCACAACATTAAAAGCGCAGGAGATAGAATACTTCCTTGCTTAAGTCCTTGTCTTATTTCGAAGTATTCGGAGTTCCCCAATGGTGTTCTAATTCTACAGTTGTGGCCTCTGTACATTGTCTTTATAACATTAATGTATCCATCTTCTATATCTATCTTCTTCAGTTCTTCCCAGAGTCTTTCCCTGTCAACTGAGTCATATGCCTTTTCTATGTCTATAAAAACTATTATCACCCTTTTGTTATACTCCCAACTTTTTTCCATCAGTTGACGGATAGAAAATATCAGGTCGATTGTGCTCCTTCCTTTCCTAAACCCATGCTGTTCTTCACTCAGCTCCTTTTCTATCTTTTCACTTATTCGATTTAGTAAAATTCTTTCAAAAATCTTGGCTGTATGACTCATGAGGGTTATTCCTCTGTAGTTTTTACAAAGTCTTTTATTGCCTTTCTTGAAGATGGGAACAACGTCTCCTGTTCTCCAGTCGCCAGGTATTTTACTATTTCTCCACACGCTTGATAGTACTCTATACAGCCACTGCATTCCCACTGGACCTGCTGCTCTTATCATGTCCACTGATACTTCATCAGGTCCTGCGGCTTTCCCCCCATTCATCTTCTTCACAGCTTTTTCCATTTGTTCCTGTGTAATTTCTCCTAATTCTGCTTCCCAACTTCTCTCAAACGGAATAACTCCTTCAAAGTGCCAGAAGACCGTCGCCATGGCTTCAGCGGGTCGGAGTCCGGCTTTGAGCTTTGTCTTCGGAGGCGAAATGGAGTGGCGCCAATGCACGCATTCCCGTTTTGTTTCATCGCCTGTGACGATGCTTGACATGTTACGATGCTTGACAAAAAATTATCGCGATCAGCCTGGTAATGCGCAAGCAGTTGCGCACAGTTGATCTTCCCTCGCTGTTTACGGCCTTCTGTTAGACGGCGAGGAACCTAGCGAAGACACAGCTCTGGGTACCCCGCTTGGTGGACAAGTGTGTCAGCGCTACCAACAGAGACGTCCAGTTGAACGGTGAGGTGTGATGCCTCGATCTCATCGACTGAGAGTGTCCGCACGTTCCAACACTGCAGGAGTCACAGTTCAGTGCGGCCGGCCGGTACGCGGGACCTTCTTGCGATGATGCGAGACACCTCGCCCAACAATTTACTGTTCTTTTGTTCACTGCCTGGTGTCCGTAGACGTTCTGCGAGTGCCTACAAATATTTCCCGCCGAAACAAACTCATTGACAGCTCTCTGCTTGGACCACATCTCCACCACAGAGACCGAGCGAGGTGGCGCAGTGGTTAGCACACTGGACTCGCATTCGGGAGGACGACGGTTCAATCCCGTCTCCGGCCATCCTGATTTAGGTTTTCCGTGATTTCCCTAAATCACTTCAGGCAAATGCCGGGATGGTTCCTTTGAAAGGGCAGGGCCGATTTCCTTCCCCAAACTTCCCTCACCCGAGCTTGCGCTCCGTCTCTAATGACCTCGTTGTCGACGGGACGTTAAACACTCATCTCCTCCTCCTCCTTCACCACGGACGCCGTTCTGAAGGCTACGTACAGTGCCGCCACGTATCGGAATCTCATGAAACCGTGAGGGCTGAAGCGGGCATATTCCACGATGTCCCTCAACAAGTTCCGGATTTTTTCAACTGAAATTGGCCGAGAAAAGTATATATGTTGCACTACTTATTGGACGCCCTTCGTATTTATTTTACGTGACATCTGTATAGCGATTCCGGCAAGAATAGAGATCCGGGGCGACAGGGATTGCCAGAGTGAAAGTGACAGGTGTGTAGCTCCAGTATGGCATCTCGTAGCCAGTTCTAAAAATAATATAATCGAGATATTAATCTTGGAGTAGAATGAGAAATAGCAAAAAGTTATCAACGTAACAAGGAAAAGCAGTCCTCTGTATCAACTAGCGTTATGAACAGTGTAAATCATTTATCGTGAAACTATTAGTCGTAACTGATTGCGCTTTTTGAATTCAGGCTATGCACGTTGGGAGTGCACGTATAGAAACCGTGGTTAGTGAGCCACTATTACAAGTAGAGGTACGCTTCGTTGCCAAATACTGGTGCACCCCAAGTGCTTTCTAGTTGCTGAAAAGGACAAGATAGTTATGAGCCGCAATTTTAATATTTTCCTGCTACAGAGTAGCTGATGCCTGAAACGAGATAGGGTATTTATTTTTGGTAGTTGAAATATCGGCGGCATAAAATGATGTGATGTAATGTAGTTATTCTTTAGATTCGTGTTCTTCTGCACAGACTAATACTGAGTGGATGATTGTAGAACTCTTGATACATCTCACCGTTTTATAACCAATGAGAAAAATAATGCTATTCTATGTTTTTCGATAACCCTTTCCAGTTTTGTATTATATGGTAATTAGCCTATGACGTAACTCATTCGACACATATTTGAAGACTTCAATTTCAAGGTCGTACTAATTTTCCATTTATATTGGAGAACTTTTCGTGATCTTAATGCCAGTGTACTGAAATAACTGATCTGAAAAAGTAAACAAAAGTAAGTCGTAGAGACTGTTACAGTTTAAAGTGCAGATTTTCTGTTGTTTCTTTTTCTTCGGTTACAAAACACAATTATCTCAAATATTATTTATTCAAAAATTTCGAAATACACTTGACGTGAACAGATGTACTCAGCTGACGTGTTGTTACGTTTATCAACCCAAACATTGGTGTTGAAACGTCCCCTTAGAACAATTTATACACGACTGTGCTTAAACTGACACACAATATTCTGGCCAAAACAATTTGTAAAATTTTTTGTGGGGAGCATGGGGGCTATGTAAGTAGGCTGTTTATGTTTTCTTTATGTAAGTAGGCTGTTTATGTTTTCTTATCGGCAACGTTACGTAGCGCTCTATATGAAAATCACTGGCTGTGCTGTGTGCAGTCTGTGGCTAGTTTGCATTGTTGTCTGCCATTGTAGTGTTGGGCAGCGGCAGCTGGATGTGAACAGCGCGTAGCGTTGCGCAGTTAGAGGTGAGCCGCCAGCAGTGGTGGATGTGGGGAGAGAGATGGCGGAGTTTTGTAATTTGTCATGAACTGCTATATATATTATGACTATTAAGGTAAATACATTGTTTGTTCTCTTTTGATATCTTTCATTTGCTAACTATCCCTATCAGTAGTTAGTGCCTTCCGTAGTTTGAATCTTTTATTTAGCTGGCAGTAGTGGCGCTCACTGTATTGCAGTAGTTCGAGTAATGAAGATTTTTGTGAGGTAAGTGATTTGTGAAAGGTATAGTTTAATGTTAGTCAGGGCCATTCTTTTGCAGGGATCTTTGATAGTCAGATTGCGTTGCGCTAAAAATATTGTGTGTTAGTTTAAGCACAGTCGTGTATAAATTGTTCTAAGGGGACGTTTCAGTGTTATGAAGTTCTTCATTAGCACAGAATTGATAAAATACTTTGGTGGTATGCTGTTGCCTTCCTCCTCGCGGCACTGCACTAGTTAGAGACGTAGCGATTACGCCTGCAGGTAGCATCACTATTGAAACTTCCTAGGAGGTTAAAACTGTTTGCCGGACCGAGTCTCGAACTCGGAACATTTGCCTTCAGCGGGCAGGTGCTCTCCCCACTGAGATCCCCACGCACGCCTCATGATCTGTCGCCGCAGCTCTTCTTCCGCCAGTACCTGGTCTCCCACCGTCCTGCCAGCATATTTCATACTAGCGTACACTCCGCTGCACAGTGAAAACTTCGTTCTGTCACCATCCAACTGTGACTGCATGAGGAACCATTGCCTTCCTGCAGCAATCAGGCGAAGCTTCCCTATGCACCAGCCGCAGTGGAGAGTTCTACATATAGGCGACTGCCTGATACAATCCACCTCACACACTGTTACAGTCTACACCGCTACGTCTGACATGTCGGGTCAGTTGGGCAAAGGTTTTTACAATAATGGGTTACTACTCATTCACTTGGCAACGGCCTTGCCGCAGTGGATACACCGGTTCCCGTGAGATCACCGAAGTCAAGCGCTGTTGGGCGTGCCGGCACTTGGATGGGTGACCATCAAGCCACCATGCGCTGTTGCCATTTTTCAGGGTGTACTAAGCCTCGTGATGCCATTTGAACCGAATAGAAGCGGTTTCGGTCAAGACTACCATCATAACGACCGGAAGAGCGGTGTGCTGACCCCACGCCCCTCCTAACTGCATCCTCCTCTGAGGATGACACGGCGGTCGGATGGTCCCGGTAGGCCACTCGTGGCCTGAAGACGGAGTGCTACTCATTCACTTACTGTTTATTCTGGCCTTTGACCAGAACGTTCCCTGGCAACGATGATATTGTTTGAAAATTAACTAATAACAAAAAAGTTTCTTCATAATCAGATTCATTTATTAACGGAAATATATTTCCGTATCAGGAATTGCGACTGCCACGGTCTAATCCCAGACCAGACCTAGACCAGGTCTCCGCAGTCATTATCGGGAGACACCAACACAATACCTCTAGCCTTGAAAAATGGCTCAGTTTGGCGAGGAAGAGAGTCCACAAGTTTTTTCAAGTACGTCATGTCCAGCTGAAGACGGCCACTGATGATTCGATCCTGTGGCGTTGCTTTGCTTTGCTTAAGAAAGGCAATGCAGAAGACATAGAAAATTACCGGCCCATTTCCCCGCTGTCAGCATTCTCAAAAATAATAGAAGCAATTATGAAAGACAGATTAATGAATTACCTGAATAAATACAATCTTTTAAGCGAATCACAGTTTGGCTTCCGAAGTGACAAAAATACGGAGTCAGCCATACTAGAATTCACAAAAGTTGTACTCGATGCTCTTGATAAAGATGAGTGTGTCACAGGATTATTTTTGGATCTTTCTAAGGCGTTTGATACAGTCGACCACAAGACTCTATTAAATAAATTAGAGGCATTAGGAATAAGAGGGGTAGCTAATGACTGGTTTCGATCATACCTAGCAGATAGGGTACAAAGAGTAGAGATAACACATACTTCAAATAGATCTAAACATTTAGTGAAACACTTATCAGAATCAAAATACATTAATATAGGTAGCATATTACGACCAATACTGTTCCTGATATACATCAATGACTTTCCCAGTAATGTTACTCATGGTGAAAAAAATTCTCTTCGCTGATGACAGCTATATTATAGTCACTCAGAAAACAACAGAACTCCTTGCTGAGGAAGGAAATGAAACTCTCAAGGAAGTTTATGATTGGTCAATAGGCAATAAAGTGACATTGAACATAAAGAAAAGTAATGCCATGAATTTCAGTTTGAAGAGGAAAAATGACAATTTTAAATTAAATGTAAGTGGTACCTCTATAGACTGTGTAACAAATGCAAAATTTCTAGGAATGAACATTGATTCTCGGATGAAGTGGTGTGAACACACAAAGGCACTTGGAAATAGAATGTCATCAGCATGTTATGCCCTCAGAATCCTCTCAACGGTGAGTAATATGCAGTGTCTTTTAGTTACATAGTATTCATATGTACACTCAGTTCTTAGATACGGCATTCTTTTTTGGGCAACAGATGCACAAAATATGAACACAATTTTCAAACTCCGGAAAAGAGCCATAAGAATAATAACCAAAAATACTAGTCGAGCTCATTGTAAAGATCTGTTCAAAACACAGGGGATTTTAATTGCTCCATGTGAATACATTTACCAGTCAGTTGTACACATCAAAAATAGCATTGGTAATTACTGCACAAACAGCTCTGTCCATGACCAAGCAACAAGAGATGGACTCAACTTACATTTACCAAGAAAAAAATAAACATAAAACTGAAAACAGCATTTTTACCTCGGAATAAAACAGTACAATAAATTACCAAAAGAGATTAAAGAAATTGCAAAAATACACTTATTTAAAAAGACAGCTAAAAAGTACCTGCTATGCAATACATTTTATGCATTGAAGGATTACTTAGGTAAAACAGAGTAGGGGTTTGATAAAAAAATAATGATTATAAAACATCCAACATTCCACATAGCACCTTCATCTTATGTTTTTTTCCCTTATTCTTTTCTTTCTAGAAATACTTACCCCCAAGCTATGCATAGCACAATACTAACACCTCTTCCTCTTTCTGAGCTCAACATCTCACTCATTATGGGGGATGCTGACTCAAAAATGGCTCTGAGCACTATGGGACTTAACTGCAGTGGTCATCAGTCCCCTAGAACTTAGAACTACTTAAACCTAACTAACCTAAGGACATCACACACATCCATGCCCGAGGCAGGATTCGAACCTGCGACCGTAGCGGTCGCGCGGTTCTAGACTGTAGCGCCTAGAACCGCTCGGCCACTCCGGCCGGCGGATGCTGACTCAGTTTTTCAGGATAGCAAATGGGAAGTTGCAAGTACAGAAAATGGCCCAGAGGTCACCAATGTGTGGTTTTGTTTGTGTGTGTGTGTGTGTGTGTGTGTGTGTGTGTGTGTGTGTGTGGTGTGTGTGTATGTAGTGAGTGAAGTGTTATGAAACAATGTGTGTACAGTGTGTGCAGTGACTGATAGTGAGATATGAGTGAACAGTGTGGCATTACATTATTTAATAAGTTATTAGTACGAAAAATATTGTATACCAGGAGTAAATCTAATGGTTGTCTCTAACTAGAATTCTGTAAATATATGTGTGTACGAATTTGCTTATTTTAAATTGATCTAAACTTTTAAACACTTTGACATGTTCTACACCCTTGTAAAAAAGAGATCTACAGATGAATAAAGCTACTACTACTACTGCTACTACGTTTTACTGCTGGTCCAGATTGTCACGTACATTCGCTACGGGATTAAGATTGTGTGATCTACATCTACATCTACATACATATTCCGCAATCCACCATACGGTGCGTGGCGGAGGGTACCTCGTACCACAACTAGCATCTTCTATCCCTGTTCCACTCCCAAACAGAACGAGGGAAAAATGACTGCCTTTATGCCTCTGTACGAGCCCTAATCTTTCTTATCTTATCTTTGTGGTCTTTCCGCGAAATGTAAGTTGGCGGCAGTAAAATTGTACTGCAGTCAACCTCAAATGCTGGTTCTCTAAATTTCCTCAGTAGTGATTCACGAAAAGAACGCCTCCTTTTCTCTAGAGGCTCCCACCCGAGTTCCTGAAGCATTTCAGTGACACTCGCGTGATGATCAAACCTACCAGTAACAAATCTAGCAGTCTGCGTCTGAATTGCTTCTATGTCCTCCCTCAATCCGACCTGATAGCGATCCCAAACGCTCGAGCAGTACTCAATAATAGGTCGTATTAGTGTTTTATAAGCGGTCTCCTTTACAGATGAACCACATCTTCCCAAAATTCTACCAATGAACCGAAGACGACTATCCGCCTTCCCTAGAACTGACATTACATGCTTGTCCCACTTCATATCGCTCAGCAATGTTACGCCCAAATATTTAATCGACGTGACTGTGTCAAGCGCAACGCTACTAATGGAGTATTCAAACATTACAGGATTCTTTTTCCTATTCATCTGCATTAATTTACATTTATCTATATTTAGTGTTAGCTACCATTCTTTACACCAATCACAAATCCTGTCCAAGTCATCTTGTATCCTCCTACAGCCACTCAACGACGACACCTTCCCGTACACCACGGCATCATCAGCAAACAGCCTCACATTGCTATCCACCCTATCCAAAAGGTCATTTATCTAGACAGAAAATAACAACGGACCTACCACACTTCCCTGGGGCACTCCAGATGATACCCTCACCTCCGATGAACACTCACCATCGAGGACAACGTACTGTGTTGTATTACTTAAGAAGTAGCGGGCCAGTTAGCGTGTGGTAGGGGGTCTGAATGCTCCACAAACAAATAACGTACACATGCAGACTGCCTGTTGTCGCTGTAGAGTAGAAAAATATCTGCAGTGAGCATTCAAATGCGCAAGATTGATTTCCTGTTGTCAATATACATTGCCGCTGTGGTCTAGTGATCTCGGGACGGCGTAGATGTTTCTGAAATGCATCCAATAAATTTTGAATGTCGTCATTTCGCTAGTGCAGACAGATTGCCTTGTAGGTGATGTAGATTTGGTACAGGCGTTTTGTAGACACTGTACCAATTTGCATTTGACACCTGGAGTAAACTGGGCTCTTACCTTTGATGAGAAAAATGAACAGGCATAACGTCACGGGGAAATACGGAAGCGTCCGATCCCGCCCGTCTGCTTTGACCCATGACGTCACAAATACGGCTGAAACGATCATAAACCACGATTCCAATATGGCGCATATAAAGTCGGTACGTACACATTATGAGGACGAAAATACATCGACAAACAAACACACACACTTTCCACAAAAAGCCTAATGAGACTAACGGGACAAGCGCGGGAAATGGGGTGTTTTTGGGTGCGGGCAAACTAAATATAAACAAATTTAGACACCCACCCCCATACAAAACCACACAAAACGACGAAAAAAAGCGACATCACAAAACTCCCCAAATGCCACTAAACACAGTATCATCTGGAATCTGACACTTCCCTTGACCTATATAGCTCAAAAACATCTCCCGATACCAATATCAACACTCACAGCCACACAATGGGATCCAACACTTCCCTTGACCTGCGCACTGTTAATTTTATCCGTCATATCCATTCCTGAACAAAAACCGATTAATTTTACTAAAATTACCACACAATGTACAGCGAACAACACTAAATTAACCTTCACACAAAATCGTTAACTCACTGAAACGAATTGCACTACAAAACACAGCCGACACTCGAAAAATTCTGGATAATGAGCAAAAGCAAACTGAGCCAATTACACCACACAAACGAAAACCCTGAACATACCAGCAGAGAGCACAACAAACCACAACACGACGACATCTACAAACACGCGACACTCACAAACCAAACTCCGCGCCGTCATGACGTCACACAGGACAACACCCTTACGTCACGGGTCAAAGCCGACGCGTGGAATCGGACGCTTCTGTCGACCCCGTCACGGTACCGGCACATTGGCGTCTATTTGCACTGCCCGTCACATGTTACGTCAATTCGCTTAGCCCAGTACCGAGCCATCGTCTAACTTACAGTCATGACGCTCACTGCTGTGACCACCTGGCAGTTGGAATGACACTGGCGCTCCTTGCGGCAAGAAAGCAGCCTTCCGATTGTTTCTTTTCAATTATTTTTGTACAAAATTAACGAAATAGATATTATATTTTTTCCATTCGAAGCATTAGTAAATCATTAAGAAACATAAATTATCGTAAATAAATTGAAAAACAACCGAATCTCCCTGATACAGTGTGATAAGATGCAATTTATTCATGAAGAAATACTGTCGAATATAAGTATACTTGCTGCTTATAGCAATGAAATGAAGTGAATATAAACACATATTTCATGCATGAGAAACATATACTTCTGTTGTCTGTACTGGGTCTGCAGCTCGTGGTCGTGCGGTAGCGTTCTCGCTTACCGCGCCCGGGTTCCCGGGTTTGATTCCCGGCGGGGTCAGGGATTTTCTCTGCCTCGTTACGACTGGGTGTTATGTGGTGTAGTTAGGTTTAAGTAGTTCTAAGTTCTAGGGGACTGATTACCATAGATGTTAAGTTCCATAGTGCTCAGAGCCATTTGAGACATTTTTTTTTGTCTGTACTTATTGCGATAGGCACTTTCCTTGACACCTGACAATTTTGTGTGGAGTCTAATGATTCGCATATTATTACACTTCACTCGACTTTCAAATGCACGGATAATCGTAACTAGTTTTACTTCAAAAGCGAAAGTGTTGAAAATTCTTGTGGCCTGTGGCTCATATGTAGCAACAACTGTGAAATTGGTTTCTTCTTGTTGGACAACTGTTTTTTTTACCTTTGACGTTTTATTATCAAGTCTCTGTTGTTTTCCTTTTAGCTACAATTCTGATGGATTACTTAGTACGTTACGTAACGTAGGTACTGCATTCCATACAAGTTTCCTGCGTTCCACACTCACGGATATGACTGGAAGAGTAATGAACAAAGCTTTACATCATTGAGTGGATATGTGAAGTTTTCCTGCAAAAGGTCATGTCTTCTGCTGTTTAATAACAATTTTTGTGTTCTTAAAAGAAAATGACATTCTTAAATAAATATCTATAGGTCACAAGATAATGGTAAATAAATTTCCTATAATGTAGCCGACCGCGGTGGTCTAGCGGTTCTGGCGCTGCAGTCCGGAACCGCGGGTCTGCTACGGTCGCAGGTTCGAATCCTGCCTCGGGCATGGGTGTGTGTGATGTCCTTAGGTTAGTTAGGTTTAAGCAGTTCTAAGTTCTAGGGGACTTATGACCTAAGATGTTGAGTCCCATAGTGCTCAGAGCCATTTGAACATTTTGAACCTATAATGTACTGTTTCATACATCCGAGTGTCCTTAGGAAACTAAACAAAGCTATCTGACGTGTCATTTCTTAGTATCGATGTTTATTACACAACATACACTTCTCATTGTAGCAACTATGTCACAGATCAATATAAACGCAACTACTCGCACTAATGCGGTTGCGCACTCAGAAGTGTTGCTTGCTGGTCGCTTGGAGCACTGAAGTCGCGACTGTGAGGTTATGGGTTACTATGTGTGATACAAAATGTAAAGTATAGTATCGGAATTGAGAAAAAAAAACAACGACAACGACAAGTCAACGCGAACTTCATAACGTATGTCAGTGATGAATTTTATGTGGTCAAGTGCTGGGAAGTGAAACAGGATTTCGAAGCATCGAGATTTATTTGCTAGGTGAAATATATACATATAAACACGTCAAGCAAAAGCTATAAAGGAATAAATGAGGTCCAGTTTATCTTATCCACAATTTTTTCTTTACGTAGCCACTAACCTCATAAACAGCTGTATTTTTCTCCTTCATAAAACTGACCTTTTCGCTTAACATGTGTATAATAGAAATTGCTTCAACGTTGTTGTTCCTTATGTACACTTTGGGCGTAAGCTCTTTTCTACTATCGTAAAATATACATAATTTTTCGCTTTCAGATGTCTGATTCCGCTTGTGGAAGAACGCTCGATGCAAAAAAATATCCAAGTAGTCATGGAACGTTTGCAATTTGCCACGAAAATAAAACATAATAATACAACAAAGACGAGGAAGAAACTGAAGCGCGAAATCAGCTACTATAAGACGAGCGAGCGCGGCGAAAATGGTTTAATTTACAGTGTTAGCGGACGACGATAGCGTCAAAACTTTCTTCCCGAGAAACGTTGACGTGCCGTGCCGTGATGTGACGGTCTGTTGACGACCTATGTGGATGATGCCATTTGCAATGCATTGTGCAATGTTTCGACATGCCGCGACGTGACGTGCTAGCAAATGTGAATTGGCCATGAACACAGTGCGTCGCCCCCGAAATCACGTGACAGTTCCAGATTAATGTTGACATGTGCAGAACAGAATGCGCACTCCGGAGATATTTCTACTCTATGGTTGTCACCTTGGAAGATGTGAGTGTCCACAGAATACTCACGAAAGTGTAGGAGACAAGGCGACTTTTGGTAACAGAGGATGTTGAAACAAATACCCTCATTTTTGTCCACGGTAACCTGAGTGAATGGTATAAAGAACACTACAGAACTACCTCTGACTTCAGCTACACCCTCCACATACCGTCGATCAAATGCCTCGTTGGACCACTCGACGCCCTGCATCATTTGAAAAGAGGCAAAATTGTCACTTGTTGGACTAGACCACACTCCTCCCATCAGTTATTGTCCAGTTTCTGTGTGAACAGGCACATATAACATATGCAGCTTCATGTGTCGCTGTAAACAATGACTTTTTTTCGAGCTATCCGACTTTCAGTCTTCATTATATGCAGTTTCCTCCTTGGAAAGTGGATGAGATCGGCTTGCATTCACTGATGACAGAAATTCCTTATTGGTTTGAAACGAATTGCCATTGACAAGGCATGACACTTATCTCCGGCCCCTGTCAGTACCATGAGTTACGATCACATCACTGCGTGGTACCATCTGCATCACTCCAAAGCCACCATTAAAAGAATAACTGTCATTTGGTACGCTGAACTTATAATACCAACCAATAGTTACCAACCGTGCACAGGCAGGGTGACGACTCCAGCGAGCGACCAAATGGTGTAAATTGCCCTGAAGATGACCCCATCGCGGGGTGAAATAATGCTATTGTGACTGTCATTTTGAATAATTGATTATAATACAACTTCTGATACGTCGTTACAATTGAGCTGTGATCGAGCATTTGTTCACTGACAAAGGAATAACGTGGCAGGGATGCGAGAGGGAGCTGCATGTACGAAACGGTAATTTTCCAGTGAGGAAAATCTGGTAGAAGCCGACCTCGGCGAAGATCAGTTTGGATTCCGTAGAAATATTGGAACACGTGAGGCAATACTGACCTTACGACTTATATATACACTCCTGGAAATACGTATATACACTCCTGGAAATGGAAAAAAGAACACATTGACACCGGTGTGTCAGACCCACCATACTTGCTCCGGACACTGCGAGAGGGCTGTACAAGCAATGATCACACGCACGGCACAGCGGACACACCAGGAACCGCGGTGTTGGCCGTCGAATGGCGCTAGCTGCGCAGCATTTGTGCACCGCCGCCGTCAGTGTCAGCCAGTTTGCCGTGGCACACGGAGCTCCATCGCAATCTTTAACACTGGTAGCATGCCGCGACAGCGTGGACGTGAACCGTACGTGCAGTTGATGGACTTTGAGCGAGGGCGTATAGTGGGCATGCGGGAGGCCGGGTGGACGTACCGCCGAATTGCTCAACACGTGGGGCGTGAGGTCTCCACAGTACATCGATGTTGTCGCCAGTGGTCGGCGGAAGGTGCACGTGCCCGTCGACCTGGGACCGGACCGCAGCGACGCACGGATGCACGCCAAGACCGTAGGATCCTACGCAGTGCTGTAGGGGACCGCACCGCCACTTCCCAGCAAATTAGGGACACTGTTGCTCCTGGGGTATCGGCGAGGACCATTCGCAACCGTCTCCATGAAGCTGGGCTACGGTCCCGCACACCGTTAGGCCGTCTTCCGCTCACGCCCCAACATCGTGCAGCCCGCCTCCAGTGGTGTCGCGACAGGCGTGAATGGAGGGACGAATGGAGACGTGTCGTCTTCAGCAATGAGAGTCGCTTCTGCCTTGGTGCCAATGATGGTCGTATGCGTGTTTGGCGCCGTGCAGATGAGCGCCACAATCAGGACTGCATACGACCGAGGCACACAGGGCCAACACCCGGCATCATGGTGTGGGGAGCGATCTCCTACACTGGCCGTACACCACTGGTGATCGTCGAGGGGACACTGAATAGTGCACGGTACATCCAAACCGTCATCGAACCCATCGTTCTACCATTCCTAGACCGGCAAGGGAACTTGCTGTTCCAACAGGACAATGCACGTCCGCATGTATCCCGTGCCACCCAACGTGCTCTAGAAGGTGTAAGTCAACTACCCTGGCCAGCAAGATCTCCGGATCTGTCCCCCATTGAGCATGTTTGGGACTGGATGAAGCGTCGTCTCACGCGGTCTGCTCGTCCAGCACGAACGCTGGTCCAACTGAGGCGCCAGGTGGAAATGGCATGGCAAGCCGTTCCACAGGACTACATCCAGCATCTCTACGATCGTCTCCATGGCAGAATAGCAGCCTGCATTGCTGCGAAAGGTGGATATACACTGTACTAGTGCCGACATTGTGCATGCTCTGTTGCCTGTGTCTATGTGCCTGTGGTTCTGTCAGTGTGATCATGTGATGTATCTGACCCCAGGAATGTGTCAATAAAGTTTCCCCTTCCTGGGACAATGAATTCACGGTGTTCTTATTTCAATTTCCAGGAGTGTATATATATATATATATATATATATATATATATATATATATATATATATATATATATGATGACTTTTGACCATTATTAAGATAAATACATTGTTTGTTCTTTATCAAAATCTTTCATTTGCTAACTATCCCTATCAGTAGTTAGTGCCTTCAGTAGTTAGAATTTTTTATTTAGCTGGCAGTATTGGCGCTCGCTGTATTGCAGTAGTTCGAGTAACGAACATTTTTGTGAGGTAAGTGATTCATGAAAGGTATAGGTTATTGTTAGTCAGGGCCATTCTTTTGTAGGGATTATTGAAAGTCAGATTGCGTTGCGCTAAAAATATTGTGTGTTAGTTTAGTGTTGATCAGCATAAGTAAAGAGATAAGTTTCTGATTACGTTCAGTTTTGCTCAACTGTTTAAAAATCAAATAACGTAAGTGGTTTAGTAGCACAGTCATTCATAATTTTTCTAATGATTTCATCAGTGCTTGAATCACAGTCTTCCTCACCATGACCCTGCTGCTTGGTGCTCTCTGGTTCTTTCTTCCGGAGAGCTACCCTTTGGTAGCCTCAGGTGCTGAAGGTCTATCAGATGCATCACATGGAGCTCTTGGAGTAGGCATTGTTGAAGGTCGGGTCTTTCCTGTCAGCTTGGTACTTGCTTTCTTTTTCCCTTTAGCCAGGAACTGCTCCAAAGCCTTTTTAAAAGGAGATGCCATCAACACTGCTGCTTTCCCTGCTCTTGATGTTGGGCTTGATGGTGGAAGCAGAGCAGGTAAGCTGATTTCAAAAGTGGGACCTGCTGCTCCTTACATTCCAGTAACTATAGTCCACAATGGCCCTGCTGTAGCTTCTGAGGTCTTATCAGCATATTCTGCATACTGCTGAGGAGGTAAATACATAGACGAAAAAATGACGGTGTCACAAGAATAGAGCCCACAATTTTTTAAACCATTTGGAGCCACTTATATTGTTGCGGCTCTGCAATATACCTTGTCCATCAAAGGCACCACGTCCTTGTCTCTCAACCACTGGAAAGGTGGCATCTGGAATAAAATTCCGAATATCTGTTTGTATAAGGCACCCCAAATTTCAGGTACCCGAAGTAGAGTAATGGTTCAAATGGCTCAGATGGCTCTGAGCACTATGGGACTTAACAGCTATGGTCATCAGTCCCCTAGAACTTAGAACTACTTAAACCTAACTAACCTAAGGACATCACACAACACCCAGTCATCACGAGGCAGAGAAAATCCCTGACCCCGACGGGAATCGAACCCGGGAACCCGGGCGCGGGAAGCGAGAACGCTACCGCACGACCACGAGTTGCGGACAAAGTAGAGTAATCTTTTACTACCTGGTATTAGGGGCCGTCTCTTTTCCTTTTTTTTCTATTTATGCACAACGTATCCCTTAAGTGAGCTGTGGACGATACTTTTATCAATCAGATAAGATACTACTGTCACATATGAAACATTTTGATGCCGGCCGCGGTGGTCGTGCGGTTCTAGGCGCTCCAGTCCGGAGCCGCGCTGCTGCTACGGTCGCAGGTTCGAATCCTGCCTCGGGCATGGGTGTGTGTGATGTCCTTAGGTTAGTTAGGTTTAAGTAGTTCTAAGTTGTAGGGTACTGATGACCTCAGAAGATGAGTCCCATAGTGCTCAGAGCCATTTGAACCATTTTTTTTGAAACATTTTGATAGTACGTATTGCCTGGCGCGAGGAAGAACTCTGTTGAAAATGTTTATTTTGACCACAATGCAAAAATATATGTGGAGAACGAAACCTTAACAGCACAGGCAAAAGGCTAACAATGGAGTATCAAAATGAGCTTCACTATTGGTTGTCGAAGCGAGGGAGTGAGTGTAGCAGCAAGCAATGGAGACATGCAGCTACCCGGTCAGTGGTGTGATAGGTTGACAGAGAATAACCGAGCTAACCTTATTCGATTCCATAATTGCGAAGATAAGCGTTCCGTATCCCCTAACTTTTTAAAGAGATACCTTGCGCCCGGAGAAAGAGTACAGCTTCTAAAATCATGAGCTTATCAACACTGAACCGGATTCATTTACAGTCGCTTGCATTAAAAGATTGCACTGTCTGAAGTTTGTAAGAGCGTAGGACCTTCCTGAAGAGTGCTTCTCAGCGATGTTCCACTTACTTTTAGGGTTAACGCGAGTTATCTGGCTGCTGGCATGGAATTCTAATCGCCGTCTGCTCAACAGCTGTGTTATTTCCTTAAGGGTGCCGAATAATTCTTACATTCTCACTTATTTTATTATATGAAGCTCCACTTCGCCCGAGGTTGCTTATCCGCCTTCGAATCCTAGTGTCTGATGGAACAGGCTGGTATCACGGTTACGTTAACGTGACGTTGAAAGCACGTGACTTTTTCACCAAACTCTCACCATTCTGATAGTTGCTGTCACCGCGTAGCTATGTTGTGCCCCCGATGTACGCTCCATTCCAACGAAAAGGTTCGCCGTACATAAGGTGGGAACCAATACTTTTCTTCCCCCTACTTCCCTACTGCATCTTACCGTCATTTGAAAACTTCACGAATCAACGGTGGGTCCTACCTTAAGCAGTGACCAATGAGATACTAGTCCCTCTTCATCTACAGTACTTAATCATTAAAAACGTTCAGAATGTTCCACGCCTTCTTCGTTGGATCTTTGTCCTTTCTGTATCACGGACCAGTGCATCCTTTTCCAAAACCCCAGGGTACGTGCCCCCCCCCCCCCCCCCCAGCCATCTCTGATACGTCTCTGAAACACTTGTCTACTGTCGCTCTCTCTTTTATACACTAAAACTTTTATCCCATGAAAAATGAACGCTAATTAGGACATGGAGCAGGGTGAGGTTTCTATCATTTCGAAAGTTTCCTGATCTGCTTGTGTAAATAATTTTGAAAACAACCAGCGAAACCGAAATCAAATGAAAATATATGATTCCAGAGACCATTTCAGGTCTCAAACATCTATGAGGTATGTACGCAGACTGAAGCAACAAATAAAATTTTTTTACCAAGGTCGGGATTCGAATTTCGGTCTCCTGTTCACTAAACAGAAATGCTACCCATCACCGTTCGATGCCGAAGTGGCACTCCAGTACAGTTGGATAGCCTCTGCAATGCTGTTAAAGTTTACGAGGAATACGAAGTGGACTGAGACATGAACGGGAATTTAGACTGAGGAGGGAGACATGCGAGGCTAATCCGTGCACTTCCGCAAAGCCACTGTGCTGGGTAGTGTCCTTGTTAATTCTTCTACCTACACTCCTGGAAATTGAAATAAGAACACCGTGAATTCATTGTCCCAGGAAGGGGAAACTTTATTGACACATTCCTGGGGTCAGATACATCACATGATCACACTGACAGAACCACAGGCACATAGACACAGGCAACAGAGCATGCACAATGTCGTCACTAGTACAGTGTATATCCACCTTTCGCAGCAATGCAGGCTGCTATTCTCTCATGGAGACGATCGTAGAGATGCTGGATGTAGTCCTGTGGAACGGCTTGCCATGCCATTTCCACCTGGCGCCTCAGTTGGACCAGCGTTCGTGCTGGACGTGCAGACCGCGTGAGACGACGCTTCATCCAGTCCCAAACATGCTCAATGGGGGACAGATCCGGAGATCTTGCTGGCCAGGGTAGTTGACTTACACCTTCTAGAGCACGTTGGGTGGCACAGGATACATGCGGACGTGCATTGTCCTGTTGGAACAGCAAGTTCCCTTGCCGGTCTAGGAATGGTAGAACGATGGGTTCGATGACGGTTTGGATGTACCGTGCACTATTCAGTGTCCCCTCGACGATCACCAGTGGTGTACGGCCAGTGTAGGAGATCGCTCCGCACACCATGATGCCGGGTGTTGGCCCTGTGTGCCTCGGTCGTATGCAGTCCTGATTGTGGCGCTCACCTGCATGGCGCCAAACACGCATACGACCATCATTGGCACCAAGGCAGAAGCGACTTTCATCGCTGAAGACGACACGTCTCCATTCGTCCCTCCATTCACGCCTGTCGCGACACCACTGAAGGCGGGCTGCACGATGTTGGGGCGTGAGCGGAAGACGGCCTAACGGTGTGCGGGACCGTAGCCCAGCTTCATGGAGACGGTTGCGAATGGTCCTCGCCGATACCCCAGGAGCAACAGTGTCCCTAATTTGCTGGGAAGTGGCGGTGCGGTCCCCTACGGCACTGCATAGGATCCTACGGCCTTAGCGTGCATCCGTGCGTCGCTGCGGTCCGGTCCCAGGTCGACGGGCACGTGCACCTTCCGCCGACCACTGGCGACAACATCGATGTACTATGGAGACCTCACGCCCCACGTGTTGAGCAATTCGGCGGTACGTCAACCCGGCCTCCCGCATGCCCACTATACGCCCTCGCTCAAAGTCCGTCAACTGCACATACGGTTCACGTCCACGCTGTCGCGGCATGCTACCAGTGTTAAAGACTGCGATGGAGCTCCGTATCCCACGGCAAACTGGCTGACACTGACGGCGGCGGTGCACAAATGCTGCGCAGCTAGCGCCATTCGACGGCCAACACCGCGGTTCCTGGTGTGTCCGCTGTGCCGTGCGTGTGATCATTGCTTGTACAGCCCTCTCGCAGTGTCCGGAGCAAGTATGGTGGGTCTGACACACCGGTGTCAATGTGTTCTTTTTTCCATTTCCAGGAGTGTAGATAGCAAGAGACCTGGATTCAAATCCTAGCCTTAGTACTAATTTTCATTCATCTTTTCAGTCTGTGTGCATACCTCAGAGACGTTTGAGACTCGAAATATTCTCTGAAACCATGTACTTTCATTTGATTAAAGCACATATGCTGGACTTCAGATAGGATCCCCCATTTCGTTCGTTGCTGAGTTGCTGTTCCAATACAGTTGGACAGCCTCTGCAATGCTGTTGGAGTTTAGGGGGAAGACATCAAGTGGGCTCAGGAGTGAAAGAGAATTTGGACTGGGGAGGAAGGCATGCTAGGGCATTCCGTGCAGCTGTGCCAGGATGGCGTAGTGAGTAGCGCTTCTACCTCGTGAGCAGGAGAACTGGGTTCGAGTCCCGGCCTTGGTATAAATTTCCATTCGTCGCTTCAGTCCCCGTGTATAAATCAGCAAAACAGTGATTTTCAGACGCATGGCTGCGTAGGATAACTCACTTGTCCAGGTGTGAGTAACCTAATCTGAAGGTTTGCAAATGTATTCGAGTCTTTTCTACCAACGTATAAAACTGTACAATAAATTACCCAAAAAGACTGAAGAGATTACTGAAATGAGTTTATTCAAACAGGCAGTTAAAACTTATCTGTTAAGTAATACTCTCCACAAACCGATGGAGTACTTAGATAACACAGAGAAAGTGTTTACTAAAAAGTAAAATAAAAAAATAAAAAAATTACGACACTAAAACATTTATCATTTCACTTAACATTTTCATACTATATTTCTTCTTCTTTTTTGTCCTAATTTCTTTCTTTTTCCTTTTCTGGAAGGCTGTACTCCCAAAGCTATGCAATGTCTAATAATAACACCTTATCTTATTTCTGAGCTCGACATCTCACTCAGAGGAAAAAAATTTGGAAATTTGTGGTAAGGTCTTACGGGACCAGACTGCTAAGGTCATCGGTCCCTAGGCCTACGCACTACTTAATCTAACTTTAACTAACTTACGCTAAGGACAACACACACGCCCATGCAAGAGGGAGGACTCGAACCTCCGATGTGGGCAGCCGCGCGGACCGTGACAAGACGCCTCACACCGCGTGGCTACCCCGCGCGGCTCAGAGGACAACCGACTAAATTTCTTAGGCTAGCAGGTGGGAAGTTGCGGTATACAAAGTATTAAAAAAACTGTAATGGGTGGAGGGCTTTGGAGTAAGAAGGGAATGAACAATGTAACGTTGGCTTTATACATTATTACGTAACTTCTTTGTAAAACTATTGTAAACTGAGGATAAACCGAATAAGGTTGAACTGTTTTAAAGAGACTGGCCTCGTATTCTTCATCAGGCCATACTGTATTAGGTTTTCTGTGGTTTCCATAAATTACTTCAGGCAAATACTGGGATGGTTGCTACTGTAACATGTATACAAGGTGTTCAGAAATTCAGTGTCCAAACTAACAGGGATGATACAGGAGACAAAAAGCAATTATATTTCGTAAAGTAACCATTTGTCGGAAACCCATACTACGTGAGCAATGAGCATGCGTATTTAATAATCGAGTGGGGCAGCAAAATTCGTTGTGCCTAACGTTCTTATACAAAATGTTAGTTTCAGATTCTTAGTATGTTGTGACGTCATGATCTTCAACACAGGGTCAGTGGCACTATTTTATGCATGACAGCTGCAGTGTAAAGATAGAGCGCTACACATGGGGAGAACTGCGAGACATTCACTTTGTTTACGGTGCGACTGAAGGCAGAAGGTAGAAAGAAAGAGAATGTGGTTTCAGTGTGGTGGGGTCCCAGCGCACACTGCAGAACCAGTCCGAGCAGTAATAATCAGTGCTATTGGTAATCGTAGAATCTGGCAGGGAGGCATTAAACTTCCTTACTTGGACATGTCCGAAAGAACATATACCATCTTCATATATAGTTAAGGCTATCCGTCTTGTTCTGTGCAGATGCACACGCATTGCCCGAACTCTTACGGGACTCGGTAAGATTGCCTGCCGCGAGTAATGAGTGTAATGGGCATGGGCATTACGAATGTAGTGTGTGGACATTAAGTTGGGAATGTGGGTCTCACGGGGAGCGTGCAAGGGATAAATCCCGGCAGTCGCACTATCCTCTGTGCCCTCGATGGCTCAGATGGATAGAGCGTCTGCTATGTAAGCAGGAGATCCTGTGTTCGAGTCCGGGTCGGGGCGCACATTTCCAACTGTCCCCGTTGATGTATATCAACTCCTGTCGACAGCTTCAGATCTTGATTTAGTTATCATTTCGTTCCTTATTTGGAGCTACATTAAAGCGGAGATGTATTGATATACCTGTTGACCCGGAAGCGGAACTGGCTGCAAGAATTCTTGCAGCAGCAACACGAAGGCAGAACACATCATGCATTTTTCAGCGAACATTGGACTCCCTCCTACGTCTATACCGTCTCTGCGATGAGGTTAATGGTGCCGGCATTTATTGTAATGTAATAGTGATTCGAACAATAAAGCAAGGAGAGACATTTAACACCGCTTTATTCTCAGTCACACACAATAACCTCTTGCATACTCAGTATTCCAACAATATGCGGTTCCGACACGTGGTTGCTTTACGAAATATACATCATCATCATCATCATTTAAGACTGATTATGCCTTTCAGCGTTCAGTCTGGAGCATAGCCCCCCTTATACAGTTCCTCCATGATCCCCTATTCAGTGCTAACATTGGTGCCTCTTCTGATGTTAAACCTATTACTTCAAAATCATTCTTAACCGAATCCAGGTACCTTCTCCTCGGTCTGCCCCGACTCCTCCTACCCTCTACTGCTGAATCCATGAGTCTCTTGGGTAACCTTGCTTCTCCCATGCGTGTAACATGACCCCACCATCTAAGCCTGTTCGCCCTGACTGCTACATCTATAGAGTTCATTCCCAGTTTTTCTTTGATTTCCTCATTGTGGACACCCTCCTGCCATTGTTCCCATCTACTAGTACCTGCAATCATCCTAGCTACTTTCATATCCGTAACCTCAACCTTGTTGATAAGGTAACCTGAATCCACCCAGCTTTCGCTCCCATACAACAAAGTTGGTCGAAAGATTGAACGGTGCACAGATAACTTAGTCTCGGTACTGACTTCCTTCCTGCAGAAGAGAGTAGATCCTAGCTGAGCGCTCACTGCATTAGCTTTGCTACACCTCGCTTCCAGTTCTTTCACTATGTTGCCATCCTGTGAGAATATGCATCCTAAGTACTTGAAACCGTCCACCTGTTCTAACTTTGTTCCTCCTATTTGGCACTCAATCCTTTTATATTTCTTTCCCACTGACATTACTTTCGTTTTGGAGATGCTAATCTTCATACCATAGTCCTTACATTTCTGATCTAGCTCTGAAATATTACTTTGCAAACTTTCAATCGAATCTGCCATCACAACTAAGTCATCCGCGTATGCAAGACTGCTTATTTTGTGTTCACATATCTTAATCTCACCCAGCCAGTCTATTGTTTTCAACATATGATCCATAAATAATATGAACAACAGTGGAGACAGGTTGCAGCCTTGTCTTACCCCTGAAACTACTCTGAACCATGAACTCAATTTAACGTCAACTCTAACTGCTACCTGACTATCCATGTAAAGACCTTTAATTGCTTGCAAAAGTTTGCCTCCTATTCCATAATCTTGTAGAACAGACAATAACTTCCTCCTAGGAACCCGGTCATATGCCTTTTCTAGATCTATAAAGCATAGATACAATTCCCTGTTCCACTCATAACACTTCTCCATTATTTGCCGTAAGCTAAAGGTCTGGTCCTCACAACCTCTAAGAGGCCTAAACCCACACTGTTTTTCATTCAGTTGGTCCTCAACTAATACTCGCACTTTCCTTTCAACAATACCTGAGAAGATTTTACCCACAACGCTGATTAAAGAGATACCTCTGTAGTTGTTACAATCTTTTCTGTTTCCATGTTTAAAGATTGGTGTGATTACTGCTTTTGTCCAGTCTGATGGAACCTGTCCCGACTCCCAGGCCATTGGTTCATGGTGTGGGTTCCTGTAGTCATGTGCTAGTTCATGAACCACGGGCAACGTATGAGTGGCCAAGTAAGTGGTCCCGACAGTCGGAATACCAGTTACTTTGGAATAAGGCTGGGCATCTCGGACATATTCTGAGTCGTGGTCACCTTTGTGCTCATACGGCAAAGACTACCAAATCCACCGGTCAGTCCCTCAGCCGTTAGGGGTAAAACCCAATGGGACTCAGGGCAAGTAAGGCTAGCAACCTGCTTCCCTGGTACTTTAAATATGATGCTGGCAACAATCAGAGCAAAATGCCTCGGACCTTTGCAGATGACGGAGTCCCACCTCTAACTGACGAAATATAAACTGATGGAAAAAATCGAAAAACTTAGAAGGAGTTGTGTGAGGTAAACGAAAGTTGGTAGGCGTGTTTCAACATCCGAAAGATGGTGTCTATCCAAATTTCGTGCCAGTCGCATAAGAGTGGCCAGATGAGGTTTGCTTTAAGTACACGCTCTAGCGGTCATGAGCGTTAGTTACCTATGAAATTAGACGTGGTGAGTTGATATTAGTCAAGAATACGTTTAAGGCAAGAAAGACGCCAATGTAAACACCTCACTCAGTCTGAACGAGGTTGTGTAATAGCGCTACGAAAAGCTGGTTGTTCCTTCCGCGATGTTGCAGAACAACTTGTCAGGAATGTAGCCACTGTACTTGGCTGCTGGCGGCGGTGGTCACGAGAACGTTCAGTCGGAGGAAGACTGGGCACAGCACGGCCACGTGGCACTACCGAGGGGGAACACCATCGTGTTCTGCGTATGGCTCTGGAGCACCGTACTGGATCTGCGGCAGCAATTTGAACAGCAGTCGGCACCACAGTGACATAACGAACTGTTACAAATCGGTTATTTCTAGGTCAGCTCCGAGCCAGGTGCCCTATAGAGGCGATCCACTGACCTTAACGCACTATCATTTGCCACTTCTGTTGTTTCAAGCAGGAGTTTACTGGAGGGCAGGGTGGAGGTCTGTTGTCTTTTCTGACGAAACTTGGTTCTGCCTCGGTTCCAGTGATGGCCGTGTGGTGGTTAGAAGGTCAGCAACCAACTTGACGGCGTGCTGGACACACTGGGCCTGCACCTGGAGCTATAGTCTGGGAAGGGATTTCGTCTGACAGCAGGAACACTCTCGTGGTTGTCCGACGCACTCTGAATGCAAATTCGTACTCAATTGGTGATTCGACCTGTTGTGCTACCATTCATTAACAGTATTTCAGGCGGTATTTTCCAAAAGGATAACACTCACTCACATACCATTGGGTATGCAGAGTGTCGACATGTTGCCTTGCACTGCTGAGCACCATATCTGTCTCCAATCGAGCACATACGGGACATCGTCGGACAACAACTCCAGCGTCAGCCAAAAACAACATTGGCGTCCCTCTATTGACCGACCAACTTCCACAGGCATGGAACGCCATCCTACAAACTGACATCCAGCATTTGTACAACACAGTGCATGCACGTCTACATGCCGCCAATCAACATTCTGGCGATTACACCGGTTAATAATGCACCGGCATTTCACGTTTGCAATGGGTTATGTGGCACTTAGATTAATGGCTCTGAGCACTATGCTACTTAACATCTATGGTCATCAGTCCCCTAGAACTTAGAACTACTTAAACCTAACTAACCTAAGGACATCACACAACACCCAGTCATCACCAGGCAGAGAAAATCCCAGACCCCGCCGGGAATTGAACCCGGGAACCCGAGCGCGGAAAGCGAGAACGCTACCGCATGACCACGAGCTGCGGACACACTTAGATTAATCTGTGATCTTGCAATGTTAATGACTTACATATGTTACCTATATATATATATGTATTCCCGAAATTTCAATAATCTACATTAATTAGTTTTTGGTGCTGCGATTTTTTCCCGTCATTATATTTGTTAGCCGGCCGCTGTGGACGAGCGGTTCTAGGCGATTCAGTCCGGAACCGCGCTGCTGCTACGGTCGCATGTTCGGATCCTGCCTCGGGCACGGAAGTGTGTGATGTCCTTAGGTTAGTTAGGCTTAAGTAGTTCTAAGTTCTAGGTGACTGATGACCTCAGAAGTTAGGTCCCATAGTGCTTAGAGCCATTTGAACCATTCTATTTGTTATCGTCTCCGTTATCATGCCTGTTAGTTGGGGCACTGAATTTTTTAACACCTTATGATGAGAATTATGTTATTTTTGTTATTCTTAAATTGTGACATCACTACACGTCCGAAGTCATTGTAAAAGTGATCTACGGATAAATAAAGCCAATGTTATTATTACTATCACTTCTGCTATTCTCATCCCGTGCGATACAGTTTGGGACCGCGGCAAGCAGTACATTCGCATTTCTCCTGTGGTGAGTGTGTTGTTACGTGTGGCTCGTATCAGAGCGCCATCGGCACTCGCTCTCACACTCCACGCTGAGTATTTCCTTGTAGCTTACGTAACAGCCTTCCACAAGACAAAGCGGAGGTCAAACATTTCACAATCACTAATCGCGTAGCTTACGTGTGGCATTTTCCAGTGGACAACACGAATTAAAGTCTACAAGACATTTATACCGTTAAAATTATTCAGGTCTTCGAGGCCATAATTTTACAATAAAAAAAATAAATAAAACGCAGCACTCTCAAGGACTGTGTCCAGTGGCAGCAGGGTATAATATATGCATACTGAGGCGCTGTGGTATTATAGTCCAATTCACGAACGATGGCTCATATCGAGGCACGTACGGGGCTCGCATTGTTGACGATTTCAAGTGGCAGTTGCGGTACGCACATACGCGTGCTTCTACAGGGTGTTTAAAAAATGACCGGTATATTGGAAACGGCAATAAAAACTAAACGAGCAGCGATAGAAATACACCGTTTGTTGCAATATGCTTGGGACAACAGTACATTTTCAGGCAGACAAACTTTCGAAATTACAGTAGTTACAATTTTCAACAACAGATGGCGCTGCGGTCTGGGAAACTCTATAGTACGATATTTTCCACATATCCACCATGCGTAGCAATAATATGGCGTAGTCTCTGAATGAAATTACCCGAAACCTTTGACAACGTGTCTGGCGGAATGGCTTCACATGCAGATGAGATGTACTGCTTCAGCTGTTCAATTGTTTCTGGATTCTGGCGGTACACCTGGTCTTTCAAGTGTCCCCACAGAAGGAAGTCACAGGGGTTCATGTCTGGCGAATAGGGAGGCCAATCCACGCCGCCTCCTGTATGTTTCGGATAGCCCAAAGCAATCACACGATCATCGAAATATTCATTCAGGAAAGTAAAGACGTCGGCCGTGCGATGTGGCCGGGTACCATCTTGCATAAACCACGAGGTATTCGCAGTATCGTCTAAGGCGGTTTGTACCGCCACAAATTCACGAAGAATGTCCAGATAGCGTGATGCAGTAATCGTTTCGGATCTGAAAAATGGGCCAATGATTCCTTTGGAAGAAATGGCGGCCCAGACCAGTACTTTTTGAGAATGCAGGGACGATGGGACTGCAACATGGGGCTTTTCGGTTCCCCATATGCGCCAGTTCTGTTTATTGACGAAGCCGTCCAGGTAAAAATAAGCTTCGTCAGTAAACCAAATGCTGCCCACATGCATATCGCCGTCATCAATCCTGTGCACTATATCGTTAGCGAATGTCTCTCGTGCAGCAACGGTAGCGGCGCTGAGGGGTTGCCGCGTTTGAATTTTGTATGGATAGAGGTGTAAACTCTGGCGCATGAGACGATACGTGGACGTTGGCGTCATTTGGACCGCAGCTGCAACACGGCGAACGGAAACCCGAGGCCGCTGTCGGATCACCTGCTGCACTAGCTGCGCGTTGCCCTCTGTGGTTGCCGTACGCAGTCACCCTACCTTTCCAGCACGTTCATCCGTCACGTCCCCAGCCCGTTGAAATTTTTCAAACAGATCCTTTATTGTATCGCTTTTCTGTCCTTTGGTTACATTAAACCTCCGTTGAAAACTTCGTCTTGTTGCAACAACACTGTGTTCTAGGCGGTGAAATTCCAACACCAGAAAAATCCTCTGTTCCAAGGAATAAACCATGTTGTCCACAGCACACTTGCACGTTGTGAACAGCACACGCTTACAGCAGAAAGACGACGTACAGAATGGCGCACCCATAGACTGCGTTGTCTTCTATATCTTTCACATCACTTGCAGCGCCATCTGTTGTTGAAAATTGTAACTACTGTAATTTCGAAAGTTTGTCCGCCTGAAAATGTACTGTTGTCCCAAGCATATTGCAACAAACGGCGTATTTCTATCGCTGCTCGTTTAGTTTTTATTGCCGTTTCAAATATACCGGTCATTTTTGAAACACCCTGTAGCTTGAAGGGAGCGTACATCCGGCAAATTACGTCTCTCGCTTGCTCACGCAGAATTCATCACGTACCACCACCGTCAGCGATTACAACTCGCAACAAATTCACTAAATAACTCGCTACGATCACGTTTAAGGCTTGTATAAGCTACGGCATTGAGAGCATAGTGCTCAGAACACTACTGAAACTCATTGGCTGTCGGAGTATGCGTGAGGTAGGTGCGCAGAAGAAGCCTATACTCGATCGCCATCGTTCGTTACTCCTACTATAGTGATTCATTTGTCACGATCATAGGTGGTCAGATGACACTTAGGAGACCTACTTGTGCACCCTTTGTTTTGACTCGGCACCCAATAACTATGCTGAGTTTAGAGGTGAACAGTGCTTGCAACGTTCATTCTAGGGTACGAGCTTGCCTCACCGACGAGTAACATACTCCTGTTGAGCTGCTGCAGACGTCGAACTGGGCCGCATTGTGGGCCTGTGGGAAGGTGCACATGTTGGGCACGCTACATGGGTGTTGCGTCGCTGCTTTCACAGTGATCTGTGGAACTTTCTGACGCCTGTAGACGAGGTTCTGGATGAGCGCGTAGTTCAGGCGAACCTCAAGACAGGGACACCATCAGCGTAGGGCGACCGAACAAAAGAAAAAAAAAAGTTCAAGTGGCTCTAAGCACTATGGGACTCAACATCCGAGGTCATCAGTCCCCTAGACTTAGAACTACATAAACCTAACTAACCTAAGGACATCACATACATCTATCCCCGAGGCAGGATTCGAACCTGAAACCGTAGCAGCAGCGCGATTCCGGACTGAAGATGGGCCTAGAACCGCTCGGTCACAACAGCCGGCGACCGAACATCTTCCACAGACGAAATCCGGGCACCCGTTGCACCTACTGTGTCGTTAGTGACCATTGGGAACCTTTGCTTGTCATATGGCAAAACAAGAGACAATCATAATTTAAAAATTACATTTAAGATCTTACACTGTATCGCATGAGTGTGAGCCGACACTCGAAACCGATAGCGGTAAATAAAACGTAAAAAAAGGAACTCTGTTGGGTATTATACAATATTACGCAAGTCATACATGTCATGTGGCTGCGTAACAGTGTGCCAGGTGTAGAAGTATGAAACTGGAATTTGGTTGCATTAATTACACGTCTGTCATTTGAAACTGATAAACTATATTTTACTCAAAATAGTCTCCATTGCTATGCAAACATTTCTCCCAACTCTCCGGCGGGCTATGAATACCACGCCAAAAAACAGTTCTTCTTCTTAAGCGAACCAGTCAGCGAGGCATTTTGGTAGATTTTCATACGAACTGAAGCGTTTCTCAGCGAGGGCGTGTCCCAGTGATTTAAACAGATGATAACCGGACGAAGCAAGTCTGGAGAATAAGCTGCATGCCCTAGTATTTCCTAACTAAACGCGTCGATCGTTTCCCTGACCCGTTTTGCTGTGTGTGATCGGGCGTTATCATAGCTCTAAGCACTATGGGACTTAACATCTGAGGTCGTCAGTCCCCTAGACTTACAACTACTTAAACCTAAGTAACCTAAGGACAGCACACACATCCATGCCAGAGGCAGGATTCGAACCTGCGACCGTAGCAGCAGCGCGCTTCCGGACTGAAGCGCCTAGAACCGGCCGGCGGGCGTTATCATGCAACAGTGACTTTGCGTTGTCTCTTGCATATTCCAGTCGTTTTTCACGTAATGCTCGATTTAAATCTATCAGTTGTTGTTGATAGGGATCAGTGTGAACTGGTTCGCCAGGTTTTAGCAGCTCGTAATAGATGACACGCTTCTGATCCCACGAAACACGGAGCATTGTGTCCTTTCCAAAGCGATTCGGCCTTGCAGTGGATGACGATGGTTTGCCTGGATTCACCCATGATTTACGACGATTAGGATTCTCAAACTATATCCACTTGTCATTACCTGTCACTATTCGATGGAGAAACGAATTTCTTTTGTGTCGGGCGAGCAGCATTTTACAAGTGGTCTTTCGGTTTGCAAGCTGTCTTCCACTCAGTTCATGCGGAACCCATATGCCCACTTTCTGCACCTTTGCAATAGCTTTTAGCCGAAAAGAGAAGCGGCTTTCTGGGTCACATTCAATTGTTCTGCGAGATCCTGTTGAGTATCGTCTTCATCCAGCAAGACCTGCAGTTCGTTGTCTTCGAACATTTTCGGTGGTTTCCCGGGCTCGTCGTTTCTCATGTCAAAATCACCACTTTTGAATTTGCTGAACCACTCGAAACACTGTGTTTTCAAAAATGGTTCAAATGGCTCTGAGCACTATGGGACTCAACATCTTAGGTCATAAGTCCCCTAGAACTTAGAACTACTTAAACCTAACTAACCTAAGGACATCACACACACCCATGCCCGAGGCAGGATTCGAACCTGCGACCGTAGCAGTCCCGCGGTTCCGGACTGCAGCGCCAGAACCGCACGGCCACCGCGGCCGGCACTGTGTTTTCCCCAGAGCATGTTCGCCGAAAGCTTCGACAAGTATTTCATGCGATTCTGCAGCAGTTTTCTTCAAATGATAACAGAAACCAATGCTGTCTGCAAATCGTAGTTCGTAGGCACTAAACTCGTCTCGTTTACGTATTTGAAACAGATACCGTTGTACGAACTTCGGTTACTGTGTGTTGACATTCGTTGTCGGCCGTTTCAGGAAGTAGATGGCGCTGCAGATGCGGTCTCACATTCCGTACACTGACGACTAGCACCATCTATAGGGAAATTCCGGTTTCATGCTTTCCAGTTTATTCACGGTTGGTTGTTTTCACAAGTGACGGAATCCGTATGACTCTAATTCATTGCGTTACATCTTTGCTGCCAAGGCATCTCTTATGTTTACATCTCTCTTTACTTGTGTCCCATTCAGTTTTACTGTGTGGTCTGTACTACTGAAAGCATGTTCGCAAACAACGGAATTTTTCCTTTTGTTCTGGTCGGCAATTTCTTTTGTATTCTCAGTTATCGTGTGAAATGGTCTTTTAGCCCTGTCTGTGTACACACATCAAAAAAGTTTTGGATCACCCCGGTTCCCAGAACTCCTGAACGTTGACTGTGAATATTGTATCACAGACACTGTCCCTTTGACGGTTCGGAGTGGCAGAGCGGTTAAAGGCGCTGCAGTCTGGAACCGCACGACCGCTACGGTCGCAGGTTCGAATCCTGCCTCGGGCATGGGTGTGTGTGATGTCCTTAGGTTAGTTAGGTTTAAGTAGTTCTAAGTTCTAGGGGACTTATGACCACAGCAGTTGAGTCCCATAGTGCTCAGAGCCATTTGAACCATTTTTTGACGGTTCACAAACGTCACTAAAACCGGCCAAAGATGTAAACAACCATACATGAGCAGCGCCGATTAGACGGAGGGGGTCCGACAGCCGATCAGTTCCAGTCATTCCACCAGGAAGGAGGTACACAGCTCGTTTTGTCTGTCGTTCAACCATGCCTAGACGGTCAATACCGCGGTTCGATCGCGTCCGCATTGTTACTTTGTGCGAGGAAAGGCACTCAACAAGGGAAGTGTCCAGGCGTCTCGCAGTGAACCAAAGCGATGTTGTTCGGACATGGAGGAGATACAGAGAGACAGGAACTTCCAATGACATGCCTGGCTCAGGCCGCCCAAGGGCTACTCTGCAGTGGATGACCGCTACCTACGGATTATAGCTCGGAGGAACCCTGACAGCAACGCCACCATATTGAAAAATGCTTTTCGTGCAGCCACAGGACGTCGTGTTACGACTCAAACTGTGCAACTGCATGATGTGGAACTTCACTCCCGACGTCCGCGGCGAGGTCCATCTTTGCAACCACGACACCATGCAGCGCGGTACAGATGGGCCCAGTAACATGCCGAATGGACCACTCAGGATTGACATTACGTTCTTACGGATAAGTGTCGCATATGTTTCATCCAGACAATCGTCGGAGACGTTTTTGGAGGCAACCCGGTCAGGCTGAACGCCTTAGACACACTGTCCAGCGAATGTAGCGAGGTGGAGGTTCCCTGCTGTTTCGGTGTGGCATTATTTGAGGCCGACGTACACCGCTGGTGGTCATGGAAGGCGCCGTAACGGCTGCACGATACGTGAATGCCATGCTGCAACCGATAGTTCAACCATATCGGCAGCGTATTGGCGAGGCACTCATCTCCATGGACGACAATTCGCACGTCCATCGTGCACATCTTGCGAATGACTTCCTTCAGGATAACGAAATAGCTAAACTAGAGTGGCCAGCATGTTCTCCAGACACGAACCCTATCGATAATCCCTGGGATAGATTGAAAAGGGCTGTTTATGGACGACGTGACCCACCATCCACTCTGAGGGATCTACGCCGAATCGCCGTTGAGGAGTGTGACCATCTGGACCTACATTACTTGATCAACTTGTGGGTAGTATGCCACGACGAATACAGGCATGCATCAATGCAAGAGGACGTGCTACTTGGCATTAGAGGTATCGGTGTGTACAGCAATCTGGGCCACTACCTCTGAAGGTCTCACTGTTTGGTGGTACATCATTTAATATGTGGTTTTCATGAGCAATAAAAAGAATGGAAATGATGTTTATATTGATCACTATTCCAATATTCTGTACAGGTTCCGGAACTCTCGGAACCGAGGTGATGCAAAACTTTTTTTGATGCGTGTATTTTTCATATGAATATGGTACACGAAAACACGCGAACTGAAAAACTGACCAAACTTTTTAGTGTGTTTTTAAGATGGTACCAACCTTGAATCTTCCAAGGAGCAACCGATCCTGTTTTTCTGCCTGTAGGATTCCGGCTGTCGTGTCGCTGCTTACTTTGAGCGTGACTACCAGCAGTTCCCGCTCTGCATGTTTATGTTCGGCTTCGCATAGTTGTTTTGCGTATTATATAAGGCTACTTTGTGGTTGCATTCCCCGCACACTCATTTTGCCAATTTTCTGCTTGAAACTAAAACGTAAAATAAACTGTGCTTTGTAGTGTAACACCAAAAGAATTTCATTCCCATATTAGTGAAAACACCTTCTAAATTATGAAACAGCCGTACAAAGAAATGTGCGTAATGTACAAATGTGTAAGTACAGTAGCCAAATAAGGAAACTTAGTACGTGAAACACAAATTCTCCGTAATGTTAGTTTAACTCAGGCCTTTATCATAAACAATATTTCTAGTTACATGACCAGACGTTACGATGAATAGAGTAAACAGCAAAGAAATAATAACTTTAAATGTCATGCATGATGCGACAGTTTTTCATGCATGTCATTGTTTATAACGTCGTACCTGATGAAATGTGATAAGTAGGTGGCTCGTACCCCCACAGTGATTGTAGCCTGTCTGTAAGGAATATGTGTACCAAGTTTGGTTGACAGCGGTCCAGCGGCTTAGGATGAGACATGCAACATACGCGTATAGATACACCCATATTTCTAATATATGTGGATTCACTGAAAGTTGTCCAGATTAGTGGACTAGAGTTAGGGGCTTCTTTCTGAGTTAGTAATTGCTGCAAAGTCGATTCCTCGAAATGACTATTTGAGCTGCTTCCTTCATCGCATTTAGTTTTCAGCGTCAGGTAGTGAGTTATTGGTGCGTATTCGCACGCAAACTGTAATTAAAATCTTACATTGACGGCCCAAATCAAGTGTTAAATGAAAAACACGAATTATTGTGTTTTAGAAGCAGCTGATTTGGTTAATAATTCTGTGGTCGTGAATCTGAAATATTGCGGTGCGCTAATCTCAGTCGTACTCTTGCAACGGACTTGGTGATAAAAAAAAAAGCAAACAGGTTCTCTTTAACTACTCAATTATTAGTAATCACAACAGGACAGCCGTAATGGTGGCTAAACAGGTTACGTCCAGATGGCTAATTTTAGTCGTGAAACAAACTCACCTACATTTCCAAAGCAAGAGCTGTTAATATACAGATTTACCATTAGTGACAAGGAAGTAAATAAACAATCCAGTGTGTCTAATTGATCGTACTTACTCTTCTTCTCCAAAACGATAACTTACATAATTACACAGTTTCGTACAGATAGAGGCTAAGGGGAGAACAGCTAATGCACGAAGCAGCAAGGGAATGTAACAAAACAAAAAGGAAGGTTTTTCTAGAGTTATTAATATTCTGATATTACATATTATGCAAGTCTCTTTTTTAGCATAAAAGGAAATATTAATTGTCCTCCTAAAATTAAGTTGGAAAAGAAAATTGTGTATCTACACTGCCCTCTTGATTGAGGCATGAAAATGGTATTGGTGGTGAAATTAACTGTAGATAGTTTTCACCATTACAGTGTCCATGTACCACAAACACAGGATGAGGAAAAAAGATGTCAGCATTAAATGGGTGTTACCTTTCTCGTCTTTTCGCAGGTTAAACCGTGGCGTCCCGATATTCCATTTAGGAACGAGGGAAGATAGCTGCCTGAACGGAGGATTTTCAGTCCCAAAGCATCTTACAAGAAAAATTGAAGGCCTAGACCCGACGGGACGCATCAGCGCGCCTGCCAGGATCTACGAGAAGTTTTTAAGGACGAGGTACGTTCAAGACGATTGCAAGGGAAACAGCGATAGAAAGAGATCTGTCCGAACTGAAGAGAAGATCATCCTCATCCAGGGAGCGATGGTCGCCCGCCCAATCAAGTCCTCGTGCAGACTTTCTCGGGAGAGTAACATTTCTCAAAGGGAAGTGGTTAGATTTTTGCACCACGATTTAGGAATGATCCCATACCACTTGCAGGTTGTGCAGCAGCTCACAAACGCGGACAAACGAGCACGTGTCAGTGCTGCACAAATTATCATGGGAATGTTGCACGCGGAACCTGTGTGTGTGTGTGTGTGTGTTGGGGTTTATGGGCGCTCAACATCGAGGTCATCAGCGCCCTGACACACATTAAAAGGAACGAATGTGGAGAGACCTAATAAAACTGAAAAACACATTCAAAGAAAGCAGGAAAAGAGGGAAAATACTACATAAGAAAGTAAAACCTAAGGGAAGGGAAAACATAGCAACAAGAATGACACAGAAAAGTGTCATTGGCTGGCCACTTACATAAAAGATGGGCGAGCTTGTCACACAGTGAGCAAATTAAAATCCTCTCCCTAAAATATTTGTAAAAACATCTGACAAGGCACAGAACTTTAAAACTTTAACCACATTCGTCCGAGTGTTGCCTAAAAGAGTTGGCAGGTCCGCTGGCAAATCAGCCGAGGCCCGCTGGTCAGAAAATAAAACGCAATCCAGTAAAATGTGGCTCACAGTGACCTGGACGCCGCAAGCACCACACAATAGAGGGTCTTCTCGCCGGAGCAGGAAGCCATGCGTCATAGGGCTGTGGCCTATTCGAAGCCGAGTGAGGAGAACCTCGTCCCGTCGATGGGGCTGAAAGGAAGTACACCACACATGCGTTGTGGGCTTGACTAGACGGAGCTTATTGTCAGTCACTTCCAGCCACTCATCCTCCCACCGACACATGACTCGTGAGCTCAACAGCGAGGTGAGTGCGTGCAACGGGATAGCACACTGAGATACGTGTGGATCGAGACACGCCTCCTTGGCTGCGAGATCTGCCCTTTTATTCCCAGCAATGCCGAAATGCCCCGGAACCCAGCAGAAAGCTACAACCTTCCCCAGTCGCTGTAGTCGGAGGAGGGCATCCTGGATGGTCTGGACTACTTTATCCGCCGGATACAAATGGTGCAATGATTGAAGGGCACTGAGTGAATCGGAACAGACAAGAAATTTAAGAGAGGAAGGAAGTCTCATCGGCTCCAGTGCCCGCAAGATCGCAGACAATTCTGCATCAAAGACAGTAAAAGTCTGAGGCAGGCGGACCTTGAGGACACGATCCAGAGAAACAACTGAGCAACCCACGGAATCCCCTTGTTTCGACCCATCCGTAAAAACAGCTACATAGTCGTGGTGCTCAGATAAAATAGCAGAAAATGCTGCATTAAAAACGGTGGCAGGAGTGCAATCTCTCTTGTACTGCAATAAATCTAAAATCACACGTGGCCTCTTCAGTAACCAGGGTGGCAGGATTTGGGGTTGTACAGACTCCACACCGAGGGACTCAAGCACACGGTGCACTCTGATCCCAAACGGCAACGTAGCCCGGGGACGGCGGGAAAAAAGGCGATCCAGAGGACGCGGAACCTGACATTTTCTTCATGTTTTCTGACGAAGCAACATTAGTGCGGACCAAGTACAACAGTGTTGTCTGGGCGACCGAGTACCCGCTGGAAGCTTGAGAGCACCTGCGGGAATCCCTCAAGGTGAACGCTTGGTGTGCAGTGGGCAAATTTCTGATGACTGGACCCTTCTTTTTGGAAGAACAGACCGTCGCTGGAGAGAATTACCTTGCCGTACTCAGCACGTTCGTGGAGGAGAGCGCGCCACTTGCCATTCATCAGCGAGGATATTTCCAGCATTACAGTCAGGTGGTTCGGGATCGTCTGAGTGACGCGTTCGTAAACGTTGGGTTGGCAGAGGCAGCCCTCTTCCATGGCCAGCATGTTCACCTTACCTGACGCCGTACTATTTTTGACTGTGGAACATGGTCAACGATCGTGTCTTTGCCAGCTAACCAAGCAGCGTGGACGACCTGAAGAATAGCGTCATGGAGGTCATCGCTTCTGTCCCGGCTCAAATGGCGCAGTGGGCGTTGAGCAGGATGACTGCCAAATTGAAACACTGTGACCAAATCCCTCCCTTGTAATTTCCCGCGGTGAAACATCCATTTAATGGTAACATCTACTTGCCTCAGCCTGCATTTAGTTGGATACGTGTTCAAAAAAAAAAAAAAAAAAAAAAAAAAAAAAAAAAAAAAAAAAAAAAAAAAACTGGTTTTTTCCAGATGTCAAATGCTTCTACTTAAGGTCATGCGTATTCATCTACAGAGATATGTAAACAGGCAGAATACGGCGCTGCGGTAGGCAACGCCTATATTAAGTGAGTTTGAACGTGGTGTTATAGCCGACGCACGAGCGATGGGACACAGCATCTCCGAGGTAGCGATGAAGTGGGGATTTTCCCGTACGACCATTCCACGAATGCACCACGAATATCAGTAATCCGATGAACATCAAATTCAGACATCGCTGCGACCGGAAAAAGATCCTGCATGAGCGTGACCAACGATGACAGAAGTGCAACCTTTCCGCAAATTGCTGCAGATTTCAATGCTGGGCCATCAGGAAGTGTCAGCGTGCGAACCATTCAACGAAACATCATCGATATGGGCTTTCGGAGCCGAAGGCCTACTCGTGTACCCTTGATGAGTGCACAACACAAAACTTTACGCCTCGCATGGGTCCGTCAACACCGACATTGGACTGTTGATGAAAGGAGACGTTGCCTGGTCGGACGAGTCCCGTTTTAAATTTTGTCGAGCGGAAGGACATGTACGGGTATGGAAACAACCTCATGAATCCATGGATCCTGCGTGTCAGCAAACGGCTGTTCAAGCTAGTGGAGGCTCTGTAATGGTGTGTGCCGTATGCAATTGGAGTGATATGGGACCCCTGATACGTCTAGATACGACACTGGCAGGTGACACGTACGTAAGCATCCTGTCTGATCACCTGTATCCATTCATGACCATTGTGCATTCCGAAGGACTATGGTAATTCCAGTATGACAATGCGATACCCCACACGTCTAGAATTGCTACAGAGTGGCTCCAGAAACACTCTTCTGAGTTCAGACGCTTCCGCTGGCCACTAAACTCTCCAGACTAACATTATTGAGCATATGTGGGATGCCTTCCCTCGTACTCTTAGGGATTTATGTACAGCCCTGCAGGGTTCATGGTGTCAGTTCCTTGCAGCACTATTTCAGACATGCTACGTCATGTTGTGGCACATCTGCGTGCCCGAGGAGGCCCTACATGATATTAGGCAGGTGTACCAGTTCCTTTGGCTCTTCAGTATATTACACTCAGGAGTTTAACTCATCATTGTCCCCCCACCTGGACAGAGGCCAGCAAAAAAAAATCATGGGAATAAAAACTGGTGAGACTTTCAGACCTTGCTCAGTCCGTACAGACTTCAATTTTGGGCTAAATCAGTTCATACAAACGTTCAGTTGTAGGCTAAGGCAAAATTTTTTACGATATCCTTCATTAACCCATAAGCTGTATGTATTAGGTCTACAACTTTGCTTCCGACGTTTTTCAATAGACGGCAGTAGCGGATAGTGGGGTTCGGGTGGTAGGTCATAGGTGTAATACAATAAGCTTAGTCATCTGTAAACGTGTCATAAAAATATTAGTCGACTTGTGATTGCATCATAAGGTTATTCTCGATTAAGTACGTCAACTAAGTACCCATTTATCGCCATTTTCGGTAAGTTTTAATCTTCTGCTTTAACACGAAGAAATCTGCGGCTGTGGCTCTTAAAATGCTGGATAAGACCAATGGTGAGGGAACTATTAGTGGAAGAACGTGCAGAGAACGTTTCCATCGCCTTCAACGGTTATTTTGATGTCAAAGACCGGCATTGCGGTGGAAGACAGAATGTTTTCGTTGCTACTGAAACAGACGAAGACAGTCACAGGACATCATTATCGAAAGCAATTGATGCGATCGAGCCCAGCACTGAAACACAAACTGCCACAATACAGCGAAAGACACGTAAAGGTAATTTTGCAGCAGGTCAGTGCTAGACCCATGTCGCAATACCCGTCAAAATATACATGGAAACGTTGAAATGATAAGTCCTATCCCTCCTGTCGTATTCTCCATACGTTGCTCTCTCTTTACTACCACCTTTTTCGATCAGTGGCCTACAGCCTGGCTTACCAGCACTTCAGATCATATGAACAAGTGCAAAGTTGAAGGCCGGAGTGGCCGTGCGGTTCTAGGCGCTACAGTCTGGGACCGCGTGACCGCTACGGTCGCAGGTTCGAATCCTGCCTTGGGCATGGATGTGTGTGATGTCCTTAGGTTAGTTAGGTTTAAGTAGTTCTAAGTTCTAGGGGACTGATGACCACAGATGTTAAGTCCCATAGTGCTCAGAGCCATTTGAACCAGCAAAACTGAAGCGATTCATGGATCCCCACAAAAGACGCCCAGTTCTTCCGCCACGGGATTCGTATGCTATCCGAAAGATGGGAGAATGTAGTGGCCAGCGATGAAAAATATTATGAATCATAATTTTTTTTGGAAGTTTTTCACACTAAAGCCCAGAACTTTGAGAAAAAACGGCGGAAGCAAAGTTGTAGACCTAGTGCATATATACATAAATAAAAATAGTTTTCAGCACATTTATGTTTTTCAAGTTTGCTGAAACTTCGTCAGTTTTCAAAATTCATGCACACAACTATCATAGGAAAACAGTTTTATCATCCATTTTGTTTTTTGAACACTCATTACATAACACAAGGGTATAGATTATTAAATATTTACTATAGTTTCCTTCTTTACAAAATTTGAGATAAAATGGTAAGTTCTCTTATTTATGTCAGTTCTACATCTACATCTACATGATCACTCTGCAATTCACATTTAAGTGGTTGGCAGAGGGTTCATCGAACCACAATCATACTATCTCTCTACCATTCCACTCCCGAACAGCGCGCGGGGAAAACGAACACCTAAACCCTCTTATTTTATTTTGATGATCATTCCTACCTATGTAGGTTGGGTTCAACAACATATTTTCTCATTCGGAAGAGAAAGTTGGTGACTGAAATTTCGTAAATAGATCTCGCCGCGACGAAAAACATCTTTGCATTAATGGCTTTCATCCCAACTCACGTATCATATCTGCCACACTCTCTCCACTATTACGTGATAATACAAAACGAGCTGCCCTTTTTTGCACCCTTTCGATGTCCTCCGTCAATCCCACCTGGTAAGGATCCCACACCGCGCAGCAATATTCTAACAGACGACGAACGAGTGTAGTGTAAGCTGTCTCTTTAGTGGACTTGTTGCATCTTCTAAGTGTCCTGCCAATGAAACGCAACCTTTGGCTCGCCTTCCCCACAATATTATCTATGTTGTCTTTCCAACTGAAGTTGTTCGTAATTTTAACACACAGGTACTTAGCTGAATTGACAGCCTTGAGAATTGTACTATTTATCAAGCAATCGAATTCCAACGGATTTCTTTTGGAACTCATGTGGATCACCTCACACTTCTCGTTATTTAGCGTCAGCTGCCATCTGCCGCACCATAGAGCAATCTTTTCTAAATCGCTTTGCAACTGATACTGCGACCTTCCTGACAGGAAATCACGAATCCAGTCGCACAACTGAGACGATACCCCATAGGCCCGCAGCTTGATTAGAAGTCGCTTGTGAGGAGCGGTGTGAAAAGCTTTCCGGAAATCTAGAAATACGGAATCAACTTGAGATCCCCTGTCGATAGCGGCCATTACTTCGTGCGAATACAAGAGCTAGCTGAGTTGCACAAGAACGATGTTTTCTGAAACCATGCTGATTACGTATCAATAGATCGTTCCCTTAGAGGTGATTCATAATGTTTGAATACAGTATATGCTCCAAAACCCTACTGCAAACCGACGTCAATGATATAGGTCTGTAGTTCGATGGATTACTCCTACTACCCTTCTTAAACACTGGTGCGACCTGCGCAATTTTCCAATCTGTAGGTACAGATCTATCGGTGAGCGAGCGGTTGTATATGATTGCTAAGTAGGGAGCTATTGTATCAGCGTAATCTGAAAGAAACCTAATCGGTATACAATCTGGACCTGAAGACTTGCCCGTATCAAGCGATTTGAGTTGCTTCGCAACCCCTAAGGTATCTTCCATTCGTCTTCCCTGGTGAGGGAATTTCGGAAAACTGCGTTCAATAACTCAGCTTTAGCGGCACAGTCGTCGGTAACAGTTCCATCGGCACTGCGCAGCGATGGTATTGACTGCGTCAGTTGTAATGGAAAAATGGTTCAAATGGCTCTGAGCACTATGGGACTTAACATCTTAGGTCATCAGTCCCCTAGAACTTAGAACTACTTAAACCTAACTAACCTAAGGACATCACACACATCCATGCCCGAGGCAGGATTCGAACCTGCGACCGTAGCAGTCCCTCGGTTCCGGACTGCAGTGCCTAGAACCGCATGGCCACCGCGGCCGGCTGTTGTAATGGAAGTTTCGACTGGAAGGAACTGGTGTTGATTGTGTTGCTGACGGGGGACAGGAGTCGATAGACTGCAGACTCCGCTGCGTGACGACCCAGAACCAACATCGGTAGCACGGACTCTGCAGAAAAGGTTTTTGGGATCCGGGGACACGACGCCTCAAGGTCACTCAGGATAGGATTTTAGTAGATTATGATGTGGTCCAAATTTGGCGGATTGCATGAAAGGATACATAGATACGAATTAGAATAGTGAACACACACAAATACATGGGTGTACAGAAGGAAAATTCCACTTTAGGGTACAGGTAATTTGTTTTCTCTAATTGATACAAGATTATTTTACATCAAAATTCTTTGGGAAATCTCGTGAGTTTAACTAGAGGCCAGAATATCGTTTCATGACCATGACAGTTATATCTTTAGCACATATTATTCATGGGAAACCCGTAGACAGTTTCAAATCGTCTTTACTTATTAATGACCAGTTTACAGGCAACCAGTCACAGGTATAATATACAGTATCTCCGTATGTGATTCTGTCAGTTTTTAAACTCCTTATATGTGTTCATTGGCCGTTAAGAATGAAAACATTTTCGCCTGAATGCCGACAGCAATAATTAAATTTAAACCACCGCACGGAACGGCTCGCAGTCAGGTTCCTACACGCTGCCACACCGGTCGGCTCGTACACATTCAGTGCTGATGTGCTTAACATTTCTAACATCTGTGTATGCTACTAGCTATTTTGCAACATTTTCTGTTACTCACAGGAAGAAGCGAAGACCTTTTGCGGCTTCAGTCGCTGTCTGTACCAACTCTACAGCGCTGGTAAGTAAAACGTACTTTCAGTGCCTACTGGCAATTCCAATAGGCAATATAGTCATTTCACACCACTGCCTACTTTCACCAATAGTTATGAGCATACTCTTATTTGGTTATCTATTCATAAAAAATAAATGGAAAACATTAACAAAAATTATCGTAATAGGCAGTTACCACCAGGTGTATCATAGCCGCAACACTTTTTATTTTCACTAAGATTGCAAATAGTAATTCAGTTATTGTTCACTTACTACCTACAAAAGTATCTCTACACATATTTACAAATTTTTAGATAAGCGAAATGTATCACGTATTTCTCTAATTTTTCACTTTCTTTTCTAAGTTTCTGGATCAGATTCATTGGGAATTAGTTCATCACATAAGTTCCAAATATTCCAGCATATCAAAGATGATATTGTCGTTCATTATTTAACAGTGATGAAACAAATTTTTTTAACTATTACTTTCAAGATTAGATGCTAGATCATTCAGTGTTAACGTTGCTCCATTTCAGTTTTCTGCTACCTTCTTACTGTCTACTTCCAGTGATTACAGTACTGTTCGCTTTATATATTTACGTATTGGCAAAATAGTCAACTCATGGTAGCACAAAGTAAATAATAAGACATAACGTTATTCATTGCTATTTCTAAATATCTCAATATCTTACATCACATGACATGAGGTGGTCACCGCTATACCAAAACAGAAATTCCGAAATGATTTCCCAGTTTGTAGTTCATCAGTTACATTACTTCCACTAGAAATACTAGCTGAACTTTGCTACTAGGTGGTGAGAAAATACTTTCCAATGTGTCATATGAGAATAATGCTTGCATACTACATCTATGATGAACAGGAAGTTTTCCACTCAATACTTCAGGACGAAGTACACATGCTTACTTGGATATTCAACGCAGTTAAGCTTTCACTTTCATGAGTGTTTGCCATAACATTACTTATCTATCCAGTTCTCCGGCTATGTTAATATTTTTCCTTTTAGCTCATGTGAACAAATTACCTGCCTCTACACGAGACAGTACTTGTTTGACCACTTAAACATTTTGTGCACCGGTTACTTATCCATGATTGAAATTTCATACCCGAGCGAAGGCTGATTCATTCGTCTCCGCAAGATTCCATCAACTCGACCAAACTGTATTTAACTACTTACGACGGTAGTGCCAATCGACCCCGATTCCCTTCAATAAACCTAACCTAATATCACAGTGATCATAACACTTTTCATCACTCACAATAACCAGCGCATTTCCGCTGACGTACAGAAACTAGTTACTAGTGTACCATAGTTACTTAATGATAATAATAATAATAATAATGATAATATTCACTGGAAAATAGAACTGAAGCATTCAGATATAGAAATAGAATGTTACTTACTCCACGAAATTAGATAATAGCCGCTTTCTCTTATTTCATTGTAGTTCAGTTATGATCTGAACGTACTCAATGGTACCTGACTCTATATGTAGTACTCATGACGTTACATATAGTGTTACGCTTCTTGAACCTTGGCTGGATCTTCCACCTACGCTAATTGTTTGCAAGCACTGGTGAAAGTTTTTAGTTCTTCTTTACGTCACTGCAGGAATATAATCTCTTGATTTTCTTACTGGATGGTGAGTTTATAAATAACTGCCCTCGTGGGAAACTCATACTGTTTGTAATTAAACTGTCTACACCCCATTCTGACGGTCGCAGTGTGTGTAATATGTCATATATTGTGAATATGTCGTGTTCAGTGTACTGTCCTACGTCAGGAAGACGGTAACCGATTGGGTTTACATCACATTGCACTTTAGTAGCGCAGGTGGGCTGCGTTCTGCGTATCGAGTGTAACGCAGTGGCAGCGTGATCGGTTGCGCCACAAGATTGACGTTCCCGTCTTGTGAAGTGCCGTGACAGCAAAACCTTGCCTGCAGCTGCGAGAATGACCCGCGCTGTAACTCTTGTTCTAGTTTCTGCCATTCTCATTATTTATTTTAGATGTGAGTATAGAAACTGTTTGTGTATTACTAGACTTTCGTCTAACAAAACAGAAGAAATAGTGAGATTTGCCCCCTGTGAAAATCCAGTAACAAAATGTATTTTTTATTTGTCAGACCATGTTTTGGGTAGCACACCTTTGAAAGATTTAATAAAAATGATAGGATGTACACTTTCCTTTTCCGAAATAAATGACTGGTAATGGCTATGCTTAAAAAACGACTCGCTTCTAGCAAAACGGAAGAAAGAGCGGGTTCTGATTCCACACTCTTGGTGGTAAGGTTTTCTGGTGATCGATTTCTATCGTCTCGTGTATTGTGTATCGAAACCTGGGACCTAGGAACGACGGAGAGGCTCCGTCCCACCGTAGCCCTCACTGGTTCACAACCCGACAACAGGCCACAGCAGTCCACCCACCCCGCTGCCGCCCCACATCGAAACCAGGGTTATTGCGCGGTTTGGCCCCCAGTGAACTCCCCTCCCCTGGGAACGTCTCACGGCAGACGAGTGTAACCATAAATGATGTCTGCGTGGTAGAAATTGTTCAAATGACTCTAAGCACTATGGGACTTAACATCTGAGGTCATCAGTCCCCCTAGAACTTAGAACTACTAAAACCTAACTAACCTATGGACATCACACATATCCATGCCCGAGGCAGGATTCCCACCTGCGACCGTAGCGGTCGCACGGTTCCAGACTGAAGCGACTAGAACCGCTCCGACACAAGAGCCGGCTCGCGTGGTAGAGTGATTATGGCGTATGTGTACGTGGAGACAGTGTTTGCGCAGCAATCGCCGACATAGTGTAACTGAGGCTGTATAAGGGGAACCAGCTCACATTCGCCGAGGTAGATGGAAAACTGCACTGAAAACCATCCACGCCGGATCTCGACACTATTCCGGCGGGCGGTTTCGTGCTGGGGTCGGCACGCCTTCCTGCTCGGGAAGCAGCCTAAGGCTCTTTTCACACTGGGACACTTGTGACGGTCACCGGTGACGGTCACTGATAGAGATACCTTCGTTTGAATTGAAGCATTCACACCGGGACACTGCACTGAGTCACCGAGTCACGGTGACCCAGCAGTGACTCACCCTCGCCACATGTGACGGACACCGACACTGTGTTCGCTGCGGTCCCCGCCGGACATGCATTAGCCTGTATTGGAGTGTCCACACTGGGACACCGATCACAGACACGGCAGTGCAGAGTTGCCAACAGACAGGCAGCCGTTGCTGAGCCCAGTGGTTCTCCACATAGTGCAGCCATGAGTTTAGAGTTCATCAACACAGGAGATTTTATAAGTGAAGTGGAAAGTCGTCCCGTTATTTGGGATATGAAAAGCGATGACTACAGTAACAAAGTCATGAAAATGAAAGCGTGGCAAGAAATTATTACGAAGTTTGTGCCTGATTTCGATGAAAAGAGCATAGATGAAAGAAACAAAATTGGTAAGTTCTATATTCTTTTTTCACTTTAATACCGTATTTTTCGGACCACAAGAATAGCGAAATATATTTTCTACCCCTGTACGAGGCTAGGAGGTTAATAACCTACAAGGAGAATGCTAGTAGTTCATCAAATGAAGTGTTTGACATTCGAAAATACTGAAAAAACTTCTTCTCAGATTGTCTCAGATCGTCATAAAGGGTGTAATACAATCCTTTCTCCAGCCGATCACATAGCAGTGGATGTATGTGTAATGAACGTTTTGTCTTCATTCTCCTCGTCCTCCTCATTACAAGTACTAACAACAGTTCCTCCTCGCTCGAGTCCATTTCACCAACTAATCAGTTGGCAACAGCTGCAGTGTGGAACACCAGTGGCCCAGGAGTGTTCGCCACAGTCACCGGTGACCGTCACAAGTGTCCCAGTGTGAAACGAGCCTTAGACCGCGCGGCTAGCCGGACGGGCTTTCTATCACATACTTCGTCAGTATACATGTTTTCAGCAGATAATAGGATGTGACAAGAATTACTAGTCCTAACTACATGGGCTGTACCATTATTTACTTGTTCCTTGACCGCACTCCATTTCTTCTCCATTTTATCTATTTGATGACTACACTGTCTGTCACTGCTCTCGCACCGAGACAACTCTTCTGTGAGTGTTTTTGTCTTCGTCCTAAGTCATCTTTATTGCTTGTACTAAAATGCTTTGCTCATCTTGCACTTCAGTAGTGGTTTATTGTATCTTACTACACTACTGGCCATTAAAATTGATACACCAAGAAGAAATGCAGGTGATAAACTGGTATTCATTGGACAAATATATTATACTAGAACTGACATGTGATTACATTTTCACGCAATTTGGGTGCATAGATCCTGAGACATCAGAACCTAAAAAAACCACCTCTGGTCGTAATAACGGCCTTGATATGCCTGGGCATTGAGTCAAAAAGAGCTTCGGTGGCGTGTACAGGTACAGCTGCTCATGCAGCTTCAACATGATACCACAGTTCATCAAGAGCAGTGACTGGCATGTTGTGACGAGCCAGTTGCTCAGCCACCATTGACCAGACGTTTTCAATTGGTGAGAGATCTGGAGAATGTGCTGGCCAGGGCAGCAGTCGAACATTTTCTGTGTCCAGGAAGGCCCGTACAGGACCTGCACTATCCTACTGAAATGTAGGGTTTCGTAGGGATCGAATGAAGGGTAGAGCCACGGGTCGTAACACATCTCAAATATAACGTCCACTGTTCAAAGTGCCGTCAATGCGAAGAAGAGGTGACCGAGACGTGTAACCAATGGCACCCCATACCATCACGCTGGGTGATACGCCAGTATGGCGATGACGAATACACACTTCCAACGTGCGTTCACCGCGATGTCGCCAAACACGGATGCGACCATCATGATGCTGTAAACAGAACCTAGATTCATCCGAAAAAATGACTTTTTGCCATTCGTGCACCCAGGTTCGTCGTTTAGTACACCATCGCAGGCGCTCCTGTCTGTGATGCAGCGTCAAGCATAACCGCAGCCACGGTCTCCGAGCTGATAGTCCATGCTGCTGCAAACGTCGTCGAACTGTTCGTGCAGATGGTTGTTGGCTTGCACACGTCCCCATCTGTTGACTCAGGGATCGAGACGTGGCTGCACGATCCGTTACAGCCATGCGCATAAGATAGATGCCTGTCATCTCGACTGTTAGCCATACGAGGCCGTTGGGATCCAGCACGGCGTTCCGTATTACCCTCCTGATCCCACCGATTCGATATTCTGCTAACAGTCATCGGATATCGACCACCGCGAGCAGCAATGTCGCGATACGATAAACCGCAATCGCGATACGCTACAATCCGACCTTCATCAAAGTCAGAAACGCGATGGTACGCATTTCTCCTCCTTACACGAGGCATCACAACAATGTTTCACCAGGCAACGCCGGTCAACTGCTGTTTGTTTATGAAAACTCAGTTGGGAACTTTCCTCATGTCAGCACGTTGTAGGTGTCGCCACCGGCGCCAACCTTGTGTGAATGCTCTGAAAAGCTAATAATTTGCATATCACAGCATCTTCTTCCTGTCGGTTAAATTTCGCGTCTGTAGCACGTCATCTTCGTGGTGTAGCAATCTTAATGGCCAGTGGTGTATGATCAGATTATCTTTCTCTCTTAAAAACTCATCTACCTTCTTTTCAGCATAGGTGTGTGTGTTGTCCTTAGCGTAACTTAGTTTAAGTCAAATTAAGTAGTGTGTAAGGCTAGGGACCGGTGACCTCAGCAGTTTGGTCCCATAGAACTTACCACAAAATTCCAATTTTTTCTTTTCATGACTGGTAGAAATACACTCTGCTTAGGTTACTACCCGCAAGAGTGTTGATTTAACAGTGTTTCGTTCTAGTTGCAGTGTTTTTAAATGCTGAGTCATTTATTTTACGGATACAGGAACACATTTAATAGGTTTTGTAATTATGAAATTTCGGACGTTATGCTGCTCTATAGGTCGCTTTGTAACACTTCAGTTACGTTTATGTCATCTTCGGCTTTTAATTTCCAAGTTGATTTTTGAGCTGTTCATTAACCTGTGCTACCCGACTAGTCAAAATGTTTTGTTGTTGCTTCATAATGGTAAAACCATTAACCATACTCTCTTACCTAAGATTCGTAATAACAACCTCATTACGCACATTCTCCTACTTTTGATTCATAGTATATACTGAAGCTTTTTACTCTTGTAACATCTGCATGAAATAATCGAGGGTCGTAACAACAATCCCAGCAACAGCTTCGCTCGCAGTAGCTGACATTACGTCACTTACTGAAGCGGGAAAGTCATCTAGATTTTCTCTGGCGAATTCGCACTCGGCCATTTTGTTTGATACAGTTTCTGTATTTAACAACACTCTGATTTTGTTCGCCTGTCACTGCACCGAAAAACTTGAACTATTCAACACGTTCACATTTATGTTTGCCAATTATTAGATGTGATTGGTTGTCTTGTTCATCTTTACATCTTTGAACTGCCACGTATTTTGTTTCCTGGTGGTTTACTTGTAGGCCAAGTTTGAATACTTCTTCTATGAGCGCCATAGATAACTGTCTAATCTCTCATCACTTTTTCCGGTGAACAGTACATAATCTGTGTACATTAAAACTTAAGCTTTATGTCTTTGGAGGATCTGAGCAGGAAGTTCTTTGAGTTACCACTTAACTGTCTTCAACACCACATTAAAGAGAAGACGGGACAGAGCATCTACCTGACTTAGTCCAGTTTTATTTTTAAAGGCGTCAGATTTCATTCCAGTTAGCAAAACCCTGCAAGTTTTAAAATCATTTATAAGTTTAAGTAGAAATCCCAAATCTACTATTCATCGCAGGAATTCTAAGAAAATGTAATTAATCAGTGGTAGCAGTGGCTTTGTTATGTAGGACTGACATACTAGATGATAATATCCAAAGAAGAGTGTCATGTTTCGTAAATGTTTCTTTCAGTAAGTGCAATAGCGTTACGGATAAGCTCATCCAACTCAGGGACAGGCGCTTCAAGAGAATTATCGAGCATCACGCCGAGGTTTACTTCAAAAATTCCGAGTGTGACCATTCTGACATGAGTCAGACAACATACTGCTTCCACATACGTCTAGCAAAATGGTCACGATGAGACAATCAGAGCAATAGAAGCTGACGTGGAAGCAAACTGACAGTCATTCGTCCTGTGTGCTCTCTACAAATGGAATAGGAAAAGTCTGAGGTAATAGTGACAATAGAAATACCCTTCGCCACATACTAGGAGGAAAGCAGAATGAGTTCAAGGGCACGTCGGTATCTTGTCTGAAGGTCAGTGATAAGCTAGTCCTTCCGGGAACTGAGCGCATGCACCTGAGACAGTTGGGCTTGTTATCTTGAAGGTCACACTCCCTCTCTCGCCCAGCCACCCCCTAGGGAACCCCTGCGTCTCAGCGCTTGTATGTGATACATTCAAGGTCACCTTCTCCCCACTGTTCTGTACTAAGGCTTTAAAAAGATGTGACATCCACCCTCTCTCCCTTACACCAATAGGAATCAAGTTCCCTTCCCCTCTCCTTTTTTTATTATAAATCTAATTACATGTGTATCGTCATTCGAGATTTGTAAGTAGCAGTGAAAGGATAAACATGGTGTGCCAGCAGCAAAGATTAAGCAATGCCCCCCCTCCCCCCCCCCCCCAAGCAGAATGACAAGACTGAGAAACTATGTAAGTACAGTTTACCACTTCCTCTCATAATTAATTGGTAATTTTGAGATTATTTGTTTGCTTTTTTACCAGTTTATCAAATACCTACACTCCATCTTAAGATATATGTAAATATAATGTTAAACAATTACCTCAGTGCAATATTTAAGAAATTATATCAATATCCTGAGTTAAATAATTTCCACTATGCATTATTTAACAACAAATATGCTCTTTCTGATACCTTAGATAAGAAAGAAATACCACAAAAGACATTTAAATAAATAAACGCTTGCTACATACCAAATCTACTTCATCCCTACTTTACTAACGTGTGTACACACCAAATTTACAGCATCCTACATTACTAATGAGGGTGATATTATTGTGTGTGTGTGTTAAAATGGGTTTGTTTGCCATTGGTAGAAATGCTATGACATAGACTATGTCATGGCATTTTCTGTTAGCACCATAAAGCATGACCACCACACATGTACATAAATACAATACATGTATTTAACAATTTCTGCAACACATGATTTAATAACAAACACGTTCTTGATAAGCACCAAGTCAACATTCTCCATGTATTATTAGTGTGTTAAGTGACTATAAGAATATGTAAGCAATGATCCTCACCAGCGGTATCAAATGTCATTGTAGTAATTCCCCCCTCCACCCCCCCCCCCAACCCTGAACCATGAACCTTGCCGTTGGTAGGGAGGCTTGTGTGCCTCAGCGATACAGATAGCTGTACTGCAGGTGCAACCACGGGTATATGTTGAGAGCGCAGACAAATGTGTGGTTCCTGAAGAGGAGCAGCAGCCTTTTCAGTAGTTGCAGGGCCAACAGTCTGGATGACTCACTGATCTGGCCTTGTAACACTAACCAAAACGGCCTTGCTGTGCTGGTACTGTGAACGTTCTGTCAACAAACAAAGCTAACTGTAAAAGCAAACTATAAACACTAAGACATGAACATGAATTGTGAATAACGTTACCACTTCCCTGGTAATCTTCCTCTTACAAACAGAAGTAGTGAGTTGTTGTTAGGTCGCCACACAGCTTCATTACGCTAAAAATGCCAGCAAAATTTCGAATTATATCCACAAAACTGATGCAATAGTCTTGATCCACTAGAACACGCATTTTAACGTTGGTCAGCTTCATTCTATGCGACATAACCATTGGTTTGTTTTTATATATCCTATCTTTTATCGCTTTGCCTATTACCGATTCAATGTGGCTCATGTGCCGAGTAACATGACAGTTTTAACATGACAACATGTCTTTCCACTATTAAAGAACATATATATATATATATATATATATATATATATATATATATATATATATTGTGTCATCCTAAACTATATTTGGTGGTTGCATTAAAAGCCAACAACTTTTACCACAACAGCCCATCAACAAGAATATTTGTGCTCTTATTGCCTACTCTTCCAAATTTCTTTATCATCCTACAGTGGTTTGGGTCCCTTCACCAAATCAGGGAAAATCTACAATGTATCTACAAGATCACATGTTCCTCTTTTTCCAAATATCAACCAAGAAAAAAAAAACCTCCTTCAACACGCAGCGCTGACTGCCAGAGCCAACCCTCATATACGCTAAAACATACGTGGACTGCAGTGAAGTGCTGACTTTAGCTATCTTAAATATAGCTTTACATCTACTTATCCTCACAAAATATTTACTCCATGACCACCTAACTATGGTATCATTCATTTGTACTTTGTATTATATTAATAACATAGAATAAAATCCAGCTATGGCTATCAAAGCGTACTCTAAATATACAAGGCGGAAGCAATGTTTGGAATACTGATCAACTGAAGATAACAAAGCTTCTGTATACACTAATGTTACGAGATGTGTGAATGTAACAGATTTAAATAATAATATTGTTTGGGGAAATGATTTTACCCTATCGTAAATACACATAGCCCAATTGTGCTGTTTCGTGTGCTCTCTAAGGCAGGGGTATCCAAACTACGGCCCGCGAGGGCCTGCAAACCGGCCCGCGTTAGCTGGCCGTACATCCCCGGTATCCGGCCCGCCAAATATTTGAGGTGGTACCTATACTGCCAACAATTGAGTTTCGAGGCCTATCGCGACCAATACACCGCGACATTGGCTCTGCTACTCGTTACAAGACTACATAACTAAACTTATTGTTACGCCGCTTGAAATAACAATGCGTTGACATACTCTACCTCTGTTACGTCTTGCAGTAATAGTGTTGCTAACAATGATTTTGAGATTTCGTTAACTTTGCAGGACGCTTTCGTGAAGAATGTGCAGTGACATACTTTTTTGTCTGTGAAATTCGCCAGAATAAAATACGCCAGAATTTCGGTCAGGTACTCCACCAATCAAAATTATGTAATTAAATAAAACTCGTAGTTCGTTTCAGTGCTAGCTATTCCCACAACCTTAGATTTTTGCGATTTCATCTTTCCTTTAGCCTTTCATTACGGTGATCATGGAGTGCTAGGGTGCTTTAATCCCACTAGGTAGGTCTTGGCCCTTATGACTTCGTGGAGGAATCAATGTGGCCCACAGACTAAAAAGTTTGGAGACCCCTGCTCTAAGGTATCCTATTTGTGATATTATTTTTTTTAACAAACTACGACATGAAGTTTATGTTGGTAGTGAAGGTAATTTTTTAAAGTGCAAATTTAGCATTGTCATGTGTGTGGATTTTTTGTGCTCTCTTAGTGACATCATACTTTAATAATGCAGGGAGAAGGTTGACTTGCTACTTATCAAGAATATATTTGTTATTTGATAGAATGATGCAGACTGTTAAGTGTTCAGGTGTCTCATATTTACATGTGTGTATTTCTGAAATACTGGGTGGTGGTCATGCTTTGGAGTACCTAAGGAAAACGCTATGACATATTTTATATTGTAGCAAATCTGTCAGTAGGAAACGAACCCATTTTAGCACACATGTTATCATGTCACACACACTCATAATGCAGGGCTGATGTAGATCTGATACGTACACACACTACTAACGCAGGGATGAAGCAGATTTGGTATGTAACAATAGTTTACTTATTTAAGTATCCTGTTATGGAATTTGTTTATCATTTAAAGCCTCAATAAGAGCATATTTGTTTTTAGTAATGTGTTGCAAAAATTGTTTAATGTAGAATATTGGGATTATTTGTTTAAGTATCACACTGTGGTATTTGTTAAATATTTAAAGTCTCAGAAGAGCGTATTTGTTACTAAATAACGCATTAAAGAAATTGTTTAACTCGGGATATCGATGTAATTTGTTAAATAACGCTCTGCACTAATTTTTCAGTATTGTATTTACATACATCTTAAGATAGAGATGTATGTATTTGGAAAATCGGTAAAATTGCAAAAAGTTACCTGAAAATTGTACTTTATGACAGGTAGAGGTTAACTGGACTTACATGTTTTCTTATTCCTTCCATTCTATTTGGGGCGTTGGGTGATCACTGCTGCTGGTGCTTCATGCTGAACTTTTCACTACTGCATACAGGGCGCGAATGAGAATGCTCATGCAGTTGGTTTTAGAGTATCCCGCCTTTTTAAAGCCTTCTTATTGGCCCAGAACAGTGAAGGGAGGGAGACCTTGAATGTACAACATTAAGCGCCCCAGATGTGGAGATTCCTCCATGGAGAAGAGAGACAGGGAGTGACCTTAAAGACAACAAGCCTAGTTGCCTATGGCATATGGGCAGAGGTCCGAGACACTTGATCTTATCAGTGACCTTGAGAGAAGAATTTTATCTGCGCCAGAACTCACACTGTTTTCCTACTCACATCCAATAGTGGCTTCCAATGTATGTAAATACACTCCAAGACAAAAGAAAAAAGACGCATCATGACTAAATTATCTGAATGGAAATCGGTAGATGTGACGTACATGTACAGAAACCCAAATGATTACAATTACAGAAAAAAAATGGATGATTTCATAGGAAAGAGGTACACAAATTGAGCCAGTCAATAACATGCTGGTCCACCTCTGAGTCTTGTGCAAGTAGTTACTTGGCTTGGCATTGGTTGACAGTTCTTGGATATCCTCCTGAGGGCTGCCATGTCAAATTCTGTCCAACTGGCGCGTTAGATCGTCACAATCCCGAGATGGTAGGACGGCCCAGCCCATAATGCTCCAGTCTCCAGGTACATCTTCACTCATCATTGTCATTTAGAATCTCATTGACTGGAGTAAAACTGTCTTCAGCGATGGGTCCTGATTCGAAATGAGCCCTGATGACCAGTGAAGATGAGTCCAGAGACGTCCTGGACAGCAGTGAAATACCAAACTGACTGTCATCCGCCATATGGCGTGACAACAAGGAATGATTGATTCTCTGGGAAGCGATTTTTTGGAAATTTGTTGTAAGTTCCTATGGAACCAAACTGCTGAGGTCATCGCTCCCTAGGTTTACACACTACGTAATCTAACTGAAACTAACTTCGGCTAAGGATAGCACACACCCATGCCAGAGGGAGGACTCGAACCTCTGAGCTGAGAGAACCATGGCACGGCCCCTTAGACCACACGGCTACCCCGTGCGGCGGAAGCGATTTCATTTCATAGTAGAACCTCTTTGGCTGTAATCCGTAGCATACTTAGAGGCACAGTGGTACGTCGACAATATTCTATGTCCCGCTTTGTTTCCCTTCATGGCAAGTCATCATGGGCATCAAGAAGAACGTTTGGAGCATTACGGGCAGGGCCCTTCAAACAGCTCGGGATTTTGATGATATAACGCGCCTCTTGGACAGAGTCTGGTACGATATCCTTCAGGAGGACACCCAACAACTCTGTCGATCAATGCCAAGCCAAGTAACAGCTTGCATAAGACGCAGACGTGGTTCAACTCGTTATTGAGGTGTGTGATCATCACGGACAGAAACGCAGGGTGTGCAAGGTGCTCCAGTGCTGGCCAAAAGGTTAGTAAGGAGTTCCTGTTGTAGTGCGTTCCAATTCTCCATAAGCCCAGCTGAAAGCTGTTGGACAGTCGTTGGTGCATGTGGACATGCTGCAATACATCTCCCCAAAATTTCCCACCCTTGCTTGATTGGATTTAAGTTCGGAGAATAGGCAGACCAGTCCATTCGACGAATGAGGTTTCGTTCCAAGAGCTCCTCCACCTGGGCTGTTCGATTTCGTCGTTAAGTTTTACCCATCAATGTAGTTTCAGTCCTGAGCCCATCGCCAGATGGCGGCGAGTATATCTTTTGCGAATTTCAAATTATTTTGGTCGTGTAGAATCACAGACCATTCAGGATTTTCGTGTTTATGAAAGCATTTACATTATATAAAGGTCTTTAGATTTTTTCATTCAGGAAGGATTTTTTTTTGCGTACAGCATACTGGTCTGCATCCATGATCTGGAGTTTGCTGCAAATCAGGCAAGATGGGGAACACAAGCGTTTACCTCAGGCATCACATCTGCTAGTGATCTGGTTGTAATGAAGAGCAAGATGGTACAGTAAACGCGTACTTCCACAGCTGTGATGTACAGCGGGACCCAAAAGTCCATTAGCATACATTCGATGCTTCACGGAATAATGTAGGTTGAGAGGTAAAAATGAACATACATGCTTGAAATGACATGGATTTTTACTGAAACCAAAAAAAGTGCGCAAAATGACCAACAGATGGCGCTTCATACGATACAAAAGCAATAATTAGCATAACAACTGAATTTTAGCAAAGACGATAATTTTTTTTAACAAATGCTCAACATGTGGGCCATCAATCATCAACAGTACCTGTAGTCGAGGGAAAATGTTGCGAACAGCACTATACAGTGTGTCAGTAGGTATGATGAGAAACTGCCATCGGATGCTGTCTTTTAGCATCCCTGATGCGGCCGAATGATCACGGTAGACCTGTGACTTAGGGTAACCCCACAACCAATAATCACACGGATTGAGGTATGGGGACGTGGGAGGCTAAGTATGACAGAAGTGGCGGCTCAGAACGCGATCCTCACCACAGATGTGCGCAACAGATCTTTCATACGTGTAGCAATATGGAATGACGCGCCATCCCGCACAGAACTCGTGCCTTCCAGTAGGTGTTTATCAGCCAGGCTAGGGGTGATGCGATTCTAAAGCATATCGGCATACCTCACATCCGTGGCGCATGACAGTTTGAATAGCAGCACTCAGCATTTCCGCAAAGAAAAAGGGTCCGTTCAAGACTGATGTGGTAAATCCACAGCACACCGTGACTTTTTCGCTGTGCAATGGGGTTTCCACGACAGTTCTGGCTTTTCCGTAGCCCAAATTCTACAACTGACGTGTTGACAGAATCTCAAGGTGTGAAATGGGCTTAGTTGGTCCTGTAATACGTTAGACAACAAACCGACATCTTACCCCATGTTTTGAAGTGCCCACACCACAAGTGCTCTTCGCGTCACAAAATCGGTGGCTAAAATTTCATGATGGTGGAGGATTTTGCACGGATGGCATTGGAGGGTACGCCTTATTGCACTCCAAACAGTAGTGCGTGGATTGGGAGTGCGACGCGCGAATTCACGAGCGCTGACTTACGCGGACATGAACCCGCTAAAGTCTCCATTTCTTCCTGACCTGCCCGAGCAGCGGCAGCAGTTGTGTCTGGTCGCCCACTACGGGGCAAATCGTTTAAACAAGCAGTGGCGTCTAACTCCGTGATCCTCTTATTCACAACTACACTTGTCACAGGACCTTTATTCATTCGGATACCCTTCTTACGGCCGTAGAATCGTAAAGCTGCAGTAGCTGATTCTCGATTCTGCAGTGAAGCCATTGCTGGTAAAGTCAACATTTTATTCACGATTCTCATGCGGCGTCACTGCCATGTTACTTTCCAGCGCCATCTATTGGCCATTTCTTGTACTCGTTATTGGTTTCAATAAAAACTCATGTTATTTCAGGCATGTGTGTCATGTTGTACCGCTCTACCTACAATATTCCGTGAATTAGTGGATTAGCAATTGTCAACGGACTTTTGGGTCACCCTGTATTTTATTGCAAAGATTTTTTTTTTACAAACTCGGCTAGCTATAGTAGCGTACAAATTCCGCTTATGGGTACAAAATTACAGAAGTTGGATGAAATTTTTTGTGTACATTTGGGTGCTTAGGTCTATTTGGTCATTGACGATACAATCAATTTGTGTGAAGGTGGCTGTATATTTCTGTTTCTTCCAACAAATACAGGTGTACTCTTTTCTCAGCAAAATGTAGTATTTCTGTTTTGTTGAATACCAGCAGAACTAGATGATTTGTTTAAGGTTTTTTAGGCTATGTGTATCCATGTGTTCTCTGTGTCTAATGTTGAAGCTCCTGGCAGTTGCATCAACACAGAATTTAGGGCACGTTCAGTTTAGTTTATAAATACCAACTTTGTTGTGTGGTTCGATTTCAACGCTTAAGTTACGAACTAGTTTATCTTTAATTTAAGTATTTGTCGAGAAATTAGTACGGATGCTTTAGTGTGGAATAAGTTTACAGTTTGATGTGACACTTCATCAATGAGCGATATGCAGGCTTATTTCCGGGAGTCGTCGGGTTAGGGGTTGGTAACAGTGTTGTTTGTTGTAGACATGGAGTCATTTTTGTTCCTATATTTGTAAAACGCTACTGCGAAATGAAATAGTGTGTCTGGTTGCAGTTTTTTCCCTTCGGCTATATTTACGAGAATAGCTGCGGTGTTCTCACACAATTATTGATAAAATAGTGTTACTCTTTCTTGATGGGAAGGAAGGTTCAAATGGTTTAAATGGCTCTGAGCACTATGGGACTTAACATCTGAGGTCATCAGTCCCCTAGAACTTAGAACTACTTAACCCTAACTAACCTAAGGACATCACACAGATCTACGCCCGAGGCAGGATTCGAACCTGCGACCGTAGCGGTCGCGCGGTTCCAGACTGAAGCGTCTAGAACGGCTAAGCCACACCAGCCAGCTGGGAAGGAAGGCCTCGTCTTATTTTGAAACAGTTTCAGGTCGTAAACGTGTATTGCAGTCTTCTATTGATCTAAAGATGAAAATTTACTTGCACGATACATGCTTAGACTTATTCCCGATATTGGTTTTTTTTACTTCGTAACTGCGTATGGCGTCCTTCATTTGAACTTTATAACTGCAGCTTTTTGTTGCGACACAAACTCGGTTTTCCTTATGATTAGCGTATAAGGATACTTTTTCTTCGCGGGGTACCTTGTATTTCCACTTCCATTATTAAAGGTGATTCACGACACACAGTTTAATTTCTTTGCGGTAAATTTATTGATTCTTTTACTTTGTTACCACGTATCGAAGTTTAAACACGAGTTGTATTTCTAACGTGTTGTGCTGCTTGCTCTACATGGTCCGATTTACTCCCACCGTATGCATTCGGTTGTTTTCACCTTCGGGAAATTCAACATTCACGCAAAGATAACATGTTTTAGTTGCCATGTGAGTTACGTAAATCCGACGCACAACCACAATGTTCATTTCAATAATTTTCCTATTTTTGGAAGCCACAGAGTGCAGATTCGTCTAAACAATAACAGTGTCGCCATGTGACTGTTCTTTTACTTCCCTTTGGGCCGTATTACATTTTGGACTCAAGAGCCATCTTCAAGTGACTGCAGTTCCACAGGTCAGAAAACTGAAAGCTAAAATTGTAATAGCGTCCAAGGGGAAATTAAAGAACAGTCAAATGGCAAAAGTATTGTCATTTATACACGGTTTTTGAGTCACTGGTCAAACAAGACACACTCGTTAGAAAAGAATGTCTTTTGTAAGTAGGCTGTTTATGTTTTCTTATTGGCAACGTTACGTTGCGCTCTGTACGAAAATCACTGGCTGTGCTGTGTGCAGTCTGTGGCTAGTTTGCATTGTTGTCTGCCATTGTAGAGGGGCAGTTGGATGTTAACAGCGCGTAGCGTTGCGCAGTTGGAGGTGAGCCGCCAGCAGTGGTGGATGTGGGAAATGAGATGGCGGATTTTTGAGTACAGAATGGATATTATGTATATTATGCTTTTTCAACACTATTAAGGTAAATACATTGTTTGTTCTCTATTAAAATGTTTCATTTGCTAACTATGCCTATCAGTAGTTCGTGCCTTCAGTAGTTTGAATCTTTTATTTAGCTGGCAGTAGTGGCGCTCGCTGTATTGCAGTAGTTCCAGTAACGAAGATTTTTGTGAGGTAAGTGATTTGTGAAAGGTATAGGTTAATGTTAGTCAGGGCCATTCTTTTGTAGGGATTTTTGACAGTCAGATTGCGTTGCGCTAAATAATATTGTGTGTCAGGTTAAGCACAGTCTTGTATAAATTTTTCTAAGGGGACGTTCCACTTTCAGTGGCAGTGAAAAGTTCTCTGAATGATGAAATTCTTTTTAAAATGGTTTAATGTGAGGCACAATCTTGTAAAATTCCAAATAAAGTTTCGCTCACCTTATGGTGTTCACCGCTACGTGGGTTCTCAATAAGCACGATATAAGGTGCTACGCCTCACGGTCATCTTAAGATCTTGACAGGAAGTACTGGTTGAATCCCAACACATTGAGAAAAGTAATTCATGCTGTGTCGTCCGAACAAGACAGCCAGGGCACAAACACGACAGGCGCAAAGATGCGAGCTGGTGCCAGTGCTCACCACTTGCGCCAGTTCCACCATCGCCACGGTCGCTGCTGGGGATGAAGATACCGACTTCGCCTCGGCCAATTGCCAGGCGAGTACAGTCCACCAATGAGCGGTCGTTAACGGTCAGAAGCCTACTAGGAAGACAGAAGAGCAGCTCTCGCCCATCGCCCATCATCGTCCAGGGCTGACTTAGACAGGGAACGTCGTTTAGTGAACTCTTAAAGTGAACAAACAGTTGTTGTTAACTGCATTTGCTATGTACTGTGAAGTCTACCTATCATTATTTGCACTTAGCTATTGAGGACTTCTTTGTGTTATGTTACAAGCAGTGTTGCAGACTTTCTTATTCAACTAGTCACCAACATAAATAAATCTTTTAACCCATTCGTGTGAATTTGTTACTAATTTGTTGGAATGTTGTAGAATCTTCGTTCTCCATTCCTGTTACCTGACCCTGTCCGCCCCCGGTAGCTGAGTGGTCAGTGCGGCAGAATGTCAGTCCTAAGGGCCCGGTTTCGATTCCCGGCTGCGTCGGAGATTTTCTCCGCTCAGGGACTGGGTGTTGTATTGTCCTAATCAACATCATTTCATCTCCATCGACGCGCAAGTCGTGGCGTTAAGATTTGCAGCCTGCGAACAGTCTATCCGACGGGAGGCCCTAGTCACACGTCATTTATTTACCAGATACTGGGGCATAGGTGTATAATAGTGGCAGGGAGAAATAGTCTTAACGGTGTACTGCACCAGAAGCCGTTTCACGAACTCACTAACTCTGCCTACCGTAACAACAGTGGCAACTCGCCCTCCACAGCAGTGGCGAAGAGCCCTTTACAAAACTTGCGACGAGGTTTACCAAAATTTACATTATGTTACGTTGGACAGAACAGATAATTACCGTTTGAAATTTTAGGACATTGTGCTGTACCATAAACCAGTTGGAAGGACATTCTATATAGCGAACTTAATTTTGCCCTGTAACAGTCTATACTTGAAAAAGAATAAATCAATCAACTCCTTTAAGATAATGCGCTTAGAATAATCGTCTAGGAACGGAATGTTACTTCATTTGTGCTAGCCGCGTAAGACGCCTTTCAACTTGCGGGAGTCATTACCCAGTGCGACTGCCAGAGCAATGAGAATGAGAGCCAGCCGTAAATGGAGGGACTCGTGTAGGTCAGCACTTAAAGTACTAAAGACACTCAAACTAACCAAGCATTCAAATACATTCCTGATATTCAGGGTCAGGGGTGAACCGAGAATATTTTTCCGTACAAGCAAATTATTTGCTTCCCCCGCACCCACGTACACACACTTCTTCCCTCGTACACTTACACCCGTGTCAGCTTTTGCTACTAATTGTGATGCCTACTGTATACAAATCTCGGTCTTGGGTTCCCCGGGCGCCTATCTCAGTTCGGCGCCCCAAGCCGAACGGAATCTTAACAGCTGCAGCGCCACGGTCTCCCACCTTGGCGGCTCGTATCGCTTGTGCCTTACACCGAACCTGCTCGAGGTATCGTCACACGACGCCATCATGATACAAGGAAGCGGGACGTCTTCCACGAGCCCAGAGGCACTACCAGGAAATTAAAATCAAAGCAATCCTAAACAAGATCAATTGCCCTAGAAAGACCACCTCCAAACTTGTGAGAGATAGGTAATAAAAAAGATTTTCAAAATACGTCTCAAAACATTTTTGATACAGAGTTGCTTGTATAGTGCACTGAAGCGCCAAAGAACTGGAATCACCGTTTTCGAAGATTGTGTTGTCTGTCTGTCTGTTGGTCTGCCCGCCCGCTGCTTGCTGCTACCGCTGTCTGTCTGTCCGTCCGTCCGTCCGTCCGTCTGCCTGCCTGCCTGCCTGCCTGCCTGCCGGCTCGCTGTCCATCGCCGTCGTCGTCACTGCCGCCGCCGCCGCCGCCGCTGCTGCCGCCGCCGCCAGCTGCACGTCCGTCTGTCCGTCGCCGCCGCCGCCTGCTGCACGTCCGTCTGTCCGTCTGTCCGTCGCCGCCGCCGCCGCTGCCTGCTGCACGTCCGTCTGTCCATCGCCGTTCGTCTGCAATGAGTGCTCCCACGTCTACCGTCATCTACACCTCCCCCTCCCCCTCTCCCACAGTCACTTCCTGGAGTGCCGCCCCTGGCCTCCCTCCTTTCACCTCCCCTTCCCTTCCCCCACTTACCCATCCCCCTATCTCCTCCCCTGCTGTATACCCGCACCTCTACACCCTTCCTCCAGCCTCTACACCCTCAACAGCTCCCACTACTACCCCCGCCCTCACGTACGCCTCTGTTGCCGCCTCTGCTGCCGCCCCTCAGGTGGTTGGCTTCCCGTCTCTAGCCGACCCCGTCGCTTCGTCTTCTGCGTCTCCCGCACGCATCACGTCGCGCCGAGCCACCATCGCCACCACTGAACCAGCTGCTTCTCCCGGTGCCTCCACTACGCCACAGGGATCTGCCACCCGCCACCTCCCTCTCCTCCCCATCCCTCTCCCCTCCTCCCAGCCTCCTGTCTCCAAAAAACCCCAAAAGCGCGTCCTTCCCGACTCTGCTCCCGCCACTTCCCACAAAAAATCAACACCACCTCCCCCTCCCCCTGCCGTCACCATGGACACAACCCCTCCTCCTGCCAACCATCCCTTGGCCCCCACCCTCCACACCTTTGTCCTGTCAACTCCCGATCCTAAGTTCCTCGACGCTCGTACCCTCACCAAGGAAATACGAAAGTACTTGCCTGGTGCTCCCATCTCCCAACTCATTCCCCGCAGGGACTCAGTCCTTATCAAGTCCCCGTCCCCATCCTTTCACACAGACCTCCTGCAAAAACTCCCACGAGTTATGTTTGGCCCCCACGCCTCTCTGACACCCTTCCTTTCCGCTTCCACTCCTCGCCAGCCCCAGCCTCCCCGTCGCCCCCCCACCTACACCGCTGTGATCACCAAGCTCAGCCCGGTGATCACGGAGGATGAGGTGTTGGTAGAACTGAACTCCCACCCGGATTTGGAAATCCGCTCGGCCCGCCGTATCCACAATGCCTCTGGTCCCACCTACCTCATGCGGGTATTCTCTGAGTCTGCCCCGTCCATAGACCATCTCCTCACCCAGGGTGCCCTGATATACCACCGTCGCCACCCTGTTGAATCCTCCAAATCCCCTCCCCAATCCTACCGTTGCCAGCGGTGCCTGATGTACAACGACCACCTGACTCCCAACTGCAAAAACCCCCCCACCTGTCCCCATTGCAAGGCCTCCCACTTTCTTAAGAACTGCCCCAACCTCGATGCTCCTCCTTCCTGTAATACCTGCAATGGCCCCCATCCCACTTACTCCCACAAATGTAAAGCTAAACCCCCTCCAGCCACCCCTGAACTTACAGTCCCAGTTCGTCCCGTTGATCCCCCTGTCCATCCCAACAATTCCCTCCGTCCACCCCCCACGGCCGAGGACGTCATCCGGTTTATTACCGTAGTCCTCCAAAACATCCACCCTTTTCAGCGCCCCCACACCTTCCACCAAATATCCCTTGCTGCTCGCTCCGTTTTCCACCTAAACACCTTCGCCACTTACTCCCACAACCAAGCCCACTTCACCTTCACCCGCCTCGACACCCTAGTTTAAGTCTCTTCCCTTCCCTCTCTTCCCCCCCCTCCTTCCCGTCATGGCGCGGCATGAGCCTCGCATCCTCTTCCAGAACATTCGCTCCTTCCGCTCCAACAAATACCTCCTCATGCACACCCTCTCCCACCACCAGGTCGACACCTTCCTCTTGAACGAAACCTTTCTCCAGCCTCACCACTCTATCCGCACCTCCCCCTATAACCTCCACCGCACAGACGCTCCTGGTCCTCGTGCGCAGGGTGGAGTCGCGATTGGCCACCTTAAGCATATCCCTGTCCGGCCACAGCCTCTCCTCAATGACCCTACTGAACACCTTATCCTTAGCGTCTTCTTCCCCTCCCTCACCATTACCTGTGCCACAATCTATGTCCGCTCCACTGCTCCTCTTCCTTATGACTTCATCTCACACATTGACCGCACCTTCTCCACCTATGTGATTGCCGCCGACCTCAACATCCATAGCCGCACTCCTGCTGCCCTTCGGCAGTGGCATCAGTTCCTCTCCACGATCCAAGGTGACCTTGTTCCTCTTCCCCAGCACACCCGACCCGAAAGTTACACCACCCCCGATGTTGTCATTGCCTCCGCCAACCTCCTTGGGCGTATCACTGTCGCCGTCCTTGACCCCACAGGTAGCGATCACCTTCCTGTCCTTCTCACCCTAAAGTCTGCTCACCGCCCCCCTCCGGCTCCGCACCCTGCACCCCCTCCCAAGGTCGTCCATGACTATCGCCGTGCCAACTGGGATGCCTACCGGGATTTCATCTCCACCCAGGTCGAAAGCCACCCTCTTACCTATCGCCATCCCGACGACATCATCCACGCCTCTTCCTTCCTTCAGAAGGTAATTACTGACGCCGTAGAGGCCCATGTTCCTACAAAGACCATCCACCCACACCGTCCCACTCTCCCTCCGCGGGCTGTCCTCCTCCTCCGTGAATCCCGCCGCCTCTATCGCTCCTTCCTGCGCACTCGTGACAGGGATACACTCCAACGCCACCGGCAAATACAGCGACACGTACGGAACCTTATTACAGCAACGAAACGCCGAGACTGGCGCCAGACCTGCACACGACTCAACGCCACCCTCCCTATCAACTCCTCCAAGTACTGGTCCGCCTTCCATCGCCTTACTGGTTCCCTTTCTGCTCCCAGCTACCCCCTTCTCCATAACGATCGCCCCCTTCCTGACACCCTCAGTAAGGCCAACCACTTCGCTTCCCACCTTTCCGAGGTCTTCTCCATCCCCGATGATCCCCACTTTGATTATTCTCTTTTCCCCGCCGTCATGGAACGTGCCGATACCTCGGTCGCTCCACTTGCTCCTAGTCTCCAGTACTTGGGGCAGTTGCCCCCCTCCAACATAAACACTCCCATCACGGCACAAGACATTAAACTTATCCTCCGGTCCAAACGCAACACAGCCCCTGGTCACGACTGTGTCACCTACCGGCACCTTCGCGAAAGCCCCTATTCCTTCCTGACTGTCCTCGCCCAACTCTATAATGTCGTCCTCTCTACTGGCTTCTACCCTGACCTGTGGAAGACCTCCCGCATCCTCTTATTCCTCAAACCCAACAAACCCCCTTCTGCCGCCTCTTCCTATCGTCCCATCTGCCTCACCTCCGTCTTCAGTAAGGTCCTTGAATCCATCCTCTCCCGCCGTATCCATCAGCACCTTTCTCAACACCACCTCCTCCCCCTTACCCAGTGTGGCTTCCGACCCTCCTTCTCTGCTGACGACCAACTCCTCAACCTTGTTCACCTTCTGTCCCTCCAGCTCAACTCCCGCCGCTCCGCCATTTTTGTTTCCCTTGACCTCCAAAATGCCTATGACCGTGTATGGCATCCCGGTCTCCTCTTTAAACTCCAAACCTACGCCCTGCCTATCAATTTTGTCCGTCTTGTCGCTTCCTTCCTCTCGCACCGTCCTTCCTATGTCACCCTCCACAACACCAATTCCCGTATCTTTTATCCCACGGCTGGCGTTCCCCAGGGTTCAGTCCTCTCCCCTCTCCTTTATCTCTTGTATACAGCTGATATGCCCAAGCCACCCCCACCAGTCCACCTTCTCCAGTATGCTGATGACACCGCCTTCCTTGCTCTCTATCCTACCCTTCAACGGTCTCAACGTACCCTCCAAACCCACCTTAACCAGTTCACCACTTGGTGTAACCAGTGGTTCCTCCGTCTCAACCCCTCCAAAACCCAGGCAATCATCATAGGCCGCACCACTCGCTCCTTTCGCCTCCATGATTTCTACCTCACCCTTTATGGTCGCCCTATCCAACTCACCCCCACCCTGAAATACCTTGGCCTCACCCTTGACCGACACCTCACCTGGACCCCTCATCTCCTGACCATCCAGCAGAAAGCCCATTCCCGCCTCCGCCTTCTGAAACTCCTGTCTGGCCGGACCTGGGGATTGCATCCTTCTACCATCCTCCACACCTACAAATCCCTCATCCGTCCTATCCTCTGTTATGCCAGCGTTGCCTGGATTTCCGCACCCACTCGCTTTTACAAGGCCCTCCAAGTCCTTGAACGCCATGCGCTCCGCCTTGCCTTCCGTATCCGCCTTCCTTCCCCCACACGGCTCCTGTATGAACTGATCCCCTTCCCCCACCTCCTCCTGTTCCTCCAACATCTCCGCATCCTTTACATTGCTCGCAGACTTGATCCCCCCCACCCTCTGGTTTCCTCCTTCCTCTCCACCCCCCGCCCATTGCCGCGCCTCTATCGCTGTATCCCTCCCTCTCTCCACCTCCACACCCTCCATCTCCTTCATCAGGGCAACTTCCAACGCCTCCCCCTCCCGGATGACGAACTTCGCCGTGACATCTACCCTTCCTTCCAACTATAACCTGGCCTTGTTCCCCCCCCCCCTCCCCAGGGCACCCTTTCCTCTTTCTTTCTTCTCCCAGAGCGGATTTCCCTCCGTCCCCCCTCCCCTGAGACCCTGCACCCCAAACCTACCTCGCTCCTTCCCCCCCTACCTGGCCCTCTCCCGTACGCCCCCTGCTCACCTCCCCCATCTCTTCCACTCCCTCCCTTCTTCAGGTCTCCCTCATCTCCTCGCGCCTGGCAGATCCTCTGTATTGCTCATCATCAGTGTGCCACATCAGTGTTGTGTTTAGTGCTGTTTCTTGTGTGCGTCAAGAGATGTGATTTTAATTGTGTCCTGCCTTGAGGTTCGCCGTCAGTGTTACGTTATGTGCTGTGCCATCCGTCGCTACTTTTAGCTCCAGTCATACTGTGCCTTGTGTTCTTTTAACCGTCGCCGTGTGTGGCTTTTTATATGTGCTACTTTTAAACAGTTTTTTATTATCTCCATTTTTACAGTCACCCCGTTTTGTTTTGTTTTGTCTTCCATGCTGTTCCCCCCTTTTTTTATATATATGTTCACCTTAGTCTCTCCTTTGCTGTTTTTAATGTCTTCTATTGTTTTTGTACTGTCTTTCGGCTGAAGAGCAGCGCCTATGCTGCTGCCAGCCCGCCCCGATGGGGCATTGAAACACAATAAAGGAAAAAAAAAAAAAAAGCCAAAGAAGTTGGAATAGGCGTATTCAAATACAGATATACAGGGTGTTTCAAAAATGACCGGTATATATGAAACGGCAATACAAACTAAACGAGCAGCGATAGAAATACACCTTTCGTTGCAATATGCTTGGGACAACAGTACATTTTCAGGCAGACAAACTTTCGAAATTACAGTAGTTGCAATTGTCAACAACAGATGGCGCTGCGGTCTGGGAAACTCTATAGTACGATATTTTCCACATATCCACCATGCGTAGCAATAATATGGCGTAGTCTCTGAATGAAATTACCCGAAACCTTTGACAACGTGTCTGGCGGAATGGCTTCACATGCAGATGAGATGTACTGCTTCAGCTGTTCAATTGTTTCTGGATTCTGGCGGTACACCTGGTCTTTCAAGTGTCCCCACAGAAAGAAGTCACAGGGGTTCATGTCTGGCGAATAGGGAGGCCAATCCACGCCGCCTCCTGTTTGTTTCGGATAGCCCAAAGCAATCACACGATCATCGAAATATTCATTCAGGAAATTAAAGACGTCGGCCGTGCGATGTGGCCAGGCACCATCTTGTATAAACCACGAGGTGTTCGCAGTGTCGTCTAAGGCAGTTTGTACCGCCACAAATTCACGAAGAATGTCCAGATAGCGTGATGCGGTAATCATTTCGGATCTGAAAAATGGGTCAATGATTACTTTGGAAGAAATGGCGGCCCAGACCAGTACTTTTTGAGGATGCAGGGACGATGGGACTGCTACATGGGGCTTTTCGGTTCCCCATATGCGCCAGTTCTGTTTATTGACGAAGCCGTCCAGGTAAAAATAAGCTTCGTCAGTAAACCAAATGCTGCCCACATGCATATCGCCGTCATCAATCCTGTGCACTATATCGTTAGCGAATGTCTCTCGTGCAGCAATGGTAGCGGCGCTGAGGGTTTGCCGCATTTGAATTTTGTATGGATAGAGGTGTAAACTCTGGCGCATGAGACGATACGTTGTCGTTGGCGTCATTTGGATCGCAGCTGCAACACGGCGAACGGAAACCCGAGGCCGCTGTGGGATCACCTGCTGCACTAGCTGCACGTTGCCCTCTGTGGTTGCCGTACGCGGTCGCCCTACCTTTCCAGCACGTTCGTCCGTCACGTTCCCAGTCCGTTGAAATTTTTCAAACAGATCCTTTATTGTATCGCTTTTCGGTCCTTAGGTTACATTAAACCCCCGTTGAAAACTTCGTGTTGTTGCAACAACACTGTGTTCTAGGCGGTGGAATTCCAACACCAGAAAAATCCTCTGTTCTAAGGAATAAACAATGTTGTCCACAGCACGCTTGCACGTTGTGAACAGCACACGCTTACAGCAGAAAGACGACGTACAGAATGGCGCACCCACAGACTGCGTTGTCTTCTATATCTTTCACATCACTTGCAGCGCCATCTCTTGTTGAAAATTGTAACTACTGTAATTTCGAAAGTTTGTCCGCCTGAAAATGTACTGTTGTCCCAAGCATATTGCGACAAACGGTGTATTTCTATCGCTGCTCGTTTAGTTTTTATTGCCGTTTCAAATATACCTGTCATTTTTGAAACACCCTGTATGTAAACAGGCAGAATACGGCGCTGCAGTCTGCAACGCCTATATAAGGCAACAAGTGTCTGGCGCAGTTGTTAGATCGGTTACTGTTTCTACAATGGTAGGTTATCGAGATGTAAGTGAGTTTGAACGTGGTGCTATAGGCGGCGCACGAGCGACGGGACACAGCATCTCCGAGGTAGCGATGAAATAGGGATTTTCCAGTACGACCATTTCAAGAGTGTACCGTGAATATCAGGAAACAGGTAAAGCATCAAATGTCCGTTTTCGCTGCGGCCGGAAAAAGATCCTGTGTGAACGGGACCAACACGACTGAAGAGAATCGTTCAACGTGACAGAAGTGCAACCCACCGCAAATTGCTGCAGATTTCAGCGCTGGGCCATCAACAACTGTCAGTGTGCGAACCATTCAACGAAACATCATCGATATGGGCTTTCGCAGCCGAAGGCCCACTTGTGTACCCTTGATGAGTGAAAGATACAAAGCTTTACGCCTCACCTGGTTCAAGAAATGGTTCAATTGGCTCGGAGCACGATGGAACTTAACATCTGAGGTCATCAGTCCCCTAGAACTTAGAACTACTTAAACCTAACTAACCTAAGGACATCAACACATCCATGCCCGAGGCAGGATTCGAACCTGCGACCGTAGCAGCAGGGCGGTTCCGGACTGAAGCGCCTAGAACCGCTCGGCCACAACAGCCGGCGCCTCGCCTGAGCCAATCAATACCGACATTGGACTGTCTATGACTGGAAACCCGTTGCCTGGTCGGACGAGTCTTTTCTGACACGGTATTGAACGGAGGGAAGTGTACAGGTATGGAGACAACCCCATGAAACCATGGACCCTGCATGTCAACAGGGGACTGTTCAAGCTGGTGGAGGTTCTGTAATGGTGTGAGGCGTGTGTAGTTTGAGTGCTGTGGGATCTCCGATGCCTCTAGATACGACTCTGACAGGTGACAGGAGTATTGTAACAAGGCCGGTCCCATTCCAAAATACCGTTATCCATGATGGCGGCCATGACGTCAGAGTCATTATGAACTGTTTTCATACCACCGTCACCATTCCTAAAAAAAATGGTTCAAATGGCTCTGAGCACTATGGGACTCAACTGCTGTGGTCATAAGTCCCCTAGAACTTAGAACTACTTAAACCTAACTAACCTAAGGACAGCACACAACACCCAGCCATCACAAGGCAGAGAAAATCCCTGACCCCGCCGGGAATCGAACCCGGGAACCCGGGCGTGGGAAGCGAGAACGCTACCGCACGACCACGAGATGCGGGCAAACACCATTCCTAAGCATCGTTAGTCGACAACAACAAGGTCGCACGTAATGTATCCGGCACGTGTTGCCTCTCTAGTCTTTATTACCGTAGCGGGTTGTGACATAGAGAGAGTCCATTCCTAAGCATCGTTAGTCGACAACAACAAGGTCGCACGCAATGTATCCGGCACGTGTTGCCTCTCTAGTCTTTATTACCGTAGCAGGTTGTGACATAGAGAGAGTCCATTCCAGAGCATCGTTAGTCGACAACAACAAGGTCGCACGCAGTGTATCTGGCGTGTGTTGACTCTCTAGTCTTTATTACCGCCACCAGAGTAATCTGTCATCAAGTCAGTTGATGGTTTTGTGGGGTGGTGGAAATGGCTGTATCCAATACGATCCCTTAATTGAGTCACATGTCCGACTTCTACCAATAGGAGTCAACTATCCTATGACCTCATTGTAGGACATATATAGGTTAAGTTCCGGGACCTCAGTCTTGGTCACTCAGTCAGCGGGAGACTAAGAAGAACAATCATGAAGCACCAGTCGACCTTCAGTGCAGTCACTCAGAACAGGATCAAACGGAAAAGTAAGTATCATATTTCACATTATTCTATCTCGTTCATTATCCTTATTATTCAATGTTTTCACTTATTCGCTAATATCTAATCATTCATCTTCTTTTTTCAACAGAGTCAAACGCAACCATGCTTAGCTCCGCAGACGCGTCTGAACCTGCATCATCATTAGCTTCGTTAACCATCTCATCCGGACCTACACCAGCGACAGCCGACTCATTTGATCCAGTAGCGACCACGTGGGATCCTGTAGCTCACATGTTGGAGCAGGACAAGGAGTTGCTGCTCTCCGTCCCACTCAGCAACTTGTGTGATGAAGACGCTCGATCTGCTCACCACACAACGAATTCAACCACTGGTGGTGTTAAAGATCAACTAAATGGTGGTCAGTACTGGATGCCTACATATAACTCATCACAATCGAACACTCCCGTGATAGTGCAACCACCGAGTTTGGATACTGTAAATAAAAAGAATACGTCTAGTGCGGCTACGCTATTCACCACGACATATAATTTAACCTCCAGTGGTTCAAAACGTGTGAACATTGCTATAGACGTCCATCATGTCTGGGGGATCCAAGCTATAATGGAGATTGAAAATATTTCCAAAAGTGTTAAAGTCCCGATTTCCGAGTTCGACTGGGTCGGGATCTGTCATGCAGAGCGCTACATCAATCAACAAATGACCACCGAATATGATCCAACTCATCCCCCACCAGAAATTCGTCTTGCCGATGTCACACTTTCCATTACTACTGTATATGATGACTGCGCCTTATGCATTAAATCAGGTGTCGACAGCGTCTATCTAAGGCATCCATCAGTTATCAAATTATTCAACCTAGACTCCTCTATACGGTTTGCTCTCGAGAGACTGAATCGTTGGGTTCCTAGCATAGAGGCAGCATATAGTGATGTTAAAAACTCTCTACGTGTTAATAATATACATATTGACGATTTTGAGCAGCATCTTCGTTCACATATGGCCATTAAAACTACAGACATCCAATTGAAATGCGTGTGTCAAAAACCAGAGTACTCAGAGTCACCTATCGGATTGCGTGAGATACGTGCAGAATTTATTGCCAACCAAAGAGAATTATTTGGTATATATTGTACAGGTTCTAAGAAGAAACGTGCAGATTATGATAACACCTCAGAAATAGTACATCCAATGTATGATTTTTAAATAAATAATTTATATTTAATCTTATCTCCTGTTTCTCTTTATTTCAGACCACCACTCCCTATTATAATCAAATTGATCCAATAATTTTTTAATTCTACTCAAATTATGACCATAGAAGCAACGACGAATATAAAAGAAAGACTGAAGAGTGGAATTAAATTCAAGGTAAAAGAGTGTGAAAGATAGGATTCTCTGACTTGCTGTCATCAGCAACAGTGAAGCATAATTACGGTACTTGCTGAACGAAATGAGCTGTCTAAGGAATACAGAAACATGCATTGAGGGGAACTAGTAAAAAGACTACAGTAATGAGAAGCACTAGAAATGAGAGCAGCAATAGGTTTAACATCATGATTGGTACCAATGAAGTAAATGAAGTTAAGGAATTCTGCTTTATAGGCAGCAAAATAGCCCCTGACGGACAGGCAAGAAGACTAATGTCCTCATGACTCTGCTAACTCATGTGCAAGGTGTCCGATTTGAACATGTCTGTCTATTCTCAAAAACACTCTTTCAACCCAAGTATCAGCTATTGCATGAGATATTTCGAGGTGTAGATGACGTTACATACACAACATTCAGTGAAAGCTCTGATATCCCCCCACCTGAAGAAACAAAACCAAACACAGTATTCATATTTGACGATGTTGCAGTAGAAAACCAAGACCAAATTCGCAAATATTTCTCTTTCGGTCGCCATATTTTATCTAAGTCAAACATATTCCAGAATCCCCAAACAACTTGTTAGGGATAACGCAAATCTCATTATAGCCTTCAAGCAAGACAATCTTAATTTAAGACACATTTACCAAGCACATGTGGGGACGGATATGTCGTTCAATGATTTCTTAAAGATATGTGCAGACTGTTGGAACCATTCACAGTACGGGTTTCTCGTTATTGATAAAACAAGAAAACTGTATGATGGTAGATACAGACGAAACTTTCAAGAATTTTTGCATATATAACAAGGTAATAGACGTTAACACATCAGTCTACGTCATACCATGGACAAATTCGCGCGTATGTCCACCTCTCAACCTGAGATGATTGGTGTACACAGACAGAACATTCGCTTGTACATGGATGCGAAAATTCAAGCTATGGCTCTTAAAGTTGCAAGTATGCGCAGGGAACTAGAGACCTATTACCAAACCCTTCTGAGAATGGTGAATCAGTTAAATGAGCTAGTTAATCAAATCAGTAAGACAGTAACCGACTTAACTGAAAAGGTCGATCATATTCAGAGAAAAATAGATGTAGACCTCATTGTTGTCGATAAGGGTGATCGTGAAGCTGAAGAAAATGAATGCATATATAAAGCCTCATGTCGCAGAGACGTCTGATTAGTATACGTTGAGATGTCGACGACCAAACAGAAAGTAATTCAAGCCCGTAAAGCAGTCCGAGAGAAATTACGGTTGCTTAGGTTAGGGTATATTGATCGTCAGCAAACACTAAGAGAGACCTTTAAACCCGTTACTGAGTCTCTCCGACAGCTCTCACCAAAAACAAAAACGACCCAAAACGACAGTCAAGCCATTGATGAATTCATTATTAGTCACGCACCAGGCCAGATAGATAGAACATTCGGCGTTAGCCCGGGAAGACCATACATGTTGGGCACGCATCCCATAACTGTAACAGAAGACAAAGTACAAATAGCTGATAGACAGTTTGACCGAACACCAGGCTTAATGAATCTTATTTTCCTAATACCAGCTAAAAAACCTATAAATTATTCAGTTAGTGATAAGGACACGTACCGTCAAATACTACACATGACTGGTGCACACAAGATCACCAAAAGCCTAACCAACAGGAAGTATAAAACCATTATAAAACCAATACTTGAAGACCAAAACAACAACAACGGTGCCAGCAGCAGAGATGGTATTGACATTGGTCTTAAGACAGTGAACAATCGAGTCCCTCAGTATATATATTATGACGACCCCAACGAACTAATAGATCGACTACGTCTGCTCATGGCATCAGCTGCTGCAGGTAATACAGCTCATTCGAATGAAGTTATCTCCATAATCTCTGAGCTTCGAGAGAGAGGTATCATCGAATAAGTATGGAGACCGTAGTTCCAGAACTACACAAACCAGCACGCAAAACATACCCGCGCAGGCATGTCATGATTAAAGGGATGGATGACTTGTGGCAAGCTGATCTTGTAGATATGCGACAATATTCACATGAGAATAATGGCTTCAAATACATTTTAATTGTTATTGATACATACTCCAAATTTGCATGGACAGTACCAGTCAAGACAAAAACCGGACCAAATGTCGCTGATGCTTTTGAACGCTTGCTACACATAGGAACCAATCGATGCCCGGACAATCTCCAAACCGATCATGGTGGTGAGTTCTACAATAGGTACTTCAAGACAGTGATGCAGCGGTATGGAATACATCACTACTCGACATTCACTCACCTGAAGGCAAGTATCATAGAGCGCTTGAACAGAACAATAAAAGGCAGAATGTGGATGCGGTTTAACCTTCGTGGCTCATACAAATGGACAGATATCCTCCCAGAAATAATTGCTCAATATAATAGAACCAAACATAGCACAATAAAAATGCGGCCAATTGATGTTCGTGATAACACACTCATGGATACGGTATACTTTCACATTAAGATACTGGATCCACGCAAACAGAAATTTAATGTAGGTGATTTGGTGCGTACCTCAAAACACAAGACCGCATTTGAGAAATCATACCTACCGAACTGGTCAACTGAGATATTTACAGTTTCAAATGTGCAGCGAACGAATCCTAGAACTTATTTATTGAAAGACAGTAAAGGTGAAGAAATTGCAGGCTCCTTCTACACTGAGGAGATGCAGAAGAGCTCACAACCAGATCTTTTTCTCGTGGAGAGAGTCATAAGACGACTTGGAAATAAAGCCCTAGTCAAATGGCTTCGTTTTCCTGTTACACAAAACAGTTGGATTGATGCCAGGGATTTGCTATATAATGAACATTCATCGTCCACAACCACCACAGTAGCCTGACATGCGCGATCGAGGGCACATTAGAGGAGGCGGTGGTGTTCTGGACAAACTACCTTTGGAATTACACATCCCGGGGTATAACTACTGCGGACCTGGGACAAAGCTTCAGAAACGCTTGGCGCGAGGTGATACGGGAGTGAATCTGCTTGACGAAGCGTGCATGGAACACGACATTGCATACGTAGCAAATAAAGATCTACCAAGTCGTCACATTGCAGATAGGATTTTAGCTGATAAAGCTAAGGCGATACGGAAAAGAAAAGATATTGGTATAGGTCAACGCATCGCAGCATTCGCAGTTGATAAAACCATGCGCGGAAAAATCAAGTTAGGATTAGGAGTGATGAATTTCAAGCGCGTTATGAACGCTGCACGTCGCGCACTAAACATGAAGAACAAGAAGGGTTCTTTGAAGAAATGTATCCTGACAGCGATGTATGCAGCTAAAAACGCAATGAAGGACAAAGAATCACCAACGAGAAGATCCGTTAAAGCACCTCGCATTCTACCGATACCCAAGACATCCGGCGGTTTTATTCCTTTTCTCATCCCAGCCCTCTCCGCGCTCTCAGCGGTAGGTTCGCTCGCCGGTGGGGCTGCAGCTATCGCTCGAACAGTCAAGAATGCGCAAAACTCGCAAACCCAGTTAGAAGAGGCGAGAAGACATAACCGCATGATGGAAGCAGCAGTCATTGGAAAAGGTCTATACTTGAAACCGTACAAGAAGGGTCTTGGTCTATTCATAAATAAAAAAAAAAGCCCAATAGCGGTCCTACCAGATCGACCGCTCACAAATACAGACCTTCTTAAATTTGTTAGACATAAATTCAAGATACCAAGATTCCGTGGTGTGTTTATGAGGGATACATTACCTAAGACTATGTGGAAAACTGGTGAATGCGGTATTGTGAATTTAGATGTTGTCGGAGGTCCTGGCACCCACTGGGTGGCGTACGTTATGAAAGACGCTGGGGTAGTCTACTATTTCGACTCCTTTGGTGACCTGCAACCACCCGAAGAATTACAGCAATACTTCACTCACAGAAGACATGTGCTATACAGTTATCAACGGTATCAGGACTTTAATACATACCTCTGCGGGCATCTTTGCATCATCTTTCTCTTGACGTTCACAAAGAAGAAGAATAAGAACAAGAACTAACGTATATAAGCAGGATGTTTAAACCTTCATTCATCAGTTGACGTTCAGATGCAATGTCGTACACTTTGATGTTGAAAGGACGGTCATCTGTATTGCGTGCAAATTACTTCCCACCAATTGATTTGAGTGCAGGTCAATGGAGTGTTGCATTGATTGGACTGGAGACGTACAACAGCATCCCGAATATCACCAACACTAACAATAAACTGCATCTCGATATTAATGGTGAAAAAGATATTCTTGAAATAGAATCTGGTGCATACGATATTGACAATTTAAACGAACTCTTAAAACAGTCTGGAAAAGGTATTGAACTACGTGCAATCATCAATACACTTAAATCTGAAATAAGGACTCTAAATGCAACGATTGACTTTAGCCAGAAACATTCACTAGGACCCCTGCTTGGATTCACAAAAGGGCAGATTTTGAAGAAAGATCCAACTAAATTTTTCAAGTCCAATCAGTCTGTGGATATACTCCCAGTCAGCACAATACGTGTCGAGTGTAACATTGCTACGAATTCCTATCTCAACGATACTCTCATTCACAATGATGAAATCAGGATTGTCACACAGCACCAGGACACACTCACTCTTCCGTGCAAGAGATTCATATATCTCGAAGGGTCATTCAAGAAAACTGATGGCACCGATACAGTGGGGTCCAAACTGACACGCAACGCATTGGCATTCCTCTTCCAAGAGATTCGCTATGAACTGAATGGTTCTGAGATTGATCGTACACGCAATGTTGGTCTAACATCGACCCTTAAAACATACGTCTCGGCATCACCAGCAGATCTGCACAGCTTAGAAAATGCTGGATGGTTCATAGACGATGCGGAGGGTAGAACACCCCAGGAGTACAAGCGCTTTACTGCATGCATACCTCTAAAAATACTTATGGGATATTTTGAGGATATGAGACAGATTATTATGAACGCTAAACAGGAACTTATTCTCGTGCGGAGTGCGACAGACAATAACTCGTACATTCAAGGAGCTCAAGAAGAGAATAGGATCACAATCGACAAATTAATATGGAAAATACCTCACGTCAGTGTATCCGACGAGGAACGATTGAAGCTTTTGAAAGTGTTGAATTCAGGTACATTTCTGTCACTGACCTTCCGCTCATGGGAGATCTTTGAGTATCCAGTGTTACCGACCGCGAGCAGACAAACATGGGCTATTAAGACCTCCAGTCATATCGAGACACCCAGATTCATTATACTTGCTTTTCAAACTGATAGAAGAGCAAATACATCAAACGATTCCACCGTGTTCGATAACTGCAAGTTAACTAACGCCAAAATCTACCTCAATTCAGAATTCTACCCATATGACAATCTACATCTGCAATGGAATGAAAATGTATACAGCCTCGCGTATGACATGTATGCAAGGTTTCGTCCTTCTTGCTATGAAATTGCTGAAGGAGAGGGAGGGGGGTGTCTACTGAGTCCTCGTAAGTTCAAAGAGCTTTCACCGATCATTGTAATAGATTGCTCTAAACAGAATGAGATAATTAAGTCTGGACCTATAGACGTTCGAATTGAATTTGAATCATCGACAAATTTCCCAGAACACACCGCTGCATATGCATTAGTCCTACACGACAGAATAATCAATTACTCACCGCTCACAGGTGTTGTGCAACGAGCTGTATAAATGAAAATATGCTGTCCTGTGCATTGATCATTTGACGATGGCAACTCAGCCTGTGAAGATCATTGCAGATGTTCAAGGATTCCATGATGGAGAGCGAAGACAGTTCGTATTTAAACAAGTTGCTTTTGTGGCCTACACACAAGACGCAGGAATAATTGAAACCTTCTCCGCAAATATTCGATCACCAAGACCGTTCACGCAAGTGAAATCTTGTAAAACACGGACCAGTGCATTGTGGTTAACTAATTTTTATCATGGAATTCACTGGGATGATCCCGGCATACCCTATAAAGATGTGGTGATCGCACTTAAATTATTCGATCACAAGGGCACCATCGTTTACGTGAAGGGAAAGGACAAAACCTCCTGGATGCGTCAAATATTTAAATTTGCATCTATTCAAGACCTTGAATGGTACGGATGTCCATCCATCCATCGACTGAAGAACGATTACCAAAAAAGTGCTTTTGTATCTGCATATGAGAATGTAAAATTACTTTTCACTTTTATTAGAAATAAATAATAATTTATAAGATTGAGTGTTTTTTCTTTCTATGACATCCAACGTCCCTAGTATTGTAAGTTTATTCTTTTTATATTGTATATGAAGGGAACTGTCCGAGAGAGACACATACCCCGGCCTTTGACGTGGAATGAGCCTACTGTCATAGTTAGGCGCGGATGCGTCAGATGCCGATCTCGCGGCCTCCGTCGAAATCGGCAGACACGCGCTGACGCTTGGTAGGGGGTTGCACCAGTTGCCGGCCTCGCGGCCGCTGTGGAAAGCGATGTGTCAGATTACGATCTCTAAAGTATCTGTTGACGTAGGACTGTAAGAGATAGCGCTGCAGTGGGCTGTGTGTGTTCGTGACAACTAGCAGAAGTCCGGCACTTGTGATTAAAAGCAGGAAACCTTATAACTTTATGCATTGCGATGTGGCTGTATGTACGTATTCTGCATACACACATAAATAAATTTATAATATTTTTAATAAAAAGAATAATCATTATTAGGGTATCAAATAATAACAACATTTTCTTAGAAGGAAATAACTGAGTTTATTATTGAATTCAGAATTTAACATTTTTCACATTATATATAAATATGAGTTTACAGATATAAGATTGGTTTTTAACCAAAAATCTGAAATTCCACATCTTTTTAGATAATTTTTTTTAACAATTTTAGATAATTAAGAAATATATATAAGCATTCTCTTCAGATAAATTATATATATAATTTTAAAGCTAATGCAGAGGTACTACCCTATCTTACAAAGTAACTAATATCGCTAATGAAGTTCCACCAGAAAAACAAAGCACTTTTAATTAATACCAAACCTATTTGCTTCAAGTCAATGGCTCTAAACATTTTCGAAAAGAACAACAACAAATTGAATATATATTTTTTTCCAAGTAAGTCGATTTAAAGATTTTCAACTACAAGAACAAGGTGAACATATATATTTTACTTTAAAGTGGACGTCTAGAAACATTTTCCGTTAGAACAAGCAATTGAACATATAGAAAGAATTTAATTAGTGGAACTCATACACTTAAAAACTAGTTCTGGCTGGGTGGCTAGCGGTAGGTGAAACTTACAAACTAAAATCTAAGCTCTATAATGACTAGAAGTGATGCATATATTACGTGAGAAAATTTTATTATTTTTTTTTTGTTCATACAGAAGTTAATTGGCTAAATTTATAGCCTTTTCATAAATATATATATATATATATATATATATATATATATAATGGTCAGCAATATGTAGATATAAAGACTATTTTATTTATTACGATTTTCTTTGAAAAAATAATGATTATATTTACATACACACACACTTAACACAAGTTCGCGCTCATTCGCACACTCAGACATGCATGGAAGCACGCAAACTGATACACGCAACAAAACACTCTCATCAACTATTTACACTATGATAAAAGAGCCATACTATTTCCACGCATAGCCCACATTCGTAACATTCACACGCTCATTCCCTCTCTATCACTCAACCAGAGTACCCCACCCCTACTTTCGTTTCAAGTAAATAGTGTGAGTATGGGAGGGTTCCCACCCCATCCTCACAAATGACTCTTTTATCGTCATGAGGAGACAGTCAGACTTTAGACTGCAGCACAGTGTACACCTCGTGAGCTCGTGATCGAATGCTAGTTTGTTGAACCATGTGTGGATGAGCGCCTTCAACGCTACGGCCGTACAGGCACTGCAAGTAGTCCTCGACCGTAAGCGCACGAGACGCGATCCGTCTAACACCCTTTGCCCGTCTCAGAGTGCCCCCGTCTACTGTGCGATATGCATACATTTTCGATCTCAGTCCCACAAACTCTACAATTGGTAAACCATTCGACTCGTCTTTCATGAGACCGATAACCTTCTTGTTCTGTGGAACAATACCATAAGGATTATTGACCTCATAAGAAGAGGTGTCGAATTCTTTACCATTGCACCTAATTACTTCATATGGATCACAGTTCTTGATCCAGTAGATAAAACTGTCTGTATCCATATAAAGTAATTTTGGATCTACGAAATGAGGTTTCGCAAATTCATAGTGGAATCGGTACATGTAGAATTTGGAGATATCGAGTATACACATCCCCAAATAGATGGGTTTCATAAACTCTACTGCAGTCTTCGACATCTCCACAGCAACAAAGTTTTCATTGAAGATGGTGGCACGCTTAAAATTTGGCCTGGCTATACATTTTCTCACGCCGTAACGCCCTTCCCATGCGGTTCTAATAACAATATCGCGTTCATTTCTTACATTTTGCATAGTTTTCCCGAAAATGGAATTTATTCATTAATTTATAAAAGTCTTTTTCAAAATCATTACTCGCGACCGCCCTCTTTTCGGTATTTAGTTCAATATACTCCTTCAACCAGGGGGATTGCTTGAAGGAGATTGCCCGGGTGATTTTAATGAGCTCCATTCCTAATCTGAGACACTGCTGGAGGTTACGATAATGAATAATATACCTCTGCTTATCCCCAACAGTGGCCATCAGTTTAGGGATGGTGCTTCCTCGTGGAATTTGTTGCTCTGGACATAACGGAAAGTCGCTTGTCTCTCCATGCAAATTATTAGGGTACGCGATGTCTGCCTCAAGCACATACCCTACATCAGAATCGGCCGCAAGACCCATTATCTGTCCACCTAATCCCTTCAATTCGTCTTCAGGCACCCATTGGAACCCGGCAACCGGCAGCGGTTGCTTCATAGCATGCCCATATAAATTGTGAACATCTAAGTACAAAATGTAACTAGAATCAAGGGATGCGTTGTACTCGACACCCATCCGCGGATTATTTGCCCTGGCGTGTCTGTGAACACATTGACAAAGTCCACCGTGGATCCCTCGCTCAAAAAATAGAAGCATTGAAGCATCAGTCAAAAGTTCAATGTTGCAATCCGTTTTTTTTTTTTTTAGCATAGCGTCCCAGGACAACCCAGGTGCCGTGTAATAAAAGGCAGGGTCCAGAGAGTACGTGGTCATACATACACTCCGGAACTTTTCGAAAACATCTGCAAGCAAACGAACGTCCGTGTCCATGTATAACCTTGCATATTCTCCCAAATTGGGGATGTTGAATTCCTGCCAGACATTAACGGCATGCTCATAATCTGTGATAGTTATGGTCAAAGAAGTTATGTCGGGAAGCCTGGTTTCATTGAGTTTTGCCATACTATCAAGATACTCGTACGGGAAAACTCCTTTCCTCGTCGCAAGTTGAAACTTTTCCTCATCGGTAAATGCAGATCGAGTGATATGCATATCATTCCGAGGTAAAGTCTCAACCAGTTTCTGAAGCGAAGTTTGCATAAATCGTAGAGAGTCAAGGAAGCGGAGCGTAATTTTCGGTGTCATTCGTTTTGAAAAAGAAATGTACTTTTCAACACTTTCAGGCAGGATATTGACCTGATCATTCTTCATACCGAACTTAGCCAAGTGCTCAACGAGAAAATGAGCGTCATACCCGCTCAGATTATGAAAAAAGACGGGTATGTGTGTAGGTAACTGATACTTCAAGTTGCATGCATTGTGGGCTGCACCGCGGAACTTACCCGTAAGATGACAATGGTCTCTACGAGGAGTCTCCGCTTTTCTATCTAAGACCAGCCCGCAAATATGACAATTAACAGCCTTTTCATACAAGTCATCATTTTCCTTTGATTTGGTCATGGGAATATTGATGCTGTAGAGCTTGTGAACTTGCCAAGAAAGTTTTTCAAGCTCTGTGAGAAGCCAAACCGCCGGGTCGTTCCCTACATAAGACTGATAGCTATGAAGTTTACAATCATATGCGCATACAACTTGGAACGCCATCGCATAAGGTACGTGTTTTTGTGTGAAGGTTGTGTGTGAGGCTAAGGGGTTCCCTTCACAACGAGTAATAGGAGCCAGCAAGCACTCAAAATCGGCGTACACAACAAAAGGACAACGCTGCTGGTGGTGAGCATTTTTAAATTTAATGAAGTTATTTTCCTCAGTGGGCATAACAACACGTACCGGGTCCTTGCATGCACCATCTAATAGATGTGTTGCTAATAACTCTTGAGATGAAAAATAATTCAAACACCTTATACAAATATGTTGTTTATGATCATTTTTACTTAACTGGGAGGAAATGAGTCGGGACATGTCTTTGATCCAGACGTAGTGATAATTATCACGTTCGGAGAAGAGCAGCATGTTGACATGCAACTCTCGCTCACCTGCAAATTTTGAGAAATGGAGGGGGCCTACTACTGTATGCTTGTTCTGCTCATCTGACTTGCTTTTCTTCTCCAGGCCATAAACGTGTACCGATATTGCGGTATTCTGAGCCTCAAACTTAGGTATGTCCTGGATTCTTAAAGGGAACTCTATTCCGTCAAAGTTATACTGTCTCTTAATATCTTTGACTTTGTAACTGCTGGGACGCTCGGGATGATGTTTGTAATTGTAATTTCTCTCGCAAGCCAGGACTGACCACGCAAAACACGCATTATCATACTTATTTTGAACATTAATGCATGCTTGCTTTTTCTCAATATCTATAGGGAGTTTAATATAACTGGACCCTCCATTCATTGGATCATAGACATGTATATGGATGTCGAGGTGTGGTATACTGCTGAGCGCTTTAGCGGATCCACGTACTTCCATCTCGGAAAATCGGGCCATAACAGCGCTCAAGGTGGATTCTCGATACCACTCAGCAATCGATGTGCTCCGAGAAATAACGCCATTGTCACCCCATATATAATGCAGAGTAGCCGTCTCCGCGTCACCTTGATGTTTAGGGGGGTGACTCAGTTCACAGCATAACACAGCACTGCATTTAAAGGCGTTAAATTCCGGATCTTCTAAGAGTTTGAGGAGCTCGGTCTCCAAGACGGGGAGGCACGCCTCCAAAAACCTTACAGGATCGCGATACCTCCTGTCTGGATTCTCAATTCTGGTGAAAGAGATTCGCAACTGCTGAGTATTCTAAGGGAGTCATTACGCCGTTATTCTGATCGAATTCGTTATCGATAGGACGGGGGAGAGAACTACCGCTAGCCATAAGGAAATTACTATTATTACTGTTGCTACAACTAGGAGTCCACCCGATAGATGAATGGGCTGGTGATGGGTGATCGTAATCATCATCATTTGCGGGGAGAGGTATACGTCTCGGAACGCATACCTTGCGTGGGCGGCGGCGGCGAGCTGCGGCTTCCAGAGGAGGAGGGGGTGACAGCCGGTTTGAAGGGCCAGGCTGTGGCGACGGCGGACGGGCTGCGCAGCCAAACGGTTGCGACAGCGCTGGGGGAGGAGCTGGCGCGTGTTCTGCATCCGTCTCCCGCGAAGCCCTTATAGGGGCTACGCAAGGCGCGGCGTGTCTTTGCCGTTCGGTGCGCCCGAGTCCCGCCCCCGCAACCACCGCTCTAGGAACACGGCCTACGCCGTGTGATATACCTGTAAGATAAATAAGGAAAAAAATTAATTTAGTGATTTATATTTAAAAGAGAGATAAATAATAACAATAAGAGTAGATAATGGCGGTTATGTGAAGGAATGTTAATGTTCAAAATTATTCACCTTCTCCGCTCTGACTCCATGGTTTGAGCAACTCATTGCCAAAATCAAGTAGATCCTCAAACCACTCAGGTAGGTTGATCTCCTCCTCAAACGGGTCAGGCAGGTTGGTCTCCTCCTCCTCTAAAGACTGAGTGTCCTGTGTGGCGGGCGCCGTTTGAACGCTACCGCCGCCTCCTTGAACGTTTTGGGTGGTTGAACCGAATGCTGAATTAGGCGCATCTACAAAGAAAAGACCGGCTTATGAGGACTAAATGTATACAATCAGGAAACGGGTATATATTAGATGAAATTAATTAAGTTTAAGAAGTATGATTGTATTATAAATGTACTTACATTCGAGCTGCGCTTGAGCCCTTTCCATCTCGATCTGGTTGTCTAGATCAGCCGTGATTTGCTGGAAGAAATCTGGAAAGATGGAGAAGACTGAATATAATATCGCATATGGAAAGGGAAGTGTGCTTTCAGTTAAGTGATAGAGAAATAAGCGGACCAGCAATTAAAAAAAAAAAAAAGGAACGAAATGAAATATTTACAAAGAGCACTGCACAACGAATATAACAGATACACAACACGTGGAAGCTCTATCTTTATAGCGGATACGGTAAATTAATTATAACACATACAACATGTGGAAAGTCATTCTTTACATAGAGACGTCCAAAACGGATATAAGACTTAACACATACACAAACATAGAATCCGTTAAAAGACTTAGTAAACTTTACAGAGAGAGATCGAAAACGGGTATAACACGTAACATACAAAACGTGGATGAACAATATTTATAGAGAGCAGTACAAAACAAATGTAACAGTTAAAATAAAAGATTCAAACACCCAAGTTAGAGGTAAAAAAAGGCGTGGATAAGCAATTTGAGATTCAAAAGGGTAAAAAACGTAAGCCGGAACACACACAGAACAAGTGGAGGAGCGATCTTTATAGAGAGCATTATAAAAGATATGTAGCACTCATACACAGAGTTAAAGGGTGTAGATATCAGAATACTGAAAATGTACTTACCAGGGAATGGAACTTCGTCCACATGAGCACGTTTGCTGCTGCTGCTGTCACTGGCGGTTCATGATCGTTTCATTTTTACACGTTTAATTACGAAGATGTGACAAGTATTGGATGAATGAAGTATACGAGCAGTGTGAGAGTGAGGTAGGTCGTGCATTGATTTATATAGGTCCTGCCTAGCGCGTGTATGTATGCGCGGGGTTGCGACATAGAGAGAGATGGCACTAACTCTCTCTCTATGTCACAACCCCGCGCCGGTAATAAAGACTAGAGAGTCAACACGTGCCGGATACACTGCGTGCGACCTTGTTGTTGTCGCCTAACGATGCTTAGGAATGGACTCTCTCTATGTCACAACCTGCTACGGTAATAAAGACTAGAGAGGCAACACGTGCCGGATACATTGCATGCGACCTTGTTGTTGTCGACTAACGATGCTTAGGGATGGTGACGGTGTTATGAAAACAGTTCATAATGACTCTGACGTCATGGCCGCCATCATGGATAATGGTACTTTGGAATGGCACCGGCCTTGTTACAATACTGACAGGTAAGTAAGCATCCTGTCTGATCACGTGCATCCACTGTGCATGCCGACGGACTTGGGCGATTCCAGCAGGACAACGCGACACCATACACGTCCAGAATTGCTACAAGTGGCTCCAGGAACCCTGTTCTAGGTTTAAACACTTCCACTGGCCACCGAACTCCCCAGACATAAAGATTACTGAGCATATCTGGGATGCCTTGCAACGTGTTGTTCAGAAGAGATCTCCACCCCCTCATACTCTCCTGAACTGTGTGGCGTACAATGATATAATTTTGTAGGTGCCTTTAGTGGCGTATGTGGATACTGTTTGCAAAATACTGTAAGAATGAAGTTAATAGCAACGAAGTAATTAATTTAAACGCCATGCATGAGGCAGCAGTTTTTCATGCATCTCGTCGTACAATGATACAGTAGTGTAGGCACACTCAGCGTCATATGTGGATACTGTATGCGAAATTTCTTGCGAAAAGATTTAGTAGCAAAGCAGTAATAAATTTAAGCGTCACGCAGACTTTTACGCATCTCATTGTTTATGAATTGGTATCTCCTGATCTGTGTGTCTTATAGTGATATAATTTAGCACGTACATTCAGTGTTATATACGTGCATACTGTCTGTAAAATGTGTCGCGAATACAATTAGTAGTAAAGTAACAGCATGCCTCACGCAGTAGTTTTACTGCTTGAACAGCAGAAAAGTAATAAGTGATAAACATTTTTCCTTTCATAATTCTGTAGGAGATGTCAGCTACAAAAAAATAGGATTCGAAATTACGTGTAAGGTTTGTTGCAAGTCGCTAAGTGGTCTCATCTGCAAATGTCTGGGAATTTACGAGTTGAGGGCAACGCTTATTTTTCACCTCCATTCCCACTCCTTTGATAGGCAGGTGGTTCTTACGCACAAAGCGAATTTCGGTTGATAGTAGGATACATATGTTCCAAGTTTGGTTGCAATTTGTCTAGTGGTTTAGGACAAGGTGTGAAGAACACAGACACACTCACACATTTCACAACGTAACACTGTATAGGAAATGAAAGGTTGCTTACATAAAGTGTAGAATATGTTCTCAAGACTGACAGAAAGAGACTCTCAAACCAAATAGAAATATATACATACGTCATAGATGACGTAAGTAAAATTATAATTTAATATGATATAGGCCTAGAATGTTGATGTATACAATAATACACTGTAAGAAAAGAAAGCGACGGACCACTACACAGTTACCGAATGGGACGGAAATCGGTAGATGTGACGTGCATGTACAGACAAAAAGCTGATTACATGTTAAGAAAATGTGGATGATTTATTCAAGAGGAAGAGCTTCACGGATTGTGGAAGTCTATAACGCGTTGCACCACATCTGGGCCTTAAGCAAGTAGTTATTCGGCTGGGAATTGGCTGATAGAACTTTTTAACGTCTTCCTGGGGGATATCGTGCGAACTTCTGTCCAATTGGAACGTTAGATCGTCAAAATCAAGAGATGCTTCGAGGGCACTGCCTATAATGCTCAAAACGTTTTCAGTTGTGGAGATATCCGGCGACCTTGCTGGGCAAGGTAGGGGTGGCGACACGAAGATAATCAGTAGAAATTCTCATCGTGTGTGGAAGGGCATTATCTTGCTGAATTGTAAGCCTGCGATGGTCTGCCATGAAGGGCAACAAAATGAGGCGTGGAATGTCGTCGACGTGCCGATGTGCTGCAACGGTGCCGCGGATGACAACCAAAGGAGTCCTGCTATGAAAACAAATGACAACCCAGACCATCACTCCTGGTTGTTGGGTGGTGTGGCTGACGACGGTCAGGTTGGTACCCCACTGTTGTCCGGTCGTCTCCATACTCGCCTTTGGCCTCGAATCACGTTGACTGGAATAGAATTGTGTTGAGTGATGAGCCTCGGTGATCAGCGAAGACGTGTTTGGTTCAAATGGCTCTGAGCACTATGGGACTTAACATCTGAGGTCATGAGTCCCCTAGAACTTAGAACTACTTAAACCTAACTAACCTAAGGACATCACACACATCCATGCCCGAGGCAGGATTCGAACCTGCGACCGTAGCGGTCGCGCGGTTCCAGACTGAAGCGCCTTTAACCGCGTGGCCACACTGGCCGGCAGACGTGTTTGCAAATGTGCTGCAGAGCGGTGGGGTACCAACCTGGCTGTCATCCGCTGTACGCCAGATGGATAGAATTTGGCACGATATCCTTCAGGAGGCCCTCGAACAACTCCGTCAATCAGTGCCAAGCCGAATATATGCTTGCATAAGGGTGGGAGGTGCACCAACGCGTTGTTGACTTGCGCAATTTGTGGCACTTTTTCTCTTGAATAAATCATCCAGTTGTTAAGTGTAATGCAAATTTAACACTGTGTGCAAAATGTGATATAGCTTACGTATCCAAATAATCCCAAGTGGAGCCTCCCATGAGCCCCACCAACAGCTCACCTGATACTTGACTAAATAGGAGCGCGAAAAAAAAAAAAAGCCACGACGGATACCACACCTATAGCTGAATGCCGGGGATATAGGGTATAATGTACCCTCTCTGAGTAAAATAGGAAAAAGAAGGAAAAGACAACAGTAAAACATGTTCTCGAAAGAGATATAAACTAACTCTCAAACCAAATATATATATTTAGTATGACGTAGGCCTAGAATATTGATGTATTGAATAACAGTTTACTGTACACTAATCATCAAACATGCGTATACTTTTCTTCGATTGTGATACAATCTGACTTGAACGGTACAATGAAAGTTGTTTACAGGTTCAACAAAATGGTTCAAATGGCTCTGAGCACTATGGGACTTAACATCGGAGGTCATCAGTCCCCTAAAACTCAGAACTACTTAAACCTAACTAACCTAAGGATATCACGCACGTCCATGCCCGAGGCAGGATTCGAACCTGCGACCATAGAGGCCGCACGGTTCCAGACTGAAGCGCCTAGAACCGCTCGTCCACAGAGACCGGCCCGGTTCAGCAGACACTACACTAAATTAATAAACGTCAGTCATTCGAGTAACAAGTGCGCTGATGGAACTCTAAAGTCCACCATCTATCATCCTTTGTGGAGTTGCTCAACCCACAATAACTATTAAATGACTGAAATTTAGTTCCATTCAGGACTTGTGCCACCACAGATATCAGTACAAGGTGCGATCCCCAGGAACACGAAGACACTCTTCTATCCCGTGTGACAGCCTCCGAAAGTCAGCTTGAAGACTTTGTCTAGCCAGAAACACGCGTTTTGTCAGTTTATGAAGACTAGAGTTGGCAAGACATAACTGAACTGACAGAAATAACCGGTTAACCGGTTACTGTGAAATAGCAGCCGGCCGCGGTGGTCTAGCGGTTCTGGCGCTGCAGTCCGGAACCGCGGGACTGTTACGGTCGCAGGTTCGAATCCTGCCTCGGGCATGGGTGTGTGTGATGTCCTTAGGTTAGTTAGGTTTAAGTAGTTCTAAGTTCTAGGGGACTTATGACCTAAGATGTTGAGTCCCATAGTGCTCAGAGCCATTTGAACCATTTTTGTGAAATAGCAGTTACTTTAATTACCGCTCATCTGATACCACCAGTTATTTTAATAACTGCCAGTAGTGTATCTCGCCATCTGGTGACCGAAGATCGTACAACGCTTTCGCGTCATCTGGAATCTGGCCAGAAAGGAGAGGGATGGACCATCCAGGAGCTGTTCTATAGCTCATGGAAATAACCGTGAGACTGGGCGACATCTTTTTTTATCTAAGTGTGTACGAAGCTTTCTTGCACTCTCACTACTGTCCGCACTAACATAGTCAGGTCGATGGCTGATTGGAGCGACCGTAAAGGCATTTCACATCTACAGCCGTTCCCATCAGCCACCGAGCCGTATGTACGGGCAGATGGTAGGAATGAAGTGACCATAAGGAATTCGTACTACCACGGAAATAAGTCAGACGTTGGTATTTTTCTGTGTCAGTTATCTTATTCGCTCACAGTTCTTCTTCTCTGGGAGTTAACGGGCTACCACTACAGGTAAACTAGAAGTTGATAAATGTCTTCCGGACTACAAAAACGAACAGTAATACGACGGTCGACGGTCTGCAATAAGGCATTAGGATAACACCATCACAGTCGTACACGAGAATCACCATAACTTTAGACCGCTCCATTCGCTTCATCAACAGAAGAGGCTCTGCTAACGGTATACTACGCCTTCCACATTGCTGGCAACGGGTTCTACACAACGCTGGTGACTACTTTGAAGGACAGTAACAGGTGGAAACATGTAACTCTTTTGTATCAGTTGTGAATAAATAGTTGCCACCATTTAAGTTCCAACCCTCGTATATTGGCCCATCGGTTTATTTCATCACAAGTGTTAGACTGGTTCTATCAATATACAGTACTGTGTGTAAAAACTGAAACACCCACAAGTAATGGTCTGCAAACGCCACAATAAGAGGACCTATACAATATCAGAACCATAATAAGTCATTTAAGGGGCTCCAGAAAGGCTCAAAATCATGAAAAGTTCAATTTTTACTTTTTTGCGTTTTCAGAATCTGCAGAGTATTACCTTTTAATAGATATATAATTTATTCAATTCCGAAGACTACAACTATTTTTAAATTTTTTTTGAAATGTGTTCTACATGGGCGTGACCCACTGTGGCGCTGGTAAACTGCTGTCAAATGGTGTTATTATTAACGTCCGTGTTCATCAGGTACATTTTAGTGATGTGAGATAAAGTATGTGTTGTGGCTAACCTGTGATGGTTCAATATATATCGCTGGTGTGATTGTCGATTGTTTCATGTTTATTTACAGTGAAAGTGTAAATAGTGTTATATGGTCGAGAATCCCCAAGACTGTATTTGTTGGAATAGAAACACTTCACTTTCGTGTGTATGATGCTGTTGCGACTTTCAATGATGGCAACATTGTAAGGTGCAAGGTATTTAGAAACATGGGAATGAAGATAGGTTCTAACATGGTACGAGCAATGCTTGCTTTAGACAAGGAACGCCTTCGGGCTGCGGACAGGGCTGTAAAGAGTCTAGAAATACAAGCAAGAGGAGGAGGAGGAACAAGATGAAGCTGGAGGAGGAGTTTGCAGAGGATGAAGATAATCCATCCTATGGACCTGGAATGCACTAAAAAGTTAATCCAATCTTTGTCGCTCGATTCCCAAAACTTTTATTTTCTCATACTAATTACATGTTTTCTAAGGATCTTCCAAACATATTTGTTTCAAACTTTCAGTAAATGTTACACAGTACCTTCTGCATAATTTAACACAGCCTTTTTCCAAAAATCTGTATATTTTTGAATATATAAATAAAAAATTGCAAAAAATGTTGTGAATTTTCATTACAATTGAAAAAAAATCATCTTTAATAACTGAACTAAAATTTTGTAAAATCCCTGTGTTAAGTTGTAGCCCATATTCCAATAAATAATCTGTAAAAAGTTCAACTTCCTACCTCAAATACTTTGTGAGGAAAGATGTAATTTATAAGCGTTATTTTAACATTGCAAGTATAGGGCGTTCCGGAGCCCCTTAAATGGAAGAGAGATGGCGTGCACGTAGACCCAACAGTGCCCTCCCTATATTGTGTGAGTGGACGGGTCGGTGTATTGCGACACTCAGTCGTGCGGAGCCGTCGTACGAAGTGGTAACCTGTAAGCAAGTTTCATTATGCCTCGCCGACATCACAGGGAGGAATATCGGCATGTGAGTGCATCTGAATAGGAGAGAGTGATCTGTCTCTAGGAGGCGGGTCTGTTGTTCAATGACAGAGCGGCTGGTACAGGGTACACTGCTTCGACAGAGAGGCGTATGTGGAGCCAGTGGAGAGAAGAGGACTGCAGGATACTAAACCACACAACGTGACCACAGTGCGAGATAACCGTCACCTTGTCTGCTTGGCCGTAATAGGCAGAACAAAATCATCCGCAGTATTGGCAAGAAGTTGGAATACTGCAATGGGTGTGGGCATGTATACGTTGATGGTGGGCTGAAATGGCGACACGCATGCCATCGCGTTGGCTTCCATTGACCGGAATCCACCAATTCCGCAAATTGCAATGGGCAGGTGAACGCTGAAACTGGCGTGCCGAGTGGCAAAATGCAGTGTTTTCGGACGACTTGCGCCTCAACTTGTCCTACAACGGTGGCCGCATACTCGTTCGACGCCGCTGTCGTGAACGCAATCCGGCAGACCGTATTGTCGAGCGGCACGGCGGACAAATAGTGAGCGTGATGGTTTGCGGCACCATTGCCTACAACACGCTATCTCCCCTCTTATGTCTTTGATGCAATCCCAACACCTCCTGCTACATCAGGGAGGTTTCACAAGCCGCAGCACTGCCCCTCCTCGATGCCGTCCCACATGCCATATTTCAGCAGGACAACGCTTCGCAGCGTGTGGCGAGTAACATGCAAGCCTTCTTCACCGAACACGCCTGTGACACGGCTGGTTGGCAGCCTATTCGCACAGGTCTTCCTTCAGCCGCAATTGATTCTTTGTGGACGTGCCTAGTAACTGCGTGGCAGAGTACTCTGCAGCATCATATTCGGGCACTCTTTGATTCCATGCTGCGGAGTATATTGTCTCTGATTGCTGCACATGTTGGCGCTACTCCATACTGAACTTCCACAGTCACAGTGCATGTACACTCGACAGCAAAAAAAGTGGGTCACCCCTGAATTCCTATGTGCAGGCTGCACCTGAATGTATGCAACAAACATAGCATATCTGTGTTGCACATAGTCGCAACCCTCCACAGTACAGTCGTTGAAAGATATACAGGCTGATTCAAAAAGAATACCACAACTTTAGGAATTTAAAACTCTGCAACGACAAAAGGCAGAGCTAAGCACTATCTGTCGGCGAATTAAGGGAGCTATAAAGTTTCATTTAGTTGTACATTTGTTCACTTGAGGCGCTGTTGACTAGGCGTCAGCGTCAGTTGATGCTAAGATGGCGACCGCTCAACAGAAAGCTTTCTGTGTTATTGAGTACGGCAGAAGTGAATCGACGACAGTTGTTCAGCGTGCATTTCGAACGAAGTATGGTGTTAAACCTCCTGATAGGTGGTGTATTAAACGTTGGTATAAACAGTTTACAGAGAATGGGTGTTTGTGCAAAGGGAAAGCTAAGGTGCTACTGTAACTGGACTACAGTATCTGGAGATGTTAGAGAATGGGCAGTTCCCTCAGCTCGAACAAGAAGCACAACAATTCATATCTCAGCAGGATGGAGCGCCACCACATTGGCACTTATCTGTCCGTAACTACCTGAACGTCAACTACCCGAGGCGATGGATCGGCCGCCAGGCAGCCCGTGACAGAGCACTTCATCACTGGCCTCCAAGAAGCCCTGATCTTACCCCCTGCGATTTTTTTTTATGGGGGTATGTTAAGGATATGGTGTTACTGCCACCTCTCCCAGCCACCATTGATGATGTGAAACGAAAAATAACAGCAGCTATCCAAACTGTTACGCCTGATATGCTACAGAGAGTGTGGAACGAGTTGGAGTACCGGGTTGATATTGCTCGAGTGTCTGCAGGGGGCCATATTGAACATCTCTGAACTTGTTTTTGAGTGAAAAAAACCTTTTTAAATACTGTTTGTAATGATGTATAACAGAAGGTTATATTATGTTTCTTTCATTAAATACACATTTTTAAAGTTGTGGTATTCTTTGTGAATCACCCTGTACAATGGGTACCGCTAGAGACTACTAGAGAACACCTGTCTTTATGACAGTCCGTCCAGATGTAAAGTAAAACCACAATAGTACAGAGGAGATCAGAAAGTCCTTAACGTTTGTAAACTAAACTTAATTACAATAAGTGACATTTCAAATGTTATGGGACAACTAGTTTTGTCGCATAAATTGTTCAGTAATCCTTAGGCACAATTAAATATTTGAGACAGTATATGGATTTATAAAGTTGTATGGCAATTGGAAACAAGTTCTTTGCTGTCTAAAAGGTTTACCCAACACATGCTGAACGTCGTTCAACGTTCAACGGGGAGTGGTTTCGCATCAGCTTTATGTAATACTAAATAGAAAACGTGATTAACGGCGGCAACCACTCTACGGAAATCCCAAAATTAACAGCGAATCAGAAGTAATATCATTGTTCATATTACTCATCAACAGTTACTTGTACACGAAGTTGTACTTTAAATGACATGACCAACGTCTTCGTTCTGGATCCGGATGCAAACCCAGAACGTAAAGCCATTGTTAACTAAGCAAAGCTTTGTGCCTTATCGAGACTCGATCACTAGGCAGAAAGAGATGTCAAATATTGACGTTTGCACCGGTATCAGTTACCAATTCTCAACTTGAACGTAAATGACGATAATGCTTGTACTAAAGCAGGAACCCTAAAATGACAATTACCTTCTTGGTAATTAACCTCGAAAGACGTTGTATAGTGTTGCATTGTCAAGGAATAAAGGATGCACATGTTTAAAATTGAAATGCCATCATGTAATGCTGGGGACAAGGATGCGAACCCAGCACCTAATCGGATTGTTGAATAAGTACGTAAAATCAGAATGCAGATATCACAGTTTGTCACCAGTAGTGGGGTTGGAACCTTAAATGACGACTGAAGTTGTATTGCCTGACTGGGATTCGAACCCGGCGCCTACCGCCGTCGTTGTCTAACCAGGAACAGACGAGAAATGTCCAATGTTGGTCCACCATCAGCGAGATGTGCACACGTTTAACTAGAAATAAGGTGACGAAAACGTCTATGCTGACTGAGAGTCGAACGCCGCACACATGGTTATGAAGACACGCTAATAATCAACTTCATATTCAGTAGTAGCTAGGAGTAGCATGTTTAGTTGCAAACCTTAAGGCCTTACTCATCCCTAGTAACGTGTTGCCTAATATCTGCGATATCATGATGTTAATTTACAAGTGGGTTGACTGCCGTAAAGAGCAATGTTCTCTAGTAGTCGTGTATCATTGAGATGTAAATGAAGTGCCTCAGCAGAAAGTAATTTCCGTCGTGCAGCACGTATTGTTTCAGAGACACTGAGAATATGTTACAAGTGCACAAAACGTGTATTATATACTAAGTATATACTATTATTTGGAGAAGCTGCCGCCAAACCTGTTTACTTTTACATTCCGCTTAGTTGTCGTGGTTGAATACAGGTTTTCTTAAGGCTACATCTAATGCACAGCGCTTACAAGAAAGTATAGTTTCCTGCGTCATGCTATTGCTAGCTAGGTGAAATATTTTGTGGTAGGTATGTTTAAAATGAATGTATTTTTGAAAGTATTTTTCGTCAAATATTTGAATAAATCGTGAACTGCAGGTGTGCCTGCACATGTTATAGCATAACAGCTGTAGCTGCGTTAGTTTGTACTACAGACTTGGGTAGGTTAGGTGTAACTTTTGATCCTTCAAGGGGTGATCGTGGCCATGCGGCCCGGGTCTGTACCAGCCGCGGCTCGCGAGCTACGGGCCAGCCAGGCTGGCCGAGGCGAGACGCAAGTGAGCGAGCTGGCGGTGGCGTTGGTGGGCCAACAGCCCGGGACGAGCCAGCACGGCTGCGCCGCATGCCTCTGCCTCTGCCGCTCCGTTTGACGTAAATATGTTTACCTCCTCTCCTGGAATCACTATAAGAGCGGCAAGCAGAAATACACATCAGGCTGTCTGCCGTAATGGCTCACTGGGAGAGGTCTATTCGAGGTAGAGTCAAAAAATGGTTCAAATGGCTCTGAGCACTATGGGACTTATCATCTGAGGTCGTCAGTCCCCTAGAACTTAGAACTACTTAAACCTAACTAACCTAAGGACATCACACACATCCATGTCCGAGGCAGGATTTGAACCTGCGACCGTAGCGGTCGCGCGGTTCCAGACTGAAGCGCCTAGAACCGCTCGGCCACTCCGGCCGGCCGAGGTAGAGTCGTCGCTCTCGTTGAGGAGGGAGGATATTCCATCAGAGAAGCTGGCAGACGGTATGGCGTACCACATACCACTGGAACGAGATGGTGGAGGATCTGCCTTGAAAGAGGCACCACCAACAGGGCTCCTGGCTCAGGCAGGAAGAGAGTGATCTCACTGCAGGAAGACAGGGACCTAGTGTCTAGGAGCAGAGAAAATCCCTTTCTGAACGCGAAGCAGTTGCGGCGGGAGACCAACTTCTCCGGCTCCAGTGACACGATTCGCCGAAGGCTGAGGGACGCTGGACTGCATGCACGACGATCCGCCGTGAAACAAGAGCGGCTAGCATTTGCGGAGCTCCATCTGATGACGTCGTGGGACAACGTCGTGGGACAACGCCGTGGGACAACGTCATTTTCACTGATGAGAAGGTGTTTTCCAGCAATAACGACGGTCCACGAATCGTTTACAGGCCGCAAGGGACTTGCCATCGACGCGAATATGTAACCACGACGAGAAGAAGTGGCCGGCTATCTGTTACCTGCTGGGCTTGGAATTCTGCGAGAGGGGCGGGAATTCTTCACAGGATAGAAGGAACTCTGGACAGTGTGCAGTATGCCCACATATTGGAAAATGTGATGCTTCCGTCAGTGCGAATGGTGTACGCAGAAGAGGACGTCACATTGGAAGACGACCATTCTCCCATTCACAAGTCTGCATTTGTTCAGCAGCGGCTCTCCACGATTGGCGTCAACGTCATGGACTGGCCGCCACGGGCGGCTGATATGAACTCTATGGAAAATATGTGGGTTGAGGTCGCCAGAACATTAACAGAGAACTGACCACGAAACCAACCAACTACTGCGGACGCTCTTTGGGACTGCGTCCTGGAAGCCTGGGAGGAAGTTGCTTCTCCAAGCTGTTTTGTCCGACGGCTTATACATTCTATGCCAAGACGCGTGATAGAAGTACAAAATAATGAAGGATTCTGGATAAAATATTAGAGTTCTTAAAATGTTTTGTTATGTCTTCTTTTTCGTCATTTTTCCTCATTGGGAGCTAGTGGAAGATCGCGTGGCGACAGAAAAGATACAATAAGGGTTAGCTTTCCTTTGAGTTGCCCTTTTAATTCAAGTGGGTTTCTTTTGAATATACGGTTTGTTAAGTATTCTATTTTGATTTCATTTATACCCTGTCTACATATTTACAAACTAATCAGTGTAGATGGACTCTGTCACAGTAGTTTTTGTTATTTCAAATACGTGTCTCTCTTCCCCTCCATCCATGAATACACCCTCCGTCCTCCACACAATACGCCAACGATTTCATATTATGTTTACTCGCCGCACGGGATTAGCCGAGCGGTCTAAGGCGCTGCAGTCATGGACTGTGAGGCTGGTCCGGGCGGAGGTTCGAGACCTCCCTCGGGCATGGGTGTGTATGTTTGTCCTTAGGATAATTTAGGTTAAGTAGTGTGTAAGATTAGGGACTGATGACCTTAGCAGTTAAGTCCCATAAGATTTCACACACATATGAACATTTACGTTTACTCGTTGTTAATATCTCTTCTATTCTCTCTCACACACTCTCTCTCTCTGACACTATCGCCGCAAGTGCCCTTCTATTACACTCCCCCAAAACTTTGTAAACAAATCTAGCGGTTTCCAATGACGCTACATTTTCTCTTTTAATTGCTGCTGTCTTTACTCTCTATCATTCCTCTCACCACCTATGAGACCGTATTCTTTGATCTCTCCTTCCCTATAACCCATTCTTTGTTCTGAGAACAGTCCTTCCTTATCTCTCGGCCCTAAGATAAAACGAACTGTGGCACACATCTAAGTAAGCAACACTTTGCAAGCATTTCACGCTTATATTTTGCACTTCTGCACTTCTATCCATTCCCAGATCCCGCCCTCCTTCCTGTTACGCGTCCCTTGACATCTGCATCTACATCTAAATGAATACTCTGCAATTCATAATTACGTGCTTGGCAGGGGGTTCTGTGGTCTGGTGGATTAATCTTGTATTGATGTGTAAAACGTGTAGGTTCACATCTCACGTCAGGCGTAGATTTTTAACACACACACGTAGCTCTACTTCACCCCTAGTAACGCCAAGTGCACTAAAGATAACATCCCTTCGCTGCCGACTGGGCATTCGTTTGAGCTGTGACAGATGGAGATGTTGTGGATTGGCAAGACAGCCAATCCACTATGAGGAAGCCGAAAGGCACGCGTTTAAGCTCACGCAGGCTGGCGTGAGGTCTGGAACTGGACAAGGAAGTTAGACTTTAGCAAAAAAGGTCGTAGCTGTTGGAATGCTTAACTTTAATCCATAATTGGTGAACATAGCTCTTGACGGTACATGTTTTACAGCATCAATAGTAACTGGTAATGGCGCCTTGCTAGGTCGTAGCAAATGACGTAGCTGAAGGCTATGCTAACTATCGTCTCGGCAAAGGAGAGCGTAATTTGTCAGTGAGCCATCGCTAGCAAAGTCGGCTGTACAACTGGGGCGAGTGCTAGGAAGTCTCTCTCTAGACCTGCCGTGTGGCGGCGCTCGGTCTGCAATCACTGATAGTGGCGACACGCGGGTCCGACGGACGTTTACTAACGGACCGCGGCCGATATAAAGGCTACCACCTAGCAAGTGTGGTGTCTGGCGGTGACACCACAGGAGAAACCCCGTAAGGCAGAGACTCTGTCACCAGCAAGCCGCCGTAAACTAGAAAACGTATTTCATTTAATGAACCAATGGCCATGTGAGTTCACAAGGGACTTACTTTATTTGAAACTGAGACGTTGAAAATTGTGGTGCTGGACTGGGATTAGAATTCGATTTCACTGTGATCCCGAAGATTGCAAACTCTTCTAGGCGTCCTCGAAAGGCACCTATCTGGTTTCGAATCTTGATCAGCACAAAACATTCATTATTTCATTTCAAGCCCTAGCATGTGCACTCCGAACTACTGGTGAAAAATAGTTGCATTTTTAACGTCTCTTCGTGCGTTGTCAGCTGTAACGTGTTCGTTTCAACTCACAGCCACATGATGAGCGTTTTATCACAACAATACAAGATCAAACGTTTCCCTACATCTTTTCAAGTTCAAACATTCCTCTCCATCCTACTGGTGAAAAACGGATTTGGGTTTGACGTTGTGTTCGTTGTGATCACCAACGACGACATGTTGTGGATTCAACTTCTAGCCAGCAGAGTCTTTTCCATCACATCATTGAAAGTACAAACATGCCATTCCTAGCTATTATTGGAAAAGAATCTGAATTCTTCATGACCACGTGTGCGGGGTTTGAATTCCATTCAGCACAGAACTTTTCGTCGCCTGATGTCTAGCTAAACATGCGCCCATCTCGCTACTGGTGAACCAACAATAGCTATTTATCGTCTGTTCCTGGCTAGAAAACGACGGTGCTAGATGCTGGGTTCGAATACCAGTCAGGCAAAAACAATTCCATCGTCAATTAAGGTTCCATCATTTCGCTATTGGTGAAAACATTTGATATTAACTTCTGATTTTACGTACAGTCGTGCTCAAAAGTATCCGAACGACCTGAATTGCATTTCACCTGATTCTCATGCGACCTACATAACGCAGCTGTCTAGGAGGTCCCCTAATCGCTCCTTGGTACAGTCGTTTGACTATTGAAAATGGTTCCAACAAATCACCGCTAGAAAACACTGCTCTCTATCGCAATAACTCAATAAAGTAATACCGCGATACTACAAATATCAGGGAACACCTCATCACAGATAAAGCTGTCCTTAAGGCTTGTAGGCTCACATTTATTGCAATAAATGACATACCTGAAATGTTAGCACTCTCATTATTACGTCAGTAAGTTCGTCGTATTCATGATTTCCTCTTCAAAGTAACATACCATACTTGTTATTTACCACAAAAGTCATTAAAAATTTACCTTATTCATGAGCAGCTAGTTGTGAATATGTATGAACTTGAAATGACACGACGAACCGCCTCGTTCTGCATATGGGTTCAAACCCAGACCACGCAGGCTAGGCCGCGGTGGCCATGCGGTTCTAGTCACTTCAGTCCGGAACCGCGTGACTGCTACGGTCGCAGGTTCGAATCCTGCCGCGGGCATGGATGTGTGTGATGTCCTTAGGTTAGTTAGGTTTAAGTAGTTCTAGGTTCTAGGGGACTGATGACCTCAGATGTTGAGTCCCATAATGCTCAGAGCCATTTGAACCAATCATGCAGGCTAAGTTTTCGTGGCTGGCGGAAATTAACAGTCATTCCTGACTAGGCATAAAGAGAGTGATATACCTGATTTTTGGACAGTATCAGTTAGCAAAAATCAACTTTAAATTACATAACGTAACATTTTTAAAGGACGCGAATTCCTACCCAGCATCTATTGTCCCTGTTAACGAACTACGAGAGATGTTAAATATTGCTACTTCACAAGTAACTTACTTGAAATGCAGTGAGGTAAAGCTTTATGTTGGACAGGGATTCGAACCCAGAATCTAATAGGATTGTTATCGAAGCACAATCAACATTGACATCTCGGATTTTCTCGGCAGTAGCTAGATGTATTAAATGAAATGACGAGACGAAACATTAATTCTTCCTTTCCAGGACTCCAACCCGGCACGTATCGCTGTTATATTCTAGAGAAAGGAACGTTAAGTATGGGTTTGTTACACCAGCAGCGACATGTGAGCATGTTTGAACTAGAAACAATATGACGAAATGTTCAGTGCTGACTGAGAATCGAACCCCAAACATTGGTGTGTTGACTACACACAAAGAGACGACACTTACCGAATTTTTCTCCACCAGCAGCTCGGAATAACATCCTTGAACTTACAGTGATCTCGCAAATAGTTCTGTGTCTCACTGGGAGTCAAAAAGTCAGATATCGTTAGTGTTGACAACGAATGAAAATGCATTAAAAATAAAAATTATTATCCACCAGCAGATAGGTGATCTCACGCTAGAGCTTGATAATACATAGTGAAAAGTTTAGTGCTGGGCCAGGATTCCAACCCATTCATACACAATATGTGGAGATGTTTAGGAATCTGCAGTTTTGAACAAACAACAAGTTGTAGTCGAGCTGTATTGTCACGAAGGGATCAAATTCCGCGTTAAGGGCGGTCTGAGTTGCATTCCCGGTTCAGAGCCAATTTTATCAACATATAGAAGCTCAGATAAAAGATGGAATAAGTGTCCTGTGACCAGACACAGGGTTTGTTTCGTCATTAGAAATAAATAAGTAGTATAAGAAAGGTTACTGGTGATAGAGTTTCTACATGTCGCCACTCCTTACTTTGTTGTGGTTCCATCTAACGGTTACTTGGTAGAGAAGGAATATCATGTTTAATGTGATTTTCAGACCACACCGAAATTATACCTTCTTCACTTGGCGTAGCCAGAAGAGAATAGAATCTGCCTCTCCCTATAAAAGAACATCGGCAGAAGTTGGAATCGAACCGAGACCAAAATCAGATGAAACTATCATCAGTCCAACAGACCACCAAAACCTCTTCTCTACATTCGTTTCTCTATCATAACACCGCTGCGGCACACAAGATGAGAATTCCGACACACAGGCTCCTTGTACTGGTTTGCGGGATGTTCAGTACATTCATTTACTTGGTTGACCGAATCGCAATGAACTAGCTGCCTTGGCTACCCAGTGCATACTTTCGACTCTATTTTGTAATCACCGAAATAAAATAAAGTAACGTAACTGCAACCTACACAGAACTGCCAACAGTGTAGGATGCATAAATTTAAGTAGGAAGTGTTCCTTTTCCATCTGAGCTACTCTATTGTGCTATCTGTTTGTTGAAACCATCGTGCAGTGCAAAAGAAATGCTGTAACTGTCTGTCTCTCAGAAGTCTATATCCGGCCATATGCATTATCCTACAGCACTGTGGAATGCCGAAGTTCTGGAGGAACTGTTGTTCACTTCAGGAGGTGCTGTGGTTATGTCACAGCTAGTAGCATAGCGGTAAGCGTCTCGCACTGTTGATAAGACGTCGCGTGTGGCTACTACATTTTTTTAAAACGTAATTCAGCTGTCTGCTGAAGTTCTCAATTTAATGGAAGTTTGAACATAATTCTCTTCACTTCTCAACCCAAAATAGTCGCATGTGGAGAAAGGCTAACTTCTGCGTCATTTTGTTCTTCTCGGGTTTAATAGACGGCCAGGCAGCAGATGCGCTCGAAGCTTTTGTATTATGTATGGGGAGAGCGCATCGTGCCAAAATAGTCAGAAAAGTATTTTCTACATTAGCTGTCGTCTGGTAGTGGCATTTTATTCTTCTTCAAACCTTGTTTGTCAGCTTTAGCTCAGAACAAGTTTTCTACATGCATGTAATCAATAAAACTGCATGTGCATTGTCAGACTTTTATAGATAACATCAGAGAATTCGCATATATCGTTGATGATTAATTTCTCTCTCATGTTTACTATTGTTTTAACAACACTAAAAGAAACCATACGAAAACTGTGCACTGTATTGTAAGAGATGAAATAAAACTACCCACGATAACCTTACGACGAAAGTCTGTTTTAACAAAACTGAGTATCCGTACACAGGCGTGCCTCTATCTGCACGAATTAGTAAAACACTACTCACTTAGATTTCGATTGGGTCTGTGTTTAAACGGTATACTGTGACATACTCAACAGGTATGCAAACGTGGCATTTCATAAATAAAGTTACGTATTCCTAAAAACCCAATATTTGCTTGTCAGCAGCGGAAAGAGGCGTTACCTGTTGTGCAGCATTGTAAGTTTTTCACCATTGCACTTTGAGCTGAAAGTATTTTCTTGCGATTTGCTAATCAATTTATTTCCTTCATACTTATCACCCTGGCATGGGAGTCTTAAGTGAAGATCATTATCGAATTTCGTATCGTTGACGGTCGATTCGAATTTCTTCAGAGACGCTTGTACTGTATAGCAGCTTGGCAGTCAGAAAGCCGATGTCTACGACCATTATCACAACTTACTGAGTCGAGCTGCCAAGAGGATTTGATGTGTAAAAGTTTTCTTCTGATTTTGTTACAGAATTTTTTCTGGGAATTAGCAGCTCCATAAAATAATACACAAAAAAAGCTCGCACGCGCTGCACCTACCACGGTTAGAACTGACGATTTTCTTAACCGTTGCAACACGAGACACGAGCGGTACCCCGGGGCTACGAACACACTGCCGCCAGCACGCCACTCTCGTGTTGGTATTGGTCGCTCAGCGTCATAACGCATCGTGAAAGATATTAAAAGTTGTCACTTATGTGAAGAATAGCATTTCTTTAGCCAAAAAATTGAAATTTCTGTCTCAGTGTCTTAGTTTACGTGAGGATTATATACCACGAGTCATTCAAATGGAAAGGGAATATCAAGTGAATTTAGCGAGTCAGTTCAGTACCATACGCGGAAGTGATTGCACTGTCACAGTGTTGCCAAATGTTTGTGACGATGTTGCCAATTCTCAGCTGTGCTAGGAACAGCTCTGTAGCGTTTTAGGAGGAGAATCCTGTGCTCGTGTCATAGGAGGACGCGGAGAGGAGGCGCGGGGTTTGGTTAATATGCAGCGTTTTCTCCTACCAGCTGTGTCAAACATTCAGGTGTGTAATCTCCCATCACGATTACAGTTTGCCACAAAATATATACGAATAAAACACTTACCTTGTTACTTTGTTACAAAAGATTATTTAAGTACAATAAAAAGTCTTTGGAAATCAACTTTGACAACCTGCCACGAAAAGTAAGATAACAAACACTTTGCACCTCGAAATCGATTGCATCTATGTGCAGTCTTGTGATCATACAAGTAGAATTTCATGAATTGCACGAGAATGTAGAAAAATGTTGGTGCGAATGGAAGCTGTAAGAAACACAGTTACCTAATTATTCTGTATCACGTAATAATTAATTCATTTGATAATTCATAACAGAAGAAACTACAAATTATGCCCATTAAGACAGAAACTAAAGTGCAGATGCGGGCACTGTGCAGATCTGCGCTTTTTCATCTTCAGATCTATACAAATAATGTATACTAACCAGCGTATTCATTGCTTTCGTAATGTTTCCCTCTTTTTTAGTCTTCTTATGATGAACTGGATCCACACCCATGAGTCTGATTTATTCTTTGTATCCTTCCATCTACTATCTTTGTGTGTTATTGTTCGGTGTTCAAAAAGCAAAACATAATGCCTGTTCCCACGAGGTATTAAAATGAGGTCGCAAAAAGTCTAACGAATTGTAATCAAAATACAGTGAGACGCCAATTTGTCTGTCGTCATGGCGTTAAGTGGACAGAAATAGTTGGGTGTTATTGTCGTCTTTTTTTATTGAGATTTTCATATTACTCTGACACAGGACGCCGAGATTTGTGTATATTCTCCGTGACGAAACATCCCACATTCCATTCATCCTGATCCATTCGTTACGTGCATCGGCGGCAATGAGTGATGGGAAAGCTGTTGTGGGTGACGAATATCAATAACAATGGTAGTAATTACAAATCAATTATCAAGGATGTTTACTGCATTACAGACGATTAACAAAATAACCAAGAATGGCTGAGTGTTTAATTGGCGCACTGAGTAGGTGTTCGTACCACTTTGTTACTGAATTCTGTTCTGGCTGTTTGCAGAGAGAAAACAAAGAACCCTGTAGCCATACATATCGCTAGTACAACGAGATATTACCTGTCAACTACCCTTGCTTTACATCACGAGACGAACATGGCGTCACTGAGCTGATATTTGAAATACATTTCTGTTTTCTCTCTCTGTCTCTCTCTCTCTTTTTATTTTTATTTTAATTTTTTGAGGAAAGCATCGAAGCGCGATAATAAGCAAGTAGGCATATAACCTGTTTACAGTTATTTTCATCGGGATACATAACGCAAAAATACAACTTTTAAGTGTGTTATTGCGTAATTCCAGTTATTGACAGTCTATTCGTGAGCTTGCTCGCATTCAGTGGGGTGAAACCTATCACAGAAGCAAGCAAAACACAAATATTTCTTGCACCATGCGCCACACATAAAGGAAATCTCGCTGCACTGACGTTTTGTCCGATATATTGCAAGGAAAACATATCTGATTCATGTTGCTAAATACAGCTCTATCACATATCAATTTGGAAGCGTACCAAGTGTATGAAAGTATACCTTGAAATACGCAGAAAGGCCCATAGAGGTATTCGACTGAAACATAGCCATGACCAGAATTGTAACTGGGGTCGACAGTATTGTCGTCTACCACCTTGACAACTCGAACGGTGACAGTGCTCGGCCGGTTATTTACGTTTACTGGTATCAAAGCTACAACATGAAAACACAAAAATGTTAATAACCCGAAGATCATTAACTTCGGAACCCATAGAAAGTAAAGCACTCATCAGTCACAAGAGTGGTTTGAACACCACAGTGATTTAATGGGCACGGACTTGTTGGAGGTGGTATTCTGTTGCTTTCATCCGACCTTTGAGTTGACTTTGTAAGTAGGCTGTTTAAGTTTTCTTACTGGCAACGTTACGTAGCGCTCTGTATGAAAATCACTGGCTGTGCTGTGTGCAGTCTGTGGCTAGTTTGCATTGTTGTCTGCCATTGTAGTGTTGGGCAGCGGCAGCTGGATGTGAACAGCGCGTAGCGTTGCGCAGTTGGAGGTGAGCCGCCAGCAGTGGTGGATGTGGGAAATGAGATGGCGGATTTTTGAGTACAGAATGGATATTATGAACTGCTATGTATATTATGCTTTTTCAACACTATTAAGGTAAATACAATGTTTGTTCTCTATTAAAATCTTTCATTTGCTAACTATGCCTATCAGTGCCTTCCGTAGTTTGAATCTTTTATTTAGCTGGCAGTAGTGGCGCTCGCTGCATTGCAGTAGTTCGAGTAACGAGGATTTTTGTGAGGTAAGTGATTTGTGAAAGGTACAGGTTAATGTTAATCAGGGCCATTCCTTTGTACGGATTTCTGAAAGTCAGATTGCGTTGTGCTAAAAATATTGTGTGTCAGTTTAAGCACAGTCATGTATAAATTGTTCTAAGGGGACGTTTCATATGTCGACCCTTAGCCGAGGATACTTCACTGGAATCTTCTGATATTTTCTTCTAGTTTGTGTAGTTAGTGTAGCTTTTGTTTATTGCTAGCACGTAATTGTAGAGAGAATCTCCTTTGTAGTTGCAGCCTTTCATTGTTGTACAGTAAAACAGTTGTGGCATGCATGTAGATTTGCATGAAGTATTTCGTAGCTACGCTTGCAATTAACTAGATATTATTTTCAGTGCTATGTTAATGTGTTCCCCTATTTTTTCTCTTCAAATTGTGTTTTTCTGTGTTGTCGTGTGAAATATTGTGACAATAATGGCGTGTGAAAAACGTAACACTAGGCTCCAAAGTAAACTGAGAAATGACAGTGAAGACGAAAGCAGTGTGTTAACGCCACCATGTAATGAATTAACTAATATTCAATGTAGTAATTTGGTAACTGTGCATAGGGAAATGGAGCGGGCGGCAAACAATGGCGTAGGCACTGAAACAATAAGTGAACAGGGAAGCATTATCAATCGATCGGTCGGCAACAGCTGGCCTCAGGAATCCGAAATGATAGGACACAATTTTGCAAATACTGTAGATTCAGGTTTTGCGTCCTCACCGTTTTCTCAAATAAGTCAAGATACATTTTCAGCTTGTCAAAATGTGAATGTTGCTGGTGCAAATGCACTGCCGAAAAGCGTAGAGGAACAGATTCCAGACACTAATGCATTGTTATTACAATTAATGCAACAAGTGGGACAAAATCTTCAAAAGTTAGACACAATGGAAAAAAATCATAGACAAACACAGCAAAAGCTTCAAAAGTTAGACACAATGGAACAACACCAGAGACAAACACAGCAACAGTTAGACGCAATGGAACAAAAGCTTCAAAAGTTAGACTCAGTGGAACATAAGGTTGAACAAACACGTGAAGATTTAACTACTGAGTTACATAACATTGAATCGAAATGTCAGAAAGTCTGTAATGACGTAAAAACACAAATTTGTGATCATTTCCAACCTATTTTTTCGCGTCATGAAAATGCATTACAGAATCATGAAGCAGCCATAAAAGAACTGCAAACTATTGTTCATGAAAATCACAACACCTTGCAAGCTAAAATTGACTCAGTTGCATCTACCGATTCGGTTACGCAACTTGCAAAAACTCAAGAAAACTTAAAGGACACAGTAGATACGATTTCAACACAAATGGACACTCTGAAACTTGGTTCAGAAAAACACACTGAGGAAATGTGTTCACTATCGGAGAAAGTAGCCGAACTTTCGGATCAGTTCACTAACTTATCTACAAAGGTAGATGATGATCTGAATGACACAAGACCCGTAGCCTTCACTGACACAGAAGAGTATGAACAAATTAGAAAATTCAAACAAAATCAAAATCAAATCAATACACAGTACAAAAGAGAAATCCGGGAAGTACAAGATCAGCTGACACAAGTAATACAAGAATTACGTATTTCAGAGGACACTCACGCTCCAATACGGGAAGAGGGACATAGAAATACGGAACAGCCACAAAATAATAACTCAGGGCACTTCGGAAATTATGAAAGAAATTGGCAAGGCGCATTGGATTTTGAGATGGAACCGTCGAAACGAAGTAACAATGAGCAATGTGCGACTCGCCGACACGATGATTTCGACTATAAGCTGTTCATTACTACACGTAAATTCAAAACATTTAAGAATTCTGGCAACGACATTCATCCACAAGCATGGCTTCATCAATTTTCTCATTGTTTTCCTCCCAACTGGTCATTGGAGCACAGGTTAGAATTTATGTGTGGCTACTTGGAGAATGAACCAGCTGTAAGAATGCGATTGGTCATTCACAATTGTCACAGTGAAGGAGAATTTTATCATGCCTTCCTCTCAGCATATTGGTCTCAAGCTACACAACACCGAGTAAAGCATAGCATCATAATGATGAAACATTTCGAACAATCTGAATTTTCCAGTATTGTGAAATATTTTGAAGACATGTTGCACAAGAATCAGTACCTGTCAAACCCATACAGCCCCTCAGAACTCATCCGCATTTGCTTAATCAAACTGCCTGAACATTTGAGACACATTATATTAGCAGGACGTTGCAAAGACGACACTGAAGCTTTTCAGGGACTCTTACAAGAATTAGAAATTGACACAGACAGTCGCGGGATGCGAAAACGGGAAAACAATCACTACAGGGCACATCCATCACAATTCCGTGACGACAGAAACAATAACGGGACACGACAAGTCTATTCTTACAACGTAAATCGTGACCAAAACAGACACCACACGTATGCCAACCACTGGCAGAGTAATAGTTACAGAGAGAGATCGCATTTCCGTAGTAATGAATATGACAGAGACACTCATAGAAACAGACAATTTGGCAACCAGAACAATTATTATCACGGGAGACAGAATAACTTTAGACGCAACGGTCCAGCGCGCAGTTACGACTCAGGGAGAAATTCTCCACCACGTGACCGACAAGAAAGAAACTATGGAATCTACCGACATGACGACAGACGATATGATTGTAACGACAGACCTGAACTGCATCAGAACTGGCGAGATTCAAACAGAGCAGGGTATTCTCGTCACGGTGAATTTGTAGAAATTAGGTCTCCAAATCTCAATAACGACGCGCGCCAACAAAGGAACAGACAATGACTCGCACCGCAGGCTGCCACGTGCGCCGGCTCAATCAGAGAAAAATAACATAGACGCTAACCTTGAGAAAAATTCCAGTATTCTTTACCAACGTATACCACATGATAATTGCGTTAAAGTTGCAACTCTGCGTACTAGGAAGAGCAAAGGGCTACACCACATTTCACATGTGAAACCATTTACTGAAAGATAATCTGCTTTTTAACTTTGTCTTTCCCATAAAACGTTTCACTTCACATTTCTAGTATGCATTGTCAGACTTAGAAACTGTTAACATGCAACAATGTTTGAAGTTAAATATCCAGTCAAGAGACAAGAGAACTTATTTACACAGAAATTACGAATGCATTGTTATAGTGAACAGACGACACAGTGTTATTGGTGTGTACATTCTTGCTTGTTAGTTCCACGATTACGTAACGACTATGAGGCTCACATACTTAGAACATTTACCAGTACTGCTAATGAGATTTTAATGCAACATTTTGGTTTACTTGAAAATACATTCTGGATTCAAAGTACTTTCTGTGAGATACCAGATGACACAGTGGTTAGTTTACGTGACAGCTACACGATTATATCACGACGTTACTAATGAGTGACAATTTACGTTGTTGCTCTTGCGGTGTATCTGTTTTATATCTGCACAGTTTTTCTGAATTATTCTGGAAAGTAAAACATGTTTTAGTAGTAAATTTTGTGATATAGCTACAAGGAGACAGCCTTTTCCGTAGCACAACAATAGGTTACAGCACAGTACTTTCATCATCACAACAACAAGCGCAATAACTAAGATATCTCTACGCAAAGCATTTCACTTTTGTTTATCATGAGGTAAGTACATTGGCTTCTGCAGAACTTAGCTTTCGGAGGACAATAACTACGACACTTCCACAGAGATTATCTTACAGCAAGAAGCACATTTAGCGCTACAGGACACGTATTTGAGTGATTAATTTTATACTTAAATCATTTATTTTTAAAGATATTTGAAGTACAATGATACAAAGAAAGTTTTCCGTGATACATTTCATTCCATTGCTGTAATCTGTAACACCTGAGGGTATAATTACATTAATCCTCAGGGGGGTACACGCCTACTTTGTGTACCATGTGTGTGGCAAGCACAAGGAGCCCTAGCTAATATGGTATTTGCTTATACAACTTTACACATCGGTACCATATTCCTCTAACACATAAATTACATAGCTATCTGATCATTTAACTGAGAGAGACAACCATTTCTTTTTACTACATCAGTGACAGATGTTTACGTAATTACACCGTTGGATAACTTCACACTTACGAAATTGTATTTTGTCTGTACTTTGTGAACTGTTCATATTTTTTCGGACCCATTGTGATATTATGAGAGCTTTGAATGATATATTTGGTATGGGATCACGATTTTTAAATTACGTTTGAGGCAGATGACACTTTTGACATGAGCAGAGAATTTTTTTAGGTTTTGAAATTATTGCAGAAAGCTACGACGATTTTGACATTTGACTGAGGTGTTATGATGTTATTTTTACGACGACGATGTGTATTATGCTGCTGAGGTATGTTTATGATTAATAAGCTGATGCTGTATGAGTTATTTGATTATGAAGAAATATTGAAGAAGTGTCGACGAATAAGGTAAGGAATAATGAGTAGTGTTTAGGGACTCTGACTTGTGGAAAAGGTTGTTGGAAACCAAGAATCGTACTTTAAGAGTTATGAAATGTGTGTGTATATGCGTGAATGTATCACAATGCCGGCGAAAATCTTTTGGACACTGTTATATTCATAAGATTTTGTTTCTACACATTTGCAACGTAAATTCTTGACCTGTGAAATATTTTTATATGAGACTGTCACTGTAGCGGAAACGGCTGTCGTAAATATTTCCGTAAGAAAGTTAAGTGACCACCTGCACGTAATGGCACGTGGGCACCCAGCTGTGTCAGACGCCTGAAAAAAAAAGCTATTAGTGAAAGCCTTTGCAGAGGCACAGGTAGAAAAAAAAGGGGCCATTATCATCGCTACTGACATTCCTTTGTAGAAAGCATCGCAAATACGACACGCTCATTATTTGGAAACATAATTTATCGTACTTTGTGCTACTTACTGAAATGCTTATGAATTGATGGGAAATGTTCTTACATCTGCAAACCTGATTATGACAAGTGTCTTTCTACGAGAGTTGAGAGCTACTGACTTACGAAATGCCACATAGCTATTGAATGATGTTTTTATGTTTTGGTTTGCGTAATTGCTTATTACATTTGATATCTGCTTTCCAGCTGTGTTGCAGCATTAGTTTTATAAAATAAACTTAGATGCCTTTGCTAATGTGAACACTTTCTGTCAACAGATCTATTAAATAATTATTTTATGATCCACATTCTTCGAAAAAGGAGCTCTTGGAATGGAAAGAACAATAAGAAGGGTAATAACAGTAACTGCATATATAATTTTCTTTTCGAGTACTTGGTAATTTTTTGTAGAATTAGTTTTTGTGGTGCACCACTTTAATTACATAGACATTAAGATGTGAATAGAAATTTCCCTTATCTGCATTGTAGTCTTTAGTGTAATGTTTTTTTTTTGCTTGAGCTATGTCATGTTTAGATATAAGTTGCTGCTGCTGTTTGCCAGGCATAGTGCTACTAAATTTGACTTTGTGTTACTCTGTTAAGCCAGTTTTACTACGGATTTATTTTTCTTGTTTGCTGCACAGTGCCTTATATTAGTTGTAGTACTGCAATTGCTTTACCTATTTAAAATTTTTTTTCCTTGATGTTTGTGTTAACTGTTTTGTGCTGCTGCATTGCCTCGTCCCTTAGTTTAGCATCTGAGCTCAGTAGATTTAAGTTAGCTTAAGAGGGGGTAGCCTATAAGAGAATGAGTTGTGAGGAATTTGAAGAAATGCACTGAGAGGTTATGCGAGAAAAATACAGAAAGCATGCTTGGATAGGATTTTTTTGGTGGAAGCAAAGGTTGAAATAAGACGAAAGATCTATGGAATGAAGTTTTAGGTTGGACTGCAGTATCAAATGTTACACTGAAAACGAACCCTGGCCTTTCCTTTTGTGTTATCCCACTATGTGTTTGTGTACCCTTGTGTTTTTGTTTTCTTGCTGTCTCTGTGTAGGTTCATAGAATTTTTTCTTCTTCTAACACTAAGCTACATTCACTATGATGAGGAATACTGTTATCCTCAAATATAATTTGCATTAATAATCTGTTATGTACATTGTAAAGATGTTTAGACATTATTTATTCTGTTTTGTTTTAATGCTTATGTGTAAAGTTGATGTTTCAAAAGTTATTCTGATCTTTTATGTATGTACTCATGTCATAATTCCTGTAACACTGATGTATATGTTATTACTATTCTTTTGTAAAGCCTGTATTACTAAAAATTGTATCTGTATTGTTATGTTTTAATGATGTATTTTGTACCTTTGTTATTGTATTCTTATGTTATAAAATTGTAACTGACACCAGTTCATCATATTATTAACTTGTAAGTTCCATTTCACTGCACACGTTTCTGTTGGTCATAGTATATGGACAATATGTGAGAAGTAGGGACTGTTAGTGTTTACACATATGTTAATAATTCAGCAAGAGACTGGATAACAGCATTGCTGGTTCTAAGGACAATTCCAAAAAGTTTGTGAGTGCACAAGTGGTGGTTATGGACTTGCTATATTATCCGCAAGACTCTTCAATGGTGATTGTGCACCTGCACAGTCACAACAGATGGCTGCTGGCCATCTCTACAAGGACTACAGTGGGTCTGCATCTCTGATGACCCACCAATACCATTATTTCTACAAGGACTACAATGGGTCTGCACCTCTGGTGGCCCACCAATACCACAATCTCTACCAGGAGTACAGTGTGCCTGTCCACAATTTCTACAAGGACTACAGTGGGTCTGCATCTTTGAAGACCCAACAATACCATTATTTCTACATTGACTACAGTGGGTCATCATCTTTGATGACCCACCAATACCATTATTTCTACCAGGACTACAGTGGGCCTGTCCACAATTTCTACAAGGACTACAGTGGGTCTGCATCTTTGAAGACCCAACAATACCATTATTTCTACATTGACTACAGTGGGTCTGCATCTTTGATGACCCACCAATACCATTATTTCTACCAGGACTACAGTGGGCCTGTCCACAATTTCTACAAGGACTGCATTGAGTCTGCACCTCTGGTGGCCCACCAATACCACAATCTCTACCAGGACTACAGTGGGTCTACTCTGTGATGACCTACCTACCAATATTCTTCAAAACTTCGACTGACTCTGCTGTGGGTTTGCTCTGTTGTGGCCCATTACCTGTCAGCATGTCAAGAGTCAGCACTGTCTTTCCGTTGGAAGGACAACACTACTTCTTCAAGACTGCATGGAAATCCACTACTTCTGTGTGCAATTTCTTTTACTAATGAGACTTTGTGAAAAAAAACTGTAATTACTATTATGATGAATGATCAGGACTGTCTTTATGGACTGTGAGAAAATTTTAGCTTTTGACCAACATTGTATCAATAAGTGTGTGCATTTGATATCTTTGTTATTGTAATTATGAAAAATTTTTTCAAATCATTATTGGCCACTGCCCAAAACAATTTGTAAAATTTTTTGTGGGGAGCATTTGGGCTATGTAAGTAGGCTGTTTATGTTTTCTTATTGGCAACGTTACGTAGCGCTCTGTATGAAAATCACTGGCTGTGCTGTGTGCAGTCTGTGGCTAGTTTGCATTGTTGTCTGCCATTGTAGTGTTGGGCAGCGGCAGCTGGATGTGAACAGCGCGTAGCGTTGCGCAGTTGGAGGTGAGCCGCCAGCAGTGGTGGATGTGGGAAATGAGATGGCGGATTTTTGAGTACAGAATGGATATTATGAACTGCTATGTATATTATGCTTTTTCAACACTATTAAGGTAAATACAATGTTTGTTCTCTATTAAAATCTTTCATTTGCTAACTATGCCTATCAGTAGTTAGTGCCTTCCGTAGTTTGAATCTTTTATTTAGCTGGCAGTAGTGGCGCTCGCTGCATTGCAGTAGTTCGAGTAACGAAGATTTTTGTGAGGTAAGTGATTTGTGAAAGGTACAGGTTAATGTTAATCAGGGCCATTCCTTTGTACGGATTTCTGAAAGTCAGATTGCGTTGCGCTAAAAATATTGTGTGTCAGTTTAAGCACAGTCATGTATAAATTGTTCTAAGGGGACGTTTAAACTTACCTAGCCAGTTAATAGGGGAACCTACAGTTTTACGTGGCTTTCGGACCACCGTGCAACTCGGAATTTTTCACATCAACAAACGCTGCCCCAGGGGAAATATGTGTAAAACGGCACATAAAAATCGTGGGACTGGTGAGGGATCGAACCTGAGACCTTCGTATTCATAGTCTTGATCACTTTGCCACCATGCAGCCAACACTGTGGTTTGTGCTTGCCATTAAAATAAAGGATCTCTCGTTTGTGCCTGCGTTGGCACTTGCGTGTCCCTTAGGAGACCTTACCTTTGGGATTACCCTCGTATACGTGTGTGTAAGCGCCTTCCAATGCCCACTCAAGGAAGACAAGGATACCTAGTCTAGCTTCAATATTACAAATACGCCTCTGTTTATGGATGAACGGAGACTTAGGTTGATAATCATTTTGAATATTTATCAGTACTGTACCCATTGGTGTGAAACTCGTTTTCTACCAATGATTCCCACAGCTACAGGAAACTACTTTAATACCTCTTACACAAAATACTTGCGCAGTGCTATCAGACGAAAAGATCAACCTGACACAAACTGTGGGAAGTTTGTTTTACAACCTTCGTACCTGGATAAAAAGCTTTTCCTGTTTGAGGTATCTGTGAACGGTGCTGCATAAGACGATTTAAGAAGAAACTAAATTCCTTCAGCTACGTCAATGTTTAAAGAAATCGTTTTAACGGCACTAAATCGTGGTTTGTAAATCGTTTACCATCCGTACTCTGCCGCATTTTGCTGGTTCGAAGGCAAAAAGCTTACTGACAAATTTCACAGAAGGAAAAGGGGGACGAAATGTCTCCCACTCGAAGATCATGTTGTTTTACTTAAAAAATTACAAAATCGGGTAAAACGAACAATGAGGTTGTCAGCATAAGCACATTACTGTTGTCAATATGATGTTGCACCGCCCAGGGCCTGTAATGATAAAGGACCCGTTTAGGTCAGGAATAATGTACACAGAAGTGGAAGAGAGAGCACCACTAAATTCTACAATCCGCATGCATTGCATACACACAGAAATTACTGTTACAGTGTACTTATGGAGCCCAGTGAGTGAATTGCATATTTTCCGGTGAGAAAGAGCACTGGCAAACAGTCTTCGCTACATTAGGTTACTTAAACTGGCGTCATTTTGAGCTCGAATTTATGGGCCAGCGACTAAGTGTAAGGACAGTGAGTCGGATGCGGGTTTTGCAACTGTGAAATACTTTCCTTACATTATGGAAGCGAATATTAAATTTGAACTAATATTGCGAAAATTTTGGAATTGGATAGCTTAGAATGAAAATCTTTCTGTTTATTGCAAACAATTGATTTTCTAAAACATTCTGTGTCACACACAACTTGAAACAGGTCACGTCGACCAAATCATATGGAAGAACCGACAGCGACGTATATTGGAAGACAGTAAGATCCCTTGGCTTTTGGTTTGGCAGTATTCGACAGCCATTTCTAGGCGCAAGTAAATGAAGAAAGGCAGCGCGTTTTCGTTATCAAGTAACGTCTTCATCAATTAGTTTTAATGTGATCTACGAGTAATAGCTGATGTTTGATATTAACATGAAAAGGATACCGTAGACAGGGACAGAACTTGTTCTTGGACAACTACTTCTATAATGACCAAAAGGACTTAAATGATCTTCAAGCACATGTGTTCCAGCATCGGTATGAGGAAAATGATAGTAATAATGACGGTGATAATCGAATTATCCGGTAACTTCACACTTCACAGTGGATTTTCTGGAACTAAGAAATTTCCTGAATTAGTGAAAATTTCAAAATGGCTTGAAATCGAGGCTATGGCGCCTAGAAGAGTCTTTACATCCTGCTGACATGAGAATAGCATAATCTCCACGTCAGAAGCTTGCGTCTACTTAACCATTTAACAGACTCGCGTTTTTTCCACTGTGACTAGTTTAGTAAGCTAAGCACATCATCCATTATAGCACACTCCTGGGGCTGGGAAATGTGGCCACAATGGTCTGGTGGAACGAACTATCACAAGTGCAATGCGTGGTTTCAGGCATTTACTTTTAAGAGGCACCAACAGATTTACTTTACCTCTGGTAACCTCAAGAGAAAGCTTTTATAACACAGAATTCGCATTGTACATCACGTTCCTTCATTCCAAACTGGGCAGAGCCAGTTTACGTTGGAAAATGACATATGTGGAGGTCAGGGTAAACAGAAATACTGTCACCAGTAAACTTACTTACATTAGAAAATTTTATTTTATTTGATGAACTGAGAGCCGCCTAAAGGAACAGGGCTCTTATTTTACTTGTACTTGACTGAACTAGAGGTGTTGAAAAATTTGGTGCTGGACTGATTCGAATTCGTATCTTCTCTTTCGAGGATCTGAATCTCTCGGAACAGTATAGTTCAATCATTTCATTCCTTTCCCCAAGACTGCAGTCTTCTCTAGGTCTCCTCCAAAGGTAAATATGTGGGTCCGAATCCTGATGCAGTACAAAAATATTCGTAATTTCATTTCAAGCCCTATCACATGCACACCGGCCTGCTAGTGAAAATAAACGTGCGTTTTTAATGTCTGTTCATGTCGCCAACAATTTCTGGACAAACACGCACACATCTTACTATTGGTGAGTAAGCAATTGATACTTAAGTAATATTCGTGGACAATAAAGAAGAACGATAGGAGTACGGTTCGATTGTCGCTCTAGCACAAAAATTTGTGTCCTTATTTTAGATTAAACACCTAGTAGCTGTCAAGAAAAACCGATACGTAACATTTGATTTTACTTAGTTAACAATCCGATTACGTCTTATGTTCGTATCTCCGTCGCAGAACTCCACATCATGAGCTTCATCTTTAAATTAATACACACTTTGCTACTTCTGAATTGAGGTATATAAAACATCTTTCATGGTTAGTTAACAGGGATGCAAGGGTCTTGATAGGAGTCCCGGTTTATTACAAAAACTGTCGTCTTTTATTTTCAAGTTTAGGTTTGGTTACTGATATAGGCGAAAATTTCGGTACTTCATGATTCTTCATGGATAGTCAGAAATATGATATGCAGTTGCTTTTTCCGTTACATGGACGACACGTTCGTCATCTGGCCACATGGTATGGATAAACTCCTTGACTTCCTTACACATCTAAACTCCATACACCCCAACATCAAATTCACTATGGAGACTGAAACGGAGGATAAATTACCTTTCCTTGACGTCTTGGTCAAGAGAAGGGCTGACGGCACCCTAGGTCATGGGGTGTATCGGAAGACAACGCACACTGATCTGTATTTGCACGCAGACAGCTGCCACCACCCTTCACAGAGGAACGGGGTACTTAAAACTCTAGTACATAGGGCGCGCACTATCTCTGACGCAGAGAGTCTACCCCAGGAATTGGAACACCTGAGAACTGTATTTCGAAAAAAAATGGGTACTCAGAGTGGCAGATTCAACGTGCTCTCCGCCCAACCACTGCAGCACAACCTGTTGAGATGGATGAAGTCACGAGGGAGGAGGTAGGCACTGCATTTATTCTATACACAGGCGCACTCTCGGGGAAAATCACCCGCATTCTGAAGAAACACCAGGTCGGAACTGTGTTTTGTCCTCCAAATAAAACTCGTGCACTGGTGGGGAGCGCCAAAGATGACCTCGGTTTGAGGAAGGCCGGCGTGTACCAGATTCCGTGTCGATGTGGCAAGTCGTATATTGGTCAGACGATGCGTACCGTCGAGGATCGATGCCGTGAACACCAGAGGCACACTCGACTGATGTATCCGAGCAAGTCGGCGGTCGCTGAACATTGTTTGTCGGAAAATCACGCCATGGAGTATGACCGCACGAGGATTCTGGTACAGACGTCGAGATACTGGGACAGCGTTGTAAGAGAGGCCATAGAAATTCGCACCAATGACGACCTCATAAACCGTGACTGTGGCTATAATCTTAGCAGGCTTGAGAACCAGCGATTGGGTTAATCAAGAGTAAATCGAGCAAACGTATAGTTGTGACGACCACAGCGGACAGAGCCATCACACCGACGTCATCTCAGACGCCGTCGCAATCTGTTCCACCGCGCGACCGTGGCGCGGGGCGCGGACGACGGAGGGAGCGCGCCGCGGGCGGAGGATATTTAAATCGGCCGCCGCCGCGACCGAACCCGGTTCCCTCTGGGCAGCCATAGCGTACGGATCTCCGTGCCGGCACGTTCACAGGAGTTCAGTCCGTCAGTTCACCTGATGATGGCGACATGTATGATCACCGAAATATTGTGCCCGTTGGACACTATAGACTGGCAGCACACCCGTGGATAGTTTGATTATATTATTTCTAGATCAAACATGCTGACATGTCGCTGCTGGTGTAACAAACCCATACTTAACGTTCCTTTTCTCTAGAATATAACAGCGATACGTGCCGGGTTGGAGTCCTGGAAAGGAAGAATTAATGGTTCGTCTCGTCATTTCATTTAATACATCTAGCTACAGCCGAGAAAATCCGATATGTCAATGTTGATTGTGCTTCGATAACAATCCGATTAGACTCTGGGTTCGAATCCCTGTCCAACATAAAGCTTTACCTCACTGCATTTCAAGCAAGTTACTTGTGAAGAAGCAGTATTTAACATTTCTCGTAGTTCGTTAACAGGGACAATAGATGCTGGGTAGGAATTCGCGACCGTTAGAAATGCTTACGTTATGTAATTTAAAGTTTATATTTTTTTAACTGATACTGTCTAAAATCGAGGTATATCACTCTCTTTATGTCTAGTCAGGAATGACTGTTAATTCCCGTCAGTCACGAAATCTTAGTTTGCATGACCTGGGTTTGAATCCATATGCGGAACGAGTCGGTTCGTCGTATCATTTGAAGTTCACACATATTCTCAACTATCTGCTGTTGAATAACGTAAATTTTAATGACATTTTGTGTTAAATAAGAAGTATGATATGGTAGTTTGAAAAGGAAATCATGAATACGACGAACTTAATACGTGCATTACCTATCTGACGTAATAATGAGAGTGGTAACATTTCAGGTATGTCAGTTATTGCAATAAATGCGAGCTTACAAGCCTTAAGGTCAGTATTATCTGTGATGAGGTGTTCCCTGATATTTTTGGTATCGTGGTATTACTTTACATCCTGAGTTATTGCGATACAGAGCAGTGTTTTCTAGTGGTGACTTGGAACCATTTTCAATAGTCAAACGACTGTATCAAGGAGCGATTAGAGGACCTGCTAGACAGCTGCGTTATGTGGGTTGCATGGGAATCAGGTGAAATGCAATCCAGGTCGTTCGGATACTTTTGAGCATGACTGTACTTCGTTAACAATCCGATTAGGTGCTGGGTTCACATCCCTGTCACAAGCTTTATATGGTGGCATTTCAATTTTAAACATGAGCATACCTTGTTCCTTGTCAATGACACCATATTAAACGTCGTTGGGGTTAGTTCCCAGGACGGTAACTGTTATGACAGGATTCCCAGTTCAGTACAAACATTTTCGTCATTTATTTTCAGGATCTAAATTGATAACTGATACTGGTGCAAACGTCTATACTTCACGTCTCTTTATGCCTAGTGATCCGGTCTCAATAAGGCACAAACAAAGTTTAGCTTAGTTAGCAAGGTGCTGGGTTTGAATTCAGGTCCAGAACGACGACGTTGGTCATGTCGTTTAAAGTTCAAATTTGTGTCCACGTAGCTTTTGATGTGTTACGAGAACAATGATATTACTGGTGATTCGCTGTTAATGTTGAGATTTCCTTAGAGTGCTTGTTGCAGTTAATCGCGCTTTTCTACTGGTTCGTCCAATATCCAGTTTCCAGAGCCACTCGCCATTGAGCGACGTTCAGGACGTGGATGGAAAACCTTTTAGAGAGCGAAAAACGTTTTTCTAATTGCCGTACAGCTTTGTAACTCCATATATTGTCTCAAGTATTTAATTTTGACTATGGATTACTGTATGATATATGTAAAATAATCCATTTTCTCAGAACTTTTGGAATGTTACTTGTTGTAATTAAGGTTAGTTTATGAGTGTTATGGGGTGTCTCATCGCTAAGAACGTGTTTTCTAATATGTTTTGTACGACAATATTAGTTGACGCTTAGATTGACTGCCATAAAGACCTTTGGTCTCTTAGTAGTCTCTTGCGGTACCCATTGTGTGTAGTCAAACGACTGTACCCCACGGGGTTTTGGTGTTTAGAGGACCTGCAACACAGCTACGTTATGTTTGTTGCATTCGGCAGTGACCCACTTTTTTTGCTGTCAAGTGTACCTGTCTGTAATGCTAATCATTTGTGTAGTGTCATGGTCCTTATCGGTGGAATAAATTTCATTATGAACACATCCATCGGTCTTGGTGTTTAACTTTTCTCAAACAATAGTATAGATATATGTGTCTAAAGTCTGACACACAGTCACGGAAAAGAAGAAGTTGTATGATAAAAGTAAGTGTTCATTTTGAGTGTAAGTATATTTAAATTCATACATTTTACGCTTGCGATGATCGTGTTATTTATCACCTGTTCAGGACCCAATTAATTTGTTACAATCTGTCACAACAACCGCAGCTGCTCTCCTTGTCGCAGCGTTGTCCTGAGAGCACCACATCACCATTCATTCTAGAGTGATTGCACAACAGCCAGTAATCTGCGTAACCTGCCAGAATGACGCTCCCGTGTCCTTAAAGCCAATTATTGGAAGTTTATGAAACGCAGGAACATGGCGATAAGCTGCTTTCACATGTTATTTGTGCAAGCGCTTGAAAGGTGGCTACACTGAGTCACAGCGCCAGAGATTGCACCAGAGAGTATTATTCAGCCGCCTCCACAGGCAGTAGTTGTTCAGAAGCGGTGGTAGGCACTTCTTGTCGTGAAGGCGTCATGGAGAGTAGTTGTTCAGAAGCGGTGGTAGGCAGTGGTTGTGGTGAAGTCGTCGTAAGAGTTCTTGTCGAGAGGCGGTGGTAGAGAGTGCTTGTGGAGATGTTGCAGTAGCGTGTCGTTGTTGAGAATATCCCATGGAGAGTGCTTGTTCAGATGTTGTCCTATTGCTTTGATGGACTAGAGTGTACTTTTCGTCAATATATATGAAGGTAAAAAATTCCTTTTTTTTATTATTTCAATGTCTTAAACAATAATGCCTCTTGGTCACAGGTTCAGTCAACAAAGCATCTGGCTTGTGTCATGTATTAGACTGTAATTCGGGTTTCTATGTGCAATTACAGTATTTCAGTTTTATTTAATTAATTCAGTGTAAATGGTATTTAAAATATCTTGTTTTATTGGGAAGAACCGTGCCAGATGTATACGTTGAATCACACTTCAACACACAGAACAGCTACACCTGTGCTTTGTTGTTTCGTAGGTTTTATAGTTGCTGGGGACTTAATTAATTAGTTGTGTTAACGGAAGTTTTGTTTCATTCCTTGTTGTTATTCTAAGCAGTCAGATTGCGTACTAATACTACTCAGGGCCAACCGGTTACGAGACTGCGTAACCGGACAGACAGTAAAAAATATTTGCATAATATTTAAAATTTAATTAAGCCCCCATGCATGTGGCGACCGCTGCTTCGGATCGTCCCTTGAAATCTTCTGATAGTAAAATAGCAGACAGTAGTATTGTTGTAGTAATTTGTAAGTTAGTAATGGTAGTCTATATTGCATGTGTAGATTTGGTAATGAACACTTGTAGTTGTCTTGTCTTTCTTTTAATGGTATCTTGGCAGAATTTAATTTTTGATGTCTTGTATACAGGTCTGACAATTTTGTGCAATTGTGAAGGTTCTAATTGTTCGTTAGGCGTGTTTGTCGGGAAGCATTTCGTGTGAATGGTATTGTTGGAAATAAAGTGTCATTGTGTGTAATTGATGGATAGTGAGAATGACGAAATTGTTGACATGGTGAACTCGCGAACACAGGAGAACAGTATGATGAATAATGAAGTGGAAAATAATTTAATAAGTCGGGAAAGTAGTCCGGAACCAGTTCAAAATTTTTCACAATCAAAAAATTTTCAGAATACGAGATAACGACAGAAGATATGGAGCAGTTGATGAGTGCAATATTAAATTTGGGATCTCAGTTAGAAACCGAGTTGAAAGCAATGGGAACACAGTTAAGATCTGAATTAAAAACTGTGGGATCACAGTTACGATCTGAAATTAAAACAGAGATAGGAACAATTAAAACTGATATGGGAACAATGGGATCACAGTTATGATCTGAATTAAAAACAGATATAGGAACAATTAAAACGGAGATGGAAACAATGGAAACACAGTTAGGCTCACGAACAGGGACATGTTTTAAAAAAATGAAAGATGAATCAAAGAAAGAAATTAGAGAATAAGTACAACCGATTTTGAATGCTTAATTTCAACAGGAATTAGGCAAGAGGAACAGGACAGAGAACGGGAAGAAAGAGATCGCGTGATAGTACAAAAATTTTCAGAGTTAAATTTACAACGTGCACACAATAAGGAAGAACTACTAGAAAGAATCAAGGAATCCGTACTAAATGACAGAATAAATAACCTAACACAACAGTATGAACAGTTAACTACTAAATGTGACAATACCAAAACCCGAGTCGCGACACTTACGGAAGACGTAAATAAACAGAAAGAAAAAATAGGTGACTCATCGGAAAGAGTTGAGGAGATTACAGATAAATTGACAAGTCTTAGTTTAAATGGGGACAGAGATTCAGATGATACAGCTCCATTGCCATTTGCAGAAACAAAAGAGTACCAGAACATAAATAAACATGTTGAAAATCAGGGAAAATTTAATGAACACGTTAAAAGGGAATTTGAGGCATTACGAAAGCAAGTCAAACAAATAGAAGGCGAATTCGTAGGAAAAGACAGCAGAAGAAATTTAGAATCACAGATAGCAGAGGGGTTTGAAGAAAATAATTTGTTTCATTTACGAGATGCAACAAGAGAGCGCCAGGTGCGCGAACTTGACAATCGACATTCGGACTGGGACAGACGCGGTAGGTCTTGGTCGCCATGAGGCGAAAACTTTGCCTATAAACACTTCTTAACTGTTCGGGAATTTAAGATCTTTCGTAATTCTAAGAACGACATACATCCATGTTCATGGTTAGATCAATTTATGTACGCACTTCCACCAAATTGGCTACTAAGTCACAAACTGGAATTTATGTGCGGCTATTAAAGTCCTCAGGGGATTCACTACGCTAAGTGAATATGTGCCGTAGCGTGCACAGGGCCCCGAGCTGTAGTAGTGCTATTTCCCTTTCAGTTTTCTGCACTGCTGCCTACTCTTTTACTATTCTTTGCATCTATCGAAACAACTCTTCGACTATCAATCTATCTAGAGAGCATGTAAAAAAATAATCAGTTATGACTATTTTACCCAAAATTGATTTCGGAAATTACCGTTTGGACTTACTATATCTTCTGCAGCATGCATTCGTAGTTTAAATGAAATTTTACCTGTTTATCTTCGTGACAATATTACTTCATATGTTGACGATATTCTTATTGCTAAACGTTCTTGGAGTGAGCATAACAAAATTTTGGATTCATTATTACATATTTTTGCAAGAGTTGGCATTACTGTGAACTTGAAAAAATCTGAATTTGGTCATTCTCAGGTGAAATTTCTTGGTCATATTATTTCTACAGAAGGTATTCTTCCTGATCCAGAAAAACTAGACGCTATTCGTAATTATGCTGTTCCTACTACAAAACGTGATGTTCGTAGTTTACTTGGTGTCTGTAATTTTCTTAGACGCTTTGTTAGATTGGACGATTTGGCCACACCTCGTTTATGTGAACTGTCTGGAAAGAATTCTAATTGGTGTTGGGATGAGGAAGCTCAATCAGAATTTGAACAACTTCGTGATGCTTTAGTTGCTGCTCCACTTCTTTCACACCCGGATTTATCTAAAGATTTTTGTTTAGCGACGGACTCATCATACAAAGGCCTAGGTGCACATTTATTTCAAGAGATAGAAGAAAACTATTGCATTTGGAAGTCGTGTTCTCTCTAAATCAGAAAAGAATTATTCGATTACGGAACTTGAAGCCTTGGCTGTTGTTTGGGCTTTCACAAAATTTCGCATATTTTTGTATGGCAGACATACTAGGGTTTACACTGATCATCGAGCTCTGGAATTTCTTATGTCAACAAAATTAACTCATGGAAGATTGTCACGATGGGCGCTGTATCTACAGGAATTTGACTTTAGTATTGTTTACATACAGGGTTCTTCAAATATTATTGCTGATGCTTTATCACGTGCACCGATGGGTTTGAAACAAAGTGCTCAAGAGGACTGCAAAGAAAACAATTATTGTTTGAAGTATATTCAAGGTGTTGCGTTCGAAAATTTTATTTCGTCTTCGCTCCAGGACATCGCTAAGGAGCAAAATAAGGATCCAATCTGGAAGGACATTAAGAAGAAGTGGAGGAGAAAGGAAAGCGTAGCGGTTAGACAGTATTATTTAGTTCGCAACGATATTCTTTTTAAACGAAAATCGGTCGACAACTCTGTTTGGTTAGTTTGTATTCCTGATGAGTGGGTTAATAAATTCATTTGGTACACACATTTCGGTTATGCACACTTCGGTCCCAGAAAATGCTTTCATAAATTACGAGAAAATTGCTACTTCAGTAACATGGAAAAACGTATTCGATCTGTTCTTGCCAAATGCAAATTATGTCAAAAGGCTAAGCCGCCAACTATTTCTCACAGAGCACCGTTGTTTCCTATCATTCCAGCGAAATTAAAGGACATGGCTGCAGGCGATTTGTTCGGCCCAGTGGTTCGTTCTACTAATGGTTTTGCGTACATTTTGGTAGCAGTGGAATTGACATCAAAATATGTGTGTTTTACACCTTTACGCAAAGCAACAGCTCGTTCAGTATCTAATGCTTTCATCAAACATTTTCTTAAAGGAGTGGGTCATGTTGATAAGGTTATATCAGATAATGGATCACAGTTTCGGTCTAAAATTTGGGTTCGTACTCTAAGGCGTCGTAAGATTAAACCAGTTTTCATTTCACTTTTTCACTCTCAATCTAATGCTTCAGAGAGATGGATGAAGGAAATCAATAAATTGTGTCGACTTTACTGTCATCAGAATCACAGAATGTGGGATAAGTATCTTCATATTTTTCAAAACATTCTGAATGAACTCCCTAATGATTCAACTTCTTTATCGCCTATACTGATATTAAAAAATAAAGCACCGACAAATCGCATTTCTGAAATCGTTCCTTTTCCGCCTACACGGAAACTGCAGCATTCTGAAGTTGTCAACCTGGCTCTACGAAATATTGCATCTGCGGCTGCTAGAAGAGAGAAATCAGCTAAACGTCCTGGTCGTTTAAAAACCTTGTCAGTTGGTCAAAAGGTGTTAATTAAGTCTCATCGTTTGTCTCACAAAGGAAAAGGCTTGTGTCGCAAATTTTTTCTGCTTTATAACGGTCCATATAGGGTTCGCAAAATCATTCGTGATAACACTGTCGAAGTAGAAACTCTTAAATCTCGACGCTCTAAGGGAATACATCATATATCAAACGTTAAAATTTTTGTGGAATGACATACTTTTGAGAGACCAACAGTTATACGTAAACATGCAGAGAATACAAGGATACCGCGCTGTGTTTTGGTGGTGGCACATACTCAAAGCAACAGTCAAGTCTGCGCGCTGCACAAGGCAGTCGTTGACCGCAAACAATTACTTCTTACGTCACGCGCACCTACAGCTGATCGAGCGCTCAGTGCGAATACACTGACAGTCGTAAACATATACACAGTCTAATTTCTCCGATTAAATTCAGTATAAAGCTATAGTGACTTGATAAATTATGTTATTAACGTTCAGTATTTTTCAGGATACAGTCGTATAAAATATTTAAGAACTTCAGGTAAATTCTGTGTGTGTCCGAAGTTAAGAGGACTTGCTATCGAGAAATTTTCAGGAAGAATGTCATTTCGAAGAAGAAAGTAATAAACTAAAAAGGTAACTATTAATTGAGTTTATTTTTCAGGTAACATATTTCCACTTTGGTACGTACTTTAGACGTAATTTGCTGCTCGCGATTACGTGATTTATACTTTGTGCTAAATTTCATGTTCTATGAATTTACTTGTGAAGCGACGTGCTTGCGTACATTAACTGATTTTGACAATGATTGATTAATGAACAGGGTTGTTAATTATGTATATCATGCATCGCTTGGCTGCTATGCTTTTTCACTGATGTCATATTTTTTTATTATGCGCCCTCTGTGCTTATTTATTTAAATTATAATTGTCACCTGATTAATTGTACTGATATGGTTATTTATGTAAGCTATACTTTGTGATTTATCTGCTTGCACCTTCATGTTTACTTATTAAGATTACATATGAACATTTATTTGCTTATGCTGATATGATGCTAATGACCTGTTTATTACGTAAGATATATGTTTGCTGCTTTGCTTATGGATTGCATATTTACACATTTCTGTTTTGTTGTCATAACTACTCTTTATTTTGGTATATAGAAATGCTGATGTACAGTGTACGAACATTGAATTTAGGTCACACTATGGTATTAATTATAGATTGTTCGCATGGCAGAGCTTCGTTGTAGGGATTGTGCTGCATCCACTTGTTGACATTATGTTCTCTACTGGTATATTTACTCGCTATTGCATGTTTTGCTTACGCTCAATGCTTTATATTTTAAGATAAGAAAATGAACTGCTATAATTCTACGAACGACATTGGTACAAGAAACTTCATCGAAGTCACATGAGCTGGAGGTTTTATGGAAGCTGTATAAATTTATGTTACTAGGAAGGAAGCTAACGACATGACACACCAACACTAGGTTTAGACCATTGACGGTTATTACACTGCATTCTTCGTGAGCAATTGAAATAGCAAATGACACTTGATGCAAGGAATACTTCATGTTTGCTTCTGTTTTGCCATGATTGAAGTGGTGTACACACTGTGAAATATTACGATTTATTCATTCAAAGTCTTATGTGATCTTTCATACTACGTACTCGCACCTACTTACTGAAAGTTGTTCAAACTAAAGGCTGTTAGAGGTCATGTATGCATTTCTTTTATTTAATGATGGACAAGGTAACCAAAATGTATTTTTATAATTCGTAATGAGTAGAAGATTTCGGTCAGATGGATTACACAGAGGTTGTGTGTGGACATTGTGCCTTCGGATTGTATAGGATGATGAATTGAAGTTTGCACTAGGATTTTATCTGTACTTGTTCGAGGAGACTGACTAGAGGAAAGAGTTGTTATGGAAGGTAAATGATATTGGTAATAAAGTTTATATGTATCGACGTACTGAAGAGGTATTATTGAAGTATTGAGATTGTGTGAAGTTGATGATTATTGGAGTTTTGGTGGACAAGAGGTAAGGTAAATATTGAGGTATTGAGATTGTGTGAAGTTGATGATTATTAAAGTTTTGGTAGACAAGAGGTAAGGTAAATGGTATTGATGATAAGGTTTATATGTATCGATGTAAGAGGTATTATTTAAGTATTAAGATTATGTGATGATGATGATTATTAGAGTTTTGGTGGATAAGAGGTGAAGTAAGTGAGGAGCATTTTTTGTTTGTTTGTTGGTCTATATGGAACGAGGAGAATCAAGATAGCAGACTAGAACACTCAAGTGGAAAGAAGATTGTCTACATAGATACTTTGTTAAATCACTAAGCAGTATATACTTTTTTTTTGGAGAGAGGAAGTAATTGCATATCTTGGCACACTGACAGTTGTTCAGCAACCGTACATTTTGATTTGGTTGGCAAACATTGGTCTTGACATGATGACTACGACGTTGACTAACTATTATTGACTGTTATACATTGCTGCCACTACTACTTGATACACAAGTTGAACATAAAATTTTGGACAGAATTGCATTTACACAGTTAACACTATTCAATTACACAGTAGTACTTAAATGTGGATGAAAGACGAGTGAGTGTGTTTTGTGTGTTTTCCACATAATTGGTACCGAACTATCTCCTAAATATTATTTTACTTGTTTGTTGTGGCCTGCACTGACACCCATAAATATTATATGTTTCTGATATTTGTGTCTTTGTAATAGTTAATATGACAATTATCTGATATCAATTGTGTGTTTGTTATAATTTGTATGTTTAGTGTAAGAGCATTGATAATGATTTTGTAAAAGCAATTGTGTGTGCATTCAAACTGTTGTTCGTGCTTGCACCTATTCAACATTGCTGGGTGCCACTTGGAAATGTTTAATTTCTGCTGATGAGCTCTGATGAACTGTCTAATTAGTGATAGTGAATATTATGGACTGTTACGTACAGTTGTTCAACATGAAGGGTGCCACTAGGAGATGTTTAATTTGTGCTAATGAACTTTGATGAACTGTCTAATTAGTGGTAGTAAATATTATGGACTGTTACCTGCACCTGCTCAACATTACTGGGTGCCACTGATGGAACTGTTTCTACTGACATAATGTCACTTGTTGGTGTTTGCATCTGCTCAACATTACTGGGTGCCACTGATGGACTGCTTCTACTGAAATAATATCACTTGTTGGTGTCTGGACCTGCTCAACATTGGTGTCTGCACCTGTTCAACATTGCTGGGTGCCACTGATGGACTGCTTCTGCTGAAGTAATGTCACTTGTTGGTGTCTGCACCTGTTCAACATTACTGGGTGCCACTGATGGAACTGCTTCTACTGAAATAATATCACTTGTTGCTGTCTGCACCTGCTCAACATTGGTGTCTGCACCTGTTCAACATTGCTGGGTGCCATTGATGGACTGCTTCTGCTGAAATAATGTCACTTGTTGGTGTCTGCACCTGTTCAACATTACTGGGTGCCACTGATGGAACTGCTTCTACTGAAATAATGTCACTTGTTGCTGTCTGCACCTGCTCAACATTGGTGTCTGCACCTGTTCAACATCACTGGGTGCCACTAATGGAACTGCTTCTACTGAAATAATGTGACTTGTTGCTGTCTGCACCTGTTTAACATTGCTGGGTGCCACTACTGGAATTGCTTCTACTGAAATAATGTCACTTGTTGCTGTCTGCACCCGTTTAACATTGCTGGGTGCCACTACTGGAACGGCTTCTACTGAAATAATGTGACTTGTTGGTGTCTGCACCTGTTCAACATTGCTGGGTGCCACTGATGGACTTCTTCTACTGAAATGATGTCACTTGTTGGTGTCTGCACCTGTTCAACATTACTGGGTGCCACTGTTGAAGCTGTTTAAATACTGCTGATGAAATGTTATGAGACTGCTATTTGCACCTGTTGATCCTTGCTGGGTGCTACTGTTGGAACTGTCAACTACTCTGAGGAGTCCTACTTGTTTATTGAACTATTGAAAGGGTTTTATGTGAATATTTGTATAAACTGATTTTTTGTGTGTTTACTGTTTATGAAATGTTATGAGATTCTTACCTGCACCTGTTCATCATTTCTGGTGCCATTGATTGTATAATACTTATGTAAACTATTATGTAAAATAATATGTATGCAAGCATTTGTATTCCTTACTGTATTTTATATATTACGTTATTGAAAGGTCAGTGCAAACCCAAAATTTATTTAGTTATGTGGTATTCACCTATTAATATTACTTTTTAACTTTTGTCTGTATTTTTTGGACGAATTTGGTGGTATTTTCACCACCAATGCTGGCAAAAATACCATCAAATTCTAGCCCGTGGAGGAGGGGCATATGAAAGGTGGCTACACTGAGTCACAGCGCCAGAGATTGCACCAGAGAGTATTATTCAGCCGCCTCCACAGGCAGTAGTTGTTCAGAAGTGGTGGTAGGCAGTTCTTGTCGTGAAGTCGTCGTGGAGAGTAGTTGTTCAGAAGCGGTGGTAGGCAGTGGTTGTGGTGAAGTCGTCGTAAGAGTTCTTGTCGAGAGGCGGTGGTAGAGAGTGCTTGTGGAGATGTTGCAGTAGCGTGTCGTTGTTGAGAATATCCCATGGAGAGTGCTTGTTCAGATGTTGTCATATTGCTTTGATGGACTAGAGTGTACTTTTCGTCAATATATATGAAGGTAAAAAATTCCTTTTTTTTTATTATTTCAATGTCTTAAACAATAATGCCTCTTGGTCACAGGTTCAGTCAACAAAGCACCTGGCTCGTGTTCATGTATTACACTGTAATTCGGGTTTCTATGTGCAATTATAGTATTTCAGTTTTATTTAATTAATTCAGTGTAAAAGGTATTTAAAATACACTCCTGGAAATTGAAATAAGAACACCGTGAATTCATTGTCCCAGGAAGGGGAAACTTTATTGACACATTCCTGGGGTCAGATACATCACATGATCACACTGACAGAACCACAGGCACATAGACACAGGCAACAGAGCATGCACAATGTCGGCACTAGTACAGTGTATATCCACCTTTCGCAGCAATGCAGGCTGCTATTCTCCCATGGGGACGATCGTAGAGATGCTGGATGTAGTCCTGTGGAACGGCTTGCCATGCCATTTCCACCTGGCGCCTCAGTTGGACCAGCGTTCCTGCTGGACGTGCAGACCGCGTGAGACGACGCTTCATCCAGTCCCAAACATGCTCAATGGGGGACAGATCCGGAGATCTTGCTGGCAAGGGTAGTTGACTTACACCTTCTAGAGCACGTTGGGTGGCACGGGATACATGCGGACGTGCATTGTCCTGTTGGAACAGCACGTTCCCTTGCCGGTCTAGGAATGGTAGAACGATGGGTTCGATGACGGTTTGGATGTACCGTGCACTATTCAGTGTCGACGATCACCAGTGGTGTACGGCCAGTGTAGGAGATCGCTCCCCACACCATGTTGCCGGGTGTTGGCCCTGTGTGCCTCGGTCGTATGCAGTCCTGATTGTGGCGCTCACCTGCACGGCGCCAAACACGCATACGACCATCATTGGCACCAAGGCAGAAGCGACTCTCATCGCTGAAGACGACACGTCGCCATTCGTCCCTCCATTCACGCCTGTCGCTACACCACTGGAGGCGGGCTGCACGATGTTGGGGCGTGAGCGGAAGACGGCCTAACGGTGTGCGGGACCGTAGCCCAGCTTCATGGAGACGGTTGCGAATGGTCCTCGCCGATACCCCAGGAGCAACAGTGTCCCTAACTTGCTGGGAAGTGGCGGTGCGGTCCCCTACGGCACTGCGTAGGATCCTACGGTCTTGGCGTGCATCCGTGCGTCGCTGCGGTCCGGTCCCAGGTCGACGGGCACGTGCACCTTCCGCCGACCACTGGCGACAACATCGATGTACTGTGGAGACCTCACGCCCCACGTGTTGAGCAATTCGGCGGTACGTCCACCCGGCCTCCCGCATGCCCACTATACGCCCTCGCTCAAAGTCCGTCAACTGCACATACGGTTCACGTCCACGCTGTCGCGGAATGCTACCAGTGTTAAAGACTGCGATGGAGCTCCGTATGCCACGGCAAACTGGCTGACACTGACGGCGGCGGTGCACAAATGCTGCGCAGCTAGCGCCATTCGACGGCCAACACCGCGGTTCCTGGTGTGTCCGCTGTGCCGTGCGTGTGATCATTGCTTGTACAGCCCTCTCGTAGTGTCCGGAGCAAGTATGGTGGGTCTGACACACCGGTGTCAATGTGTTCTTTTTTCCATTTCCAGGAGCGTATTTTCGAAAACATACAATATTAGCCCCCCCCCCCCCCCAATGAACCATGGACCTTGCCATTGGTGGGGAGGCTTGCGTGCCTCAATGATACAGATAGCTGTACTGTAGGTGCAACCACAACGGAGGGGTATCTGTTGAGAGGCCAGACAAACGTATGGTTCCTGAAGACGGGCAGCAGCCTTTCCAGTAGTTGCAGGGGCAACAGTCTGGATGATCGACTGATCTGGCCTTGTAACACTAACCAAAACGGCCTTGCTGTGCTGGTACTGCGAATGGCTGAAGGCAGCCGTAATTGTTCCTGAGGGCATGCAGCTTTACTGTATGGTTAAATGATGATGGCGTCCTCTTGGGTAAAATATTCCGGAGGTAAAATAGTCCCCCATTCGGATCTCCGGGAGGGGACTACTCAAGAGGACGTCGTTATCAGGAGAAAAAAAACTGGCGTTCTACGGATCGGAGCGTGGAATGTCAGATCCCTTAATCGGGCAGGTAGGTTAGAAAATTTAAAAAGGGAAATGGATAGGTTAAAGTTAGATATTGTGGGAATTAGTGAAGTTCGGTGGCAGGAGGAACAAGACTTCTGGTCAGGTGAATACAGAGTTATAAATACAAAATCAAATAGAGGTAATGTAGGAGCAGGTTTCTAATGAATAAAAAAAATAGGAGTGTGGGTAACCTACTACAAACAGCATAGTGAACGTAGTATAGTGGCCAAGATAGACACGAAGCCCACGCCAGTATTGTAACAAGGCCAGTGCCATTCCAAAGTACCATTATCCACGATGGCGGAATTGACGTCAGAGTCATTATGAACTGTTTTGATAACACCGTCACCATTCCAAAGCATCGTTAGTCAACAACAACAAGGTTGCACGCAGTGTATCCGGCAGGCACGTGTTGCCTCTCTAGTCTTTATTACCGTAGTGGGTTGTGACATAGAGAGAGTCCATTCCTAAGCATCGTTAGTTGACAACAACAAGGTTCGCACGCAGTGTATCCGGCACGTGTTGACTCTGTAGTCTTTATTACCGACGCGGGGTTGTGACATAATCATACTTCTTAAACTTAATTAATTTCATCTAATATATACCCGTTTCCTGATTGTACACATTTAGTCCTCATAAGCCGGTCTTTTCTTTGTAGATGCGCCTAATTAAGCATTTGGTTCAACCACCCAAAACGTTCAAGGAGGCGGCGGTAGCGTTCAAACGGCGCCCGCCACACAGGACACTCAGTCTTTAGAGGAGGAGGAGACCAACCTGCCTGACCCGTTTGAGGAGGAGATCAACCTACCTGAGTGGTTTGAGGATCTACTTGATTTTGGCAATGAGTTGCTCAAACCATGGAGTCAGAGCGGAGAAGGTGAATAATTTTGAACATTAACATTGCTTCACATAACCATCATTATCTACTCTTATTGTTATTATTTATCGCTCTTTTAAATATAAATCACTAAATTAATTTTTTTCCTTATTTATCTTACAGGTATATCACACGGCGTAGGCCATGTTCCTAGAGAGGTGGTTGCGGGGGCGGGACTCAGGCGCACCGAACCGCAAAGACACGCCGCGCCTTGCGTAGCCCCTATAAGGGCTTCGCGGGAGACGGATGCAGAACACGCGCCAGCTCCTCCCCCAGCGCTGTCGCAACCGTTTGGCTGCGCAGCCCGTCCGCCGTCGCAGCCTGGCCCTTCAAACCGGCTGTCACCCCCTCCTCCTCTAGAAGCAGCAGCTCGCCGCCGCCGCCGCCGCCCACGCAAGGTATGCGTTTCGAGACGTATACCTCTCCCCGCAAATGATAATGATTACGATCACCCATCACCAGCCCATTCATCTATCGGGTGGACTCCTAGTTGTAGCAACAGTAATAATAGTAATTTCCTTATGGCTAGCGGTAGTTCTCTCCCCCGTCCTATCGATAACGAATTCGATCAGAATAACGGCGTAATGACTCCCTTAGAATACTCAGCAGTTGCTAGAGCGTTTGAGGGGCGAATCTCTTTCACCAGAATTGAGAATCCAGGCGGGAGGTATCGCGATCCTGTAAGGTTTTTGGAGGCGTGCATCCCCGTCTTGGAGACCGAACTCCTCAAACTCTTAGAAGATCCGGAATTTAACGCCTTTAAATGCAGTGCTGTGTTATGCTGTGAACTGAGTCACCCCCCTAAACATCAAGGTGACGCAGAGACGGCTACTCTGCATTATATATGGGGTGACAATGGCGTTATTTCTCGGAGCACATCGATTGCTGAGTGGTATCGAGAATCCACCTTGAGCGCTATTATGGCCCGATTTTCCGAGATGGATGTACGTGGATCCGCTAAAGCGCTCAGCAGTATACCACACCTCGACATCCGTATACATGTCTATGATCCAATGAATGGAGGGTCCAGTTATATTAAACTCCCTATAGATATTGAGAAAAAGCAAGCATGCATTAATGTTCAAAATAAGTATGATAATGCGTGTTTTGCATGGTCAGTCCTGGCTTGCGAGAGAAATTACAATTACAAACATCATCCCGAGCGTCCCAGCAGTTACAAAGTCAAAGATATTAAGAGACAGTATAACTTTGACGGAATAGAGTTCCCTTTAAGAATCCAGGACATACCTAAGTTTGAGGCTCAGAATACCGCAATATCGGTCCACGTTTATGGCCTGGAGAAGAAAAGCAAGTCAGATGAGCAGAACAAGCATACAGTAGTAGGCCCCCTCCATTTCTCAAAATTTGCAGGTGAGCGAGAGTTGCATGTCAACATGCTGCTCTTCTCCGAACGTGATAATTATCACTACGTCTGGATCAAAGACATGTCCCGACTCATTTCCTCCCAGTTAAGTAAAAATGATCATAAACAACATATTTGTATAAGGTGTTTGAATTATTTTTCATCTCAAGAGTTATTAGCAACACATCTATTAGAGTGTGCATGCAAGGACCCGGTACGTGTTGTTATGCCCACTGAGGAAAATAACTTCATTAAATTTAAAAATGCTCACCACCAGCAGCGTTGTCCTTTTGTTGTGTACGTCGATTTTGAATGCTTGCTGGCTCCTATTACTCGTTGTGAAGGGAACCCCTTAGCCTCACACACAACCTTCACACAAAAACACGTACCTTATGCGGCGGCGTTCCAAGTTGTATGCGCATATGATTGTAAATTTAATAGCTATCAGTCTTATGTAGGGAACGACCCGGCGGTTTGGCTTCTCACAGAGCTTGAAAAACTTTCTTGGCAAGTTCACAAGCTCTACAGCATCAATATTCCCATGACCAAATCAAAGGAAAATGATGACTTGTATGAAAAGGCTGTTAATTGTCATATTTGCGGGCTGGTCTTAGATGGAAAAGCGGAGACTCCTCGTAGAGACCATTGTCATCTTACGGGGAAGTTCCGCTGTGCAGCCCACAATGCATGCAACTTGAAGTATCAGTTACCTACACACATACCCGTCTTTTTTCATAATCTGAGCGGGTATGACGCTCATTTTCTCGTTGAGCACTTGTGTAAGTTCGGTATGAAGAACAATCAGGTCAATATCCTGCCTGAAAGTGTTGAAAAATACATTTCTTTTTCAAAACGAATTACGCCGAAAATTACGCTCCGCTTCCTTGACTCTCTACGATTTATGCAAACTTCGCTGCAGAAACTGGTTGAGACTTTACCTCGGAATGATATGCATATCACTCGATCTGCATTTACCGATGAGGAAAAGTTTCAACTTGCGACGAGGAAAGGAGGTTTTCCGTACGAGTATCTTGATAGTATGGCAAAACTCAATGAAACCAGGCTTCCCGACATAACTTCTTTTACCAGTACTCTCACTGGCGATACCATAACTATCACAGATTATGAGCATGCCGTTAATGTCTGGCAGGAATTCAACATCCCCAATTTGGGAGAATATGCAAGGTTATACATGGACACGGACGTTCGTTTGCTTGCAGATGTTTTCGAAAAGTTCCGGAGTGTGTGTATGACCACGTACTCTCTGGACCCTGCCTTTTATTACACGGCACCTGGGTTGTCCTGGGACGCTATGCTCAAAAAAACGGATTGCAACATTGAACTTTTGACTGATGCTTCAGTGCTTCTATTTTTTGAGCGAGGGATCCGCGGTGGACTTTGTCAATGTGTTCACAGACACGCCAGGGCAAACAATCCGCGGATGGGTGTCGAGTACAACGCATCCCTTGATTCTAGTTACATTTTGTACTTAGATGTTAACAATTTATATGGGCATGCTATGAAGCAACCGCTGCCGGTTGCCGGGTTCCAATGGGTGCCTGAAGACGAATTGAAGGGATTAGGTGGACAGATAATGGGTCTTGCGGCCGATTCTGATGTAGGGTATGTGCTTGAGGCAGACATCGCGTACCCTAATAATTTGCATGGAGAGACAAGCGACTTGCCGTTATGTCCAGAGCAACAAATTCCACGAGGAAGCAGCATCCCTAAACTGATGGCCACTGTTGGGGATAAGCAGAGGTATATTATTCATTATCGTAACCTCCAGCAGTGTTCATACAAGTCGTCATTTTCCTTTGATTTGGTCATGGGAATATTGATGCTGTAGAGCTTGTGAACTTGCCAAGAAAGTTTTTCAAGCTCTGTGAGAAGCCAAACCGCCGGGTCGTTCCCTACATAAGACTGATAGCTATTAAATTTACAATCATATGCGCATACAACTTGGAACGCCGCCGCATAAGGTACGTGTTTTTGTGTGAAGGTTGTGTGTGAGGCTAAGGGGTTCCCTTCACAACAAGTAATAGGAGCCAGCAAGCATTCAAAATCGGCGTACACAACAAAAGGACAACGCTGCTGGTGGTGAGCATTTTTAAATTTAATGAAGTTATTTTCCTCAGTGGGCATAACAACACGTACCGGGTCCTTGCATGCACAATCTAATAGATGTGTTGCTAATAACTCTTGAGATGAAAAATAATTCAAACACCTTATACAAATATGTTGTTTATGATCATTTTTACTTAACTGGGAGGAAATGAGTCGGGACATGTCTTTGATCCAGACGTAGTGATAATTATCACGTTCGGAGAAGAGCAGCATGTTGACATGCAACTCTCGCTCACCTGCAAATTTTGAGAAATGGAGGGGGCCTACTACTGTATGCTTGTTCTGCTCATCTGACTTGCTTTTCTTCTCCAGGCCATAAACGTGGACCGATATTGCGGTATTCTGAGCCTCAAACTTAGGTATGTCCTGGATTCTTAAAGGGAACTCTATTCCGTCAAAGTTATACTGTCTCTTAATATCTTTGACTTTGTAACTGCTGGGACGCTCGGGATGATGTTTGTAATTGTAATTTCTCTCGCAAGCCAGGACTGACCATGCAAAACACGCATTATCATACTTATTTTGAACATTAATGCATGCTTGCTTTTTCTCAATATCTATAGGGAGTTTAATATAACTGGACCCTCCATTCATTGGGTCATAGACATGTATACGGATGTCGAGGTGTGGTATACTGCTGAGCGCTTTAGCGGATCCACGTACATCCATCTCGGAAAATCGGGCTATAATAGCGCTCAAGGTGGATTCTCGATACCACTCAGCAATCGATGTGCTCCGAGAAATAACGCCATTGTCACCCCATATATAATGCAGAGTAGCCGTCTCTGCGTCACCTTGATGTTTAGGGGGGTGACTCAGTTCACAGCATAACACAGCACTGCATTTAAAGGCGTTAAATTCCGGATCTTCTAAGAGTTTGAGGAGTTCGGTCTCCAAGACGGGGAGGCAAGCCTCCAAAAACCTTACAGGATCGCGATACCTCCCGCCTGGATTCTCAATTCTGGTGAAAGAGATTCGCCCCTCAAACGCTCTAGCAACTGCTGAGTATTCTAAGGGAGTCATTACGCCGTTATTCTGATCGAATTCGCTATCGATAGGACGGGGGAGAGAACTACCGCTAGCCATAAGGAAATTACTATTATTACTGTTGCTACAACTAGGAGTCCACCCGATAGATGAATGGGCTGGTGATGGGTGATCGTAATCATCATCATTTGCGGGGAGAGGTATACGTCTCGAAACGCATACCTTGCGTGGGCGGCGGCGGCGAGCTGCTGCTTCTAGAGGAGGAGGGGGTGACAGCCGGTTTGAAGGGCCAGGCTGTGGCGACGGCGGACGGGCTGCGCAGCCAAACGGTTGCGACAGCGCTGGGGGAGGAGCTGGTGCGTGTTCTGCATCCGCCTCCCGCGAAGCCCTTATAGGGGCTACGCAAGGCGCGGCGTGTCTTTGCGGTTCGGTGCGCCCGAGTCCCGCCCCCGCAACCACCTCTCTAGGAACACGGCCTACGCCGTGTGATATACCTGTAAGATAAATAAGGAAAAAAATTAATTTAGTGATTTATATTTAAAAGAGCGATAAATAATAACAATAAGAGTAGATAATGATGGTTATGTGAAGGAATGTTAATGTTCAAAATTATTCACCTTCTCCGCTCTGACTCCATGGTTTGAGCAACTCATTGCCAAAATCAAGTAGATCCTCAAACCACTCAGGTAGGTTGATCTCCTCCTCAAACGGGTCAGGCAGGTTGGTCTCCTCCTCCTCTAAAGACTGAGTGTCCTGTGTGGCGGGCGCCGTTTGAACGCTACCGCCGCCTCCTTGAACGTTTTGGGTGGTTGAACCGAATGCTGAATTAGGCGCATCTACAAAGAAAAGACCGCCTTATGAGGACTAAATGTATACAATCAGGAAACGGGTATATATTAGATGAAATTAATTAAGAAGTATGATTGTATTATAAATGTACTTACATTCGAGCTGCGCTTGAGCCCTTTCCATCTCGATCTGGATGTCTAGATCAGCCATGATTTGCTGGAAGAAATCTGGAAAGATGGAGAAGACTGAATATAATATCGCATATGGAAAGGGAAGTGTGCTTTCAGTTAAGTGATAGAGAAATAAGCGGACTAGAATCCGTTAAAAGACTTAGTAAACTTTACAGAGAGAGATCGAAAATGGGTATAACACGTAACATACAACACGTGGATGAACAATATTTATAGAGAGCAGTACAAAACAAATGTAACAGTTAAAATAAAAGATTCAGACACCCAAGTTAGAGGTAAAAAAAAAGGCGTGGATAAGCAATTTTTATAGAGAGAGAGATTCAAAAGGGTAAAAAACGTAAGCCGGAACACACACAGAACAAGTGGAGGAGCGATCTTTATAGAGAGCATTATAAAAGATATGTAGCACTCATACACAGAGTTAAAGGGTGTAGATATCAGAATACTGAAAATGTACTTACCAGGGAATGGAACTTCGTCCACATGAGCACGTTTGCTGCTGCTGCTGTCACTGGCGGTTCATGATCGTTTCATTTTTACACGTTTAATTACGAAGACGTGACAAGTATTGAATGAATGAAGTATACGAGCAGTGTGAGAGTGAGGTAGGTCGTGCATTGATTTATATAGGTCCTGCCTAGCGCGTGTATGTATGCGCGGGGTTGCGATATAGAGAGAGATGGCGCTAACTCTCTCTCTATGTCACAACCCCGCGCCGGTAATAAAGACTAGAGAGTCAACACGTGCCGGATACATTGCGTGCGACCTTGTTGTTGTCGACTAACGATGCTTTGGAATGGACTCTCTCTATGTCACAACCCGCTACGGTAATAAAGACTAAAGAGGCAACACGTGCCGGATACATTGCGTGCGACCTTGTTGTTGTCGACTAATACTACAGTATTGTAACAAGGCCAGTGCCATTCCAAAGTACCATTATCCATGATGGCGGCCTTGACGTCAGAGACATTATGAACTGTTTTGATAACACCGCCACCATTCCAAAGCATCGTTAGTTGACAACAACAAGGTCGCACGCAGTGTATCCGGCACGTGTTGACTCTCTAGTCTTTATTACCGGCGCGGGGTTGTGACATAGAGAGAGAGTTAGCGCCATCTCTCTCTATATCGCAACCCCGCGCATACATACACGCGCTAGGCAGGACCTATATAAATCAATGCACGACCTACCTCACTCTCACACTGCTCGTATACTTCATTCATCCAATACTTGTCACGTCTTCGTAATTAAACGTGTAAAAATGAAACGATCACGAACCGCCAGTGACAGCAGCAGCAGCAAACGTGCTCATGTGGACGAAGTTCCCTCGTGGTTCTCGTCTGCTGTCCCGCTCGTCGTCAGCTGGTCAGTCACCGCCACAAAGTGTAACTGCACTCACTAAGAATACGATATTTTATACATGATTACTTATTGCCTAAGCCACTTCCTCTTACGTCATCACGTACAATACATTATAATTATTTTACAGAAATACATTTTTTAAACAAAATTTTCATAAAAAAATTATAAAAACAAACATGATGGTCTGTTCCTGTGGATAAAATAAACGTTTATTAATTTAGTCATCCCATCACCACATGGTCTCTAACTAATAATTTCTCTATTTCTACTTTCTACAGTTGACGTCAACATGCTACTACTACATGCCGTGACCTTTTCCAGTAAACTCCTTTCCCTGGCGTCGCTCAGTTGCTGCTATTATCTGTGAACAATTAAAAACATTTGTTGCACATTATTGTAGGTTACTGTAACTCCGAATTTCTCCGATACCCCTTTGATGTTGTGCTTGTTTGACTGGTTATCGCATTGGTCTTCCGCTCCTAGTCTGCTTCTGTCTGTAACGGTAGGCTCAATTCAACGTCATGCTTATCTGTTGAACAAAACAAGAGTTAGTTCTGCACGTTACAGCAAGTAAAAATCAGTGACAGTGGTCAAGGTTCATAGCTGGACTTGAGAGCATCTATCTTTTGTGGTGACCTTCAGTATCATCCTTTAAACTGACTGGCGTGTTGTTTTAGCGTCTCTGCTTAACTCAAATAGTTAAGACCAGACTCGGCTAGCGTCGCTAATACGTCTCTACAACACTCCTACGGCCCAAGTCATCAATAAGCTCTGTCGATCACGCTATTGCGTGCGACCAACCACCTGATTTACGTCTTTCTATGACGGCTCAAAACTCGCCTTTTCACACAACATCCTCATCGCACCCATTACGAATTATCCATGTTTGGTGCGTCCCTATCGCCTAATTTCGATTGACTTGCCACCGGCTAATCGTTTTGATCACCGTACTCACACTATCAACACAATTGAGATTACAGGTGCGTCTCTAACACTACTGCGTCGGACAGACCACCTCATAATTATCACCCGAAACACCCACAATCGCCATATGCCGATAACGCAACGGGTGGATCCTGAACACTACCGCGTCGGACATCATACCCTGCACTTGTCTCAAGAAGCGCAACACATTCGGTGGGACGCAATATCCACATACCACATCACAACACGCTCAACACACCCCAAATCCATCCACCACAGATCCAGATTTTGTCCTGAAAGTTCTCCTGTCCAATAGCCTTGCCATAAAATTTTGTATAGGAAGTTATCTACATAAGATAACCCCTTCTATAATTAATCTAATACTTCTAAATATTGTTTGTGTCATAGCTGAAGCAAATTTTCTATACTAAGCGACCCAGTGGTCCCCATACAACAAAATTTAACATCAAACACATAATATACACACAATCCATACCAAAATAAGACAAGCACATGAAAAATAGGAAAATAAATACACACAACATAAAACAAATAATCACAAAACACAAATAAAACACTGCCTATACTAATACAAATAAACATCGCCAACAAATCACAAAAATCTAATCTAATTATACGCTACTTTGTTCCCTGCCGCGTTCTTCCGCTGCCGAGTGTGCCGCCCTAGTCATTCTTGTCTGTTTTGCGCAGTTTGCGTACGGCCAGGGTTCGCCGGACGTATTTCGATTATTTGTGCAGGTTCTGGATTACGGTCTTCACTCGCTCTCCAGTTCTGCACTGGTTGATCCCTTCCATTTTGATTGGCTGGGTTCCAGTTATTATTACCCTGATTCCACCTACGTTCCTGTGACGGAAAATTTTTGTCCTCTATTATCGCGCCCTGTGGGTTGTTTCCCCTATTGTTACCGTTACCGGCATAGTTATTCCTCATCTGGTTTCTGTTTCTCTCTATATTCGCGCCTTGGCCTTCCTCATGCGGTTCCATTTCCTTCTTCTTCTCACGCACCTGCTGCTCGTTAAAGGCAAACTCCAGTTCCTTAAGAATGCCCTTAAATGCTTCTACTTCATTTCCGCATCTGCCAGCTAGCGTCTGCTGATATGTAAGTGGCAACTTCATATAGCATACGCGTATAATCTCCCCAGGGCTGCACGGTTCGTCCAGATACTGATTCTTTTTCAGCATGTTCTCAAAGCATTTCACAACACTTCGGAAACCTGAGCTCTCGAAGTCGCGTGTCATAAGGGTTTCTTGTTTAATTCTGTTTTGGGTCTCCTTTGACCAGTATCTACTCATAAATGCGTCGCGGAACTCTTGGTATGTTCTGCAACCTTTAGTAACACTACGCATATTTTCAGCTGATGCACCTTCCAAGTGCGCACACACAAAGTCAAGTTTGTACATTAACGGCCACTGTGGTGGTAACGTTAGATCAAACTGTCCAATGAACGTTTTTGGATGTGACGTATTATTATCATCCTTATAGTGGTGGAACTTGTGTACCGATAGAAAGTGTTTATAATCAGACTGTCTAGTTTCATCTTTCTGCGGTGGCGTTTCGATGTTTTCATGAACTACCTCCGTGTGCGCCTCCTGGATATCCTGAGGCTCTTGCAAGTGCGAGGTGGATCGTCTAAGCGGGTAGCAATTGCTTGCGCCAGTTGTTCTGCTACTGAACTCCGCCTCCGGCAAATCACTTACTACACGCGGTACCTCCGCACGTGTGACTCGCGGTTCATAGCTGCCCTGACGTTCTAACGGTATGGTTTCCACGGGTTTCCTTTCTACACTCCTGTATGCTGCTGTGTGAAGGATGAAGTAAAAGCGTTGGGCGAGAAGTTAGAGCGAGAGATAGCCGAAGCGAAAAGAACTGCCAATGAGACCAAATTAGTTGCGCGGAGAGCCAAGAGAATAGCGAGAGAAACGAAGGAGGTCACAGAGAACAAGACCAAGGTGGCAAAACTGTTATAAATAAGCTGCAGACACGAGTGAAAAAGATTGAGGAAACCGCTTCGAGCAGGAAGGAGGAAGCTGGAGAGGCACCACTGATGGCAGAATTTGCCGAATTTAAACGACAAATCGAGAGCAGGGTAGAGGCACTGTCAGTCGACAGAACTTCTACAAATACAGGACAAACTGGAGCCGATATTCAGACGGTATCCATGGAAGAGGTAACCTCGGAAGTACGGCAACGGGACACAGTATCTGTCACAGGTGTTGTGTACCGACGTGATAATGAAGCACGCATGCTGGAAACCATACCGTTAGAACGTCAGGGCAGCTATGAACCGCGAGTCACACGTGCGGAGGTACCGCGTGTAGTAAGTGATTTGCCGGAGGCGGAGTTCAGTAGCAGAACAACTGGCGCAAGCAATTGCTACCCGCTTAGACGATCCACCTCGCACTTGCAAGAGCCTCAGGATATCCAGGAGGCGCACACGGAGGTAGTTCATGAAAACATCGAAACGCCACCGCAGAAAGATGAAACTAGACAGTTTGATTATAAACACTTTCTATCGGTACACAAGTTCCACCACTATAAGGATGATAATAATACGTCACATCCAAAAACGTTCATTGGACAGTTTGATCTAACGTTACCACCACAGTGGCCGTTAATGTACAAACTTGACTTTGTGTGTGCGCACTTGGAAGGTGCATCAGCTGAAAATATGCGTAGTGTTACTAAAGGTTGCAGAACATACCAAGAGTTCCGCGACGCATTTATGAGCAGATATTGGTCAAAGGAGACCCAAAACAGAATTAAACAAGAAACCCTTATGACACGCGACTTCGAGAGCTCAGGTTTCCGAAGTGTTGTGAAATTTTTTGAGAACATGCTGAAAAAGAATCAGTATCTGGACGAACCGTGCAGCCCTGGGGAGATTATACGCGTATGCTATATGAAGTTGCCACTTACATATCAGCAGACGCTAGCTGGCAGATGCGGAAATGAAGTAGAAGCATTTAAGGGCATTCTTAGGGAACTGGAGTTTGCCTTTAACGAGCAGCAGGTGCGTGGGAAGAAGAAGCAAATGGAACCGCATGAGGAAGGCCAAGGCGCGAATATAGAGAGAAACAGAAACCAGATGAGGAATAACTACGCCGGTAACGGTAACAATAGGGGAAACAACCCACAGGGCGCGATAATAGAGGACAAAAATTTTCCGTCACAGGAACGTAGGTGGAATCAGGGTAATAATAACTGGAACCCAGCCAATCAAAATGGAAGGGATCAACCAGTGCAGAACTGGAGAGCGAGTGAAGACCGTAATCCAGAACCTGCACAAATAATCGAAATACGTCCGGCGAACTCTGGCCGTACGCAAACTGCGCAAAACAGACAAGAATGACTAGGGCGGCACACTCGGCAGCGGAAGAACGCGGCAGGGAACAAAGTAGCGTATAATTAGATTAGATTTTTGTGATTTGTTGGCGATGTTTATTTGTATTAGTATAGGCAGTGTTTTATTTGTGTTTTGTGATTATTTGTTTTATGTTGTGTGTATTTATTTTCCTATTTTTCATGTGCTTGTCTTATTTTGGTATGGATTGTGTGTATATTATGTGTTTGATGTTAAATTTTGTTGTATGGGCACCACTGGGTCGCTTAGTATAGAAAATTTGCTTCAGCTATGACACAAACAATATTTAGAAGTATTAGATTAATTATAGAAGGGGTTATCTTATGTAGATAACTTCCTATACAAAATTTTATGGCAAGGCTATTGGACAGGAGAACTTTCAGGACAAAATCTGGATCTGTGGTGGATGGATTTGGGGTGTGTTGAGCGTGTTGTGATGTGGTATGTGGATATTGCGTCCCACCGAATATGTTGCGTTTCTTGAGACGAGTGCAGGGTATGATGTCCGACGCAGTAGTGTTCAGGATCCACCTGTTGCGTTATCGGCATATGGCGATTGTGGGTGTTTCGGGTGATAATTATGAGGTGGTCTGTCCGACGCAGTAGTGTTAGAGACGCACCTGTAATCTCAATTGTGTTGATAGTGTGAGTACGGTGATCAAAACGATTAGCCGGTGGCCAGTCAATCGAAATTAGGCGATAGGGACGCACCAAACATGGATAATTCGTAATGGGTGCGATGAGGATGTTGTGTGAAAAGGCGAGTTTTGAGCCGTCATAGAAAGACGTAAATCAGGTGGTTGGTCGCACGCAATAGCGTGATCGACAGAGCTTATTGATGACTTGGGCCGTAGGAGTGTTGTAGAGACGTATTAGCGACGCTAGCCGAGTCTGGTCTTAACTATTTGAGTTAAGCAGAGACGCTAAAACAACACGCCAGTCAGTTTAAAGGATGATACTGAAGGTCACCACAAAAGATAGATGCTCTCAAGTCCAGCTATGAACCTTGACCACTGTCACTGATTTTTACTTGCTGTAACGTGCAGAACTAACTCTTGTTTTGTTCAACAGATAAGCATGACGTTGAATTGAGCCTACCGTTACAGACAGAAGCAGACTAGGAGCGGAAGACCAATGCGATAACCAGTCAAACAAGCACAACATCAAAGGGGTATCGGAGAAATTCGGAGTTACAGTAACCTACAATAATGTGCAACAAATGTTTTTAATTGTTCACAGATAATAGCAGCAACTGAGCGACGCCAGGGAAAGGAGTTTACTGGAAAAGGTCACGGCATGTAGTAGTAGCATGTTGACGTCAACTGTAGAAAGTAGAAATAGAGAAATTATTAGTTAGAGACCATGTGGTGATGGGATGACTAAATTAATAAACGTTTATTTTATCCACAGGAACAGACCATCATGTTTGTTTTTATAATTTTTTTATGAAAATTTTCTTTAAAAAATGTATTTCTGTAAAATAATTATAATGTATTGTACGTGATGACGTAAGAGGAAGTGGCTTAGGCAATAAGTAATCACGTATAAAATATCGTATTCTTAGTGAGTGCAGTTACACTTTGTGGCGGTGACTGACCAGCTGACGACGAGCGGGACAGCAGACGAGAACCACGAGGGAACTTCGTCCACATGAGCACGTTTGCTGCTGCTGCTGTCACTGGCGGTTCGTGACCGTTTCATTTTTACACGTTTAATTACGAAGACGTGACAAGTATTGGATGAATGAAGTATACGAGCAGTGTGAGAGTGAGGTAGGTCGTGCATTGATTTATATAGGTCCTGCCTAGCGCGTGTATGTATGCGTGGGTTTGCGATATAGAAAGAGATGGCGCTAACTCTCTCTCTATGTCACAACCCCGCGCCGGTAATAAGGACTAGAGAGTCAACACGTGCCGGATACACTGCGTGCGACCTTGTTGTTGTCAACTAACGATGCTTTGGAATAGTGGCGGTGTTATCAAAACAGTTCATAATGTCTCTGACGTCAAGGCCGCCATCATGGATAATGGTACTTTGGAATGGCACTGGCCTTGTTACAATACTCATGCCTACTACAGTAGTACAAGTTTATATGCCAACCAGCTCTGCAGATGACGAAGAAATTGCAGAAATGTATGATGAGATAAAAGAAATTATTCAGGTATTGAAGGGAGACGAAAATTTAATACTCATGGGTGGGTGACTGGAATTCGAGAGTAGGAAAAGGGAGAGAAGGAAACATAGTAGGTGAATATGGATTGGGGGTAAGAAATGAAAGAGGAAGCCGTCTGGTAGAATTTTGTACAGAGCATAACTTAATAATAGCTAACACTTGGTTCAAGAACCATAAAAGAAGGTTGTATACATGGAAGAATCCTGGAGGTACTAAAAGGTATCAGATGGATTATATAATGGTAAGATAGAGATTTAGGAACCAGGTTTTAAACTGTAAGACATTTCCAGGCGCAGATGTAGACTCTGACCACAATCTATTGGTTATGAATTGTAGATTAAAACTGAAGAAATTGCAAAAATGTGGAAATTTAAGGAGCTGGGACCTGGATAAACTGACTAAACCAGCGGTTGTACAGAGTTTCAGGGAGAGCATAAGGGAACAATTGTCACAAATGGGGGAAAGAAATACAGCAGAACAAGAAAGGGTAGCTCTGAGGGATGAAGTAGTGAAGGCAGCAGAGGATCAAGTATGTAAAAAGACGAGGGCTAGTAGAAATCCTTGGGTAACAGAAGAAATATTGAATTTAATTTATGAAAGGAGAAAATATAAAAATGCAGTAAATGAAGCAGACAAAAAGGAATACAAACGTCTCAAAAATGAGATCGACAGGAAGTGCAAAATGGCTAAGCAGGCATGGCTAGAGGACAAATGTAAGGATGTAGAGGCTTATCTCACTAGGGTTAAGATAGATACAGCCTACAGGAAAATTAAAGAGACCTTTGGAGAAAAGAGAGCCACTTGTATGAAAATCAAGAGCTCAGATAGAAACCCAGTTCTAAGCAAAGAAGGGAAAGCAGAAAGATGGAAAGAGTATATAGAGGGCCTATACAAGGGCGATGTACTTGAGGACAATATTATGAAAATGGAAGAGGTGGTAGATGAAGATGAAATGGGAGATATGATACTGCATGAAGAGTTTGACAGAGCACTGAAATACCTAAGACGAAACAAGGCGCCGGGAGTAGACAACATTCCATTAGAACTACTGTTAACCCTGGGAGAGCCAGTCCTGACAAAACTCTACCATCTGGTGAGCAAGATGTATGAGACAGGCGAAATACCCTCAGACTTCAAGAAGAATATAATAATTCAAATCCCAAAGAAAGCAGCTGTTGACAGATGTGAAAATTACCGAACTATCAGTTTAGTAAGTCATGGATGCAAAATACTAACGCGAATTCCTTACAGACGAATGGAAAAACTGGTAGAAGCCGATCTCGGCGAAGATCAGTTTGGATTCCGTAGAAATACTGGAACACGTGAGGCAATACTGACCTTACGACTTATCTTAGAAGAAAGATTAAGGAAAGGCAAACCTACGTTTCTAGCATTTGTAGACTCAGAGAAACCTTTTGACAATGTTGACTGGAATACTCTCTTTCAAATTCTAAAGGTGGCAGGGGTAAAATACAGGGAGCGAAAGGCTATTTACAATTTGTACAGAAACGAAGTGGCAGTTATAAGAGTCGAGGGGACATGAAAGGGAAGCAGTGGTTGGGAAGGGGGTGAGACAGGGTTGTAGCCTCTCCCCAATGTTATTCAATCTGTATATTGAGCAAGCAGTAAAAGAAACCAAAGAAAAATTCGGAGAAGAAATAAAAACTTTCAGGTTCGCCGATGACATTGTAATTCTGTCAGAGACAGCAAAGCACTTGGAAGAGCAGTTGAACGTAATAGACAGTGCATTGAAAGGAGGATATAAGATGAACATCAACAAAAGCAAAACGAGGATAATGGAATGTAGTCGAATTAAGTCGGGTGATGGTGAGGGAATTAGATTAGGAAATGAGACACTTAAAGTAGTAAAGGAGTTTTGCTATTTGTGGAGCAAAATAACTGATGATGGTCGAAGTAGAGAGGATATAAAATGTAGACTGGCAATGGCAAAGAAAGCGTTTCTGAAGAAGAGAAGTTTGTTAACATCGAGTATAGATTTAAGTGTCAGGAAGTCGTTTCTGAAAGTATTTGTATGGAGTGTAGCCATGTACGGAAGTGAAACATGGACGATAAATAGTTTGGACAAGAAGAGAATAGAAGCTTTCGAAATATGGTGCTACAGAAGAATGCTGAAGATTATATGGGTAGATCACATAACTAATGAGGAGGTATTGAAAAGAACTGGGGAGAAGAGAAGTTTGTGGCACAACTTGACTAGAAGAAGAGATCGGTTGGTAGGACATGTCCTGAGGCATCAAGGGATCACAAATTTAGCATTGTAGGGCAGCATGGAGGGTAAAAATCGTAGAGGGAGACCAAGAGATGAATACACTAAGCAGATTCAGAAGGATGTAGGTTGCAGTATGTACTGGGAGATGAAGGGGCTTGCACAGGATAGAGTAGCTTGGAGAGCTGCGTCAAACCAGTCTCAGGACTGAAGACCACAACAACAACAACAACAACTATATTAGGAACATTGCTAAATTAGTGTTAACACGAAGTCTGACATTTTTGGCTCTTTGGATTATGTGGTAGAAGTATGGAATAGTCCATTCGTTCAAGTTTGATAAAGTTAAAACAAATAATGGAAAATCTAATAATTCATTGTCAAAGAGAGCAGTATAAAAATAACACAACGAAAAACACACGAAATATCCTATTTTCAGTTATTAAATTCCTTACTCTAAGCAATTTCACTTGCAGAAGTCAGAGACGTATCGGCCTTTATCATAACCAGGACACTTAGTGTGCGCCCACATTTCGCACATTAGACACATTAGCCATTCTTCCCCTGCCTTGTATCCCGAAAATTTACCTGAAGAAAAGAGACAGTCTACCTCTTCATTAGTGGGTACACCGTTGTCTGGAACGCTGCTGTGGGTGGACGAATCACCTCTCACCAACAACATCATCGTCCGACTAAGAAGGCTCTTGGTTCCTAGGCTTTGCTTGCCTCTGCTTTTTTGTCACCGGTTTTTTATCGCTGTCATAGATATTTCAAGAATTTTCTTTTTTTGGAGACGAGATTAGGTTTGCTGAAGAGCCTTCTTTTTTCCCCCTTTGTTGGCCATTTCTTTATTTGTGGAACGAGTGAGATTTGTCAGGATGCAATATCAGATGCGGCGGACGATGTTCCTGCCGCGACTTCAACATTAGCCTTTCTATTTTTAGAAGCCACAGCTCTTGCAGTTGGTTCATTGACTGGGTCTATGGGTAAATCCTCAATTATTCCCTTATTACTGGCAATGAAGTCTGCATCCTTGAAAATATAAGGATTTAACGGGTATATTCCTGTCACCCTAAACTCGTTTATTGCTATCTCCCTCTTCTGGCACCTGAAGTAGGCCTTCCCAAACAGTGCAGCGATGTCCATGTTTGTTACTGGACGTGCATTTCTTCTCATCCATACCTGCTCCGAGTAGTTGGCTTTCAAAGGACTCATGAAAGGTCGATCCGGCGGTTGCATCTTGTGGGAGTCACAAGATTTCGCGTGCAAGATTTATAACATCCAGATTTCAGGAGTGGCAATAATGCCGATCCAGACTCGGAAACGCCGGTGATTATGCTGTCGGCTTCACCTACCTGCGAAAATGTTGAAACCAGTCACTGACGAGCTGACTTTGAATCCATCCATAGGGGTGGAATGACCAGAATGAGAAACTGAAAACCACCAACCTGCAACAATTATTCCTCCTAGTGAATTCGTTAAAACAGCTTCACTCACTGCAATGGCTGCCAACTGCAGTGTGAAAGCAACCCAAAGCAGTCTACAGCTACTGAACATGGTTTTCAAGCAGCTCTCCAGCGCAGAGCATTTACTACCACTACTTGACATTTGTACCTCTTTCTCTCTTCTCTCTCTTTCTCTCCCCCCCCCCCCCTCTCTCTCTCTTACTAAACAAATGAACTTAACATTTTGTGAGAAATATTAAACTCACCATTTTTAATGGCTGTATGGGCAAGTACAAAAATTATGTACTCTTACTTTGCTCCACACTACAACATATTCAGAGTCGATCAAAATCAAAGTGTGGGTAGGCTTACTTGGGAGTGTTATGGGATGCAAATGTACCCACCGCGTTACCAATCTTTTGGGAACAACAGACGTTAAGCTGTATAAACTCGTATATACAGCCGTGAAGGATTCGAAGTGTCCAAGTAATCAGCCACAACGAAATGTAAGTGCTGCGAGTAGAGAAAGAGTTTCACTCTCATTTTACTTTTTAATCCAGAGGAAAGCAGCGACGTGAGATCATATGCGAAATGTCTCACTCCGGGGAAGCAGAACTAAAACGAAGAATCGGATTCCCCGAAGGCCGAACCTTAATTACCCAATACTTCAGAATATTAATCGGAAACGTATAGATACAAGTTTCCTTTTTCCTTTTTTTATGAGAGTAAATACTTGTTTTGTTGAAACTAAATTTAACTTAAATCCTTTCCATAAAAATACGCTACAAGGACAAATGCAACATCTTCAAGGACTGTGTTCAGTGGCACCAGAGTATAATATGCGCATACTGAGGAGATGTAGACATGGGTGGTTGGATGGCGGTCGGGAGGCCATTCTGCGCGCTCTCCGAATTGAACAGAAAGGAATAACTGCGCTGAGTTTACAGGTAAACAGTGTGTGCAACACTCACTCTAGGGTACAACCATGCCCCACCAACAGCTTCACCCATTTGAACGTCGTCTCATTACGGGTGTGTGAGAACCTGGACGGGCATATCGGCCGAGTGCTGCTAATGTTGGTCACAGTGAATCGATAATCTGTCGTTGTTTTCACATGTGGTCTGTGGAACATTCCCACTCACAGTTTCTGGACGTTAACATATTACAGACATACATGAAGATAGACGCATTGTGAAAGCAGTACTGGTCGACCGACATCATCCAAGGAGGACATCCAGACACATGTTGCAACTACTGTCTCTTGAGCAGCCACTGGGTACCATCTGCTTGCAACAGACACTGGGTACCGTCTGCTTGCTACAGAATTAAGGTCACATGTACCTCTGCCAAGGCTACTACTGACATGACGACACCGCCAATCACGGCTAATCTGGCGTCGTAAAATAGTTGACTGGGGCGTGGATTGGCGCTCTGTTGTCTTGTGTGATGAGAGTCGGTTCTGCCAGTGATGGACGTGAAGGGTATGCTGTAAACCTAATAAGCTCTGGCACCACCACGCTAGTCTACAATGGTGTCGTAAAACAGTTGACTGGAGCATGCACTGGCACTTTGTCTTCAGTGATGAGAGTCGGTTTTTTTTTCCGTATTCCGCAAGCCACCTGACGGTGTGTGGCGCAGGGTACCTTGAGTACCTCTATCGGTTCTCCCTTCTATTCCAGTCTCCTATTGTTCGTGGAAAGAAGGATTGTCGGTATGCCTCTGTGTGAGCTCCAATCTCTCTGATTTTATCCTAATGGTCTCTTCGCGAGATATACCTAGGAGGGAGCAATATACTGCTTGACTCCTCGGTGAAGGTATGTTCTCGAAACTTCAGCAAAAGCCCGTACCGAGCTACTGAGCGTCTCTCCTGCATAGTCTTCCACTGGAGTTTATCTATCATCTCCGTAACGCTTCCGCGATTACTAAATGATCCTGTAACGAAGCGCGCTGCTCTCCGTTGGATCTTCTCTATCTCTTCTATCAACCGTATCTGGCACGGATCTCATACTGCCGAGCAGAATTCAAGTATCAAGTAGTGGCCGAACGAGCGTACTGTAACCTACTTCCTTTGTTTTCGGATTGCATTTCCTTAGGATTCTTCCAATGAATTTCAGTCTGGCATCTGCTTTACCGACGATCAACTTTATATGATCATTTCATTTTAAATCACTCCTAATGCGTACTCCCAGATAATTTATGGAATTAACTGCTTCCAGTTGCTGACCTGCTATATTGTAGCTAAATGATAAAGGATCTTTCTTTCTGTTTATTCGCAGCACATTACACTTGTCTACATTGAGATTCAATTACCATTTCCTGCACCATGCGTCAATTCACTGCAGATCGTCCTGCATTTCAGTACAATTTTCCATTGTTACAACCTCTCGATCAGCATCATCCGCTAAAAGCCCCAGTGAACTTCCGATGTCATCCACCAGGTCATTTATGTATATTGTGAATAGCAACGGTCCTACGACACTCCCCTGCGGCACACCTGAAATCACTCTTACTTCGGAAGACTTCTCTCCATTAAGAATGACATGCTGCTTTCTGTTATCTAGGAACTCTTCGATCCAATCACGCAATTGGTCTGATAGTCCATATGCTCTTACTTTGTTCATTAAACGACTGTGGGGAACTGTATCGAACGCCTTGCGGAAGTCAAGAAGCACGGCATCTACCTGTGAACCCGTGTCTATGGCCCTTTGAGTCTCGTGGACGAATAGCGCGAGCTGGGTTTCACACGATCGTGTTTTTCGAAACCCATGCTGATTCCTACAGAGTAGGATATGCATGTGTATGCTGTAAACCTGGTAAGCTTCCACATCATCAAGTATGGCTACTCTGGTGTCATAAAACAGTTGACTGGGGCGTGGAATGGCGCTCAGATGGCTTCAGTGGTGAGAGTTAGTCCTGTCTGTGTGCAAGTGATGGACGTGCATGTGTGTGTTGTAAACCTGGTACGCTGCTTACTCCAGAACGCGTTTTCCCACGACACACAGTCCCCATCCCATGCTTTATGGCTTCATGTTGTGGGGGTGCCATCAGTTACGAGTCGACGTCACATCTGGTGTTTCTGCGAGGTAAAGTAACCCAGTGCCCGCTACATTGTGCAGGTTTTTAGCCCCGTACTAATCCCATTTCTTCGATGTCCTTTACGAGCAAGATAATGCATGTCCACAGGCGGCTGGTGCGATGGAACTCGCTCTTCGAGGTGTGCAACAACTCCCCTGTCAGCAAGATCGACAGCCATCTCACCAATAGAACACGTATGGAGGATGATGATGTAGGTATGGCGGGTATTGCTGTAACTACCCATTTTTGGTTATATCTGGGTTTTTTCACTCCAGTTTATCATGACAGTTAAAAACACTTATAATAACCGGTTTATGAAATAACAGATTTTCTGTTTTTTTTTACTATTACCTCCAAAAATAAATTTACACAAAATATAGCTTTTACCAAAAACAATTACATATCAATAGTTAAAATTTCAGCAATGAATTAGTACGTTGGCCAATATTCATGGTCCAGTCTGTTCATTAATACTCGTTCTATCATGTGTTGTTCTGTACGTGAACCATTTTCATCATTAGCATTCAAAAACCATACCAATCTTTCAGGATCAACAGAACTTCCTGCCACACATGTTTAAAAACTTTAAAAATAAATTTTTTTAGCACCATTGCTATGACAAATTGATATATCGCTTTTATACCCGGCTAACAGGAAGAAATAAAAATACCTTTTATAACCGACGCCAAAAAATACCTTACGTACCGGTTATTCATTATTAAAGTACCGATATCGGTTTTAACCGATCGGTTTTCCTCATCCTTATGATCAAGTAGGAAGTTACACGTTCATGAAGGCCTGTAAAAACCATTGCTCAATTGGAAAAAAAAGAAAGGGTACAACATACTTTGCCAGATGCCATTTGTCATCTTTATGCTTGTTTGGACGCGGGAAGACACGCTTGCGTTGCCTCAGAAGGGAGATATACTGGTGACATTTGTCTTTCATTTGGTTGGATTTTTTTATCATATTCGCTGCAATGATGACCTACCTGTCACCTCACTTGTCAACCAAGTGATTTTGTTCATGAGGATGCTACTTTTTTCCGGCCGTGTAGATATGTGTAGTGTGTACACGCCAATTTTATTAAAATTATACCTCTTTTGCTCTATATGGATTTAAATATCGTACACGGACAATAGTCAAAACTGACAGTTGGTAGTAATGTATAAATTATGGGTAGCTTTATGGTTTTGAAAACAGAAGTAAGTATTAAAAAAAAGAACGGTTTTTTTCTGCGCTGACAATACACTGAAGAGCCAAAGAAACTGATACACCTGCCTAATATCGTGTAGGGCCCCCGCGAGCAAGCAGAAGTGCCGCAACACAACATGGCATGGACTCGACTAATATCTCAAGTAGTGCTCGAGGGAACTGAAACCATGAAGCCTGCAAGGGTCGTCCCCAGATATGCTCAGTAGTGTTCATGTCTGGGGAGTTTGGTGGCCAGCAGAAGTGTTTAAACTCAGAAGAGTGTTCCTGGGGCCACTCTCCCGCCATTCTGGACGTGTGGAGTGACGCAATGTTCTGCTGGAATTGCCCACGTCCGTCGGAACGCACAATGGACATGAATGGAGGCAGGAGATCAGACAGAATGCTCACGTACGTTTCACCTGTCAGAGTCGTATCTAGACATATCAAGGGTCCCATATCACTCCATCCGCACACGCCCCGCAGCATTACAGAGGCTCCACCAGCTTGAACAGTCCCTGCGGACATACAGCGTCCATGGATTCACGATTTTGTCTCCATACCCGCACACGTCCATCCGCTCGATACAATCTGAAAGGAGACTCGTCCGACCAGGCAATATGTTTCCAGTCATCAACCCTCCGATGTCAGTGTCGACGGACCCAGGCGAGGCGTAAAGCTTTATGCAGTCATCAAGGGTACACGAGAGGGCCTTCAGCTCCGAAAGCCCATATCGATGATGTTTCGCTGAATGGTTCGCGCGCTGACACTTGTTAATGGCCCAACACTGAAATCTGCAGCAATTTGCAGAAGGATTGCACTTCTGTCACGTTGAACGATTCTCTTCAGTCCTCGTTGGTCCCGTTCTTGCAGGATATTTGTCCTGCCGCAGCGATGTCGGAGATTTGATGTTTTACCGGATTCCTGATATTCACACTCGTGATATGATCGTACGGGAAAATGCCCACTTCATCGCTACCTCGAAATGCTGTGTGTCCCATCGCTCGTGCGCCGCCTGTATCACCACGTTTAAACTGACTTAAATCTTGATCACCTGCCGTTGTAGCATCAGTAACCGATCTAACAACTGCGCCAGACACTTGCTGTGTTATATAGGCGTTGCTGACCACAGCGCCGTATTCTGCCTCTTCACACATCTCTGTATTTGAATACGCATGCCTATATTAGTTTCTTCGGCGCTTCGGTATAAGATCATGTAAGAATGAAATTTTTTAAACATATTTCATAGACATGGGAAATACTTATACCAGAAGGTAATATGGAGCGAGGACTGGGTTCAAGAAAGGCGGACTGACAATTTAAAATTTTTATTGGAACTAAATATTCATCAGTGATTACAAATTATTGAATCATTAGAGTCTTGGTTCAAATGGCTCTGAGCACTATGGGACTTAACATCTATGGTCATCAGTCCCCTAGAACTTAGAACTACTTAAACCTAACTAACCTAAGGACAGCACACAACACCCAGCCATCACGAGGCAGAGAAAATCCCTGACCCCGCCGGGAATCGAACCGGGGAACCCGGGCGTGGGAAGTGAGAACGCTACCGCACGACCACGAGATGCGGGCCATTAGAGTCTTGTTTCTTGGGTACATCTTCTGTGGATTATATGTCCCAGTGGATATTTAGCAAATAACTTTCATTTATACAATTCACGAAAACTTGCTACTAAATAGAACTAAATCTTTGTAAAATTTTAATTTTCTTGAAATAGTTAACCACTAAAAAAAACCGTAAGAGCATAATGACCATTGACGCGTATAAAGTTTACTTGAAACGGCCTGATTAGGAAAACTGTGGAACCATAATAAATATTTACGCAACACAGTATAACATGCACAATTTTCTACTAACCATGAAAAGGTAATGAAAGAAATTTTTACAATCTTTTCCCCCGATTCGCATACCAGGCAACGAAAATACCTCACGTACTGTCGCAGGCATGTAGCATTAACAGCCCTTAAGGGTACAATAATTACCAACACTTGACAAGGATTAGAAATTTTCTTTTGACCGCAGCTTGGTTGAGAACCCAGGCGCCACGGTAGGGCCGGCCGAAGTGGCCGTGCGGTTAAAGGCGCTGCAGTCTGGAACCGCAAGACCGCTACGGTCGCAGGTTCGAATCCTGCCTCGGGCATGGATGTTTGTGATGTCCTTAGGTTAGTTAGGTTTAACTAGTTCTAAGTTCTAGGGGACTAATGACCTCAGCAGTTGAGTCCCATAGTGCTCAGAGCCATTTGAACCATTTTTGAGCCACGGTAGGTTCAGACCCTACGCAGACAACAGCCGCGCAGCAGACGGCGGCAGATGACGCCGGACTAGTACTGCTGACAATACTCACTGGAGAGCCACTAACGTTACGTTATATCAGACAGTTCATCAGGTAATCTGAAAACAACCATAACTAGTTCCTGGACACAGTATCACTAAAGGCAGATACCCACAGAATTCTACCAAGTTGCGAGGAAATTACACAGCCAGAACTAAGAGACTAGTCTCTTCCAAATATTATTTAAAACAATAACACAGTTGTCACACATTATAATTTACTCAGTCATGTAGGACTAGCATTATGCAGAAGTCTCAGATAACCGTGGACACAAAATGAGCTGAAACATCGTGTGCAAAGAGCATGAGCAAAGCAACTAATGCCCCTTTTTTCTGAAATAGAAGAATATCCCTTCAACATACTTAAATATCAGTTTGTACTTACATCTGTATTTGAATGTTTGCCACTGTAATGCGAACCTTTAAAGTCACACATCTTATATCACACAGAAATACCCCGATGCACATTTGTCTGCTCATGCATGACATATGACATATACAAAATGTGTGTGAATTCTTAAGGGACCAAACTACTGAGGTCATCGGTCCCTAGACTTACACTACTTAAAATAACTTAAACTAACTTAAGGGGCTCCGGAACGCCCTATAATTGCAATGTTAAAATAACGCTTATAAATTACATCTTTCCTCACAAAGTATTTGAGGTAGGAAGTTGAACTTGTTACAGATTATTTATTGGAATATGGGCTACAACTTAACACAGGGATTTTACAAAATTTTAGTTCAGTTATTAAAGATGATTTTTTTTTCAATTGTAATGAAAATTCACAACATTTTTTTGCAATTTTTTATTTATATATTCAAAAATATACAGTTTTTTGGAAAAAGGCCGTGTTAAATTATGCAGATGGTACTGTGTAACATTTACTGAAAGTTTGAAACAAATATGTTTGGAAGATCCTTAGAAAACATGTAATTAGTATGAGAAAATAAAAGTTTTGGGAATCGAGCGACAAAGATTGGATTAACTTTTTAGTCCATAGGATGGATTATCTTCATCCTCTGCAAACTCCTCCTCCAGCTTCCTCTTGTTCCTCCTCCTGTTTACTCTTGCTTGTATTTCTAGACTCTTTACAGCCCTGTCTGCAGCCCGAAGGCGTTCCTTGTCTAAAGCAAGCATCGCTCGTACCATGTTAGAACCTATCGTCTTTATTGTTTACAGTAATAACACATACCTTTGGCTTTCCAACATTTCTCCTTTTCTTAAAAGTCTTCAGAGGATTTCTAATAACTTTACTTTTACTCATTATTATACTTCAACAAAACAAAGACTCAAGAAACAGAATTAATTACGAATATTTTCGAGATAACGACAGAGTAAATAAACATGAAACAATCGACAATCACACCAGCAATATATATTGAACCATCACAGGTTAGCCACAACACATACTTTATCTCACATCACTAAAATGTACCTGATGAACACGGACGTTAATAATAACACCATTTGACAGCAGTTTAACAGCGCCACAGTGGGTCACGCCCATGTAGAACACATTTCAAAAAAAATTTAAAAATAGTTGTAGTCTTCGGAATTGAATAAATTATATATCTATTAAAAGGTAATAGTCTGCAGATTCAGAAAACGCAAAAAAGTAAAAATTGAACTTTTCATGATTTTGAGCCTTTCCGGAGCCTCTTAAGCTAAGAACGACACACACATCCATGCCCGACGGAGGACTCGAAGCTCCGGCGGGAGGGCCCGTGACGTATACACTGGTGTCTTAAAATTAAAGCAACGCTGGATGCTGTGGCCGTGCAGTTCTAGGCGCTTCAGTCCGGAATTGCGCTGCTGCAACGGTCGTAGGTTCGAATCCTGCCTTGGGCGTGGATGTGTGTGATGTCCTTAGGTTAGTTTTGTTTAAGTAGTTCTAAATCTAGGGGACTTCCGATGACCTCAGACGTTAAATCTAATAGTGTTTAGAGCCATTTTGAATTAAAGCAACAAACCTAAATTTTGCAAGCTTTCGTTTATTTTGCCAAAAAACAGTATAGTCAGGTGATAGTAAAGTAGAAACAATATAAAGAACACAGAATGTAAAAACTGCAACAAGCGTAACGGTAGACGAAAATGTTCTTCGTTTTTTGCAACTTAACGGATTTACATACACATTCCGACCAGTGGTTAATGCGCTCAGTACGAGGTGTGACTACCTCTGGCAGCAAAACAGGCCTGACAAACGACGGGGCATGCTGTGAATGATGTCACCAATCTCATGTTGAAGCAATAACGCCCATTCTTCCTGAAAAGCTGCGCTCGCAAGTCTTGGACAGTGGCTGGCGGACGCTGGTGTGATGCAAGCCGTGTCTCTAGTGCACCCCAGGCGTGCTCTATGGGATTCAAATCGGGAGAGCGAGCAGGTCACGCCATGCGTGCAGCATCCTCCGATTCCAAGAAAACGTCAATCATGCGTGCTCTGTGAGGTCGAGCACTATCGTCCAGCAGTACGAAGTCTGGGCCCAGGGCACCTCGCAACAATTCCATACGAGGTCCCTACATATCGGCACGATACCTGTGTTGTTGTTGTTGTGGTCTTCAGTCCTGAGACTGCTTTGATGCAGCTCTCCATGCTACTCTATCCTGTGCAAGCTTCTTCATCTCCCAGTATCTACTGCAACCTACATCCTTCTGAATCTGCTTAGTGTATTCATCTCTTGGTCCCCCTCTACGATTTTTACCCTCCACACTGCCCTCCAATGCTAAATTTGTGATCCCTTGATGCCTCAAAACATGTCCTACCAACCGATCCCTTCTTCTAGTCAAGCTGTGCCACAAACTTCTCTTCTCCCCAATCCTTTTCAATACCTCCTCATTAGTTACGTGATCTACCCACCTTATCTTCAGCATTCTTCTGTAGCACCACATTTCGAAAGCTTCTATTCTCTTCTTCTCCAAACTAGTTATCGTCCATGTTTCACTTCCATACATGGCTACACTCCATACAAATACTTTCAGAAACGACTTCCTGACACTTAAATCTATACTCGATGTTAACAAATTCCTCTTCTTGAGAAACGCTTTCCTTGCCATTGCCAGTCTACATTTTATATCCTCTCTACTTCGACCATCATCGGTTATTTTACTCCATAAATAGCAAAACTCCTTTACTACTTTAAGTGTCTCATTTTCTAATCTAATTCCCTCAGCATCACCCGACTTAATTTGACTACATTCCATTATCCTCGTTTTACTTTTGTTGATGTTCATCTTATATCCTCCTTTCAAGACACTGTCCATTCCGTTCAACTGCTCTTCCAAGTCCTTTGCTGTCTCTGACAGAATTACAATGTCATCGACGAACCTCAAAGTTTTTACTTCTTCTCCATGAATTTTAATACCTACTCCGAATTTTTCTTTTGTTTCCTTTATTGCTTGCTCAATATATAGATTGAATAACATCGGGGAGAGGCTACAACCCTGTCTTACTCCTTTCCCAACCACTGCTTCCCTTTCATGCCCCTCGACTCTTATAACTGCCATCTGGTTTCTGTACAAACTGTAAATAGCCATTCGCTCCCTGTATTTTACCCCTGCCACCTTCAGAACTTGAAAGAGAGTATTCCAGTTAACATTGTCAAAAGCTTTCTCTAAGTCTACAAATGCTAGAAACATAGGTTTGCCTTTTCTTAATCTTTCTTCTAAGATAAGTCGTAAGGTCAGTATTGCCTCACGGGTTCCAACATTTCTACGGAATCCAAACTGATCTTCCCCGAGGTCGGCTTCTACCAGTTTTTCCATTCGTCTGTAAAGAGAGAACCGTTATTTGGCTTCTATGTCTGTAAAGACACCTGACAGCAGTTAAACCTCGCTGATCCACCCCTACAATTTCATGAAGAGGTGCTCGAGTGGTCAACGTAATCCCTGCTCACATCATCAGTGATCATCCTCGATATTAGCCTCTTTCCACTAAGGTTGGGTACCGAAATCGTGTTCCACGTTCCCTCCACGAATCCACCGAGAATCATTGTCCAGTCCAAATTGGGACTCATCTGTGAAAAGAAAGTTGCCGCACTGTTCGACTGCCCACGTGACGTGTTGACGGCTCCACTATAGACGTTCCCTTGTGTGAACACGCGTTAGATGTTCACATACAGCAGGTCTCCAACAGTGAAGGCCAATCTGCCGAAGCCTTCTGTATACCGTTTTCCTCGATACAATACGTGCAGTGGATGCTGCAGGGTTAGATGCTAGGTGCCGTGGAGTATAAGGCGCTATCGTCGTGGTGTTGCAGCCAAATAACGGTTCACTCTCTCTGATGTCACTCGCGGTCGGTCTTCGGGATACACTTTCGATCTCTATAAACTGTCACCATATCCGATAAACAACAGAACGCTTCACATGAAGTCCTCCTCGGGTCACGGATCAGTTTGCGACAGGCCTGCTTCCATTCTTACCATGGGCCTTGTAATGGTGCTTGAACTACGTAACCATTACGGCACCTCACCTCAACCTCTCGATACCAGCAATATTCTACTGTGTTTCTGTAAAATAGTTAACATATTTCTGTGACAACATTCAGATTTGATTTCGTTAATGTAGACGTACTTTGATACATCGATATGTTTATATTGCAATGATATTATTCTTATGTGTATTCTTTCTTTTGTCACTATGATCTTTACCGTACTTGTAACTCTGATTTTTGGGCGCGTAAGCGGTTATTGGAGAGTCAAGTCTTGGTTGTCATGTTGAAAAGACGCAAATTGTAGTCAGTTTACGAAATGGGAACTTTAACAGTGAGGAAGATATTTTCAAGTATGTTTTATATCGTGAAGTGATGTTGGAACAAAAGTAATAAAAAGAAGTGTAACTTAAATTCGGAGTACTGATTACTTTTTTACATCATCATTGTCCTAACTTGCAAAAGTTTAATCTTCAAGAATGGTTTATGAAACACATCTATAAAAATTTTGAATATCGCAGAATAACACCTAGGCCTCTTTGCATCCGAGCTTGGAATCATCACTACCTAGATTTTCGACGATTGAGCCATGAGTTCACAACAAGACCAGCGTGGGAAACACGAAAAGATGAGTGCCTAGTTTATCCATTATTTCAAGAAATGACTTTATTAACTGTGCTCTAATGATACCTGCCACATAATATAACTTTGTTCTTGCCCGAAAATGCAATATTTAGCAGCGTGAGCAACACTACAATCACAATTAATTTTTGACCTTTGCTGTAGTAGGGTTTTTAGAGCCTCCACCGCAGAGAGCCTTTAGGCGATTTCTGTGCGTCATAGTGCACCGTCTGTGACTGTGTGCTCAGCGATTGTGGGTATGGGACTACCCGGCAAACACTACCCCGTTTAGTAGGTGCCCTGACGTCATCGTTAGCCTGGTTGTCCGTTGACCAGAATGCCATCTTCCGTGCAGAACACGATCGTACGGACATCTGTTTAGAGTTTGTACGATTATATCGTGAATTAGACAGAGGACGCGGGGATAGTGGTTTGTTGCTTAAACTTTGGACACCAGTGCATATGAACGGCTTATTTCAATAGCGGTACAAGTCCATTACCTTTACTTTTCTCTCTATAATGCTTCTGAAATTAATGATGCAAACAAAAAGAAAGAAAGGTTCATCTCTGGCAAGAAGCCATATGCTTGAATACACTCCTGGAAATGGAAAAAAGAACACATTGACACCGGTGTGTCAGACCCACCATACTTGCTCCGGACACTGCGAGAGGGCTGTACAAGCAATGATCACACGCACGGCACAGCGGACACACCAGGAACCGCGGTGTTGGCCGTCGAATGGCGCTAGCTGCGCAGCATTTGCGCACCGCCGCCGTCAGTGTCAGCCAGTTTGCCGTGGCATACGGAGCTCCATCGCAGTCTTTAACACTGGTAGCATGCCGCGACAGCGTGGACGTGAACCGTATGTGCAGTTGACGGACTTTGAGCGAGGGCGTATAGTGGGCATGCGGGAGGCCGGGTGGACGTACCGCCGAATTGCTCAACACGTGGGGCGTGAGGTCTCCACAGTACATCGATGTTGTCGCCAGTGGTCGGCGGAAGGTGCACGTGCCCGTCGACCTGGGACCGGACCGCAGCGACGCACGGATGCACGCCAAGACCGTAGGATCCTACGCAGTGCCGTAGGGGACCGCACCGCCACTTCCCAGCAAATTAGGGACACTGTTGCTCCTGGGGTATCGGCGAGGACCATTCGCAACCGTCTCCATGAAACTGGGCTACGGTCCCGCACACCGTTAGGCCGTCTTCCGCTCACGCCCCAACATCGTGCAGCCCGCCTCCAGTGGTGTCGCGACAGGCGTGAATGGAGGGACGAATGGAGACGTGTCGTCTTCAGCGATGAGAGTCGCTTCTGCCTTGGTGCCAATGATGGTCGTATGCGTGTTTGGCGCCGTGCAGGTGAGCGCCACAATCAGCACTGCATACGACCGAGGCACACAGGGCCAACACCCGGCATCATGGTGTGTGGAGCGATCTCCTACACTGGCCGTACACCACTGGTGATCGTCGAGGGGACACTGAATAGCGCACGGTACATCCAAACCGTCATCGAACCCATCGTTCTACCATTCCTAGACCGGCAAGGGAACTTGCTGTTCCAACAGGACAATGCACGTCCGCATGTATCCCGTGCCACCCAACGTGCTCTAGAAGGTGTAAGTCAACTACCCTGGCCAGCAAGATCTCCGGATCTGTCCCCCATTGAGCATGTTTGGGACTGGATGAAGCGTCGTCACACGCGGTCTGCACGTCCAGCACGAACGCTGGTCCAACTGAGGCGCCAGGTGGAAATGGCATGGCAAGCCGTTCCACAGGACTACATCCAGCATCTCTACGATCGTCTCCATGGGAGAATAGCAGCCTGCATTGCTGCGAAAGGTGGATATACACTGTACTAGTGCCGACATTGTGCATGCTCTGTTGCCTGTGTCTATGTGCCTGTGGTTCTGTCAGTGTGATCATGTGATGTATCTGACCCCAGGAATGTGTCAATAAAGTTTCCCCTTCCTGGGACAATGAATTCACGGTGTTCTTATTTCAATTTCCAGGAGTGTATTTCTGGTGTCTCAACTGCAGGTTTTTCAGCGCTCACTTAACTTTAGGACCCTGTATCTGAAAATGAACAAAAATGGACTTGTACCACTATTGAAATAAGCCCTTTATATAATCAGAGAGCTTATGGAGAAGTGAGAAACGTCCCTAACACATGAATTACAACTGCTCCTAAAAGGGACAATTGTGTGATTTAACCAAAAACATTAGCAGGTAAAAGTTAACAGAATACTGGTTTGTTACCACTGGTATCCACAACAGGCTACGTAACTTGAAATGTAGGCACGCGTTATGCAGCAGGAATATAGGCGTAGAACACAGTATTAATTCTTTGCTGTCTATTAATCAAAAATGGCTCTGAGCACTATGGGACTCAACTGCTGAGGTCATTAGTCCCCTAGAACTTAGAACTAGTTAAACCTAACTAACCTAAGGACATCACAAACATCCATGCCCGAGGCAGGATTCGAACCTGCGACCGTAGCAGTCTATTAATCACCCAGCATACTACTGTCGTACAAAATCCAACGTCTCAGGCCGCAATTGCACGTCATCGCCATATGCATATCCGACTCTGAAATCTATACGAACACTGATCTCTCCCGAGGTCCATTCAGTGCCTTTAGCCAGAAAAAATTCGCGCGTAGTCCGTACTGAACTCGCTCAGGAGGAACCGGCAGTCTCCATGTGCCAATTCACACTGACTACCATTCTGCGCCTGTAGCTCCGGTTTCCGGGCCAGAATCTACATCTAAATCCATACTCCGCAAGCCACCCGACAGTGTGTGGCGGAGGGTACCTTGAGTACCTCTATCGGTTCTCCCTTCTATTCCAGTCTCCTATTGTTCGTGGAAAGAAGGATTGTCGGTATGCCTCTGTGTGGGCTCCAATCTCTCTGATTTTATCCTCATGGTCTCTTCGCGAGATATACATAGGAGGGAGCAATATACTGCTTGACTCCTCGGTGAACGTATGTTCTCGAAACTTCAACAAAAGCCCGTACCGAGCTACTGAGCGTCTCTCCTGCAGAGTCTTCCACTGGAGTTTATCTATCATCTCCGTAACGCTTTCGCGCTAAATGACCCTGTAACGAAGCGCGCTGCTCTCCGTTGGATCTTCTCTATCTCTTCTATCAACCCTATCTGGTACGGATCCCACACTGGTGAGCAGTATTCAAGCAGTGGGCGAACAAGCGTACTGTAACCTACTTCCTTTGTTTTCGGATTACATTTCTTTAGGATTCTTCCAATGAATCTCAGTCTGGCATCTGCTTTACCGACGATTAATTTTATATGGTCTTTCCATTTTAAATCACTCCTAATGCCTACTCCCAGATAATTTATGGAATTAACTGCAAACGTCAAAGGCGCTGGCCATGACAAATGTGCCACTCCACGGCACAATACTGAAGTATTAGTTCGGAAGCGTTCGGTCAAGGTGTCGGCGGTTTAAATCCTTTCCACTTTTTTAAGTGTAGATACATTCGACCCAGGCTCAGAGCAGAGGTTTTTTCAGAGACGCGCAAGTCAAAAAGTTAACAAGCGGCGTGGAAGGTGACGTCTGCATCACGTGCAGTCGCTGGACCGTGACGAAGTAATGTGCTACCCTTTCAAGGTCTGTTCTGCTGGAGGAAAAGGAGGCGGGCAACCACGTAATGGGCCAGTCGGCGGTTGTACCTGGAGTCGGCTGCGGCAGTGCGAGGCGTGGGGCCGACAGCGGGAGAGCCAATTCACAGCGGCCGCTTCCTCGGACTCACTTCAGGGCCGCCACCGACACAGGTAAGCGTTCCGGCCCTGTACAGCGTGATATTATACTTTCGCGGCGCTCTCTGCTGTGGAATGTCTCACCGTGTGACAATGGCGCACCAGGTGGCGAGAAAACCGGCCATCTCGTAACGTCATAACATACACTCAGTCGCAAAAGTATTCGGACAACACGTTACGGCGCATAATTTTGCAGTTTGCCGCATGAACAAATACAGAAATTGCACTTTGTAATGTATTTGGGACTCTGGGTACGATGTCGCAACATGAAACACTCGTCAAATACGAAGAATTGTTGTTGCACATGTGTCTGTTACGTAATATTTCCTGAAAACGGCATGGGAAGGTGCAACAAAAGTATTCGGACCAAGGCGGACAAAGTGAGAGAATAGTTCATTCCGAGACGCACAGAGGGTGAAGCGACTGCAGTGTGTCCATTTCCGCGAGACGACAGCGATGTCCGCAGCTCGTGGTCGTGCGGTAGCATTCTCGCTTCCAACACCCGGGTTCCCGGGTTCGGTTCCCGGCGGGGTCAGGGATTTTCTCTGCCTCGTGATGACTGGGTGTTGTGTGCTGTCCTTAGGTTAGTTAGGTTTAAGTAGTTCTAAGTTCTAGGGGACTGATGACCATAGATGTTAAGTCCCATAGTGCTCAGAGCCATTTGAACGATAGCGATGATTCGTAAACACGTATCGCGGGCCTGTGCAGGTCGACGATGGGACGCAGAGGGAAGTGTTCTACGTTCGAGCAATCGCAACTTGTCGTTTATCATCACGCGAAGGGGAAAACCTGCAGGAAAATTGCCGCAATAGTGAACATGAAGAAAAGTACAGTTCACGACATTATTAAACGGTTCGAGAAAGAAGACCGATTGGAATTCCGTTGCAGTACAGGACGGCCACGGACATTTTCACAGAGAGATGAACATGTGATTGAGCGAAAGGTACAACAGAATCCGAAAATATCTGCCACACGAATTGCAAGTGAGGTGGAGGGAGACCTCGGTATAAAAGTTCATCCCGAAACGGTGCGGAGAGTACTACGACGGATCGCAGTACCATGGACGAGTGGCACGGCGAAAGCCATTCATAAATGCCGTGAACCAGAAGAAATGTACGCAGTTTGCGAGGGAATACGCCGAATACGATCAGGCTTGGTGGAATCGGGTTATATTTTGCGACGAATGTAAATTTACATTATGGCAAAGCGACGGAAAGGCAAACGTGTGGCGAAAGACCGATGAAGAGCTAAATCCCAGGAACCTCAAACCAACAGTAAAGTTTGGAGGTGGGAGCATTATGGTGTGGGGATGCATGTCCGGCAGTGGTGTGAGTGATTTGGTGTTCATTGATGATACGATGAACAAGGAAGCGTATTTGAATATACTGCGAGGACATTTGAAGCAGAGTGCACGACATCTAGGTATTGCGAACAACTTTCATTTTTATCAGCATAATGATCCCAAGCATACAGCGCATATTGTACAAATGTGGTTGCTCTTCAATTCCCGGAAAGTATTGCACCCCCCTCCCCAATCACCAGACCTTAACCCAACCGAACATCTGTGGGATAAATTGAAACGGACCCTCCGCGCGGACAACATCTATACGGAGGAGACCTTGAAAGAGAAATTGCGCCAAGAATGGGCAAATATAGACCCAGATTTCACGAAAAAACTCGTGGAAAGTATGCCTAGTAGATTGGAGGAGGTATTGAAAATGAAAGGTGGACCCACAAGGTATTGACATTTTCGTCGTACAACTTACGAACATTTATTGGAAAGTGTCCGAATACTTTTCTAGCAGCAGGATGTGCAGGATGCTTCATTTTTGTTGTTAATTTTTCTGTTATTTATGTTTTGGAAACGAAATAATACAATAATTCTTTTGTAATTAACGTTGTTACGCATATATATTGCTAATAAATATGTTTGGGTTTCATAGTGAGTGTTTCTCGAGTACTCATTGTGAAACTTCCCACTGTCCGAATACTTCTGCGACTGAGTGTAAGTAAGAAACAGAGTCGTCAGAGTTTCCACTACAGTTTTCATAACCTCCTCGCAATATGCAATACATTTCTCGCGGCACACGTGAACGGCACGATGGCGTAATACTTTGGACTTCGAACAAGGTGCGAAAGTAATGTTATTCTGCGTCACAAAGTAGCTGCAAGCCGTGCTACGAACTTGCGTTCGTGACAAACTACGTACCAACCTAGTACACACCGAAACTACCCACAACACTGCCGCAATCCCAGCTGTAAAACGCTGCCATACACAAATTCACGTTTTTGTCTTTGTTTACTAATAGCCGCTCATACAGTTGCAGATGCAATGAGGTACACTGAGAAAAACTGCAACAAAAGAACGCGGAGAATATACCGTAAACAGCGGCAACAGTCGTGAAACCATGCTGTTGCTTATAGTAAATTAGGTGTTATAAAATTATTCACAGGAAACAATATTTGGAACCAAACAGTATACATATAATAATATTTTACGATGTTTTGTAACAATGCTATTTCTGCAAGTCTAAGAGTCACAGAACCCACAGATGAGGCAAAATTTGTCGCTCAAACTACTTTGCGAATAAATAAATAAATAACACAACTGTTTTGCATCAAGGCGGACCCACAATCTCATTGTTCTTTTTAATTGTTATTGTACGCAATTTATGAAACAGTTAATATATTAGGTTGGAGCATCAGTTCGTTGCGTTTTTGTTTTTCATGTTGATATTCCGGTTGTTATGAGTTTATTTATAGATCGTCATTACTTGCTATTTGACTGCACATATTGTCTTTTTCTCACTTGGATATAGGTAGTGGACGATAGAAAATAGAGTGCCAACTGGAGAAATGCGTGGAGTGATACCTCACCATGAGCATTCCGCCGGCCGGAGTGGCCGTGCGGGTCTAGGCGCCACAGTCTGGAACCGAGCGACCGCTACGGTCGCAGGTTCCAATCCTGCCTCGGGCATGGATGTGTGTGATGTCCTTAGGTTAGTTAGGTTTAAGTAGTTCTAAGTTCCAGGCGACTGATGACCTCAGAAGTTAACAGAAGTTAAGTCGCATAGTGCTCAGAGCCATTTGAACCATTTTTTTTTGAGCGTTCCGCTTGACTGATAAAAAACACTATACACTGACTGGGAAGTTGTTCCGCAACACTTTATTCACTTGGTCTTGCACCCTCAATTTTCCACCTTTTCCACTCTCTATCGAACAAGCTTCAAGCAACGTACTATTCGGATGAAAATGCGCTCCGAATATGGCGCAACGAGTTCTTTGCCACAAAACAACGTGCTTGCTGCACTTGCGGAATGGTAAAGTTACCCCAGCATTGTGAAACTGTTGTAAATAGTGATGGAGAATATATTATTGATGAGTAAAGTCTCTGTTATGCCTATCACTTGTTTATTAAACTTACGAAAAAACGGTACGAATTTATGCACCAAGCTAATACATTACTGCGTCTGGTGCGTTAATAAAGTATCAAGAAAGCTGAATTATCGTAGAATAAATGCAAACAGAGTAAAATCTCATAAATGAAATAAGCTACAACGTATTTGTGAAGAACTATTTTCAAACTTATTTCCGTCTTTCCACCTTACTTCCCGATTTACCCTCAATAGCGTATTTTTTAAAACTTAGATCTAATATTTTTAAAAATATGCTTGTGATCTATGACTTTGTCTCTACGATACTTCTGTGGCTGGATGTCTTACTATGGCGGGCACTTTTCTTGTCACGTCGTTATTTTGCACGCGTGCTGAGGGTTGACACACTCTTACATTTCACTCGGTGTTCCAACACGTGAACGATTTTCATCTAATCTAATTATTTCATCTTCAAGAGACATCTGTGTTGAAGACTCTGTCGTTACTGTGTCTAAAGTTGTCACTCTGATGCAGTGAGGATTGTGGTTTCCTCTGTCTATCCAGTTTTATTGCGTTTGCTATTTTATCGTCACGGCCGCGTGGCAATACTCTCTTCAGCGGCAGTTGTGGTGCTGTTCTTAAACTGATTGTGCCCGAAGTGTAGCTACCTACACTTCCTGTCACAGTCTAGGTACACTAACTCTTTCTACAAAACGTCTTGTTTTGTGCTATCAAAAATATTCAAATGTGTGTGAATTCCTAAGGGTCCAAACTGCTGAGGTCATCGGTCCCTAGACTTACCCACTACTTAAAGTAACTTATGCTAAGAAGAACACACACACCCATGCCCGAGGGAGGACTCGAACCTCCGGCGGGAGGGGCCGCGCAATCCGTGACATGGCGCCTCAAACCGACACCCCCGGGATAACAAGGCCGCCCAGCAGTGTCAGTGACGTCACACTAAGCGGCCCATAGCCGACGCTGCAGTCCACGGACACCTCCGTACAGACGCGCCTGGTGCTAACCATCTTCTGTCCGTCACACAGAAAGGAGCGAACTCTAATTCGAACCAAAGACCAAATTATACATATTCTTGTAAACAGCATAAAGGTTCATAACGAAATACCGATTACATATACGGGCAGGAATAGGTTCTAGAACTCCTCTGAAAAGTGTTTATCTTCAGTACCAGAATGAACATCAAATTGTCAGGTTTTCTAAATAGGAAAGCACTTTGTTAGTAACAGACAGCAATAATGAGACTTGCAGTTGGTGATTTCTACGTGGAAAAGGAAATAAGCTGTTGAGAGATTGAAAATGGTAAGTAAAGAGAGCCTCAGCCTTTTGCTCACATTCTTACATGTAATGCACTTGGTTGTATTTCATTTCCTTACCTTTCATAACATTTTAAATATTGTTTCAAGAAGTGTATCTTCAATAGCAGAGTGAACTTCAAATTGTCAGGCTTTTCTTAAAGGAAAGAGCAGTCCCTTAGAATCACAGTGCAAGACAGAATCTTGTGTTCAGTGATGTCTGTGTTAAAAGGAGAATATTTGATATCTATCTTTTGTTTCCATTCTTTATTACTGGGGATACGCTTGGGAGAGCCAGTCATGACAAAACACTACCATCTGGTGAGGAAGATGTATGAGACAGGCGAAATACCCACAGACTTCAAGAAGAATATAATAATTCCAATCCCAAAGAAAGCAGGTGTAGACAGATGTGAAAATTACCGAACTATCAGTTTAATAAGTCACAGCTACAAAATACTAACGCGAATTCTTTACAGACGAATGGAAAAACTGGTAGAAGCGGACCTCGGGGAAGATCAGTTTGGATTCCGTAGAAATATTGGAACACGTGAGGCAATACTAACCTTAAGACTTATCTTAGAAGAAAGATTAAGAAAAGGCAAACCTACGTTTCTAGCATTTGTAGACTTAGAGACAGCTTTTGACAACGTTAACTGGAATACTCTCTTTCAAATTCTGAAGGTGGCAGGGGTAAAATACAGGGAGCGAAAGGCTGTTTACAATTTGTACAGAAACCAGATGGCAGTTATAAGAGTCGAGGGGCGTGAAAGGGAAGCAGTGGTTGGGAAAGGAGTGAGACAGGGTTGTTGCCTCTCCCCGATGTTATTCAATCTGTATATTGAGCAAGCAGTAAAGGAAACAAAAGAAAAATTCGGAGTAGGTATTAAAATTCATGGAGAAGAAGTAAAAACTTTGAGGTTCGCCGATGACATTGTAATTCTGTCAGAGACAGCAAAGGACTTAGAGAGCAGTTGAACGGAATAGACAGGGTCTTGAAAGGAGGATATAAGATGAACATCAACAAAAGCAAAACGAGGATAATGGAATGTAGTCAAATTAAATCGGGTGATGCTGAGGGCATTAGATTAGGAAATGAGACAAAGTAGTAAAGGAGTTTTGCTATTTAGGGAGTAAAATAACTGAAGATGGTCGAAGTAGAGAGGATATAAAATGTAGACTGGCAATGGCAAGGAAAGCGTTTCTGAAGAAGAGAAATTTGTTAACATCGAGTATAGATTTAAGTGTCAGGAAGTCGTTTCTGGAAGTATTTGTATGGAGTGTAGCCATGTATGGAAGTGAAACATGGACGATAACTAGTTTGGAGAAGAAGAGAATAGAAGCTTTCGAAATGTGGTGCTACAGAAGAATGCTGAAGATAAGGTGGGTAGATCACGTAACTAATGAGGAGGTATTGAATAGGATTGGGGAGAAGAGAAGTTTGTGGCACAACTTGACTAGTAGAAGGGATCGGTTGGTAGGACATGTTTTGAGGCATCAAGGGATCACAAATTTAGCATTGGAGGGCAGCGTGGAGGGTAAAAATCGTAGAGGGAGACCAAGAGATCAATACACTAAGCAGATTCAGAAGGATGTAGGTTGCGGTAGGTACTGGGAGATGAAGAGGCTTGCACAGGATAGAGTAGCATGGAGAGCTGCATCAAACCAGTCTCGGGACTGAAGACCACAACAACAACAACGCTTGTAAAAATTCTTGAAAAGAGCTGTCACCATGAACATATGAGTAAATTCACAATAGTCATGTGTTTTATGAGATAAAGCGAACTCTTGTTACCTTATTGTAAACGAAAGTTGTGAGGGTTTTGTTATGTATGACACTGTTTAAGATAATTTACTTTCAGTGTAATAGCTTGAAAATGTTAAGTCCTGCTGTCAGTTGGCATTTGTCACCACCTGTATGCGAGTTTTAAAGGTAAATAGTGTTCTGACAATTATAAAATAGTGGCAAAGTTCCTCAATCGATTAAACTTATTCCTGCCCGTATATGTAATCGGTATTTCGTTATGAACCTTTATGCTGTTTACAAGAATATATATAATTTGGTCTTTGGTTCGAATTACAGTTCGCTCCTTTCTGTATGACGGACAGAAGATGGTTAGCATCAGGCGCGTCTGTACGGAGGTGTCCGTGGACTGCTGCGTCGGCTATGGGCCGCTTAGTGTGACGTCACTAACACTGCTGGGCGGCCTTGTTACCCCGGGGGTGTCGCTCAAACCGCGCGGTAGCTCGGCGCGGCTTTGTTCTATCCATTAGTCATTTTGTACTCCCGAAAATAAACGTTAATGAAGAAAGACAAACGCCGTGTCAGTAGCATTTTATGTTTATTAGGATTACCGGCTTCACCACTTGCCAAAGACCACGTTCAGATCTTAATCTAATTACTGCGAGTCACAGTTAATCACCAGACCGAAGCTTTAATTTGGGTTTTAGTTGAAGCTTCGTCCTAATAGCGAATTAGGATTCACAGGATTAGATTTGTATATGAAGGTGACATCTGGCAAGGATCGAATAAATCTGAATAAACATAAACTGCGACTCACACGGTGTTTTTTGTTCTTCGTTATTTTACAAGTGGTCACCCTACCCTCAGATGTCATTTCTTCCATCATGAGAAACGTTCATCTTCAGTAAATGTCTGTAGTTTACGAGAGAATCGTAATTAAGCCGCCCGGTACTGTGATGTTACATACCTCTTGGGGTCCTTAGCAATCCGGAATAATGGCAGATGTGGTATTTTTTTATTGCTGGAATCTTTTGTAAGAACCGTGTTGCGAATCACTGTAATGCGTCGGAAATCGAATTCAACAATGTGGATTGTTGGCTGCTTGATGGTTGTAGATGTATACAACAAAAATAAACAGGTGTGATGTGATTGCATGTATCAAACTGTGGTTACGAGTTACCAGTTTGTAGTGGGTTAGTCAATATTCTGCAGGCTGAGCCCTAACTATATCGACAGACTTTCAAACGTGGACCAGCACTGCTTGGTAGGTGTTTTGATGTAAGAAATTCTACGTGACTCCGTGCAGAATAATTCATTCGTTTACTGCCGCATTTATCTTTGCGATTAAATTATACTGGGAATATCGCTTTTGTAGAGATGTGACGACGATGATTTTATCGGAACCGAAGTCGAAATCAGAGATTACGCAATCGTGAAGTCGAAATCAGAGTATGTACTTAAGTATCTTTTCTAGATGATAACAGCATTGTTCAACATTGTCAATGTATTTACTCAAATAGCAAAATTATTTTTAAATAACTCTGTACTACCTGTAACGGTAAACTTCTTTGTTTATTTTGCGTACTCTTTTACAACTCCTAGTACCTAGGTGCAGTTAGTGACTGCAGGATCATCGAAAATCTTCGATATTAATGATCCTGTTGATGACGTCAGAAATAAGCTAGAAATTCTCCAAATCAAAGGGCAGTCAGCATTTTTTTTTACCCAAACGATTCTGTGCATTTATTATTATCTTACAGATTTAGAATAATGTTACAATAGTAATGTACAAACAGTTTCAAATATAACATAATTAAATCTGAGAAGGTCGCAACTTGAAAATAATAAGTAGTACTCCAAGTGTAAAAAGACAACGCAAATCCTACACAAGATATTTCATACTTCATAAAATTAAAATAAAAAATATACGTTTACGTATAGAACAATATATGTACGATACACAGGGTGTAAATTTTAAGTTGACAAACACGAAAAATAAGCTTCACATGAAAAAATGTGTAGAATCCAAAGTTGATTATTTTCTAGGGGGACATCTGCTGGTGCTAAAATTAGCCCGCCACCCCTGTCCTTAGGGGGTGGGGCAGGAGGCAACTTTAAAATTTCTAATGGGAACCCCCATTTTTTATTGTAGAATCAGATTCTATATAAAAAACTATGTACATGTTATCTTAAACATTTGTTTTGATTCTTGGTAGTTGGCGCTGTAATTCAAGAAAATCCATGTTCTCATTTTTGCGTGGGAAATGGTTACGGATAAATAAAAAATACTTATTTACTTCGTATATTTTGATTCGCTAAAACTAAAACTCTCCCTCTCTCCCCATAGGGTGGGGTATGAGAGAGAGGAATTAGAGTTTTACAAATGTTGAGCCAAATATAATTTTTTTCCGCAGATTCGGACTGGGTCAACATTTGTAAAACTCTAATTTCTCTCTCTCAAACCCCATACTATGGGGAGAGATGGACAGTTTTAGTTTTCGCGATTCAAAATTTACGAAGTAAAAAAGTATTTTTTACTTATCTGTAACCATTTTCCACGCAAAAATGAGAACATGGATTTTCTTGAATTACAGCGCCAACTACCAACAATCAAAACAAATGTTTAAGACAAAATGTATGTTGTTTTTTATGTAGAATCTGATTCTGCAATTAAAAATGGGGGTTCCTATTTGAAATTTTTATTTGCCTCCCGCCCCACCCCCCAAGTAGCTGGGGTGGCGGGCTAATTTTGGCGCCAGCAATGTCCCCCTCGAAAATAATCAACTTTGGATTCTATACGTTTTTTTGTGTGAAGTTTATTTTTCTAGTTATTCTGGTTTGTCAACTTAAAATTTACACCCTGTATATTTAGGATATATTTGCCTGACAATGAGAAAGACTTGTTAAACGACCCATCATGACAATAGCCACTGAAGTGTAGAAACATCGGTCAAGTGTAGAACGATATAGAAATATTTCTAGCTGATTTCCGCCAGCTGTGTCGTTGGGAATACCACTTCATATACGCGATTGCATATGGTCTTACTGATGCTGTACGTATTCCTGTTAATCGAATGTCGAAATGAAAAACAAAGTAGTAGGGGAGGTGGGGTATAGGGGATTTAGAATAGAAACGACTTTTTAGACAGATCTCCGTGCACCGTTGTAACGTACATTAAGGACCATCAAACAATTATTTGAAGTTTTTTTAAATATGTGTCACCTTTTCGAGGGTGTTCATTCATAAATATTAAACTCAGTTTTTTCAAGGGCGTGTTTCACCCTCTTATCGGCCATATAAACGCGTATAAAAATGTTTTTCTCTAATTTTGCTCTACACTACAACACATTCAAAGCCGATCAAAATCCAAGAGTATTGTTAGAGAGCTTTACTTGTAAGAGGTTCGTCGCGTACGACAGACGGTCCATTAACAGTGGCACACAGACGTATGTTACGAGACTGCAGATGTGCATTGGGAGACGCGGAGATATTTTGAATTTAACCCACGACAAATGGCGCAACTTTCGGTGATCACAAACTGTACACCAGCTCCTCTCCTCCTTTAGGCCACTAAATAGTGACGACGAAAATTTCTGCCATCACGGGGATTCGAATCGCGCATCTCATAGTCTAGCGCGACCTTACAAGCTTGTGTTAGCGGTCCCGTACATGAAGGTGGGTTTACGTAAGCACCCAGTGTGGGTGCATTTACTTATGAAGCGTTGGCGGTGAGATACAACGCAACAGCGCCACAAAGAAGCTAAGAAGAGCTGTTCCAGCAATCTCACCGTACTGCCTTTGGTCTGTGCATAGAGGTTTGCAAAAAGCCGGTTTTTTAGTGATGAAGTGTTACGTCTGCGAGTAGCTTTCGAAAGACCTTGTAGCGCGTAACTCAGAAGTGTCCATGGACCTGTGAGTCACGGGTGAAATGAAGTTGTTGTTGTTGTTGTTGTTGTCCTCAGTCCTGAGACTGGTTTGATACAGCTCTCCATGCTACTCTATCCTGTGCAAACTTCTTCATCTCCCAGTACTTACTGCAACCTACATCCTTCTGAATCCGCTTAGTGTATTCATCTCTTGGTCTCCCTCTACGATTTTTACTCTCCACGCTGCCCTCCAATGCTAAATTTGTGATCCCTTGATGCCTCAGAACATGTCCTACCAACCGGTCCCTTCTTCTTGTCAAGTTGTGCCACAAACTCCTCTTTTCCCCAATCCTATTCAATACCTCCTCATTAGTTATGTGATCTACCCATCTAATCTTCAGCATTCTTCTGTAACACCACATTTCGAAAGCTTCTATTCTCTTCTTGTCCAAACTATTTATCGCCCATGTTTCACTTCCATACATGGCTACACTCCATACAAATACTTTCAGAAACGACTTCCTGACATTTAAATCTGTACTGGATGTTAACAAATTTCTCTTCTTCAGAAACGCTTTCCTTGCCATTGCCAGTCTACATTTTATATCCTCTCTACTTCGACCATCATCAGTTATTTTGCTCCCCAAATAGCAAAACTCCTTTACTACTTTAAGTGTCTCATTTCCTAATCTAATTCCCTCAGCATCACCCGACTTAATTCAATTACATTCCATTATCCTCGTTCTGCTTTTGTTGATGTTCATCTTATATCCACCTTCCAAGACACTGTCCATTCCGTTCAACTGCTCTTCCAAGTCCTTTGCTGTCTCTGACAGAATTACAATGTCATCGGTGAACCTCAACGTTTTTATTTCTTCTCCATGGACTTTAATACCTACTCCGAATTTTTCTTTTGTTTCCTATACTGCTTGCTCAATATACAGATTGAATAACATCGGGGACAGGCTACAACCCTGTCTCACTCCCTTCCCAACCACTGCTTCCCTTTCATGTCCCTCGACTCTTATAACTACCATCTTGTTTCTGTACAATTTCGCTCCCAGTATTTTACCCCTGCCACCTTTAGAATTTGAAAGAGAGTATTCCAGTCAACATTGTCAAAAGCTTTCTCTAAGTCCACAAATGCTAGGAATGTAGGTTTGCCTTTCCTTAATCTATTTTCTAAGATAAGTAGTAGGGTCAGTATTGCCTCACGGGTTCCAACATTTCTGCGGAATCCAAACTGATCTTTGCCGAGATCGGCTTCTACCAGTTTTTCCATTCGTCTGTAAAGAATTCGCGTTAGTATTTTGCATCCGTGACTTACTAAACTGATAGTTCGGTAATTTTCACATCTGTCAACACCTGCTTTCTTTGGGATTGGAATTATTATATTCTTCTTGAAGTCTGAGGGTATTTCGCCTGTCTCATACATCTTGCTCACCAGATGGTAGAGTTTTGTCAGGACGCGCTCTCCCAAGGCCGTCAGTAGTTCTAATGGAATGTTGTCTACTCCCGACGCCTTGTTTCGACTTAGGTATTTCAGTGCTCTGTCAAACTCTTCACGCAGTATCATATCTCCTATTTCATCTTCATCTACCTCCTCTTCCATTTCCGTAACGGTGTCCTCAAGAACATCGCCCCTCTATAGACCCTCTATATACTCCTTCCACCTTTCTGCTTTCCCTTCTTTGCTTGGAACTGGGTTTCCATCTGAGCTCTTGATATTCATACAAGTGGCTCTCTTTTCTCCAAAGGTCTCTTTAATTTTCCTGTAGGCAGTATCTATCTTACCCCTAGTGATATAAGCCTCTACATCCTTACATTTGTCCTCGAGCCATGCCTGCTTAGCCATTTTGCACTTCCTGTCGATCTCATTTTTGAGACGTTTGTATTCCCTTTTGCCTGCTTCATTTACTGCATTTTTATATTTTCTCCTTTCGTCAATTAAATTCAGTATTTCTTCTGTTACCCAAAGATTGCTACTAACCCTCGTCTTTTTACCTACTTGATCCTCTGCTGCCTTCACTACTTCATCCCTCAGAGCTACCCATTCTTGTTCTACTGTATTTCTTACCACCATTCCTGTCAATTGCTCCCTTATGCTCTACCTGAAACTCTGTACAACCTCTGGTTTAGTCAGTTTATCCAGGTCCCATCTCCTTAAGTTCCCACCTTTTTGCAGTTTCTTCAGTTTTAATCTACAGGCCATAACCAATAGATTGTGGTCAGAGTCCACATCTGCCCCTGGAAATGTCTTACAATTTAAAACCTGGTTCCTAAATCTCTGTCTTACCATTATATAATCTATCTGATACCTCCTAGTATCTCCAGGATTCTTCCATGTATACAACCTTCTTTTATGGTTCTTGAACCAATTGTTAGCTATTATTAAGTTATGCTCTGTGCAAACTTCTACCAGACGGCTTCCTCTTTCATTTCTCGTCCCCAATCCATATTCACCCACTATGTTTCCTTCTCTCCCTTTTCCTACTCTCGAATTCCAGTCACCCATGACTATTAAATTTTCGTCTCCCTTCACTATCTGAATAATTTCTTTTATCTCATCATACATTTCATCAATTTCTTCATCATCTGCAGAGCTAGTTGGCATATAAACTTGTACTACTGTAGTAGGCATGGGCTTCGTGTCTATCTTGGCCACAATAATGCGTTCACTATGCTGTTAAATCACTCCAGGCAAATGCCGGGATGGTTCCTCTGAAAGGGCACGGCCGACTTCCTTCCCCATCCTTCCCTAATCCGATGAGACCGATGACCACGCTGTCTGGTCTCCTTCCCCAAACAACCAACCAGCGACTATGCTGTTGGTAGTAGCTTACCCGCACTCCTATTTTTTTTATTCATTATTAAACCTACTCCTGCATTACCCCTATTTGATTTTGTATTTATAACCCTGTATTCACCTGACCAAAAGTCTTGTTCCTCCTGCCACCGAACCTCAATAATTCCCACTATATCTAACTTTAACCTATCCATTTCCCTTTTTAAATTTTCTAACCTACCTGCCCGATTAAGGGATCTGATATTCCACGCTCCGATCCGTAGAACGCCAGTTTTCTTTCTCCTTATAACGACGTCCTCTTGAGTAGTCCCCGCCCGGAGATCCGAATGGGGGACTATTTTACCTCCGGAATATTTTACCCAAGAGGACGCCATCATCATTTAACCATACAGTAAAGCTGCGTGCCCTCGGGAAAAATTACGGCTGTAGTTTCCTCTCGCTTTCAGCCGTTCGCAGTACCAGCACAGCAAGGCCGTTTTGGTTAGTGTTGCAAGGCCAGATCAGTCAATCATCCAGACTGTTGCCCCTGCAACTACTGAAAAGGCTGCTGCCCCTCTTCAGGAACCACACGTTTGTCTGGCCTCTCAACAGATACCCCTCCTTTGTGGTTGCACCTACGGTACGGCCATCTGTATCGCCGATGCACGCAAGCCTCCCCACCAACGGCAAGGTCCATGGTTCATGTGGGTAGGTGAAATGAAGTACTTCTTTTAAAATTATTGCATGACGTTCATTGTTGCCTCTAAATATCGTTTTCTGGGCTATTTACTTAATTAACTTACCAGATGGACACACAGCAATGTGAAACAGGTACCGAAGGCTGCTGTAGGACTCACCTGAAAAAATGTTGCTTGAGTTGTTTACGTAATGAATACTCTTGCGTGGCGCGAGAAATCAATTTATCGTAATTGTATATAGCTCTACCGGTTGCAAGCAATGTTAAGCTCTTCGTGACTCAGTCATCAGTTTACATTGTTCCATATTATTTTATATCCGTTTTAGATTTCTTGCCATGCAGACTGTTTATGAGGGCGTGCTGAAAAGTAATGTCTCCGAATTTTTTACTATGCTCGCAATATCCGTTGGTATATTAAATCTCATGCTTACTACTCTGTCGAATTTCCCGCTTCGCTGACGCAAGTTGTAACCTTGTGTGGCTAAATGGCTCCCAATTGTAGCATGTGACGTGGCGGTGTGAAACGTAACAATGTCGATGGGCGAAAAAAACTCTCAGAAAACTGAAAGCACGAATTCGAAGAGTTTGTCCGCACATGGAACACTCTCTCATTCAGCACGGCAATGCCAGGACCACACAACACTGCGACATGTGCAACAATCCCACGCCTTGTGATCACTGTCACAGATCATCCTCCACATATCCCGACTTGTCCCCAGACGATTTTCATCTCTTTCCAAAACTTAAAGAATAACTTCGAGGACTTCACTTTGATAGTGATGAAGCGGTGCAAGCAGAGGTGAGGTATTGGCTTTGTCAACAAAGTCAAATGTTCTGCAGTGACGGTATCAACAAACTGGTCTCTCGTTGGAAGAAAGTCACCAGGGAGACTATGTTCAGAAATAAATATGTAGACATGAAAAATAATGATGTTGAGTATTAATAAACTATGTTTTATTTAAAAACGTTAAGTGTTTTCACATAAAAAATCGGGAGACTTTACTTCTCAGCACGCCCTCGTAATAAATTTGCTGGCAAAATGTTCCAAATTATTATTGCGTGTATTTAATGCCTCTGTTAACCCTTAGGTGGCGTCTAATTTGGTTTTTGGAGTTACCCAGGATGTAAGCAACAAGACTTTATTCCTGTACCATGCTGACAACTATCCACTAGCGACTGCGGAAGCTACCTAGTTAACAATGTGTGCCTAGTAATTGCAAAATTGACTGATATATCGAATATCGACTTTTCATTAACTCATCTGTGAGATTTCCATGCTGACGACTGATCAGAGTTAAAATATCTCTATTTGTATCGTTAGAAATATTAGATAGCGTACTTCTTACTTGAAAAAAAAATTAGGTTTGATACAAGAAAGTGGTATTATTTAAATTTGTTCGTCAAGAGATCTGGCATTGTTGAGTTATGTACAAGCTTTTCCAAAACATTTATTCAGTTTTTACAAAAAAGAAATTTATTGCTTTTCAGTTAAAGAAAGTTTATGGTGGTGGTTAATTGCAAAAAATCTACATTAATACAGACATCCGAGAAAATATGTCGTTCCTAGTTGGAATTCTTTCAAAATCTGCAACGTCAACATTTCTTAAAAACTGATTTAATGAATGACATTATAGTGACAGATTAAATACCAATATTAACATTTCGAAAACAGTATCGCTGTAGAAAAACTTAGAACAATGGCGAAAAGTCGTGGAATACTAACTTTTAAAACTGAGCTATCTTTTTAGCTTGTGTACAGAAGCCCATTTTTTCCTGTTACAAGATAGAAGGTTATTTCTTGATTACCAGTGAAATAAGCTCTCTTCCAATGATTCTACATCCTCCTCCGAACTCTGTAAACCACTGTCAAGTGCGTGACGCAGGGCACTTTCGATTATACAATGTATTAGGCTCTCTTCCTGTTCCATTCTCATATGGAGGGCGCGAAGAAGACTTCTTCAATGCCCATTTTTACACGGTATTTAGTCTAATCTTGTTTTCGCAGCCCCTGCAGGAAAGGCAGGCAGGAGACAGTTGTACAATCCTAGATTCTTCACCCAATATTGGTTATCCACAGTCGTGCGCCAGCTCAGCTTTGCAGCATTCCCGAGCCGCTCCCCTGATGGTCAGACAAACCTGTCATCATTTGTACTGCATACGATCAGCATCCCCTGTTAGACCTACTTTATATGGGTCCCACACACTTGAATGTATTGCAGGATGGATCGCACATACCATCGGAGAGATCATCAAGCCAGCTCTGGCCCAAATTGTCACTCTCTTCAACGGGGATTCTTCCACTCAAATTGCGCCGAGTACGTGCTCGTTGTCGACGTCCAAAAATATCACGCTTCAGTCGATGCCACACACGTTCGTTTGGGTTCATGTCCGAGGAACAAGGGGGCCATTCCATTCTGATGATCCCAGCAAGCCGAAGGAACGTGTCCAAGAGAACAGCACGGTGAGCACGCGATTTATTCTCCATCAACATGAAATTTTCACCGAAATATTGGCGACGGGGTTCCACTATTGGTTGCAGAATCTCATCCCTGTATAGTAGAGCAGTGATATTGCTCAAACTTCCTGGCAGATTAAAACTGTGTGCCGGACAGAGACTCGAACTCGAGACCTTTGCCTTTCGTGGGCAAGTGCTCTACCAACTGAGCTACCCAAGCACGACTCACGCCCCTTCCTCACAGCTTTACTTCCGCCAGAACTTGGAAACATCCCCCAGGCTGTGGCTAAGCCATGTCTCTGCAATATCCTTTCTTTCAGAAGTGCTAGTCCTGCAAGGTTCGCTGGAGAGCTTCTGTAAAGTTTGGAAGATAGGAGACGAGGTACTGGCGAAAGTAAAGCTGTTTGGACGGGGCGTGAGTCGTGCTTGGGTAGCTCAGTTGGCAGAGTACTTGCCCGCGAAAGGCAAAGGTCCCGAGTTCGAGTCTCGGTCCGGCACGCAGTTTTAATCTGCCAGGAAGTTTCATATCAGCGCACACTCCGCTGCAGAGTGAAAATCTCATTCCAGTGATATTGCTCTCAACAACTGCCCCCATATGTTGCTACCCCAGACAATCACTTCACCATACCTTATTGAACATCGCCGACACTGTGTTGAAGGCGTTCGAGATGTAACCGGGTTGTCTGCAAACACTTTGTCTGTGATTATCAGATCAGAGATTGGTCCGTAAACACCCCCCGGCCGGCCGCTGTGGCCGAGCGGTTCTAGGCTCTTCATTACAGAACCGCGCGACTGCTACGGGCGCAGGTTCGAATCCTGCCTCGGGCATGGATGTGTGTGATGTCCTTAGGTTAGTTAGGTTTAAGTAGTTCTAAGTTCTAGGGGACTGATGACCTCAGATGTTAAGTCCCATAGTGCTCAGAGCCATTTGAACCATTTGAAACAACCCCCACGCCAACCTAGGGGCGTCCATTCTGCATTATTTCTTGCCCATCCGTAACGGAGTCCATGGTGTTCTGGTGTCGAGAGTGGGAATTCGCATAATTCAATCGTCTCCTAACAGTCTGTTGCGATACTTAAGGTCATGCAGCCTCTTAGAACGCCAAATTCACTTCTGAAGCACTCAGTCCATGGTTCCTTTGACTCAAATGTAGTAGATGTCGATAATCCTGTGCACCTACTGAACGAGAAAAGCCTGTGCGCTGTAAGCGCTCAGCACTACCTGTTATCTGGAACCGATTTCATCTCGGTACACACGTCGAACAACTTCCCCGGTTGACAAGCGTTGAACGCATAACGTGATGATGCAGTTTGATCATTGGCTGCGACTGTTCTTCGTGGCATGACAGTTATTCACTCTAATGTTGCCCAGACGTCTCACATGCTTTCGAATGCGGCGTTCTATGTGTGGGTAGTGCTCACGGTATCTGTATACAGGGTTATTACAAATGACTGAAGCGATTTCACAGCTCTACAATAACTTTATTATTTGAGATATTTTCACAATCCTTTGCACACACATACAAAAACTCAAAAAGTTTTTTTAGGCATTCACAAATGTTCGATATGTGCCCCTTTAGTGATTCGGCAGACATCAAGCCAATAATCAAGTTCCTCTCACACTCGGCGCAGCATGTCCCCATCAATGAGTTCGAAAGCATCGTTGATGCTTTAAACTGCGCATATCATCGCCGAATGGAGTTAGCAGTTGGTGGATCTTTGTTGAACTTCGTCCTGAAGTGTCGTTGCACTGTTATGACTGACTGATGTGAGTGCATTTCAAGCACGACATACGCTCTCTCGCCTCCTGTCGCCATTTTGTCTCACTACGCTCTCGAGCGCTCTGGCGGCAGAAACCTGAAGTGCGGCTTCAGCCGAACAAAACTTTATGAGTTTTTCTACGTATCTGTAGTGTGTCGTGACCATATGTCAATGAATGGAGCTACAGTGAATTTATGAAATCGCTTCAATCATTTGTAATAGCCCTGTATATGTTTACAAATAATGTCATGGGTTACCTTCCGATTAGTATATAGACATGCCGGTGGTGATGATATTTGGCCGGCCGCTGTGGCCGAGCGGTTCTAGGCTTTTCATTACAGAATCGCGCGACTGCTACGGGTGCAGGTTCGAATCCTGCCTCGGGCATGGATGTGTATGATGTCCTTAGGTTAGTTAGTTTTAAGAAGTTCCACGTTCTAGGGGAGTGATGACCTCAGATATTAAGTCCCATAGTGCTCAGAGCCATTTGAACAATTTTTTGATGATATTTGGATTGTGGGGCACTCAGCTGCGTAGTTATGAGCACCCGTATAAATTCTCAATCTTTTTCACTGTCTAGTCTCGCCACTTTACCGAATGATGATGAAATGATAAGATCAACAAACACCCAGTCTTCAGGCGGAGAAAGTCCACGACATGGCTGGGAATCGTACCCGGGATACCGTGATCCAGAGGCAGCAACGCTAGCCACTAGATATCGATCTGTGGACTGTACATGAACAGTCACAATAGCAACACACCTGCACGTCATACTGGGATGTTGCAAAACTTTTGCTGATCTGTGTAGTTATTTCATTAATGTACAACATGAACAACGTAGGTCACAGCGCACTCCACTGGGCCATGCATGAAATTATGTCTGTATCTGCCATTGATTCTTCATCCAGGATAACTTTATACGGTCTCCCTACCAAAAAATTTTCAATCCGGTGACAATGTTTCTTTGTTCCCTAATGACAGTGTGGTGTCACCGCCAGACACCACACTTGCTAGGTGGTAGCCTTTAAATCGGCCGCGGTCCGTTAGTATACGTCGGACCCGCGTGTCGCCACTATCAGTGATTGCAGACCGAGCGCCGCCACACGGCAGGTCTAGAGACACTTCCTAGCACTCGCCCCAGTTGTACAGCCGACTTTGCTAGCGATGGTTCACTGACAAATTACGCTCGCATTTGCCGAGACGATAGTTAGCATAGCCTTCAGCTACGTCATTTGCTACGACCTAGCAAGGCGCCATTACCAGTTACTATTGATGCTGTAAAACATGTACCGTCAAGAGCTATGTTCACCAATTATGGATTAAAGTTAAGTATTCCAGCAGCTACGTATTATTTTTGCTAGTCTCATATCCCTGTCCTGTTCCAGACCTCACGCCAGCCTGCGTGAGCTTAAACGCGTGCCTTTCGGCTTCCTCCTAGTGGATTGGCTGTCTTGCCAGTCCACAACAGACAGTACTTTCGTTGATAAGAGTTGGTATGGTACTGCATAAAATAGTGTTTGGAAGCGAAGAGTTACTGCAGCTACCTGATAGCCTTAGTGAGTGGCTTGCAAAATATAATAAGGGAAAGTGGTAGATAGGGTTCAGCCATGCTGGAAGGAATGGGTAATGTCGTTCTGTTCGTGATATCTCCTCGTGTTTGAACTCTGAATCTGTTCTAAGATTCTGTAACAGATCGGTGTTAAACAGACTGTATGATACTTTTGTAGTTCGCTTCTGCTACTCTTCTAGAAGACTGGTGAGACATTTGCTATCTACTGGGCACAGTTCGCAGTCAGAGATCTACACTGTAATATGATTAAAAGAGAAGTTAACACAGTTGAAAATTCTGTATATAATCTGATAAGAATTCCATCTGGCCCTGATGCCTTGTTCAGTTTTAGTGATTTAGTGACCCATAACACTAATATCTATGTCGTTTGTACACAGGGTGCCCCATAGGGAATGCTCAGAGTTCCGCGGTATTACAGGAATGATAATTTTAAGCAAAAACTTCATGTGGACATAAGCCCTATTCCGAATGGTTTTCGAAACAGAACACAGTTAATCTACATTTTTATTTATTTGATGTATTATTTAATAAATTAACTGGTTCACACATGTACAACAGTTAGTAAACATCACAACATGCATTTTACAAAGTATCGAGTGGAGAATATGTACTTTTAGCACATTCACCTCAAAGTATTATCGTACATATCATATTACAGCTGTTATATACAATAAATGTTCAAATACCTTATTGTCAACATCAGTGCATTTGTGTACTCTTGGGAGAACGTGTTGTGTTGCACGTTGCCTAATAGCTGGACCTAAGAACATGTTACCGATCATGCCGCAGCAAACAATGATCGAAAATCAAACTTGGGAATTGGTTTCCACTGTAGCGTGTGGCTTTTTCTGTGACCGTCGATGATTATTACATGTGTTGTTGATACAATTGCGTGTAAACGTGACTTCAGCAGTGAGTAGTATTAATGGAAGCAAATGACGATTGTCATTCAAGCAGTGATAAAATTCAAGTCGTGTGGCATTGTAGTCAATCCGATGATTGTGGGAACGCATGTAATGTCCGCCATACAAATGTCTGTGAGTCTGTGCAGAATACTGTGATAAACGCGGAGGGGTAGTCCCGTTCTAAACTGAAGTCTACACTCACATTTTTTGTAAATGTTAAGTGGGGCCCTCCACGGCGACACTTGCGTGGTGACCATTCAAAAATATGTTACCTCTGTTTTGGTTAGTATCTAAAAAGAATTCTGCCGAGAATGCAGCGATTTATTTTCGCCTGGCTTATTAACCATTTGTAACTTTGAGACAAGAGACACGAGTGGCGAGTTATGAGTACAACCTACGCACTTCTCTTGTTGCTATATCAAAATTTGCTTCTTTTGCCAAAACACAGCGGAGTTTACACCTCACTAACGTGCTATGCAGACGCAAATGCGAGAGAAGTCTAAAGCAATGGTTTATTAAGCTAGGAACTGAGGAAACGTAAGGTCAGTATCTCATGAGAAAGCTCATCCTAGTACAAAAGAAACGTGTGATGTCCTCACTTGTGTTATTTCAAAACCCATAGCATTTGTCGTTCACCAGCTCTCTGTGTCCGTTAAAATCAGATTCTTTCATCGAACAAGCCTGTAGTTAGCGAAATAACACGGCAGATAATGAAGTTTTGCGTGCTATCGTTTGCCAAAATCTCATTTCGGTATCTCAAACATTTTATGAAATATGAAGAACGTTGTGGATATTTCACCTGGCTACATCGCTGACGCAGCGCGATCGCAAATGAACGTGCTACCTCAGATTAGTTTTCTCGAGATTGGTGACAGAGACCTCCATCCAAGTCTAAAGAAAAATTCGATGTTAGCTAAATTTCATATGCACTAAAGTATTATGTAATATACTATACATAAAATCATAGCGACCCCCATATTTCATTGCAAACTTTTTCGAATTTCGCGCAGTGTCTTGCATCCACGTAAATATCACAAAAAGCATGGCGATTAGCGAAATGATGGGCACATAATCATGAACTTGACATAAAAAGCTATAAGTAAAAAAAAAGAGAGATTTCTTTTGCTAAACAGTTTCTGTAAAATCGTTTGAGAAAAGTTGCAGGGAGTGAATTTCGATTCTATCGCCGACAGACAGTATCGGCCTCCCCTTCCGAACGAACAAATGAACTCGCCCAGACCTTTGGACGAAAATTGGTCGCTGTGAATCAGCCACCGACAGTATCCTGTGCGGACTCTACGTGCAGAATGTCGCTGTGTGTTGGTTTTAGGGCAATGCTGCCCCATTTCACAATGTGTTGCTGTTCCTGCGCAGATTGTTGAACCACATGTTCAGAAGAAATGGGAACGTGGAAGAATACGTGTTTCACGCAGTGTGCTGAAAACTCTGATAGACAGCGGCCGTAAACATACACCATATCTCCATATTCTTCGTCAGTACAGATATGTGACATTTTAGCCAGCGAGTGCACAAACAGAGTTAACCGGTGGTTGCCTCTGATGCACTCTCAATCCCTCACCATAGACAACTGCGTGTTCTGCGAGGCAGCGTAATGGTAGAAAGTACACTTGGCCACTGTTCCTATGTTTCGATACAGTATATCGATACGTGGAACTGTTTCAGTGTTTCGGAGCGGCTACGATTCACTGTTTCGAAACAGTGGTGTTTCATTCCACCCCTGTCTCGGATAACTGGACCAGATTCGGTCTCGAGCCAGACACAGAAACTGTATCATTGTTTCAGAATAAGGCTGTTTCAGTCCACCAGTGCTGGGAACGGACTAATTGTATCGAAACAGTGATGTTTCATTCTCCTCTGTGTCGGACGAGATTCGGGCTCGGCACAGGTACTGAAACACATTTAACATACTACTTCATGAAACACTTTCAAGAGTGTCAAAATCTTTTTGAAAAGCAATAGGATGAAGCTTAAGATATCCGAAAATAAAGCTTCGTTTCTAGCTGACTGTCATATTCCGAAATGGCGTAACATCTGCTTTATAAACACTAACTAATAAAACAACGTATACTATTCACATTCAAAATAATAAATATGTGAAAATCATTCAGTTAAATTACACTTTTTGATAACATACGCTTCTCTGTTCATGTACAGTAATCATATTAAGAAACGTAAGTAAGCCTACAACATTTTGAATAAAAAAAAGGCGTAGAGTGTCAGTTATTAAACATATACATAAATTTGATGTAGGCATAATTGCAAGCAATCTGTTTGACATATCACTGATAGTGTAATGGGGAACGGGAAGGACTAGGAAGCATGGTGAATTTATAGTAATGGTTCGAAACACCTTGAAAGACAAAATTTTTTTCTGTTATATTTTGTTATTTATTCGAATTAGTTGGCGTTATTTGTGAGTCTATAGTCACTGTGCCTATTATCCTCAATGATTCCCTTTGTGTGCATGGAAATTAGCAGGATGGGTATATTACCCATACTAACGGAATGTGGGAATTCCAGTAGCATATCCGTTGTTTCTGCAGTTTGCTCCCACCTCCAGTTCCGTTCGTGGTGGCCTTTCTGTCTTCAGCTATGGCTGTCCTCAGCCAATTGAAAAGTATGAAAGTCACACGACACGAAAGCAGCGCATTTGCTGCAGAAATACGAAACTGCCAAGACGCCTAAGTGATAATTTCATACTTTCTGCGATATGATTAGCGCTCTCGCACCTCATTTGTGTTTATGTGGACATACGTATACAGTAGACAGTCAAGATGATAAAATGTATAGGTTTATTAGATTACAAAACACAAACTGTTTCACTGTTTTGAAACAGCGTATCGAAACATTACATTGTACTGTTTCAATTGTTTCGAAACAGTTACGTGTTTCAGTTTGCCATCTCTAGTAGAAAGACATACCGAGCAAAGAGGTTGAAAGCAACGAGGTGGCTTGGGCTAGAATACAACGTCAAAGAGTTTGGTTTGGTAAGACACGTGGGTGCGCGCGCTTGCCCAACAACAAATGAACATTAAATGTGTTCTGGAAAGCATTCGGAATAAGGATAAGTTTCTTGCTTGAAATGAGCATTCCTGTCATATCTGTGAATGTTGACAATTTCTCCTGTGACATCCTGTACTTGCAGTAGTATAAGTATTAAAGTGAGGCTGCTGTAATTTCGTTGGTAAAGGAACATTTGAAAATGTTCCTTTTGCTTTTTTGCCCTCAGTTGCGGAACCTTCGTCGTCCATGAGTGTCTGTTGATGGCTTCGAAGGTCTTTACATACGACCAGAATTTCTTTTGGGATTCGTGAGAGGTCGTTCAGTAAGTAATCGTTGAAGGCTTCATGCATTGCTCTTCTGGCAGTCAAACACGTTTCATTTAGCATATAACTGTAACCCTTTGTTTTGTTTTACACATATTTTTGCAGTAATCGCTGTTTCTTTAGAAATTTTTTAATAGACACTGTAAGCGAAGGTGATTTCCACACATCATACACTGTTCTATCGAAGGAAATAAGTGTCATATGCTCAGTCCACTACGTTTCTAAACTTGCACTACAATTAATCTGCACGCACACGGCCAGAGGTAAAAGTGTCATGTTCTTACTGCCACTTTATCTATTTTACGTAACATTTGAATCTTTCTACTTGCTTTAGTTGTCCTTTGTACTTTCGTAATCAGTATTAATCCAGTTGCGTTATGACCACAGCGAACAGACTCACTGTGGACATCCTCAAAGAAGTAAGATTTATTTATCGCCAATAGATCCGATAGTTACCATGTGTTCTGGGCAGTGTGGTTGCGGAACATACATACTACCTGCAACGGAGGGTGTTTGATCTGCGAATTGTAATTTACGCACTTACCTCTGTTAGTTTCTTTAAAAGCACTGACGGCCCCGAAGCGACGTGTAGTGTAGTTCAGCATGGAAAACCTGTTTAAAAGAGATGCTGCACTATGTATGTCAGCAAGGCACGTAAAACGTTGTGGTTCCTGCTACAAAGAGGGTTCGTTATCATATGTGTGATTGAAGTTACCGCATGAAACAAGTTCAAGACTAAATGCTCGTCCAACATTCTGATCTTCATAATTCCTAAACAGATACATTGTCCGCCCTAACATATAGTTCTTGGCGTAAAACACATATTTACCCCCTCTTGACTCCATCACTTTCATTCAAAAATCACATGCTGTCAATAGTGGAATGCGCAAGTACGGAACTTGCAACTTGTTGTTTAAAGAAACCAGCAGCTTTCAACAGTCAATAAACGTGTTTAAAATACAACAAAAAATTGCCCTGAGTACTATGGGACTTAACATTTGAGGTCATCAGTCCCCTAGAACTCAGAACCACTTAAACCTAACTAACCTAAGGACATCACACACAGAACCGCTCGGTCGCCGCGGCCGGCTAAAATACAACAATGGTTATCAGTTTTTGCTCGCTCTGTACTACACAACTCACCAATGTCTAGTCATCTGAAGTTCGGAATAACAACTGTTCAGCATGCCATACGGAATTTTTAAGATTATCGGAAGGGACTAAAATTCTTGAAACTTATAGAAACGTTGTTTACGGCAGATCTCAATCATTATTTGAAATACTCTATTTCTTAACGAATGTAAATTACATTTTTACTAGCACACACAAGCGCACGAAGGCTATGAGCCCCGAGACGAGCGCAAGTAAATTTTGCCATTCTGATTGGCAGAAACACGCTGTAGCTTCATAGTGCTTCGCGGACAGCTCGTTAATGTCGCTCGCTGACAAATCCTCATTCTGAATTCATTTAAATCATTTCCTATAATTTGTCTTTCCGAAAATTAACCAGAAGTAGTCTTATTTTTACTTGATTTAAGGACAGAAATAACAATTTTGCTTCTACGATCCTCGAGCTGCTCAGTGTACATTAAACAGGTGTGTGCGACTCACTGCTGTGTTGCACAACATGAGTGACGCCCTTACCTACAGCGTGCCGACAAACTTTCAGAGGTAGTAGTATGGCCCAAAACAAGAAAGGTTTGCCTGATAAACATGGGCTGTAGAATGCATAATTCCAGAGCTATGTACACTCTTTATTAAGGTATAAAAGTCGCTTCCTGTTGTTTTTATGTAATTTCCAGAGAGCGAGGCGGCTTATAGGATAGAGTTGGCAATAAAGTGAAATATGATAGCAAAGTGAATCGACGATTCAGACATGATTTCTGTTTTCAGCCACTCGATGGTATATCATGTCACTTCGTTATTGACCTCTGAGAAATGCTTACCGAAACTTGCTGTAATGTCAGCAGTTCAGAAGTTCGGGAGAACTGCTCAAGAAATTACGATTCGTTGCTGTTGCAGGTTAGATGACGAAGCATAGTCTCAAGAATTTGGTTCCATTTAGCCCAGTTCTAATAGTTTAATAATAGGTTCTGACTATACAGGGTATCCCAGGAGGGATTACGACGGACTTGAGCAATTCTAGCATAAAAATGCGTCCAGAATCGCTACAGACACTTCTGAGCTTAAACAGTTCCGCTGACCACCAGGCTCCCCAGATGTGAACATTATTGATCATATCTGGGATGTATTGCAACGCGCTGTTCGGAATAGATCTCCACTCCCTTATGCTCTTACGGATTTAGGGACAGCCCTGCTGGATTCGTGGTGTCAGTATCCTCCAGCAGTACTCCAGACATTAGTCGAGTCCATGCCACGCCGTGTTGCGGCACTTCTGCGTGCTCGCGGGGGCCCTACACGATGTCAGGCAGGTCTGCCAGTTTCTTTGGCTCTTCGGTGTAGTGGCGCCAACATTCCGTGCCATCCCGCACCCGCATCACTGGTCGATGACTAGGAGCTGCCGGACAGGGGAGTGTAGCGTCCCGTGAGTAGACTACTGTTGACACTACAACACAAACGGCTGCATTTGGTGTAGCGCCGTGAGTGGAAAGTATGGACAGATGATGGGAGGCGCCGCACTGTACTCTGCGATGAGTCTCAGGTCTGCTCTACCCCAGGCGATTCTGTCGGCGAGTATGGCGGCGACGTGGGAAAACGTCACATTCGTTCAATGTTTTGGTATGGTACATGTGTATTAATTTGTGCGTCAACTCCCACCAAATGCCAGTGTGCTCGATATCAAGGACTAACTACAACAGCTGTGGGCTACCTTGTCATATTAGAGAATCAACGGCTTTATGGTACAGTTCTCAACCGAATCAAAGCACGTGAGGGATGTGTCATAAAGAATCCACGGTTTGGTACTACTATGGATTGTTTCATGCAACAACAATGAAGCCGGCCAGTGTGGCCGAGCGGTTCTAGGCGCTACAGTCTGGAACCGCGCGACCGGTACGGTCGCAGGTTCGAATCCTGCCTCTGGTATGGGTGTGTGTGATGTCCTTAGGTTAGTTAGGTTTAAGTGGTTCTGAGTTCAAGGGGACTGATGACCTCAAATGTTAAGTCCCATAGTGCTCAGAGCCATTTGAACAACAATGAAAATATCGTCAGGTGTAATTGGGAGCTTGAGGAAGAGGCACGTGTTTTTGTTTTATCTCTGTGTACTGTAACATTAAATTGGCGTGAGATAGAAATGGACGGTGCAAGGGTCTCGGGTAGTGTGACTGTTGAACACTAGAGGTCGCACATTGAGATCTAAACTTTATGCGGCAAAAACTTACAGAAATCCACAATGCGTTAATTGAAGTTTGTCGTGAGTTTACAATAGACAGAAGTACAGTTTTACGTTGGGTTAATCGTTTTCATGGTGGTGTTATGAGTACAGACGATAATTCAAGACCAGGGAGGTCAAAAACGTCAACAGATGAACGAAGTGTGAAACTTGTGGCAGTTGCTCTTGAAGAAGATGGTAGTGCGATTTGTGAGGAATACTATGAAGCCACGGGAATTCTCCCAACATCAGTATTCCGTATTCTGTCAAATGATTTCAAGAAGAGAAAAATTTTTGCGTGATCGGCCCCACACTGTTTGACTATTGAAGAGAAGCAGAAACACCTGGACATTACAACCTTGCTCAAACAACGATTCGATCGTCAAAGTCAAGGATCCTTGTTTAGAACTGTCTCTATTGATGAGTAGTGGATCAGAGACTTTGAATCGGAGCTGAAGTCACAATCCAAGCTTCAGGTCCTTTGCGTCCAAAATCTTTCGATGCGTTGAATGAAATCTCAAGCAAATGATGATTTTTGCTTATGATCACCAAGGAAACATCACGACACATAGAATGCCATGTGGAACAAGTGTCACAGCAGTTTACTATCGCAGCTCCACGCAAAACCTGCGCAGAGAAATACGCAAAACCCATCCTCAGTTGCTCGAGCCTGGGCCATTTCTTCTCCACGACAATGCACGCCCGCATAAGGGGCGCTGTTACAACAGCTGCGCGAGCACTGATGGGAAACGCTGCCGCACCCTCCCTACAGCCCCAGCGCGAGTCCACCAGACTTCGACATCTTCCCGAAGCTGAAAAAAAACCTACGCTTGGACGTCGTTATCTTTCTCTGGAAGAGCCATTCGACAGATGTACAGAAGTGCTGTCCTGGATGGAATAACAGAGTTTCAGTTTTGTCTAAAATCTATGGCGGACGCGTCGAGACAGTCCGCTCGCGCTAACACTTGAGACCTCTAACCTCCGTCGCTGCCAACTATTAACATCCAGCCTCCATCACTGTCGGCTGTTCACCTCCAACTGGGACCTCGACGAGCCACACAGAGCCTCTAACAGAGGGCGCACAGCGCTGTCGGAGTTGTTACCGCAGTCTGTCGCGCTGCCAACATACACACATATAAACAGGCTACTTACAACACTCTCTACGAAGCATGTATGGCAGTAAAATTGAGATACGTACACCGACGGTAAAAAATCATAACACCAAAAATAATTAATGTAGAGTAATGAAATTTCGGGAAAACATTTGTCTAGGTAGCATTGTAAGATCACATGTTAATATAAGCACAAGATAAGCCACTACAAATATGAAATGCTGATACATTCATCATCGGTGTTGAAAGGTCTCTGTTGGATTCCTTTCATGTTACTTTCTTAAATCTGTTGTCATTTACGGCATACATTCCATTTCTAAATTTACTGTGGTGTTTCTGACTATCTGGGAGGAGACTGAGCAGTGGAACGTGTTACTTTTACACTTGATCAAGAACGCTCTGCCACACTACTACACTTTAAAACACAGTTTATAGCCGTGCGGATTAGCCGAGCGGTCTAGGCGCTGCAGTCATGGACTGTTCGGCTGATCCCGGCGGAGGTTCGAGTCCTCCCTCGGGCATGGGTGTGTGTGTTTCTCCTTAGGATAATTTAGGTTAAGTAGTGTGTAAGCTTAGGGACTGATGACCTTAGCAGTTAAGTCCCATAAGAATTCACACTTGAACTTGAACACAGTTTATATGTAATTCACGTCACACAGTCTCATACGGAACCTACATCCGCTTTCTTTTATATACTGTATATGATAAGATACTGTCATCCCCCTTCCCTCCTGTGTGAAAGGATGAATGAGCGAATGTATTTCTAGTTGCATGCTTGATGGCAGTAGACAAGCCTGTCTGCTAGAGAACAGTAGGACCAACGTCGGAACAGGTAGCTACGCTGTCTAAAAGCAAACAGGTTTCTATTCTTAGTATGGTTTTGTCCGTCCCTTGGCATGTTTGTAGAGGAAGCTGCCTCTCTGGTCACTTCCGTTTGTATCTGTGAAGCACACTCGGTAGGGGCCCATGGCAATCTGTCCATGGCGAGCGTCTGAAGTGGTAAGATCTCCAGCTAAGCGCGTCTCTGCTAAATCCGTAGGACAATGGATTTCTTAAGTTCAGCCTAACGGAAAATTTAATCACCTTTATTTCAGGTTTAGATCTAAAATGTCTAATGTTATCTTAAATTGCAACGCAGTGTAATTTGAGTGTGAAGTTCAGAATATCTTCCAGTAGTTGCTTTGTCACTACCTTGTGAGTAAAGTGGAACCACGTGTTGAGGATGCGAATGTGCGTGAGATTATAACGTCTCGTCTTGACAGTATATTTCAATATAGCAACTTTTCTTTATGTTCAACCCACGTGAGATGTACTTTGTGAGACCAGTACAACGTGCTTATACAATTGTTTGACCCATCAGGTTAATAGTAAGACGATAGTAACCAGTTCGAGGATTCTCTTTTGTAAATTGCGTTTCAATGTAATTTATTTTAATTATCAAAATTATTGTGGAGTTACACTCTTTGTGTAAACCAAGTTGACCAGGTGAAGCATGTGGTGTAATCATCAAAGTAGCCCTCAGCTATTCTTTTCGGGAAGATTTCACAGAGAGTTAATATGAATTTGGTATACCAGTGTGCGGTAATTTCATGACGGACAGGATTGCGCTACGAACGTAACTTCTTTGGGTGAAAATTGAATCGGTTGGTGGTGGTTAATTTCCTCTTGCATATGTTTCAACGTTCTTCGTGTGTTATTTTACGAATGCAGTGATGTATGCAGTCTCCCAATCTTGGCTCCATATTTGATGTGTTCCGTAAGATTACAAACTCACATTTTCACAATCCTAAATAAGGCACCAGCTCAGTTATGAATCAAGTTTAATATGCTGAAATTTTAACGGAACAATGATCAATGTTAAAATAAATATCCAAATATAAACTGATTTATTTCTTTTTATTTAAATTCTCTTTATAAATATATAATCACCAGTTGTCGTAAGATGACTACTGAAAGATTATAATTAATGTTAGTCTGGTTGGGAATTTGGTATGCTAGACTGGATACCTGGTGAAACAGTTGCTCAGTAATGCAAGGTTAACTTCCCCAGATAGCTCACGTCTTTTAACCCGCTTTTATTGTCTATCAGCACCGCTTTAAGAACATCTTAATGCATCAATATTACAGTGTAACCGCCAGAATGTTGAATGCTAGCATGCGAACGTGCCTGCATTGTGGCGTACAGTTTCCAGATGTCAGTTTGTGGGATGGAGTTCCACGCCTGTTGCACTTGGTCGGTCAATGCAGGGACGATTAATGGTGATTGTGGATGACGCCGGAGTCGTTGTCCGATGATGTCCCATACGTGTTCGATTGGAGACAGATCTGGTGACTGAGGAGGCCAAGGAGACGTGTGGACGCTCTGTAGAGCATGTTGCGTCACAGCAGCGGTATGCGGGCGAGCGTTATCCTGTTGGAAAAAAACACCCTGGGATGCTGTTTATGAATTCACACTACAGGGCGTTCGGCTCAGAGCTGTCCTCGAAGTAAACGATTTGTAGCAGTTCGTTGCGTCACTGTGGGCAACTGCTGCTCAAATTGTTGCTGCAGCTGCAGCATTATGTGCCAGAGCCATACGCCGAACGCGATGTCTTGCCTCTCCATAATGCCACGTGGTCGTCCGGAGGCATGTCTTTGTGGTGTCACCGCCAGACACCACACTTGCTAGGTGGTAGCTTTAAAGCGGCCGCGGTCCATTAGTACAGGTCGGACCCGCGTATCGCCACTGTCAGTGATTGCAGACCGAGCGCCACCACACGGCAGGTCTAGAGAGACGGACTAGCACTCGCCCCAGTTGTACGACGACTTTGCTAGCGACTACACTGACGAAGCCTTTCTCTCAATTGCCGAGAGACAGTTAGAATAGCCTTCAGCTAAGTCCATGGCTACGACCTAACAAGGCGCCATTAACCATATCTGGAGAGAGTCTCACTTGTATCATCAAGAATGCTGTATACAAATGATGGAGTAAAGTTAAGTATTTCAGCAGCTACGTACTTTTCTTTATAGCATTCATTAAGTATCCTGTTCCTGACTTCACGCCAGTCGGCGTGCGTTGACGCGTGCCCTTTCGGTTTCCTCGCCTTGTGTCTAGACTGTCTTGTCTAGACACAACAGTCTTCTTGCGACCGTACGGTCTAGCGACCACTGCTGCCAGGGATCGTGGACATTCCTGCCAAGTCTTTCTGCAGTATCGCAGAAGGAGTATACTGCTTCTCGCAGCCCTAGTACACGACCTCGTTCAAACTCATTGAGGTGTTGATAGGGGCGTCTTTGTCTCTTTAAACGCAATCTTGACTCATATCAAAGGCAACAAACGCTCACGACCGTTACACAAGTGTATTGAAAGCAAACCTGTTTTGCAATCCTCGTAATGGCGCTCTGATGCTAATACCGCCACTCTTATGCGACTGACACAAAATTCGGTTAGACATCATCTTTCAGGTGTACAAACACGCCTGTCAGCTTTCGTTTATGTCGCACAAGTCCTTCTGGTGTTGCGACTTTTTTTCTGTCAGAGTATGTCACATATAATTCAATGTCTCATGAAAATACCGTCTCCAAGTTGTAGGTAGACCCCGCTGTGGGCCAGAAACAGCTTCACTATTCACTTCGCAACAGATAAACGAAGTAATTCATTGCACAACACAACAGTATCTATATGATAGCTACTACACTGCTATAGGGCTTACGCACTGTTGTTGTTATTATTATTAGTGGCAGTAGTCAGACACACAGCATTGGCAGCCTGATATCTTCGTTTCTGCCAGTTCAGAAGTAACGAGGCCACCAGTGGAATGCTTTACAAACAGTAACTAGAATGCACACATTTCTGTTTGGTTGATTTTAAATGTGTGTGCAGGGTGCTGTAAGCTTACCCTCCCACACGTAACTATTAAAATTCTCTGTCTCTTCGAGAGGTGTAAGATATACAAAACAGAAACTTTTTGCTTACCTTCATTTTCTCTTCTTGTTGCTGGCTGCAGTTATTGCGTCTAGGGATACATTCTTGCCGCTGAAATTTTGAATTTGTAGGTTCTTGATGACTAAATAACTGATGAAGATATACCTGTATTAGTCTTGAATTTTATTCTTTGTGACATTTTCAATATAACACCGTCATTACATTTCCACTTAATATTCCAAATTATATTGTTAGTGTCGATCATAAAACAATAAAACGTCTGGCTCCATCAGAGCCATACCCACTACTACTTACATTATGCGGTACCTACAATATTCCAAAGAGTTTACGAAGCAAAAGAGTTTACAAACTTTCTTCACAAAAGAACAATCATCACCAAGTTATAACATTATTTTATAAATGAACCCAGAAATAAATTTAATAATTAGCGTTAGATTGTGCAATTAATAATATGAATTGTAAGTACGCCAGATATTTCTATAAGAAGAATAATTCTAACGATACATGCAGAGTGTAACAAATTAATTTCTTTTTATACATTTTATCCTGAAATATAGTGCATCGTAAACAAAAGCAAATGAAATTCTTTCAGTGAAACCTCGGAGATAATGTTTGCCTATACGAGATTCGAAATTAATCCTGGTATCGGCTATTTCTATAAAAAAGTTAATGCTAAAGAAGGATGTCCCATTGAAGCAAGGAGGAGGAGGATAGAGGAGGAAAATTTTGTAAAAAGTGCCTGTCTTTACTAAAGATAATAATTAGCTTTCTTTTCTGAGGAGTTCTAGGTAGCACTCATGATGTACTGAGAATGGCTTCACCATTGTATAGAAAAGGTTGATACAAATAAGCAGTACCAATTGTCTCACTGACTTATTTGTATATGGTTTAATAGAACACCAACAAACACTAAATATCATTTATCTTTCGACATTTTAAAAATAAAAATGTCCAAACAAAATTATGTTTTGTTCTAAAGTTTCAAAATGGTTCAAATGGCTCTGAACACTATGGGGCTTAAAATCTGAGGTCATCAGTCCCCTAGAACTTAGAACTACTTAAACCTAACTAACCTAAGGACATCACAAAGATCCATGCCCAAGGCAGGATTCGAACCTGCGACCGTAGCGGTCGCGCGGTTCCAGACTGTAGCGCCTAGAACCGCTCGGACACTGAGGCCGTCTTCTAAAGTTTATTTAGGCGATAATGTTGATAATAAGGGGGGAAGGAGGGAGTGGAGGTACTAGTAATATCTGATCCCACTCGGAGGTAACGGTCACAGAAATATTGGAAAACGCTGGTATAAATAGAAAAAAGTTATTGCTGTTTTAATACCCTGCTGGAAAAAGAATTAATATACCTGGGAAGAGAACGTCGATTTTGATCCGGTGGCGGCATATATACCTGGGATATAGTAGATGTCCTGATAATGGTTTCAACGTCATCCGCCAACAGATAGCGTAGTGGCACATCTACCAGAGAGCCATCTGTGCGTACCCATTAATAGGGTATGTTCACAGCCAGAAGACACTGTGTGATGCAGACGTCCGGAGCAAGCAGGCAATCGTGCCGCAGAGAAGCACTCATGCTTCCTGCAGCCAACTGAGCGAGTTCCAAATGGATAAACTGTGGTCTTCCGCGTGGCGGGATTGTCCTTTCGGAGAATGTCACGCAAGTTGGACGTGGTGTGTCAGTTGTGCAACTATGCTGGTACCAGTAGTCATGTAAACATTCTCGCACCCGTACACGAGGTTTTGGACGTCCACGCAGCACAGACAGCCGCCAGGATTGTAGTATTATGACGGTAGCAGTGGCAGATCATACAGATACCACAGCACAGGTAAGAGGGCTTGTGGGCCCAGACGTGTCAACACGAACTGTCGCGAATCGGTTATTAGCAGTGGGACTACGGGCACGCACACCTCCAGCCCGTCTTCCACTCACGACACGGCTTCGACGTGCACGGCTCGACTGGTGCTGCCAGAGGATCACGTGCAACATCGAATGGCGCGCCGTGGTCTTCAGCGTAGACTTGGTGATTGCTGTCCCGTAGAGCGCATTCGTCCAAGACATACACTACTGGCCATTAAAATTGCTACACTACGAAGATGACGTGCTACAGACACGAAATTTAACCGACAGGAAGAAGACGCTGTGATATGCAAATGATTAGCTTTTCAGAGCATTCACACAAGGTTGGCGCCGGTGGAGACACCTACAAGGTGCTGACACGAGGAAACTTTCCAACCGATTTCTCATACACAAACAGTAGTTGACCGGCGTTGCCTGGTGAAACGTTGTTGTGATGCCTCGTGTACGGAGGCGAAATGCGTATCATCACGTTTCCGACTTTGATAAAGGTCGGATTGTAGCCTATCGCGATTGCGGTTTATCGTATCGCGATATTGGAGCTCGCGTTGGTCGAGGTCCAATGACTGTTAGCAGAATATGGAATCGGTGGGTTCAGGAGGGTAATACGGAAAGCCGTGCTGGATCCCAACGGCCTCGTGTCACTAGCAGTCGAGATGACAGCCATCTTATCCGCATGGCTGTAACGGATCGTGCAGCCCCGTCTCGATCCATGAGTCAACAGATGGGGACGTTTGCAAGTCGACAACCATCTGCACGAACAGTTCGACGACGCTTGCAGCAGCATGGACTATCATCTCGGAGACCGTGGCTACGGTTATCCTTGACGCTGCATCACAGACAGGAGCGCCTGCGATGGTGTACTAAACGACGAACCTGGGTGCACGAATGGCAAAACGTCATTTTTTCGGATGAATCCAGGTTCTGTTTACAGTATCATGATGGTCGCATCCGTGTTCGGCGACATCACGGTGAACGCACATTGGAAGCATGTATTCATCATCGCCATACTGGCGTATCACCCGGCGTGATGGTACGGGGTGCCATTGGTTACACGTCTCGGTCACCTCTTGTTCACATTGACGGCACTTTGAACAGTGGACGTTACATTTCACATGTCTTACGACTCGAGGCTCTACCCTTCATTCGATCCCTGCGAAACCCTACATTTCAGCAGGATAATGCACGACCGCATGTTGCAGGTCCTGTACGGACCTTTCTGGACACAGAAAATGTTCGACTGCTGCCCCGGCCAGCACATTCTCCAGATCTCTCACCAATTGGAAACGTCTGGACAATGGTGGCCGAGCAACTGGCTCGTCACAATGCGCCAGTCACTACCTTTGATGAACTGTGGTATCGTGTTGAAGCTGCATGGGGAGCTGTACCTGTACACGCCATCCAATTTTTGTTTGACTCAATGCCCAGCGTATCAAGGCCGTTATTACGACCAGAGGTGGTTGTTCTGGGTACTCATTTCTCAGGATCTATGCACCCAAACCGTGTGAAAATGTAATCATATGTCGGTTCTAGTATAATATATTCGTCCAATGAATACCCGTTTATCACCTGCATTTCTTCTTGGTGTAGCAGTTTTAATGGCCAGTAGTGTACTTTGTACTGGCCCCATCCCAGGGTTATGGTCTATTGTGCCATTATCGTCAGCTCTCGTTCGTCTTTTGTGTTTCTAGAGGGGACGCTGACCAGCGCTCGGTACGTGCAGAATGTTGTTAGACCTGTTCTTTTGTCGTTCGAACAAGATAATGCTCGCCTACACACAGCCTGTGAAAACGTGCTCTGCAAGACGTGGAGCAACTTCCGTGACCTTCACGATCTCCACACTTTTCTCCAGACGAGCGCGTGTGGATGTGAGAAGACAAGTGAATCGTGCTACTCTTTAACCAACAACTGTCAGATAACTATGTGAAAGATCGAGCAGGCGTGGCATAATGTATTCCAGGACAGTATTCGCCATCACTACGATTGACTGGATGTCAGTGTCATCCTCTGCATAGCCACCTATGGAGGCTACATCACTTACTAATACGTGTGTGTCATCATGGTTCGATACCTGGTACTTCACAAACGTTCGTGCTATTGATATGTAAGTGAATTCATGTACTCCCTATGCACTTTTGGAACAATAAATCTTGAGTGAATTGGAAACCTCTAATAGGGTGTACTAATTACACACACCAAAAAAAGATTTGCATCACCCCGGTTCCAAGAACTCCTTAAGACAGACATTGACTGTCGATATTGTAACACCGACAAAGTCCCTTTGACTGTTCAGAGATGTCACTAAATCCACCCAAAGACCTAAAGAACCACGCATGAGCAGCACCTATTAGACGGAGGTGGTTCGACAGGCGATCAGTTCCAGTCATTCCACCAGGAAGGAGCTACACGGCTCTTGTTGTCTGTAGTTCAGTCGTTCGATCGCGACCGCATTGTGCCAGGAAGGGCTCTCAACAAGGGAAGTGTCCAGGCGTCTCGGAGTGAACCAAAGCGAAGTTGTTCAGACATGGAGGAGATAGAGAGAGACAGGAACTGTCGATGAGATGCCTTGCACTGGCCGCCCAAGGGCCACTACTGTAGTGGATCACCGGTACCTACAGATTATAGCTCGGAGGAACCATGGCAGCAACGCCACCATGTTGAATAATGCTTTTTGTGCAGCCACAGGACGTCTGTTACGACTCAAACTGTGCGCCATAGATTGCATAATGCGCAACTTCACTTACGACGTGCCTGGCGAGATGCATCTTTCCAAGCACGACACCATGCAGCGCGGTACAGATCGGCCCAGCATGCCGAATGGACCGCTCAGAATTGGCGTCACATTCTCTTCACCGATATGCCTACAAAGAGACAATCGTCGGAGACGTGTTTGGAGGCAACCCGGTCAGGCTGTTGCACTGTCCAGCGAGTGCATCAAGGTGCGGGTTTCCTGATGTTTTGGGGTGGCATCATCTGGGGCCATCGTACGCCGCTGGTGCTCGTGGAAAGCACCATAACGGCTGTACGATACGCGAATGCCATCCTCAGACCGATAGTGCAACCATATCGGCAGCATATTCGCGAGGCACTCCTCTTCATTGACGACAATTCGCGGCCCCATCGTCCATATCTTGTGAATGACTTCCTTCCGGATAACGACTAGACTGGCCAGAATGTTCTTCAGACATGAACCCTATCGAACATGCCTGGGATGGATTGAAAATGGTTATTTACGGACGTGACCCACCAACCATTCTGAGGAATCTGCGACGAGTCGCCGTTAAGGAATGGGACAATCTGGACCAACAGTGCCTTGATGAACTTGTGGATAGTATGGCACGACGAATACATTCATGCATCAATGCAAAAGGGCGTGCTACTGGGTATTAGAGGTACCGGTGTGTACAGCGATCTGGACCACCACCTCCGTAGGTCTCGCTGTATGGTGTTACAAAAGTGCAATGTGTGGTTTTCATGAGCATTAAAAATGGCAGAAATGATGTTTATGTTGATCTCTATTCCAATTTACTGTAGAGGTTCCGGAACTCTCGGAAACGAGGTGATGCAAAGTCTTTTTTGATGAGTGTATTCTTCCGCCAGTGCAGATTAGGTAACACCTAACCAAAATTTAAAGATTAAAAACAGTCTCGATCAAGACTGTTTTTAATCTTTAAATTTGAATTTTAAAGATCACATTATAAATACGTTTATCAATTATGCAGGGAAAATATAGTCCCATCGGAATGAAGAATTCATTTTTTTTAATTCAAGGCAATAAGTTGCCTACTACGAGGTTGCCCATTATAACTACTTCTATTTAACAATGATATCGATGCATTAGTAAGACAATGGTGTTTATCAAATAACTGCAACATTCAACTTCAGTGTAATAACATCTTGGATTCTATACTGTAAGCAGACAGTATAGGCACGCGTTGCTTACGTTGGAGATGAGTTGCCACACTATTATTCAGCCTCTAAACGTTTCAGCAAAAAAACTATAATATGGTAATCTCAACGATGAAATATAGGGCCTCGGCCTTAAGCACAAAATGTTTATCAGAAGGAAAATTTGTGTAGACCTCCAATAATAGAGTAAATCAGTTATTTTACAAATATTTAAAGTTAAGCATTGTGTTATACAGATGATCCAGATGTATCACACAAAATACGTAACTTCAATAGAGCACTCAGAATTACCAGTCCTGTTTTCGAAACAACGAAAGTCCAAAAACAAACAAGATTATCAGTTAATAGAATTGTAGCACTACCACTGCTCTGTTATGAAAGCGAACTATGGGACAATCGTACGCTGTGTTATCGAAGCAAATATGCGTCATTGGAAATCAAAAATGGAAGTACTTTAGAGCCATTGAAATGAAAATTCTTACGAAAACAAGGTGATATTGTCTTCTGCAACACAAATACATAAAAAATCTAGCCAAAGAGCTTAAGATAACGCTTATAACACGTTACCTCGAAGAATACAGGATGTTATAAGAATTGGCTATTTCAAACTGCCGCGATAAATTCTGAATTACATAACGAAGAGGAGGGGTTGGGGAGGGGGGAAGTCAGTGGGTCGGACAAACAAGAAATGGAAGGATACTTTAACAGACCACTAGGTCTAGTACTTGAAAGGATTATGATTATTATGGCAGGAGGCCGGAAAGAATGGAGGCCATCGTACAAATAAGCGAAGCTTTAAGCTGAATGTTACACATCGTTTTGAATTTCGACTGCAGTTAGAAAAATATTTGTAGAACCTATATCGTCAGTCAAGGCAGCATTAATTATACCATCTTTCGATATTAGTTTGAGCTTACGATAGCAATTTAAAAGCTTCCATAAGTACACGAACCTTACTGACAATAGGAGTGTTGTAATTTACGATCGCTGTCTCTTTCTAACTTCGTAGCAAGATTACAAATCACTTTATTTGCCATAGTTTAGAACACCTCGCTTGAAACAGAGATGATTGACAAATTTGGTTGAGTTATATGTAGTTTAGAGCAACAGCAAATTTTCTTTTCAGTTCGTATTATGAAGAGTGACACAGTACTCAGTAATAGTGGTGTTATATAAACGCCATGCGCCTGGGTTTTGCCACTAAACGGCGGAGATTCCGCGTGTAGCTGGAGTTACGTAACAGCACTGAAGGACGAAGCTGTGTCCTTCAATCACCGTTAGGTGCTCACCAGGAAAATTACGAAGCAAGGGCTCGTCAGGTCGTTCTGCTAGTGTCGACGAACTTAATTTCCTCCTCTTATTGTGTTTTAAGAGCGGGTCCGCACCGCACTCGGAGGGGACTAACTTCACTGACGTAACTTACAGCTAGATTAATGTAAAAGAGCAGAGCTGTATACAGTGAAACATTAACTCAGTTGACATATAACTGAAGCCGCGAAAGCTGGTGATTGTTGGTGCAAGTCGTGGATGAGTACAGCATTCACTGAGAAAACTGTAGAACAACACTCTCTGCAATGTGTCTATGTTGTTCATCACATCAGGTTTACAGCATCCTGGCATTGTGCATTCTCGACAGTGAGATACAAGCCTGCTGAGTTAAAGGCATTGATCAGGACTCATTTTCAGGACACAACAGTTCTCAGAATTTGTTATTCCAAAGAGAATTATCATCAGAAAAAAAGTGTTTTCCTTATTGACCATACTTTGAAAGACGTCAGTAAGAAAGATTAGTGGCTTTAAAATTAATTGTATAAGCGATTGTGCAAGGAAGAGAGGTTGGAAGATCTGAATTCGTATCATTTGATGAGCACTGTATACTGAGGTGACAAAAGTCCTTGTATGACGATATACACACATACAGATGGCAGCAGTGTCGTGTAGACGAGGTATGAAAGGGCAGTTCATCGCAGGAGCTGTCATTTTTACTCAGGTGATTGATGAGAAAAGGTTTCCAACGTGATTATGGCCGCACGAGGGGAATTAACAGACTCTGAAGGCGCAGTGGTAGTTGGAAACTAGACGCGTGGAACATTCCGTTTCGGAAATCGTTACAGAATTAAATATCCCGAGATCCAAAGTGTCAAGAGAGTGCCGCGAATACCAAGTTTCAAACATTACCTCGTATCACCGACAAGGCAGTGGCCGAGGGCCTTCACTTAACAACGAAGGGCAGTGGCGTTTGCGTAGAAATGTCAGTGCTAACAGGCAGGCAACAACAGAAATCAATGTGGGACGTACGACGAATGTACCCGTTAGCACAGTGCAGCGAAATTTGGCGTTACTGGGCTACGGCAGCAGACGACCGACGCGAGAGTCTTTGCTAACAGCACATCGCCTGAAGCGCCTCTCTTGGAATCGTTATCATATCGGTTGGACCCTATACGATTGGAAACCGTGGCCTGGTCAAATGGTTCAAATGGCTCTGAGCACTATGGGACTCAACTGCTAAGGTCATAAGTCCCCTAGAACTTAGAACTACTTAAACCTAACTAACCTAAGGACATCACACACATCCATGCCCGAGGCAGGATTCGAACCTGCGACGTAGCGGTCACGCGGTTCCAGACTGTAGCGCCTTTAACCGCTTGGCCACACCGGCCGGCCCGTGGCCTGGTCAGACGAGTCCTGATTTCAGTTGGTAAGAGCTGATAGTAGGGTTCGAATGTGGTGCAGACCCCACGAAGCCGTGGACCCAAACTGTCAGCAAGGCACTGTTAGTGGTGGCTCTGCTAGTGGTGGCTACATAATGGTGTGGGCTGTGTTTGCATGGACTGGAGTGGGTCCTATGGTCCAACTGAAGCGATCATTCACAGGAAATCGTTATGTTCGACTACTTCTAGATCATTTGCAGCCGTTGAGTTGGAGCTCCCAAACAACGACTGAAATTTTATGGACGATGATGCGCCATGTCACCCGGCGAATTATTTGAAGAACGTTGTGGACAATTCGAGCGCCCGACACGAATCCTATCTAATATTTATGGGACATAATCGAGAGGTCAGTTCGTACACAAAATCTCGTACCGTTAACTCTTTCGCAATTGTATACGGCTATAGAGACATCGTGGCTCACTATTTCTGCAAGGGACATCAATCGACTTGCTGAATCCATACCATGTCGAGTTGCTGCACCCCTCGGGCACAAGGATATCCAACTCGATATTAGGAGGCATCAAAAAATGGTTCAAATGGCTCTGAGCACTATGGGACTTAACTTCTGAGGTCATCAGTCCCCTAGAACTTAGAACTACTTAAACCTAACCAACCTAAGGACATCACACACATCCATGCCCGAGGCAGGATTCGAACCTGCGACTGTAGCGGCCACGTGGTTCCAGACTGTAGCGCTTAGAACCACACGGCCACCCCGGCCGGCGGGACTCAACAGCTGAGGTCATCAGTCCCCTAGAACTTAGAACTACTTAAACCTAACTAACCTAAGGACATCACACACATCCATGCCCGAGGCAGGATTCGAACCTGCGACCGTAGCGGCCACGTGGTTCCAGACTGTAGGGCTTAGAACCGCTCGGCCACCCCGGCCGGCTTAGGAGGTATCCCATGACCTGTCACCTCAGAGTACAGGGGATCGGTAGCTTAATCATAGACAACATTTTTGTTCCTTCTTCATTACTAGAGGAGACCTCCGTTAGTAAATGGGTAAAACGATTTCTGAGCCTGACGCACAAATTTCAAGACGAAGATGAATTTATTCACAAGCACACTTTTTAAATATAAATCCACAGAAATGTTAATCCACTGGTAACAGAATTTTTTTTTAAACATCATTATCGAAAAAGAGTGGCAGGACGTTTATTGTGCTGCCAGTTTAGGCGATAAATTTGATGCTTTCTTCAGCACCTCACTCACGTTATTTGAAAGCTGCTTTTCATTAGAAGGTTTAAAACAGGGCAATAGTATTACCCTCCGCCACACACCGTCAGGTGGCTTGCGGAGTATTGATGTAGATGTAGATAACATAGGTGGATGACTAATGGGATATCATTAGAACAAAGTGGGAATTATATCATAACCTTAGAAATAATCACAACAGGACTGCCGTAGTCCATTACAAAAAGTACGTGACTGGAATGCACTTAAAATGTTAAGAACGCAAAAAACGTGTGGTGCTCACATGGAAAACATAATCCTAGAATAAAAACAAAACATTTTTTTTTATTTTACACGTCTAGTTCCGTAGAACCAAACTGAGGAGCAAATCTCTAAGGTCATGGAACCTGTCAGTACATGAAATTACAAAAAAAGTAATAACAGATAGAATAAAATGTTTATGAACCCAAAAAGACAAGCCATAAATTTATGTAAACGCATTCAGCAATATACCACAGAAATTAGGTTAATTTTTCAAGGAACTCCTCGACAGAACAGAAGGAGTGACCCACGAGGAAACTCATCAGTTTCGATTTGGAAGCGCGTGAATTACTGCTAAGATTTTTTAATTCTTGTGGTAGCTTATTGAAAATGGATGCAGCAGTATACTGCACACCTTTCTGCACAAGAGTCAAGGAAGTGCGATTCAAATGCAGATTGGATTTCTGCCTAGTATTAACTGAATGAAATCTTCTAATTCTTGGAAATAAGCTGATATTGTTAACAAGAAGGGTCAGTAAAGAAAATATATTGAGAAGCCAATGCCAAAATACCCAAACAGTGGTCGACAAGAGGTTCGCGAACATACACCACTTATCGCCCGAACCGCCCTTTTCTGAGCCAAATTATCCTTTGAGAATGGGAAGAGTTTCCCCAAAATATAATATCATACATCATAAGCGAATGAAAATATGCAAAGTAGACTAATTTTCGTGTCGAACTATCACTTACTTCAAATATCTTTCGAATAGTAAGAATGACAGCATTAAGTCTTTGAACAAGAACTTGAACGTGGGCTTTCCATGACAATTTTCTATGTATTTCAATACATAGAAATTTGAACCAGTCATGTGACCATTCTGTGGAATTAAAACGTCGGGTTTCGTTGAATTTATGTGTTAGATACTGTAAAAACTGAGTCTTGTTGTGATTTAGCGTTAGTTTATATTCTACAAGCCATGAACGTATGCCATGGACTCCAATATTTGAAACAGTGCCAACGTTGCATCAACATCCTTTACTACCAAGCTAGTGTCATCAGCAAACAGAAAATTTTAAAATCACCTGTAATACTAGAGGGCACATCATTTGTATAAATAAGGAAAGGAGTGAACCCCAGCACTGATCCCGGGTCACCCCCCCCCCCCCCGCCCCATTTGACTGTGCCCCACTCAGACCCCACATAACAAACATTCTCAGCCATATTGATCAGTAGTGAAGGAAATGGTGCACAGCAACACATGGTCAAATATATAAAGCCAATATATTGTGAAAATGTTTTTGTTCTTGGTAAGTCAGTTACCTGTACAGAATTTTACAATACCTTTCTGAGTACAGCACGTGATTTAACAAAATTTAATTTCTACAGGGAATCACGTAACTCTTCTAGAAAATGACTGCCGTCTGAAATAAAACTCCGTGATACAGAGAAGGGGAAATGAAATGAAATGATCGTATGGCATTTTGCCCGGGAGGTCGCATTTGAGAAGGGGAGTTGTGTCATTAATTAAATCGCTCAAGACTAAGAACTCCCACGGATGAGATGGAGTAATCTAGCAGCATATTAAAGCACTGTGCTGCACATATTAGTCCTGTATTTATCCACATTTCTAATTTTTCCTTTGGGAATAGGCAGTTTCCTGAACTGCTAAGGTACTCAGAAGTTACACTGCTTTATAAAAAAGGGAGAAAGGAGTAAACTAGAAATTTCAGACCTTTTTCCATTCAATTGGTATTTGAAAAGAATATGTATCTGAGGGTGACAGAGTAAATGTATAGTTTGGTTTTAGAGGTAGGTCAACAACTGAAAAAAAAATTGTATTCTCTTTTCTCTTTGAACCACTGGACAGATTAAACAAGAATTCGCGAACACTAGGTGTCTTCTTTCATTTAACTAATTTTGTTGGTCACAAAATATTCCCGCAGAAGCACGATCATTATGGGATAACAGAATACTCTAAGAACAAACATCGAAAAATCATTCTCCACAGTAATGAGAACGATTATGAGGTGGCGTCTGACTGGGGCATGGTTAAGTGAGGAATTGCCCCAGGGGTCACATGATATGCTTTCTAATAAGTCAGGTGATTCTAAAATATATCTGTTTGCTGGTAGCACTAGATTGGTAGTGAAGGGTCTTGAGTGCAACATAAGTAATGTATCAAATAGTGCAGTTTCAAAGCACAAATTCATGACTTGTAGAAAATGAACTAATGCTAAATCATAGCACGGCTCAGTTTTTACAGTTTCTAACACAATTCATCTATAGCTGAGATTCTTATTACACATAATGGGCATACGATTAGTGAGACTAAACTATTCAAATTGCTACGTTTTGAGAGATGTGGTAAGCTGTCATGGAAATCCCATGTTCAAGATCTTGTTCAAAAACCGAATCCTGCTGTATTTACCAGAGGAGCTGTGGTAGTCCAAGACGAACATTGGTCTGCTTTGCTTATTTTCATTCGCTTATGAAATATGGCATTATATCAAGTGGTAACTCTTCCCACTCACGAAGCGTACGGTATTTTTTGTTCAGAAGTTGGCAGTTTGGGTGACATGTGATGTAAGTCGTGAATTGTTGATCAGGAGTCTGAAATTCTGACATTGGTGAGCTTATTCCCAAAATTTTGCAGCTTTCACTCAGTTACTAGGCAGAAACCCAATCTGCATTTGGCCACACATCCCTGAATCTTTATGAAGAAAGGTGCACAGTATTCTGCTGTATCTATTTTCAATAAGCTACCAGAATGATCAAAACATCTTAGCAGTAATACTCACATTTTCTAGTCTTAACTGAAGAATTTCCTCATGGCTCACTACTTGTATTCTGTCGGGTAGTTACTGAAAAAAAGCAAATTCTTGAGTTATATTGTTGATAATGCTAATATATACTGAGCAGAATGAGTTTCACTCTGCAGCGGGATGTGCGCTGGTATGAAACTTCCTGGCAGGTTAAAACTGTGTGCCGAACTGTGACTCTAACTCGGGACCTTTGCCTTTCGGGGGCAAGTGCTCTACCATTTTTTTTTATTTTTTTATTTTTGTCTGATCATGTAGCATACTAATTTATTTATTTCATTTTTTTGTATATTTGTTGAGATCACACAGACGAAAAACAATTGTGTGTAATTACCATCAATAACGAACAAAATACAAAGGGAATTACAGAAATTAAAGAAAACGCCCTCCTGGCATAACGGACAAAATGGCATCCGCGTCCCGCCAACTTGTGGGTAGACGCACTCTGAATCCCAAGGCAGTCAGGCATGTTCCAGGCACGTCTTCACGAAGAATATTGCATCTGCCGATATATTGGATCGAGTCCTGGTATTACACAACATCACTGAAATCACCTTCTCATACCTGGGCCACCTGCAGGGGGTATCGAAGAAGGCACTACCCAAAAAGTTGGCACAGTACTGACGGTATCGCGGATGGTGCACGAGAAAAGTAAAGCGATCTTGCAGGAACGTCTAAAAATCAAGAACACTCTTATCACCTTCACAGAACAAATAAGAGTTCGAGAGGCCTTTTATCCAGATCACAGCATTGGTCTTCGTACATGGGAAGTACGTCTCATCTGGGAACAGAAGAGATTTTGGTTTAATGGCATGGGGAGCCGTACGTAGAAGAAAGGCAAGCATCTTCTGAATCAGCTGCCACACCTCTGCAGAAGATCCAAACAGCAGTCGATGTTCGTCCGCATCAAGCGTGTGACAACGAGAACACAGCGGCGAATCTGTCATTTTTATGGCACGTAGACGAAGTTGTGTCGTGTACTTTCCATTAACGATCAGATACCAGGTCGCACGAGCGCTTATGTCGAGGAGGATATGTTGCACAGAACGCCAAACCACGGGCCATGCGATCGTAGGATGTCGGCTTTCCCACAACATTCCGAGTATGATTTATCGTCATTAGGCAGTAAACGTCACGTGCAGTAGAGTTTCTGGTACTAGGCAAGTCGGCATGGACATAACTGTATTCGATAAGAAAGGTCCCGATACGTGAGAACGAGGAAGAAATATGGGCTTCTGCAACAGGGGCCAATCGAGAGCGAGGGGCCAGTTCGTCAATCAGGTTTCGCGATAATCCGGTTCGGCGGCGGGTCCACGATTTAACCATCGTTCTTACATAAGGGGCAGCTGCTCTCGCTTGGACGTTGACAAGGCCGAGGCCGCCATCTCGAGGACGAAGTGTCTGCGTGTCGTAGCGGACTTTGAAGATAAAAGAGCCGCACTTACAAAGTAGTCGAAAGTCGCCTGAAGTCTGTGTGCCATTGCCTTTTGGCATCGGTAAAATCTGTGCCAAGTGGGTAGTCGCGAGACTAGCCGAGTGTTAACAAAATCCACCCTTTGTAATAAGTCCAATGCTCTCAGGAGGTTGCCACGAACGTACGTGCGGATAGCTTGAAGCAGGCGTTTATAGTTAAATGAGATCGTGCGCTGTATATCACGCGTGAAGGTCATCCCCAAACATTTGAGTTTGTCCACTCTCTCTGCTGGAAGACCTCTACCGACGGACATAGCACTAGATTTCGTCAGGTTCACACGGCTGCCCGCAGCAGTCCCGTACTGGTTGATCCACGCCAGTGCCTCTCGCACTTCATCCTCCGATAGAACCAAGAACACCGCGTCGTCAGCATAAGCGCGGCAGATGAAAGCATTCTCCCTCATTGTTATTCCTGTGAGCCGGCTCCTCAAACCATGTAACAGTGGCTCAAGGGCTATGGCGAAAAGATCAACAGCGGACATCCTTGACGGACCGACCACATGACATTAATAGGGCCCGCCACACGGCCATTGACCAGCACTCGCGACGTGGCACCACGGAGCAGCCGCAAGACGATGTGTATAAACCTGTGGGGAGAGGCCATCCGTCTGCGTACGTTACCTAGAAAAGTATGACTCACTCTATCAAAGGCGTGGTCGAAGTCCACTTTCACTAAGGCACAGCGACGGCGGCAGGCCGTGGCCAGTGCTATGACGTCACGGTAATCGCCGAGTGCCGTCTGAATGTTACTGTCACCACCAAAGCACGTTTGATCCAAAGAGATGACTTGAGGAATGACGCGCCAAAGGCGAGCGGAAAGAATCCGGGTAAAAATCTTGAAGTCACAATGTAACATGGTCAACGGCCGATAATGCCCAACTCCCCGACCTACCGATGGCTTGGGGGACCGGGATAAGCAAGCCTTCTACGAATTCGGGCGCGAGAGGAAATCAGGGTTCGTCCTTCATACGTCGCAGTCGAGCGTGAACCCATGATGTGATGGAATGTGCGGTAAAACTCCAGCGGGAACGCATGTGGACCTGGGGCTTTATTCGCCGCACCATATGAAGAGCATCGACGACGTAATCAGCCGTAATTGTCGCTGTGAGAATCTCCGCAGCAGCCTCATCCAGGCAGGGTACCCGTCAAGGAACGGAGGACATGAGTCGTTACCGCTATGGTCTGGTCCTGTGCTGCATACAACTGGTTGTAGTGATCCACAAAGGCTTTCACGATGTCATTCTGGGACTTCAATCGACGGCCATCTGGCATGTCGAGAGCGTTGACAAGCTTTCTCCGATACTGCTGCTTCTCTCGGATAATATGATGCATGGACCGGGGCTCTCCTAGTACACAATCGTGACATCTTACGCGTACGGTTATGCCTTCAAGACGGTGACGCATAGGAGAAATTATGTTCGCCTTAATACGTTGAATTTCACCCTGTCGTTGAACAGAGGGGGGCATGAATGAAATTTTCACTCTACAGCGGAGTGTGTGCTGATATGAAACTTCCTGGCAGATTAAAACTGTGTGCCGGACCGAGACTCGAACTCTGGACCTTTGCCTTTCGCGGGCAAGTGCTCTACCATCTGAGCAACCCGAGCACGACTCACGCCCCGTCCTCACAGCTTGTTGAAGTTTGGAAGGTAGGAGGCGAGGTACTGACGGTATTAAAGTTGTGAGGACGGGGCGTGAGTCGTGCTTGGGTAGCTCAGTTGGTAGAGCACTTGCCCGCGAAAGGCAAAGGTCCCGAGTTCGAGTCTCGGTCGGGCACACAGTTTTAATCTGCCAGGAAGTTTCAAAGGGGGCATGGTTTGAGAGTTCCCGGATAAATGTGAAATAGTATTCCGTGGTATGTCATCGCCACAGCATTTTGTCGCGACCGTAATTCATCATCGAACGTCGTAAAGCAGGCTCGGTGCAGTCGAGCCACCACCGGAGTCTTGAGGGATACGCTGGAAGGCGTCTCACGCAGTTGTTCCACGTCGTTTCTACGACCTGCCTGCATTCCGGATCCTTGAGATGGGCGACATTCAGGCCTCGACCGCGCCACACCTTCTGCCCCTGGAGCGAAACAGTGCAAATGTAGGCGATATGGTCGGAAGAGGCGGTAGGCCGTAACTCAGCTTCAAGCGTAGCAGTTACGATTCCTTGGGAAACGTAGACACGGTCAAGACTGTGGTAACCACAACCAACAGCGGGAACGCCTTGGGCTGCGGATCGGAGCCGCCAGGCGGGGAAGCCGCCGGGGTGGAGCACGCACCACCGGCTGAACACAGGACGAGTCGGACGACCGACCAACGACAACTGACAACAACCGAGTATGAGCGACACAACAAGGAAGAGATAAACAACGGAGGCTTGTGGAAACCACAACACCAAACGTAAATCCACTCGGAACCAGAGCCAGGCAAATGTCAACAACGAGCAACGACCAGAACGCAGTACCGCCGAGATAGAAACGAAATCCAGAGCGAGTACCAGACTGGCTGGACTTTTTTTTTTTTGCTTTATTGTAATTTTCATCACCTGATACAGGCGGGCTGTCAGCAGCATAGTACGCTGCTCTTCAGCCTTAAGTGGAACAATAATAAGACATATAGGTGATACAGACACTACAGTAAAAACGGCGGTCAAAAAAAGGAGATTTAAAAAACAATAAACATGAAGCCGTTCACGCTGGACTCGAAAAAACAGGAAACACTTGGTGACACGGCGCACAGAACACGGATGACGGCGACGGCACACGTGAACAGTTGATGCGTGACGGTGACAGAACACTAAACACAAATCGAGGCACACACACGACACACAGATGGCGATGATCTCCGGCGCGCGAAAGTCCACTGAGCGTGTACGAGTCTGGGGACGTGCCAAGAGTGGAGGAGGGGGAGGAGGAGGAGGAGGGGAATGGGAGAGGGGAGAGAGGAGATGCCATGGGCGGAGGAGAGAGGGGGAGGGAGGGAGGCGAAGCCCAGGGCAAGAGGGGAGGAGGAAGGGGGGAGAGGAAAGAGAAGGGAAGGGAAGGGGAGGGAGGGAGGGAGGGTGCCTAAAGGAAAGGACACAGGAGGTGGGGGGGGAAGGTCAAAGTTGATAGGAGGGGTAGATGGAGGGGCGGAGGACATCATCAGGGAGGGGGAGCTGGCGGAAGCCACCTTGGGAGAGGGTAAGGAGGGTGGAGAGATGGAGACCGGGTGGGACGTGGGAATACAGGCGCGGCAGCGGGCGGGGATGGGAGAGGATCGGGGACACGAGTGGGTGAGGAGGATCAAGTTTACGGGAGGTGTACAGGATCCGTATCCTTTCAAGGAAAAGGAGGAGGTGGGGGAAGGGGATGAGATCATACAGGATCTGCGTGGGGGAGGGGAGACGGATGCGATAGGCAAGGCGGAGAGTGTGGCGTTCAAGGATTTGGAGGGATTTCTAAAAGGTAGGGGGGGGGGCGGAGATCCAGGCTCGATGGGCGTAACAAAGGATAGGGTGGATGAGGGATTTATAGGTGTGGAGGATGGTGGAGGGGTCCATACCCCATGTACGGCCGGAAAGGAGCTTGAGGAGACGGAGGCGGGAACGTGCCTTGGCTCGGATTGTCCGGAGATGGGGAGTCCAGGAGAGGCGACGGTCGAGGGTGACGCCAAGGTACTTAAGGGTGGGAGTGAGGGCGATAGGACGGCCATAGACGGTGAGATAGAAATCAAGGAGGCGGAAGGAAGGGGTGGTTTTGCCTACAATGATCGCCTGGGTTTTGGAAGGATTGACCTTGAGCAACCACTCGTTGCACCATGCGGTGAACCGGTCAAGATGGGATTGGAGAAGGTGTTGGGAGCGTTGCAGGGTGGGGGCAAGGGCAAGGAAGGCAGTGTCATCGGCAAACTGGAGAAGGTGGACGGGGGGTGACGGCGGCGGCATGTCCGCCGTGTACAAAAGGTACAGAAGGGGGGAGAGGACGGAGCCTTGGGGCACACCGGCGGAGGGGAAAAAGGTGTAGGAATCCGTGTTATGGATGGTGACATAGGAAGGACGGCGGGAGAGAAAGGAACCGAGCAGACGGACGTAGTTAATGGGAAGGGCGAAGGTTTGGAGCTTGAAGAGGAGACCGGAATGCCATACGCGGTCATAAGCGCGTTCGAGGTCAAGGGAGAGGAAGATTGCGGAGCGACGGGAATTGAGCTGTTCGGAAAGGAGATGAGTGAGGTGAAGGAGAAGGTCGTCGGAAGAGAAGGATGGCACTGGCTGGACTAGGTTTTCTTTTTTTTTTCCTTTATTGTGTTTCAATTCCCCATCGGGGCGGGCTGGCAGCAGCATAGGCGCTGCTCTTCAGCCGAAAGACAGAACAAAACAATAGAAGACATTGAAAAACAGCAAAGGAGAGAATAAGGTGAACATATATATATAAAAGGGGGAACAACATGGAAGACAAAAAAAAAAAACAAAACGGGGTGACTGTAAAATGGAGATAACAAATAACTGTTTAAAAGTAGCACATATAAAAAGCCACACACTGCGACGGTTAAAAGAACACAAGGCACAGTATGACTGGAGCATAAAAGTAGCGACGGATGGCATAGCACATAACGTAACACTGACGGCGAACCTCAAGGCAGGACACAATTAAAATCACATCTCTTGACGCACACGAGTAACAGCACTAAACACAACACTGATGTGGCACACTGATGATGAGCAATACAGAGGATCTGCCAGGCGCTAGGAGATGAGGGAGACCTGGGGAAGGGAGGGAGTGGCAGGGATGGGGGAGGTGAGCAGGGGGCGCATGGGAGAGGGCCAGGTAGGGTGGGAAGGAGAGAGGCAAGTATGGGGTGCAGGGTCTCAGGGGAGGGGGGGCGGAGGGAAATCCGCTCTGGGAGAAGGAGGAAAGAGGAAAGGGGGCCCTGGGGAGGGGGGGGGGGAACAAGGCCAGGTTATAGTTGGAAGGAAGGGTAGATGTCACGGCGAAGTTCGTCATCCGGGAGGGGGAGGCGTTGGAAATTGCCCTGATGAAGGAGATGGAGGGTGTGGAGGTGGAGAGAGGGAGGGATACAGCGATAGAGGCGCGGCAACGGGCGGGGGGTGGAGAGGAAGGAGGAAACCAGAGGGTGGGGGGGATCAAGCCTGCGAACAATGTAAAGGATGCGGAGATGTTGGAGGAACAGGAGGAGGTGGGACTGGACTAGGGCAGAGCGGGTCCCTATATACGAAACCGGAGGGAGCGGCTATTGGCCGCTGTCTGCACGTGGCTTAGCGGTGGCACCCTCGCTGCGCGAGAGCCGCTGCGCGGAATAGCCGCCGCAGAGGCGGAGCCCTCTATGGGCTGACCACGTCCATTTGTTCCGCCGCGTGTTCGACTTCCGCGGCGGAAAGTACTAAAAAGACGACTTGCTGAATGGCTGGTGACGTACGTATATCCAGGCCGATCACCATGCACGGCGTCCCAAGTATCGGTGAGGTTCAGTTCATGCAAGAGCAGCTTGAATTCCTGGAATGCGGTGAAACGGGGATGTTGGTCCTTCTGGAATAACACACAAGTGAAGTTGCCGCCAAGAATAACATGCTCGTAGCGGCCTACAAACAAAGGAGCGACCTGTTCCGAATAGAATCGCGACCGTTCCCGTCGCTTGGCCGTGCCCGAGGGAGCGTAAACATTGATGACTCAGGCACTGTGGAAAGTCACAGCAAGGCCCCTAGCCGATGGTAGGTAAATCACGTCGTCTACCTCAATGCCTTCCTTTCAAAGAATAGCTGTCCCACTGCCTCCGTCTGCACACGGCGTGAGGTAGGAAACATAGCCATAGATATTAGGAAACGTCGCCAGGAGAACTTCCCGCAAAAGGGCAACATCGAAGTCAGACGTCCTCAACATTTCACGGAGAAATCGTAGTTTGACAGGGGTGCCAGTGGTTTTTACATTGATGGAGCCAATCCTGTAAGCTTGTCGTGGAATTGGGACTACTTGGATGCTCACGGAGGCACGAAGATCAGCAGCGAACAGGAATGTTGTCCCAGTAGGCCGCACATCCCCATCCAGCAACCCTGTCGATTAGCAGTCGTGGGTTGGAGCAGCAGCATTGGCTGCTGTCTCAACGGTGGGTGTTTCGTTGTCTGCATCGTCAGACCACGCAAAGGTGTGTGGATGGTGTGTGTCCAGTGGAGTACCTGTGGAGTCTGAAGGCGGTGTCACGTCGGCGGTGGAAGAGTGGTGCTGGCTCAGCTGCTGTTCAACGTCCACAGGTACAGCGTCTGGTGCATGCAAAGATGGTTGTACCTCCGACGGGGTTGAGACTGCTGTTTCCATCGCGGAATGGTCCATCGGGGCGACATCTTGATAGGTGTGATCCTCATCGTCTCGAGTCTGCGTCCTGCAGGTGACAGACGGGGCGATCCGCCGACGTCTCTTCGGCGACCGTTGCTTGCGCACGTGATATTCAGTGTCCGAAGACGCCTGGGGATCCGGATGGCTGGGCACAAAAGAATCGGTTGGCACAACCATGGAATCAAGGACCGTCCTCTGTCCTAGATTGCTCACCAATGCACATGTCGGGAGGAGGAGGCAAAGACTCCGGTCCTTCCGCAACAGCATTGTCGGAGACGACGATGTGGCAGTAGTAGGAGCCAGTGGTGGTTGCGGTCGAGGCTCGTTATGGAGAACTTCGACAAACGTCAGCCGTAGCGTCGTCGGAGCGGTCGTGGGCGGCACGTCCCCAGGCGGTAACTGAGTGATTCTGCGTTGCAGACTGCTGGAACGGAGGTGTCCTTCTTGGCTACATCCCGAGCATGTTTTCGGCTGGCCATCATAAATAATAATTGCACAGCAGCCACCAATATATAAGTAGGACGGTACATGTTTGGTGAGCTCTATGCGGATCTGTCGTCCTCCATTGAGAATCGGGTTTGTAGTGAACTGATCCCACTTTTCAGCTCTATGACTAATCACCTAAGCATATGGGCGGAATGCAGATACCACTACCTCTGAAGGCACCTCGAATGGGAGTTCAAATACACGTATCGTCCTCAGTCCAAGTCCCGCGTGATCCACAGTTACGTCACCGATGTGTCCATCAGAGTGACGGAACTTAAGGCCACTTCCAGTTGCATTTAGAATTTTGTCACATACGTCTTCGTTAGCCAATTTCACGTGTACCACACTGCTCATTATAGACAGGTGGATGCCAACAAGATCGTTGCAATAAATCTTGACTTAATCTCTGATAAACTGTTCGATTTCCAGTGCTTTTCGTCGGGCATATTTAGGTGCAAAGCTAATCTTCAGTGTCGATTTTCTGTGGACATAACCCATTCTCTATTGAAGGAAATATAGCGCGCTAAGACGGCAGAATCACATAAACCACTGCGCGAGCGAGCTGCGGGGCGAGGGCGTAAGCGAAGCGTCCGTGCCGCTACCGTGCCGAAAGGCGGCTCATCGTCTGAGCTACCCAAGCACGACTCACGCCCTGTCTCCACTTCTGCCAGTATCTCATCTCCTACCTTCCAGACTTCACAGCTCTCCTACGAAGCTTGTAGAACTAGCATTCCTGAAAGAAAGGATATTGCGGAGACACGGCTTAGCCGCAGCCTGGGGGATGTTTCCAGAAAGAGATTTTCACTCTGCAGCGTAGAGTGCGCTGATATGAAACTTCTGGCAGTCTCAGTCCGGCACACAGTTTTAATCTGCCAGGAAGTTTCGTATCAGCGCACCCTCCGCTGTAGAGTGAAAATTTCATTCTAGAAACATCCCCCAGGCTGTGGCTAAACCATGTCTGCACAATATCCTTTCTTTCAGGAGTCCTAGTTCTGCAAGGTTTGCAGGAGAGCTTCTGTAAAGTTTGGAAGGTAGGAGACGAGGTACTGGCAGAAGTAAAGCTGTGAGGACGCGGCGTGAGTCGTGCTTGGGTAGCTCAGTCGGTAGAGCGAAGGCGAAGGTCCCGAGTTCGAGTCTCGGTCCGGCACACAGTTTTAATCTGCCAGGAACTTTCATATACTCAGTTTCATTGATGCTTCGAACAAATTGTATGGCAATAATGTTAACATCAGACTGAAAACAATAAAACAATAGCACCTGTAGAATAATAAACAGACAGCCTTCAATCACTGAGAAGTCTTTCAAGTAGGAAACACAACAAGACACTCACAAGCTTTAATAAATCATTAAATAATGTCATCAGAGGTAAGATATCAAAAAACAAAGAAACATGTTAAATTAGCAGTTAAAATACTACATGAATCGTGACAGTTGTGACAGATATTGGTGGAAAATAAGCAATACCAATAAATAAACATATGAAGAAATAAGAAATAAAGGGATATTCCAAGTTTAAAAGAAAATTTTTAAGTTCTCTCAAAAGATGTAACAGCGAATATCAGAAATGAAAACATTAAAAAGAACTTGAGGCAGATAGTACAAGAAATAGACAGAAACTATAGAAGAAGACGGAATGAACACATGCAGAAAATGGATTCAGAAAAGCTACTAATAAGCCTAATAAATTAAGAAAAGATCTACTGCCAGCAAAGGAGAAGATGAGAGCTACGAAAAAGCGAAGAATAGCCTAATACGGGGAGTGAAGAGGACTGTTTGTCGATCATGGTATCTCTGAATGATTCATTTACAAATTCTGACTTCCATTTGCAGTCTTCGCTCAGAATTTGTCTGTTGAATGATGTGGACCATTAGCTGACAACGGACACGTATTCAGAAGGTGCAGAATACACAGCCTAAGTTGGGCAACGCAATTTAGGCGTGCTGCGGTATCTTTAAATATTCTAAGCGACTGCCGGAATGGTTTCTTAAACTTAGGTCATAGTCGGTTCGTTGCCTCTTTCTTGTCCAGATGAGCTAGTGCTCTGTACCTCACGACCTCGCTGTCGACGGGAGGTGAGACTGTCCTTGAGTTGAATGATTAACTTGAGGTACAACTGTCCTCAATTAGAAGGTTAGTTTGACCTGCTCGGAAAGGTACTAGTTGAGATGGTGTGCCCTTGCTTTCCACTTACCTTTGAACTGACTTACTCAGCAAGACATATGGGAGATCTCCAATTGAACGTGCACTTCGAAACATTATGCAGCTTTGCTTTGATCAGATTAAGAAATCATTGTTAGAGGGGAGACAGGTGATAAGTTGCAGACAAAAAGCACTAATAACGACAGAGGACTGAACATCAGGGCTTCAGATTTGTAATCAATAAATTATTGTCGGGTTCCAAGCCCTGCCGGCCGCTGTGACCGAGCGGTTCTAGGCGCAACTGCTACGGTCGCAGGTTCGAATCCTGCCTCGGGCATGGATGTGTGTGATGTCCTTAGGTTAGTTAGGTTTAAGGAGTTCTAAGTTCTGGGGGACTGATGACCTTAGACCTAGTCCCATAGTGCTCAGAGCCATTTGAACCATTTGAAGCGAGCCCTGTCGAGTGGTTAAGTGCCCACGAGCTTTCGGCAGAGATCTCCTTTGCCATTGTCAAGTGCTTGACTGTCGAGCGGATGCCGCTGCCGTCGCCAGTGACGTCACTCGTGCTCAGTCCTGCACCATATATGGCGAAGTTTTGGCTGCGCGACTGCCGCGCCCGCTTCCGTTTCCCAATCACAGCATCCCAGACCGTACTCAGCTGCACTCCACCGTCTTTATCGGTGTTGTCCGATATTTTGATGTCTATTGCTTCGTTTATTACGCGATTCCAGAAACCATGATCCGTTTAGTAATAGAATTATCGTCGAACGCAATTCGGTGTCCGTTTTACAGTGCGTGCTCCGCTACAGCTGATTTATGGGGATTGTGAGGCGGAAACACCCTTCACGTTCTATGCGGCGCTGTTCAATAGTGCGGACAGTGTGACAAACATAGAATCGCCCACACCCGTACGCTATTTTGTTCATTCCGTGGTGCAGGGAAGGGCTATTGAATCTCAATGTAGACAAGTGCAATGTGCTGCGAATACATAGAAAGAAAGATCCCTTATCATTTAGCTACAATGTAGCAGGTCAGCAACTGGAAGCAGTTAATTCTATAAATTATCTGGGAGTACGCATTAGGATTGATTTCAAATGGAATGATCATATAAAGTTGATCGTCGGTAAAGCAGATGCCAGACTGGGATTCATTGGAAGAATCCTAAGGAAATGCAATCCGAAAACAAAAGAAGTAGGTTGCAGTACACTTGTTCGCCCACTGCTTGAATACTGCTCAGCAGTGTGGGATCCGTACCAGATAGAGTTGGTAGAAGAGATAGAGAAGATCCAAAGGAGAGCAGCGCGCTTCGTTACAGGATCATTTAGTAATCGCGAAAGCATTACGGAGATAGATAAACTCCAGTGGAAGACCCTGCAGGAGAGACGGTCAGTAGCTCGGTACGGGCTTTTGGTGAAGTTTCGAGGAGTCAAGGAGTATATTGCTCCCTCCTACGTATATCTCGCGAAGAGATCATGAGGATAAAATCAGAGAGATTAGAGCCCACACAGAGGCATACCGACAATCCTTCTTTCCACGAACAATACGAGACTGGAATAGAAGGGAGAACCGATAGAGGTACTCATGGTACCCTCCGCCACACACCGTCAGGTGGCTTGCGGAGTATGGATGTAGATGTAGATGTACATTCCAGGTGTTCTGAGGCCTATGTAGTCTTTCACAGCTTTCATTAGTTGCCGGATCTTTGCTGGGCTGAAGACTGTGTCGATCTCTTGTGGGTGGGCTAGCGATAAAGGCGGTGACCGAGACAGCCAGTGGGTTTACGGCGAACAAGAACGTCGAGTAACGGCAGCTGAATACGGCCGGGGAACATGTGAGTGGGGAGCTGAAGCAGGCACACCAGTCGCTCCATCAAATCATTATTATATATGGTGCGGGACTCAGCTCCAGTGACGTCACTGGTGACGGCGCGGCATACACACAACCGTCACCCACCTGCCAGTGGAAGAGAAGATCTCTGTCTAAAGCTGGTGAGCAATTAACCACTTGATGCGGCTTGAAACCCGAAAATATTTTATTAATGAATATCGCCTCGAAAGCATGCTTTCTCTGTGATCTCTAGTTTAACACGTAAGTACCAAATCAGTGAGCCTCGCAATTTTCACATATGATATACACTCCTGGAAATTGAAATAAGAACACCGTGAATTCATTGTCCCAGGAAGGGGAAACTTTATTGACACATTCCTGGGGTCAGATACATCACATGATCACACTGACAGAACCACAGGCACATAGACACAGGCAACAGAGCATGCACAATGTCGGCACTAGTACAGTGTATATCCACCTTTCGCAGCAATGCAGGCTGCTATCCTCCCATGGAGACGATTGTAGAGAAGCTGGATGTAGTCCTGTGGAACGGCTTGCCATGCCATTTCCACCTGGCGCCTCAGTTGGACCAGCGTTCGTGCTGGACGTGCAGACCGCGTGAGACGACGCTTCATCCAGTCCCAAACATGCTCAATGGGGGACAGATCCGGAGATCTTGCTGGCCAGGGTAGTTGACTTACACCTTCTAGAGCACGTTGGGTGGCACGGGATACATGCGGACGTGCATTGTCCTGTTGGAACAGCAAGTTCCCTTGCCGGTCTAGGAATGGTAGAACGATGGGTTCGATGACGGTTTGGATGTACCGTGCACTATTCAGTGTCCCCTCGACGATCACCAGTGGTGTACGGCCAGTGTAGGAGATCGCTCCCCACACCATGATGCCGGGTGTTGGCCCTGTGTGCCTCGGTCGTATGCAGTCCTGATTGTGGCGCTCACCTGCACGGCGCCAAACACGCATACGACCATCATTGGCACGAAGGCAGAAGCGACTCTCATCGCTGAAGACGACACGTCTCCATTCGTCCCTGTCGCGACACCACTGGAGGCGGGCTGCACGATGTTGGGGCGTGAGCGGAAGACGGCCTAACGGTGTGCGGGACCGTAGCCCAGCTTCATGGAGACGGTTGCGAATGGTCCTCGCCGATACCCCAGGAGCAACAGTGTCCCTAATTTGCTGGGAAGTGGCGGTGCGGTCCCCTGCGGCACTGCGTAGGATCCTACGGTCTTGGCGTGCATCCGTGCGTCGCTGCGGTCCGGTCCCAGGTCGACGGGCACGTGCACCTTCCGCCGACCACTGGCGACAACATCGATGTACTGTGGAGACCTCACGCCCCACGTGTTGAGCAATTCGGCGGTACGTCCACCCGGCCTCCCGCATGCCCACTATACGCCCTCGCTCAAAGTCCGTCAACTGCACATACGGTTCACGTCCACGCTGTCGCGGCATGCTACCAGTGTTAAAGACTGCGATGGAGCTCCGTATGCCACGGCAAACTGGCTGACACTGACGGCGGCGGTGCACAAATGCTGCGCAGCTAGCGCCATTCGACGGCCAACGCCGCGGTTCCTGGTGTGTCCGCTGTGCCGTGCGTGTGATCATTGCTTGTACAGCCCTCTCGCAGTGTCCGGAGGAAGTATGGTGGTTCTGACACACCGGTGTCAATGTGTTCTTTTTTCCATTTCCAGGAGTGTAAATTAAATTTACTGAAATGAAATAAATGGATCGATGGGGATTAAGTCAGGAAAGCTGCAATTACACGAAATGATATCAGTTCACTCTGTTCACGTATCATGAACATCCGATGTAATGAATGTGTAGCGAGAGCTGAAAGTCTGTGCAACACCGCGGTTTGAACCCGGACCTTCCTAGATTTAACTATTAGACTACTGATTTTTTTACTGCCTCCCACCAGTCCTTCAGCCTCTCGTTATGCTCGGTGTAAACTTGTAGCTCCTAACGACATCTTTCTTTCGGAATTTGCCCTGAAATGTCTCCCAAACTGCTTAAGTAATTCGTCTGGAAAGGAAAACTGCGTCTTTGTAGAAGATGAGCTTCTTCATGAAAAAATGATAGTAAACAAACATAATCAACTCTTTAAGGAAACAAAAAGAAACGGGTATCCTCTGGGAAAAATAGTAAACGGCATCATCTACGAAAAATGATAACAGATTATTCAGGAAGACAACAAAAAAGAAAGACAGAATGCCAATCCGGTCGTAATATAATTTCTCGTGAAATTACTGAAGGTGTCCGTGCGAGAAACGGAGGTCAATCTTTTACAGACCCATGAGCACGTTTTGTTTTCATCTGAGCACACGAAACGGTGCTCAAGAGTGTATTCCAAAGAGCACTTCATGCAATATGGGTCTGGTGCCATTCCGATTCCAGATCCTTTCTCTCGCGTCACTACGTTGTAACTGACATCGCCATATCGCTTCGACATGACGCTGATGGCCGAAAAGTTTGATTTATATTGAACCACACGCATATCTAGCTCTTTCTAGGATGGGTGATTTGTCTTGGATGTACGGCAGGTAATTCGAAGAACCTCCTGTACAAGAATTCCATAGCTAGTCGTAGGTTGTCCTCACCACTATAACTAGCATCTGTGTCGTATTGTCTGATGTATGGAAAAGCGGAATCTGAGCTTGGCATGTGCATTTGAAGAGAAGGTTCAAATGGCTCTGAGCACTGTGGGACTTAACATCTTAGGTCATCAGTCCTCTAGAACTTAGAACTACTTAAACCTAACTAACCTAAGGACATCACACACATCCATGCCCGAGGCAGGATTCGAACCTGCGACCGTAGCAGTCCCGCGGTTCCGGCCTGAAGCGCCTAGAACCGCACGGTTGAAAGGAAGGGACCGGGGGACATCATGTCAGTAGTTTCCTACTGAAGCATCAAAATTTTTGTGATGGAATTTGCTTTCGATTTAAGGATGCGATACCTGAGATTTACGTACACGATGTGAAAATGAATCCACGGATTTCATAGACCAGTTCCTCCGACTGTGGTTGGTGTTGCAGCAGTCTGGAAGCGTACTTTAAAGCTGTTTGACGACAACGTGGCGAATGCATCGGCTGGTAAGATCTGCTTTCCTGTTTTGGGTACTATAGGGTAAACGGACGCAATGTGTTTTACTTTGGGTTGCACAAATGTATTTATAAACTGCACCGTTTGTAATTAGTCAATCTACCGTTGTCAGTATTCCCGTGATTGCCTTTGAAGAAGGTGTTTAAAATGTCCACAGGCCTCACATCGATGTCTTATGGCCTTCTGAACACGATTCCAAATTCCAAGAGTATGGCGTATTTCCTCACAACCTGCCACAGTTCGATTCTGAAGAGATTGCATGGCAGGCACTGGATACGAACGCACCAATGATTTTAAATGCCCTCAAAAGTTAAGTAGAAATCATATGGGTTCAAATCAAGTAAGCGTGAAGGTCATGCACTTGGGCGACCTCTACCTATCACACAACCGTGAAATATTAGAATCAAGTACTGGCAAGCTGTACAATTTAAATGTGCTGGAGTTCCATTATGCAAAAGATAGCTCGTTTGCGATTGATCAGCGGAGTGGTGGTGGTGGTTAGTGTTTAACGTCCCGTCGACAACTAGGTCATTAGAGACGGAGCGCAAGCTCGGGTGAGGGATGGATTGGAAAGGAAATCGGCCGTGCCCTTTCAAAGGAACCATCCCGGCATTTGCCTGAAACGATTTAGGGAAATCACGGAAAACCTAAATCAGGATGGCCGGAGACGGGATTGAACCGTCGTCCTCCCGAATGCGAGTCCAGTGTGCTAACCACTGCGCCACCTCGCTCGGTGATCAGCGGAGTGTCTTTCAAAAACATGAGCTACGGTGTTTTCCAAGAAGTTTTTGTATGCCTGCCCCATAAGTCTGTTTACATGCGCGTGGGGTCCAACTAACTGACCACCAACAACACTGGTCCATATGTTGATGGAGAACTACACTTGGTGATATAATGGAACAATTGCGTGAGGGTTTTCATTTTCCCATATACGCTAATGAGCCAGAACATAATGACCACCCACCTAACAGCCAGTATGTGCACCTTTGGTACGGATAACAGCTTTGTGTTGTTCAGCTTTATACTTTGTACATTGCATTACCATCACACTGTCAAAGATATCATTTACTGTGCGTCTGTGCTTCACTCTTCATGTGTAACTTGTTTTACAACTTCGTTTACAAACATTGTAATTTCTTTGGCGTCAGTAGTTGATGATGGCCGCGTGAGCTGAAAATCGGTTAACACAATAAATTAATACTGTTGAACAAAAGAAAATTAGCGATTTTCATTTACCTAGGAGTTACTTTAGGCAGAACGTCACGCTAAAAATAACACGTAATAAAAGCAGCTCCGTACAAGAAATTACGTTACGAAGAAGCTATGTGGCACTGCATGGGGCTCTTCAGCATCTACGTAAGGAACAAATGCTTTAGCTCTAGTTTATTTAGAAGCAGAACACTGTCACCATGTCTGGCTTAACAGCCCCAACACAAAATAAACACACATCGAACAGAAGCGCACAACGCCAATGATTTCCGGTACAATTAAGAGATTAAGAATGCCACCACCTAGCGGCTACTAGTCGTAAGCCATATACCTCCACCACAACATCGACGAAAAAAGAAATTTAAAAAAATTCAAAACAAACAACAACCTCCTTTTCAGCCGATGTCTGATTGCATATGTATTGCACGACTCCGCTCTAAAAAAAAAAAAAACAGCGTTTGCTATCCAGAAATGCAATGTATCTCTGTAAAACAGAATGGCTTTGACGTCCAAAGTAAATCCTGGGTAATTCTAAATCAAATTTAGAACTAATCTTGGCAGATGTGCGGACTCATGGAGTAAATGGAAACTGAACACATCTCCGAAGTGCGACTGTGGAGTAGAAAGGCGGACAATCCAGCGTATAGTGCAGACATGTTCGCTAAGAGCCTACGATGGATAATATGAAGACTTACTGAACACTACCGATAGCTGAATTAACAACTTTTTTGTAATCTACATGTTTCTTTATGAATGTTATTCTTAGTTTATGTTCATCAATGTAATTATTAATAACGCCATAACTAATACAGGGTGTCAGGATTAAACATATAATTATATAAAATGTAATAACTTGACATGTAATTGAGATATTTATGGACGGTATATTTCTACAAATATGGTAAATCAAAATGTTTTTTTTTCTTTTCTAATACGTATCGGTACATGCACCAGTAGTAGCGCGACAGACATCTGAACTGCATTTCGCTTCTCTCAAGTATTTTGCAGCATTGAAGGCGTAACACTTGTGACAGCTGCACGGCGTCGTGTACTGTCGAACCAGGTAACTGTACGTGCGTGTTTACTTCTCGGATTGAGTTACAAGGGCTTCGCAGGAAGGACGTACGGATTAATTCAGCAGTAGCTTCGGAACTGCGTGGTTTGGGTGGTGGCCCGATATCGAGAGCAAACTCCGTTTCCCAAAGCCGCGTGTCCCATTACTTGATTTTTACGCAAATGGGAACATCATCACTTTGTCGCATCCCAAACCACGTGTGCGAGAGAAAGCACACACACCACCTTCTGCTGTGGAGTCCGCATGCCTACTGAAGCACGTTTACGTGAACGAGGCAGTTACGCACATGGGCATGCGGCACGAACTGCCACTAGCAAACACTGGTGACTTATTGAGTTACCATACGTGTAGAAGCAAACCGCCAATAAATATGTCAATTACGTCTCAAGCTGTTGCACTTTATGTCAGTGTATGTTTAACCCGGACACTCTGTAAATAAATTTATCTGTAGGTTATTATAACTCAGAGAACAGCTCTGACAGGAATGCGTGTGTAATGGTAATTGTGTGTGATAACAAGGTAATTGGAATACCCACAGTATGCGTCAAACTGACGCTGTGCCAGCACGTTATGCAACAGCTTACACCAGCAAGAGCTCGTTTTTGATTAATTATTAGCTCCCTGAACTGGCAAAACAGAAGAAAAAGCAGTACGATTTAAACCACAGTTTACTACTAAATTAGCTGTGCGCCAATAACGCTCTATCTCGAAGCATAGTTAACGCGTTATAAATATGAGTAGTGACATTGAGATTCGAACCACGTAACCTGCTGTAGGTGTCCACACTGAATCAGCGCTTCACCGAGGTCGGCAGGCAGCCAGGTGGGAGAGCTGTGTGTTGCGTCACGAGGTGACGGCCGCACTGCCTGCAGGGAATGCAGTGGCTGCCCGGAGCGACGGCCAGCGAGCCGAGGACCTCCGCCGCCGGCGAACGTAGCCGAGGTGTGCCGAGCAGCAGCGGCGGGGGCGGCGTCGGCGTCGGCGTCGGCGGCGACTGCGCAGCCCCCGGCGGCGGCGTCAGGCTCGAGTTCTTCCTGCCGCTCGCTCTCAACATCGCGTCCCTTTTCTTGGGTGAGTAACATATCTTCACGGCAGTTCCTGCTCGTGTCGTCACCTTCAAGGGTGGGGGAGACTGTTGTACCTCGAAACACCTTTCAAATTTTCGTCTCTAGCCAGCCCTGTAATAGAACACTAAGAAGGGGCAAGCAGGCATGTTTCTACAGCTGAAAAATGATTTCTGTTCAAATTTCGTGCCAGTCGCCTGAGAGTGGCGCTAGTGGTGCCACTGTGAGGATGCAAATCAGGTTTCCTGTAAGTACACGCTGTAGCCGTCGTGACCGTTAGTTACCTTCTATACTGGACATGGTGAGTTGATGTTAGTCAAAGAATGCCTTTAAGGTGATGGCTCAAATGGCTCTGAGCACTATGGGACTCAATATCTGAGGTCATCAGTCCCCTAGAACTTAGAACTACTTAAACCTAATTATCCTAAGGACATCACACACATTCATGCCCGAGGCAGGATTCGAACCTGCGACCGTAGCGGTCGCGCGGTTCCAGACTGAAGCGCCTAGAACCGCTCGGCCACACCGGCCGGCCTTTAAGGTGATGAAGGCGACATTAGGCACTTGGTGCAGGGAGTGGCAACTGACCCTTAACATAGACAAATGTAATGTATTGCGAATACATAGAAAGAAGGATCCTTTATTGTATGATTATATGATAGCGGAACAAACACTGGTAGCAGTTACTTCTGTAAAATATCTGGGAGTATGCGTGAGGAACGATTTGAAGTGGAATGATCATATAACATTCATTGTTGGTAAAGCGGGTACCAGGTTGAGATCCATTGGGAGAGTCCTTAGAAAATGTAGTCCATCAACAAAGGAGGTGGCTTGCAAAACACTCGTTCGACCTATACTTGAGTATTGCTCATCAGTGTGCGATCTGTACCAGATCGGGTTGACGGAGGAGATAGAGAAGATCCAAAGAAGAGCGGCGCGATTCGTCACAGGGTTATTTGGTAAGCGTGGTAGCGTTACGGAGATGTTTAGCAAACTCAAGTGGCAGAGTCTGCAAGAGAGGCGCTCTGCATCGCGGTGTAGCTTGCTGTCCAGGTTTCGAGAGGGTGCGTTTCTGGATGAGGTATCGAATATATTGCTTCCCCCTAATTATACCTCCCGAGGAGATCACGACTGTAAAATTAGAGAGATTCGAGCGCGCACGGAGGCTTTCCGGCAGTCGTTCTTCCCGTGAACCATACGCGCCTGGAACAGGAAAGGGAGGTAATGACAGTGGCACGTAAAGTGCCCTCCGCTACACACTGTTGGGTGGCTTGCGGAGTATAAATGTAGATGCAGATTATCATCATCTCGCTACATTTGAAAGAGATCATGTAATAGGGCTACTTGATGTTCCTTCTGCGATACTGCAGAAAGACTTGACAGGAATGTGTATGATTGTTGGCAGCGGTGGTCGCGAGAATGTACAGTCGCAACAAGAACAGGTTCCGGATGGCCACTTGGCACAACCGAGAGGGAAGACCATCGTCTTTGGCGTATAGTTCTGGTGCAGTGTACTGCATCTGCACCAGCAATTTGAGCAACAGTTGGTACCACAGTGACACAATGAACTGTTACAAATGGGTTACTTCGAGGACAGCTCCGAGTCAGGTGCCTTGTAGCATCCCTTACATTCACTCCAAACCACCGCCATTTGCGACATCACTGGTATCAAGCGAGAGCTCAATGGAGGGAAGGGTGGAGGTCTCTTGTTTCTGACGAAAGCTAGTTCCACCTCAGTGCCAGTGATGGCCTTGTATTGGTAAGGAGGCGGCCAATTGAGGGCCTGCAGCCAGGCTGTCTGGAGTTATGGTCTGGTGTGTGATTTTGTATGACAACAGAAGCACTCTCGTGGTTATACCACACACCCTCTCTAAAAATTTGTACACCAGTCTGGTGATTCGACCTCTTGTGCTGCTATTCATGAACAGTGCTCCAGGGGTGTTTTCCAGCAGGATAACGCTAGTGCACATACCGCTGTTCTAACCCAACATGCTGCACAGATTGTCAACGTGTTGCCTTGACCTGCTTGATCACCAGATCTGTGGTGTCCTGCCCACTCGTCTCGTATAGGGTGCCTAAGGGATGCTGCAGTCTTGGAATGCTATACAACAATTCAAACAAATAACATTAGCAGTTTTTTCTACAAATAAGAAGATTGACAATGCTTAACTTGGAATGTACAATGGTGTCTTAAGCGATGGGCGACATACTAACAATAATGTTCTTCCTGTACACAATGTCCAAACAAACAGTGGATATGGTAGCACTCTCTGCTAGGCCATGCTAATACTGTCCACTAATGTCCGGCCAAGGCGGTTTCTTTTTTCTTTATTGTCATTTCATTCCCCTGCCCATATGGACAGGGGATGAAGCTCTATGCCTATTCCACTTGGTCAGTCAATAAGGCGACAGTTAATGCTGGTTGTGGATGACACTGGTGTTGTGCTCCAATGATGTCCCATATGTGGCAGCGGCACAGTCCACCACTCTTCAGCCAAATCCAAAGCTGGCAGGAACGGCGCTTATATTCACTCTGCTAGACGCCTCTCCTATCGTGGTGACGACGTGATCAGCGCGTTATTGGCCCATGTCGCCTCACCACCTTCTCTGGTCTTCCGTTCTTCCTCTTCGTTCTGGCACTTGTGATGATGCCAGAACAAGATCTATCTCCAATCGACGACATACGGGACATCATTGCAGCACAACACCAGTGTCATCCACAACCAGTATTAACCGTCACCTTATTGACCGACAAAGTGCAATAGGCACAGAGCTTCAAAATGGCTCTGAGCACTATGGGACTTAACCTCTGAGGTCATCAGTCCCCTAGACTTAGAACTACTTAAACCTAACTAACCTAATGACATCACACACACCCATGCCCGAGGCAGGATATGAACCTGCGACCGTAGCGGTCGCGCGGTTCCAGACTGTAGCGCCTAGAACCGCTCGGGTAGCGAGGCCGGCGCACAGAGCTTCACCCCACAAACTGATATCTGGCAGCTATACAACACAGTACATCCCAGTTTGCGTGCCAGGATTCAACAATCTGGCAGTTACACACGTTATTAATGTACCAGCATTTCACATTTGCAATGACTTACCTTGTGTATACATTAATCTGTTATGTTACAGTGTTAGTTGGCTAAATATGTTACCTAGACAAATGTATTATCGAAATTTCATTACTCTACATTAATTATTTTTTGGTGATGCGGATTTTTCTGTTATGTCTATTTCTTTACTCTGTTTTAAATGATGGCAATCACGTTTTGTGGGCTGCAGTCTTACAATAATTACTCTGGAAAAATAAAATTTTTCGAAATGTGAGGAAATGTTCCCACGTACCCAGGAATGTACCTGGGGACAAAAACTGGCTCATTGAAAATGTGTGGGACAAAAAGAATAGTCTTGCCGTGACTTTAATAATGACTTTGTTTCAGTAATAGATTTATAGACTGAAAGGTTAACTCTCACACTTTAGGTTGGAAACATTGAAAAATGAAAAATCGCCATTGATGTTTATGAATCTGCAACAGAACAGGCGAATAAGCAAAAACATCACCAACAATCCTCATTGTGAATTCTGCGACCAGGTATGGTTAAGTGGCACAACACCCCGTCACAACGTTGCCAGATGGGCAAAGTAGTTCGAGAAGAAAGGATGTATATGCAAAAAGAAAATCACAGAACAGCCATATGCTGAGAATGAAGTGGTGGAAAACATTTGTACGCTCTACAAAAGGAGCCCCGCAAAATTCACATGTCGTACCAGCAGAGAACAGTCAACAGTGTGGTGTATGGTGTGTGGTGTGTGTTGCCCATACGCCTGCAGTTCAAGGCTCAGGGAACTCAAAAGTTGTAGGACCTAAAACCAGTCGACGAACCAAAACGGAAACAATTATGCATTGTTTTTCACGCAAGGACGGAAGTGGATGGTTTTCAAAGCAGACTTGTGTTCTCTGACAAAGCCACATTTCATTTAAGAGACAAAGTAAATAAGCATAATTTGAGAGTATGGCGTACGCAAAACCAACACGCACCTCTGTCAAATGAACATGATTCTCCGTCACTTAATGTTTTCTCCGTCTTTGGTCCTTTCTCCTTTCCAGAATCTGCCGTTACCGGCATAACATGCCTCGATTTGGTTTCTCTGTGACTGTTGACCCACTTGATAGAAGTGGCGCCCGACTTCATTTTGGAGCAGATCAGAGCCCCGCCAAGTTGGTACAACATCGTACGTAGGCACCTTAATGAACATCCTCGTGCCTGCCGCTGTGGCCGAGCGATTCTAGGCTCTTCAGTCTGGAACCGCGCGACCGCTACGGTCGGAGTTTAGAATCCAGCCTCGGGCATAGATGTGTGTGATGTCATTAGGTTAGTTAGGTTTAAGTAGTTCTAAGTCTAAGGGATTGATGACCTCAGATGTTAAGTCCCATAGCGCTCAGAGCCATTTGAACCATTTTTTTTTTTTTTTTTTTGCTAAAACATTAAAGAAATTGGAAATTTGTAGTAAGTTCTTATGGGACCAAACTGGTGAGGTCATCGGTCCCTAATCTTAATCTAACTTAAACTAACTTACGCTAAGGACAACGCATACACCCATGCCTAAGGGAGGACACGAACCTCCGACGGGGTGAGCCGCGCGGACCGTGACAAGACGCCCAAGACCGCGCGGCTACCCCACGCAGAAAACATTAAAGAAACTCCGCTGCTAAAGCACATGCAAATTTCACGTGTTCCATGGTAGAAAACTGTCTTTCGATTGGATGTACGAGATGACGCAAGCTGGCGAAGTATGGCTTAACCATCCAAATGTTATGTGACAAGTTTTAAAAATATGGAGAATTTTACTCGCCAGAGGATTCTGTAACTGCAGAATTAACAACATCTTCCAAACACCTTTAATACACTCCTGGAAATGGAAAAAAGAACACATTGACACCGGTGTGTCAGACCCACCATACTTGCTCCGGACACTGCGAGAGGGCTGTACAAGCAATGATCACACGCACGGCACAGCGGACACACCAGGAACCGCGGTGTTGGTCGTCGAATGGCGCTAGCTGCGCAGCATTTGTGCACCGCCGCCGTCAGTGTCAGCCAGTTTGCCGTGGCATACGGAGCTCCATCGCTATCTTTAACACTGGTAGCATGCCGCGACAGTGTGGACGTGAACCGTATGTGCAGTTGACGGACTTTGAGCGAGGGCGTATAGTGGGCATGCGGGAGGCCGGGTGGACGTACCGCCGAATTGCTCAACACGTGGGGCGTGAGGTCTCCACAGTACATCGATGTTGTCGCCAGTGGTCGGCGGAAGGTGCACGTGCCCGTCAACCTGGGACCGGACCGCAGCGACGCACGGATGCACGCCAAGACCGTAGGATCCTACGCAGTGCCGTAGGGGACCGCACCGCCACTTCCCAGCAAATTAGGGACACTGTTGCTCCTGGGGTATCGGCGAGGACCATTCGCAACCGTCTCCATGAAGCTGGGCTACGGTCCCGCACACCGTTAGGCCGTCTTCCGCTCACGCCCCAACATCGTGCAGCCCGCCTCCAGTGGTGTCGCGACAGGCGTGAATGGAGGGACGAATGGAGACGTGTCGTCTTCAGCGATGAGAGTCGCTTCTGCCTTGGTGCCAATGATGGTCGTATGCGTGTTTGGCGCCGTGCAGGTGAGCGCCACAATCAGGACTGCATACGACCGAGGCACACAGGGCCAACACCCGGCATCATGGTGTGGGGAGCGATCTCCTACACTGGCCGTACGCCACTGGTGATCGTCGAGGGGACACTGAATAGTGCACGGTACATCCAAACCGTCATCGAACCCATCGTTCTACCATTCCTAGACCGGCAAGGGAACTTGCTGTTCCAACAGGACAATGCACATCCGCATGTATCCCGTGCCACCCAACGTGCTCTAGAAGGTGTAAGTCAACTACCCTGGCCAGCGAGATCTCCGGATCTGTCCCCCATTGAGCATGTTTGGGACTGGATGAAGCGTCGTCTCACGCGGTCTGCACGTCCAGCACGAACGCTGGTCCAACTGAGGCGCCAGGTGGAAATGGCATGGCAAGCCGTTCCACAGGACTACATCCAGCATCTCTACGATCGTCTCCATGGGAGAATAGCAGCCTGCATTGCTGCGAAAGGTGGATATACACTGTACTAGTGCCGACATTGTGCATGCTCTGTTGCCTGTGTCTATGTGCCTGTGGTTCTGTCAGTGTGTTCATGTGATGTATCTGACCCCAGGAATGTGTCAATAAAGTTTCCCCTTCCTGGGACAATGAATTCACGGTGTTCTTATTTCAATTTCCAGGAGTGTATATTGTTCCTCTCCCCTGCGAACCTTTTGATCTCAGAGTAGCAATTGAAACCTACGTCCTGAATTATATGCTGGATGTATTCTCATATCTGTCTCCTTCTACAGCTTTTACCCTCTGCATCTCCATCTAATACCGTGGAAGTTATTCCCCGATATCTTAACAGATGTCCTGTCACCCTGTTCCTTCTTATTCTGTTTCCCAACTATTCCTTTCCTCACCGATTCTACAGAAAACCTTACCAGTCCACCTAATTTTTGACATTCGCCTGTAGCAACACATCTTAAATGATTAAATTCTCTTCTGTTCTGGATTTCCCACAGTCCATGTCTCACTACCATATAAAAATATGCTCCAAACGTACATTCTCAGTGTTCCGGCGTAACGTCAAGCGCCTGCACGACGGGTAAGAACGTTAGAGCTAGTGATGGGGAGCTCGTGAATGAGTCGTTCAAATGAACGCTTCACTCCAGTGAAGTGTGAACTAACCAATTTCAATGAACTGGTACTTTCAAACTCTTCACAGATAGCACACTCCACACTTTTTTCTAGTTCACTCACTCTCTTCCCCTCTCCCTCACCCGCTACATCGGCGCTACGTCACTTCACTTCAGTCCTCCCTCTACTGCCTGTCGACGAATCGAACGGTGTTTGTTGGGAACGATAGGTTTACGAGGGTTTGGTTTGGTGAGGGGCGAGGGGAATGCAGCGTCAGCTGCTTCCTGCAGTGCTGACATCATTACCCGTGACTATTTGTGCAGTTAAACTTCGCGTCTACGGGTAACCTACCGTTGGCAGCGCTTGCAGACAAATGAAAATTAAAGATACAAACGAAGAGGCTGGCTGTGTGAGCTCGCATGAAAATAAGAGGTTTGTTAATAACACTGAAAGAGGGATTTTACCTGAAATCGTACCAATGACTACAGGTGACAGTTTACGTTTTGAATCTGGAGGGTTATTATTCTCAACAAAAATAAATTCTACAGGAAAACTTCTGAATAATTACTTAACGTAGGTATATAGACTATGTGATGGTGGTAAACGTACTCATTCTATTTTGGATTAAATTTTAAAAGGAACATAAAATTGGACTGCAATTCGCTGGTAGCCCTAGTTTTCTGTCCATGAATACAACAAATAAAGTTTAATTAGGCAGATAAAGACTTTTTTGGGCGCTTCATGGGAAAATGTCGAGCAAGATTAAATGTAAGATTAAATGTACCTTCTTTATATGTGACAGGCTTCTCTGTTTATCTTTCCTTTGTCCCCCTCAACCACGCTCTATTAAGTTAACTCAGACGCTGTAAGAGCGTAAAACGTTGCGTGCACGTTACTGCATAGTGCGGCCATCTGTTGGTAAAATTATGAAGTATTACGAAGCTTTATTGTACGAGCGAGGCGAAGTTAGCGTAGCCGCGGCTGAGCGGCGAACTGGGCAACTTCGCCAGGCTTCCGTACTTCATGAATGAACTACTTCATTTGAACGCTTCACGGCAAAGAGTGAAATGAATGAAGTAGTTCACGGGAATGAACGAGTTCGACCCATCTCTAGTTAGAGCAGAGAGGGCGGTGAGACGGCGTCAGCGAATAGCACGCTGACCGACCCCACTCTAGTAAACATCGAAACAGTGGAGCCATCTACACGAGTAGGATATAAGCGCCACGCCGCCTCGCCACGACCCGGGCGGCCAGGCCATTCCGAGCTGAGCTGTGCTTCCGAAGCGTGCGGACGCCGTTCTTACTGCGCTCTGCCGCCTTTGTGTTGTCACGGCTGGGGATTTCCGACTGCCGCTTCCGCCTCGAAGCGGCCACCTCGCTACTTGGGATTCGTGCGCCTTGTCGCCGTCCTTGGTAGCTCCGTCGACTGCAGGCTCGTTTACGAGCGTGCAGTAGCAATCTTGTCGTTGTTTTAAATTCTGTTCATGATGCTCGTCGTGATTCCAGGCTAGCTGGACTCTAGGCTGGTTAGTGAGGGAAATTGTGAGTGAGGGCCCCCTTCACGTGGGACCAGCCCGCGCTCACAGAGGCAAAGGCAGATTACAAAGCATCATATCCGACTGTCTGAGATTCTAGAATCATCCTATCACCCACCCCAGCCCGCCGTGGTCCCCGCTGGGGCTCCCGCGGTCAAAAATCATCCGACTACACACACAAACCACACTGACTTACATACAGACAATCCTTCACTAGGCAATATGGCGGGGAACGATCAAAAACCAAAAAGAAAATTAAGCGCAAAAGCGACACAAGCCAGGCAGAGGGTTCATTTGACTCAAAGCGGAAGATCGAGACTTCTGACTCAGAACAGGCACCCATTGTAGACGAAACCATGGAAGCGGAATCAGTACAACCACAAGTACCAACCCAAAACCGCTTCAGCGAACTTCCTGACAATGACCCAGGCCACAATGCAGTCCCTCCAAACAAGGGAAGGACAAAGCTCACTGTGCCACCAATAGTAGTCTTTGACACGAAAAGCTACATCAAAATCCTTCAGGGATCAAACCGACCCTCAGTGGAACGCTGAAGTCTCACTCCAGGGGAGGAAGAATAACATATCAATTCAGCGAAGCGAAGGACTTCAATGCCCTATGCACACTACTGAAGAACGAAAACATACCGTTCTACACTCACGAAATAAACCAGAAAAGACCCCTAAAGGTGGTGATAAAGAAACTATTAGTCACCATGAAACCACAACTAGTACATGAAGAGCTCTCCCTTCTTGGATTCCCAGTACACAAGGTCACCCAAATGTCCATCCTGGACGAAGGCGCCACGGAGAGAAGGTTACGACCAAACTTCATAGTAGAACTGGAAAACTCGAAGGCAGAAAAGTATACAAACTTAAGTCACTGCTTCACCTTGGAGTGACTGTAGAGTCATACACGGCCCCCAAAGGCCCAACACAATGTCACAACTGCCAAGGTTTCAACCATGGCGCCAGGAACTGCCATCTCAAACCAAACTGCGTAAAATGCGGCAAACAGCATGCGACCGCTACCTGCACCAAAAAACGGGAAGAAAAACCGAAATGCTACAACTGCCAGGGAGAGCATACTGCAAATTTCAAAAAATGCCCAGTTTACCTAGAAATTCTCAAGAAAAGGGAGGAGAAAAAAAACGCCTCCACCACAGCCATGAATCAAACTAAACAACCACCAGTACCTGCGATGACCGGGAAAAGCTGGCCAAATCTACGGCGCCGACAAACCATGACAAATCAAAATCCGGCAAACGCACCGACTTCAGCGGCCCAGAACGAGGCACCAACCGCGCAAGACGGAGGAGCCAACACCCCCTTCCCTGGAATCGCAAGCCTGGGAACAGATGTAAAAGAAATTCTCGGCCTCATCAATCAGTTCAACGTCCCAAAAATACTGGGAACAATTCAGAACACAGCAGCTCAGCTAAGGCAAGCTGCTGATCCGATCACAAAATTCACGATTATATGCAATGCAGTTGTCAGTCTTCTCAGGCCTTAATCAAAGAAGCACAATCATGGCTTGGAATGCCAATGGCATTCTATTTCAAAGGAATACCCTTCAAGAATTCCTTGACTCATACAACGTTGGTGTGGCACTAATTACAGAAACGGACCTAACACCAGATGATAAATTTAAAGTACGGAACTACACAATGTACAGAACTGACAGGCCAAACCGGCAAGGGGGCGGTACAGCCGTGTTAGTCAAAAACAGATTGACGCACAGAAGACTAAACACACCAAGACTCAGAAGAGCAGAAGCCACAGCAATAGAAACGACAATAGAAGGGAGAACAGCCACCCTAATCGCCGTTTAAAACCCTCCATGCAAACCAAATATACAACCTGAAGACCTAACTGACCTGACAAACATGGCCGAATATATCATTATAGGTGGGGACCTAAATTCCAAACATGGCACATGGAACTGCAGGGCCACCAACACCAATGGAAGAATACTACGAAAATACCTGGACAACCATAGGAGCCTAACAGTCCTAGCGCCAGACACCCCTACTCACTTCCCATACTACCCGACACACAGGCCAGACATACTGGACATATTTATATGCAAAAACCTGAGACACCAGGCCACCATTACCGTGGTAAATGATCTGGACTCAGATCATAATCCAGTTTTAATGACATTAGATGACAACCTGGCAAGGCAGTTCGACACCAGAACTATTAAATCGTTTCACACAAACTGGGAAACGTTCAACAACATTGTTCAGGAAAAAACAGCGGAGATTCCACAGCTCCACACAAGGAGAGCAATCAACACAGCAGTAGAAAACATCAGCAAAATCATAGTAGAAAGCGGGAAGAAAGCCACTACTGCTATAATCCACACCACCTCCAGAAATGCTCTCCCTCAGCACATCCAAGACTTACTGCAAGAAAAGAAACACCACCGCCAGAGATGGCAAACCCTTAGGGACCCAGCAGACCGAGCCAGGACCGACAGACTCGCCAGAAGAGTCAGGCGAGAACTTCAGGCCTTTAGAGAATCCACCTGGGGAGATGTTCTAGGCGATGCAAACAACAACACCGAAAAGTTCTGGAAACTTATTAAAACCAGAAAGGAGAAACCAGTTGACAATAAGCCACTCCACGGCAGGAACGGAATCGTTTACGAACCGGAGGATAAGGCTGAAACAATGGCCGACACTCTCGAACTACAATTCACCACGCCAGCAGCTGTGGATGACGAGAGCGACGATCACGAGGAACACGTCATAAGGCATGTCAACAGAATACTCAGAACCCCAAGCGACACCACATTTCCACCAGTGGACTCTGAAACAGTCAGAACATGCTTCAGAAACATAGGAAACAAAAAGGCGCCTGGCCCAAACAACATCCTACCTCTTCAACTGAAACAACTACCTCAAAACGCACTAGAGTTTCTAACAGCAATCCACAACGCTTGCCTAACCTTGCAGTATTTTCCCATGGCTTGGAAACAAGCTAAGGTGATAACTATACCAAAGCCAAACAAGGACCACCTTTTCCCCCAGAACCACAGACCAATTTCCTTACTGAGTTTCTTGGGGAAAGTCCTAGAAAGGTTCATCTACAAGGAGCTCCAGAAATTCAGCACAGAAAACAACATCATCATACAGGAACAGTTCGGCTTCAGGGGTGAACACAGCACCATTCACCAGTCGATGAGACTGACTGATGAACTATGCAGAGCTCGAAATATCAGGCACAGCACAGGGGCAGTCTTCCTTGACATAGAGAAGGCCTTTGATAAGGTCTGGCACCAGGGCCTTATCTACAAGCTCAATCTACAAGGCTGTCCCAAACACATCATTCAAATCCTGGCATCCTTTCTTAGGAACAGAACTTTTTATGTAAAACTATCAGGTGCCCAAAGTAACATCAGACAAATAGAAGCTGGAGTGCCCCAAGGTTCAGTATTGGGCCCAGCTCTCTACTCACACTATACAAACGACGTACCAAAGCAACCAGGGGGCCACCTGTCACTGTTTGCTGACGACACTGCGGTGTACAGGAGCAGTAAAAACTTACTGTTCATCGCCAGGAAACTCCAGGCTCACCTACAATTAATCCAGAACTGGGCAAACCTGTGGAAGATAACCATAAATAGTGCCAAAGCATAGGCTATTATGTTCACCCACAGGAGAATGAGCCCCAACATAGCCATTAGATTTAACAACGTAAACTTAGAATGGAATGACCATGTAAAATACTTAGGCATAATATTTGACAAAAGACTGACATTCAGCAAACATGTCACCCAAATCTGCAACAGAGGGTCACAGCACATATGTACATTGTACCCCCTCCTCAAAGGAGAAGGACTAACAGTAAATACCAAGTTAAAACTATACAAGTCAGTAGTGCTACCATCCATACTATACGGTTCAGAACTCTGGTCACTGGCTTCAAACAAGAACATCAAAAAAGTTCAAGCAGTGCAAAATAGATTCTTGCGCTTGGCACTAAATGCGTCCCGCTATTTGCCAAACAGACACCTGTACCTATTGGCAAACATCGAGCCCATCTCCCAACTCATCAAAACAAAATCAGAAAAATTCTTTGCCTCAGCCTCCATTTCTATCCATCCAACCATCAGAAGCTTAGGAATCATTCCCGACAACCCCACAGCAAAACACCCGAAAATGACGCTCACACGCCAATTTCACGTCTAAAAACAAACAATCCGACTAACATTCAATCATGAAACACTACTCATTTAATTATCAAACACATCGCTTATCATCCTACCACTTTATCACGAAACACCACTCATGACGCACTCCAAACCCATCATTCCAATCCCCACATCTCAGACAGAAGGTATGGGCTTCAATCAGTCCCGGTCCTTCGAAACAAATTAGGGTCCAGAACCCATCCGACATTCCACACGCCACGACCCGAGTGGAAGTCTAGCCGTTCTACGAACGCTACAGCAGCGACTGTATTGTTAGGAATTGTATATACTGAAGAGATTGCTTATGTTTCATGTCTTCCTTTGCTTGCGACATCCCACTGCAAATATCTCAAAGTATAGTCATTTATCTTACTGCAATAAAAATCTGTTAATATCATTTGCTTGAATTGCTGCTGAGCGATCCGGGAAAGCATGTTTCCTAGGCACCCTATATTAGACGAGTGGGCAGAACAGAACACTCGGAAATTTTTTTCTCAAATTAAGACCTGTGTGTGGCCATGAATTCCCTTTTTGCCAGAGCTTGTCTGCATTATGTGTCCTCTTTGCCCCGTCAGTCATGGATTATATTGCTGCCTAAGGAGCAGAATTCCTTAACTTCGGCCACTTCATGATCAATTCTGATGTTAAGTGTCTCGTTGTCCACATTTCTCCTGTTTGTCACTATTATTGTCTTTTTCTGATTTACTCTCAATCCTTATTCAATATTCATTAGATTGTTCATTCCATTCAATAGATCCTGTAATTTTTCTTCTCTTTCACAGAGGATAGCAATGTCATAAACGAATCTTATCAGTGATATCCTTTCACTCTGAATTTTAATCAAACCCTTGAACCTTTCTTTTATTTCCACCAATGCTCCTTTGACGTACAGGCTGAACACTAGGGGTAAAAGACTACACCTCCGTCTTATGCCCTTTTTAATCCCAGAAAAAGACGGAGATGTAGATGAACTTTGTTCTAGGTCTTTCATTCTTACTGTTTCCTCATGGTTGTTGTACATATTGTAGATAACCCTATTTTCCCATATTTTCCTTAGAACTTTGAACATATTTCACCATTTTACAATTTCGAACGCTTTTTCCAGGTCGACAAATCCTATGAGCGTATCTTGATTCTTCTTCAGTCTTGCTTCCATTGTCAAATGCAACGTGAGAACTGCTTGTGTGATGCCTTTACCTTTCTTAAAGTAAAATTGATCATCTAACACATCCTCAATTTTCTTTTCCATCCTTCTGTGTATTATTCTTGTCATCAACTTGGATGCATGATCTTTTGCGCCGATTGTGCGATAATTCTCGCACTTGTCCTCTCTTGCTACCTTCGTAACTGTGTGGATGATGTTTTTCTAATGGTCTGGTGGTATATCGCCAATCTCATACATTCTGTACACCAAGCTGAATAGTCGTTATGCTGCCACTTCCACCAATGATATTAGAAATTCCGATGGAATGTTATCAATTCCTACTGCGTTATTTGATCCTGCTTGGTCCATAGCTCTTTCAAATTCTGATTCTAATACTGGATCTCCTATCTCTTCCCTGTCAACTCCTGCTTTTTCTTCTATCACGTCATCAGACAAGTCTTCCCCCTCATAGAGGCTTTCAACGTATAATGAGAAAAATAATGGGGTCAGTACTGATCATGTGGGATCTGTGATACTTCTCTCCATTACGAACTTTTTGTTCTGACCATCGGGAAAGAAATTATAAGTCCAGCCATATCACAATTTCTGTTTGGATTTGCTGAGTATAGGCGGCACCAGGCAGCTATAGAGGCGTGAAGTGCCATTTGAATTCACCGCCGGAACGCGCTTCTATCGCAGTGCGGTGCGTGAAACATTTTAAGCTGCGTGCATGTCGCTATTGATTAGCTAGGAGGACAGGAACTAATTCTCGACACTACCACATTAGTAAAACATTCTTAATAAAGTTACGTAGACTGGGCAAACTGCCTACGGGGTATAGCGTATGCGGTAGTTGTGGTGTCAGTTTGACAATGTGAGGAATGATGCTGTAACGAAAGCAAAGATACTAATCACGTAATTATCAAGATTGCCACTTTGATACATGGTAAAATAAGAACATCACTTGAAAACCAATTACCATTTATTGTTGAAATGCGCATTAAATAACTAATGCAAGAATCCATGGTGAAATGAAACACCCATTGGGGAGCAGAACAAACCCTGAAACTGATTTATAGGGTGGTTAAAAAGAAGTGTTACATATTCCTACAGGTGGTAGTACTGGTCAAAACTGGAAGAAAAGTTTCTATAATGATATGACCGGAAATTAATACCTGTTCATATAAGGGCCAATTTTGTACTCTAATTCTGTCTGTTATGTAAAAATAAACACTGCAGGCAGTGGTACATATTGCTGCTGCGCATCTTGTCACATTCTTCGGCCCTTCATACCCTCTTTAAAATACACCTGGTTCTGTTCAGACTGCGATCCATGCATTGCTCACAAAATCTTGTAACCTCTGAACATTGTGAATGAGTTGGGCATACAGCAATGCCTTTAAATGTCTCCACAGCCAGAAACCCAACGGGTTCAGGTGCAGTGAACGGGAAGGCCGTGTGACCGGACCACCACGACCAATCCATCGCCAATGAAACGTTGCAGTGAGTACTTGTAAAAAAGCAGCGGGGTTGCATCCAGCTATTATGTTTTTCTTCCCCCCAAAACATTTGTTTTATTATCCATTACTTTCTCTCGGTTAACTGGAACTTATAAGTGTAATTATTGTACCTAAGAAGCTTCTTAATTAGAAATACCACTAATATAAAACTTCGTTTTCATTGTTCATATGTCAACATGTACTTGATTGCTAACTTCCTGATAACACACATGAAATAGCCATGTGAAGGACCCTAGCATTTATACAGCTAATACTGAAAATATGTTTAGCAACTTCTGCCCTCATTTAGTTTCAGAGTAATTAGTATTATTATCTGAAACATTGTTACTGAAATAAAACCCCATATTTTGGCAAACTAAACGGGGTAATTCAATTAGAGTCGTACCTAACAGTCGCAGTTAAACCGAATATCTCTCCACTGTTCTATTAATAGAGAATATTAATCGTTAACTGTAACTTAGGAAAAACCAGCAAACAACAATTGCTAATTTATGTTTTAATTGTCTTTAAGCACTGTGGGACTTAACATCTGAGGTCATCAGTCCCCTAGAACTTAGAACTACTTAAGTCTAACCAACCTAAGGACATCACACACATCCATGCTCGAGTCAGGATTCGAAACTGCTACCATAGCAGCAGCGCGGTTCCGGATCAGTTTTAATTACTGCAGATTTATAAGAGGAGGTGGCTGGAAGCTTTTTTAGTCAGTCCGCGGAATGTTGTGAAAGGTACAAGATCTATGTCCACCAAAACGGAGAAATGTACCGCGGACGCTTTAGCATCAGTTACAAGTCGAAAAATGATTTTATTTGATCTATGCCCTTTGTCCGAGAGTTTATTTAATGACTGTTCTTAATGATTGACTGTTAACTGGTAATTAGTTTTATAAACTGTGTTGAACTTCAACAATAGCTAACGAAAACTATATAACAATAGATTCCGAGTGAGCAGTGTTATTTTCATATGAAGCTTACTCTCCTCATCGTTTTCGCATTGATATCATTGTTGTACTTCAAGGTGAGTGATCTGAGAACTTTATTCAGTGTCTGTGTTAACGATTTATTTGCCACACGTTAATAATTGCGTTTAATTACTACTTCTTAGGTTATTGCACTCGAACAGTCACGTTACACAACATCAACAGAGTGTGGTACGTGGCAAATCATTAATCTGTGCATAAATTATAGTAAGTGAGATTCAATCTGGCTATAACATCAAAGTGCAATTAAAGTGTTTGGACCGTAAACCTGGTGTGAACCACATGATTTAAAATAGCCTACTTTAGACCACTTTTCAGCCAGATTCGACAGACATCCAACTACCAATGGCATATTGGCACAGGTAAACACGGTTTTGCTACATGAGTGGCGCTATATCCTGCATAAACCACAGGCCTCGTCTTTCTGCAAGGGTGTAGCGCTCTCCAATAGTGCTGGTAATTCATTGCACTAAAATCGGTGCTACACAGCACCTGTTAACCTGTTTGGTAAAACATATGGCCCTATGAATCTGGCACTGACAATTCCTGTCCATGCACTGATACTGAAACGATCCTGGTGCCTCACATCCATGATTGCTCAAGGATTTGCATCTGCCCATACTTGCTTACTGTGGTAATTTACTATCCATCTCTTGCAAATCCTGCTTCATCTGTAAATATTACGAATTACTCGTCACATGTAAAGCGGCCCATTTCTCAACAGGTAATTGTTTCCGGACATACACTCCTGGAAATGGAAAAAAGAACACATTGACACCGGTGTGTCAGACCCACCATACTTGCTCCGGACACTGCGAGAGGGCTGTACAAGCAATGATCACACGCACGGCACAGCGGACACACCAGGAACCGCGGTGTTGGCCGTCGAATGGCGCTAGCTGCGCAGCATTTGTGCACCGCCGTCGCCAGTGTCAGCCAGTTTGCCGTGGCATACGGAGCTCCATCGCAGTCTTTAACACTGGTAGCATGCCGCGACAGCGTGGACGTGAACCGTATGTGCAGTTGACGGACTTTGAGCGAGGGCGTATAGTGGGCATGCGGGAGGCCGGGTGGACGTACCGCCGAATTGCTCAATACGTGGGGCGTGAGGTCTCCACAGTACATCGATGTTGTCGCCAGTGGTCGGCGGAAGGTGCACGTGCCCGTCGACCTGGGACCGGACCGCAGCGACGCACGGATGCACGCCAAGACCGTAGGATCCTACGCAGTGCCGTAGGGGACCGCACCGCCACTTCCCAGCAAATTAGGGACACTGTAGCTCCTGGGGTATCGGCGAGGACCATTCGCAACCGTCTCCATGAAGCTGGGCTACGGTCCCGCACACCGTTAGGCCGTCTTCCGCTCACGCCCCAACATCGTGCAGCCCGCCTCCAGTGGTGTCGCGACAGGCGTGAATGGAGGGACGAATGGAGACGTGTCGTCTTCAGCGATGAGAGTCGCTTCTGCCTTGGTGCCAATGATGGTCGTATGCGTGTTTGGCGCCGTGCAGGTGAGCGCCACAATCAGGACTGCATACGACCGAGGCACACAGGGCCAACACCCGGCATCATGGTGTGGGGAGCGATCTCCTACACTGGCCGTACACCACTGGTGATCGTCGAGGGGACACTGAATAGTGCACGGTACATCCAAACCGTCATCGAACCCATCGTTCTACCATTCCTAGACCGGCAAGGGAACTTGCTGTTCCAACAGGACAATGCACGTCCGCATGTATCCCGTGCCACCCAACGTGCTCTAGAAGGTGTAAGTCAACTACCCTGGCCAGCAAGATCTCCGGATCTGTCCCCCATTGAGCATGTTTAAGACTGGATGAAGCGTCGTCTCACGCGGTCTGCACGTCCAGCACGAACGCTGGTCCAACTGAGGCGCCAGGTGGAAATGGCATGGCAAGCCGTTCCACAGGACTACATCCAGCATCTCCACGATCGTCTCCATGGGAGAATAGCAGCCTGCATTGCTGCGAAAGGTGGATATACACTGTACTAGTGCCGACATTGTGCATGCTCTGTTGCCTGTGTCTATGTGCCTGTGGTTCTGTCAGTGTGATCATGTGATGTATCTGACCCCAGGAATGTGTCAATAAAGTTTCCCCTTCCTGGGACAATGAATTCACGGTGTTCTTATTTCAATTTCCAGGAGTGTATAATTATTGGAACTTACCTTCTAGTTTTGTCCGAACTACCTGCAATAGGAATGTGTGAGACTTTCTTCAAGCATCCTATATTTTATCATCTTCATTTATGACTTAGAACTACTGATGTATAAAGTAGCGCAATGAAACCATAGATCAATGTGAAAACCTATCAGCCGGCCGATGTGGCCGAACGGTTCTAGGCGCATCAGTTTGGAACCGCGCGATCGCAATGGTCGCAGGTTCGAATCCTGCCTCGGGCATGGATGTGTGTGATGTCCTTAGGTTAGTTAGGTTTAAGTAGTTCTAAGTTCTAGGGGACTGATGACCTCAGATGTCTCATAATGCTCAGAGCCTTTTTTGAAAACCTATCAGCTTCGCCTGCCGAAAAGACCGCCAGGGCTTATACTTTATTCTTTCGCACATACTGGTTAATCAAGAGACTTCATTTTCCCCTTTCAGCAATATTTCTATCTTTACTTTCATAATTATTGTAATTTTCTCGATTAGATTAATTTACCTGCAATAACTTGCGTGTTCAGTATGTGAGACTGAACTGCGTCTGACCTCCAGCGTCTTTTAGCTATTTAATTAATCACGACATAGTGTTTGGTCGCAACTTCATCAATATAACAGGCTGTTGAGGTCATCGACATCCATACCTGGGTGACCTGGTTTAGGGCAGGGATGCTCGCCCTCGCTACTGCGCTGTTAAAAATACAATATAAAAAAGTATCAGGACATCCCTGTGTAATGCGGAATGACCATTAGGTGTCACAAGATGCGGACCTATCAATATAAAAGAGTGTAGGGGTCGGGGGTATTCTGTAAAGTTCGTGCACACCAAATTTTGTTTCATTTATGAGTGTGTCCACAAACGTAATCTGGCACAATTAAAAAAACCAAGTATAAAATAAAATTAAACACCAGTTAATAAATAATTTGCAAACAAGTTTCCATTCAACTTATTGCAACTAAAGAAACTGAGACAATCTTCATTTAACTTACAACAGTTAAAGAAAAGTTTTCAAGGAAATTTGCCACATTTAAATAGGCAAACAATTTAAATGCAGTGCCTTGTGGTTTAACCTCACTGGTAAAAAAAGGAAATCTCGAATAGTTTTCATAACAAATAGAACGGGTGCCGGCCAGTCTGGCCGAGCGGTTCTAGGCGCTTCAGTCTGGAACCGCACGACCGCTACGATCGCAGGTTCGAATCCTGTCTCGGGCATGGATGTGTGTGGTGTCCTTATGTTAGTTAGGTTTAAGCAGTTCCATGTTCTAGGGGACTAATGACCTCAGATATTAAGTCCCATAGTGCTCAGAGCCATTTTAACCATTTTTTTTTAATAGAACGGGTGGGCAGGTTATGTCTATTTTTGGCAGTGCAGCTTTATTGTAATTAATGATTTTACGAATCTGACTCAAGAAAACTGCCGCTATAAAAGCTCATAGGTTTATTGTTGTATCACTCATTACAGTCTATTCAAAAAAGGCAGGCAACTTTCACCACATCGTGAACAATTTTTACTTGTGACTAACAGTAAGCCACGCCATTTCCCTTATTCAGAAGAGAAGTACTGGATGAGACTGACACCGGTCAGATAAGTGTGATGGTCGGAACGAATCTGAGACACTTAACGGGAGATTCCTACGACCATACAGAAACTGTCTATGTAATTCATTGACTTCACTGATTTCTTTTATTTTATTTTATTGATTTCTTCTGTAGGAGCAGATTTAAATAAAAGACGGAATGCAAATCAATAGAACGTCTTATTACAAAGGAAATTTGGTCTAATACAATCACGGAATTATCTCGTTACTGAGGCCTGCTCTTCTGCAACCTGACATAATGTCTGAGGGGCGGAACAACTTCCTCAGCAGCCTGGACTCTCCGCAATGGCGAAGGAAACGTAACAGGAAAGGAATCACGGAACCCGATCGATGTGACAAAGGAATTAGGTTATTAATCAACAAGAGAAAGAAGTAATAATATGCAACCGTCACTAATGGAGAATAAACAGAGGGAAAGAGCGGTACAAAAGGAATTAAGCGGTAAAGCGACTTCCCATCCGCAAATTAAGGAAATCTCGATAAGATCCATCACATGGTTCTTCATTTGAGAAATATGGATTACACCACCGCGAGATGATGATGATGATGTTTGGTTTGTGGGGCGCTCAACTGCGTGGTTATCAGCGCCCGTACAATTTCCCAATCTTTGCTCAGTCCAATTTCGCCACTTTCCTGGATGATGATGAAATGATGAGGACAACACAAACACCCAGTCATCTCGAGGCAGGTGAAAATCCCTGACCCCGCCGGGAATCGAACCCGGGACCCCGTGCTCGGGAAGCGAGAACGCTACCGCGAGACCACGAGCGGCGGACTCACACACCACCGCGAGTGCAAGGAGCAGCTAAGACATTAATTTAATATAAGGCCAACCACTCGCCACGTGGTCATGTATTCTAACACGAAGGAGCACGGGCATATGTGATAAAAACTATGTTTTATAAAATATTACTTACACACGCATATTACGAAAATGCATAGAAAACGACGTTCGAGTCTATACAGTAACTTTAAAAACAGATTGTTCTTCTCTGACGTGGACAACGGCTGGCTGCGCTCATTTGAATTACTTAGCGGACAAATATCTAACGCCAAGTCCAGAATCACTTAGAAATCGCTTAATTTACGGGGGAGAAATGTATAGAAAGCGGAAAATACTAATGCTTACTAATTAACGAATTCCCCAACGCTCTTCTGGCGCCGCAACTAAACGAATTTGGTGCTCACTGAGAACATTCCAAAGTCTGCAACATGCCGCTTCAATCCGCTAGCAGCAACTGACTACGTTTCCTTGTCTCCGGAGGAGAGTTGGGTCCGTTGGGCGCGAGAATTGGCGACCCCCCGAACCGGTCAGTCAGAGGGCTCAGATCTTGTCGTGTGACTGGATGTCCTTCTAGCTGGCGGCCCGTAATTACAGGGCTGGATCGTGATTCGCCAGAATTCTGTCCGAGTTTCCTCAGGGAAACCTGTTTACAGCACAAAAAGTTTGTGAGAAGTGAAGCTTCGAAGTTAGTACTTCGGCTTGTGAGAGAAACAAAAGTGACTACTTTGGCCTCTACAGATTATTCAGACTGCTGGCCCACGTTTCCGAGAACAACGATCACGGAAAGAAAAGGAAGCCATCGTAGATACACCAGGGAGACTATTGAATTGGATGTAAAAATGACAAAAATACGTGGCTCCCATCCTCTCTCTCTCTAACCAGTGTGAAATTAGCACAGAAAATTGTCCAGCCACACAGGAATGTTGCTGCAGATTATGAAGTGACGAAACGATATATAGTTTGATTAAAAAATTTAAAAATATGTGAAAGGAGAGCATAATGAAGGAGAATGAACGTACATTTTCCAAACTTTCAATTAAAAATCAGAGTTACTCTACCGTTAGCACGATTAACAGAGAGAATCAGAGTTCAGTAATTGAAAATATAAACAGAATTATTATCTGCTCTTCTGTGGTAACGTCACTCATTCGACACATCGACCAAGGTCTGCTTATTACAGACGAACGGATCATTAACGGTAAACATGAGCACTCGTGCTAATCGGCCACTTAACTACAACATAAAGAAAACAGAGTTATACACATACCGTACATGTAATTACATAAAGGAATACGCCAATCAGTGGGCCCTGGAACATAATCCGCGGCGAAAATAATTACCTACTAAATTTCCTTGTAACATCACTGCATTTGAAAATCGCAATATATATGTATTACCAATAAAACACAAGGAAAGTTAGGAAACGCGACAGACAAGACTTGGAACGTGGCCTTAAAAGTAACCAAATACATGTTAGCTCCAGTATATGGAAAACACCATACTAAACCTTTAATAGCCTCTAACACTGTTAGTCTAATTTCGCCAAAATGCGGCCAGATAGTTGCAAAAAATTGGGTCTGCAGTCATGAAACCATTCGTTCAAGTTTAACGAATGATGGTTCATCAGTTTCAACGTAGTCCAGCTACGCGGACAGATTCCAGCAAGTCATCAGTGGAACGCGTCCAGTAATCTGCAGCCAAGAGCTTAGGCCTCTTCCGTCCTTCCAGACGCGCGACACACAAGGACGACTACCGATGAACTGCTACGTTTCCTCACGGTCCGCGACATGAAACTGTCCAAAATTTCCAAGAGCAAATTTTGCATCAGATTTGGTCGCCTCAGTCGCGCTGGTGTTCAACTGTAGGTGAAATAAAAGCTAATAAGTGTGTTAAATGTAGGTGTATGAGTGATTCTTATATGTATTTGTTTTATAATGCCGTAGGAATGGAGGCAATTTAATGGAGTCGTACAGTGGCAAGAAGGTGGTTTGCGGCAAAACAGAATCCACGGCCGCACGACATAAATAATGGCGCAGCTGTCCACACCAGCATCAGCGCGGGGCTGCAAATAGTACTAACGCGACCGTTAAAATAGGAGGAGAACGCTGTTCTTTTGCTTGGAAAATGGGTCAGAATGAAATTAACATAGGGCTTATCGTCAGTACGGTCTCAACTTCTCAGGTGGGTAGTTCAGTTTTGGCTTCAGAGTCAATCGAAGTAGTCGGTGATTGGCCACAGGAATTTTGGTAGTGCGTCAACGATTTTTTAAAGTCAGCATTACTCATCCAGTAAATGATGTGAGGCGTGTGGCTCACTAATTAGTAAAGAACTGAAGCAGCGTCAACTTACCAGCAAAGAGCGGTGTTAAGGGTTTTCCGTGAGAGGTTACTTACTTGGATGTGTATCGGAAGTCTAAGTGTTGAATCTGACTTTGTTAAAGCTTAATTTGCGGGTAACTTAATGTGATTTAATAAAGCAGTACTGGATGCATTGCAGCTGCTGTTCGCCTTTTGTGTGTTGGACGAGGTTAAATTGATTTGTTTCGTGATATTTGGTTCGAATGGGAGATCGGAATGTTCTCAACTACCATAATAAAAGTAGTGCCTCTGTGTAGCTCGTTCAGAGTTGGTTGAATCGAAGCTTTTGGATTCATTACGGCATTGTTGTGTATTTGTGAGTAATGTGTGTTATTGTAGCCCCACTGCATGTTCAGATGATTTTTTAACAGTACAAGTGGGCGGAACGTTATATGATAACAGCATTTGGTGACTGCTTTAATTTTGCAATTAAGATTTGAGGGTTTAATTTTATACTCACTGCGAATGAACAAGTACCCATGGAACTGTTTGACTGAGCAGATAGAGGTGGTCCTTCCACTTTGACTAGAAGGCTAAGAGTGGCTTAAATTGGCGTCTTTAGTTTGCGCGATGTATTGGTCAAACATGTGAAGTTCCTCTGTAGCCCAACCTGTTAAATGTCCGAGTTTGAGTGGCGGTGGCCCTTAGTTTATTCTTGTTTATTTGATTGATATTTAGTCCGAATGTCATGGAGCTGCCAGTCCTCTAACATACCAACGTATAACTTTATTTTGAAATAGAAACGTTGTTTAAAAAATGGTTCAAATGGCTCTGAGCAATATGGGACTTAACTTCTGAGGTCATCAGTCCCCTAGAACTTAGAAGTACTTAAACGTAACTAACCTAAGGACATCACATGCATCCATGCCTGAGGCAGGATTCGAACCTGCGACCGTAGCGATCGCGCGGTTTGTTGTTAAAAAAGAAATATATAGCGTGATTCACCTAAAATTTGCACCGCAAATATTTCGGCAATGGAAAATCCTAGTGATCTGTGGTATTCATAGAATGGATTGGTAATCATGGGATAGTATTGTTAGCCAATAAACAAATTGTAATAGTACTTGGAAAGTGTATTTTTTGTGCAAAGGTACACTTTTTCAAACTGAACAAAGCATATTGACATTAACAAACTAAAATTAGGAAAAATTAGAATGCCAGTGGTGTTTGTTGCAGGTTTCTAGTGCAAGTCGTTTATGAGATATCGTATTTTGAAAAGTTCCCACATAAACACTTGTGCAACATCTGTGGTACCACACACTAAAGAACAATACAAATGATTTCACTAGTTATGTGGATTGCGACCAGTAGCGAGACAATTGGTCATCACAGGTTATGCTCAAAACTACCATCGGCAGCGGCAATACAAGCTTCCAATCTGGTTGGAACGACTGCTGCACACGCGCTACCATTTCAAGAGAGATGTCCGAGCAGGCAGAAGTAGAACGTCCTTACATGTCATCGAGTGTAATTGGTATGTCCCCAGGACGTTGTCCTCGATGGTGAGTGTTCATCGGAGGTGAGGGTATCATCTGGAGTGCCCCAGGGAAGTGTGGTAGGTCCGCTGTTGTTTTCTATCTACGTAAGTGATCTTTCGGATAGGGTGGATAGCAATGTGCGGCTGTTTGCTGATGATGCTGTGGTGTACGGGAAGGTGTCGTCGTTGAGTGACTGTAGCAGGATACAAGATGACTTGGACAGGATTTGTGATTGGTGTAAAGAATGGCAGCTAACTCTAAATATAGATAAATGTAAATTAATGCAGATGAATAGGAAAAAGAATCCCGTAATGTCTGAATACTCCATTAGTAGTGTAGCGCTTGACACAGTCACGTCTACACTCCTGGAAATTGAAATAAGAACACCGTGAATTCATTGTCCCAGGAAGGGGAAACTTTATTGACCCATTCCTGGGGTCAGATACATCACATGATCACACTGACAGAACCACAGGCACATAGACACAGGCAACAGAGCATGCACAATGTCGGCACTAGTACAGTGTATATCCACCTTTCGCAGCAATGCAGGCTGCTATTCTCCCATGGAGACGATCGTAGAGATGCTGGATGTAGTCCTTGTGGAACGGCTTGCCATGCCATTTCCACCTGGCGCCTCAGTTGGACCAGCGTTCGTGCTGGACGTGCAGACCGCGTGAGACGACGCTTCATCCAGTCCCAAACATGCTCAATGGGGGACAGATCCGGAGATCTTGCTGGCCAGGGTAGTTGACTTACACCTTCTAGAGCACGTTGGGTGGCACGGGATACATGCGGACGTGCATTGTCCTGTTGGAACAGCAAGTTCCCTTGCCGGTCTAGGAATGGTAGAACGATGGGTTCGATGACGGTTTGGATGTACCGTGCACTATTCAGTGTCCCCTCGACGATCACAAGTGGTGTACAGCCAGTGTAGGAGATCGCTCCCCACACCATGATGCCGGGTGTTGGCCCTGTGTGCCTCGGTCGTATGCAGTCCTGATTGTGGCGCTCACCTGCACGGCTCCAAACACGCATACGACCATCATTGGCACCAAGGCAGAAGCGACTCTCATCGCTGAAGACGACACGTCTCCATTCGTCCCTCCATTCACGCCTGTCGCGACACCACTGGAGGTGGGCTGCACGATGTTGGGGCGTGAGCGGAAGACGGCCTAACGGTGTGCGGGACCGTAGCCCAGCTTCATGGAGACGGTTGCGAATGGTCCTCGCCGATACCCCAGGAGCAACAGTGTCCCTAATTTGCTGGGAAGTGGCGGTGCGGTCCCCGACGGCACTGCGTAGGATCCTACGGTCTTGGCGTGCATCCGTGCGTCGCTGCGGTCCGGTCCCAGGTTGACGGGCACGTGCACCTTCCGCCGACCACTGGCGACTACATCGATGTACTGTGGAGACCTCACGCCCCACGTGTTGAGCAATTCGGCGGTACGTCCACCCGGCCTCCCGCATGCCCTCTATACGCCCTCGCTCAAAGTCCGTCAACTGCACATACGGTTCACGTCCACGCTGTCGCGGCATGCTACCAGTGTTAAAGACTGCGATGGAGCTCCGTATGCCACGGCAAACTGGCTGACACTGACGGCGGCGGTGCACAAATGCTGCGCAGCTAGCGCCATTCGACGGCCAACACCGCGGTTCCTGGTGTGTCCGCTGTGCCGTGCGTGTGATCATTGCTTGTACAGCCCTCTCGCAGTGTCCGGAGCAAGTATGGTGGGTCTGACACACCGGTGTCAATGTGTTCTTTTTTCGATTTCCAGGAGTGTATTTGGGCGTAACATTGCAGAGCGATATGAAGTGGGACAAGCATGTAATGGCAGTTGTGGGGAAGGCGGATAGTCGTTTTCGGTTCATTGGTAGAATTTTGGGAAGATGTGGTTCATCTGTAAAGGAGACCGCTTATGACACTAATACGACATATTCTTGAGTACTTCTCGAGCGTTTGGGATCCCTATCAGGTCGGATTGGGGCGAGGGCATAGAAGCAAGTCAGAGGCGGGCTGCTAGATTTGTTACTGGTAGGTTTGATCATCACGCGAGTGTTACGGAAATGCTTCAGGAACTCGGGTGGGAGTCTCTAGAGGAAAGGAGACGTTCTTTTCGAGCATCGCTACTGAGGAAATTTGGAGAACCAGCATTTGAGGCTGACTGCAGTACAATTTTAATGCCGCCAACTTACATTTCGCGGAAAGACCACAAAGATAACATAAGAGAGATTAGGGCTCGGTACAGAGGCATATAGGCAGTCATTTTTCCTTCGTTCTGTTTGGGAGTGGAACGGGGAGAGAAGATGATAGTTGTGGTACGAGGTACCCTCCGCCACGCACCGTATGGTGGATTGCGGAATATGTATGTATATGTAGATATAGATATGTCCTTCTAGATAGCATCTTGCAGCTTTCCCCACAGAAAAAAGTCTACAGGTATCAAACCTGGGGAGCGGGCCAGTCAAGGTACAGGTCCTCTGCATCCAATCCAACGATTTGGAAACAACTCGTGAAAGCATACTGTACTACTTCGTGCACTATGTGCAAGACAACCATCGTGTTGGTACCACAGTTCCTCCTAGTCTGCAGAGGAGCGTCTTGTAGAATCTGTGAAAGATGGTCTGTTAGGAGGCTGCAATACTTGTGTATTCCGTCTATGAAGCATGGGCCTATGAGCTGATGGTTCACTATCACACACCACACCTTTACACTCCATGGACGCTGACGTTCCACCTGACAAAGCCAACAAGGATTGTCAGCAGACCAATGTGCACATTTCGTCGATTCATCTGGAATAACTGGAACAAGGGGTTCCATTACTAAACATGATGCAGTATTCAGTCTTAATGCCCATGTACAGAAGTTAACACGATTCTCATAATCGTTTCCATGCAGTTCTTGAAGGAGAGAGATGTGATAGGAATCTAACCTACGTCGATGGAGAATGCGTAGGACCCTTGCCTGACCCACGTCACTTCCTGCTGCGTTTGTAATTTCCCGCTCTTCTGTCGACACTTGCTTCCTTCTGTTACGTCGTGTAGGTGTTACACCACCACTTTCATGTATCTGGTTGAAGTGATTGATAAATATTTGCCGAGATGATTGTCGTTTATTGGGGTATCCTATGACGTACACCTCAAAAGAACAAACTGACAGTGTTAATCACCCGTTTAAAAGAGCACTCTGGTCACTTTTGAACGACATAGATACTGTAACAGTTATACCAGGCGATCACGTGACGCTCTACTGCCGACGAGTGACAGTGAAATGGTGTGTTCGGACCAGTCGGTTGTATGGAACCATTGCGTTAATGTAGGTCGATTCAGAAATGTGGCGGAATGGCAACTATTGTGCTTGGATGTCTTCGTGTACACACCGTAAATGGGGTCCCACATTTCTTGTGCTACGTGACTACAGTGGTGGACCACTCGCAGCTATGAAACGAGGTGCAAGAAGAGAGGTCGTAAAACGGTCGTAACTGACAGACACCGGATACGATTGTCACGCCTTATCAACGACAACAGATATTCCTGTTGTGTGTGAAGGCAGTTTGCGAGCGAACATGATGAAGAACATTAAGAGTCGAGTACCTTGCTCACAGCGGCACATTAAGCTGCATGTCTTCAGTGGACCACACACCACAGAAATTGATTGGAGGCGCTTAGAGTCGCAATTTTGTCTCTTTTCAAGTGACCAAAAGCCTAGTGTGCACCGACTGTCCAATGGGGCGTTTAACCTGTAGTTTGTGTGTGTGTGGGGGGGGGGGGGGGGGTGAGGGGGGGGATGTAGGATGGGGGCAGGAGGGGAAGGAGGGGTTCTTCGCAACAGACTTCTGTGATGTTCTTGGGGGCGTTTTGCGGTCTATGGATAGGGAAGACTCATTAAGGCTGCTATGAAGATGACCCGGGATTCGGAAAGAATTTTCGTTCTGCAGCAGAGAGTGCACTCTTTGACAGAATAAAACTGTGTGGTGGACAAGAGCTCGAAAATGGGGTCATTGCCTTCTGTGAAGTTTGGAAAGTAGAAGATGAAGTACTGGCGAAGGTAAATCTGTGACGGCGTGTCGTGAATCGTACATGGTAGCTCAGTCAGTACAGCAATTGTCTGCAATAGGCAAAAGTCGCAGGTTCGAGTCCCAGACCAGAATACAGTTCTCATTTGCGAGAAAGGTTCATGAACCAGGATGTTTATTTCAATGATGTCGGTGACCACCTAGATGTTTCACTCCCGTCCTTCGAGGTGACCACAGTCGTGTTCACAAGTCTGCAAGCATACTAACACTCGGGCACACTCTTGCATCTGGACTGGCACCACCTTGTCTCAGTCTCACAGGAAATGCTTGCAGCTATTTGGATGAAACTTGGCATTCGAAATCCCTGCAGTTTCGTAGCTCTAGGGACTTTAACCATCAATGAGTGGCTTCAGCTAGGCATAGTAAATTTGAAGAAATTTGTGGACTCTGTTCCTCGAGCAGCTGAGGCTACTATCTATGCTAGATGTGACGTTACACGGCACTAGCCAGATGTAAACTAGGTTTGAGTATTTTTTTTTTTTTACGTACTTACACGTGTTATTAAAATTGCAATGTTTCGAACAAACTGTCTTCTGGTCCCCGTAATTTCGTTAAAGAAACTTTCTTCAGATTATTAAAGGTTGTTCCACTACCCATCTTCTGCACTAGACCATACTCCCATTCACAGCAATCATTAGGTGTACTTATTATTTTGTACTAATTGATTATCATTATTATTGAGGTTTGGTTCGGTCTCATGTTATTATTATTATTGTTATTATTATTGTTATTATTATGAAGCAGTTTATTACAAACAACTTGAAAGAAAATAACAAACTTTACATTGCAAGCTTGCACCTTTGTCATGACTGCCCCAATGACAAAGTTGCGTTAGACAGCGACTGCACAGGTCGGCGTACTAGTTCTGCCGTTTAATGCTTGCATCGGCAAGGGTCGTTTAGTTTCTGTCATCGACTCTCCATTGCTGTACCGTCATTTGTTTATTACTGTGAAATTACATAAGGGACATCCCAGAAACTATTTCGATGAAGGTGCTTCTCTTTTGAGCTTTCCATCATTTACTGAAAGTATATGTGTTTTGCTAATCAAATTACTTATCCTTCAGTTTCTGACCATGGCGTTAAGTAATTACCCAGCAAAGTCAGGAGTAAAAGGCTCGGATCTTAAGCCGTACTCACGCTGGTCTTGAACGCTAATATGAATGGGAAATTAAATCTCTGTCAGCGATGTACATCAGTAACATCGGTTACGCGAATTCCTCAGGTCAGATATTCGACAGTAACCTGGTGATCAGGTACCTGCTAGGCCCACCGGTTACCCAAACCACAATGGATGTACAGTTGACAGCTCATGCGACAATGCTGTGCCGCCCCTTGACAAACGTCTAATAGCAAGTAGTCCTCAAACAGAGGACTAATATGCAAGAGCAACTTGACCAACTTACGAAACAAACAACACTTGTTTGAACATGGACCATGATTGTGACACCACTCGAGAAAAAAAAAGCAAACTCAAAGTTCCACATTATAGTGCAACAGAAATGTAGACGCATATTCAGCATGAAATATTCCAAGCTGTAAACATAAAGCAATGAAAATCCTCCAGCTATATTTATCACACATCCACCCACCCACACACACACACACACACACACACACACACACACACACACACACACACAAGCACACAGAGAAACACACAGGTGACTGTGTTGACTGTACCACAGCATGAAAAATTCCAAGCTGTAAACATAAAGCAATGAAAATCCTCCAGCTATATTTATCACACACCCACCCACACACCCACACACCCACACACCCACACACCCACACACCCACATACCCAGACACACACACAGACACACACACAGACACACACAGGTGACTGTGTTGACTGTACCACTAATGGGAGTGGCGATACACAGTGTGCAAAAGACAACTGTTTACAACGTACCAAAGTGCTGTAGGTAAAGTCGAGGTGAACAATTTCATACAAGGAACTTGCGGTCTATCAAGTCCTGAAACACCCTCACATCGGTCCAAAGAAGCCACCCATACTACAAAGCATGCGCATCCGGCTACATTTTGCAATATCCTTTCGCCCTATTTACGCCATTCGCTTAGTCGTGCACTTACATATTATAAAACTCATGTTTGCGTAAATTTTTCCTCACAGATTTGTGAATTTTAATAGTGAAAAATTGAATCGTTTTGTTTCTCGGACATTCTTGCTATTAGACTAATGTGCTTGTTAGTGTTAACTTCAGATCGAATTGGAAACCTAATAACCTTTTGCGTAACGTGTCTAACAGTCATCCATCTTTCATAATCCTCACGGGAAAGATTAACTTATTAACGTTAACGGAAGCCGCTGGCAAAAGAAAGGGAGAGGGTATTAAAAATTTCGAGCGGCGCGCATACGCTTTGACTATCGTGGTTTTTGTAGGCCAATTTGAGAGATTTTTCTTGGATTGATAGATCACAAGTGCCCTATATCATGTTGATAGTCTCGACGTTCCTTACACATTTGTGGTATGTTGTGACCAGGTGTACAAAAGTAACCTATAATTGTGAAAAAGGTAAATGACTTACAGAAATGGTTGTTACAGCGCTGAATACAGTATACCTTCAAGTTTTATTTATAAATGTTCAATGGGCTATCTCTGGTAAGGTTTAGAGCCAAATCCTATGAAGCAAGTCTGGATGCATGGCGGCAACTGCTTGCGTTATCTGCCGTCACGGTGTACTGAAAACTGCGCCCATAGAAATTTGCTCCCAGAAAGGGTCCACTAATCCCCTTGCCCGGCAGGTAGAAGAGCTGAGGGACGCTACCTAGATGTTTTCGAGCTCATATTTTCAAGCCGTATCATACAGAACGCTGCAAATGAGAAGTTTAATTTTATGAGTGCAGCGACAGCTTTCAGAAAGAAATCGATACACATTGCAAAACTATGGAACGTGTATCAGATGCTGTCCAGGCCTTACTCATTTGATTAAAACTTCCAACGATTATACAAAAATCAGTTGACAATTATCACCCGATTCCTTGCACAAATTTCACGATTAAGAAGACTTTTTTCCGAAATTGTTCCCAAATTTATTTTTTCGCTAAGATTTTTCTTAACTTTGTGTGTTTCGATAGTGTTATGTAAGAGAATTCTTTTTTCAAAAGTCAAATTAGTTAAGAATTGTCTTGGTGTCACTATGAGTCAAGCACGACTGTCTAATGTAGCAGCTAGTCAATAAAAATGGGCTAGTTAATGACATTGACGCTGATGAGGCAATTTCAAAATTTGCAGCCAGAAAAGAAAAAAGAAATTCTAAGCTACGTGTTAGTCACAAGTGTTGTATTTTATGCTTTCGTGAGGTTGGAAATTAGGGGAGGGGGATGACGAAAGCTGCACCGGGTACCAGACTACCTAGCTACGCCACTGCATAGACATCAGTCTGAACCAAAGTAAAACATTGGATGTGTAGGTAACAAAATAGGGGTTTCTTTGTACAATCCCGTACAGGTTAGAAATCAATCACAGCAACTATCCACAAGACATTCAATAACATTTAAACAATTCATCAGTCTTAGCTCTACATCATTACAGTGTGTGTATGTGTTTTAGAAACCTTATAGAAAGAAAGCTTACGTTTTGCATCTACATACACACTCTGCAAGCCACAGTAAGAAAGCTTACGTTCTGCATCTACATACATACTCCACAAGCCACAGTAAGAAAGCTTACGTTCTGCATCTACATACATACTCCGCAAGCCACAGTAAGAAAGCTTACGTTCTGCATCTACATACATACTCCGCAAGCCACAGTAAGAAAGCTTACGTTCTGCATCTACATACATACTCCTCAAGCCACAGTACGGTGCATGGCGCAGGGTACTTGTACCACTACCAGTCATTTCCTTTCCTGTTCCACTCGCAAAAAGAACGAGGGGAAAACGACCATCTATGTGCCTCTATATGAGCCCTTACTTCTCACAACTTATCGTCGAGGACGTCACGCGCAATGTACATTGGCTGCAGTAGATATGTTTAATTTTAGCTCAGTATATCTTCATTCATCGTCATAAAAACCTAGCAAAAACAAATTTTGCGTTTGGTGTTTTACGTCGCGTCGACTGTTATTATCGTTAGAGATTTGGCGAAAAATACAAACTCTGCTTTTAGGCTGCTTATAAAGAAGAAATATGTACCAGATTTTACATTAGACCTGCAACAATATAAGTGTCAAAACAGCATCCAAATTCGTGCATTACTTTTTGCATTATGCTAGTACAAACAGGCACGCAGAATAAATTATAAAAATATTTTTTGCCGTCTATTGCGCTTCTATAGACCGTTCACATTACGTTTTCTTAACCATCTCCTATATTCAGACATCAGACACTCGTCAACTTGTTGTATGTATAGATTTGCTGGAAATTTAACCATAATGAAAAAATGAACACTGAGACAGAAGATGTGTTGCGAAATCATGATCTGTTATTTTAATAAATTAATTATGAAGAAATCAAGGCTATAAATGATTCAAGTTTCTAAAAATAAATATCTAAATAAGATAAAAGGTAAAACTTTTAAACATACAATACACGCGAAAAAATTTTACGTCTTCTACTGTAACTTCATATGCTTTCCTTTGCCTGATTGGATTATTCATAACGTCTAGAACTGCTACCTGCTTCTAATGGGAGGATTCACTCTCATCGTTTTTCAGACCCTTGCGGCTTGGGAGGATTCGGTACAATTTTTCTGACCGCGGGAGGATTCGGGGTTGCGCCCTCTACGACAGCTAGAGCGGTACAAAATCTGTTTGTTCATACAGTCAGCTATTCTGATGGGGATTATCTTTGGGGACGCAGTTCGGAAGTGTCTGGGGCACAGGTAGTTTGGGGTAATTACGATGGTCCGGGTGCAGGTAAGCTGCCACACAAAAAGGGAGCAGGTATTGGGCACAGATTTCACAGACTTCTTGTTAGGCGCAAATTTCCCTGCGCTCAGTTTTCATGAGTTCGTCGTCGCAGCTGGTCAACGTTCCCCGGAAGCAGTGGAACAAACACTCTGTCTTTAATGTAGCCCCATGCTCAGGAGTCCACTGGGGTTAAATCAGTTGGTCTTGGTGGCCAGGATATTGTTCCACCACGTCCAATCCAAGTCTGCACATTCCTACGGAGTGTAGCGGCGTCACCACATAAGGTAGTGTTAATGTGAATTTGCGACAACGGATTACAGCAGTACGCATAAGTCAGACTCAGGCTTGTTGATAATAGTTTTGAGCAACGTCAAATAGCAAAACATGTCGGGCCAACACGGGTGCAAGATTTTTGGAGACGGCGTGTTCAGCAGGACTATTTATTTATTTATTTATTTCATTAGCAGTACAGAGTAACCCTCTGCCTTGAAATGTAAGGTAGGTCAGGCGCTTCTAAATCTAGCAGCAAAGACTTCTTATTATTACAGTCTTATTGTTATACAGTTGTTAATGCAAAAAAGGAATGTAAAGAACATAATATATAAAAATTTCTGTGAGGTTACAGAGAATTGAATGCTTATCAGTTGTTGAAGGGTTTTTATATAATTTGTTTCTGCCCAGTTGATGAGAATATAATTTAAATAATGCAAATATCAAAGACACAAAAATGTAATACGGTAAGTGAGGTGAAAATAAGTTGCATTATGTAGAGGGAAGTACTATACTTTATTTGGATGTGTAATATAGTTCAAGAAACTCGTTGGTTGACAACCGCCTATTTCTGGCTATTTCAGGTGAGAATGTCTCACTAGAATCTTGAGCTATTCTCATCTGAAATAGTTTGTGTTTCTGTATTTTTATTGTGATGATAATATTACATGGAGTGTTGCACGTCAGGACACTACATGATATTAAGGTATTCAGTACTTGTTTCTCTGTCTTGTTGTTGGAAGTTGTATATTCTATCTGATACCTTAACTACATACTACTAGTACTATACAGATTAAATGATGATTGAGAATTTGGTACGTGAAATATATGAATTTTAGCTCTACATGAGGAATACACTTATGGTTGTAAATTCGTTAGTAGAAATAGACTGAAGAGCCAAAGAAGCTGGTATAACTGCCTAATACGTCCCCCGCGAGCACGGAGCAGTGCCACATCACGAGGTGGCATGGACTCGACTAACGTCTGAAGTACTGCTGGAGGGAACTGACACCATGACCCGTGCAGGGCTGTCCATAAATACGTAAGAGTGTAAGGCGATGGAGATCTGTTCTGAACAGCACGTTGCAAGGCATCGCAGATATACTCAATAATGTTCATGTCTGGCGAGTTTGGTGGCCAGCGTAAGTTCAGAAGAGTGTTCCTGGAGCCACTCTGTAGCAATTCTGGACGTGTGGCGTGTCGCATTGGCTTGCTGGAATTGACCAAGTCCGTCGGAATGCACAATGGACATGAATGAATGCAGCTGAACATACATGATGCTTACGGACGTGTCACCTTTCAGAGTCGTATCTAGACGTATCAGGGTTCCCATATCACTCTAACTGCACACGCCCCACACCATTACAGAGCCTCCACCAGCTTGAACAGTCTCCTGCGGACATGCAGGCTCCATACCCGTAGACGTCGATCTTCTCGATACAATTTGAAATTACACTCGTGTCCGGCCTGGCATCATGTTTCCAGTCATCAATAGTATAATGTCGGTGTTGACTGGCTCAGGTGAGGCGTAAAGCTCTGTGTGGCGCAGTCATGAAGGGTAGATGAGTAGGCCTTCGGCTCCGAAAGCCCATATAGCAGCAGTAACCTGCCTAACAACTGCGCAGACGCTTGTCATATACAGGGTGTTACAAAAAGGTACGGCCAAACTTTCAGGAAACATTCCTCACACACAAAGAAAGAAAATATGTTATGTAGACATGTGTCCGGAAGCGCTTACTTTCCATGTCAGAGCTCATTTTATTACTTCTCTTCAAATCACATTAATCATGGAATGGAAACACACAGCAACAGAACGTACCAGCGTGACTTCAAACACTTTGTTACAGGAAATGTTCAAAATGTCCTCCGTTAGCGAGGATACATGCATCCACCCTCCGTCGCATGGAATCCCTGATGCGCTGATGCAGCCCTGGAGGATGGCGTATTGTATCACAGCCGTCCACAATACGAGCACGAAGAGTCTCTACATTTGGTACCGGGATTGCGTAGACAAGAGCTTTCAAATCCCCCCATACATGAAAGTCAAGAGGGTTGAGGTCAGGAGAGCGTGGAGGCCATGGAATTGGTCCGCCTCTACCAATCCATCGGTCACCGAATCTGTTGTTGAGAAGCGTACGAACATTTCGACTGAAATGTGCAGGAGCTCCATCGGGCATGAACCACATGTTGTGTCGTACTTGTAAAGGCACATGTTATAACAGCACAGGTAGACTATCCCGTATGAAATCATGATAACGTGCTCCATTGAGCGTAGGTGGAAGAACATGGGGCCCAATCGAGACATCACCAACAATGCCTGCCCAAACGTTCACAGAAAATCTGTGTTGATGACGTGATTGCACAATTGCGTGCGGATTCTCGTCAGCCCACACCTGCTGATTGCGAAAATCTACAATTTGATCACGTTGGAATGAAACCTCATCTGTAAAGAGAACATTTGCACTGAAATGAGGACTCAGACATTGTTGGATGAACCATTCGCAGATGTGTACCCGTGGAGGCCAATCAGCTGCTGATAGTGCCTGCACACGTTGTACATGGTACGGAAACAACTGGTTCTCCCGTAACACTCTCCATACAGTGACGTGGTCAACGTTACCTTGTACAGCAGAAACTTGTCTGACGTTGACATTAGGGTTATCGTCAACTATACGAAGAATTGCTTCGTCCATTGCAGGTGTCCTCGTCGTTATAGGTCTTCCCCAGGCGCGAGTCATAGGCTGGAATGTTCCGTGCTCCCTAAGACGCCGATCCATCCTGTCGGGATACCTTCGTTCTGGAAATCTGTCTCGATGCAAACGTACCGCGCTACGGCTATTGCCCCTTGCTAATCAAATGGGCATCTGTCAACTCCGCATTTGTAAACATTGCACTGACTGCAAAACCACGTTCGTGATGAACACTACCCTGTTGATGCTACGTAGTGACGTGCTTGATGCTAGTACTGTAGAGCAATGAGTTGCATGTCAACACAAGCACCGAAGTCAACATTACCTTCCTTCAATTGGGCCAACTGGCGGTGAATCGAGGAAGTACAGTACATACTGACGAAACTAAAATGAGCTCTAACATGGAAATTAAGCGTTTCCGGACACATGTCCATATAACATCTTTTCTTTATTTGTGTGTGAGGAATGTTTCCTGAAAGTTTGGCCGTACCTTTTTGTAACACCCTGTAGAGCATATCTGGGATTCCTTGCAAAATTTGTTCAGAAGAGATCTCCATCCCCTCGTACTCTTACGGTTTTATGGACACCCCTGGCGGATTCCTGGTGTCAGGTCCGTTCCTTTAGTGTATATATACGTGGCGTCTGTTCTTTTGGATATGTCCTTGCGGTTGTGGTGATCACTGTGTCTGGATGGCATACTGATGAGCACATCTGCCAGTAACCAGGAGATTGGGTTTCAGTCACTGTTTCAACTTGTCCCATTGATATAAATCAATGCCCACTGGCAGCTAATGCCTTTGATTCCATTGTGTCGTGATTCATAGTGGCTGCCGGATCAAAATGACGTCCAAAAGAACAGATACCACACGTATACTCTATGAAAGGGTCTGAAGACTTAGGACTGAAAGTTACAAAAAAAAAAAAAAAAAAAAGTGTGAGACCCACGTTATAAATGACCCGTGGCATATAGTGGTGGTGACGCTGGCGGCGGCGCCGGCGCTGTGGTCCGCGGGCGTCGTGCTGTCGGCGGCCGCTGTATCGGCCTGGTGGTTCAGCTACTGGCGGCGACGCGGCGTGCCACAGCTGTGGCCGCTGCCGCCGTACGGCGACGGCTGGGGCTGCGTGCTGCTGGCGCGCGACATCGGCGCGCAGCTGTCGCGGCTGTGCGCCGCTGCCGCGTCGGCGTCGGCGCCGGTGCTGGGCGTCTACCTGCTGTGGCGGCCCGTGCTGCTGGCCAGGAGCCCGCAGGCGGCGGCGGCGGCGCTGCGCGCGCTGCACGACCACGGGCTGGCCGCCAACGTGCCGCCGCCCCGCGGCCTCTTCCACCAGGCGGGCGGCCGGTGGCGCCGCTCCCGAGAGCTGCTCGTGCCCGCCTTCTCCGGCACCACGCTGCGCGCCATCTTTCAGCAGGTGAGAGAATCCCACAACAGATGTGTTGTGTAAATACACTCCTGGAAATGGAAAAAAGAACACATTGACACCGGTGTGTCAGACCCACCATACTTGCTCCGGACACTGCGAGAGGGCTGTACAAGCAATGATCACACGCACGGCACAGCGGACACACCAGGAACCGCGGTGTTGGCCGTCGAATGGCGCTAGCTGCGCAGCATTTGTGCACCGCCGCCGTCAGTGTCAGCCAGTTTGCCGTGGCATACGGAGCTCCATCGCAGTCTTTAACACTGGTAGCATGCCGCGACAGCGTGGACGTGAACCGTATGTGCAGTTGACGGACTTTGAGCGAGGGCGTATAGTGGGCATGCGGGAGGCCGGGTGGACGTACCGCCGAATTGCTCAACACGTGGGGCGTGAGGTCTCCACAGCACATCGATGTTGTCGCCAGTGGTCGGCGGAAGGTGCACGTGCCCGTCGATCTGGGACCGGACCGCAGCGACGCACGGATGCACGCCAAGACCGTAGGATCCTACGCAGTGCCGTAGGGGACCGCACCGCCACTTCCCAGCAAATTAGGGACACTGTTGCTCCTGGGGTATCGGCGAGGACCATTCGCAACCGTCTCCATGAAGCTGGGCTACGGTCCCGCACACCATTAGGCCGTCTTCCGCTCACGCCCCAACATCGTGCAGCCCGCCTCCAGTGGTGTCGCGACAGGCGTGAATGGAGAGACGAATGGAGACGTGTCGTCTTCAGCGATGAGAGTCGCTTCTGCCTTGGTGCCAATGATGGTCGTATGCGTGTTTGGCGCCGTGCAGGTGAGCGCCACAATCAGGACTGCATACGACCGAGGCACACAGGGCCAACACCCGGCATCATGGTGTGGGGAGCGATCTCCTACACTGGCCGTACACCACTGGTGATCGTCGAGGGGACACTGAATAGTGCACGGTACATCCAAACCGTCATCGAACCCATCGTTCTACCATTCCTAGACCGGCAAGGGAACTTTCTGTTCCAACAGGACAATGCACGTCCGCATGTATCCCGTGCCACCCAACGTGCTCTAGAAGGTGTAAGTCAACTACCCTGGCCAGCAAGATCTCCGGATCTGTCCCCCATTGAGCATGTTTGGGACTGGATGAAGCGTCGTCTCACGCGGTCTGCATGTCCAGCACGAACGCTGGTCCAACTGAGGCGCCAGGTGGAAATGGCATGGCAAGCCGTTCCACAGGACTACATCCAGCATCTCTACGATTGTCTCCATGGGAGAATAGCAGCCTGCATTGCTGCGAAAGGTGGATATACACTGTACTAGTGCCGACATTGTGCATGCTCTGTTGCCTGTGTCTATGTGCCTGTGGTTCTGTCAGTGTGATCATGTGATGTATCTGACCCCAGGAATGTGTCAATAAAGTTTCCCCTTCCTGGGACAATGAATTCACGGTGTTCTTATTTCAATTTCCAGGAGTGTAGTTCCGCTTAGTAAGCGCGTACACAACTTTCCCACTAGAGCGCGCCCCGCGCGCAGCTCTCGTCCGTCTCCGCACTACGAGATGGCGCTGCCTTAGAGACGGACCAAATTCTGCCGATCCGCGCATTAATATGTAACGCAGCCAATGAGATTGCTGCCAGCATAGAACCTTTTCTCCTCGCCACACTTGCGCAGTGATACCTGAATGCGCGAGGTATTAAACTAGTGTACAGACCTTCGATTAGTCAGTCTGCATTTGTCTGCATTAGTCTGTACCAGTCTATAGTCAAGTTTCAGTCTGCACCTAAGGAGATTATCATATTCCTGTACATAGCCATGAAGATAAATGAATAGACACTTTGTCAAGTATCAGAGATATGTGAGAATAAGATTAACGTACCAAGATCAAAGGAACTTCAGATTGTCAATTGTAAATAGCATCCAGAATCAAGTTATGTAACGTTTATGTTTGTTACTATTTTAATAAATGTGTGTGAAAATTAACCGAGTTCTGTTTAAAGTTGGTCACCGTCAATCTGATACTCTAAGCGTGCAAGTGGCATTTCTATCATGTGACCTAACGGCAGAAGATAAACACGCCACGATAAGACCACGAGACATATTGGTCACACTCGCCTACTTCGTTAGAGCGACAAGTCAAATAATCTGATGGTGTGTGTACCGAAGGTCTTACAGTACGCACACCACACGTCCATAATTGCGAAAGTGTTGCTGGCGCAAGATTTCGGCCGGCCGCGGTGGTCTAGCGGTTCTAGGCGCTCAGTCCGGAACCGCGCGACTGCTACAGTCGCATGTTCGAATCCTGCCTTGGGCATGGATGTGTGTGATGTCCTTAGGTTAGTTAGGTTTAAGTGGTTCTAACTTCTAGGGGACTGATGACCACAGATGTTAAGTCCCATAGTGCTCAGAGCCATTTGCAAGATTTTGTGCACAAACTGACATTTCGATTTTTCTCATTCACTCGAATGGCCCAGAATGTGCTTCAAACTAGCGGTGAACAATTATGGCCTGAAAACATAGCGCATTGTCGTTTGGTTCGATTGGACTAGAGGACCCAATAGATTTATGTAAACACAGCCTACACTATTATGAAACCACCATTAGCTTGCACAGTGCCATGTTGACAACCTGGGAATCTGGCCTCATGGGGCCTGCACCATACTCAAACCCTACCATCAATACTTACCAACTGAAATTGGCACTCGTATGACCAGACTGCGGTTTTCCAGATCCAATCAATATGGTCACGATCCTCGGAGAGACACTACAGGCGATGTTGTGCTGTTAGCAAAGGCACTCACGTTGGTCATCTGCTGCCACAAGCGGTGGAACAAATACGATTCTTGGACAATTTCGATATCAAATTGATATCACACTAATTGCCTAATTAATTAAGTTGGTCATATAATCCCCTATCCTCCTACCCATCACTGTAGCAAATCCCCCTCCCCCTTCCCCCCATCCCAACCCTATTGGTGGGAAATTCAAATTTACATGGTAAACGATTGTAAATGCCCAAGGGAGGACTCCAATCTCTGACAGGGAGAGGCGCATGAACTGTGACAAGGCGCCTCAGAATGTGGCATTAGTAGGTATTCATATACTTTCGGTAGGATGGTGTCACAGGTGCATGTGTCAATTTCATCTGCATTTGGAGTTTCATCCTCTTGGGGATGTATATACACAAGGTCTGTCCAATAATTTGGTGGGAACACGTCTACAGGACCGTAGAATGGGGAAAACTCAGGTTTGCCATCTCAGACACATTTTGGATGGGGTGGCCTACAGGCAGGGCACAAGCGTCCTCCACCCTTTTCGATCAGTCTGGGAAATTCACTTCATTGTTTGCAGGGACGTGGGGGGGGGGGGAGGAGGGGGAGAAAGACTTTATATAGTTATTTGCACAACTGTGTCTAGTGCTTCACAGATGTTTATGTGCAGACGTAATTTGTCCTACATATCGAAATTGTCTTGCCACAGATCCTGTGTGACATTTAAGTGCCCACGTGATCCGGGAAGAATAGGATGCTGGACAGGCTGAGGAATGTCTATGAACCACACTCATTCTACAGGAGGGTATTCTTAAGGAAATCCAGTTCTGTTGGGTCAGACACGTTTGGAATGGTATGGTCTACTGACAGATATTTTGCTATTGTTCACAGGGTCTGCCTTTCTGGCATATCTCGAAAACACATCCCAGAATGTTCTGGGATGACATATTGTTCAGATCCAGGGGATAGGATGGCTTTGGACAACCTGAGGAGTGTCTGCACAGACAAGAAGCGCCACCATGTTTCCCACCAGTTCTGGAGATCGGTGACGCTTAATTGCGCAGGTGTTCCACTGATCCCTTCGCACTTTGTCGATGTTTCAGGTGGCCGTTAAGAGGTAATTATGACAACAAAGGAAGCTGCCGACAAAGCTGGGCCTGGGGAAAACCCAGGTCTGCAGGCTCGGACGCATTTGGGATGGGCAGGTGTGCAGGCAGATATTTCACTATTGCTCACATCTTTAGCGCCACACACAGAACGCTTAACAAATTGACAGGAAGTGCTTTGGTGTTTCCCACGAGTTCTGGAGAGTGCCGATGCAGCAGAGCAAGTTGCCACCAGTGTGTGTCTCTTTGGGCTCATGTGGCCCACAGTGGGTGGCTGGGGTGGTACGTGCAAACAGTTGACTGTTCGCCTTAGCAGGTAGCTAGCACGTGTCCTCGTGGGTTTCTTACGGCACTCGGCAGGCCGGCAGGGTGACACATCGGCCAGTAGGCCACCCATACGTCGTGACTGTCAGCATGCAGGCCTCAGTTGACCACGTAACCAATAGCTGGTTCAGGTGTGCTGCTGGGGTGAGAGAAGGTCGTGTGGTGTGCTAGAAGTGCTCGCATGCCCTGCGCTGTGCCATGGCCCCAGTTGAGTCGCTGGCTATGGTGGTGAGTGGAGATGAGGGCTGCGTGCTCTGCTCTGTAGTCGCCTAAGGAAGGTGTAATTATTATTATTATGCATGATCTTTAAACTACATTTGCGGAATGTAGTAGTGTCTAGGCGATGTCTTTTACGATCGATAGCTGTGTTAGGGCACAGGTTTTTGCAACATATTTTGCAATGTGTGTTGGACATGTGTCAGTGCATGTAAATGCTCATAATTTTTTAAAATGTATGCTTATGTGACGAAGCATGTGGAAGTTGCTGTATTTGGACGGGTTACTCCAGTAACCATAATATCAGATCTGAATATGGTTCTAAAGGATCCGAAACCGGTCATATGAATAAACATTTTGCAATCAAGACGGACTGAAAGTTGCATTATTTGTGCAGAGGAATTACATAATTAGGATATCTAGTTGTACTTCCTCCAGCAGGGTAATACTTGCACCTTCCAAATATGATAAAGAGAGTACCCTACATCCTATGACACCAACATATATGAAAAATGAAATTTTATAATGAAAGTATGTTATTATTATTATTGTTATATCCTCTCCAATGGAACTGGCAATTGAATTTAAAATGAAAATTTGAATTTACCACGAAATTAGAATTTCTCAGCAAAATTGGAATTTCTTGCCAAAGAGAGAGGGGTGGGGTGGGTTAGGTAGAGGTGGGGGAGGGGGGATATCCCAGAGGAGAGGGGGGATTTCCCAGGAGGCGGGAGAGGATGAAAGGGGATTAATTGATCACTTTAATTAAGCAGTCAATCAATTTGATATCAAAATTCTCCCACAATATTGACATAGCCCATTAACGTCAGATTTAGGTGTACTGTCGTAACGAATACATTCGTCTTGTGCCGCACATTAATTATTAAGATTGTGTGACACAGTGTTGCTTGTCTTCAGCACTGAGAACTCCCCAAAAACGCCACTGCTCTCGCTCATTATCACAGAACCTCGGAAACCGGTCGATTTCCTGGACAACTTTGGGATGTACCGCTCACCACGCGTCTCTACACACGAACACGACCATCACCACATGTCAGAGGAATTATGGACTCGTTTGTGAATAAGACGTTTTGCTAGTGACGAAGTTGCTAGTTGACATGGGAGCGCGAGAACTGAAGTCGAGCTGCAAGATGTGGTCTTGCCAAGGACATCTGGATCATACGGTTCTTTATCGTAACCTGTTCATTACAGCCTGGTCTCCAGTGGCTCTTAAAATGGTTCAAATGGCTCTGAGCACTATGGGACTTAACTGCTGAGGTCATCAATCCCCTAGAACTTAGAACTACTTAAACCTAACTAACCTAAAGTGATCACACGGTCCGCAGCTCGTGGTCGTGCGGTAGCGTTCTCGCTTCCCACGCCCGGGTTCCCAGGTTCGATTCCCGGCGGGGTCAGGGATTTTTTCTGCCTCGTGATGACTGGGTGTTGTGTGCTGCCCTTAGTTAGGTTTAAGTAGTTCTAAGTTCTAGGGGACTGATGACCATAGATGTTAAGTCCCATAGTGCTCAGAGCCTTTTGAACCATTTGACATCACACACATCCATGCCCGAGGCAGGATTCGAACCTGCGACCGTAGCGGTCGCGCGGTTCCAGACTGTAGCGCCTAGAACCGCTCGGCTACTCCGGCCGGCCCAGTGGCTCTTCTGAGATCGTATTGCAGTTCTCTGCCGATATCTGTGCGACGCCGCAACAAGGAGATGGTCGGATAACGGTCTTCACATGGGGTTGTAATGCATTGGCGATCTTGTCCAACTCGCCTTGTGTACTGACCTGTCTCCGTGCAGCGCGTCCACAGTCTATGGATGACACGTGGTGAGGCTCTGTCCTTTTTAGGATCAAACAGATCGCGCTTGTGACGTGCATTGCATCAGGATGTCGCATTGCATGTGCTTAGTTATATAGAACGTGTACAATGACATCTGCTATCTGTGTACCTCAGTAGAAAACAATTAGGACAAAAAAAAAGTTCAGATGTGTGTGAAATCTTATGGGACTTAACTGCTAAGGTCATCAGTCCCTACGCTTACACACTACTTAACCTAAATTACCCTAAGGACAAACACACACAACCATGCCCGAGAGAGGACTCGAACCTCCGTCGGGACCAGCCGCACAGTCCATGACTGCAGCGCCTCAGACCGCTCGGCTAATCCCGCGCGGCAACAATGGGGCACCGGTACTCACTTCCTTGTGACGTGTCGCCCGACACTGTAAGGCATGACAAGCCAATAGACGGCGAATGATTCTAATTGTTGGGTACGCTGAAAGCGGAAGTATCAATCCATGTAACAGACTTCAGCTACCACCTGTTTCAAAATAGGTTTAATCTACGGACGTTTATTTAGGTGTTCCATTCATTGTTTTGAACAGTGCAAGAAGTATACATCAAGAGAACCTACGTCATTCACCGCATACTGCACTGCTAGATGTGAAGCTGATCCTTAGCCTTCTTGTGCAGCACCTTAGCCTTCTCCCAGCAAAAGCGGCTTCCCACACCACAAGCACTACTCACTCTTCAGTTTACAGACAGACTATGCTATATACTCTCTTGGTATATCCATGTTCAGATAAGCCGGGGCATGCGAGCAGTTGTTACGTTTTCTTTTTTTTTTTTTTTTTTTTTAAATATGAATGAATCCGTCAGCTATATTTAAAGGCCTTGCTATATTTGGTATCGATTTTGCCACAACAACGCACAATCTTCGGGTGAATACAATAAACACATGTTTCATATCTGAACCTAATGCACTAAATAAAACTATCTTTAACTATACTTAACACGAACAATACATTAATTCTACTGAAGTATGACAATACCAGTTCCTGTGAGTGTGTGCTCAAAAGTAATGCCTCCAAAATTCTACATGTTTAATCTTTATACCTAGATATTTATTTTTTAACATAGTCACCCTGTCGACGAACACATTTCTCCCAACGAGAGACCACTTTGTTGATACTATTGCTGAAGAATGTTTGACTTTGTTGACGGAACCACGACACTTCTACTCTACGGAGGACAGAATAAAGTACTGGGAGGCATTACTTTTCATCAGGCCCTTGTTTAAGCATCATATAATAAGCAAATTGGTAAATACTTAACAAAAGTAAAAGCAATTGATTAGAGGTCTATAATACATTATATTTACATATATTGCACTAAAATGAATCAGTCTTACGAAGGAAGTGTATTACTAGGCGAAAGCATCGGAAACGTCACTAATGATAAGATGTGCTAATTCATCAGTCGATAAAGTGTAGATCCATATTGCATTATATCTAAACGTAATAGAAAAGGCTACAACTACATCTACATTTATACTCTGCAAGCCACCCAACGGTGTGTGGCGGAGGGCACTTTACGTGCCACTGTCATTACCTCCCTTTCCTGTTCCAGTCGCGTATGGTTCGCGGGAAGAACGACTGTCTGAAAGCCTCCGTGTGCGCTCTAATCTCTCTAATTTTACATTCGTGATTTCCTCGGGAGGTATAAGTAGGGGGAAGCAATATATTCTCTACCTCATCCAGAAACGCACCCTCTCGAAACCTGGCGAGCAAGCTACACCGCGATGCAGAGCGCCTCTCTTGCAGAGTCTGCCACTTGAGTTTGTTAAACATCTCCGTAACGCTATCACGGTTAACAAATAACCCTGTGACGAAACGCGCCGCTCTTCTTTGGATCTTCTCTATCTCCTCCGTCAACCCGATCTGGTACGGATCCCACACTGATGCGCAATACTCAAGTATAGGTCGAACGAGTGTTTTGTAAGCCACCTCCTTTGTTGATGGACTTCATTTTCTAAGGACTCTCCCAATGAATCTCAACTTGGTACCCGCCTTACCAACAATTAATTTTATATGATCATTCCACTTCAAATCGTTACGCACGCATACTCCCAGATATTTTACAGAAGTAACTGCTACCAGTGTTTGTTCCGCTATCATATAATCATGCAATAAAGGTTCTTTCTTTCCATATATTCGCAATACATTACATTGGTCTGCGTTCAGGGCGGTTGCCACTCCCTGCACCAAGTGCCTATCCGCTGCAGATCTTCCTGCATTTCGCTACAATTATCTAATGCTGCAACTTCTCTGTATATTACAGCATCATCCGCGAAAAGCCGCATGGAACTTCCGACACTATCTACTAGGTCATTTATATATATTTTGAAAAGCAAAGGTCCCATAACACTCCCCTGTGGCACGCCATTGATAACAACATGCTGTGTTCTGTTTGCTAAAAACTCTTCAATCCAGCCACACAGCTGGTCTGATATTCCGTAGGCCCTTACTTTGTTTATCAGGCGACAGTGCGGAACTGTATCGAACGCCTTCCGGAAGTCAAGGAAAATAGCATCTACCTGGGAGCCTGTATTTAATATTTTCTGGGTCTCATGAACAAATAAAGCGAGTTGCGTCTCACACGATCGCTGTTTCCGGAATCCATGTTGATTCCTTCATAGTAGATTCTGGGTTTCCAAAAACGACATGATACTCGAGCAAAAAACATGTTCTAAAATTCTACAACAGATCGACGTCAGAGATATAGGTCTATAGTTTTGCGCATCTGCTCGACGACCCTTCTTGAAGACTGGGACTACCTGTGCTCTTTTCCAATCATTTGGAACCTTCCGTTCCTCTAGAGACTTGCGGTACACGGCTGTTAGAAGGGGGGTAAGTTCTTTCGCGTACTCTGTGTAGAATCGAATTGGTATCCCGTCAAGTCCAGTGGACTTTCCTCTGTTGAGTGATTGCAGTTGCTTTTCTATTCCTTGGACACTTATTTCAAGGTCAGCCATTTTTTCGTTTGTGCGAGGATTTAGAGAAGGAACTGCAGTGCGGTCTTCCTCTGTGAAACAGCTCTGGAAAAAGATGTTTAGTATTTCAGCTTTACGCATGTCATCCTCTGTTTCAATGCCTTCATCATCCCGGAGTGTCTGGATTTGCTGTTTCGAGCCACTTACTGATTTAACGTAAGACCAGAACTTCCTAGGATTTTCTGTCAAGTCGGTACATAGAATTTTACTTTCGAATTCACTGAACGCTTCACGCATAGCCCACCTTACGCTAACTTTGACATCGTTTAGCTTCTGTTTGTCTGAGAGGTTTTGGCTGCGTTTAAACTTGGAGTGAAGCTCTCTTTGCTTTCGCAGTAGTTTCCTAACTTTGTTGTTGTACCACGGTGGGTTTTTCCCGTCCGTCACAGATTTACTCGGCACGTACCTGTCTAGAACGCATTTTACGATTGCCTTGAACTTTTTGCATAAACACTCAACATTGTCAGTGTCGGAACAGAAATTTTCGTTTTGATCTGTTAGGTAGTCTGAAATCTGCCTTCTATTACTCTTGCTAAACAGATAAATCTTCCTCCCTTTTTTTATATTCCTATTTACTTCCATATTCAGGGATGCTGCAACGATCTTATGATCACTGATTCCCTGTTCTGCGCTTACAGAGTCGAAAAGTTCGGGTCTGTTTGTTATCAGTAGGTCCAAGATGTTATCTCCACGAGTCGGTTCTCTGTTTAATTGCTCGAGGTAATTTTCGGATAGTGCACTCAGTATAATGTCACTCGATGCTCTGTCCCTACCACCCGTCCTAAACATCTGAGTGTCCCAGTCTATATCTGGTAAATTGAAATCTCCACCTAAGACTATAACATGCTGAGATAATTTATGTGAAATGTATTCCAAGTTTTCTCTCAGTTGTTCTGGCACTAATGCTGCTGAGTCGGGAGGTCGGTAAAAGGAGCCAATTATTAACCTAGCTCGGTTGTCGAGTGTAACCTCCACCCATAATAATTCACAGGAACTATCCACTTCTACTTCACTACAGGATAAACTACTACTAACAGCGACGAACACTCCACCACCGGTTGCATGCAATCTATCCTTTCTAAACACCGTCTGTACCTTTGTAAAAATTTCGGCAGAATTTATCTCTGGCTTCAGCCAGCTTTCTGTACCTATAACGATTTCAGCTTCGGTGCTTTCTATCAGCGCTTGAAGTTCCGGTACTTTACCAACGCAGCTTCGACAATTTACAATTACAATACCGATTGCTGCTTGGTCCCCGCATGTCCTGACTTTTCCCCGCACCCGTTGAGGCTGTTGCCCTTTCTGTACTTGCCCAAGGCCGTCTAACCTAAAAAACCGCCGAGCCCACGCCACACAACCCCTGCTACCCGTGTAGCCGCTTGTTGCGTGTAGTGGACTCCTGACCTATCCAGCGGAACCCGAAACCCCACCACCCTATGGCGCAAGTCGAGGAATCTGCAGCCCACACGGTCGCAGAACCGTCTCAGCCTCTGATTCAGACCCTCCACTCGGCTCTGTACCAAAGGTCCGCAGTCAGTCCTGTCGACGATGCTGCAGATGGTGAGCTCAGCTTTCATCCCGCTAGTGAGACTGGCAGTCTTCACCAAATCAGATAGCCGCCGGAAGCCAGAGAGGATTTCCTCCGATCCATAGCGACACACATCATTGGTGCCGACATGAGCGACCACCTGCAGATGGGTGCACCCTGTACCCTTCATGGCATCCATAGCGACACACATCATTGGTGCCGACATGAGCGACCACCTGCAGATGGGTGCACCCTGTACCCTTCATGGCATCCGGAAGGACCCTTTCCACATCTGAAATGACTCCCCCCGGTATGCACACGGAGTGCACTTTGGTTTTCTTCCCCTCTCTTGCTGCCATATCCCTAAGGGGCCCCATTACGCGCCTGACGTTGGAGCTCCCAACTACCAGTAAGCCCACCCTCTGTGACCGCCCGGATCTTGCAGACTGAGGGGCAACCTCTGGAACAGGACAAGCAGCCATGTCAGGCCGAAGATCAGTATCAGCCTGAGACAGAGCCTGAAACTGGTTCGTCAGACAAACTGGAGAGGCCTTCCGTTCAGCCCTCCGGAATGTCTTTCACCCCCTGCCACACCTTGAGACGACCTCCCACTCTACCACAGGTGAGGGATCAGCCTCAATGCGGGCAGTATCCCGGGCAACCACAGTCGTAGTCCGATCGGGGGAGCTGGCCGTCTCCGACAAACCCCCATCCGGACCCCCACAGTGATGCCCATTGGCAACAGCCTCAAGCTGTGTGACCGAAGCCAACACTGCCTGAAGCTGGGAGCGAAGGGATGCCAACTCAGCCTGCATCCGAACACAGCAGTTGCAGTCCCTATCCATGCTAAAAACTGTTGTGCAAAGAACGTCTGAACTAATCTACAGAGAGCGCAAACAAATAGACACAAAATTTAAACGGTTATTAAAATACAAGGTTGCCTAGTAAATGCAGTAATGCTGCTAGTTGCGCACTTCTGACACACTGCTCGGCGGCGGAAGGAAACTACGCGATTTTACACTATTCGGGTACTAAAACGCGATGCTACAACTCTCAAATACTATAATATGCCCGAAATTTATGAATTAAACAATGCAAGTACCAAAAACACGCAAAGAAATTAAGAATTAAACTATGTAACAAATGAGTGAGCTAGGAGTATACGACTTGCTGCTGCAGCTGCTTATCCAACGGCGGCAGGGAGCACACTGACTGTGACCAACCGACCTGGCCATTCAAAACAAAAACAGAAGACAGACGACTACTCGAATTTACACTATTCAGGTACTAAAACGCGATGCTACAACTCTCAAATACTATAATACGCCCGAAATTTATGAATTAAACAATGCAAGTACCAAAAACACGCAAAGAAATTAAGAATTAAACTATGTAACAAATGAGTGAGCTAGGAGTATACGACTTGCTGCTGCAGCTGCTTATCCAACGGCGGCAGGGAGCACACTGACTGTGACCAACCGACCTGGCCATTCAAAACAAAAACAGAAGACAGACGACTACTCGAATTTACACTATTCAGGTACTAAAACGCGATGCTACAACTCTCAAATACTATAATACGCCCGAAATTTATGAATTAAACAATGCAAGTACCAAAAGCACGCAAAGAAATTAAGAATTAAACTATGTAACAAATGAGTGAGCTAGGAGTATACGACTTGCTGCTGCAGCTGCTTATCCAACGGCGGCAGGGAGCACACTCCCTAGAGTCCTCTTCTGTTATTAACAGAAACAGAATGTAAATGCTGTGGTAAGTAGTGCGTCCTTACATCAGATGGTATCTGAATGCATCATAAGAACAGAAAATGTAACAGACAACCAAGGTATGAAGTTCTTTAATCGTATAGTAAAACCCATAAATGTAGGGCAGAATCCTGTGCAACACATTTTGTCTCTGCGTAAAGACTGCAACTGACGACGATTTGAGCCAGCTTACCGTATTAAAGCTTTGTTCTCACTCTACAATTCTTACACTGCACATTTCGCTCCAGTATCAAACTGATTACTCCCTGCTCCACAAGCGGATAAAGTGTCACTAGAAGCCTTCCTAAGAGACAGTCTCCATTCCTTCCGAACTGACTATGCAAATGTAGACGAGATGTGGCTCAATTTCAAAGGTATAGTAGCAACAGCAACTGAGAGATTCATACATCATAAATTGGTAAGAGATGGAACTGATCCCCCATGGTACACAAAACAGGTCCGAACGCTGTTGCAGAGGCAACGGAAAAAGCATGCGAAGTTCAGAAGAACGCGAAATCCCGAAGATTGGCTAAAATTTACAGACGCGCGAAGTTTGGCACGGACTTCAATGCGAGATGGCTTTCATAGATTCCACAACGAAACATTGTCTCGAAATTTGGTAGAAAATCGAAAGAAATTCTGGTCGTATGTAAAGTACACAAGCGGCAAGAAGCAGTCAATACCTTCGCTGCGCAGTGCCGATGGTACTGTTACCGACGACTGTGCCGCTAAAGCGGAGTTATTGAACGCAGTTTTCCGAAATTCCTTCACCGGGGAAGACGAATGGAATATTCCAGAATTTGAAACACGAACAGCTGCTAGCATGAGTTTCTTAGAAGTAGATACCTTAGGGGTTGCGAAGCAACTCAAATCGCTTGATATGGGAAAGTCTTGAGGTCCAGATTGTATACCGATTAGGTTCCTTTCAGATTACGCTGATACAATAGCTCCCTACTTAGCAATCATATACAACCACTCGCTCACCGATAGGTCTGTACCTACAGATTGGAAAATTGCGCAGGTCGCACCAGTGTTTAAGAAGGGTAGTAGGAGTAATCCATCGAACTACAGATCTATATCATTGACGTCAGTTTGCAGTAGGGTTTTGGAGCATATATTGTATTCAAACATTATGAATCACCTCGAAGCGAACGATCTATTGATACGTAATCAACATGATTTCAGAAAACATCGTTCTTGTGCAACGCAGCTAAGTAATGGCCGCTATCGACAGGGGATCTCAGGTTGATTCCGTATTTCTGGATTTCTGGATTTTCGGAAAGCTTTTGACACCGTTCCTCACAAGCGACTTCTAATCAAGCTGCGGGGCTATGGGGTATCGTCTCAGTCTCAGTTGTGCGACTGGATTCGTGATTTCCTGTCAGGAAGGTCGCAGTTTGTAGTAATAGACGGCAAATCATCGAGTAAAACTGAAGTGATATCAGGTGTTCCCCAGGGAAGCGTCCTGGGACCTCTGCTGTGACCTGGGTGACAATCTGAGCAGTTCTCTTAGGTTGTTCGCAGATGATGCTGTAATTTACCGTCTAGTAAGATCATCCGAAGACCAGTATCAGTTGCAAAGCGATTTAGAAAAGATTGCTGTGTGGTGCGGCAGGTGGCAGTTGACGCTAAATAACGAAAAGTGTGAGGTGATCCACAAGCGTTCCAAAAGAAATCTGTTGGAATTCGATTACTCGATAAATAGTACAGTTCTCAAGGCTGTCAATTCAACTAAGTACCTGGGTGTTAAAATTACGAACAACTTCAGTTGGAAAGACCACATAGATAATATTGTGGGGAAGGCGAGCCAAAGGTTGCGTTTCATTGGCAGGACACTTAGAAGATGCAACAAGTCCACTAAAGAGACAGCTTACACTACACTCGTTCGTCCTCTGTTAGAATATTGCTGCGCGGTGTGGGATCCTTACCAGGTGGGATTGACGGAGGACATCGAAAGGGTGCAAAAAAGGGCAGCTCATTTTGTATTATCACGTAATAGGGGAGAGAGTGTGGCAGATATGATACGCGATTTGGGATGGAAGTCATTAAAGCAAAGACGTTTTCGTCGCGGCGAGATCTATTTACGAAATTTCAGTCACCAACTTTCTCTTGCGAATGCGAAAATATTTTGTTGAGCCCGACCTACATAGGCAGGAATGATCATCAAAATAAAATAAGAGAAATCAGAGCTCGAACAGAAAGGTTTAGGTGTTCGTTTTTCCCGCGCGCTGTTCGGGAGTGGAATGGTAGAGAGATAGTATGATTGTGGTTCGATGAACCCTCTGCCAAGCACTTAAATGTGAATTGCAGAGTGATCATGTAGATGTAGATGTCTCCGCGAACAGATTCCCTCTTTTAATTAGTTTGTCGCAAAACCTATTTCCATTTCAGTCTGATTCAGTATCACTTCATCAGTTATCTCATCCGCACGTCTGATTGTCAGCATTCTCCTGTAACAGCACATTTGAAAAGTTTCTATTATTTTCTTGTCTGAATTGATTACTGAACACATCTCACTTCCATACAAGGCTACATTCCAGACAAATACCTTCCTTTATGACTTCGTAACAGTTAAATCTTAATTCAGTGTTAACAAAATTAACTTCTTCGAAAACACTTTTCATTCTTTTGCTAGTCAGTAAGTCATATCTTCCCTACTTCGACCATCATCTAGTAGTTTTATCGTCCAATTTTCTAATTAGTTTACCACTGCCTGTTTGACTACATCTAATTTATGTTCTCTTACTGGTTTTAACCTCTCTTCATGACGCTCCAACTGATCTTTCAAGTCTGTCGCCGTCTCTGACAGACTTGCAATGTACTCGGCAAACCTTAAAGTTTTAATGACATAATGTTGATGTTCCTTGAGGCATATTGATACTCACCTTCAGCTACGATGTTGATGTAGGCTGGAGCAATAAATTTAATGTAGCACCAGCGCCTGTATTCCAACCTGGGTCTCCTGCTTAAGAAGCAGATGCACTAGCCATTACACCACTGTCTCACTGCAGCTACCATACCTCCTTGAAATACCGTAGTATGTCTCCCTCCCCGATACAAATTCCAACTCATCCCGTTCCTATTTCTTTTCTAAACTCTCATGAGTATTGCCAAGGTTCTCCACTATAGGAATAGTACCTTGGCAATGAGTGAAATGAGATTAATTCTATAGGTAGCTCAGGTGGTCGTGATATATTAAACATGTACAGTTTCTGTTCGTGAGACATACTGACTTCCACCTTTATCTATAGTAAACAGTCGGCCAAAGCAATGAATTAAATTTTGTAGGAGTGCTAGCATTTGAACTTTGGTCTCCTGCATATTATGCAGATGTGCTAGTAGAGCAGCAAGTACTACCCTTCAGAATTTCAAAGAGTCTGTTTCAGCTAGTACTGCCAGCAAACTGCTCTAAATCTACAAACGTAATACACGTAGGTTTGCATTTCTTAACCCTATCTTCTAATAGAAGAGGAAGGAACAGTATTGCTTTGTGTGTCCCTACATTCCTCCAAAGTGCAAACTCATCTTTCTCGCTGTCGTCTTTCATCACTATTCCATTCTTCTGTACATAATGAAATGTTCCAATAAGCCTTGGAATTTTACCTCACCTTCCTGTTGTGAAAAGCTAAGTTTATCACCATGAGGAATGGATGCTCACTTAAAGCATGTACGACCGAGTATGGTGAAAAAGGTTCACTATTTTTAGTAGTATCGTTTCTCAGTTACTGATACTTTTTTGATAAATCACTGTAAAAAATAAGATCGTCTCCCTGGCCAAATAGTACCGTCACTGCTTTTGGTGTGGAAGGACCCAGGTTCTATTCCCAGTACTTCCTCGCATTTTTCTGAGATAGGGTATCTGGATCAGTGGGTGTCCAGTCAGCCTCGTGAGGCAAAATAAGGAGTTGCTTAAATAAAGAAACAGCGGCGTCATCAGGATTCGTCTGCTGGGAATAACGGCTGGAGGGATTGGCGACGCGCTGATCACGTCACCCACGATCACAGATCGCTCCTCGCACTGCCTTATACTCAGAAGTCGGGCAATCGGAGCAGGCCTAAGGCCTATTCCGTGAGTGGTGCTTACATTACCTTCACATGTCAACAATAATACCCACACCCTCGTTGTCGTCAAATCTGTATGAAAATGCTAAATGCAAAGCCTTCCTAAAACTTTTGTCTTGTTTGAACTAGGAGGATGTCACTTCTTTAATAACATTCTGCAAAAATGGACGTATTGTCTTCATCAGAGAAAATCTCCCAACAGTTGTTGCAGAACATATTTTACTCTGTGTAGATTGCATATTTTCCAATGCTGTGACCAGTTTTGGTTCCATTGTATCATATGTGGATCTGTAGATGTAAAAAAAATAGTGTAATTAATCCTCACATGACCTAAGGTACTCACTGCTATTACTCCTACCAGCAACAAATAGCTGATGCCTCGGTTAATAAGTTCAGTCCGTAACTTAAGATTTACGTAAGTTCCTATCTTCACTCATGAGCAAGTGGTAGTCTTTTGTAATTGGGTAAATCTTTTTGAAACACCTTGAATTTTTCTCAGCAGGATATTGAATTACTTTGGTGCAGAGAGGAAAGTGCTACAGTGGAAGAGATGCAGTGAGGTTGGTTCAGTCAGCGACGTGAAGTGAGGGTGGTGCAGTGTCAGTGGTTCAGCAAGGTGGTGCAGTGACAGAGATGCAGTGAGGGTGATGTATTGAGGGAGATGCGGTGAAGGTGGTGCAATGAGGGTGATGTTGTCTGGGGGATGCAGTGAAGGTGGTACAGTGAGGCAGATGCAGTGAGGGTGGTGGAGCGACGGTGGTGCAGCGAGGGTGATGCAGGGAGAGTGGGGCAGTGAGGGAGATGCAATGAGAGTGTTGCAGCGATGGTGGTGCAGTGAGACATATGTAATGAGAGTGTTGCAGCGAGGGTGGCGCAGTGAGGATGGTGCACTGAGGCAGATGCAATGAGGGAGAAGCAATGATGGTGCTGCAGTGATGGTTGTGAAGCGAAGAAGATGCAGTGAGAGTGGTGCACTGAGAGTGAAGTACCCTAGTGAGCGTGGTGCAGTGATGGTGGTGTAGTGAGGAAGATGCAGTAAACGTGGTGTACTGCTGGTGGTGCAGTGAGGAAGATGCAGTGAGGATGGTGGAGTGAGGATGGTGCAGTTAGGATGGTGCAGTGAGGGAGAAGCAGTGAGAGTGATTCAGTTGGATGAGGGTGGTACAGCGAGGGTGACGTAGTTGGGGTATTGTGGTAGTGTTATGTGGTAAGGGTATCGGAAACTCAGAAATCCAGGGAATTACTGGAAACTTATTTGCATTATTTCAATTCAAGATTAATGGACAGACAACGAGCAGATTCAAGTGATAATAAACTATGATTACGTTTGTAGTTCGGTGGACTCTCGTCTTTTTGGCTGTTTTCCTGACACAAGTCTACAGCAATGGTGGGCAAATAGCGACCCGTGTGCCACAAGCGGCCGGCGACCGGCCAAGACAGTCAGAAGAATCCGCCTCGAACCGAAATTTCCTCCTGATGCGCGACCGAAGATTTCCACTAGGACGGCCGCTTCAATAAAATAGCGCAGTTTAGATTCTCTTCGTGAAAACCAAGTTGCCACTCAGGCATTTCCGATTTACGGTAGTTCCCGACAGCCACCACGTCGAGTACCAACGTCGTTTACCTCGAATAGCTCGATGCGAAGCGCTTTTCTGGTTTATCTGGTTTACTTCAATTTTGTCTGGGTAACAGTAAATCTATAAATTTTCATCTTTAGTGAAAGAATGAACTCGCCCAAAAATCTGTAAAATCAGTAATGAATGTCATGCGTTCAGTGACCAATGGATAATACTTATTAATTGGATACATTACATTATTAATACAGAAAATGAAACTGTGTTTGTTGTGTCATGAACCGATAGTCTTATTTAAGAAGTACAATTACGAAGGAGAACTTAGCGAATTTGGCTGCAAACTTTCCAATGACGAACGCAAAATTAAAGCTGTGGAGAGTGCGAAGATTCAAGAAACATTATTTACAAAGTAATCACCACTTCAAAATAGCGCTACAGAAGCAAGTCTTATGTTAACCTATAACTTGCTAAACACACCAAGGCTTTTCGGATGCCGAGTTTATTAAATACTGTATGCTAAACTGTGCAAGTATATTGTGCCCTGATGTTAGTAGCAAATTTCAAAGCATTTCTTTGTTAAGAAAGACTAAAACAATGCGCATTGACTTAGTGACGGACAGAGGAACTTACACAACAGCTGAAGGCTGCGAGAGTTAGTTTGGTTTTCTTTGACAATAGATAAGTACGCAGATCACGAATACACTGCGCAGTTACTTATCTTTATCAGTGGAATTAATGAAAATGTCGTCATCACACAGGAATTACTTGGCCTGGAATCAACGAAAGGTACAACGGATGCTCAAGACTTGCTTGAACGCGCTTTGATATTCGGGGAGAAAAGTGACTTGTCCTGGAACAAAATGGCAACAGCTCGGACAAGAACTTTCGTTGGGAATAATTTTGGCTAGTTAAGCTTTTCAAAAACAAGTTACAAGCATAAGACACAGAGAGTGATATCCAGTCTTTTCTTTGCATTTTGTGCCAGAAGAGCCTTTGTACAGGTGTTACTATGGTGCAAATAACAAGAGAAAGGGCAGTCCATCACAGAAAGGTCAAATCTTTTCTTGTGGAGTCAGAATATGAAGACGTAATTCACTACAACAATGTGACGTGGTTCAGCTTTGGCAAAGTGTTAAAAAGAGTTTGGGCAATGCAGAATGAAATCCTCTTATTTCTGGACACGAAGGAGATATATCATGATTATGTTACAATAATAGGATATGAAGAATCGAGGCCGGCCGGTGTGGCCAAGCGGTTAAAGGCGCTACAGTCTGGAACCGCGTGGCCGCTACGGTCGCAGGTTCGAATCCTGCCTCGGGCATCGATGTGTGTGATGTCCTTAGGTTAGTTAGGTTTAAGTAGTTCTAAGTTCTAGGGGACTGATGACCTTAGAAGTTAAGTCCCATAGTGGTCAGAGCCATTTGAACCATTTTTTGAAGAATCGAGATATGAGATGCTGTTCTCAGCTAATGTATTTGAGAAACAGAAGGAACAGAATGTGACACTGGTGCGAAAGCAGGCATTTAGCAGTACTCAAATCAAAACTAGGTATATTTGCAAGGTAAACAGGTGAAGGCAATTTTTGTCATTTACTTTTCTTACAAAAAGAGAATCCACGTGGAAGTGTTTGTCTTAAGATTATGGATTATCTGCAGTGTTTGGAGGTCGAAGTCAGAAGAAGAATCTGGGACTCTGAGAAAAGTGAGCCTCAGTTCAATTTGCCCTCACATCCCATCATTGCTGGTATTGACACAGCACCTGAGGACCTGCAGCTTGAATTTTTGACACTCAGTCAGACCACGCTATGGAAGAAGTGTTTAATGCTGCGACGGTAGTCTTCTTTTCCAAATCTTCGTCTGCTGAAAAATTCCCATGTCTGACAAAAATTTGCTTTGAAATTATTCACTACATTTGGGTCTACATACAGGATATTCCGAAATTTCCGCAACAGACTTCCATGTCTTGTAGAGGGGAGCGAGTAGATAATATTTTGAATTGGAACTCATGCCCGAGTACGTACCGTTTCCGTGCTAGAAACATTTGAAACCATTTTGGTAACGCGACCATTTTTACTAGTCCCCAGAATGAGATTTTCACTCTGCAGCGGAGTGTGCGCTGATTTGAAACTTCCTGGCAGATTAAGCCATGTATCCGCAATACCCTTTCTTTCAGGAGTGCTAGTTCTGCAAGGTTCGCAGGAGAGCTTCTGTAAAGTTTGGAAGGTAGGAGACGAGGTACTGGCAGAATTAAAGCTGTGAGTACCGGGCGTGAGTTGTGCTTCTGTAGCTCAGTTGGTAGAGCACTTGCTCGCGAAAGGCAAAGGTCCCGAGTTCGAGTCTCGGTCGGGCACACAGTTTTAATCTGCCAGGAAGTTTCACTTTTACTAGTAATTGACGAGGCCTGACTCAGTACGTCACTTGTTTTGCAGTTCCACTCATTAACAGCCAAGGCAACTGCTAGTGTTCTCGTTGACGGGTTCTCTGCACCGTGATGCAGTTTGGCCTCTTCCCATTTGGGCGTCTCCTTGGAGCGTCACAGTCACGTCTGCTGACGGTGAGGGTATCCGTTCTCGAAGGCGTTTCGTAATTACCGCGAAAAGGGTATGCGATGCAGTCGGACGATGTGGAAAACGATCTTGATAAAGGCGGCGAGCATCTCGTCCATTACCGTGAGCTAGGCCATTTAGAAGTATCAAGTCGGTGTATTCTGCAAACGTATACTCAGCCATGTTGCTCTGACACCCGCGGACACGTGCCTGAGGCTCGAACCATGTCCGAGAGGTAGGGTAGGCGTCAAATGACGTCAGCTGATCCGACTTAACTACCGCTCCCCCCCCCCCCCCCCCAATCATGATTACTCTGTTGCATGCCTACATAGCAAACATGTTTTCAAATGGCAGTAGGGCGGACACGGCGCATTTCCGAATATGGGTTCCTAGTCACAATATTATATAATCTCTCCCCTCTACAAGTCCTACATGCTTCAGTTTGGAACCGCGCAACCGCTACGGTCGCAGGTTCGAATCCTTCCTCGGGCATGGATTTGTGTGATGTCCTCAGGTTAGTTAGGTTTAAGTAGTTCTAAGTTCTAAGGGACTGATGACCTCAGATGTTAAGTCCCATACTGCTCAGAGCCATTTGAACCATTTTACAAGTCCTACAAGTTTGTAACTGGAATTTCCGAACACCGTGCCTATTTGTGAGAAAAGTTATTTTTCCTTGAAGAACAATAGGTGTGAAATTGGTGCCCTTTTACAGTCTGCGATGAGCATCTCACCAACCAGTCTCACACCTAATTTTTTTAAAAGTGCCTGCAGCTAAAGATGGTATGAAATTAGCACAAGAAATAATAAACTTAATCAAAGTGCCACAATTCTATTTGATTTACATTTATTGATTTTTTATGATAAATTTGTTCTTTTACAGAAATGCGAAGTTAGCTAATGAATGCCACCATTGTAAAAGATACTACCCTCTGCTAATCTCCGCCTCTACAAAGTGACCCCCGAACCAAAAGAATTGCTCACTCCTGATCTACAGAGATTCAGAAGTTTGATTTAAGCGGTTAGGAATTTTTTAAAATATTTATATCATCAGCTGATTAAATGAGGGATTGGATAGAATAATTTTTAAATTATTACACACCAAACCTTCAATGCTGCGTTAGAGGCTTATAATTTGGACATTGCTCTAAACTGCTGTTTTCGGACATTGATTATCAGGAAACTTCACCTGATAGTGCACAGGTTCAGCTTAGGGTTGTTCACGTCCTAGAGACATTTCAGGCAATAACGACAACTTCTTTGAGCTTGTAATGTTATGTGTGCTTCACTGCTTTTTTTTAAAACTAATTTGTGCCTGATTTTATTCTGAGAAGCTCAGTAATTTATGTAAATACTGTAAATGTAAATGTGATTCAAAAAGTACTTGAAGTGAAGTGGAGCGCAGGTGGACAGCAAGAAACTCTTTAGCGCGCAATCCCCGCAACGATAGTGGTAGTGAATCTTTGAGTATGGACTCTAAAAAAAAAGACAATTGATTTATTAAAAAAAAAGAGGACTGTTCATCTGTATCTTGTGGAAAGAGGACGTGTTGCTAGGCTGTCGCTTAGAACGTATTATTACATTTAATGAAAATTGATATTTTAGTGATAAAACCGAGTGAAGTATGTGTAAGAATTGCCAAACATTAATGTACACAAATTTTCTGGAAGTGAAGAATAGAAATGTCTTGTTTTTGAAAAAGGAGATGAACTTCATTGTCGTTGCCGTCTATAGATCGACAGAATTGTAACTGTACAAAGTTCACTGAAATACAGGAAAAGAAATGCATTCTCTACAGTTTTCATTCAATAAGTAACAACCTCTCATAATTTGTTAATTGCAGTAATCGGATTATGTTCTTGTACAATAGTACGGTGCTGAACTCCACTGACCAATTTTGATGTAGCAGGTCGTGTAGTTTGAAGGAAGTTTGTGTGCTAAGCAATCTCCTTTTCTCACGAAAAGCAGATTGCTATTTGATCTTATTTACTTACAACAGTGGTCCCTTAGGTGTGAAAAGCTACGAAAACTTGGGCTCAAAGCTATCCGCAATACGGCCAAGTAACTAACAGACTCGTATTTTAAACCTTAAAGAACAATACCTTCCTCCAAATTGTAGTACGTCACCAACTGGTGCAGAAGCTGATCATTCAAGGAGGCAGCAACCAAAATTCAGGTAACAGTTACGATTTAAAGTAAAAATCTCAATCAAAAACCAATCTCTCTCTCTCTCTCTCTCTCTCTCTCCAAACACATATATAAATATTCATATCATTAAGATAAGAGTCATGTTATGAGCTGCGTCGCGTGCGTGCTGTCCTGAGGCCAGGCGTGAACCATGTTGTGCAGACGCTGCAGCCGGCGGCGGAGCGCCTCGGCCGGCGGCTCGCTTCCAGCTCTTCCCGCAGCGGCGCCACCGTCGCCGACGCGCACCGCCTGGCCAGCGACTTCGCCGCGGAAGTCATCGCCGAGGCTGTGCTGGGCCTGCGCAGGGCTCCGGGGGACGCAGACCACCCGGCACTGTGAGTTCCTCTCCAACACAGCAAATTAGCTGCCTCGGCTGTACGAGTATGTCAGAGTTATTCAGGGCGGACCACTTTAATCTCTAGTAATAAATAAATCGGGATGGAGATGCAACAAAATGCTTTACATAAAAGTTGTGAGTGACAAAGAGCGTCATGCGTTGCTACTAATGGCCACGACCTTGGACGTGATTTTCATTGTGATTTGGAGGTTAAAGCGATTATTTTAAAATGGGAACCCAAATATTTAATTTAAGATTTAAAATGAGCGGCAAATTTTACGTATAAAATGTTACATTATTCGAGGTCATGGCAAGGTTCAGTCATGGTCAAATAGCCAAATCGTTTTTATTTCTAGTAGGGATTAAGCCGGAATAGAGGAGGGATACAGCAAAATACAATGTTATATGCAGATCGGAAGGCTGATAAAGGGTCACATACCATTATGAATAACTACGGTTTTAAAGGTAATTACCGAAGGACATTCGAAGGTTGAGGTTTTTTTTTTTTTTTTTTTTTTCAGGGAAACTCCTGTTTGTGACGTCGGATTTCGAAAGAGAAGACAGAGATTTGAACTTTAAGTTTGAATTAAAGTTTTTATTGGCAAAATAAATACATTACAGTTTATAAATGCTATTGTGGCACTTGCGAAACAGAACAAACGTAAGTAAAACGTAGACTATTGATTTGGAGGTCGTTGAATGAGTCCCCGCGCCTCTCGTTCCTCGGGATGCCCCTTACAGTTTTTTTTAACACTGCATTTTGCTGTGTCCCTCATCTGTTCTAAAGTAATGCCTATTAAAACTAAAAACTTGTTTATTTGACCTTCAGTGAACTAACCATGACCGTGGATAACTTACCGCTCTTTTTTAAAATCACTTTAACTTCCAAATCATCTTGAAAATCACGTTCAAGGTCACGACCGCTAGTAGCAATGCGCGACCCACTTTGCCACCAACAGCTTTTATCTGAAACAGGTTGCTGTATCTCACCTCCATCCCGAGTTATTCCCCATTATGGATTAAAATGGTCCGCCATGTATATGTGGTGCCTCTTCTTTTGTACATACGCCAAAGAACACCATTTTGAACCTGCACCCGTTGTGAATCAAACCACAAAGGAATTAAAGACATTAGCTGCCCCTGGGCATTGATTTACATAAATGGGCAAGTTGATAATTTATGCCATACAGGGATTCGAACCCGAGTCTCCTGCTTACTAGCCAGGCGTTTTGATTGCACACTATGGCGTCTGGACATAGTGTCACCATAACTGCTTGGACTATTTTAGGATGTCTCCCGTCAGACCCAAATTCTCATCTTATCCCACACACTATTGATGTAGTGCACCTGCTGATTAGCCTCATTAATAACGGCATCTCGCCGACTCCCGTAAGACTTCGAGCTTGGTGTGCATCTGCACTAAAGGGATTATTCGCCATCTTCCCCTTAATTATATGTACATGGTGTCTATTCTTTCGGACATGTGATCGGTGATATAAGTTGAGAATTTGGATTACACGAGGTATGGTAGGGTAGTCTGCACGAGTGTGGTGACCAGTCTGCCTCGATGGCGTAGCGGTCAGCACATCTGCCTAGTAAGTGGGAGACCTGGGTTCGAATCCAAGCCCGGCACAAATTTTCAACTTGCCCCAGTGATATAAATCAGTGCCCATCGGCAGCTAAAGTGTTTAATACCTTTGTGTCTGTATCAAAGATAGTTGACAATGTGAGTGAAGAGATGACATAACATACACGTAACTGTACTTGGTCGGTAATCACTTCCAATGGTAGTCCCTTGCTTCTTTGTGATGGGCATGAAAAGAAATGTCGGCATATTGTAAATTAATAAATCAAATCTCAACCTCTCACCACTAGATTACCCATACTGCTGGAACTTATTGGCAGATTAAAACTGTGTGCGAGACCGAAACTCGCCTTTCGCGGGCAAGTGCTCTACTAGCTGAGTTACTCAAGCACGACTCACGACCCATCCTCACAGCTTTATTTCCGCAAGTACCTAATCTGTTGCCTTCCAAACTTCTCCTACCTTCCAGTGCACTTGCCCACAAAAGGCAAGGGTTCCGACTTCGAGTCTTGGTGCGACAGACAGTTTTAATCTGCCTGCAAGTTTCATATCAGTGCACACTCTGCTGCAGAGTGGAAATTTCATTCCGGACTCAAAATGTTGTTCATACGGTTACCAGATATGCTGTAGTCACCGTCCTTAAAAGAGCTCACTCGTCGCTATGAAGCAGTGTGGATGCTGTAGAACTGGTAGCAGGTGGTCGTGTGAAGTGGCGTGTGTCTACCAGTAAGTTGTATGCAATCAGCACAGTAAGATAGATAGACGTGAAGAGCGAAATAGATCGGCAGAGAGCAGCTGTCGTATTTGAACGTGTCCATTATCACACCTTGAATGAAACTGCCCCATTTCCTGATGTATCAGACTATTCAAGGTGTATACGCAGTGTTGCATCACACACAGCCCTACAAGTTGGCGTAAAAAGTAAAATGAGCGTCACTCCTCGTCAATCGGGTCCAAACCCGACAGGAATTTCTGTCAGTGAATGCTGGTCCGAATGAACCAGTTTACGAGCGAAGATTACGAAGTGGGTATTTGAATTTGGGTGCGTCGCAAAAGGCCATCACAGTTGTACATAAAGCTGCATACCTACAATGGGTCAAACCGGCACTGCCGTATTTGTGGAAGGGGGAAGGGGGGGGTGCTGCTTTCGGGCTTATGGCCTCCCCCCTTCCCCCCCCCCCCCCCACTCCCCAGCAATGTGAAATTATGCACATGTTTTTCTTACAGACCTGCACACAATATCGTAATACTATGGGCAGAAAACAAGAGCTAAAATCATCTTTGCTTCAGTATGTCAAGAAGTGGGTTGTATGCTGCTATAAACTGCCATCGGCATACTGCTTCCTATAGAATCCGCGAAAACTCTCAGATAACTGACGTGACTGTTCATTGTGATTGTTTAAGAGTAAATAGTGTCTTTTAGTATTAAAGCTTATTTATTTAAATAACATGCTCCATTACATAGTAACATTACATGTTTTCTGCTTTCTTTTAGTAATATGCATCAGTTTACCATCAATGCTGAATTAAATGTAGAGTTTTAGGAGCTCAGTCTCAGCACATTACAGTACCCGTAAATGAACGTTAGTGAACACGGAAACATTGCCACATTACAGAGGTGATGGCCACACTGTCGCAGCATGCGCTGACCAGGAGATGATCTAGTTCGTTTCCTAACGATTATCTGCGTTACCGTTTGTTAAATTGTTCATACGACATTGTTACGAAAGCCAGTGTTATTGAAGCTAGTATAATAAAATCTTGATTTTGAGAGCTAAGAAAATACATCACAAAACCAAAAATGGAACCATTTTCGACTACTTCTCCAAAACAAGAAACTGTGTCCTCTCAGACCGGAAAAATGGATGATCCCCAACAGTTGCCGCTGCTGCTTTTCTCAAACAATCGAACCATTATTGCTAATTCAAAACCACCTTTGTCGGGTCCTGAACCAAATTAACGTCTTTCATTGACACATCTAGCTCTGACAATCCCCCACCGTACTGTAAGTGACTGCTTACTACCAAATAACGAAAACATTGATGACCACGTGAAGTTACATCATTTTCAAAACCTTTTTGTGCCCGATGTGGCTTACAAACTTCTCCTCACTTTGCAGAGTGCCCAATATCGTAGGTTCAACCTAAGTTGGATGGAGACATATTTCTGGTTGGTGAACTCTTTCAAAGAGCGCTTTCTGCAATTGCTGTGCGGTTTTCACTAACAAGACAAGTTCGGGTAAAGGTAATCATCGAAATGTTGGAGCCCTGGCAACCTCCAAGTTCTGGAAGTGGAGGCATGCTCTCGAAAAAAAAAAAAAAAAAAAAAAAAAAAAAAGAAGGTTCAAATGCCTCTGAGCACTTATGGGACTCAACAAAATGGTTCAAATGACTCTGAGCATTGCTGTGGTCATCAGTCCCCTAGAACTTAGAACCACTTAAACCTAACTAACCTAAGGACATCACACACATCCATGCCCGAGGCAGGATTCGAACCTGCGACCGTAGCGGTCACGCGGTTCCAGACTGTAGCGCCTAGAACCGCACGGCCACTCCGGCCGGCGGGACTCAACAGCTGAGGTCATCAGTCCCCTAGAACTTAGAACTACTTAAACCTAACTAACCTAAGGACATCACACACATCCATGCCCGAGGCAGGATTCGAACCTGTGATCGTAGCGGTCGCACGGTTCCAGACTGAAGCGCCTAGAACCGTTCGGTCACAGCGGCCGGCCATGCTCTCAAATATTTAAACATCAATACGATCAACACTTAACCATGAGGCCAATATAATCGATGGCGACAGTCTTCTTCACATGATGATGAACAAGACAAAAAATATACATTACCGGCCATTAAAATTGCTACACCAAGAAGAAATGCAGATGACAAACGGGTATTGATTGTAGAAATATATTATACTAGAACTGACATGTGATTACAAAAAAAAAAAAAAAATGGTTCAAATGGCTCTGAGCACTATGGGACTCAACATCTTAGGTCATAAGTCCCCTAGAACCTAGAACTACTTAAACCTAACTAACCTAAGGACATCACACACACCCATGCCCGAGGCAGGATTCGAGCCTGCGGCCGTAGCAGTCCCGCGGTTCCGGACTGCAGCGCCAGAACCGCTAGACCACCGCGGCCGGCATGTGATTACATTTTCACGCAATTTGGATGCATAGATCCTGAGAAATCAGTACCCAGAACAACCACCTCTGGCCGTAATAACTGCCTTGATAAGCCTGGGCATTGATTCAATCAAAGTTTGGATGGCGTGTACAGGTACAGCTGCCCATGTAGCTTCAACAGTTCATCAAGAGTAGTGACTGGCGTATTGTGACGAGCCAGTTGCTCGGCCACCATTGACCAGACGTTTTCAGTTGGTGAGAGATATGGAGAATGTGCTAGCCAGGGCAGCAGTCGAACATTTTCTGTATCCAGAAAGGCCCGTACAGCACTTGCAACATGGGGTCGTGCATTATCCTGCTGTGTAGGGTTTCGCAAGGATCGAATGAAGGGTAGAGCCACGGGTCGTAACACATCTGGTGTCAATGCGAACAAGAACTGACCGAGACGTGTAACCAATGGCACCCCATACCCTAAGGCCGGGTGATATGCCAGTATGGCGATGACGAATACACGCTTCCAATGTGCGTTCACCGCGATGTCGCCAAACACGGATGCGACCATCATGCTGCTGTAAACAGAACCTGGATTCATCCGAATAAATGACGTTTTGCCATTCGTGCACCCAGGTTCGTCGTTGAGTACACCGTCGCAGGCGCTCCTGTCTGTGATGCAGCGTCAAGGGTAACCGCAGCGATGGTCTCCGAGCTGATAGTCCATGCTGCTGCAAACGTCGTCGAAGTGTTCGTGCAGATGGTTGTTGTCTTGTAAACGTCCCCATCTGTTGACTCAGGAATCGAGACGTGGCTGCACGATCCGTTACAGCCATGCGGATAAGGTGCCTGTCGTCTCGACTGCTAGTGATACGAGGCCGTTCGGATCCAGCACGGCGTTCCGTATTACCCTCCTGAACCTACCGATTCCATATTCTGCTAACGGTCATTGGATCTTGACCAACGCGAGCAGCAATGTCGCGATACGATAAACCACAATCGCGATAGGCTACAATCCGACCTTTATCAAAGTCGTAAACGTGATGGTACGCATTTCTCCTCCTTACACGAGGCATCAACGTTTCACCAGGCAACGCCGGTCAACTGCTGTTTGTGTATGAGAAATCAGTTGGAAAGTTTCTTCATGTCAGCACTTGTAGGTGTCGCCACCGGCGCCAACCTTGTGTGAATGCTAATCATTTTGAAACGTCCCCTTAGAAAAATTTATGAATTACTGTGCTAATAAAACTCTTACCTTATTTGCTTTTCAAACAGCTGAGCAAAACTGAACGTACTCAAACATTCACTACAGTGACACACAATACTTTTAGCGCAACGCAATCTGACTTTCAGTAATCGCTACAAAGAATGGCCCTGACTAACATTAACCTATACCTTTCACAAATCACTTAACTCACAAAAATCTTCGTTACTCGAACTACTGAAATACAGCGAGCGCCACTACTGCCAGCTAAATAAAAGATTCAAACTATGGAAGGCACTAACTACTGATAGGCATAGTTAGCAAATGAAAGATTTTAATAGAGAACAAACAATGTATTTACCTTAATAGTCATAATATATATAGCAGTTCATGACATGCAGTCTTACAAATTTCAAAACTCCGCCCTTTCTCTCCCCACGTCCACCACTGCTGGCGGCTCACCTCCAACTGCGCAACGCTACCCGCTGTTAACAGCCAACAGCCCAACACTACAATGACAGCCAACAATGCAAACTAGCCACAGACAGCTCACAGCACAGCCAGTGATTTTCATACAGAGCGCTACGTGGCGTTACCAATAAGAAAACCTAAACAGCCTACTTACATAGCCCCCATGCTCCCCACAAAAAATTTTACAAATTGTTTTGGGCAGTGGCCAATAATGATTTGATAAAATTTTTCAAAATTACAATAACAAAGAGATCAAATGCACACACTTATTGATGCAATGTTGGTCAAAGCTAAAATTTTCTCACAGTCCACAGTAAAATTGCAGTGTTTTTTTTCCTCAAAGTCTGAGCAGTAAAAGAGAATGCACAGAGAAGTAATGGATTTCCATGCAGTCTTGAAGAAGTGGTGTTGTCCTTCCTCGAAGTTTTGAAGAATATTGGTAGGTAGGTCATCACAGAGTAGACCCACTGTAGTCCTGGTAAAGATTGTGGTATTGGAGGGCCACCAGAGGTGCAGACCCACTGTAGTCCTTGTAGAAATAATGGTATTGGTGGGTCATCAAAGATGCAGACCCACTGTAGTCCTTGTAGAGATGGCCAGCAGCCATCTATTTGACTGTGCAAGTGCACAATCACCATTGAAGAGTCTTTCAGATAATATAGCAAGTCCATGAACAACCACTTGTGCACTCACAAAAATTTTTTTTGAAATGTCCTTCGAACCAGCAATGTTGTTATCCAGTCCCTTGCTGAATTATTAACACATGTGCAAGCACTAACAGTCCCAACTTCTCACATATTGTCCATATACTATGACCAACAGAAACGTGTGCAGTGAAATGTAACTTACAAGTTATTTAATTTGATGAACTGGTGTCAATTACAATTTTATAACATGAGAATACAATTACAAAGATACATAAAACATCATTAAAAACATAATAATTCAGATAACATTTGTAGTAACAAAGGCTTTACAAAAGAATCAAAATAACATATACATCAGTGTTACAGGAATTATAAGTACCTACATAAAAGATCAGAATAACTTTTGAAACATCAACTTCACACATGAGCAACAAAACAGAACAGATAAATAATGTCTAAACATCTTTACAAAGTAAATAACATATTATCAGAAAAATTCTACAACGTAAATCTTATTAGCTAAACTCATAAAGACAGGAAAAACACAAATTGACATAACGTAATAACACAAAAGTACAGGACAGGGTTTGCTTTCAGTGTAACATTTGGTCTGCAGTCCAACCCAAAACTTCATTCCATAGATCGTTCCTCTTATTTCGACATTTGCTCCAGCCAAAAAAAAAAAAAAAAAAAAAAAAAAAAAAAAAAAAAAAAAAAAAAAAGTCCTGTCCAAGCATGCTTTCTGTATTCTGTTCACATCCTCTTTCGAAAATAGTTTTTCTCCACTGTACACTACTTTTTTGGCCAAACCATTTTCTTATAGCTTCTCAATGCATTTCTTCCAATCCATCATAGTTAGTTTCTTATATAGTCTACCCCCTCTTAAGCTAACTTAAATCTACTGAGCTCAGATGCGAAACTAAAGGACAAGGCAATGCAGCAGCACAAAACAATTAATACAAACAGCAATGAAAAAAAAATGGAAATTGTCAAAGCAAGCTGCAGTAAATCTCAATTACTAAGCAATGCAACATTACAACTAATATGAGCCAATGTGCAGCAACAAGAAAAATAAATCAGTAGTAAAACTAGCTTAACAGAGTAATACAAAGTGAAATTTAGTATCACTATTCCTGGCAAACAGCAGCAGCAAATGCAATAACTTATATCTAAACATGACAAAGCTCAAACAGAAAAAGTTTTACAGTAAAAATGGCCATGTTTAATACCTATGTCACATCTTAGTGTCTATGTAATTAAAGTGGTGCACCACAACAACTTATTGTAAAAAAAATATTACCATGTACTTGTGAAGAAAATTATGTATGCAGTTACTGTTACTAGTCCCTTCTTATTGTTCTTTCCATTCCAAGAGCTCCTTTTTCGAAGAATGTGGGTCATAAAATAATTATTTAATAGATCTGTTGACAGAAAGTGTTCACATTAGCAGATGCATTTCAGTTTATTTTATAAAACCAATGCTGCAACACAGCTGGACAGCAGATATTAAACAAAATGAGCAATTTCTCAACTAGAAAGACAATAGACATAAAATGATTCTCATCATTTCATTAGGCATTTTAGTAAATATCATAAATTAAGAGCTCCACAGTGTAATCATATGTTTTCAAGTTTGAGCGTGTCGTATTTGCGATGCTTTCAACAAAGAAATGTCAATAGCGAGGATAATGGCCTCCTTTTTTCTCCACCTGTACTTCTGAAAAGCACACACTAATGGCTTTTTTCCAGGCGACTGTCGCACAGCTGGGTGCCCATGACGCATTACGTGAAGGTGGTCACTTAACTTTCTTACGGAAATATTTATGACACCAGTTTGCACTACAGTGACAGTCTCATATAAAAAATTTCACTGGTCGAGAATTTGCGTTGCAAATGTGTAGAAACAAAATCCTATAAATATAATAGTGTCCAATGGGAAGATATAAAAGAAGGAATGATAAGATCTGCTCAAGAAGTCGCAAAAATGAAAAAGAGAAAGAAACACGAATGGTGGATGAGATATGTGAGGAAGCAGTAGAACAAAGGATGAAGGCATGGAAGAAATGGCACTCAACCAAAAGTGATAAGGACTACCTGGAGTTCAAACAGCAAAGATCTTCTACAGCAAAACTCATTAGATCAGTAAAAAGACTATTTGAAAAGAACCAACTTATACAAATGGATAAAGATTTTAAGAGAAACAATAACAGATCCTATTACAGCACATTCAGACAGAAACTACAAAAATATGTAGCACCAAATCTGTGTTTTAAAGATACCAGTGGAAAACTGGCAATGAATAATGAAGAAAATTGTGAAATATTAGCAAAATATTTTGAACAACTCCTCAACTGTCAGGAGCCTATTGAAAAATTACCAGCCAACACCCCAAACACAGTAAACAATAATTCTGAACCCCCATGCCTCATATAAATCAGAGAAATCATTAAAAACCTTAAGAACAATAAAGCACCAGGGGAAGACATGATAATTGCAGAAATGTGTAAAAGTGTGGATAATACAACTCAAGAAAAACTACTGGGAATAATCAATGAGATTTGGAGAACGGAACGTATACCGGAAGAATGGAAAAATGCATTAATCCACCCCATCTTCAAGAAAGGGGATAAAACCGATGCAAATAACTACAGAGGGATATCTTTACTTCTGGTAACGTATAAAATTCTATCTAAGGCCCTACAAAACAGATTGGAGAAACAACTTGATCAAGAAATTGGTGAATACCAAGCAGGCTTTAGGAAGGGAAGATCTTGTGTGGAGCAAATTTTAAACTTGAAGTTAATTATTAAATATAGACGATTAAGAGGAAAAGACATCTTTATCACGTTTGTTGACTTCAAGAAGGCGTACGACTCCGTTGACAGAACAACCTTGGTTAACATCCTTAGGTTGTTTGGAGCAGACAAGAAAACAGTCGCAATCGACAAAGAAACACTTACGGATACATATGCAAAAGTAAAGTTCCGTGGTGAGGTATCCAGACCATTCAAAATCAGAACAGGATTAAGACAAGGAGATGGGTTGTCACCTACCCTATTCAACTGTGTGTTAGAAAAAGTTATTAGAGAGAGGAGGAAGAAAACGACTGAAGAAGGAATACAAAAAATCAGATTAGGAAGAATAAAGGATGGATTAGAAGTAGATTGCCTCGCTATTGCTGATGACTTAGCGATTCTGGCAGGAAGTTTGGAAGAAGCAGTCAAACAGATCAATATTCTGAATGAAACAGCAGAAAAAGCAGGACTGAAAATCTCCTTTGAAAAGACAGAGTACCTGACCAATGTAAAAGAGGCACCGAACAATATGATTACAAAGTATGGGCAGATAAAGAAGGTTTCTAATTTCAAATATTTAGGGGAAATCATCCAGCCCAATGCTTTAGATAAAGAAGGAAATAAAACAAGAACAAGAAAAATGGAAATGGCATTCCAGCTAACAAAGAACGTGTACAACAAGAAGTCAGTATCAATTAACGCAAAAATAAGGCACTTCAACACTGTGATTAAGCCAGAGTGTCTGTATGCATCTGAATGTTTAGCAATGAACACTAACAAGGAAATGGAAGCTATAACAAAAAAGGAGCGAAAAATCATTAGAAGAGTACTTGGACTGAGGTTTGAGAATGGGACTTGGAAGCTTAGAAGTAATAGAGAAGTGTATGACAAAATTGAGAAAGTGGGAGATACTATGAGGAAGAGAAGAGTAAGCTTTTACGCCCATTTGAAAAGAATGAATGATGAAAGGCTGACAAAGAAAATATTCATGGTTTTTGACAAGAACCCCAGAACCCAAATTACCTGGTTCAAAGAAGTCGAAGCAGACTTAGAGGAGATGGGCATAGGAGAAGATGATATAACCAACAGAGACTTAATGAGAGACAAAATTCAACATTTTGAAGGATTTGAAGTGAAGAAGAGAAGAACTGGACGAACAGTGTGGACAGAAGACCGAAGGGAGCAGCACAGAGAGAGGATGAAGACATATTGGCAGAAGAGAAAAGAGGAGGAGCGTACTAGGAGAAATTTACATTGAAAAATAATTGTTTAACGCGGTCCCTAGATGGCCAAAATCGGTATAAAAAAGAAACAGTGTCCAAAAAATATTCGTCAGCATTGTGATACATTCACGCATTTACACACATTTCATAACTCTTAAAGTACGATTCTTGGTTTCCAACATCCTTTTTCACAAGTCAGAGTCCATAACAACTACTCATTATTCCTTACCTTATTACACTTATACATATTCGTTGACACTTCTTCAATATTTCATCATAAGAAATACGTAGCATAATCAAATTCCTCATATACGGTAGTGGCAGCTTATTGATCATAAACATACCTCAACAGCATAATACATATCGTCTTCGTAATAATAACATCATAACACCTCAGTCAAACCTCAAAAACGTCATAGCCGTCTGCAATAATTTCAAAACCTAAAAAAAATTCTCTGCTCATTTCAATAGTGTCATCTACCTCAAACGTACTTTGAAATCATAAACACATACCAAATACATCATTCAGCGCTCTCATATTATCACAATGGTTCCGAAAAAATATGAACAGTTCACAAAGTACAGACAAAATACAGTTTCATAAGTGTGCAGTTATCCAACTGTGTAATTGTGTAAACATGTGTCACTGATGTAGTAAAAAAAGGTTTGTTTCTCTGTTAAATAATCAGATAGCTGTGTAATTCTGTGTTAGAGGAATATGGTACCGATGTGTAAAGTTGCGTAAGCAAATACCATATTAGCTAGGGCTCCTTGTGCTTACCAAACACATGGTACACAAAGGAGGCGTGTACCTCCCTGAGGATTAATGTAATAATACCCTCAGGTGTTACAGATTACAGCAATGGAATGAAATGTATCACAGAAAACCTTTGTATCATTATACTTCAAATATCTTTAAAAATAAATGTTTTAAGTACAAAATTAATCACTCAAATACGTGTACTGTAGCGCTAAACTGTGCGTCTTGTTGTAAGATAACCTCTGTGGAAGTGTCGTAGTTATCGTCCTCCAAAAGCTAAGTTCTACAGAAGTCAATGTACTTACCTCATGATAAATAAAAGTGAAATGCTTTGCATATAGATATCTTAGTTATTACGCTTATTGCCGTGATGAAGAAAGTACTGTGCTGTAACGTATTGTTGTGCTACGGAAAAGGCTGTCTCATTGTAGCTATACCACAAAAGTTACTACTAAAACATGTTTTACTTTCCAGAATAATTCAGAAAAACTGTGCAGATATAAAACAGAAACACCACAAAAGCAACATTGTAAATTGTCACTCATTAGTAGTGTCGTGATAAAATCGTATAGCTGTCACACAAACTAACCACTGTCTCATCTGGTATCTCACTGAAACTACTTTAAATCCAGAATGTATTTTCAAGTAAACCAAAATGTTGCATTAAAATCTCATTAGCAGTATATGTTCTAAGTATGTAAGCCTTATAGTCGTTATGTAATCATGGAATTAACAAGCAAGAATGTACACACACAATAACACTGTGTCGTCTGTTCACTATAACAATGCATTCGTAATTTCTGTTTAAATAAGTTCTCTTGGTTCTTGACAGGATAGTTAACTTTAAAACATTGTTGCATGTTAACAGTTTCTCAGTGCGACAAATTGTACTAGTAGCGTGAGGTGAAAAGTTTTATGGCAAAGACTAAGTTGAAGAACAGATTATCTTTCAATAAACGGTTTTACATGTGAAATGTGGTGTAAACCTTTACTCTTCCTAGTATGCAGCGTTTCAACTTCAACACAATTATCATATGGTATACGTCGGTAAAGAATACTGGAATTTTTCTCAAGGTTAGCGTCTATGTTATTTTTCTCTGAGCCAGCCGGCGCACGTGGCTGCCTGCGGTGCGAGTCATTGCCTGTCTCTTTGTTGCCGTGCGTCGTTATTAGGATTAGGCGACCTAACTTCTACAAATTCACCTTGTCGAGAGGGCCCTGCTCTGTTTGAGTCCCGCCAGTTCTGATGAAATTCAAGTCTGTCGTTTTGTCGGTAGTTTACATAGTTTCTCTTTTGTCGATCATGTGGTGGAGAAATTCTCCCGGAATCGTAACTGCATGGTGGACCGTTGCGTCTGAAATTATTCTGTCTCCCTTGATAATAATTGTTCTGGTTGCCATATTGTCTGTTTCTATGATTGTCTCTGTCATATTCATTACTATGGAAATGCGATCTTTCTCTGCAACTATTACTCTGCCAGTGGTTGTCGTACGGGTAATGTCTGTTTTGGTCACGATTTACGTTGTAAGAATAGCCTTGTTGTGTCGTGTTATTATTTCTGTCATCACGGAATCGTGACGCATGTGACGTGTAATTGTTGTGCTCCTGTTTTTGCATCCCGCGACTGCCTGTGTCAATTTCTAATTCTTGTAAGAGTCCCTGAAAAGCTTCAATGTCGTCTTTGCAACGTCCTGCCAAAATAATATGTCGTAAATGTTCAGGTAATTTGATTAAACAAATGCGGATGAGTTCTGGGGGGCTGTATGGGTTTGACAGGTACTGATTCTTGTGCAACATGTCTTCAAAATATTTCACAAGACTGGAAAATTCAGATTGTTCGAAATGTTTCATCATTATGATGCTATTTTTTACTCGGTCTTGTGTAGTTTGAGACCAATATACTGAGAGGAAGTCATGGTAAAATTCTCCTTCACTGTGACAATCGTGAATGACCGATCGCATTCTTACAGCTGGTTCATTCTCTAAATAGCCACACATAAATTCTAATCTGTGCTCTAATGACCAGTTGGGAGGAAAACAATGAGAGAATTGATGGAGCCACGCTTGTGGATGAATGTCGTTGCCAGAATTCTTAAATGTTTTAAATTTACGTGTAGTAATGAACAGCTTATAGTCAAAATCATCATGTCGGCGAGTCACATATCGGTCATTGTTACGTCGTTTCGGCGGTTCCATTTCAAAATTTGCACCTTGCCAATTTGTTTCATAATTTGCGAAATGCGCTGTGTTATTATTTAGTGGCTGTTCCGTATTTCTATGTCCCTCTTCCTGTATTGGGGCGCGAGTGTCCTCTGAAATACGTAATTCTTGTGTTACCTGTATCAGCTGATCTTGTACTTCCCGGATTTCTCTTTGGTGTTACGTATTAATTTGATTCTGATTTTGTTTGAATTTCCTAATTTGTTCGAACTCTTCTGTGTCATTAAAGACTATCGGTTTTGTGTCATTCAGATTATCATCTACCTTCGTAGATAAATTATTTAGCTGATCCGAAAGTTCAACTACTTTCTCTGATAATGAACTAATTTCCTCCATGTGTCTTTCTGAACCAATTTTCAGAGTATCTACTGTGTCCTTTAAGTTTTCCTAAGTTTTTGCAAGTTGCGTAACCGAATTGGTAGATGCAACTGAGTCAATTTTAGCTTGCAAGGTCTCATGATTTTCATGAACAATAGTTAGCAGTTCTTTTATGGCTGCTTCGTGATTCTGTAATGCATTTTCATGCCGCGAAAAAATAGGTTGAAAATGCTCACAAATTTGTGTTTTACGTCATTACAGACTTTTTGACATTTCGATTCAATGTTATGTAACTCAGTAGTTAACTCTTCACGTGTTTGTTCAAGTGTGGTGTCTAACTTTTGAAGCTTTTGCTGTGTTTGTCTCTGATTTTGTTCCATTGTGTCTAACTTTCGAAGATTTTGTTCCATTGTGTCTAACTTTGAAGCTTTTGCTGTGTTTGTCCCATTTGTTGTACTAATTGTAATAACAATTCACTGGTGTCTGAAACATGTTCCTCAGTGCTTTTCGGCAGTGAATTTGCACCGGCAACATTCACATTTTGACAAGCAGAAAATGTGTCTTGACTTATTTGAGAAAACGGTGAGGACGCAAAACCTGAATCTACAGCATTTGCAAGATTGTGTCCTGTCATTTCGGATTCCTGAGGCGAGCTGTTGCCGACCGATCGATCGATAATGCTTCCCTGTTCACTAATTGTTTCACTGCCTACACCATTATTTGCAGTCCGCTCCATTTCCCTATGCACAATTACCAAATTACTACTTTGAACATTAGTTAATTCTTTACTCGTCGGCGCAGATAAGCTTTGCTCGTCGTCACTATTATTTCTCAGTTTACTTTGGAGCCTAGTGTTACGTTTTTCACACGCCATTATTGTCACAATATTTCACACGATAACACGGAAAAGCACAATTTGAAGAGCAAGAATAAGAGAACACATTAATTTAGCACTGAAAATAATATCTCGTTAATTGCAAACGCAGCTGTGAAATACTTGGTGCAAATCTACATGCATGCCACAACTGTTTTACTGTACAACAATGAAAGACTGCAACTACAAAGGAGGTTCTCTCTACAATTACGCGCTTGCAATACACAAAAACCTACACTAATTACACAAACTACAAGAAAAAATCAGAAGATTCCAGTGAGGTATCCTCGGCTAAGGGTCGACATATGAAACGTCACCTTAGAAAAATTTATGAATTACTGTGCTGATAAAACTCTTACCTTATTTGCTTTTCAAACAGCTGAGCAAAACTGAACGTACTCAAACATTCACTACAGTGACACACAATACTTTTGGCGCAACGCAATTTGACTTTCAGTAATCGCTACAAAGAATGGCCCTGACTAACATTAACCTATACCTTTCACAAATCACTTAGCTCTCAAAAATCTTCGTTACTCGAACTACTGCAATACAGCGAGCGCCACTACTGCCAGCTAAATAAAAGATTCAAACTACGGAAGGCACTAACTACTGATAGGCATAGTTAGCAAATGAAACATTTTAATAGAGAACAAACAATGTATTTACCTTAATAGTCATAATATATATAGCAGTTCATGACATCCAGTCTTACAAATTTCAAAACACCGCCATTTCTCTCCCCACGTCCACCACTGCTGGCGGCTCACCTCCAACTGCGCAACGCTACGCGCTGTTAACAGCCAACAGCCCAACACTACAATGGCAGCCAACAATGCAAACTAGCCACAGACTGCTCACAGCACAGCCAGTGATTTTCATACAGAGCGCTACGTGGCGTTACCAATAAGAAAACCTAAACAGCCTACTTACAATTTGCATATCACAGCATCTTCTTCCTGTCGGTTAAATTTCGCGTCTGTAGCACGTCATCTTCGTTGTGTAGCAATTTTAATGGCCAGTAGTGTAAAACTGGACCAAGGCTTGGTGGGGGAGGTGGAGAAAAGCTACAGAACGCGTAGTCTTTATCATCTAGGCGGTGATTTTCTGTTGACGTCAGGAGATTACGTTAATGGGACAAGGAATATTTCAGCCCTATTGAAGTTGAGAAACAAGACGACAAGAACATGGGTAACTTTGGCCATATTCTAGAACATCGAACGAAAGGTGATGAAAGCATACGAGCAAACTTGGAAGGAATTGGTAAACACGATAAATAGATTAGTGCTCCAGTCCAAAATCAGATCATCATTTGCATCAACAACCAACTTCTGGGAAGGATTGTTCAGGCGCATTAATGGCACCAAAGGTGCTACGGTTCTGAGACTGATGGCATTGCTGGAATGGAGCAACTCTCTCCTTGTGAAAGTTATATTTCCCCGCATCTCAAGATTCCTGAAAATTTTCTGCAATTTGTGCCAATGTTTCATGCAACTGGCAAAGGATTAACCCGATCTATAATTGAAAACTTGGTAAAATTTGCTCTCGATGTGTCATTTTTACGAGGACAGGGCTATGACGGTGCTGCGTCCACGTCGGCAAAAGCCCCTAGGGCTCATGTACTCATACAACAGGACTACACTTCAGCTGTATATTCTCAGTGTGCATCTCATAAGTTCAATTTGTTTAGTCACCAACACATGCAACATTACAAATGTCATCAATTCACTAGGAACACTGGAAATAGTACGTTATTCCTTTGGGCCACCAAAGCGTAGACAAATATTATATGATGCCCTTGAATCATTAACTGACGTTCGAAGCAGGAGTACCTGTTGGCTCAACACAAAAGTTTTGTCTCAAGTACTGATAGTGTTGAGGATCAGTGGACAAAGTTCAAAACCATCGTACAATATGCGTTAGATGAGTATGTGCCAAGCAAGATCGTAAGAGATGGAAAAGAGCCACCGTGGTTCAACAACCGAGTTAGAAAACTGCTGCGGAAGCAAAGGGAACTTCACAGCAAACATAAACATAGCCAAAGCCTTGCAGACAAACAAAAATTACGCGAAGCGAAATGTAGTGTGAAAAGAGCTATGCGAGAGGCGTTCAATGAATTCGAAAGTAAAGTTCTATGTACTGACTTGGCAGAAAATCCTAAGAAATTTTGGTCTTATGTCAAAGCGGTAGATGGATCAAAACAAAATGTCCAGACACTCTGTGACCAAAATGGTACTGAAACAGAGGATGACAGACTAAAGGCCGAAATACTAAATGTCTTTTTCCAAAGTTGTTTCACAGAGGAAGATTGCACTGTAGTTCCTTCTCTAGATTGTCGCACAGATGACAAAATGGTAGATATCGAAATAGACGACAGAGGGATAGAGAAACAATTAAAATCGCTCAAAAGAGGAAAGGCCTCTGGACCTGATGGGATACCAGTTCAATTTTACACAGAGTACGCGAAGGAACTTGCCCCCCTTCTTGCAGCGGTGTACCGTAGGTCTCTAGAAGAGCGTAGCGTTCCAACGGATTGGAAAAGGGCACAGGTCATCCCCGTTTTCAAGAAGGGACGTCGAACAGATGTGCAGAACTATAGACCTATATCTCTAACGTCGATCAGTTGTAGAATTTTGGAACACGTATTGTGTTCGAGTATAATGACTTTTCTCGAGACTAGAAATCTACTCTGTAGGAATCAGCATGGGTTTCGAAAATGACGGTCATGTGAAACCCAGCTCGCGCTATTCGTCCACGAGACTCAGAGGGCCATAGACACGGGTTCACAGGTAGATGCCGTGTTTCTTGACTTCCGCAAGGCGTTCGATACAGTTCCCCACAGTCGTTTAATGAACAAAGTAAGAGCATATGGACTATCAGACCAATTGTGTGATTGGATTGAGGAGTTCCTAGATAACAGGACGCAGCATGTTATTCTCAATGGAGAGAAGTCTTCCGAAGTAAGAGTAATTTCAGGTGTGCCGCAGGGGAGTGTCATAGGAACGTTGCTATTCACAATATACATAAATGACCTGGTGGATGACATCGGAAGTTCACTGAGGCTTTTTGCAGATGATGCTGTGGTGTATCGAGAGGTTGTAACAATGGAAAATTGTACTGAAATGCAGGAGGATCTGCAGCGAATTGACGCATGGTGCAGGGAATGGCAACTGAATCTCAATGTAGACAAGTGTAATGTGCTGCGAATACACAGAAAGATAGATCCTTTATCATTTAGCTACAAAATAGCAGGTCAGCAACTGGAAGCAGTTAATACCATAAATTATCTGGGAGTACGCATTAGGAGTGATTTAAAATGGAATGATCATATAATGTTGATTGTCGGTAAAGCAGATGCCAGACTGAGATTCGTTGGAAGAATCCTAAGGAAATGCAATCCGAAAACAAAGGAAGTAGGTTACAGTACGCTTGTTCGCCCACTGCTTGAATACTGCTCAGCAGTATGGGATCCGTACCAGATAGGGTTGATACAAGACATAGAGAAGATCCAACGGAGAGCAGCGCGCTTCGTTACAGGATCATTTAGTAATCGCGAAAGCGTTACGGAGATGATAGATAAACTCCAGTGGAAGACTCTGCAGGAGAGACGCTCAGTAGCTCGGTACGGGCTTTTGTCAAAGTTTCGAGAACATACCTTCACCGAAGAGTCAAGCAGTATATTGCTCCCTCCTACGTATATCTCGCGAAGAGACCATGAGGATAAAATGAGAGAGATTAGAGCCCACACAGAGGCATACCGACAATCCTTCTTTCCACGAACAATACGAGACTGGAATAGAAGGGAGAACCGATAGAGGTACTGAAGGTACCCTCCGCCACACACCGACAGGTGGCTTGCGGAGTATGGATGTAGATGTAGACGTAGAGTTTGAGACGTATCACACACTCACTAGATGGAGAGAGCGTCTTCGCAGCGCACAAGACTTGAAGGAAATAAAGTGTGTTAAAGAAAACTGTAGAATACTTTGAGAGGTTGTAAAACTCGTCAAAACAAGAAAAATAAGTCCATTAAACCTCCCGAGATAAACACGTGTTTATAGGGAAGACTATGCGGCGGTTGATTGTGATATTAGCACAGCCGTTCCAGTGGCTCTCCGTTAAATGTGTCGGCAGGGTATTATGATGTCTTACAGTATCCTACCTAACATTAGGTGGTCTGCAGTCAGTTGTGTGGTTCGAGTCGTGCTATGGATTGCGTTAGTTTTCGTCGTGTTTGTGTGCCTTATTGTACAGTACTTTCATGGGTACGTATCATAGTGTTTTACCTTCTTACAAACGCGGATTAACTTATGTGTTTACTGTTATTGCGCTATTTATACGTACAAATGGTGTAGTACCTTTACATTTTTCCTCTTCCGCCATATGCTACAACGGAAGCCTACTACTCGACAAGTGAAATGGCGGATATGATATTCTGCAATGGTTTAGCAAGTGGACGTAGCCTGCGAGCCCGTGCACACTACGCTGAAAAATATCTACAGTGCAGAGTGACCTCTGGTAAGCTGTTCGGCAGGCTTTTCCAGCGTCTGAGGGACACAGGTGGCCTTCCACCTGGGAAGACTGACAGTGTAAGGCCCCGCATAGTCCACACTCCTCACATGGAGGAACGTGTGCTACGTTTGGTGGAAGAAACCCATGGGAGCACCGTGCGACGATTAGCAGCACCAGAAGGCGTGTCTCACTTCCTTATCTGTAGGTTATTTCATGAACAATATCTATACCAGTATTATCTACAGCTCGTTCAGGCCCTAAGGTCGTAGGATCATCATGGCAGACAGCAGTTCTGTCAATGGCTGTTGCAGAAGTGCGCCTCAGATCCATTGTTCACATCCACGATTTTATTTATCGATGAGGTAGGATTCACAAGAGATGGTATTCTGAATTTCCGTAACCAGCATGTATGAATGCCTAAGCAATTCAGGAAAGATGGCATCAACACTGATTCTCAAACAATGTATGGGCAGGCCTAGTTGTCGATAGATTAATAGGGCTACACGTGAGATCACAAAATTAACTGGAGCGTATTACCTGGACTTTCTCATTGATGTATGGCCTACCTTGCTGGAGGCTGTGCCATTGCAATAACGAATACAATATACCTTGTCAATGTGGCATGTCCTACATTGGCCAGACGACAAGAACTGTGGAGATCAGGTGCAAAGAACATCAGAGGCACACTAGATTAAGACAGGTGACTAAGTCAGCCATTGCTGAACACTATCTAGAACTAGATCATGCCATGAAGTATGAGGATACCAAGATTTTAGCACAAACACCCAGATTTTGGGACAGTGTTATAAGAGAATCGATAGAAATTAAAATGGCTGACGATCTTATGAACCGTGACACAGGGTACCAGCTAAGCAGAGCCTGGGATCCGGCTCTGGAATTGTTAAAGGAGCAACGGGGCCAGCTGCAACACTACACAAACAGAAGAACCAGAGACATGGAGATGGAAAACGAGCCCCTGACGGACTGCCAGGCGCACCAGAGTAAAGATGGAACACCCAGAAGTGGGACTGGTGGGCGCGGACCACAGAGGGAACATCCAGAGCCGCAGCGGACGAAAAACGGAGCGGCAACGCTCCAACAGGTAGTGGTGAGCGGGCGAGGACCGCAGGGGGAACGCTTGGTACCCCAAACCGTAGACGAAACCCCCAGGAGCGGGTTTGGTGGGCGCGGACCGCAGAGGGAACACCTAGAACCGCAGCGGACGGAAAACGGAGCAGCAACGCTCCAGCAGGTCGCAGGGAATGGGCGCGGACCACAGAGGAAGCGCCTGCAGCCGTTGGTGGAGGGGGAAGGCCATAGGCATAAATACTGGACCAGGTCCACTCGAGGAGCAGTCTCAGGTCGCACCTGATGAAGGCCACGAGCTACGTGACCGAAATATCGTGCAAGTACGACGCTGATATCCGGCAGAACACCCGACAACCCAAGATGTCATTAGATCGCCGGGAAAGCCTGAAGAATACAAATGTGGTTGATGCATGATGGCACACCAGCACACTTTCATCACAATGTCCGCGAATATCTGAGGCAGATATTTGAGGACTGCTGGACTGGCCGTAGGGGCCCCACACCTTGGCCTGCTCCTTCCTCAGACCTCAATCCTCTGGACGTATGCTTATGGGGACACGCGAACGAATTGGTCTACACGACGCCAATCAACGATGTGCGGACACTACAGGATCGCGTCTCCAAAGAGTGCGTCATTTCTTACGCCAGAGGGTAGAGGAGTGCATTGTCACGAATGGACGCCACGTTGAACACCTCCTGGAAACACGTGTTTACCGCAGAAATTACGCATTTCAGGATCCATGTTTATTGGACTTATCTCAGAAGGTATACATTTCCAGACCCATGTTTATTGGGCTTCTTTTTCTTGTTCCGATGAGGACTGCCACCTCTCAAAGTATTCGACACTTTTTTGAACACCCTGTATATGGTTGTGTTGTTTCTGTTCTGGGGAATATTCAAGAATTTGACAACAAGCCCACGTCCAACGACGCCATGTTAGCAGCCATCAAAAAAATGTTCAAATGTGTGTGAAATCTTATGGTACTTAACTGCTAAGGTCATCAGTCCCTGAGCTTATACACTACTTAAATTATCCTAAGGACAAACACACACACCCATGCCCGACGGAGACTCGAACCTCCGCCGGGATCAGCAGCACAGTCCATGACTGCAGCGCCTCAGACCGCTCGGGTAATCCCGCGCTAGCAGCCATCACCAAGCGAGTTTTTATCGTCTGCTCGATTATACTTTCTGAACTGTTTGCGCTGGTTGAGTCCATCTGCTGTAACTTCAGCGTCAAGATATAGATTTTGCAGATTTAGTCAGCATTACCAGTGATCTCAAAAGGGAACTGCTGGCAACGGGAGTCAATATTGACGATACTTTGAACCGGTTTCTCTTGGAAGTCAAGTAATTAGCTTCAACCAATAGAGTTTAAATCAAGCAACCGCCAATTTCTACTCACCAGCTACGTCGTGCAATTGGGGATACCGGGGATGATGTTGAGGGTCACTACTAAGTGTCTATGCTCCCCTCTGGATGCCTTCATTAGTTCACTAGAGCATCGGTTCTTGACACATTGTGCGTTTTAAAACAGGTTTAATTGTCTTCTACCACGAAAAGCTGAAGAGATAGGTGTCATTGATGAAGTTACGAAACAACATTCATTTTATGCTTCAGATTAGTTACTCGTCGATTTAACAAAGACAAGGACTTAGTTGATGAATCTCCTTCATCAATGCTTAAGTCGACTGGAACAGTTGCCCCAAAACGCAATGGGAGCCTTGTCTATCTGCGACCGTCGGATCTGTCCTAATGTCTTTCGGTTTCTGCACCTTTCGATAACTCTACCAGTGACAACGGCCACGAATGAGTGCAGTTTCTCCGCCCTTTAGAGAAGACGTACTTAAGGGACACAACTAGCGAGGCACGTCTGAAAGGGCTCGCCATGGCCACAGTTCATCGAGGAGAAAGGATTGATGTCCAAAATGTGATAAGTGATATGGCAAATCAAAAGAGACTGCAGTCATACTTCTGTACTTCAAACTTATAGTAAATGGTTTAATCATTTACTCTATTTATGTGTATTAAAGTACCACACGAAAGCAGATTTTATGTACTTCAAAGTAAATTAACACGGGCCTAGGCTGTAAAAACAGGCAATTTATAGAATAGGTACATAAAATTCTCTTAGCAACTAAATTATGTTTTATTAAAATTATTCAAACTCTATAACGTTATAAAAGTGATTTCACGATGGCATTCATAACCTCAATAAATCGTTTTGTAATGTCATTAAAGTTCTAATTATTATTATTATTATTATTATTATATAAACCAGAGACACAGTTTATTTTTATAATTTTGAACATTAAATTAGTATGTATCAATGAAATAAATTTTTAGTTTGAGCTATATCCCACCCCCCTCCAAAAACTGTAAATACATCACTGGGTCAAACAATACAGTAACTGCACATTAGCTGACTGGACGGTTATAGTGTGGTCGATGAGACTCGATTTTGTATCTTTTGCTCAGTGACCCAATGAGGCGCTTGAAGGACGGTGTGTGGACTGTGTACTTCAGACCATAGGTGGTTTGGTGGTATTTTGTGCCTTTTTTTTCGTACCTTGATTTGGGTACACACATTCAGGTTACCTTGAACATGTGGACACTCCCGTCTTCCGAGACGACAACAGTCGTTTTCACAGGATTGGGCGCGAACGTTTCTGGTTTGGCGAACACTGATACCCCTACTGCACCTCGACAGGGCCACTAAATCATCCGATCTTAAGCCAATAGAGAATGCCGTTGATTGTATGGGGCAGTAAGTAAAACGTAGCAATTAACATACCCGGTATTTGGTAGCTCTACAGGATATTATCAATTCGTAGGGAAGCTGGATGTTGTATGCCTGAAAAAAGCTGTGCGCTCTCTTCTTCGTCAAACCGATTCCTTCATCAAGGCTAGAGGCGACGTTCTGTCCTATTAGCGTGACGCCTGAATGAGAAATCTTTTATTTAATGTGCTTGTATGGTAGGAAATTAAAAAAAAAACTTTCAGCAACTGACATGAAGGCTCACGAACATCGTAAATATACAGGGTGGTCCATTGATCATGACCGGGCCACATATCTCATGAAATAAGCGTCAAACGAAAAACCTACAAAGAACGAAACTGGTCTAGCTTGAAGGGGGAAACCAGATGGCGCTATGCTTGGCCCACTAGATGGCGCTGCCATAGGTCAAACGGATATCAACTGCATTTTTTTAAAAATAGGAACCCCCATTTTTATTACATATTCATGTAGTACGTAAAGAAATATGAATGTTTTAGTTGGACCACTTTTTTCGCTTTGAGACAGATGGCGCTGCAATAGTCACAAACGTATAAGTTCGTGGTATCACGTAACATTCCGTCAGTGCGGACGGTATTTGCTCCGTGATACATTACCCGTGCTAAAATGGACCGTTCACCAAACGTGAAACGAGAAATGCTCTGAGTTTTGGAACAACATAAGTTAAGACATTACACGCGTACCTTTGTGCCGAGGATGTGCTTTTTATAAGCTATTGACTTTACTTTTCCTCAGTTCCTCACTTAATAAACTTAATATACCACTGTTTCAGATTACTCTTACGTCTGCACTACATCTTAATGAGGTGACAGCGTGTAAACTCCGCTGCGTTTTGGCACAAGAAGCGAATTTTAATACGGCAACAAGAGAAATGCAGCTTTCACTCAAAATTCGGCATTGACGCCTCTATGAAAGTTACAAACTGTTAACGACCAAGGAGAAAATACGAGGGACGTTTCATAAATAATGCGCAGGTTGGTATTACTGAGGATTGTTTGAAGCAACAACAATGTAAATTAAGTCAGATGTAGTTGCGAACCTGAAATAGAATTACGTGCTTTTGTTTTTTTGCTTTACACACTGACATAAAATTGGAAGAGGTAGAAATGGACCCTACAGGGCTCTGAGGTGCCTGAAGACCAGAAAACAAGATAGAAACTTTACGCGGCAAAAACCCAACAGCAATGCACAGTGCATTAAGTTAAGTTTGTGGTGAGTTTACAGCACACTGTAGTACAGTTACGCTAGAATAAAATGATAGTGCGACTTGTGAGGAACACTATGAAGCCACAGGAATTCTCCCAGCATCAGTATTCCGTATTCTGACAAATTATTTGAAGAGGAGAAAATTTTGTGCAAGATGCATTGCACAATATTGGACTGCTGAAGAGAAGCAGAAACGCCTGGACATTGCAACCTTGCACAGGCAACGATTCGACCGTGAAATTCAAGGGTTCTTGTGAGGTATTATCGCTACTGACGAAATGTGGATTATAGACTTTGACCGGAGTTGAAATCACATTACAACGAGTGGAGAGTTTCAGATTGTCCACGTCCAAAAAGTTTCGATGCATCAATCAAAGCTTAAGCAAATGATGACTTTTGCTTATGAGCAGCAAAGAATCATCACGACAGATAGAATCCCATTTGAAAAAATGTCACAGCAGTGTGTTAATGCAAATCTATGCAAAACCAACGTAGAAAAAGGCACAAAACCCAAACTCAGTTGCTCAAGGCTGAGCCACTTGTCCTCCACGACAGTGGTCGCATTCATATCGGCAATGTTGTAGGCCAAAAACACCGCGAATAGCGATGGGAAGTGTTGACACATCCTTCCTACAGTCCAGATGTGAGACCACCAGCCTTCGACTTATTCCCGAAGTTGAAAAAACCTACGTGTGGACGCCGTTATCTTTCTCTGAAAGAGCTTTGTACCACTGTTACCTGAGCTGTTCGACAGATGCACAGAAGTGGTGTCTTGGATGAATAACAGAGCTTCCGCGATGTTGGGATTCAGTCATAGAGAAGCAGGGAGACTATATGGAAGGGCTTTAAAGAGATCTTTCTTTCTTTCTTTCGCTTACGCCGTAGTCCTGCAGCAGTTGCAGGGTCGGCGTGGTTACAACGGATTTATCAATGTTAGTGTTAGGGATGGGTGGATGCCCTTCCTGCCGCCACCCTGTACCCCCCAGGACGGAATCACTGTAGCCCAACTGTCTGCGTCGAGAGGAAATCGTGAAATAGTATGGACGTGTTTGAAATGTCTGCGACGTGTGTAACTGAGGCGGAACGTGGGGACCAGCCCGGTATTCACCTAGCGGGATGTGGAAAAGCGCCTAGAAACCACATCCATGCTGGCCGGCACACCGCCCCTCGTCGTTAATCCGCCGGGCGGATTCGATCCGGGGCCGGCGCGCCTGCCCGAGTCCAGGAAGCAGCGCGTTAGTGCTCTCGGATACCCTGGCGGGTCGAGGGCTTTAAAGAGATATTGAAGAAAAAAATATACGTGTAAGTAATCAAAAATTAGTGTGTACCATTACGAAATGTCCGTCGTAAATCGCTGTTTTTGTTGGATTTTGAGCGGAATTCCTTTTGGATATTTTTAAATATTAACCAGAGGAAGGTGACAGAGGGTCTTTTTGAGTAATCGCCATGCAAGCGTGGGCATGGAGGGTCTTCACTTAACATCTACAAAAACTTACTATACTTTACTTTTTCGTGTCTCGAGACTACAATTTGTTTGCCCAGTATTGGGCAATGTCCAATGCTTCTTCTTTAGCCAGCCATAGACGGTCGAGAGTTCATCTGTGGGGGCAGGCAGGGCATTGTAGGAGATGTTCCAGGTCCTGTCGAGTGCCGCAGTCGCATTTGTCGTCATTTTCGTCCAACAAACCCCATTTGAACAGATTAGATTTCTCAGGAGCCACCCCAGTTCTGATGCGGTTAAGCATTCTCCAGGTTTTCCAATCACCAGAAACGCCGTTTGGTGGGTCCTGTCTTAGCGGATAGTAGATGGGGGGTTCATCTAAGGCGCAACTTAGGAAACGGCGTCTGGATTTGAGTCTGCTGGGGCCACACTCTGGGCCAAATATTGAGTGACGGGCATCAAAGGTTTGTTTTAGCTTCTCGGTATGTTCATGGGCTTTCCTATGTGAGTCAGGGTTTGTAAAACCTGCGGCCCTGTGACGATTTTCTGTGGGGGTTGGTTTCATGGTGCCTGTCACTACCCTGCATGTTTCATTTTTTTTGTGGGCGGATCTGCACCATACTGGGCAGGCATATTCGGCAGTTGAGAAGCACAAAGCTTGGGCTGAAGTTCTGACCTCGGTAGGTTTGGCACCCCATTTGCTATTGGACAGCTTTCTTATTAGGGAATTTCGTGCTTCTACTTTTTTGCGTGTTTTTTTCGCAATGATATTTGTATGTCAATGTTCTGTCCAGCACGACGCCAAGGTAGGTGGGAGTATCTGTGTGTTCTGGTAATGTCCCATCCCAGGTAACACTGAGCCTGTTGTACTCTGCCTGCCTCGAGTTCGGATGGAATGCACTCACTTGAGTTTTGGAGGGATTGGGTTTTAGAGAACTCTTTTTGTAGTAGGTTGACATTGTAGAATGGGCGGTTTCTAGTTTCTCCTCGATGGCTTCAAACCTGTTGCCTTGAACTGTTATTGCCAGGTCGTCTGCATATACAAAAGTTTTGATTTTGTCTGGAGTTGGTTGGTCATTTGTATATATGTTGAATGTGACTGGTGCCAACACGCTGCCTTGGGCGAGCCCATTTTTCTGATTCCGCCATCGACTCTTTTTTCCCTCAACCATTACGAAGAACCGTCTATTTTGGAGCAGGGATTCGATTATCTTGACTAGGTGGTAGTCTTTCAGGGTCTCGCAGGTTTTATGCAGTAGTGTCCGGTGATCTACTGTATCATAGGCGGAACTTAGGTCGACTACCTACAAAAAATGTGGGTGTATGCTTCAGTTTAGAACGGTACTTACCCTGCAGCAGTCGGCATTTCCCCTACAGCGCCTGTCCACAACCCCCACTACTACCCCTCTCCACTCACGTCCTGCCGACTGCGCATCTACCGACCACATAATTCTGCCCGCAGTCTGCTTTCGGGACTTTTTGGGAGTAGAAGAATTTTGTTACTGTTATAGCTGTTCCCTAAATACACTCCTGGAAATGGAAAAAAGAACACATTGACACCGGTGTGTCAGACCCACCATACTTGCTCCGGACACTGCGAGAGGGCCGTACAAGCAATGATCACACGCACGGCACAGCGGACACACCAGGAACCGCGGTGTTGGCCGTCGAATGGCGCTAGCTGCGCAGCATTTGTGCACCGCCGCCGTCAGTGTCAGCCAGTTTGCCGTGGCATACGGAGCTCCATCGCAGTCTTTAACACTGGTAGCATGCCGCGACAGCGTGGACGTGAACCGTATGTGCAGTTGACGGACTTTGAGCGAGGGCGTATAGTGGGCATGCGGGAGGCCGGGTGGACGTACCGCCGAATTGTTCAACACGTGGGGCGTGAGGTCTCCACAGTACATCGATGTTGTCGCCAGTGGTCGGCGGAAGGTGCACGTGCCCGTCGACCTGGGACCGGACCGCAGCGACGCACGGATGCACGCCAAGACCGTAGGATCCTACGCAGTGCCGTAGGGGACCGCACCGCCACTTCCCAGCAAATTAGGGACACTGTTGCTCCTGGGGTATCGGCGAGGACCATTCGCAACCGTCTCCATGAAGCTGAGCTACGGTCCCACACACCGTTAGGCCGTCTTCCGCTCACGCCCCAACATCGTGCAGCCCGCCTCCAGTGGTGTCGCGACAGGCGTGAATGGAGGGACGAATGGAGACGTGTCGTCTTCAGCGATGAGGGTCGCTTCTGCCTTGGTGCCAATGATGGTCGTATGCGTGTTTGGCGCCGTGCAGGTGAGCGCCACAATCAGGACTGCATACGACCGAGGCACACAGGGCCAACACCCGGCATCATGGTGTGGGGAGCGATCTCCTACACTGGCCGTACACCACTGGTGATCGTCGAGGGGACACTGAATAGTGCACGGTACATCCAAACCGTCATCGAACCCATCGTTCTACCATTCCTAGACCGGCAAGGGAACTTGTTGTTCCAACAGGACAATGCACGTCCGCATGTATCCCGTGCCACCCAACGTGCTCTAGAAGGTGTAAGTCAACTACCCTGGCCAGCAAGATCCCCGGATCTGTCCCCCATTGAGCATGTTTGGGACTGGATGAAGCGTCGTCTCACGCGGTCTGCACGTCCAGCACGAACGCTGGTCCAACTGAGGCGCCGGGTGGAAATGACATGGCAAGCCGTTCCACAGGACTACATCCAGCATCTCTACGATCGTCTCCATGGGAGAATAGCAGCCTGCATTGCTGCGAAAGGTGGATATACACTGTACTAGTGCCGACATTGTGCATGCTCTGTTGCCTGTGTCTATGTGCCTGTGGTTCTGTCTGTGTGATCATGTGATGTATCTGACCCCAGGAATGTGTCAATAAAGTTTCCCCTTCCTGGGACAATGAATTCACGGTGTTCTTATTTCAATTTCCAGGAGTGTATGTCAGTATTGGAGCATGTAGCCTTGGAACTGTAAGTAGTAATGGAGCAGGTGGGGAGGCGCTGAGTGGTACGCGTGCGTTGACAGGGAGGAGCTGCGCGCGTGGTCGCGCCGCCGGCTGCGGCCGTCGCTGTGGCACTTCCTGCCCACGGCGCTGTCCTTCATGGCGCCCCGCGTGGCGGCGCTGCTGCCCCAGGGCCCGGTGCCGCCTCCCGACTTCCTGCGCATCGTCCGGGGGGTGGCCGAAGCCAACGCCGAGGCGGGCGACTGCGCGCAGCGGCGCGACATCGCCACGCACCTCCAGAAGCTGCGGGATGGTGAGTCAGTCCTCAAACCGCCGAATGTCTCTTCATAATGTAGTGAGGTGATGACAGACGTGGGATAAAGATACGCACATATGCAGATGGTGACAGTGTCACATGTTGTTGTTGTGGTCTTCAGTCCTGACACTGGTTTGATGCAGCTCTCCGTGCTACTCTATCCTATGCAAGCCTCTTCATCTCCCAGTACCTACTGCAGCCTACATTCTTCTGAATCTGCTTAGTGTATTGATCTCTTGGTCTCCCTCTACGATTTTTACCCTCCACGCTGCCCTCCAGTACTAAATTGGCATCCCTTGATGCCTCCAAACATCTCCTACCAATCGATCCCTTCTTCTAGTCAAGTTGTGCCACAAACTCCTCTTCTCCTCTATTCTATTCAATACCTCCTCATTATTTATGTGATCTACCCACCTAATCTTCAGCATTCTTCTGTAGCACCACATTTCGAAAGCTTCTATTCTCTTCTTGTCTAAGCTACTTATCGTCCACGTTTCACTTCCATACATGGCTACACTCCACACAAATACTTTCAGAAACGACTTCCTGACATTTTAATCTATACTCGATGTTAACAAATTTCTCTTCCTCAGAAATGCTTTCCTTGCCATTGCCAGTCTACATTTTATATCCTCTCTACTTCGACCATCATCGGTTATTTTACTCCATAACTAGCAAAACTCCTTTACTACTTTAAGTGTCTCATTTCCTAATCTAATTCCCTCAGCATCACCCGACTTAATTCGACTACATTCCATTATCCTCGTTTTGCCTTTGTTGATGTGCATCTTACATCCTCCTTTCAAGACACTGTCCATTCCGTTCAACTGCTTTTCCAAGTCCTTTGCTGTCTCTGACAGAATTACAATGTCGTCGGCGAACCTCAAAGTTTTTGTTTCTTCTCCATTGATTTTAATACCTACTCCGAACTTTTCTTTCGTTTCCTTTACTGCTTGCTCAATATATAGATTGAATAGCAACGCGGAGAGGCTACAACCCTGTCTCACTCCCTTCCCAACCACTGCTTCCCTTTCATGTCCCTCGAATCTTATAACTGCCATCTGCTTTCTGTACAAATTGTAAATAGCCTTTCGCTCCCTGTATTTTACCCCTGCCACCTTCAGAATATGAAAGAGAGTATTCCAGTCAACATTGTCAAAAGCTTTCTCTGAGTCTACAAATGCTAGAAACGTAGGTTTGCCTTTCCTTAATCTTTCTTCTAAGATAAGTCGTAGGGTGTGTATTGCCTCACGTGTTCCAACATTTCTAAGGAATCCAAACTGATCTTTCCCGAGGTCGGCTTCTAGCAGTTTTTCCATTCGTCTGTAAAGAATTAGTGTTTTGCAGCTGTGACTTATTAAACTGATAATTCGGTAATTTTCACATTTGTCAACACCTGCTTTCTTTGGCAATGGAATTATTATATTCTTCTTCAAGTCTGTCACATGCACGAGATATAAAAGAGCAGTGCGTTGACGGAGCTATTTGTTCTCGGGTGATTCCTGTGAAAAAGTTTCCGACGTGATTATGGCCACACGACAGCATTTAACAGACTTTGAACGTGGAATGGTAGTTGAAGCTAGACACTCAGCACATTCCATTTCGGAAATCGTTAGGAAATTCATTTTTCCGAGGTCCACAGCGCGAAGAATGTGCCAAGAATACCAAATTTCAGGCATTACCTCTCACCATGGACAACACAGTGGCCGATGGCCTTCACTTAACGACCGAGAGCAGCATAGAGTTGTCAGTGCTAACAGACAAGCAATAATGCCTGAAATATTCACAGAAATCAGTGTGGGACATACGACAAGCGTATCTGGAGAGTGCGGCGAAATTCGGGATTATTGCAGCAGATGAGCGACGCTAGCGCCTTTTCCAACAGCACGACATCGCCTGCAGCACCTGCCGTGGGTTCATGACCATGTCTGTGGAACCCTGTATGATTGGAAAACCGAGGCTTGGTCATATGAGTCCGATTTTCAGTTGATAAGATCTGATGGTAGGGTTCAAGTGTGGCATAGATCCAAGAAAACCATGGATCCAGGTTGTTGGTTGGTTTGTTGATTGGGGAGGGGGGGGGGGACGACGACGACCAAACAGCGAGGTCATCGGTCCCATCGGATTAGGATGGTTCCTTTCAAAGGAACCATCTGGCTTTTGCCAAAGCTATTTAGGAAAATCACAGAAAACCTAAATCAGGATGACAGGATGCGGCTCTGAACCGTCGTCCTCCACAATGCTAGTCCATTGTGCTAACCACTGCGTCAACTTGCTCGGTGGTTCCAAGTTGTCAACAAGGTATTGTGAAATCTGGTGGCGGCTGTGTTATATGGAGTGGGTTGGCTCCTGTGGTCCAGATGAACCGATTGTTGATGAAACGGTTATGTTCGGCAGTCTGGTGACCATTTGCAGCCATTCGTTGACCTCATGTTCACAAACAACGATGTCGAGTCAGTTCTGTATGTTTGCTTTGAAGAACATTCTGGACGACTGGACTGGATGATCTGGCCAACCAGACTGCCCGACTTGAATCCCATCGAACATTTATAAGACGTAATAGAGAGGTTAGTTCGTCCACAAAATCTTGCGCCGACAGCATTTCCGCGAATATGGACAGCCATAGAGGCAGTATGGCTCAGTATTTTTGCAGGAGAATTCCAACGACTTCAGTCCATGTCACGTCGAATTGCTGGACTACGCTGGGAAAAAGTAGGCCCGACATGCAATTAGGAGGTATCCCAAGAGTTTTCTCACCTCAGTATAGTCTGTCGTCATCTCGCTGTACTTCTTACTCGTAAACCGCCCTTAGACGAGGCATAAAAGCTGATGTGGGTATGGAGCTGTTTTGTGACGTCAGCTGCTGTTATTTCACACTGAAGAGACATTGCTGCGCATGAAACACGAAGTACGTTCTCCGTTATTTCGGGAAAGTGCAACGAAACGTTTAACCAATAAGAAGCGAGACCGTTCTCTTCTTCACAAGCAGAACGTTGGTGATGCCATAATGGATTTTGTGGTATCAGTTGAAGTTGAAGCTCCACTTTTGGTGGATTTTATGTTGCGGATAACAAGAAAAAACACTCAGCACTCCATAACCATTCATATTTTCATAAAAATTCTAAAAAATAAAAAGTCAAGAATGATGAGGTGATTCCAAAAGGCACATAGCTGAATGAATGTGCTTTATTCGCAACTACCAGTTCCCGTCAGTATAGAACGCATCTTGAGTTTTATATGTCAAGAATACAAACCACTGTGTCAAATATTTTGAAGTGGTAGAAGTACAGAACCATAGATAGTGTAGGTCCCCCCCCCCCCCCCCCCCCTCTGAACCATGGACCTTGCCGATGGTGGGGAGGCTTGCGTGCCTCAACGATACAGATAGCCGTACCGTAGGTGCAACCACAACGGAGGAGTATCTGTTGAGAGGCCAGACAAACGTGTGGTTCCTGAAGAGGGGCAGCAGCCTTTTCAGTAGTTGCAGGGGCAACAGTCTGGATGATTGACTGATCTGGCCCTGTAACACTAACCAAAACGGCCTTGCTGTTTTGGTACTGCGAACGGCTGAAAGCAAGGGGAAACTACAGCCGTAATTTTTCCCGAGGGCACGCAGCTTTAATGTATGATTAAATGATGAAGGCGTCCTCCTGGGTAAAATATTCCGGAGGTAAAATAGTCCCCCATTCGGATCTCCGGGCGGGGACTACTCAAGAGGACATCGTTATCAGGAGAAAGAAAACTGGCGTTCTACGGATCGGAGCGTGGAATATTAGATCCCTTAATCGGGCAGGTAGGCTAGAAAATTTAAAAAGGGAAATGGATAGATTAATGCTAGATATAGTAGGAATTAGTGAAGTTCGGTGGCAGCAGGAACAAGACTTCTGGTCAGGTGAATACAGGGTTATAAATACAAAATCAAATAGGGGTAATGCAGGAGTAGGTTTAATAATGAATAAAAAATAGGAGTGCGGGTAAGCTACTACAAACAGCATAGTGAACGCATTATTGTGGCCAAGATAGACACGAAGACCACGCCTACTACAGTAGTACAAGTTTATATGCCAACTAGCTCTGCAGATGATGAAGAAATTGATGAAATGTATGATGAGATAAAAGAAATTATTCAGGTAGTGAAGGGAGACGAAAATTTAATAGTCATGGGTGACTGGAATTCGACAGTAGCAAAAGGATGTAAGGTAACGTAGTAGGTGAATATGGATTGAGGCTAAGAAATAAAAGAGGAAAGAATTTTGCGCAGAGCATAACTTAATCATAGCTAACACTTGTTTCAAGAATCATTAAAGAAGGTTGTATACATGGAAGAACCCTGGAGACACTAAGAGATTTCAGATAGATTATATAATGGAAAGACAGAGATTTAGGAAAAAGATTTTACATTGTAAGACATTTCCAGGGCCAGATGTGGACTCTGACCACAATCTATTGGTTATGAACTGTAGATTAAAACTGAAGAAACTGCAAAAAGGTGGGCATTTAAGGAGATGGGACCTGGATAAACTGAAAGAACCAGAGGTTGTACAGAGTTTGAGGGAGAGCATAAGGGAACAATTGACAGGAATGGGGGAAAAAATGCAGTAGAAGAAGAATGGGTAGCTTTGAGGAATATAATAGTGAAGGCAGCAGAGTATCAAGTAGGTAAAAAGACGAGGGCGAGTAGAAATCCTTGGGTAACAGAAGAGATACTGGATTTAATTGATGAAAGGAGAAAATATAAAAATGCAGTAAGTGAAGCAGGTAAAAAGAAATACAAACGTCTCAAAAATGACATCTACAGAAAGTGCAAAATGGCTAAGTAGGGATGGCTAGAGGACAAATGTAAAGATGTAGATCCTTATCTCATGAGGGGTGAGATAGATACTGCCTACAGGAAAATTAAAGAGAATTTTGGAGAAAAGAGAACCACTTGCATGAATATCAAGAGTTCAGATGGAAACCCAGTTCTAAGCAAAGAAGGGAAAGCAGAAAGGTGGAAGGAGTATATAGAGGGTCTATACAAGGGCGATGTTCTTGAGGACACTATTACGAAAATGGAAGAGGAGGTAGATGAAGATGAAATAGGAGATATGATACTGCATGAAGAGTTTGACAGAGCACTGAAAGACCTAAGTCGAAACAAGGCGCCGGGAGTAGACAACATTCCATTAGAACTACTGTTAACCTTGGGAGAGCCAGTCCTGACAAAACTCTACCATCTGGTGAGCAAGATGTATGAGACAGGCGAAATTCCCTCAGACTTCAAGAAGAATATAATAATTCCAATCCCAAAGAAAGCAGGTGTTGACAGATGTGAAAATTACCGAATTATCAGTTTAATAAGTCACAGCTGCAAAATACTAACGCGAATTCTTTACAGACGAATGGAAAAACTGTTAGAAGTCGACCTCGGGGAAGACCAGTTTGCATTCCGTAGAAATGTTGGAACACGTGAGGCAATACACACCCTACGACTTATCTTAGAAGAAAGCATTTGTAGACTTAGAGAAAGCTTTTGACAATGTTGACTGGAATATTCTCTTTCGAATTTTGAAGGTGGCAGGGGTAAAATACAGGGAGCGAGAGGCTATTTACAATTTGTACAGAAAGCAGATGGCAGTTATGAGATTCGAGGGACATGAAAGGCAAGCAGTGGTTGGGAAGGGAGTGAGACAGGTTTGTAGCCTCTCCCCGTTGCTATTCAATCTGTATATTGAGCAAGCAATAAAGGAAACGAAAGAAAAGTTCGGAGTAGGTATTAAAATCAATGGAGAAGAAATAAAAACTTTGAGGTTCGCCGATGACATTGTAATTCTGTCAGAGACAGCAAAGGACTTGGAAGAGCAGTTGAACGTAATGGACAGTGTCTTGAAAGGAGGATGTAAGATGCACATCAACAAAGGCAAAACGAGGATAATGGAATGTAGTCGAATTAAGTCGAGTGATGCTGAGGGAATTAGATTAGGAAATGAGACACTTAAAGTAGTAGAGGAGTTTTGCTATTTGGGGAGCAAAATAACTGATGATGGTCCCAGTAGAGAGGATATAAAATGTAGACTGGCAATGGCAAGGAAAGCGTTCCTGAAGAAGAGAAATTTGTTAACATCGAGTATAGATGTAAGTGTCAGGAAGTCGTTTCTGGAAGTATTTGTATGGAGTGTAGCCATGTATGGAAGTGAAACATGGGCGATAAATAGTTTGGACAAGAAGAGAATAGAGGCATTCGAAATGTGGTGCTACAGAAGAATGCTGAAGATTAGATGGGTAAATCACATAAATAGTGAGGAGGTATTGAATAGAATTGAGGAGAAGAGGAGTTTGTGGCACAACTTGACTAGAAGAAGGGATCGGTTGGTAGGACATGTTCGAAGGCATCAAGGGATCACCAATTTAGTACTGGAGGGCAGCGTGGAGGGTAAAAATCGTAGAGGGAGACCAAGAGATCAATACACTAAGCACATTCAGAAGAATGTAGGCTGCAGTAGGTACTTGGAGATGAAGAGGCTTGCACAGGATAGAGTAGCATGGAGAGCTGCATCAAACCAGTGCAGAACTGAAGACCACAACAACAACAACACCAGGTAGTGTAGGTATTCAACAAATGTCACTTGAATCAGTATGGTTCTACAGCTGTCAAGTAATATAAAGAGAAGTAACATGTGCCGACACATTCCATGACCTTGGAGATTTTCTCCTGAAATTGGTCCTATGGAGCTAGACGTTTTAAAATAAATAAAGAAAACATTACTCCAAAAGTCACTTGCAAATGGATAGCACCACTAGTTGGCTGATCGAGATGTTGGCATCCATATAATGACTTCACGCGCTGTCTACCTTATTCTATGTTCTAAGGTAGGGGCTTCCAACCTCTTAGCTTACCTGTGTCACGTTGGAAGAAGACGAGTAGTTTTGGGCCGCGGATAATATAATTGGAAGTTATTATTTATGATTCTTTACTTTAAAAGACATTTTATATATGAGATTCGACTTTGAATCTGAGAAACTAATATAACAGTATCAGGTTCGATCGAAGTGGTTGCCGTTCTCAGGGTGTTCTTGAGGTGTTCATTTGAGATTTTGGTTCTTTCAAAAAAAACAACTGTCCACAGACTTAGCGTACTTCCAAAAAAAGATGGCTGTGTAGCATGGGTTATTTGATTCTCGGCTCGTATGATCTGCAAAAATCCAGTGAAGATACATGATCAAATTTTTCTTTTAGGTTCCGCCTGAAAATTTTCTGGCAGCGTACCGATCAGAGACAGGGTCGTAGATGTCGAGGCCAGGTAATACAGTACAACCACGTTATGGAGGACTTTCTCTACTCTGGTTAGACTGTGAGGGGAATGAGCGTGATGACCGCTGCGTGGCGACGAAGTGTAAGGGAAGCAGCTTCCGCCATCACGTGCTGTACTAGCACGTTTCGATTCGTACCGATCACCATCTATTTGCAGAAATTGCTCACGAAAGTAAAAATATTTCGTGAAATCTCACTATAGAGCCGTTCACGTTCAAATGCGGTTCTTATTTGTAGCAGTGGATACGATATCAGATTAAAAACGCGTTACAACAGAATCACGATACTCTCAAATACCAAACATTGGCAGTAATTGCAAACCACACGAAGACTTCTAGATTCTACCAATTTGCAGTGATGAGTACTACGGTCAAAAAGGTTCTGTATCATAGCTGTACATACATAAGACAGTATTTCTTTGTATTTCCATAAATTAATGTCATTATAATCTCAAAAACTCTAGTTTCTCAGTTGCAACGGAAGTAGCCCTAAGATAACAGATTAGCACGTCTGGCGCATTGGCCGGTTATAGGAATGAGAGTCTGGGGGTTGAAGTACGGCATGGGCGGCAGTGTTAACAACAGGATGGAACAAGGAACATAATGTGGTATCAGCACAATGGGTGTCCGGTACATTTTTCGCTGATGGCTAGAAATGAGTTGCAGAGACAATTCCCAAATCGTTGGATTGAAAGCGGAGGAGATGTGTCGTGGCCGGCTCGTTCGGGAGACTTGACGCCTCTGGATTTTTTCTTGTGGGGATTCGTAAGAGACACTGTTTAAAGACGTTACAACTACACCTGAAGATATGCGAGAGAGAACTGTTAGAGCATGTGCTTCGATAAGTACCAAAGTTATAAGGAATACCACTTCACCCATCATAAGAAGATTGTAGCACTGCATTGATACCAATGGTCATCACTTCGAACATCTATAAATGGACGTTCATGCCACCTGTGTGACCTTTGTTGACCTTCAAAGACCTTACTGTTTCACATCATTAGATTTGTCTCGATAGCCGCTATCAAAAAATAAGTACCAAACTATAGCATCCCATTAAAAAAAAAAAAGTTGGCCTTCGTATCTGTGTAGCGATTCCACCTAGCAACAAGAACCAACGTTTTATTGTAGCCCCCGTTGTTCCATGTAACTTTTTCCTATCATACTTTCGGAGTTATTCTTGGTGGCAATAGTTGGTGACTCACCCTGTATAACTGCTAACAAATAACAACAAGCTCATAAGCCTTTTGTTAACAAGTGTTGCTAAACAAATTAAAGGAAAATCAACCGCAAAAGAGATAAAATACTTTTAAAACTGTAATTCTTAATTTGCTGATAATTATATTTTTGCAAAGCGTGTTGCTGTGGCAGATCGGGAAGCTCTGCTAATATTTGGCGCCCACAATTCGAATAGGAGGGGGAGCACAAGTCGCTGGTGTAGGTACACTACTGGCCATTAAAACTGCTACACCACGAAGATGAAGTGCTACAGACGCGAAATTTAACCGACAGGAAGAAGATTCTGTGATATGCAAATGATTAGCTTTTCAAAGCTTTCTCACAAGCTTGGCGCCGGTGGCGACACCTACAACGTGCTGACATGAGGAAAGTTTCCAACCGATTTCTCATACACATACAGCAGTTGACCGGCGTTGCCTGGTGAAACGTTGTTGTGATGCCTCGTGTAAGGAGGAGAAATGCGTACCATCACGTTTCCGATTTTGATAAAGGTCGGATTGTAGCCTATCGCGATTGCGGTTTATCGTATCGCGACATTGCTGCTTACGTTGGTCGAGATCCAATGACTGTTAGCAGAATATGGAATCGGTAGGTTCAGGAGGGTAATACGGAACGCCGTGTTGGATCTCACCGGCCTCGTATCACTAGCAGTCGAGATGACAGGCATCTTATCCGCATGGCTGTAATGATTACAGCATTATGATTTCGCATCCGTGTTTGGCGACATCGCGGTGAACGCACATTGGAAGCGTGTATTCGTCATCGCGATAGTGGCATATCACCCGGCGTGATGGTATGGGGTGCCATTGGTTATACGTCTCGGTCACCTCTTGTTCGCATCGACGACACTTTGTACAGTGGACGTTACATTTCAGATGTGTTACGACCCTTGGCTCTACCCTTCATTCGATCCCTGCGAAACCCTACATTTCAGCAGGATAATGCACGACAGCATGTTGCAGGTCCTGTACGGGCATTTCTGGATACAGAAAATGTTCGACTGCTACCCTGGCCAGCACATTCTCCAGATCTCTCACCAATTGAAAATGTCTGGTCAATGGTGGCCGAGCAACTGGCTCGTCACAATACGCCAGTCACTACTCTTGATGAACTGTGGTATCGTGTTGAAGCTGCATGGGGAGCTGTACCTGTACACGCCATCCAAGCTTTGTTTGACTCAATGCCCAGATAATCAAGGCCGTTATTACTGACAGAGTTAGTTGTTCTGGGTAGTGATTTCTCAGGATCTGTGGACCCAAACTGAGTGAAAATGTAATCACATGTCACTTCTAGTATGAATGAATACCCGTATATCATCTGCATTTCTTCTTGGTGTAGCAATTTTAATGGCCAGTAGTGTAGTACAGTCTTTCGAGCACACAAAGTAAGATGGCTTGGGGAATACTGAATTAAATGACTAAATCCACTGATCAAGACTCTAAATTCGCCTGCTTTACTTCGGCACAGATTAAAACAATTGCCATTTGATTTTAATTTAGTTTCAACCCTCGGAGGGGGCGATCGGTCCCCCCCCCCCCTCCCCTGGCCACCTTTTATACGCCCTTGGATGGATCGATAACAGAGCAGCATCAAAAATTTAATTTATCGTAAGTTTATATAGGCGGGCCTTGTGTTGAATACCTCTGTCATTAGGTAGCTACCGACCACGTGACAGTACATCGGTTGTTTGGTGCGACGTGACAGGTGTTTATTTTTTTCCCCCCACACAGAGGGCCTGATGAGCGGCGTGGAGACGAGCGTGCACGCGATGCTGATGTTCTCGGGCGCCATGGAGGCGACGGCGTCGGCGCTGGCCTACTGCCTGCTGGAGGTGGCGCTCAACCCGGGCGTGCAGCGCCGCCTCAGGGCCGAGCTGAGGGCCGCCGGCGCCCTGCAGGGCGAGGGCCGCCGCCTGCCCTTCGACGCGCTCGCCGGCCTGCCCTACCTCCACTGCGTCGTGCACGGTGAGCGCCGGGCTTCCCTTGGCGGCCTTTTCTACCAGTCCGCGGCTGTTGCGCTTCTCAGCTTGACCGGTCAAAAGTTACACTGAAAAAACAAAAAAAAAAAGAGCCAAATCATTTGTGTCCTACATGGTTTCATATTGAGAGGGGGGAGGGGAGTACTTTGTACCCGCCAGGGTAGCCGAGAGCGCTAACGCGCTGCTTCCTGGACTCGGGTAAGCGCGCTGTAATTTTTTCCTCCTATCTACGTAATTCTGTAGCTCTCAATTCGTTCGAGCAATCAATCATTCATGATAGGAAACACAGTCATAGCTCATCATCATCTTCATTTAAGACTGATTATGCCTTTCAGCGTTCAGTCTGTAGCATAGCCCCCCTTATACAGGTCCTCCATGATCCCCTATTCAGTGCTAACATTGGTGCCTCTTCTGATGTTAAACCTATTACTTCAAAATCATTCTTAACCGAATCCAGGTACCTTCTCCTCGGTCTGCCCCGACTCCTCCTACCCTCTACTGCTGAATCCATGAGTCTCTTGGGTAACCTTGCTTCTCCCATGCGTGTAACATGACCCCACCATCTAAGCCTGTTCGCCCTGACTGCTACATCTATAGAGTTCGTTCCCAGTTTTTCTTTGATTTCCTCATTGTGGACACCCTCCTGCCATTGTTCCCACCTACTAGTACCTGCAATCATCCTAGCTACTTTCATATCCGTAACCTCAACCTTGTTGATAAGGTAACCTGAATCCACCCAGCTTTCGCTCCCATACAACAAGGTTGGTCGAAAGATTGAACGGTGCACAGATAACTTAGTCTTGGTACTGACTTCCTTCTTGCAGAAGAGAGTAGATCGTAGCTGAGCGCTCACTGCATTAGCTTTGCTACACCTCGCTTCCAGTTCTTTCACTATGTTGCCATCCTGTGAGAATATGCATCCTAAGTACTTGAAACCGTCCACCTGTTCTAACTTTGTTCCTCCTATTTGGCACTCAATCCGTTTATATTTCTTTCCCACTGACATTACTTTCGTTTTGGAGATGCTAATCTTCATACCATCGCTCAGCTCAGTCACTCAAAAATGATTCTGAAATTTTACTTGTTAGAATGAAATCAGGCGATGATTCTTCTTCTCTGCAGGCTCGTGCTTTGCGGCAGTCTGCTAATCTGTACAAATAAAATGCCTCGTAATTTTGGGAGCGTTGTATAATCAGTCGGGAAACCTCAGATCAAGCGGATATTTGCCTTTGATGAAGTTTAACCTTCCGAAGAAGTAATGGAGCTCTTGGATTATTAAATGCAGGTTCGTATCCAGTCTTTCGGAAGTCCCTTCTGATTAACAACTACGCAATATATCGATAAATATCAGTCATTCTCAAATTTCAAATACACACCTTTTATTTGAAGGAGCCATCTATATATATTTCCTTTCAATCGTACAGTTCGTATCAGTTATCTTCTGTGATAAATCTCAATAATCAGATTACAGATCTTCCAAACCAAGCTCAGGCTAATTGGCACGAAGACAATCTCGGAAGCTCCCCTTCCTTTTTTTCTAACAACCACCAGAGAGAGTACTACAAAGAATACTTATGCGCTCATGGCATAGCTATTGTATGAAACTATTTTGCGCATGGATTCTGCGAGTATGAAGATAGAAAATTTGTAAACGTCATTCAAGGGTAGAATTGTATCAGAATAATTCGTCGAATATAAAGAGATATTACAGCGCCGGCCCCGGATCGAATCCGCCTGGCGGATTAACGACGAGGGCCGATGTGCCGGCCAGCCTGGATGTGGTTTTTAGGCGGTTTTCCACATCCCACTACATAAATACCGGGCTGGTCCCCATCTTCCGCCTCAGTTACACGGCTCGGAGACTTCTGAACACATTAACACTATTCCATGGATTACACTAGACGCAGACAGTTGGGGTACACTGATTCCGTCCCGGGAGGTACGGGGTGGCGGCAGGAAGGGCATCTGGACACCCCTTAAACATTAACATGCCCAATCCGATTAACGATGGCCGACCCTGCGTAACTACGGGACAATGCTCAAACGATAGAATAGAATAGAGGGGGGTGCTTTCTGCCTACCTTTTGAAATTATTGTACTCTGTAGTCTGATTTAAAATAGTTGCCACTTGACGTTTGCGCTGCGAAGTTGCGGCGTTGTCACGTCAAGCACTGGCTGGAGGCAGCCGCCTCAGCGCATCGCTACCCCCGCCGGTAGGAAATCGTTTTAAAGCCTGTATCTTCTACAAAAAGTAAGTAAATTTCAAACCCACGTGTGATGTATATTTCTACAATGTCTCTCAATCTGTCAAGTATCTATTCTTAATTTTAATTAGGACAAAAGTTACGTTAATTTGTTTGAAACCATTTAAATTCTCGATTTCGCAAACAGCTTCTAACTTATCACGTCACCGCAAAATATTATTTTTCCATTCATTATCAAAATAATGCACTCGGCAAAGAATCCTTAAAAGTTTTCGTAGTGCATTACCTTTCCTGTATGTAAATTTCTGAAAACAGCGTTTTTAAGCAACCCTATCAGTACTGAACTCGAAACAAGTATGACGTTTAAAATCTCTATCTCCTATTAATATTATGTAAATATTTTGAAATTTACTTGCAGTATCGGTCTCAGTGGTATCTATAAGCATATCAAATATCTTTTCTTAATTTTAATTGGGGCCGTTCTACATCTACATCTACATCTATACTCCGCGAGCCACCTTACGGTGTGTGGCGGAGGGTACTTATTGTACCACTATCTGATCCCCCCTTCCCTGTTCCATTCACGAATTGTGCGTGGGAAGAACGACTGCTTGTAAGTCTCCGTATTTGCTCTAATTTCTCGGATCTTTTCGTTGTGATCATTACGCGAGATATATGTGGGCGGTAGTAATATGTTGCCCATCTCTTCCCGGAATGTGCTCTCTCGTAATTTCGATAATAAACCTCTCCGTATTGCGTAACGCCTTTCTTGAAGTGTCCGCCACTGGAGCTTGTTCAGCATCTCCGTAACGCTCTCGCGCTGACTAAATGTCCCCATGACGAATCGCGCTGCTTTTCGCTGGATCATGTCTATCTCTTCTATTAATCCAACCTGGTAAGGGTCCCATACTGATGAGCAATACTCAAGAATCGGACGAACAAGCGTTTTGTAAGCTACTTCTTTCGCCGATGAGTCACATTTTCTTAGAATTCTTCCTATGAATCTCAACCTGGCGCCTGCTTTTCCCACTATTTGTTTTATGTGATCATTCCACTTCAGATCGCTCCGGATAGTAACTCCTAAGTATTTTACGGTCGTTACCGCTTCCAATGATTTACCACCTATGGCATAATCGTACTGGAATGGATTTCTGCCCCTATGTATGCGCATTATATTACATTTATCTACGTTTAGGGAAAGCTGCCAGCTGTCGCACCATGCATTAATCCTCTGCAGGTCTTCCTGGAGTACGTACGAGTCTTCTGATGTTGCTACTTTCTTGTAGACAACCGTGTCATCTGCAAATAGCCTCACGGAGCTACCGATGTTGTCAACTAAGTCATTTATGTATATTGTAAACAATAAAGGTCCTATCACGCTTCCTTGCGGTACTCCCGAAATTACCTCTACATCTGCAGATTTTGAACCGTTAAGAATGACATGTTGTGTTCTTTCTTCTAGGAAATCCTGAATCCAATCACAAACCTGGTCCGATATTCCGTAAGCTCGTATTTTTTTCACTAAACGTAAGTGCGGAACCGTATCAAATGCCTTCCTGAAGTCCAGGAATACGGCATCAATCTGCTCGCCAGTGTCTACGGCACTGTGAATTTCTTGGGCAAATAGGGCGAGCTGAGTTTCACATGATCTCTGTTTGCGGAATCCATGTTGGTTATGATGAAGGAGATTTGTATTATCTAAGAACGTCATAATACGAGAACACAAAACATGTTCCATTATTCTACAACAGATTGACGTAAGCGAAATAGGCCTATAATTATTCGCATCTGATTTATGACCCTTCTTGAAAATGGGAACGACCTGCGCTTTCTTCCAGTCGCTAGGTACTTTACGTTCTTCCAGCGATCTACGATAAATTGCTGATAGAAAGGGGGCAAGTTCTTTAGCATAATCACTGTAGAATCTTAAGGGTATCTCGTCTGGTCCGGATGCTTTTCCGCTACTAAGTGATAGCAGTTGTTTTTCAATTCCGATATCGTTTATTTCAATATTTTCCATTTTGGCGTCCGTGCGACGGCTGAAGTCAGGGACCGTGTTACGATTTTCCGCAGTGAAACAGTTTCGGAACACTGAATTCAGTATTTCTGCCTTTCTTCGGTCGTCCTCTGTTTCGGTGCCATCGTGGTCAACGAGTGACTGAATAGGGGATTTAGATCCGCTTACCGATTTTACATATGACCAAAACTTTTTAGGGTTCTTGTTTAGATTGTTTGCCAATGTTTTATGTTCGAATTCGTTGAATGCTTCTCTCATTGCTCTCTTTACGCTCTTTTTCGCTTCGTTCAGCTTTTCCTTATCAGCTATGATTCGACTACTCTTAAACCTATGATGAAGCTTTCTTTGTTTCCGTAGTACCTTTCGTACATGATTGTTATACCACGGTGGATCTTTCCCCTCGCTTTGGACCTTAGTCGGTACGAACTTATCTAAGGCGTACTGGACGATGTTTCTGAATTTTTTCCATTTTTGTTCCACATCCTCTTCCTCAGAAATGAACGTTTGATGGTGGTCACTCAGATATTCTGCGATTTGTGCCCTATCACTCTTGTTAAGCAAATATATTTTCCTTCCTTTCTTGGCATTTCTTATTACACTTGTAGTCATTGATGCAACCACTGACTTATGATCACTGATACCCTCTTCTACATTCACGGAGTCGAAAAGTTCCGGTCTATTTGTTGCTATGAGGTCTAAAACGTTAGCTTCACGAGTTGGTTCTCTAACTATCTGCTCGAAGTAATTCTCGGATAAGGCAGTCAGGATAATGTCACAAGAGTCTCTGTCCCTGGCTCCAGTTCTGATTGTGTGACTATCCCATTCTATACCTGGTAGATTGAAGTCTCCCCCTATTACAATAGTATGATCACGAAACTTCTTCACGACGTTCTGCAGGTTCTCTCTGAGGCGCTCAACTACTACGGTTGCTGATGCAGGTGGTCTATAGAAGCATCCGACTATCATATCTGACCCACCCTTGATACTTAGCTTAACCCAGATTATTTCACATTCGCATTCGCTAATAACTTCACTGGATATTATTGAATTCTTTACTGCTATAAATACTCCTCCACCATTGGCGTTTATCCTATCCTTGCGGTATATATTCCATTCTGTGTCTAGGATTTCGTTACTGTTCACTTCCGGTTTTAACCAACTTTCCGTTCCTAATACTATATGCGCACTATTTCCTTCAATAAGAGATACTAATTCAGGAACCTTGCCCTGGATACTCCTGCAGTTTACCAACATTACGTTAACTTTTCCTGTTTTTGGTCTCTGAGGACGGACGTTCTTTATCAACGATGATAATGTCCTCTCTGGTAAGCCGTCAGGTATTTTATCGTTTCGCCCAAGGGGGGGTCCCTCTAACCTAAAAAACCCCCGTGTGCACGCCACACGTACTCTGCTACCCTAGTAGCTGCTTCCGGTGTGTAGTGCACGCCTGACCTGTCTAGGGGGGCCCTACAGTTCTCCACCCAATAACGGAGGTCGATGAATTTGCAACCATTATAGTCGCAGAGTCGTCTGAGCCTCTGGTTTAGACCCTCCACACGGCTCCAAACCAGAGGACCGCGATCGACTCTGGGCACTATGCTGCAGATATTAAGCTCAGCTTGCACTCCGCGTGCGATGCTGGTTGTCTTCACCAAATCAGCCAGCCGCCGGAAGGAACCAAGGATGGCCTCAGAACCCAAGCGGCAGGCGTCATTCGTTCCGACATGTGCTACTATCTGCAGCCGGTCACACCCAGTGCGTTCAATAGCTGCCGGAAGGGCCTCCTCCACATTACGGACGAGACCCCCCGGCAAGCACACCGAGTGCACACTGGCATTCTTCCCCGACCTACCCGCTATTTTCCTGAGGGGCTCCATAACCCGCCTAACGTTGGAGCTCCCTATAACTAATAGGCCCGCCCTCTGTGACTGTCGGGACCTTGCCGGAGAATCGGCCACTGGCCCAACAGGCGAGGCATCCTGTGGTGGCTCGGAAACGATGTCATCACCACTAGGAAGCACCCCGTACCTGTTGGAAAGGGGTAAGGCAGCTGCCACGCGGCCAGATCCCACCTTCGCCTTTCGGCCAGGCACGCGAGAGCCCACCACTGTCCGCCATTCACCCTGGAGTGATGGCTGACCGGTAAGATGCTCACTGCCGGAAGACGCAGCGACATCAGGGGTTCCATGTGATTCCAAGGCCACCGAAGTAGGCATAGGTCTCACCACAGTTGCCCCAACGCCACTACGAGCCGACGCCTGCGCCTCGAGCTCGATGAGCCTAACAGACAAAGCCTCCACCTGCCCCCGAAGAGTGGCCAATTCTCCTTGCGTCCGCTCACAACAACCACAGTCCCTACACATGACTATGTTTACCCTACCCTATACGGTGACAAATTCCCAAGATAATCTTCTGATGAGCTACTCTGATAATCAAGAAACACTCCCTGAAATACGAGACGCGAAAACTACGCTAGGTTTTCCCAGAAAAACTATTTAAAAGCTAAGCGCAGCAAATAAGTACAAAAACGCTTTATACAAACAGTACTCGCTGCTGCTGGTGCTCTCGCTCTGGCTGTCACAAGACAACTGCTGATTCAAGTGACTAGTGGCTAACGGCCGCGAAACAAACAAAGACGGTTTTAGGGCGCTTTCTGTTCTAAACGATCAAGAAAACACTAAGAAATCTAACACGAAAACTACGTAAAGTTTTATCAAGAACTGTTAGTTACTATGCAGAGCAGATAAACACAAATAGAATCCCTTCCTTAGTGGAAGGTCGTAAACAAAATGCAAAATAAACGCTTTATACAAACAGTACTGTGCTGCTGCTGGTGCTCTCGCTCTCGCTGTCACAAGACAACTGCTGATTCAAGTGACTAGTGGCTAACGGCCGCGAAACAAACAAATGACGGTTTTAGGGCGCTTTCTGTTCTAAACGATCAAGAAAACACTAAGAAATCTAACACGAAAACTACGTAAAGTTTTATCAAGAACTGTTAGTTACTATGCAGAGCAGATAAACACAAATAGAATCCCTTCCTTAGTGGAAGGTCGTAAACAAAATGCAAAATAAACGCTTTATACAAACAGTACTGTGCTGCTGCTGGTGCTCTCGCTCTCGCTGTCACAAGACTATTGAAGTGTGAGAAATTTTCGCGTCCGGAAAAGTTTTCTTCTTTAGATTGCAAATCTCGAAAACTATTACACACATTCAATAACATCTTGATGTATATACAAAATGAAATAGAATTAAAATGTAGTCTAACTTACCGTAAGGAGAGACGAGAGCTGGTCAAACAGTATTTCTTAGTCCCTCAACAACAATAAGAATTAATCGAAATAAATTCGCAAACGCAATATTTAAGGCAGTAAGTACACTACACACTAATCAGACAATGCGAAAACACCGCTTAATTCAGAGTCGGAGTCAGTGGAATTATCCACGTCGCTGCTCGTATTGACAGATATAATCAAGACTTCGACACTTGGTTGTAAGATACCTTCATTGTTCTATGCGTTCTGTATCACTCCTTTCACGTGATACACAACCATCTGCCAGTCTTCCGATGTCACAATTTCAACTGTCTCTTTCAAAAGACGTTCCACTTCGGTTAATGTGAATTTATTTTCTGCAGCAATATGCCGTTTAACCTGAGCCCATATCAGCTCTAGTTCGTTGAAATGGCAATAGTAAGGAGGCAATCTGAGCACTTTATGCCCGTATTTTTTTGCTACTTCATCCATAATGTAAATCGGGTTCTTTAGCTTGTGTTGCGATACAAGTTCTAATAATTCTGCCCTTCTCAAATTACTGTCGAACTGTACCTTATGTTTCTGTAACCAGCTAACAATGTCGTTTTTCCTCGTTGCCTTTGTGGGTGCTTTATCTTGTATTACTGAGTCATAAGGAGCGTTATCCATAACAATGATAGAGTTTTTTGTTAAGTTCTGGAGCACACAGTCTTCAAACCATTTCACAAAAGTATTGTGGTTCATCTCCTCGTGGTAGTCAGAGGACTTATTTCAACTGAATAGCAGCAGACAATTTGGAATGAAACCTTTTGAATTTCCGGCATGTGCTACAATTATCCTTTTTCCTCTGCCGATCGGAGCTGCCATACTACCGCAAATGGTACCGTCTGTCCAGCCTTTTTTTAAACTGTGTCCTGCATTCACCTATGTTTCATCAAGCCAAACGACATCATCAAAATTTGTCCCCACTAATTTTCTAAGAAAGCGGCATCACCAGGTTGCAATATCTTGGCGTTCCATTAGTAACTTTCTGCCAGAGATGGATTTACAGCGGAATCCTAACATTTTCACGACTCGTGACAAAGACGATTTACTACCGTGAAACAGGTTAGCCGATGTGAGGGTAGCATGTAGTTTTTTGAGTGTTGGATACTCCTTCCTCGAATAAAATGCATATATTTGACGACGAATGGCATCTTCCTGAAAAGAGTAAAGTTTTGTGACCCTCTTCTCTAGTCGCCTCTTTTTCCCAGGTGTCTCCAATTCAGATGATTCACTTGAGCCTTCTTTCGTGAATTTCTCCTTGCAAATTCTTATTACTGATCGTTCGCTAACTTGCAGAGCAGCTGCAGTTCGCTCCACCACATTATTGAAGGAACGAGAGGCCCTCCTGCATCCCTCTCTCTCTCAAAATACTCCCTTAAGGAACACACGTATTCACGCGTATAACGACGCCATGTCCGCCACTTTTTGGAGGTTTCCGAGGAGTGTGCAGCCTCGGCCTCCCTCTCTTGCGACTGCTTTCGTCAGACATCGTAAACACGCGAAGCTACAAGTCACTCAAATCTCTCACCCGCACGTCTACAACGGCTCGCTGAGGACTGGCTGTCACAATGCCTCAGTCAGCTCAGCAGAGCGAAGTGGCAACGCAGTGGCAGCCGACAGCGCCGGCTGCCATTGGTTTATTGGTGGCGGGAGCCCTGAAGCCCGTTGCCTGTCAAGTGACAACTACTTTAAATCACACTATAGTCTGTTATTTCGTACTATAAAATTTTGAAAAAAGGTGTTTGCGGTCTTTAATGAATTCCACAAATACACTACTGGAAATTGAAATAAGAACACCGTGAATTCATTGTCCCAGGAAGGGGAAACTTTATTGACACATTCCTGGCGTCAGATACATCACATGATCACACTGACAGAACCACAGGCACATAGACACAGGCAACAGAGCATGCACAATGTCGGCACTAGTACAGTGTATATCCACCTTTCGCAGCAATGCAGGCTGCTATTCTCCCATGGAGACGATCGTAGAGATGCTGGATGTAGTCCTGTGGAACGGCTTGCCATGCCATTTCCACCTGGCGCCTCAGTTGGACCAGCGTTCGTGCTGGACGTGCAGACCGCGTGAGACGACGCTTCGTCCAGTCCCAAACATGCTCAATGGGGGACAGATCCGGAGATCTTGCTGGCCAGGGTAGTTGACTTACACCTTCTAGAGCACGTTGGGTGGCACGCGATACATGCGGACGTGCATTGTCCTGTTGGAACAGCACGTTCCCTTGCCGGTCTAGGAATAGTAGAACGATGGGTTCGATGACGATATGGATGTACCGTGCACTATTTAGTGTCCCCTCGACGATCACCAGTGGTGTACGGCCAGTGTAGGAGATCGCTCCCCACACCATGATGCCGGGTGTTGGCCCTGTGTGCCTCGGTCGTATGCAGTCCTGATTGTGGCGCTCACCTGCACGGCGCCAAACACGCATACGACCATCATTGGCACCAAGGCAGAAGCGACTCTCATCGCTGAAGACGACACGTCTCCACTCGTCCCTCCATTCACGCCTGTCGCGACACCACTGGAGGCGGGCTGCACGATGTTGGGGCGTGAGCGGAAGACGGCCTAACGGTGTGCGGGACCGTAGCCCAGCTTCATGGAGACGGTTGCGAATGGTCCCAGGAGCAACAGTGTCCCTAATTTGCTGGGAAGTGGCGGTGCGGTCCCCTACGGCACTGCGTAGGATCCTACGGTCTTGGCGTGCATCCGTGGGTCGCTGCGGTCCGGTCCCAGGTCGACGGGCACGTGCACCTTCCGCCGACCACTGGCGACAACATCGATGTACTGTGGAGACCTCACGCCCCACGTGTTGAGCAATTCGGCGGTACGTCCACCCGGCCTCCCGCATGCCCACTATACGCCCTCGCTCAAAGTCCGTCAACTGCACATACGGTTCACGTCCACGCTGTCACGGCATGCTACCAGTGTTAAAGACTGCGATGGAGCTCCGTATGCCACGGCAAACTGGCTGACACTGACGGCGGCGGTGCACAAATGCTGCGCAGCTAGCGCCATTCGACGGCCAACACCGCGGTTCCTGGTGTGTCCGCTGTGCCGTGCGTGTGATCATTGCTTGTACAGCCCTCTCGCAGTGTCCGGAGCAAGTATGGTGGGTCTGACACACCGGTGTCAATGTGTTCTTTTTTCCATTTCCAGGAGTGTATTTTAAGTTTTTCAGTCAAACGTAAGCCAAAAATTTAAGTCTTAATTGTACAAGTCACTTCTCCAATGCACTTCATATTCAGTATTTTCAGGTTCAGGACCTTACTTACACATCAGTATTTCATTAAAAAATATGTTGTGAATAAAAGTGAATAAGAATTAAAGAAATTTTGTTTTTTAGAATGAACGCAAACTGACTCCCTTGCTAGTACACGTTATTGAAAGTGCGCTGATGTTACATAGTGCATCCCAGAAGATATTTTCCTGTTCAGGACACCACTACACATCTGTGCAGCCTTAAAAAGTATGTTGTTAGTATAAGACAACGAAAATTAATGAATTTTGCATTTTTTCCATTTTTTAGTATGGACATAAAGTCTTCCACCTTCCTTCCTTCCTTGGTTATGCGCGTTATGGAAAAAGCGTTGCTATTGCTGAGGTTAATGCAATTTGTAGAGTTTTGCGTTAGTACACTCGAGCTCGAGAGTTCGATTTCGAATCTAAAAAGCTAAACTCAGCCCGCAGGCATCACTGGATGCGGATAAGGAGGGGCCTGTCGTCAGCAAACACCGCTCTCCCGGCCGTATGTCAGTTTCCGAGACCAGAGCCGCTACTCCTCAAGCAAGTGGCTCTTCAGTTCGCCTCACGAAGGCTGAGTGCAACAGCGTTTGGCGGACCAGATGCTCAGCCATCCAGGTGCTAGCCCGGCCCGACGGCGCTTAATTTCGGTGATCTGACGAGAACCAGTGTTACCACTGCGACAAGGCCATTGGCCGGTTCCGTATTTAGGTGTAACTTTTTCTTTAATTTTCTAATTTCAGGCACCTTAATCGTTATAGAGCAGTCACTGCTGGTGTATACAATGGCTAAAACAACAACAACAACAACAACAACAATCCATCTACTACTTCATAAAAACTGTTACATGGTCTGATAAACTTCCGAACACTGACCAAATTCTCAGCTGCCAAGATCGTTAAAATCATTTATTTATACAGATGACCAATTTCGACAATTCTCTGTCGCCATCTTCGGGTATGTTTTTACCATTACATAATCACGTCCATGATGTAAATATAATCTCATCCATGATGTAAACTTAGATCCGAAGATGGCAACAGAGAGTTGCCGGTCATCTACGTGAATGAATGATTTTGCCGACCGCTGTGGCCGAGCGGTTCTAGGCGCTTGAGTCCGGAACCGCGCGACTGCTACGGTCGCAGGTTCGAATTCTGCCTCGGCCATGGATGTGTGTGATGTTCTTAGATTAGTTAGTTTTAAGTAGTTCCAAGTTCTAGGGGACTGATGACCTCAGATGTTAAGTCCCATAGTACTCAGAGCCATTTTAACCAATAAATGATTTTAGCGATCTTGGAAGTTGAGAATTTATACAGTGTTCATAATTCTACAGATCACCGCCACACTGACGATGTGAGAAGTGAATTACGTGAGAGTATCTTCAATATGCATAACTCCCACCACTGGTGTGAAGTCAATGCGCACGTCACTCGAGATCACGCATATCAGGTCTGCTTTAACATCAACATGTTGTTGTTGTGGTCTTCAGTCCTGAGACTGGTTTGATGCAGCTCTCCATGCTACTCTATCCTGTGCAAGCTTCTTCATCTCCCAGTACCTACTTCAACCTACATCCTTCTGAATCTGCTTAGTGTATTCATCTCTTGGTCTCCCCCTACGATTTTTACCCTCCACGCTGCCCTCCAATATTAAATTGGTGATCCCTTGATGCCTCAGAACATGTCCTACCAACCGATCCCTTCTTCTGGTCAAGTTGTGCCACAAACTTCTCTTCTCCCCAATCCTATTCAATACTTCCTCATTAGTTATGTGATCTACCCATCTAATCTTCTGTAGCACCACATTTCGAAAGCTTCTATTCTCTTCTTGTCCAAACTATTTACCGTCCATGTTTCACTTCCATACATGGCTACACTCCATACAAATACTTTCAGAAATGACTTCCTGACACTTAAATCTATATTCGATGTTAACAAATTTCTCTTCTTCAGAAACGCTTTCCTTGCCATTGCCAGTCTACATTTTATATCCTCTCTACTTCGACCATCATCAGTTATTTTGCTCCCCAAATAGCAAAACTCCTTTACTACTTTAAGTGTTTCATTTCCTAATCTAATTCCCTCAGCATCACCCGACTTAATTCGACTACATTCCATTATCCTCGTTTTGCCTTTGTTGATGTTCTTCTTATATCCTCCTTTCAAGAGACTGTCCATTCCGTTCAACAGCTCTTCCAAGTCCTTTGCTGTCTCTGACAGAATTACAATGTCATCGGCGAACCTCAAAGTTTTTATTTCTTCTCCATGGATTTTAATACCTATTCCGAATTTTTCTTTTGTTTCCTTTACTGCTTGCTCAATATACAGATTGAATAACATCGGGGAGAGGCTACAACCCTGTCTCACTCCCTTCCCAACCATTGCTTCCCTTTCATGTCCCTCAGCTCTTATAACTGCCATCTGGTTTCTGTACAAATTGTAAATAGCCTTTCGCTCCCTGTGTTTTACCCCTGCCACCTTTAGAATTTGAAAGAGAGTATTCCAGTCAACATTGTCAAAAGCTTTCTCTAAGTCTACAAATGCTAGAAACGTAGATTTGCCTTTCCTTAATCTTTCTTCTAAGATAAGTCGTAAGGTCAGTATTGCCTCACGTGCTCAACATACGGTCTGTAATATTGGAGACAGTGTCCTGGGTGTCTTCATCTAGCTGGACTGGCTGACTGAGCGAAGGTATCAGTGTGCCTGTCTAAAAATTTCCGATTCCTGTTCGGCAGAGTTTGTGGTTCCAACATGATGGGGCACCTGCACATTTGGGAAGAAACGTGCGACGCTATTTAAGGACAGTCTTTCCTGGAAAAGTCTATGGGTTTCTTCAAGGAGGGACGGTTGCTGAAATACATTTGTTCTGCACTGCCAAAGAATGTGGAAGAACTAGCAGCGCACTTGTTGCCCTTCTAACTGTGGATGTAGTTAAGCTGCGAATAGTTCAGAGAAGCATGATCCAGCATGTCTCTAAGTGTTTGCACAAGCAGGGAAGTCGTTTTCAGCATGTGCTATGTATATCTTTTTTTGAAAGACAAGGTGTCAGTGACAGCGCAATATGTATATTTGACACCTTTACACTGGTAAATTTTGTAAGTAGGCTGTTTATGTTTTCTTTATGGAAGTAGGCTGTTTATGTTTTCTTTATATAAGTAGGCTGTTTATGTTTTCTTATTGGCAACGTTACGTAGCGCTCTATACGAAAATCACTGGCTGTGCTGTGTGCAGTCTGTGGCTAGTTTGCATTGTTGTCTGCCATTGTAGTGTTGGGCAGCGGCAGCTGGATGTGAACAGCGCGTAGCGTTGCGCAGTTGGAGGTGAGCCGCCAGCAGTGGTGGATGTGGGGAGAGAGATGGCGGAGTTTTGAAATTGAACTGCTATATATATTATGATTATTAAGGTAAATACAGTGTTTGTTCTCTATTAAAATCTTTCACTTGCTAACTATCCCTATCAGTAGTTAGTGACTTCCGTAGTTTGAATCTTTTATTTAGCTGGCAGTAGTGGCGCTCGCTGTATTGCAGTAGTTCGAGTAACGAAGATTTTTGGTGAGGTAAGTGATTTGTGAAACGTATAGGTTAATGTTAGTCAGGGCCATTCCTTTGTAGGGATTTCTGAAAGTCAGATTGCGTTGCGCTAAAAAAATATTGTGTGTCAGTTTAAGCACAGTCGTGTATAAATGTTCTAAGGGGACGTTTCAATTTTTCTGTTATTTCTGTATTATGACAGCTAATTATATCTATCTAATATTTACTCTTCATGAATACATTGTAAGACAACAAAGAAAAGAACGACCACGAAGGAATTGTACGAATGATACGGAAGTCGGTAGAGGCTATGTATATGTACAGACAAAAGATGATTACAGTTTCAGAAGAACTGGATGATTTATTTAAGAGAAACAGCTTCACAGATGGAACAAGTCAATAAAGCACATATGCGGCTTGGCAATGACTGATAGAGTTGTTGGATGTCCTGCTGAGGGATATCATGCCGAATCCTATCCAACTGACAAGTTAGATAGTCAAAATGGTGAGCTGGTTGGAGAGCCTTCTCCGTTATGCTCCAAACGTTTCTAATTGGTGAGAGATGGTGCGACCTTGGCGACTTTGCTAATAGAGGTTTCGGCCTGGAATCCCACTGACTGGACTAGAAGTGTCTTCAGTGAAGAGTCCCATTTAGAACTGAGCCCCGATGACCAACTAAGACGTGTCTGGAGACGCCCAGGACAGAGATGGGATACCAGCCTGACTGTCACCCGCCATACGCCTTACAACCAGGAGTGATGGCCTGAAGTACCATTTCTTTTCATAGCAGGATCCTTAGAGCACAGCGGTCCGTCGAAGATATTCTACAATACGACCCGTTTTGTTGCCCTTCATGGCAAGCTGTCTTGGGCTTACATTTCAGCAAGCTAATGTCCACCTGTATAAGGCTAGAGTTTCTGCTACTTGCCTGTGTGCTTGCCAAATCGCACCTTCGCCCGCAACGTCTCCGGATGTCAAGCCAAACAACGTTTGGGGGCGTTATGGGCAAGGCCCTCCAACGGTCTCGGGATCTTGACGATCCAACGCGGCAGTTGGGCATAATTTGGCACGATATCCCTCAGGAGGACTTCCAACAACCCTGCCAGTCAACTCCGTGCCGAATAACCGCTTGCATAAGGGCCAGAGATGCGCCAACGCGCTACTGAATTGCTCAATCTGTGGTGTTGTTTCTCTTGAATAAATGATCGATTTGTTCTGAAACTGTAATCATTGGTACGTCACATCTATCGATTTCAGTCCCATCCGGATAATTTCTTCGTGGTGAGTTGTCTTTTCATCTTAGACTTTATTTCTAGCGTGTCTAACAGTTAATTGTTACATTTAACGTCAGAAAACTGTTGTTGTAGGATATGTATTGCTCAAGACACAGTGTATATTACAGTGTTTTTGGGTAGATCAAAATTAGAATACAAAAAATAACATCTTGACCCCGAATCGGACTCACGAACTCAAGCATTCCAACCGAAAAACTCTACACACTGAACTAACTGAACAGAACAGCTACTGAGCGCTGACTGTAAATATTTTCCATACACGTGATTACAGCGTGCCAAGTACGTTTTCTTCCACGTCCGTTTTCTGTCAAAAAATCCACATCACGAAAGTTTGTTACAGTCATTTTTGTACTTTTCGTATGCGAGGATCGCGCTGTGGAGTTTGAGTGTGCGAATTTAGACTTACCCTGGATATGGAAAGGTTATACGCCTGTTATTTGTTTGAAGGGAGTCGTGTCGTGCATCGCGTAAGAAGGAGCAAAGTCTACCACAACTTGTTAGAACTCCACAGTGGCAACATCCTCACCCATCGAGACCGTCCACGTTGGTCAGGATGCCACGACTGCCGTATGTAAATAGTATCATTATTTCGGAAGGCCACACACAATGTCATGCAGAACCTAGATGGATTCGAGCCATTAGTCCCAGAGATGACAAACTTGCTTGCTCGACCGTGCAGGACTGTGCAGCCACATCGTGTATCTTGAGACAGGAAATTGTCTTGTGTGCAACAAGACCACCACTTGCATGGTTAGTGTCACTGCTGTGTACGACTGTTGTATGGGCGCCTCTTGATGCAGCAGCAGAGCAAGGTGCTGCGATGGTGTTCCGTCCGAGGGCAACACTGGACACAGGAGCTGCACTACCTAGTCCAAGTTCTACGTGCAGAGTCCAGACTCTTGGAAGAAAGTGAACATTGCCAGATTTCATTCGTCGTCGTCATTTGGGCGTAGCACCTAGCGTGATGCTATAGGGTGCCGTTCGGTATGTTCAACATGCTAACCTCTAACTCAGCGGACTCAAAGTTAATGATCAACAATGGACTACGTCATAGCAAGAGTCGCTACATACACATCGTCAACTCGCAACGCACGAAAACACCTTAGTTGATCGATGTGAGAATTACATCGATGTAAGGAGTGCAAAATTCTCCAGAAAGTTAGAGAAGATGTTATAACTCAAAGAAAGCTGAATATGCGACCGAAATCCTGTATTCGGCTTCCTAATAATCACTGTTGGCAAGCTTTATGTGGTATCGTGCAGGACCAGCGGTAGGCAACGCTGATAGATAGTGCAGGCATTAGCGAGTTCTCTCTGCAATCAGCAACCAATGGAGGCACTCCAGAAGACCCCGCCTCCCTCTCACCATAGCAACGCTCTCATTCTGAAGTCAGGATAGTGCCGAGTATGCAAGAGCTCTGTCCAGTTCGAGACCTCGGCTACAGCAGTCGACACCATCGTGTAAGTCGCTGGCAGTAGTTAATGTTTCAGATGAAATGTACTTTCGTAAATGTATTTTGTACTGCAAGAGAACGTTAATCTGTGCATCAAGTGATACTTTCATAGTCAATAACAGCTGTAAATTATCCACCACTTCTGTGGCAAAGAACTGTATGAAAGTTAAGTAAACCTTTTATTCATTTTGGTAATGAAGTGAACTTTTATTTGATGTGTTGTAGTTTCATGAGCCTTCTCCTACAGCAATCTTAAGAACCCACAGCTGTGGCCAGACGATTGTAGTTTCGTCCAGTCACAACACTTTACAAATCGGATTATTGTTAGAGGCTTGTTTTGGAATCGCTACAATCATTCTCTGGATGTACTTTAAATATAACACAACCACCACTAAGACTGTGATAGTTGGCTAGATATTATCTCTACTTCTGTCAGCTACGTGTCTATGCTGTAAGGAGCCTTATGGTCTATTGGGAAAAGTACTTCGTGTTCCACTATCATGACCCCGAACCCCTTCCCTTTTCTCATTCCATTCGTCAATATCGCGTGGGAAGAATAATTTTAACAGTCCGTACGAGCTAGAATTTATGTGCGGCAGTTCAACAGCAGACTCACCGATGTTCACAAAGCCTCTACTGTAGTAGCTGCACCGGACTTTGATCATTCTTTCGCGCTTACTGAGCGAATCCATGACAAAACAAGCTGCTCTCCTTGGATATTTTCTAGTTCCGCTGTCCATCCTACCCTGTAACGATTCCAGGGTGAACAGCAGTGTTTCGGACCTGGTCTTACGAGTAGTTTGTTAGCTACTTCCGTCCTGAGTGGAAAATCGTGTCTGCCTTTTCTATAGATAGTTTTAAATTATCACTCCCATAAACTAGACATTTAACGGTTGTGTTTCCAGTAATGGATCGTCATCGCGTAATTCCACAATAATCCATCCTACCTTTTTTATGTGAAGTATTAACATTATTTTAGTCTTCCCAACAATTCATTTCAAAACATAAACAACATATTGCGACGTATATTTCTTTATATCTAGTTTGGATTAGTTGTTTGCATGTTCCATGGATCATAATTATTGTGAGCTTTGCCATGATGAGGGATGAGTCAGTTTTCCAGTGAAAAATATGCCAACATGCTGACCGTTTACGTGAGTGTCTTAAACTACCTATTTTTTTTTTTTTACGGAGAATAATTTATACACAACTATGTTCAACCACTCTTTCTCAAACCATACATACACACAGCATTGTTGGTTCCTGGTTCCATATGCGTAGTGGTTTCAGGCCAATCTGCGGACATGGTATAAATAACTTTCATTAGACCCTTCAGGCCCTCTTGATATGGCTGATGTGTTTCCATCCCTGATTCAAAATTTGATCCTACTTTGCATTACGAAATTTAGAACTACTTGGTCAGTGCTGAAATGTCATCAACTGATCTGAATAGGAACATTCGAACACTTGCAAATGATCAGTGGGACCATCTACCAAATATCCTGAAAAATATTTCAGAAGGAAACATATCAAAGTTCACAGAGTTTCAAATCGAAATCTGGGAAGACCTGTGGGTACACGCCTACAAAATGGTGTCGCTCAAGAACTAAGTGACACTGCAAAATCCACTCAGGCTTTTTTCGAGAAACCCATCATGTCTCTCGTTGAACTGTGTTGTTTATCAAGCAGGCATTTTTTTTCCATATGCGAGGCATCATAAACGACCCAGTCTTTTGGTACTCGGAAGATGACTCCAGTAAACTTTATAAACAATCATTGCAAAGTATCATGCAACCGTCTAGTACACTATAGTTGAATTTGATACGTGGGATTTTGTTGCCCTTAAGAGCGATGTGTTGAGACTTCCTTGGATAAAGAACTCAGCACGTCACTATTCACAGAACAAATCGAAACATGTAAAGATAATTTCCGGAGTACCCCAAGGAGCCTGTCCGGTTAGCCGCGCGGTCTACGCGCTGCTTCCCGAGCGGGAAGGCGAGACGGTCCCCAGCACGAATCCGCTCAGCAGATTAGTGACGAGGTCCGGTGTGCCGGCCTGCCTGTTGATGGTTTTTAGGCGGTTTTCCATCTGCTTCGGCGAATGCGGGCTGTTTCCCCTTATTCCACACCTCATTTACACAATGTCGGCTATTGCTGCACAAACACTGTCTTCATGTATGCGTACACCATAATTACTCTATCACTCAAACATTTGGGGTTGCACTCGTCTGGTATTGGACGTTCCCGGAGGGGGGAGTCCACTGGGGACCGAACTACACAATAAGCCTGGGTTCGGTGTGGCGCGGCGGTGGGGTGGGTGGACTGCTGTGGCCCTGTGGCCTGTTGTGGCGTCGTGAACCACTGCGGGCTACGGCGGGACGAAGGCTCCACATCGTTACTGTTTACGTTGTACATAAATGTGAACCGTGGATTTATTTTCAAAGAATATTTTATATTTATATTCTTAAGAATTTATTTTATTTACTAGCGATTCATCAAGAACATTAACACATTTAATCACATTATGTAAGAATGGAAGTAGTTGCCAGGGGGTAACTGATGAAGTCGTAAGGAAATTCCTTTTTAACAAATGGTAATTTATTCACTTTAATGGTGCCTAAAGCTTTCTTTTAAAAGAAACAGATTTATAATCAGAAAGCACCCTCTAAATATCAAGTTACAATTTATTCAGAGGCAGAAAGAAACAAATTTTTGACAGTATGAGCTTTCGGCTGAGAACCTTGCCGCTCCCTTTTGATACGGCCGCAGTTACGACCGCTCACAACAACCTCTGAAAGACCGCACTGGTGCAAATCTGCAACACACCAGATTACTTTAAGCTAAAAGTTTTTAACAATTCACACAAGCACACAAACTATGCACCCCGTAGGAGGGATGGAAATGGTACAAAAAACTAAAATTAAAATATTAACTTTGCCACCGAAGGTGCAACTTGATTTTAACTTCTAAGAAAAGTGGCTCTGAGCACTATGGGACTCAACATCTTAGGTCATAAGTCCCCTAGAACTTAGAACTACTTAAACCTAACTAACCTAAGGACATCACACACACCCATGCCCGAGGCAGGATTCGAACCTGCGACCGTAGCAGTCCCGCGGTTCCGGACTGCAGCGCCAGAACCGCTAGACCACCGAGGCCGGCTCTAAGAAAAGTCTTACTGTGAAAGGGTGGCAACTTTATATACTAAAATGACCATTTAAATAAAAGCCCATGAAATGCAATCTTATATAAAATTATGCAAGGTTAGCCAAACAAGCTAACACGCTCTACAGTACACATATACCGCCTCTCAAGATGATAGCCAAGCGCAAAACATATTTCAGGAATTAGGCCGTTACACTCCAAGCAATAAATTCGTTAACACACCAAATCCGACAAACATGACAGAGGTAGCTACTAACGTACGGAAGATTGATGGGGAGATTACGAACCGCAGGTTGCTCTAACCCGTCCCTACTCCACAAGGAAAAACGGACCACCCAATTCATAAACAACCACCTTCCCGCGGGTGGGCAAACGGAGAAGAATGGTGGGACGACCCCAAAACAAAACGGCTGGTGACCTCACCAAGAAAACATGTAGAATTTGACAAGTAAATGAAATAACATATCACCAATCACTTAACTTCTAATAACTGCGATTTCTGGAGAAGACCTGGCGCAGCACCCCCGAATCGCTCTCCCGAACCGTCCGCTGCCAGCCGCTTCAACGGACGCAGGAAGGCGCGCCGATCTCCCGTCTCAAGGCGTCGCAGCTCGCACCGGCCAGACCGATGTCGTGGGTTGACTCCTGTTGCTGTCGTGTCGACCGCGAAGCCACTACCCCTCGCTATACGGCACGGCCCACTGGACTCACGTGGCGACCTCACATGCGCCGACGCTCAAGACGGACCAGTCGTCTTGTGTCTCAGTGCGCGACCGACCAACCGATCGATCCAACCGCCAATGACCGTTGCCTGAGCAACTCAAGCAGACTGGCGGCCTAACGCCCAGTCTCAGACGCAGGAACTAAGCCCCGACCGGGCGACCACTCGCTCTCTTACCGGCGGAGTGGAAAGACTCTCATTTTGCCGGCTTTAAAGCTTGATTCGAACGACCGACATACTAGCACTCCGAACGACATACAGACAGTAGACTGATCGACTGACCCAGACTGACCCCGGACTGACCGACTGACGAGCTCATAGCGCACCTTAAATGCACGTGAAGAGGCAACCTTTCCCCTTTCCCCCCAGAGGGAGACACCAAAGCTGCGATTGCCACAGCGTCGCCACCGCCAGAAACGGAGGGCGACTGCTTCACACTACGCGCTGCGGCGCGTCCTTCAAAACAGCAATTTTTACCACGGCTCAAAATGATTTAGAAGAAAGCGTCGGATGCTCTGTAAAACTGTTCGCAGATGATGCAATTGACGATAAAAAAGGAGCAACGCTAGAAGACAGCTTCGATTTGCAGAATGATTTGCAGTGATTGATGAACTGCTCTGGCAGTTGAGGCTGCACGCAAATAAATGTAACATACTTCATATACAGACGAAAAGAAAACAACTACTATAGAATTACGCTATTCATGACAGGCTGGAAACAGTATCTACCGCAAAATATCTAGGAGTAACTGTCCAGAGCTACCTGAAGTGGAATGACCACATAAAAGAAATAGTAGGAAAAGCAGATGCCAGACTGAGATTCATAGGAAAATTCTTAAGGAAATGTAACTCATCCACGAAGGTAGTGGCTTGTAAGGGATTTGTTCGACCGATTCTTGAGCATTGTTCATCAATATGGGATCCTTACCAGGTAGGACTGAAAGAAGAGATAGAAAGGATCCAACGAAGACCGGAGCATTTGGTACGGGATCCATTAATCGATGCGAGAGCATTATCGAGATGCTTAACAAACTCCAGTGAAAGACGTTACAAGACAGGCGTTGTCCAGCATGGAGAGGTTTTCTATTGAAATTTCGAAAGAGTGCTTTCCGGGAAGAGTTGGACAACATACAGTATTACTTGCTCCCACATACATTTCCCGTAATGACCACGACCAGAAAATTCGAGAAATTAGAGCCAATACAGAGACTTATCTACAATCATTCGTCACTCGCGAGTGGAACAGGGTAGAGGCGGTAGGTTAGTGGCACCAGAAGTACCCTCCGCCACACACCATTAGATGGCTTGTGGAGTATGATGTAGATGTAGATGTAGAGTACATTACACGGGACGAACCAGAATCCCACCGTCAAAATTTTGGAGGTTGTCCGCGGATACTGTCTGCGTAAAGGTCTCCGTTGGCTCACTGCGGAGTGCTCGTAATCACGTAACGACTTGTTTGGTTTGTTAGTCCAGTTATCTTTATTTCTGCGCGTATACATTCACTGCAGTAAAAAAAAACTGCCACGTGCACTCACAGAGACGTACAACACAAAACACAGAGTAATCCAACAACCCTCAGTCGGATGCAAAAATCCTGTGTGTGCCATCGCAACAGGAACTTTTCAGCAGAGCACCGTGCCGCTATTCTGTTGCATTCAGTAGTCCCATACAAGAGGCATAGCACATATTGACCAGCTCTTCATCAGTTAACCTTCCTGTGAATCTCTGTTAACACACAGCTAGTACTTCCAGAAAAACGAATCTGTGACAATAGGGAGTAGTACTGAAAGTGATCTGAAGAGCGAAGACTAAAGTGGAAAATAGCGCGGTCAGTAGAAAGTCCCGTGAGAAAATTAGACAAGTTTATTTCCAGATAAAACATACAGGCCATACTGCCGATAGCCGCATGGTTGTGCAGATATTTTCACTGCAGTAGAGATACAAACATCTAACAAAATTCGATTGGCCTTTTCTATAACGAGCCAAATCCACGGGTCCTTTACAGCAAAATACTCACTAAATATCCCTGAACAGCCTCCGACAGTTCGGTGGATTTCGGATTTACGTTGTTTATTGTGTTGATGGTCAACTGCCAACCCCTTGCACCAAGAGGCATTCTTCTACAGGGCATCTTACGAATACATTTATCTGCAACTATTTGGCATTCAACTGTTTAACATACTCTACAACAGCGAATAGCTGCATGAGTCTTCCGAAGTATTCCAGTGTGTTATTTATCCATACTGCGACCAGTAACGAACATTTTGCAACAAAATGGGTTTGTCGACCTAATTTCAAAATTGGAATTGTCTGCAAGGGATAATCTTCATTCGTTCTTTTCGGAAAGCTTCTTCTTGAAGCTGTAAATCAAAAAATGAAGTAAATAGAAAGTCTAAAAAAAACAAATAAAATGCGATTAAGTTTGTTCAGCTCATATAATGGCCCAGCGTTCTTTCTCAGCCACCCCAAACACTTCTTCAACCATAAGAAATAGAACTGAAAATTGAATAAATTACTGTATTCTCACTAACATTAAATTTGGTTAGCCGTCGATATTTAACAGGTTTACTGACTGCAAACACAATGGATGAAAACAGCTTTAAAGAAGCCGAGATGAAAATGTGCCAGTATCATGAATGTCTTTTCCAGGCTGGCTTAGGCACCTGTAAAATCTGTAAAGCAATCCTGAAGTTGACGACAGAAGCCACATCAAAATTTTTTAAGTGCTTACCAGTACCATTTGCTGCCATGGGTAAAGTTAAAGAAGAAACTGAAAGACTGACCAAAGAAGGAATCTGGAGCCAGTGAAGGTCAGTCAATGTGTTGCCCCAGTTGTGGCTGTACCAAAGCCAAATGGATCAATAAGAATCTGCGGAAGTTTAAAACTGACTGTGTATCGATAGCTGCAAATAGATCGCTGTCCGATTCAAAGGCCTGAACAGCTTTCTCAAAAAATCAGAAATGGCAAATGTTTTACAAAAATAGATTTATCAAATACAGATCTCCAGTTGGAACTGGAGGAAGAATCCAAGAAGATAACAGTTGTCAAAACACGACTTGTATTGTTCCAATACGAAAGACTGCCATTCTGCATAGCAAGTGCTCCAGCAAAATACGAGCGATTTGTGGAAGAAATAAAAAATACCACAGCTACATAACTCAAATACAGGGAAAGTACAAACACGATGATCACATGAATAATTTCGACGTGCTTGCATACACTGCAAGAAAATAGCCTCAGGTACAATGCAAAGAAACATGAATTCTTCAGAAACAAAGTAGACTACATAGGCTACATCACTGATGCGGATGGAATACGACCGCCGGCCGCTGTGGCCGAGCGGTTCTAGGCGCTGCAGTCCGGAACCGCGCTGCTGCTACGGTCGCAGTTTCGAATCCTGACTCGGGCATGGATGTGTGTGATATGTTAATTAGGTTTAAGTAGTTCTAAGTCTAGGGGACTGATGGCCTCAGATGTTAAGTCCCATAGTGCTTAGAGCCAGCCATTTGAACCATTTTGAATACAACCATCCTAAGGTTGTGAGGAACCAATAAGAAAGTTGCCTCATCCAAAGAATATCGAGGAAGCAGAATATTTTATTGGGAAAGTAAATTACTGCAACAAATTCATCAAATGATTTGCTGAAATCACTGGGCTACTGAATCAACATCGAAAGAAAGATGCAAGGTTTAAATGGACCAATCAAGCATAAGCAGCATTTTTGAAGCTCAAGAAGGAAACTATCAAAGAAACTAAAGTGGTGCACTTTGACCTGACTCAGACCGTGGTGTTAGCCACTGATGCGTCTTTGTATAAAATCAGAACATTAGTGTCCAACAAATATTCAGCTCGAGCATAAAAACTCATCTTGTTTGCTTCCAAGACTTTAAATGAACATCGGGTCACATACAGCCAAATTGGAAATAAAGAACTGTCCTTAACTTACGAGGTCAATAGTCATGTTGGGTAAAAACTATAACGAAAAATTGTTTTTGTTTTGTAATCAAATGCCATACTGATACAATTACATTACAATTATTGATGTAGTTTCAGTAGAGTGAAACGAACCTTAAAGAAACTACATCGCATCATTGATATATCATAACTTTCCACCAACAATGTACCTCTCATAGTTAAGATTCTTTTATACCACATATTTCTTCTTCGATAATAAGTTTTATAGTAATACCAAACACTCACTAATAATCATTCAAAGCAGTTTGCAAAAAGGCAGGTTGTAATTTTGTGCATAGTAAATATGTCGTACTTCAAGTGACGAAACTCGATGAACGCTGTTATACGGCATGCTCGCTCGCCTTCGATAAACTATGAATTGTTTGACTAAGAGCTGTGGCCAGCGCAGCACTCAAACACACTGCTGATCATAGGTTTCCTGCAATTACATAGCGAATGTTGCCACTCGCTGTAGGAAGAATCAGTGAACATGAATTAATGCTTTAATTTTAGTTACTGTTTGATGTTATATGACGCAGTGAATTTTGCAAAATTGGTACAGGCAATTTAAACGAATTCCGCAGGGTTCTATCTTTTATTAGGAGAGTAGAAGCTATGCCATTAAAGGCTATTGCGATGTAACGACGATTCAGCGAATGTAATTTATGAATATTTGCTGTTAGTGTGACTATTTTACCACAGCCTGCTTGAGCAGTAAAGCAAAACACATTTTAGGCACTGGCATGGTACTACACTTTATTCATGGTAGTGAACTTTATTAATGAAGTTCAGTACCATGACTTTGATAAAATGTGTTTTGCTTTACTGCCCATGTAGGTTGTGGTAGAACATTCACACAAACTGCAAATATTAGAAAATTAAATTCGCTGAATCTTCGTTGCATTGCAACAGCCTTTAGTGGCGTAGATCCAACTCTTCTAGTTCAAGGTAGAACCCAGCCAAATTCATGTAAACTCCTATTCCAATTTTGGAAAATTCAGTGCCTGAAATAACACACACAGTAGCTAAGATCACAACATTAATTCATGTTCACTGATTCATCTTGATGAAGTTTCCATGTGTCCTCTTCAAGTGAAACATGAATAACATGGTCAATTATAGTACGCTGATCACATTAGGTCTTTCATAAAGTTCATCAAATTGTAACTCTTCATGGATTGGATCTAAAATATCTGCTTCAGGAAATCTGGTACTAACGTTGGAACAGGTAATCCAGGCAGTCGACTTGTCAAATTATTCCCATTCAAAATATCAGATTCTAATAGTGCTCAGTTGTAAGAAATTTCTTCATTGCATTCACTTGAAATATCTTCGAACAGAAATATTCTAATTTCAAGCCACAATGCTAAACTGCCTGCTGGTAAGTTCAGTGCACAGGTTATGCAATATAAACGAGTCATTTACTTTGTTGAATCCAATTTTGCTTCATTTGAACATTTACACCATTCATTGTCATTTGAAGCAATACTGAGAGTGTGACATGTTTCAGTAAATATGCTGCATTATTAGTTCTAACTTCGTCAAATGATTTAGGACCACAGATGTCGAATAACAGCAAACACAAATCAGAAAGATTTATGTCCCTTGCAGATATTACATTCACGTGTGTCATGATTTTATCATCATCACGTATTTTCTTTGTCCATATCTTTCAGCATCTGTCCACACAGAGTGCAAGGGATTGTCAATATAGCGTTAAGATTCGCCGATGGATTGAAATCTGTAATGCAAAGAATGATCGAAATTTAGTTTTTTCACATTTTCAAGTGCATCTCAGTCTTGTTCTACTCTGAAGGGAACAGTTTATCTTTGTGGTAAATGGATATTCAGTGACCGACTGAAACACATTGGAAATTCACAAATATGCCATACCACTTCAGTTGATCTGACCTAATTTTCGTTCACAAAATTTCTCACTTCATCAATCTGAACTCTTCATTCTAGTGTGTTCTTTCATTTCCTACTTCTATAGTTGTCGTATCATATCCTTTATAAATGTATTCATAAATCTATTGAACACTTTTACGTGTAGCGCAAACTTCAACATTCGCATGACAATCATATTTAGCAAGTAAATACAGATCGTCTGCTCAATGTAACACTTTTCAAGTGATTTTCTTCAAACATTAGGGTTAACACCATTATCACACAATGGATATCCATTAACCCATTTTGCAGAAATCATAAGGAAATTGTTTTGTACATGTTTGATATCGCACAAAAACTGAATTGTGATTAAGTGCACCACATTGTCCATGCATCATATGTTTCACAACATATCTGTATAGTTTATGGTGTGTTCGGATATCTGGAATTTCTGCACATATCAATATCATAAATGTCTACTATTTAATCTATTTCGCATAACATGATTAAAATAAGGGCATGTGACAACCCTCTTTATTGAAGCTGAGTTCTGTAAATGATTGCCTGAACTTTACCAAAGATATTTTTGTCACTGCTGCATCAATTAATTCTTTTAATTTAGCCTTGAACACTTGAAAAATAATTTCTGGACAGAAATTAGAGGGTTCATGTGCATCAATGTTGTTGATAATTTCCAGCCTATTCAGACTGCAAATAATGAAGATTTCCTAAAATGATGAACAATGGAAATTGCATCCAAATAATTTTGAGACATATTTCTTGGAGAACCATTGAATAAAGGAAGAGAAGTAATTCTTCTTGCAATAGTTACAGCATCATTCGAGTTTAGCTGTAAATATTCACGTAAGTGATTGTAAATTTCTGAACTTAGAACAGAATGACTTTGCCTTGTAAATCGGAGTCTTGTACTTTCAGTAAATACATACATACCAACAATCTAGTGAAAAAGTAATTTTTGTGAATAATGTAAAAAGTAGAAATTATCTCTTATCGAAAGGTGACAGCATGCATATTGCAACGTAGTAACTTTATCTGTAGGCTGTCTCGCAGTGGATGTGTTTTGTATGTTATGGAACAAATCAGCATGCCACCCAGTGTTGCCGTCAGGAAACAACAATTGATATGGTAATGGTTCCAGTGAGGAATCTAAAATAGAGATATTTTTCACTGTATGAGTGGCTTTAAAAAAACACACCTACTCTTTTTCGAATGATAGCTCACCATCAACTGTGGTAGAAACAGTAGCCACATCAGTTTCAATTGGAATGCTGAAGGTCTAAATTTTTGTCAACCATAATAACCGTACAAATTTCTCTATTTTAATTTTCTGTTCTTACACAATAGCCTTTTATTGCAGTGAAATAAAACACCAAAGGGTTAGCATGTTCTAATTCAACAGCAGTTTCACGCATTACATTATCAGGGTGATTTCATTGTTCATTCAGTCTCTAGAGAACAGTAGTGTCGATGTCATAGAAAGATAATTGCGCATGACATGGTGAACGACCATACATATAAGTGATTGGACCTGATCTACGATAAAAAGTGTTGTATACCTTAAAGTAACAGAGTCCACGTAAAATTGAGCCTGAAGATTTGGCCTCAGAACTGTCCATGACAAATGGTGCATTGTAGCTACTAATATTACTGAAATAATTCTTCGATTTCTCTTGAATTCTTGGAACATTTGAAGTGCCTTGAAAAATGAATTTTATATTAATGCCGACAAATTAACTTTTCCCTTATGACAACACAATGTGAATGCTATTGTATCACGTACAGTAACCTCGGTTGCTAAATGTTTTGCATTACAAAATCTGCACTTCCAATTCATCAAACTGCTATTGTAACTCTCAAAAATATGTGAAATTACCTTCAGTCTTCATTAAATGTATTTCCACGAAACGTTGTTAATTTCACGTGTCATTTTCCCTTAGCACCTGATCGGTATGAAGGGCAAGAGTTTTTAGCACTTCAGTTTTCGATGTTCATGTACTGGAGATTTTAAGGCGTGATAGACAAGGTATAATCAGAGTTACGAATATGAAAGCATCTACTCTCTTCTACCTCTTTTAATGGCTATGTGCGTACGTGATATGCTTTTCTTTGTGCACATCTATGGCAAAGTACCTTTCAAATTACATAAATTTCACAGGCCCCCTTCTATAAAAAATCGGAACTTCAGTTTTCGTGTTCACGTATTAATATAATGACGGTATCTCAGTTTCGCTTTAACGTATTAATAATATGACTACAATCTATTAGCCATCATATTCGCAAATGAAACTGCAATCCCTTACAGCGCCACAGAAATCATCTACCCATTCTGAATATGTCTGCCCATGTTTCTTTTTTGTGCTGAGGAACTTGCATGGGGCCCTCACCACAAACCTTTTTGCTTTTAAATGGGCCGATAGTTTATAACTAGCTAGGAATATTTTTTGTTACTGCTGTACGTTTGCTCAAATGTTCAAACGTGTGTGGTTTCGTAAGGGACCAACGCAGTCCGTGACATGGCGCCTCTAACCGCTCGGCCACTCCATGCGGCGTCCTTTTGACCAAAGAGCTTCGTCAGCATGCCAACCGTGTCAGTGCCGATCCATGACAGAAAACACACACGTTTCTGGTCGTCATCTGTTAGCAAGGTTGCCTCAAAATGTTGATCTAGGCGTATAGGTATCCGTACCATCGTTTCTTTGTTCTTTCGAACATGTCAAACGTTGGTTTTTTGATCCAGTGACGCAACACTGTGTTTTGCCGTCAGTTTAATAAATTGCTTTATTCTTCTGATGCATCCTGATGTTGTTCCAAAAACCTCGATATAAGCTCCGAGAGTTCTGCCGGTACCAATACGGTTCGTTAAAATCTTGAACGTTGCTGGAGGCAGCAGCTGTAGAATACAGTGCTCTCGAGGAAAGATGAAAAACAGCCAAATCAGTTAGAACAGTAAAGAAGATACATAAATACGTATAAAAAACACTAACTTTGATATACGTTCTGGGAAATTTTCCTACGAAATTATGGTGACGACTCCGCTGTATGTATCTAATTGAATCCCCCCTTTCCCCCTTTCTCCATCCTTCCACTTCCCCCCCCCCCCCTTTATCATTTATAAATGACATACTTTAAGTATTTTATATTTGACTTGTGTTCTTAGTTCCTAAAAATTTTTTTGGGTGATGACCAAGTAAAACGCTGTACGGTTGTCTTTTCATACTATCATATTGGCACTAAGTTCCCCCTTTTTTATGTCAGTGTTTTAATACTGTAGTTGTTTCCTAGTAAGTTCATTGCTATTCTTTCCCTTACTGTTGCGCACTTATCCTGCACATGTATGTACTGCCCTCTCGTGTTCTAAATTTTCCTCAACTCAGTTCAAGAGACATCGGTGTGGCGTCAGTTCACTAGATATAGTTGTGAAACACTTTCTAATGGCAGTCAGCACGGTATGTTGTGATACCATTATTACGGATCTGAATTTTATCTTCGTTTGTACCTTATGGCAACATTTTTATCGTAACTCCATAACATTATATAAAGTGAGTGTAAACATTCTTTGTAAGTCAGTGATTTTTTTGTCACTTCTAGTTTATACCTATATTTTTAACATGTACAGATTGTTAACCGTTTTAAGTGTCAGTTATTGATACTTCTGAACATGACGTTTTTAAAGACGTCGAAACCTAGGTCAAGGGATTCCAATAAATATTTTTACTATTGTAACTCCTTTGGCTGTTTCTTACTTTTCTTCTCGAAAATTTGGCTCATCTTTACGATTCTTTGAGTTGTAGTCACCGGGTTGTGTGGTACTTGGTTACCGGCCACGTAATTATAATTCTTGAAATTGCCGGCGTATTAATACAGACGTTTGTTAGCGTTTGTTAGCACAAAAAGACACAGCAGAAGTTCTGTACAGTAACAGTGGAACATACGCGAATGTATCAAATTAACAACAACTCAACACAAAACTAAAACTCATGGCACATCTATATATGCCTAGAAATTTTACTAATATGTGGGAAAGTTCAAAAATAGTAAACATTATATAATACAATTTAAAAAAAAAAAAAAAAACAAGAAAATCTGGCTCAAGTCATATGTAACTTTTTCTTTATTTTGCATGTTTCACTAGACTAACACGAGCATCTTCAGTACTGTGTAAATAGAATGTGTTATACCATCATGCAATAAGACAAAATTAACAGATTCTACTCACAACATGGCAGCTAATATTACGTGGTATTTACATCCCGTTATGAATCTTAGAAACTTGTTCACGGCCCTTTAAAGTGGCAACTCTTTACCGTCTTTATGACGTTAGCAGAATCAACATGAATGGTCTTCCTGTTTGCCATGTGGCTTAAATACGAAAGTTCCACAAAATTTCAAATTGCTGCCTTGATGGATATGAGCAAGTAGGTATTCATGCCAAATATGTGCTTTGTATATATATATATATATATATATATGTGTGTGTGTGTGTGTGTGTGTGTGTGTGTGTGTGTGTGTGTGTGCGTGTGTGTGTGTGTGTGTGTGTGTGTGTGTGTGTGAGTGTGCTGTAAACACACTACACTCTGTATAGTTTGATGTAATAGTTGTAGATGTAAGAGCACTCATGCCACTACATATGAATGGTATGTTTAATCTGCATCGAAATAGCTCATTTTTAATGTCATTATTAACCTATTGTATACATGACATGTATATTAATGCCTGGAAAAGTAGCGATTATGATTTCAATTTGTAATTTTATTATGTATCTTCAAAATTATTTTAATGACCATGTATGTCTTTTAGATTTGTATGTGTGAACGCCCAGAACAGCAGTGGATATTTGCCATAGTTTAGTGATAGAAGTTTAGGGATATTAGTGTTTTTTGTGTTAGATAGCTGCACATAAGACTTCATGAGGTAGTTTCAACGAAAGCGGATATTGTCAAGACCTTGAGTCACTCAGCAAGAAATCATATGTCTTGCTGTTTAATCTTAGAATGCACCTGACCAGACAGTTTAGATTAACTGTGCACAACCAACTTACACCATTTTATGTACACCGACAGTGCTATACACTGTCCGATATTTGTAACGAGTGGCCCTCGGCCGTGTAATGTAAGTTATCATATTGTAAGTTGACTTTGTTAATTTATCTTATCATATGGTGGTGTAACACATTGTATTTGCACTGTCCTGAAAATGCTCACATTGATTAAGAGAAAATAAAGCATATATGACGGTAGTATCAGTTCCCGAAAGAACAGCTTTGCTAGAAATTAAATGATAATTAAGTGTACACCCTAGCTGCAAACAGACGTTGATATACTTCATTGGGGACATGTTGGAAATGTGTGCGCCGACCGGGACTCGAACCCGGGATCTCCTGCTTACATGGCAGATGCTCTATCCATCTGAGCCACTGGGGGCACAGAGGATAGTGGGCCTGCAGGGACTTATCTCTTGCACGCCCCCCGCGAGACCCTCATTCCCAACATGCCCACACCACTACCTTCGTAGTGCGCCTAATAGATGGTTGGTCATCATACTCATTCCTCGTGGCAGATTAATCTACCAAGTCCCGTACGAGTTCGGGCATAGCGTGTGCGTTCGCACAAGAAGGTCAATGGCTGGGAAGCCATATTTTAACTATATATGACGGTAGTGTCTGTTCCCGAAAGAACAGTTACCGTTGATGACCATGCAGCTTTGCTAGAAATAAAATGCGTCAACCATATAAGCAGGAGTTCCCGGCTTCGAGTCCCGGTCGGGGTACACATTTTCAACATGTCCGCAATGAAGTATATCAACGTCTGTTTGCAGCTAGGGTGTCCATTGAATTATCATTTCATGTAACATAAAGAAAAACTGACATGCAAATTGTGGTGGCTCCACAATTTTATTTACGATAGTGATAGAAGCTGAAGAAATAAATTAAAATTTGTTCTATGGCCGGGACTTGAACCCAGGTCTCCTCGCTTACTAGGCAGGTGTGCTAGCCATTACACCAGCACAGTAGTGTAAATGAATAAAAAAATTCCATTTCTATCATTATTGTAGATAAAGTTGGGACTCAAATGTCTCGAGGGAAATGTAATTATATCTACAATTTTAATTTCTAGTTTTTGCCGTTCCCCTGCAGGTAAAATATATTAAGGGGCTCCGGAAAGGCTCAAAATCATGAAAAGTTCAATTTTTACTTTTTTGCGTTTTCTGAATCTGCAGACTATTACCTTTTAATAGATATATAATTTATTCAATTCCGAAGACTACAACTATTTTTAAATTTTTTTTGAAATGTGTTCTACATGGGCGTGCCCACTGTGGCGCTGTTAAACTGCTGTCAAATGGTGTTATTATTAACGTCCGTGTTCTTCAGGTACATTTTAGTGATGTGAGATAAAGTATGTGTTGTAGCTAACCTGTGATGGTTCAATATATATCGCTGGTGTGATTGTCGATTGTTTCATGTTTATTTACTCTGTCGTTATCTCGAAAATATTCGTAATTAGTTCTGTTTCTTGAGTCTCTGTTTTGTTGAAGTATAATAATGAGTAAAAGTAAAGTTATTAGAAATCCTCTGAAGGATTTTAAGAAAAGGAGAAATGTTGGAAAGCCAAAGGTATGTGTTATTACTGCAAATAATAACATTCTAACATGGTACGAGCAATGCTTGCTTTAGACAAGGAACGCCTTCGGGCTGCAGACAGGGCTGTAAAGAGTCTAGAAATACAAGCAAGAGTAAACAGGAGGAGGAACAAGAGGAAGCTGGAGGAGGAGTTTGCAGAGGATGAAGATAATCCATCCTATGGACCTGGAATGCACTAAAAAGTTAATCCAATCTTTGTCGCTCGATTCCCAAAACTTTTATTTTCTCATACTAATTACATGTTTTCTAAGGATCTTCCAAACATATTTGTTTCAAACTTTCAGTAAATGTTACACAGTACCTTCTGCATAATTTAACACATTATTTTCCAAAAAAACTGTATATTTTTGAATATATAAATAAACAATTGCAAAAAAATGTTGTGAATTTTCATTACAATTGAAAAAAAAATCATCTTTAATAACTGAACTTAAATTTTGTAAAATCCCTGTGTTAAGTTGTAGCCCATATTCCAATAAATAATCTGTAAAAAGTTCAACTTCCTACCTCAAATACTTTGTGAGGAAAGATGTAATTTATAAGCGTTATTTTAACATTGCAAGTATAGGGCGTTCCGGAGCCCCTTAACACAGGTTTCTCGCAGCTGTAGCGTTACAATATAACACGACTTTGGTTAAGTGCAAAGCTGCTCTGTCATTTGACAGTCTCACATTTTCCGGATTCCTAGCAGCAGTGCCGCGCGGCGTGATTTTCTACCGGGCAGTGTGGTGTGTGCCGCAGAGACGCTGCGCAAGCACCCGCCGCTGGCGATGCTGAACCGCGAGGTGGGGCAGGAGGCGGCCGAGGCGTCGGCGCAGCTGGGCTGCCGCCTGGAGCCGGGCACCGCCGTCGTGGTGCCGCTGGCGGCGCTGCACCGCGACCCCAGCCTCTTCCCGCAGCCGCACCTCTTCCTGCCCGAGCGGTTCTCCCCCGAGGAGGCGCAGCGCAGGCACCCCTGCGCCTACCTGCCCTTCGGCGGAGGGCCGCGGACCTGCATCGGTAAGTCTGTCCGCCGCGCCCTCCCCCTTCCGAGGTGACTTTTTCCAAGAAAAGCTGGGGGTAACACTCTCGCACTGAGGGTTCTGCAGTTCATCCATTCTGGGAATCGAGAATGCCGCGCGGGATTAGTCGAGCGATCTAAGGCGCTGCAGTCATGGACTGTGCGGCTGGTCCCGGCGGAGGTGCGTGTCCTCCCTCGGGCATGGGTGTGTGTGTTTGTCCTTAGGATAATTTAGGTTAAGTAGAGTGTAAGCTTAGGAACCGATCACCTTAGCAGTTAAGTCCCATCAGATTTCACACACATTTGAACATTTTTTGGAATCGAGAATCTAGACCATATTTGCCTGTTATCGACAATCACACTGGCCATGTACTGGTCCCATGAATTCCAAGATTTTCAAGAATCTGTTAATTTCAATAATATAAATGTGACATAAAGTTACACAGGAGACAGGCGACCATTATTGTAATGATCAGTAGCTCTCCATTCAGGCTGACTGGGCCGCAATGGTTATGATAGATTAATTCCGAAAGTCGCCATATGAGCAATAAAGTCGTTCCTTGGCTGATGTTTGTTGTTTACCATTGCAATCCAGTCACTCTGAATGCAGGGCTACTGGCTGTTTTACTTTCAAGCTTGATGTCAGAAAACGAATGACAAAATAATTACCTTTTTCAGGACGATGTTGTTGTTGTGGTCTTCAGTCCTGACACTGGTTTGATGCAGCTCTCCATGATACCTTATCCTGTGCAAGCTTCTTCATCTCCCAGTACCTACTGCAACCTACATCCTTCTGAATCTGCTTAGTGTCTTCATCTCTTGGTCTCCCTCTACGCTTTTTACCCTCCTAAATTCGTGATCCGTTGAAGCCTCAGAACATGTCCAACCAACTGATCCCTTTTTCCAGTCACGTTGTGCCACAAACTTCTCTTCACCCCAATGTGATTCAATACCTCCTTATTAGTTATGTGATCTACCCATCTAATCTTCAGCATTCTTCTGTAGCACCACATTTCGAAACCTTTTATTCTCTTCTTGTCCAAACTATTTATCACCCATGTTTCACTTCCATACATGGCTACACTCTATACAAATACTTTCAGAAACGACTTCCTGACACTTAAATCTATACTCGATGTTAACAAATTTCTCTTCTTCACAAACACTTTCCTTGCCATTGCCAGTCTACATTTTATGTCCTCTCTACTTCGACCATCATCAGTTATTTTGCTCCCCAAATAGCAAAACTCCTTTACTAATTTAGGTGTCTCATTTCCTAATCTAATTCCCTCAGCATCCCCCGACTTAATTCGACTACATTCCATTATCCTCGTTTTGCTTTTGTTGATGTTCATCTTATATCCTCCTTTCAAGACACTATCCATTTTCAGGATATTTAATTACAAATTAACGGTTTACTTGTGCCGTGAAATCTTGGGTCTTGTCAAAATTCATATTCTAGGTAAACGGGAAGTAACCTATAGATTTTGATGAGTAACTTTGCGAGTGTCAAAATATGTGACCTAAGTGGGACTTACTTTGATTGTGTTGACTAAGAACATTCAATATTTTTTTGCACCGCCAAGGGACCATAGACCATAGTATGTGACATAAATTTCAACTTGATATGTCTAGTAATTCCTGAGAAAAAAACGGGGTCTTAACAGACGGAAGAACAGAGAACCAGATAAGAAATAGAAAAAAAAAAGTTCTATTCGGATTTTTTCCTTTGCTTGTACAGTGAACCCTTACTTCTTGCCACGTTTTATAATTCTTGACAGTCAGGACATTGCCTTTGTACACTGAAGCACCAAAGATACTGGTATTGGCGTGCGTATTCAAATACAGAGATATATCAACTGGTAGAATACGGTGCTGCAGTTGGCAACGCCTATATAAGACAACAAGTGTCTGGCGCAGTTGTTAGATCGGCTACAACGGCAGGTTATCAAGATTTAAGTGAGTTTGAACGTGGTGTAATAGTCGGCACACGAGCGATGGGACACAGCATACGTGGGGCATTTCACGAGTGTACCGTCAATATCAGGAATCTGGTAAAACATCAAATCTCCGAATTCGCTGTGGCCGGAAAGATATCCTCCAAGAATGGGACCAACAACGACTGAAGAGAATCGTTCAGCGTGACAGAAATGCAACCCTTCCGCAAATTGCTGCTGACTTCCGTGCTGGGCCATCAGCAAGAGTCAGCATGAGAACCACTCAATGAAACGTCATCAATATTTGCTTTCGGAGCCGAAGGCCTACTCGTGTGCCCTTGATGACTGCACGACACGAAGTTTTACGCCTCGTCTGCACCCATCAACACCGACAGTGGACTGTTAATGACTGGAAACATATTGCCTGGTCGACCGGATCTCGTTTAAAATTGTATCGAGCGGATGGACGTGTACGGGTATGGACACAACCTCGTGACTCCCTGGAACTTGCATGTTAGCAGTGGACTGTTCAGGCCGGTGGTGGCTCTGTGATGGTGTGGGACGTGTGCAGTTGGATTGTTATGCGACCCCTGATACGTCTAGATATGATTCTGACAGGTGACATGTGCGTGAGCACCCTGTCTGATCACCTGCATCCATTCGTGTCCATTGTGCATTCCAATGGGCTTGGGCAATTCCAGCAGGACAATGCGACACTCCACACGTCCAGAATTGCTGCAGAGTGGCTCCAGTATCACACTTCTGAGTTTAAACACCAGACTCCCCAGAAATGAACATTATTGACGATATTTGGGACGCCTTGCAACTTGCTATTCAAAAGAGATCTATCTCCACCGCATCGTACGGATTTATAGACAGCCTGCAGGGTTCATGGTGTCAGTTCCCTCTAGCACTACTTCAGACATTAATCGAGTCCATGCCATGTAGTCGTTGGGGCACTTCTGTGTGCTCACGGGCGGGGGCCTTCACGATATTAGACAGGTGTACCAGTTTCTTTGGCTCTTCAGTGTATATAGAAATGCACTACTAGCCATTAAAATTGCTACACCACGAAGATGATGTGCTACAGACGCGAAATTTAACCGACAGGAAGAAGATGCTGTGATATGCAAATGATTAGCTTTTCAGAGCATTCACACAAGGTTGGCGCCGGTAGCGACACCTACAACGTGCTGACAGGAGGAAAGTTTCCAACCGATTTCTCATACACAAACAGCATTTGACCCTCGTTGCCTGATGAAACGTTGTTGTGATGCCTCGTGTAAGGAGGAGAAATGCGTACCATCACGTTTCCGATTTTGATAAAGGTCGGATTGTAGCCTATCGCGATTGCGGTTTATCGTATCGCGACATTGCTGCTCGCGTTGGTTGGAATCCAATGAATGTTAGCAGAATATGGAATCGGTAGGTTCACGAGGGTAATACAGAACGCTGTGCTGGATTCCAAAGGCCTCGTATCACTAGCAGTTGAGATGACAGGCATCTTATCCGCATGGCTGTAAAGGATCGGGCAGTCACGTCTCGATCCCTGAGTCAAGAGATGGGTACGTTTGCAAGACAACAACCACCTCCACGAACAGTTCGACGACGTTTGCAGCAGCACGGACTATCAGCCCGGAGACCACGTCTGTGGTTATCCCTGACGCTGCATCACAGACAGGAGCGCCTGCGATGGTGTACTCAACGACGAACTTGGCTGCACGAATGGCTAAACGTCATTTTTTCGGATGAATCCAGGTTCTGTTTACGGCGTCATGACGGTCGTATCAATGTTTGGCGACATCTCGGTGAACGCACATTGGAAGCGTGTATTCGTCATTCCCATACTGGCGTATCACCCAGGACGATGGTATGAGGTGGCATTGGTTACACGTCTCGGTCACCTCTTGTTCGCATTGACGGCACTGTGAACAGTGGACGTTACATTTTAGATGTGTTACGACCCGTGGCTCTACCCTTCATTCGATCCCTGTGAAACCCTACATTTCAGCAGGATAATGCACAACCGCATGTTGCAGGTTCTTTACGGGCCTTTCTGGATACAGGAATTGTTCGACTGCTGCCCTGGCAAGCACATTCTCCAGATCTCTCACCAATTGAAAACGTCTAGTCAATGGTAGCCGAGCAACTGGCTCGTCACAATACGCCAGTCACTACTCTCGATGAACTGTGGTATCGTGTTGAAGCAGCGTGGGCAGCTGTACGTGTACATGCCATCCAAGCTCTCAATGCCCAGGCATATCAAGGCCGTTATTACGACCAGAGGTGGTTGTTCTGGGTACTGATTTCTCAGGATCTATGCACCCAAATTGCGTGAAAATGTAATCACATGTCAGTTCTAGTATAATATATTTGTCCAATGAATACCCGTTTATCATCTGCATTTTTTCCTCCCCATGAACCATGGACCTTGCCGTTGGTGGGGAGGCTTGCGTGCCTCGGCGATACAGATAGCCGTACCGTAGGTACAACCACAACGGAGGAGTATCTGTTGAGAGGTCAGACAAACATGTGGTTCCTGAAGAGGGGCAGCAGCCTTTTCAGTAGTTGCAAGGGCAACAGTCTGGATGATTGACTGATCTGGCCTTGTAACAATAACCAAAACGGCCTTGCTGTGCTGGTACTGCGAACGGCTGAAAGCAAGGGGAAACTACGGCCGTAATTTTTCCCGAGGGCATGCAGCTTTACTGTATGATTAAATGATGATGGCGTCCTCTTGGGTAAAATATTCCGGAGGTAAAATAGTCCCCCATTCGGATCTCCGGGCGGGGACTACTCGACATCGTTATCAGGAGAAAGAAAACTGGCGTTCTACGGATCGGAGCGTGGAATGTTAGATCCCTTAATCGGGCAGGTAGGTTAGAAAATTTGAAAAGGGAAATGGATAGGTTAAAATTAGATATAGTGGGAATTAGTGAAGTTCGGTGGCAGGAGGAACAAGACTTCTGGTCAGGTGACTACAGGGTTATAAACACAAATTCAAATAGAGGTAATGCAGGAGTAGGTTTAATAATGAATAGGAAAATAGGAATGCGGGTAAGCTACTACAAACAGCATAGCGAACGCATTATTGTGGCCAAGATAGATACGAAGCCGACACCTACTACAGTAGTACAAGTTTATATGCCAACTAGCTCTGCAGATGACGAAGAAATTGAAGAAATGTATGATGAAATAAAAGAAATTATTCAGATAGTGAAGGGAGACGAAAATTTAATAGTCATGGGTGACTGGAATTCGAGTGTAGGAAAAGGGAGAGAAGGAAACGTAGTAGGTGAATATGGATTGGGGCTAAGAAATGAAAGAGAAAGCCGCCTGGTAGAATTTTGCACAGAGCACAACTTAATCATAGCTAACACTTGGTTTAAGAATCATGAAAGAAGGTTGTATACATGGAAGAACCCTGGAGATACTAAAAGGTATCAGATAGATTATATAATGGTAATCAGAGATTTAGGAACCAGGTTTTAAATTGTAAGACATTTCCAGGGGCAGATGGGGACTCTGACCACAATCTATTGGTTATGACCTGTAGATTAAAACTGAAGAAACTGCAAAAAGGTGGGAATTTAAGGAGATGGGACCTGGATAAACTGAAAGAACCAGAGGTTGTACAGAGTTTCAGGGAGAACATAAGGGAACAATTGACAGGAATGGGGGGAAGAAATACAGTAGAAGAAGAATGGATAGCTTTGAGGGATGAAGTAGTGAAAGCAGCAGAGGATCAAGTAGGTAAAAAGACGAGGGGTAGTAGAAATCCTTGGGTAACAGAAGAAATATTGAAATTAATTGATGAAAGGAGAAAATATAAAAATGCAGTAAATGAAGCAGGCAAAAAGGAATACAAACGTCTCAAAAATGAGATCGACAGGAAGTGCAAAATCGCTAAGCAGGGATGGCTAGAGGACAAATGTAAGGATGTAGAGGCTTATCTCGCTAGGAGTAAGATAGATACTGCCTACAGGAGAATTAAAGAGACCTTTGGAGATAAGAGAACCACTTGTATGAACATCAAGAACTCAGATGGAAACCCAGTTCTAAGCAAAGAAGGGAAAGCAGAAAGGTGGAAGGAGTATATAGATGGTCTATACAAGGGCGATGTACTTGAGGACAATATTATGGAAATGGAAGAGGATGTAGATGAAAATGAAATGGGAGATACGATACTGCGTGAAGAGTTTGACAGAGCACTGAAAGACCTGAGTCGAAACAAGGCCCCTGGAGTAGACAACATTCCATTGGAACTACTGACGGCCTTGGGAGAGCCAGTCCTGACAAAACTCTACCATCTGGTGAGCAAGATGTATGAAACAGGCGAAGTACCCTCAGACTTCAAGAAGAATATAATAATTCCAATCCCAAAGAAAGCAGGTGTTGACAGATTTGAAAATTACCGAACAATCAGTTTAATAAGCCACAGCTGCAAAATACTAACACGAATTCTTTACAGACGAATGGAAAAACTAGTAGGAGCTGATCTCGGGGAAGATCAGTTTGGATTCCGTGGAAATACTGGAACACTTGAGGCAATACTGAACTTACGACTTACCTTAGAAGAAAGATTAAGGAAAGGCAAACCTACGTTTCTAGCATTTGTAGACTTAGAGAAAGCTTTTGACAATGTTGACTGGAATGCTCTCTTTCAAATTCTAAAGGTGGCAGGGGTAAAATACAGGGAGCGAAAGGCTATTTACAATTTGTACAGAAACCAGATGGCAGTTATAAGAGTCGAGGGGCATGAAAGGGAAGCAGTGGTTGCGAAGGGAGTAAGACAGGGTTGTAGGCTCTCCCCGATGTTATTCAATCTGTATATTGAGCAAGCAGTAGGGGAAGCAAAAGAAAAATTCGGAGTAGGAATTAAAATCCATGAAGAAGAAATAAAAACTTTGAGGTTCGCTGATGACATTGTAATTCTGTCAGAGACAGCGAAGGACTTGGAAGAGTAGTTGAATGGAATGGACAGTGTCTTGAAAGGAGGATATAAGATGAACATCAACAAAAGCAAAACAAGGATAATGGAATGTAGTCGAATTAAGTCGGGTGATGCTGAGGGTATTAGATTAGGAAATGAGACACTTAAAGTAGTAAAGGAGTTTTGCTATTTGGGGAGCAAAATAACTGATGATGGTCGAAGTAGAGAGGATATAAAATGTAGACTGGCAATGGCAAGGAAAGCGTTTCTGAAGAAGAGAAATTTGTTAATATCGAGTATAGATTTAAGTGTCAGGAAGTCGTTTCTGAAAGTATTTGTACGGAGTGTAGCCTTGTATTGAAGTGGAACATGGACGATAAATAGTTTGGACAAGAAGAGAATAGAAGGTTTCGAAATGTGGTGCTACAGAAGAATGCTGAAGATTAGATGGGTAGATCACATAACTAATGAGGAAGTATTGAATAGGTTTGGGGAGAAGAGAAGTTTGTGGCACAACTTGACCAGAAGAAGGGATCGGTTGGTAGGACATGTTCTGAGGCATCAAGGGATCGCCAATTTAGTATTGGAGGGCAGCTTGGAGGGTAAAAATCGTAGAGGGAGACCAAGAGATGAATACACTAAGCAGATTCAGAAGGATGTAGGTTGCAGTAGGTACTGGGAGATGAAGAGGCTTGCACAGGATAGAGTAGCATGGAGAGCTGCATCAAACCAGTCTCAGGACTGAAGACCACAACAACAACAACATCTGCATTTCTTCTTGGTGTAGCAATTTTAATGGTCAGTAGTGAAGAAATATTTCAATGAACCTGTTACCTGGTTGTCCTAACGAGACTGCAGACGTTGGATGACAGCGCCGCTTGTCGGCAGGTAAGCGCCTGGGCCTGCTGCTGATGAAGGCGGCGGTGTCGGAGGTGGTGCTGCGCTGCCACCTGCAGCCGTGCGCCTGGACGGCGGCGCAGCCCGCCGCCGAGCCCTGGGCGCCGGTGCTGGTGCCGCAGGGCGGCATCTGGCTGCGCTTCTCGCCCCTCCGAGATGGCTGCTGCGACGACCACGACGCGGTCGCTGGCGCCACCCCGCGGCCTGCGAGCAGTCCGGACGAGGCTGCAGGCACCAGCTTAACGTAGCCTCCCGATGGAGCCGATGGAGTTTTCTGGTCGGCGCTGTAGAGCCAGCCGACTCGCAGTTTGTCAGTGTGTGGACCCATTAGCCGCCTCACTGACTGTTGTGTATTACACATTGGGTCCTCGACTGCCAGCTCTTCATAACGAGTACTGACGGTATTCAGATCTTTCGAGATATGGCAGTAATAACACTGAATCTGCTTTGTTGATGAGCAGGATATCGCTTACAAAGCAACCAGTTCCTCTCCAGCAATATTTACTTACCAGCGTTGCGAACTCACAGTCTTACGGGTATACACGTCATTCCAGTCTCGATAGTTCTAGTGATTAGATGAAAGCACTAGGGCGTTTCTACAAATTGACTATTAAACGTCTTAGATTTTGCATATCTTACTTCAAGTGCATATGGTAGCTTATGCTCCCAGAGATTTTTGTTAAACTGGCCATGAGTCTACTGATCTTATTTCAAACTATGCCGCCCTAAGCGATGTAACATCATAGTCACTGATTTGGATTTTTACGCTTGTGCAAATGTTAGATTTATACATGTATGCTGTTGTCTTTTAATGGTAACGCTGCTTAAGATATATTGTTAGAAATAACTGCTTTTTCCGAAAAAAATGTGGACTACAGACAAGAACTGAACACGGAATTATCGTATTCGCCACCTGATGTTTCTGAAACCTTTCTCGAACAGATATTTCTGTTAATGAAATTAATCCGTTGCAAGATCTCTTTACGCACATTCAGTGCTCTTCCGTGTTTCAGACAGTCTTGGCCTGAGTCAACAGGTTACTAAAGTCTGCTTATTAATTTTCCAGAACAGAAGATTTTGTGGATTACAGATATGTTGCAAAGAAGGAAAACATGGTTCTCGCTCTGAGCCACCATTTATTTATCAATCGTAGGCTGTTTATAATTTGACAGAAAGCTAAACACCATCTTCGACTGGGCTTAAAACGTTCTTACAGGAGTCTCCACAACTACAGTATGAATTCTATTTGCCTAGAAAATACTATCCAGATGCGATACGCCAGTTTAAGTGTGAATAGCTCAAGAAGAACACAATGACGATAACAAATAATGAGTTGGATGATTACATCTGATATTAAGGATAAGTGTACTTCGACTGAGTTTCGTTTTAATGACACATGATATCATTAATATGGTTTTACTGAAACCTGTATATGAAATGCATTATGTAAAGTAATATTTAAAATATGTTAATAAATATTTTCATCGCACAAGAGAACGATAGTAAGAATTGTTATTCTCAAAACGTAGCTCTGCCAGAAAATATTGTATCAGAATTATGTTTAGCCTATACAGGGTTGAGGTATCCTGCAACAGACTTCCTGTAACTATGTTCAGAAAACTTTGTGCACAATATCAGTACTTTCATAATCGGCGAAATGATCTTCATACCGTACTTTGATCAATGTAAATTTTATCACTCACACTCGGAATTATCGTCGACTACGTTTGATGGATTTGTTATTAGGTTCATATCTTGTTATGTTCCACGTACCCATCAGTATGTTCATAACAGAGCCATCAATCAGCTTCAAAAGTGTGCCGTGCATTTTGTTTACAGACGCAACTGTAAACGGACATTTTTTAAGACTTTCGCGTCTTGGCAGCCCTGTTATAGAAGTTTATTACATTCTCGTACTCCATTTTGAAATGATGGCTGCAGTATTTTTCTGAAACTATAAGAACTACTCCCGGTTAGTAAGGCTTTTCAAACGTGAAAAACTGGTCGAAAGTACCATGTACCTAGGGACAAACATTCTATTCATCTTTAGAAATATTGCAAACCAGAAGAATCTTGTCAGTACCGTATTTAAAACTCTATGAGTTACATTATTACTCTACTAGACACTAATACCAATAATCAAAATCGTATTAAGGAGAAGTATTATCAAAAACCATTTACAAGTTAAAGACATTTTGATATACAAGCTATTGGCAACGAATACACATTTCCATTTTCAAGACAAGGATAATTGTTAAAGAAACGCAATTAATTTGCAAAGCTGACGTGTTCCACTGCAGAAGACTTTCTTCCACTGCACGTAACAAGATGACACACTACTGTCCAATGTTAGCTGGGTGGTCCCGACTGTGCGAGAACCCAGAGTTCTACTTGCTCTTCAAATGTGAACGCGCACTCTCTTTACTAAATAAGTCATCTGCGCGGTGGTCAATTTTTGAATCAAATCAGCTACATGTGAAGGAAAACAAAATTAAGCTGGCACTATAGCATTTTCCTTCAAATTTTGAGAGACTTGGACCTTATATGGCGGCTAAGCTATATCAGACATAGGTATGGTTCAACATGCTTGATGAAATACTCATGCCCCTACTGTCTGAAAATTAAAGCCGAAAAACCTGTGAAATGCCTCACAAGAATTGGTTGTTCCTTCAGACCTTATGTAGAATGTTTCAAAATGTTTTGACGATTTCAAATTTGAATAACGTGAGCTAAAAAAAAAGAAAAGAAAAAAGAAAATAAGATACACCGATGGTGACGCCATCTGTTAGTAGTGCGGAGTGTCAAGTTCCATCCCACATACAGTTCAGTAATCACGTCACACTGGTCGAAGCAACATGGCACGTTCGCGATGGAGTGCTGTTTTCGCTGTGGCAAATGTGAAATACCCATACAACGTGCCATTCGTAACGAATTCGAGATACAGCCACGATATCCAATTCCTGCTCGTGGGACATTGTTGATTTGGTAAGAAACGTCCGTGCAACTGCCAGTGCATCGAATCGAAAGTCAACCGGCCCTCGGAAAATCGAACTTCCAGAACATCGAACGTGTGCGCCCCAGTTTACAGGCAAGCCCCCATTGTTAGTTAAGAAAAATTGGTTCCAAAAGGACGGCGCGACATGCCACACACGCAACAAGAGCTTGTAAGTTCTCCGTAAAGCGTCTGGTAAACCCACAATATTCAAAGGCGACTGTGTCTAATTGGCACTTACCTCGACTGCCGTACTTTTCATGTGAGGATATTTGATGGCGAGGGGCTGAGAAGCCTGCAACAGTTTGAAGATCGAATTCACCACGAAATTTCAAGAATTCCTCCAGCAGTTACGAAAGATGTCTTCAAAAACTGGATGAATGCTTCGAGTATTGTGTAGCTGTGAACGATCATCATTTGTGCAATGCAGTATTTCACGAGCGAACTTGAATAAACGCTGCACATTGTGCAAAATGTTCGGCTTTGCTTCGCGATTAGTTTGTGTGTTGGTCAAATTTGAAATCGTCAAAGCATTGTGAAACACCCTGCAGTATTCGAAGCCAAATTTTCGGGTAGAATCACACACCCTGAGTGTATGAGATTCGTTGTCAAATATTCAACAAAACATGAACCTGACTTCATTAGTAAACAGAATGTGGGTTGAACTGATACTAACAGGTCAATGCAAACATTGCCAAGGAGCAAATGAAACACTCGTGCACAGTCGACCTGTTTATACCAAGCATCATCATGTGCAGTCGACCAGCTCCATAAGATAATGTTGAACCTACCCGCATGCAGCTGGCAAAACAGTAAACATCTCTGTGCACAATCATTACACACCGTTTTGTGCAGCTGGTTTTAAAAAATTCACTCAGAATAAACCTCTGTGTCTGAAGAATTAACTATATCCTCAAAACAGTTTTAAGCCTTCCGCGGGCGCATTTTTTTTTTTGTAGAAATTCAGCGAAGATAATTTTTTCTATCCTGTTAGAATTGTGGTCATCTAACTATATTTATTTTTTGATAATGTTATTTTTGTGATTTAGGACCAAAAACTATCGCGGTACATACACTGAAGGGCCAAAGAAACTGGTATAGGCATGGGTATTCCAATACAGAGATATTAAACAGGCACAATACGGCTCTGCTGTCGGCAACAAGTGTATGGCGCAGTTGTTAGATAAGTTACTGCTGCTACAATGGGAGGTTATCAAGAAGTAAGTGAATTTGAATGTGGTGTTACAGTCGGCGAACGAGCAATAGAAAAGAGCATCTGCGAGGTAGCGATGAAGCGGGGATTTTGCCGTATGACCATTTCACGAGTGTACCGTGAATATCAGGAATCTGGTAAAACATCAAATCTCCGACATCGCTGCAGCCGGAAAAGGATCCTGAAAGAACACGACCAACAACGACTGAAGAGAATCTTTCAAACGTGACAGAAGTACAACTCTTCCGCAAATTGCTGCAGATTTCAATGCTGGGCCATCAACGCGTGTCAGCGTGCGAACCATTCTACGAAACATAATCGATATGGACTTTCGAAGCCAAAGACCCACTCGTGTGCCCTTGATGACTGCACGATACAAAGCTTTACGTCTCGCTTGGGTTGTCAACACAGACATTGGACTGTTGATGACTGGAAACATGATGCCTGGTCGGACGAGTCCCGTTTCAAATTTTATCGAGCGAATGGACGTGTACAAACTCATGAATCCATGGATCATGTGTGTCAGCAGGGGACGGTTCAAACTGGTGGAGGCTCTATAATGGTATGGTGTTGGTTGGTTGTTTTGGGGGAGGGAACCAAACAGCGAGGTCATCGGTCCCTTAGGATTAGGGAAAGTTCGAAAGGAAGTCGGCCGTGCCCTATCCAAAGGATCCATACCGGCATTTTCCTGAAGCGATTCAGGAAAATCACGGAAAACAGAAATCAGGATGGCCGGACGCGGATTTGAAAAGAACGTCCTCCCTAATGCGAGTCTAGTGTGCTAACCACTGCGGCACCTCGCTCGGTAATGGTGTGGTGCGTATGCAGTTGGAGTGATATGGGAGCCCTGATACCTATAGATACGATCCTGACAGGTGACATGTTCGTAAGCGTCCTGTCTGATCAAATGCATCCCTTCATGTCCATTATGCATTCCCACGGACTTGGGCAATTTCAGCATGACAATGCGACACCCCAATGTCTAGAATTGCTACAGAGTGGCTCCTGGAACACTCTTCTGAGCTTAACCACTTCCCCTGGCCACCGCACTCCCCTGTCATGGAGATTATTGAGCATACCTGGGATGCATTGCAACGTGCTGTTCAGAAGTGGTCTCCAGCCCTCGTTTTCTTACGGATTTGTGGACAGCCCTGCAGCATTCGTGGTGTCAATTCCCTCCAGCACTACTTGAGACATTAGTCGAGTACATGCCACGTCGTGTTGTGGCACTTCTGCGTGCTCCTACTCGATATTAGGTAGGTGTACCAGTTTCTTTGGCTCTTCAGCGTATATCACCGCCACACCTTTGTGAGGTATTCCTTTTGTGAGCTGTTATGTGTTGACACTACACGTAAAAAATTATGAACAGGGTGTTCTGTTTTAATTTTATGTTTTCTTTTACTTTATTTAAAAAATATTTGTTACCAATATCAAAGTTTACTTATCACAATGTGAAAACAATCCTTGAAACTTTATTACACAATAAAGATATGAGCTGATACAGGTCACAAAATGTATATTGCAGAAGCGAAGCAATGAGTTCCGAAAATAGTAGTGATCCCACGATAACCGGAAACTGATTGTTGTAGCAGTTTTCATACACCTGTTGCAAGCGAGCTACCACAAGATGTCACATAGAGACAGAGGTGATAAGACGTATTCCCAAAGCTTTGGGATACCCATGAGCTGGTGGTAAGTATGCTGTCTAGTAACCATTCAAACACGGTTGTTTGGTGGGATATAAACTTCCCGCCGCCCTGAAGGCTATATTTCACAACAAACCGAGACTACAGCTGGTGCAGCGGACTGCTTCTAGATGTCAGGAGCGTACAGAAAGGTGAACACGTATTCCCTTGAAGGCTATATATACAAACACATTTAGTGGGAAGCATATCCCCCACTGTCCGCTAAAAGGCTAAACTATTATACACCACTTAAATATATAGAACTCGTAAAATTTAGAAATCTTATGTCTGACAGCAACAAAAAGTAGAAAATGCCGGAAACTTACTTACCAGAGTTACTAGTGCGCAATCCTTCCTATGAATCTACAGTATGGTAACAAAAGTGATGGGATACCTCCTCCTACTATCGTGCCGAACATCCTTTCGCAGGGCGTAGTGCTGCAGCTCGACTTGCCATGGACTCAACGAGTCATTGAAAGTCCCCTTCAGAAACTTTGAGCAACGCTGTCTCTATAGCCCTTCATAAATGCGAAAATGTTTCCGGTGCAGAATTTTGTGCACGAAATGACCGCTCGATTACGTCCCATAAATGTTCAGTTGGATTCCTGTCGGGCGACCTGGATGGGCAAATCATTCGCTCGGATTGTCCAGTATGTTCTTCAAACCAATTGCGAACAGCTGTGGCCCAATGATATATGGTGCATTGTCATGGTCCGTGAATGGCTGGAATTGCCTCCAAGCAGCCGAACATAACAATTTCTAGTCAATAATTGGTTCAGTTGGACCAGAGGACCGAGTCCATTCCACGTAAACACAGCCCACACCATTATGGAGCCATCACCAGCTTGCACAGGCCCTTATTGACAGCTTGGGTCCATGGCTTTGGGTTCAAATGGTTCAAATGGCTCTGAGCACTATGCGACTTAACTTCTGAGGTCATCAGTCGCCTAGAACTTAGAACTAATTAAACCTAACTAACCTAAGGACATCACACACATCCATGCCCGAGGCAGGATTCGAACCTGCGACCGTAGCGGTCGCTCGGCTCCAGACTGCAGCGCCTAGAACCGCACGGCCACTCCGGCCGGCCATGGCTTTGGGGATCTGCGCTAAACTCGAACAGTACTATCAACTCTTACCAACTAAAATCAGGACTCATCTGACTAGGTCACGGTTTTCCAGTGGTCTAGGGTCCAACTGACATATTCACTAGCCCAGCAGCGGCGCTGTAGGCTATGTCGTGCTGTTAGCAAAAGCACTCGCGTCGGTCGTCTGCTGCCATAGCACATTAATGCCACAATTCGCCACTCTGTTCTAACGGATACGTTCGTCGTACGTCCCACATTGATTTCCGCGGTTATTTCAGGCAGCGTTGCTTGTCTGTTAGCACTGACAGCTCCGTGGAAAAGTCGTTGCTCTCGACCGTTAAATGACGGCCGTCGGCCACTGCGTTGTTCGTGCTGAGAGGTAATGGCTGAAATTAGGTACTGTCAGCACGTTCGTGACACTGCGAATCTCGTAATACTGAATTCCCTAACGATTTCCGAAATGGAATGTCACATGCTCCTAGCTCCAACTACCATTCCGCGTTCAGAGTCTGCTAATTCCCGTGGTGCGGCCATAATCGCGTCGAAACATTTTCACATGAATACCCTGAGTACAAATGCAGCGCCCTTTTACAACTCGTGCACGCAATACTACCACAATCTGTATATTGGCATAACGCTATCGTATGACTTTTGTCACCTCAGTGTAAAGTCGATCACTGGATTGAAACACCGTCTAGAAAACATCATGTATTCCTGGGCACACTGTCCTCCAGGTACAACACTCTTCCCTACAAACTGTGATTCATCCACAAGCTCAATACTAGAGGTAAAATCGATTTCCTTGTACACTATACATCCCTATCTGTTGGAACAGAACGGTTTTTTATGTTCTGACGTAAAACTCTGTTGAGTCACCGGCAGACATGAGAAGTGCAATTCAAAATTCTCAGATATTCAAGATGAAAGTAAAAAGATACCTCAAAAGCTACTAATACAGGGCTATTACAAATGATTGAAGCGATTTCATAAATTCACTGTAGCTCCATTCATTGACATATGGTCACGACACACTACAGATACGTAGAAAAATTCATAAAGTTTTGTTCGGCTGAAGCCGCACTTCAGGTTTCTGCCGCCAGAGCGCTCGAGAGCGAAGTGAGACAAAATGGCGACAGGAGCCGAGAAAGCGTATTTCGTGCTTGAAATGCGCTCACATCAGTCAGTCATAGCAGTGCAACGACACTTCAGGACGAAGTTCAACAAAGATCCACCAACTGCACCAACTGCTAACTCCATTCGGCGATGGTATGCGCAGTTTAAAGCTTCTGGATGCCTCTGTAAGGGGAAATCAACGGGTCGGCCTGCAGTGTGCGAAGAAACGGTTGAACGCGTGCGGGCAAGTTTCACGCGTAGCCCGTGGAAGTCGACGAATAAAGCAAGTAGGGAGCTAAACGTACCACAGCCGACAGTTTGGAAAATCTTACGGAAACGGCTAAAGCAGAAGCCTTACCGTTTATAATTGCTATAAGCCCTGACAACCGATGACAAATTTTCGCGCGTGGTTGCAACAGCTCATGGAAGAGGATGCGTTCAGTGCGAAACTTGTTTTCAGTGATGAAGCAACATTTTTTCTTAATGGTGAAGTGAACAGACACAATGTGCGAATCTGGGCGGTAGAGAATCCTCACGCATTCGTGCAGCAAATTCGCAATTCACCAAAAGTTAACGTGTTTTGTGCAATCTCACGGTTTAAAGTTTACGGCCCCTTTTTCTTCTGCGAAAAAAACGTTACAGGACACGTGTATCTGGACATGTTGGAAAATTGGCTCATGCCACAACTGGAAACCGACAGCACCGACTTCATCTTTCAACAGGATGGTGCTCCACCGCACTTCCATCATGATGTTCGGCATTTCTTAAACAGGAGATTGGAAAACCGATGGATCGCTCGTGGTGGAGATCATGATCAGCAATTCATGTCATGGCCTCCACGCTCTCCCGACTTAACCCCATGCGATTTCTTTCTGCGGGGTTATGTGAAAGATTCAGTGTTTACACCTCCTCTACCAAGAAACGTGCCAGAACTGCGAGCTCGCATCAACGATGCTTTCGAACTCATTGATGAAGACATGCTGCGCCGAGTGTGGGAGGAACTTGATTATCGGCTTGATGTCTGCCGAATCACTAAAGGGGCACATATCGAACATTTGTGAATGCCTAAAAAAACTTTTTGAGTTTTTGAATGTGTGTGCAAAGCATTGTGAAAATATCTCAAATAATAAAGTTATAGTAGAGCTGTGAAATCGCTTCAATCATTTGTAATAACCCTGTACTATAATTCAGCAGAATATTTGGACTCCAGGAAGTGCGAAGGCTAGTCATAACCTTAGAATTGTCCTCTGTGACATAAGAAGCTGCGACTGCGAAAATTGGAGACAAGTCAGTTCGCTCTTCATTTGCACCCTTCAATACGACACATTTCTTCCATACAGTAGATGACTTTACTAGACCCTCAGTTGTAAAAGTCTACATTTAGGTTGCTCGTTGCACGTTTCATCTCGAAAATCAATTTATCGTCGTTCTGGAAATGTCTGCCATTCAGTGGTTTTTTTCATCATCATCATCTTCGTATCCTTTCAGCGAGCCAGATAGGGTGTTAACGAAAAATTTGTCTCCACTTTGCTCTATCTTTATATGCTTTTTTCTTGATATAGTTTCCCAGTTTTCTCTTCTAGACTTCAGATCTTTCTTAATTTGATCCAGCCATCATTTTCCGGATCATCCTACAGATCTTTTCCAGTGCACTGTTTCGGCAAAGGGTTCTCCTTCATCCTCTTCGCACGTCCATACAACTTGAGCCGTGCAGTACTCAGTCTCTCAGTCATTGACAGGTCCACTTGCATCTCTCCCCTGATGTCTCCACTCAGAAGTTTGTCTCTTCTAGCCTCCTGCTATGCTGACTGTAGAAACTTCATTTCACATGCTCGTAGCTTGTTCATATCTGTCTTGTTTATTACACAGCACAAGAAGCAGTATCTCATAATCGGCAGGAGATACGTTTTAAACATGGTCTGTTTGGAATGTCCCACACAAGATTCTGGATTTGATGAAAAAGATTAAAACCCTTTCTTACTCTGATTTGTACTTCTAGTTTGGCAATTCGTTCCTGGATATTCTACTTCCTAGGTAATTGAAAGTTTCCACACATTCCGTTTTCTCTCCGTCTAGTATCAGATGTCCTGCTCATAATCGTTGCTACCGGTTTGCTCTTGCTTACTCTCACATGGCACTCTTTAAATCTGGAGTTCCATTTCCTTTACATTCCCTGTGCTTCTAATTCTGTTTCTCCCCAAATAGCTACGTCATCAGCAAAGACTAAAGCATTGACATGACTATTTTCCATCTCCATGATTTCTTCTTTTTAACCACATTTATAAATGTAATAAAAGATAATGTGGAAAGTGCACTACCCTGATGCACTCTTCTCTCTCTGTTCTGAACCAAGCCACATCTGCCGGTACCCACTTTTACACTACTTTTGCAGCCTTAATATAGCATTTCCATCTCCATTATTGGGTAGTTTGGAAACATTAGTTTTTCTGAACACTCCCAGATCTTACGCCCTGGCACAATGTCATACGCTTAATCCAAATCCAGGAACACGATTATGAGACTTTTGCCCTTTTCCCAACACTTTTCCGTTAACGTCTAAGTGCAAAATATGACTTCTGTTGTTCCTCTGCTGCTTCTGAATTGACGAAGTTCCTCTTCAAACTTGTTTTCTAACAATGATCTTAATGTTTGCTCAATAATCTTTTCCAATATCTTAAGACAGCGTATTATATGACGACTCCTCTGTGATTAGAACGCTTCCTCCTACTTCCCCCTGTTCCACTCATCTGGTACTTCATTTTTCTTCCCAATGAGTCCCAGTGTTCGATGTTGCTGTTGTATTCCTTGGATGCCTGCCGCCTTGTACATGTCAGCTGTCAATTCATCTGGCCCAGATGACTTGCCTCCTTTCACTGCTTCAAGAGATTCTCAATCTCTGTCCAGGTAATAGGTAGTTGTTCTGCTTAAGGTACTGGTAAATCCTCTGTTTCTTGCTCCTCCTGCATTATCCCCTTGTAATTCAGTAATGTGTTGAAGAATTTTTTCATCTCTTCTCTGATCCCTTCTGCATCCCAGATGAAACTCTCATTTTTTCTTCCTATCGCTTTTATGCCTCCACTATCAGATCTTTTGCTTTTTACCAATCCATATACCATTTTTTTGTTCCATTGTTGTCCTCCTAGTCTTTGGGTGAGTGTTTGCCTATTTCTTTCCTTTTCTTCCTTCACAACCTTTTGGTCCCTAAATGCCTGTTCCAATGTGGATAGCTTTGGGCATCTGCTGGTTTTATCCTGTGTGTTTGTCTTTGTTCCTCCTTATATTCGAATTTCTTTGCTACGTTCTGTTCTTTTTAAACTTTCTTTATCCTGTCATTCCACTAGCTAGTTTCCTTCTGTATCACTTTACCTCTTGTTTTATCATGGACTTGTCCAACTCAGTTTACTAACATTGTCTTAAATGTTTCCTTCTCTTCATCTGCACTGCCTGTTTCATTTATTGGTAAGTTTGCAGTTGTCAGACTTTGATAGAAGTTATTATTTTCCGCTTCCTTTAGTCTCCATTCTTTGATCTTCGGTTTCTTTCTTGAACAGGTTGTGATAAGTCATTTTCTGCTTCATATTAGCTCTAAGTAGTCTATGATCACTGTTCAGTGATTCTGTCACTACGACATCTGCGTCTCTTATTCTTTCTCCGATATGTTTGGTCAGCCATCACGTAATCAATAACTGAACTGCTTCTTGCATCCCAGCTATATCTGATGATTTGATGGCTGTCTTTTTTTCTTTAACAAAGTGTTCTTTATCGAGAGGCTATTTCTTACACAGAAGTATAATAGGTGTATTCCTTTGGTATTTCTTCCTCCACGCCGGAAAGCGGCCAGCACCTTTTCATATCCAGATCTGTCTATTTCAATTTGGGTATTAACAATCACCTATTACTATAATGTTATTTTGATGGATATGATCTTCCAGCCCCTGGAGGAAGACTTCTTTGTCCTTATTGCTATATCCTTGTTGTGGGGCATGCACTTGTACAATTGTGAGCTTAGTTTTCCTAGTATTTATTCTGTCTTTAATGATTCGCTCATTGATGTAGATGACATCTGCAATAGCATTTAAGTCCCTATGAAGCACGAGACCCACTCTATGTTTTGTCGCGTTTTGACATTCATGCTTATACAACTTGTAGCCTCCCCTGAGTTTTTCTGAATTTGCTTCTTTCCATTTTGTTTCACTTAATTCAAGACAATATATTTTTCATCTCTCCATCTACTGACTGTCTCTTCGATATTTCCAATTAGCGTTATGATGTTCAGAGTTTCTACTCGTAATCCATTCTGATGTTTAGGTCCATTCCTTGTACTGCTGTCATATTTAGGTTCCCTTCTTATAGTCCCAGGATAAGCACCAGACTCCAACGGATCATCATTTGTTCTGGGGCCATGAGAAGATCAGTCTACATTTGGTTTATTCATTCCGAGGCGTGTTCTAGTGTTGAAAGCAATACATTCATACCCAGCTATTGAATTGCTAGGCCTAAGACAGACGAGAATTTTCTGTTGGGATTTACTCCCTTAGGCTTTGAATCCCTCTTCTCCACAAGGCAATGATGTGCTCTATTTAACTCAAGGAGGAAGGGTTTGTCACTTCCTCTTTCTCTGTCAAAGGCGTCGTCTGTCTTCGCCCATTAAGCTGAGTGCATCTCTGAACTTAGCCATTCTTTCACAGCAGCCTACTGATGTGAACGATGCCCAACCCTACAAAGTGGATGAATCAGACATGAACTGCGCAAGTGGAGGTTAGGGAAGGTGACGCTATCTCCCTTGAGCCAGTTTAATGGTTGTGTGTGATGCCACAAGCAAAGGCAGTGGTTTCTTCATGCCAGAAAATAGGAAGAAATTACTCAATATCGTATCAGGAGAATACGGAAGGTTGACGCAAAATTTCGTATGGCAGAGAAGGTACTTGTGTGACTATGTCCAGTGCAGAATAAGCCGGGGCATCGTCGTGGAGCAAAAACAGCCCGTGAGACAGCTTTCCGCATCGCTACATCTTGACTGCCTCCCGTAGCCTCGTCAGGGAATTTTGGTAGTGACAGTTTGCCTCTTACGAGAACAATCTGTTTGCATCACAATTACACATACATCTATACTTCGCAACGGTGTGTGCCGGAGGGTAATTTAGGTACCCTTTCATTTCCCCCTGCCCCTGTCCCAGTCCCGAATGGTTCGCGGGAAGAACGATTGTTAGTAAGCCTCTCTAGTTTTGCTTGTATGTTCTTTTCATGAGATTTACATAGGAGGGATTTGTTGATTCTTCAAGAAATTTACGCTTTCGGAAAATTAACAGTAAAGCACTCCATGATGCAGAAGGACTCTTTGCTACCTATACCTCTGGAGTTGGCTGAGCATCGCTATGATACTTTCGCACTTACTTATTTTACCTGTAACGAAGTGTCCTGCTCTTCTTCAGATAGTCCCTATTTCCTCTATCAGTCCTACCTGTACAGGTCCCAGTTTCACGAGCAATATTAAAGTTTTGATCAAACGAAGGTTTTATGAGCTACCTACACTGCCTCTGAACTACATTTCCTGAAGACTCTTCCAGTGAATCTCAGTCTGTCGTCTGCCTTGCCTGCAGTTAATTTTACGTTGTCATTCCAATTTAATATCACTCCATATGCATATTCCTATGCAGGGTGAACCAGAATTCTTCTACCTTTCACACTTGAAACGTCCCCTTTGAACAATTATACACGACTGTGCTTAAACTGACACACAATATTTTTTAGCGCAACGCAATCTGACTTTCAATAATCCCTACGAAAGAATGGCCCTGACTAACATTAACCTATACCTTTCACAAATCACTTACCTCACAAAAATCTTCGTTACTCGAACTACTGCAATACAGCGAGCGCCACTACTGCCAGCTAAATAAAAGATTCAAACTACGGAAGGCACTAACTACTGATAGGCATAGTTAGCAAATGAAAGATTTTAATAGAGAACAAACAATGTATTTACCTTAATAGTATTGAAAAATCATAATATACATAGCAGTTCATGACATACAGTCTTACAAATTTCAAAACTTCGCCATCTCTCTCCCCACATCCACCACTGCTGGCGGCTCACCTTCAACTGCACAACGCTACGCGCTGTTAACATCCAGCTGCCCAACACTACAATGGCAGACAACAATGCAAACTAGCCACAGACTGCACACAGCACGGCTAGTGATTTTCATACAGAGCGCTACGTGGCGTTACCAATAAGAAAACCTAAACAGCTTACTTACATAGCCCCCATGCTCCCCACAAAAATTTTACAAATTGTTTTGGGCAGTTGCCAATACAGATTAGAAAAAATTTTTATAATTACAATAACAAAGAAATTTTTCATAATCACAATAACAAAGAAATCACTTATCGATACAATGTTGGTCAAAAGCTAAAATTTTCTCACAGTCCATAAAGACAGTCCTGATCGTTCATCACAGTAAAATTGCAGTGTTTTTCTCAAAGTCTGAGCAGTAAAAGAAAATGCACATGGAAGTAATGGATTTCCATGCAGTTTTGAAGAAGTAGTGTTGTCCTTCCAACAGTGTTGACTCTTGACATGCAGACAGGTAATAGACCACAACAGAGCAAACCCACAGCAGAGTCATTCGAAGTTTTGAAGAATATTGGTAGGTAGGTCATCACAGAGTAGACCCACTGTAGTCCTGGAAGAGATTACGGTATTGGTGGGCCACCAGAGGTGCAGACCCACTGCAGTCCTTGTAGAAATAATGGTAATGGTGAATCATCAAAGGTGTAGACCCACTGTAGTCCTTAGAGATGGCCAGCAGCCATCTGCTGCGACTGTGCAGGTGCACAATCACCATCGAAGATGCATATCACAAAGTTTTTGGAATTGTCCTTAGAACCAGCAATGCTGTTATCCAGTCCCTTGCTGAATTATTAACACATGTGTAAACACTAACAGTCCCTACTTCTCACGTATCGTCCATATACTATGACCAACAGAAATGTGTGCGGTGAAATGGAACTTACAAGTTAATAATATGATGAACTGGTGTCAATTACAATTTTATAACATAAGGATACAGTTACAAAGGTACAAAATACATCATTAAAGAACATAACAATACAAATAACATTTGTAGTACAGGCTTTACAAAAGAATCGAAATAACATATACATCAGTGTTACAGGAATTATGACATGAGTACATACATAAAAGATCAGAATAACTTTCGAAACATCAACTTCACACATGAGCATTAAAACAAAACAGAATAAATAATGTCTAAACATCTTTACAAAGAAAATAACATATTATCAGAAAAATTCTACAACATAAATCTTATTAGCTAAACACATGAAGACAGGAAAAAGACAAATACACAAGAGTACACAAACACATAGTGGGTTTACACAAGGAAAGGACAGCGTTTGTTTTACTGCAGTATTTTGCAGACAAAACTTTCTTTACTTCTTGGAGATCTCCCTTCGTTCTTCATTATTTCCAAAAAGTCCTATCTATACCTGTTTTCTGTACTTTTCTCGTATAACCTCTCAGTGCATTTCTTCAAATTCATCGTAACTCATTCTCTTATAGGCTACCCCCTCTTAAGCTAACTTAAATCTACTGAGCTCAGATGCTAAACAAAGGGACGAGGCAATGCAGCAGCACAAAACAATTAACACAAACAGCAATGACAAAAAAATGCAAATTTGCAAAGCAAGCAGCATTATAGAAATTAGCAAAGCAATTGCAATATTACAACTAATATAAGGCAATGTGCAGCAACAAGAAAAATGAATCAGTAGTAAAACTGGCTTAACAGAGTAATACAAAGTGAAATTTAGTAGCACTATGCCTGGCAAACAGCAGCAGCAAATGCAATAACTTACATCTGAACATGACATAGCTCAAGCATAAAAAATATTATTAAAGACAACAATGCAGACAAAGGAAATGTATATTCACATCTTAATGTCTATGTAATTAAAATGGTGCACCACAAGAAGTTATTCTACCAAAAAAATTACCAAGTATTTGAAAAGAAAATTCCATATGCAATTCCTGTGAAGGGAAATGTCTTTTTATGCTCCTTCGTTTTTTTTTAATAGATCATAAAATTATTTACTGGATCTGTAGGCATAAAATATTTATATTAGTACATCTATTAAATTTTATTTTAACCAATGCTGCTGCAGCTAGAAACTTGATATTAAACAAAACGAGTAAATAAATACATAAAGTAAGCCATATGGCATTTCTCTCAACTAGCAAGACAATAGTCGTGAAATGTTTCTCATCATTTTATAAGGCATTTTAGTAAATATCATAAATTAAGAACTCCACAGTATAATCATATGTTTTCAAGTTTGAGCGTGTCGTATTTGCGATGCTTTCTACAAAGAAATTTCAATAGCGAGGATAATGGCCTCCCTTTTTTTTTTACCTGTGCCTCTGAAAAGGCACACACTAATGGCTTTTTCTCCAGGCGTCTGACACAGCAGGGTGCCCACGACGCATTACGTGCAGGTGGTCACTTAACTTTCTTACGGAAATATTTACGACAGTAGTTTCCGCTACAGTGACAGTCTCATATAAAAATATTTCATAGGTCAAGAATTTGCGTTACAAATCTGTAGAAACAAAATCCTATTGATATAACAGTGTCCAAAAAATTTTCGTCGGCATTGTGATACATTCACGCATTTACATACATTTCATAACTCTTAAAATATGATTCTTGGTTTCCAACAACCTTTTTCACAAATCAGTGTCCCTAGCCACTAGTCATTATTCCTTACCTTATTACACATATACATATTCGTAGACATTCTTCAATATTTCATCATAATAGATACGTAGCATAATCAAATAACTCATATAGCATCAGCTTATTGATCATAAACATACCGCAACAGTATAATACACATAGTCATCGTAATAATAACATCATAACACCTCACACAACTCTCCAAATCGTCGTAGCTTCTTCCAATAATTTCAAAACCTAAAAAAAATTCTCTGCTCATTTCAATAGTGTCATCTACCTCAAACGTACTTTAAAAATCGTGATCACATACCAAATACATCATTCAAAGCTCTCATAGTATCACAATGGTTCTGAAAAAATATGAACAGTTCACAAAGTACAGACAAAATACAATTTCGTAAGTATGAAGTTATCCAACAGTGTAATTACGTAAACATCTGTCACTGATGTAGTGAAATAAATGTTTGTCTCTCTCAGTTAAATGATCAGGTAGCTTTGTATTTTGTGTTGGAGAAATATGGTACCGATGTGTAAAGTTGTATAAGCAAATACCATATTAGCTAGGGCTCCTTGTGCTTGCCAAACACATGATACACAAAGTAAGCGTGTACCCCCCCGAGGATTAATGTAATTATACCCTCAGGTGTTACAGATTACAGCAATGGAATGAAATGTATCACGGAAAACTTTCTTTATAATTCAAAAATCTTGAAAAATAAATGGTTTAAGTACAAAATCAATCACTCAATTGCGTGTCCTGTAGTGCTAAATGTGCGTCTTGCTGTAAGATAATTCTGTGGAAGTGTCGTAGTTATCGTTCTCTGTAAGCAAAGTTCTGCTGAAGTCAATGTACTTACCTCATCATAAACGAAAGTGAAATGCTTTGCGTATAGATATCGTAGTTATTACGTACCTTACCGTGATCAAGAAAGTACTATAATGTAACGTATTGTTGTGCTACGAAAAAGGCTGTCTCACTGTAGCTATACCACAAATGTTACTACTAAAACATGTTTTACTTTCCAGAATAATTCAGAAAAACTGTGCAGATATAAAACAGAAACACCGCAAAAGCAACAATGTAAATTGTGTCACACATTAGTAGCATCGTGATATAATCCTGTAGCTGTCACATAAACTAACCACTGTGTCATCTGGTATTTCACAGAAAGTACTTTCAATACAGAATGTATTTTCAAGTAAACCAAAATGTTTCATTAAAATCTCATTAGCAGTACCAGTATATGTTCTAAGTATGTGAGCCTTATAGTCATTACGTAATCATGCAACTAACAAGCAAGAATGTACACACACAATAACACTTTGTCGTCTGTTCACTATAACAATGCATTCGTAATTACTGTCTAAATATGTTCCCTGGGTTCTAGGCTGGATAGTTAACTTCAAAACACTGTTGCATGTTAACAGTTTCTCAGTGTGACAAATTATACTAGAAGCGTGGAGTGAAAAATTTTATGGCAAAGACTAAGTTAAAAAGCAGATTGTCTCTCAATAAACGGTTTTACATGTGAAATGTGGTGTAAACCTTTACTCTTCCTAGTATGCAGTGTTTCAACTTCGACGCAATTATCATGTGGTATACGTCAGTAAAGAATACTGGAATTTTTCTCAATGTTAGCGTCTATGTTATTTTTCTCTGAGCCAGCCTGTGCACGTGGCTGCCTGCGGTGCGAGTCATTTTCTGTTTCTTTGTTGGCGCGCGTCGTTATTGGAATTTGGAGGTCTAACTTCTACAAATACACCCTGCCCAGAGGGCCCAGCCCTGTTTAAATCCCGCCAGTTCTGATGCAATTCAGGTCTGTCGTTACTATCATATCGTCTGTCGTCATGTCGGTAGATTCCATAGTTTCTTTCTTGTTGGTCACGTGGTGGAGAATTTCTCCCTGAATCGTAACTGCGCACTGAACTGTTGCGTCTGAAGTTATTCTCTCTCCCATGATAATAATAGTTCTGGTTGCCAAATTGTCTGTTTCTATGATTGTCTCTGTCATATTCGTTACTACGGAAATGCGATCTTTCTCTGTAACTATTACTCTGCCAATGGTTGTCATACGGGTGGTGTCTGTTTTGGTCACGATTTACGTTGTAAGAATAGACTTGTTGTGTCCAGTTACTGTTTCTGTCGTCACGGAATTGTGACGGTTGTGACCTGTAGTGATTGTTTTCCTGTTTTCGCATCCCGCGACTGTCTGTGTCAATTTCTAATTCTTGTAGGAGTCCCTGAAAAGCTTCAATGTCGTCTTTGCAACGTCCTGCCAAAATAATATTTCTTAAATGTTCAGGCAATTTCATTAAGCAAATACGGATGAGTTCTGAAGGGCTGTATGGGTTTGAAAGATACTGATTCTTATGCAACATGTCTTCAAAATATTTGACAAGACTGGAAAATTCAGATTGTTCAAAGTGTTTCATCATCATGATGCTATGTTTTACTCGGTCTTGTGTAGCTTGAGACCAATATGCTGAGAGGAATGCATGATAAAATTCTCCTTCACTGTGACAATCGTGAATGACCGATCGCATTCTTACAGCTGGTTCATTCTCTAAATAGCCACACATAAATTCTAATCTGTGCTCTAATGACCAGTTGGGAGGAAAACAATGAGAGAATTGATGGAGCCACACTTGTGGATGAATGTCGTTGCCAGAATTCTTAAATGTTTTAAATTTACGTGTAGTAATGAACAGCTTATAGTCAAAATCATCATGTCGGCGAGTCGCATATCGGTCATTGTTACGTCGTTTCGGCGGTTCCATCTCAAAATTCGGTGTACCTTCCCAATTTCTTTCATAATTTCTGAAGTGCCCTGTGTTATTATTTAGTGGCTGTTCCGTATTTCTATGTCCCTCTTCCCGTATTGGAGCGCGAGTGTCCTCTGAAATACGTAATTCTTGTATTACCTGTATCAGCTGATCTTGTACTTCCCGGATTTCTCTTTTGTGTTGCGTATTAATTTGATTCTGATTTTGTTTGAATTTCTTAATTTGTTCATACTCTTCTGTGTCAGTGATGGCTACAGGTCTTGTGTCATTCAGATCATCATCGACCTTTGTAGATAAGTTAGTGAACTGATCTGAAAGTTCGGCTACTTTATCCGTTAGTGAAATTATTTCCTCTGTGTGTTTTTCTGAACCAAGTTTCAGAGTGTCCATTTGTGTTGAAATCGTATCTACTGTGTCCTTTAAGTTTTCCTGAGTTTTTGCAAGTTGCATAACCGAATCGGTAGATGCAACTGAGTCAATTTTAGCTTGCAAGGTGTCTTGATTTTCATGAACAATAGTTTGCAGTTCTTTTATGGCTGCTTCGTGATTCTGTAATGCATTTTCATGACGCGAAAAAATAGGTTGGAAATGCTCACAAATTTGTGTTTTTACGTCATTACAGACTTTTTGACATTTTGATTCGATTTTATGTAACTCAGTAGTTAAATCTTCACGTGTTTGTTCAAGTGTGGTGTCTAACTTTTGAAGATTTTGTTCCATTGCGTCTAACTGTTGCTGTGTTTGTCTCTGGTGTTGTTCCATTGTGTCTAACTTTTGAAGCTTTTGCTGTGTTTGTCTCTGGTGTTGTTCCATTGTGTTTATCTTTTGAAGTTTTTGTTCTATTGTGTCTAACTTTTGAAGCTTTTGCTGTGTTTGTCTCTGATTTTGTTCCATTTGTTGCATTAGCTATAATAACAATGCATTAGTGTCTGGAATCTGTTCCTCTACGCTTTTCGGCAGTGCATTTGAACCGCCAATATTCGCATTTTGAAAAGCAGAAATTGTGTCTTGACTTATTTGAGAAAACGGCGAGGACGCAAAACCTGAATCTACAGTATTTGCAAGATTGTGTCCTGTCATTTCGGATTCCTGAGGCAAGCTGTTGCTGACCGATCGATCGATAATGATTCCCTGTTCACTAATTGTTTCACTGCCTACACCATTATTTGCAGCCCCCTCCATTTCCCTATGTACAATTACCAAATTACTACTTTGAACATTAGTTAATTCATTACACGGTGGCGCTAACACACTGCTTTCGTCTTCACTGTCATTTCTCAGTTTACTTTGGAGCCTAGTATTACGTTTTTCACACGCCATTATTGTCACAATATTTCACACGATAACACAGAAAAGCACAATTTGAAGAGCAAAAATAAGAGAACACATTAACATAGCACTGAAAATAATATCTAGTTAATTACAGCTGCGAAATACTTGGTGCAAATCTACATGCATGCCACAACTGTACAACAATGAAAGACTGCAACTACAAAGGAGATTTTCTCTACAATTATGCGCTAGCAATAAACAAAAGCTACACTAATTACACAAACTACAAAAAAAATCAGAAGATTCCAGTGAGGTATCCTGGCAGGGTCGCCATATGAAACGTCCCCTTTGAACAATTATACACGACTGTGCTTAAACTGACTTAGCGCAACGCAATCTGACTTTCAATAATCCCTACAAAGGAATGGCCCTGACTAACATTAACCTATACCTTTCACAAATCACTTACCTCACAAAAATCTTCGTTACTCGAACTACTGCAATACAGCAAGCGCAACTACTGCCAGCTAAATAAAAGATTCAAACTACGGAAGGCACTAACTACTGATAGGCATAGTTAGCAAATGAAAGATTTTAATAGAGAACAAACAATGTATTTACCTTAATAGTGTTGAAAAATCATAATATACATAGCAGTTCATGACATACAGTCACAAATTTCAAAACTCCGCCATCTCTCTCCCCACATCCACCACTGCTGGCGGCTCACCTCCAACTGCACAATGCTACGTGCTGTTAACATCCAGCTGCCCAACACTACAATGGCAGACAACAATGCAAACTAGCCACAGACTGCACACACCACAGCTAATGAGTTTCATACAGAGCACTACGTGGCGTTACCAATAAGAAAACCTAAACAGCCTACTTACACACTTCGTTCACTGATACCTTTCGAGTATTTTTCTATAAGGGTCCCACAAGCAATAGAAAAATGGGCGTTCTGGTGCAAAGGATGCTGCCAGGCCCTTCCTCATCAATTCTTCTAGAACGAAGGGCTATTGTTATCTAACACCTCTATTGCTGTCTAATCCCCCTACTGACCTGGAACAAAGCACTTTTATTTTCTAATCCCCCTATTGTTTTGTTAAGTGGTTTCTCATGTTCTCCCCTCCATTGATCTGGAACAAATCGTACTCTCTGTCAAGGTCACTCCCCTCAGTTTCCCAGTTCTGTTATATAGGGTATTGTCTCCCTGTGTCATCTCCTTCCCTGTACGTCCGACATATGCTAACTGCCCTATGTATAAAATGGCGAGAACTTCAAAAAACGACTGGAAATGAAAATTAAGCAGCATTTGCCCCACAGCCCTATGATGTCACTGCGGAATTAAGGCAGTTGCCAGTATAAATTGGCAGGAAATTAAAAAAAATCAAGATGGGGCATTGTTCTACTGATGTGAAATTGTCAATCACATTCAACTCAGCTTCAGTTTAATTCAGCTACTGCAGAAGCTTGCAGAGAGCGATGACAGAGGGTGTTTGTTTGAATAAAGACATAAACATTCCTATCCTTTCCTAGCATAGAACAAGTGGACACATCCAAACTTAGTGTGACGTCAGAGGGGTATTGTTTAAAATTTAACATCAGAGGAGAAGTTTTATAAAATCTGTGGACAAATGGGCTACCAAGATTATTAAACTTGGAGAAAGTGCCCTTTCGATTTAGGTACTGAATTGTAAATTTGTGTTCCTTTATAGCATCGAACTTAATCTTAAAAATAGTATTTTTCTATAAACAAAAAACAGTAACACATTCCGTCCTAGTCATAAGGACTTTTTCTCATCTTAAATGGGACTTACCTACAAAAGCCAATGTGCTGACAGTTTCGCACATCTCAGTAAACACTCCAAATAAGCGATAAGATTATAGGATAGTTGGCATTTTGGAATTCCACACTTGCGAATTCTCCCTATAAATTTTATGTCTTGCTTGCTTTGGTAGGAGCTGACGATTAATGTGATAGAAGTGAGGTATCACTTTGAGAGAAGTGAGGGTCCCTTCAGACATTATTATAAGCTATTGCTCTGCACAACACGACATTCATATCAGGTCCTGTGCATCACTGCAATGATACTGAGTTACATAACGAAGGATTGACCTACAAAACAGAATAAGTAATGAATGCCGTATTGTCCTCATATCCTCGTTCATGTCTCACATATGTTTTAGAAGTGGAAGCAAAATGGGTTTGGTTTACTGTGCTTACTTGAATGTTACTTCAGCCGAAATCTAGGTTAAATGTAGCTACATGTGCCGGCAAACATGATAACCACATTTAGTTTTGTATGCCACTGTAAGGAAGCTGAAGAATGTCCTGAAGGTCTGAGCAGCATTATAGGGTATGTAAGGATTGGGGTATTGTTCTGTTGTAAGATCATGTCTAGTTAATTGCGTAAAAACGGAATATTCCGCTCATTCCGATGTTCCTCAGTACACTGAGTCTGTTTTACGCCGTATTTCCCTGCCACATGATACCTAAATATGGTATGTCACAGTAAGCAAGCTGTAGAACGTAGGAAAGTATCGAGCTGAATTACAGTGTAACGAATGAGGCAGTGTCCAGCTGCAAGATTGTATATAACTAATGTTGTTGAAGCGGAAGCAGATTAGCCTGGTTCATACTGTTCGCTTCAACATTTTCTCAACGTATTGAACACTTCACTTTAGGCAACTGTTTGGCACAACATGATACCCAAACCTGATCCTGTGTATCGCAGCAGGAATGACGAGGATCGTAAAGAAGAATTCACGGTAAGCAATTAATGGGACACTGTCCATCTGGAAGATAATGTTTCACAAGTTTTCTAGCAATCAGTGTAGAAAGAGTTTGGTTCATACCGCTCGCTACAATGTTTCCCCTACAAGCACAAAAGTTATTTTACGGTATATTCCAAAAACATTATATAGAAATTTGCTATTGTATGTCACTGTGAAGAAGCTGGGCAATAAACGAGGAACAATGCTGAATTATAGCCTAAGGAAGGCTGGAAGATCGTCTCTAGCTAATGTTGCAGAAACGGAAGGAGAGTGCTGTGTTTATGTTGTTCACTTAAATATTCTCCAGAAAAACTTCAAAGAGGCTGAGAAACGTAAGGAAGGATTGAGGTGATTAACAGCGTGAGTATGGAATGGGACATTGTCCAGTTTGCACTTTGCCGGAATTGCCACCTATAACTTCACGTAAATTGTTGCTAGTAGACACAACCCAGCGCCAGTAAGAGAACAAATTGGAAAAATTGTTTGAATAGTCTTACGAATTATGATTTATAATATGAAGGAACTCAGTGGTAACACTTCTGTACACAGAAGTTCAGGTTCTGGGGAATTACAATTACACACACAAATGGCAGCTATTTGTGTTGATTGTTATCGACATATTTTTAAATACCTTTCCGTTATGTGTTATTATTATGTTAAGGTCAATAACCGTGACTTCTGATAGTTGGTTCCTCCTATATTGACATCAACACACTAACGGAAAAAATTGCAAGCGTGTACTGCACACTGTCCAGTAATACCAAAGATAAATACCATAAATTGATCGATATTCATTTGAAATTATTTATTCTAAACACGCATGTAAGAGATAGCGCTGTATAACCTTCCTATAACAGAAATAATTTAATTTTCCTACCCGTAACCCTTTAGAATAGCCAAGGATCAGTACTAGCATTACACACGTCAGACCGATCTTTAACACAAATCACAGACATTAAACGCACTCAGTTCCCCATTGGGCTTTTAGTAAAATCACAGTAAACGCTGATAAATTTTGCTACCTTCTGACTTACGCCTACTACCTTCACCAAAAATCCAAAACGTTTCGAATGTATGAATTTTGACGGATGCAGTCAGGGATCTATTTTGTTGCTACGGCAACACCCGTCAATAATATAAACAATGTCTCTGTCGTTACGTTACGAACTACGTTCGTAACCTTTTCACTTAAGAACAAAAATAAACCAATTCTATGCATTTTCCGTACATCTAGATAGATAACTCAATTTTAGATCTTCTTAAACACCAGTTATAGCCATAATTATTTTATTATGATTTTATCAGTTAAATGATCTTGAAGTGAAAATTCTTTAGCTCGTAAATACTTTGGATTACCTATCGCGTTCACTTTTAACTTAAGAGTCTCTGACTTTGACGACACTCTTCTACTTCTTAATATTCCACAGTTTAAGATCTCTCTTGTTTCTGTCATAAGGAATGACTTCCCTCAAATAGCAATTATTTAGCAAATAAGAATGCGGGAACTAGGTTTTGACTTTTAAACAAAACAAAAATTTATTTTCTTCTCTTTACTAAATACGAACAGAAACAAACGTCCTCGAGTGATCGAGTAACAACAAAACTAAATCCCCACTCTAAACGAAATAAAGTAATATAAAAAAATCCTAAATGCTATCACCACATTTTTACTCAATTTAACATACAAACTGCAAAATTCTCAGCCACTTCGGGTGTCAGCGACTCGCTATCCCACTAACAAAAACTCAATCAAAATGTCACTCGTTGCTATCAACTATCAATAATGGTTGTAGTGGAATTCCGTTTTAATATGGTTCAGCTAGTGTCTGGATCAGCACGAAACGATACTATCGCACTTCTGAGTGACGTAAACTTTGTCAAAATTAAAGAAAATAAAAAAATAAAACACCGGTCTGGATATTCTGGTAACAATCTCCAAATCTCTTCGAAAATCGAGAACTCCGTTCGACAGTAAGATAATTCAATATCCGCAAAATCCTACTCACACATCACCTCAAATACCAAATCCATAAATACATGCCTGTTACTCTATGCATCAGAGAACGCCTTCGTCAACTTTTACGATTAGTCACAGCACCCACTTTATAGCTGTGCTACAAATACACTATAAACGGAGCCCCGACTCGAATAGCTTCAATCCGAGCGTTGAAATCAAACAATTCATCTCGATTCACGATTCACAATCCTTATAAAACTCGTTACTACCTTACAAGTACAAAACGTAAACCCCCACTCAGCTAATTGAAGAATGTGTCACTGCGATAATTCTTCAAAATAAATCGAAGAGCACAATAAAGTTAAATTATTTCCAGTCCTCAGTATCCAGCTGTATACCCGCTGCTGTAATCTTTCACCGAAATACAGACATTTCTAAAATTGAGGAAACTTCCACCTGCACAATAAGTCGATACAACCGTCCGATTAATTAACATCAATAGCTAATAGCTATCCATGGAAAAGAAATAAAAACTTTGCCGTTTCCCAATGGCATTGTAATTCTGTCAGAGACAGAAAATGACATAGAAGAGTAGTTCAACGGAATCGACAGTGTCTTGAAAGGATGAACATCAACAAAAGCATAACGAGGATAATGAAATGTAGTCGAATTAAGTCAGGTGATGCTGAGGGATTTAGGTTAGGAAATGAGACACTTAAGATAGTTTTGGTATTTGGGGAGCAATATAACTGATGGTGGTCGAAGTAGAGAGGATATAAAATGTAGACTGGTAATGGCAAGGAAAGCTTTTCTGAAGAAGAGAAATTTGTCAACATCGAGTATAGATTTAAGTGTCAGGAAGTCTTTCCTGAAAGTATTTGTGTGGAGTGTAGCCATGTATGGAAGGGAAACATGGGCGACAAATAATTTAGACAAGAGAAGAGAACAGAAGCTTTCGAAATGTGGTACTACAGAAGATTAGAGGTGGTACTGAACAGAATTGAAGAGAAGAGCAATTTGTGGCACAACTTGACTAGAAGAAGGGATCGGTTTGTAGGACATGTTCTGAGGCATCAACGGATCACCAATTTAGCATCGGACGGCAGTATGGAGGGTAAAAATCGTAGAGGGAAACCAAGAGATGAATACACTAAGGAGATGCAGAAGGATTTAGGTTGCAGTAGTTACTTGGAGATAAAGAAGCTTGCAAAGAATGGAGTAGCATGGAGAGCTGCATCAAATCAGTCTCTCGACTGAAGACCACATCAACAGCTAACAGCACCAGCTAAAATTAGCGAACAAACAGCAACTAACAGCCGATCCTTCTGACTCTCTACACGCAAACTTAGTGCCTTTAAGTGTATCTCATTGCTCCTTGATAGTAACTGCCTTTCCTCGGGCATAAAACCCCAGCTGAACCATTTTGTCAATAAATGTACGGCGCTATCATTATTCCTTAACAATTATCAGTGAGCAACATATAGCTGTCGGCCTTTTCTCTAGCGGCCAGTTTGTCCACGATAGTCTCTGGCTCCAGCGCTCTGCGGTTGTTTCTGGGCTGACGGATGATCTTTGACGCCTCCTCCCGAACATGGTGTAAAAGCTACTCGACTATTTACGCAAATACATAAGACGCATTACATACAAAAAGCTATAAATTTTTACATGTTCCTTTCCCTATTTGTCTCGTGCTGTTTCAGTAGAGTGAAACGAACCCTAAATAAATATATATATATATAAACTACATCGCCAAAACGTGCGAAATCATTATGTACCAGTACAAGTTGGAAGATAATATATAATTAATGCTGTACAAATGGAAGCAGAAATCAATTTCTTCATTCTTTCTCTTCATTGTCCACTCAACACACTTCATACGTTATTTTAGTCAACTATGCTGCACTACATGATACCCAAAGCTAATCCATTGGGCACAAGGACGTTGAGGTAAGTAAGGCAGCAAAATAATACATGACGGACAAAGCAAGGAGGCCATAAAAAACAGGTTATCGCAGGCAAGAAGGGCATTCCTGGCTTAGAGAAGTTCACTACAATCAAACATTGGCCTTATCCGGAGCAGGAAATTCCTGGGGATACGCATCGGAACATCATTCGTTAGCAGTGAATTATGGACTGTGGGATAACTGGAAGAGAAGAGCATCGAAGCATTTGAAATGTGGTGGTACAGAAGGATGTTGAAAACTAGATGTACTGATAAGGTAAGGAATGAGGAGATTGTCTGCAATACGGTGCCAACCTACTGTAAGACAGAGCGGAAAGATGGCACTGGATCACTTGGCACTTCCAGTGTGGCACGTAAGTCACGTGGCTTGCCATCAGCCATGTAAGAGAATGCTATTGGCTGAGCTATGCAGCAATGTACTCGTATTAGCCAAACAAAATTTCTTGGAGCTGATTGGCGGAAAGACAAGGCAGCAGATCCTAGCCTTGTGTCGCAGCTTAAATGTCAGAGCTGGCAAATTACTCACAGAAGGGAGGCCATCAGGAGCAGATGCGTTTCGGCTGTATCTACTGCTCACTATATTAACTGTTGAATTTATTGCATTAAAACTGGAATCGGTGTCGGTGATTAATAGATCGGAATCGGTTCTCGTTAATTACAGTCAACCTTAGTCTTCACATTCGCACGTTTTCCATCCGTTATTGTGGCGTCGGGTATAAGTGTCTTCAGTGTAATCTAACAAAGCTGCAGAGTAACACGTGAAAAACATTAACTAGAAGAAGGGTCAGGATGATAGGACTTAATGGTTAGACATCAAAGAATTGCTTGCGTGGTACTTAAACGAGCAAATAAAGAACTCGCGACGATTCGGTGTCGAAGGTGAAACTTCGTATCACCAATTCTTTGATTTTCTAGTTTATAAACTGTGTCTTTGTTTTTGTAGCGAAACCGACAAACATGGGGAAGCATTACAGATTTTGGCATTTAACGTTCTGAGCATTCTTGCCTCACATACTTGTCAGTGAGCAAATTTATAGTTGTTAGGAATCTAACACTAACAACTTCATTCGTTCACAAAAAAATCTTGCGCCATAACGCTCCAATAATTCATCTACAATATTTTCAAAAGTTGGAATTTAATATAAAAATCAAGTACACTAATGTAGAGAAAGTGAGTCCTGTTCTGTCCGTTTCATCGCACTCAGATGTAATTCACGTTCACGTCACGATTACAACGACGCAAGTCGTATGTACCATATGATGCCAGAACTGAACGACTGATCCTGAAATTTCCTGGCAGGTGAAAATTATGTGCCGGACCTGGCACCTTTTACTGCTGTGGGCAAATGTACTACCAACTAAGATATACGAGGGCAGTTCAATAAGTAATGCAACACATTTTTTTTCTCGGCCAATTTTGGTTGAAAAAACCGGAAATTTCTTGTGGAATATTTTCAAACATTCCCGCTTCGTCTCGTATAGTTTCATTGACTTCCGACAGGTCGCAGCGCTGTACGGAGCTGTTAAAATGCCGTCTGTAACGGATGTGCGTTGCAAACAACGGGCAGTGATCGAGTTTCTTTTGGCGGAAAACCAGGGCATCTCAGATGTCTACGGTGATCTGGCAGTGGACAAAAGCACGGTGAGTCGTTGGGCAAAGCGTGTGTCATCATCGCCGCAAGGTCAAGCAAGAATGTCTGATCTCCCGCGTGCGGGCCGGCCGTGCACAGCTGTGACTCCTGCAATGGCGGAGCGTGCGAACACACTCGTTCGAGATGATCGACGGATCACCATCAAACAACTCAGTGCTCAACTTGACATCTCTGTTGGTAGTGCTGTCACAATTGTTCACCAGTTGGGATATTCAAAGATTTGTTCCCGCTGGGTCCCTCGTTGTCTAACCGAACACCATAAAGAGCAAAGGAGAACCATCTGTGCGGAATTGCTTGCTCGTCATGTGGCTGAGGGTGACAATTTCTTGTCAAAGATTGTTACAGGCGATGAAACATGGGTTCATCACTTCGAACCTGAAACAAAACGGCAATCAATGGAGTGGCGCCACACCCACTCCCCTACCAAGAAAAAGTTTAAAGCCATACCCTCAGCCGGTAAAGTCACGGTTACAGTCTTCTGGGACGCTGAAGGGGTTATTCTGTTCGATGTCCTTCCCCATGGTCAAACGATCAACTCTGAAGTGTATTGTGCTACTCTTCAGAAATTGAAGAAACGACTTCGGCGTGTTCGTAGGCACAAAAATATGAACGAACTTCTCCTTCTTCATGACAACGCAAGACCTCACACAAGTCTTCGCACCCGAGAGGAGCTCACAAAACTTCAGTGGACTATTCTTCCTCATGCACCCTACAGCCCCGATCTCGCACCGTCGGATTTCCATATGTTTGGCCCAATGAAGGACGCAATCCGTGGGAGGCACTACGCGGATGATGAAGAAGTTATTGATGCAGTACGACGTTGGCTCCGACATCGACCAGTGGAATGGTACCGTGCAGTCATACAGGCCCTCATTTCAAGGTGGCGTAAGGCCGTAGCATTGAATGGAGATTACGTTGAAAAATAGTGTTGTGTAGCTAAAAGATTGGGGAATAACCTGGTGTATTTCAATGCTGAATAAAACAACCCCTGTTTCAGAAAAAAAATATGTTGCATTACTTATTGAACTGCCCTCGTACATGCACGACTCTGGATCCGCCCTTACCGGTATTTCATTTCGGACCTACCAGAGTAACGACTGACGTTCGTATTCAGAGTCTGTTGAAATGTTCAGGCATGAAGTGCCAAGTTCAGAATCGATACTCAAGATATTTCGATATTTCGCATCCATGGAAATTAAAAGTGACTGGGCTTTGATACATACACAGAGAGACAATTATACGCGTAAATTATCGTGTAACATTTATGTCAAACAATGGGTACCTGCTATTTCATAATACTGGGCAATACTGTGCTAGAGTACTGCAAGAGAGAGAGGAAAGATGGCGTTGGATGACTTGGCACTTCCATCGTGGCACCTATGTGACACGACTTGCCATCAGCCATGTAAGAGAACGCTATTCGCCGAGCTAGGCAGCAATGTATTAGCCAAACAAAATTTCTGGGGGCTGATTGGTGGAAAGACAAGGCAGCATATTCCAACCTTTTTGTCCCAGCTTGAAGGTCGGAGCTGGCAAATTAGTCATGGAAGGGACGGCATCAGCAGCGGATGTGAATCGATTGTATCTACTGCTCATTACATTAACTGTTGAATTTCTTGCCTTAAATACAGAATCGGTATCAGTGATTAATAGATCGGAAGTGGCTCTCGTTAATTACAGTCAGTCTTCTATGTTCGCTTATTTGCCGTCCTATATTGTGAGGTCGCGTATGTGTGTAATAAGTATGTTGTGTGTAATCTCCTCAAAGTTGCAGAGTGGAATAGAAATATGTAACGAATGGAGTGTAAAGTGCAGTGTATACACTACAGGTTAAAATACACTGCAGTGTAACTGGATAATTATATGGTATCCCCTTTTAAATCGATGTGCTCTCTTCACAACCAAAACAAGTAGTTGAGGATCCCCTTCACAATTCATCATTGCAGCTATACCTCTGCATCTAGATCTAACGAGCCAACGACCAGCGAAAGGGACATCGTCTGAAAGAAGCGGGTTAGTGGATTTCAGATAAACAACCGTGAGATCTGACGGACTTCCATTTCACCAATGACGACCCCACCCTGTGCAGTTGCTTTAGCACAAATAGCGGCTCATAATGGTCTTTCCGACGCAAGGGGAGTGTTGTAAGCATTCCTTTATGACATAGAACTTAATGTTGGAAACAGTACATTATTTGTGAAAACGAGTAACACACTGTTTTCCAGTCATAGCAACTCTTATCTGAACCGACACACGGCTTATCTACAAACGCCAATAAGCTGCCAATGTCGCAACTGCAACACTCTAAATCAGCGATAAGCTGAGAGGCGGGATGAGGTGACTGAAATTCCACACTTGCGCAATCGGACCAGTAATTTTCTGCCCTGCTTGCTATGGGAGGGGCTGAAGATCAGTTTTTGAGGACTGAGGGGTCGCTTTGGGATGAGTGAGGTTCACTGCATGGCTTGAGAAGCAGAAGAGGTGAGTGCCTACTGGAGTATCGGACTCCACTGTGGCTGCATGGGGGAGGTGGCAAGGTGGAGCAGGGGGCAAATAGTCCGCCGCCGGTAGCTGAGTGGTCAGCGCGACAGACTGTCAATCCTGAGGGCGGGTTCGATTCCCGGCTGGGTCGGAGATTTTCTCCGCTCAGGGACTGGGTGTTGTGTTGTCCTAATCGTCATCATTTCATCTCCATCGACGCGCAAGTCGCCGAAGGGGCGTCAAATCGAAAGACTTGCACCAGGCGAGTGCTCTACCCGACGGGAGGCCCTCGTCACACGACATTATTATTAGGGGGCAAATAGAGGAAATATCGGGGAGAATGTACTGCAGGAGAATGGTAGGAGCTAACATTCCTTAGGTTCCTTGAGTAAATGGGAAAGACTGTCTGGTTTTACCATTCATGGAAGGAGGGAAGGTTTCGGTTTAATGTCCCGTCGATGATGAGGCTTTCCATTGGAGCACGAACAGAAAATAAATTGCCTTTGCTCCTTTTACAGGATATTATGTAAGTACATTACATTGCCTGGGTATGTATTTATTCCAATTCTATTAGCTCATCTCCTCCTGTCTCCTCTCTTTGTCCATCTCCTTCGCCCTCTTCTCTGTCCATCTCCTTCTGCTTCCTCTTTCTGCCCACCTTTTCCACCCCTGTCCACCCGCCTCCACTCCCTGTATACGTCCTCCTACCCGTTGATCTGTCCGTCTGCTTCTCCCCACTGTGTCCATCTGCTCCTTCCCCTCAACCTGTCTGCTCCTCCCACCTCCGTCTCCATCTTTCCTGCCCCACTAACTTCTACCCACTCCCTTTCTCCCATCTTCCCCGTCCCTCTACCCATTTCGTCCTGCAGCCTCTCTCACTCCATCCTCCCCCCGTCTCTCTCCATCACCTCCTCACTCCTTCTTCTGTCCATTTCCTCTGCCCCCTCTCTCTGTCCAACTCCTTCTCTTTCTACCCCCCCTTTCCTGCACCCTCCCCCACTCCACTCTGTTCATCTCCTCCTCCCCCTGTCTGTGTCCATGCCTTTCTTCCCCCTCTCTGCCTGTCCATCTCTTCCTCCTCCTCCTCTCTCCATCTTATCAAGCTCACTCAGATGCTGGTTCTTAAACCCTGCAGTACTTCTTTGCAGATAGTAAGTAACATGTATACTAAATTTGGTTGAAATCGATCCAGTTGTTTAGGAGGAGCTCCTTACTCACAGCTTTGCCAGAGTTTGCACTGTCACTAATGTTTCACATAATTTAAAAAAAAAATGACATGCATATTTGTACACATATCCCACCTCCATCTGTAGCCACTTTGGCTCTGAGCACTATGGGACTCAACTGCTGAGGTCATTAGTCCCCTAGAACTTAGAACTAGTTAAACCTAACTAACCTAAGGACATCACAAACATCCATGCCCGAGGCAGGATTCGAACCTGCGACCGTAGCGGCCTTGCGGTTCCAGACTGCAGCGCCTTTAACCGCACGGCCACTTCGGCCGGCGCCACTTTGGCCCTGCAGTTTCGTTTCCGCGCAGCCCAATCTCCATGATGTCACGTACCTGCAAGATCTTTCGCATCACAGTCAATTTCCTAACGAGTATAGGGAAAATTATGCGTTGTATGGGTCTATAATGCTTCGCCGTAAACTAGTAAAAAGTAATCTAGGAATTTTCCATTTCACGGATCTTTTTGATCGTTTAAAACTCTGTCCAATTGATCTTTTAGATGGATATAAATTACCATTTCTCCCATCACATCCACAACTTCACCTTTCTGTAAGTTGTGTAATACGTGTTGTGATTTATTAATAGTAGGTATTTTACGGTTGACGTTGTAAGTGTGCAGAAAAGGTGGGTGGGCTGTTGTCACTTAATGCCATGTGTATCTTAAATGGTGCGCTTTCCTTCCTGTTTGTTCAGTATATGTAGTATAATATTTACGGGTCACGCAATGATAAAGCAAATCATGAAAAATTTTAGTTGATTTTTATAGTTGTCAGTATTGTTTCAATAGGCTTCTGTGATTGATTTTATGTACAAGACCATTGTAAAAACTGTTCAAAAATGATGTGCACCCACAGCAACAGAACATATATTTTCTAGTTATTTTACGGAAGTTACAGGCACTCTTATTTACACTAATGATGTACGGTAATTAAATATACTTAAGAACGAAGACCTATATAGCTTAATTAACAAACTCCTGTAAAATACTTGTAATCTACCTAGTGTATATACGTTAAAAGCTTCGACCTTATAAGAGCTTTGCAGCAACTGCTCAAAAGTAATGTGTTCATAAAATAAACTATTTCCCATTTATTTTATGACAATTTTACGCAGTCGTAGCAGCAGAGATGTACATGGCATGATATACCATTAATGAATCCTCTATAAAGTATATTATAATCCTCTGGAATATCGCCGGCCGCTGTGGCCGAGCGGTTCTAGGCGCTTAAGTCTGGAACCTCGCGACCGCTACGGTCGCAGGTTCGAATCCTGCCTCGGGCATGGATGTGTGTGATATCCTAAGGTTAGTTAGGTTTACGTAGTTTTAAGTTCTAGGGGACCGATAACCTCAGATGTTAAGTCGCATAGTGCTCAGAGCCATTGGAACCATTTCCTCTAGAATATCTTGGGATATGACCTGATCCTACGTTAAATTCATAAGTAATACTAATATATCCAGTGTATAATGCTTACATTTTAGATACATGAAAATTGGTTAAGGCCGAAACTGCACAATCGTACATCAAATAAAGAAAATGTCAGCTGAAGGTACCACAAAATCGTTTAAATAATTCATCACAGCTGCAGACCCTGTCGCGTTGAAGATTCTGTAATATATATAAAGAAAAATTTGTCCTACTTTGTCCATTTCACATTAGCTATTCACTCAAGTCATACAGAACTGACCAACAAACGCCGGCCGGAGTGGCCGTGCGGTTCTGGGCGCTACAGTCTGGAACCGAGCGACCGCTACGGTCGCAGGTTCGAATCCTGCCTCGGGCATGGATGTGTGTGATGTCCGTAGGTTAGTTAGGTTTAATTAGTTCAAAGTTCTAGGCGACTGATGTCCTCAGAAGTTAAGTCGCATAGTGCTCAGAGCCATTTGAACCATTTGTTTTGACCAACAAACATCACAATTACATACAGACCTATCGTACAGAAAATGCGGAAACAGACTGTTTGATGCTGTTCAGATTCAGATCGAAACAAAATGTTCAGGCACACAGAGTCAAGTTTCAGAACATATTTTGATATTTCGCACTCCTCAATAACAGAGCTGTTCGATAAAAGGGTTACGTAAGCCTACCTACGCGGCGCCCTCATGATGTGAGCTTTTCAGATCTTACGGTAAACACTCGAGATAAGCGATAAACTGATAGGCCCCGCCCCGTTACAGTCGCCTGTGGAGCGAGGGCAGGGTGCGGTCATGTGACGTGGCAGCGGCGGAAGACCGCAGGTATATAGCGAGCAGAGCGAGAAGGCTGGGCCGACTATTGCTGCCTGCACTGCGACTTCAACGGCTGACGGGGCGCTGCGTGTGTGTTTGCTGACATCACTCCTCCCTGACTCTCGGGTGAGTAGAGGCTCTGCACGACGCGCTCGTTCGCTGTCACAGTTTATTGATGTAGTGAGAAAGTGTTGTACTGCTCCGTCAGTCGATTACCGGAAGGCATACGACAGCATGCAGCAACCTAATACTTTCCAAAACGCCGCAGATGGAAACTGGATTCTTCAGGGGCTCATATGTCTGGAGCTTCTGGCGATAGACAGCTAGGGCCAAGTGTTTTGTACAGCCCTTGGGCTAGAGACCACTTGTATACCCAACAGAAGGATTGTCCTAGTGTCACTATCCTACAGTTCAGGGTCAAAGTATTTACATTACACACTTCCTCTTGCTTAGACAAATGGATCAAAACGGTTGGTCCTTTTTGTATTTGATGTGATCTACAGTGGGCCTTAAGGGCTTACGAAGGCACCATTAGTTCATGGACATGTCCTTAGAAAATCACATAAAATGATGTTTTACCATTTTTTTTCGTACCAAAACACACTCATTCCGCTTCATACTGCTTAACAGCGTTACGCCTAGGTATTTCATTGACGCTGCTAATACTTATTCGAACATTACGCGTTTCTTTTTCCTACTCATCCGCACTAACTTGCACTTCTCTACATTTAGAGCTAGCTGGCATTCATCACATCCGTGATGTCACCGCCAGACACCACACTTGCTAGGTGGTAGCTTTAAATCTGCCGCGGTCCATTAGTACATGTCGGACCCGCGTGTAGCCACTGTCAGTAATTGCAGACTGAGCGCCACCATACGGCAGGTCTAGAGAGACGTATTAGGACTCGTCCCAGTTGTACGACGACTTTGCTAGCGACTACACTGACGAAGCCTTTCTCTCATTTGCCGAGAGACAGTTAGAATAGCCTTCAGCTAAGTCCATGGCTACGACCTAGCAAGGCGCCATTAACCATTTCTAGAGAGAGTCTCACTTGTATCATCAAGAATTCTGTATACAAATGATGGATTAAAGTTAAGTATTCCAGCAGCTACGTACTTTTCTTATTAGCATTCATTACGTATCCTGTTTCAGACTTAAGCAAGCCTGCGTGTAAACGCGTGCCTTTCGGTTACCCGTCACTGTTGACTGGCTGTCTTGTCAGTCCACTACAACATCAATTAGAAATTTTACACTGAAGACCCAAAGGAACTGGTACACTTGCCTAATATCGTGTAGGCCCCCCGCGACCACGCAGAAGTGCCGCAACACGACGTGGCAGGGACTCGACTAATGTCTGAAGTAATGATGGAGAGAACTGACACCAGGGCTGTCCATAAATCCGTAAGAGTACGAGGAGGTGTCTTCTGAACAGCACGTTGCACGGCATCCGAGATACGCTCAATAACGTTCATGTCTGGGAAGATTGGTCGCCTGCGGAATTGCTTAAACTCACAAGAGTGTTTCTGGAGCCACTTTGTAGCAATTGTAGCAATTTTGGACGTTTGTGGTGTGGCATTGTCCTGCTGGATTTGCCCAAGTCCGTCTGAATGTAGGTTGACGTGAATGGATACAGGCAATCAGATACGATACTTACGTACGTGTCACCTGTCAGAGTCGTGTCTAGATGTACCAGGGGTCCGGTATCACTCCAACTACACAAGCCCCACACCATTACAGAGCCCCCCCCCCCCCCCCTCCGTGTTGAACAGTCCCCTGCTGACATACATGATAAAGGGATTCATGAGGTTTCTCCATAACCGTACACGTTCATGCGCTCGATACTATTTGAAACGAGACTCGTCCGCCCAGGCAACATCTCCCCAGTCATCAAACAGTCAATGTCGGTGTTGACGTCTAAGGCGCTGCAGTCATGGACTGTGCGGCTGGTCCCGGCGGAGGTTCGAGTCCTCCCTCCGGCATTGGTGTGTGTGTTTGTTCTTAGGACAATTTAGGTTAAGTAGTGTGTAAGCTTAGGGACTGATGACCTTAGTCCCACAAGATTTCACACACATTTGAACATTTCGGTGTTGACGGGCCCAGGTGAGGCGTAAAGTGTGTTGGGCAGTCACCAAGGGTACACAAGTGGGCCTTCTGCTCCGGAACCCCATATCGATGATGTTTCGTTGAATGGTTCGAACGCTGACACTTGTTGATGGCCCAGCACTGAGATCTGCAGCAATTTGCGGAAGCGTTGCACTTCTGTCACGTTGAACGATTCTCTTCAGTCGTCGTCGGACCGTTCCTGCAGGATCTTTTCCGGCCGCAGCGATGTCGGAGATTTGATGTTTTTCCGGATTCCTGATATTCACGGTACACGCGTGAAATGATCGTACGGGAAAATCGCTGTGCCCCATAGCTCGTGCGCCAACTATAACACCATATTCAAACTCATTTAAATCTTGATAACCTGCCATTGTAGGAGCAATAAGCTCTCTAACAACTGCGCCAGACACTTTCTGTTTTATATAGGCGTTGCCGACCGCAGCACCGTATTCTGCCTGTTTACATATCTCTGTATTTGAATACGCATGCCTATACCAGTTTCTTTGGCGATTCAGTCATCTTGTATCCTCTTAAAATCACTAGATGTAGATGTAGATGTAACCGTCTACATCTGCATCTACATGGATACTCTGCAAATCACATTTAAGTGCCTGGCAGAGGGTTCATCGAACCACCTACACAATTCTCTATTATTCCAATCTCTTATAGCGCGTGGAAAGAAAGAACGCCTATATCTTTCCGTACGAGCTCTGATTTCCCTTATTCTATAGTGGTGATCGTTCCTCCCTATGTAGGTCGGAGTCAACAAAATATTTTCGCATTCGGAGGAGAAAGTTGGTGATTGCTACTTCGTGAGAAGATTCCGTCGCAACGAAAAACGCCTTTCTTTTAATGATTTCCAACTCAAATCGTATATCATTTCTTTGACACTGTCTCCCATTTTTTGCGATAATATAAAACGTGCTGCCTTTCTTTGAACTTTTTCGCTGTACTCAGTCAGTCCTATCTGGTAAGGATCTCACATCGCGCAGCAGTATTCTAAAAGAGAACGGACAAGCGTAGTATAGGCACTCTTCTTAGTAGGTCTGTTACATTTTCTAAGTGTCTTGCCAATGAAACGCAGTCTTTGGTTAGCCTTCCCCACAACATTTTCTATGTGTTCTTCCAAATTTATGTTGGTGGTAATTGTAATACCTAGGTATATAGTTGAATTTACGGCTTTTAGATTACATTGATTTATCGTGTAACCAAAGTTTAACGAGTTCCTTTTAGCACTCATGTGGATGAGCTCACACTTTTCGTTATTTAGGGTCAACTGCCACTTTTCGCACCATTCAGATATTTTTTTCTAACGTTTTGCAGTTTGTTTTGATCGTCTGATGAGTATATTAGTCGATAAACGACAGTGTCATCTGAAGACCACGAAAGATTGTCTCCAAAATCGTTTATATAGATAAAGAACAGCAAAGGGCCTATAACACTACCTTGGGGAACGCCAGATATCACTTCCGTTTTACTCGATGACTTTCCTTCAATTACTACGAACTGTGACCTCTCTGACAGGAAGTCAGAAATCCAGTCACATAACTGAGACGATATTCCATAAGCACGCAATTTCACTACGAGCCGCTTGTGTGGTACAGCGTCAAGAGCCTTCAGGAAATCCAGGAATACGGAATCGATCTGAAATCCCTTGTCAATAGCACTCAGCACTTCATGTGAATAAAGAGCTAGTTGTGTGTCACAGGAACGATTTTTCTAAACCCATGTTGACTGCGTGTCAATAGACCGTTTTCTTCGAGGTAATTCATAATGTTCGAACACAATATATGTTCTAAAATTCTGCTGCATATCGACGTTAACGATATGGGCCTGTAATTTAGTTGTTGGGTTGGGATTGGGTTGTTTGGGGGAAGAGACCAAACAGCGAGATGACCGGTCTCATGGGGTTAGGGAAGGACGGGCAATGAAGTCGGCCGTGCCCTTTCAAAGGAACCATCCCGACATTTGCCTGGAGCTATTTAGGGAAATCACGGAAAACCTAAATCGGGATGGCCGGACGCGGGATTGAACTAATTTAGTGGATTACTCCTATTACCTTTCTTGAATATTGGTGTGACCCGTGCAACTTTCCAGTCTTTGGGTACGGATCTTTCGTCGAGCGAACGGTTGTATATGATTGTTAAGTATGCAGCTAATGCATCAGCATACTGGGAAAGGAAACTAATTGGTATACAGTCTGGACCAGAAGACTTGGTTCTATTAAGTGATTTGAGTTGCTTCAATAGTCCGAGGATATTTACTTCTACGTTACTCGTGTTGGCAGCTCTTCTCGATTCGAATTCTGGTTACAGTTACAGTTCATTTGTCACAGACAACCTTTACTAGCAGTTGCTTGACAATGCATCGTATACAGGGTGTTACAAAAAGGAATGGCCAAACTTTCGGGAAACATTCCTCACACACAAAGAAAACGCTTACTTTCCATCTTAGAGCTCATTTTATTACTTCTCTTCAAATCGCTTTAATCATGGAATGAAAACACACAGCAACAGAACGTACCAGCGTGACTTCAAATACTTTGTTACAGGAAATGTTCAAAATGTCCTCTGTTAGCGAGGATACATGGATCCACCCTCCGTCGCATGGAATCCGTGATGCGCTGATGCAGGCCTGGAGAATGGCGTATTGTATCACAGCCGTCCACAATACGAGCACGAAGAGTCTCTACATTTGGAACCGGGGTTGCGTAGACAAGAGCTTTCAAATGCCCCCATAAATGAAAGTCAAAAGGGTTGAGGTCAGGAGAGCGTGGAGGCCATGGAATTGGTCCGCCTCTACCAATCCATCGGTCACCGAATCTGTTGTTGAGTAGCGTACGAACACTTCGACTGAAATAAGCAGGAGCTCCATCGGGCATGAACCACATGTTGTGTCGTACTTGTGAAGGCACATGTTCTAGCAGCACAGGTAGACTATCCCGTATGAAATCATGATAACGTGCTCCATTGAGCGTAGGTGGAAGAACATGGGGCCCAATCGAGACATCACCTACAATGCCTGCCAAAACGTTCACAGAAAATCTGTGTTGATGATGTGATTGCACAATTGCGTGCGGTTTCTCGTCAGCCCACACATGCTGATTGCGAAAATTTACAATTCGATCACGTTGGAATGAAGCCTCATCCGTAAAAAGTACATTTGCACCGAAATGAGGATTGACACATTGTTGGATGAACCATTCGCAGAAGTGTACTCGTGGAGGCCAGTCAGCTGCTGATAGTGCCTGCACACGCTGTACATGGTACGAAATCAACTGGTTCTCCCGTAGCACTCTCCATACAGTGACGTGGTCAACGTTACCTTGTACAGCAGCAACTTCTCTGACGCTGACATTACGGTTATCGTCAACTGCACGAAGAAATGCCTCGTCCATTGCACGTGTCCTCGTCGTTCTAGGTCTTCCCCAGTCGCGAGTCATAGGCTGGAATGTTCCGTGCTCCCTAAGACGCCGATCAATTGCTTCGAACGTCTTCCTGTCGGGACACCTTCGTTCTGGAAATCTGTCTCGATACAAACGTACCGCGCCACGGCTGTTGCCCCGTGCTAATCCATACATCAAATGGGCATCGGCCAACGCGCATTCGTAAACATTGCACTGACTGCAAAACCACGTTCGTGGTGAACACTAACCTGTTGATGCTACGTAGTGATGTGCTTGATGCTAGTACTGTAGGGCAATGAGTCGCATGTCAACACAAGCACCGAAGTCAACATTACCTTCCTTCAATTGGGCCAACTGGCGGTGAATCGAGGAAGTACAGTACATACTGACGAAACTAAAATGAGCTCTAACATGGAAATTAAGCGTTTCCGGACACATGTCCACATAACATCTTTTCTTTATTTGTGTGTGAGGAATGTTTCCTGAAAGTTTGGCCGTATATATATATATATATATATATATATATATATATATATATATATATATATATATATATATAGCGTGAGTCACCTAACGTTACCGCTGGATATTTTTCGTAAACCACATCAAATACTGACGAACCGATTCCACAGACCGAACGTGAGGAGAGGTTCTAGTGTAATTGTTTAATACAAACCATATAAAATGCACGGAAGTATGTTTTTTAACACAAACCTACGTTTTTTAAGTGGAACCACGTTAGTTTTGTTAGCACATCTGAACATATAAACAAATACGTAATCAGTGCCGTTTGTTGCATTGTAAAATGTTAATTACATCCGGAGATATTGTAGCCTAAAGTTGACGCTTGAAACCTCCGACGTTCAGTTGCGTGTTGTAACAAACACGGGCCACGGTCTGCGAGCAGCATCTGCAGGGACATGTTTACGATGACGACCATGTTTACGAGTGTGGCTGTAGTGCACTGTTGTGGTTTGGTCTAGCTGCCCCAGTGTCTGCATGTAGCGCTTGCTGCTATTGTTATTCTGCATTCGTCTCCGCACGCAGACCAACTGTAGTACACCGTGTTACCAGACGTCTGTGATAGTGTAGTGTTGTAGGAACTGTGACCATGGTGTATTCGAACTCTGAAAAGGCGGAGATGATACTCATCTATGGTGAGTGTCGACGAAATGCAGCTGAAGCCTGCAGGGTGTATGCAGAACGGTACCCGGACAGAGAGCATCCAACGTGCCGCACATTGCAAAACATCTACCGCCAACTGTATGCAACAGGTATGGTCGTAGCACGCAAACGGGTCCGTAACAGGCCCGTCACAGGAGAAGCGGGTGTAGTTGGTGTGTTAGCTGCTGTTGCCATGAACCCACACATGACTACACGGGACATTGCGAGAGCCGTGGACTGAGTCAAAGTAGTGTCATGCGCATACTGCTTCGTCACCGCTTTCACCCGTTTCATGTGTCGCTACATCAGCAATTACATGGTGATGACTTTAAAGATCGAGTGCAATTCTGTCAATGGGCATTAACAGAGAATGCGTTGCAGTTCTACCTGTTTACCTATGAAGCGGGTTTCACAAACCACGGGACAGTGAATCTACGGAACATGCATTACTGGTCCGTGGACAATCCTCGCTGGCTCAGACAGGTAGAGCGACAGCGATCGTGGACTGTAAATGTATGGCGCGGAATCATTGGCGACCACCTCATTGGTCCTCACTTCATTGCAGGGGCCCAAACACCTGCAACATACATCGCGTTTCTACAGAATGATCTGCCAACGTTGCTCTAAAATGTCCCACTGGAAACGCGTCGACGTATGTGGTATCAGCATGATGGTGCACCTGCACATTCCGCAATTAACACTAGGCTGACCCTTGACAGGATGTTCGACGGGCGCTTCATAGGACGTGGAGGACGCATAAATTGGCCAGCCCGTTCTCCTGTTAGCATGTGGACGTAATGTGCTGATCCAGTCTCCCCTATACCTAAGGTCCGTCACCGTTCCCTCTGGATCCTGTAACCTCCCCCTCACTTATCGACCTTAATGACCGTAAAAAATGAAACCGCGTGTACCTAATGGGAGTTTTGGAAAAGCAATCGTCACCGAAGTTAACCTGTCGGTAAAGAGGGAGGAAAGGGTTACATCTAAATGAAAGGAAATGTGCTAATGAAACTGGTGGAAATTAATTTTGAAAAGGGGTAAAGTTAATAAAGAAAGTAAATGTGCAGCCGTTACGTTAACAATTAACTAGCGGTAATTAGGTATTTGAGATTTGGGGGAAATCACGGTCGCCAGTCCTAAGGACAATTACTATAGTAACTGAAAAAGAAAGGTTATTACACATATAATTAGCACTAGAAGCGTGGCAACTGAAGGTTGACACGTGTAGTATGAAAACTGAAAGTTTGTCAGAAGTAATAAATTTCGCTACACCCTGACTTAATTTAGCAAAAGAATTAATAAAACCGGAAAATCGAAAGTTAATTTAGTGACTGAAGTTAATAGTGAGCTTTCTTTCTGAAGCACATCGAAATTCAGTAAAATACGGTTAGTCTTGGACTACCTCAACAATCATTTCAAAAATTACTTGAATCTACGCAATTTAGAAATAAGAGATTTAACTTTGAACTTGAATTAAATGATTCCGAACAATTAACAATAGTAAAATTTAGTACGTACCAAGCTGAGCTGCAGTCACAGGTAAGCTAAAATATGCTAACAAAACTCGCACTCTTAATTTGTGCTTGTGTAATCTAAATAGTGTAGCCAGCTATAAATACTTTAACCGAATTTTGAAATTAAAGCAGTGAAAACGAGTTAGCTATATTACTTTAATGCTGGCGTTTGAATTTCATCGACACTCGGGTTCATTTCGGAAAAGGAAGGGACTCTGCTTGGTAATGTAATTGGGACAATGAGCAACAAACGTTCATGCTAAGTTGCTGTAATTATAGTGACGAAAATGGAACAGTTTGAAAAGCTGAGGTCTGCCATACAGTTCTAAAACTTTACGTGCGTCCAGTCTTCCTTGTCGGTTGATTGAAGGTTTGAAGCCGTCGGTCGAGGAGGTGGCGACAGTCACTCATTGTCGGCCGTCGCTGTTGCAGAAGCTGGATGTTGGCGCGCCTTCTTCTCGACACGGTCACCAGACGAAACGGGCTCTTGATGTGCGCTAGTTAATGTTTCCCGTCCGCGACACCATGTCAGAAACTATCATCGCAAGTCGAGCGCAATTACATGCTGCCAAACCCCGAAAGCGCGGCAACTCGCGGGAGCGTCACACAACACACCTGCTCCACTCGCTACTCCCGCCACCCTCTCTCTGCTCAGCCCGCGCTCCACGCGGCAGAGTTAACACTACCAAAGATCCTACACACTTTGATTCTTCACACGACCTATCGACGTAATCGTTCGATAGCAGTTTTCCCTAGGCAAGACCCAGCGTAAAAATACAAATAATATTTACGAAACAAACCAATTATACATCGACATAAATGCATAAATATACAAATAGTAAAACAATTACAATATACAAAGAGACAGAAATGTCATATCTTGAGGTAACAAAGCAAGGAAAAAAAAATAGTACAATAGATGGAAATAGGAGGCTATGCATTTCCGGCGTAATTCGGTGCTCTCCGATACACACGATCGAACAGCGGAGGAGTGGTACTCAAGCGTCGACTTTAGGTTACAATGTCTCCGGATGTAATTAACATTTTACAATGCAACAAGCGGCACTGATTACGTATTTGTTTATATGTTCAGATGTGCTAACAAAACTAACGGGGTTCCATTAAAAAAACGTAAGTTTGTGTTAAAAAACATACTTCCGTACATTTTTTTATGGTTTGTATTAACGAATTACGCTAGCCCCTCTCCTCACGTTCGGTCTGTGGAATCGATTCGTCAGTATTTGATGTGGTTTACGAAATATATCCAGCGGTAATGTTAGGTGACTCACCCTGTATTGCAGACATGGATAAATATTTTTCATTAGACCCTTTAGACCCTCTCGAAATGGCTGATGTGTTTCCATCCCTGAGTGTGCTGTGTGAGAACAAATGACTGCTCAGTGACTCCGTGTTTCAGAATCGTCCACAATGGAAGCAGTTACGGAAGTCGCGGACGCGGCAGCCGCGGTGCCCGGCCTGGGAGACCTGCTGGACGCGGGGGACGGCGCCGTGGTGACGCTGGTGGCGGGCGACACCTGGCTGGCGGCGCACAGGGCCGTCCTCGCGGCCAGGAGCCCCGCGCTGGCGGCCAGCTTCCAGCACGACACGCCGCACGTCACCGTCACGGACGCGGAGGGCCCGGTGCTACGCCAGCTGCTAGCCTACTGCTACACCCTCCAGGCCCCGCAGCTGCCCAGCATGGCTCCCCAACTGCTGGCAGCTGCCGACAAGTACGGCTTGTCGGGCCTGAAGGACGCGTGCGAGCAGCAGCTGGCAGCACAGCTGCACGTGGAGAATGCGGCGGCCACAGCTGTGCTCGCGCTGAGCCACTCTTGCTCCAGGCTGAAGGAGGCCTCTGTCGCGTTTATAAAAACCCACACCTACGAGGTGGTGATGACGCAGGGTTGGGCGGATGCTGTAGTCAGCCACCCACGCGCTGTTGTGGAGTTAACTTGCCTGATTACAGAGCCACCTGCACCAACCAGGTATGCACATACAGAATAGTCACTTATTCTCCAAGATTTGTGCATGTATCTACCTGTGAGTCTACAGTCCACAGCACATTGTGATGCCTTTACCACTGAGCTTCCTTAGAGGTGGATGAGCTGTGAGCCACACAGTTACAGACAGCTGCAGAAGTCACGTGCAGGTGTCTCACAGTGCTTGCTTTACCTTCTCTTAACAGGTTCATCATATTGTTGCTGTTGTGGTCTTCAGTCCTGAGACTGGTTTGATGCAGCTCTCCCTGCTGCTCTATCCTGTGCAAGCTTCTTCATCTCTGAACAACTACTGCAACCTACATCCTTCTGAATCTGCTTAGTGTATTAATCTCTTGGTCTCTCTCTACAATTTTTACCCTCCACGCTGCCCTCCAATAGTAAATTGGTGATCCCTTGATGCCTCAGAACATGTCCTACCAACAGATCCCCCAATTCTATTCAATCCGTCCTCATTATTTATGTGATCTACCGTAGCAGTCTCACGGTTCCAGACTGAAGCGCCTTGAACCGCTCGGCCACCCCGACCGGCTCTCTTTTTGCCCAAACTATTTACCGTCCATGTTTCACTTCCATACATGGCTGCACTCCATACAAATACTTTCAGAAACGACTTCCTGACACTTAAATCTGTACTCGATGTTACCAAATTTCTCTTCTTCAGAAACGCTTTCCTTGCCATTGACAGTCTACATTTTATGTCCTCTCTACTTCGACCATCATCAGTTATTTTGCTCCCCAAATAGCAAAACTCCTTTACTAATTTAGGTGTCTCATTTCCTAATCTAATTCCCTCAGCAGTTAACTCGACTACATTCCATTATCCTCGTTTTGCTTTTGTTGGTGTTCATCTTATATCCTCCTTTCAAGACACTGTCCATTCCGTTCAACTACTCTTCCAAGTCCTTTGCTGTCTCTGACAGAATTACAATGTCATCGGCGAACCTTAAAGTTTTTATTTCTTCTCCATGGATTTTAATACCTACTCCGAACTTTTCTTTTATTTCCTTTACTGCTTGCTCAATATAGAGATTGAATAGCATCGGGGAGAGGCTACAACATTGTCTCACTCCCTTCCAACCACTGCTTCCCTTTCACGTCCCTCGACTCTTATAACTGCCATCTGGTTTCTGTACAAATTGTAAATAGCCTTTCGCTCCCTGTATTTTACCCCTGCCACCTTCAGAATTTGGAAGAGAGTATTCCAGTCAACATTGTCAAAAACTTTCTTTAAGTCTACAAATGCTAGAAACTTAGGTTTTCCTTTCCTTAATCTTCCTTCTAAGATAAGTCGTAGGGTCAGTAAGTGTTCCAGCATTTCTACGGAATCCAAACTGATCTTCCCCGAGGTCGGGTTCTACCAGTTTTTCCATTCGTCTGTAAAGAATTCGCGTTAGTATTTTGCAGCTGTGACTTATTAAACTGATAGTTCGGTAATTTTCACATCTGTTAACACCTGCTTTCTTTGGGATTGGAATTATTATATTCTTCTTGAAGTCTGAGGAAATTTCGCCTGTCTCATACATCTTGTTCACCAGATGGTAGAGTTTTGTCAGGACTGGGTCTCCCAAGGTTGTCAGTAGTTCTAATGGAATGCTGTTAAAGGTTATGCCTTTCAAATTTCTGTGTTTGCTGTTGTAATGTATTCAAACTGTCCTGTCCTGTCCTGTCCTGTTCTCGTATCACTCCAGCATTACTGTTGACCCTTGTATATAACTTTAAATACTTGCGATTCGTTTTGAGGCACCTGTTATTCGTTATGATAAGCTACAGCTGACGAGACCTCCGGAGAAGCAGTGTGTAAACTGATGATTGCACCCACTGTTGTCATAGGCAGTGTATGTTCTGTGCGTATTATCCTTGTAGAGAGTCCCTCAGCAGTCCTGCCTATAGTAAGCAGCTATCTGGTCCGTACTTGAACTTGCTCACCTATGCTGTATCTCTCTGTGCAGCGCGCCAGTCACTACAGCTGGTGGGTCAGCCACTAAAGAGGGTGGACCAGCCACTATAGAGGGTGGACCAGCCATTATAGATGGTGGACCAGCCACTACAGAGGGTGGACCAGCCACTACAGAGGGTGGACCAGCCACTACAGAGGGTGGACCAGCGACTACAGAGGATGAGGGTGCTATGCCAGCCACTACAGAGGTTGGGCCCACCCCTGCCTCTCACCGCCAGCTCCCCTGCGTCCCCAGCCAGGCTCACGTCACAGCTGCGCCGCCCACGATTCCCCAGCGTACAGCCTTGCCTGATGAAGCCACAGCCTCCCCCATGCGGTGAGTTGCGTCACTACATGTTCACATACTCCACACTCACAATACCACTTATTGTGGTGTTGATCAAATATCATGATCAAAACATTAAATTTCGCTACATTTTGATAAAGTGTAGTTCACATTTGTCTACAACAATTGCTCGTTTGATACATTTGGGTGTGCTGAATTTTGACGTTCGAGTCATCGTATATAAAAGAGATTTTCTGCATCCGTCCTCAGCTTCATTGTGTGTATTATGTTCCATTCAGAATATAAATACACTAAAAAATACGATGTACCAGGACAGAATTATCGAAATGGGACAGAAATTGGTAGATGTCTTGTACAAACAACTGATTACACTTTCGAAAAAATTGGATGATTTGTTCAAGAGAAAGAATTTCACAAACTGAGCGAGTCAATAACACGTTAGTCCACCTCTTGCACTTATGCATGCAGTTATTTGGCTTGGACTGATTCAGAGGTTTGTTGGATGCCCTCCTGAGGGATACTGTGCCAGATTCTGTCTAAATCCCGAGCTGGTTGGAGGGACCTACTCACAACCCTCCAATCGTTCTCAACTGCGGAAAGATCTGGCGACCTTTCTGGCCAAGGTAGGACTTGGCAAGCATGTAGACAGGTAGCCGAAACTCTCGAGATGTGTTGGTGGCATTATCTTGCCAAAATGCAAGCCCAGGATGGCTTGCCATGAAGGGCAACAAAATGGAGAGTAGAATATCGTTGCCACACCGTTGTGCTGTAAGGATGCTGAGGATAACAACCAAAGGGGTCTCGCTATGAAAAGAAATGGCACCCCAGACCATCACTCCTGGCTTTCAGGCTGTGTAATGGGCGCGAGTCAGGTTGGTACTCCACTGCTGTGGTTGGTTCTCCACTGCTGTCTGGGGTGCCTCCAGACACGTCTACTGCCTGGAATCTCACTGACTGGAGTAGAACTGTCTTCAGTTACGAGTCCCGCAACCAACTGAGCCCTGATGAACAGTGAAGACGCCTGGACAGTGGTGGGATACCAATCTGCTTGCCGCCTATCAAATGGTAGGACAATCAGGAGAGATAGTTTGCCGAGCCATTTCTTTTCATAGCTGGACACCTCTGGTTGCCATCCATGACACCCTTCATAATACACCGATACGTCGAAAATATTCTACGCCCCATTTATGTTACTCTTCACGGTAAGCCACCCTGGGATCACTTTTCAGCAAGATAATGCCCGCCTGCACACGGCGAGAGTTTCTACTACTTGTCTTCGTGCTTGCCAAACCCTACCTTGGTCAGCAAGGCCGCCGGATCTATCTCCAATTGAGAACGTCTTCAGCATTATGGGTAGGGCACTTGAACCAGGTCGGGATTTTGACGATCTAACGCGCCAGTTGGACAGAGTTTGGGACGATATCCCGCAGGACGACATCCAACAACTCTATGAATCAACTCATTGTTGCCAATGCATTATTGACCTGCTCAGTCTGTGAAGCTCTTGCCAGACAACGTCATCAGATGTCTTTTCTAGATCTGCAAACGCAATATAAGTTGGTTTATTTTTCTGTAATTGCTTTTCGCCAATGAGTCTCAGTGCCAGAATCGCTTCTATTGTTCCCAATCCCCTTCTGAAACCAAACTGATCTTCACTCAGCATATCCTCCACCTTCTCTTCAAATCTCTTAAGAACTATTTTTTTTTTAGAATTTTGGTGCATGTGATATTAGGCGCAAAATTTGGTACTGTTCACATTTTGTAGCTGCTGCGTTCTTTGGTATAGGAACAGTGACGCATTTCTGGAAGCCTGTCGGTATCTCTCCTGTATTATAGATGGACCTAATAAGTTTAAGCAGCATCGGTTTCATCGTGTCACCAGCATTTTTTATTAGTTCTGCAGGGATGTCATCAATACCTGTTGCTTTGTTGTCCTTTAATGCTTTGAGAGCTTTGTCAAATTGTTCTTGCAGAATGTCATCTCCCTTGTCACCTTCATCTACTTGCTCTTCTCTTCCTATTTCTTCCTCCGAAAGAGGTGTTCCAGCATACAACTCCTCTATGTATTCTTTCCATCTCTTCACGACGTCTTCACCAAACAGCATTTTCCCCTCTTTATTTTCTATTGTGCCAGAGAGTGTTGTTTTACGCTTGTTAAAAAATTGATTTGCTGTTCTGTAGGCTAAGTCAGTTCTCACGTATTTTCTTCCACTTCCCTGCACATTTCCTCAAAAAAATTTTCTTTTGCTTTCATAGCTTCTCTGTTAACTAAATTCCTTAGTCTTCTATATTCAGCTTTTCCTTGTTCATCAGTTGCATTTTTTGTATAATATCCTGTTCTCTATAAACTCAATAATATCTGTTGTAATCCATTTCCTCTTGTTTTTGTCATAATTGTCAGAGCACCAAGATCAGTTCCGAATATATGAATTGTATGAGTCACTAGTAATATAATTTGTTTATACAGACTCCTTTCCAATTGAAACAGCTAAAACAGCTTCTACATGTTTGTACAGCGTTGATAGAAAGAAAACAGTGTTTGGATGGCGGATTGCAGATTTATCAGCTGTAACATCTCCATTGGCCGAATAGGAAAATGACTTTATTTTTAACTGCCTTTATAAAGAATTTGCTTCATTTTGCTCTTAACCACATGCAAACACACAGTTTGTGGCATCGGTATATAGGAATAGTCTGGTAGGATCGTCATAGTGAGGTTGTCACATGCCAATGACAAGATGGTATTTTTCGATATTACATCGATGCTGCGAGATATACAGTGTGTCCAGAAAGCCAAGATTACTCTCAGATCCTACAGGTTTTGTTGATGCATTGAGACACAATGCATCCCCAAGAATCTGCTTAAAGATAGAGAGAAGGAATGTGTATGAATGTGTGTGTGTTTATTGTTTATAGTAGGGTATAAGAATCTCGATGTTTTGTGCAGGAACCTTTCTGGACGAGAGAGAGACGGGCGGCTGATACAGGCAGCTAAGCAGGGGACAGTGGAGGCGCTGCAGGAGCTCCTTGCGTTAGGCGCAGACGTGGGGGCGAGAGACGAGAACTGGAGGGGATGGACCGCCCTCCACTGGGCAGCATACTGGGGAGATGCGGAGGCGGTGAGGTGCCTGGTAGATGGCGGTGCAGAAGTGGACGCCAGAGACTACAGGAAGATCGCGCCTCTGCATTTGGCTGCATTCAATGGCCACACGGCCGTGGTACAGATGCTCCTGGCGTCCTCTGCTGATCCCAACTCCAGGCACCTTTCGGGAAGAACACCTCTGCACGCGGCAGCACACAGTGGCCACGCAGACGTGGTGGCTGTGTTGCTGGAGGCAGGAAGTGAGATACGAGCCAGAGATAACATGGGGAAGACCTCCCTGGACTACGCCAGGCTGAATAAACACCAGCACCTGGAAGAGATGCTATCTTGAAGCTTGCAGACCTATAATATAATCATGTGGAATAAAACAAAAGTTTGCTACATGACTTTCCATTACATTTAAAATAAATAATACAAAAATAAATCCTCTCATCATTCCTTTGTACCTATCATTATCTAGTGGATAAAACTACTGCAGTAGACACTGTAACAAGAGCGATAAGGGGAGTGGTCCTTAAAGTAATGTAAATAACCTTTATTTTGATGAAATGGTCAGCACTACATTTCTTCAGAAACCTAAACAAAAATCAACAACAGCTGAAAAATACTCCATTATCAATAAGCTCTAGACCTCTACTTAAAACGTGTTTCTCATGGCATACAAAATTTTCATATAACTTACAGAACTGTAGCCACGTGATGTCTTCGACAGTCCCCAGTATTTTGACACATACACACCCAATCACTTTTAGGACACAAATGCAGTACTGTCAGCGGTTATTGAGGACATCACCAGGCTTCATCCCTGTAACATGTTACAACCTGTCCTTTACATTATTTGATTACCGAAAATTAGTTGGTATGAGCCTGTTAAACTAGTGTAAATTGCACCATACCCACGTTACTGCCATATAAGCTGTGTGGCTTTACTTTGGCTTTAGGAGAGGTAAAGGCACCAGAGAGGTGGTTCTGATGTTCTACTTGATAATGAAACTGTTGTGGCGTAACAAGACAGCCACGCCACTCGGAAGTAGCCGAAATGCACGCGTTTACACACGCCTGCTGGCGTGAGGTCTGAAACAGGATACGTAATGAATGCTATAAAGAAAAGTACGTAGCTCCAGGAATACTTTAATCCATCATTTGTATACAGCATTCTTGATGATACAAGTGAGACTCTCTCTAGAAATGGTTAATGGCGCCTTGCTAGGTCGTAGCCATGGACTTAGCTGAAGGCTATTCTAACTATCTCTCGGCAAAGGAGAGAAAGGCTTTGTCAGTGTAGTCGCTAGCAAAGTCGTCGTACAACTGGGGGCGAGTGCTTGTACGTCTCTCTAGACCTGCCGTGTGGTGGCGCTCGGTCTGCAATTACTGACAGTGGCGACACGCGGGTCCGACATGTACTAATGGACCGCGGCCGATTTAAAGCTACCACCTAGCAAGTGTGGTGTCTGGCGGTGACACCACAGAAACCAAGACTGAAGAAAAATGAAGGCATGTTCATAGGATTTGTTGACCTAGAAATAGTGTTTGATAGTGTTAAATGGGGCAAGATGTTCGAAGTTCAGAGAAAAATAAGTCAGAAGTCTGGATGACCAAGAATGAAGTGCTTATATTAAAAAGTTTGTTGGACAGAGATAAAGTCTTTTGCCCCTACTGTTCAATCTACACTGATCAGCCAGAACGTTATGACCACCGACCTGCTATCGATATAAAACTATACAGGCGATAGCAGCGTCGACTGGAGAGAAATGACTGCTAGTGAGATACATGCACAGTGAATGCAGTGTCAGTGTGGTCTTCGTGTGTAGAATGGGGAACGTGCCCTATCTATCTGAGTTGGACCGAGGACAGATTGTGATGGCTCACAGACTTGGTACGAGCATTTCGAAAACTGCACGACTTGTCGGGTATTAGACGAGTGCTATGGTAAGTGCTTCAGCACGTGGCGGAACCAATGTGAAACCACATCCAGACATCCTGGAGATGAGCGACCACCTCCCATTATACATATTGGACGTGGTAAGCTGGGCAGACTCGTAAAACAAGACAGGCAGCGAAATGTGGCGGAGCTAGCACCAGACTTTGATACTGGGTAGAGTACAAATGTGTCTGAACACGCAATGCGCCGAACACTTCTAATAATAGGCCTCCACAGCTGACAACCCATGCATGTGCCAATGTTAACACCGTGATGTAGGCAACTACAACTGAAATGGGCACGGGACCATGGGCACTGGACGTTGGCGCAGTGGCAGAGAGTTGCATGGTCTTACGAATCTTGATACCTTCTCCGTCATGTTGATGGGAGGGCGTGGATCCGTCGTCTGCCAGGAAAACAACAACTTGATACCCAGAGACAATCCGGCGGCGGCTCCATTACGCTCTGGGGAACATCCAGGTGGGCATCCATGGTCCCAGTGATGCTCGTGGAAGGCACCATGACGGCACACTGGTTGCAGATCACGTACACCCCATCATGACGATTACGTTTCACAGCGGCAGTGGCATGTTTCAGCAAGATAGTACGCTGTGTCACAAGACAGGAGTGTGATGGACTGGTTCAAGGAACATAGTGGCGAGTTCCAATTGGTGTGCTGGCCCATCAGCGCGTCAGATCTGAACCAGATCGATCACGTCTTTGATGTGATTGAATGTGGCATCCCCAGAATTTACGGAACTTGTGTGTGCAGATGTGGTGCCAAGTTCCTACAGCGACCTAACAAGGCCTCATTGTTTCCGTGCATTGGTGCATCACTGCTGTTATCCATGCCAGAGGTGGACATACTGTCCATTAGGTAGGTGGTTATAATGTTCTTGCTAATGAGTGTATATATTGAAGAAGCAATGAAGGAAATAAAGGAAAGAGTCAAGGGTGGGATTAAAATTTGGCCTGAAAGGATATCAAACATAAGTTTCGCTGATGACACTGCTATCCTCAGTGAAAGTGAAGAAGAAATAGAGGATCTGCTGAATGTAATAAACAGTCGAATGAGTACACATTGTAGATTGAAAGTGAACCAGAAAAAGAGAAAAGTAATCAGGGAGCAGTAGAAATCAGATAAGTAAGAAATTTATCATGAAAATTGGTAATCATGGAGTAGACAAAGTTATGGATTTCTGCTATCTTGGAAGCAAAATAAACCATGATGGACAAATACAGGAAGACATAAAAAGCAGGCTATCACAATAAAAGAGGGCGTTCCTGGTCAAGAGAAGTCTACTGGTATCAAACGTGGATCTCAATTTGAGGAAGACATATCTGACAATGTTCGTTAGAAGCACAGCATCATATGATAGTGAATAATGTACAGTGGGAAAACCAGAAGAAAATCCAAGCGTTTGAGATGTGGTGCCACAGAAGAACGTTGAAAATTAGATGGACTGATAAGGTAAGGTGTGGTTCTCTACAGAATCGGCGAAGAAAGGAACATATGGAACAATAATGGACAGAATGATCGGATGTAGGTTGTCATCAAGGAATAACACCCATGTTATTAGAGGGAGCTACATCTACATCTACATCTACATCCATACTCCGCAAGCCACCTGACGGTGTGTGGCGGAGGGTACCTTCAGTACCTCTATCGGTTCTCCCTTCTATTCCAGTCTCGTATTGTTCGTGGAAAGAAGGATTGTCGGTATGCCTCTGTGTGGGCTCTAATCTCTCTGATTTTATCCTCATGGTCTCTTCGCGAGATATACGTAGGAGGGAGCAATATACTGCTTGACTCTTCGGTGAAGGTATGTTCTCGAAACTTTGACAAAAGCCCGTACCGAGCTACTGAGCGTCTCTCCTGCAGAGTCTTCCACTGGAGTTTATCTATCATCTCCGTAACGCTTTCGCGATTACTAAATGATCCTGTAACGAAGCGCGCTGCTCTCCGTTGGATCTTCTCTATGTCTTGTATCAACCCTATCTGGTACGGATCCCACACTGCTGAGCAGTATTCAAGCAGTGGGCGAACAAGCGTACTGTAACCTACTTCCTTTGTTTTCGGATTGCATTTCCTTAGGATTCTTCCAATGAATCTCAGTCTGGCATCTGCTTTACCGACAATCAACATTATATGATCATTCCATTTTAAATCACTCCTAATGCGTACTCCCAGATAATTTATGGTATTAACTGCTTCCAGTTGCTGACCTGCTATTTTGTAGCTAAATGATAAAGGATCTATCTTTCTGTGTATTCGCAGCACATTACACTTGTCTACATTGAGATTCAGTTGCCATTCCCTGCACCATGCGTCAATTCGCTGCAGATCCTCCTGCATTTCAGTACAATTTTCCATTGTTACAACCTCTCGATACACCACAGCATCATCTGCAAAAAGCCTCAGTGAACTTCCGATGTCATCCACCAGGTCATTTATGTATATTGTGAATAGCAACGGTCCTATGACACTCCCCTGCGGCACACCTGAAATTACTCTTACTTCGGAAGACTTCTCTCCATTGAGAATAACATGCTGCGTCCTGTTATCTAGGAACTCCTCAATCCAATCACACAATATAGAGAACTAAAACTGTGGGGAAAGACAGAGACAGGAATAGCCCCTACAGCCAGCAAATAATTGAAAACACAGGATGCAAGTGCTACTCTTAGATGGAGAAGTTGTAGCAGGACAGGAATTCATGGTGAGCCACATCAAACCAATCAGAAGCCTGATGATCAAAAACGAGAAGAAAGAAGAAAAACTGTGTGATTAGAGGTTACAATGTCTCTACAGTTCTTATGTCAGACTAAATTTACATCTGTGTCTGCAGTACATTGACATGTATTTTTAATTACAATGTGAGATTAGTAGCATTATCCACATATTATCGTAAAACTATGACCTGAATCACCTTATCAGTTCATTTTTAATTAAAGATAATGGAAAAACCACCTCAGTTCATTCCTTTACCAACCAGCAGTAACGCTGCTCTTACAAAAGATAGCAACATCTGTTAGGTAATATCCCAGATTACAGTACCCTATAGCATATTTCCCAGCTTTCGACACGTCCCTAGATCTCGAGTGCGTTTCCTTCGGCAGGGTGTCACTTGGACAGAGCGCCTGCAGGGGCCGCCAAACAACCCGCCGCACAGCAATTCTGGCCGGACAGGCGCCGCTGCGCCCTCAAGCGCCAGCTGTCAGTTTGCCCAACTACTACTGTTCGTACGAAATGTAAAAAAATAAAATAAAAAAAGTAACCAGATGGGACAATTTACAAATGAGACATCAATGCCACTCCACCACGAAAAAATAAAAATCAATGATGCTTGTAATACTTTGCGAATCCGCAAAATTACTGACCAATATCCCTAACTTCTGTTTGCTGCGGAATCCTAGAACATGTTATTAGTTCGAATACAATAAACTTTCTTGAGACTGAGAAGCTTATGTCCACGAATCAGCATGGTTTCAGAAGACACCGCTTATGCGAAATTCAGTTTGCCCTTTTCTCGTATGACATACTGCGAACTATTATGGATGAAGGCAACAGGCAGATTTCATATTCCTAGATTCACGAAAAGCATTTCACACGTTGTGCCACTGCAGACTGTTAACACAGGAAACGGTATGCAGGGTTCCCAGATATGCGAGTGGCTCCAAGACTTCTTAACTAGCACTCAGTGGCAATCCCCTGTTTTGTTATTCATATTGCTGATCGTATAATTTTCTTAATTATTTTTCCAAATTCCAAAGTTTTTTGTACCTGTATATTAATTTCACATCTATATCTACATAGGTATTTACAAGCCACCATACGGTGCGTGAGAAAAGGGCAAACTGGGTTTTGCACCAGCTGTGCTTTCTAAAAGCATGCTGATTTGTGAAAAGCTGCTTTTCCGCCTCAAGGAAACGGAAATTTATTATAATCAAACTGAGAATATGTTCAGAATTCTGCAGCAAACCAATGGTGAGGATACTGGTCTGTAATTTTACCCTTCTTATATACCGGAGTCACCTGTGCTTTTTTCCATTCGCTTCAGATTTCGCGCTGGACGAGAGATTCGCTATAAATGCAAGCTAAGTGTGGTGCAAATGTTGTAGAGTATACTCACAAAAATATGTACTATCGAATTTGCACTCCTCTCGAACCGGACGACTTATTTGTTTCCAACTCTTTTGGGGGCACCTCGACGCCAGGAATGCCTATTGCTATGTCCTCTATACTGCAGTCTGTGCAATGGTGGAACGACGGCATGTCTGTACGCATGTCTTAAACGCTGGATTTAAAACTTCAGCTTCCTTTTACTATCGACCATTGCCGCACCAGAGTGGTCGATAGGTGACTGGATAGAAGTCTTCGACGTGCTTTGTGATTTATGTAGGAACAGAATTTTCTTGGCAAGATCTGCTGCTAAGGTATGGTGGTGGTAGTTGTTGTATACATCGAGTATCAATGTTTTTAAAGCCGCGCGAATCGCTAGTAACTTTGTCCTAATTTGCGCCTTCTCTTTTAAACTTAAAGTGTAACATTCCTTGCTTCCTCATTGTTTTCCGGATTTTGTTATTAAATCACGGTCGGTCTTTCCCATCCTTAACCCACTTTCTCAGCATATACTTCCCCAGAGAATGATTTACAATCCGTTTAAACTTTGCCCATAATTCATCTATGCTCATCATACTGGAACTAAATGAGTCCATTGATTTTCTAAATGCGATGATAACAACTCCTTATTGCGCTTTCCAGCAAGAATACTCTCCTAGCCTTCTTGATTGGTCTATTAATTTTTGTGATTATTGTCTCTAGGATGACACCACGATCGCTAATCCCTATTTGTATACTGATACTATCGACAAGGCCAGGCCTGTTTGTAGCTAAAAGGTCTAAAATATTTACATTGTGTGTGGGGTCTCGAAGTAGTTGCTCAAGACAGCTTTCGGTAAACACGTTCAAAATTGCTTCACAACATTACCTGTCTGCATGAATCCATAGACGTCCTCGTCTATAAACGTTAAAGTCGCCTCCAACTAATATTGCTCGATATGAGTACTCCCACACTACTGAGCAATGAGCATAGACTTTCTCTGAATGACTCTAAAACTTTAAATGTAAATTCAAGGGGATCACTGCTGTCACCTGCATCTGGACGGTAAGCGGTATCAGCGGTGACGAGCGAAAATGTGTACCAGACCGGGATTCGAACCCTGGATCTCCTGCGTATTAGACATTTGCGGTAACCACTGGGCCATCCGGGACACACCGTTAGCACAACTGCACGCACTATCTCGGCACGCCTAACGGCCGACCCACACACACACACACACACACACACACACACACACACACACATACACACACACACACCAAGCCCCACCTACCCACAATTCCTGGCCATTATACTCCGGTTGGCTACTCAGACATTCCCACAGGAGGTCGGACATATTTGTGCATCGGCACTGAAGAAGGTGGATCCATTGCCCAGCTAAACTTATCGGTTACATGAATGCGACTCTAAAACTGTCACAATGGACTCGGGTCTGATTTTGCTAGCTTCATATTGGCCAGCGAATGTTCATTAGAGTACCTCAAACTGCCACTTATCCTAAAACACTCGCATGTACATGCCAGAAGTACTCCGCTACCTGAGTAGCTGGTTCCTTTGTCTAGTGTACCCCTGACCTATCAAGAGATGTCCTACAATTCTCCACCTGATAACGCAGGTCCTGAAATCGGCAACCAAGATCGTCACAGTGTCGACGAAGCCTTTGGCTGCGACCCTCCACTCGGCTCCAAACCAGAGGACCTCAATCAACTTTTGGCACAATGCTGCAAACTGTGAGCTCTGCTTGCATCCTGTGCCTGAGTCCAGCAATCTTCACCACTTCCGCCAGCCGCACATTTGAACTGAGGAGGGTCTCAGAACCAAAACGACAGGTGTCACTGGTGCCGACGTGAGGCACAACTTGCAGATGACTGCACCCTGCACTCTCTATAGCCACAGGCAAGGCCACCTCCACATCTCGGATGACGCCGCCCAACAGACGTACTGAGTGTGCACATTGTATTTCTTCCCAGCTCTGAACGCTATTTCCCTAAGGAACTTCATATCGTCTCTAGCATTGGAACTCTCAATAACTAGCAACCCCCCCTTCCCCGCTTCCCCCCCCCCATCCTTGCTTGGACCTTATCCACTCACAGGGTGAATGAGCGAGGCCAGATGGCCAGTCTCAATATTGACCCTCTACCTCGAGTGATGTGACTGCATTACCACCTGTCACTCACCCTGCAGTGAGAGTGGATCCATTGTGTCAGAGTCTGTGGGCGAAGCAAGCAAACGCCGGCCGCAGTGGACGAGCGGTTCTAGGCGCTTCAGTCTGGAACCGCGCGACATCTTCAGTCGCAGGTTCGAATCCTGCGTCGGGCATGGATGTGTGTGATGTCCTTAGGTTAGTTAGGTTTAGGTAGTTCTACGTGTTAGGTTACTGATGACCTCAGATGTCAAGTCCCATAGTGCTCAGAGCCATTTGAACGATTTTGAGCAAGCAAGCAAAATGCGCCAGATTCTCCACCACCTCTACAAACTGAGGAGGCAACCTGAAGATGGCTGACAGTAGCTAAAAGTACCTTCAACTGTTAACGAACTACAGTCAGCTCCTCCTGCGTCGGCAAACAGCAAGCGCACATCCTGTCCATTCTAACATGACTAACTTAGGTAAACTATAAAAGCACACAGAGAAACCTAAACATACAGCTTACTACCCTCCTGATATGCCACCAATGGAGGCTGACTCCTTACTGAGCTCTGTACATAGCCATTCAAATGTTCGTCAACGAAAGTACTGTACAGTCATATGGTATGTCAAAAGAAATCTATGACTGGATTGAGTTTTCTTGACAAAGAGGAAGCAGCATCGTATCATAGCTGTAGAGCCACTGACAGATGTGGAAGTAACTTCAGGCATACTCAGTGGAAGTATATGTTGTCCTTGAGGTCCGTCATGTACATTAATGACCTGAAAGCAATATCGAATATAAGCCAGAATTTCTGTAGATAAGACATTGATCTGTAATGAAGTGCTATCTGATAAAAACTGCACAATTCAGATTGTAATCAGATTTAAAAGCGAAGCAAAGATTTACACTTGCTCTAAATGTTCTGAAATATAACACTCTGTACTTCACAAAACGCTAAACCACCGTTTCCTATGGTTTCTTTATCAATGACTTACAAATGGAATCAGTTGACTCTACAAACACTGGGTGTAAGTGTTCGTGTGGATGTGAAGTGGAACGATCATTTAGGCTCTGCCATGGATAAAGAAGGCAGTGGACTTGCATTCAGTGGCAGGATTCTGGGAAGATACGCAACAGTTGTTTATTTATTTATTTATTTTAGTATTGTCTCAGTGTGTTCACCCATACCAAATAGTAATAATAGGCAGTATTAAAAGTGTAGGGAGGTGAGCAACACGTATGGTCACAACTCTGTTTGATCCACGAGAGAGCGTCACAGAAATTCTGAGAAACCTGAGCTGACAAATACCTGAAGAAAAGCGCTAGCTGTCTTGCGCAAGCACACGTAAAAACTCCGAAAACTAGTACTACTTGAGGAATGCAGAAATATTCTACAATCCTCAATATATGTTACTTCTAAGAAAAGTTAACGATAATTACAGCATGCACAGAGTCGTTTATGCAATTACTCTTCTCTCGATTCATACGTGAACGGAATGAAAAGGGGGCTTATTGTGTGGTACCAATAAAAGCATCCTCTCCTACGTGCTTCAAGGGTCTGTGGGGTATGAATGTTGATTCCGAAACGTCCGGGAACCTACCTGAGCGATGTACAGCAAACGGTAAAGTGTAGGGGAGACTGTATCACATTTAAGCGGATCTATTTATGAATTTTTCCAATTTTTTTGGTTAGATTTATAGTGTTTAAAACTGTTTATTTTTATAACATGATTTTTGAAGAACAACTTGGTATATATACTTGTAACTCAACATTACATTTAACAAAGCAAAACAATTTTATATAGGCTCAAGTCGAGTGTATAAATCTGTGTCAGGTATGTGACAGGTTTATGCACCTATGGGGGAACATTTAAATCTGTCCTAGAACGAGATAATGAGTGAGCAAAACACACTATTGAACTTTTCAAAATATGTTTTGTTGGCAGTAAACAAAATTACAGTGTTACTTGCACCGATTAACATGGTAAAACACAACAGTTTCACTGGCTGTAAAATGTTTTTTGGCGAACTTCCACTTGTCAGCATAACATAGCCTACATAGAAGTTTGAATGTTAGTTAAAGGTCCGTTCATCATCATTGCCCGAGTTCCAATTTATGCATGCAAAAAATAATGTGTTTCCTGAGGCACAGTCATCGTGAACCTACATTTTATATCTAAGGCACTGCACTCATTCTTGCTTTCTGTCTGACTGGTTGTATCATTTCAAGCAGTAAATACGAAGGAAATTTTCATCCTCTTCATCAGACTGCTGCAGGTTACAAGAAAAAGGGACGTGAGCTGCATAGGACATTCATTGAGATGGGAGTCTTTACTAACAGGCACTTTGGGAGGTCTAGTTTGTGAGAGGAGACTGAGAGAAAGGAAGAGATAAAAGATGATAGATGAAGTAAAGGAATTTGGAAATTACTCGAACATAAAGAGGATGGCAGAAGAGAGGAGAGGACGGAGAGTTACTATGTGAAAACAACTAATGACAATAACAGAAGTACAACCATCCACATTCCCCTTGTTCTTGTTTTTACCAGTATCTTGTCCTTATCAGTCCTCGCTCATAGAATTAATTCTTTTGCTTGACATTCCTTATGTTTGAATACCTTCTTAGTAATTTCTAACTGTTATTCTCTTGTGTCTTCATATTTTTAGATTACACTTCCAGCTGCTGTTGTCTTAAAGTTTCCGTGACTAGGATATCAGTTGGGATGGCAGTGCAAAATAGTGCGTAAACGTGTCCCAACAGAACTGCGTAACTGTGCACCATCGAAATGTTTGAATTAATTCTGAAAGTACAGCAGGATCCTTTAGGCGTACAAATTATACAAATGTACTTTTTAAAGTGAAATAATCTTCTGTAAACGAACATATACACTCCTGGAAATGGAAAAAAGAACACATTGACACCGGTGTGTTAGACCCACCATACTTGCTCCGGACGCTGCGAGAGGGCTGTACAAGCAATGATCACACGCACGGCACAGCGGACACACCAGGAACCGCGGTGTTGGCCGTCGAATGGCGCTAGCTGCGCAGCATTTGTGCACCGCCGCCGTCAGTGTCAGCCAGTTTGCCGTGGCATACGGAGCTCCATCGCAGTCTTTAACACTGGTAGCATGCCGCGACAGCGTGGACGTGAACCGTATGTGCAGTTGACGGACTTTGAGCGAGGGCGTCTAGTGAGCATGCGGGAGGCCGGGTGGACGTACCGCCGAATTGCTCAACACGTGGGGCGTGAGGTCTCCACAGTACATCGATGTTGTCGCCAGTGGTCGGCGGAAGGTGCACGTGCCCGTCGACCTGGGACCGGACCGCAGCGACGCACGGATGCACGCCAAGACCGTAGGATCCTACGCACTGCCGTAGGGGACCGCACCGCCACTCCCCAGCAAATTAGGGACACTGTTGCTCCTGGGGTATCGGCGAGGACCATTCGCAACCGTCTCCATGAAGCTGGGCTACGGTCCCGCACACCGTTAGGCCGTCTTCCGCTCACGCCCCAACATCGTGCAGCCCGCCTCCAGTGGTGTCGCGACAGGCGTGAATGGAGGGACGAATGGAGACGTGTCGTCTTCAGCGATGAGAGTCGCTTCTGCCTTGGTGCCAATGATGGTCGTATGCGTGTTTGGCGCCGTGCAGGTGAGCGCCACAATCAGGACTGCATACGACCGAGGCACACAGGGCCAACACCCGGCATCATGGTGTGGGGAGCGATCTCCTACACTGGCCGTACACCACTGGTGATCGTCGAGGGGACACTGAATAGTGCACGGTACATCCAAACCGTCATCGAACCCATCGTTCTACCATTCCTAGACCGGCAAGGGAACTTGCTGTTCCAACAGGACAATGCACGTCCACATGTATCCCATGCCACCCAACGTGCTCTAGAAGGTGTAAGTCAACTACCCTGGCCAGCCAGATCTCCGGATCTGTCCCCCATTGAGCATGTTTGGGACTGGATGAAGCGTCGTCTCACGCGGTCTGCACGTCCAGCACGAACGCTGGTCCAACTGAGGCGCCAGGTGGAAATGGCATGGCAAGCCGTTCCACAGGACTACATCCAGCATCTCTACGATCGTCTCCATGGGAGAATAGCAGCCTGCATTGCTGCGAAAGGTGGATATACACTGTACTAGTGCCGACATTGTGCATGCTCTGTTGCCTGTGTCTATGTGCCTGTGGTTCTGTCAGTGTGATCATGTGATGTATCTGACCCCAGGAATGTGTCAATAAAGTTTCCCCTTCCTGGGACAATGAATTCACGGTGTTCTTATTTCAATTTCCAGGAGTGTATTTACCTATTCTCAGTTCTGAGAGGTATGCTCCCTAGGAGCTTCGATATTTGAGTAACAAAATTTAATCACCTTGCGCAAAAACACTAATACGTTTTTCGCGCTGAGACGTTCAGTCATCTGATCTTTTGAAGTTGGTAAGAGCTCTCAGTATATGGTAGGACTAATCTTACATTGTCGGTAGCACTCCAGGAACAATAGTTCTTGAGTAAAGTGCCATGCATAAGTGTGCTCCATATGTCTCACTTACTATGTATTATTATTGATATATTCATTTCAAAATTGGGCCAGGTAAAAACATCCTATGTATTGCCTCTATGCATGGCTTAATGTACGTCTCATTATTCTCAAGGTCGCTGAGTGTGTAGGCAAATGGATCAGCCAACAAAAGCGTTGCAAATTGTACCTTCCACTTTCTGCATTCACCCCACAGGATTTTGCAGGAGAGTTACCTTCCTTTCGAAACACTCCCTTTTAAGTTTCCTGACTATCCCCGTTACAGTGTCCTCTATGACTTTCCAACCAGCTAAAATCGTTTCAACTTGCCTTAAAATAGTTCACTGTCTGGCAAAATTCCCACTTCATAAGGACTGCAAAAACTAGGGCAATCGTCTGTTGCTTGCCAATTACTGAACATATAGACTGCAGTTTCATAGAGTCCTGTCAACAAATGCAAGGGAGTCATGCTATGCAGACGCTGAAGAACTAGGTAATGTATAACCTGCAGTGGCGTAGCGTGAGGGGAGACTTTGAGACTTAGTCTCCACTGTATTCGTGCATAAAAAAGATGCAATAGTAATTCATAACAAAAATATAAGCAACTTTCTACTAAGAGCACTAAATGTGCGAAGACATCAGTTTTGTAGCCCCCGCCGCCGCACACTGAGTATTGGTGTATCTGCCTGCTTGAGACTCGACTGCTCTCAGTCTCCGCCTCCCTTCCCTTACTTGGCTGTGTGAGCATGAGCGTTTTAGTCTGTCGGTAAACTGAAGAGCGAGCGAGCGAGTCCCCACTTTGCCAACCCAGCTACGTCACATATAAACATTTAAAAGTGGGTCATCAAGGGTAGCAGTTTTACAAGTATGGATGAGATTAAAAATGTGCAGTTAGAAGACCTATAAACTATCCCGAAGGAACAGTTCCTAAAGTGTTTCAGGAACTGGAAAAAGCACTGGCACAAGTGTGTAGTATGTAATGCGGAATATTTTGAAGAGTATAACATTGCTGTAGACTAACAAATAAAGTTCTTAGCAAAAAATAAAAGTTGATATGTAAGCGCACCTCGTATATCAAGCTTTCTGCTTGGAAGTCCAGAATCAGGGTATGTGTTTCGAAGGAAATTTCAGCAGTGTTTACAATAGCTATTGCGCACATGTTTTAAGCAATATGACTTAGAATCGGGTGAATAGCGACCGAGACAGAGATTTAGTGTTCCATCAGCATCAAAAGTTTTACGTGATTTTGAAACTTTCTATAACGATGGGTTTCCTCACAAAATTATTAATTTCCTTCGTGGCGATTCAAGTAAACCATGCAGCTTATTTCCGCGTTTCTTCTTTATGCGTCCCATTGGGAGAGGCTGACGTTTGCCTAAATTGCAGCCGTTTGGTTGGGAGTAGTAATATTAGCCAACAGTTCTTTTTGCGTCGCCTCTTTAACATACGCTGTACTAACATTAGAGACGATCGAACGCTTGTTACTCCGTAAATACCTCCTCTTCTTCGTATTCTGCACATTTTCTTACAATGCTAGACGATTATATCGAAGTAGATCAGTAAGTATACTGACACTGGCAACTAAAATCCCACGAACAGAAACGACGTATATCAGTGCACGCCGATCTACAGCACTACACAGGTAACGGGCAACAGATTTTGGGTGCCCCTGTAGTCCGGTGGCAGCGTTCTTCCGGGAAAGGCCACTTCCCCCACCAAGAGCGCTGCTCGCTCTTCAGTTTACAGACAGACTATAGTGGCATTCTCGGCTCCCCTCCACTTTCCCTCTTCCACGAAGGCCTGTGCGCTGCACTTGCCAGCAGGTATCGATACTAGTCTCTGCCGCTTCTATGCTGGCTTTTAACACGGAAGTGAACAGTCGCGCGGTTTGTGTTCATAGTCATTCTTGTATGATTTTAGTGCATATTTTCGATGTGTCGCCAACATGAGCGAGCCAGCAACTGAACACCTTATAGAATTTTTATTAAAAACGCCTTTTTCTACATTGTTGTTGTTGTTGTTGTTGTTGTTGTTGTTGTGGTCTTCAGTCCTGAGACTGGTTTGATGCAGCTCTCCATGCTACTCTATCCTGTGCAAGCTTCTTCATCTCCCAGTACCTACTGCAGCCTACATCCTTCTGAATCTGCTTAGTGTATTCATCTCTTGGTCTCCCTCTATGATTTTTACCCTCCACACTGCCCTCAAATACTAAACTGGTGATCCCTTGATGCCTCAGAACATGTTCTACCAACCGATCCCTTCTTCTAGTCAAGTTGTGCCACAAACTCCTCTTCTCCCCAGTTCTATTCAATACCTCATCATTAGTTATGTGATCTACCCATCTAATCATCAGCATTCTTCTGTAGCACCACATTTCGAAAGCTTCTATTCTCTTCTTGGCTTAACTATTTATCATCCATGTTTCACTTCCATACATGGCTACATGCCATACAAATACTTTCAGAAACGACTTCCTGACACTAAAATCAATACTCGATGTTAACAAATTTCTCTTCTTCAGAAACTCTTTCCTTGCCATTGCCAGTCTACATTTTATATCCTCTCTTCTTCGACCATCATCAGTTATTTTGCTCCCCAAATAGCAAAACTCATTTACTACTTTAAGTGTCTCATTTCCTAATCTAATTCCTTCAGCATCACCCGACTTAATTCGACTACATTCCATTATCCTCGTTTTGCTTTTGTTGATGTTCATCTTATACCCACATTAACATAGGAAAAAAAGTGCGAATTGAAGGACAAACGACCTACTCCTATACTCAATGTAGTTTTAAGTGTAGCCAAAAAAACGCACTTTTCAGACAGCCCGGTACCAAAAGTATGCTTGGCTGAGTGCGAATGCAGTTAATAACAGATTATATTGTTATATATGTCTTCTATTTGGTGGTGAAAAGGAATGATGCAATAAGGGCATTTGTACAATAAAGAACTTTGACAGGAAAACACAAAAGCATCAGATATCAAAACGTCACCTGCAGAACAAAGAATCATTTCAGTTATTGGGCAAAAGAAGAATTGAGCACGCCCTTTCTGAAGCCGCTCGACTGACAGCAATAAAATACAACAAACAAGTTGCATCCAGCAGGAGAGTATTGGCTCATCTTATTCAGGCAATTGTATTTCTTTGTAAACAAGAACTAGCCTTTTGCTGCCATCGAGAAGACGAATCCTCCAGCAACAAAGATAACTATCTGGAATTGTTGGATTTACTAGCTCAAGGAAAGCAGTTAATCCGAGACCATCTTTCATCATCTTCGACCTTTAAAGGAACTTCTCCAGATATACAGGATGATCTAATAGAAATGATAACTTTGGCAGTTAACGAGAAAATAAAATCTGAAATGCAGAACTGCAATTTCATTTTGATTCAGGCTGATGGAACATTAGTCGTGTCAAGCAAGAGTCAAATGAGTATAATATTCAGGTATTGTATTGCAGACAAAATTGAGGAAAGATTGGCTGGATTTTACGATGTTTATGGAGATAAAACTGCTGAAGGTTTGTCAAACATTATTCATGCAGTATTGAATGAATGGAATGTGGAAGGAAAAGTGGTTAGTCTAACACATGTGATGGAGCTTCAGTAATGGCGGGAAGAATTTGTGAAGCAGTTCTGTCCCTGTGCGCTGTTTATTCATTGTTACGCACACCAACTGAATTTGGTACTGTTACATGCCTCCAATATCATACGACAAGTACGCATGTTTGTAAGTGATCTTACTGCATTCCATTCGTTTTTCAGGAAATAATCAAAACGAACTGTATTGCTGAGAAAGGATTTAAACCGCCACCTGCAAGCAAAACTCGCTGGAACTTTCGTTCCAGGGCAGTTTCAAGAACATCTAGTCATTTACACCATCTGAATTTGGAACTGTTACATGCCTCCAAAATCATACGACAAGTACGCAAGTTTGTAAGTGATCTTACTGCATTCCATTCGTTTTTCAGGAAATAATCAAAACGAACTGTATTGCATAGAAAGGATTTAAACCGCCACCTGCAAGCAACACTCGCTGGAACTTTCGTTCCAGGGCAGTTTCAAGAACATCTAGTCATACACACCAACTGAATTTGGAACTGTTACATGCCTCCAAAATCATATGACAAGTACACATGTTTGTAAGTGATCTTACTGCATTCCATTCGTTTTTCAGGAAATAATCAAAACGAACTGTATTGCATAGAAAGGATTTAAACCGCCACCTGCAAGCAACACTCGCTGGAACTTTCGTTCCAGGGCAGTTTCAAGAACATCTAGTCATTTACACCAACTGAATTTGGTACTGTTACATGCATCCAAAATCATATGACAAGTATGCATGTTTGTAAGTGATCTTACTGCATTCCATTCGGTTTTCAGGAAATAATCAAAACGAACTATATTGCTGAGAAAGGATTTAAACCGCCACCTGCAAGCAACACTCGCTAGAACTTTCGTTCCAGGGCAGTTTCAAAAACATCTAGTCATTTACACCAACTGAATTTGGTACTGTTACATGCCTCCAAAATCATATGACAAGTACGCATGTTTGTAAGTGATCTTACTGCATTCCATTCGTTTTTCAGGAAATAATCAAAACGAACTGTATTGCTGAGAAAGGATTTAAACCGCCACCTGCAAGCAACACTCGCTGGAACTTTCGTTCCAGGGCAGTTTCAAGAACATCTAGTCATTTACACCAATTTGGTACTGTTACATGCCTCCAAAATCATATGACAAGTACGCATGTTTGTAAGTGATCTTACTGCATTCCATTCGTTTTTCAGGAAATAATCAAAACGATCTGTATTGCTTAGAAAGGATTTAAACCGCCACCTGCAAGCAACACTCGCTGGAACTTTCGTTCCAGGGCAGTTTCAAGAACATCTAGTCATTTACACCAACTGAATTTGGTACTGTTACATGGCTCCAAAATCATACGACAAGTACGCATGTTTTAAGTGATCTTACTGCATTCCATTCGTTTTTCAGGAAATAATCAAAACGAACTGTATTGCTGAGAAAGGATTTAAACCGCCACCTGCAAGCAACACTCGCTGGAACTTTCGTTCCAGGGCAGTTTCAAGAACATCTAGTCATTTACACCAACTGAATTAGGTTCTGTTACATGCCTCCAAAATCATACGACAAGTACGCATGTTTGTAAGTGATCTTACTGCATTCCATTCGTTTTTCAGGAAATAATCAAAACGAACTGTATTGCTGAGAAAGGATTTAAACCGCCACCTGCAAGCAACACTCGCTGGAACATTCGTTCCAGGGCAGTTTCAAGAACATCTAGTCATACACACCAACTGAAATTGGTACTGTTACATGCCTCCAAAATCATATGACAAGTACACATGTTTGTAAGTGATCTTACTGCATTCCATTCGTTTTTCAGGAAATAATCAAAACGAACTGTATTGCTTAGAAAGGATTTAAACCGCCACCTGCAAGCAACACCCGCTGGAACTTTCGTTCCAGGGCAGTTTCAAGAACATCTAGTCATTTACACCAACTGAATTTGGTACTGTTACATGCCTCCAAAATCATATGACAAGTACGCATGTTTGTAAGTGATTTTACTGCATTACATTCGTTTTTCAGGAAATAATCAAAACGAACTGTATTGCTGAGAAAGGATTTAAACCGCAACCTGCAAGCAACACTCGCTGGAACATTCGTTCCAGGCCAGTTTCAAGAACATCTAGTCATTTACACCAACTGAATTTGGTACTGTTACATGCCTCCAAAATCATATGACAAGTACGCATGTTTGTAAGTGATCTTACTGCATTCCATTCGTTTTTCAGGAAATAATCAAAACGAACTGTATTGCTGACAAAGGATTTAAACCGCCACCTGCAAGCAACACTCGCTGGAACTTTCGTTCCAGGGCAGTTTCAAGAACATCTAGTCATTTACACCAACTGAATTTGGTACTTTTACATGACTCCAAAATCATATGACAAGTACGCATGTTTGTAAGTGATCTTACTGCATTCCATTCGTTTTTCAGGAAATAATCAAAACGAACTGTATTGCTGAGAAAAGATTTAAACCGCCACCTGCAAGCAACACTCGCTGGAACTTTCGTTCCAGGGCAGTTTCAAGATCATCTAGTCATTTACACCAACTGAATTTTGGTACTGTTACATGCCTCCAAAATCATATGACAAGTACGCATGTTTGTAAGTGAGCTTACTGCAAACCATTCGTTTTTCAGGAAATAGACAAAACGAACTGTATTGCTGAGAAAAGATTTAAACCGCCACCTGCAAGCAACTCTCGGTGGAACATTCGTTCCAGGGCAGTTTCAAGAACATCTAGTCATACACACCAACTGAATTTGGTACTGTTACTTGCCTCCAAAATCATACGACAAGTACGCATGTTTGTAAGTGATCTTACTGCATTCCATTCGTTTTTCAGGAAATAATCAAAACGAACTGTATGGCTGAGAAAGAATTTAAACCGCCACCTGCAAGCAACACTCGCTGGAACTTTAGTTCCGGGGCAGTTTCAAGAACATCTAGTCATTTACACCAACTGAATTTGGCACTGTTACATGCCTCCAAAATCATACGACAAGTACGCATGTTTGTAAGTGATCTTACTGCATTCCATTCGTTTTTCAGGAAATAATCAAAACGAACTGTATTGCTGAGAAAGAATTTAAACCTCACCTGCAAGAAACACTCGCTGGAACTTTCGTTCCAGGGCAGTTTCAAGAACATCTAGTCATTTACACCAACTGAATTTGGTACTGTTACATGCCTCCAAAATCATACGACAAGTACGCATGTTTGTAAGTGATCTTACTGCATTTCATTCGTTATTCAGGAAATAATCAAAGCGAACTGTATTGCTGAGAAAGGATTTAAACCGCCACCTGCAAGCAACACTCACTGGAACTTTCGTTCCAGGGCAGTTTCAAGAACATCTAGTCATTTACACCAACTGAATTTGGTACTGTTACATGCCTCCAAAATCATATGACAAGTACGCATGTTTGTAAGTGATCTTACTGCATTCCATTCGTTTTTCAGGAAATAATCAAAACGAACTGTATTGCTGAGAAAAGATATAAACCGCCACCTGCAAGCAACACTCGCTGGAACATTCGTTCCAGGGCAGTTTCAAGAACATCTAGTTATACACACCAACTGAATTTGGTACTGTTACATGCTTCCAAAATCATACGACAAGTACGCATGTTTGTAAGTGATCTTACTGCATTCCATTCGTTTTTCAGGAAATAATCAAAACGAACTGTATTACTGAGAAAGGATTTAAAGCGCCACCTGCAAGCAACACTCGCTGGAACTTTCGTTCCAGGGCAGTTTCAAGAACATCTAGTCATTTACACCAACTGAATTTGGTACTGTAACATGCCTCCAAAATCGTATGACAAGTACGCACGTTTGTAAGTGATCTTACTGCATTCCATTCGTTTTTCAGGAAATAATCAAAACGAACTGTATTGCTGAGAAAGGATTTAAACTGCCACTTGCAAGCAACACTCACTGGAACTTTCGTTGACAAGTACGCATGTTTGTAAGTGATCTTACTGCATTCCATTCGTTTTTCAGGAAATAATCAAAACGAACTGTATTGCTGAGAAAAGATTTAAACCGCCACCTGCAAGCAACACTCGCTGGAACATTCGTGCCAGGGCAGTTTCAAGAACATCTAGTCATACACACCAACTGAATTTGGTACTGTTACATGCCTCCAAAATCATACGACAAGTACGCATGTTTGTAAGTGATCTTACTGCATTCCATTCGTTTTTCAGGAAGTAATCAAAACGAACTGTATTGCTGAGAAAGGATTTAAACCGCCACCTGCAAGCAACACTCGCTGGAACTTTCGTTCCAGGGCAGTTTCAAGAACATCTAGTCATTTACACCAACTGAATTTAATACTGTTACATGCCTCCAAAATCATATGACAAGTGTTCACGTTTGTAAGTGATCTTACTGCATTCCATTCGTTTTTCAGGAAATAATCAAAACGAACTGTATTGCTGAGAAAAGATTTAAACCGCCACCTGCAAGCAACACTCGCTGGAACTTTCGTTCCAGGGCAGTTTCAAGAACATCTAGTCATTTACACCAACTGAATTTGGTACTGTTACATGCCTCCAAAACCATACGAGAAGTACGCATGTTTGTAAGTGATCTTACTGCATTCCATTCGTTTTTCAGGAAATAATGAAAACGAACTCTATTGCTGAGAAAAGATTTAAACCGCCACCTGCAAGCAACACTCGCTGGAACATTCGTTCCAGGGCAGTTTCAAGAACATCTAGTCATTTACACCAACTGAATTTGGTACTGTTACATGCCTCCAAAATCATATGACAAGTACGCATGTTTGTAAGTGATCTTACTGCATTCCATTCTTTTTTCAGGAAATAATCAAAACGAACTGTATTGCTGAGAAAGGATTTAAACCGCCACCTGCAAGCAACACTCGCTGGAACTTTCGTTCCAGGGCAGTTTCAAGAACATCTAGTCATTTACACCAACTGAATTTGGTACTGTTACATGCCTCCATAACCATACGACAAGTACGCATGTTTGTAAGTGATCTTACTGCTTTCCATTCGTTTTTCAGGAAATAATCAAAACGTACTGTATTGCTGAGAAAGGATTTAAACCGCCACCTGCAAGCAACACTCGCTGGAACTTTCGTTCCAGGGCAGTTTCAAGAACATCTAGTCATTTACACCAACTGAATTTGGTACTGTTACATGTCTCCAAAATCATATGACAAGTACGCATGTTTGTAAGTGATCTTACTGCATTCTATTCGTTTTTCATGAAATAATCAAAACGAATTGTATTGCTGAGAAAGGATTTAAACCGCCACCTGCAAGCAACACTCGCTGGAACTTTCGTTCCAGGGCAGTTTCAAGAACATCTAGTCATTTACACCAACTGAATTTGGTACTGTTACATGGCTCCAAAATCATACAACAAGTACGCATGTTTGTAAGTGATCTTACTGCATTCCATTCGTTTTTCAGGAAATAATCAAAACGAACCGTATTGCTGAGAAAGATTTAAACCGCCACCTGCAAGCAACACTCGCTGGAACTTTCGTTCCAGGGCAGTTTCAAGAACGTCTAGTCATTTACACCAACTGAATTTGGTACTGTTACATGCCTCCAAAATCATATGACAAGTACGCATGTTTGTAAGTGATCTTACTGCATTCCATTCGTTTTTCAGGAAATAATCAAAACGAACTGTATTGCTGAGAAAGGATTTAAACCGCCACCTGCAAGCAACACTCGCTGGAACATTCGTTCCAGGGCAGTTTCAAGAACATCTAGTCATACACACCAACTGAAATTGGTACTGTTACATGCCTTCAAAATCATATGACAGGTACACATGTTTGTAAGTGATCTTACTGCATTCCATTCGTTTTTCAGGAAATAATCAAAACGAACTGTATTGCTTAGAAAGGATTTAAACCGCCACCTGCAAGCAACACTCGCTGGAACTTTCGTTCCAGGGCAGTTTCAAGAACATCTAGTCATTTACACCAACTGAATTTGGTACTGTTACATGCCTCCAAAATCATACGACAAGTACGCATGTTTGTAAGTGATCTGACTGCATTCCATTCGTTTTTCAGGAAATAATCAAAACGAACTGTATTGCTGAGAAAGGATTTAAACCGCCACCTGCAAGCAACACTCGCTGGAACTTTCGTTCCAGGGCAGTTTCAAGAACATCTAGTCATTTGCACCAACTGAATTAGGTTCTGTTACATGCCTCCAAAATCATACGACAAGTACGCATATTTGTAAGTGATCTTACTGCAGTCCATTCGTTTTTCAGGAAATAATCAAAACGAACTGTATTGCTGAGAAAGGATTTAAACCGCCACCTGCAAGCAACACTCGCTGGAACTTTCGTTCCAGGGCAGTTTCAAGAACATCTAGTCATTTACACCAACTGAATTTGGTACTGTTACATGCCTCCAAAATCATATGACAAGTACGCATGTTTGTAAGTGATCTTACTGCATTACATTCGTTTTTCAGGAAATAATCAAAACGAACTGTATTGCTGAGAAAGGATTTAAACCGCCACCTGCAAGCAACACTCGCTGGAACATTCGTTCCAGGCCAGTTTCAAGAACATCTAGTCATTTACACCAACTGAATTTGGTACTGTTACATGCCTCCAAAATCATATGACAAGTACGCATGTTTGTAAGTGATCTTACTGCATTCCATTCGTTTTTCAGGAAATAATCAAAACGAACTGTATTGCTGACAAAGGATTTAAACCGCCACCTGCAAGCAACACTCGCTGGAACTTTCGTTCCAGGGCAGTTTCAAGAACATCTAGTCATTTACACCAACTGAATTTGGTACTGTTACATGACTCCAAAATCATATGACAAGTACGCATGTTTGTAAGTGATCTTACTGCATTCCATTCGTTTTTCAGGAAATAATCAAAACGAAATGTATTGCTGAGAAAAGATTTAAACCGCCACCTGCAAGCAACACTCGCTGGAACTTTCGTTCCAGGGCAGTTTCAAGATCATCTAGTCATTTACACCAACTGAATTTTGGTACTGTTACATGCCTCCAAAATCATATGACAAGTACGCATGTTTGTAAGTGAGCTTACTGCAAACCATTCGTTTTTCAGGAAATAGACAAAACGAACTGTATTGCTGAGAAAAGATTTAAACCGCCACCTGCAAGCAACACTCGCTGGAACATTCGTTCCAGGGCAGTTTCAAGAACATCTAGTCATACACACCAACTGAATTTGGTACTGTTACTTGCCTCCAAAATCATACGACAAGTACGCATGTTTGTAAGTGATCTTACTGCATTCCATTCGTTTTTCAGGAAATAATCGAAACGAACTGTATTGCTGAGAAAGAATTTAAACCGCCACCTGCAAGCAACACTCGCTGGAACTTTAGTTCCAGGGCAGTTTCAAGAACATCTAGTCATTTACACCAACTGAATTTGGCACTGTTACATGCCTCCAAAATCATACAACAAGTACGCATGTTTGTAAGTGATCTTACTGCATTCCATTCGTTTTTCAGGAAATAATCAAAACGAACTGTATTGCTGAGAAAGGATTTAAACCTCACCTGCAAGCAACACTCGCTGGAACTTTCGTTCCATGGCAGTTTCAAGAACATCTAGTCATTTACACCAACTGAATTTGGTACTGTTACATGCCTCCAAAATCATACGACAAGTACGCATGTTTGTAAGTGATCTTACTGCATTCCATTCGTTATTCAAAAAATAATCAAAGCGAACTGTATTGCTGAGAAAGGATTTAAACCGCCACCTGCAAGCAACACTCGCTTTAACTTTCGTTCGAGGGCAGTTTCAAGAACATCTAGTCATTTACACCAACTGAATTTGGTACTGTTACATGCCTCCAAAATCATATGACAAGTACGCATGTTTGTAAGTGATCTTACTGCATTCCATTCGTTTTTCAGGAAATAATCAAAACGAACTGTATTGCTGAGAAAGGATTTAAACTGCCACCTGCAAGCAACACTCACTGGAACTTTCGTTGACAAGTACGCATGTTTGTAAGTGATCTTACTGCATTCCATTCGTTTTTCAGGAAATAATCAAAACGAACTGTATTGCTGAGAAAAGATTTAAACCGCCACCTGCAAGCAACACTCGCTGGAACATTCGTTCCAGGGCAGTTTCAAGAACATCTAGTCATACACACCAACTGAATTTGGTACTGTTACATGCCTCCAAAATCATACGACAAGTACGCATGTTTGTAAGTGATCTTACTGCATTCCATTCGTTTTTCAGGAAGTAATCAAAACGAACTGTATTGCTGAGAAAGGATTTAAACCGCCACCTGCAAGCAACACTCGCTGGAACTTTCGTTCCAGGGCAGTTTCAAGAACATCTAGTCATTTACACCAACTGAATTTGGTACTGTTACATGCCTCCAAAATCATATGACAAGTGTTCACGTTTGTAAGTGATCTTACTGCATTCCATTCGTTTTTCAGGAAATAATCAAAACGAACTGTATTGCTGAGAAAAGATTTAAACCGCCACCTGCAAGCAACACTCGCTGGAACTTTCGTTCCAGGGCAGTTTCAAGAACATCTAGTCATTTACACCAACTGAATTTGGTACTGTTACATGCCTCCAAAACCATACGAGAAGTACGCATGTTTGTAAGTGATCTTACTGCATTCCATTCGTTTTTCAGGAAATAATGAAAACGAACTCTATTGCTGAGAAAAAATTTAAACCGCCACCTGCAAGCAACACTCGCTGGAACATTCGTTCCAGGGCAGTTTCAAGAACATCTAGTCATTTACACCAACTGAATTTGGTACTGTTACATGCCTCCAAAATCATATGACAAGTACGCATGTTTGTAAGTGATCTTATTGCATTCCATTCGTTTTTCAGGAAATAATCAAAACGAACTGTATTGCTGAGAAGGGATTTAAACCGCCACCTGCAAGCAACACTCGCTGGAACTTTCGTTCCAGGGCAGTTTCAAGAACATCTAGTCATTTACACCAACTGAATTTGGTACTGTTACATGCCTCCATAACCATACGACAAGTACGCATGTTTGTAAGTGATCTTACTGCTTTCCATTCGTTTTTCAGGAAATAATCAAAACGTACTCTATTGCTGAGAAAGGATTTAAACCGCCACCTGCAAGCAACACTCGCTGGAACTTTCGTTCCAGGGCAGTTTCAAGAACATCTAGTCATTTACACCAACTGAATTTGGTACTGTTACATGTCTCCAAAATCATATGACAAGTACACATGTTTGTAAGTGATCTTACTGCATTCTATTCGTTTTTCATGAAATAATCAAAACGAACTGTATTGCTGAGAAAGGATTTAAACCGCCACCTGCAAGCAACACTCGCTGGAACTTTTGTTCCAGGGCAGTTTCAAGAACATCTAGTCATTTACACCAACTGAATTTGGTACTGTTACATGCCTCCAAAATCATAGGACAAGTACGCATGTTTGTAAGTGATATAACTGCATTCATTCGTTTTTCAGGAAATAATCAAAACGAACTGTATTGCTGAGAAAAGATTTAAACCGCCACTTGCAAGCAACACTCGCTGGAACTATCGTTCCAGGGCAATTTCGAGAACATCTAGTCATTTGCACCAACTGAATTTGGTACTGTTACATGACTCCAAAATCATATGACAAGTACGCATGTTTGTAAGTGATCTTACTGCATTCCATTCGTTTTTCAGGAAATAATCAAAACGAACTGTATTGCTGAGAAAAGATTTAAACCGCCACCTGCAAGCAACACTCGCTGGAAAATTCGTTCCAGGGCAGTTTCAAGAACATCTATTCATACACACCAACTGAATTTGGTACTGTTACATGCCTCCAAAATCATAGGACAAGTACGCATGTTTGTAAGTGATATAACTGCATTCATTCGTTTTTCAGGAAATAATCAAAACGAACTGTATTGCTGAGAAAAGATTTAAACCGCCACTTGCAAGCAACACTCGCTGGAACTTTCGTTCCAGGGCAATTTCGAGAACATCTAGTCATTTGCACCAACTGAATTTGGTACTGTTACATGACTCCAAAATCATATGACAAGTACGCATGTTTGTAAGTGATCTTACTGCATTCCATTCGTTTTTCAGGAAATAATCAAAACGAACTGTATTGCTGAGAAAGGATTTAAACCCCCACCTGCAAGCAACACTCGCTGGAACTTTCGTTCCAGGGCAGTTTCAAGAAGATCTAGTCATTTACACCAACTGAATTTGGTACTGTTACATGCCTCCAAAACCATACGACAAGTACGCATGTTTGTAAGTGATCTTACTGCATTCCATTCGTTTTTCAGGAAATAATCGAAACGAACTGTATTGCTGAGAAAGGATTTAAACCGCCACCTGCAAGCAACACTCGCTGGAACTTTCATTCGAGGGCAGTTTCAAGAACATCTAGTCATTTACACCAACTGAATTTGGTACTGTTACATGCCTCCAAAATCATACGACAAGTACGCATGTTTGTAAGTGATATAACTGCATTCCATTCGTTTTTCAGGAAATAATCAAAACGAACTGTATTGCTGAGAAAAGATTTAAACCGCCACTTGCAAGCAACACTCGCTGGAACTTTCGTTCCAGGGCAGTTTCAAGAACATCTAGTCATTTACTCCAACTTAATTTGGTACTGTTACATGCCTCCAAAACCATATGAGAAGTACGCACATTTGTAAATGATCTTACTGCATTCCTTTCGTTTTTCAGGAAATAATCAAAACGAACTGTATTGCTGAGAATGGATTTAAACCGCCACCTGCAAGCAACACTCGCTGGAACTTTCGTTCCAGGGCAGTTTCAAGAACATCTAGTCATTTACACCAACTGAATTTGGTACTGTTACATGCCTCCAAAACCATACGACAAGTACGCATGTTTGTAAGTGATCTTACTGCATTCCATTCGTTTTTCAGGAAATAATCAAAACGAACTGTATTGCTGAGAAAGGATTTAAACCGCCACCTGCAAGCAACACTCGCTGGAACTTTCGTTCGAGGGCAGTTTCAAGAACATCTAGTCATTTACACAACTGAATTTGGTACTGTTACATGCCTCCAAAATCATACGACAAGTACTCATGTTTGTAAGTGATATAACTGCATTCCATTCGTTTTTCAGGAAATAATCGAAACGAACTGTATTACTGAGAAAAGATTTAAACCGCCACTTGCAAGCAACACTCGCTGGAACTTTCGTTCCAGGGCAGTTTCAAGAACATCTAGTCATTTACACCAACTGAATTTGGTACTGTTACATGCCTCCATAACCATACGACAAGTACGCATGTTTGTAAGTGATCTTACTGCTTTCCATTCGTTTTTCAGGAAATAATCAAAACGTACTGTATTGCTGAGAAAGGATTTAAACCGCCACCTGCAAGCAACACTCGCTGGAACTTTCGTTCCAGGGCAGTTTCAAGAACATCTAGTCATTTACACCAACTGTATTTTGTACTGTTACATGTCTCCAAAATCATATGACAAGTACGCATGTTTGTAAGTGATCTTACTGCATTCTATTCGTTTTTCATGAAATAATCAAAACGAACTGTATTGCTGAGAAAGGATTTAAACCGCCACCTGCAAGCAACACTCGCTGGAACTTTTGTTCCAGGGCAGTTTCAAGAACATCTAGTCATTTACACCAACTGAATTTGGTACTGTTACATGCCTCCAAAATCATAGGACAAGTACGCATGTTTGTAAGTGATATAACTGCATTCATTCGTTTTTCAGGAAATAATCAAAACGAACTGTATTGCTGAGAAAAGATTTAAACCGCCACTTGCAAGCAACACTCGCTGGAACTTTCGTTCCAGGGCAATTTCGAGAACATCTAGTCATTTGCACCAACTGAATTTGGTACTGTTACATGACTCCAAAATCATATGACAAGTACGCATGTTTGTAAGTGATCTTACTGCATTCCATTCGTTTTTCAGGAAATAATCAAAACGAACTGTATTGCTGAGAAAAGATTTAAACCGCCACCTGCAAGCAACACTCGCTGGAAAATTCGTTCCAGGGCAGTTTCAAGAACATCTATTCATACACACCATCTGAATTTGGTACTGTTACATGCCTCCAAAATCATAGGACAAGTACGCATGTTTGTAAGTGATATAACTGCATTCATTCGTTTTTCAGGAAATAATCAAAACGAACTGTATTGCTGAGAAAAGATTTAAACCGCCACTTGCAAGCAACACTCGCTGGAACTTTCGTTCCAGGGCAATTTCGAGAACATCTAGTCATTTGCACCAACTGAATTTGGTACTGTTACATGACTCCAAAATCATATGACAAGTACGCATGTTTGTAAGTGATCTTACTGCATTCCATTCGTTTTTCAGGAAATAATCAAAACGAACTGTATTGCTGAGAAAGGATTTAAAGCGGCACCTGCAAGCAACACTCGCTGGAACTTTCGTTCCAGGGCAGTTTCAAGTAGATCTAGTCATTTACACCAACTGAATTTGGTACTGTTACATGCCTCCAAAACCATACGACAAGTACGCATGTTTGTAAGTGATCTTACTGCATTCCATTCGTTTTTCAGGAAATAATCGAAACGAACTGTATTGCTGAGAAAGGATTTAAACCGCCACCTGCAAGCAACACTCGCTGGAACTTTCGTTCGAGGGCAGTTTCAAGAACATCTAGTCATTTACACCAACTGAATTTGGTACTGTTACATGCCTCCAAAATCATACGACAAGTACGCATGTTTGTAAGTGATATAACTGCATTCCATTCGTTTTTCAGGAAATAATCAAAACGAACTGTATTACTGAGAAAAGATTTGAACCGCCACTTGCAAGCAACACTCGCTGGAACTTTCGTTCCAGGGCAGTTTCAAGAACATCTAGTCATTTACACCAACTGAATTTGGTACTGTTACATGCCTCCATAACCATACGACAAGTACGCATGTTTGTAAGTGATCTTACTGCTTTCCATTCGTTTTTCAGGAAATAATCAAAACGTACTGTATTGCTGAGAAAGGATTTAAACCGCCACCTGCAAGCAACACTCGCTGGAACTTTCGTTCCAGGGCAGTTTCAAGAACATATAGTCATTTACACCAACTGAATTTGGTACTGTTACATGCCTCCAAAATCATACGACAAGTACGCATGTTTGTACGTGATATAACTGCATTCCATTCGTTTTTCAGGAAATAATCAAAACGAACTTTATTGCTGAGAAAAGATTTAAACCGCCACTTGCAAGCAACACTCGCTGGAACTTTCGTTCAAGGGCAGTTTCAAGAACATCTAGTCATTTACACCAACTGAATTTGGTACTGTTACATGCCTCCAAAACCATATGAGAAGTACGCATGTTTGTAAGTGATCTTACTGCATTCCATTCGTTTTTCAGGAAATAATCAAAACGAACTGTATTGCTGAGAATGGATTTAAACCGCCACCTGCAAGCAACACTCGTTGGAACTTTCGTTCCAGGGCAGTTTCAAGAACATCTAGTCATTTACACCAACTGAATTTGGTACTGTTACATGCCTCGAAAATCATACGACAAGTACGCATGTTTGTAAGTGATCTTACTGCATTCCATTCGTTTTTCAGGAAATAATCGAAACGAACTGTATTGCTGAGAAAGGATTTAAACCGCCACCTGCAAGCAACACTCGCTGGAACTTTCGTTCGAGGGCAGTTTCAAGAACATCTAGTCATTTACACCAACTGAATTTGGTACTGTTACATGCCTCCAAAATCATACGACAAGTACGCATGTTTGTAAGTGATATAACTGCATTCCATTCGTTTTTCAGGAAATAATCAAAACGAACTGTATTGCTGAGAAAAGATTTAAACCGCCACTTGCAAGCAACACTCGCTGGAACTTTCGTTCCAGGGCAGTTTCAAGAACATCTAGTCATTTACACCAACTTAATTTGGTACTGTTACATGCCTCCAAAACCATATGAGAAGTACGCACATTTGTAAATGATCTTACTGCATTCCTTTCGTTTTTCAGGAAATAATCAAAACGAACTGTATTGCTGAGAATGGATTTAAACCGCCACCTGCAAGCAACACTCGCTGGAACTTTCGTTCCAGGGCAGTTTCAAGTAGATCTAGTCATTTACACCAACTGAATTTGGTACTGTTACATGCCTCCAAAACCATACGACAAGTACGCATGTTTGTAAGTGATCTTACTGCATTCCATTCGTTTTTCAGGAAATAATCAAAACGAACTGTATTGCTGAGAAAGGATTTAAACCGCCACCTGCAAGCAACACTCGCTGGAACTTTCGTTCGAGGGCAGTTTCAAGAACATCTAGTCATTTACACAACTGAATTTGGTACTGTTACATGCCTCCAAAATCATACGACAAGTACGCATGTTTGTAAGTGATATAACTGCATTCCATTCGTTTTTCAGGAAATAATCAAAACGAACTGTATTACTGAGAAAAGATTTAAACCGCCACTTGCAAGCAACACTCGCTGGAACTTTCGTTCCAGGGCAGTTTCAAGAACATCTAGTCATTTACACCAACTGAATTTGGTACTGTTACATGCCTCCATAACCATACGACAAGTACGCATGTTTGTAAGTGATCTTACTGCTTTCCATTCGTTTTTCAGGAAATAATCAAAACGTACTGTATTGCTGAGAAAGGATTTAAACCGCCACCTGCAAGCAACACTCGCTGGAACTTTCGTTCCAGGGCAGTTTCAAGAACATCTAGTCATTTACACCAACTGAATTTTGTACTGTTACATGTCTCCAAAATCATATGACAAGTACGCATGTTTGTAAGTGATCTTACTGCATTCTATTCGTTTTTCATGAAATAATCAAAACGAACTTTATTGCTGAGAAAGGATTTAAACCGCCACCTGCAAGCAACACTCGCTGGAACTTTTGTTCCAGGGCATTTTCAAGAACATCTAGTCATTTACACCAACTGAATTTGGTACTGTTACATGCCTCCAAAATCATATGACAAGTACGCATGTTTGTAAGTGATCTTACTGCATTCCATTCGTTTTTCAGGAAATAATCAAAACGAACTGTATTGCTGACAAAGGATTTAAACCGCCACCTGCAAGCAACACTCACTGGAACATTCGTTCCAGGGCAGTTTCAAGAACATCTAGTCATTTACACCAACTGAATTTGGTACTGTTACATGCCTCCAAAATCATAGGACAAGTACGCATGTTTGTAAGTTATCTTACTGCATTCCATTCGTTTTTCAGGAAATAATCAAAACGAACTGTATTGCTGAGAAAAGATGTAAACCGCCACCTGCAAGCAACACTCGCTGGAAAATTCGTTCCAGGGCAGTTTCAAGAACATCTATTCATACACACCAACTGAATTTGGTACTGTTACATGCCTCCAAAATCATACGACAAGTACGCATGTTTGTAAGTGATCTTACTGCATTCCATTCGTTTTTCAGGAAATAATCAAAACGAACTGTATTGCTGAGAAAGGATTTAAAGCGGCACCTGCAAGCAACACTCGCTGGAACTTTCGTTCCAGGGCAGTTTCAAGAACATCTAGTCATTTACACCAACTGAATTTGGTACTGTTACATGCCTCCAAAATCATATGACAAGTACGCACGTTTGTAAGTGATCTTACTGCATTCCATTCGTTTTTCAGGAAATAATCAAAACGAACTGTATTGCTGAGAAAAGATTTAAACCGCCACCTGCAAGCAACACTCGCTGGAACTTTCGTTCGAGGGCAGTTTGAAGAACATCTAGTCATTTACACCAACTGAATTTGGTACTGTTACATGCCTCCAAAATCATACGACAAGTACGCATGTTTGTAAGTGATATAACTGCATTCCATTCGTTTTTCAGGAAATAATCAAAACGAACTGTATTGCTGAGAAAAGATTTAAACCACCACTTGCAAGCAACACTCGCTGGAACTTTCGTTCCAGGGCAGTTTCAAGATCATCTAGTCATTTACACCAACTGAATTTGGTACTTTTACATGCCTCCATAACCATACGACAAGTACGCATGTTTGTAAGTGATCTTACTGCATTCCATTCGTTTTTCAGGAAATAATCAAAACGAACTGTATTGCTGAGAAAGGATTTAAACCGCCACCTGCAAGCAACACTCGCTGGAACTTTCGTTCGAGGGCAGTTTCAAGAACATCTAGTCATTTACACCAACTGAATTTGGTACTGTTACATGCCTCCAAAATCATACGACAAGTACGCATGTTTGTACGTGATATAACTGCATTCCATTCGTTTTTCAGGAAATAATCAAAACGAACTTTATTGCTGAGAAAAGATTTAAACCGCCACTTGCAAGCAACACTCGCTGGAACTTTCGTTCAAGGGCAGTTTCAAGATCATCTAGTCATTTACACCAACTGAATTTGGTACTGTTACATGCCTCAAAACCATATGAGAAGTACGCATGTTTGTAAGTGATCTTACTGCATTCCATTCGTTTTTCAGGAAATAATCAAAACGAACTGTATTGCTGAGAATGGATTTAAACCGCCACCTGCAAGCAACACTCGTTACAACTTTCGTTCCAGGGCAGTTTCAAGAACATCTAGTCATTTACACCAACTGAATTTGGTACTGTTACATGCCTCGAAAATCATACGACAAGTACGCATGTTTGTAAGTGATCTTACTGCATTCCATTCGTTTTTCAGGAAATAATCGAAACGAACTGTATTGCTGAGAAAGGATTTAAACCGCCACCTGCAAGCAACACTCGCTGGAACTTTCGTTCGAGGGCAGTTTCAAGAACATCTAGTCATTTACACCAACTGAATTTGGTACTGTTACATGCCTCCAAAATCATACGACAAGTACGCATGTTTGTAAGTGATCTTACTGCATTCCATTCGTTTTTCAGGAAATAATCAAAACGAACTGTATTGCTGAGAAAAGATTTAAACCGCCACTTGCAAGCAACACTCGCTGGAACTTTCGTTCCAGGGCAGTTTCAAGACCATCTAGTCATTTACACCAACTTAATTTGGTACTGTTACATGCCTCCAAAACCATATGAGAAGTACCCACATTTGTAAATGATCTTACTGCATTCCTTTCGTTTTTCAGGAAATAATCAAAACGAACTGTATTGCTGAGAATGGATTTAAACCGCCACCTGCAAGCAACACTCGCTGGAACTTTCGTTCCAGGGCAGTTTCAAGAACATCTAGTCATTTACACCAACTGAATTTGGTACTGTTACATGCCTCCAAAACCATACGACAAGTACGCATGTTTGTAAGTGATCTTACTGCATTCCATTCGTTTTTCAGGAAATAATCAAAACGAACTGTATTGCTGAGAAAGGATTTAAACCGCCACCTGCAAGCAACACTCGCTGGAACTTTCGTTCGAGGGCAGTTTCAAGAACATCTAGTCATTTACACCAACTGAATTTGGTACTGTTACATGCCTCCATAACCATACGACAAGTACGCATGTTTGTAAGTGATCTTACTGCTTTCCTTTCGTTTTTCAGGAAATAATCAAAACGTACTGTATTGCTGAGAAAGGATTTAAACCGCCACCTGCAAGCAACACTCGCTGGAACTTTCGTTCCAGGGCAGTTTCAAGAACATCTAGTCATTTACACCAACTGAATTTTGTACTGTTACATGTCTCCAAAATCATATGACAAGTACGCATGTTTGTAAGTGATCTTACTGCATTCTATTCGTTTTTCATGAAATAATCAAAACGAACTGTATTGCTGAGAAAGGATTTAAACCGCCACCTGCAAGCAACACTCGCTGGAACTTTTGTTCCAGGGCATTTTCAAGAACATCTAGTCATTTACACCAACTGAATTTGGTACTGTTACATGCCTCCAAAATCATATGACAAGTACGCATGTTTGTAAGTGATCTTACTGCATTCCATTCGTTTTTCAGGAAATAATCAAAACGAACTGTATTGCTGACAAAGGATTTAAACCGCCACCTGCAAGCAACACTCACTGGAACATTCGTTCCAGGGCAGTTTCAAGAACATCTAGTCATTTACACCAACTGAATTTGGTACTGTTACATGCCTCCAAAATCATAGGACAAGTACGCATGTTTGTAAGTTATCTTACTGCATTCCATTCGTTTTTCAGGAAATAATCAAAACGAAATGTATTGCTGAGAAAAGATTTAAACCGCCACCTGCAAGCAACACTCGCTGGAAAATTCGTTCCAGGGCAGTTTCAAGAACATCTATTCATACACACCAACTGAATTTGGTACTGTTACATGCCTCCAAAATCATACGACAAGTACGCATGTTTGTAAGTGATCTTACTGCATTCCATTCGTTTTTCAGGAAATAATCAAAACGAACTGTATTGCTGAGAAAGGATTTAAAGCGGCACCTGCAAGCAACACTCGCTGGAACTTTCGTTCCAGGGCAGTTTCAAGAACATCTAGTCATTTACACCAACTGAATTTGGTACTGTTACATGCCTCCAAAATCATATGACAAGTACGCACGTTTGTAAGTGATCTTACTGCATTCCATTCGTTTTTCAGGAAATAATCAAAACGAACTGTATTGCTGAGAAAAGATTTAAACCGCCACCTGCAAGCAACACTCGCTGGAACTTTCGTTCGAGGGCAGTTTGAAGAACATCTAGTCATTTACACCAACTGAATTTGGTACTGTTACATGATTCGAAAATCATACGACAAGTACGCATGTTTGTAAGTGATATAACTGCATTCCATTCGTTTTTCAGGAAATAATCAAAACCAACTGTATTGCTGAGAAAAGATTTAAACCACCACTTGCAAGCAACACTCGCTGGAACTTTCGTTCCAGGGCACTTTCAAGATCATCTAGTCATTTACACCAACCGAATTTGGTACTTTTACATGCCTCCAAAACCATACGACAAGTACGCATGTTTGTAAGTGATCTTACTGCATTCCATTCGTTTTTCAGGAAATAATCAAAACGAACTGTATTGCTGAGAAAGGATTTAAACCGCCACCTGCAAGCAACACTCGCTGGAACTTTCGTTCGAGGGCAGTTTCAAGAACATCTAGTCATTTACACCAACTGAATTTGGTACTGTTACATGCCTCCAAAATCATACGACAAGTACGCATGTTTGTACGTGATATAACTGCATTCCATTCGTTTTTCAGGAAATAATCAAAACGAACTTTATTGCTGAGAAAAGATTTAAACCGCCACTTGCAAGCAACACTCGCTGGAACTTTCGTTCAAGGGCAGTTTCAAGAACATCTAGTCATTTACACCAACTGAATTTGGTACTGTTACATGCCTCCAAAACCATATGAGAAGTACGCATGTTTGTAAGTGATCTTACTGCATTCCATTCGTTTTTCAGGAAATAATCAAAACGAACTGTATTGCTGAGAATGGATTTAAACCGCCACCTGCAAGCAACACTCGTTGGAACTTTCGTTCCAGGGCAGTTTCAAGAACATCTAGTCATTTACACCAACTGAATTTGGTACTGTTACATGCCTCGAAAATCATACGACAAGTACGCATGTTTGTAAGTGATATAACTGCATTCCATTCGTTTTTCAGGAAATAATCAAAACGAACTGTATTGCTGAGAAAAGATTTAAACCGCCACTTGCAAGCAACACTCGCTGGAACTTTCGTTCCAGGGAAGTTTCAAGAACATCTAGTCATTTGCACCAACTGAATTTGGTACTGTTACATGTCTCCAAAATAATATGACAAGTACGCATGTTTGTAAGTGATCTTACTGCATTCCATTCGTTTTTCAGGAAATAATCAAAACGAACTGTATTGCTTAGAAAGGATTTAAACCGCCACCTGCAAGCAACACTCGCTGGAACTTTCGTTCCAGGGCAGTTTCAAGAACATCTAGTCATTTACACCAACTGAATTTGGTACTGTTACATGCCTCCAAAATGATGTGACAAGTACGCATGTTTGTAAGTGATCTTACTGCATTCCATTCGTTTTTCAGGAAATAATCAAAACGAACTGTATTGCTGAGAAAGGATTTAAACTGCCACCTGCAAGCAACACTCACTGGAACTTTCGTTGACAAGTACGCATGTTTGTAAGTGATCTTACAGCATTCCATTCGTTTTTCAGGAAATAATCAAAACGAACTGTATTCCTGAGAAAGGATTTAAACCGCCACCTGCAAGCAACACTCGCTGGAACTTTCGTTCCAGGGCAGTTTCAAGAACATCTAGTCATTTACACCAACTGAATTTTGTACTGTTACATGCCTCAAAAATCTTATGACAAGTACGCACGTTTGTAAGTGATCTTACTGCATTCCATTCGTTTTTCAGGAAATAATCAAAACGAACTGTATTGCTGAGAAAAGATTTAAACCGCCACCTGCAAGCAACACTCGCTGGAACATTCGTTCCAGGGCAGTTTCAAGAACATCTAGTCATTTACACCAACTGAATTTGGTACTGTTACATGCCTCCAAAATCATATGACAACTACACATGTTTGTAAGTGATCTTACTGCATTCCATTCGTCTTTTAAGAAATAATAAAAACGAACTGTATTGCTGAGAAAGGATATAAACCGCCACCTGTAAGCAACACTCGGTGGAACTTTCGTTCCAGGGCAGCTTCAAGAACATCTAGTCATTTACACCAACTGAATTTGGTACTGTTACATGCCTCCAAAATCATATGACAAGTACGCATGTTTGTAAGTGATCTTACTGCATTCCATTCGTTTTTCAGGAAATAATCAAAACGAACTGTATTGCTGAGAAAGGATTTAAACCGCCACCTGCAAACAACACTCGCTGGAACTTTCGTTCCAGGGCAGTTTCAAGAACATCTAGTCATTTACACCAACTGAATTTGGTACTGTTACATGCCTCCAAAATCATATGACAAGTACGCATGTTTGTAAGTGATCTTACTGCATTCCATTCGTTTTTCAGGAAATAATCAAAACGAACTGTATTGCTGAGAAAAGATTTAAACCGCCACCTGCAAGCAACACTCGCTGGAACATTCGTTCCAGGGCAGTTTCAAGAACATCTAGTCATTTACACCAACTGAATTTGGTACTGTTACATGCCTCCAAAATCATATGACAAGTACGCATGTTTGTAAGTGATCTTACTGCATTCCATTCGTTTTTCAGGAAATAATTAAAACGAACTGTATTGCTGAGAAAGGATATAAACCGCCACCTGCAAGCAACACTCGGTGGAACTTTCGTTCCAGGGCAGCTTCAAGAACATCTAGTCATTTACACCAACTGAATTTGGTACTGTTACATGCCTCCAAAATCATATGACAAGTACGCATGTTTGTAAGTGATCTTACTGCATTCCATTCGTTTTTCAGGAAATAATCAAAACGAACTGTATTGCTGAGAATGGATTTAAACCGCCACCTGCAAGCAACACTCGCTGGAACTTTCGTTCCAGGGCAGTTTCAAGAACATCTAGTCATTTACACCAACTGAATTTGGTACTGTTACATGCCTCGAAAATCATACGACAAGTACGCATGTTTGTAAGTGATATAACTGCATTCCATTCGTTTTTCAGGAAATAATCAAAACCAACTGTATTGCTGAGAAAAGATTTAAACCACCACTTGCAAGCAACACTCGCTGGAACTTTCGTTCCAGGGCAGTTTCAAGAACATCTAGTCATTTACACCAACTGAATTTGGTACTTTTACATGCCTCCAAAACCATACGACAAGTACGCATGTTTGTAAGTGATCTTACTGCATTCCATTCGTTTTTCAGGAAATAATCAAAACGAACTGTATTACTGAGAAAGGATTTAAAGCGCCACCTGCAAGCAAAACTCGCTGGAACTTTCGTTCCAGGGCAGTTTCAAGAACATCTAGTCATTTACACCAACTGAATTTGGTACTGTAACATGCCTCCAAAACCATATGACAAGTACGCACGTTTGTAAGTGATCTTACTGCATTCCATTCGTTTTTCAGGAAATAATCAAAACGAACTGTATTGCTGAGAAAGGATTTAAACTGCCACCTGCAAGCAACACTCACTGGAACTTTCGTTGACAAGTACGCATGTTTGTAAGTGATCTTACTGCATTCCATTCGTTTTTCAGGAAATAATCAAAACGAACTGTTTTGCTGAGAAAGATTTAAACCGCCACCTGCAAGCAACACTCGCTGGAACTTTCGTTCCAGGGCAGTTTCAAGAACGTCTAGTCATTTACACCAACTGAATTTGGTACTGTAACATGCCTCCAAAATCATATGACAAGTACGCATGTTTGTAAGTGATCTTACTGCATTCCATTCGTTTTTCAGGAAATAATCAAAACGAACTGTATTGCTGAGAAAGGATTTAAACCGCCACCTGCAAGCAACACTCGCTGGAACATTCGTTCCAGGACAGTTTCAAGAACATCTAGTCATACACACCAACTGAAATTGGTACTGTTACATGCCTCCAAAATCATATGACAAGTACACATGTTTGTAAGTGATCTTACTGCATTCCATTCGTTTTTCAGGAAATAATCAAAACGAACTGTATTGCTTAGAAAGGATTTAAACCGCCACCTGCAAGCAACACTCGCTGGAACTTTCGTTCCAGGGCAGTTTCAAGAACATCTAGTCATTTACACCAACTGAATTTGGTACTGTTAGATGCCTCCAAAATCATACGACAAGTACGCATGTTTGTAAGTGATCTGACTGCATTCCATTCGTTTTTCAGGAAATAATCAAAACGAACTGTATTGCTGAGAAAGGATTTAAACCGCCACCTGCAAGCAACACTCGCTGGAACTTTCGTTCCAGGGCAGTTTCAAGAACATCTAGTCATTTACACCAACTGAATTAGGTTCTGTTACATGCCTCCAAAATCATACGACAGGTACGCATATTTGTAAGTTATCTTACTGCAGTCCATTCGTTTTTCAGGAAATAATCAAAACGAACTGTATTGCTGAGAAAGGATTTAAACCGCCACCTGCAAGCAACACTCGCTGGAACTTTCGTTCCAGGGCAGTTTCAAGAACATCTAGTCATTTACACCAACTGAATTTGGTACTGTTACATGCCTCCAAAATCATATGACAAGTACGCATGTTTGTAAGTGATCTTACTGCATTACATTCGTTTTTCAGGAAATAATCAAAACGAACTGTATTGCTGAGAAAGGATTTAAACCGCCACCTGCAAGCAACACTCGCTGGAACATTCGTTCCAGGCCAGTTTCAAGAACATCTAGTCATTTACACCAACTGAATTTGGTACTGTTACATGCCTCCAAAATCATATGACAAGTACGCATGTTTGTAAGTGATCTTACTGCATTCCATTCGTTTTTCAGGAAATAATCAAAACGAACTGTATTGCTGACAAAGGATTTAAACCGCCACCTGCAAGCAACACTCGCTGGAACTTTCGTTCCAGGGCAGTTTCAAGAACATCTAGTCATTTACACCAACTGAATTTGGTACTGTTACGTGACTCCAAAATCATATGACAAGTACGCATGTTTGTAAGTGATCTTACTGCATTCCATTCGTTTTTCAGGAAATAATCAAAACGAAATGTATTGCTGACAAAAGATTTAAACCGCCACCTGCAAGCAACACTCGCTGGAACTTTCGTTCCAGGGCAGTTTCAAGATCATCTAGTCATTTACACCAACAGAATTTTGGTACTGTTACATGCCTCCAAAATCATATGACAAGTACGCATGTTTGTAAGTGAGCTTACTGCAAACCATTCGTTTTTCAGGAAATAGACAAAACGAACTGTATTGCTGAGAAAAGATTTAAACCGCCACCTGCAAGCAACACTCGCTGGAACATTCGTTCCAGGGCAGTTTCAAGAACATCTAGTCATACACACCAACTGAATTTGGTACTGTTACTTGCCTCCAAAATCATACGAAAAGTACGCATGTTTGTAAGTGATCTTACTGCATTCCATTCGTTTTTCAGGAAATAATCAAAACGAACTGTATTGCTGAGAAAGAATTTAAACCGCCACCTGCAAGCAACACTCGCTGGAACTTTAGTTCCAGGGCAGTTTCAAGAACATCTAGTCATTTACACCAACTGAATTTGGCACTGTTACATGCCTCCAAAATCATACAACAAGTACGCATGTTTGTAAGTGATCTTACTGCATTCCATTCGTTTTTCAGGAAATCATCAAAACGAACTGTATTGCTGAGAAAGGATTTAAACCTCACCTGCAAGCAACACTCGCTGGAACTTTCGTTCCAGGGCAGTTTCAAGAACATCTAGTCATTTACACCAACTGAATTTGGTACTGTTACATGCCTCCAAAATCATACGACAAGTATGCATGTTTGTAAGTGATCTTACTGCATTCCATTCGTTATTCAGGAAATAATCAAAGCGAACTGTATTGCTGAGAAAGGATTTAAACCGCCACCTGCAAGCAACACTCACTGGAACTTTCGTTCCAGGGCAGTTTCAAGAACATCTAGTCATTTACACCAACTGAATTTGGTACTGTTACATGCCTCCAAAATCATATGACAAGTACGCATGTTTGTAAGTGATCTTACTGCATTCCATTCGTTTTTCAGGAAATAATCAAAACGAACTGTATTGCTGACAAAGGATTTAATCCGCCACCTGCAAGCAACACTCGCTGGAAAATTCGTTCCAGGGCAGTTTCAAGAACATCTATTCATACACACCAACTGAATTTGGTACTGTTACATGCCTCCAAAATCATACGACAAGTACGCATGTTTGTAAGTGATCTTACTGCATTCCATTCGTTTTTCAGGAAATAATCAAAACGAACTGTATTGCTGAGAAAGGATTTAAAGCGGCACCTGCAAGCAACACTCGCTGGAACTTTCGTTCCAGGGCAGTTTCAAGAACATCTAGTCATTTACACCAACTGAATTTGGTACTGTTACATGCCTCCAAAATCATATGACAAGTACGCACGTTTGTAAGTGATCTTACTGCATTCCATTCGTTTTTCAGGAAATAATCAAAACGAACTGTATTGCTGAGAATGGATTTAAACCGCCACCTGCAAGCAACACTCGCTGGAACTTTCGTTCCAGGGCAGTTTCAAGAACATCTAGTCATTTACACCAACTGAATTTGGTACTGTTACATGATTCGAAAATCATACGACAAGTACGCATGTTTGTAAGTGATATAACTGCATTCCATTCGTTTTTCAGGAAATAATCAATACCAACTGTATTGCTGAGAAAAGATTTAAACCACCACTTGCAAGCAACACTCGCTGGAACTTTCGTTCCAGGGCAGTTTCAAGAACATCTAGTCATTTACACCAACTGAATTTGGTACTTTTACATGCCTCCAAAACCATACGACAAGTACGCATGTTTGTAAGTGATCTTACTGCATTCCATTCGTTTTTCAGGAAATAATCAAAACGAACTGTATTGCTGAGAAAGGATTTAAACCGCCACCTGCAAGCAACACTCGCTGGAACTTTCGTTCGAGGGCAGTTTCAAGAACATCTAGTCATTTACACCAACTGAATTTGGTACTGTTACATGCCTCCAAAATCATACGACAAGTACGCATGTTTGTACGTGATATAAATGCATTCCATTCGTTTTTCAGGAAATAATCAAAACGAACTGTATTGCTGAGAAAAGATTTAAACCGCCACTTGCAAGCAACACTCGCTGGAACTTTCGTTCAAGGGCAGTTTCAAGAACATCTAGTCATTTACACCAACTGAATTTGGTACTGTTACATGCCTCCAAAACCATATGAGAAGTACGCATGTTTGTAAGTGATCTTACTGCATTCCATTCGTTTTTCAGGAAATAATCAAAACGAACTGTATTGCTGAGAATGGATTTAAACCGCCACCTGCAAGCAACACTCGCTGGAACTTTCGTTCCATGGCAGTTTCAAGAACATCTAGTCATTTACGCCAACTGAATTTGGTACTGTTACATGCCTCGAAAATCATACGACAAGTACGCATGTTTGTAAGTGATCTTACTGCATTCCATTCGTTTTTCAGGAAATAATCAAAACGAACTGTATTGCTGAGAAAAGATTTAAACCGCCACTTGCAAGCAACACTCGCTGGAACTTTCGTTCCAGGGAAGTTTCAAGAACATCTAGTCATTTGCACCAACTGAATTTGGTACTGTTACATGTCTCCAAAATAATATGACAAGTACGCATGTTTGTAAGTGATCTTACTGCATTCCATTCGTTTTTCAGGAAATAATCAAAACGAACTGTATTGCTTAGAAAGGATTTAAACCGCCACCTGCAAGCAACACTCGCTGGAACTTTCGTTCGAGGGCAGTTTCAAGAACATCTAGTCATTTACACCAACTGAATTTGGTACTGTTACATGCCTCCAAAATGATGTGACAAGTACGCATGTTTGTAAGTGATCTTACTGCATTCCATTCGTTTTTCAGGAAATAATCAAAACGAACTGTATTGCTGAGAAAGGATTTAAACTGCCACCTGCAAGCAACACTCACTGGAACTTTCGTTGACAAGTACGCATGTTTGTAAGTGATATTACAGCATTCCATTCGTTTTTCAGGAAATAATCAAAACGAACTGTATTCCTGAGAAAGGATTTAAACCGCCACCTGCAAGCAACACTCGCTGGAACTTTCGTTCCAGGGCAGTTTCAAGAACATCTAGTCATTTACACCAACTGAATTTTGTACTGTTACATGCCTCAAAAATCTTATGACAAGTACGCACGTTTGTAAGTGATCTTACTGCATTCCATTCGTTTTTCAGGAAATAATCAAAACGAACTGTATTGCTGAGAAAAGATTTAAAACGCCACCTGCAAGCAACACTCGCTGGAACATTCGTTCCAGGGAAGTTTCAAGAACATCTAGTCATTTACACCAACTGAATTTGGTACTGTTACATGCCTCGAAAATCATACGACAAGTACGCATGTTTGTAAGTGATATAACTGCATTCCATTCGTTTTTCAGGAAATAATCAAAACGAACTGTATTGCTGAGAAAAGATTTAAACCACCACTTGCAAGCAACACTCGCTGGAACTTTCGTTCCAGGGCAGTTTCAAGAACATCTAGTCATTTACACCAACTGAATTTGGTACTTTTATATGCCTCCAAAACCATACGACAAGTACGCATGTTTGTAAGTGATCTTACTGCATTCCATTCGTTTTTCAGGAAATAATCAAAACGAACTGTATTACTGAGAAAGGATTTAAAGCGCCACCTGCAAGCAACACTCGCTGGAACTTTCGTTCCAGGGCAGTTTCAAGAACATCTAGTCATTTACACCAACTGAATTTGGTACTGTAACATGCCTCCAAAACCATATGACAAGTACGCACGTTTGTAAGTGATCTTACTGCATTCCATTCGTTTTTCAGGAAATAATCAAAACGAACTGTATTGCTGAGAAAGGATTTAAACCGCCACCTGCAAGCAACACTCGCTTTAACTTTCGTTCGAGGGCAGTTTCAAGAACATCTAGTCATTTACACCAACTGAATTTGGTACTGTTACATGCCTCCAAAATCATATGACAAGTACGCATGTTTGTAAGTGATCTTACTGCATTCCATTCGTTTTTCAGGAAATAATCAAAACGAACTGTATTGCTGAGAAAGGATTTAAACTGCCACCTGCAAGCAACACTCACTGGAACTTTCGTTGACAAGTACGCATGTTTGTAAGTGATCTTACTGCATTCCATTCGTTTTTCAGGAAATAATCAAAACGAACTATATTGCTGAGAAAAGATTTAAACCGCCACCTGCAAGCAACACTCGCTGGAACATTCGTTCCAGGGCAGTTTCAAGAACATCTAGTCATACACACAAACTGAATTTGGTACTGTTACATGCCTCCAAAATCATACGACAAGTACGCATGTTTGTAAGTGATCTTACTGCATTCCATTCGTTTTTCAGGAAGTAATCAAAACGAACAGTATTGCTGAGAAAGGATTTAAACCGCCACCTGCAAGCAACACTCGCTGGAACTTTCGTTCCAGGGCAGTTTCAAGAACATCTAGTCATTTACACCAACTGAATTTGGTACTGTTACATGCCTCCAAAATCATATGACAAGTGTTCACGTTTGTAAGTGATCTTACTGCATTCCATTCGTTTTTCAGGAAATAATCAAAACGAACTGTATTGCTGAGAAAAGATTTAAACCGCCACCTGCAAGCAACACTCGCTGGAACTTTCGTTCCAGGGCAGTTTCAAGAACATCTAGTCATTTACACCAACTGAATTTGGTACTGTTACATGCCTCCAAAACCATACGAGAAGTACGCATGTTTGTAAGTGATCTTACTGCATTCCATTCGTTTTTCAGGAAATAATGAAAACGAACTCTATTGCTGAGAAAAGATTTAAACCGCCACCTGCAAGCAACACTCGCTGGAACATTCGTTCCAGGGCAGTTTCAAGAACATCTAGTCATTTACACCAACTGAATTTGGTACTGTTACATGCCTCCAAAATCATATGACAAGTACGCATGTTTGTAAGTGATCTTACTGCATTCCATTCGTTTTTCAGGAAATAATCAAAACGAACTGTATTGCTGAGAAAGGATTTAAACCGCCACCTGCAAGCAACACTCGCTGGAACTTTCGTTCCAGGGCAGTTTCAAGAACATCTAGTCATTTACACCAACTGAATTTGGTACTGTTACATGCCTCCATAACCATACGACAAGTACGCATGTTTGTAAGTGATCTTACTGCTTTCCATTCGTTTTTCAGGAAATAATCAAAACGTATTGTATTGCTGAGAAAGGATTTAAACCGCCACCTGCAAGCAACACTCGCTGGAACTTTCGTTCCAGGGCAGTTTCAAGAACATCTAGTCATTTACACCAACTGAATTTGGTACTGTTACATGTCTCCAAAATCATATGACAAGTACGCATGTTTGTAAGTGATCTTACTGCATTCTATTCGTTTTTCATGAAATAATCAAAACGAACTGTATTGCTGAGAAAGGATTTAAACCGCCACCTGCAAGCAACACTCGCTGGAACTTTCGTTCCAGGGCAGTTTCAAGAACATCTAGTCATTTACACCAACTGAATTTGGTACTGTTACATGGCTCCAAAATCATACAACAAGTACGCATGTTTGTAAGTGATCTTACTGCATTCCATTCGTTTTTCAGGAAATAATCAAAACGAACTGTATTGCTGAGAAAGATTTAAACCGCCACCTGCAAGCAACACTCGCTGGAACTTTCGTTCCAGGGCAGTTTCAAGAACGTCTAGTCATTTACACCAACTGAATTTGGTACTGTTACATGCCTCCAAAATCATATGACAAGTACGCATGTTTGTAAGTGATCTTACTGCATTCCATTCGTTTTTCAGGAAATAATCAAAACGAACTGTATTGCTGAGAAAGGATTTAAACCGCCACCTGCAAGCAACACTCGCTGGAACATTCGTTCCAGGGCAGTTTCAAGAACATCTAGTCATACACACCAACTGAAATTGGTACTGTTACATGCCTCCAAAATTATATGACAAGTACACATGTTTGTAAGTGATCTTACTGCATTCCATTCGTTTTTCAGGAAATAATCAAAACGAACTGTATTGCTTAGAAAGGATTTAAACCGCCACCTGCAAGCAACACTCGCTGGAACTTTCGTTCCAGGGCAGTTTCAAGAACATCTAGTCATTTAGACCAACTGAATTTGGTACTGTTACATGCCTCCAAAATCATACGACAAGTACGCATGTTTGTAAGTGATCTGACTGCATTCCATTCGTTTTTCAGGAAATAATCAAAACGAACTGTATTGCTGAGAAAGGATTTAAACCGCCACCTGCAAGCAACACTCGCTGGAACTTTCGTTCCAGGGCAGTTTCAAGAACATCTAATCATTTACACCAACTGAATTAGGTTCTGTTACATGCCTCCAAAATCATACGACAAGTACGCATATTTGTAAGTGATCTTACTGCAGTCCATTCGTTTTTCAGGAAATAATCAAAACGAACTGTATTGCTGAGAAAGGATTTAAACCGCCACCTGCAAGCAACACTCGCTGGAACTTTCGTTCCAGGGCAGTTTCAAGAACATCTAGTCATTTACACCAACTGAATTTGGTACTGTTACATGCCTCCAAAATCATATGACAAGTGTTCACGTTTGTAAGTGATCTTACTGCATTCCATTCGTTTTTCAGGAAATAATCAAAACGAACTGTATTGCTGAGAAAAGATTTAAACCGCCACCTGCAAGCAACACTCGCTGGAACTTTCGTTCCAGGGCAGTTTCAAGAACATCTAGTCATTTACACCAACTGAATTTGGTACTGTTACATGCCTCCAAAACCATACGAGAAGTACGCATGTTTGTAAGTGATCTTACTGCATTCCATTCGTTTTTCAGGAAATAATGAAAACGAACTCTATTGCTGAGAAAAGATTTAAACCGCCACCTGCAAGCAACACTCGCTGGAACATTCGTTCCAGGGCAGTTTCAAGAACATCTAGTCATTTACACCAACTGAATTTGGTACTGTTACATGCCTCCAAAATCATATGACAAGTACGCATGTTTGTAAGTGATCTTACTGCATTCCATTCGTTTTTCAGGAAATAATCAAAACGAACTGTATTGCTGAGAAAGGATTTAAACCGCCACCTGCAAGCAACACTCGCTGGAACTTTCGTTCCAGGGCAGTTTCAAGAACATCTAGTCATTTACACCAACTGAATTTGGTACTGTTACATGCCTCCATAACCATACGACAAGTACGCATGTTTGTAAGTGATCTTACTGCTTTCCATTCGTTTTTCAGGAAATAATCAAAACGTATTGTATTGCTGAGAAAGGATTTAAACCGCCACCTGCAAGCAACACTCGCTGGAACTTTCGTTCCAGGGCAGTTTCAAGAACATCTAGTCATTTACACCAACTGAATTTGGTACTGTTACATGTCTCCAAAATCATATGACAAGTACGCATGTTTGTAAGTGATCTTACTGCATTCTATTCGTTTTTCATGAAATAATCAAAACGAACTGTATTGCTGAGAAAGGATTTAAACCGCCACCTGCAAGCAACACTCGCTGGAACTTTCGTTCCAGGGCAGTTTCAAGAACATCTAGTCATTTACACCAACTGAATTTGGTACTGTTACATGGCTCCAAAATCATACAACAAGTACGCATGTTTGTAAGTGATCTTACTGCATTCCATTCGTTTTTCAGGAAATAATCAAAACGAACTGTATTGCTGAGAAAGATTTAAACCGCCACCTGCAAGCAACACTCGCTGGAACTTTCGTTCCAGGGCAGTTTCAAGAACGTCTAGTCATTTACACCAACTGAATTTGGTACTGTTACATGCCTCCAAAATCATATGACAAGTACGCATGTTTGTAAGTGATCTTACTGCATTCCATTCGTTTTTCAGGAAATAATCAAAACGAACTGTATTGCTGAGAAAGGATTTAAACCGCCACCTGCAAGCAACACTCGCTGGAACATTCGTTCCAGGGCAGTTTCAAGAACATCTAGTCATACACACCAACTGAAATTGGTACTGTTACATGCCTCCAAAATCATATGACAAGTACACATGTTTGTAAGTGATCTTACTGCATTCCATTCGTTTTTCAGGAAATAATCAAAACGAACTGTATTGCTTAGAAAGGATTTAAACCGCCACCTGCAAGCAACACTCGCTGGAACTTTCGTTCCAGGGCAGTTTCAAGAACATCTAGTCATTTACACCAACTGAATTTGGTACTGTTACATGCCTCCAAAATCATACGACAAGTACGCATGTTTGTAAGTGATCTGACTGCATTCCATTCGTTTTTCAGGAAATAATCAAAACGAACTGTATTGCTGAGAAAGGATTTAAACCGCCACCTGCAAGCAACACTCGCTGGAACTTTCGTTCCAGGGCAGTTTCAAGAACATCTAATCATTTACACCAACTGAATTAGGTTCTGTTACATGCCTCCAAAATCATACGACAAGTACGCATATTTGTAAGTGATCTTACTGCAGTCCATTCGTTTTTCAGGAAATAATCAAAACGAACTGTATTGCTGAGAAAGGATTTAAACCGCCACCTGCAAGCAACACTCGCTGGAACTTTCGTTCCAGGGCAGTTTCAAGAACATCTAGTCATTTACACCAACTGAATTTGGTACTGTTACATGCCTCCAAAATCATATGACAAGTGTTCACGTTTGTAAGTGATCTTACTGCATTCCATTCGTTTTTCAGGAAATAATCAAAACGAACTGTATTGCTGAGAAAAGATTTAAACCGCCACCTGCAAGCAACACTCGCTGGAACTTTCGTTCCAGGGCAGTTTCAAGAACATCTAGTCATTTACACCAACTGAATTTGGTACTGTTACATGCCTCCAAAACCATACGAGAAGTACGCATGTTTGTAAGTGATCTTACTGCATTCCATTCGTTTTTCAGGAAATAATGAAAACGAACTCTATTGCTGAGAAAAGATTTAAACCGCCACCTGCAAGCAACACTCGCTGGAACATTCGTTCCAGGGCAGTTTCAAGAACATCTAGTCATTTACACCAACTGAATTTGGTACTGTTACATGCCTCCAAAATCATATGACAAGTACGCATGTTTGTAAGTGATCTTACTGCATTCCATTCGTTTTTCAGGAAATAATCAAAACGAACTGTATTGCTGAGAAAGGATTTAAACCGCCACCTGCAAGCAACACTCGCTGGAACTTTCGTTCCAGGGCAGTTTCAAGAACATCTAGTCATTTACACCAACTGAATTTGGTACTGTTACATGCCTCCATAACCATACGACAAGTACGCATGTTTGTAAGTGATCTTACTGCTTTCCATTCGTTTTTCAGGAAATAATCAAAACGTACTGTATTGCTGAGAAAGGATTTAAACCGCCACCTGCAAGCAACACTCGCTGGAACTTTCGTTCCAGGGCAGTTTCAAGAACATCTAGTCATTTACACCAACTGAATTTGGTACTGTTACATGTCTCCAAAATCATATGACAAGTACGCATGTTTGTAAGTGATCTTACTGCATTCTATTCGTTTTTCATGAAATAATCAAAACGAACTGTATTGCTGAGAAAGGATTTAAACCGCCACCTGCAAGCAACACTCGCTGGAACTTTCGTTCCAGGGCAGTTTCAAGAACATCTAGTCATTTACACCAACTGAATTTGGTACTGTTACATGGCTCCAAAATCATACAACAAGTACGCATGTTTGTAAGTGATCTTACTGCATTCCATTCGTTTTTCAGGAAATAATCAAAACGAACTGTATTGCTGAGAAAGATTTAAACCGCCACCTGCAAGCAACACTCGCTGGAACTTTCGTTCCAGGGCAGTTTCAAGAACGTCTAGTCATTTACACCAACTGAATTTGGTACTGTTACATGCCTCCAAAATCATATGACAAGTACGCATGTTTGTAAGTGATCTTACTGCATTCCATTCGTTTTTCAGGAAATAATCAAAACGAACTGTATTGCTGAGAAAGGATTTAAACCGCCACCTGCAAGCAACACTCGCTGGAACATTCGTTCCAGGGCAGTTTCAAGAACATCTAGTCATTTACACCAACTGAAATTTGTACTGTTACATGCCTCCAAAATCATACGACAAGTACGCATGTTTGTAAGTGATCTGACTGCATTCCATTCGTTTTTCAGGAAATAATCAAAACGAACTGTATTGCTGAGAAAGGATTTAAACCGCCACCTGCAAGCAACACTCGCTGGAACTTTCGTTCCAGGGCAGTTTCAAGAACATCTAGTCATTTACACCAACTGAATTAGGTTCTGTTACATGCCTCCAAAATCATACGACAAGTACGCATATTTGTAAGTGATCTTACTGCAGTCCATTCGTTTTTCAGGAAATAATCAAAACGAACTGTATTGCTGAGAAAGGATTTAAACCGCCACCTGCAAGCAACACTCGCTGGAACTTTCGTTCCAGGGCAGTTTCAAGAACATCTAGTCATTTACACCAACTGAATTTGGTACTGTTACATGCCTCCAAAATCATATGACAAGTACGCATGTTTGTAAGTGATCTTACTGCATTACATTCGTTTTTCAGGAAATAATCAAAACGAACTGTATTGCTGAGAAAGGATTTAAACCGCCACCTGCAAGCAACACTCGCTGGAACATTCGTTCCAGGCCAGTTTCAAGAACATCTAGTCATTTACACCAACTGAATTTGGTACTGTTACATGCCTCCAAAATCATATGACAAGTACGCATGTTTGTAAGTGATCTTACTGCATTCCATTCGTTTTTCAGGAAATAATCAAAACGAACTGTATTGCTGACAAAGGATTTAAACCGCCACCTGCAAGCAACACTCGCTGGAACTTTCGTTCCAGGGCAGTTTCAAGAACATCTAGTGATTTACACCAACTGAATTTGGTACTGTTACATGACTCCAAAATCATATGACAAGTACGCATGTTTGTAAGTGATCTTACTGCATTCCATTCGTTTTTCAGGAAATAATCAAAACGAAATGTATTGCTGAGAAAAGATTTAAACCGCCACCTGCAAGCAACACTCGCTGGAACTTTCGTTCCAGGGCAGATTCAAGATCATCTAGTCATTTACACCAACTGAATTTTGGTACTGTTACATGCCTCCAAAATCATATGACAAGTACGCATGTTTGTAAGTGAGCTTACTGCAAACCATTCGTTTTTCAGGAAATAGACAAAACGAACTGTATTGCTGAGAAAAGATTTAAACCGCCACCTGCAAGCAACACTCGCTGGAACATTCGTTCCAGGGCAGTTTCAAGAACATCTAGTCATACACACCAACTGAATTTGGTACTGTTACTTGCCTCCAAAATCATACGACAAGTACGCATGTTTGTAAGTGATCTTACTGCATTCCATTCGTTTTTCAGGAAATAATCAAAACGAACTGTATTGCTGAGAAAGAATTTAAACCGCCACCTGCAAGCAACACTCGCTGGAACTTTAGTTCCAGGGCAGTTTCAAGAACATCTAGTCATTTACACCAACTGAATTTGGCACTGTTACATGCCTCCAAAATCATACAACAAGTACGCATGTTTGTAAGTGATCTTACTGCATTCCATTCGTTTTTCAGGAAATAATCAAAACGAACTGTATTGCTGAGAAAAGATATAAACCGCCACCTGCAAGCAACACTCGCTGGAACATTCGTTCCAGGGCAGTTTCAAGAACATCTAGTCATACACACCAACTGAATTTGGTACTGTTACATGCTTCCAAAATCATACGACAAGTACGCATGTTTGTAAGTGATCTTACTGCATTCCATTCGTTTTCCAGGAAATAATCAAAACGAACTGTATTACTGAGAAAGGATTTAAAGCGCCACCTGCAAGCAACACTCGCTGGAACTTTCGTTCCAGGGCAGTTTCAAGAACATCTAGTCATTTACACCAACTGAATTTGGTACTGTAACATGCCTCCAAAATCGTATGACAAGTACGCACGTTTGTAAGTGATCTTACTGCATTCCATTCGTTTTTCAGGAAATAATCAAAACGAACTGTATTGCTGAGAAAGGATTTAAACCGCCACCTGCAAGCAACACTCGCTTTAACTTTCGTTCGAGGGCAGTTTCAAGAACATCTAGTCATTTACACCAACTGAATTTGGTACTGTTACATGCCTCCAAAATCATATGACAAGTACGCATGTTTGTAACTGACCTTACTGCATTCCATTCGTTTTTCAGGAAATAATCAAAACGAACTGTATTGCTGAGAAAGGATTTAAACTGCCACCTGCAAGCAACACTCACTGGAACTTTCGTTGACAAGTACGCATGTTTGTAAGTGATCTTACTGCATTCCATTCGTTTTTCAGGAAATAATCAAAACGAACTGTATTGCTGAGAAAAGATTTAAACCGCCACCTGCAAGCAACACTCGCTGGAACATTCGTTCCAGGGCAGTTTCAAGAACATCTAGTCATACACACCAACTGAATTTGGTACTCTTACATGCCTCCAAAATCATACGACAAGTACGCATGTTTGTAAGTGATCTTACTGCATTCCATTCGTTTTTCAGGAAGTAATCAAAACGAACTGTATTGCTGAGAAAGGATTTAAACCGCCACCTGCAAGCAACACTCGCTGGAACTTTCGTTCCAGGGCAGTTTCAAGAACATCTAGTCATTTACACCAACTGAATTTGGTACTGTTACATGCCTCCAAAATCATATGACAAGTGTTCACGTTTGTAAGTGATCTTACTGCATTCCATTCGTTTTTCAGGAAATAATCAAAACGAACTGTATTGCTGAGAAAAGATTAAAACCGCCACCTGCAAGCAACACTCGCTGGAACTTTCGTTCCAGGGCAGTTTCAAGAACATCTAGTCATTTACACCAACTGAATTTGGTACTGTTACATGCCTCCAAAACCATACGAGAAGTACGCATGTTTGTAAGTGATCTTACTGCATTCCATTCGTTTTTCAGGAAATAATCAAAACGAACTGTATTGCTGAGAAAGGATTTAAACCGCCACCTGCAAGCAACACTCGCTGGAACTTTCGTTCCAGGGCAGTTTCAAGAACATCTAGTCATTTACACCAACTGAATTTGGTACTGTTACATGCCTCCATAACCATACGACAAGTACGCATATTTGTAAGTGATCTTACTGCTTTCCATTCGTTTTTCAGGAAATAATCAAAACGTACTGTATTGCTGAGAAAGGATTTAAACCGCCACCTGCAAGCAACACTCGCTGGAACTTTCGTTCCAGGGCAGTTTCAAGAACATCTAGTCATTTACACCAACTGAATTTGGTACTGTTACATGCCTCCAAAATCATATGACAAGTGTTCACGTTTGTAAGTGATATAACTGCATTCATTCGTTTTTCAGGAAATAATCAAAACGAACTGTATTGCTGAGAAAAGATTTAAACCGCCACTTGCAAGCAACACTCGCTGGAACTTTCGTTCCAGGGCAATTTCGAGAACATCTAGTCATTTGCACCAACTGAATTTGGTACTGTTACATGACTCCAAATTCGTTTGACAAGTACGCATGTTTGTAAGTGATCTTACTGCATTCCATTCGTTTTTCAGGAAATAATCAAAACGAACTGTATTGCTGAGAAAGGATTTAAAGCGGCACCTGCAAGCAACACTCGCTGGAACTTTCGTTCCAGGGCAGTTTCAAGAAGATCTAGTCATTTACACCAACTGAATTTGGTACTGTTACATGCCTCCAAAACCATACGACAAGTACGCATGTTTGTAAGTGATCTTACTGCATTCCATTCGTTTTTCAGGAAATAATCGAAACGAACTGTATTGCTGAGAAAGGATTTAAAACGCCACCTGCAAGCAACTCTCGCTGGAACTTTCGTTCGAGGGCAGTTTCAAGAACATCTAGTCATTTACACCAACTGAATTTGGTACTGTTACATGCCTCCAAAATCATACGACAAGTACGCATGTTTGTAAGTGAAATAACTGCATTCCATTCGTTTTTCAGGAAATAATCAAAACGAACTGTATTGCTGAGAAAAGATTTAAACCGCCACTTGCAAGCAACACTCGCTGGAACTTTCGTTCCAGGGCAGTTTCAAGAACATCTAGTCATTTACACCAACTTAATTTGGTACTGTTACATGCCTCCAAAATCATACAACAAGTACGCATGTTTGTAAGTGATCTTACTGCATTCCATTCGTTTTTCAGGAAATAATCAAAACGAACTGTATTGCTGAGAAAGGATTTAAACCTCACCTGCAAGCAACACTCGCTGGAACTTTCGTTCCAGGGCAGTTTCAAGAACATCTAGTCATTTACACCAACTGAATTTGGTACTGTTACATGCCTCAAAAATCATACGACAAGTACGCATGTTTGTAAGTGATCTTACTGCATTCCATTCGTTATTCAGGAAATAATCAAAGCGAACTGTATTGCTGAGAAAGGATTTAAACCGCCACCTGCAAGTAACACTCACTGGAACATTCGTTCCAGGGCAGTTTCAAGAACATCTAGTCATTATACCAACTGAATTTGGTACTGTTACATGCCTCCAAAATCATATGACAGTTACGCATGTTTGTAAGTGATCTTACTGCATTCCATTCGTTTTTCAGGAAATAATCAAAACGAACTGTATTGCTGAGAAAAGATATAAACCGCCACCTGCAAGCAACACTCGCTGGAACATTCGTTCCAGGGCAGTTTCAAGAACATCTATTCATACACACCAACTGAATTTGGTACTGTTACATGCTTCCAAAATCATACGACAAGTACGCATGTTTGTAAGTGATCTTACTGCATTCCATTCGTTTTTCAGGAAGTAATCAAAACGAACAGTATTGCTGAGAAAGGATTTAAACCGCCACCTGCAAGCAACACTCGCTGGAACTTTCGTTCCAGGGCAGTTTCAAGAACATCTAGTCATTTACACCAACTGAATTTGGTACTGTTACATGTCTCCAAAATCATATGACAAGTGTTCACGTTTGTAAGTGATCTTACTGCATTCCATTCGTTTTTCAGGAAATAATCAAAACGAACTGTATTGCTGAGAAAAGATTTAAACCGCCACCTGCAAGCAACACTCGCTGGAACTTTCGTTCCAGGGCAGTTTCAAGAACATCTAGTCATTTACACCAACTGAATTTGGTACTGTTACATGCCTCCAAAACCATACGAGAAGTACGCATGTTTTTAAGTGATCTTACTGCATTCCATTCGTTTTTCAGGAAATAATGAAAACGAACTCTATTGCTGAGAAAAGATTTAAACCGCCACCTGCAAGCAACACTCGCTGGAACTTTCGTTCCAGGGCAGTTTCAAGAACGTCTAGTCATTTACACCAACTGAATTTGGTACTGTTACATGCCTCCAAAATCATATGACAAGTACGCATGTTTGTAAGTGATCTTACTGCATTCCATTCGTTTTTCAGGAAATAATCAAAACGAACTGTATTGCTGAGAAAGGATTTAAACCGCCACCTGCAAGCAACACTCGCTGGAACTTTCGTTCCAGGGCAGTTTCAAGAACATCTAGTCATTTACACCAACTGAATTTGGTACTGTTACATGCCTCCATAACCATACGACAAGTACGCATGTTTGTAAGTGATCTTACTGCTTTCCATTCGTTTTTCAGGAAATAATCAAAACGTATTGTATTGCTGAGAAAGGATTTAAACCGCCACCTGCAAGCAACACTCGCTGGAACTTTCGTTCCAGGGCAGTTTCAAGAACATCTAGTCATTTACACCAACTGAATTTGGTACTGTTACATGTCTCCAAAATCATATGACAAGTACGCATGTTTGTAAGTGATCTTACTGCATTCTATTCGTTTTTCATGAAATAATCAAAACGAACTGTATTGCTGAGAAAGGATTTAAACCGCCACCTGCAAGCAACACTCGCTGGAACTTTCGTTCCAGGGCAGTTTCAAGAACATCTAGTCATTTACACCAACTGAATTTGGTACTGTTACATGGCTCCAAAATCATACAAAAAGTACGCATGTTTGTAAGTGATCTTACTGCATTCCATTCGTTTTTCAGGAAATAATCAAAACGAACTGTATTGCTGAGAAAGATTTAAACCGCCACCTGCAAGCAACACTCGCTGGAACTTTCGTTCCAGGGCAGTTTCAAGAACGTCTAGTCATTTACACCAACTGAATTTGGTACTGTTACATGCCTCCAAAATCATATGACAAGTACGCATGTTTGTAAGTGATCTTACTGCATTCCATTCGTTTTTCAGGAAATAATCAAAACGAACTGTATTGCTGAGAAAGGATTTAAACCGCCACCTGCAAGCAACACTCGCTGGAACATTCGTTCCAGGGCAGTTTCAAGAACATCTAGTCATTTACACCAACTGAATTTGGTACTGTAACATGCCTCCAAAATCATATGACAAGTACACATGTTTGTAAGTGATCTTACTGCATTCCATTCGTTTTTCAGGAAATAATCAAAACGAACTGTATTGCTTAGAAAGGATTTAAACCGCCACCTGCAAGCAACACTCGCTGGAACTTTCGTTCCAGGGCAGTTTCAAGAACATCTAGTCATTTACACCAACTGAATTTGGTACTGTTACATGCCTCCAAAATCATACGACAAGTACGCATGTTTGTAAGTGATCTGACTGCATTCCATTCGTTTTTCAGGAAATAATCAAAACGAACTGTATTGCTGAGAAAGGATTTAAACCGCCACCTGCAAGCAACACTCGCTGGAACTTTCGTTCCAGGGCAGTTTCAAGAACATCTAATCATTTACACCAACTGAATTAGGTTCTGTTACATGCCTCCAAAATCATACGACAAGTACGCATATTTGTAAGTGATCTTACTGCAGTCCATTCGTTTTTCAGGAAATAATCAAAACGAACTGTATTGCTGAGAAAGGATTTAAACCGCCACCTGCAAGCAACACTCGCTGGAACTTTCGTTCCAGGGCAGTTTCAAGAACATCTAGTCATTTACACCAACTGAATTTGGTACTGTTACATGCCTCCAAAATCATATGACAAGTGTTCACGTTTGTAAGTGATCTTACTGCATTCCATTCGTTTTTCAGGAAATAATCAAAACGAACTGTATTGCTGAGAAAAGATTTAAACCGCCACCTGCAAGCAACACTCGCTGGAACTTTCGTTCCAGGGCAGTTTCAAGAACATCTAGTCATTTACACCAACTGAATTTGGTACTGTTACATGCCTCCAAAACCATACGAGAAGTACGCATGTTTGTAAGAGATCTTACTGCATTCCATTCGTTTTTCAGGAAATAATGAAAACGAACTCTATTGCTGAGAAAAGATTTAAACCGCCACCTGCAAGCAACACTCGCTGGAACATTCGTTCCAGGGCAGTTTCAAGAACATCTAGTCATTTACACCAACTGAATTTGGTACTGTTACATGCCTCCAAAATCATATGACAAGTACGCATGTTTGTAAGTGATCTTACTGCATTCCATTCGTTTTTCAGGAAATAATCAAAACGAACTGTATTGCTGAGAAAGGATTTAAACCGCCACCTGCAAGCAACACTCGCTGGAACTTTCGTTCCAGGGCAGTTTCAAGAACATCTAGTCATTTACACCAACTGAATTTGGTACTGTTACATGCCTCCATAACCATACGACAAGTACGCATGTTTGTAAGTGATCTTACTGCTTTCCATTCGTTTTTCAGGAAATAATCAAAACGTACTGTATTGCTGAGAAAGGATTTAAACCGCCACCTGCAAGCAACACTCGCTGGAACTTTCGTTCCAGGGCAGTTTCAAGAACATCTAGTCATTTACACCAACTGAATTTGGTACTGTTACATGTCTCCAAAATCATATGACAAGTACGCATGTTTGTAAGTGATCTTACTGCATTCTATTCGTTTTTCATGAAATAATCAAAACGAACTGTATTGCTGAGAAAGGATTTAAACCGCCACCTGCAAGCAACACTCGCTGGAACTTTCGTTCCAGGGCAGTTTCAAGAACATCTAGTCATTTACACCAACTGAATTTGGTACTGTTACATGGCTCCAAAATCATACAACAAGTACGCATGTTTGTAAGTGATCTTACTGCATTCCATTCGTTTTTCAGGAAATAATCAAAACGAACTGTATTGCTGAGAAAGATTTAAACCGCCACCTGCAAGCAACACTCGCTGGAACTTTCGTTCCAGGGCAGTTTCAAGAACGTCTAGTCATTTACACCAACTGAATTTGGTACTGTTACATGCCTCCAAAATCATATGACAAGTACGCATGTTTGTAAGTGATCTTACTGCATTCCATTCGTTTTTCAGGAAATAATCAAAACGAACTGTATTGCTGAGAAAGGATTTAAACCGCCACCTGCAAGCAACACTCGCTGGAACATTCGTTCCAGGGCAGTTTCAAGAACATCTAGTCATTTACACCAACTGAAATTTGTACTGTTACATGCCTCCAAAATCATACGACAAGTACGCATGTTTGTAAGTGATCTGACTGCATTCCATTCGTTTTTCAGGAAATAATCAAAACGAACTGTATTGCTGAGAAAGGATTTAAACCGCCACCTGCAAGCAACACTCGCTGGAACTTTCGTTCCAGGGCAGTTTCAAGAACATCTAGTCATTTACACCAACTGAATTAGGTTCTGTTACATGCCTCTAAAATCATACGACAAGTACGCATATTTGTAAGTGATCTTACTGCAGTCCATTCGTTTTTCAGGAAATAATCAAAACGAACTGTATTGCTGAGAAAGGATTTAAACCGCCACCTGCAAGCAACACTCGCTGGAACTTTCGTTTCAGGGCAGTTTCAAGAACATCTAGTCATTTACACCAACTGAATTTGGTACTGTTACATGCCTCCAAAATCATATGACAAGTACGCATGTTTGTAAGTGATCTTACTGCATTACATTCGTTTTTCAGGAAATAATCAAAACGAACTGTATTGCTGAGAAAGGATTTAAACCGCCACCTGCAAGCAACACTCGCTGGAACATTCGTTCCAGGCCAGTTTCAAGAACATCTAGTCATTTACACCAACTGAATTTGGTACTGTTACATGCCTCCAAAATCATATGACAAGTACGCATGTTTGTAAGTGATCTTACTGCATTCCATTCGTTTTTCAGGAAATAATCAAAACGAACTGTATTGCTGACAAAGGATTTAAACCGCCACCTGCAAGCAACACTCGCTGGAACTTTCGTTCCAGGGCAGTTTCAAGAACATCTAGTGATTTACACCAACTGAATTTGGTACTGTTACATGACTCCAAAATCATATGACAAGTACGCATGTTTGTAAGTGATCTTACTGCATTCCATTCGTTTTTCAGGAAATAATCAAAACGAAATGTATTGCTGAGAAAAGATTTAAACCGCCACCTGCAAGCAACACTCGCTGGAACTTTCGTTCCAGGGCAGTTTCAAGATCATCTAGTCATTTACACCAACTGAATTTTGGTACTGTTACATGCCTCCAAAATCATATGACAAGTACGCATGTTTGTAAGTGAGCTTACTGCAAACCATTCGTTTTTCAGGAAATAGACAAAACGAACTGTATTGCTGAGAAAAGATTTAAACCGCCACCTGCAAGCAACACTCGCTGGAACATTCGTTCCAGGGCAGTTTCAAGAACATCTAGTCATACACACCAACTGAATTTGGTACTGTTACTTGCCTCCAAAATCATACGACAAGTACGCATGTTTGTAAGTGATCTTACTGCATTCCATTCGTTTTTCAAGAAATAATCAAAACGAACTGTATTGCTGAGAAAGAATTTAAACCGCCACCTGCAAGCAACACTCGCTGGAACTTTAGTTCCAGGGCAGTTTCAAGAACATCTAGTCATTTACACCAACTGAATTTGGCACTGTTACATGCCTCCAAAATCATACAACAAGTACGCATGTTTGTAAGTGATCTTACTGCATTCCATTCGTTTTTCAGGAAATAATCAAAACGAACTGTATTGCTGAGAAAAGATATAAACCGCCACCTGCAAGCAACACTCGCTGGAACATTCGTTCCAGGGCAGTTTCAAGAACATCTAGTCATACACACCAACTGAATTTGGTACTGTTACATGCTTCCAAAATCATACGACAAGTACGCATGTTTGTAAGTGATCTTACTGCATTCCATTCGTTTTCCAGGAAATAATCAAAACGAACTGTATTACTGAGAAAGGATTTAAAGCGCCACCTGCAAGCAACACTCGCTGGAACTTTCGTTCCAGGGCAGTTTCAAGAACATCTAGTCATTTACACCAACTGAATTTGGTACTGTAACATGCCTCCAAAATCGTATGACAAGTACGCACGTTTGTAAGTGATCTTACTGCATTCCATTCGTTTTTCAGGAAATAATCAAAACGAACTGTATTGCTGAGAAAGGATTTAAACCGCCACCTGCAAGCAACACTCGCTTTAACTTTCGTTCGAGAGCAGTTTCAAGAACATCTAGTCATTTACACCAACTGAATTTGGTACTGTTACATGCCTCCAAAATCATATGACAAGTACGCATGTTTGTAACTGACCTTACTGCATTCCATTCGTTTTTCAGGAAATAATCAAAACGAACTGTATTGCTGAGAAAGGATTTAAACTGCCACCTGCAAGCAACACTCACTGGAACTTTCGTTGACAAGTACGCATGTTTGTAAGTGATCTTACTGCATTCCATTCGTTTTTCAGGAAATAATCAAAACGAACTGTATTGCTGAGAAAAGATTTAAACCGCCACCTGCAAGCAACACTCGCTGGAACATTCGTTCCAGGGCAGTTTCAAGAACATCTAGTCATACACACCAACTGAATTTGGTACTCTTACATGCCTCCAAAATCATACGACAAGTACGCATGTTTGTAAGTGATCTTACTGCATTCCATTCGTTTTTCAGGAAGTAATCAAAACGAACTGTATTGCTGAGAAAGGATTTAAACCGCCACCTGCAAGCAACACTCGCTGGAACTTTCGTTCCAGGGCAGTTTCAAGAACATCTAGTCATTTACACCAACTGAATTCTGTACTGTTACATGCCTCCAAAATCATATGACAAGTGTTCACGTTTGTAAGTGATCTTACTGCATTCCATTCGTTTTTCAGGAAATAATCAAAACGAACTGTATTGCTGAGAAAAGATTTAAACCGCCACCTGCAAGCAACACTCGCTGGAACTTTCGTTCCAGGGCAGTTTCAAGAACATCTAGTCATTTACACCAACTGAATTTGGTACTGTTACATGCCTCCAAAACCATACGAGAAGTACGCATGTTTGTAAGTGATCTTACTGCATTCCATTCGTTTTTCAGGAAATAATCAAAACGAACTGTATTGCTGAGAAAGGATTTAAACCGCCACCTGCAAGCAACACTCGCTGGAACTTTCGTTCCAGGGCAGTTTCAAGAACATCTAGTCATTTACACCAACTGAATTTGGTACTGTTACATGCCTCCATAACCATACGACATGTACGCATATTTGTAAGTGATCTTACTGCTTTCCATTCGTTTTTCAGGAAATAATCAAAACGTACTGTATTGCTGAGAAAGGATTTAAACCGCCACCTGCAAGCAACACTCGCTGGAACTTTCGTTCGAGGGCAGTTTCAAGAACATCTAGTCATTTACACCAACTGAATTTGGTACTGTTACATGCCTCCAAAATCATATGACAAGTGTTCACGTTTGTAAGTGATATAACTGCATTCATTCGTTTTTCAGGAAATAATCAAAACGAACTGTATTGCTGAGAAAAGATTTAAACCGCCACTTGCAAGCAACACTCGCTGGAACTTTCGTTCCAGGGCAATTTCGAGAACATCTAGTCATTTGCACCAACTGAATTTGGTACTGTTACATGACTCCAAATTCGTTTGACAAGTACGCATGTTTGTAAGTGATCTTACTGCATTCCATTCGTTTTTCAGGAAATAATCAAAACGAACTGTATTGCTGAGAAAGGATTTAAAGCGGCACCTGCAAGCAACACTCGCTGGAACTTTCGTTCCAGGGCAGTTTCAAGAAGATCTAGTCATTTACACCAACTGAATTTGGTACTGTTACATGCCTCCAAAACCATACGACAAGTACGCATGTTTGTAAGTGATCTTACTGCATTCCATTCGTTTTTCAGGAAATAATCGAAACGAACTGTATTGCTGAGAAAGGATTTAAAACGCCACCTGCAAGCAACTCTCGCTGGAACTTTCGTTCGAGGGCAGTTTCAAGAACATCTAGTCATTTACACCAACTGAATTTGGTACTGTTACATGCCTCCAAAATCATACGACAAGTACGCATGTTTGTAAGTGATATAACTGCATTCCATTCGTTTTTCAGGAAATAATCAAAACGAACTGTATTGCTGAGAAAAGATTTAAACCGCCACTTGCAAGCAACACTCGCTGGAACTTTCGTTCCAGGGCAGTTTCAAGAACATCTAGTCATTTACACCAACTTAATTTGGTACTGTTACATGCCTCCAAAATCATACAACAAGTACGCATGTTTGTAAGTGATCTTACTGCATTCCATTCGTTTTTCAGGAAATAATCAAAACGAACTGTATTGCTGAGAAAGGATTTAAACCTCACCTGCAAGCAACACTCGCTGGAACTTTCGTTCCAGGGCAGTTTCAAGAACATCTAGTCATTTACACCAACTGAATTTGGTACTGTTACATGCCTCAAAAATCATACGACAAGTACGCATGTTTGTAAGTGATCTTACTGCATTCCATTCGTTATTCAGGAAATAATCAAAGCGAACTGTATTGCTGAGAAAGGATTTAAACCGCCACCTGCAAGTAACACTCACTGGAACTTTCGTTCCAGGGCAGTTTCAAGAACATCTAGTCATTATACCAACTGAATTTGGTACTGTTACATGCCTCCAAAATCATATGACAGTTACGCATGTTTGTAAGTGATCTTACTGCATTCCATTCGTTTTTCAGGAAATAATCAAAACGAACTGTATTGCTGAGAAAAGATATAAACCGCCACCTGCAAGCAACACTCGCTGGAACATTCGTTCCAGGGCAGTTTCAAGAACATCTATTCATACACACCAACTGAATTTGGTACTGTTACATGCTTCCAAAATCATACGACAAGTACGCATGTTTGTAAGTGATCTTACTGCATTCCATTCGTTTTCCAGGAAATAATCAAAACGAACTGTATTACTGAGAAAGGATTTAAAGCGCCACCTGCAAGCAACACTCGCTGGAACTTTCGTTCCAGGGCAGTTTCAAGAACATCTAGTCATTTACACCAACTGAATTTGGTACTGTAACATGCCTCCAAAATCATATGACAAGTACGCACGTTTGTAAGTGATCTTACTGCATTCCATTCGTTTTTCAGGAAACAATCAAAACGAACTGTATTGCTGAGAAAGGATTTAAACCGCCACCTGCAAGCAACACTCGCTTTAACTTTCGTTCGAGGGCAGTTTCAAGAACATCTAGTCATTTACACCAACTGAATTTGGTACTGTTACATGCCTCCAAAATCATATGACAAGTACGCATGTTTGTAAGTGACCTTACTGCATTCAATTCGTTTTTCAGGAAATAATCAAAACGAACTGTATTGCTGAGAAAGGATTTAAACTGCCACCTGCAAGCAACACTCACTGGAACTTTCGTTGACAAGTACGCATGTTTGTAAGTGATCTTACTGCATTCCATTCGTTTTTCAGGAAATAATCAAAACGAACTGTATTGCTGAGAAAAGATTTAAACCGCCACCTGCAAGCAACACTCGCTGGAACATTCGTTCCAGGGCAGTTTCAAGAACATCTAGTCATACACACCAACTGAATTTGGTACTGTTACATGCCTCCAAAATCATACGACAAGTACGCATGTTTGTAAGTGATCTTACTGCATTCCATTCGTTTTTCAGGAAGTAATCAAAACGAACTGTATTGCTGAGAAAGGATTTAAACCGCCACCTGCAAGCAACACTCGCTGGAACTTTCGTTCCAGGGCAGTTTCAAGAACATCTAGTCATTTACACCAACTGAATTTGGTACTGTTACATGCCTCCAAAATCATATGACAAGTGTTCACGTTTGTAAGTGATCTTACTGCATTCCATTCGTTTTTCAGGAAATAATCAAAACGAACTGTATTGCTGAGAAAAGATTTAAACCGCCACCTGCAAGCAACACTCGCTGGAACTTTCGTTCCAGGGCAGTTTCAAGAACATCTAGTCATTTACACCAACTGAATTTGGTACTGTTACATGCCTCCAAAACCATACGAGAAGTACGCATGTTTGTAAGTGATCTTACTGCATTCCATTCGTTTTTCAGGAAATAATGAAAACGAACTCTATTGCTGAGAAAAGATTTAAACCGCCACCTGCAAGCAACACTCGCTGGAACATTCGTTCCAGGGCAGTTTCAAGAACATCTAGTCATTTACACCAACTGAATTTGGTACTGTTACATGCCTCCAAAATCATATGACAAGTACGCATGTTTGTAAGTGATCTTACTGCATTCCATTCGTTTTTCAGGAAATAATCAAAACGAACTGTATTGCTGAGAAAGGATTTAAACCGCCACCTGCAAGCAACACTCGCTGGAACTTTCGTTCCAGGGCAGTTTCAAGAACATCTAGTCATTTACACCAACTGAATTTGGTACTGTTACGTGCCTCCATAACCATACGACAAGTACGCATATTTGTAAGTGATCTTACTGCTTTCCATTCGTTTTTCAGGAAATAATCAAAACGTACTGTATTGCTGAGAAAGGATTTAAACCGCCACCTGCAAGCAACACTCGCTGGAACTTTCGTTCCAGGGCAGTTTCAAGAACATCTAGTCATTTACACCAACTGAATTTGGTACTGTTACATGCCTCCAAAATCATATGACAAGTGTTCACGTTTGTAAGTGATATAACTGCATTCATTCGTTTTTCAGGAAATAATCAAAACGAACTGTATTGCTGAGAAAAGATTTAAACCGCCACTTGCAAGCAACACTCGCTGGAACTTTCGTTCGAGGGCAGTTTCAAGAACATCTAGTCATTTACACCAACTGCATTTGGTACTGTTACATGCCTCCAAAATCATACGACAAGTACGCATGTTTGTAAGTGATATAACTGCATTCCATTCGTTTTTCAGGAAATAATCAAAACGAACTGTATTGCTGAGAAAAGATTTAAACCGCCACTTGCAAGCAACACTCGCTGGAACTTTCGTTCCAGGGCAGTTTCAAGAACATCTAGTCATTTACACCAACTTAATTTGGTACTGTTACATGCCTCCAAAATCATACAACAAGTACGCATGTTTGTAAGTGATCTTACTGCATTCCATTCGTTTTTCAGGAAATAATCAAAACGAACTGTATTGCTGAGAAAGGATTTAAACCTCACCTGCAAGCAACACTCGCTGGAACTTTCGTTCCAGGGCAGTTTCAAGAACATCTAGTCATTTACACCAACTGAATTTGGTACTGTTACATGCCTCAAAAATCATACGACAAGTACGCATGTTTGTAAGTGATCTTACTGCATTCCATTCGTTATTCAGGAAATAATCAAAGCGAACTGTATTGCTGAGAAAGGATTTAAACCGCCACCTGCAAGTAACACTCACTGGAACTTTCGTTCCAGGGCAGTTTCAAGAACATCTAGTCATTATACCAACTGAATTTGGTACTGTTACATGCCTCCAAAATCATATGACAGTTACGCATGTTTGTAAGTGATCTTACTGCATTCCATTCGTTTTTCAGGAAATAATCAAAACGAACTGTATTGCTGAGAAAAGATATAAACCGCCACCTGCAAGCAACACTCGCTGGAACATTCGTTCCAGGGCAGTTTCAAGAACATCTATTCATACACACCAACTGAATTTGGTACTGTTACATGCTTCCAAAATCATACGACAAGTACGCATGTTTGTAAGTGATCTTACTGCATTCCATTCGTTTTCCAGGAAATAATCAAAACGAACTGTATTACTGAGAAAGGATTTAAAGCGCCACCTGCAAGCAACACTCGCTGGAACTTTCGTTCCAGGGCAGTTTCAAGAACATCTAGTCATTTACACCAACTGAATTTGGTACTGTAACATGCCTCCAAAATCATATGACAAGTACGCACGTTTGTAAGTGATCTTACTGCATTCCATTCGTTTTTCAGGAAATAATCAAAACGAACTGTATTGCTGAGAAAGGATTTAAACCGCCACCTGCAAGCAACACTCGCTTTAACTTTCGTTCGAGGGCAGTTTCAAGAACATCTAGTCATTTACACCAACTGAATTTGGTACTGTTACATGCCTCCAAAATCATATGACAAGTACGCATGTTTGTAAGTGACCTTACTGCATTCAATTCGTTTTTCAGGAAATAATCAAAACGAACTGTATTGCTGAGAAAGGATTTAAACTGCCACCTGCAAGCAACACTCACTGGAACTTTCGTTGACAAGTACGCATGTTTGTAAGTGATCTTACTGCATTCCATTCGTTTTTCAGGAAATAATCAAAACGAACTGTATTGCTGAGAAAAGATTTAAACCGCCACCTGCAAGCAACACTCGCTGGAACATTCGTTCCAGGGCAGTTTCAAGAACATCTAGTCATACACACCAACTGAATTTGGTACTGTTACATGCCTCCAAAATCATACGACAAGTACGCATGTTTGTAAGTGATCTTACTGCATTCCATTCGTTTTTCAGGAAGTAATCAAAACGAACTGTATTGCTGAGAAAGGATTTAAACCGCCACCTGCAAGCAACACTCGCTGGAACTTTCGTTCCAGGGCAGTTTCAAGAACATCTAGTCATTTACACCAACTGAATTTGGTACTGTTACATGCCTCCAAAATCATATGACAAGTGTTCACGTTTGTAAGTGATCTTACTGCATTCCATTCGTTTTTCAGGAAATAATCAAAACGAACTGTATTGCTGAGAAAAGATTTAAACCGCCACCTGCAAGCAACACTCGCTGGAACTTTCGTTCCAGGGCAGTTTCAAGAACATCTAGTCATTTACACCAACTGAATTTGGTACTGTTACATGCCTCCAAAACCATACGAGAAGTACGCATGTTTGTAAGTGATCTTACTGCATTCCATTCGTTTTTCAGGAAATAATGAAAACGAACTCTATTGCTGAGAAAAGATTTAAACCGCCACCTGCAAGCAACACTCGCTGGAACATTCGTTCCAGGGCAGTTTCAAGAACATCTAGTCATTTACACCAACTGAATTTGGTACTGTTACATGCCTCCAAAATCATATGACAAGTACGCATGTTTGTAAGTGATCTTACTGCATTCCATTCGTTTTTCAGGAAATAATCAAAACGAACTGTATTGCTGAGAAAGGATTTAAACCGCCACCTGCAAGCAACACTCGCTGGAACTTTCGTTCCAGGGCAGTTTCAAGAACATCTAGTCATTTACACCAACTGAATTTGGTACTGTTACGTGCCTCCATAACCATACGACAAGTACGCATATTTGTAAGTGATCTTACTGCTTTCCATTCGTTTTTCAGGAAATAATCAAAACGTACTGTATTGCTGAGAAAGGATTTAAACCGCCACCTGCAAGCAACACTCGCTGGAACTTTCGTTCCAGGGCAGTTTCAAGAACATCTAGTCATTTACACCAACTGAATTTGGTACTGTTACATGCCTCCAAAATCATATGACAAGTGTTCACGTTTGTAAGTGATATAACTGCATTCATTCGTTTTTCAGGAAATAATCAAAACGAACTGTATTGCTGAGAAAAGATTTAAACCGCCACTTGCAAGCAACACTCGCTGGAACTTTCGTTCCAGGGCAATTTCGAGAACATCTAGTCATTTGCACCAACTGAATTTGGTACTGTTACATGACTCCAAAATCGTTTGACAAGTACGCATGTTTGTAAGTGATCTTACTGCATTCCATTCGTTTTTCAGGAAATAATCAAAACGAACTGTATTGCTGAGAAAGGATTTAAAGCGGCACCTGCAAGCAACACTCGCTGGAACTTTCGTTCCAGGGCAGTTTCAAGAAGATCTAGTCATTTACACCAACTGAATTTGGTACTGTTACATGCCTCCAAAACCATACGACAAGTACGCATGTTTGTAAGTGATCTTACTGCATTCCATTCGTTTTTCAGGAAATAATCGAAACGAACTGTATTGCTGAGAAAGGATTTAAACCGCCACCTGCAAGCAACTCTCGCTGGAACTTTCGTTCGAGGGCAGTTTCAAGAACATCTAGTCATTTACACCAACTGAATTTGGTACTGTTACATGCCTCCAAAATCATACGACAAGTACGCATGTTTGTAAGTGATATAACTGCATTCCATTCGTTTTTCAGGAAATAATCAAAACGAACTGTATTGCTGAGAAAAGATTTAAACCGCCACTTGCAAGCAACACTCGCTGGAACTTTCGTTCCAGGGCAGTTTCAAGAACATCTAGTCATTTACACCAACTTAATTTGGTACTGTTACATGCCTCCAAAACCATATGAGAAGTACGCATATTTGTAAATGATCTTACTGCATTCCTTTCGTTTTTCAGGAAATAATCAAAACGAACTGTATTGCTGAGAATGGATTTAAACCGCCACCTGCAAGCAACACTCGCTGGAACTTTCGTTCCAAGGCAGTTTCAAGAACATCTAGTCATTTACACCAACTGAATTTGGTACTGTTACATGCCTCCATAACCATACGACAAGTACGCATGTTTGTAAGTGATCTTACTGCTTTCCATTCGTTTTTCAGGAAATAATCAAAACGTACTGTATTGCTGAGAAAGGATTTAAACCGCCACCTGCAAGCAACACTCGCTGGAACTTTCGTTCCAGGGCAGTTTCAAGAACATCTAGTCATTTACACCAACTGAATTTTGTACTGTTACATGTCTCCAAAATCATATGACAAGTACGCATGTTTGTAAGTGATCTTACTGCATTCTATTCGTTTTTCATGAAATAATCAAAACGAACTGTATTGCTGAGAAAGGATTTAAACCGCCACCTGCAAGCAACACTCGCTGGAACTTTTGTTCCAGGGCATTTTCAAGAACATCTAGTCATTTACACCAACTGAATTTGGTACTGTTACATGCCTCCAAAATCATATTACAAGTACGCATGTTTGTAAGTGATCTTACTGCATTCCATTCGTTTTTCAGGAAATAATCAAAACGAACTGTATTGCTGACAAAGGATTTAAACCGCCACCTGCAAGCAACACTCACTGGAACATTCGTTCCAGGGCAGTTTCAAGAACATCTAGTCATTTACACCAACTGAATTAGGTACTGTTACATGCCTCCAAAATCATAGGACAAGTACGCATGTTTGTAAGTTATCTTACTGCATTCCATTCGTTTTTCAGGAAATAATCAAAACGAACTGTATTGCTGAGAAAAGATTTAAACCGCCACCTGCAAGCAACACTCGCTGGAAAATTCGTTCCAGGGCAGTTTCAAGAACATCTATTCATACACACCAACTGAATTTGGTACTGTTACATGCCTCCAAAATCATACGACAAGTACGCATGTTTGTAAGTGATCTTACTGCATTCCATTCGTTTTTCAGGAAATAATCAAAACGAACTGTATTGCTGAGAAAGGATTTAAAGCGGCACCTGCAAGCAACACTCGCTGGAACTTTCGTTCCAGGGCAGTTTCAAGAACATCTAGTCATTTACACCAACTGAATTTGGTACTGTTACATGCCTCCAAAATCATATGACAAGTACGCACGTTTGTAAGTGATCTTACTGCATTCCATTCGTTTTTCAGGAAATAATCAAAACGAACTGTATTGCTGAGAAAAGATTTAAACCGCCACCTGCAAGCAACACTCGCTGGAACTTTCGTTCCAGGGCAGTTTCAAGAACATCTAGTCATTTACACCAACTGAATTTGGTACTGTTACATGCCTCCAAAATCATACGACAAGTACGCATGTTTGTAAGTGATATAACTGCATTCCATTCGTTTTTCAGGAAATAATCAAAACGAACTGTATTGCTGAGAAAAGATTTAAACCACCACTTGCAAGCAACACTCGCTGGAACTTTCGTTCCAGGGCAGTTTCAAGAACATCTAGTCACTTACACCAACTGAATTTGGTACTTTTACATGCCTCCAAAACCATACGACACGTACGCATGTTTGTAAGTGATCTTACTGCATTCCATTCGTTTTTCAGGAAATAATCAAAACGAACTGTATTGCTGAGAAAGGATTTAAACCGCCACCTGCAAGCAACACTCGCTGGAACTTTCGTTCGAGGGCAGTTTCAAGAACATCTAGTCATTTACACCAACTGAATTTGGTACTGTTACATGCCTCCAAAATCATACGACAAGTACGCATGTTTGTACGTGATATAACTGCATTCCATTCGTTTTTCAGGAAATAATCAAAACGAACTTTATTGCTGAGAAAAGATTTAAACCGCCACTTGCAAGCAACACTCGCTGGAACTTTCGTTCAAGGGCAGTTTCAAGAACATCTAGTCATTTACACCAACTGAATTTGGTACTGTTACATGCCTCCAAAACCATATGAGAAGTACGCATGTTTGTAAGTGATCTTACTGCATTCCATTCGTTTTTCAGGAAATAATCAAAACGAACTGTATTGCTGAGAATGGATTTAAACCGCCACCTGCAAGCAACACTCGCTGGAACTTTCGTTCCAGGGCAGTTTCAAGAACATCTAGTCATTTACACCAACTGAATTTGGTACTGTTACATGCCTCGAAAATCATACGACAAGTACGCATGTTTGTAAGTGATATAACTGCATTCCATTCGTTTTTCAGGAAATAATCAAAACGAACTGTATTGCTGAGAAAAGATTTAAACCGCCACTTGCAAGCAACACTCGCTGCAACTTTCGTTCCAGGGAAGTTTCAAGAACATCTAGTCATTTGCACCAACTGAATTTGGTACTGTTACATGTCTCCAAAATAATATGACAAGTACGCATGTTTGTAAGTGATCTTACTGCATTCCATTCGTTTTTCAGGAATTAATCAAAACGAACTGTATTGCTTAGAAAGAATTTAAACCGCCACCTGCAAGCAACACTCGCTGGAACTTTCGTTCCAGGGCAGTTTCAAGAACATCTAGTCATTTACACCAACTGAATTTGGTACTGTTACATGCCTCCAAAATGATGTGACAAGTACGCATGTTTGTAAGTGATCTTACTGCATTCCATTCGTTTTTCAGGAAATAATCAAAACGAACTGTATTGCTGAGAAAGGATTTAAACTGCCACCTGCAAGCAACACTCACTGAAACTTTCGTTGACAAGTACGCATGTTTGTAAGTGATCTTACAGCATTCCATTCGTTTTTCAGGAAATAATCAAAACGAACTGTATTCCTGAGAAAGGATTTAAACCGCCACCTGCAAGCAACACTCGCTGGAACTTTCGTTCCAGGGCAGTTTCAAGAACATCTAGTCATTTACACCAACTGAATTTTGTACTGTTACATGCCTCAAAAATCTTATGACAAGTACGCACGTTTGTAAGTGATCTTACTGCATTCCATTCGCTTTTCAGGAAATAATCAAAACGAACTGTATTGCTGAGAAAAGATTTAAACCGCCACCTGCAAGCAACACTCGCTGGAACATTCGTTCCAGGGCAGTTTCAAGAACATCTAGTCATTTACACCAACTGAATTTGGCACTGTTACATGCCTCCAAAATCATATGACAAGTACGCATGTTTGTAAGTGATCTTACTGCATTCCATTCGTTTTTCAGGAAATAATCAAAACGAACTGTATTGCTGACAAAGGATTTAAACCGCCACCTGCAAGCAACCCTCGCTGGAACTTTCGTTCCAGGGCAGTTTCAAGAACATCTAGTCATTTACACCAACTGAATTTGGTACTGTTACATGCCTCCAAAATCATATGACAAGTACGCATGTTTGTAAGTGATCTTACTGCATTCCATTCGTTTTTCAGGAAATAATCAATACGAACTGTATTGCTGAGAAAGGATTTAAACCGCCACCTGCAAGCAACACTCACTGGAACTATCGTTCCAGGGCAGTTTCAAAAACATCTAGTCATTTACACCAACTGAATTTGGTACTGTTACATGCCTCCAAAATCATATGACAACTACACATGTTTGTAAGTGATCTTACTGCATTCCATTCGTCTTTTAAGAAATAATAAAAACGAACTGTTTGCTGAGAAAGGATATAAACCGCCACCTGCAAGCAACACTCGGTGGAACTTTCGTTCCAGGGCAGCTTCAAGAACATCTAGTCATTTACACCAACTGAATTTGGTACTGTTACATGCCTCCAAAATCATATGACAAGTACGCATGTTTGTAAGTGATCTTACTGCATTCCATTCGTTTTTCAGGAAATAATCAAAACGAACTGTATTGCTGAGAAAGGATTTAAACCGCCACCTGCATACAACACTCGCTGGAACTTTCGTTCCAGGGCAGTTTCAAGAACATCTAGTCATTTACACCAACTGAATTTGGTACTGTTACATGCCTCCAAAATCATATGACAAGTACGCATGTTTGTAAGTGATCTTACTGCATTCCATTCGTTTTTCAGGAAATAATCAAAACGAACTGTATTGCTGAGAAAAGATTTAAACCGCCACCTGCAAGCAACACTCGCTGGAACATTCGTTCCAGGGCAGTTTCAAGAACATCTAGTCATTTACACCAACTGAATTTGGTACTGTTACATGCCTCCAAAATCATATGACAAGTACGCATGTTTGTAAGTGATCTTACTGCATTCCATTCGTTTTTCAGGAAATAATTAAAACGAACTGTATTGCTGAGAAAGGATATAAACCGCCACCTGCAAGCAACACTCGGTGGAACTTTCGTTCCAGGGCAGCTTCAAGAACATCTAGTCATTTACACCAACTGAATTTGGTACTGTTACATGCCTCCAAAATCATATGACAAGTACGCATGTTTGTAAGTGATCTTACTGCATTCCATTCGTTTTTCAGGAAATAATCAAAACGAACTGTATTGCTGACAAAGGATTTAAACCGCCACCTGCAAGCAACACTCGCTGGAACTTTCGTTCCAGGGCAGTTTCAAGAACATCTAGTCATTTACACCAACTGAATTTGGTACTGTTACATGCCTCCAAAATCATATGACAAGTACGCATGTTTGTAAGTGATCTTACTGCATTCCATTCGTTTTTCAGGAAATAATCAAAACGTACTGTATTGCTGAGAAAGGATTTAAACCGCCACCTGCAAGCAACACTCACTGGAACTATCGTTCCAGGGCAGTTTCAAAAACATCTAGTCATTTACACCAACTGAATTTGGTACTGTTACATGCCTCCAAAATCATATGACAAGTACACATGTTTGTAAGTGATCTTACTGCATTCCATTCGTCTTTTAGGAAATAATCAAAACGAACTGTATTGCTGAGAAAAGATATAAACCGCCACCTGCAAGCAACACTCGGTGGAACTTTCGTTCCAGGGCAGCTTCAAGAACATCTAGTCATTTACACCAACTGAATTTGGTACTGTTACATGCCTCCAAAATCATATGACAAGTACGCATGTTTGTAAGTGATCTTACTGCATTCCATTCGTTTTTCAGGAAATAATCAAAACGAACTGTATTGCTGAGAAAGGATTTAAACCGCCACCTGCAAACAACACTCGCTGGAACTTTCGTTCCAGGGCAGTTTCAAGAACATCTAGTCATTTACACCAACTGAATTTGGTACTGTTACATGCCTCCAAAATCATATGACAAGTACGCATGTTTGTAAGTGATCTTACTGCATTCCATTCGTTTTTCAGGAAATAATCAAAACGAACTGTATTGCTGAGAAAGGATTTAAACTGCCACCTGCAAGCAACACTCGCTGGAACTTTCGTTCCAGGGCAGATTCAAGAACATCTAGTCATTTACACCAACTGAATTTGGTACTGTTACATGCCTCCAAAATGATATGACAAGTACGCATGTTTGTAAGTGATCTTACTGCATTCCATTCGTTTTTCAGGAAATAATCAAAACGAACTGTATTGCTGAGAAAGGATTTAAACTGCCACCTGCAAGCAACACTCACTGGAACTTTCGTTCCAGGGCAGTTTCAAGAACATCTAGTCATTTACACCAACAGAATTTGGTACTGTTACATGAATCCATAATCATGTGACAAGTACGCATGTTTGTAAGTGATCTTACTGCATTCCATTCGTTTTTCAGGAAATAATCAAAACGAACTGTATTGCTGAGAAAAGATTTAAACCGCCACCTGCAAGCAACACTCGCTGTAACTTTCGTTCCAGGGCAGTTTCAAGAACGTCTAGTCATTTACACCAACTGAATTTGGTACTGTTACATGCCTCCAAAATCATACGACAAGTACGCATGTTTGTAAGTGATCTTACTGCATTCCATTCTTTTTTCAGGAAATAATCAAAACGAACTGTATTGCTGAGAAAGGATTTAAATCGCCACCTGCAAGCAACACTCGCTGGAACTTTCGTTCCAGGGCAGTTTCAAGAACATCTAGTCATTTACACCAACTGAATTTGATCCTGTTACATGCCTCCAAAATCATATGACAAGTACGCATGTTTGTAAGTGATCTTACTGCATTCCATTCGTTTTTCAGGAAATAATCAAAACGAACTGTATTGCCGAGAAAGGATTTAAACCGCCACCTGCAAGCAACACTCGCTGGAGCTTTCGTCCCAGGGCAGTTTCAAGAACATCTAGTCATTTACACCAACTGAATTTGGTACTGTTACATGCCTCCAAAATCATATGACAAGTATGCATGTTTGTAAGTGATCTTACTGCATTCCATTCGTTTTTCAGGAAATAATCAAAACGAACTGTATTGCTGTGAAAGGATTTAAACCGCCACCTGCAAGCAACACTCGCTGGAACTTTCGTTCCAGGGCAGTTTCAAGAACATCTAGTCATTTACACCAACTGAATTTGGTACTGTTACATGCCTCCAAAATCATATGACAAGTACGCATGTTTGTAAGTGATCTTACTGCATTCCATTCGTTTTTCAAGAAATAATCAAAACGAACAGTATTGCTGAGAAAAGGTTTAAACCGCCACCTGCAAGCAACACTCGCTGGAACTTTCGTTCCAGGGCAGTTTCAAGAACATCTATTCATTTACACCAACTGAATTTGGTACTGTTACATGACTCCAAAATCATATGACAAGTACGCATGTTTGTAAGTGATCTTACTGCATTCCATTCGTTTTTCAGGAAATAATCAAAACGAACTGTATTGCTGAGAAAAAATTTAAACCGCCACCTGCAAGCAACACTCGCTGGAACATTCGTTCCAGGGCAGTTTCAAGAACATCTAGTCATTTACACCAACTGAATTTGGTACTTTACATGCCTCCGAAATCATACGACAAGTACGCATGTTTGTAAGTGATCTTACTGCATTCCATTCGTTTTTCAGGAAATAATCAAAACGAACTGTATTGCTGAGAAAGGAATTAAACCGCCACCTGCAAGCAACACTCGCTGGAACTTTCGTTCCAGGGCAGTTTCAAGAACATCTAGTCATTTACACCTACTGAATTTGGTACTGTTACATGCCTCCAAAATCATATGACAAGTACGCACGTTTGTATGTGATCTTACTGCATTCCATTCGTTTTTCAGGAAATAATCAAAACGAACTGTATTGCTGAAAAAGATTTAAACCGCCACCTGCAAGCAACACTCGCTGGAACTTTCGTTCTTGGGCAGTTTCAAGAACATCAATTCATTTACACCAACTGAATTTGGTACTGTTACATGCCTCCAAAATCATACGACAAGTACGCATGTTTGTAAGTGATCTTACTGCATTCCATTCGTTTTTCAGGAAATAATGAAAACGAACTGTATTGCTGAGAAAAAATTTAAACCGCCACCTGCAAGCAACACTCGCTGGAACATTCGTTCCAGGGCAGCTTCAAGAACATCTAGTCATTTACACCAACTGAATTTGGTACTGTTACATGCCTCCAAAATCATATGACAAGTACGCGTGTTTGTAAGTGATCTTACTGCATTCCATTCGTTTTTCAGGAAATAATCAAAACGAACTGTATTGCTGACAAAGGATTTAAACCGCCACCTGCAAGCAACACTCGCTGGAACTTTCGTTCCAGGGCAGTTTCAAGAACATCTAGTCATTTACACCAACAGAATTTGGTACTGTTACATGAATCCATAATCATGTGACAAGTACGCATGTTTGTAAGTGATCTTACTGCATTCCATTCGTTTTTCAGGAAATAATCAAAACGAACTGTATTGCTGAGAAAAGATTTAAACCGCCACCTGCAAGCAACACTCGCTGTAACTTTCGTTCCAGGGCAGTTTCAAGAACGTCTAGTCATTTACACCAACTGAATTTGGTACTGTTACATGCCTCCAAAATCATACGACAAGTACGCATGTTTGTAAGTGATCTTACTGCATTCCATTCTTTTTTCAGGAAATAATCAAAACGAACTGTATTGCTGAGAAAGGATTTAAATCGCCACCTGCAAGCAACACTCGCTGGAACTTTCGTTCCAGGGCAGTTTCAAGAACATCTAGTCATTTACACCAACTGAATTTGATCCTGTTACATGCCTCCAAAATCATATGACAAGTACGCATGTTTGTAAGTGATCTTACTGCATTCCATTCGTTTTTCAGGAAATAATCAAAACGAACTGTATTGCCGAGAAAGGATTTAAACCGCCACCTGCAAGCAACACTCGCTGGAGCTTTCGTCCCAGGGCAGTTTCAAGAACATCTAGTCATTTACACCAACTGAATTTGGTACTGTTACATGCCTCCAAAATCATATGACAAGTATGCATGTTTGTAAGTGATCTTACTGCATTCCATTCGTTTTTCAGGAAATAATCAAAACGAACTGTATTGCTGTGAAAGGATTTAAACCGCCACCTGCAAGCAACACTCGCTGGAACTTTCGTTCCAGGGCAGTTTCAAGAACATCTAGTCATTTACACCAACTGAATTTGGTACTGTTACATGCCTCCAAAATCATATGACAAGTACGCATGTTTGTAAGTGATCTTACTGCATTCCATTCGTTTTTCAAGAAATAATCAAAACGAACAGTATTGCTGAGAAAAGGTTTAAACCGCCACCTGCAAGCAACACTCGCTGGAACTTTCGTTCCAGGGCAGTTTCAAGAACATCTATTCATTTACACCAACTGAATTTGGTACTGTTACATGACTCCAAAATCATATGACAAGTACGCATGTTTGTAAGTGATCTTACTGCATTCCATTCGTTTTTCAGGAAATAATCAAAACGAACTGTATTGCTGAGAAAAAATTTAAACCGCCACCTGCAAGCAACACTCGCTGGAACATTCGTTCCAGGGCAGTTTCAAGAACATCTAGTCATTTACACCAACTGAATTTGGTACTTTACATGCCTCCGAAATCATACGACAAGTACGCATGTTTGTAAGTGATCTTACTGCATTCCATTCGTTTTTCAGGAAATAATCAAAACGAACTGTATTGCTGAGAAAGGAATTAAACCGCCACCTGCAAGCAACACTCGCTGGAACTTTCGTTCCAGGGCAGTTTCAAGAACATCTAGTCATTTACACCTACTGAATTTGGTACTGTTACATGCCTCCAAAATCATATGACAAGTACGCACGTTTGTATGTGATCTTACTGCATTCCATTCGTTTTTCAGGAAATAATCAAAACGAACTGTATTGCTGAAAAAGATTTAAACCGCCACCTGCAAGCAACACTCGCTGGAACTTTCGTTCTTGGGCAGTTTCAAGTACATCAATTCATTTACACCAACTGAATTTGGTACTGTTACATGCCTCCAAAATCATACGACAAGTACGCATGTTTGTAAGTGATCTTACTGCATTCCATTCGTTTTTCAGGAAATAATGAAAACGAACTGTATTGCTGAGAAAAAATTTAAACCGCCACCTGCAAGCAACACTCGCTGGAACATTCGTTCCAGGGCAGCTTCAAGAACATCTAGTCATTTACACCAACTGAATTTGGTACTGTTACATGCCTCCAAAATCATATGACAAGTACGCGTGTTTGTAAGTGATCTTACTGCATTCCATTCGTTTTTCAGGAAATAATCAAAACGAACTGTATTGCTGACAAAGGATTTAAACCGCCACCTGCAAGCAACACTCGCTGGAACTTTCGTTCCAGGGCAGTTTCAAGAACATCTAGTCATTTACACCAACTGAATTTGGTACTGTTACATGCCTCCAAAATCATATGACAAGTACGCATGTTTGTAAGTGATCTTACTGCATTCCATTCGTTTTTCAGGAAATAATCAAAACGAACTGTATTGCTGAGAAAGGATTTAAACCGCCACCTGCAAGCAACACTCACTGGAACTATCGTTCCAGGGCAGTTTCAAAAACATCTAGTCATTTACACCAACTGAATTTGGTACTGTTACATGCCTCCAAAATCATATGACAAGTACGCATGTTTGTAAGTGATCTTACTGCATTCCATTCGTCTTTTAAGAAATAATCAAAACGAACTGTATTGCTGAGAAAGGATATAAACCGCCACCTGCAAGCAACACTCGGTGGAACTTTCGTTCCAGGGCAGCTTCAAGAACATCTAGTCATTTACACCAACTGAATTTGGTACTGTTACATGCCTCCAAAATCATATGACAAGTACGCATGTTTGTAAGTGATCTTACTGCATTCCATTCGTTTTTCAGGAAATAATCAAAACGAACTGTATTGTTGAGAAAGGATTTAAACCGCCACCTGCAAACAACACTCGCTGGAACTTTCGTTCCAGGGCAGTTTCAAGAACATCTAGTCATTTACACCAACTGAATTTGGTACTGTTACATGCCACCAAAATCATATGACAAGTACGCATGTTTGTAAGTGATCTTACTGCATTCCATTCGTTTTTCAGGAAATAATCAAAGCGAACTGTATTGCTGAGAAAGGATTTAAACTGCCACCTGCAAGCAACACTCGCTGGAACTTTCGTTCCAGGGCAGTTTCAAGAACATCTAGTCATTTACACCAACTGAATTTGGTACTGTTACATGCCTCCAAAATCATATGACAAGTACACAGGTTTGTAAGTGATCTTACTGCATTCCATTCGTTCTTCAGGAAATAATCAAAACGAACTGTATTGCTGAGAAAGGATTTAAACTGCCACCTGCAAGCAACACTCACTGGAACTTTCGTTCCAGGGCAGTTTCAAGAATATCTAGTCATTTACACCAACAGAATTTGGTACTGTTACATGAATCCATAATCATGTGACAAGTACGCATGTTTGTAAGTGATCTTACTGCATTCCATTCGTTTTTCAGGAAATAATCAATACGAACTGTATTGCTGAGAAAGGATTTAAACCGCCACCTGCAAGCAACACTCACTGGAACTATCGTTCCAGGGCAGTTTCAAAAACATCTAGTCATTTACACCAACTGAATTTGGTACTGTTACATGCCTCCAAAATCATATGACAAGTACGCATGTTTGTAAGTGATCTTACTGCATTCCATTCGTCTTTTAAGAAATAATCAAAACGAACTGTATTGCTGAGAAAGGATATAAACCGCCACCTGCAAGCAACACTCGGTGGAACTTTCGTTCCAGGGCAGCTTCAAGAACATCTAGTCATTTACACCAACTGAATTTGGTACTGTTACATGCCTCCAAAATCATATGACAAGTACGCATGTTTGTAAGTGATCTTACTGCATTCCATTCGTTTTTCAGGAAATAATCAAAACGAACTGTATTGCTGAGAAAGGATTTAAACTGCCACCTGCAAGCAACACTCGCTGGAACTTTCGTTCCAGGGCAGTTTCAAGAACATCTAGTCATTTACACCAACTGAATTTGGTACTGTTACATGCCTCCAAAATGATATGACAAGTACAGAGGTTTGTAAGTGATCTTACTGCATTCCATTCGTTTTTCAGGAAATAATCAAAACGAACTGTATTGCTGAGAAAGGATTTAAACTGCCACCTGCAAGCAACACTCACTGGAACTTTCGTTCCAGGGCAGTTTCAAGAACATCTATTCATTTACACCAACAGAATTTGGTACTGTTACATGAATCCATAATCATGTGACAAGTATGCATGTTTGTAAGTGATCTTACTGCATTCCATTCGTTTTTCAGGAAATAATCAAAACGAACTGTATTGCTGAGAAAGGATTTAACAGCCACCTGCAAGCAACACTCGCTGGAACTTTCGTTCCAGTGCAGTTTCAAGAACATCTAGTCATTTACACCAACTGAATTTGGTACTGTTACATGCCTCCAAAATCATATGACAAGTACGCATGTTTGTAAGTGATCTTACTGCATTCCATTCGTTTTTCAGGAAATAATCAAAACGAACTGTATTGCTGAGAAAGGATTTAACCGCCACCTGCAAGCAACACTCACTGGAACTTTCGTTCCAGGGCAGTTTCAAGAACATCTAGTCATTTAAAGCAACTGAATTTGGTACTGTTACATACCTCCAAAATCATACGACAAGTACGCATGTTTGTAAGTGATCTTACTGCATTCCATTCGTTTTTCAGGAATTAATCAAAACGAACTGTATTGCTGAGAAAGGATTTAAACTGCCACCTGCAAGCAACACTCGCTGGAACTTTCGTTCCAGGGCAGTTTCAGGAACATCTAGTCATTTACACCAACTGAATTTGGTACTGTTACATGCCTCCAAAATCATATGACAAGTACGCACGTTTGTAAGTGATATTACTGCATTCCATTCGTTTTTCAGGAAATAATTAAAACGAACTGTATTGCTGAGAAAGGATTTAAACCGCCACCTGCAAGCAACACTCGCTTGATCTTTCGTTCCAGGACAGTTTCAAGAACATCTAGTGATTTACACCAACTGAATTTGGTACTGTTACATGCCTCCAAAATCATACGACAAGTACGCATGTTTGTAAGTGATCTTACTGCATTCCATTAGTTTTTCAGGAAATAATCAAAACGAACTGTGTTGCTGAGAAAGGATTTAAACCGCCACCTGCAACCAACACTCGCTGGAACTTTCGTTCCAGGGCAGTTTCAAGAACATCTAGTCATTTACACCAACTGAATTTGGTACTGTTACATGCCTCCAAAATCATGTGACAAGTATGCATGTTTGTAAGTGATCTTACTGCATTCCATTCGTTTTTCAGGAAATAATTAAAACGAACTGTATTGCTGAGAAAGGATATAAACCGCCACCTGCAAGCAACACTCGGTGGAACTTTTGTTCCAGGGCAGCTTCAAGAACATCTAGTCATTTACACCAACTGAATTTGGTACTGTTACATGCCTCCAAAATCATATGACAAGTACGCGTGTTTGTAAGTGATCTTACTGCATTCCATTCGTTTTTCAGGAAATAATCATATCGAACTGTATTGCTGACAAAGGATTTAAACCGCCACCTGCAAGCAACACTCGCTGGAACTTTCGTTCCAGGGCAGTTTCAAGAACATCTAGTCATTTACACCAACTGAATTTGGTACTGTTACATGCCTCCAAAATCATATGACAAGTACGCATGTTTGTAAGTGATCTTACTGCATTCCATTCGTTTTTCAGGAAATAATCAAAACGAACTGTATTGCTGAGAAAGGATTTAAACCGCCATCTGCAAGCAACACTCACTGGAACTATCGTTCCAGGGCAGTTTCAAAAACATCTAGTCATTTACACCAACTGAATTTGGTACTGTTACATGCCTCCAAAATCATATGACAAGTACGCATGTTTGTAAGTGATCTTACTGCATTCCATTCGTCTTTTAAGAAATAATCAAAACGAACTGTATTGCTGAGAAAGGATATAAACCGCCACCTGCAAGCAACACTCGGTGGAACTTTCGTTCCAGGGCAGCTTCAAGAACATCTAGTCATTTACACCAACTGAATTTGGTACTGTTACATGCCTCCAAAATCATGTGACAAGTACGCATGTTTGTAAGTGATCTTACTGCATTCCATTCGTTTTTCAGGAAATAATCAAAAAGAACTGTATTGCTGAGAAAGGATTTAAACTGCCACCTGCAAGCAACACTCGCTGGAACTTTCGTTCCAGGGCAGTTTCAAGAACATCTAGTCATTTACACCAACTGAATTTGGTACTGTTACATGCCTCCAAAATGATATGACAAGTACACAGGTTTGTAAGTGATCTTACTGCATTCCATTCGTTTTTCAGGAAATAATCAAAACGAACTGTATTGCTGAGAAAGGATTTAAACTGCCACCTGCAAGCAACACTCACTGGAACTTTCGTTCCAGGGCAGTTTCAAGAACATCTATTCATTTACACCAACAGAATTTGGTACTGTTACATGAATCCATAATCATGTGACAAGTACGCATGTTTGTAAGTGATCTTACTGCATTCCATTCGTTTTTCAGGAAATAATCAAAACGAACTGGATTGCTGAGAAAAGATTTAAACCGCCACCTGCAAGCAACACTCGCTGTAACTTTCGTTCCAGGGCAGTTTCAAGAACGTCTACTCATTTACACCAACTGAATTTGGTACTGTTACATGCCTCCAAAATCATACGACAAGTACGCATGTTTGTAAGTGATCTTACTGCATTCCATTCGTTTTTCAGGAAATAATCAAAACGAACTGTATTGCTGAGAAAGGATTTAAATCGCCACCTGCAAGCAACACTCGCTGGAACTTTCGTTCCAGGGTAGTTTCAAGAACATCTAGTCATTTACACCAACTGAATTTGATCCTGTTACATGCCTCCAAAATCATATGACAAGTACGCATGTTTGTAAGTGATCTTACTGCATTCCATTCGTTTTTCAGGAAATAATCAAAACGAACTGTATTGCTGAGAAAGGATTTAAACTGCCACCTGCAAGCAACACTCGCTGGAGCTTTCGTCCCAGGGCAGTTTCAAGAACATCTAGTCATTTACACCAACTGAATTTGGTACTGTTACACGCCTCCAAAATCATATGACAAGTATGCATGTTTGTAAGTGATCTTACTGCATTCATTTCGTTTTTCAGGAAATAATCAAAACGAACTGTATTGCTGTGAAAGGATTTAAACCGCCACCTGCAAGCAACACTCGCTGGAACTTTCGTTCCAGGGCAGATTCAAGAACATCTAGTCATTTACACCAACTGAATTTGGTACTGTTACATGCCTTCAAAATCATATGACAAGTACGCATGTTTGTACGTGATCTTACTGCATTCCATTCGTTTTTCAGGAAATAATCAAAACGAACAGTATTGCTGAGAAAAGGTTTAAACCGCCACCTGCAAGCAACACTCGCTGGAACTTTCGTTCCAGGGCAGTTTCAAGAACATCTATTCATTTACACCAACTGAATTTGGTACCGTTACATGCCTCCAAAATCATATGACAAGTACGCATGTTTGTAAGTGATCTTACTGCATTCCATTCGTTTTTCAGGAAATAATCAAAACGAACTGTATTGTTGAGAAAAAATTTAAACCGAAACCTGCAAGCAACACTCGCTGGAACATTCGTTCCAGGGCAGTTTTAAGAACATCTAGTCATTTACACCAACTGAATTTGGTACTTTACATGCCTCCGAAATCATACGACAAGTACGCATGTTTGTAAGTGATCTTACTGCATTCCATTCGTTTTTCAGGAAATAATCAAAACGAACTGTATTGCTGAGAAAGGAATTAAACCGCCACCTGCAAGCAACACTCGCTGGAACTTTCGTTCCATTGCAGTTTCAAGAACATCTAGTCATTTACACCAACTGAATTTGGTACTGTTACATGCCTCCAAAATCATATGACAAGTACGCACGTTTGTAAGTGATCTTACTGCATTCCATTCGTTTTTCAGGAAATAATCAAAACGAACTGTATTGCTGAGAAAAGATTTAAACCGCCACCTGCAAGCAACACTCGCTGGAACTTTCGTTCTTGGGCAGTTTCAAGAACATCTATTCATTTACCCCAACTGAATTTGGTACTGTTACATGCCTCCAAAATCATATGACAAGTACGCATGTTTGTAAGTGATCTTACTGCATTCCATTCGTTTTTCAGGAAATAATGAAAACGAACTGTATTGCTGAGAAAAAATTTAAACCGCCACCTGCAAGCAACACTCGCTGGAACATTCGTTCCAGGGCAGTTTCAAGAACATCTAGTCATTTACACCAACTGAATTTGGTACTTTACATGCCTCCGAAATCATATGACAAGTACGCGTGTTTGTAAGTGATCTTACTGCATACCATTCGTTTTTCAGGAAATAATCAAAACGAAAAGTATTGCTGAGAAAGGATTTAACAGCCACCTGCAAGCAACACTCGCTGGAACTTTCGTTCCAGTGCAGTTTCAAGAACATCTAGTCATTTACACCAACTGAATTTGGTACTGTTACATGCCTCCAAAATCATATGACAAGTACGCATGTTTGTAAGTGATCTTACTGCATTCCATTCGTTTTTCAGGAAATAATCAAAACGAACTGTATTGCTGAGAAAGGATTTAACCGCCACCTGCAAGCAACACTCACTGGAACTTTCGTTCCAGGGCAGTTTCAAGAACATCTAGTCATTTAAAGCAACTGAATTTGGTACTGTTACATACCTCCAAAATCATACGACAAGTACGCATGTTTGTAAGTGATCTTACTGCATTCCATTCGTTTTTCAGGAATTAATCAAAACGAACTGTATTGCTGAGAAAGGATTTAAACTGCCACCTGCAAGCAACACTCGCTGGAACTTTCGTTCCAGGGCAGTTTCAAGAACATCTAGTCATTTACACCAACTGAATTTGGTACTGTTACATGCCTCCAAAATCATGTGACAAGTATGCATGTTTGTAAGTGATCTTACTGCATTCCATTCGTTTTTCAGGAAATAATTAAAACGAACTGTATTGCTGAGAAACGATATAAACCGCCACCTGCAAGCAACACTCGGTGGAACTTTTGTTCCAGGGCAGCTTCAAGAACATCTAGTCATTTACACCAACTGAATTTGGTACTGTTACATGCCTCCAAAATCATATGACAAGTACGCGTGTTTGTAAGTGATCTTACTGCATTCCATTCGTTTTTCAGGAAATAATCATTTCGAACTGTATTGCTGACAAAGGATTTAAACCGCCACCTGCAAGCAACACTCGCTGGAACTTTCGTTCCAGGGCAGTTTCAAGAACATCTAGTCATTTACACCAACTGAATTTGGTACTGTTACATGCCTCCAAAATCATATGACAAGTACGCATGTTTGTAAGTGATCTTACTGCATTCCATTCGTTTTTCAGGAAATAATCAAAACGAACTGTATTGCTGAGAAAGGATTTAAACCGCCATCTGCAAGCAACACTCACTGGAACTATCGTTCCAGGGCAGTTTCAAAAACATCTAGTCATTTACACCAACTGAATTTGGTACTGTTACATGCCTCCAAAATCATATGACAAGTACGCATGTTTGTAAGTGATCTTACTGCATTCCATTCGTCTTTTAAGAAATAATCAAAACGAACTGTATTGCTGAGAAAGGATATAAACCGCCACCTGCAAGCAACACTCGGTGGAACTTTCGTTCCAGGGCAGCTTCAAGAACATCTAGTCATTTACACCAACTGAATTTGGTACTGTTACATGCCTCCAAAATCATGTGACAAGTACGCATGTTTGTAAGTGATCTTACTGCATTCCATTCGTTTTTCAGGAAATAATCAAAAAGAACTGTATTGCTGAGAAAGGATTTAAACTGCCACCTGCAAGCAACACTCGCTGGAACTTTCGTTCCAGGGCAGTTTCAAGAACATCTAGTCATTTACACCAACTGAATTTGGTACTGTTACATGCCTCCAAAATGATATGACAAGTACACAGGTTTGTAAGTGATCTTACTGCATTCCATTCGTTTTTCAGGAAATAATCAAAACGAACTGTATTGCTGAGAAAGGATTTAAACTGCCACCTGCAAGCAACACTCACTGGAACTTTCGTTCCCGGGCAGTTTCAAGAACATCTATTCATTTACACCAACAGAATTTGGTACTGTTACATGAATCCATAATCATGTGACAAGTACGCATGTTTGTAAGTGATCTTACTGCATTCCATTCGTTTTTCAGGAAATAATCAAAACGAACTGGATTGCTGAGAAAAGATTTAAACCGCCACCTGCAAGCAACACTCGCTGTAACTTTCGTTCCAGGGCAGTTTCAAGAACGTCTACTCATTTACACCAACTGAATTTGGTACTGTTACATGCCTCCAAAATCATACGACAAGTACGCATGTTTGTAAGTGATCTTACTGCATTCCATTCGTTTTTCAGGAAATAATCAAAACGAACTGTATTGCTGAGAAAGGATTTAAATCGCCACCTGCAAGCAACACTCGCTGGAACTTTCGTTCCAGGGTAGTTTCAAGAACATCTAGTCATTTACACCAACTGAATTTGATCCTGTTACATGCCTCCAAAATCATATGACAAGTACGCATGTTTGTAAGTGATCTTACTGCATTCCATTCGTTTTTCAGGAAATAATGAAAACGAACTGTATTGCTGAGAAAGGATTTAAACCGCCACCTGCAAGCAACACTCGCTGGAGCTTTCGTCCCAGGGCAGTTTCAAGAACATCTAGTCATTTACACCAACTGAATTTGGTACTGTTACACGCCTCCAAAATCATATGACAAGTATGCATGTTTGTAAGTGATCTTACTGCATTCATTTCGTTTTTCAGGAAATAATCAAAACGAACTGTATTGCTGTGAAAGGATTTAAACCGCCACCTGCAAGCAACACTCGCTGGAACTTTCGTTCCAGGGCAGATTCAAGAACATCTAGTCATTTACACCAACTGAATTTGGTACTGTTACATGCCTTCAAAATCATATGACAAGTACGCATGTTTGTAAGTGATCTTACTGCATTCCATTCGTTTTTCAGGAAATAATCAAAACGAACAGTATTGCTGAGAAAAGGTTTAAACCGCCACCTGCAAGCAACACTCGCTGGAACTTTCGTTCCAGGGCAGTTTCAAGAACATCTATTCATTTACACCAACTGAATTTGGTACCGTTACATGCCTCCAAAATCATATGACAAGTACGCATGTTTGTAAGTGATCTTACTGCATTCCATTCGTTTTTCAGGAAATAATCAAAACGAACTGTATTGTTGAGAAAAAATTTAAACCGAAACCTGCAAGCAACACTCGCTGGAACATTCGTTCCAGGGCAGTTTTAAGAACATCTAGTCATTTACACCAACTGAATTTGGTACTTTACATGCCTCCGAAATCATACGACAAGTACGCATGTTTGTAAGTGATCTTACTGCATTCCATTCGTTTTTCAGGAAATAATCAAAACGAACTGTATTGCTGAGAAAGGAATTAAACCGCCACCTGCAAGCAACACTCGCTGGAACTTTCGTTCCATTGCAGTTTCAAGAACATCTAGTCATTTACACCAACTGAATTTGGTACTGTTACATGCCTCCAAAATCATATGACAAGTACGCACGTTTGTAAGTGATCTTACTGCATTCCATTCGTTTTTCAGGAAATAATCAAAACGAACTGTATTGCTGAGAAAAGATTTAAACCGCCACCTGCAAGCAACACTCGCTGGAACTTTCGTTCTTGGGCAGTTTCAAGAACATCTATTCATTTACCCCAACTGAATTTGGTACTGTTACATGCCTCCAAAATCATATGACAAGTACGCATGTTTGTAAGTGATCTTACTGCATTCCATTCGTTTTTCAGGAAATAATGAAAACGAACTGTATTGCTGAGAAAAAATTTAAACCGCCACCTGCAAGCAACACTCGCTGGAACATTCGTTCCAGGGCAGTTTCAAGAACATCTAGTCATTTACACCAACTGAATTTGGTACTTTACATGCCTCCGAAATCATATGACAAGTACGCGTGTTTGTAAGTGATCTTACTGCATTCCATTCGTTTTTCAGGAAATAATCAAAACGAAAAGTATTGCTGAGAAAGGATTTAACAGCCACCTGCAAGCAACACTCGCTGGAACTTTCGTTCCAGTGCAGTTTCAAGAACATCTAGTCATTTACACCAACTGAATTTGGTACTGTTACATGCCTCCAAAATCATATGACAAGTACGCATGTTTGTAAGTGATCTTACTGCATTCCATTCGTTTTTCAGGAAATAATCAAAACGAACTGTATTGCTGAGAAAGGATTTAACCGCCACCTGCAAGCAACACTCACTGGAACTTTCGTTCCAGGGCAGTTTCAAGAACATCTAGTCATTTAAAGCAACTGAATTTGGTACTGTTACATACCTCCAAAATCATACGACAAGTACGCATGTTTGTAAGTGATCTTACTGCATTCCATTCGTTTTTCAGGAATTAATCAAAACGAACTGTATTGCTGAGAAAGGATTTAAACTGCCACCTGCAAGCAACACTCGCTGGAACTTTCGTTCCAGGGCAGTTTCAAGAACATCTAGTCATTTACACCAACTGAATTTGGTACTGTTACATGCCTCCAAAATCATATGACAAGTACGCACGTTTGTAAGTGATATTACTGCATTCCATTCGTTTTTCAGGAAATAATTAAAACGAACTGTATTGCTGAGAAAGGATTTAAACCGCCACCTGCAAGCAACACTCGCTTGATCTTTCGTTCCAGGGCAGTTTCAAGAACATCTAGTGATTTACACCAACTGAATTTGGTACTGTTACATGCCTCCAAAATCATACGACAAGTACGCATGTTTGTAAGTGATCTTACTGCATTCCATTAGTTTTTCAGGAAATAATCAAAACGAACTGTGTTGCTGAGAAAGGATTTAAACCGCCACCTGCAACCAACACTCGCTGGAACTTTCGTTCCAGGGCAGTTTCAAGAACATCTAGTCATTTACACCAACTGAATTTGGTACTGTTACATGCCTCCAAAATCATGTGACAAGTACGCATGTTTGTAAGTGATCTTACTGCATTCCATTCGTTTTTCAGGAAATAATTAAAACGAACTGTATTGCTGAGAAACGATATAAACCGCCACCTGCAAGCAACACTCGGTGGAACTTTCGTTCCAGGGCAGCTTCAAGAACATCTAGTCATTTACACCAACTGAATTTGGTACTGTTACATGCCTCCAAAATCATATGACAAGTACGCATGTTTGTAAGTGATCTTACTGCATTCCATTCGTTTTTCAGGAAATAATCATATCGAACTGTATTGCTGACAAAGGATTTAAACCGCCACCTGCAAGCAACACTCGCTGGAACTTTCGTTCCAGGGCAGTTTCAAGAACATCTAGTCATTTACACCAACTGAATTTGGTACTGTTACATGCCTCCAAAATCATATGACAAGTACGCATGTTTGTAAGTGATCTTACTGCATTCCATTCGTTTTTCAGGAAATAATCAAAACGAACTGTATTGCTGAGAAAGGATTTAAACCGCCACCTGCAAGCAACACTCACTGGAACTATCGTTCCAGGGCAGTTTCAAAAACATCTAGTCATTTACACCAACTGAATTTGGTACTGTTACATGCCTCCAAAATCATATGACAAGTACGCATGTTTGTAAGTGATCTTACTGCATTCCATTCGTCTTTTAAGAAATAATCAAAACGAACTGTATTGCTGAGAAAGGATATAAACCGCCACCTGCAAGCAACACTCGGTGGAACTTTCGTTCCAGGGCAGCTTCAAGAACATCTAGTCATTTACACCAACTGAATTTGGTACTGTTACATGCCTCCAAAATCATATGACAAGTACGCATGTTTGTAAGTGATCTTACTGCATTCCATTCGTTTTTCAGGAAATAATCAAAACGAACTGTATTGCTGAGAAAGGATTTAAACTGCCACCTGCAAGCAACACTCGCTGGAACTTTCGTTCCAGGGCAGTTTCAAGAACATCTAGTCATTTACACCAACTGAATTTGGTACTGTTACATGCCTCCAAAATGATATGACAAGTACACAGGTTTGTAAGTGATCTTACTGCATTCCATTCGTTTTTCAGGAAATAATCAAAACGAAATGTATTGCTAAGAAAGGATTTAAACTGCCACCTGCAAGCAACACTCACTGGAACTTTCGTTCCAGGGCAGTTTCAAGAACATCTATTCATTTACACCAACAGAATTTGGTACTGTTACATGAATCCATAATCATGTGACAAGTACGCATGTTTGTAAGTGATCTTACTGCATTCCATTCGTTTTTCAGGAAATAATCAAAACGAACTGTATTGCTGAGAAAAGATTTAAACCGCCACCTGCAAGCAACACTCGCTGTAACTTTCGTTCCAGGGCAGTTTCAAGAACGTCTAGTCATTTACACCAACTGAATTTGGTACTGTTACATGCCTCCAAAATCATACGACAAGTTCGCATGTTTGTAAGTGATCTTACTGCATTCCATTCGTTTTTCAGGAAATAATCAAAACGAACTGTATTGCTGAGAAAAGATTTAAATCGCCACCTGCAAGCAACACTCGCTGGAACTTTCGTTCCAGGGCAGTTTCAAGAACATCTAGTCATTTACACCAACTGAATTTGATCCTGTTACATGCCTCCAAAATCATATGACAAGTACGCATGTTTGTAAGTTGTCTTACTGCATTCCATTCGTTTTTCAGGAAATAATCAAAACGAACTGTATTGCTGAGAAAGGATTTAAACCGCCACCTGCAAGCAACACTCGCTGGAGCTTTCGTCCCAGGGCAGTTTCAAGAACATCTAGTCATTTACACCAACGGAATTTGGTACTGTTACACGCCTCCAAAATCATATGACAAGTATGCATGTTTGTAAGTGATCTTACTGCATTCCATTCGTTTTTCAGGAAATAATCAAAACGAACTGTATTGCTGTGAAAGGATTTAAACCGCCACCTGCAAGCAACACTCGCTGGAACTTTCGTTCCAGGGCAGTTTCAAGAACATCTAGTCATTTACACCAACTGAATTTGGTACTGTTACATGCCTTCAAAATCATATGACAAGTACGCATGTTTGTAAGTGATCTTACTGCATTCCATTCGTTTTTCAGGAAATAATCAAAACGAACAGTATTGCTGAGAAAAGGTTTAAACCGCCACCTGCAAGCAACACTCGCTGGAACTTTCGTTCCAGGGCAGTTTCAAGAACATCTATTCATTTACACCAACTGAATTTGGTACCGTTACATGCCTCCAAAATCATATGACAAGTACGCATGTTTGTAAGTGATCTTACTGCATTCCATTCGTTTTTCAGGAAATAATCAAAACGAACTGTATTGTTGAGAAAAAATTTAAACCGAAACCTGCAAGCAACACTCGCTGGAACATTCGTTCCAGGGCAGTTTTAAGAACATCTAGTCATTTACACCAACTGAATTTGGTACTTTACATGCCTCCGAAATCATACGACAAGTACGCATGTTTGTAAGTGATCTTACTGCATTCCATTCGTTTTTCAGGAAATAATCAAAACGAACTGTATTGCTGAGAAAGGATTTAAACCGCCACCTGCAAGCAACACTCGCTGGAACTTTCGTTCCAGGGCAGTTTCAAGAACATCTAGTCATTTACACCAACTGAATTTGGTACTGTTACATGCCTCCAAAATCATATGACAAGTACGCACGTTTGTAAGTGATCTTACTGCATTCCATTCGTTTTTCAGGAAATAATCAAAACGAACTGTATTGCTGAGAAAAGATTTAAACCGCCACCTGCAAGCAACACTCGCTGGAACTTTCGTTCTTGGGCAGTTTCAAGAACATCTATTCATTTACACCAACTGAATTTGGTACTGTTACATGCCTCCAAAATCATATGACAAGTACGCAAGTTTGTAAGTGATCTTACTGCATTCCATTCGTTTTTCAGGAAATAATCAAAACGAACTGTATTGCTGAGAAAAAATTCAAACCGCCACCTGCAAGCAACACTCGCTGGAACATTCGTTCCAGGGCAGTTTCAAGAACATCTAGTCATTTACACCAACTGAATTTGGTACTTTACATGCCTCCGAAATCATACGACAAGTACGCGTGTTTGTAAGTGATCTTACTGCATTCCATTCGTTTTTCAGGAAATAATCAAAACTAACTGTATTGCTGAGAAAGGATTTAAACCGCCACCTGCAAGCAACACTCGCTGGAATTTTCGTTCCAGGGCAGATTCAAGAACTTCTAGTCATTTACACCAACTGAATTTCGTACTTTTACATGCCTCCAAAATCATACGACAAGTACGCACGTTTGTAAGTGATATTACTGCATTCCATTCGTTTTTCAGGAAATAATTAAAACGAACTGTATTGCTGAGAAAGGATTTAAACCGCCACCTGCAAGCAACACTCGCTTGATCTTTCGTTCCAGGGCAGTTTCAAGAACATCTAGTGATTTACACCAACTGAATTTGGTACTGTTACATGCCTCCAAAATCATACGACAAGTACGCATGTTTGTAAGTGATCTTACTGCATTCCATTCGTTTTTCAGGAAATAATCATATCGAACTGTATTGCTGACAAAGGGTTTCAACCGCCACCTGCAAGCAACACTCGCTGGAACTTTCGTTCCAGGGCAGTTTCAAGAACATCTAGTCATGTACACCAACTGAATTTGGTACTGTTACATGCCTCCAAAATCATATGACAAGTACGCACGTTTGTAAGTGATCTTACTGCATTCCATTCGTTTTTCAGGAAATAATTAAAACGAACTGTATTGCTGAGAAAGGATATAAACCGCCACCTGCAAGCAACACTCGGTGGAACTTTCGTTCCAGGGCAGCTTCAAGAACATCTAGTCATTTACACCAACTGAATTTGGTACTGTTACATGCCTCCAAAATCATATGACAAGTACGCATGTTTGTAAGTGATCTTACTGCATTCCATTCGTTTCTCAGGAAATAATCAAAACGAACTGTATTGCTGACAAAGGATTTAAACCGCCACCTGCAAGCAACACTCGCTGGAACTTTCGTTCCAGGGCAGTTTCAAGAACATCTAGTCATTTACACCAACTGAATTTGGTACTGTTACATGCCTCCAAAATCATATGACAAGTACGCATGTTTGTAAGTGATCTTACTGCATTCCATTCGTTTTTCAGGAAATAATTAAAACGAACTGTATTGCTGAGAAAGGATATAAACCGCCACCTGCAAGCAACACTCGGTGGAACTTTCGTTCCAGGGCAGCTTCAAGAACATCTAGTCATTTACACCAACTGAATTTGGTACTGTTACATGCCTCCAAAATCATATGACAAGTACGCATGTTTGTAAGTGATCTTACTGCATTCCATTCGTTTCTCAGGAAATAATCAAAACGAACTGTATTGCTGACAAAGGATTTAAACCGCCACCTGCAAGCAACACTCGCTGGAACTTTCGTTCCAGGGCAGTTTCAAGAACATCTAGTCATTTACACCAACTGAATTTGGTACTGTTACATGCCTCCAAAATCATATGACAAGTACGCATGTTTGTAAGTGATCTTACTGCATTCCATTCGTTGTTCAGTAAATAATCAAAACGAACTGTATTGCTGAGGAAGGATTTAATCCGCCACCTGCAAGCAACACTCACTGGAACTATCGTTCCAGGGCAGTTTCAAAAACATCTAGTCATTTACACCAACTGAATTTGGTACTGTTACATGAATCCATAATCATGTGACAAGTACGCATGTTTGTAAGTGATCTTACTGCATTCCGTTCGTTTTTCAGGAAATAATCAAAACGAACTGTATTGCTGAGAAAGGATTTAACCGCGACCTGCAAGCAACACTCACTGGAACTTTCGTTCCAGGGCAGTTTCAAGAACATCTAGTCATTTACACCAACTGAATTTGGTACTGTTACATGCCTCCATAATCATATGACAAGTACGCATGTTTGTAAGTGATCTTACTGCATTCCATTCGTTTTTCAGGAAATAATCAAAACGAATTGTATTGCTGAGAAAGGAATTAAACCGCCACCTGCAAGCAACACTCGCTGGAACTTTCGTTCAGGACAGTTTCAAGAACATCTAGTCATTTACACCAACTGAATTTGGTACTGTTACATGCCTCCAAAATCATACGACAAGTACGCATGTTTGTAAGTGATCTTACTGCATTCCATTCGTTTTTCAGGAAATAATCAAAACGAACTGTATTGCTGAGAAAGGATTTAAACCGCCACCTGCAAGCAACACTCGCTGGAACGTTCGTTTCAGGGCAGTTTCAAGAACATCTAGTCATTTACACCAACTGAATTTGGTACTTTACATGCCTCCAAAATCATACGACAAGTACGCATGTTTGTAAGTGATCTTACTGCATTCCATTCGTTTTTCAGGAAATAATCAAAACGAACTGTATTGCTGAGAAAGGATTTAAACCGCCACCTGCAAGCAACACTCGCTGGAACTTTCGTTCCAGGGCAGTTTCAAGAACATCTAGTCATTTACACCAACTGAATTTGGTACTGTTACATGCCTCAAAAATCATATGACAAGTACGCACGTTTGTAAGTGATCTTACTGCATTCCATTCGTTTTTCAGGAAGTAATCAAAACGAACTGTATTGCTGAGAAAAGATTTAAACCGCCATCTGCAAGCAACACTCGCTGGAACTTTCGTTCTAGGGCAGTTTCAAGAACATCTAGTCATTTACACCAACTGAATTTCGTACTGTTACATGCCTCCAAAATCATATGACAAGTACGCATGTTTGTAAGTGATCTTACTGCATTCCATTCGTTTTTCAGGAAATAATCAAAACGAACTGTATTGCTGAGAATGGATATAAACCGCCACCTGCAAGCATCACTCGCTGGTACTTTCGTTCCAGGGCAGTTTCAAGAACATATAGTCATTTACACCAACTGAATTTGGTACTGTTACACGCCTCCAAAATCATATGACAAGTACGCATGTTTGTAAGTGATCTTACTGCATTCCATTCGTTTTTCAGGAAATAATCAAAACGAACTGTATTGCTGAGAAAGGATTTAACCGCCACCTGCAAGCAACACTAACTGGAACTTTCGTTCCAGGGCAGTTTCAAGAACATCTACTCATTTACACCAACTGAATTTCGTACTGTTACATGCCTCCATAACGATATGACAAGTACGCATGTTTGTAAGTGATCTTACTGCATTCTATTCGTTTTTCAGGAAATAATCAAAACGAATTGTATTGCTGAGAAAGGAATTAAACCGCCACCTGCAAGCAACACTCGCTGGAACTTTCGTTCCAGGGCAGTTTCAAGAACATCTAGTCATTTACACCAACTGAATTTGGTACTGTTACATGCCTCCAAAATCATACGACAAGTACGCATGTTTGTAAGTGATCTTACTGCATTCCATTCGTTTTTCAGGAAATAATCTAAACGAACTGTATTGCTGAGAAAGGATTTAAACCGCCACCTGCAAGCAACACACGCTGGAACTTTCGTTCCAGGGCAGTTTCAAGAACATCTAGTCATTTACACCAACTGAATTTGGTACTGTTACATGCCTCCAAAATCATATGACAAGTACGCACGTTTGTAAGTGATATTACTGCATTCCATTCGTTTTTCAGGAAATAATCTAAACGAACTGTATTGCTGAGATAAGATTTAAACCGCCACCTGCAAGCAACACTCGCTTGATCTTTCGTTCGAGGGCAGTTTCAAGAACATCTAGTGATTTACACCAACTGAATTTGGTACTGTTACATGCCTCCAAAATCATACGACAAGTACGCATGTTTGTAAGTGATCTTACTGCATTCCATTCGTTTTTCAGGAAATAATCAAAACGAACTGTATTGCTGAGAAAAGATTTAAACCACCACCTGCAAGCAACACTCGCTGGAACTTTCGTTCCAGGGCAGTTTCAAGAACATCTAGTCATTTACACCAACTGAATTTGGTACTGTTACATGCCTCCAAAATCATACGACAAGTACGCATGTTTGTAAGTGATCTTACTGCATTCCATTCGTTTTTCAGGAAATAAACAAAACGAAATGTATTGCTGAGAAAAGATTTAAACCGCCACCTGCAAGCAACACTCACTGGAACTTTCGTTCCAGGGCAGTTTCAAGAACATCTAGTCATTTACACCAACTGAATTTGGTACTTTACATGCCTCCAAAATCATACGACAAGTACGCATGTTTGTAAGTGATCTTACTGCATTCCATTCGTTTTTCAGGAAATAATCAAAACGAACTGTATTGCTGAGAAAGGATTTAAACCGCCACCTGCAAGCAACACTCGCTGGAACTTTCGTTCCAGGGCAGTTTCAAGAACATCTAGTCATTTACACCAACTGAATTTGGTACTGTTACATGCCTCAAAAATCATATGACAAGTACGCACGTTTTTAAGTGATCTTCCTGCATTCCATTCGTTTTTCAAGAAATAATCAAAACGAACTGTATTGCTGCGAAAAGATTTAAACCGCCACCTGCAAGCAACACTCGCTGGAACATTCGTTCCAGGGCAGTTTCAAGAACATCTAGTCATACACACCAACTGAATTTGGTACTGTTACATGCCTCCAAAATCATACAACAAGTACACATGTTTGTAAGTGATCTTACTGCATTCCATTCGTTTTTCAGGAAATAATCAAAACGAACTGTATTGCTGAGAAAGGATTTAAACTGCCACCTGCAAGCAACACTCGCTGGAACTTTCGTTCCAGGGCAGTTTCAAGAATATCTAGTCATTTACACCAACTGAATTTGATCCTGTTACATGCCTCCAAAATCATATGACAAGTACGCATGTTTGTAAGTGATCTTACTGCATTCCATTCGTTTTTCAGGAAATAATCGAAACGAACTGTATTGCTGAGAAAGGATTTAAACCGCCACCTGCAAGCAACACTCGCTGGAACTTTCGTCCCAGGGCAGTTTCAAGAACATCTAGTCATTTACACCAACTGAATTTGGTACTGTTACATGCCTCCAAAATCATATGACAAGTACGCATGTTTGTAAGTGATCTTACTGCATTCCATTCGTCTTTTAAGAAATAATCAAAACGAACTGTATTGCTGAGAAAGGATATAAACCGCCACCTGCAAGCGACACTCGGTGGAACTTTCGTTCCAGGGCAACTTCAAGAACATCTAGTCATTTACACCAACTGAATTTGGTACTGTTACATGCCTCAAAAATCATATGACAAGTACGCACGTTTGTAAGTGATCTTACTGCATTCCATTCGTTTTTCAGGAAGTAATCAAAACGAACTGTATTGCTGAGAAAAGATTTAAACCGCCATCTGCAAGCAACACTCGCTGGAACTTTCGTTCTAGGGCAGTTTCAAGAACATCTAGTCATTTACACCAACTGAATTTGGTACTGTAACATGCCTCCAAAATCATACGACAAGTACGCGTGTTTGTAAGTCATCTTACTGCATTCCGTTCGTTTTTCAGGAAATAATCAAAACGAACTGTATTGCTGAGAAGGGATTTAAACCGCCACCTGCAAGCAACACTCGCTGGAACTTTCGTTCCAGGGCAGATTCAAGAACATCTAGTCATTTACACCAACTGAATTTCGTACTGTTACATGCCTCCAAAATCATACGACAAGTACGCATGTTTGTAAGTGATCTTACTGCATTCCATTCGTTTTTCAGGAAATAATCAAAACGAACTGTATTGCTGAGAATGGATATAAACCGCCACCTGCAAGCAACACTCGCTGGAACTTTCGTTCCAGGGCAGTTTCAAGAACATCTAGTCATTTACACCAACTGAATTTGGTACTGTTACACGCCTCCAAAATCATATGACAAGTACGCATGTTTGTAAGTGATCTTACTGCATTCCATTCGTTTTTCAGGAAATAATCAAATCGAACTGTATTGCTGAGAAAGGATTTAACCGCCACCTGCAAGCAACACTCACTGGAACTTTCGTTCCAGGGCAGTTTCAAGAACATCTAGTCATTTACACCAACTGAATTTGGTACTGTTACATGCCTCCATAACCATATGACAAGTACGCATGTTTGTAAGTGATCTTACTGCATTCCATTCGTTTTTCAGGAAATAATCAAAACGAATTGTATTGCTGAGAAAGGTATTAAACCGCCACCTGCAAGCAACACTCGCTGGAACTTTCGTTCCAGGGCAGTTTCAAGAACATCTAGTCATTTACACCAACTGAATTTGGTACTGTTACATGCCTCCAAAATCATACGACAAGTACGCATGTTTGTAAGTGATCTTACTGCATTCCATTCGTTTTTCAGAAAATAATCAAAACGAACTGTATTGCTGAGAAAGGATTTAAACCGCCACCTGCAAGCAACACTCGCTGGAACTTTCGTTCCAGGGCAGTTTCAAGAACATCTAGTCATTTACACCAACTGAATTTGGTACTGTTACATGCCTCCAAAATCATACGACAAGTACGCATGTTTGTAAGTGATCGTACTGCATTCCATTCGTTTTTCAGGAAATAAACAAAACGAAATGTATTGCTGAGAAAAGATTTAAACCGCCACCTGCAAGCAACACTCACTGGAACTTTCGTTCCAGGGCAGTTTCAAGAACATCTAGTCATTTACACCAACTGAATTTGGTACTTTACATGCCTCCAAAATCATACGACAAGTACGCATGTTTGTAAGTGATCTTACTGCATTCCATTCGTTTTTCAGGAAATAATCAAAACAAACTGTATTGCTGAGAAAGGATTTAAACCGCCACCTGCAAGCAACACTCGCTGGAACTTTCGTTCCAGGGCAGTTTCAAGAACATCTAGTCATTTACAGCAACTGAATTTGGTACTGTTACATGCCTCAAAAATCATATGACAAGTACGCACGTTTGTAAGTGATCTTACTGCATTCCATTCGTTTTTCAGGAAATAATCAAAACGAACTGAATTGCTGCGAAAAGATTTAAACCGCCACCTGCAAGCAACACCCGCTGGAACATTCGTTCCAGGGCAGTTTCAAGAATATCTAGTCATACACACCAACTGAATTTGGTACTGTTACATGCCTCCAAAATCATACAACAAGTACACATGTTTGTAAGTGATCTTACTGCATTCCATTCGTTTTTCAGGAAATAATCAAAACGAACTGTATTGCTGAGAAAGGATTTAAACTGCCACCTGCAAGCAACACTCGCTGGAACTTTCGTTCCAGGGCAGTTTCAAGAATATCTAGTCATTTACACCAACTGAATTTGATCCTGTTACATGCCTCCAAAATCATATGACAAGTACGCATGTTTGTAAGTGATCTTACTGCATTCCATTCGTTTTTCAGGAAATAATCGAAACGAACTGTATTGCTGAGAAAGGATTTAAACCGCCACCTGCAAGCAACACTCGCTGGAACTTTCGTCCCAGGGCAGTTTCAAGAACATCTAGTCATTTACACCAACTGAATTTGGTACTGTTACATGCCTCCAAAATCATATGACAAGTACGCATGTTTGTAAGTGATCTTACTGCATTCCATTCGTCTTTAAGAAATAATCAAAACGAACTGTATTGCTGAGAAAGGATATAAACCGCCACCTGCAAGCGACACTCGGTATAACTTTCGTTCCAGGGCAGCTTCAAGAACATCTAGTCATTTACACCAACTGAATTTGATACTGTTACATGCCTCCAAAATCATATGACAAGTACGCATATTTGTAAGTGATATTACTGCATTCCATTCGTTTTTCAGGAAATAATCAAAACGAACTGTATTGCTGAGAAAGGATTTAAACTGCCACCTGCAAGCAACACTCGCTGGAACTTTCGTTCCAGGGCAGTTTCAAGAACATCTAGTCATTTACACCAACTGAATTTGGTACTGTTACATGCCTCCAAAATCATATGACAAGTACACAGGTATGTAAGTGATCTTACAGCTTTCCATTCGTTTTTCAGGAAATAATCAAAACGAACTGTATTGCTGAGAAAGGATTTAAATTGCCACCTGCAAGCAACACTCACTGGAACTTTCGTTCCAGGGCAGTTTCAAGAACATCTAGTCATTTACACCAACAGAATTTGGTACTGTTACATGAATCCATAATCATGTGACAAGTACGCATGTTTGTAAGTGATCTTACTGCATTCCATTCGTTTTTCAGGAAATAATCAAAACGAACTGTATTGCTGAGAAAAGATTTAAACCGCCACCTGCAAGCAACACTCGCTGTAACTTTCGTTCCAGGGCAGTTTCAAGAACATCTAGTCATTTACACCAACTGAATTTGGTACTGTTACATGCCTCCAAAATCATACGACAAGTACGCATGTTTGTAAGTGATCTTACTGCATTCCATTCGTTTTTCAGAAAATAATCAAAACGAACTGTATTGCTGAGAAACGATTTAAATCGCCACCTGCAAGCAACACTCGCTGGAACTTTCGTTCCAGGGCAGTTTCAAGAACATCTAGTCATTTACACCAACTGAATTTGATCCTGCTACATGCCTCCAAATTCATATGACAAGTACGCATGTTTGTAAGTGATCTTACTGCATTCCATTCGTTTTTCAGGAAATAATCAAAACGAACTGTATTGCTGAGAAAGGATTTAAACCGCCACCTGCAAGCAACACTCGCTGGAGTTTCGTCCCAGGGCAGTTTCAAGAACATCTAGTCATTAACACCAACTGAATTTGGTACTGTTACATGCCTCCAAAATCATATGGCAAGTATGCATGTTTGTAAGTGATCTTACTGCATTCCATTCGTTTTTCAGGAAATAATCAAAACGAACTGTATTGCTGAGAAAGGATTTAAACCGCCACCTGCAAGCAACACTCGCTGGAACTTTCGTTCCAGGGCAGTTTCAAGAACATCTAGTCATTTACACCAACTGAATTTGGTACTGTTACATGCCTCCAAAATCATATGACAAGTACGCATGTTTGTAAGTGATCTTACTGCATTCCATTCGTTTTTCAGGAAATAATCAAAACGAACAGTATTACTGAGAAAAGGTTTAAACCGCCACCTGCAAGCAACACTCGCTGGAACTTTCGTTCCAGGGCAGTTTCAAGAACATCTAGTCTTTTACACCAACTGAATTTGGTACTGTTACATGCCTCCAAAATCATATGACAAGTACGCATGTTTGTAAGTGATCTTACTGCATTCCATTCGTTTTTCAGGAAATAATCAAAACGAACTGTATTGCTGAGAAAAGATTTAAACCACCACCTGCAAGCAACACTCGCTGGAACATTCGTTCCAGGGCAGTTTCAAGAACATCTAGTCATTTACACCAACTGAATTTGGTACTTTACATGCCTCCAAAATCATACGACAAGAACACATGTTTGTAAGTGATCTTACTGCATTCCATTCGTTTTTCAGGAAATAATCAAAACGAACTGTATTGCTGAGAAAGGAATTAAACCGCCACCTGCAAGCAACACTCGCTGGAACTTTCGTTCCAGGGCAGTTTCAAGAACATCTAGTCATTTACACCAACTGAATTTGGTACTGTTACATGCCTCCAAAATCATATGACAAGTACGCACGTTTGTAAGTGATCTTACTGCATTCCATTCGTGTTTCAGGAAATAATCAAAACGAACTGTATTGCTGAGAAAAGATTTAAACCGCCACCTGCAAGCAACACTAGCTGGAACTTTCGTTCTAGGGCAGTTTCAAGAACATCCAGTCATTTACACCAACTGAATTTGGTACTGTTACATGCCTCCAAAATCATACGACAAGTACGCGTGTTTGTAAGTGATCTTACTGCGTTCCATTCGTTTTTCAGGAAATAATCAAAACGAACTGTATTGCTGAGAAAGGATTTAAACCGCCACCTGCAAGCAACACTCGCTGGAACTTTCGTTCCAGGGCAGATTCAAGAACTTCTAGTCATTTACACCAACTGAATTTGGTACTGTTACATGCCTCCAAAATCATACGACAAGTACGCATGTTTGTAAGTGATCTTACTGCATTCCATTCGTTTTTCAGGAAATAATCAAAACGAACTGTATTGCTGAGAATGGATTTAAACCGCCACCTGCAAGCAACACTCGCTGGAACTTTCGTTCCAGGGCAGTTTCAAGAACATCTAGTCATTTACACCAACTGAATTTGGTACTGTTACATGCCTCCAAAATCATATGACAAGTACGCATGTTTGTAAGTGATCTTACTGCATTCCATTCGTTTTTCAGGAAATAATCAAAACGAACTGTATTGCTGAGAATGGATTTAACAGCCACCTGCAAGCAACACTCACTGGAACTTTCGTTCCAGGGCAGTTTCAAGAACATCTAGTCATTTACACCAACTGAATTTGGTACTGTTACATGCCTCCATAATCATATGACAAGTACGCACGTTTGTAAGTGATCTTACTGCATTCCATTCGTATTTCAGGAAATAATCAAAACGAATTGTATTGCTGAGAAAGTAATTAAACCGCCACCTGCAAGCAACACTCGCTGGAACTTTCGTTCCAGGGCAGATTCAAGAACATATAGTCATTTACACCAACTGAATTTGGTACTGTTACATGCCTCCAAAATCATACGACAAGTACGCATGTTTGTAAGTGATGTTACTGCATTCCATTCGTTTATCGCGAAATAATCAAAACGAACTGTATTGCTGAGAAAGGATTTAAACCGCCACCTGCAAGCAACACTCGCTGGAACTTTCGTTCCAGAGCAGTTTCAAGAACATCTAGTCATTTACACCAACTGAATTTGGTACTGTTACATGCCTCCAAAATCACATGACAAGTACGCACGTTTGTAAGTGATATTACTGCATTCCATTCGTTTTTCAGAAATAATTAAAATGAACTGTATTGCTGAGAAAAAATTTAAACCGCCACCTGCAAGCAACACTCGCTTGATCTTTCGTTACAGGGCAGTTTCAAGAACATATAGTGATTTACACCAACTGAATTTGGTACTGTTACATGCCTGCAGAATCATACGACAAGTACGCATGTTTGTAAGTGATCTTACTGCATTCCATTCGTTTTTCAGGAAATAATCAAAACGAACTGTATTGCTGACAAAAGATTTAAACCGCCACCTGCAAGCAACACTCGCTGGAACTTTCGTTCCAGGGCAGTTTCAAGAACATCTAGTCATTTACACCAACTGAATTTGGTACTGTTACATGAATCCATAATCATGTGACAAGTACGCATGTTTGTAAGTGATCTTACTGCATTCCATTCGTTTTTCAGGAAATAATCAAAACGAACTGTATTGCTGAGAAAAGATTTAAACCGCCGCCTGCAAGCAACACTCACTGGAACTTTCGTTCCAGGGCAGTTTCAAGAACATCTAGTCATTTACACCAACTGAATTTGATACTGTTACATGCCTCCAAAATCATACGACAAGTACGCATGCTTGTAAGTGATCTTACTGCATTCCATTCGTTTTTCAGGAAATAATCAAACGAACTGTATTGCTGAGAAAGGATTTAAATCGCCACCTGCAAGCAACACTCGCTGTAACTTTCGTTCCAGGGCAGTTTCAAGAACATCTAGTCATTTACACCAACTGAATTTGGTACTGTTACATGCCTCAAAAATCATATGACAAGTACGCACGTTTGTAAGTGATCTTACTGCATTCCGTTCGTTTTTCAGGAAATAATCAAAACGAACTGTATTGCTGAGAAAAGATTTAAACCGCCACCTGCAAGCAACACTCGCTGGAACTTTCGTTCTAGGGCAGTTTCAAGAACATCTAGTCATTTACACCAACTGAATTTGGTACTGTTACATGCCTCCAAAATCATACGACAAGTACGCGTGTTTGTAAGTTATCTTACTGCATTCCGTTCGTTTTTCAGGAAATAATCAAAACGAACTGTATTGCTGAGAAAGGATTTAAACCGCCACCTGCAAGCAACACTCGCTGGAACTTTCGTTCCAGGTCAGATTCAAGAACATCTAGTCATTTACACCAACTGAATTTCGTACTGTTACATGCCTCCAAAATCATACGACAAGTACGCATGTTTGTAAGTGATCTTACTGCATTCCATTCGTTTTTCAGGAAATAATCAAAACGAACTGTATTGCTGAGAATGGATTTAAACCGCCACCTGCAAGCAACACTCGCTGGAACTTTCGTTCCAGGGCAGTTTCAAGAACATCTAGTCATTTACACCAACTGAATTTGGTACTGTTACATGCCTCCAAAATCATATGACAAGTACGCATGTTTGTAAGTGATCTTACTGCATTCCATTCGTTTTTCAGGAAATAATCAAAACGAACTGTATTGCTGAGAAAGGATTTAACCGCCACCTGCAAGCAACACTCACTGGAACTTTCGTTCCAGGGCAGTTTCAAGAACATCTAGTCATTTACACCAACTGAATTTGGTACTGTTACATGCCTACATAATCATATGACAAGTACGCATGTTTGTAAGTGATCTTACTGCATTCCATTCGTTTTTCAGGAAATAATCAAAACGAATTGTATTGCTGAGAAAGGAATTAAACCGCCACCTGCAAGCAACACTCGCTGGAACTTTCGTTCCAGGGCAGTTTCAAAAACATCTAATCATTTACACCAACTGAATTTGGTACTGTTACATGCCTCCAAAATCATACGACAAGTACCCATGTTTGTAAGTGATCTTACTGCATTCCATTCGTTTTTCAGGAAATAATCAAAACGAACTGTATTGCTGAGAAAGGATTTAAACCGCCACCTGCAAGCAACACTCGCTGGAACTTTCGTTCCAGGGCAGTTTCAAGAACATCTAGTCATTTACACCAACTGAATTTGGTACTGTTACATGCCTCCAAAATCATATGACAAGTACGCATGTTTGTAAGTGATCTTACTGCATTCCATTCGTTTTTCAGGAAATAATCAAAACGAACTGTATTGCTGAGAAAGGATTTAACCGCCACCTGCAAGCAACACTCACTGGAACTTTCGTTCCAGGGCAGTTTCAAGAACATCTAGTCATTTACACCAACTGAATTTAGTACTGTTACATGCCTCCATAATCATATGACAAGTACGCATGTTTGTAAGTGATCTTACTGCATTCCATTCGTTTTTCAGGAAATATTCAAAACGAATTGTATTGCTGAGAAAGGAATTAAACCGCCACCTGCAAGCAACACTCGCTGGTACTTTCGTTCTAGGGCAGTTTCAAGAACATCTAGTCATTTACATCAACTGAATTTGGTACTGTTACATGCCTCTAAAATCATACGACAAGTATGCGTGTTTGTAAGTGATCTTACTGCATTCCATTCGGTTTTCAGGAAATAATCAAAACGAACTGTATTGCTGAGAAAGGATTTAAACCGTCACCTGCAAGCAACACTCGCTGGAACTTTCGTTCCAGGGCAGTTTCAAGAACATCTAGTCATTTACACCAACTGAATTTGGTACTGTTACATGCCTCCAAAATCATATGACAAGTACGCACGTTTGTAAGTGATGTTACTGCATTCCATTCGTTTTTCAGGAAATAATCTAAACGAACTGTATTGCTGAGAAAAGATTTAAACCGCCACCTGCAAGCAACACTCGCTTGATCTTTCGTTCCAGGGCAGTTTCAAGAACATCTAGTGATTTACACCAACTGAATTTGGTACTGTTACATGCCTCCAAAATCATACGACAAGTACGCATGTTTGTAAGTGATCTTACTGCATTCCATTCGTTTTTCAGGAAATAAACAAAACGAAATGTATTGCTGAGAAAAGATTTAAACCGCCACCTGCAAGCAACATTCACTGGAACTTTCGTTCCAGGGCAGTTTCAAGAACATCTAGTCATTTACACCAACTGAATTTGGTACTGTTACATGCCTCCAAAATCATATGACAAGTACGCATGTTTGTAAGTGATCTTACTGCATTCCATTCGTTTTTCAGGAAATAATCAAAACGAACTGTATTGCTGAGAAAGGATTTAAACTGCCACCTGCAAGCAACACTCGCTGGAACTTTCGTTCCAGGGCAGTTTCAAGAACATCTACTCATTTACACCAACTGAATTTGGTACTGTTACATGCCTCCAAAATTATATGACAAGTACGCACAGTTGTAAGTGATCTTACTGCATTCCATTCGTTTTTCAGGAAATAATCAAAACGAACTGTATTGCTGTGAAAAGATTTAAACCGCCACCTGCAAGCAACACTCGCTGGAACTTTCATTCCAGGGCAGTTTCAAGAACATTTAGTCATTTACACTAACTGAATTTGGTACTTTTACATGCCTCCAAAATCATACGACAAATACGCGTGTTTGTAAGTGAACTTACTGCATTCCATTCGTTTTTCAGGAAATAATCAAAACGAACTGTATTGCTGAGAAAGGATTTAAACCGCCACCTGCAAGCAACACTCGCTGGAACTTTCGTTTCAGGGCAGTTTCAAGAACATCTAGTCATTTACACCAACTGAATTTGGTACTGTTACACGCCTCCAAAATCATATGACAAGTACGCCTGTTTGTAAGTGATCTTACTGCATTCCATTCGTTTTTCAGGAAATAATCAAAATGAACTGTATTGCTGAGAATGGATTTAAACCGCCACCTGCAAGCAACACTCGCTGGAACTTTCGTTAAAGGGCAGTTTCAAGAACATCTTGTCATTTACACCAACTGAATTTGGTACTGTTTCATGCCTCCATAATCATATGACAGGTACGCATGTTTGTAAGTGATCTTACTGCATTCCATTCGTTTTTCAGGAAATAATAAAAACGAACTGTTTTGCTGAGAAAGGATTTAAACCGCCACCTGCAAGCAACACTCGCTGGATCTTTCGTTCCACGGCAGTTTCAAGATCATCTAGTCATTTACACAAACTGAATTTGGCTCTGTTACATGCCTCCAAAATCATAGGACAAGTACGCATGTTTGTAAGTGATCTTACTGCATTCCATTCGTTTTTCAGGAAATAATCAAAACGAACTGTACTGCTGAGAAAGGATTTAAATTGCCACCTGCAAGCAACACTCGCTGGAAATTTCGTTCCAGGGCAGTTTCAAGAACATCTAGTCATTTACACCAACTGAATTTGATCTTGTTACATGCCTCCAAAATCATATGACAAATACGCATGTTTGTAAGTGATCTTACTGCATACCATTCGCTTTTCAGGAAATAATCAAAACGAACTGTATTGCTGAGAAAGGATTTAAACCGCCACCTGCAAGCAACACTCGCTGGAACATTCGTTCCAGGGCAGTTTCAAGAACATCTAGTCATTTACACCAACTGAATTTGGTACTGTTACATGCCTCCAAAATCATATGACAAGTACGCATGTTTGTAAGTGATCTTACTGCATTCTATTCGTTTTTCAGGAAATAATCAAAACGAACTGTATTGCTGAGAAAGGATTTAATCCGCCACCTGCAAGCAACAATCGCTGGAACTTTCGTTCCAGGGCAGTTTCAAGATCATCTACTCATTTACACCAACTGAATTTGGCACTGTTACATGCCTCCAAAATCATACGACAAGTACGCATGTTTGTAAGTGATCTTACTGCATTCCATTCGTTTTTCAGAAATAATCAAAACGAACTGTACTGCTGAGAAAGGATTTAAATCGCCAACTGCAAGCAACACTCGCTGGAACTTTCGTTCCAGGCAGTCTCAAAAACATCTAGTCATTTACACCAACTGAATTTGATCTTGTTACATGCCTCCAAAATCATATGACAAGTACGCATGTTTGTAAGTGCTCTTACTGCATTCCATTCGTTTTTCAGGAAATAATCAAAACGAACTGTATTGCTGAGAAAGGATTTAAACCGCCACCTGCATGCAACACTCGCTGGAACTTTCGTTCCAGGGCAGTTTCAAGAACATCTACTCATTTACACCAACTGAATTTGGTACTGTTACATGCCTCCATAATCATATGACAAGTACGCATGTTTGTAAGTGATCTTACTGCATTCCATTCGTTTTTCAGGAAATAATCAAAACGAACTGTATTGCTGAGAAAAGATTTAAACCGCCACCTGCAAGCAACACTCGCTGGAACTTTCGTTCCAGGGCAGTTTCAAGAACATCTAGTCATTTACACCAACTGAATTTGGTACTGTTACATGCCTCCAAAATCATACGACAAGTACGCATGTTTGTAAGTGATCTTACTGCACTCCATTCGTTTTTCAGGAAATAAACAAAACGAAATGTATTGCTGAGAAAAGATTTAAACCGCCACCTGCAAGCAACACTCACTGGAACTTTCGTTCCAGGGCAGTTTCAAGAACATCTAGTCATTTACACCAACTGAATTTGGTACTGTTACATGCCTCCAAAATCATATGACAAGTACGCATGTTTGTAAGTGATCTTACTGCATTCCATTCGTTTTTCAGGAAATAATCAAAACGAACTGTATTGCTGAGAAAGGATTTAAACCGCCACCTGCAAGCAACACTCGCTGGAACTTTCGTTCCAGGGCAGTTTCAAGAACATCTACTCATTTACACCAACTGAATTTGGTACTGTTACATGCCTCGAAAATCATATGACAAGTACGCACAGTTGTAAGTGATCTTACTGCATTCCATTCGTTTTTCAGGAAATAATCAAAACGAACTGTATTGCTGAGAAAAGATTTAAACCACCACCTGCAAGCAACACTCGCTGGAACTTTCATTCCAGGGCAGTTTCAAGAACATCTAGTCATTTACACTAACTGAATTTGGTACTTTTACATGCCTCCAAAATCATACGACAAATACGCGTGTTTGTAAGTGATCTTACTGCATTCCATTCGTTTTTCAGGAAATAATCAAAACGAACTCTACTGCTGAGAAAGGATTTAAACCGCCACCTGCAAGCAACACTCGCTGGAACTTTCGTTTCAGGGCAGTTTCAAGAACATCTAGTCATTTACACCAACTGAATTTGGTACTGTTACATGCCTCCAAAATCATATGACAAGTACGCCTGTTTGTAAGTGATCTTACTGCATTCCATTCGTTTTTCAGGAAATAATAAAAACGAGCTGTTTTGCTGAGAAAGGATTTAAACCGCCACCTGCAAGCAACACTCACTGGATCTTTCGTTCCACGGCAGTTTCAAGATCATCTAGTCATTTACACAAACTGAATTTGGCTCTGTTACATGCCTCCAAAATCATAGGACAAGTACGCATGTTTGTAAGTGATCTTACTGCATTCCATTCGTTTTTCAGGAAATAATCAAAACGAACTGTACTGCTGAGAAAGGATTTAAATTGCCACCTGCAAGCAACACTCGCTGGAACTTTCGTTCCAGGGCAGTTTCAAGAACATTTAGTCATTTACACCAACTGAATTTGATCTTGTTACATGCCTCCAAAATCATATGACAAGTACGCATGTTTGTAAGTGATCTTACTGCATTCTATTCGTTTTTCAGGAAATAATCAAAACGAACTGTATTGCTGAGAAAGGATTTAATCCGCCACCTGCAAGCAACAATCGCTGGAACTTTCGTTCCAGGGCAGTTTCAAGATCATCTACTCATTTACACCAACTGAATTTGGCACTGTTACATGCCTCCAAAATCATACGACAAGTACGCATGTTTGTAAGTGATCTTACTGCATTCCATTCGTTTTTCAGAAATAATCAAAACGAACTGTACTGCTGAGAAAGGATTTAAATCGCCAACTGCAGGCATCACTCGCTGGAACTTTCGTTCCAGGCAGTCTCAAGAACATCTAGGCATTTACACCAACTGAATTTGATCTTGTTACATGCCTCCAAAATCATATGACAAGTACGCATGTTTGTAAGTGCTCTTACTGCATTCCATTCGTTTTTCAGGAAATAATCAAAACGAACTGTATTGCTGAGAAAGGATTTAAACCGCCACCTGCATGCAACACTCGCTGGAACTTTCGTTCCAGGGCAGTTTCAAGAACATCTACTCATTTACACCAACTGAATTTGGTACTGTTACATGCCTCCATAATCATATGACAAGTACGCATGTTTGTAAGTGATCTTACTGCATTCCATTTGTTTTTCAGGAAATAATCAAAACGAACTGTATTGCTGAGAAAAGATTTAAACCGCCACCTGAAAGCAACACTCGCTGGAACTTTCGTTCCAGGGCAGTTTCAAGAACATCTAGTCATTTACACCAACTGAATTTGGTACTGTTACATGCCTCCAAAATCATACGACAAGTACGCATGTTTGTAAGTGATCTTACTGCACTCCATTCGTTTTTCAGGAAATAAACAAAACGAAATGAATTGCTGAGAAAAGATTTAAACCGCCACCTGCAAGCAACACTCACTGGAACTTTCGTTCCAGGGCAGTTTCAAGAACATCTAGTCATTTACACCAACTGAATTTGGTACTGTTACATGCCTCCAAAATCAAATGACAAGTACGCATGTTTGTAAGTGATCTTACTGCATTCCATTCGTTTTTCAGGAAATAATCAAAACGAACTGTATTGCTGAGAAAGGATTTAAACCGCCACCTGCAAGCAACACTCGCTGGAACTTTCGTTCCAGGGCAGTTTCAAGAACATCTACTCATTTACACCAACTGAATTTGGTACTGTTACATGCCTCCAAAATCATATGACAAGTACGCACAGTTGTAAGTGATCTTACTGCATTCCATTCGTTTTTCAGGAAATAATCAAAACGAACTGTATTGCTGAGAAAAGATTTAAACCACCACCTGCAAGCAACACTCGCTGGAACTTTCATTCCAGGGCAGTTTCAAGAACATCTAGTCATTTACACTAACTGAATTTGGTACTTTTACATGCCTCCAAAATCATACGACAAATACGCGTGTTTGTAAGTGATCTTACTGCATTCCATTCGTTTTTCAGGAAATAATCAAAACGAACTCTACTGCTGAGAAAGGATTTAAACCGCCACCTGCAAGCAACACTCGCTGGAACTTTCGTTTCAGGGCAGTTGCAAGAACATCTAGTCATTTACACCAACTGAATTTGGTACTGTTACATGCCTCCAAAATCATATGACAAGTACGCCTGTTTGTAAGTGATCTTACTGCATTCCATTCGTTTTTCAGGAAATAATAAAAACGAACTGTTTTGCTGAGAAAGGATTTAAACCGCCACCTGCAAGCAACACTCGCTGGAACTTTCGTTCCAGGGCAGTTTCAAGAACATCTAGTCATTTACACCAACTGAATTTGGTACTGTTACATGCCTCCAAAATCAAATGACAAGTACGCATGTTTGTAAGTGATCTTACTGCATTCCATTCGTTTTTCAGGAAATAGTCAAAACGAACTGTATTGCTGAGAAAGGATTTAAACCGCCACCTGCAAGCAACACTCGCTTGAACTTTCGTTCCAGGGCAGTTTCAAGAACATCTAGTCATTTACACCAACTGAATTTGGTACTGTTACATGCCTCCAAAATCATATGACAAGTACGCATGTTTGTAAGTGATCTTACTGCATTCCATTCGTTTTTCAGGAAATAGTCAAAACGAACTGTATTGCTGAGAAAGGATTTAAACCGCCACCTGCAAGCAACACTCGCTTGAACTTTCGTTCCAGGGCAGTTTCAAGAACATCTAGTCATTTACACCAACTGAATTTGGTACTGTTACATGCCTCCAAAATCATATGACAAATACGCATTTTTGTAACTGATCTTACTGCATTCCATTCGCTTTTCAGGAAGTAATCAAAACGAACTGTATTGCTGAGAAAGGATTTAAACCGCCACCTGAAAGCAACACTCGCTGGAACTTTCGTTCCAGGGCAGTTTCAAGAACATCTAGTCATTTACACCAACTGAATTTGGTACTGTTACATGCCTCCAAAATCATATGACAAGTACGCATGTTTGTAAGTGATCTTACTGCATTCCATTCGTTTTTCAGGAAATAGTCAAAACGAACTGTATTGCTGAGAAAGGATTTAAACCGCCACCTGCAAGCAACACTCGCTTGAACTTTCGTTCCAGGGCAGTTTCAAGAACATCTAGTCATTTACACCAACTGAATTTGGTACTGTTACATGCCTCCAAAATCATACGACAAGTACGCATGTTTGTAAGTGATCTTACTGTATTCCATTCGTTTTTCAGGAAATAATCAAAATGAACTGTATTGCTGAGAAAGGATTTAAAACGCCACCTGCAAGCAACACTCGCTGGAACTTTCGTTCCAGGGCAGTTTCAAGAACATCTAGTCATTTACACCAACTGAATTTGGTACTGTTACATGCCTCCAAAATCAAATGACAAGTACGCATGTTTGTAAGTGATTTTACTGCATTCTATTCGTTTTTCAGGAAATAATCAAAACGAACTGTATTGCTGAGAAAGGATTTAATCCGCCACCTGCAAGCAACACTCGCTGGAACTTTCGTTCCAGGGCAGTTTCAAGATCATCTAGTCATTTACACCAACTGAATTTGGCACTGTTACATGCCTCCAAAATCATACGACAAGTACGCATGTTTGTAAGTGATCTTACTGCATTCCATTCGTTTTTCAGAATTAATCAAAACGAACTGTACTGCTGAGAAAGGATTTAATCCGCCACCTGCAAGCAACACTCGCTGGAACTTTTGTTCTAGGGCAGTTTCAAGAACATCTAGTCATTTACACCAACTGAATTTGGTACTGTTACTTGCCTCCATAATCATATGACAAGTACGCATGTTTGTAAGTGATCTTACTGCATTCCATTCGTTTTTCAGGAAATAATTAAAACGAACTGTACTGCTGAGAAAGGATTTAAACCGCCACCTGCAAGCAACACTCGCTGGAACTTTCGTTTCAGGGCAGTTTCAGGATCATCTAGTCATTTACACCAACTGAATTTAGTACTGTTACATGCCTCCAAAATCATACGACAAGTACGCATGTTTGAAAGTGATCTTACTGCATTCCATTCGTTTTTCAGGAAATAACCAAAACAAACTGTACTGCTGAGAAAGGATTTAAATCGCCACCTGCAAGCAACACTCGCTGGAACTTCCGTTCCAGGGCAGTTTCGAGAACATCTAGTCATTTACACCAACTGGATTTGATCTTGTTACATGCCTCTAAAATCATATGACAAATACGCATGTATGTAAGTAATCTTACTGCATTCCATTCGTTTTTCAGGAAATAATCAAAACGAACTGTATTGCTGAGAAAGGATTTAAAACGCCACCTGCAAGCAACACTCGCTGGAACTTTCGTTCAAGAGCAGTTTCAAGAACATCTAGTCATTTACACCAACTGAATTGGGTACTGTTACATGCCTCCAAAATCATATGACAAGTACGCATGTTTGTAAGTGATCTTACTGCATTCTATTCGTTTTTCAGGAAATAATCAAAACGAACTGTATTGCTGAGCAAGGATTTAAACCGCCACCTGCATGCAACACTCGCTGGAACTTTCGTTCCAGGGCAGTTTCAAGAACATCTAGTCATTTACACCAACTGAATTTGGTACTGTTACATGCCTCCAAAATCATACGACAAGTACGCATGTTTGTAAGTGTTCTTACTGCATTCCATTCGTTTTTCAGGAAATAATCAAAACGAACTGTATTGCTGAGAATGGATTTAAACCGCCACCTGCAAGCAACACTCGCTGGAACTTTCGTTCCAGGGCAGTTTCAAGAACATCTAGTCATTTACACCAACTGAATTTGGTACTGTTACATGAATCCAAAATCATATGACAAGTACGCATGTTTTTAAGTGATCTTACTGCATTCCATTCGTTTTTCAGGAAATAATCAAAACGAACTGTATTGCTGAGAAAGGATTTAAACCGTCACCTGCAAGCAACACTCACTGGAACTTTCGTTCCAGGGCAGTTTCAAGAACATCTAGTCATTTACACCAACTGAATTTGGTACTGTTACATGCCTCCATAATCATATGACAATTACACATGTTTGTAAGTGATCTTACTGCATTCCATTCGTTTTTCAGGAAATAATCAAAACGAATTGTATTGCTGAGAAAGGATTTAAACCGCCACCTGCAAGCAACACTCGTTGGAACTTTCGTTCCTGGGCAGTTTCAAGACCATCTAGTGATTTACACCAACTGAATTTGGTACTGTTACATGCCTCCAAAATCATACGACAAGTACGCATGTTTGTAAGTGATCTTACTGCATTCCATTCGTTTTTCAGGAAATAATCAAAACGAACTGTATTGCTGAGAACAGATTTAAACCGCCAGCTGCAAGCAACACTCGCTGGAACATTCTTTCCAGAGCAGTTTCAAGAACATCTAGTCATTTACACCAACTGAATTTGGTACTGTTACATGCCTCCAAAATCATATGACAAGTACGCATGTTTGTAAGTGATCTTACTGCATTCCATTCGTTTTTCAGGAAATAAACAAAACGAAATATATTGCTGAGAAAAGATTTAAACCGCCACCTGCAAGCAACACTCACTGGAACTTTCGTTCCAGGGCAGTTTCAAGAACATCTAGTCATTTACACCAACTGAATTTGGTACTGTTACATGCCTCCAAAATCATATGACAAGTACGCATGTTTGTAAGTGATCTTACTGCATTCCATTCGTTTTTCAGGAAATAATCAAAACGAACTGTATTGCTGAGAATGGATTTAAACCGCCACCTGCAAGCAACACTCGCTGGAACTTTCGTTCCAGGGCAGTTTCAAGAACATCTAGTCATTTACACCAACTGAATTTGGTACTGTTACATGCCTCCAAAATCATATGACAAGTACGCATGTTTGTAAGTGATCTTACTGCATTCCATTCGTTTTTCAGGAAATAATCAAAACGAACTGTATTGCTGAGAAAGGATTTAAACCGCCACCTGCAAGCAAAACTCGCTGGAACTTTCGTTCCAGGGCAGTTTCAAGAACATCTAGTCATTTACACCATCTGAATTTGGAACTGTTACATGCCTCCAAAATCATATGACAAGTACGCATGTTTGTAAGTGATCTTACTGCATTCCATTCGTTTTTCAGGAAATAATCAAAACGAACTGTATTGCTGAGAAAGGATTTAAACCGCCACCTGCAAGCAACACTCGCTGGAACTTTCGTTCCAGGGCAGTTTCAAGAACATCTAGTCATTTACACCAACTGAATTTGATCTTGTTACATGCCTCCAAAATCATCTGACAAGTACGCATGTTTGTAAGTGATCTTACTGCATTCCATTCGTTTTTCAGGAAATAATCAAAACGAACTGTATTGCTGAGAAAGGATTTAAACCGCCACCTGCAAGCAACACTCGCTGGAACTTCCGTTCCAAGGCAGTTTCAAGAACATCTAGTCATTTACACCAACTGAATTTAGTACTGTTACATGCCTCCATAATCATACAACAAGTACGCATGTTTGAAAGTGATCTTACTGCATTCCATTCGTTTTTCAGGAAATAATCAAAACGAACTGTATTGCTGAGAAAGGATTTAAACCGCCACCTGCAAGCAACACTCGCTGGAACTTTCGTTCCAGGGCAGTTTCAAGAACATCTAGTCATTTACACCAACTGAATTTGGTACTGTTACATGCCTCCAAAATCATATGACAAGTACGCACGTTTGTAAGTGATCTTACTGCATTCCATTCGTTTTTCAGGAAATAATCAAAACGAACTGTATTGCTGCGAAAAGATTTAAACCGCCACCTGCAAGCAACACTCGCTGGAACATTCGTTCCAGGGCAGTTTCAAGAACATCTAGTCATACACCCCAACTGAATTTGGTACTGTTACATGCCTCCAAAATCATACAACAAGTACACATGTTGTAAGTGATCTTACTGCATTCCATTCGTTTTTCAGGAAATAATCAAAACGAACTGTATTGCTGAGAAAGGATTTAAACTGCCACCTGCAAGCAACACTCGCTGGAACTTTCGTTCCAATGCAGTTTCAAGAATATCCAGTCATTTACACCAACTGAATTTGATCCTGTTACATGCCTCCAAAATCATATGACAAGTACGCATGTTTGTAAGTGATCTTACTGCATTCCATTCGTTTTTCAGGAAATAATCGAAACGAACTGTATTGCTGAGAAAGGATTTAAACCGCCACCTGCAAGCAACACTCGCTGGAACTTTCGTCCCAGGGCAGTTTCAAGAACATCTAGTCATTTACACCAACTGAATTTGGTACTGTTACATGCCTCCAAAATCATATGACAAGTACGCATGTTTGTAAGTGATCTTACTGCATTCCATTCGTTTTTCAGGAAATAACCAAAACAAACTGTACTGCTGAGAAAGGATTTAAATCGCCACCTGCAAGCAACACTCGCTGGAACTTTCGTTCCAGGGCAGTTTCAAGAACATCTAGTCATTTACACCAACTGAATTTGATCTTGTTACATGCCTCTAAAATCATATGACAAATACGCATGTATGTAAGTGATCTTACTGCATTCCATTCGTTTTTCAGGAAATAATCAAAACGAACTGTATTGCTGAGAAAGGGTTTAAAACGCCACCTGCAAGCAACACTCGCTGGAACTTTCGTTCAAGAGCAGTTTCAAGAACATCTAGTCATTTACACCAACTGAATTTGGTACTGTTACATGCCTCCAAAATCATATGACAAGTACGCATGTTTGTAAGTGATCTTACTGCATTCTATTCGTTTTTCAGGAAATAATCAAAACGAACTGTATTGCTGAGCAAGGATTTAAACCGCCACCTGCATGCAACACTCGCTGGAACTTTCGTTCCAGGGCAGTTTCAAGAACATCTAGTCATTTACACCAACTGAATTTGGTACTGTTACATGCCTCCAAAATCATACGACAAGTACGCATGTTTGTAAGTGATCTTACTGCATTCCATTCGTTTTTCAGGAAATAATCAAAACGAACTGTATTGCTGAGAATGGATTTAAACCGCCACCTGCAAGCAACACTCGCTGGAACTTTCGTTCCAGGGCAGTTTCAAGAACATCTAGTCATTTACACCAACTGAATTTGGTGCTGTTACATGCCTCCAAAATCATATGACAAGTACGCATGTTTTTAAGTGATCTTACTGCATTCCATTCGTTTTTCAGGAAATAATCAAAACGAACTGTATTGCTGGGAAAGGATTTAAACCGTCACCTGCAAGCAACACTCACTGGAACTTTCGTTCCAGGGCAGTTTCAAGAACATCTAGTCATTTACACCAACTGAATTTGGTACTGTTACATGCCTCCATAATCTTATGACAAGTACACATGTTTGTAAGTGATCTTACTGCATTCCATTCGTTTTTCAGGAAATAATCAAAACGAACTGTATTGCTGAGAAAGGATTTAAACTGCCACCTGCAAGCAACACTCGCTGGAACTTTCGTTCCAATGCAGTTTCAAGAATATCTAGTCATTTACACCAACTGAATTTGATCCTGTTACATGCCTCCAAAATCATATGACAAGTACGCATGTTTGTAAGTGATCTTACTGCATTCCATTCGTTTTTCAGGAAATAATCGAAACGAACTGTATTGCTGAGAAAGGATTTAAACCGCCGCCTGCAAGCAACACTCGCTGGAACTTTCGTCCCAGGGCAGTTTCAAGAACATCTAGTCATTTACACCAACTGAATTTGGTACTGTTACATGCCTCCAAAATCATATGACAAGTACGCATGTTTGTAAGTGATCTTACTGCATTCCATTCGTTTTTCAGGAAATAACCAAAACAAACTGTACTGCTGAGAAAGGATTTAAATCGCCACCTGCAAGCAACACTCGCTGGAACTTTCGTTCCAGGGCAGTTTCAAGAACATCTAGTCATTTACACCAACTGAATTTGATCTTGTTACATGCCTCTAAAATCATATGACAAATACGCATGTATGTAAGTGATCTTACTGCATTCCATTCGTTTTTCAGGAAATAATCAAAACGAACTGTATTGCTGAGAAAGGATTTAAAACGCCACCTGCAAGCAACACTCGCTGGAACTTTCGTTCAAGAGCAGTTTCAAGAACATCTAGTCATTTACACCAACTGAATTTGGTACTGTTACATGCCTCCAAAATCATATGACAAGTACGCATGTTTGTAAGTGATCTTACTGCATTCTATTCGTTTTTCAGGAAATAATCAAAACGAACTGTATTGCTGAGCAAGGATTTAAACCGCCACCTGCATGCAACACTCGCTGGAACTTTCGTTCCAGGGCAGTTTCAAGAACATCTAGTCATTTACACCAACTGAATTTGGTACTGTTACATGCCTCCAAAATCATACGACAAGTACGCATGTTTGTAAGTGATCTTACTGCATTCCATTCGTTTTTCAGGAAATAATCAAAACGAACTGTATTGCTGAGAATGGATTTCAACCGCCACCTGCAAGCAACACTCGCTGGAACTTTCGTTCCAGGGCAGTTTCAAGAACATCTAGTCATTTACACCAACTGAATTTGGTACTGTTACATGCCTCCAAAATCATATGACAAGTACGCATGTTTTTAAGTGATCTTACTGCATTCCATTCGTTTTTCAGGAAATAATCAAAACGAACTGTATTGCTGGGAGAGGATTTAAACCGTCACCTGCAAGCAACACTCGCTGGAACTTTCGTTCCAATGCAGTTTCAAGAATATCTAGTCATTTACACCAACTGAATTTGATCCTGTTACATGCCTCCAAAATCATATGACAAGTACGCATGTTTGTAAGTGATCTTACTGCATTCCATTCGTTTTTCAGGAAATAATCGAAACGAACTGTATTGCTGAGAAAGGATTTAAACCGCCACCTGCAAGCAACACTCGCTGGAACTTTCGTCCCAGGGCAGTTTCAAGAACATCTAGTCATTTACACCAACTGAATTTGGTACTGTTACATGCCTCCAAAATCATATGACAAGTACGCATGTTTGTAAGTGATCTTACTGCATTCCATTCGTTTTTCAGGAAATAACCAAAACAAACTGTACTGCTGAGAAAGGATTTAAATCGCCACCTGCAAGCAACACTCGCTGGAACTTTCGTTCCAGGGCAGTTTCAAGAACATCTAGTCATTTACACCAACTGAATTTGATCTTGTTACATGCCTCTAAAATCATATGACAAATACGCATGTATGTAAGTGATCTTACTGCATTCCATTCGTTTTTCAGGAAATAATCAAAACGAACTGTATTGCTGAGAAAGGATTTAAAACGCCACCTGCAAGCAACACTCGCTGGAACTTTCGTTCAAGAGCAGTTTCAAGAACATCTAGTCATTTACACCAACTGAATTTGGTACTGTTACATGCCTCCAAAATCATATGACAAGTACGCATGTTTGTAAGTGATCTTACTGCATTCTATTCGTTTTTCAGGAAATAATCAAAACGAACTGTATTGCTGAGCAAGGATTTAAACCGCCACCTGCATGCAACACTCGCTGGAACTTTCGTTCCAGGGCAGTTTCAAGAACATCTAGTCATTTACACCAACTGAATTTGGTACTGTTACATGCCTCCAAAATCATACGACAAGTACGCATGTTTGTAAGTGATCTTACTGCATTCCATTCGTTTTTCAGGAAATAACCAAACGAACTGTATTGCTGAGAATGGATTTAAACCGCCACCTGCAAGCAACACTCGCTGGAACTTTCGTTCCAGGGCAGTTTCAAGAACATCTAGTCATTTACACCAACTGAATTTGGTACTGTTACATGCCTCCAAAATCATATGACAAGTACGCATGTTTTTAAGTGATCTTACTGCATTCCATTCGTTTTTCAGGAAATAATCAAAACGAACTGTATTGCTGGGAAAGGATTTAAACCGTCACCTGCAAGCAACACTCACTGGAACTTTCGTTCCAGGGCAGTTTCAAGAACATCTAGTCATTTACACCAACTGAATTTGGTACTGTTACATGCCTCCATAATCTTATGACAAGTACACATGTTTGTAAGTGATCTTACTGCATTCCATTCGTTTTTCAGGAAATAATCAAAACGAATTGTATTGCTGAGAAAGGATTTAAACCGCCACCTGCAAGCAACACTCGTTGGAACTTTCGTTCCTCGGCAGTTTCAAGAACATCTAGTGATTTACACCAACTGAATTTGGTACTGTTACATGCCTCCAAAATCATACGACAAGTACGCATGTTTGTAAGTGATCTTACTGCATTCCATTCGTTTTTCAGGAAATAATCAAAACGAACTGTATTGCTGAGAAAGGATTTAAACCGCCACCTGCAAGCAACACTCGCTGGAACTTTCGTTCCAAGGCAGTTTCAAGAACATCTAGTCATTTACACCAACTGAATTTAGTACTGTTACATGCCTCCATAATCATACAACAAGTACGCATGTTTGAAAGTGATCTTACTGCATTCCATTCGTTTTTCAGGAAATAATCAAAACGAACTGTATTGCTGAGAAAGGATTTAAACCGCCACCTGCAAGCAACACTCGTTGGAACTTTCGTTCCAGGGCAGTTTCAAGATCATCTAGTCATTTACACCAACTGAATTTGGCACTGTTACAGGCCTCCAAAATCATACGACAAGTAAGCATGTTTGTAAGTGATCTTACTGCATTCCATTCGTTTTTCAGGAAATAATCAAAACGAACTGTACTGCTGAGAAAGGATTTAAATCGCCACCTGCAAGCAACACTCGCTGGAACTTTCGTTCCAGGGCAGTTTCAAGAACATCTAGTCATTTACACCAACTGAATCTGATCTTGTTACATGCCTCCAAAATCATATGACAAGTACGCATGTTTGTAAGTGATCTTACTGCATTCCATTCGTTTTTCAGGAAATAATCAAAACGAATTGTATTGCTGAGAAAGGATTTAAAATGCCACCTGCAAGCAACACTCGCTGGAACTTTTGTTCCAGGGCAGTTTCAAGAACATCTAGTCATTTACACGAACTGAATTTGGTACAGTTACATGCCTCCAAAATCATACGACAAGTACGGATGTTTGTAAGTGATCTTACTGCATTCCATTCGTTTTTCAGGAAATAATCAAAACGAACTGTATTGCTGAGAAAGGATTTAAACCGCCACCTGCAACCAACACTCGCTGGAACTTTCGTTCCAGGGCAGTTTCAAGAACATCTAGTCATTTACACCAACTGAATTTGATCTTGTTACATGCCTCCAAAATCATATGACAAGTACGCATGTTTGTAAGTGATCTTACTGCATTCCATTCGTTTTTCAGGAAATAATCAAAACGAACTGTATTGCTGAGAATGGATTTAAACCGCCACCTGCAAGCAACACTCGCTGGAACTTTCGTTCCAGGGCAGTTTCAAGAACATCTAGTCATTTACACCAACTGAATTTGGTACTGTTACATGCCTCCAAAATCATATGACAAGTACGCATGTTTGTAAGTGATCTTACTGCATTCCATTCGTTTTTCAGGAAATAATCAAAACGAACTGTATTGCTGAGAAAGGATTTAAACCGCCACCTGCAAGCAAAACTCGCTGGAACTTTCGTTCCAGGGCAGTTTCAAGAACATCTAGTCATTTACACCATCTGAATTTGGAACTGTTACATGCCTCCAAAATCATACGACAAGTACGCATGTTTGTAAGTGATCTTACTGCATTCCATTCGTTTTTCAGGAAATAATCAAAACGAACTGTATTGCTGAGAAAGGATTTAAACCGCCACCTGCAAGCAACACTCGCTGGAACTTTCGTTCCAGGGCAGTTTCAAGAACATCTAGTCATTTACACCAACTGAATTTGATCTTGTTACATGCCTCCAAAATCATCTGACAAGTACGCATGTTTGTAAGTGATCTTACTGCATTCCATTCGTTTTTCAGGAAATAATCAAAACGAACTGTATTGCTGAGAAAGGATTTAAACTGCCACCTGCAAGCAACACTCGCTGGAACTTTCGTTCCAAGGCAGTTTCAAGAACATCTAGTCATTTACACCAACTGAATTTAGTACTGTTACATGCCTCCATAATCATACAACAAGTACGCATGTTTGAAAGTGATCTTACTGCATTCCATTCGTTTTTCAGGAAATAATCAAAACGAACTGTATTGCTGAGAAAGGATTTAAACCGCCACCTGCAAGCAACACTCGCTGGAACTTTCGTTCCAGGGCAGTTTCAAGAACATCTAGTCATTTACACCAACTGAATTTTGTACTGTTACATGTCTCCAAAATCATATGACAAGTACGCATGTTTGTAAGTGATCTTACTGCATTCTATTCGTTTTTCATGAAATAATCAAAACGAACTGTATTGCTGAGAAAGGATTTAAACCGCCACCTGCAAGCAACACTCGCTGGAACTTTTGTTCCAGGGCATTTTCAAGAACATCTAGTCATTTACACCAACTGAATTTGGTACTGTTACATGCCTCCAAAATCATATTACAAGTACGCATGTTTGTAAGTGATCTTACTGCATTCCATTCGTTTTTCAGGAAATAATCAAAACGAACTGTATTGCTGCGAAAAGATTTAAACCGCCACCTGCAAGCAACACTCGCTGGAACATTCGTTCCAGGGCAGTTTCAAGAACATCTAGTCATACACACCAACTGAATTTGGTACTGTTACATGCCTCCAAAATCATACAACAAGTACACATGTTTGTAAGTGATCTTACTGCATTCCATTCGTTTTTCAGGAAATAATCAAAACGAACTGTATTGCTGAGAAGGGATTTAAACCGCCACCTGCAAGCAACACTCGCTGGAACTTTCGTTCCAGGGCAGTTTCAAGAACATCTAGTCATTTACACCAACTGAATTTGATCTTGTTACATGCCTCCAAAATCATATGACAAGTACGCATGTTTGTAAGTGATCTTACTGCATTCCATTCGTTTTTCAGGAAATAATCAAGACGAACTGTATTGCTGAGAAAGGATTTAAACCGCCACCTGCAAGCAAAACTCGCTGGAACTTTCGTTCCAGGGCAGTTTCAAGAACATCTAGTCATTTACACCATCTGAATTTGGAACTGTTACATGCCTCCAAAATCATACGACAAGTACGCAAGTTTGTAAGTGATCTTACTGCATTCCATTCGTTTTTCAGGAAATAATCAAAACGAACTGTATTGCTGAGAAAGGATTTAAACCGCCACCTGCAAGCAACACTCGCTGGAACTTTCGTTCCAGGGCAGTTTCAAGAACATCTAGTCATTTACACCAACTGAATTTGGTACTGTTACATGCCTCAAAAATCATATGACAAGTACGCACGTTTGTAAGTGATCTTACTGCATTCCATTCGTTTTTCAGGAAATAATCAAAACGAACTGTATTGCTGAGAAAAGATTTAAACCGCCACCTGCAAGCAACACTCGCTGGAACATTCGTTCCAGGGCAGTTTCAAGAACATCTTGTCATACACACCAACTGAATTTGGTACTGTTACATGCCTCCAAAATCATACAACAAGTACACATGTTTGTAAGTGATCTTACTGCATTCCATTCGTTTTTCAGGAAATAATCAAAACGAACTGTATTGCTGAGAAAGGATTTAAACTGCCACCTGCAAGCAACACTCGCTGGAACTTTCGTTCCAGGGCAGTTTCAAGAACATCTAGTCATTTACACCAACTGAATTTGATCCTGTTACATGCCTCCAAAATCATATGACAAGTACGCATGTTTGTAAGTGATCTTACTGCATTCCATTCGTTTTTCAGGAAATAATCAAAACGAACTGTATTGCTGAGAAAGGATTTAAACCGCCACCTGCAAGCAACACTCGCTGGAACTTTCGTTCCAGGGCAGTTTCAAGAACATCTAGTCATTTACACCAACTGAATTTAGTACTGTTACATGCCTCCATAATCATACAACAAGTACGCATGTTTGAAAGTGATCTTACTGCATTCCATTCGTTTTTCAGGAAATAATCAAAACGAACTGTATTGTTGAGAAAGGATTTAAATCGCCACCTGCAAGCAACACTCGCTGGAACTTTCGTTCCAGGGCAGTTTCAAGAACATCTAGTCATTTACACCAACTGAATTTGATCTTGTTACATGCCTCCAAAATCATATGACAAGTACGCATGTTTGTAAGTGATCTTACTGCATTCCATTCGTTTTTCAGGAAATAATCAAAACGAACTGTATTGCTGAGAAAGGATTTAAACCGCCGCCTGCAAGCAACACTCGCTGGAACTTTCGTTCCAGGGCAGTTTCAAGAACATCTAGTCATTTACACCAACTGAATTTGATCTTGTTACATGCCTCCAAAATCATATGACAAGTACGCATGTTTGTAAGTGATCTTACTGCATTCCATTCGTTTTTCAGGAAATAATCAAAACGAACTGTATTGCTGAGAAAGGATTTAAACCGCCACCTGCAAGCAAAACTCGCTGGAACTTTCGTTCCAGGGCAGTTTCAAGAACATCTAGTCATTTACACCATCTGAATTTGGAACTGTTACATGCCTCCAAAATCATACGACAAGTACGCAAGTTTGTAAGTGATCTTACTGCATTCCATTCGTTTTTCAGGAAATAATCAAAACGAACTGTATTGCTGAGAAAGGATTTAAACCGCCACCTGCAAGCAACACTCGCTGGAACTTTCGTTCCAGGGCAGTTTCAAGAACATCTAGTCATTTACACCAACTGAATTTGGTACTGTTACATGCCTCAAAAATCATATGACAAGTACGCACGTTTGTAAGTGATCTTACTGCATTCCATTCGTTTTTCAGGAAATAATCAAAACGAACTGTATTGCTGAGAAAAGATTTAAACCGCCACCTGCAAGCAACACTCGCTGGAACATTCGTTCCAGGGCAGTTTCAAGAACATCTTGTCATACACACCAACTGAATTTGGTACTGTTACATGCCTCCAAAATCATACAACAAGTACACATGTTTGTAAGTGATCTTACTGCATTCCATTCGTTTTTCAGGAAATAATCAAAACGAACTGTATTGCTGAGAAAGGATTTAAACTGCCACCTGCAAGCAACACTCGCTGGAACTTTCGTTCCAGGGCAGTTTCAAGAACATCTAGTCATTTACACCAACTGAATTTGATCCTGTTACATGCCTCCAAAATCATATGACAAGTACGCATGTTTGTAAGTGATCTTACTGCATTCCATTCGTTTTTCAGGAAATAATCAAAACGAACTGTATTGCTGAGAAAGGATTTAAACCGCCACCTGCAAGCAACACTCGCTGGAACTTTCGTTCCAGGGCAGTTTCAAGAACATCTAGTCATTTACACCAACTGAATTTAGTACTGTTACATGCCTCCATAATCATACAACAAGTACGCATGTTTGAAAGTGATCTTACTGCATTCCATTCGTTTTTCAGGAAATAATCAAAACGAACTGTATTGTTGAGAAAGGATTTAAATCGCCACCTGCAAGCAACACTCGCTGGAACTTTCGTTCCAGGGCAGTTTCAAGAACATCTAGTCATTTACACCAACTGAATTTGATCTTGTTACATGCCTCCAAAATCATATGACAAGTACGCATGTTTGTAAGTGATCTTACTGCATTCCATTCGTTTTTCAGGAAATAATCAAAACGAACTGTATTGCTGAGAAAGGATTTAAACCGCCACCTGCAAGCAACACTCGCTGGAACTTTCGTTCCAGGGCAGTTTCAAGAACATCTAGTCATTTACACCAACTGAATTTGGTACTGTTACATGCCTCCAAAATCATATGACAAGTACGCATGTTTGTAAGTGATCTTACTGCATTCCATTCGTTTTTCAGGAAATAATCAAAACGAACTGTATTGCTGTGAAAGGATTTAAACCGCCACCTGCAAGCAACACTCGCTGGAACTTTCGTTCCAGGTCAGTTTCAAGAACATCTAGTCATTTACACCAACTGAATTTGGTAGTGTTACATGCCTCCATAATCATATGACAAGTACGCATGTTTGTAAGTGATCTTACTGCATTCCATTCGTTTTTCATGAAATAATCAAAACGAACTGTACTGCTGAGGAAGGATTTAAATCGCCACCTGCAAGCAACACTCGCTGGAACTTTCGTTCGAGGACAGTTTCAAGAACATCTAGTCATTTACACCAACTGAATTTGGTACTGTTACATGCCTCCAAAATCATATGACAAATACGCATGTTTGTAAGTAATCTTACTGCATTCCATTCGTTTTTCAGGAAATAATCAAAACGAACTATATTGCTGAGAAAGGATTTAAACCGCCACCTGGAAGCAACACTCGCTGGAACTTTCGTTCCAGGGCAGTTTCAAGAACATCTAGTCATTTACACCAACTGAATTTGGTACTGTTACATGCCTCCAAAATCATATGAGAAGTACGCATGTTTGTAAGTGATCTTACTGCATTCCATTCGTTTTTCAGGAAATAATCAAAACGATCTGTATTGCTGAGAAAGGATTTAAACCGCCACCTGCAAGCAACACTCGCTTGAACTTTCGTTCCAGGGCAGTTTCAAGAACATCTAGTCATTTACACCAACTGAATTTGGTACTGTTACATGCCTCTAAAATCATACGACAAGTACGCATGTTTGTAAGTGATCTTACTGTATTCCATTCGTTTTTCAGGAAATAATCAAAACGAACTGTATTGCTGAAAAAGGATCTAAACCGCCACCTGCAAGCAACACTCGCTGGAACTTTCGTTCCAGGGCAGTTTCAAGATCATCTAGTCATTTACACCAACTGAATTTGGCACTGTTACATGCCTCCAAAATCATACGACAAGTACGCGTGTTTGTAAGTGATCTTACTGCATTCCATTCGTTTTTCAGGAAATAATCAAAACGAACTGTACTGCTGAGAAACGATTTAAATCGCCACCTGCAAGCAACACTCGCTGGAACTTTCGTTCCAGGGCAGTTTCAAGAACATCTAGTCATTTACACCAACTGAATTTGATCTTGTTACATGCCTCCAAAATCATATGATAAGTACGCATGTTTGTAAGTGATCTTACTGCATTCCATTCGTTTTTCAGGAAATAATCAAAACGAACTGTATTGCTGAGAAAGGATTTAAACCGCCACCTGCAAGCAAAACTCGCTGGAACTTTCGTTCCAGGGCAGTTTCAAGAACATCTAGTCATTTACACCAACTGAATTTAGTACTGTTACATGCCTCCATAATCATACAACAAGTACGCATGTTTGAAAGTGATCTTACTGCATTCCATTCGTTTTTCAGGAAATAATCAAAACGAACTGTATTGCTGAGAAAGGATTTAAACCGCCACCTGCAAGCAACACTCGCTGGAACTTTCGTTCCAGGGCAGTTTCAAGATCATCTAGTCATTTACACCAACTGAATTTGGCACTGTTACATGCCTCCAAAATCATACGACAAGTAAGCATGTTTGTAAGTGATCTTACTGCATTCCATTCGTTTTTCAGGAAATAATCAAAACGAACTGTACTGCTGAGAAAGGATTTAAATCGCCACCTGCAAGCAACACTCGCTGGAACTTTCGTTCCAGGGCAGTTTCAAGAACATCTAGTCATTTACACCAACTGAATCTGATCTTGTTACATGCCTCCAAAATCATATGACAAGTACGCATGTTTGTAAGTGATCTTACTGCATTCCATTCGTTTTTCAGGAAATAATCAAAACGAATTGTATTGCTGAGAAAGGATTTAAAATGCCACCTGCAAGCAACACTCGCTGGAACTTTCGTTCCAGGGCAGTTTCAAGAACATCTAGTCATTTACACGAACTGAATTTGGTACTGTTACATGCCTCAAAAATCATATGACAAGTACGCACGTTTGTAAGTGATCTTACTGCATTCCATTCGTTTTTCAGGAAATAATCAAAACGAACTGTATTGCTGAGAAAAGATTTAAACCGCCACCTGCAAGCAACACTCGCTGGAACATTCGTTCCAGGGCAGTTTCAAGAACATCTTGTCATACACACCAACTGAATTTGGTACTGTTACATGCCTCCAAAATCATACAACAAGTACACATGTTTGTAAGTGATCTTACTGCATTCCATTCGTTTTTCAGGAAATAATCAAAACGAACTGTATTGCTGAGAAAGGATTTAAACCGCCGCCTGCAAGCAACACTCGCTGGAACATTCGTTCCAGGGCAGTTTCAAGAACATCTTGTCATACACACCAACTGAATTTGGTACTGTTACATGCCTCTAAAATCATACAACAAGTACACATGTTTGTAAGTGATCTTACTGCATTCCATTCGTTTTTCAGGAAATAATCAAAACGAACTGTATTGCTGAGAAAGGATTTAAACTGCCACCTGCAAGCAACACTCGCTGGAACTTTCGTTCCAGGGCAGTTTCAAGAACATCTAGTCATTTACACCAACTGAATTTGATCCTGTTACATGCCTCCAAAATCATATGACAAGTACGCATGTTTGTAAGTGATCTTACTGCATTCCATTCGTTTTTCAGGAAATAATCAAAACGAACTGTATTGCTGAGAAAGGATTTAAACCGCCACCTGCAAGCAACACTCGCTGGAACTTTCGTTCCAGGGCAGTTTCAAGAACATCTAGTCATTTACACCAACTGAATTTAGTACTGTTACATGCCTCCATAATCATACAACAAGTACGCATGTTTGAAAGTGATCTTACTGCATTCCATTCGTTTTTCAGGAAATAATCAAAACGAACTGTATTGCTGAGAAAGGATTTAAACCGCCACCTGCAAGCAACACTCGCTGGAACTTTCGTTCCAGGGCAGTTTCAAGATCATCTAGTCATTTACACCAACTGAATTTGGCACTGTTACATGCCTCCAAAATCATACGACAAGTAAGCATGTTTGTAAGTGATCTTACTGCATTCCATTCGTTTTTCAGGAAATAATCAAAACGAACTGTACTGCTGAGAAAGGATTTAAATCGCCACCTGCAAGCAACACTCGCTGGAACTTTCGTTCCAGGGCAGTTTCAAGAACATCTAGTCATTTACACCAACTGAATCTGATCTTGTTACATGCCTCCAAAATCATATGACAAGTACGCATGTTTGTAAGTGATCTTACTGCATTCCATTCGTTTTTCAGGAAATAATCAAAACGAATTGTATTGCTGAGAAAGGATTTAAAATGCCACCTGCAAGCAACACTCGCTGGAACTTTCGTTCCAGGGCAGTTTCAAGAACATCTAGTCATTTACACGAACTGAATTTGGTACAGTTACATGCCTCCAAAATCATACGACAAGTACGGATGTTTGTAAGTGATCTTACTGCATTCCATTCGTTTTTCAGGAAATAATCAAAACGAACTGTATTGCTGAGAAAGGATTTAAACCGCCACCTGCAAGCAACACTCGCTGGAACTTTCGTTCCAGGGCAGTTTCAAGAACATCTAGTCATTTACACCAACTGAATTTGATCTTGTTACATGCCTCCAAAATCATATGACAAGTACGCATGATTGTAAGTGATCTTACTGCATTCCATTCGTTTTTCAGGAAATAATCAAAACGAACTGTATTGCTGAGAAAGGATTTAAACCGCCACCTGCAAGCAAAACTCGCTGGAACTTTCGTTCCAGGGCAGTTTCAAGAACATCTAGTCATTTACACCATCTGAATTTGGAACTGTTACATGCCTCCAAAATCATACGACAAGTACGCATGTTTGTAAGTGATCTTACTGCATTCCATTCGTTTTTCAGGAAATAATCAAAACGAACTGTATTGCTGAGAAGGGATTTAAACCGCCACCTGCAAGCAACACTCGCTGGAACTTTCGTTCCAGGGCAGTTTCAAGAACATCTAGTCATTTACACCAACTGAATTTGGTACTGTTACATGCCTCCAAAATCATATGACAAGTACGCATGTTTGTAAGTGATCTTACTGCATTCCATTCGTTTTTCAGGAAATAATCAAAACGAACTGTATTGCTGAGAAAGGATTTAAACCGCCACCTGCAAGCAAAACTCGCTGGAACTTTCGTTCCAGGGCAGTTTCAAGAACATCTAGTCATTTACACCATCTGAATTTGGAACTGTTACATGCCTCCATAATCATACGACAAGTACGCAAGTTTGTAAGTGATCTTACTGCATTCCATTCGTTTTTCAGGAAATAATCAAAACGAACTGTATTGCTGAGAAAGGATTTAAACCGCCACCTGCAAGCAACACTCGCTGGAACTTTCGTTCCAGGGCAGTTTCAAGAACATCTAGTCATTTACACCAACTGAATTTGGTACTGTTACATGCCTCAAAAATGATATGACAAGTACGCACGTTTGTAAGTGATCTTACTGCATTCCATTCGTTTTTCAGGAAATAATCAAAACGAACTGTATTGCTGAGAAAAGATTTAAACCGCCACCTGCAAGCAACACTCGCTGGAACATTCGTTCCAGGGCAGTTTCAAGAACATCTTGTCATACACACCAACTGAATTTGGTACTGTTACATGCCTCCAAAATCATACAACAAGTACACATGTTTGTAAGTGATCTTACTGCATTCCATTCGTTTTTCAGGAAATAATCAAAACGAACTGTATTGCTGAGAAAGGATTTAAACCGCCGCCTGCAAGCAACACTCGCTGGAACATTCGTTCCAGGGCAGTTTCAAGAACATCTTGTCATACACACCAACTGAATTTGGTACTGTTACATGCCTCTAAAATCATACAACAAGTACACATGTTTGTAAGTGATCTTACTGCATTCCATTCGTTTTTCAGGAAATAATCAAAACGAACTGTATTGCTGAGAAAGGATTTAAACTGCCACCTGCAAGCAACACTCGCTGGAACTTTCGTTCCAGGGCAGTTTCAAGAACATCTAGTCATTTACACCAACTGAATTTGATCCTGTTACATGCCTCCAAAATCATATGACAAGTACGCATGTTTGTAAGTGATCTTACTGCATTCCATTCGTTTTTCAGGAAATAATCAAAACGAACTGTATTGCTGAGAAAGGATTTAAACCGCCACCTGCAAGCAACACTCGCTGGAACTTTCGTTCCAGGGCAGTTTCAAGAACATCTAGTCATTTACACCAACTGAATTTAGTACTGTTACATGCCTCCATAATCATACAACAAGTACGCATGTTTGAAAGTGATCTTACTGCATTCCATTCGTTTTTCAGGAAATAATCAAAACGAACTGTATTGTTGAGAAAGGATTTAAATCGCCACCTGCAAGCAACACTCGCTGGAACTTTCGTTCCAGGGCAGTTTCAAGAACATCTAGTCATTTACACCAACTGAATTTGATCTTGTTACATGCCTCCAAAATCATATGACAAGTACGCATGTTTGTAAGTGATCTTACTGCATTCCATTCGTTTTTCAGGAAATAATCAAAACGAACTGTATTGCTGAGAAAGGATTTAAACCGCCGCCTGCAAGCAACACTCGCTGGAACTTTCGTTCCAGGGCAGTTTCAAGAACATCTAGTCATTTACACCAACTGAATTTGGTACTGTTACATGCCTCCAAAATCATATGACAAGTACGCATGTTTGTAAGTGATCTTACTGCATTCCATTCGTTTTTCAGGAAATAATCAAAACGAACTGTATTGCTGTGAAAGGATTTAAACCGCCACCTGCAAGCAACACTCGCTGGAACTTTCGTTCCAGGTCAGTTTCAAGAACATCTAGTCATTTACACCAACTGAATTTGGTAGTGTTACATGCCTCCATAATCATATGACAAGTACGCATGTTTGTAAGTGATCTTACTGCATTCCATTCGTTTTTCATGAAATAATCAAAACGAACTGTACTGCTGAGGAAGGATTTAAATCGCCACCTGCAAGCAACACTCGCTGGAACTTTCGTTCGAGGACAGTTTCAAGAACATCTAGTCATTTACACCAACTGAATTTGGTACTGTTACATGCCTCCAAAATCATATGACAAATACGCATGTTTGTAAGTAATCTTACTGCATTCCATTCGTTTTTCAGGAAATAATCAAAACGAACTATATTGCCGAGAAAGGATTTAAACCGCCACCTGGAAGCAACACTCGCTGGAACTTTCGTTCCAGGGCAGTTTCAAGAACATCTAGTCATTTACACCAACTGAATTTGGTACTGTTACATGCCTCCAAAATCATATGAGAAGTACGCATGTTTGTAAGTGATCTTACTGCATTCCATTCGTTTTTCAGGAAATAATCAAAACGATCTGTATTGCTGAGAAAGGATTTAAACCGCCACCTGCAAGCAACACTCGCTGGAACTTTCGTTCCAGGGCAGTTTCAAGATCATCTAGTCATTTACACCAACTGAATTTGGCACTGTTACATGCCTCCAAAATCATACGACAAGTAAGCATGTTTGTAAGTGATCTTACTGCATTCCATTCGTTTTTCAGGAAATAATCAAAACGAACTGTACTGCTGAGAAAGGATTTAAATCGCCACCTGCAAGCAACACTCGCTGGAACTTTCGTTCCAGGGCAGTTTCAAGAACATCTAGTCATTTACACCAACTGAATCTGATCTTGTTACATGCCTCCAAAATCATATGACAAGTACGCATGTTTGTAAGTGATCTTACTGCATTCCATTCGTTTTTCAGGAAATAATCAAAACGAATTGTATTGCTGAGAAAGGATTTAAAATGCCACCTGCAAGCAACACTCGCTGGAACTTTCGTTCCAGGGCAGTTTCAAGAACATCTAGTCATTTACACGAACTGAATTTGGTACAGTTACATGCCTCCAAAATCATACGACAAGTACGGATGTTTGTAAGTGATCTTACTGCATTCCATTCGTTTTTCAGGAAATAATCAAAACGAACTGTATTGCTGAGAAAGGATTTAAACCGCCACCTGCAAGCAACACTCGCTGGAACTTTCGTTCCAGGGCAGTTTCAAGAACATCTAGTCATTTACACCAACTGAATTTGATCTTGTTACATGCCTCCAAAATCATATGACAAGTACGCATGTTTGTAAGTGATCTTACTGCATTCCATTCGTTTTTCAGGAAATAATCAAAACGAACTGTATTGCTGAGAAAGGATTTAAACCGCCACCTGCAAGCAAAACTCGCTGGAACTTTCGTTCCAGGGCAGTTTCAAGAACATCTAGTCATTTACACCATCTGAATTTGGAACTGTTACATGCCTCCAAAATCATACGACAAGTACGCATGTTTGTAAGTGATCTTACTGCATTCCATTCGTTTTTCAGGAAATAATCAAAACGAACTGTATTGCTGAGAAGGGATTTAAACCGCCACCTGCAAGCAACACTCGCTGGAACTTTCGTTCCAGGGCAGTTTCAAGAACATCTAGTCATTTACACCAACTGAATTTGGTACTGTTACATGCCTCCAAAATCATATGACAAGTACGCATGTTTGTAAGTGATCTTACTGCATTCCATTCGTTTTTCAGGAAATAATCAAAACGAACTGTATTGCTGAGAAAGGATTTAAACCGCCACCTGCAAGCAAAACTCGCTGGAACTTTCGTTCCAGGGCAGTTTCAAGAACATCTAGTCATTTACACCATCTGAATTTGGAACTGTTACATGCCTCCATAATCATACGACAAGTACGCAAGTTTGTAAGTGATCTTACTGCATTCCATTCGTTTTTCAGGAAATAATCAAAACGAACTGTATTGCTGAGAAAGGATTTAAACCGCCACCTGCAAGCAACACTCGCTGGAACTTTCGTTCCAGGGCAGTTTCAAGAACATCTAGTCATTTACACCAACTGAATTTGGTACTGTTACATGCCTCAAAAATCATATGACAAGTACGCACGTTTGTAAGTGATCTTACTGCATTCCATTCGTTTTTCAGGAAATAATCAAAACGAACTGTATTGCTGAGAAAAGATTTAAACCGCCACCTGCAAGCAACACTCGCTGGAACATTCGTTCCAGGGCAGTTTCAAGAACATCTTGTCATACACACCAACTGAATTTGGTACTGTTACATGCCTCCAAAATCATACAACAAGTACACATGTTTGTAAGTGATCTTACTGCATTCCATTCGTTTTTCAGGAAATAATCAAAACGAACTGTATTGCTGAGAAAGGATTTAAACCGCCGCCTGCAAGCAACACTCGCTGGAACTTTCGTTCCAGGGCAGTTTCAAGAACATCTAGTCATTTACACCAACTGAATCTGATCTTGTTACATGCCTCCAAAATCATATGACAAGTACGCATGTTTGTAAGTGATCTTACTGCATTCCATTCGTTTTTCAGGAAATAATCAAAACGAATTGTATTGCTGAGAAAGGATTTAAAATGCCACCTGCAAGCAACACTCGCTGGAACTTTCGTTCCAGGGCAGTTTCAAGAACATCTAGTCATTTACACGAACTGAATTTGGTACAGTTACATGCCTCCAAAATCATACGACAAGTACGGATGTTTGTAAGTGATCTTACTGCATTCCATTCGTTTTTCAGGAAATAATCAAAACGAACTGTATTGCTGAGAAAGGATTTAAACCGCCACCTGCAAGCAACACTCGCTGGAACTTTCGTTCCAGGGCAGTTTCAAGAACATCTAGTCTTTTACACCAACTGAATTTGATCTTGTTACATGCCTCCAAAATCATATGACAAGTACGCATGTTTGTAAGTGATCTTACTGCATTCCATTCGTTTTTCAGGAAATAATCAAAACGAACTGTATTGCTGAGAAAGGATTTAAACCGCCACCTGCAAGCAAAACTCGCTGGAACTTTCGTTCCAGGGCAGTTTCAAGAACATCTAGTCATTTACACCAACTGAATTTAGTACTGTTACATGCCTCCATAATCATACAACAAGTACGCATGTTTGAAAGTGATCTTACTGCATTCCATTCGTTTTTCAGGAAATAATCAAAACGAACTGTATTGCTGAGAAAGGATTTAAACCGCCACCTGCAAGCAACACTCGCTGGAACTTTCGTTCCAGGGCAGTTTCAAGATCATCTAGTCATTTACACCAACTGAATTTGGCACTGTTACATGCCTCCAAAATCATACGACAAGTAAGCATGTTTGTAAGTGATCTTACTGCATTCCATTCGTTTTTCAGGAAATAATCAAAACGAACTGTACTGCTGAGAAAGGATTTAAATCGCCACCTGCAAGCAACACTCGCTGGAACTTTCGTTCCAGGGCAGTTTCAAGAACATCTAGTCATTTACACCAACTGAATCTGATCTTGTTACATGCCTCCAAAATCATATGACAAGTACGCATGTTTGTAAGTGATCTTACTGCATTCCATTCGCTTTTCAGGAAATAATCAAAACGAATTGTATTGCTGAGAAAGGATTTAAAATGCCACCTGCAAGCAACACTCGCTGGAACTTTCGTTCCAGGGCAGTTTCAAGAACATCTAGTCATTTACACGAACTGAATTTGGTACAGTTACATGCCTCCAAAATCATACGACAAGTACGGATGTTTGTAAGTGATCTTACTGCATTCCATTCGTTTTTCAGGAAATAATCAAAACGAACTGTATTGCTGAGAAAGGATTTAAACCGCCACCTGCAAGCAACACTCGCTGGAACTTTCGTTCCAGGGCAGTTTCAAGAACATCTAGTCATTTACACCAACTGAATTTGATCTTGTTACATGCCTCCAAAATCATATGACAAGTACGCATGTTTGTAAGTGATCTTACTGCATTCCATTCGTTTTTCAGGAAATAATCAAAACGAACTGTATTGCTGAGAAAGGATTTAAACCGCCACCTGCAAGCAAAACTCGCTGGAACTTTCGTTCCAGGGCAGTTTCAAGAACATCTAGTCATTTACACCATCTGAATTTGGAACTGTTACATGCCTCCAAAATCATACGACAAGTACGCATGTTTGTAAGTGATCTTACTGCATTCCATTCGTTTTTCAGGAAATAATGAAAACGAACTGTATTGCTGAGAAGGGATTTAAACCGCCACCTGCAAGCAACACTCGCTGGAACTTTCGTTCCAGGGCAGTTTCAAGAACATCTAGTCATTTACACCAACTGAATTTGGTACTGTTACATGCCTCCAAAATCATATGACAAGTACGCATGTTTGTAAGTGATCTTACTGCATTCCATTCGTTTTTCAGGAAATAATCAAAACGAACTGTATTGCTGAGAAAGGATTTAAACCGCCACCTGCAAGCAAAACTCGCTGGAACTTTCGTTCCAGGGCAGTTTCAAGAACATCTAGTCATTTACACCATCTGAATTTGGAACTGTTACATGCCTCCATAATCATACGACAAGTACGCAAGTTTGTAAGTGATCTTACTGCATTCCATTCGTTTTTCAGGAAATAATCAAAACGAACTGTATTGCTGAGAAAGGATTTAAACCGCCACCTGCAAGCAACACTCGCTGGAACTTTCGTTCCAGGGCAGTTTCAAGAACATCTAGTCATTTACACCAACTGAATTTGGTACTGTTACATGCCTCAAAAATCATATGACAAGTACGCACGTTTGTAAGTGATCTTACTGCATTCCATTCGTTTTTCAGGAAATAATCAAAACGAACTGTATTGCTGAGAAAAGATTTAAACCGCCACCTGCAAGCAACACTCGCTGGAACATTCGTTCCAGGGCAGTTTCAAGAACATCTTGTCATACACACCAACTGAATTTGGTACTGTTACATGCCTCCAAAATCATACAACAAGTACACATGTTTGTAAGTGATCTTACTGCATTCCATTCGTTTTTCAGGAAATAATCAAAACGAACTGTATTGCTGAGAAAGGATTTAAACCGCCGCCTGCAAGCAACACTCGCTGGAACTTTCGTTCCAGGGCAGTTTCAAGAACATCTAGTCATTTACACCAACTGAATTTAGTACTGTTACATGCCTCCATAATCATACAACAAGTACACATGTTTGAAAGTGATCTTACTGCATTCCATTCGTTTTTCAGGAAATAATCAAAACGAACTGTATTGCTGAGAAAGGATATAAACCGCCACCTGCAAGCAACACTCGCTGGAACTTTCGTTCCAGGGCAGTTTCAAGATCATCTAGTCATTTACACCAACTGAATTTGGCACTGTTACATGCCTCCAAAATCATACGACAAGTAAGCATGTTTGTAAGTGATCTTGCTGCATTCCATTCGTTTTTCAGGAAATAATCAAAACGAACTGTACTGCTGAGAAAGGATTTAAATCGCCACCTGCAAGCAACACTCGCTGGAACTTTCGTTCCAGGGCAGTTTCAAGAACATCTAGTCATTTACACCAACTGAATTTGATCTTGTTACATGCCTCCAAAATCATATGACAAGTACGCATGTTTGTAAGTGATCTTACTGCATTCCATTCGTTTTTCAGGAAATAATCAAAACGAACTGTTTTGCAGAAAAAGGATTTATACCGCCGCCTGCAAGCAACACTCGTTGGAACTTTCGTTTCAGGGCAGTTTCAAGAACATCTAGTCATTTACACCAACTGAATTTGGTACTGTTACATGCCTCCAAAATCATATGACAAGTACGCATGTTTGTAAGTGATCTTACTGCATTCCATTCGTTTTTCAGGAAATAATCAAAACGAACTGTATTGCTGTGAAAGGATTTAAACCGCCACCTGCAAGCAACACTCGCTGGAACTTTCGTTCCAGGTCAGTTTCAAGAACATCTAGTCATTTACACCAACTGAATTTGGTACTGTTACATGCCTCCATAATCATATGACAAGTACGCATGTTTGTAAGTGATTTTACTGCATTCCATTCGTTTTTCATGAAATAATCAAAACGAACTGTACTGCTGAGGAAGGATTTAAATCGCCACCTGCAAGCAACACTCGCTGGAACTTTCGTTCGAGGACAGTTTCAAGAACATCTAGTCATTTACACCAACTGAATTTGGTACTGTTACATGCCTCCAAAATCATATGACAAATACGCATGTTTGTAAGTAATCTTACTGCATTCCATTCGATTTTCAGGAAATAATCAAAACGAACTATATTGCTGAGAAAGGATTTAAACCGCCACCTGGAAGCAACACTCGCTGGAACTTTCGTTCCAGGGCAGTTTCAAGAACATCTAGTCATTTACACCAACTGAATTTGGTACTGTTACATGCCTCCAAAATCATATGACAAGTACGCATGTTTGTAAGTGATCTTACTGCATTCCATTCGTTTTTCAGGAAATAATCAAAACGAACTGTATTGCTGAGAAAGGATTTAAACCGCCACCTGCAAGCAACACTCGCTGGAACTTTCGTTTCAGGGCAGTTTCAAGAACATCTAGTCATTTACACCATCTGAATTTGGAACTGTTACATGCCTCCAAAATCATATGACAAGTACGCATGTTTGTAAGTGATCTTACTGCATTCCATTCGTTTTTCAGGAAATAATCAAAACGAACTGTATTGCTGAGAAAGGATTTAAACCGCCACCTGCAAGCAACACTCACTGGAACTTTCGTTCCAGGTCAGTTTCAAGAACATCTAGTCATTTACACCAACTGAATTTGGTACTGTTACATGCCTCCATAATCATATGACAAGTACGCATGTTTGTAAGTGATCTTACTGCATTCCATTCGTTTTTCATGCAATAATCAAAACGAACTGTACTGCTGAGAAAGGATTTAAATCGCCACCTGCAAGCAACACTCGCTAAAACTTTCATTCGAGGGCAGTTTCAAGAACATCTAGTCATTTACACCAACTGAATTTGGTACTGTTACATGCCTCCAAAATCATATGACAAATACGCATGTTTGTAAGTAATCTTACTGCATTCCATTCGTTTTTCAGGAAATAATCAAAACGAACTATATTGCTGAGAAAGGATTTAAACCGCCACCTGGAAGCAACACTCGCTGGAACTTTCGTTCCAGGGCAGTTTCAAGAACATCTAGTCATTTACACCAACTGAATTTGGTACTGTTACATGCCTGCAAAATCATATGACAAGTACACATGTTTGTAAGTCATCTTACTGCATTCCATTCGTTTTTCAGGAAATAATCAAAACGAACTGTATTGCTGAGAAAGGATTTAAACCGCCACCTGCAAGCAACACTCGCTGGATCTTTCGTTCCAGGGCAGTTTCAAGAACATCTAGTCATTTACACCAACTGAATTTGGTACTGTTACATGCCTCCAAAATCATATGACAAGTACGCATGTTTGTAAGTGATCTTACTGCATTCCATTCGTTTTTCAGGAAATAATCAAAACGAACTGTATTGCTGAGAAAGGATTTAAACCGCCACCTGCAAGCAACACTCGCTTGAACTTTCGTTCCAGGGCAGTTTCAAGAACATCTAGTCATTTACACCAACTGAATTTGGTACTGTTACATGGCTCCAAAATCATACGACAAGTACGCATGTTTTTAAGTGATCTTACTGTATTCCATTCGTTTTTCAGGAAATAATCAAAACGAACTGTATTGCTGAGAAAAGATTTAAACCGCCACCTGCAAGCAACACTCGCTGGAACTTTCGTTGTAGGGCAGTTTCAAGAAAATCTAGTCATTTACACCAACTGAATTTGGTACTGTTACATGCCTCCAAAATCATATGACAAGTACGCATGTTTGTAAGTGATCTTACTGCATTCCATTCGTTTTTCAGGAAATAATCAAAACGAACTGAATTGCTGAGAAAAGATTTAAACCGCCACCTGCAAGCAACACTCGCTGGAACTTTGGTTCCAGGGCAGTTTCAAGAACATCTAGTCATTTACACCAAATGAATTTGGTACTGTTACATCCCTCCAAAGTCATATGACAAGTACGCATGTTTGTAAGTGATCTTACTGCATTCCATTCGTTTTTCAGGAAATAATCAAAACGAACTGTATTGCTGAGAAAGGATTTAAACCGCCACCTGCAAGCAACACTCATTGGAACTTTCGTTCCAGGTCAGTTTCAAGAACATCTAGTCATTTACACCAACTGAATTTGGTACTGTTACATACCTCCATAATCATATGACAAGTACGCATGTTTGTATGTGATCTTACTGCATTCCATTCGTTTTTCAGGAAATAATCAAAACGGACTGTATCGCTGAGAAAGGATTTAAACCGCCACCTGCAAGCAACACTCGCTGGAACTTTCGTTCCAGGGCAGTTTCAAGATCATCTAGTCATTTACACCAACTGAATTTGGCGCTGTTACATGCCTCCAAAATCATACGACAAGTACGCATGTTTGTAAGTGATCTTACTGCATTCCATTCGTTTTTCAGGAAATAACCAAAACAAACTGTTCTGCTGAGAAAGGATTTAAATCGCCACCTGCAAGCAACACTCGCTGGAACTTTCGTTCCAGGGCAGTTTCAAGATCATCTAGTCATTTACACCAACTGAATTTAATCTTGTTACATGCCTCCAAAATCATATGACAAGTACGCATGTTTGTAAGTGATGTTACTGCATTCCATTCGTTTTTCAGGAAATAATCAAAACGAACTGTATTGCTGAGAAAGGATTTAAACCGCCACCTGCAAGCAACACTCGCTGGAACTTTCGTTCCAGGGCAGTTTCAAGAACATCTAGTCATTTACACCAACTGAATTTGGTACTGTTACATGCCTCCAAAATCATATGACAAGTACGCATGTTTGTAAGTGATCTTACTGTATTCCATTCGTTTTTCAGGAAATAATCAAAACGAACTGTATTGCTGAGAAAGGATTTAAACCGCCACCTGCAAGCAACACTCGCTGGAACGTTCGTTCCAGGGCAGTTTCAAGAACATCTAGTCATTTACACCAACTGAATTTGGTACTGTTACATGCCTCCAAAATCATATGACAAGTACGCATGTTTGTAAGTGATCTTACTGCATTCCATTCGTTTTTCAGGAAATAATCAAAACGAACTGTATTGTTGAGAAAGGATTTAAACCGCCACCTGCAAGCAACACTCGCTTGAATTTTCGTTCCAGGGCAGTTTCAAGAACATCTAGTCATTTACACCAACTGAATTTGGTACTGTTACATGGCTCCAAAATCATACGACAAGTACGCATGTTTTTAAGTGATCTTACTGTATTCCATTCGTTTTTCAGGAAATAATCAAAACGAACTGTATTGCTGAGAAAAGATTTAAACCGCCACCTGCAAGCAACACTCGCTGGAACTTTCGTTCCAGGGCAGTTTCAAGAACATCTAGTCATTTACACCAACTGAATTTGGTACTGTTACATGCCTCCAAAATCATATGACAAGTACGCATGTTTGTAAGTGATCTTACTGCATTCCATTCGTTTTTCAGGAAATAATCAAAACGAACTGTATTGCTGAGAAAGGATTTAAACCGCCACCTGCAAGCAACACTCGCTGGAACTTTGGTTCCAGGGCAGTTTCAAGAACATCTAGTAATTTACACCAACTGAATTTGGTACTGTTACATCCCTCCAAAGTCATATGACAAGTACGCATGTTTGTAAATGATCTTACTGCATTCCATACGTTTTTCAGGAAATAATCAAAACGAACTGTATTGCTGAGAAAGGATTTAAACCGCCACCTGCAAGCAACACTCACTGGAACTTTCGTTCCAGGGCAGTTTCAAGAACATCTAGTCATTTACACCAACTGAATTTGGTACTGTTACATGCATCCATAATCATATGACAAGTACGCATGTTTGTATGTGATCTTAGTGCATTCCATTCGTTTTTCAGGAAATAATCAAAACGGACTGTATCGCTGAGAAAGGATTTAAACCGCCACCTGCAAGCAACACTCGCTGGAACTTTCGTTCCAGGGCAGTTTCAAGATCATCTAGTCATTTACACCAACTGAATATAATCTTGTTACATGCCTCCAAAATCATATGACAAATACGCATGTATGTAAGTGATTTTACTGCATTCCATTCGTTTTTCAGGAAATAATCAAAACGAACTGTATTGCTGAGAAAGGATTTAAAACGCCACCTGCAAGCAACACTCGCTGGGACTTTCGTTCCAGGGCAGTTTCAAGAACATCTAGTCATTTACACCAACTGAATTTGGTACTGTTACATGCCTCCAAAATCATACGACAAGTACGCATGTTTGTAAGTGATCTTACTGCATTCCATTCGTTTTTCAGGAAATAATCAAAACGAACTGTATTGCTGAGAATGGATTTAAACCGCCACCTGCAAGCAACACTTGCTGGAACTTTCGTTCCAGGGCAGTTTCAAGAACATCTAGTCATTTACACCAACTGAATTTGGTACTGTTACATGCCTCCAAAATCATATGACAAGTACGCATGTTTGTAAGTGATCTTACTGTATTCCATTCGTTTTTCAGTAAATAATCAAAACGAACTGTATTGCTGAGAAAGGATTTAAACCGCCACCTGCAAGTAACACTCACTGGAACTTTCGTTCCACGGCAGTTTCAAGAACATCTAGTCATTTACACCAACTGAATTTGGTACTGTTACATGCCTCCATAATCATATGACAAGTACGCATGTTTGTAAGTGATCTTACTGCATTCCATTCGTTTTTCAGGAAATAATCAAAACGAATTGTATTGCTGAGAAAGGATTTAAACCGCCACCTGCAAGCAACACTCGCTGGAACTTTCGTTCCAGGGCAGTTTCAAGATCATCTAGTCATTTACCCCAACTGAATTTGGTACTGTTACATGCTTCCAAAATCATACGACAAGTACGGATGTTTGTAAGTGATCTTACTGCATTACATTCGTTTTTCAGGAAATAATCAAAACGAACTGTATTGCTGAGAAAGGATTTAAACCGCCTCCTGCAAGCAACATTTGCTGGAACTTTCGTTCCAGGGCAGTTTCAAGAACATCTAGTCATTTACAGCAACTGAATTTGATCTTGTTACATGCCTCCAAAATCATATGACAAGTACGCATGTTTGTAAGTGATCTTACTGCATTCCATTCGTTTTTCAGGAAATAATCAAAACGAACTGTATTGCTGAGAAAGGATTTAAACCGCCACCTGCAAGCAACACTCGCTGGAACTTTCGTTCCAGGGCAGTTTCAAGAACATCTAGTCATTTACACCAACTGAATTTGGTACTGTTACATGCCTCCAAAATCATATGACAAGTACGCATGTTTGTAAGTGATCTTACTGCATTCCATTCGTTTTTCAGGAAATAATCAAAACGAACTGTATTGCTGAGAAAGGATTTAAACCGCCACCTGCAAGCAACACTCACTGGAACTTTCGTTCGAGGTCAGTTTCAAGAACATCTAGTCATTTACACCAACTGAATTGGGTACTGTTACATGCCTCCATAATCATATGACAAGTACGCATGTTTGTAAGTGATCTTACTGCATTCCATTCGTTTTTCATGAAATAATCAAAACGAACTGTACTGCTGAGAAAGGATTTAAATCGCCACCTGCAAGCAACACTCGCTAAAACTTTCGTTCGAGGGCAGTTTCATGAACATCTAGTCATTTACACCAACTGAATTTGGTACTGTTACATGCCTCCAAAATCATATGACAAATACGCATGTTTGTAAGGAATCTTACTGCATTCCATTCGTTTTTCAGGAAATAATCAAAACGAACTGTATTGCTGAGAAAGGATTTAAACCGCCACCTGGAAGCAACACTCGCTGGAACTTTCGTTCCAGGGCAGTTTCAAGAACATCTAGTCATTTACACCAACTGAATTTGGTACTGTTATATGCCTCCAAAATCATATGACAAGTACGCATGTTTGTAAGTGATCTTACTGCATTCCATTCGTTTTTCAGGAAATAATCAAAACGAACTGTATTGCTGAGAAAGGATTTAAACCGCCACCTGCAAGCAACACTCGCTTGAACTTTCGTTCCAGGGCAGTTTCAAGAACATCTAGTCATTTACACCAACTGAATTTGGTACTGTTACATGCCTCCAAAATCATATGACAAGTACGCATGTTTGTAAGTGATCTTACTGCATTCCATTCGTTTTTCAGGAAATAATCAAAACAAACTGTATTGCTGAGAATGGATTTAAACCGCCACCTGCAAGCAACACTCGCTTGAACTTTCGTTCCAGGGCAGTTTCGAGAACATCTAGTCTTTTACTCCAACTGAATTTGGTACTGTTACATGCCTCCAAAATCATACGACAAGTACGCATGTTTGTAAGTGATCTTACTGAATTCCATTCCTTTATCAGGAAATAATCAAAACGAACTGTATTGCTGAGAAAAGATTTAAACCGCCACCTGCAAGCAACACTCGCTGGAACTTTCGTTCCAGGGCAGTTTCAAGAACATCTAGTCATTTACACCAACTGAATTTGGTACTGTTACATGCCTCCAAAATCATATGACAAGTACGCATGTTTGTAAGTGATCTTACTGCATTCCATTCGTTTTTCAGGAAATAATCAAAACGAACTGTATTGCTGAGAAAGGATTTAAACCGCCACCTGCAAGCAACACTCGCTGAATCTTTCGTTCCAGGGCAGTTTCAAGATCATCTAGTCATTTACACCAACTGAATTTGGCACTGTTACATGCTTCCAAAATCATACGACAAGTACGCATGTTTGTAAATGATCTTACTGCATTCCATTCGTTTTTCAGGAAATAATCAAAACGAACTGTACCGCTGAGAAAGGATTTAAATCGCCACCTGCAAGCAACACTCGCTGGAACTTTCGTTCCAGGTCAGTTTCAAGAACATCTAGTCATTTACACCAACTGAATTTGATCTTGTTACATGCCTCCAAAATCATATGACAAGTACGCATGTTTGTAAGTGATCTTACTGCATTCCATTCGTTTTTCAGGAAATAATCAAAACGAACTGTACTGCTGAGAAAGTATTTAAATCGACACCTGCAAGCAACACTCGCTGGAACTTTCGTTCCAGGGCAGTTTCAAGAACATCTAGTCATTTACACCAACTGAATTTGGTACTGTTACATGCCTCCATAATCATATGACAGGTACGCATGTTTGTAAGTGATCTTACTGCATTCCATTCGTTTTTCAGGAAATAATAAAAACGAACTGTATTGCTGAGAAAGGATTTAAACCGCCACCTGCAAGCAACACTCGCTGGATCTTTCGTTCCAGGGCAGTTTCAAGATCATCTAGTCATTTACACAAACTGAATTTGGCACTGTTACATGCCTCCAAAATCATAGGACAAGTACGCATGTTTGTAAGTAATCTTACTGCATTCCATTCGTTTTTCAGGAAATAATCAAAACGAACTGTACTGCTGAGAAAGGATTTAAATCGCCACCTGCAAGCAACACTCGCTGGAACTTTCGTTCCAGGGCAGTTTCAAGACCATCTAGTCATTTACACCAACTGAATTTGATCTTGTTACATGCCTCCAAAATCATATGACAAATACGCATGTTTGTAAGTGATCTTACTGCATTCCATTCGATTTTCAGGAAATAATCAAAACGAACTGTATTGCTGAGAAAGGATTTAAACCGCCACCTGCAAGCAACACTCGCTGGAACTTTCGTTCCAGGGCAGTTTCAAGAACATCTAGTCATTTACACCAACTGAATTTGGTACTGTTACATGCCTGCAAAATCATACGACAAGTACGCATGTTTGTAAGTGATCTTACTGCATTCCATTCGTTTTTCAGGAAATAATCAAAACGAACTGTATTGCTGAGAATGGATTTAAACCGCCACCTGCAAGCAACACTCGCTGGAACTTTCGTTCCAGGGCAGTTTCAAGAACATCTAGTCATTTACACCAACTGAATTTGGTACTGTTACATGCCTCCAAAATCATATGACAAGTACGCATGTTTGTAAGTGATCTTACTGTATTCCATTCGTTTTTCAGTAAATAATCAAAACGAACTGTATTGCTGAGAAAGGATTTAAAATGCCACCTGCAAGTAACACTCACTGGAACTTTCGTTCCACGGCAGTTTCAAGAACATCTAGTCATTTACACCAACTGAATTTGGTACTGTTACATGCCTCCATAATCATATGACAAGTACGCATGTTTGTAAGTGATCTTACTGCATTCCATTCGTTTTTCAGGAAATAATCAAAACGAATTGTATTGCTGAGAAAGGATTTAAACCGCCACCTGCAAGCAACACTCGCTGGAACTTTCGTTCCAGGGCAGTTTCAAGATCATCTAGTCATTTACCCCAACTGAATTTGGTACTGTTACATGCTTCCAAAATCATACGACAAGTACGGATGTTTGTAAGTGATCTTACTGCATTACATTCGTTTTTCAGGAAATAATCAAAACGAACTGTATTGCTGAGAAAGGATTTAAACCGCCTCCTGCAAGCAACATTTGCTGGAACTTTCGTTCCAGGGCTGTTTCAATAACATCTAGTCATTTACAGCAACTGAATTTGATCTTGTTACATGCCTCCAAAATCATATGACAAGTACGCATGTTTGTAAGTGATCTTACTGCATTCCATTCGTTTTTCAGGAAATAATCAAAACGAACTGTATTGCTGAGAAAGGATTTAAACCGCCACCTGCAAGCAACACTCGCTGGAACTTTCGTTCCAGGGCAGTTTCAAGAACATCTAGTCATTTACACCAACTGAATTTGGTACTGTTACATGCCTCCAAAATCATATGACAAGTACGCATGTTTGTAAGTGATCTTGCTGCATTCCATTCGTTTTTCAGGAAATAATCAAAACGAACTGTATTGCTGAGAAAGGATTTAAACCGCCACCTGCAAGCAACACTCACTGGAACTTTCGTTCGAGGTCAGTTTCAAGAACATCTAGTCATTTACACCAACTGAATTGGGTACTGTTACATGCCTCCATAATCATATGACAAGTACGCATGTTTGTAAGTGATCTTACTGCATTCCATTCGTTTTTCATGAAATAATCAAAACGAACTGTACTGCTGAGAAAGGATTTAAATCGCCACCTGCAAGCAACACTCGCTAAAACTTTCGTTCGAGGGCAGTTTCATGAACATCTAGTCATTTACACCAACTGAATTTGGTACTGTTACATGCCTCCAAAATCATATGACAAATACGCATGTTTGTAAGGAATCTTACTGCATTCCATTCGTTTTTCAGGAAATAATCAAAACGAACTGTATTGCTGAGAAAGGATTTAAACCGCCACCTGGAAGCAACACTCGCTGGAACTTTCGTTCCAGGGCAGTTTCAAGAACATCTAGTCATTTACACCAACTGAATTTGGTACTGTTATATGCCTCCAAAATCATATGACAAGTACGCATGTTTGTAAGTGATCTTACTGCATTCCATTCGTTTTTCAGGAAATAATCAAAACGAACTGTATTGCTGAGAAAGGATTTAAACCGCCACCTGCAAGCAACACTCGCTTGAACTTTCGTTCCAGGGCAGTTTCAAGAACATCTAGTCATTTACACCAACTGAATTTGGTACTGTTACATGCCTCCAAAATCATATGACAAGTACGCATGTTTGTAAGTGATCTTACTGCATTCCATTCGTTTTTCAGGAAATAATCAAAACAAACTGTATTGCTGAGAATGGATTTAAACCGCCACCTGCAAGCAACACTCGCTTGAACTTTCGTTCCAGGGCAGTTTCGAGAACATCTAGTCTTTTACTCCAACTGAATTTGGTACTGTTACATGCCTCCAAAATCATACGACAAGTACGCATGTTTGTAAGTGATCTTACTGAATTCCATTCCTTTATCAGGAAATAATCAAAACGAACTGTATTGCTGAGAAAAGATTTAAACCGCCACCTGCAAGCAACACTCGCTGGAACTTTCGTTCCAGGGCAGTTTCAAGAACATCTAGTCATTTACACCAACTGAATTTGGTACTGTTACATGCCTCCAAAATCATATGACAAGTACGCATGTTTGTAAGTGATCTTACTGCATTCCATTCGTTTTTCAGGAAATAATCAAAACGAACTGTATTGCTGAGAAAGGATTTAAACCGCCACCTGCAAGCAACACTCGCTGAATCTTTCGTTCCAGGGCAGTTTCAAGATCATCTAGTCATTTACACCAACTGAATTTGGCACTGTTACATGCTTCCAAAATCATACGACAAGTACGCATGTTTGTAAATGATCTTACTGCATTCCATTCGTTTTTCAGGAAATAATCAAAACGAACTGTACCGCTGAGAAAGGATTTAAATCGCCACCTGCAAGCAACACTCGCTGGAACTTTCGTTCCAGGTCAGTTTCAAGAACATCTAGTCATTTACACCAACTGAATTTGATCTTGTTACATGCCTCCAAAATCATATGACAAGTACGCATGTTTGTAAGTGATCTTACTGCATTCCATTCGTTTTTCAGGAAATAATCAAAACGAACTGTACTGCTGAGAAAGTATTTAAATCGACACCTGCAAGCAACACTCGCTGGAACTTTCGTTCCAGGGCAGTTTCAAGAACATCTAGTCATTTACACCAACTGAATTTGGTACTGTTACATGCCTCCATAATCATATGACAGGTACGCATGTTTGTAAGTGATCTTACTGCATTCCATTCGTTTTTCAGGAAATAATAAAAACGAACTGTATTGCTGAGAAAGGAATTAAACCGCCACCTGCAAGCAACACTCGCTGGATCTTTCGTTCCAGGGCAGTTTCAAGATCATCTAGTCATTTACACAAACTGAATTTGGCACTGTTACATGCCTCCAAAATCATAGGACAAGTACGCATGTTTGTAAGTAATCTTACTGCATTCCATTCGTTTTTCAGGAAATAATCAAAACGAACTGTACTGCTGAGAAAGGATTTAAATCGCCACCTGCAAGCAACACTCGCTGGAACTTTCGTTCCAGGGCAGTTTCAAGAACATCTAGTCATTTACACCAACTGAATTTGATCTTGTTACATGCCTCCAAAATCATATGACAAATACGCATGTTTGTAAGTGATCTTACTGCATTCCATTCGATTTTCAGGAAATAATCAAAACGAACTGTATTGCTGAGAAAGGATTTAAACCGCCACCTGCAAGCAACACTCGCTGGAACTTTCGTTCCAGGGCAGTTTCAAGAACATCTAGTCATTTACACCAACTGAATTTGGTACTGTTACATGCCTCCAAAATCATACGACAAGTACGCATGTTTGTAAGTGATCTTACTGTATTCCATTCGTTTTTCAGGAAATAATCAAAACGAACTGTATTGCTGAGAAAGGATTTAAACCGCCACCTGCAAGCAACACTCGCTGGAACTTTCGTTCCAGGGCAGTTTCAAGAACATCTAGTGATTTACACCAACTGAATTTGGTACTGTTACATGCCTACATAATCATATGACAAGTACGCATGTTTGTAAGTGATCTTACTGCATTTTATTCGTTTTTCAGGAAATAATCAAAACGAACTGTATTGCTGAGAAAGGATTTAAACCGCCACCTGCAAGCAACACTCGCTGGAACTTTGGTTCCAGGGCAGTTTCAAGAACATCTAGTCATTTACACAAACTGAATTTGGAACTGTTACATGCCTCCAAAGTCATATGACAAGTACGCATGTTTGTAAGTGATCTTACTGCATTCCATTCGTTTTTCAGGAAATAATCAAAACGAACTGTATTGCTGAGAAAGGATTTAAACCGCCACCTGCAAGCAACACTCACTGGAACTTTCGTTCCAGGGCAGTTTCAAGAACATCTAGTCATTTACACCAACTGAATTTGGAACTGTTACATGCCTCCAAAGTCATATGACAAGTACGCATATTTGTAAGTGATCTTACTGCATTCCATTCGTTTTTCAGGAAATAATCAAGACGAACTGTATCGCTGAGAAAGGATTTAAACCGCCACCTGCAAGCAACACTCGCTGGAACTTTGGTTCCAGGGCAGTTTCAAGAACATCTAGTCATTTACACCAACTGAATTTGGAACTGTTACATGCCTCCAAAGTCATATGACAAGTACGCATGTTTGTAAGTGATCTTACTGCATTCCATTCGTTTTTCAGGAAATAACCAAAACAAACTGTACTGCTGAGAAAGGATTTAAATCGCCACCTGCAAGCAACACTCGCTGGAACTTTCGTTCCAGGGCAGTTTCAAGAACATCTAGTCATTTACACCAACTGAATTTAATCTTGTTACATGCCTCCAAAATCATATGACAAATACGCATGTATGTAAGTGATCTTACTGCATTCCATTCGTTTTTCAGGAAATAATAAAAACGAACTGTATTGCTGAGAAAGGATTTAAAACGCCACCTGCAAGCAACACTCGCTGGAACTTTCGTTCCAGGGCAGTTTCAAGAACATCTAGTCATTTACACCAACTGAATTTGGTACTGTTACATGCCTCCAAAATCATACGACAAGTACGCATGTTTGTAAGTGATCTTACTGCATTCCATTCGTTTTTCAGGAAACAATCAAAACGAACTGTATAGCTGAGAAAGGATTTAAACCGCCACCTGCAAGCAACACTCGCTGGAACTTTCGTTCCAGGGCAGTTTCAAGAACATCTAGTCAGTTACACCAACTGAATTTGGTACTCTTACATGTCTCAAAAATCATTTGACAAGTACGCATGTTTGTAAGTGATCTTACTGCATTCCATTCGTTTTTCAGGAAATAATCAAAACGAACTGTATTGCTGAGAAAGGATTTAAACCGCCACCTGCAAGCAACACGTGCTGGAACTTTCGTTCCGGGGCAGTCTCAAGAACATCTAGTCATTTACACCAACTGAATTTGGTACTGTTACATGCCTCCAAAATCATATGACAAGTACGCACGTTTGTAAGTGCTCTTACTGCATTCCATTCGTTTTTCAGGAAATAATCAAAACGAACTGTATTGCTGAGAAAGGATTTAAACCGCCACCTGCAAGCAACACTCGCTGGAACTTTCGTTCCAGGGCAGTTTCAAGAACATCTTGTCATTTACACCAACTGAATTTGGTACTGTTACATGCCTCCAAAATCATATGGCAAGTACGCATGTTTGTAAGTGATCTTACTACATTCCATTCGTTTTTCAGGAAATAATCAAAACGAACTGTATTGCTTAGAAATGATTTAAACCGCCACCTGCAAGCAACACTCTCTGGAACTGTCGTTCCAGGGCAGTTTCAAGAACATCTAGTCATTTACACCAACTGAATTTGGTGCTGTTACATGCCTCCAAAATCATATGACAAGTACGCATGTTTGTAAGTGATCTTACTGCATTCCATTCGTTTTTCAGGAAATAATCAAAACGAACTGTATTGCTGAGAAAGGATTCAAACCGCCACCTGCAAGCAACACTCGCTGGAACTTTCGTTCCAGGGCAGTTTCAAGAACATCTAGTCATTTACACCAACTGAATTTGGTACTGTTACATGCCTCCAAAATCATACGACAAGTACGCATGTTTGTAAGTGATCTTACTGCATTCCATTCGTTTTTCAGGAAATAATCAAAACGAACTGTATTGCTGAGAAAGGATTTAAACCGCCACCTGCAAGTAACACTCGCTGGAACTTTCGTTCCAGGGTAGTTTCAAGAACATCTATTCATTTACACCAACTGAATTTGGTACTGTTACACGCCTCCAAAATCATATGACATGTACGCATGTTTGTAAGTGATCTTACTGCATTCCATTCGTTTTTCAGGAAATAATCAAAACGAACTGTATTGCTGAGAAAGGATTTAAACCGCCACCTGCAAGCAACACTCGCTGGAACTTTCGTTCCAGGGCAGTTTCAAGAACATCTAGTCATTTACACCAACTGAATTTGGTACTGTTACATGCCTACATAATCATATGACAAGTACGCATGTTTGTAAGTGATCTTACTGCATTCCATTCGTTTTTCAGGAAATAGTCAAAACGAACTGTATTGCTGAGAAAGGATTTAAACCGCCACCTGCAAGCAACACTCGCTTGAACTTTCGTTCCAGGGCAGTTTCAAGAACATCTAGTCATTTACACCAACTGAATTTGGTACTGTTACATGCCTCCAAAATCATACGACAAGTACGCATGTTTGTAAGTGATCTTACTGTATTCCATTCGTTTTTCAGGAAATAATCAAAACGAACTGTATTGCTGAGAAAGGATTTAAACCGCCACCTGCAAGCAACACTCGATGCAACTTTCGTTCCAGGGCAGTTTCAAGAACATCTAGTCATTTACACCAACTGAATTTGGTACTGTTTCATGCCTACATAATCATATGACAAGTACGCATGTTTGTAAGTGATCTTACTGCATTCCATTCGTTTTTCAGGAAATAGTCAAAACGAACTGTATTGCTGAGAAAGGATTTAAACCGCCACCTGCAAGCAACACTCGCTTGAACTTTCGTTCCAGGGCAGTTTCAAGAACATCTAGTCATTTACACCAACTGAATTTGGTACTGTTACATGCCTCCAAAATCATATCACAAGTACGCATGTTTGTAAGTGATTTTACTGTATTCTATACGTTTTTCAGGAAATAATCAAAACGAACTGTATTGCTGAGAAAGGATTTAAACCGCCACCTGCAAGCAACACTCGCTGGAACTTTCGTTCCAGGGCAGTTTCAAGATCATCTAGTCATTTACACCAACTGAATTTGGCACTGTTACATGCCTCCAAAATCATTCGACAAGTACGCATGTTTGTAAGTGATCTTACTGCATTCCATTCGTTTTTCAGAAATAATCAAAACGAACTGTACTGCTGAGAAAGGATTTAAATCGCCACCTGCAAGCAACACTCGCTGGAACTTTCGTTCCAGGGCAGTTTCAAGAACATCTAGTCATTTACACCAACTGAATTTGATCATGTTACATGCCTCCAAAATCATATGACAAGTACGCATGTTTGTAAGTGATCTTACTGCATTCCATTCGTTTTTCAGGAAATAATCAAAACGAACTGTATTGCTGAGAAAGGATTTAAACCGCCACCTGCATGCAACACTCGCTGGAACTTTGGTTCCAGGGCAGTTTCAAGAACATCTAGTCATTTACACCAACTGAATTTGGTACTGTTACATGCCTCCAAAGTCATATGACAAGTACGCATGTTTGTAAGTGATCTTACTGCATTCCATTCGTTTTTCAGGAAATAATCAAAACGAACTGTATTGCTGAGAAAGGATTTAAACCGCCACCTGCAAGCAACACTCACTGGAACTTTCGTTCCAGGGCAGTTTCAAGAACATCTAGTCATTTACACCAACTGAATTTGGTACTGTTACATGCCTCCATAATCATATGACAAGTACGCATATTTGTAAGTGATCTTACTGCATTCCATTCGTTTTTCAGGAAATAATCAAGACGAACTGTATCGCTGAGAAAGGATTTAAACCGCCACCTGCAAGCAACACTCGCTGGAACTTTCGTTCCAGGGCAGTTTCAAGATCATCTAGTCATTTACACCAACTGAATTTGGCACTGTTACATTCCTACAAAATCATATGACAAGTATGCATGTTTGTAAGTGATCTTACTGCATTCCATTCGTTTTTCAGGAAATAACCAAAACAAACTGTACTGCTGAGAAGGGATTTAAATCGCCACCTGCAAGCAACACTCGCTGGAACTCTCGTTCCAGGGCAGTTTCAAGAACATCTAGTCATTTACACCAACTGAATTTAATCTTGTTACATGCCTCCAAAATCATATGACAAATACGCATGTATGTAAGTGATCTTACTGCATTCCATTCGTTTTTCAGGAAATAATAAAAACGAACTGTATTGCTGAGAAAGGATTTAAAACGCCACCTGCAAGCAACACTCGCTGGAACTTTCGTTCCAGGGCAGTTTCAAGAACATCTAGTGATTTACACCAACTGAATTTGGTACTGTTACATGCCTCCAAAATCATACGACAAGTACGCATCTTTGTAAGTGATCTTACTGCATTCCATTCGTTTTTCAGGAAATAATCAAAACGAACTGTATAGCTGAGAAAGGATTTAAACCGCCACCTGCAAGCAACACTCGCTGGAACTTTCGTTCCAGGGCAGTTTCAAGAACATCTAGTCAGTTACACCAACTGAATTTGGTACTCTTACATGTCTCAAAAATCATATGACAAGTACGCATGTTTGTAAGTGATCTTACTGCATTCCATTCGTTTTTCAGGAAATAATCAAAACGAACTGTATTGCTGAGAAAGGATTTAAACCGCCACCTGCAAGCAACACGTGCTGGAACGTTCGTTCCAGCGCAGTTTCAAGAACATCTAGTCATTTACACCAACTGAATTTGGTACTGTTACATGCCTCCAAAATCATATGACAAGTACGCACGTTTGTAAGTGCTCTTACTGCATTCCATTCGTTTTTCAGGAAATAATCAAAACGAAATGTATTGCTGAGAAAGGATTTAAACCGCCACCTGCAAGCAACACTCGCTGGAACTTTCGTTCCAGGGCAGTTTCAAGAACATCTAGTCATTTACACCAACTGAAATTGGTGCTGTTACATGCCTCCAAAATCATATGGCAAGTACGCATGTTTGTAAGTGATCTTACTACATTCCATTCGTTTTTCAGGAAATAATCAAAACGAACTGTATTGCTTAGAAATGATTTAAACCGCCACCTGCAAGCAACACTCTCTGGAACTGTCGTTCCAGGGCAGTTTCAAGAACATCTAGTCATTTACACCAACTGAATTTGGTGCTGTTACATGCCTCCAAAATCATATGACAAGTACGCATGTTTGTTAGTGATCTTACTGCATTCCATTCGTTTTTCAGGAAATAATCAAAACGAACTGTATTGCTGAGAAAGGATTTAAACCGCCACCTGGAAGCAACACTCGCTGGAACTTTCGTTCCAGGGCAGTTTCAAGAACATCTAGTCATTTACACCAACTGAATTTGGTACTGTTACATGCCTCCAAAATCATATGACAAGTACGCATGTTTGTAAGTGATCTTACTGCATTCCATTCGTTTTTCAGGAAATAATCAAAACGAACTGTATTGCTGAGAAAGGATTTAAACCGCCACCTGCAAGCAACACTCGCTGGAACTTTCGTTCCAGGGTAGTTTCAAGAACATCTAGTCATTTACACCAACAGAATTTGGTACTGTTACACGCCTCCAAAATCATATGACAAGTACGCATGTTTGTAAGTGATCTTACTGCATTCCATTCGTTTTTCAGGAAATAATCAAAACGAACTGTATTGCTGAGAAAGGATTTAAACCGCCACCTGCAAACAACACTTGCTGGAACTTTCGTTCCAGGGCAGTTTCAAGAACATCTTGTCATTTACACCAAATGAATTTGGTACTGTTACATGCCTCCAAAATCATACGACAAGTACGCATGTTTGCAAGTGGTCTTACTGCATTCCATTCGTTTTTCAGGAAATAATCAAAACGAACTGTATTGCTGAGAAAGGATTTAAACCGCCACCTGCAAGCAACATCCGCTGGAACTTTCGTTCCAGGGCAGTTTCAAGAACATCTAGTCATTTACACCAACTGAATTTAATCTTGTTACATGCCTCCAAAATCATATGACAAATACGCATGTATGTAAGTGATCTTACTGCATTCCATTCGTTTTTCAGGAAATAATAAAAACGAACTGTATTGCTGAGAAAGGATTTAAAACGCCACCTGCAAGCAACACTCGCTGGAACTTTCGTTCCAGGGCAGTTTCAAGAACATCTAGTCATTTACACCAACTGAATTTGGTACTGTTACATGCCTCCAAAATCATACGACAAGTACGCATGTTTGTAAGTGATCTTACTGCATTCCATTCGTTTTTCAGGAAACAATCAAAACGAACTGTATAGCTGAGAAAGGATTTAAACCGCCACCTGCAAGCAACACTCGCTGGAACTTTCGTTCCAGGGCAGTTTCAAGAACATCTAGTCAGTTACACCAACTGAATTTGGTACTCTTACATGTCTCAAAAATCATTTGACAAGTACGCATGTTTGTAAGTGATCTTACTGCATTCCATTCGTTTTTCAGGAAATAATCAAAACGAACTGTATTGCTGAGAAAGGATTTAAACCGCCACCTGCAAGCAACACGTGCTGGAACTTTCGTTCCGGGGCAGTCTCAAGAACATCTAGTCATTTACACCAACTGAATTTGGTACTGTTACATGCCTCCAAAATCATATGACAAGTACGCACGTTTGTAAGTGCTCTTACTGCATTCCATTCGTTTTTCAGGAAATAATCAAAACGAACTGTATTGCTGAGAAAGGATTTAAACCGCCACCTGCAAGCAACACTCGCTGGAACTTTCGTTCCAGGGCAGTTTCAAGAACATCTTGTCATTTACACCAACTGAATTTGGTACTGTTACATGCCTCCAAAATCATATGGCAAGTACGCATGTTTGTAAGTGATCTTACTACATTCCATTCGTTTTTCAGGAAATAATCAAAACGAACTGTATTGCTTAGAAATGATTTAAACCGCCACCTGCAAGCAACACTCTCTGGAACTGTCGTTCCAGGGCAGTTTCAAGAACATCTAGTCATTTACACCAACTGAATTTGGTGCTGTTACATGCCTCCAAAATCATATGACAAGTACGCATGTTTGTAAGTGATCTTACTGCATTCCATTCGTTTTTCAGGAAATAATCAAAACGAACTGTATTGCTGAGAAAGGATTCAAACCGCCACCTGCAAGCAACACTCGCTGGAACTTTCGTTCCAGGGCAGTTTCAAGAACATCTAGTCATTTACACCAACTGAATTTGGTACTGTTACATGCCTCCAAAATCATACGACAAGTACGCATGTTTGTAAGTGATCTTACTGCATTCCATTCGTTTTTCAGGAAATAATCAAAACGAACTGTATTGCTGAGAAAGGATTTAAACCGCCACCTGCAAGTAACACTCGCTGGAACTTTCGTTCCAGGGTAGTTTCAAGAACATCTATTCATTTACACCAACTGAATTTGGTACTGTTACACGCCTCCAAAATCATATGACATGTACGCATGTTTGTAAGTGATCTTACTGCATTCCATTCGTTTTTCAGGAAATAATCAAAACGAACTGTATTGCTGAGAAAGGATTTAAACCGCCACCTGCAAGCAACACTCGCTGGAACTTTCGTTCCAGGGCAGTTTCAAGAACATCTAGTCATTTACACCAACTGAATTTGGTACTGTTACATGCCTACATAATCATATGACAAGTACGCATGTTTGTAAGTGATCTTACTGCATTCCATTCGTTTTTCAGGAAATAGTCAAAACGAACTGTATTGCTGAGAAAGGATTTAAACCGCCACCTGCAAGCAACACTCGCTTGAACTTTCGTTCCAGGGCAGTTTCAAGAACATCTAGTCATTTACACCAACTGAATTTGGTACTGTTACATGCCTCCAAAATCATACGACAAGTACGCGTGTTTGTAAGTGATCTTACTGTATTCCATTCGTTTTTCAGGAAATAATCAAAACGAACTGTATTGCTGAGAAAGGATTTAAACCGCCACCTGCAAGCAACACTCGCTGCAACTTTCGTTCCAGGGCAGTTTCAAGAACATCTAGTCATTTACACCAACTGAATTTGGTACTGTTACATGCCTCCAAAATCATATGACAAGTACGCATGTTTGTAAGTGATCTTGCTGCATTCCATTCGTTTTTCAGGAAATAATCAAAACGAACTGTATTGCTGAGAAAGGATTTAAACCGCCACCTGCAAGCAACACTCACTGGAACTTTCGTTCGAGTTCAGTTTCAAGAACATCTAGTCATTTACACCAACTGAATTGGGTACTGTTACATGCCTCCATAATCATATGACAAGTACGCATGTTTGTAAGTGATCTTACTGCATTCCATTCGTTTTTCATGAAATAATCAAAACGAACTGTACTGCTGAGAAAGGATTTAAATCGCCACCTGCAAGCAACACTCGCTAAAACTTTCGTTCGAGGGCAGTTTCATGAACATCTAGTCATTTACACCAACTGAATTTGGCACTGTTACATGCCTCCAAAATCATTCGACAAGTACGCATGTTTGTAAGTGATCTTACTGCATTCCATTCGTTTTTCAGAAATAATCAAAACGAACTGTACTGCTGAGAAAGGATTTAAATCGCCACCTGCAAGCAACACTCGCTGGAACTTTCGTTCCAGGGCAGTTTCAAGAACATCTAGTCATTTACACCAACTGAATTTGATCATGTTACATGCCTCCAAAATCATATGACAAGTACGCATGTTTGTAAGTGATCTTACTGCATTCCATTCGTTTTTCAGGAAATAATCAAAACGAACTGTATTGCTGAGAAAGGATTTAAACCGCCACCTGCATGCAACACTCGCTGGAACTTTGGTTCCAGGGCAGTTTCAAGAACATCTAGTCATTTACACCAACTGAATTTGGTACTGTTACATGCCTCCAAAGTCATATGACAAGTACGCATGTTTGTAAGTGATCTTACTGCATTCCATTCGTTTTTCAGGAAATAATCAAAACGAACTGTATTGCTGAGAAAGGATTTAAACCGCCACCTGCAAGCAACACTCACTGGAACTTTCGTTCCAGGGCAGTTTCAAGAACATCTAGTCATTTACACCAACTGAATTTGGTACTGTTACATGCCTCCATAATCATATGACAAGTACGCATATTTGTAAGTGATCTTACTGCATTCCATTCGTTTTTCAGGAAATAATCAAGACGAACTGTATCGCTGAGAAAGGATTTAAACCGCCACCTGCAAGCAACACTCGCTGGAACTTTCGTTCCAGGGCAGTTTCAAGATCATCTAGTCATTTACACCAACTGAATTTGGCACTGTTACATTCCTACAAAATCATATGACAAGTACGCATGTTTGTAAGTGATCTTACTGCATTCCATTCGTTTTTCAGGAAATAACCAAAACAAACTGTACTGCTGAGAAGGGATTTAAATCGCCACCTGCAAGCAACACTCGCTGGAACTCTCGTTCCAGGGCAGTTTCAAGAACATCTAGTCATTTACACCAACTGAATTTAATCTTGTTACATGCCTCCAAAATCATATGACAAATACGCATGTATGTAAGTGATCTTACTGCATTCCATTCGTTTTTCAGGAAATAATAAAAACGAACTGTATTGCTGAGAAAGGATTTAAAACGCCACCTGCAAGCAACACTCGCTGGAACTTTCGTTCCAGGGCAGTTTCAAGAACATCTAGTGATTTACACCAACTGAATTTGGTACTGTTACATGCCTCCAAAATCATACGACAAGTACGCATCTTTGTAAGTGATCTTACTGCATTCCATTCGTTTTTCAGGAAATAATCAAAACGAACTGTATAGCTGAGAAAGGATTTAAACCGCCACCTGCAAGCAACACTCGCTGGAACTTTCGTTCCAGGGCAGTTTCAAGAACATCTAGTCAGTTACACCAACTGAATTTGGTACTCTTACATGTCTCAAAAATCATATGACAAGTACGCATGTTTGTAAGTGATCTTACTGCATTCCATTCGTTTTTCAGGAAATAATCAAAACGAACTGTATTGCTGAGAAAGGATTTAAACCGCCACCTGCAAGCAACACGTGCTGGAACGTTCGTTCCAGCGCAGTTTCAAGAACATCTAGTCATTTACACCAACTGAATTTGGTACTGTTACATGCCTCCAAAATCATATGACAAGTACGCACGTTTGTAAGTGCTCTTACTGCATTCCATTCGTTTTTCAGGAAATAATCAAAACGAAATGTATTGCTGAGAAAGGATTTAAACCGCCACCTGCAAGCAACACTCGCTGGAACTTTCGTTCCAGGGCAGTTTCAAGAACATCTAGTCATTTACACCAACTGAAATTGGTGCTGTTACATGCCTCCAAAATCATATGGCAAGTACGCATGTTTGTAAGTGATCTTACTACATTCCATTCGTTTTTCAGGAAATAATCAAAACGAACTGTATTGCTTAGAAATGATTTAAACCGCCACCTGCAAGCAACACTCTCTGGAACTGTCGTTCCAGGGCAGTTTCAAGAACATCTAGTCATTTACACCAACTGAATTTGGTGCTGTTACATGCCTCCAAAATCATATGACAAGTACGCATGTTTGTTAGTGATCTTACTGCATTCCATTCGTTTTTCAGGAAATAATCAAAACGAACTGTATTGCTGAGAAAGGATTTAAACCGCCACCTGGAAGCAACACTCGCTGGAACTTTCGTTCCAGGGCAGTTTCAAGAACATCTAGTCATTTACACCAACTGAATTTGGTACTGTTACATGCCTCCAAAATCATATGACAAGTACGCATGTTTGTAAGTGATCTTACTGCATTCCATTCGTTTTTCAGGAAATAATCAAAACGAACTGTATTGCTGAGAAAGGATTTAAACCGCCACCTGCAAGCAACACTCGCTGGAACTTTCGTTCCAGGGTAGTTTCAAGAACATCTAGTCATTTACACCAACAGAATTTGGTACTGTTACACGCCTCCAAAATCATATGACAAGTACGCATGTTTGTAAGTGATCTTACTGCATTCCATTCGTTTTTCAGGAAATAATCAAAACGAACTGTATTGCTGAGAAAGGATTTAAACCGCCACCTGCAAACAACACTTGCTGGAACTTTCGTTCCAGGGCAGTTTCAAGAACATCTTGTCATTTACACCAAATGAATTTGGTACTGTTACATGCCTCCAAAATCATACGACAAGTACGCATGTTTGCAAGTGGTCTTACTGCATTCCATTCGTTTTTCAGGAAATAATCAAAACGAACTGTATTGCTGAGAAAGGATTTAAACCGCCACCTGCAAGCAACATCCGCTGGAACGTTCGTTCCAGGGCAGTTTCAAGAACATCTAGTCATTTACACCAACCGAATTTGGTACTGTTACATGCCTCCAAAATCATACGACAAGTATGCATCTTTGTAAGTGATCTGACTGCATTCCATTCGTTTTTCAGGAAATAATCAAAACGAACTGTATTGCTGAGAAAGGATTTAAAACGCCACCTTCAAGCAACACTCGCTGGAACTTTGGTCCCAGGGCAGTTTCAAGAACATCTAGTCATTTACACCAACTGAATTTGGTACTGTTACATGCCTCCAAAATCATATGACAAGTACGCATGTTTGTAAGTGATCTTACTGCATTCCATTCGTTTTTCAGGAAATAATCAAAACGAACTGTATTGCTGAGAAGGGATTCAAACCGACACCTGCAAGCAACACTCGCTGGAACTTTCGTTCCAGGGCAGTTTCAAGAACATCTAGTCATTTACACCAACTGAATTTGGTACTGTTAAATGCCTCCAAAATCATACGACTAGTACGCATGTTTGTAAGCGATCTTACTGCATTCCATTCGTTTTTCAGGAAATAGTATAAACGAACTGTATTGCTGAGAAAGGATTTAAACCGCCACCTGCAAGCAACACTCGCTGGAACTTTAGTTCCAGGGCAGTTTCAAGAACATCTAGTCATTTACACCAACTGAATTTGGTACTGTTACATGCCTCCAAAATCACATGACAAGTACGCATGTTTGTAAGTGATCTTACTTCATTCCATTCGTTTTTCAGGAAATAATCAAAACGAACTGTATTGCTGAGAAAGGATTTAAACCGCCACCTGCATGCAACACTCGCTGGAACTTTCGTTCCAGGGCAGTTTCAAGAACATCTAGTCATTTACACTAACTGAATTTGATCTTGTTACATGCCTCCAAAATCATATGACAAATACGCATGTTTGTAAGTGATCTTACTGCATTCCATTCGCTTTTCAGGAAATAATCAAAACGAACTGTATTGCTTAGAAATGATTTAAACCGCCACCTGCAAGCAACACTCTCTGGAACTGTCGTTCCAGGGCAGTTTCAAGAACATCTAGTCATTTACACCAACTGAATTTGGTGCTGTTACATGCCTCCAAAATCATATGACAAGTACGCATGTTTGTTAGTGATCTTACTGCATTCCATTCGTTTTTCAGGAAATAATCAAAACGAACTGTATTGCTGAGAAAGGATTTAAACCGCCACCTGGAAGCAACACTCGCTGGAACTTTCGTTCCAGGGCAGTTTCAAGAACATCTAGTCATTTACACCAACTGAATTTGGTACTGTTACATGCCTCCAAAATCATATGACAAGTACGCATGTTTGTAAGTGATCTTACTGCATTCCATTCGTTTTTCAGGAAATAATCAAAACGAACTGTATTGCTGAGAAAGGATTTAAACCGCCACCTGCAAGCAACACTCGCTGGAACTTTCGTTCCAGGGTAGTTTCAAGAACATCTAGTCATTTACACCAACAGAATTTGGTACTGTTACACGCCTCCAAAATCATATGACAAGTACGCATGTTTGTAAGTGATCTTACTGCATTCCATTCGTTTTTCAGGAAATAATCAAAACGAACTGTATTGCTGAGAAAGGATTTAAACCGCCACCTGCAAACAACACTTGCTGGAACTTTCGTTCCAGGGCAGTTTCAAGAACATCTTGTCATTTACACCAAATGAATTTGGTACTGTTACATGCCTCCAAAATCATACGACAAGTACGCATGTTTGCAAGTGGTCTTACTGCATTCCATTCGTTTTTCAGGAAATAATCAAAACGAACTGTATTGCTGAGAAAGGATTTAAACCGCCACCTGCAAGCAACATCCGCTGGAACGTTCGTTCCAGGGCAGTTTCAAGAACATCTAGTCATTTACACCAACCGAATTTGGTACTGTTACATGCCTCCAAAATCATACGACAAGTATGCATCTTTGTAAGTGATCTGACTGCATTCCATTCGTTTTTCAGGAAATAATCAAAACGAACTGTATTGCTGAGAAAGGATTTAAAACGCCACCTTCAAGCAACACTCGCTGGAACTTTGGTCCCAGGGCAGTTTCAAGAACATCTAGTCATTTACACCAACTGAATTTGGTACTGTTACATGCCTCCAAAATCATATGACAAGTACGCATGTTTGTAAGTGATCTTACTGCATTCCATTCGTTTTTCAGGAAATAATCAAAACGAACTGTATTGCTGAGAAGGGATTCAAACCGACACCTGCAAGCAACACTCGCTGGAACTTTCGTTCCAGGGCAGTTTCAAGAACATCTAGTCATTTACACCAACTGAATTTGGTACTGTTAAATGCCTCCAAAATCATACGACTAGTACGCATGTTTGTAAGCGATCTTACTGCATTCCATTCGTTTTTCAGGAAATAGTATAAACGAACTGTATTGCTGAGAAAGGATTTAAACCGCCACCTGCAAGCAACACTCGCTGGAACTTTAGTTCCAGGGCAGTTTCAAGAACATCTAGTCATTTACACCAACTGAATTTGGTACTGTTACATGCCTCCAAAATCACATGACAAGTACGCATGTTTGTAAGTGATCTTACTTCATTCCATTCGTTTTTCAGGAAATAATCAAAACGAACTGTTTTGCTGAGAAAGGATTTAAACCTCCACCTGCAAGCAACACTCGCTGGAACTTTGGTACCAGGGCAGTTTCAAGAACATCTAGTCATTTACACCAACTGAATTTGGTACTGTTACATGCCTCCAAAATCATATGACAAGTACGCATGTTTGTAAGTGATCTTACTGCATTCCATTCGTTTTTCAGGAAATAATCAAAACGAACTGTACTGCTGAGAAAGGATTTAAACCGCCACCTGCAAGCAACACTCGCTGGAACTTTCGTTCCAGGGCAGATTCAAGAACATCTAGTCATTTACACCAACTGAATTTGGTACTGTTACATGCCTCCAAAATCATATGACAAGTACGCATGTTTGTAAGTGATCTTACTTCATTCCATTCGTTTTTCAGGAAATAATCAAAACGAACTGTATTGCTGAGAAAGGATTTAAACCGCCACCTGCATGCAACACTCGCTGGAACTTTCGTTCCAGGGCAGTTTCAAGAACATCTAGTCATTTACACTAACTGAATTTGATCTTGTTACATGCCTCCAAAATCATATGACAAATACGCATGTTTGTAAGTGATCTTACTGCATTCCATTCGCTTTTCAGGAAATAATCAAAACGAACTGTATTGCTGAGAAAGGATTTAAACCGCCACCTGCAAGCAACACTCGCTGGAACTTTCGTTCCAGGGCAGTTTCAAGAACATCTAGTCATTTACACCAACTGAATTTGGTACTGTTACTTGCCTCCAAAATCATATGACAAGTACGCATGTTTGTAAGTGATCTTACTGCATTCCATTCGTTTTTCAGGAAATAGTCAAAACGAACTGTATTGCTGAGAAAGGATTTAAACCGCCACCTGCAAGCAACACTCGCTTGAACTTTCGTTCCAGGGCAGTTTCAAGAACATCTAGTCATTTACACCAACTGAATTTGGTACTGTTACATGCCTCCAAAATCATACGACTAGTACGCATGTTTGTAAGCGATCTTACTGCATTCCATTCGTTTTTCAGGAAATAGTATAAACGAACTGTATTGCTGAGAAAGGATTTAAACCGCCACCTGCAAGCAACACTCGCTGGAACTTTAGTTCCAGGGCAGTTTCAAGAACATCTAGTCATTTACACCAACTGAATTTGGTACTGTTACATGCCTCCAAAATCATATGACAAGTACGCATGTTTGTAAGTGATCTTACTGCATTCTATTCGTTTTTCAGGAAATAATCAAAACGAACTGTATTGCTGAGAAAGGATTTAAACCGCCACCTGCAAGCAACACTCGCTGGAACTTTCGTTCCAGGGCAGTTTCAAGATCATCTAGTCATTTACACCAACTGAATTTGGCACTGTTACATGCCTCCAAAATCATACGACTAGTACGCATGTTTGTAAGCGATCTTACTGTATTCCATTCGTTTTTCAGGAAATAATCAAAACGAACTGTATTGCTGAGAAACGATTTAAACCGCCACCTGCAAGCAACACCCGCTGGAACTTTCGTTCCAGGGCAGTTTCAAGAACATCTAGTCATTTACACCAACTGAATTTGGTACTGTTACATGCCTCCAAAATCATATGACAAGTACGCATGTTTGTAAGTGATCTTACTGCATTCTATTCGTTTTTCAGGAAATAATCAAAACGAACTGTATTGCTGAGAAAGGATTTAAACCGCCACCTGCAAGCAACACTCGCTGGAACTTTCGTTCCAGGGCAGTTTCAAGATCATCTAGTCATTTACACCAACTGAATTTGGCACTGATACATGCCTCCAAAATCATACGACATGTACGGATGTTTGTAAGTGATCTTACTGCATTCCATTCGTTTTTCAGAAATAATCAAAACGAACTGTACTGCTGAGAAAGGATTTAAATCGCCACCTACAAGCAACACTCGATGGAACTTTCGTTCCAGGGCAGTTTCAAGAACATCTAGTCATTTACACCAACTGAATTTGATCTTGTTACATGCCTCCAAAATCATATGACAAGTACGCATGTTTGTAAGTGATCTTACTGCATTCCATTCGTTTTTCAGGAAATAATCAAAACGAACTGTATTGCTGAGAAAGGATTTAAACCGCCACTTGCAAGCAACACTGGCTGGAACTTTGGTTCCAGGGCAGTTTCAAGAACATCTAGTCATTTACACCAACTGAATTTGGTACTGTTACATGCCTCCAAAGTCATATGACAAGTACGCATGTTTGTAAGTGATCTTACTGCATTCCATTCGTTTTTCAGGAAATAATCAAAACGAACTGTATTGCTGAGAAAAGATTTAAACCGCCACCTGCAAGCAACACTCACTGGAACTTTCGTTCCAGGGCAGTTTCAAGAACATCTAGTCATTTACACCAACTGAATTTGGTACTGTGACATGCCTCCATAATCATATGACAAGTACGCATATTTGTAAGTGATCTTACTGCATTCCATTCGTTTTTCAGGAAATGATCAAGACGAACTGTATCGCTGAGAAAGGATTTAAACCGCCACCTGCAAGCAACACTAGCTGTAACTTTCGTTCCAGGGCAGTTTCAAGATCATCTAGTCATTTACACCAACTGAATTTGGCACTGTTACATGCCTCCAAAATCATACGACAAGTACGCATGTTTGTAAGTGATCTTACTGCATTCCATTCGTTTTTCAGGAAATAACCAAAACAAACTGTACTGCTGAGAAAGGATTTAAATCGCCACCTGCAAGCAACACTCGCTGGAACTTTCGTTCCAGGGCAGTTTCAAGAACATCTAGTCATTTACACCAACCGAATTTAATCTTGTTACATGCCTCCAAAATCATATGACAAATACGCATGTATGTAAGTGATCTTACTGCATTCCATTCGTTTTTCAGGAAATAATCAAAACGAACTGTATTGCTGAGAAAGGATTTAAAACGCCACCTGCAGGCAACACTCGCTGGAACTTTCGTTCCAGGGCAGTTTCAAGATCATCTAGTCATTTACACCAACTGAATTTGGCACTGTTACATGCCTCCAAAATCATACGACAAGTACGCATGTTTGTAAGTGCTCTTACTGCATTCCATTCGTTTTTCAGGAAATAACCAAAACAAACTGTACTGCTGAGAAAGGATTTAAACCGCCACCTGCAAGCAACACTCGCTTGAACTTTCGTTCCAGGGCAGATTCAAGAACATCTAGTCATTTACACCAACTGAATTTGGTACTGTTACATGCCTCCAAAATCATACGACAAGTACGCATGTTTGTAAGTGATCTTACTGTATTCCATTCGTTTTTCAGGAAATAATCAAAACGAACTGCATTGCTGAGACAGGATTTAAACCGCCACCTGCAAGCAACACCCGTTGGAACTTTCGTTCCAGGGCAGTTTCAAGAACATCTAGTCATTTACACCAACTGAATTTGGTACTGTTACATGCCTCCAAAATCATATGAGAAGTACGCATGTTTGTAAGTGATCTTACTGCATTCTATTCGTTTTTCAGGAAATAATCAAAACGATCTGTATTGCTGAGAAGGGATTTAAACCGCCACCTGCAAGCAACACTCGCTGGAACTTTCGTTCCAGGGCAGTTTCAAGATCATCTAGTCATTTACACCAACTGAATTTGGCACTGTTACATGCCTCCAAAATCATACGACATGTACGCATGTTTGTAAGTGATCTTACTGCATTCCATTCGTTTTTCAGAAATAATCAAAACGAACTGTACTGCTGAGAAAGGATTTACATCGCCACCTGCAAGCAACACTCGCTGGAACTTTCGTTCCAGGGCAGTTTCAAGAACATCTAGTCATTTACACCAACTGAATTTGATCTTGTTACATGCCTCCAAAATCATATGACAAGTACGCATGTTTGTAAGTGATCTTACTGCATTCCATTCGTTTTTCAGGAAATAATCAAAACGAACTGTATTGCTGAGAAAGGATTTAAACCGCCACCTGCAAGCAACACTGGCTGGAACTTTGGTTCCAGGGCAGTTTCAAGAACATCTAGTCATTTACACCAACTGAATTTGGTACTGTTACATGCCTCCAAAGTCATATGACAAGTACGCATGTTTGTAAGTGATCTTACTGCATTCCATTCGTTTTTCAGGAAATAATCAAAACGAACTGTATTGCTGAGAAAGGATTTAAACCGCCACCTGCAAGCAACACTCACTGGAACTTTCGTTCCAGGGCAGTTTCAAGAACATCTAGTCATTTACACCAACTGAATTTGGTACTGTTACATGCCTCCATAATCATATGACAAGTACGCATATTTGTAAGTGATCTTACTGCATTCCATTCGTTTTTCAGGAAATAATCAAGACGAACTGTATCGCTGAGAAAGGATTTAAACCGCCACCTGCAAGCAACACTCGCTGGAACTTTCGTTCCAGGGCAGTTTCAAGATCATCTAGTCATTTACACCAACTGAATTTGCCACTGTTACATGCCTCCAAAATCATACGACAAGTACGCATGTTTGTAAGTGATCTTACTGCATTCCATTCGTTTTTCAGGAAATAACCAAAACAAACTGTACTGCTGAGAAAGGATTTAAATCGCCACCTGCAAGCAACACTCGCTGGAACTTTCGTTCCAGGGCAGTTTCAAGAACATCTAGTCATTTACACCAACTGAATTTAATCTTGTTACATGCCTCCAAAATCATACGACAAATACGCATGTATGTAAGTGATCTTACTGCATTCCATTCGTTTTTCAGGAAATAATAAAAACGAACTGTATTGCTGAGAAAGGATTTAAAACGCCACCTGCAAGCAACACTCGCTGGAACTTTCGTTCCAGGGCAGTTTCAAGAACATTTAGTCATTTACACCAACTGAATTTGGTACTGTTACATGCCTCCAAAATCATACGACAAGTACGCATGTTTGTAAGTGATCTTACTGCATTCCATTCGTTTTTCAGGAAATAATCAAAACGAACTGTATAGCTGAGAAAGGATTTAAACCGCCACCTGCAAGCAACACTCGCTGGAACTTTCGTTCCAGGGCAGTATCAAGAACATCTAGTCATTTACACCAACCGAATTTAATCTTGTTACATGCCTCCAAAATCATATGACAAATACGCATGTATGTAAGTGATCTTACTGCATTCCATTCGTTTTTCAGGAAATAATCAAAACGAACTGTATTGCTGAGAAAGGATTTAAAACGCCACCTGCAGGCAACACTCGCTGGAACTTTCGTTCCAGGGCAGTTTCAAGATCATCTAGTCATTTACACCAACTGAATTTGGCACTGTTACATGCCTCCAAAATCATACGACAAGTACGCATGTTTGTAAGTGCTCTTACTGCATTCCATTCGTTTTTCAGGAAATAACCAAAACAAACTGTACTGCTGAGAAAGGATTTAAACCGCCACCTGCAAGCAACACTCGCTTGAACTTTCGTTCCAGGGCAGATTCAAGAACATCTAGTCATTTACACCAACTGAATTTGGTACTGTTACATGCCTCCAAAATCATACGACAAGTACGCATGTTTGTAAGTGATCTTACTGTATTCCATTCGTTTTTCAGGAAATAATCAAAACGAACTGCATTGCTGAGACAGGATTTAAACCGCCACCTGCAAGCAACACCCGTTAGAACTTTCGTTCCAGGGCAGTTTCAAGAACATCTAGTCATTTACACCAACTGAATTTGGTACTGTTACATGCCTCCAAAATCATATGAGAAGTACGCATGTTTGTAAGTGATCTTACTGCATTCTATTCGTTTTTCAGGAAATAATCAAAACGATCTGTATTGCTGAGAAGGGATTTAAACCGCCACCTGCAAGCAACACTCGCTGGAACTTTCGTTCCAGGGCAGTTTCAAGATCATCTAGTCATTTACACCAACTGAATTTGGCACTGTTACATGCCTCCAAAATCATACGACATGTACGCATGTTTGTAAGTGATCTTACTGCATTCCATTCGTTTTTCAGAAATAATCAAAACGAACTGTACTGCTGAGAAAGGATTTAAATCGCCACCTGCAAGCAACACTCGCTGGAACTTTCGTTCCAGGGCAGTTTCAAGAACATCTAGTCATTTACACCAACTGAATTTGATCTTGTTACATGCCTCCAAAATCATATGACAAGTACGCATGTTTGTAAGTGATCTTACTGCATTCCATTCGTTTTTCAGGAAATAATCAAAACGAACTGTATTGCTGAGAAAGGATTTAAACCGCCACCTGCAAGCAACACTGGCTGGAACTTTGGTTCCAGGGCAGTTTCAAGAACATCTAGTCATTTACACCAACTGAATTTGGTACTGTTACATGCCTCCAAAGTCATATGACAAGTACGCATGTTTGTAAGTGATCTTACTGCATTCCATTCGTTTTTCAGGAAATAATCAAAACGAACTGTATTGCTGAGAAAGGATTTAAACCGCCACCTGCAAGCAACACTCACTGGAACTTTCGTTCCAGGGCAGTTTCAAGAACATCTAGTCATTTACACCAACTGAATTTGGTACTGTTACATGCCTCCATAATCATATGACAAGTACGCATATTTGTAAGTGATCTTACTGCATTCCATTCGTTTTTCAGGAAATAATCAAGACGAACTGTATCGCTGAGAAAGGATTTAAACCGCCACCTGCAAGCAACACTCGCTGGAACTTTCGTTCCAGGGCAGTTTCAAGATCATCTAGTCATTTACACCAACTGAATTTGCCACTGTTACATGCCTCCAAAATCATACGACAAGTACGCATGTTTGTAAGTGATCTTACTGCATTCCATTCGTTTTTCAGGAAATAACCAAAACAAACTGTACTGCTGAGAAAGGATTTAAATCGCCACCTGCAAGCAACACTCGCTGGAACTTTCGTTCCAGGGCAGTTTCAAGAACATCTAGTCATTTACACCAACTGAATTTAATCTTGTTACATGCCTCCAAAATCATACGACAAATACGCATGTATGTAAGTGATCTTACTGCATTCCATTCGTTTTTCAGGAAATAATAAAAACGAACTGTATTGCTGAGAAAGGATTTAAAACGCCACCTGCAAGCAACACTCGCTGGAACTTTCGTTCCAGGGCAGTTTCAAGAACATTTAGTCATTTACACCAACTGAATTTGGTACTGTTACATGCCTCCAAAATCATACGACAAGTACGCATGTTTGTAAGTGATCTTACTGCATTCCATTCGTTTTTCAGGAAATAATCAAAACGAACTGTATAGCTGAGAAAGGATTTAAACCGCCACCTGCAAGCAACACTCGCTGGAACTTTCGTTCCAGGGCAGTTTCAAGAACATCTAGTCATTTACACCAACTGAATTTGGTACTGTTACATGTCTCAAAAATCATATGACAAGTACGCAAGTTTGTAAGTGATCTTACTGCATTCCATTCGTTTTTCAGGAAATAATCAAAACGAACTATATTGCTGAGAAAGGATTTAAACCGCCACCTGCAAGCAACACATGCTGGAACTTTCGTTCCAGGGCAGTTTCAAGAACATCTAGGCCTTTACACCAACTGAATTTGGTACTGTTACATGCCTCCAAAATCATATGACAAGTACGCATGTTTGTAAGTGCTCTTACTGCATTCCATTCGTTTTTCAGGAAATAATCAAAACGAACTGTATTGCTGAGAAAGGATTTAAACCGCCACCTGCAAGCAACACTCGCTGGAACTTTCGTTCCAGGGCTGTTTCAAGATCATCTAGTCATTTACACCAACTGAATTTGGCACTGTTACATGCCTCCAAAATCATACGACATGTACGCATGTTTGTAAGTGATCTTACTGCATTCCATTCGTTTTTCAGAAATAATCAAAACGAACTGTACTGCTGAGAAAGGATTTAAATCGCCACCTGCAAGCAACACTCGCTGGAACTTTCGTTCCAGGGCAGTTTCAAGAACATCTAGTCATTTACACCAACTGAATTTGATCTTGTTACATGCCTCCAAAATCATATGACAAGTACGCATGTTTGTAAGTGATCTTACTGCATTCCATTCGTTTTTCAGGAAATAATCAAAACGAACTGTATTGCTGAGAAAGGATTTAAACCGCCACCTGCAAGCAACACTGGCTAAAACTTTGGTTCCAGGGCAGTTTCAAGAACATCTAGTCATTTACACCAACTGAATTTGGTACTGTTACATGCCTCCAAAGTCATATGACAAGTACGCATGTTTGTAAGTGATCTTACTGCATTCCATTCGTTTTTCAGGAAATAATCAAAACGAACTGTATTGCAGAGAAAGGATTTAAACCGCCACCTGCAAGCAACACTCACTGGATCTTTCGTTCCAGGGCAGTTTCAAGAACATCTAGTCATTTACACCAACTGAATTTGGTACTGTTACATGCCTCCATAATCATATGACAAGTACGCATATTTGTAAGTGATCTTACTGCATTCCATTCGTTTTTCAGGAAATAATCAAGACGAACTGTATCGCTGAGAAAGGATTTAAACCGCCACCTGCAAGCAACACTCGCTGGAACTTTCGTTCCAGGGCAGTTTCAAGATCATCTTGTCATTTACACCAACTGAATTTGGCACTGTTACATGCCTCCAAAATCATACGACAAGTACGCATGTTTGTAAGTGATCTTACTGCATTCCATTCGTTTTTCAGGAAATAATCAAAACGAACTGTATAGCTGAGAAAGGATTTAAACCGCCACCTGCAAGCAACACTCGCTGGAACTTTCGTTCCAGGGCAGTTTCAAGAACATCTAGTCATTCACACCAACTGAATTTGGTACTGTTACTTGTCTCAAAAATCATATGACAAGTACGCATGCTTGTAAGTGATCTTACTGCATTCCATTCGTTTTTCAGGAAATAATCAAAACGAACTGTATTGCTGAGAAAGGATTTAAACCGCCACCTGCAAGCAACACATGCTGGAACTTTCGTTCCAGGGCAGTTTCAAGAACATCTAGTCATTTACACCAACTGAATTTGGTACTGTTACATGCCTCCAAAATCATATGACAAGTACGCATGTTTGTAAGTGATCTTACTGCATTCCATTCGTTTTTCAGGAAATAATCAAAACGAACTGTATTGCTGAGAAAGGAATTAAACCGCCAGCTGCAAGCAACACTCGCTGGAACTTTCGTTCCAGGGCAGTTTCAAGAACATCTAGTCATTTACACCAACTGAAATTGGTACTGTTACATGCCTCCAAAATCATATGGCAAGTACGCATGTTTGTAAGTGATCTTACTACATTCCATTCGTTTTTCAGGAAATAATCAAAACGAACTGTATTGCTTAGAAATGATTTAAACCGCCACCTGCAAGCAACACTCTCTGGAACTGTCGTTCCAGGGCAGTTTCAAGAACATCTAGTCATTTACACCAACTGAATTTGGTACTGTTACATGCCTCCAAAATCATATGAGAAGTACGCATGTTTGTAAGAGATCTTACTGCATTCCATTCGTTTTTCAGGAAATAATCAAAACGAACTGTATTGCTGAGAAGGAATTTAAACCGCCACCTGCAAGCAACACTCGCTGGAACTTTCGTTCCAGGGCAGTTTCAAGAACATCTAGTCATTTACACCAACTGAATTTGGTACTGTTACATGCCTCCAAAATCATACGACAAGTACGCATGTTTGTAAGTGATCTTACTGCATTCCATTCGTTTTTCAGGAAATAATCAAAACGAACTGTATTGCTGAGAAAGGATTTAAATCGCCACCTGCAAGCAACACTCGCTGGAACTTTCGTTCCAGGGTAGTTTCAAGAACATCTAGTCATTTACACCAACTGAATTTGGTATTGTTACACGCCTCAAAAATCATATGACAAGTACGCATGTTTGTAAGTGATCTTACTGCATTTCATTCGTTTTTCAGGAAATAATCAAAACGAACTGTATTGCTGAGAAAGGATTTAAACCGCCACCTGCAAGCAACACTCGCTGGAACTTTAGTTCCAGGGCAGTTTCAAGAACATCTAGTCATTTACACCAACTGCATTTGGTACTGTTACATGCCTCCAAAATCACATGACAAGTACTCATGTTTGTAAGTGGTCTTACTTCATTCCATTCGTTTTCCAGGAAATAATCAAAACGAACTGTTTTGCTGAAAAAGGATTTAAACCTCCACCTGCATGCAACACTCGCTGGAACTTTGGTCCAGGGCAGTTTCAAGAACATCTAGTCATTTACACCAACTGAATTTGGTACTGTTACATGCCTCCAAAATCATATGACAAGTACGCATGTTTGTAAGTGATCTTACTGCATTCCATTCGTTTTTCAGGAAATAATCAAAACGAACTGTATTGCTGAGAAAGGATTTAAACCGCCACCTGCAAGCAACACTCGCTGGAACTTTCGTTCCAGGGCAGATTCAAGAACATCTAGTCATTTACACCAACTGAATTTGGTACTGTTACATGCCTCCAAAATCATATGACAAGTACGCATGTTTGTAAGTGATCTTACTGCATTCCATTCGTTTTTCAGGAAATAATCAAAACGATCTGTATTGCTGAGAAAAGATTTTAACCGCCACCTGCAAGCAACACTCGCTGGAACTTTCGTTCCAGGGCAGTTTCAAGAACATCTAGTCAATTACACCAACTGAATTTGGTACCGCTACATGCCTCCAAAATCATACGACAAGTACGCATGTTTGTAAGTGATCTTACTGCATTCCATTCGTTTTTCAGGAAATAATCAAAACGAACTGTATTGCTGAGAAAGGATTTAAACCGCCACCTGCAAGCAACACTCGCTGGAACTTTCGTTCCAGGGCAGTTTCAAGAACATCTAGTCATTTACACCAACTGAATTTGGTACTGTTACATGCCTCCAAAATCATATGACAAGTACGCATGTTTGAAAGTGATCTTACTGCATTCCATTCGTTTTTCAGGAAATAATCAAAACGAACTGTATTGCTGAGAAAGGATTTAAACCGCCACCTGCAAGCAACACTCGCTGGAACTTTCGTTCCAGGGCAGTTTCAAGAACATCTAGTTATTTACACCAACAGAATTTGGTACTGTTACATGCCTCCAAAATCATATGACAAGTACGCATGTTCGTAAGTGATCTAAACTGCATTCCATTCGTTTTTCAGGAAATAATCACAACGAACTGTATTGCTGAGAAAAGATTTAAACCGCCACCTGCAAGCAACTCTCGCTGGAGCTTTCGTTCCAGGGCAGTTTCAAGAACATCTAGTCATTTACACCAACTGAATTTGGTACTGTTACATGCCTCCAAAATCATATGACAAGTACGCATGTTTGTACGTGATCTTACTGCATTCCATTCGTTTTTCAGGAAATAATCAAAACGAACTGTATTGCTGAGAAAGGATTTAAACCGCCACCTGCAAGCAACACTCGCTGGAACTTTCGTTCCAGGGCAGTTTCAAAAACATCTAGTCATTTACACCAACTGAATTTGGTACTGTTACATGCCACCAAAATCATATGACAAGTACGCATATTTGTAAGTGATCTTACTGCATTCCATTCGTTTTTCAGGGAATAATCAAAACGAACTGTATTGCTGAGAAAGGATTTAAACCGCCACCTGCAAGCAACACTTGCTGGAACTTTCGTTCCAGGGCAGAATCAAGAACATCTAGTCATTTACACCAACTGAATTTAGTACTGTTACATGCCTCCAAAATCATATGACAAGTACGCATGTTTGTAAGTGATCTTACTGCATTCCATTCGTTTTTCTGGAAATAATCAAAACGAACTGTATTGCTGAGAAAGGATTTAAACCGCCACCTGCAAGCAACACTGGCTGGAACTTTGGTTCCAGGGCAGTTTCAAGAACATCTAGTCATTTACACCAACTGAATTTGGTACTGTTACATGCCTCCAAAATCGTATGACAAGTACGCATGTTTGTAATTGATCTTACTGCATTCCATTCGTTTTTCAGGAAATAATCAAAACGAACTGTATTGCTGAGAAAGGATTTAAACCGCCACCTGCAAGCAACACTCGCTGGAACTTTCGTTCCCAGGCAGTTTCAAGAACATCTAGTCATTGACACCAACTGAATTTGGTACTGTTACATGCCTCCAAAATCGTATGACAAGTACGCATGTTTGTAATTGATCTTACTGCATTCCATTCGTTTTTCAGGAAATAATCAAAACGAACTGTATTGCTGAGAAAGGATTTAAACCGCCACCTGCAAGCAACACTCGCTGGAACTTTCGTTCCAGGGCAGTTTCAAAAACATCTAGTCATTTACACCAACTGAATTTGGTACTGTTACATGCCTCCAAAATCATACGACAAGTACGCATGTTTGTAAGTGATCTTACTGCATTCCATTCGTTTTTCAGGAAATAATCAAAACGAACTGTACTGCAGAGAAAGGATTTAAACCGCGACCTGCAAGCAACACTCGCTGGAACTTTCGTTCCAGGGCAGTCTCAAGAACATCTAGTCATTTACTCCAACTGAATTTGGTACTGTTACATGCCTTCAAAATTATACAACCAGTACGCATGTTTGTAAGTGCTCTTACTGCATTCCATTCGTTTTTCAGGAAATAATCAAAACGAACTGTATTGCTGAGAAAGGATTTAAACCGCCACCTGCAAACAACACTCGCTGGAACTTTCGTTCCAGGGCAGTTTCAAGAACATCTAGTCATTTACACCAACTGAATTTGGCACCGTTACATGCCTCCAAAATTATATGACAAGTACGCATGTTTGTAAGTGATCTTACTGCATTCCATTCGTTTTTCAGGAAATAATCAAAACGAACTGTATTGCTGAGAAAGGATTTAAACCGCCACCTGCATGCAACACTCGCTGGAACTTTCGTTCCAGGGCAGTTTCAAGAACATCTAGTCATTTACACTAACTGAATTTGATCTTGTTACATGCCTCCAAAATCATATGTCAAATACGCATGTTTGTAAGTGATCTTACTGCATTCCATTCGCTTTTCAGGAAATAATCAAAACGAACTGTATTGCTGAGAAAGGATTTAAACCGCCACCTGCAAGCAACACTCGCTGGAACTTTCGTTCCAGGGCAGTTTCAAGAACATCTAGTCATTTACACCAACTGAATTTGGTACTGTTACTTGCCTCCAAAATCATATGACAAGTACGCATGTTTGTAAGTGATCTTACTGCATTCCATTCGTTTTTCAGGAAATAGTCAAAACGAACTGTATTGCTGAGAAAGGATTTAAACCGCCACCTGCAAGCAACACTCGCTTGAACTTTCGTTCCAGGGCAGTTTCAAGAACATCTAGTCATTTACACCAACTGAATTTGGCACTGTTACATGCCTCCAAAATCATACGACATGTACGGATGTTTGTAAGTGATCTTACTGCATTCCATTCGTTTTTCAGAAATAATGAAAACGAACTGTACTGCTGAGAAAGGATTTAAATCGCCACCTAAAAGCAACACTCGATGGAACTTTCGTTCCAGGGCAGTTTCAAGAACATCTAGTCATTTACACCAACTGAATTTGATCTTGTTACATGCCTCCAAAATCATATGACAAGTACGCATGTTTGTAAGTGATCTTACTGCATTCCATTCGTTTTTCAGGAAATAATCAAAACGAACTGTATTGCTGAGAAAGGATTTAAACCGCCACCTGCAAGCAACACTGGCTGGAACTTTGGTTGCAGGGCAGTTTCAAGAACATCTAGTCATTTACACCAACTGAATTTGGTACTGTTACATGCCTCCAAAGTCATATGACAAGTACGCATGTTTGTAAGTGATCTTACTGCATTCCATTCGTTTTTCAGGAAATAATCAAAACGAACTGTATTGCTGAGAAAGGATTTAAACCGCCACCTGCAAGCAACACTCACTGGAACTTTCGTTCCAGGGCAGTTTCAAGAACATCTAGTCATTTACACCAACTGAATTTGGTACTGTTACATGCCTCCATAATCATATGACAAGTACGCATATTTGTAAGTGATCTTACTGCATTCCATTCGTTTTTCAGGAAATAATCAAGACGAACTGTATCGCTGAGAAAGGATTTAAACCGCCACCTGCAAGCAACACTAGCTGGAACTTTCGTTCCAGGGCAGTTTCAAGATCATCTAGTCATTTACACCAACTGAATTTGGCACTGTTACATGCCTCCAAAATCATGCGACAAGTACGCATGTTTGTAAGTGATCTTACTGCATTCCATTCGTTTTTCAGGAAATAACCAAAACAAACTGTACTGCTGACAAAGGATTTAAATCGCCACCTGCAAGCAACACTCGCTGGAACTTTCGTTCCAGGGCAGTTTCAAGAACATCTAGTCATTTACACCAACCGAATTTAATCTTGTTACATGCCTCCAAAATCATATGACAAATACGCATGTATGTAAGTGATCTTACTGCATTCCATTCATTTTTCAGGAAATAATCAAAACGAACTGTATTGCTGAGAAAGGATTTAAACCGCCACCTGCAAGCAACACTTGCTGGAACTTTCGTTCCAGGGCAGATTCAGGAACATCTAGTCATTTACACCAACTGAATTTAGTACTGTTACATGCCTCCAAAATCATATGACAAGTACGCATGTTTGTAAGTGATCTTACTGCATTCCATTCATTTTTCAGGAAATAATCAAAACGAACTGTATTGCTGAGAAAGGATTTGAACCGCCACCTGCAAGCAACACTGGCTGGAACTTTGGTTCCAGGGCAGTTTCAAGAACATCTAGTCATTTACACCAACTGAATTTGGTACTGTTACATGCCTCCAAAATCGTATGACAAGTACGCATGTTTGTAATTGATCTTACTGCATTCCATTCGTTTTTCAGGAAATAATCAAAACGAACTGTATTGCTGAGAAAGGATTTAAACCGCCACCTGCAAGCAACACTCGCTGGAACTTTCGTTCCCAGGCAGTTTCAAGAACATCTAGTCATTGACACCAACTGAATTTGGTACTGTTACATGCCTCCAAAATCGTATGACAAGTACGCATGTTTGTAATTGACCTTACTGCATTCCATTCGTTTTTCAGGAAATAATCAAAACGAACTGTATTGCTGAGAAAGGATTTAAACCGCCACCTGCAAGCAACACTCGCTGGAACTTTCGTTCCAGGGCAGTTTCAAAAACATCTAGTCATTTACACCAACTGAATTTGGTACTGTTACATGCCTCCAAAATCATACGACAAGTAAGCATGTTTGTAAGTGATCTTACTGCATTCCATTCGTTTTTCAGGAAATAATCAAAACGAACTGTACTGCAGAGAAAGGATTTAAACCGCCACCTGCAAGCAACACTCGCTGGAACTTTCCTTCCAGGGCAGTCTCAAGAACATCTAGTCATTTACACCAACTGAATTTGGTACTGTTACATGCCTTCAAAATCATACAACAAGTACGCATGTTTGTAAGTGCTCTTACTGCATTCCATTCGTTTTTCAGGAAATAATCAAAACGAATTGTATTGCTGAGAAAGGATTTAAACCGCCACCTGCAAACAACACTCGCTGGAATTTCGTTCCAGGGCAGTTTCAAGAACATCTAGTCATTTACACCAACTGAATTTGGCACCGTTACATGCCTCCAAAATCATATGACAAGTACGCATGTTTGTAAGTGATCTTACTGCATTCCATTCGTTTTTCAGGAAATAATCAAAACGAACTGTATTGCTGAGAAAGGATTTAAACCGCCACCTGCATGCAACACTCGCTGGAACTTTCGTTCCAGGGCAGTTTCAAGAACATCTAGTCATTTACACTAACTGAATTTGATCTTGTTACATGCCTCCAAAATCATATGACAAATACGCATGTTTGTAAGTGATCTTACTGCATTCCATTCGCTTTTCAGGAAATAATCAAAACGAACTGTATTGCTGAGAAAGGATTTAAACCGCCACCTGCAAGCAACACTCGCTGGAACTTTCGTTCCAGGGCAGTTTCAAGAACATCTAGTCATTTACACCAACTGAATTTGGTACTGTTACTTGCCTCCAAAATCATATGACAAGTACGCATGTTTGTAAGTGATCTTACTGCATTCCATTCGTTTTTCAGGAAATAGTCAAAACGAACTGTATTGCTGAGAAAGGATTTAAACCGCCACCTGCAAGCAACACTCGCTGGAACTTTCGTTCCAGGGCAGTTTCAAGAACATCTAGTCATTTACACCAACTGAATTTGGTACTGTTACATGCCTCCAAAATCATACGACAAGTACGCATGTTTGTAAGTGATCTTACTGTATTCCATTCGTTTTTCAGGAAATAATCAAAACGAACTGTATTGCTGAGAAACGATTTAAACCGCCACCTGAAGCAACACCCGCTGGAACTTTCGTTCCAGGGCAGTTTCAAGAACATCTAGTCATTTACACCAACTGAATTTGGTACTGTTACATGCCTCCAAAATCATATGAGAAGTACGCATGTTTGTAAGTGATCTTACTGCATTCTATTCGTTTTTCAGGAAATAATCAAAAGGAACTGTATTGCTGAGAAAGGATTTAAACCGCCACCTGCAAGCAACACTCGCTGGAACTTTCGTTCCAGGGCAGTTTCAAGATCATCTAGTCATTTACACCAACTGAATTTGGCACTGTTACATGCCTCCAAAATCATACGACATGTACGCATGTTTGTAAGTGATCTTACTGCATTCCATTCGTTTTTCAGAAATAATCAAAACGAACTGTACTGCTGAGAAAGGATTTAAATCGCCACCTGCAAGCAACACTCGCTGGAACTTTCGTTCCAGGGCAGTTTCAAGAACATCTAGTCATTTACACCAACTGAATTTGATCTTGATACATGCCTCCAAAATCATATGACAAGTACGCATGTTTGTAAGTGATCTTACTGCATTCCATTCGTTTTTCAGGAAATAATCAAAACGAACTGTATTGCTGAGAAAGGATTTAAACCGCCACCTGCAAGCAACACTCGCTGGAACTTTGGTTCCAGGGCAGTTTCAAGAACATCTAGTCATTTACACCAACTGAATTTGGTACTGTTACATGCCTCCAAAGTCATATGACAAGTACGCATGTTTGTAAGTGATCTTACTGCATTCCATTCGTTTTTCAGGAAATAATCAAAACGAACTGTATTGCTGAGAAAGGATTTAAACCGCCACCTGCAAGCAACACTCACTGGAACTTTCGTTCCAGGGCAGTTTCAAGAACATCTAGTCATTTACACCAACTGAATTTGGTACTTTTACATGCCTCCATAATCATATGACAAGTACGCATATTTGTAAGTGATCTTACTGCATTCCATTCGTTTTTCAGGAAATAATCAAGACGAACTGTATCGCTGAGAAAGGATTTAAACCGCCACCTGCAAGCAACACTCGCTGGAACTTTCGTTCCAGGGCAGTTTCAAGATCATCTAGTCATTTACACCAACTGTATTTGGCACTTTTACATGCCTCCAAAATCATACGACAAGTACGCATGTTTGTAAGTGATCTTACTGCATTCCATTCGTTTTTCAGGAAATAACCAAAACAAACTGTACTGCTGAGAAAGGATTTAAATCGCAACCTGCAAGCAACACTCGCTGGAACTTTCGTTCCAGGGCAGTTTCAAGAACATCTAGTCATTTACACCAACTGAATTTAATCTTGTTACATGCCTCCAAAATCATATGACAAATACGCATGTATGTAAGTGATCTTACTGCATTCCATTCGTTTTTCAGGAAATAATCAAAACGAACTGTATTGCTGAGAAAGGATTTAAAACGCCACCTGCAAGCAACACTCGCTGGAACTTTCGTTCCAGGGCAGTTTCAAGAACATCTAGTCATTTACACCAACTGAATTTGGTACTGTTACATGCCTCCAAAATCATACGACAAGTACGCATGTTTGTAAGTGATCTTACTGCATTCCATTCGTTTTTCAGGAAATAATCAAAACGAACTGTATAGCTGAGAAAGGATTTAAACCGCCACCTGCAAGCAACACTCGCTGGAACTTTCGTTCCAGGGCAGTTTCAAGAACATCTAGTCATTTACACCAACTGAATTTGGTACTGTTACATGTCTCAAAAATCATATGACAAGTACGCATGTTTGTAAGTGATCTTACTGCATTCCATTCGTTTTTCAGGAAATAATCAAAACGAACTGTATTGCTGAGAAAGGATTTAAACCGCCACCTGCAAGCAACACGTGCTGGAACTTTCGTTCCAGGGCAGTTTCAAGAACTTCTAGTCATTTACACCAACTGAATTTGGTACTGTTACACGCCTCCAAAATCATATGACAAGTACGCATGTTTGTAAGTGCTCTTACTGCATTCCATTCGTTTTTCAGGAAATAATCAAAACGAACTGTATTGCTGAGAAAGAATTAAACCGCCACCTGCAAGCAACACTCGCTGGAACTTTCGTTCCAGGGCAGTTTCAAGAACATCTAGTCATTTACACCAACTGAAATTGGTACTGTTACATGCCTCCAAAATCATATGGCAAGTACGCATGTTTGTAAGTGATCTTACTACATTCCATTCGTTTTTCAGGAAATAATCAAAACGAACTGTATTGCTTAGAAATGATTTAAACCGCCACCTGCAAGCAACACTCTCTGGAACTGTCGTTCCAGGGCAGTTTCAAGAACATCTAGTCATTTACAACAACTGAATTTGGTACTGTTACATGCCTCCAAAATCATATGAGAAGTACGCATGTTTGTAAGTGATCTTACTGCATTCCATTCGTTTTTCAGGAAATAATCAAAACGAACTGTATTGCTGAGAAAGGATTTAAACCGCCACCTGCAAGCAACACTCGCTGGAACTTTCGTTCCAGGGCAGTTTCAAGAACATCTAGTCATTTACACCAACTGAATTTGGTACTGTTACATGCCTCCAAAATCGTATGACAAGTACGCATGTTTGTAATTGATCTTACTGCATTCCATTCGTTTTTCAGGAAATAATCAAAACGAACTGTATTGCTGAGAAAGGATTTAAACCGCCACCTGCAAGCAACACTCGCTAGAACTTTCGTTATCAGGCAGTTTCAAGAACATCTAGTCATTGACACCAACTGAATTTGGTACTGTTACATGCCTCCAAAATCGTATGACAAGTACGCATGTTTGTAATTGATCTTACTGCATTCCATTCGTTTTTCAGGAAATAATCAAAACGAACTGTATTGCTGAGAAAGGATTTAAACCGCCACCTGCAAGCAACACTCGCTGGAACTTTCGTTCCAGGGCAGTTTCAAAAACATCTAGTCATTTACACCAACTGAATTTGGTACTGTTACATGCCTCCAAAATCATACGACAAGTACGCATGTTTGTAAGTGATCTTACTGCATTCCATTCGTTTTTCAGGAAATAATCAAAACGAACTGTACTGCAGAGAAAGGATTTAAACCGCCACCTGCAAGCAACACTCGCTGGAACTTTCGTTCCAGGGCAGTCTCAAGAACATCTAGTCATTTACACCAACTGAATTTGGTACTGTTACATGCCTTCAAAATCATACAACAAGTACGCATGTTTGTAAGTGCTCTTACTGCATTCCATTCGTTTTTCAGGAAATAATCAAAACGAACTGTATTGCTGAGAAAGGATTTAAACCGCCACCTGCATGCAACACTCGCTGGAACTTTCGTTCCAGGGCAGTTTCAAGAACATCTAGTCATTTACACTAACTGAATTTGATCTTGTTACATGCCTCCAAAATCATATGACAAATACGCATGTTTGTAAGTGATCTTACTGCATTCCATTCGCTTTTCAGGAAATAATCAAAACGAACTGTATTGCTGAGAAAGGATTTAAACAGCCACCTGCAAGCAACACTCGCTGGAACTTTCGTTCCAGGGCAGTTTCAAGAACATCTAGTCATTTACACCAACTGAATTTGGTACTGTTACTTGCCTCCAAAATCATATGACAAGTACGCATGTTTGTAAGTGATCTTACTGCATTCCATTCGTTTTTCAGGAAATAGTCAAAACGAACTGTATTGCTGAGAAAGGATTTAAACCGCCACCTGCAAGCAACACTCGCTTGAACTTTCGTTCCAGGGCAGTTTCAAGAGCATCTAGTCATTTACACCAACTGAATTTGGTACTGTTACATGCCTCCAAAATCATACGACAAGTACGCATGTTTGTAAGTGATCTTACTGTATTCCATTCGTTTTTCAGGAAATAATCAAAACGAACTGTATTGCTGAGAAACGATTTAAACCGCCACCTGCAAGCAACACCCGCTGGAACTTTCGTTCCAGGGCAGTTTCAAGAACATCTAGTCATTTACACCAACTGAATTTGGTACTGTTACATGCCTCCAAAATCATATGACAAGTACGCATGTTTGTAAGTGATCTTACTGCATTCTATTCGTTTTTCAGGAAATAATCAAAACGAACTGTATTGCTGAGAAAGGATTTAAACCGCCACCTGCAAGCAACACTCGCTGGAACTTTCGTTCCAGGGCAGTTTCAAGATCATCTAGTCATTTACACCAACTGAATTTGGCACTGTTACATGCCTCCAAAATCATACGACATGTACGGATGTTTGTAAGTAATCTTACTGCTTTCCATTCGTTTTTCAGAAATAATCAAAACGAACTGTACTGCTGAGAAAGGATTTAAATCGCCACCTACAAGCAACACTCGATGGAACTTTCGTTCCAGGGCAGTTTCAAGAACATCTAGTCATTTACACCAACTGAATTTGATCTTGTTACATGCCTCCAAAATCATATGACAAGTACGCATGTTTGTAAGTGATCTTACTGCATTCCATTCGTTTTTCAGGAAATAATCAAAACGAACTGTATTGCTGAGAAAGGATTTAAACCGCCACCTGCAAGCAACACTGGCTGGAACTTTGGTTCCAGGGCAGTTTCAAGAACATCTAGTCATTTACACCAACTGAATTTGGTACTGTTACATGCCTCCAAAGTCATATGACAAGTACGCATGTTTGTAAGTGATCTTACTGCATTCCATTCGTTTTTCAGGAAATAATCAAAACGAACTGTATTGCTGAGAAAGGATTTAAACCGCCACCTGCAAGCAACACTCACTGGAACTTTCGTTCCAGGGCAGTTTCAAGAACATCTAGTCATTTACACCAACTGAATTTGGTACTGTTACATGCCTCCATAATCATATGACAAGTACGCATATTTGTAAGTGATCTTACTGCATTCCATTCGTTTTTCAGGAAATAATCAAGACGAACTGTATCGCTGAGAAACGATTTAAACCGCCACCTGCAAGCAACACTAGCTGGAACTTTCGTTCCAGGGCAGTTTCAAGATCATCTAGTCATTTACACCAACTGAATTTGGCACTGTTACATGCCTCCAAAATCATACGACATGTACGCATGTTTGTAAGTGATCTTACTGCATTCCATTCGTTTTTCAGGAAATAACCAAAACAAACTGTACTGCTGAGAAAGGATTTAAATCGCCACCTGCAAGCAACACTCGCTGTAACTTTCGTTCCAGGGCAGTTTCAAGAACATCTAGTCATTTACACCAACCGAATTTAATCTTGTTACATGCCTCCAAAATCATATGACAAATACGCATGTATGTAAGTGATCTTACTGCATTCCATTCGTTTTTCAGGAAATAATCAAAACGAACTGTATTGCTGAGAAAGGATTTAAAACGCCACCTGCAAGCAACACTCGCTGGAACTTTCGTTCCAGGGCAGTTTCAAGATCATCTAGTCATTTACACCAACTGAATTTGGCACTGTTACATGCCTCCAAAATCATACGACAAGTACGCATGTTTGTAAGTGATCTTACTGCATTCCATTCGTTTTTCAGGAAATAACCAAAACAAACTGTACTGCTGAGAAAGGATTTAAACCGCCACCTGCAAGCAACACTCGCTTGAACTTTCGTTCCAGGGCAGTTTCAAGAACATCTAGTCATTTACACCAAATGAATTTGGTACTGTTACATGCCTCCAAAATCATACGACAAGTACGCATGTTTGTAAGTGATCTTACTGTATTCCATTCGTTTTTCAGGAAATAATCAAAACGAACTGTATTGCTGAGACAGGATTTAAACCGCCACCTGCAAGCAACACCCGCTGGAACTTTCGTTCCAGGGCAGTTTCAAGAACATCTAGTCATTTACACCAACTGAATTTGGTACTGTTACATGCCTCCAAAATCATATGAGAAGTACGCATGTTTGTAAGTGATCTTACTGCATTCTATTCGTTTTTCAGGAAATAATCAAAAGGAACTGTATTGCTGAGAAAGGATTTAAACCGCCACCTGCAAGCAACACTCGCTGGAACTTTCGTTCCAGGGCAGTTTCAAGATCATCTAGTCATTTACACCAACTGAATTTGGCACTGTTACATGCCTCCAAAATCATACGACATGTACGCATGTTTGTAAGTGATCTTACTGCATTCCATTCGTTTTTCAGAAATAATCAAAACGAACTGTACTGCTGAGAAAGGATTTAAATCGCCAGCTGCAAGCAACACTCACTGGAACTTTCGTTCCAGGGCAGTTTCAAGAACATCTAGTCATTTACACCAACTGAATTTGATCTTGTTACATGCCTCCAAAATCATATGACAAGTACGCATGTTTGTAAGTGATCTTACTGCATTCCATTCGTTTTTCAGGAAATAATCAAAACGAACTGTATTGCTGAGAAAGGATTTAAACCGCCACCTGCAAGCAACACTGGCTGGAACTTTGGTTCCAGGGCAGTTTCAAGAACATCTAGTCATTTACACCAACTGAATTTGGTACTGTTACATGCCTCCAAAGTCATATGACAAGTACGCATGTTTGTAAGTGATCTTACTGCATTCCATTCGTTTTTCAGGAAATAATCAAAACGAACTGTATTGCTGAGAAAGGATTTAAACCGCCACCTGCAAGCAACACTCACTGGAACTTTCGTTCCAGGGCAGTTTCAAGAACATCTAGTCATTTACATCAACTGAATTTGGTACTGTTACATGCCTCCATAATCATATGACAAGTACGCATATTTGTAAGTGATCTTACTGCATTCCATTCGTTTTTCAGGAAATAATCAAGACGAACTGTATCGCTGAGAAAGGATTTAAACCGCCACCTGCAAGCAACACTCGCTGGAACTTTCGTTCCAGGGCAGTTTCAAGATCATCTAGTCATTTACACCAACTGTATTTGGCACTGTTACATGCCTCCAAAATCATACGACAAGTACGCATGTTTGTAAGTGATCTTACTGCATTCCATTCGTTTTTCAGGAAATAACCAAAACAAACTGTACTGCTGAGAAAGGATTTAAATCGCCACCTGCAAGCAACACTCGCTGGAACTTTCGTTCCAGGGCAGTTTCAAGAACATCTAGTCATTTACACCAACTGAATTTAATCTTGTTACATGCCTCCAAAATCATATGACAAATACGCATGTATGTAAGTGATCTTACTGCATTCCATTCGTTTTTCAGGAAATAATCAAAACGAACTGTATTGCTGAGAAAGGATTTAAAACGCCACCTGCAAGCAACACTCGCTGGAACTTTCGTTCCAGGGCAGTTTCAAGAACATCTAGTCATTTACACCAACTGAATTTGGTACTGTTACATGCCTCCAAAGTCATATGACAAGTACGCATGTTTGTAAGTGATCTTACTGCATTCCATTCGTTTTTCAGGAAATAATCAAAACGAACTGTATAGCTGAGAAAGGATTTAAACCGCCACCTGCAAGGAACACTCGCTGGAACTTTCGTTCCAGGGCAGTTTCAAGAACATCTAGTCATTTACACCAACTGAATTTGGTACTGCTACATGCCTCCAAAATCATATGACAAGTACGCATGTTTGTAAGTGCTCTTACTGCATTCCATTCGTTTTTCAGGAAATAATCAAAACGAACTGTATTGCTGAGAAAGGAATTAAACCGCCACCTGCAAGCAACACTCGCTGGAACTTTCGTTCCAGGGCAGTTTCAAGAACATCTAGTCATTTACACCAACTGAAATTGGTACTGTTACATGCCTCCAAAATCATATGGCAAGTACGCATGTTTGTAAGTGATCTTACTACATTCCATTCGTTTTTCAGGAAATAATCAAAACGAACTGTATTGCTTAGAAATGATTTAAACCGCCACCTGCAAGCAACACTCTCTGGAACTGTCGTTCCAGGGCAGTTTCAAGAACATCTAGTCATTTACAACAACTGAATTTGGTACTGTTACATGCCTCCAAAATCATATGAGAAGTACGCATGTTTGTAAGTGATCTTACTGCATTCCATTCGTTTTTCAGGAAATAATCAAAACGAACTGTATAGCTGAGAAAGGATTTAAACCGCCACCTGCAAGCAACACTCGCTGGAACTTTCGTTCCAGGGCAGTTTCAAGAACATCTAGTCATTTACACCAACTGCATTTGGCACTGTTACATGCCTCCAAAATCATACGACATGTACGCATGTTTGTAAGTGATCTTACTGCATTCCATTCGTTTTTCAGGAAATAACCAAAACAAACTGTACTGCTGAGAAAGGATTTAAATCGCCACCTGCAAGCAACCCTCGCTGGAACTTCCGTTCCAGGGCAGTTTCAAGAACATCTAGTCATTTACACCAACCGAATTTAATCTTGTTACATGCCTCCAAAATCATATGACAAATACGCATGTATGTAAGTGATCTTACTGCATTCCATTCGTTTTTCAGGAAATAATCAAAACGAACTGTATTGCTGAGAAAGGATTTAAAACGCCACCTGCAAGCAACACTCGCTGGAACTTTCGTTCCAGGGCAGTTTCAAGATCATCTAGTCATTTACACCAACTGAATTTGGCACTGTTACATGCCTCCAAAATCATACGACAAGTACGCATGTTTGTAAGTGATCTTACTGCATTCCATTCGTTTTTCAGGAAATAACCAAAACAAACTGTACTGCTGAGAAAGGATTTAAACCGCCACCTGCAAGCAACACTCGCTTGAACTTTCGTTCCAGGGCAGTTTCAAGAACATCTAGTCATTTACACCAACTGAATTTGGTACTGTTACATGCCTCCAAAATCATACGACAAGTACGCATGTTTGTAAGTGATCTTACTGTATTCCATTCGTTTTTCAGGAAATAATCAAAACGAACTGTATTGCTGAGACAGGATTTAAACCGCCACCTGCAAGCAACACCCGCTGGAACTTTCGTTCCAGGGCAGTTTCAAGAACATCTAGTCATTTACACCAACTGAATTTGGTACTGTTACATGCCTCCAAAATCATATGAGAAGTACGCATGTTTGTAAGTGATCTTACTGCATTCTATTCGTTTTTCAGGAAATAATCAAAAGGAACTGTATTGCTGAGAAAGGATTTAAACCGCCACCTGCAAGCAACACTCGCTGGAACTTTCGTTCCAGGGCAGTTTCAAGATCATCTAGTCATTTACACCAACTGAATTTGGCACTGTTACATGCCTCCAAAATCATACGACATGTACGCATGTTTGTAAGTGATCTTACTGCATTCCATTCGTTTTTCAGAAATAATCAAAAGGAACTGTACTGCTGAGAAAGGATTTAAATCGCCAGCTGCAAGCAACACTCGCTGGAACTTTCGTTCCAGGGCAGTTTCAAGAACATCTAGTCATTTACACCAACTGAATTTGATCTTGTTACATGCCTCCAAAATCATATGACAAGTACGCATGTTTGTAAGTGATCTTACTGCATTCCATTCGTTTTTCAGGAAGTAATCAAAACGAACTGTATTGCTGAGAAAGGATTTAAACCGCCACCTGCAAGCAACACTGGCTGGAACTTTGGTTCCAGGGCAGTTTCAAGAACATCTAGTCATTTACACCAACTGAATTTGGTACTGTTACATGCCTCCAAAGTCATATGACAAGTACGCATGTTTGTAAGTGATCTTACTGCATTCCATTCGTTTTTCAGGAAATAATCAAAACGAACTGTATTGCTGAGAAAGGATTTAAACCGCCACCTGCAAGCAACACTCACTGGAACTTTCGTTCCAGGGCAGTTTCAAGAACATCTAGTCATTTACACCAACTGAATTTGGTACTGTTACATGCCTCAATAATCATATGACAAGTACGCATATTTGTAAGTGATCTTACTGCATTCCATTCGTTTTTCAGGAAATAATCAAGACGAACTGTATCGCTGAGAAAGGATTTAAACCGCCACCTGCAAGCAACACTCGCTGGAACTTTCGTTCCAGGGCAGTTTCAAGATCATCTAGTCATTTACACCAACTGTATTTGGCACTGTTACATGCCTCCAAAATCATACGACAAGTACGCATGTTTGTAAGTGATCTTACTGCATTCCATTCGTTTTTCAGGAAATAACCAAAACAAACTGTACTGCTGAGAAAGGATTTAAATCGCCACCTGCAAGCAACACTCGCTGGAACTTTCGTTCCAGGGCAGTTTCAAGAACATCTAATCATTTACACCAACTGAATTTAATCTTGTTACATGCCTCCAAAATCATATGACAAATACGCATGTATGTAAGTGATCTTACTGCATTCCATTCGTTTTTCAGGAAATAATCAAAACGAACTGTATTGCTGAGAAAGGATTTAAAACGCCACCTGCAAGCAACACTCGCTGGAACTTTCGTTCCAGGGCAGTTTCAAGAACATCTAGTCATTTACACCAACTGAATTTGGTACTGTTACATGCCTCCAAAATCATACGACAAGTACGCATGTTTGTAAGTGATCTTACTGCATTCCATTCGTTTTTCAGGAAATAATCAAAACGAACTGTATAGCTGAGAAAGGATTTAAACCGCCACCTGCAAGCAACACTCGCTGGAACTTTCGTTCCAGGGCAGTTTCAAGAACATCTAGTCATTTACACCAACTGAATTTGGTACTGTTACATGTCTCAAAAATCATATGACAAGTACGCATGTTTGTAAATGATCTTACTGCATTCCATTCGTTTTTCAGGAAATAATCAAAACGAACTGTATTGCTGAGAAAGGATTTAAACCGCCACCTGCAAGCAACACGTGCTGGAACTTTCGTTCCAGGGCAGTTTCAAGAACATCTAGTCATTTCCACCAACTGAATTTGGTACTGTTACATGCCTCCAAAATCATATGACAAGTACGCATGTTTGTAAGTGCTCTTACTGCATTCCATTCGTTTTTCAGGAAATAATCAAAACGAACTGTATTGCTGAGAAAGGAATTAAACCGCCACCTGCAAGCAACACTCGCTGGAACTTTCGTTCCAGGGCAGTTTCAAGAACATCTAGTCATTTACACCAACTGAAATTGGTACTGTTACATGCCTCCAAAATCATATGGCAAGTACGCATGTTTGTAAGTGATCTTACTACATTCCATTCGTTTTCCAGGAAATAATCAAAACGAACTGTATTGCTTAGAAATGATTTAAACCGCCACCTGCAAGCAACACTCTCTGGAACTGTCGTTCCAGGGCAGTTTCAAGAACATCTAGTCATTTACAACAACTGAATTCGGTACAGTTACATGCCTCCAAAATCATATGAGAAGTACGCATGTTTGTAAGTGATCTTACTGCATTCCATTCGTTTTTCAGGAAATAATCAAAACGAACTGTATTGCTGAGAAAGGATTTAAACCGCCACCTGCAAGCAACACTCGCTGGAACTTTCGTTCCAGGGCAGTTTCAAGAACATCTAGTCATTTACACCAACTGAATTTGGTACTGTTACATGCCTCCAAAATCATACGACAAGTACGCATGTTTGTAAGTGATCTTACTGCATTCCATTCGTTTTTCAGGAAATAATCAAAACGAACTGTATTGCTGAGAAAGGATTCAAACCGCCACCTGCAAGCAACATTCGCTGGAACTTTCGTTCCAGGGTAGTTTCAAGAACATCTAGTCATTTACACCAACTGAATTTGGTACTGTTACACGCCTCCAAAATCATATGACAAGTACGCATGTTTGTAAGTGATCTTACTGCATTCCATTCGTTTTTCATAAAATAATCAAAACGAACTGTATTGCTGAGAAAAGATTTTAACCGCCACCTGCAAGCAACACTCGCTGGAACTTTCGTTCCAGGGCAGTTTGAAGAACATCTAGTCATAAACACCAACTGAATTTGGTACTGTTACATGCCTCCAAAATCATACGACAAGTACGCATGTTTGTAAGTGATCTTACTGCATTCCATTCGTTTTTCAGGAAATAATCAAAACGAACTGTATTGCTGAGAAAGGATTTAAACCGCCACCTGCAAGCAACACTCGCTGGAACTTTCGTTCCAGGGCAGTTTCAAGAACATCTAGTCATTTACACCAACTGAATTTGGTACTGTTACATGCCTCCAAAATCATACGACAAGTACGCATGTTTGTAAGTGATCTTAATGCATTCCATTCGTTTTTCGGGAAATAATCAAAACGAACTGTATTGCAGAGAAAGGATTTAAACCGCCACCTGCAAGCAACACTCGCTGGAACTTTCGTTCCAGGGCAGTCTCAAGAACATCTAATCATTTACACCAACTGAATTTGGTACTGTTACATGCCTACAAAATCATACAACAAGTACGCATGATTGTAAGTGCTCTTACTGCATTCCATTCGTTTTTCAGGAAATAATCAAAACGAGCTGTATTGCTGAGAAAGGATTTAAACCGCCACCTGCAAACAACACACGATGGAACTTTCGTTCCAGGGCAGTTTCAAGAACATCTAGTCATTTACACCAACTGAATTTGGTACTGTTACATGCCTCCAAAATCATATGACAAGTACGCATGTTTGAAAGTGATCTTACTGCATTCCATTCGTTTTTCAGGAATTAATCAAAACGAACTGTATTGCTGAGAAAGGATTTAAACCGCCACCTGCAAGCAACACTCGCTGTAACTTTCGTTCCAGGGCAGTTTCAAGAACATCTAGTCATTTACACCAACAGAATTTGGTACTGTTACATGCCTCCAAAATCATATGACAAGTACGCATGTTTGTAAGTGATCTTACTGCATTCCATTCGTTTTTCAGGAAATAATCACAACGAACTGTATTGCTGAGAAAAGATTTAAACCGCCTCCTGCAAGCAACTCTCGCTGGAACTTTCGTTCCAGGGCAGTTTCAAGAACATCTAGTCATTTACACCAACTGAATTTGGTACTGTACATGCCTCCAAAATCATACGACAAGTACGCATATTTGTAAGTGATCTTACTGCATTCCATTCGTTTTTCAGGAAATAATCAAAATGAACTGTATTGCTGAGAAAGGATTTATACCGCCACCTGCAAGCAACACCCGCTGGAACTTTCGTTCCAGGGCAGTTTCAAGAACATCTAGTCATTTACACCAACTGAATTTGGTACTGTTACATGCCTCCAAAATCATATGACAAGTACGCATGTTTGTACGTGATCTTACTGCATTCCATTCGTTTTTCAGGAAATAATCAAAACGAACTGTATTGCTGAGAAAGGATTTAAACCGCCACCTGCAAGCAACACTCGCTGGAACTTTCGTTCCAGGGCAGTTTCAAAAACATCTAGTCATTAACACCAACTGAATTTGGTACTGTTACATGCCACCAAAATCATATGACAAGTACGCATATTTGTAAGTGATCTTACTGCATTCCATTCGTTTTTCAGGAAATAATCAAAACGAACTGTATTGCTGAGAAAGGATTTAAACCAACACCTGCAAGCAACACTTGCTGGAACTTTCGTTCCAGGGCAGATTCAAGAACATCTAGTCATTTACACCAACTGAATTTAGTACTGTTACATGCCTCCAAAATCATATGACAAGTACGCATGTTTGTAAGTGATCTTACTGCATTCCATTCGTTTTTCAGGAAATAATCAAAACGAACTGTATTGCTGAGAAAGGATTTAAACCGCCACCTGCAAGCAACACTGGCTGGAACTATGGTTCCAGGGCAGTTTCAAGAACATCTAGTCATTTACACCAACTGAATTTGGTACTGTTACATGCCTCCAAAATCGTATGACAAGTACGCATGTTTGTAATTGATCTTACTGCATTCCATTCGTTTTTCAGGAAATAATCAAAACGAACTGTATTGCTGAGAAAGGATTTAAACCGCCACCTGCAAGCAACACTCGCTGGAACTTTCGTTCCCAGGCAGTTTCAAGAACATCTAGTCACTGACACCAACCGAATTTGGTACTGTTACATGCCTCCAAAATCGTATGACAAGTACGCATGTTTGTAATTGATCTTACTGCATTCCATTCGTTTTTCAGGAAATAATCAAAACGAACTGTATTGCTGAGAAAGGATTTAAACCGTCACCTGCAAGCAACACTCGCTGGAACTTTTGTTCCAGTGCAGTTTGAAGAACATCTAGTCATTTACACCAACTGAATTTGGTACTGTTACATGACTCCATAATCATATGACAAGTACGCATGATTGTAAGTGATCTTACTGCATTCCATTCGTTTTTCAGGAAACAATCATAACAAACTGTATTGCTGAGAAAAGATATAAACCGCCACCTGCAAGCAACTCTCGCTTGAACTTTCGTTCCAGGGCAGTTTCAAGAACATCTAGTCATTTACACCAACTGAATTTGGTACTGTTACATGCCTCCAAAATCATATGACAGGTACGCATGTTTGTAAGTGATCTTACTGCATTCCATTCGTTTTTCAGGAAATAATCAAAACGAACTGTATCGCTGAGAAAGGATTTGACCGCCACCTGCAAGCAACACTCGCTGGAACTTTCGTTCCAGGGCAGTTTCAAGATCATCTAGCCATTTACACCAACTGAATTTGGCACTGTTACATGCCTCCAAAATCATACGACAAGTACGCATGTTTGTAAGTGATCTTACTGCATTCCATTCGTTTTTCAGGAAATAACCAAAACAAACTGTACTGCTGAGAAAGGACTTAAATCGCCACCTGCAAGCAACACTCGCTGGAACTTTCGTTCCAGGGCAGTTTCAAGAACATCTAGTCATTTACACCAACTGAATTTGATCTTGTTACATGCCTCCAAAATCATATGACAAATACGCATGTATGTAAGTGATCTTACTGCATTCCATTCGTTTTTCAGGAAATAATCAAAACGAACTGTATTGCTGAGAAAGGATTTAAAACGCCACCTGCAAGCAACACTCGCTGGAACTTTCGTTCCAGGGCAGTTTCATGTACATCTAGTCATTTACACCAACTGAATTTGGTACTGTTACATGCCTCCAAAATCATACGACAAGTACGCATGTTTGTAAGTGATCTTACTGCATTCCATTCGTTTTTCAGGAAATAATCAAAACGAACTGTATTGCTGAGAAAGGATTTAAACCGCCACCTGCAAGCAACACTCGCTGGAACTTTCGTTCCAGGGCAGTTTCAAGATCATCTAGTCATTTACACCAACTGAATTTGGCACTGTTACATTCCTCCAAAATCGTATGACAAGTACGCATGTTTGTAAGTGATCTTACTGCATTCCATTCGTTTTTCAGGAAATAACCAAAACAAACTGTACTGCTGAGAAAGGATTTAAATCGCCACCTGCAAGCAACACTCGCTGGAACTCTCGTTCCAGGGCAGTTTCAAGAACATCTAGTCATTTACACCAACTGAATTTAATCTTGTTACATGCCTCCAAAATCATATGAAAAATACGCATGTATGTAACTGATCTTACTGCATTCCATTCGTTTTTCAGGAAATAATAAAAACGAACTGTATTGCTGAGAAAGGATTTAAAACGCCACCTGCAAGCAACACTCGCTAGAACTTTCGTTCCAGGGCAGTTTCAAGAACATCTAGTCATTTACACCAACTGAATTTGGTACTGTTACATGCCTCAAAAATCATATGACAAGTACGCATGTTTGTAAGTGATCTTACTGCATTCCATTCGTTTTTCAGGAAATAATCAAAACGAACTGTATTGCTGAGAAAGGATTTAAACCGCCACCTGGAAGCAACACTCGCTTGAACTTTCGTTCCAGGGCAGTTTCAAGAACATCTAGTGATTTACACCAACTGAATTTGGTACTGTTACATGCCTCCAAAATCATATGACAAGTACGCATGTTTGTAAGTGATCTTACTGCATTCCATTCGTTTTTCAGGAAATAATCAAAACGAACTGTATTGCTGAGAAAGGATTTAAACCGCCACCTGCAAGCAACACTCGCTGGAACTTTCGTTCCAGGGCAGTTTCAAGAACATCTAGTCATTTACACCAACTGAATTTGGTACTGTTACATGCCTCCTAAATCATATGACAAGTACGCATGTTTGTAAGTGATGTTACTGCATTCCATTCGTTTTTCAGGAAATAATCAAAACGAACTGTATTGCTGAGAAAAGATTTAAACCGCCACCTGCAAGCAACACTCGCTGGAACTTTCGTTCCAGGGCTGTTTCAAGAACATCTAGTCATTTACACCAACTGAATTTGGTACTGTTACATGAATCCAAAATCATACGACAAGTACGCATGTTTGTAAGTGATCTTACTGCATTCCATTCGTTTTTCAGGAAATAATCAAAACGAACTGTATTGTTGAGAAAGAATTTAAACCGCCACCTGCAAGCAACACTCGCTGGAACTTTCGTTCCAGGGCAGTTTCAAGAACATCTAGTCATTTACACCAACTGAATTTGGTACTGTTACATGACTCCAAAATCATACGACAAATACGCATGTTTGTAAGTGATCTTACTGCATTCCATTCGTTTTTCAGGAAATAATCAAAACGAACTATTTTGCTGAGAAAGGATTTAAACCGCTACCTGCAAGCAACACTCGCTGGAACTTTCGTTCCAGGGCAGTTTCAAGAACATCTAGTCATTTACACCAACTGAATTTGGTACTGTTACATGCCTCCAAAATCATATGACAAGTACGCATGTTTGTAAGTGATCTTACTGCATTCCATTCGTGTTTCAGGAAATAATCAAAACGAACTGTATTGCTGAGAAAGGATTTAAACGGCCACCTGCAAGCAACACTCCCAGGAACTTTCGTTCCAGGGCAGTTTCAAGAACATCTAGTCATTTACACCAGTGAATTTGGTACTGTTACATGCCTCCAAAATCATACGACAAGTACGCATGTTTGTAAGTGATCTTACTGCATTCCATTCGTTTTTCAGGAAATAATCAAAACGAACAGTATTGCTGAGAAAGGATTTAAACCGCCACCTGCAAGCAACACTCGCTGGAACTTCCGTTCCAGGGCAATTTCAAGAACATCTAGTCATTTACACCAACTGAATTTGGTACTGTTACATGCCTCCAAAATCATATGACAAGTACGCATGTTTGTAAGTGATCTTACTGCATTCCATTCGTTTTTCAGGAAATAATCAAAACGAACTGTATTGCTGAGAAAGGATTTAAACCGCCACCTGCAAGCAACACTCGCTGGAACTTTCGTTCCAGGGCAGTTTCAAGAACATCTAGTCATTTACACCAACTGAATTTGGTACTGTTACATGCCTCCAAAATCATACGACAAGTACGCATGTTTGTAAGTGATCTTACTGCATTCCATTCGTTTTTCAGGAAATAATCAAAACGAACTGTATTGCTGAGAAAGGATTTAAACCGCCACCTGCAAGCAACACTCGCTTGAACTTTCGTTCCAGGGCAGTTTCAAGAACATCTAGTCATTTACACCAACTGAATTTGGTACTGTTTCATGCCTCAAAAATCATATGACAATTACGCATGTTTGTTAGTGATCTTACTGCATTCCATTCGTGTTTCAGGAAATAATCAAAACGGACTCTATTGCTGAGAAAGGATTTAAACCGCCACCTGCAAGCAACACTCGCTGGAACTTTCGTTCCAGGTCAGTTTCAAGAACATCTAGTCATTTACACCAACTGAATTTGGTACTGTTACATGCCTCCAAAATCATACGACAAGTACACATGTCGTAAGTGATCTTACTGCATTCCATTCGTTTTTCAGGAAATAATCAAAACGAACTGTATTGCTGAGAAAGGATTTAAACCGCCACCTGCAAGCAACACTCGCTGGAACTTTCGTTCCAGGGCAGTTTCAAGAACATCTAGTCATTTACACTAATTGCATTTGGTACTGTTACATGCCTCCAAAATCATATGACAAGTACGCATGTTTGTAAGTGATCTTACTGCATTCCATTCGTTTTTCAGGAAATAATCAAAACGAACTGTATTGCTGAGAAAAGATTTAAACCGCCACCTGCAAGCAACACTCGCTGGAACTTTCGTTCCAGGGCAGTTTCAAGAACATCTAGTCATTTACACCAACTGAATTTGGCACTGTTACATGCCTCCAAAATCATATGACAAGTACGCATGTTTGTAAGTGATCTTACTGCATTCCATTCGTTTTTCAGGAAATAATCAAAACGAACTGTATCGCTGAGAAAAGATTTAAACCTCCACCTGCAAGCAACACTCGCTGGAACTTTCGTTCCAGGGCAGTTTCAAGAACATCTACTCAATTACACCAACTGAATTTGGTACTGTTACATGCCTCCAAAATCATACGACAAGTATGCATGTTTGTAAGTGATCTTACTGCACTCCATTCGTTTTTCAGGAAATAATCAAAACGATCTGTATTGCAGAGAAAGGATTTAAACCGCCACCTGCAAGCAACACTCGCTGGAACTTTCGTTCCAGGGCAGTCTCAAGAACATCTAGTCATTTACACCAACTGAATTTGGTACTGTTACATGCCTACAAAATCATACAACAAGTACGCATGTTTGTAAGTGCTCTTACTGCATTCCATTCGTTTTTCAGGAAATAATCAAAACGAACTGTATTGCTGAGAAAGGATTTAAACCGCCCCCTGCAAACAACACTCGCTGGAACTTTCGTTCCAGGGCAGTTTCAAGAACATCTAGTCATTTACACCAACTGAATTTGGTACTGTTACATACCTCCAAAATCATATGACAAGTACACATGTTTGTAAGTGATCTTACTGCATTCCATTCGATTTTCAGGAAATAATCAAAACGATCTGTATTGCTGAGAAAGGATTTAAACCGCCACCTGCAAGCAACACTCGCTGGAACTTTCGTTCCAGGGCAGTTTCAAGCACATCTAGTCATTTACACCAACTGAATTTGGTACTGTTACATGCCTCCAAAATCATACGACAAGTACGCATGTTTGTAAGTGATCTTACTGCATTCCATTCGTTTTTCAGGAAATAATCAAAACGAACTGTATTGCTGAGAAAGGATTTAAACCGCCACCTGCAAGCAACACTCGCTGGAACTTTCGTTCCAGGGAAGTTTCAAGAACGTCTAGTCATTTACACAAACTCAATTTGGTACTGTTACATGCCTCCAAAATCATATGACAAGTACGCATGTTTGTAAGTGCTCTTACTGCATTCCATTCGTTTTTCAGGAAATAATCAAAACGAACTGTATTGCTGAGAAAGGATTTAAACCGCCACCTGCAAGCAACACTCGCTGGAACTTCCGTTCCAGGGCAGTTTCAAGAACATCTAGTCATTTACACCAACAGAATTTGGTACTGTTACATGCCTCCAAAATCATATGGCAAGTACGCATGTTTGTAAGTGATCTTACTGCATTCCATTCGTTTTTCAGGAAATAATCAAAACGAACTGTATTGCTTAGAAAGGATTTAAACCGCCACCTGCAAGGAACACTCGCTGGAACTGTCGCTACAGGGCAGTTTCAAGGACATCTAGTCATTTACACCAACTGAATTTGGTACTGTTACATGCCTCCAAAATCATATGAAAAGTACGCATGTTTGTAAGTGATCTTACTGCATTCCATTCGTTTTTCAGGAAATAATCAAAACGAACTGTATTGCTGAGAACGGATTTAAACCGCCACCTGGAAGCAACACTCGCTGGAACTTTCGTTCCAGGGCAGTTTCAAGAACATCTAGTCATTTACACCAACTGAATTTGGTACTGTTACATGCCTCCAAAATCATGTGACAAGTACGCATGTTTGTAAGTGATCTTACTGCATTCCATTCGTTTTTCAGGAAATAATCAAAACGAACTGTATTGCTGAGAAAGGATTTAAACCGCCACCTGCAAGCAACACTCGCTGGAACTTTCGTTCCAGGGCAGTTTCAAGAACATCTAGTCATTTACACCAACTGAATTTGGTACTGTTAAATGCCTCCTAAATCATATGACAAGTACGCATGTTTGTAAGTGATCTTACTGCATTCCATTCGTTTTTCAGGAAATAATCAAAACGAACTGTATTGCTGAGAAAAGATTTAAACCGCCACCTGCAAGCAACACTCGCTGGAACTTTCGTTCCAATGCTGTTTCAAGAACATCTAGTCATTTACACCAACTGAATTTGGTACTGTTACATGAGTCCAAAATCATACGACAAGTACGCATGTTTGTAAGTGATCTTACTGCATTCCATTCGTTTTTCAGGAAATAATCAAATCGAACTGTATTGTTGAGAAAGCATTTAAACCGCCACCTGCAAGCAACACTCGCTGGAACTTTCGTTCCAGGGCAGTTTCAAGAACATCTAGTCATTTACACCAACTGAATTTGGTACTGTTACATGACTCCAAAATCATACGACAAATACGCATGTTTGTAAGTGATCTTACTGCATTCCATTCGTTTTTCAGGAAATAATCAAAACGAACTATTTTGCTGAGAAAGGATTTAAACCGCTACCTGCAAGCAACACTCGCTGGAACTTTCGTTCCAGGGCAGTTTCAAGAACATCTAGTCATTTACACCAACTGAATTTGGTACTGTTACATGCCTCCAAAATCATATGACAAGTACGCATGTTTGTAAGTGATCTTACTGCATTCCATTCGTTTTTCAGGAAATAATCAAAACGAACTGTATTGCTGAGAAAGGATTTAAACCGCCACCTGCAAGCAACACTCGCTTGAACTTTAGTTCCAGGGCAGTTTCAAGAACATCTAGTCATTTACACCAACTGAATTTGGTACTGTTTCATGCCTCAAAAATCATATGACAATTACGCATGTTTGTTAGTGATCTTACTGCATTCCATTCGTGTTTCAGGAAATAATCAAAACGGACTCTATTGCTGAGAAAGGATTTAAACCGCCACCTGCAAGCAACACTCGCTGGAACTTTCGTTCCAGGTCAGTTTCAAGAACATCTAGTCATTTACACCAACTGAATTTGGTACTGTTACATGCCTCCAAAATCATACGACAAGTACGCATGTTTGTAAGTGATCTTACTGCACTCCATTCGTTTTTCAGGAAATAATCAAAACGAACTGTATTGCAGAGAAAGGATTTAAACCGCCACCTGCAAGCAACACTCGCTGGAACTTTCGTTCCAGGGCAGTCTCAAGAACATCTAGTCATTTACACCAACTGAATTTGGTACTGTTACATGCCTACAAAATCATACAACAAGTACGCATGTTTGTAAGTGCTCTTACTGCATTCCATTCGTTTTTCAGGAAATAATCAAAACGAACTGTATTGCTGAGAAAGGATTTAAACCGCCACCTGCAAGCAACACTCGCTGGAACTTTCGTTCCAGGGCAGTTTCAAGCACATTTAGTCATTTACACCAACTGAATTTGGTACTGTTACATGCCTCCAAAATCATACGACAAGTACGCATGTTTGTAAGTGATCTTACTGCATTCCATTCGTTTTTCAGGAAATAATCAAAACGAACAGTATTGCTGAGAAAGGATTTAAACCGCCACCTGCAAGCAACACCCGCTGGAACTTTCGTTCCAGGGAAGTTTCAAGAACGTCTAGTCATTTACACAAACTGAATTTGGTACTGTTACATGCCTCCAAAATCATATGACAAGTACGCATGTTTGTAAGTGCTCTTACTGCATTCCATTCGTTTTTCAGGAAATAATCAAAACGAACTGTATTGCTGAGAAAGGATTTAAACCGCCACCTGCAAGCAACACTCGCTGGAACTTTCGTTCCAGGGCAGTTTCAAGAACATCTAGTCATTTACACCAACTGAATTTGGTACTGTTACATGCCTCCAAAATCATATGACAAGTACGCATGTTTGTAAGTGATCTTACTGCATTCCATTCGTTTTTCAGGAAATAATCATAACGAACTGTATCGCTGAGAAAAGATTTAAACCTCCACCTGCAAGCAACACTCGCTGGAACTTTCGTTCCAGGGCAGTTTCAAGAACATCTACTCAATTACACCAACTGAATTTGGTACTGTTACATGCCTCCAAAATCATACGACAAGTACGCATGTTTGTAAGTGATCTTACTGCACTCCATTCGTTTTTCAGGAAATAATCAAAACGATCTGTATTGCAGAGAAAGGATTTAAACCGCCAACTGCAAGCAACACTCGCTGGAACTTTCGTTCCAGGGCAGTCTCAAGAACATCTAGTCATTTACACCAACTGAATTTGGTACTGTTACATGCCTACAAAATCATACAACAAGTACGCATGTTTGTAAGTGCTCTTACTGCATTCCATTCGTTTTTCAGGAAATAATCAAAACGAACTGTATTGCTGAGAAAGGATTTAAACCGCCACCTGCAAACAACACTCGCTGGAACTTTCGTTCCAGGGCAGTTTCAAGAACATCTAGTCATTTACACCAACTGAATTTGGTACTGTTACATACCTCCAAAATCATATGACAAGTACACATGTTTGTAAGTGATCTTACTGCATTCCATTCGTTTTTCAGGAAATAATCAAAACGATCTGTATTGCTGAGAAAGGATTTAAACCGCCACCTGCAAGCAACACTCGCTGGAACTTTCGTTCCAGGGCAGTTTCAAGCACATCTAGTCATTTACACGAACTGAATTTGGTACTGTTACATGCCTCCAAAATCATACGACAAGTACGCATGTTTGTAAGTGATCTTACTGCATTCCATTCGTTTTTCAGGAAATAATCAAAACGAACTGTATTGCTGAGAAAGGATTTAAACCGCCACCTGCAAGCAACACTCGCTGGAACTTTCGTTCCAGGGAAGTTTCAAGAACATCTAGTCATTTACACAAACTGAATTTGGTACTGTTACATGCCTCCAAAATCATATGACAAGTACGCATGTTTGTAAGTGCTCTTACTGCATTCCATTCGTTTTTCAGGAAATAATCAAAACGAACTGTATTGCTGAGAAAGGATTTAAACCGCCACCTGCAAGCAACACTCGCTGGAACTTCCGTTCCAGGGCAGTTTCAAGAACATCTAGTCATTTACACCAACAGAATTTGGTACTGTTACATGCCTCCAAAATCATATGGCAAGTACGCATGTTTGTAAGTGATCTTACTGCATTCCATTCGTTTTTCAGGAAATAATCAAAACGAACTGTATTGCTTAGAAAGGATTTAAACCGCCACCTGCAAGGAACACTCGCTGGAACTGTCGCTACAGGGCAGTTTCAAGGACATCTAGTCATTTACACCAACTGAATTTGGTACTGTTACATGCCTCCAAAATCATATGAAAAGTACGCATGTTTGTAAGTGATCTTACTGCATTCCATTCGTTTTTCAGGAAATAATCAAAACGAACTGTATTGCTGAGAAAGGATTTAAACCGCCACCTGGAAGCAACACACGCTGGAACTTTCGTTCCAGGGCTGTTTCAAGAACATCTAGTCATTTACACCAACTGAATTTGGTACTGTTACATGCCTCCAAAATCATATGACAAGTACGCATGTTTGTAAGTGATCTTACTGCATTCCATTCGTTTTTCAGGAAATAATCAAAACGAACTGTATTGCTGAGAAAGGATTTAAACCGCCACCTGCAAGCAACACTCGCTGGAACTTTCGTTCCAGGGCAGTTTCAAGAACATCTAGTCATTTACACCAACTGAATTTGGTACTGTTAAATGCCTCCTAAATCATATGACAAGTACGCATGTTTGTAAGTGATCTTACTGCATTCCATTCGTTTTTCAGGAAATAATCAAAACGAACTGTATTGCTGAGAAAAGATTTAAACCGCCACCTGCAAGCAACACTCGCTGGAACTTTCGTTCCAGGGCTGTTTCAAGAACATCTAGTCATTTACACCAACTGAATTTGGTACTGTTACATGAATCCAAAATCATACGACAAGTACGCATGTTTGTAAGTGATCTTACTGCATTCCATTCGTTTTTCAGGAAATAATCAAATCGAACTGTATTGTTGAGAAAGCATTTAAACCGCCACCTGCAAGCAACACTCGCTGGAACTTTCGTTCCAGGGCAGTTTCAAGAACATCTAGTCATTTACACCAACTGAATTTGGTACTGTTACATGACTCCAAAATCATACGACAAATACGCATGTTTGTAAGTGATCTTACTGCATTCCATTCGTTTTTCAGGAAATAAATAAAACGAACTATTTTGCTGAGAAAGGATTTAAACCGCTACCTGCAAGCAACACTCGCTGGAACTTTCGTTCCAGGGCAGTTTCAAGAACATCTAGTCATTTACACCAACTGAATTTGGTACTGTTACATGCCTCCAAAATCATATGACAAGTACGCATGTTTGTAAGTGATCTTACTGCATTCCATTCGTTTTTCAGGAAATAATCAAAACGAACTGTATTGCTGAGAAAGGATTTAAACCGCCACCTGCAAGCAACACTCGCTTGAACTTTAGTTCCAGGGCAGTTTCAAGAACATCTAGTCATTTACACCAACTGAATTTGGTACTGTTTCATGCCTCAAAAATCATATGACAATTACGCATGTTTGTTAGTGATCTTACTGCATTCCATTCGTGTTTCAGGAAATAATCAAAACGGACTCTATTGCTGAGAAAGGATTTAAACCGCCACCTGCAAGCAACACTCGCTGGAACTTTCGTTCCAGGTAAGGTTCAAGAACATCTAGTCATTTACACCAACTGAATTTGGTACTGTTACATGCCTCCAAAATCATACGACAAGTACGCATGTTGTAAGTGATCTTACTGCATTCCATTCGTTTTTCAGGAAATAATCAAAACGAACTGTATTGCTGAGAAAGGATTTAAACCGCCACCTGCAAGCAACACTCGCTGGAACTTTCGTTCCAGGGCAGTTTCAAGAACATCTAGTCATTTACACTAATTGCATTTGGTACTGTTACATGCCTCCAAAATCATATGACAAGTACGCATGTTTGTAAGTGATCTTACTGCATTCCATTCGTTTTTCAGGAAATAATCAAAACGAATTGTATTGCTGAGAAAAGATTTAAACCGCCACCTGCAAGCAACACTCGCTGGAACTTTCGTTCCAGGGCAGTTTCAAGAACATCTAGTCATTTACACCAACTGAATTTGGTACTGTTACATGCCTCCAAAATCATATGACAAGTACGCATGTTTGTAAGTGATCTTACTGCATTCCATTCGTTTTTCAGGAAATAATCAAAACGAACTGTATTGCAGAGAAAGGATTTAAACCGCCACCTGCAAGCAACACTCGCTGGAACTTTCGTTCCAGGGCAGTCTCAAGAACATCTAGTCATTTACACCAACTGAATTTGGTACTGTTACATGCCTACAAAATCATACAACAAGTATGCATGTTTGTAAGTGCTCTTACTGCATTCCATTCGTTTTTCAGGAAATAATCAAAACGAACTGTATTGCAGAGAAAGGATTTAAACCGCCACCTGCAAGCAACACTCGCTGGAACTTTCGTTCCAGGGCAGTCTCAAGAACATCTAGTCATTTACACCAACTGAATTTGGTACTGTTACATGCCTCCAAAATCATACGACAAGTACGCATGTTTGTAAGTGCTCTTACTGCATTCCATTCGTTTTTCAGGAAATAATCAAAACGAACTGTATTGCTGAGAAAGGATTTAAACCGCCACCTGCAAACAACACTCGCTCGAACTTTCGTTCCAGGGCAGTTTCAAGAATATCTAGTCATTTACACCAACTGAATTTGGTACTGTTACATACCTCCAAAATCATATGACAAGTACGCATGTTTGTAAAAGATCTTACTGCATTCCATTCGTTTTTCAGGAAATAATCAAAACGATCTGTATTGCTGAGAAAGGATTTAAACCGCCACCTGCAAGCAACACTCGCTAGAACTTTCGTTCCAGGGCAGTTTCAAGCACATTTAGTCATTTACACCAACTGAATTTGGTACTGTTACATGCCTCCAAAATCATACGACAAGTACGCATGTTTGTAAGTGATCTTACTGCATTCCATTCGTTTTTCAGGAAATAATCAAAACGAACAGTATTGCTGAGAAAGGATTTAAACCGCCACCTGCAAGCAACACCCGCTGGAACTTTCGTTCCAGGGAAGTTTCAAGAACGTCTAGTCATTTACACAAACTGAATTTGGTACTGTTACATGCCTCCAAAATCATATGACAAGTACGCATGTTTGTAAGTGCTCTTACTGCATTCCATTCGTTTTTCAGGAAATAATCAAAACGAACTGTATTGCTGAGAAAGGATTTAAACCGCCACCTGCAAGCAACACTCGCTGGAACTTTCGTTCCAGGGCAGTTTCAAGAACATCTAGTCATTTACACCAACTGAATTTGGTACTGTTACATGCCTCCAAAATCATATGACAAGTACGCATGTTTGTAAGTGATCTTACTGCATTCCATTCGTTTTTCAGGAAATAATCAAAACGAACTGTATCGCTGAGAAAAGATTTAAACCTCATCCTGCAAGCAACACTCGCTGGAACTTTCGTTCCAGGGCAGTTTCAAGAACATCTACTCAATTACACCAACTGAATTTGGTACTGTTACATGCCTCCAAAATCATACGACAAGTACGCATGTTTGTAAGTGATCTTACTGCACTCCATTCGTTTTTCAGGAAATAATCAAAACGATCTGTATTGCAGAGAAAGGATTTAAACCGCCACCTGCAAGCAACACTCGCTGGAACTTTCGTTCCAGGGCAGTCTCAAGAACATCTAGTCATTTACACCAACTGAATTTGGTACTGTTACATGCCTACAAAATCATACAACAAGTACGCATGTTTGTAAGTGCTCTTACTGCATTCCATTCGTTTTTCAGGAAATAATCAAAACGAACTGTATTGCTGAGAAAGGATTTAAACCGCCACCTGCAAACAACACTCGCTGGAACTTTCGTTCCAGGGCAGTTTCAAGAACATCTAGTCATTTACACCAACTGAATTTGGTACTGTTACATACCTCCAAAATCATATGACCAGTACACATGTTTGTAAGTGATCTTACTGCATTCCATTCGTTTTTCAGGAAATAATCAAAACGATCTGTATTGCTGAGAAAGGATTTAAACCGCCACCTGCAAGCAACACTCGCTGGAACTTTCGTTCCAGGGCAGTTTCAAGCACATCTAGTCATTTACACCAACTGAATTTGGTACTGTTACATGCCTCCAAAATCATACGACAAGTACGCATGTTTGTAAGTGATCTTACTGCATTCCATTCGTTTTTCAGGAAATAATCAAAACGAACTGTATTGCTGAGAAAGGATTTAAACCGCCACCTGCAAGCAACACTCGCTGGAACTTTCGTTCCAGGGAAGTTTCAAGAACATCTAGTCATTTACACAAACTGAATTTGGTACTGTTACATGCCTCCAAAATCATATGACAAGTACGCATGTTTGTAAGTGCTCTTACTGCATTCCATTCGTTTTTCAGGAAATAATCAAAACGAACTGTATTGCTGAGAAAGGATTTAAACCGCCACCTGCAAGCAACACTCGCTGGAACTTCCGTTCCAGGGCAGTTTCAAGAACATCTAGTCATTTACACCAACAGAATTTGGTACTGTTACATGCCTCCAAAATCATATGGCAAGTACGCATGTTTGTAAGTGATCTTACTGCATTCCATTCGTTTTTCAGGAAATAATCAAAACGAACTGTATTGCTTAGAAAGGATTTAAACCGCCACCTGCAAGGAACACTCGCTGGAACTGTCGCTACAGGGCAGTTTCAAGGACATCTAGTCATTTACACCAACTGAATTTGGTACTGTTACATGCCTCCAAAATCATATGAAAAGTACGCATGTTTGTAAGTGATCTTACTGCATTCCATTCGTTTTTCAGGAAATAATCAAAACGAACTGTATTGCTGAGAAAGGATTTAAACCGCCACCTGGAAGCAACACACGCTGGAACTTTCGTTCCAGGGCAGTTTCAAGAACATCTAGTCATTTACACCAACTGAATTTGGTACTGTTACATGCCTCCAAAATCATATGACAAGTACGCATGTTTGTAAGTGATCTTACTGCACTCCATTCGTTTTTCAGGAAATAATCAAAACGAACTGTATCGCTGAGAAAAGATTTAAACCTCCACCTGCAAGCAACACTCGCTGGAACTTTCGTTCCAGGGCAGTTTCAAGAACATCTAGTCAATTAAACCAACTGAATTTGGTACTGTTACATGCCTCCAAAATCATACGACAAGTACGCATGTTTGTAAGTGATCTTACTGCACTCCACTCGTTTTTCAGGAAATAATCAAAACGAACTGTATTGCAGAGAAAGGATTTAAACCGCCACCTGCAAGCAACACTCGCTGGAACTTTCGTTCCAGGGCAGTCTCAAGAACATCTAGTCATTTACACCAACTGAATTTGGTACTGTTACATGCCTACAAAATCATACAACAAGTACGCATGTTTGTAAGTGCTCTTACTGCATTCCATTCGTTTTTCAGGAAATAATCAAAACGAACTGTATTGCTGAGAAAGGATTTAAACCGCCACCTGCAAACAACACTCGCTGGAACTTTCGTTCCAGGGCAGTTTCAAGAATATCTAGTCATTTACACCAACTGAATTTGGTACTGTTACATACCTCCAAAATCATATGACAAGTACGCATGTTTGTAAGTGATCTTACTGCATTCCATTCGTTTTTCAGGAAATAATCAAAACGATCTGTATTGCTGAGAAAGGATTTAAACCGCCACCTGCAAGCAACACTCGCTGGAACTTTCGTTCCAGGGCAGTTTCAAGCACATTTAGTCATTTACACCAACTGAATTTGGTACTGTTACATGGCTCCAAAATCATACGACAAGTACGCATGTTTGTAAGTGATCTTACTGCATTCCATTCGTTTTTCAGGAAATAATCAAAACGAACAGTATTGCTGAGAAAGGATTTAAACCGCCACCTGCAAGCAACACCCGCTGGAACTTTCGTTCCAGGGAAGTTTCAAGAACGTCTAGTCATTTACACAAACTGAATTTGGTACTGTTACATGCCTCCAAAATCATATGACAAGTACGCATGTTTGTAAGTGCTCTTACTGCATTCCATTCGTTTTTCAGGAAATAATCAAAACGAACTGTATTGCTGAGAAAGGATTTAAACCGCCACCTGCAAGCAACACTCGCTGGAACTTTCGTTCCAGGGCAGTTTCAAGAACATCTAGTCATTTACACCAACTGAATTTGGTACTGTTACATGCCTCCAAAATCATATGACAAGTACGCATGTTTGTAAGTGATCTTACTGCATTCCATTCGTTTTTCAGGAAATAATCAAAACGAACTGTATCGCTGAGAAAAGATTTAAACCTCCACCTGCAAGCAACACTCGCTGGAACTTTCGTTCCAGGGCAGTTTCAAGAACATCTACTCAATTACACCAACTGAATTTGGTACTGTTACATGCCTCCAAAATCATACGACAAGTACGCATGTTTGTAAGTGATCTTACTGCACTCCATTCGTTTTTCAGGAAATAATCAAAACGATCTGTATTGCAGAGAAAGGATTTAAACCGCCACCTGCAAGCAACACTCGCTGGAACTTTCGTTCCAGGGCAGTCTCAAGAACATCTAGTCATTTACACCAACTGAATTTGGTACTGTTACATGCCTACAAAATCATACAACAAGTACGCATGTTTGTAAGTGCTCTTACTGCATTCCATTCGTTTTTCAGGAAATAATCAAAACGAACTGTATTGCTGAGAAAGGATTTAAACCGCCACCTGCAAACAACACTCGCTGGAACTTTCGTTCCAGGGCAGTTTCAAGAACATCTAGTCATTTACACCAACTGAATTTGGTACTGTTACATACCTCCAAAGTCATATGACAAGTACACATGTTTGTAAGTGATCTTACTGCATTCCATTCGTTTTTCAGGAAATAATCAAAACGATCTGTATTGCTGAGAAAGGATTTAAACCGCCACCTGCAAGCAACACTCGCTGGAACTTTCGTTCCAGGGCAGTTTCAAGCACATCTAGTCATTTACACCAACTGAATTTGGTACTGTTACATGCCTCCAAAATCATACGACAAGTACGCATGTTTGTAAGTGATCTTACTGCATTCCATTCGTTTTTCAGGAAATAATCAAAACGAACTGTATTGCTGAGAAAGGATTTAAACCGCCACCTGCAAGCAACACTCGCTGGAACTTTCGTTCCAGGGAAGTTTCAAGAACATCTAGTCATTTACACAAACTGAATTTGGTACTGTTACATGCCACCAAAATCATATGACAAGTACGCATGTTTGTAAGTGGTCTTACTGCATTCCATTCGTTTTTCAGGAAATAATCAAAACGAACTGTATTGCTGAGAAAGGATTTAAACCGCCACCTGCAAGCAACACTCGCTGGAACTTCCGTTCCAGGGCAGTTTCAAGAACATCTAGTCATTTACACCAACAGAATTTGGTACTGTTACATGCCTCCAAAATCATATGGCAAGTACGCATGTTTGTAAGTGATCTTACTGCATCCCATTCGTTTTTCAGGAAATAATCAAAACGAACTGTATTGCTTAGAAAGGATTTAAACCGCCACCTGCAAGGAACACTCGCTGGAACTGTCGCTACAGGGCAGTTTCAAGGACATCTAGTCATTTACACCAACTGAATTTGGTACTGTTACATGCCTCCAAAATCATATGAAAAGTACGCATGTTTGTAAGTGATCTTACTGCATTCCATTCGTTTTTCAGGAAATAATCAAAACGAACTGTATTGCTGAGAAAGGATTTAAACCGCCACCTGGAAGCAACACACGCTGGAACTTTCGTTCCAGGGCAGTTTCAATAACATCTAGTTATTTACACCAACTGAATTTGGTACTGTTACATGCCTCCAAAATCATATGACAAGTACGCATGTTTGTAAGTGATCTTACTGCATTCCATTCGTTTTTCAGGAAATAATCAAAACGAACTGTATTGCTGAGAAAGGATTTAAACCGCCACCTGCAAGCAACACTCGCTGGAACTTTCGTTCCAGGGCAGTTTCAAGAACATCTAGTCATTTACACCAACTGAATTTGGTACTGTTAAATGCCTCCTAAATCATATGACAAGTACGCATGTTTGTAAGTGATCTTACTGCATTCCATTCGTTTTTCAGGAAATAATCAAAACGAACTGTATTGCTGAGAAAAGATTTAAACCGCCACCTGCAAGCAACACTCGCTGGAACTTTCGTTCCAGGGCTGTTTCAAGAACATCTAGTCATTTACACCAACTGAATTTGGTACTGTTACATGAATCCAAAATCATACGACAAGTACGCATGTTTGTAAGTGATCTTACTGCATTCCATTCGTTTTTCAGGAAATAATCAAATCGAACTGTATTGTTGAGAAAGCATTTAAACCGCCACCTGCAAGCAACACTCGCTGGAACTTTCGTTCCAGGGCAGTTTCAAGAACATCTAGTCATTTACACCAACTGAATTTGGTACTGTTACATGACTCCAAAATCATACGACAAATACGCATGTTTGTAAGTGATCTTACTGCATTCCATTCGTTTTTCAGGAAATAATCAAAACGAACTATTTTGCTGAGAAAGGATTTAAACCGCTACCTGCAAGCAACACTCGCTGGAACTTTCGTTCCAGGGCAGTTTCAAGAACATCTAGTCATTTACACCAACTGAATTTGGTACTGTTACATGCCTCCAAAATCATATGACAAGTACGCATGTTTGTAAGTGATCTTACTGCATTCCATTCGTTTTTCAGGAAATAATCAAAACGAACTGTATTGCTGAGAAAGGATTTAAACCGCCACCTGCAAGCAACACTCGCTTGAACTTTAGTTCCAGGGCAGTTTCAAGAACATCTAGTCATTTACACCAACTGAATTTGGTACTGTTTCATGCCTCAAAAATCATATGACAATTACGCATGTTTGTTAGTGATCTTACTGCATTCCATTCGTGTTTCAGGAAATAATCAAAACGGACTCTATTGCTGAGAAAGGATTTAAACCGCCACCTGCAAGCAACACTCGCTGGAACTTTCGTTCCAGGTAAGGTTCAAGAACATCTAGTCATTTACACCAACTGAATTTGGTACTGTTACATGCCTCCAAAATCATACGACAAGTACGCATGTTGTAAGTGATCTTACTGCATTCCATTCGTTTTTCAGGAAATAATCAAAACGAACTGTATTGCTGAGAAAGGATTTAAACCGCCACCTGCAAGCAACACTCGCTGGAACTTTCGTTCCAGGGCAGTTTCAAGAACATCTAGTCATTTACACTAATTGCATTTGGTACTGTTACATGCCTCCAAAATCATATGACAAGTACGCATGTTTGTAAGTGATCTTACTGCATTCCATTCGTTTTTCAGGAAATAATCAAAACGAATTGTATTGCTGAGAAAAGATTTAAACCGCCACCTGCAAGCAACACTCGCTGGAACTTTCGTTCCAGGGCAGTTTCAAGAACATCTAGTCATTTACACCAACTGAATTTGGTACTGTTACATGCCTCCAAAATCATATGACAAGTACGCATGTTTGTAAGTGATCTTACTGCATTCCATTCGTTTTTCAGGAAATAATCAAAACGAACTGTATCGCTGAGAAAAGATTTAAACCTCCACCTGCAAGCAACACTCGCTGGAACTTTCGTTCCAGGGCAGTTTCAAGAACATCTAGTCATTTACACCAACTGAATTTGGTACTGTTACATGCCTCCAAAATCATACGACAAGTACGCATGTTTGTAAGTGATCTTACTGCACTCCATTCGTTTTTCAGGAAATAATCAAAACGAACTGTATTGCAGAGAAAGGATTTAAACCGCCACCTGCAAGCAACACTCGCTGGAACTTTCGTTCCAAGGCAGTCTCAAGAACATCTAGTCATTTACACCAACTGAATTTGGTACTGTTACATGCCTACAAAATCATACAACAAGTATGCATGTTTGTAAGTGCTCTTACTGCATTCCATTCGTTTTTCAGGAAATAATCAAAACGAACTGTATTGCAGAGAAAGGATTTAAACCGCCACCTGCAAGCAACACTCGCTGGAACTTTCGTTCCAGGGCAGTCTCAAGAACATCTAGTCATTTACACCAACTGAATTTGGTACCGTTACATGCCTACAAAATCATACAACAAGTACGCATGTTTGTAAGTGCTCTTACTGCATTCCATTCGTTTTTCAGGAAATAATCAAAACGAACTGTATTGCTGAGAAAGGATTTAAACCGCCACCTGCAAACAACACTCGCTGGAACTTTCGTTCCAGGGCAGTTTCAAGAATATCTAGTCATTTACACCAACTGAATTTGGTACTGTTACATACCTCCAAAATCATATGACAAGTACGCATGTTTGTAAGTGATCTTACTGCATTCCATTCGTTTTTCAGGAAATAATCAAAACGATCTGTATTGCTGAGAAAGGATTTAAACCGCCACCTGCAAGCAACACTCGCTGGAACTTTCGTTCCAGGGCAGTTTCAAGCACATTTAGTCATTTACACCAACTGAATTTGGTACTGTTACATGCCTCCAAAATCATACGACAAGTACGCATGTTTGTAAGTGATCTTACTGCATTCCATTCGTTTTTCAGGAAATAATCAAAACGAGCAGTATTGCTGAGAAAGGATTTAAACCGCCACCTGCAAGCAACACCCGCTGGAACTTTCGTTCCAGGGAAGTTTCAAGAACGTCTAGTCATTTACACAAACTGAATTTGGTACTGTTACATGCCTCCAAAATCATATGACAAGTACGCATGTTTGTAAGTGCTCTTACTGCATTCCATTCGTTTTTCAGGAAATAATCAAAACGAACTGTATTGCTGAGAAAGGATTTAAACCGCCACCTGCAAGCAACACTCGCTGGAACTTTCGTTCCAGGGCAGTTTCAAGAACATCTAGTCATATACACCAACTGAATTTGGTACTGTTACATGCCTCCAAAATCATATGACAAGTACGCATGTTTGTAAGTGATCTTACTGCATTCCATTCGTTTTTCAGGAAATAATCAAAACGAACTGTATCGCTGAGAAACGATTTAAACCTCCACCTGCAAGCAACACTCGCTGGAACTTTCGTTCCAGGGCAGTTTCAAGAACATCTACTCAATTACACCAACTGAATTTGGTACTGTTACATGCCTCCAAAATCATACGACAAGTACGCATGTTTGTAAGTGATCTTACTGCACTCCATTCGTTTTTCAGGAAATAATCAAAACGATCTGTATTGCAGAGAAAGGATTTAAACCGCCACCTGCAAGCAACACTCGCTGGAACTTTCGTTCCAGGGCAGTCTCAAGAACATCTAGTCATTTACACCAACTGAATTTGGTACTGTTACATGCCTACAAAATCATACAACAAGTACGCATGTTTGTAAGTGCTCTTACTGCATTCCATTCGTTTTTCAGGAAATAATCAAAACGAACTGTATTGCTGAGAAAGGATTTAAACCGCCACCTGCAAACAACACTCGCTGGAACTTTCGTTCCAGGGCAGTTTCAAGAACATCTAGTCATTTACACCAACTGAATTTGGTACTGTTACATACCTCCAAAATCATATGACAAGTACACATGTTTGTAAGTGATCTTACTGCATTCCATTCGTTTTTCAGGAAATAATCAAAACGATCTGTATTGCTGAGATAGGATTTAAACCGCCACCTGCAAGCAACACTCGCTGGAACTTTCGTTCCAGGGCAGTTTCAAGCACATCTAGTCATTTACACCAACTGAATTTGGTACTGTTACATGCCTCCAAAATCATACGACAAGTACGCATGTTTGTAAGTGATCTTACTGCATTCCATTCGTTTTTCAGGAAATAATCAAAACGAACTGTATTGCTGAGAAAGGATTTAAACCGCCACCTGCAAGCAACACTCGCTGGAACTTTCGTTCCAGGGAAGTTTCAAGAACATCTAGTCATTTACACAAACTGAATTTGGTACTGTTACATGCCTCCAAAATCATATGACAAGTACGCATGTTTGTAAGTGCTCTTACTGCATTCCATTCGTTTTTCAGGAAATAATCAAAACGAACTGTATTACTGAGAAAGGATTTAAACCGCCACCTGCAAGCAACACTCGCTGGAACTTCCGTTCCAGGGCAGTTTCAAGAACATCTAGTCATTTACCCCAACAGAATTTGGTACTGTTACATGCCTCCAAAATCATATGGCAAGTACGCATGTTTGTAAGTGATCTTACTGCATTCCATTCGTTTTTCAGGAAATAATCAAAACGAACTGTATTGCTTAGAAAGGATTTAAACCGCCACCTGCAAGGAACACTCGCTGGAACTGTCGCTACAGGGCAGTTTCAAGGACATCTAGTCATTTACACCAACTGAATTTGGTACTGTTACATGCCTCCAAAATCATATGAAAAGTACGCATGTTTGTAAGTGATCTTACTGCATTCCATTCGTTTTTCAGGAAATAATCAAAACGAACTGTATTGCTGAGAAAGGATTTAAACCGCCACCTGGAAGCAACACACGCTGGAACTTTCGTTCCAGGGCAGTTTCAAGAACATCTAGTCATTTACACCAACTGAATTTGGTACTGTTACATGCCTCCAAAATCATATGGCAAGTACGCATGTTTGTAAGTGATCTTACTGCATTCCATTCGTTTTTCAGGAAATAATCAAAACGAACTCTATTGCTGAGAAAGGATTTAAACCGCCACCTGCAAGCAACACTCGCTGGAACTTTCGTTCCAGGGCAGTTTCAAGAACATCTAGTCATTTACACCAACTGAATTTGGTACTGTTAAATGCCTCCTAAATCATATGACAAGTACGCATGTTTGTAAGTGATCTTACTGCATTCCATTCGTTTTTCAGGAAATAATCAAAACGAACTGTATTGCTGAGAAAAGATTTAAACCGCCACCTGCAAGCAACACTCGCTGGAACTTTCGTTCCAGGGCTGTTTCAAGAACATCTAGTCATTTACACCAACTGAATTTGGTACTGTTACATGAATCCAAAATCATACGACAAGTACGCATGTTTGTAAGTGATCTTACTGCATTCCATTCGTTTTTCAGGAAATAATCAAATCGATCTGTATTGTTGAGAAAGCATTTAAACCGCCACCTGCAAGCAACACTCGCTGGAACTTTCGTTCCAGGGCAGTTTCAAGAACATCTAGTCATTTACACCAACTGAATTTGGTACTGTTACATGACTCCAAAATCATACGACAAATACGCATGTTTGTAAGTGATCTTACTGCATTCCATTCGTTTTTCAGGAAATAATCAAAACGAACTATTTTGCTGAGAAAGGATTTAAACCGCTACCTGCAAGCAACACTCGCTGGAACTTTCGTTCCAGGGCAGTTTCAAGAACATCTAGTCATTTACACCAACTGAATTTGGTACTGTTACATGCCTCCAAAATCATATGACAAGTACGCATGTTTGTAAGTGATCTTACTGCATTCCATTCGTTTTTCAGGAAATAATCAAAACGAACTGTATTGCTGAGAAAGGATTTAAACCGCCACCTGCAAGCAACACTCGCTTGAACTTTAGTTCCAGGGCAGTTTCAAGAACATCTAGTCATTTACACCAACTGAATTTGGTACTGTTTCATGCCTCAAAAATCATATGACAATTACGCATGTTTGTTAGTGATCTTACTGCATTCCATTCGTGTTTCAGGAAATAATCAAAACGGACTCTATTGCTGAGAAAGGATTTAAACCGCCACCTGCAAGCAACACTCGCTGGAACTTTCGTTCCAGGTAAGGTTCAAGAACATCTAGTCATTTACACCAACTGAATTTGGTACTGTTACATGCCTCCAAAATCATACGACAAGTACGCATGTTGTAAGTGATCTTACTGCATTCCATTCGTTTTTCAGGAAATAATCAAAACGAACTGTATTGCTGAGAAAGGAATTAAACCGCCACCTGCAAGCAACACTCGCTGGAACTTTCGTTCCAGGGCAGTTTCAAGAACATCTAGTCATTTACACTAATTGCATTTGGTACTGTTACATGCCTCCAAAATCATATGACAAGTACGCATGTTTGTAAGTGATCTTACTGCATTCCAATCGTTTTTCAGGAAATAATCACAACGAATTGTATTGCTGAGAAAAGATTTAAACCGCCACCTGCAAGCAACACTCGCTGGAACTTTCGTTCCAGGGCAGTTTCAAGAACATCTAGTCATTTACACCAACTGAATTTGGTACTGTTACATGCCTCCAAAATCATATGACAAGTACGCATGTTTGTAAGTGATCTTACTGCATTCCATTCGTTTTTCAGGAAATAATCAAAACGAACTGTATCGCTGAGAAAAGATTTAAACCTCCACCTGCAAGCAACACTCGCTGGAACTTTCGTTCCAGGGCAGTTTCAAGAACATCTAGTCAATTACACCAACTGAATTTGGTACTGTTACATGCCTCCAAAATCATACGACAAGTACGCATGTTTGTAAGTGATCTTACTGCACTCCATTCGTTTTTCAGGAAATAATCAAAACGAACTGTATTGCAGAGAAAGGATTTAAACCGCCACCTGCAAGCAACACTCGCTGGAACTTTCGTTCCAGGGCAGTCTCAAGAACATCTAGTCATTTACACCAACTGAATTTGGTACTGTTACATGCCTACAAAATCATACAACAAGTATGCATGTTTGTAAGTGCTCTTACTGCATTCCATTCGTTTTTCAGGAAATAATCAAAACGAACTGTAATGCTGAGAAAGGATTTAAACCGCCACCTGCAAACAACACTCGCTGGAACTTTCGTTCCAGGGCAGTTTCAAGAACATCTAGTCATTTACACCAACTGAATTTGGTACTGTTACATACCTCCAAAATCATATGACAAGTACGCATGTTTGTAAGTGATCTTACTGCATTCCATTCGTTTTTCAGGAAATAATCAAAACGATCTGTATTGCTGAGAAAGGATTTAAACCGCCACCTGCAAGCAACACTCGCTGGAACTTTCGTTCCAGGGCAGTTTCAAGCACATCTAGTCTTTTACACCAACTGAATTTGGTACTGTTACATGCCTCCAAAATCATACGACAAGTACGCATGTTTGTAAGTGATCTTACTGCATTCCATTCGTTTTTCAGGAAATAATCAAAACGAACTGTATTGCTGAGAAAGGATTTAAACCGCCACCTGGAAGCAACACCCGCTGGAACTTTCGTTCCAGGGAAGTTTCAAGAACGTCTAGTCATTTACACAAACTGAATTTGGTACTGTTACATGCCTCCAAAATCATATGACAAGTACGCATGTTTGTAAGTGCTCTTACTGCATTCCATTCGTTTTTCAGGAAATAATCAAAACGAACTGTATTGCTGAGAAAGGATTTAAACCGCCACCTGCAAGCAACACTCGCTGGAACTTTCGTTCCAGGGCAGTTTCAAGAACATCTAGTCATTTACACCAACAGAATTTGGTACTGTTACATGCCTCCAAAATCATATGGCAAGTACGCATGTTTGTAAGTGATCTTACTGCATTCCATTCGTTTTTCAGGAAATAATCATAACGAACTGTATTGCTTAGAAAGGATTTAAACCGCCACCTGCAAGGAACACTCGCGGAACTGTCGCTCCAGGGCAGATTCAAGGACATCTAACCATTTACACCAACTGAATTTGGTACTGTTACATGCCTCCAAAATCATATGAAAAGTACGCATGTTTGTAAGTGATCTTACTGCATTCCATTCGTTTTTCAGGAAATAATCAAAACGAACTGTATTGCTGAGAAAGGATTTAAACCGCCACCTGGAAGCAACACTCGCTGGAACTTTCGTTCCAGGGCAGTTTCAAGAACATCTAGTCATTTACACCAACTGAATTTGGTACTGTTACATGCCTCCAAAATCATATGACAAGTACGCATATTTGTAAGTGATCTTACTGCATTCCATTCGTTTTTCAGGAAATAATCAAAACGAACTGTATTGCTGAGAAAGGATTTAAACCGCCACCTGCAAGCAACACTCGCTGGAACTTTCGTTCCAGGGCAGTTTCAAGAACATCTAGTCATTTACACCAACTGAATTTGGTACTGTTAAATGCCTCCTAAATCATATGACAAGTACGCATGTTTGTAAGTGATCTTACTGCATTCCATTCGTTTTTCAGGAAATAATCAAAACGAACTGTATTGCTGAGAAAAGATTTAAACCGCCACCTGCAAGCAACACTCGGTGGAACTTTCGTTCCAGGGCTGTTTCAAGAACATCTAGTCATTTACACCAACTGAATTTGGTACTGTTACATGAATCCAAAATCATACGACAAGTACGCATGTTTGTAAGTGATCTTACTGCATTCCATTCGTTTTTCAGGAAATAATCAAATCGAACTGTATTGTTGAGAAAGCATTTAAACCGCCACCTGCAAGCAACACTCGCTGGAACTTTCGTTCCAGGGCAGTTTCAAGAACATCTAGTCATTTACACCAACTGAATTTGGTACTGTTACATGACTCCAAAATCATACGACAAATACGCATGTTTGTAAGTGATCTTACTGCATTCCATTCGTTTTTCAGGAAATAATCAAAACGAACTATTTTGCTGAGAAAGGATTTAAACCGCTACCTGCAAGCAACACTCGCTGGAACTTTAGTTCCAGGGCAGTTTCAAGAACATCTAGTCATTTACACCAACTGAATTTGGTACTGTTACATGCCTCCAAAATCATATGACAAGTACGCATGTTTGTAAGTGATCTTACTGCATTCCATTCGTTTTTCAGGAAATAATCAAAACGAACTGTATTGCTGAGAAAGGATTTAAACCGCCACCTGCAAGCAACACTCGCTGGAACTTTCGTTCCAGGGCAGTTTCAAGAACATCTAGTCATTTACACCAGTGAATTTGGTACTGTTACATGCCTCCAAAATCATACGACAAGTACGCATGTTTGTAAGTGATCTTACTGCATTCCATTCGTTTTTCAGGAAATAATCAAAACGAACTGTATTGCTGAGAAAGGCTTTAAACCGCCACCTGCAAGCAACACTCGCTGGAACTTTCGTTCCAGGGCAGTTTCAAGAACATCTAGTCATTTACACCAACTGAATTTGGTACTGTTACATGCCTCCAAAATCATACGACAAGTATGCATGTTTGTAAGTGATCTTACTGCATTCCATTCGTTTTTCAGGAAATAATCAAAACGAACTGTATTGCTGAGAAAGGATTTAAACCGCCACCTGCAAGCAACACTCGCTGGAACTTTCGTTCCAGGGCAGTTTCAAGAACATCTAGTCATTTACACCAACTGAATTTGGTACTGTTACATGCCTCCAAAATCATACGACAAGTACGCATGTTTATAAGTGATCTTACTGCATTCCATTCGTTTTTCAGGAAATAATCAAAACGAACTGTATTGCTGAGAAAGCATTTAAACCGCCACCTGCAAGCAACACTCGCTTGAACTTTCGTTCCAGGGCAGTTTCAAGAACATCTAGTCATTTACACGAACTGAATTTGGTACTGTTTCATGCCTCAAAAATCATATGACAATTACGCATGTTTGTTAGTGATCTTACTGCATTCCATTCGTGTTTCAGGAAATAATCAAAACGGACTCTATTGCTGAGAAAGGATTTAAACCGCCACCTGCAAGCAACACTCGCTGGAACTTTCGTTCCAGGTCATTTTCAAGAACATCTAGTCATTTACACCAACTGAATTTGGTACTGTTACATGCCTCCAAAATCATACGACAAGTACGCATGTTGTAAGTGATCTTACTGCATTCCATTCGTTTTTCAGGAAATAATCAAAACGAACTGTATTGCTGAGAAAGGATTTAAACCGCCACCTGCAAGCAACACTCGCTGGAACTTTCGTTCCAGGGCAGTTTCAAGAACATCTAGTCATTTACACTAATTGCATTTGGTACTGTTACATGCCTCCAAAATCATATGACAAGTACGCATGTTTGTAAGTGATCTTACTGCATTCCATTCGTTTTTCAGGAAATAATCAAAACGAACTGTATTGCTGAGAAAAGATTTAAACCGCCACCTGCAAGCAACACTCGCTGGAACTTTCGTTCCAGGGCAGTTTCAAGAACATCTAGTCATTTACACCAACTGAATTTGGTACTGTTACATGCCTCCAAAATCATATGACAAGTACGCATGTTTGTAAGTGATCTTACTGCATTCCATTCGTTTTTCAGGAAATAATCAAAACGAACTGTATCGCTGAGAAAAGATTTAAACCTCCACCTGCAAGCAACACTCGCTGGAACTTTCGTTCCAGGGCAGTCTCAAGAACATCTAGTCAATTACACCAACTGAATTTGGTACTGTTACATGCCTCCAAAATCATACGACAAGTACGCATGTTTGTAAGTGATCTTACTGCACTCCATTCGTTTTTCAGGAAATAATCAAAAGGAACTGTATTGCAGAGAAAGGATTTAAACCGCCACCTGCAAGCAACACTCGCTGGAACTTTCGTTCCAGGGCAGTCTCAAGAAAATCTAGTCATTTACACCAACTGAATTTGGTACTGTTACATGCCTACAAAATCATACAACAAGTACGCATGTTTGTAAGTGCTCTTACTGCATTCCATTCGTTTTTCAGGAAATAATCAAAACGAACTGTATTGCTGAGAAAGGATTTAAACCGCCACCTGCAAACAACACTCGCTGGAACTTTCGTTCCAGGGCAGTTTCAAGAACATCTAGTCATTTACACCAACTGAATTTGGTACTGTTACATACCTCCAAAATCATATGACAAGTACGCATGTTTGTAAGTGATCTTACTGCATTCCATTCGTTTTTCAGGAAATAATCAAAACGATCTGTATTGCTGAGAAAGGATTTAAACCGCCACCTGCAAGCAACACTCGCTGGAACTTTCGTTCCAGGGCAGTTTCAAGCACATCTAGTCATTTACACCAACTGAATTTGGTACTGTTACATGCCTCCAAAATCATACGACAAGTACGCATGTTTGTAAGTGATCTTACTGCATTCCATTCGTTTTTCAGTAAATAATCAAAACGAACTGTATTGCTGAGAAAGGATTTAAACCGCCACCAGCAAGCAACACTCGCTGGAACTTTCGTTCCAGGGAAGTTTCAAGAACGTCTAGTCATTTAAACCAACTGAATTTGGTACTGTTACATGCCTCCAAAATCATATGACAAGTACGCATGTTTGTAAGTGCTCTTACTGCATTCCATTCGTTTTTCAGGAAATAATCAAAACGAACTGTATTGCTGAGAAAGGATTTAAACCGCCACCTGCAAGCAACACTCGCTGGAACTTTCGTTCCAGGGCAGATTCAAGAACATCTAGTCATTTACACCAACAGAATTTGGTACTGTTACATGCCTCCAAACTCATATGGCAAGTACGCATGTTTGTAAGTGATCGTACTGCATTCCATTCGTTTTTCAGGAAATAATCAAAACGAACTGTATTGCTTAGAAAGGATTTAAACCGCCACCTGCAAGGAACACTCGCTGGAACTGTCGTTCCAGGGCAGTTTCAAGGACATCTAGTCATTTACACCAACTGAATTTGGTACTGTTACATGCCTCCAAAATCATATGACAAGTACGCATGTTTGTAAGTGATCTTACTGCATTCCATTCGTTTTTCAGGAAATAATCAAAACGAACTGTATTGCTGAGAAAGGATTTAAACTGCCACCTGGAAGCAACACTCGCTGGAACTTTCGTTCCAGGGCAGTTTCAAGAACATCTAGTCATTTACACCAACTGAATTTGGTACTGTTACATGCCTCCAAAATCATATGACAAGTGCGCATGTTTGTAAGTGATCTTACTGCATTCCATTCGTTTTTCAGGAAATAATCAAAACGAACTGTATTGCTGAGAAAGGATTTAAACCGCCACCTGCAAGCAACACTCGCTGGAACTTTCGTTCCAGGGCAGTTTCAAGAACATCTAGTCATTTACACCAACTGAATTTGGTACTGTTACATGACTCCAAAATCATACGACAAATACGCATGTTTGTAAGTGATCTTACTGCATTCCATTCGTTTTTCGGGAAATAATCAAAACGAACTGTATTGCTGAGAAAAGATTTGAACCGCCACCTGCAAGCAACACTCGCTGGAACTTTCGTTCCAGGGCTGTTTCAAGAACATCTAGTCATTTACACCAACTGAATTTGGTACTGTTACATGAATCCAAAATCATATGACAAGTACGCATGTTTGTAAGTGATCTTACTGCATTCCATTCGTTTTTCAGGAAATAATCAAAACGAACTGTATTGTTGAGAAAGCATTTAAACCGCCACCTGCAAGCAACACTCGCTGGAACTTTCGTTCCAGGGCAGTTTCAAGAACATCTAGTCATTTACACCAACTGAATTTGGTACTGTTACATGACTCCAAAATCATACGACAAATACGCATGTTTGTAAGTGATCTTACTGCATTCCATTCGTTTTTCAGGAAATAATCAAAACGAACTATTTTGCTGAGAAAGGATTTAAACCGCTACCTGCAAGCAACACTCGCTGGAACTTTCGTTCCAGGGCAGTTTCAAGAACATCTAGTCATTTACACCAACTGAATTTGGTACTGTTACATGCCTCCAAAATCATATGACAAGTACGCATGTTTGTAAGTGATCTTACTGCATTCCATTCGTTTTTCAGGAAATAATCAAAACGAACTGTATTGCTGAGAAAGGATTTAAACGGCCACCTGCAAGCAACACTCGCTGGAACTTTCGTTCCAGGGCAGTTTCAAGAACATCTAGTCATTTACACCAGTGAATTTGGTACTGTTACATGCCTCCAAAATCATACGACAAGTACGCATGTTTGTAAGTGATCTTACTGCATTCCATTCGTTTTTCAGGAAATAATCAAAACGAACTGTATTGCTGAGAAAGGATTTAAACCGCCACCTGCAAGCAACACTCGCTGGAACTTTCGTTCCAGGGCAGTTTCAAGAACATCTAGTCATTTACACCAACTGAATTTGGTACTGTTACATGCCTCCAAAATCATACGGCAAGTATGCATGTTTGTAAGTGATCTTACTGCATTCCATTCGTTTGTCAGGAAATAATCAAAACGAACTGTATTGCTGAGAAAGGATTTAAACCGCCACCTGCAAGCAACACTCGCTGGAACTTCCGTTCCAGGGCAGTTTCAAGAACATCTAGTCATTTACACCAACTGAATTTGGTACTGTTACATGCCTGCAAAATCATATGACAAGTATGCATGTTTGTAAGTGATCTTACTGCATTCCATTCGTTTTTCAGGGAATAATCAAAACGAACAGTATTGCTGAGAAAGGATTTAAACCGCCACCTGCAAGCGGCACTCGCTGGAACTTCCGTTCCAGGGCAGTTTCAAGAACATCTAGTCATTTACACCAACTGAATTTGGTACTGTTACATGCCTCCAAAATCATATGACAAGTACGCATGTTTGTAAGTGATCTTACTGCATTCCATTCGTTTTTCAGGAAATAATCAAAACGAACTGTATTGCTGAGAAAGGATTTAAACCGCCACCTGCAAGCAACACTCGCTGGAACTTTCGTTCCAGGGCAGTTTCAAGAACATCTAGTCATTTACACCAACTGAATTTGGTACTGTTACATGCCTCCAAAATCATATGACAAGTATGCATGTTTGTATGTGATCTTACTGCATTCCATTCGTTTTTCAGGAAATAATCAAAACGAACAGTATTGCTGAGAAAGGATTTAAACCGCCACCTGCAAGCAACACTCGCTGGAACTTCCGTTCCAGGGCAGTTTCAAGAACATCTAGTCATTTACACGAATTGCATTTGGTACTGTTACATGCCTCCAAAATCATATGACAAGTACGCATGTTTGTAAGTGATCTTACTGCATTCCATTCGTTTTTCAGGAAATAATCAAAACGAACTGTATTGCTGAGAAAGGATTTAAACCGCCACCTGCAAGCAACACTCGCTGGAACTTTCGTTCCAGGGCAGTTTCAAGAACATCTAGTCATTTACACCAACTGAATTTGGTACTGTTACATGCCTCCAAAATCATACGACAAGTACGCATGTTTGTAAGTGATCTTACTGCATTCCATTCGTTTTTCAGGAAATAATCAAAACGTACTGTATTGCTCAGAAAGGATTTAAACCGCCACCTGCAAGCAACACTCGCTTGAACTTTCGTTCCAGGGCAGTATCAAGAACATCTAGTCATTTACACCAACTGAATTTGGTACTGTTTCATGCCTCAAAAATCATATGACAATTACGCATGTCTGTTAGTGATCTTACTGCATTCCATTCGTGTTTCAGGAAATAATCAAAACGGACTCTATTGCTGAGAAAGGATTTAAACCGCCACCTGCAAGCAACACTCGCTGGAACTTTCGTTCCAGTTCAGTTTCAAGAACATCTAGTCAATTACACCAACTGAATTTGGTACTGTTTCATGCCTCCAAAATCATACGACAAGTACGCATGTTGTAAGTGATCTTACTGCATTCCATTCGTTTTTCAGGAAATAATCAAAACGAACTGTATTGCTGAGAAAGGATTTAAACCGCCACCTGCAAGCAACACTCGCTGGAACTTTCGTTCCAGGGCAGTTTCAAGAACATCTAGTCATTTACACTAATTGCATTTGGTACTGTTACATGCCTCCAAAATCATATGACAAGTACGCATGTTTGTAAGTGATCTTACTGCATTCCATTCGTTTTTCAGGAAATAATCAAAACGAACTGTATTGCTGAGAAAAGATTTAAACCGCCACCTGCAAGCAACACTCGCTGGAACTTTCGTTCCAGGGCAGTTTCAAGAACATCTAGTCATTTACACCAACTGAATTTGGTACTGTTACATGCCTCCAAAATCATATGACAAGTACGCATGTTTGTAAGTGATCTTACTGCATTCCATTCGTTTTTCAGGAAATAATCAAAACGAACTGTATTGCTGAGAAAAGATTTAAACCTCCACCTGCAAGCAACACTCGCTGGAACTTTCGTTCCAGGGCAGTTTCAAGAACATCTAGTCATTTACACCAACTGAATTTGGTACTGTTACATGCCTCCAAAATCATACGACAAGTACGCATGTTTGTAAGTGATCTTACTGCACTCCATTCGTTTTTCAGGAAATAATCAAAACGAACTGTATTGCAGAGAAAGGATTTAAACCGCCACCTGCAAGCAACACTCGCTGGAACTTTCGTTCCAGGGCAGTTTCAAGAACATCTAGTCATTTACACCAACTGAATTTGGTACTGTTTCATGCCTCAAAAATCATATGACAATTATGCATGTTTGTTAGTGATCTTACTGCATTCCATTCGTGTTTCAGGAAATAATCAAAACGGACTCTACTGCTGAGAAAGGATTTAAACTGCCACCTGCAAGCAACACTCGCTGGAACTTTCGTTCCAGGGCAGTTTCAAGAACATCTAGTCATTTACACTAATTGCATTTGGTACTGTTACATGCCTCCAAAATCATATGACAAGTACGCATGTTTGTAAGTGATCCTACTGCATTCCATTCGTTTTTCAGGAAATAATCAAAACGAACTGTATTGCTGAGAAAAGATTTAAACCGCCACCTGCAAGCAACACTCGCTGGAACTTTCGTTCCAGGGCAGTTTCAAGAACATCTAGTCATTTACACCAACTGAATTTGGTACTGTTACATGCCTCCAAAATCATATGACAAGTACGCATGTTTGTAAGTGATCTTACTGCATTCCATTCGTTTTTCAGGAAATAATCAAAACGAACTGTATCGCTGAGAAAAGATTGAAACCTCCACCTGCAAGCAACACTCGCTGGAACTTTCGTTCCAGGGCAGTTTCAAGAACATCTAGTCAATTACACCAACTGAATTTGGTACTGTTACATGCCTCCAAAATCATACGACAAGTACGCATGTTTGTAAGTAATCTTACTGCACTCCATTCGTTTTTCAGGAAATAATCAAAACGAACTGTATTGCAGAGAAAGGATTTAAACCGCCACCTGCAAGCAACACTCGCTGGAACTTTCGTTCCAGGGCAGTCTCAAGAACATCTAGTCATTTACAGCAACTGAATTTGGTACTGTTACATGCCTACAAAATCATACAACAAGTACGCATGTTTGTAAGTGCTCTTACTGCATTCCATTCGTTTTTCAGGAAATAATCAAAACGAACTGTATTGCTGAGAAAGGATTTAAACCGCCACCTGCAAACAACACTCGCTGGAACTTTCGTTCCAGGGCAGTTTCAAGAACATCTAGTCATTTACACCAACTGAATTTGGTACTGTTACATACCTCCAAAATCATATGACAAGTACGCATGTTTGTAAGTGATCTTACTGCATTCCATTCGTTTTTCAGGAAATAATCAAAACGATCTGTATTGCTGAGAAAGGATTTAAACCGCCACCTGCAAGCAACACTCGCTGGAACTTTCTTTCCAGGGCAGTTTCAAGCACATCTAGTCATTTACACCAACTGAATTTGGTACTGTTACATGCCTCCAAAATCATACGACAAGTACGCATGTTTGTAAGTGATCTTACTGCATTCCATTCGTTTTTCTGGAAATAATCAAAACGAACTGTATTGCTGAGAAAGGATTTAAACCGCCACCTGCAAGCAACACTCGCTGGAACTTTCGTTCCAGGGAAGTTTCAAGAACGTCTAGTCATTTACACCAACTGAATTTGGTACTGTTACATGCCTCCAAAATCATATGACAAGTACGCATGTTTGTAAGTGATCGTACTGCATACCATTCGTTTTTCAGGAAATAATCAAAACGAACTGTATTGCTGAGAAAGGATTTACACCGCCACCTGCAAGCAACACTCGCTGGAACTTTCGTTCCAGGGCAGTTTCAAGAACATCTAGTCATTTACACCAACTGAATTTGGTACTGTTACATGACTCCAAAATCATACGACAAATACGCATGTTTGTAAGTGATCTTACTGCATTCCATTCGTTTTTCAGGAAATAATCAAAACGAACTATTTTGCTGAGAAAGGATTTAAACCGCTACCTGCAAGCAACACTCGCTGGAACTTTCGTTCCAGGGCAGTTTCAAGAACATCTAGTCATTTACACCAACTGAATTTGGTACTGTTACATGCCTCCAAAATCATATGACAAGTACGCATGTTTGTAAGTGATCTTACTGCATTCCATTCGTTTTTCAGGAAATAATCAAAACGAACTGTATTGCTGAGAAAGGATTTAAACGGCCACCTGCAAGCAACACTCGCTGGAACTTTCGTTCCAGGGCAGTTTCAAGAACATCTAGTCATTTACACCAGTGAATTTGGTACTGTTACATGCCTCCAAAATCATACGACAAGTACGCATGTTTGTAAGTGATCTTACTGCATTCCATTCGTTTTTCAGGAAATAATCAAAACGAACTGTATTGCTGAGAAAGGATTTAAACCGCCACCTGCAAGCAACACTTGCTGGAACTTCCGTTCCAGGGCAGTTTCAAGAACATCTAGTCATTTACACCAACTGAATTTGGTACTGTTACATGCCTGCAAAATCATATGACAAGTATGCATGTTTGTAAGTGATCTTACTGCATTCCATTCGTTTTTCAGGGAATAATCAAAACGAACAGTATTGCTGAGAAAGGATTTAAACCGCCACCTGCAAGCAGCACTCGCTGGAACTTCCGTTCCAGGGCAGTTTCAAGAACATCTAGTCATTTACACCAACTGAATTTGATACTGTTACATGCCTCCAAAATCATATGACAAGTACGCATGTTTGTAAGTGATGTTACTGCATTCCATTCGTTTTTCAGGAAATAATCAAAACGAACTGTATTGCTGAGAAAGGATTTAAACCGCCACCTGCAAGCAACACTCGCTGGAACTTTCGTTCCAGGGCAGTTTCAAGAACATCTAGTCATTTACACCAACTGAATTTGGTACTGTTACATGCCTCCAAAATCATATGACAAGTATGCATGTTTGTATGTGATCTTACTGCATTCCATTCGTTTTTCAGGAAATAATCAAAACGAACAGTATTGCTGAGAAAGGATTTAAACCGCCACCTGCAAGCAACACTCGCTGGAACTTCCGTTCCAGGGCAGTTTCAAGAACATCTAGTCATTTACACGAATTGCATTTGGTACTGTTACATGCCTCCAAAATCATATGACAAGTACGCATGTTTGTAAGTGATCTTACTGCATTCCATTCGTTTTTCAGGAAATAATCAAAACGAACTGTATTGCTGAGAAAGGATTTAAACCGCCACCTGCAAGCAACACTCGCTGGAACTTTCGTTCCAGGGCAGTTTCAAGAACATCTAGTCATTTACACCAACTGAATTTGGTACTGTTACATGCCTCCAAAATCATACGACAAGTACGCATGTTTGTAAGTGATCTTACTGCATTCCATTCGTTTTTCAGGAAATAATCAAAACGTACTGTATTGCTCAGAAAGGATTTAAACCGCCACCTGCAAGCAACACTCGCTTGAACTTTCGTTCCAGGGCAGTATCAAGAACATCTAGTCATTTACACCAACTGAATTTGGTACTGTTTCATGCCTCAAAAATCATATGACAATTACGCATGTTTGTTAGTGATCTTACTGCATTCCATTCGTGTTTCAGGAAATAATCAAAACGGACTCTATTGCTGAGAAAGGATTTAAACCGCCACCTGCAAGCAACACTCGCTGGAACTTTCGTTCCAGTTCAGTTTCAAGAACATCTAGTCAATTACACCAACTGAATTTGGTACTGTTTCATGCCTCCAAAATCATACGACAAGTACGCATGTTGTAAGTGATCTTACTGCATTCCATTCGTTTTTCAGGAAATAATCAAAACGAACTGTATTGCTGAGAAAGGATTTAAACCGCCACCTGCAAGCAACACTCGCTGGAACTTTCGTTCCAGGGCAGTTTCAAGAACATCTAGTCATTTACACTAATTGCATTTGGTACTGTTACATGCCTCCAAAATCATATGACAAGTACGCATGTTTGTAAGTGATCTTACTGCATTCCATTCGTTTTTCAGGAAATAATCAAAACGAACTGTATTGCTGAGAAAAGATTTAAACCGCCACCTGCAAGCAACACTCGCTGGAACTTTCGTTCCAGGGCAGTTTCAAGAACATCTAGTCATTTACACCAACTGAATTTGGTACTGTTACATGCCTCCAAAATCATATGACAAGTACGCATGTTTGTAAGTGATCTTACTGCATTCCATTCGTTTTTCAGGAAATAATCAAAACGAACTGTATTGCTGAGAAAAGATTTAAACCTCCACCTGCAAGCAACACTCGCTGGAACTTTCGTTCCAGGGCAGTTTCAAGAACATCTAGTCATTTACACCAACTGAATTTGGTACTGTTACATGCCTCCAAAATCATACGACAAGTACGCATGTTTGTAAGTGATCTTACTGCACTCCATTCGTTTTTCAGGAAATAATCAAAACGAACTGTATTGCAGAGAAAGGATTTAAACCGCCACCTGCAAGCAACACTCGCTGGAACTTTCGTTCCAGGGCAGTTTCAAGAACATCTAGTCATTTACACCAACTGAATTTGGTACTGTTTCATGCCTCAAAAATCATATGACAATTATGCATGTTTGTTAGTGATCTTACTGCATTCCATTCGTGTTTCAGGAAATAATCAAAACGGACTCTACTGCTGAGAAAGGATTTAAACTGCCACCTGCAAGCAACACTCGCTGGAACTTTCGTTCCAGGGCAGTTTCAAGAACATCTAGTCATTTACACTAATTGCATTTGGTACTGTTACATGCCTCCAAAATCATATGACAAGTACGCATGTTTGTAAGTGATCCTACTGCATTCCATTCGTTTTTCAGGAAATAATCAAAACGAACTGTATTGCTGAGAAAAGATTTAAACCGCCACCTGCAAGCAACACTCGCTGGAACTTTCGTTCCAGGGCAGTTTCAAGAACATCTAGTCATTTACACCAACTGAATTTGGTACTGTTACATGCCTCCAAAATCATATGACAAGTACGCATGTTTGTAAGTGATCTTACTGCATTCCATTCGTTTTTCAGGAAATAATCAAAACGAACTGTATCGCTGAGAAAAGATTTAAACCTCCACCTGCAAGCAACACTCGCTGGAACTTTCGTTCCAGGGCAGTTTCAAGAACATCTAGTCAATTACACCAACTGAATTTGGTACTGTTACATGCCTCCAAAATCATACGACAAGTACGCATGTTTGTAAGTGATCTTACTGCACTCCATTCGTTTTTCAGGAAATAATCAAAACGAACTGTATTGCAGAGAAAGGATTTAAACCGCCACCTGCAAGCAACACTCGCTGGAACTTTCGTTCCAGGGCAGTCTCAAGAACATCTAGTCATTTACAGCAACTGAATTTGGTACTGTTACATGCCTACAAAATCATACAACAAGTACGCATGTTTGTAAGTGCTCTTACTGCATTCCATTCGTTTTTCAGGAAATAATCAAAACGAACTGTATTGCTGAGAAAGGATTTAAACCGCCACCTGCAAACAACACTCGCTGGAACTTTCGTTCCAGGGCAGTTTCAAGAACATCTAGTCATTTACACCAACTGAATTTGGTACTGTTACATACCTCCAAAATCATATGACAAGTACGCATGTTTGTAAGTGATCTTACTGCATTCCATTCGTTTTTCAGGAAATAATCAAAACGATCTGTATTGCTGAGAAAGGATTTAAACCGCCACCTGCAAGCAACACTCGCTGGAACTTTCTTTCCAGGGCAGTTTCAAGCACATCTAGTCATTTACACCAACTGAATTTGGTACTGTTACATGCCTCCAAAATCATACGACAAGTACGCATGTTTGTAAGTGATCTTACTGCATTCCATTCGTTTTTCTGGAAATAATCAAAACGAACTGTATTGCTGAGAAAGGATTTAAACCGCCACCTGCAAGCAACACTCGCTGGAACTTTCGTTCCAGGGAAGTTTCAAGAACGTCTAGTCATTTACACCAACTGAATTTGGTACTGTTACATGCCTCCAAAATCATATGACAAGTACGCATGTTTGTAAGTGATCGTACTGCATACCATTCGTTTTTCAGGAAATAATCAAAACGAACTGTATTGCTGAGAAAGGATTTAAACCGCCACCTGCAAGCAACACTCGCTGGAACTTTCGTTCCAGGGCAGTTTCAAGAACATCTAGTCATTTACACCAACTGAATTTGGTACTGTTACATGACTCCAAAATCATACGACAAATACGCATGTTTGTAAGTGATCTTACTGCATTCCATTCGTTTTTCAGGAAATAATCAAAACGAACTATTTTGCTGAGAAAGGATTTAAACCGCTACCTGCAAGCAACACTCGCTGGAACTTTCGTTCCAGGGCAGTTTCAAGAACATCTAGTCATTTACACCAACTGAATTTGGTACTGTTACATGCCTCCAAAATCATATGACAAGTACGCATGTTTGTAAGTGATCTTACTGCATTCCATTCGTTTTTCAGGAAATAATCAAAACGAACTGTATTGCTGAGAAAGGATTTAAACGGCCACCTGCAAGCAACACTCGCTGGAACTTTCGTTCCAGGGCAGTTTCAAGAACATCTAGTCATTTACACCAGTGAATTTGGTACTGTTACATGCCTCCAAAATCATACGACAAGTACGCATGTTTGTAAGTGATCTTACTGCATTCCATTCGTTTTTCAGGAAATAATCAAAACGAACTGTATTGCTGAGAAAGGATTTAAACCGCCACCTGCAAGCAACACTCGCTGGAACTTTCGTTCCAGGGCAGTTTCAAGAACATCTAGTCATTTACACCAACTGAATTTGGTACTGTTACATGCCTCCAAAATCATACGGCAAGTATGCATGTTTGTAAGTGATCTTACTGCATTCCATTCGTTTTTCAGGAAATAATCAAAACGAACTGTATTGCTGAGAAAGGATTTAAACCGCCACCTGCAAGCAATACTCGCTGGAACTTCCGTTCCAGGGCAGTTTCAAGAACATCTAGTCATTTACACCAACTGAATTTGGTACTGTTACATGCCTGCAAAATCATATGACAAGTATGCATGTTTGTAAGTGATCTTACTGCATTCCATTCGTTTTTCAGGGAATAATCAAAACGAACAGTATTGCTGAGAAAGGATTTAAACCGCCACCTGCAAGCAGCACTCGCTGGAACTTCCGTTCCAGGGCAGTTTCAAGAACATCTAGTCATTTACACCAACTGAATTTGGTACTGTTACATGCCTCCAAAATCATATGACAAGTACGCATGTTTGTAAGTGATCTTACTGCATTCCATTCGTTTTTCAGGAAATAATCAAAACGAACTGTATTGCTGAGAAAGGATTTAAACCGCCACCTGCAAGCAACACTCGCTGGAACTTTCGTTCCAGGGCAGTTTCAAGAACATCTAGTCATTTACACCAACTGAATTTGGTACTGTTACATGCCTCCAAAATCATATGACAAGTATGCATGTTTGTATGTGATCTTACTGCATTCCATTCGTTTTTCAGGAAATAATCAAAACGAACAGTATTGCTGAGAAAGGATTTAAACCGCCACCTGCAAGCAACACTCGCTGGAACTTCCGTTCCAGGGCAGTTTCAAGAACATCTAGTCATTTACACGAATTGCATTTGGTACTGTTACATGCCTCCAAAATCATATGACAAGTACGCATGTTTGTAAGTGATCTTACTGCATTCCATTCGTTTTTCAGGAAATAATCAAAACGAACTGTATTGCTGAGAAAGGATTTAAACCGCCACCTGCAAGCAACACTCGCTGGAACTTTCGTTCCAGGGCAGTTTCAAGAACATCTAGTCATTTACACCAACTGAATTTGGTACTGTTACATGCCTCCAAAATCATACGACAAGTACGCATGTTTGTAAGTGATCTTACTGCATTCCATTCGTTTTTCAGGAAATAATCAAAACGTACTGTATTGCTCAGAAAGGATTTAAACCGCCACCTGCAAGCAACACTCGCTTGAACTTTCGTTCCAGGGCAGTATCAAGAACATCTAGTCATTTACACCAACTGAATTTGGTACTGTTTCATGCCTCAAAAATCATATGACAATTACGCATGTTTGTTAGTGATCTTACTGCATTCCATTCGTGTTTCAGGAAATAATCAAAACGGACTCTATTGCTGAGAAAGGATTTAAACCGCCACCTGCAAGCAACACTCGCTGGAACTTTCGTTCCAGTTCAGTTTCAAGAACATCTAGTCAATTACACCAACTGAATTTGGTACTGTTTCATGCCTCCAAAATCATACGACAAGTACGCATGTTGTAAGTGATCTTACTGCATTCCATTCGTTTTTCAGGAAATAATCAAAACGAACTGTATTGCTGAGAAAGGATTTAAACCGCCACCTGCAAGCAACACTCGCTGGAACTTTCGTTCCAGGGCAGTTTCAAGAACATCTAGTCATTTACACTAATTGCATTTGGTACTGTTACATGCCTCCAAAATCATATGACAAGTACGCATGTTTGTAAGTGATCTTACTGCATTCCATTCGTTTTTCAGGAAATAATCAAAACGAACTGTATTGCTGAGAAAAGATTTAAACCGCCACCTGCAAGCAACACTCGCTGGAACTTTCGTTCCAGGGCAGTTTCAAGAACATCTAGTCATTTACACCAACTGAATTTGGTACTGTTACATGCCTCCAAAATCATATGACAAGTACGCATGTTTGTAAGTGATCTTACTGCATTCCATTCGTTTTTCAGGAAATAATCAAAACGAACTGTATTGCTGAGAAAAGATTTAAACCTCCACCTGCAAGCAACACTCGCTGGAACTTTCGTTCCAGGGCAGTTTCAAGAACATCTAGTCATTTACACCAACTGAATTTGGTACTGTTACATGCCTCCAAAATCATACGACAAGTACGCATGTTTGTAAGTGATCTTACTGCACTCCATTCGTTTTTCAGGAAATAATCAAAACGAACTGTATTGCAGAGAAAGGATTTAAACCGCCACCTGCAAGCAACACTCGCTGGAACTTTCGTTCCAGGGCAGTTTCAAGAACATCTAGTCATTTACACCAACTGAATTTGGTACTGTTTCATGCCTCAAAAATCATATGACAATTATGCATGTTTGTTAGTGATCTTACTGCATTCCATTCGTGTTTCAGGAAATAATCAAAACGGACTCTACTGCTGAGAAAGGATTTAAACTGCCACCTGCAAGCAACACTCGCTGGAACTTTCGTTCCAGGGCAGTTTCAAGAACATCTAGTCATTTACACTAATTGCATTTGGTACTGTTACATGCCTCCAAAATCATATGACAAGTACGCATGTTTGTAAGTGATCCTACTGCATTCCATTCGTTTTTCAGGAAATAATCAAAACGAACTGTATTGCTGAGAAAAGATTTAAACCGCCACCTGCAAGCAACACTCGCTGGAACTTTCGTTCCAGGGCAGTTTCAAGAACATCTAGTCATTTACACCAACTGAATTTGGTACTGTTACATGCCTCCAAAATCATATGACAAGTACGCATGTTTGTAAGTGATCTTACTGCATTCCATTCGTTTTTCAGGAAATAATCAAAACGAACTGTATCGCTGAGAAAAGATTTAAACCTCCACCTGCAAGCAACACTCGCTGGAACTTTCGTTCCAGGGCAGTTTCAAGAACATCTAGTCAATTACACCAACTGAATTTGGTACTGTTACATGCCTCCAAAATCATACGACAAGTACGCATGTTTGTAAGTGATCTTACTGCACTCCATTCGTTTTTCAGGAAATAATCAAAACGAACTGTATTGCAGAGAAAGGATTTAAACCGCCACCTGCAAGCAACACTCGCTGGAACTTTCGTTCCAGGGCAGTCTCAAGAACATCTAGTCATTTACAGCAACTGAATTTGGTACTGTTACATGCCTACAAAATCATACAACAAGTACGCATGTTTGTAAGTGCTCTTACTGCATTCCATTCGTTTTTCAGGAAATAATCAAAACGAACTGTATTGCTGAGAAAGGATTTAAACCGCCACCTGCAAACAACACTCGCTGGAACTTTCGTTCCAGGGCAGTTTCAAGAACATCTAGTCATTTACACCAACTGAATTTGGTACTGTTACATACCTCCAAAATCATATGACAAGTACGCATGTTTGTAAGTGATCTTACTGCATTCCATTCGTTTTTCAGGAAATAATCAAAACGATCTGTATTGCTGAGAAAGGATTTAAACCGCCACCTGCAAGCAACACTCGCTGGAACTTTCTTTCCAGGGCAGTTTCAAGCACATCTAGTCATTTACACCAACTGAATTTGGTACTGTTACATGCCTCCAAAATCATACGACAAGTACGCATGTTTGTAAGTGATCTTACTGCATTCCATTCGTTTTTCTGGAAATAATCAAAACGAACTGTATTGCTGAGAAAGGATTTAAACCGCCACCTGCAAGCAACACTCGCTGGAACTTTCGTTCCAGGGAAGTTTCAAGAACGTCTAGTCATTTACACCAACTGAATTTGGTACTGTTACATGCCTCCAAAATCATATGACAAGTACGCATGTTTGTAAGTGATCGTACTGCATACCATTCGTTTTTCAGGAAATAATCAAAACGAACTGTATTGCTGAGAAAGGATTTAAACCGCCACCTGCAAGCAACACTCGCTGGAACTTTCGTTCCAGGGCAGTTTCAAGAACATCTAGTCATTTACACCAACTGAATTTGGTACTGTTACATGCCTCCAAAATCATATGACAAGTACGCAGGTTTGTAAGTGATCTTACTGCATTCCATTCGTTTTTCAGGAAATAATCAAAACGAACTGTATTGCTGAGAAAGGATTTAAACCGCCACCTGCAAGCAACACTCGCTGGAACTTTCGTTCCAGGGCAGATTCAAAAACATCTAGTCATTTACACAAACTGAATTTGGTACTGTTACATGCCTCCAAAATCATATGACAACTACGCATGTTTGTAAGTGATCTTACTGCATTCCATTCGTTTTCCAGGAAATAATCAAAACGAACTGTATTGCTGAGAAAAGATTAAACCTCCTCCTGCAAGCAACACTCGCTGGAACTTTCGTTCCAGGGCAGTTTCAAGAACATCTAGTCATACACACCAACTGAATTTGGTACTGTTACATGCCTCCTAAATCATACGACAAGTACGCATGTTTGTAAGTGATCTTACTGCATTCCATTCGTTTTTCAGGAAATAATCAAAACGAACCGTATTGCTGAGAAAGGATTTAAACCGCCACCTGCAAGCAACACTCGCTGGAACTTTCGTTCCAGGGCAGTTTCAAGAACATCTAGTCATTTACACCAACTGAATTTGGTACTGTTACATGCCTCCAAAATCATACGACAAGTACGCATGTTTGTAAGTGATCTTACTGCATTCCATTCGTTTTTCAGGAAATAATCAAAACGAACTGTATTGCTGAGAAAGGATTTAAACCGCCACCTGCAAGCAACACTCGCTGGAACTTTCGTTCCAGGGCAGTCTCAAGAACATCTAGTCATTTACACCAACTGAATTTGGTACTGTTACATGCCTCCAAAATCATATGACAAATACGCAAGGTTGTAAGTGATCTTATTGCATTCCATTCGTTTTTCAGGAAATAATCATAACGAACTCTATTGCTGAGAAAGGATTTAAACCGCCACCTGCAAGCAACACTCGCTGGAACTTTCGTTCCAGGGCAGTTTCAAGAACATCTAGTCATTTACACCAACTGAATTTGGTACTGTTACATGCCTCCAAAATCGTATGACAAGTACGCATGTTTGTAAGTTATCTTACTGCATTCCATTCGTTTTTCAGGAAATAATCAAAACGAACTGTATTGCTGAGAAAGGATTTAAACCGCCACCTGCAAGCAACACTCGATGGAACTTTCGTTCTAGGGCAGTTTCAAGCACATCTAGTCATTTACACCAACTGAATTTGGTACTGTTACATGCCTCCAAAATCATATGACAAGTACGCATGTTTGTAAGTGATCTTACTGCATTCCATTCGTTTTTCAGGAAATAATCAAAACGAACTGTATTGCTGAGAAAGGATTTAAACCGCCACCTGCAAGCAACACTCGCTGGAACTTTCGTTCCAGGGCAGTTTCAAGAACATCTAGTCATTTACACCAACTGAATTTGGTACTGTTACATGCCTCCAAAATCATATGACAAGTACGCATGTTTGTAAGTGATCTTACTGCATTCCATTCGTTTTTCAGGAAATAATCAAAACGAACTGTATTGCTGAGAAAGGATTTAAACCGCCACCTGCAAGCAACACTCGCTGGAACTTTCGTTCCAGGGCAGTTTCAAGAACATCTAGTCATTTACACCAACTGAATTTGGTACTGTTACATGCCTCCAAAATCATATGACAAGTACGAATGATTGTAAGTGATCTTACTGCATTCCATTCGTTTTTCAGGAAATAATCAAAACGAACTGTGTTGCTGAGAAAAGATTTAAACCGCCACCTGCAAGCAACACTCGCTGGAACTTTCGTTCCAGGGCAGTTTCAAGAACATCTAGTCATACACACCAACTGAATTTGGTACTGTTACATGCCTCCAAAATCATACGACAAGTACGCATATTTGTAAGTGATCTTACTGCATTCCATTCGTTTTTCAGGAAATAATCAAAACGAACTGTATTGCTGAGAAAGGATTTAAACCGCCACCTGCAAGCAACACTCGCTGGAACTTTCGTTCCAGCGCAGTTTCAAGAACATCAAGTCATTTACACCAACTGAATTTGGTACTGTTACATGCCTCCAAAATCATATGACAAGTACGCGTGTTTGTAAGTGATCTTACTGCATTCCATCCGTTTTTCAGGAAATAATCAAAACGAACTGTATTGCTGAAAAAGGATTTAAACAGCCACCTGCAAGCAACAACCGTTGGAACTTTCGTTCCAGAGCAGTTTCAAGAACATCTAGTCATTTACACCAACTGAATTTGGTACTGTTACATGCCTCCAAAATCATATGACAAGTACGCAGGTTTGTAAGTGATCTTACTGCATTCCATTCGTTTTTCAGGAAATAATCAATACGAACAGTATTGCTGAGAAAGGATTTAAACCGCCGCCTGCAAGCAACACTCGTTGGAACTTTCGTTCCAGGGCAGTTTCAAGAACATCTAGTCATTTACACCAACTGAATTTGGTACTGTTACATGCCTCTAAAATCATATGACAAGTACGCATGTTTGTAAGTGATCTTACTGCATTCCATTCGTTTATCAGCAAATAATCAAAACGAACTGTATTGCTGAGAAAAGATTTAAACCTCCACCTGCAAGCAACACTCGCTGGAACTTTCGTTCCAGGGCAGTTTCAAGAACATCTACTCATTTACACCAAGTGAATTTGGTACTGTTACATGCCTCCAAAATCATATGACAAGTACGCATGTTTGTAAGTGATCTTACTGCATTCCATTCGTTTTTCAGAAAATAATCAAAACGAACTGTATTGCTGAGAAAAGATTTAAACCTCCAACTGCAAGCAACACTCGCTGGAACTTTCGTTCCAGGGCAGTTTCAAGAACATCTAGTCATTTACACCAACTGAATTTGGTACTGTTACATGCCTCCAAAATCATATGACAAGTACGCAGGTTTGTAAGTGATCTTACTGCATTCCATTCGTTTTTCAGGAAATAATCAAAACGAACTGTATTGCTGAGAAAGGATTTAAACCGCCACCTGCAAGCAACACTCGCTGGAACTTACGTTCCAGGGCAGTTTCAAGATGATCTAGTCATTTACACCAACTGAATTTGGTACTGTTACATGCCTCCAAAATCATATGACAAGTATGCATGTTTGTAAGTGATCTTACTGCATTCCATTCGTTTTTCAGGAAATAATCAAAACGAACAGTATTGCTGAGAAAGGATTTAAACCGCCACCTGCAAGCAACACTCGCTGGAACTCCCGTTCCAGGGCAGTTTCAAGAACATCTAGTCATTTACACCAACTGAATTTGGTACTGTTACATGCCTCCAAAATCATATGACAAGTACGCATGTTTGTAAGTGATCTTACTGCATTCCATTCGTTTTTCAGGAAATAATCAAAACGAACTGTATTGCTGAGAAAGGATTTAAACCGCCACCTGCAAGCAACACTCGCTGGAACTTTCGTTCCAGGGCAGTTTCAAGAACATCTAATCATTTACACCAACTGAATTTGGTACTGTTACATGCTTCCAAAATCATACGACAAGTACGCATGTTTGTAAGTGATCTTACTGCATTCCATTCGTTTTTCAGGAAATAATCAAAACGAACTGTATTGCTGAGAAAGGATTTAAATCGCCACCTGCAAGCAACACTCGCTTGAACTTTCGTTCCAGGGCAGTTTCAAGAACATCTAGTCATTTACACCAACTGAATTTGGTACTGTTACATGCCTCAAAAATCATATGACAATTACGCATGTTTGTTAGTGATCTTACTGCATTCCATTCGTGTTTCAGGAAATAATAAAAACGAACTCTATTGCTGAGAAAGGATTTAAACCGCCACCTGCAAGCAACACTCGCTGGAACTTTCGTTCCAGGTCACTTTCAAGAACATCTAGTCATTTACACCAACTGAATTTGGTACTGTTACATGCCTCCAAAATCATACGACAAGTAAGCATGTTGTAAGTGATCTTACTGCATTCCATTCGTTTTTCAGGAAATAATCAAAACGAACTGTATTGCTGAGAAAGGATTTAAACCGCCACCTGCAAGCAACACTCGCTGGAACTTTCGTTCCAGGGCAGTTTCAAGAACATCTAGTCATTTACACTAATTGCATTTGGTACTGTTACATGCCTCCAAAATCATATGACAAGTACGCATGTTTGTAAGTGATCATACTGCATTCCATTCGTTTTTCAGGAAATAATCAAAACGAACTGTATTGCTGAGAAAAGAATTAAACCGCCACCTGCAAGCAACACTCGCTGGAACTTTCGTTCCAGGGCAGTTTCAAGAACATCTAGTCATTTACACCAACTGAATTTGGTACTGTTACATGCCTCCAAAATCGTATGACAAGTACGCATGTTTGTAAGTGATCTTACTGCATTCCATTCGTTTTTCAGGAAATAATCAAAACGAACTGTATTGCTGAGAAAGGATTTAAACCGCCACCTGCAAGCAACACTCGCTGGAACTTTCGTTCCAGGGCAGTTTCAAGAACATCTAGTCATTTACACCAACTGAATTTGGTACTGTTACATGCCTCCAAAATCATATGACAAGTACGCAGGTTTGTTAGTGATCTTACTGCATTCCATTCGTTTTTCAGGAAATAATCAAAACGAACTGTATTGCTGAGAAAGGATTTAAACCGCCACCTGCAAGCAACACTCGCTGGAACTTTCGTTCCAGGGCAGTTTCAAGAACATCTAGTCATTTACACCAACTGAATTTGGTACTGTTACATGCCTCCAAAATCGTATGACAAGTACGCATGTTTGTAAGTGATCTTACTGCATTCCATTCGTTTTTCAGGAAATAATCAAAACGAACTGTATTGCTGAGAAAGGATTTAAACCGCCACCTGCAAGCAACACTCGATGGAACTTTCGTTCCAGGGCAGTTTCAAGCACATCTAGTCATTTACACCAACTGAATTTGGTACTGTTACATGCCTCCAAAATCATATGACAAGTACGCATGTTTGTAAGTGATCTTACTGCATTCCATTCGTTTTTCAGGAAATAATCAAAACGAACTGTATTGCTGAGAAAGGATTTAAACCGCCACCTGCAAGCAACACTCGCTGGAACTTTCGTTCCAGGGCAGTTTCAAGAACATCTAGTCATTTACACCAACTGAATTTGGTACTGTTACATGCCTCCAAAATCATATGACAAGTACGCATGATTGTAAGTGATCTCACTGCATTCCATTCGTTTTTCAGGAAATAATCAAAACGAACTGTATTGCTGAGAAAAGATCTAAACCGCCACCTGCAAGCAACACTCGCTGGAACTTTCGTTCCAGGGCAGTTTCAAGAACATCTAGTCATTTACACCAACTGAATTTGGTACTGTTACATGCCTCCAAAATCATACGACAAGTACGCATATTTGTAAGTGATCTTACTGCATTCCATTCGTTTTTCAGGAAATAATCAAAACGAACTGTATTGCTGAGAAAGGATTTAAACTGCCACCTGCAAGCAACACTCGCTGGAACTTTCGTTCCAGGGCAGTTTCAAGAACATCAAGTCATTTACACCAACTGAATTTGGTACTGTTACATGCCTCCAAAATCATATGACAAGTACGCGTGTTTGTAAGTGATCTTACTGCATTCCATCCGTTTTTCAGGAAATAATCAAAACGAACTGTATTGCTGAAAAAGGATTTAAATAGCCACCTGCAAGCAACAACCGTTGGAACTTTCGTTCCAGAGCAGTTTCAAGAACATCTAGTCATTTACACCAACTGAATTTGGTACTGTTACATGCCTCCAAAATCATATGACAAGTACGCAGGTTTGTAAGTGATCTTACTGCATTCCATTCGTTTTTCAGGAAATAATCAATACGAACAGTATTGCTGAGAAAGGATTTAAACCGCCGCCTGCAAGCAACACTCGTTGGAACTTTCGTTCCAGGGCAGTTTCAAGAACATCTAGTCATTTACACCAACTGAATTTGGTACTGTTACATGCCTCCAAAATCATATGACAAGTACGCATGTTTGTAAGTGATCTTACTGCATTCCATTCGTTTATCAGCAAATAATCAAAACGAACTGTATTGCTGAGAAAAGATTTAAACCTCCACCTGCAAGCAACACTCGCTGGAACTTTCGTTCCAGGGCAGTTTCAAGAACATCTACTCATTTACACCAACTGAATTTGGTCTTGTTACATGCCTCCAAAATCATATGACAAGTACGCATGTTTGTAAGTGATCTTACTGCATTCCATTCGTTTTTCAGAAAATAATCGAAACGAACTGTATTGCTGAGAAAAGATTTAAACCTCCAACTGCAAGCAACACTCGCTGGAACTTTCGTTCCAGGGCAGTTTCAAGAACATCTAGTCATTTACACCAACTGAATTTGGTACTGTTACATGCCTCCAAAATCATATGACAAGTACGCAGGTTTGTAAGTGATCTTACTGCATTCCATTCGTTTTTCAGGAAATAATCAAAACGAACTGTATTGCTGAGAAAGGATTTAAATCGCCACCTGCAAGCAACACTCGCTGGAACTTCCGTTCCAGGGCAGTTTCAAGAACATCTAGTCATTTACACCAACTGAATTTGGTACTGTTACATGCCTCCAAAATCATATGACAAGTATGCATGTTTGTAAGTGATCTTACTGCATTCCATTCGTTTTTCAGGAAATAATCAAAACGAACAGTATTGCTGAGAAAGGATTTAAACCGCCACCTGCAAGCAACACTCGCTGGAACTCCCGTTCCAGGGCAGTTTCAAGAACATCTAGTCATTTACACCAACTGAATTTGGTACTGTTACATGCCTCCAAATTCATATGACAAGTACGCATGTTTGTAAGTGATCTTACTGCATTCCATTCGTTTTTCAGGAAATAATCAAAACGAACTGTATTGCTGAGAAAGGATTTAAACCGCCACCTGCAAGCAACACTCGCTGGAACTTTCGTTCCAGGGCAGTTTCAAGAACATCTAATCATTTACACCAACTGAATTTGGTACTGTTACATGCTTCCAAAATCATACGACAAGTACGCATGTTTGTAAGTGATCTTACTGCATTCCATTCGTTTTTCAGGAAATAATCAAAACGAACTGTATTGCTGAGAAAGGATTTAAATCGCCACCTGCAAGCAACACTCGCTTGAACTTTCGTTCCAGGGCAGTTTCAAGAACATCTAGTCATTTACTCCAACTGAATTTGGTACTGTTACATGCCTCAAAAATCATATGACAATTACGCATGTTTGTTAGTGATCTTACTGCATTCCATTCGTGTTTCAGGAAATAATCAAAACGAACTCTATTGCTGAGAAAGGATTTAAACCGCCACCTGCAAGCAACACTCGCTGGAACTTTCGTTCCAGGGCAGTTTCAAGAACATCTAGTCATTTACACCAACTGAATTTGGTACTGTTACATGCCTCCAAAATCATACGACAAGTAAGCATGTTGTAAGTGATCTTACTGCATTCCATTCGTTTTTCAGGAAATAATCAAAACGAACTGTATTGCTGAGAAAGGATTTAAACCGCCACCTGCAAGCAACACTCGCTGGAACTTTCGTTCCAGGGCAGTTTCAAGAACATCTAGTCATTTACACTAATTGCATTTGGTACTGTTACATGCCTCCAAAATCATATGACAAGTACGCATGTTTGTAAGTGATCTTACTGCATTCCATTCGTTTTTCAGGAAATAATCAAAACGAACTGTATTGCTGAGAAAAGAATTAAACCGCCACCTGCAAGCAACACTCGCTGGAACTTTCGTTCCAGGGCAGTTTCAAGAACATCTAGTCATTTACACCAACTGAATTTGGTACTGTTACATGCCTCCAAAATCATATGACAAGTACGCATGTTTGTAAGTGATCTTACTGCATTCCATTCGTTTTTCAGGAAATAATCAAAACGAACTGTATTGCTGAGAAAGGATTTAAACCGCCACCTGCAAGCAACACTCGCTGGAACTTCCGTTCCAGGGCAGTTTCAAGAACATCTAGTCATTTACACCAACTGAATTTGGTACTGTTACATGCCTCCAAAATCATATGACAAGTATGCATGTTTGTAAGTGATCTTACTGCATTCCATTCGTTTTTCAGGAAATAATCAAAACGAACAGTATTGCTGAGAAAGGATTTAAACCGCCACCTGCAAGCAACACTCGCTGGAACTCCCGTTCCAGGGCAGTTTCAAGAACATCTAGTCATTTACACCAACTGAATTTGGTACTGTTACATGCCTCCAAATTCATATGACAAGTACGCATGTTTGTAAGTGATCTTACTGCATTCCATTCGTTTTTCAGGAAATAATCAAAACGAACTGTATTGCTGAGAAAGGATTTAAACCGCCACCTGCAAGCAACACTCGCTGGAACTTTCATTCCAGGGCAGTTTCAAGAACATCTAATCATTTACACCAACTGAATTTGGTACTGTTACATGCTTCCAAAATCATACGACAAGTACGCATGTTTGTAAGTGATCTTACTGCATTCCATTCGTTTTTCAGGAAATAATCAAAACGAACTGTATTGCTGAGAAAGGATTTAAACCGCCACCTGCAAGCAACACTCGATGGAACTTTCGTTCCAGGGCAGTTTCAAGCACATCTAGTCATTTACACCAACTGAATTTGGTACTGTTACATGCCTCCAAAATCATATGACAAGTACGCATGTTTGTAAGTGATCTTACTGCATTCCATTCGTTTTTCAGGAAATAATCAAAACGAACTGTATTGCTGAGAAAGGATTTAAACCGCCACCTGCAAGCAACACTCGCTGGAACTTTCGTTCCAGGGCAGTTTCAAGAACATCTAGTCATTTACACCAACTGAATTTGGTACTGTTACATGCCTCCAAAATCATATGACAAGTACGCATGATTGTAAGTGATCTCACTGCATTCCATTCGTTTTTCAGGAAATAATCAAAACGAACTGTATTGCTGAGAAAAGATCTAAACCGCCACCTGCAAGCAACACTCGCTGGAACTTTCGTTCCAGGGCAGTTTCAAGAACATCTAGTCATTTACACCAACTGAATTTGGTACTGTTACATGCCTCCAAAATCATACGACAAGTACGCATATTTGTAAGTGATCTTACTGCATTCCATTCGTTTTTCAGGAAATAATCAAAACGAACTGTATTGCTGAGAAAGGATTTAAACTGCCACCTGCAAGCAACACTCGCTGGAACTTTCGTTCCAGGGCAGTTTCAAGAACATCAAGTCATTTACACCAACTGAATTTGGTACTGTTACATGCCTCCAAAATCATATGACAAGTACGCGTGTTTGTAAGTGATCTTACTGCATTCCATCCGTTTTTCAGGAAATAATCAAAACGAACTGTATTGCTGAAAAAGGATTTAAATAGCCACCTGCAAGCAACAACCGTTGGAACTTTCGTTCCAGAGCAGTTTCAAGAACATCTAGTCATTTACACCAACTGAATTTGGTACTGTTACATGCCTCCAAAATCATATGACAAGTACGCAGGTTTGTAAGTGATCTTACTGCATTCCATTCGTTTTTCAGGAAATAATCAATACGAACAGTATTGCTGAGAAAGGATTTAAACCGCCGCCTGCAAGCAACACTCGTTGGAACTTTCGTTCCAGGGCAGTTTCAAGAACATCTAGTCATTTACACCAACTGAATTTGGTACTGTTACATGCCTCCAAAATCATATGACAAGTACGCATGTTTGTAAGTGATCTTACTGCATTCCATTCGTTTATCAGCAAATAATCAAAACGAACTGTATTGCTGAGAAAAGATTTAAACCTCCACCTGCAAGCAACACTCGCTGGAACTTTCGTTCCAGGGCAGTTTCAAGAACATCTACTCATTTACACCAACTGAATTTGGTCTTGTTACATGCCTCCAAAATCATATGACAAGTACGCATGTTTGTAAGTGATCTTACTGCATTCCATTCGTTTTTCAGAAAATAATCGAAACGAACTGTATTGCTGAGAAAAGATTTAAACCTCCAACTGCAAGCAACACTCGCTGGAACTTTCGTTCCAGGGCAGTTTCAAGAACATCTAGTCATTTACACCAACTGAATTTGGTACTGTTACATGCCTCCAAAATCATATGACAAGTACGCAGGTTTGTAAGTGATCTTACTGCATTCCATTCGTTTTTCAGGAAATAATCAAAACGAACTGTATTGCTGAGAAAGGATTTAAATCGCCACCTGCAAGCAACACTCGCTGGAACTTCCGTTCCAGGGCAGTTTCAAGAACATCTAGTCATTTACACCAACTGAATTTGGTACTGTTACATGCCTCCAAAATCATATGACAAGTATGCATGTTTGTAAGTGATCTTACTGCATTCCATTCGTTTTTCAGGAAATAATCAAAACGAACAGTATTGCTGAGAAAGGATTTAAACCGCCACCTGCAAGCAACACTCGCTGGAACTCCCGTTCCAGGGCAGTTTCAAGAACATCTAGTCATTTACACCAACTGAATTTGGTACTGTTACATGCCTCCAAATTCATATGACAAGTACGCATGTTTGTAAGTGATCTTACTGCATTCCATTCGTTTTTCAGGAAATAATCAAAACGAACTGTATTGCTGAGAAAGGATTTAAACCGCCACCTGCAAGCAACACTCGCTGGAACTTTCGTTCCAGGGCAGTTTCAAGAACATCTAATCATTTACACCAACTGAATTTGGTACTGTTACATGCTTCCAAAATCATACGACAAGTACGCATGTTTGTAAGTGATCTTACTGCATTCCATTCGTTTTTCAGGAAATAATCAAAACGAACTGTATTGCTGAGAAAGGATTTAAATCGCCACCTGCAAGCAACACTCGCTTGAACTTTCGTTCCAGGGCAGTTTCAAGAACATCTAGTCATTTACTCCAACTGAATTTGGTACTGTTACATGCCTCAAAAATCATATGACAATTACGCATGTTTGTTAGTGATCTTACTGCATTCCATTCGTGTTTCAGGAAATAATCAAAACGAACTCTATTGCTGAGAAAGGATTTAAACCGCCACCTGCAAGCAACACTCGCTGGAACTTTCGTTCCAGGGCAGTTTCAAGAACATCTAGTCATTTACACCAACTGAATTTGGTACTGTTACATGCCTCCAAAATCATACGACAAGTAAGCATGTTGTAAGTGATCTTACTGCATTCCATTCGTTTTTCAGGAAATAATCAAAACGAACTGTATTGCTGAGAAAGGATTTAAACCGCCACCTGCAAGCAACACTCGCTGGAACTTTCGTTCCAGGGCAGTTTCAAGAACATCTAGTCATTTACACTAATTGCATTTGGTACTGTTACATGCCTCCAAAATCATATGACAAGTACGCATGTTTGTAAGTGATCTTACTGCATTCCATTCGTTTTTCAGGAAATAATCAAAACGAACTGTATTGCTGAGAAAAGAATTAAACCGCCACCTGCAAGCAACACTCGCTGGAACTTTCGTTCCAGGGCAGTTTCAAGAACATCTAGTCATTTACACCAACTGAATTTGGTACTGTTACATGCCTCCAAAATCATATGACAAGTACGCATGTTTGTAAGTGATCTTACTGCATTCCATTCGTTTTTCAGGAAATAATCAAAACGAACTGTATTGCTGAGAAAGGATTTAAACCGCCACCTGCAAGCAACACTCGCTGGAACTTCCGTTCCAGGGCAGTTTCAAGAACATCTAGTCATTTACACCAACTGAATTTGGTACTGTTACATGCCTCCAAAATCATATGACAAGTATGCATGTTTGTAAGTGATCTTACTGCATTCCATTCGTTTTTCAGGAAATAATCAAAACGAACAGTATTGCTGAGAAAGGATTTAAACCGCCACCTGCAAGCAACACTCGCTGGAACTCCCGTTCCAGGGCAGTTTCAAGAACATCTAGTCATTTACACCAACTGAATTTGGTACTGTTACATGCCTCCAAATTCATATGACAAGTACGCATGTTTGTAAGTGATCTTACTGCATTCCATTCGTTTTTCAGGAAATAATCAAAACGAACTGTATTGCTGAGAAAGGATTTAAACCGCCACCTGCAAGCAACACTCGCTGGAACTTTCATTCCAGGGCAGTTTCAAGAACATCTAATCATTTACACCAACTGAATTTGGTACTGTTACATGCTTCCAAAATCATACGACAAGTACGCATGTTTGTAAGTGATCTTACTGCATTCCATTCGTTTTTCAGGAAATAATCAAAACGAACTGTATTGCTGAGAAAGGATTTAAATCGCCACCTGCAAGCAACACTCGCTTGAACTTTCGTTCCAGGGCAGTTTCAAGAACATCTAGTCATTTACTCCAACTGAATTTGGTACTGTTACATGCCTCAAAAATCATATGACAATTACGCATGTTTGTTAGTGATCTTACTGCATTCCATTCGTGTTTCAGGAAATAATCAAAACGAACTCTATTGCTGAGAAAGGATTTAAACCGCCACCTGCAAGCAACACTCGCTGGAACTTTCGTTCCAGGTCAGTTTCAAGAACATCTAGTCATTTACACCAACTGAATTTGGTACTGTTACATGCCTCCAAAATCATACGACAAGTAAGCATGTTGTAAGTGATCTTACTGCATTCCATTCGTTTTTCAGGAAATAATCAAAACGAACTGTATTGCTGAGAAAGGATTTAAACCGCCACCTGCAAGCAACACTCGCTGGAACTTTCGTTCCAGGGCAGTTTCAAGAACATCTAGTCATTTACACTAATTGCATTTGGTACTGTTACTAGTCTCCAAAATCATATGACAAGTACGCATGTTTGTAAGTGATCTTACTGCATTCCATTCGTTTTTCAGGAAATAATCAAAACGAACTGTATTGCTGAGAAAAGAATTAAACCGCCACCTGCAAGCAACACTCGCTGGAACTTTCGTTCCAGGGCAGTTTCAAGAACATCTAGTCATTTACACCAACTGAATTTGGTACTGTTACATGCCTCCAAAATCATATGACAAGTACGCATGTTTGTAAGTGATCTTACTGCATTCCATTCGTTTTTCAGGAAATAATCAAAACGATCTGTATCGCTGAGAAAAGATTTAAACCTCCACCTGCAAGCAACACTCGCTGGAACTTTCGTTCCAGGGCAGTTTCAAGAACATCTAGCCAATTACACCAACTGAATTTGGTACTGTTACATGCCTCCAAAATCATATGACAAGTACGCATGTTTGTAAGTGATCTTACTGCACTCCATTCGTTTTTCAGGAAATAATCAAAACAAACTGTATTGTACAGAAAGGATTTAAACCGCCACCTGCAAGCAACACTCGCTGGAACTTTCGTTCCAGGGCAGTCTCAAGAACATCTAGTCATTTACACCAACTGAATTTGGTACTGTTACATGCCTACAAAATCATACAACAAGTACGCATGTTTGTAAGTGCTCTTACTGCATTCCATTCGTTTTTCAGGAAATAATCAAAACGAACTGTATTGCTGAGAAAGGATTTAAAGCGACACCTGCAAACAACACTCGCTGGAACTTTCGTTCCAGGGCAGTTTCAAGAACATCTAGTCATTTACACCAACTGAATTTGTTACTGTTACATACCTCCAAAATCATATGACAAGTACGCATGTTTGTAAGTGATCTTACTGCATTCCATTCGTTTTTCAGGAAATAATCAAAACGATCTGTATTGCTGAGAAAGGATTTAAACCGCCACCTGCAAGCAACACTCGCTGGAACTTTCGTTCCAGGGCAGTTTCAAGCACATCTAGTCATTTACACCAACCGAATTTGGTACTGTTACATGATTCCTAAATCATACGACAAGTACGCATGTTTGTAAGTGATCTTACTGCATTCCATTCGTTTTTCAGGAAATAATCAAAACGAACTGTATTGCTGAGAAAGGATTTAAACCGCCACCTGCAAGCAACACTCGCTGGAACTTTCGTTCCAGGGAAGTTTCAAGAACATCTAGTCATTTACACCAACTGAATTTGGTACTGTTACATGCCTCCAAAATCATATGACAAGTACGCATGTTTGTAAGTGATCGTACTGCATTCCATTCGTTTTTCAGTAAATAATCAAAACGAACTGTATTGGTGAGAAAGGATTTAAACCGCCACCTGCAAGCAACACTCGCTGGAACTTTCGTTCCAGGGCAGTTTCAAGAACATCTAGTCATTTACACCAACTGAATTTGGTACTGTTACATGCCTCCAAAATCATATGACAAGTACGCAGGTTTGTAAGTGATCTTACTGCATTCCATTCGTTTTTCAGGAAATAATCAAAACGAACTGTATTGCTGGGAAAGGATTTAAACCGCCACCTGCAAGCAACACTCGCTGGAACTTTCGTTCCAGGGCAGATTCAAGAACATCTAGTAATTTACACAAACTGAATTTGGTACTGTTACATGCCTCCAAAATCATATGACAAGTACGCATGTTTGTAAGTGATCTTACTGCATTCCATTCGTTTTCCAGGAAATAATCAAAACGAACTGTATTGCTGAGAAAAGATTAAACCTCCACCTGCAAGCAACACTCGCTGGAACTTTCGTTCCAGGGCAGTTTCAAGAACATCTAGTCATACACACCATCTGAATTTGGTACTGTTACATGCCTCCAAAATCATACGACAAGTACGCATGTTTGTAAGTGATCTTACTGCATTCCATTCGTTTTTCAGGAAATAATCAAAACGAACTCTATTGCTGAGAGAAGATTTAAACCGCCACCTGCAAGCAACACTCGCTGGAACGTTCGTTCCAGGGCAGTTTCAAGAACATCTAGTCATTTACACCAACTGAATTTGGTACTGTTACATGCCTCCAAAATCATACGACAAGTACGCATGTTTGTAAGTGATCTTACTGCATTCCATTCGTTTTTCAGGAAATAATCAAAACGAACTGTATTGCTGAGAAAGGATTTAAACCGCCACCTGCAAGCAACACTCGCTGGAACTTTCGTTCCAGGGCAGTCTCAAGAACATCTAGTCATTTACACCCACTGAATTTGGTACTGTTACATGCCTCCAAAATCATACGACAAATACGCAAGTTTGTAAGTGATCTTATTGCATTCCATTCGTTTTTCAGGAAATAATCAAAACGAACTGTATTGCTGAGAAAGGATTAAAACCGTCACCTGCAAGCAACACTCGCTGGAACTTTCGTTCCAGGGCAGTTTCAAGAACATCTAGTCATTTACACCAACTGAATTTGGTACTGTTACATGCCTCCAAAATCGTATGACAAGTACGAATGTTTGTAAGTGATCTTACTGCATTCCATTCGTTTTTCAGGAAATAATCAAAACGAACTGTATTGCTGAGAAAGGATTTAAACCGCCACCTGCAAGCAACACTCGATGGAACTTTCGTTCCAGGGCAGTTTCAAGCACATCTAGTCATTTACACCAACTGAATTTGGTACTGTTACATGCCTCCAAAATCATATGACAAGTACGCATGTTTGTAAGTGATCTTACTGCATTCCATTCGTTTTCCAGGAAATAATCAAAACGAACTGTATTGCTGAGAAAGGATTTAAACCGCCACCTGCAAGCAACACTCGCTGGAACTTTCGTTCCAGGGCAGTTTCAAGAACATCTAGTCATTTACACCAACTGAATTTGGTACTGTTACATGCCTCCAAAATCATATGACAAGTACGCATGATTGTAAGTGATCTTACTGCATTCCATTCGTTTTTCAGGAAATAATCATAACGAACTGTATTGCTGAGAAAAGATTTAAACCGCCACCTGCAAGCAACTCTCGCTTGAACTTTCGTTCCAGGGCAGTTTCAAGAACATCTAGTCATTTACACCAACTGAATTTGGTACTGTTACATGCCTCCAAAATCATACGACAAGTACGCATATTTGTAAGTGATCTTACTGCATTCCATTCGTTTTTCAGGAAATAATCAAAACGAACTGTATTGCTGAGAAAGGATTTAAACCGCCACCTGCAAGCAACACTCGCTGGAACTTTCGTTCCAGGGCAGTTTCAAGAACATCAAGTCATTTACACCAACTGAATTTGGTATTGTTACATGCCTCCAAAATCATATGACAAGTACGCGTGTTTGTAAGTGATCTTACTGCATTCCATTCGTTTTTCAGGAAATAATCAAAACGAACTGTATTGCTGAAAAAGGATTTAAACCGCCACCTGCAAGCAACAACCGTTGGAACTTTCGTTCCAGAGCAGTTTCAAGAACATCTAGTCATTTACACCAACTGAATTTGGTACTGTTACATGCCTCCGAAATCATATGACAAGTACGCAGGTTTGTAAGTGATCTTACTGCATTCCATTCGTTTTTCAGGAAATAATCAATACGAACAGTATTGCTGAGAAAGGATTTAAACCGCCGCCTGCAAGCAACACTCGTTGAACTTTCGTTCCAGGGCAGTTTCAAGAACATCCAGTCATTTACACCAACTGAATTTGGTACTGTTACATGCCTCCAAAATCATATGACAAGTACGCATGTTTGTAAGTGATCTTACTGCATTCCATTCGTTTATCAGGAAATAATCAAAACGAACTGTATTGCTGAGAAAAGATTTAAACCTCCACCTGCAAGCAACACTCGCTGGAACTTACGTTCCAGGGCTGTTTCAAGAACATCTAGTCATTTACACCAACTGAATTTGGTACTGTTACATGCCTCCAAAATCATATGACAAGTACGCATGTTTGTAAGTGATCTTACTGCAATCCATTCGTTTTCCAGGAAATAATCTAAACGAACTGTATTGCTGAGAAAAGATTAAACCTCCACCTGCAAGCAACACTCGCTGGAACTTTCGTTCCAGGGCAGTTTCAAGAACATCTAGTCATACACACCAACCGAATTTGGTACTGTTACATGCCTCCAAAATCATACGACAAGTACGCATGTTTGTAAGTGATCTTACTGCATTCCATTCGTTTTTCAGGAAATAATCAAAACGAACTGTATTGCTGAGAAAGGATTTAAACCGCTACCTGCAAGCAACACTCGCTGGAACTTTCGTTCCAGGGCAGTTTCAAGAACATCTAGTCATTTACACCAACTGAATTTGGTACTGTTACATGCCTCCAAAATCATACGACAAGTACGCATGTTTGTAAGTGATCTTACTGCATTCCATTCGTTTTTCAGGAAATAATCAAAACGAACTGTATTGCTGAGAAAGGATTTTAACCGCCACCTGCAAGCAACACTCGCTGGAACTTTCGTTCCAGAGCAGTCTCAAGAACATCTAGTCATTTACACCCACTGAATTTGGTACTGTTACATGCCTCCAAAATCATACGACAAGTACGCATATTTGTAAGTGATCTTACTGCATTCCATTCGTTTTTCAGGAAATAATCAAAACGAACTGTATTGCTGAGAAAGGATTTAAACTGCCACCTGCAAGCAACACTCGCTGGAACTTTCGTTCCAGGGCAGTTTCAAGAACATCAAGTCATTTACACCAACTGAATTTGGTACTGTTACATGCCTCCAAAATCATATGACAAGTACGCGTGTTTGTAAGTGATCTTACTGCATTCCATCCGTTTTTCAGGAAATAATCAAAACGAACTGTATTGCTGAAAAAGGATTTAAATAGCCACCTGCAAGCAACAACCGTTGGAACTTTCGTTCCAGAGCAGTTTCAAGAACATCTAGTCATTTACACCAACTGAATTTGGTACTGTTACATGCCTCCAAAATCATATGACAAGTACGCAGGTTTGTAAGTGATCTTACTGCATTCCATTCGTTTTTCAGGAAATAATCAATACGAACAGTATTGCTGAGAAAGGATTTAAACCGCCGCCTGCAAGCAACACTCGTTGGAACTTTCGTTCCAGGGCAGTTTCAAGAACATCTAGTCATTTACACCAACTGAATTTGGTACTGTTACATGCCTCCAAAATCATATGACAAGTACGCATGTTTGTAAGTGATCTTACTGCATTCCATTCGTTTATCAGCAAATAATCAAAACGAACTGTATTGCTGAGAAAAGATTTAAACCTCCACCTGCAAGCAACACTCGCTGGAACTTTCGTTCCAGGGCAGTTTCAAGAACATCTACTCATTTACACCAACTGAATTTGGTCTTGTTACATGCCTCCAAAATCATATGACAAGTACGCATGTTTGTAAGTGATCTTACTGCATTCCATTCGTTTTTCAGAAAATAATCGAAACGAACTGTATTGCTGAGAAAAGATTTAAACCTCCAACTGCAAGCAACACTCGCTGGAACTTTCGTTCCTGGGCAGTTTCAAGAACATCTAGTCATTTACACCAACTGAATTTGGTACTGTTACATGCCTCCAAAATCATATGACAAGTACGCAGGTTTGTAAGTGATCTTACTGCATTCCATTCGTTTTTCAGGAAATAATCAAAACGAACTGTATTGCTGAGAAAGGATTTAAATCGCCACCTGCAAGCAACACTCGCTGGAACTTCCGTTCCAGGGCAGTTTCAAGAACATCTAGTCATTTACACCAACTGAATTTGGTACTGTTACATGCCTCCAAAATCATATGACAAGTATGCATGTTTGTAAGTGATCTTACTGCATTCCATTCGTTTTTCAGGAAATAATCAAAACGAACAGTATTGCTGAGAAAGGATTTAAACCGCCACCTGCAAGCAACACTCGCTGGAACTCCCGTTCCAGGGCAGTTTCAAGAACATCTAGTCATTTACACCAACTGAATTTGGTACTGTTACATGCCTCCAAATTCATATGACAAGTACGCATGTTTGTAAGTGATCTTACTGCATTCCATTCGTTTTTCAGGAAATAATCAAAACGAACTGTATTGCTGAGAAAGGATTTAAACCGCCACCTGCAAGCAACACTCGCTTGAACTTTCGTTCCAGGGCAGTTTCAAGAACATCTAGTCATTTACTCCAACTGAATTTGGTACTGTTACATGCCTCAAAAATCATATGACAATTACGCATGTTTGTTAGTGATCTTACTGCATTCCATTCGTGTTTCAGGAAATAATCAAAACGAACTCTATTGCTGAGAAAGGATTTAAACCGCCACCTGCAAGCAACACTCGCTGGAACTTTCGTTCCAGGGCAGTTTCAAGAACATCTAGTCATTTACACCAACTGATTTTGGTACTGTTACATGCCTCCAAAATCATACGACAAGTAAGCATGTTGTAAGTGATCTTACTGCATTCCATTCGTTTTTCAGGAAATAATCAAAACGAACTGTATTGCTGAGAAAGGATTTAAACCGCCACCTGCAAGCAACACTCGCTGGAACTTTCGTTCCAGGGCAGTTTCAAGAACATCTAGTCATTTACACTAATTGCATTTGGTACTGTTACATGCCTCCAAAATCATATGACAAGTACGCATGTTTGTAAGTGATCTTACTGCATTCCATTCGTTTTTCAGGAAATAATCAAAACGAACTGTATTGCTGAGAAAAGAATTAAACCGCCACCTGCAAGCAACACTCGCTGGAACTTTCGTTCCAGGGCAGTTTCAAGAACATCTAGTCATTTACACCAACTGAATTTGGTACTGTTACATGCCTCCAAAATCATATGACAAGTACGCATGTTTGTAAGTGATCTTACTGCATTCCATTCGTTTTTCAGGAAATAATCAAAACGAACTGTATTGCTGAGAAAGGATTTAAACCGCCACCTGCAAGCAACACTCGCTGGAACTTCCGTTCCAGGGCAGTTTCAAGAACATCTAGTCATTTACACCAACTGAATTTGGTACTGTTACATGCCTCCAAAATCATATGACAAGTATGCATGTTTGCAAGTGATCTTACTGCATTCCATTCGTTTTTCAGGAAATAATCAAAACGAACAGTATTGCTGAGAAAGGATTTAAACCGCCACCTGCAAGCAACACTCGCTGGAACTCCCGTTCCAGGGCAGTTTCAAGAACATCTAGTCATTTACACCAACTGAATTTGGTACTGTTACATGCCTCCAAATTCATATGACAAGTACGCATGTTTGTAAGTGATCTTACTGCATTCCATTCGTTTTTCAGGAAATAATCAAAACGAACTGTATTGCTGAGAAAGGATTTAAACAGCCACCTGCAAGCAACACTCGCTGGAACTTTCATTCCAGGGCAGTTTCAAGAACATCTAATCATTTACACCAACTGAATTTGGTACTGTTACATGCTTCCAAAATCATACGACAAGTACGCATGTTTGTAAGTGATCTTACTGCATTCCATTCGTTTTTCAGGAAATAATCAAAACGAACTGTATTGCTGAGAAAGGATTTAAATCGCCACCTGCAAGCAACACTCGCTTGAACTTTCGTTCCAGGGCAGTTTCAAGAACATCTAGTCATTTACTCCAACTGAATTTGGTACTGTTACATGCCTCAAAAATCATATGACAATTACGCATGTTTGTTAGTGATCTTACTGCATTCCATTCGTGTTTCAGGAAATAATCAAAACGAACTCTATTGCTGAGAAAGGATTTAAACCGCCACCTGCAAGCAACACTCGCTGGAACTTTCGTTCCAGGTCAGTTTCAAGAACATCTAGTCATTTACACCAACTGAATTTGGTACTGTTACATGCCTCCAAAATCATACGACAAGTAAGCATGTTGTAAGTGATCTTACTGCATTCCATTCGTTTTTCAGGAAATAATCAAAACGAACTGTATTGCTGAGAAAGGATTTAAACCGCCACCTGCAAGCAACACTCGCTGGAACTTTCGTTCCAGGGCAGTTTCAAGAACATCTAGTCATTTACACTAATTGCATTTGGTACTGTTACTAGTCTCCAAAATCATATGACAAGTACGCATGTTTGTAAGTGATCTTACTGCATTCCATTCGTTTTTCAGGAAATAATCAAAACGAACTGTATTGCTGAGAAAAGAATTAAACCGCCACCTGCAAGCAACACTCGCTGGAACTTTCGTTCCAGGGCAGTTTCAAGAACATCTAGTCATTTACACCAACTGAATTTGGTACTGTTACATGCCTCCAAAATCATATGACAAGTACGCATGTTTGTAAGTGATCTTACTGCATTCCATTCGTTTTTCAGGAAATAATCAAAACGATCTGTATCGCTGAGAAAAGATTTAAACCTCCACCTGCAAGCAACACTCGCTGGAACTTTCGTTCCAGGGCAGTTTCAAGAACATCTAGTCAATTACACCAACTGAATTTGGTACTGTTACATGCCTCCAAAATCATATGACAAGTACGCATGTTTGTAAGTGATCTTACTGCACTCCATTCGTTTTTCAGGAAATAATCAAAACAAACTGTATTGTACAGAAAGGATTTAAACCGCCACCTGCAAGCAACACTCGCTGGAACTTTCGTTCCAGGGCAGTCTCAAGAACATCTAGTCATTTACACCAACTGAATTTGGTACTGTTACATGCCTACAAAATCATACAACAAGTACGCATGTTTGTAAGTGCTCTTACTGCATTCCATTCGTTTTTCAGGAAATAATCAAAACGAACTGTATTGCTGAGAAAGGATTTAAAGCGACACCTGCAAACAACACTCGCTGGAACTTTCGTTCCAGGGCAGTTTCAAGAACATCTAGTCATTTACACCAACTGAATTTGTTACTGTTACATACCTCCAAAATCATATGACAAGTACGCATGTTTGTAAGTGATCTTACTGCATTCCATTCGTTTTTCAGGAAATAATCAAAACGATCTGTATTGCTGAGAAAGGATTTAAACCGCCACCTGCAAGCAACACTCGCTGGAACTTTCGTTCCAGGGCAGTTTCAAGCACATCTAGTCATTTACACCAACCGAATTTGGTACTGTTACATGATTCCTAAATCATACGACAAGTACGCATGTTTGTAAGTGATCTTACTGCATTCCATTCGTTTTTCAGGAAATAATCAAAACGAACTGTATTGCTGAGAAAGGATTTAAACCGCCACCTGCAAGCAACACTCGCTGGAACTTTCGTTCCAGGGAAGTTTCAAGAACATCTAGTCATTTACACCAACTGAATTTGGTACTGTTACATGCCTCCAAAATCATATGACAAGTACGCATGTTTGTAAGTGATCGTACTGCATTCCATTCGTTTTTCAGTAAATAATCAAAACGAACTGTATTGGTGAGAAAGGATTTAAACCGCCACCTGCAAGCAACACTCGCTGGAACTTTCGTTCCAGGGCAGTTTCAAGAACATCTAGTCATTTACACCAACTGAATTTGGTACTGTTACATGCCTCCAAAATCATATGACAAGTACGCAGGTTTGTAAGTGATCTTACTGCATTCCATTCGTTTTTCAGGAAATAATCAAAACGAACTGTATTGCTGGGAAAGGATTTAAACCGCCACCTGCAAGCAACACTCGCTGGAACTTTCGTTCCAGGGCAGATTCAAGAACATCTAGTAATTTACACAAACTGAATTTGGTACTGTTACATGCCTCCAAAATCATATGACAAGTACGCATGTTTGTAAGTGATCTTACTGCATTCCATTCGTTTTCCAGGAAATAATCAAAACGAACTGTATTGCTGAGAAAAGATTAAACCTCCACCTGCAAGCAACACTCGCTGGAACTTTCGTTCCAGGGCAGTTTCAAGAACATCTAGTCATACACACCATCTGAATTTGGTACTGTTACATGCCTCCAAAATCATACGACAAGTACGCATGTTTGTAAGTGATCTTACTGCATTCCATTCGTTTTTCAGGAAATAATCAAAACGAACTCTATTGCTGAGAGAAGATTTAAACCGCCACCTGCAAGCAACACTCGCTGGAACGTTCGTTCCAGGGCAGTCTCAAGAACATCTAGTCATTTACACCCACTGAATTTGGTACTGTTACATGCCTCCAAAATCATACGACAAATACGCAAGTTTGTAAGTGATCTTATTGCATTCCATTCGTTTTTCAGGAAATAATCAAAACGAACTGTATTGCTGAGAAAGGATTAAAACCGCCACCTGCAAGCAACACTCGCTGGAACTTTCGTTCCAGGGCAGTTTCAAGAACATCTAGTCATTTACACCAACTGAATTTGGTACTGTTACATGCCTCCAAAATCGTATGACAAGTACGAATGTTTGTAAGTGATCTTACTGCATTCCATTCGTTTTTCAGGAAATAATCAAAACGAACTGTATTGCTGAGAAAGGATTTAAACCGCCACCTGCAAGCAACACTCGATGGAACTTTCGTTCCAGGGCAGTTTCAAGCACATCTAGTCATTTACACCAACTGAATTTGGTACTGTTACATGCCTCCAAAATCATATGACAAGTACGCATGTTTGTAAGTGATCTTACTGCATTCCATTCGTTTTCCAGGAAATAATCAAAACGAACTGTATTGCTGAGAAAGGATTTAAACCGCCACCTGCAAGCAACACTCGCTGGAACTTTCGTTCCAGGGCAGTTTCAAGAACATCTAGTCATTTACACCAACTGAATTTGGTACTGTTACATGCCTCCAAAATCATATGACAAGTACGCATGATTGTAAGTGATCTTACTGCATTCCATTCGTTTTTCAGGAAATAATCATAACGAACTGTATTGCTGAGAAAAGATTTAAACCGCCACCTGCAAGCAACTCTCGCTTGAACTTTCGTTCCAGGGCAGTTTCAAGAACATCTAGTCATTTACACCAACTGAATTTGGTACTGTTACATGCCTCCAAAATCATACGACAAGTACGCATATTTGTAAGTGATCTTACTGCATTCCATTCGTTTTTCAGGAAATAATCAAAACGAACTGTATTGCTGAGAAAGGATTTAAACCGCCACCTGCAAGCAACACTCGCTGGAACTTTCGTTCCAGGGCAGTTTCAAGAACATCAAGTCATTTACACCAACTGAATTTGGTATTGTTACATGCCTCCAAAATCATATGACAAGTACGCGTGTTTGTAAGTGATCTTACTGCATTCCATTCGTTTTTCAGGAAATAATCAAAACGAACTGTATTGCTGAAAAAGGATTTAAACCGCCACCTGCAAGCAACAACCGTTGAACTTTCGTTCCAGAGCAGTTTCAAGAACATCTAGTCATTTACACCAACTGAATTTGGTACTGTTACATGCCTCCGAAATCATATGACAAGTACGCAGGTTTGTAAGTGATCTTACTGCATTCCATTCGTTTTTCAGGAAATAATCAATACGAACAGTATTGCTGAGAAAGGATTTAAACCGCCGCCTGCAAGCAACACTCGTTGAACTTTCGTTCCAGGGCAGTTTCAAGAACATCCAGTCATTTACACCAACTGAATTTGGTACTGTTACATGCCTCCAAAATCATATGACAAGTACGCATGTTTGTAAGTGATCTTACTGCATTCCATTCGTTTATCAGGAAATAATCAAAACGAACTGTATTGCTGAGAAAAGATTTAAACCTCCACCTGCAAGCAACACTCGCTGGAACTTACGTTCCAGGGCTGTTTCAAGAACATCTAGTCATTTACACCAACTGAATTTGGTACTGTTACATGCCTCCAAAATCATATGACAAGTACGCATGTTTGTAAGTGATCTTACTGCAATCCATTCGTTTTCCAGGAAATAATCTAAACGAACTGTATTGCTGAGAAAAGATTAAACCTCCACCTGCAAGCAACACTCGCTGGAACTTTCGTTCCAGGGCAGTTTCAAGAACATCTAGTCATACACACCAACCGAATTTGGTACTGTTACATGCCTCCAAAATCATACGACAAGTACGCATGTTTGTAAGTGATCTTACTGCATTCCATTCGTTTTTCAGGAAATAATCAAAACGAACTGTATTGCTGAGAAAGGATTTAAACCGCCACCTGCAAGCAACACTCGCTGGAACTTTCGTTCCAGGGCAGTTTCAAGAACATCTAGTCATTTACACCAACTGAATTTGGTACTGTTACATGCCTCCAAAATCATACGACATGTACGCATGTTTGTAAGTGATCTTACTGCATTCCATTCGTTTTTCAGGAAATAATCAAAACGAACTGTATTGCTGAGAAAGGATTTTAACCGCCACCTGCAAGCAACACTCGCTGGAACTTTCGTTCCAGAGCAGTCTCAAGAACATCTAGTCATTTACACCCACTGAATTTGGTACTGTTACATGCCTCCAAAATCATACGACAAATACGCAAGTTTGTAAGTGATCTTATTGCATTCCATTCGTTTTTCAGGAAATAATCAAAACGAACTGTATTGCTGAGAAAGGATTTAAACCGCCACCTGCAAGCAACTCTCGCTGGAACTTTCGTTCCAGGGCAGTTTCAAGAACATCTAGTCATTTACACCAACCGAATTTGGTACTGTTACATGCCTCCAAAATCGTATGACAAGTACGCATGTTTGTAAGTGATCTTACTGCATTCCATTCGTTTTTCAGGAAATAATCAAAACGAACTGTATTGCTGAGAAAGGATTTAAACCGCCACCTGCAAGCAACACTCGATGGAACTTTCGTTCCAGGGCAGTTTCAAGCACATCTAGTCATTTACACCAACTGAATTTGGTACTGTTACATGCCTCCAAAATCATATGACAAGTACGCATGTTTGTAAGTGATCTTACTGCATTCCATTCGTTTTTCAGGAAATAATCAAAACGAACTGTATTGCTGAGAAAGGATTTAAAGCGACACCTGCAAACAACACTCGCTGGAACTTTCGTTCCAGGGCAGTTTCAAGAACATCTAGTCATTTACACCAACTGAATTTGTTACTGTTACATACCTCCAAAATCATATGACAAGTACGCATGTTTGTAAGTGATCTTACTGCATTCCATTCGTTTTTCAGGAAATAATCAAAACGATCTGTATTGCTGAGAAAGGATTTAAACCGCCACCTGCAAGCAACACTCGCTGGAACTTTCGTTCCAGGGCAGTTTCAAGCACATCTAGTCATTTACACCAACCGAATTTGGTACTGTTACATGATTCCTAAATCATACGACAAGTACGCATGTTTGTAAGTGATCTTACTGCATTCCATTCGTTTTTCAGGAAATAATCAAAACGAACTGTATTGCTGAGAAAGGATTTAAACCGCCACCTGCAAGCAACACTCGCTGGAACTTTCGTTCCAGGGAAGTTTCAAGAACATCTAGTCATTTACACCAACTGAATTTGGTACTGTTACATGCCTCCAAAATCATATGACAAGTACGCATGTTTGTAAGTGATCGTACTGCATTCCATTCGTTTTTCAGTAAATAATCAAAACGAACTGTATTGGTGAGAAAGGATTTAAACCGCCACCTGCAAGCAACACTCGCTGGAACTTTCGTTCCAGGGCAGTTTCAAGAACATCTAGTCATTTACACCAACTGAATTTGGTACTGTTACATGCCTCCAAAATCATATGACAAGTACGCAGGTTTGTAAGTGATCTTACTGCATTCCATTCGTTTTTCAGGAAATAATCAAAACGAACTGTATTGCTGGGAAAGGATTTAAACCGCCACCTGCAAGCAACACTCGCTGGAACTTTCGTTCCAGGGCAGATTCAAGAACATCTAGTAATTTACACAAACTGAATTTGGTACTGTTACATGCCTCCAAAATCATATGACAAGTACGCATGTTTGTAAGTGATCTTACTGCATTCCATTCGTTTTCCAGGAAATAATCAAAACGAACTGTATTGCTGAGAAAAGATTAAACCTCCACCTGCAAGCAACACTCGCTGGAACTTTCGTTCCAGGGCAGTTTCAAGAACATCTAGTCATACACACCATCTGAATTTGGTACTGTTACATGCCTCCAAAATCATACGACAAGTACGCATGTTTGTAAGTGATCTTACTGCATTCCATTCGTTTTTCAGGAAATAATCAAAACGAACTCTATTGCTGAGAGAAGATTTAAACCGCCACCTGCAAGCAACACTCGCTGGAACGTTCGTTCCAGGGCAGTTTCAAGAACATCTAGTCATTTACACCAACTGAATTTGGTACTGTTACATGCCTCCAAAATCATACGACAAGTACGCATGTTTGTAAGTGATCTTACTGCATTCCATTCGTTTTTCAGGAAATAATCAAAACGAACTGTATTGCTGAGAAAGGATTTAAACCGCCACCTGCAAGCAACACTCGCTGGAACTTTCGTTCCAGGGCAGTCTCAAGAACATCTAGTCATTTACACCCACTGAATTTGGTACTGTTACATGCCTCCAAAATCATACGACAAATACGCAAGTTTGTAAGTGATCTTATTGCATTCCATTCGTTTTTCAGGAAATAATCAAAACGAACTGTATTGCTGAGAAAGGATTAAAACCGCCACCTGCAAGCAACACTCGCTGGAACTTTCGTTCCAGGGCAGTTTCAAGAACATCTAGTCATTTACACCAACTGAATTTGGTACTGTTACATGCCTCCAAAATCGTATGACAAGTACGAATGTTTGTAAGTGATCTTACTGCATTCCATTCGTTTTTCAGGAAATAATCAAAACGAACTGTATTGCTGAGAAAGGATTTAAACCGCCACCTGCAAGCAACACTCGATGGAACTTTCGTTCCAGGGCAGTTTCAAGCACATCTAGTCATTTACACCAACTGAATTTGGTACTGTTACATGCCTCCAAAATCATATGACAAGTACGCATGTTTGTAAGTGATCTTACTGCATTCCATTCGTTTTCCAGGAAATAATCAAAACGAACTGTATTGCTGAGAAAGGATTTAAACCGCCACCTGCAAGCAACACTCGCTGGAACTTTCGTTCCAGGGCAGTTTCAAGAACATCTAGTCATTTACACCAACTGAATTTGGTACTGTTACATGCCTCCAAAATCATATGACAAGTACGTATGATTGTAAGTGATCTTACTGCATTCCATTCGTTTTTCAGGAAATAATCATAACGAACTGTATTGCTGAGAAAAGATTTAAACCGCCACCTGCAAGCAACTCTCGCTTGAACTTTCGTTCCAGGGCAGTTTCAAGAACATCTAGTCATTTACACCAACTGAATTTGGTACTGTTACATGCCTCCAAAATCATACGACAAGTACGCATATTTGTAAGTGATCTTACTGCATTCCATTCGTTTTTCAGGAAATAATCAAAACGAACTGTATTGCTGAGAAAGGATTTAAACCGCCACCTGCAAGCAACACTCGCTGGAACTTTCGTTCCAGGGCAGTTTCAAGAACATCAAGTCATTTACACCAACTGAATTTGGTATTGTTACATGCCTCCAAAATCATATGACAAGTACGCGTGTTTGTAAGTGATCTTACTGCATTCCATTCGTTTTTCAGGAAATAATCAAAACGAACTGTATTGCTGAAAGAGGATTTAAACCGCCACCTGCAAGCAACAACCGTTGGAACTTTCGTTCCAGAGCAGTTTCAAGAACATCTAGTCATTTACACCAACTGAATTTGGTACTGTTACATGCCTCCGAAATCATATGACAAGTACGCAGGTTTGTAAGTGATCTTACTGCATTCCATTCGTTTTTCAGGAAATAATCAATACGAACAGTATTGCTGAGAAAGGATTTAAACCGCCGCCTGCAAGCAACACTCGTTGAACTTTCGTTCCAGGGCAGTTTCAAGAACATCCAGTCATTTACACCAACTGAATTTGGTACTGTTACATGCCTCCAAAATCATATGACAAGTACGCATGTTTGTAAGTGATCTTACTGCATTCCATTCGTTTATCAGGAAATAATCAAAACGAACTGTATTGCTGAGAAAAGATTTAAACCTCCACCTGCAAGCAACACTCGCTGGAACTTACGTTCCAGGGCTGTTTCAAGAACATCTAGTCATTTACACCAACTGAATTTGGTACTGTTACATGCCTCCAAAATCATATGACAAGTACGCATGTTTGTAAGTGATCTTACTGCAATCCATTCGTTTTCCAGGAAATAATCTAAACGAACTGTATTGCTGAGAAAAGATTAAACCTCCACCTGCAAGCAACACTCGCTGGAACTTTCGTTCCAGGGCAGTTTCAAGAACATCTAGTCATACACACCAACCGAATTTGGTACTGTTACATGCCTCCAAAATCATACGACAAGTACGCATGTTTGTAAGTGATCTTACTGCATTCCATTCGTTTTTCAGGAAATAATCAAAACGAACTGTATTGCTGAGAAAGGATTTAAACCGCCACCTGCAAGCAACACTCGCTGGAACTTTCGTTCCAGGGCAGTTTCAAGAACATCTAGTCATTTACACCAACTGAATTTGGTACTGTTACATGCCTCCAAAATCATACGACAAGTACGCATGTTTGTAAGTGATCTTACTGCATTCCATTCGTTTTTCAGGAAATAATCAAAACGAACTGTATTGCTGAGAAAGGATTTTAACCGCCACCTGCAAGCAACACTCGCTGGAACTTTCGTTCCAGAGCAGTCTCAAGAACATCTAGTCATTTACACCCACTGAATTTGGTACTGTTACATGCCTCCAAAATCATACGACAAATACGCAAGTTTGTAAGTGATCTTATTGCATTCCATTCGTTTTTCAGGAAATAATCAAAACGAACTGTATTGCTGAGAAAGGATTTAAACCGCCACCTGCAAGCAACTCTCGCTGGAACTTTCGTTCCAGGGCAGTTTCAAGAACATCTAGTCATTTACACCAACTGAATTTGGTACTGTTACATGCCTCCAAAATCGTATGACAAGTACGCATGTTTGTAAGTGATCTTACTGCATTCCATTCGTTTTTCAGGAAATAATCAAAACGAACTGTATTGCTGAGAAAGGATTTAAACCGCCACCTGCAAGCAACACTCGATGGAACTTTCGTTCCAGGGCAGTTTCAAGCACATCTAGTCATTTACACCAACTGAATTTGGTACTGTTACATGCCTCCAAAATCATATGACAAGTACGCATGTTTGTAAGTGATCTTACTGCATTCCATTCGTTTTCCAGGAAATAATCAAAACGAACTGTATTGCTGAGAAAGGATTTAAACCGCCACCTGCAAGCAACACTCGCTGGAACTTTCGTTTCAGGGCAGTTTCAAGAACATCTAGTCATTTACACCAACTGAATTTGGTACTGTTACATGCCTCCAAAATCATATGACAAGTACGCATGATTGTAAGTGATCTTACTGCATTCCATTCGTTTTTCAGGAAATAATCATAACGAACTGTATTGCTGAGAAAAGATTTAAACCGCCACCTGCAAGCAACTCTCGCTTGAACTTTCGTTCCAGGGCAGTTTCAAGAACATCTAGTCATTTACACCAACTGAATTTGGTACTGTTACATGCCTCCAAAATCATACGACAAGTACGCATATTTGTAAGTGATCTTACTGCATTCCATTCGTTTTTCAGGAAATAATCAAAACGAACTGTATTGCTGAGAAAGGATTTAAACCGCCACCTGCAAGCAACACTCGCTGGAACTTTCGTTCCAGGGCAGTTTCAAGAACATCAAGTCATTTACACCAACTGAATTTGGTATTGTTACATGCCTCCAAAATCATATGACAAGTACGCGTGTTTGTAAGTGATCTTACTGCATTCCATTCGTTTTTCAGGAAATAATCAAAACGAACTGTATTGCTGAAAAAGGATTTAAACCGCCACCTGCAAGCAACAACCGTTGGAACTTTCGTTCCAGAGCAGTTTCAAGAACATCTAGTCATTTACACCAACTGAATTTGGTACTGTTACATGCCTCCAAAATCATATGACAAGTACGCAGGTTTGTAAGTGATCTTACTGCATTCCATTCGTTTTTCAGGAAATAATCAATACGAACAGTATTGCTGAGAAAGGATTTAAACCGCCGCCTGCAAGCAACACTCGTTGGAACTTTCGTTCCAGGGCAGTTTCAAGAACATCTAGTCATTTACACCAACTGAATTTGGTACTGTTACATGCCTCCAAAATCATATGACAAGTACGCATGTTTGTAAGTGATCTTACTGCATTCCATTCGTTTATCAGGAAATAATCAAAACGAACTGTATTGCTGAGAAAAGATTTAAACCTCCACCTGCAAGCAACACTCGCTGGAACTTACGTTCCAGGGCAGTTTCAAGAACATCTAGTCATTTACACCAACTGAATTTGGTACTGTTACATGCCTCCAAAATCATATGACAAGTACGCATGTTTGTAAGTGATCTTACTGCATTCCATTCGTTTTTCAGAAAATAATCAAAACGAACTGTATTGCTGAGAAAAGATTTAAACCTCCAACTGCAAGCAACACTCGCTGGAACTTTCGTTCCAGGGCAGTTTCAAGAACATCTAGTCATTTACACCAACTGAATTTGGTACTGTTACATGCCTCCAAAATCATATGACAAGTACGCAGGTTTGTAAGTGATCTTACTGCATTCCATTCGTTTTTCAGGAAATAATCAAAACGAACTGTATTGCTGAGAAAAGATTAAACCTCCACCTGCAAGCAACACTCGCTGGAACTTTCGTTCCAGGGCAGTTTCAAGAACATCTAGTCATACACACCATCTGAATTTGGTACTGTTACATGCCTCCAAAATCATACGACAAGTACGCATGTTTGTAAGTGATCTTACTGCATTCCATTCGTTTTTCAGGAAATAATCAAAACGAACTCTATTGCTGAGAGAAGATTTAAACCGCCACCTGCAAGCAACACTCGCTGGAACGTTCGTTCCAGGGCAGTTTCAAGAACATCTAGTCATTTACACCAACTGAATTTGGTACTGTTACATGCCTCCAAAATCATACGACAAGTACGCATGTTTGTAAGTGATCTTACTGCATTCCATTCGTTTTTCAGGAAATAATCAAAACGAACTGTATTGCTGAGAAAGGATTTAAACCGCCACCTGCAAGCAACACTCGCTGGAACTTTCGTTCCAGGGCAGTCTCAAGAACATCTAGTCATTTACACCCACTGAATTTGGTACTGTTACATGCCTCCAAAATCATACGACAAATACGCAAGTTTGTAAGTGATCTTATTGCATTCCATTCGTTTTTCAGGAAATAATCAAAACGAACTGTATTGCTGAGAAAGGATTAAAACCGCCACCTGCAAGCAACACTCGCTGGAACTTTCGTTCCAGGGCAGTTTCAAGAACATCTAGTCATTTACACCAACTGAATTTGGTACTGTTACATGCCTCCAAAATCGTATGACAAGTACGCATGTTTGTAAGTGATCTTACTGCATTCCATTCGTTTTTCAGGAAATAATCAAAACGAACTGTATTGCTGAGAAAGGATTTAAACCGCCACCTGCAAGCAACACTCGATGGAACTTTCGTTCCAGGGCAGTTTCAAGCACATCTAGTCATTTACACCAACTGAATTTGGTACTGTTACATGCCTCCAAAATCATATGACAAGTACGCATGTTTGTAAGTGATCTTACTGCATTCCATTCGTTTTCCAGGAAATAATCAAAACGAACTGTATTGCTGAGAAAGGATTTAAACCGCCACCTGCAAGCAACACTCGCTGGAACTTTCGTTCCAGGGCAGTTTCAAGAACATCTATTCATTTACACCAACTGAATTTGGTACTGTTACATGCCTCCAAAATCATATGACAAGTACGCATGATTTTAAGTGATCTTACTGCATTCCATTCGTTTTTCAGGAAATAATCATAACGAACTGTATTGCTGAGAAAAGATTTAAACCGCCACCTGCAAGCAACTCTCGCTTGAACTTTCGTTCCAGGGCAGTTTCAAGAACATCTAGTCATTTACACCAACTGAATTTGGTACTGTTACATGCCTCCAAAATCATACGACAAGTACGCATATTTGTAAGTGATCTTACTGCATTCCATTCGTTTTTCAGGAAATAATCAAAACGAACTGTATTGCTGAGAAAGGATTTAAACCGCCACCTGCAAGCAACACTCGCTGGAACTTTCGTTCCAGGGCAGTTTCAAGAACATCAAGTCATTTACACCAACTGAATTTGGTATTGTTACATGCCTCCAAAATCATATGACAAGTACGCGTGTTTGTAAGTGATCTTACTGCATTCCATTCGTTTTTCAGGAAATAATCAAAACGAACTGTATTGCTGAAAAAGGATTTAATCCGCCACCTGCAATCAACAACCGTTGGAACTTTCGTTCCAGAGCAGTTTCAAGAACATCTAGTCATTTACACCAACTGAATTTGGTACTGTTACATGCCTCCGAAATCATATGACAAGTACGCAGGTTTGTAAGTGATCTTACTGCATTCCATTCGTTTTTCAGGAAATAATCAATACGAACAGTATTGCTGAGAAAGGATTTAAACCGCCGCCTGCAAGCAACACTCGTTGAACTTTCGTTCCAGGGCAGTTTCAAGAACATCCAGTCATTTACACCAACTGAATTTGGTACTGTTACATGCCTCCAAAATCATATGACAAGTACGCATGTTTGTAAGTGATCTTACTGCATTCCATTCGTTTATCAGGAAATAATCAAAACGAACTGTATTGCTGAGAAAAGATTTAAACCTCCACCTGCAAGCAACACTCGCTGGAACTTACGTTCCAGGGCTGTTTCAAGAACATCTAGTCATTTACACCAACTGAATTTGGTACTGTTACATGCCTCCAAAATCATATGACAAGTACGCATGTTTGTAAGTGATCTTACTGCAATCCATTCGTTTTCCAGGAAATAATCTAAACGAACTGTATTGCTGAGAAAAGATTAAACCTCCACCTGCAAGCAACACTCGCTGGAACTTTCGTTCCAGGGCAGTTTCAAGAACATCTAGTCATACACACCAACTGAATTTGGTACTGTTACATGCCTCCAAAATCATACGACAAGTACGCATGTTTGTAAGTGATCTTACTGCATTCCATTCGTTTTTCAGGAAATAATCAAAACGAACTGTATTGCTGAGAAAGGATTTAAACCGCCACCTGCAAGCAACACTCGCTGGAACTTTCGTTCCAGGGCAGTTTCAAGAACATCTAGTCATTTACACCAACTGAATTTGGTACTGTTACATGCCTCCAAAATCATACGACAAGTACGCATGTTTGTAAGTGATCTTACTGCATTCCATTCGTTTTTCAGGAAATAATCAAAACGAACTGTATTGCTGAGAAAGGATTTTAACCGCCACCTGCAAGCAACACTCGCTGGAACTTTCGTTCCAGAGCAGTCTCAAGAACATCTAGTCATTTACACCCACTGAATATGGTACTGTTACATGCCTCCAAAATCATACGACAAATACGCAGGTTTGTAAGTGATCTTATTGCATTCCATTCGTTTTTCAGGAAATAATCAAAACGAACTGTATTGCTGAGAAAGGATTTAAACCGCCACCTGCAAGCATTTCTCGCTGGAACTTTCGTTCCAGGGCAGTTTCAAGAACATCTAGTCATTTACACCAACTGAATTTGGTACTGTTACATGCCTCCAAAATCGTATGACAAGTACGCATGTTTGTAAGTGATCTTACTGCATTCCATTCGTTTTTCAGGAAATAATCAAAACGAACTGTATTGCTGAGAAAGGATTTAAACCGCCACCTGCAAGCAACACTCGATGGAACTTTCGTTCCAGGGCAGTTTCAAGCACATCTAGTCATTTACACCAACTGAATTTGGTACTGTTACATGCCTCCAAAATCATATGACAAGTACGCATGTTTGTAAGTGATCTTACTGCATTCCATTCGTTTTCCAGGAAATAATCAAAACGAACTGTATTGCTGAGAAAGGATTTAAACCGCCACCTGCAAGCAACACTCGCTGGAACTTTCGTTTCAGGGCAGTTTCAAGAACATCTAGTCATTTACACCAACTGAATTTGGTACTGTTACATGCCTCCAAAATCATATGACAAGTACGCATGATTGTAAGTGATCTTACTGCATTCCATTCGTTTTTCAGGAAATAATCATAACGAACTGTATTGCTGAGAAAAGATTTAAACCGCCACCTGCAAGCAACTCTCGCTTGAACCTTCGTTCCAGGGCAGTTTCAAGAACATCTAGTCATTTACACCAACTGAATTTGGTACTGTTACATGCCTCCAAAATCATACGACAAGTACGCATATTTGTAAGTGATCTTACTGCATTCCATTCGTTTTTCAGGAAATAATCAAAACGAACTCTATTGCTGAGAAAGGATTTAAACCGCCACCTGCAAGCAACACTCGCTGGAACTTTCGTTCCAGGGCAGTTTCAAGAACATCAAGTCATTTACACCAACTGAATTTGGTATTGTTACATGCCTCCAAAATCATATGACAGGTACGCGTGTTTGTAAGTGATCTTACTGCATTCCATTCGTTTTTCAGGAAATAATCAAAACGAACTGTATTGCTGAAAAAGGATTTAAACCGCCACCTGCAAGCATCAACCGTTGGAACTTTCGTTCCAGAGCAGTTTCAAGAACATCTAGTCATTTACACCAACTGAATTTGGTACTGTTACATGCCTCCAAAATCATATGACAAGTACGCAGGTTTGTAAGTGATCTTACTGCATTCCATTCGTTTTTCAGGAAATAATCAATACGAACAGTATTGCTGAGAAAGGATTTAAACCGCCGCCTGCAAGCAACACTCGTTGGAACTTTCGTTCCAGGGCAGTTTCAAGAACATCTAGTCATTTACACCAACTGAATTTGGTACTGTTACATGCCTCCAAAATCATATGACAAGTACGCATGTTTGTAAGTGATCTTACTGCATTCCATTCGTTTATCAGGAAATAATCAAAACGAACTGTATTGCTGAGAAAAGATTTAAACCTCCACCTGCAAGCAACACTCGCTGGAACTTACGTTCCAGGGCTGTTTCAAGAACATCTAGTCATTTACACCAACTGAATTTGGTACTGTTACATGCCTCCAAAATCATATGACAAGTACGCATGTTTGTAAGTGATCTTACTGCATTCCATTCGTTTTTCAGAAAATAATCAAAACGAACTGTATTGCTGAGAAAAGATTTAAACCTCCAACTGCAAGCAACACTCGCTGGAACTTTCGTTCCAGGGCAGTTTCAAGAACATCTAGTCATTTACACCAACTGAATTTGGTACTGTTACATGCCTCCAAAATCATATGACAAGTACGCAGGTTTGTAAGTGATCTTACTGCATTCCATTCGTTTTTCAGGAAATAATCAAAACGAACTGTATTGCTGAGAAAGGATTTAAACCGCCACCTGCAAGCAACACTCGTTGGAACTTCCGTTCCAGGGCAGTTTCAAGAACATCTAGTCATTTACACCAACTGAATTTGGTACTGTTACATGCCTCAAAATCATATGACAAGTACGCATGTTTGTAAGTGATCTTACTGCATTCCATTCGTTTTTCAGTAAATAATCAAAACGAACTGTATTGCTGAGAAAAGATTTAAACCTCCACCTGCAAGCAACACTCGCTGGAACTTTCGTTCCAGGGCAGTTTCAAGAACATCTAGTCATTTACACCAACTGAATTTGGTACTGTTACATGCCTCCAAAATCATACGACAAGTACGCATATTTGTAAGTGATCTTACTGCATTCCATTCGTTTTTCAGGAAATAATCAAAACGAACTGTATTGCTGAGAAAGGATTTAAACCGCCACCTGCAAGCAACACTCGCTGGAACTTTCGTTCCAGGGCAGTTTCAAGAACATCAAGTCATTTACACCAACTGAATTTGGTATTGTTACATGCCTCCAAAATCATATGACAAGTACGCGTGTTTGTAAGTGATCTTACTGCATTCCATTCGTTTTTCAGGAAATAATCAAAACGATCTGTATTGCTGAAAAAGGATTTAAACCGCCACCTGCAAGCAACAACCGTTGGAACTTTCGTTCCAGAGCAGTTTCAAGAACATCTAGTCATTTACACCAACTGAATTTGGTACTGTTACATGCCTCCAAAATCATATGACAAGTACGCAGGTTTGTAAGTGATCTTACTGCATTCCATTCGTTTTTCAGGAAATAATCAATACGAACAGTATTGCTGAGAAAGGATTTAAACCGCCGCCTGCAAGCAACACTCGTTGGAACTTTCGTTCCAGGGCAGTTTCAAGAACATCTAGTCATTTACACCAACTGAATTTGGTACTGTTACATGCCTCCAAAATCATATGACAAGTACGCATGTTTGTAAGTGATCTTACTGCATTCCATTCGTTTATCAGGAAATAATCAAAACGAACTGTATTGCTGAGAAAAGATTTAAACCTCCACTTGCAAGCAACACTCGCTGGAACTTACGTTCCAGGGCTGTTTCAAGAACATCTAGTCATTCACACCAACTGAATTTGGTACTGTTACATGCCTCCAAAATCATATGACAAGTACGCATGTTTGTAAGTGATCTTACTGCATTCCATTCGTTTTTCAGGAAATAATCAAAACGAACTGTATTGCTGAGAAAGGATTTAAACCGCCACCTGCAAGCAACACTCGCTGGAACTTTCGTTCCAGGGCAGATTCAAGAACATCTTGTCATTTACACCAACTGAATTTGGTACTTTTACATGCCTCCAAAATCATATGACAAGTACGCATGTTTGTGAGAGATCTTACTGCATTCCATTCGTTTTCCAGGAAATAATCAAAACGAAGTGTATTGCTGAGAAAAGATTAAACCTCCACCTGCAAGCAACACTCGCTGGAACTTTCGTTCCAGGGCAGTTTCAAGAACATCTAGTCATACACACCAACTGAATTTGGTACTGTTACATGCCTCCAAAATCATATGACAAGTACGCATGTTTGTAAGTGATCTTACTGCATTCCATTCGTTTTTCAGGAAATAATCAAAACGAACTGTATTGCTGAGAAAGGATTTAAACCGCCACTTGCAAGCAACACTCGCTGGAACTTTCGTCCCAGGGCAGTTTCAAGAACATCTAGTCATTTACACCAACTGAATTTGGTACTGTTACATGCCTCCAAAATCATACGACAAGTACGCATGTTTGTAAGTGATCTTACTGCATTCCATTCGTTTTTCAGGAAATAATCAAAACGAACTGTATTGCTGAGAAAGGATTTAAACCGCCACCTGCAAGCAACACTCGCTGGAACTTTCGTTCCAGGGCAGTCTCAAGAACATCTAGTCATTTACACCCACTGAATTTGGTACTGTTACATGCCTCCAAAATCATATGACAATTACGCATGTTTGTTAGTGGTCTTACTGCATTCCATTCGTGTTTCAGGAAATAATCAAAACGAACTGTATTGCTGAGAAAGGATTTAAACCGCCACCTGCAAGCAACACTCGCTGGAACTTTCGTTCCAGGGCAGTTTCAAGAACATCTAGTCATTTACACCAACTGAATTTGGTACTGTTACATGCCTCCAAAATCATATGACAAGTACGCATGATTGTAAGTGATCTTACTGCATTCCATTCGTTTTTCAGGAAATAATCATAACGAACTGTATTGCTGAGAAAAGATTTAAACCGCCACCTGCAAGCAACTCTCGCTTGAACTTTCGTTCCAGGGCAGTTTCAAGAACATCTAGTCATTTACACCAACTGAATTTGGTACTGTTACATGCCTCCAAAATCATACGACAAGTACACATATTTGTAAGTGATCTTACTGCATTCCATTCGTTTTTCAGGAAATAATCAAAACGAACTGTATTGCTGAGAAAGGATTTAAACCGCCACCTGCAAGCAACACTCGCTGGAACTTTCGTTCCAGGGCAGTTTCAAGAACATCTAGTCATTTACACCAACTGAATTTGGTATTGTTACATGCCTCCAAAATCATATGACAAGTACGCGTGTTTGTAAGTGATCTTACTGCATTCCATTCGTTTTTCAGGAAATAATCAAAACGAACTGTATTGCTGAAAAAGGATTTAAACCGCCACCTGCAAGCAACAACCGTTGGAACTTTCGTTCCAGAGCAGTTTCAAGAACATCTAGTCATTTACACCAACTGAATTTGGTACTGTTACATGCCTCCAAAATCATATGACAAGTACGCAGGTTTGTAAGTGATCTTACTGCATTCCATTCGTTTTTCAGGAAATAATCAATACGAACAGTATTGCTGAGAAAGGATTTAAACCGCCGCCTGCAAGCAACACTCGTTGGATCTTTCGTTCCAGGGCAGTTTCAAGAACATCTAGTCATTTACACCAACTGAATTTGGTACTGTTACATGCCTCCAAAATCATATGACAAGTACGCATGTTTGTAAGTGATCTTACTGCATTCCATTCGTTTATCAGGAAATAATCAAAACGAACTGTATTGCTGAGAAAAGATTTAAACCTCCACCTGCAAGCAACACTCGCTGGAACTTACGTTCCAGGGCTGTTTCAAGAACATCTAGTCATTTACACCAACTGAATTTGGTACTGTTACGTGCCTCCAAAATCATATGACAAGTACGCATGTTTGTAAGTGATCTTACTGCATTCCATTCGTTTTTCAGAAAATAATCAAAACGAACTGTATTGCTGAGAAAAGATTTAAACCTCCAACTGCAAGCAACACTCGCTGGAACTTTCGTTCCAGGGCAGTTTCAAGAACATCTAGTCATTTACACCAACTGAATTTGGTACTGTTACATGCCTCCAAAATCATATGACAAGTACACATGTTTGTAAGTGATCTTACTGCATTCCATTCGTTTTTCAGGAAATAATCAAAACGAACTGTATTGCTGAGAAAAGATTTAAACCTCCACCTGCAAGCAACACTCACTGGAAATTTCGTTCCAGGGCAGTTTCAAGAACATCTAGTCATTTACACCAACTGAATTTGGTACTGTTACATGCCTCCAAAATCATATGACAAGTACGGATGTTTGTAAGTGATCTTACTGCATTCCATTCGTTTTTCAGGAAATAATCAAAACGAACTGTATTGCTGACAAAGGATTTAAACCGGCACCTGCAAGCAACACTCGCTGGAACTTTCGTTCCTGGGCAGTTTCAAGAACATCTAGTCATTTACACCAACTGAATTTGGTACTGTTACATGCCTCCAAAATCATATGACAAGTACGCATGTTTGTAAGTGATCTTACTGCATTCCATTCGTTTTTCAGGAAATAATCAAAACGAACTGTATTGCTGAGAAAGGATTTAAACCGCCACCTGCAAGCAAAACTCGTTTGAACTTTCGTTCCAGGGCAGTTTCAAGAACATCTAGTCATTTACACCAACTGAATTTGGTACTGTTACATGCCTCCAAAATCATATGACAAGTACGCATGTTTGTAAGTGATCTTACTGCATTCCATTCGTTTTTCAGAAAATAATCAAAACGAACTGTATTGCTGAGAAAGGATTTAAACCTCCAACTGCAAGCAACACTCGCTGGAACTTTCGTTCCAGGGCAGTTTCAAGAACATCTAGTCATTTACACCAACTGAATTTGGTACTGTTACATGCCTCCAAAATCATATGACAAGTACGCAGGTTTGTAAGTGATCTTACTGCATTCCATTCGTTTTTCAGGAAATAATCAAAACGAACTGTATTGCTGAGAAAGGATTTAAACCGCCACCTGCAAGCAACACTCGTTGGAACATTCGTTCCAGGGCAGTTTCAAGAACATCTAGTCATTTACACCAACTGAATTTGGTACTGTTACATGCCTCCAAAATCATATGAAAAGTACGCATGTTTGTAAGTGATCCTACTGCATTCCATTCGTTTTTCAGGAAATAATCAAAACGAACTGTATTGCTGAGAAAAGATTTAAACCTCCACCTGCAAGCAACACTCGCTGGAACTTTCGTTCCAGGGCAGTTTCAAGAACATCTAGTCATTTACACCAACTGAATTTGGTACTGTTACATGCCTCCAAAATCATATCCCAAGTACGCAGGTTTGTAAGTGATCTTACTGCATTCCATTCGTTTTTCAGGAAATAATCAAAACGAACTGTATTGCTGAGAAAGGATTTAAACCGCCACCTGCAAGCAACACTCGTTGGAACTTTCGTTCCAGGGCAGTTTCTAGAACATCTAGTCATTTACACCAACTGAATTTGGTACTGTTACATGCCTCCAAAATCATATGACAAGTACGCATGTTTGTAAGTGATCTTACTGCATTCCATTCGTTTTTCAGGAAATAATCAAAACGAACTGTATTGCTGAGAAAGGATTTAAACCGCCACCTGCAAGCAACACTCGCTGGAACTTTCGTTCCTGGGCAGTTTCAAGAACATCTAGTCATTTACACCAACTGAATTTGGTACTGTTACATGCCTCCAAAATCATATGACAAGTACGCAGGTTTGTAAGTGATCTTACTGCATTCCATTCGTTTTTCAGGAAATAATCAAAACGAACTGTATTGCTGAGAAAGGATTTAAACCGCCACCTGCAAGCAACACTCGTTGGAACTTTCGTTCCAGGGCAGTTTCAAGAACATCTAGTCATTTACACCAACTGAATTTGGTACTGTTACATGCCTCCAAAATCATATGACAAGTACGCATGTTTGTAAGTGATCTTACTGCATTCCATTCGTTTTTCAGGAAATAATCAAAACGAACTGTATTGCTGAGAAAGGATTTAAACCGCCACCTGCAATCAACACTCGCTGGAACTTTCGTTCCTGGGCAGTTTCAAGAACATCTAGTCATTTACACCAACTGAATTTGGTGCTGTTACATGCCTCCAAAATCATATGACAAGTACGCATGTTTGTAAGTGATTTTACTGCATTCCATTCGTTTTTCAGGAAATAATCAAAACTAACTGTATTGCTGAGAAAGGATTTAAACCGCCACCTGCAAGCAACACTCGTTGGAACTTTGGTTCCAGGGCAGTTTCAAGAACATCTAGTCATTTACACCAACTGAATTTGGTACTGTTACATGCCTCCAAAATCATATCACAAGTACGCAGGTTTGTAAGTGATCTTACTGCATTCCATTCGTTTTTCAGGAAATAATCAAAACGAACTGTATTGCTGAGAAAGGATTTAAACCGCCACCTGCAAGCAACACTCGTTGGAACTTTCGTTCCAGGGCAGTTTCAAGAACATCTAGTCATTTACACCAACTGAATTTGGTACTGTTACATGCCTCCAAAATCATATGACAAGTACGCATGTTTGTAAGTGATATTACTGCATTCCATTCGTTATTCAGGAAATAATCAAAACGAACTGTATTGCTGAGAAAGGATTTAAACCGCCACCTGCAAGCAACACTCGTTGGAACTTTCGTTCCAGGGCAGTTTCAAGAACATCTAGTCATTTACACCAACTGAATTTGGTACTGTTACATGCCTCCAAAATCATATGACAAGTACGCATGTTTGTAAGTGATCTTACTGCATTCCATTCGTTTTTCAGGAAATAATCAAAACGAACTGTATTGCTGAGAAAGGATTTAAACCGCCACCTGCAAGCGACACTCGTTGGAACTTTCGTTCCAGGGCAGTTTCAAGAACATCTAGTCATTTACACCAACTGAATTTGGTACTGTTACATGCCTCCAAAATCATATGACAAGTACGCATGTTTGTAAGTGATCTTACTGCATTCCATTCGTTTTTCAGGAAATAATCAAAACGAACTGTATTGCTGAGAAAGGATTTAAACCGCCACCTGCAAGCAACACTCGCTGGAACTTTCGTTCCTGGGCAGTTTCAAGAACATCTAGTCATTTACACCAACTGAATTTGGTACTGTTACATGCCTCCAAAATCATACGACAAGTACGCATGTTTGTAAGTGATCTTACTGCATTTCATTCGTTTTTCAGGAAATAATCAAAACAAACTGTATTGCTGAGAAAGGATTTAAACCGCCACCTGCAAGCAACACTCGCTGGAACTTTCGTTCCAGGGCATTTTCAAGAACATCTAGTCATTTACACCAACTGAATTTGGTACTGTTACATGCCACCAAAATCATATGACAAGTACGCATGTTTGTAAATGATCTTACTGCATTCCATTCTTTTTTCAGGAAATAATCAAAACGATCTGTATTGGTGAGAAAGGGTTTAAACCGCCACCTGCAAGCAACACTCGCTGGAACTTTCGTTCCAGGGCAGTTTCAAGAACATCTAGTCATTTACACCAACTGAATTTGGTACTGTTACATGCCTCCAAAATCATATGACAAGTACGCATGTTTGTAAGTGATCTTACTGCATTCCATTCGTTTTTCAGGAAATAATCAAAACGAACTGTATTGCTGGGAAAGGATTTAAACCGCCACCTGCAAACAACACTCGCTGGAACTTTCGTTCCAGGGTAGTTTCAAGAACATCTAGTCATTTACACCAACTGAATTTGGTACTGTTACATACCTCCAAAATCATATGACAAGTACGCATGTTTGTAAGTGATCTTACTGCATTCCATTCGTTTTTCAGGAAATAATCAAAACGAACTGTATTGCTGCGAAAGGATTTAAACCGCCACCTGCAAGCAACACTCGCTGGAACTTTCGTTCCAGGGAAGTTACTTTCGTTCCAGGGCAGTTTCAAGAACATCTAGTCATTTACACCAACTGAATTTGGTACTGTTACATGCCTCCAAAATCATATGACAAGCACGCATGTTTGTAAGTGATCTTACTGCATTCCATTCGTTTTTCAGGAAATAATCAAAACGAACTGTATTGCTGAGAAAGGATTTAAACCGCCACCTGCAAGCAACACTCGCTGGAACTTTCGTTCCAGGGCAGTTTCAAGAATATCTAGTCATTTACACCAACTGAATTTGGTACTGTTACATGCCTCCAAAATCATATGACAAGTACGCAGGTTTGTAAGTGATCTTACTGCATTCCATTCGTTTTTCAGGAAATAATCAAAACGAACTGTATTGCTGAGAAAGGATTTTAACCGCCACCTGCAAGCAACACTCGCTGGAACTTTCGTTCCAGGGCAGATTCAAGAACATCTAGTCATTTACACAAACTGAATTTGGTACTGTTACATGCCTCCAAAATCATATGACAAGTACGCATGTTTGTAAGTGATCTTACTGCATTCCATTCGTTTTTCAGGAAATAATCAAAACGAACTGTATTGCTGAGAAAAGATTAAACCTCCACCTGCAAGCCACACTCCCTGGAACTTTCGTTCCAGGGCAGTTTCAAGAACATCTAGTCATAAACACCAACTGAATTTGGTACTGTTACATGCCTCCAAAATCATACGACAAGTACGCATGTTTGTAAGTGATCTTACTGCATTCCATTCGTTTTTCAGGAAATAATCAAAACGAACTGTATTGCTGAGAAAGGATTTAAACCGCCACCTGCAAGCAACACTCGCTGGAACTTTCGTTCCAGGGCAGTTTCAAGAACATCTAGTCATTTACACCAACTGAATTTGGTACTGTTACATGCCTCCAAAATCATACGACAAGTACGCATGTTTGTAAGTGATCTTACTGCATTCCATTCGTTTTTCAGGAAATAATCAAAACGAACTGTATAGCTGAGAAAGGATTTAAACCGCCACCTGCAAGCAACACTCGCTGGAACTTTCGTTCCAGGGCAGTCTCAAGAACATCTAGTCATTTACACCAACTGAATTTGGTACTGTTACATGCCTCCAAAATCATACGACAAATACGCAAGTTTGTAAGTGATCTTATTGCATTCCATTCGTTTTTCAGGAAATAATCAAAACGAACTGTATTGCTAAGAAAAGATTTAAACCGCCACCTGCAAGCAACACTCGCTGGAACTTTCGTTCCAGGGCAGTTTCAAGAACATCTAGTCATTTACACCAACAGAATTTGGTACTGTTACATGCCTCCAAAATCGTATGACAAGTACGCATGTTTGTAAGTGATCTTACTGCATTCCATTCGTTTTTCAGGAAATAATCAAAACGAACTGTATTGCTGAGAAAGGATTTAAACCGCCACCTGCAAGCAACACTCGATGGAACTTTCGTTGCAGGGCAGTTTCAAGCACATCTAGTCATTTACACCAACTGAATTTGGTACTGTTACATGCCTCCAAAATCATATGACAAGTACGCATGTTTGGAAGTGATCTTACTGCATTCCATTCGTTTTTCAGGAAATAATCAAAACGAACTGTATTGCTGAGAAAGGATTTAAACCGCCACCTGCAAGCAACACTCGCTGGAACTTTCGTTCCAGGGCAGTTTCAAGAACATCTAGTCATTTACACCAACTGAATTTGGTACTGTTACATGCCTCCAAAATCATATGACAGGTACGCATGATTGTAAGTGATCTTACTGCATTCCATTCGTTTTTCAGGAAATAATCATAACGAACTGTATTGCTGAGAAAAGATTTAAACCGCCACCTGCAAGCAACTCTCGCTTTAACTTTCGTTCCAGGGCAGTTTCAAGAACATCTAGTCATTTACACCAACTGAATTTGGTACTGTTACATGCCTCCAAAATCATACGACAAGTACGCATGTTTGTAAGTGATCTTACTGCATTCCATTCGTTTTTCAGGAAATAATCAAAACGAACTGTATTGCTGAGAAAGGATTTAAACCGCCACCTGCAAGCAACACTCGCTGGAACTTTCGTTCCAGGGCAGTTTCAAGAACATCTAGTCATACACACCAACTGAATTTGGTACTGTTACATGCCTCCAAAATCATACGACAAGTACGCATATTTGTAAGTGATCTTACTGCATTCCATTCGTTTTTCAGGAAATAATCAAAACGAACTGTATTGCTGAGAAAGGATTTAAACCGCCACCTGCAAGCAACACTCGCTGGAACTTTCGTTCCAGGGAAGTTTCAAGAACATCAAGTCATTTACACCAACTGAATTTGGTACTGTTACATGCCTCCAAAATCATATGACAAGTACGCGTGTTTGTAAGTGATCTTACTGCATTCCATTCGTTTTTCAGGAAATAATCAAAACGAACTGTATTGCTGAGAAAGGATTTAAACAGCCACCTGCAAGCAACAACTGTTGGAACTTTCGTTCCAGAGCAGTTTCAAGAACATCTAGTCATTTACACCAACTGAATTTGGTACTGTTACATGCCTCCAAAATTATATGACAAATACGGAGGTTTGTAAGTGATCTTACTGCATTCCATTCGTTTTTCAGGAAATAATCAATACGAAGAGTATTGCTGAGAAAGGATTTAAACCGCCGCCTGCAAGCAACACTCGTTGGAACTTTCGTTCCAGGGCAGTTTCAAGAACATCTAGTCATTTACACCAACTGAATTTGGTACTGTTACATGCCTCCAAAATCATATGACAAGTACGCATGTTTGTAAGTGATCTTACTGCATTCCATTCGTTTATCAGGAAGTAATCAAAACGAACTGTATTGCTGAGAAAAGATTTAAACCTCCACCTGCAAGCAACACTCGCTGGAACTTTCGTTCCAGGGCAGTTTCAAGAACATCTAGTCATTTACACCAACTGAATTTGGTACTGTTACATGCCTCCAAAATCATATGACAAGTACGCAGGTTTGTAAGTGATCTTACTGCATTCCATTCGTTTTTCAGGAAATAATCAAAACGAACTGTATTGCTGAGAAAGGATTTAAACCGCCACCTGCAAGCAACACTCGTTGGAACTTTCGTTCCAGGGCAGTTTCAAGAACATCTAGTCATTTACACCAACTGAATTTGGTACTGTTACATGCCTCCAAAATCATATGACAAGTACGCATGTTTGTAAGTGATCTTACTGCATTCCATTCGTTTTTCAGGAAATAATCAAAACGAACTGTATTGCTGAGAAAAGATTTAAACCTCCACCTGCAAGCAACACTCGCTGGAACTTTCGTTCCACGGCAGTTTCAAGAACATCTAGTCATTTACACCAACTGAATTTGGTACTGTTACATGCCTCCAAAATCATATGACAAGTACGCAGGTTTGTAAGTGATCTTACTGCATTCCATTCGTTTTTCAGGAAATAATCAAAACGAACTGTATTGCTGAGAAAGGATTTAAACCGCCACCAGCAAGCAACACTCGTTGGAACTTTCGTTCCAGGGCAGTTTCAAGAACATCTAGTCATTTACACCAACTGAATTTGGTACTGTTACATGCCTCCAAAATCATATGACAAGTACGCATGTTTGTAAGTGATCTTACTGCATTCCATTCGTTTTTCAGGAAATAATCAAAACGAACTGTATTGCTGAGAAAGGATTTAAACCGCCACCTGCAAGCAACACTCGCTGGAACTTTCGTTCCTGGGCAGTTTCAAGAACATCTAGTCATTTACACCAACTGAAGTTGGTACTGTTACATGCCTCCAAAATCATATCACAAGTACGCAGGTTTGTAAGTGATCTTACTGCATTCCATTCGTTTTTCAGGAAATAATCAAAACGAACTGTATTGCTGAGAAAGGATTTAAACCGCCACCTGCAAGCAACACTCGTTGGAACTTTCGTTCCAGGGCAGTTTCAAGAACATCTAGTCATTTACACCAACGAAATTGGTACTGTTACATGCCTCCAAAATCATACGACAAGTACGCATGTTTGTAAGTGATCTTACTGCATTCCATTCGTTTTTCAGGAAATAATCAAAACGAACTGTATTGCTGAGAAAGGATTTAAACCGCCACCTGCAAGCGACACTCGCTGGAACTTTCGTTCCTGGGCAGTTTCAAGAACATCTAGTCATTTACACCAACTGAATTTGGTACTGTTACATGCCTCCAAAATCATATGACAAGTACGCAGGTTTGTAAGTGATCTTACTGCATTCCATTCGTTTTTCAGGAAATAATCAAAACGAACTGTATTGCTGAGAAAGGATTTAAACCGCCACCTGCAAGCAACACTCGTTGGAACTTTCGTTCCAGGGCAGTTTCAAGAACATCTAGTCATTTACACCAACTGAATTTGGTACTGTTACATGCCTCCAAAATCATATGACAAGTACGCATGTTTGTAAGTGATCTCACTGCATTCCATTCGTTTTTCAGGAAATAATTAAAACGAACTGTATTGCTGAGAAAGGATTTAAACCGCCACCTGCAAGCAACACTCGCTGGAACTTTCGTTCCTGGGCAGTTTCAAGATCATCTAGTCATTTACACCAACTGAATTTGGTACTGTTACATGCCTCCAAAATCATACGACAAGTACGCATGTTTGTAAGTGATCTTACTGCATTTCATTCGTTTTTCAGGAAATAATCAAAACAAACTGTATTGCTGAGAAAGGATTTAAACCGCCACCTGCAAGCAACACTCGCTGGAACTTTCGTTCCAGGGCATTTTCAAGAACATCTAGTCATTTACACCAACTGAATTTGGTACTGTTACATGCCTCCAAAATCACATGACAAGTACGCATGTTTGTAAGTGATCTTACTTCATTGCATTCGTTTTTCAGGAAATAATCAAAACGAACTGTTTTGCTGAAAAAGGATTTAAACCTCCACCTGCAAGAAACACTCGCTGGAACTTTCGTTCCAAGGCAGTTTCAAGAACATCTAGTCATTTACACCAACTGAATTTGGTACTGTTACATGCCACCAAAATCATATGACAAGTACGCATGTTTGTAAGTGATCTTACTACATTCCATTCGTTTTTCAGGAAATAATCAAAACGAACTGTATTGCTGAGAAAGGATTTAAACCGCCACCTGCAAGCAACACTCGTTGGAACTTTCGTTCCAGGGCAGTTTCAAGAACATCTAGTCATTTACACCAACTGAATTTGGTACTGTTACATGCCTCCAAAATCATATGACAAGTACGCATGTTTGTAAGTGATCTTACTGCATTCCATTCGTTTTTCAGGAAATAATCAAAACGAACTGTATTGCTGAGAAAGGATTTAAACCGCCACCTGCAAGCAACACTCGCTGGAACTTTCGTTCCTGGGCAGTTTCAAGAACATCTAGTCATTTACACCAACTGAATTTGGTACTGTTACATGCCTCCAAAATCATATGACAAGTACGCAGGTTTGTAAGTGATCTTACTGCATTCCATTCGTTTTTCAGGAAATAATCAAAACGAACTGTATTGCTGAGAAAGGATTTAAACCGCCACCTGCAAGCAACACTCGTTGGAACTTTCGTTCCAGGGCAGTTTCAAGAACATCTAGTCATTTACACCAACTGAATTTGGTACTGTTACATGCCTCCAAAATCATATGACAAGTATGCATGTTTGTAAGTGATCTTACTGCATTCCATTCGTTTTTCAGGAAATAATCAAAACGAACTGTATTGCTGGGAAAGGATTTAAACCACCACCTGCAAACAACACTCGCTGGAACTTTCGTTCCAGGGTAGTTTCAAGAACATCTAGTCATTTACACCAACTGAATTTGGTACTGTTACATACCTCCAAAATCATATGACAAGTACGCATGTTTGTAAGTGATCTTACTGCATTCCATTCGTTTTTCAGGAAATAATCGAAACGAACTGTATTGCTGCGAAAGGATTTAAACCGCCACCTGCAGGCAACACTCGCTGGAACTTTCGTTCCAGGGAAGTTACTTTCGTTCCAGGGCAGTTTCAAGAACATCTAGTCATTTACACCAACTGAATTTGGTACTGTTACATGCCTCCAAAATCATATGACAAGCACGCATGTTTGTAAGTGATCTTACTGCATTCCATTCGTTTTTCAGGAAATAATCAAAACGAACTGTATTGCTGAGAAAGGATTTAAACCGCCACCTGCAAGCAACACTCGCTGGAACTTTCGTTCCAGGGCAGTTTCAAGAACATCTAGTCATTTACACCAACTGAATTTGGTACTGTTACATGCCTCCAAAATCATATGACAAGTACGCAGGTTTGTAAGTGATCTTACTGCATTCCATTCGTTTTTCAGGAAATAATCAAAACGAACTGTATTGCTGAGAAAGGTTTTTAACCGCCACCTGCAAGCAACACTCGCTGGAACTTTCGTTCCAGGGCAGATTCAAGAACATCTAGTCATTTACACAAACTGAATTTGGTACTGTTACATGCCTCCAAAATCATATGACAAGTACACATGTTTGTAAGTGATCTTACTGCATTCCATTCGTTTTTCAGGAAATAATCAAAACGAACTGTATTGCTGAGAAAAGATTAAACCTCCACCTGCAAGCCACACTCGCTGGAACTTTCGTTCCAGGGCAGTTTCAAGAACATCTAGTCATAAACACCAACTGAATTTGGTACTGTTACATGCCTCCCAAATCATACGACAAGTACGCATGTTTGTAAGTGATCTTACTGCATTCCATTCGTTTTTCAGGAAATAATCAAAACGAACTGTATTGCTGAGAAAGGATTTAAACCGCCATCTGCAAGCAACACTCGCTGGAACTTTCGTTCCAGGGCAGTTTCAAGAACATCTAGTCATACACACCAACTGAATTTGGTACTGTTACATGCCTCCAAAATCATACGACAAGTACGCATATTTGTAAGTGATCTTACTGCATTCCATTCGTTTTTCAGGAAATAATCAAAACGAACTGTATTGCTGAGAAAGGATTTAAACCGCCACCTGCAAGCAACACTCGCTGGAACTTTCGTTCCAGGGAAGTTTCAAGAACATCAAGTCATTTACACCAACTGAAATTGGTACTGTTACATGCCTCCAAAATCATATGACAAATACGGAGGTTTGTAAGTGATCTTACTGCATTCCATTCGTTTTTCAGGAAATAATATATACGAACAGTATTGCTGAGAAAGGATTTAAACCGCCGCCTGCAAGCAACACTCGTTGGAACTTTCGTTCCAGGGCAGTTTCAAGAACATCTAGTCATTTACACCAACTGAATTTGGTACTGTTACATGCCTCCAAAATCATATGACAAGTACGCATGTTTGTAAGTGATCTTACTGCATTCCATTCGTTTATCAGGAAGTAATCAAAACGAACTGTATTGCTGAGAAAAGATTTAAACCTCCACCTGCAAGCAACACTCGCTGGAACTTTCGTTCCAGGGCAGTTTCAAGAACATCTAGTCATTTACACCAACTGAATTTGGTACTGTTACATGCCTCCAAAATCATATGACAAGTACGCAGGTTTGTAAGTGATCTTACTGCATTCCATTCGTTTTTCAGGAAATAATCAAAACGAACTGTATTGCTGAGAAAGGATTTAAACCGCCACCTGCAAGCAACACTCGTTGGAACTTTCGTTCCAGGGCAGTTTCAAGAACATCTAGTCATTTACACCAACTGAATTTGGTACTGTTACATGCGTCCAAAATCATATGACAAGTACGCATGTTTGTAAGTGATCTTACTGCATTCCATTCGTTTTTCAGGAAATAATCAAAACGAACTGTATTGCTGAGAAAAGATTTAAACCTCCACCTGCAAGCAACACTCGCTGGAACTTTCGTTCCAGGGCAGTTTCAAGAACATCTAGTCATTTACACCAACTGAATTTGGTACTGTTACATGCCTCCAAAATCATATGACGAGTACGCAGGTTTGTAAGTGATCTTACTGCATTCCATTCGTTTTTCAGGAAATAATCAAAACGAACTGTATTGCTGAGAAAGGATTTAAACCGCCACCTGCAAGCAACACTCGTTGGAACTTTCGTTCCAGGGCAGTTTCAAGAACATCTAGTCATTTACACCAACTGAATTTGGTACTGTTACATGCCTCCAAAATCATATGACAAGTACGCATGTTTGTAAGTGATCTTACTGCATTCCATTCGTTTTTCAGGAAATAATCAAAACGAACTGTATTGCTGAGAAAGGATTTAAACCGCCACCTGCAAGCAACACTCGCTGGAACTTTCGTTCCTGGGCAGTTTCAAGAACATCTAGTCATTTACACCAACTGAATTTGGTACTGTTACATGCCTCCAAAATCATATGACAAGTACGCGTGTTTGTAAGTGATCTTACTGCATTCCATTCGTTTTTCAGGAAATAATCAAAACGAACTGTATTGCTGAGAAAGGATTTAAACCGCCACCTGCAAGCAACACTCGTTGGAACTTTCGTTCCAGGGCAGTTTCAAGAACATCTAGTCATTTACACCAACTGAATTTGGTACTGTTACATGCCTCCAAAATCATATGACAAGTACGCATGTTTGTAAGTGATCTTACTGCATTCCATTCGTTTTTCAGGAAATAATCATAACTAACTGTATTGCTGAGAAAAGATTTAAACCGCCACCTGCATGCAACACTCGCTGGAGCTTTGGTTCCAGGGCAGTTTCAAGAACATCTAGTCATTTACACCAACTGAATTTGGTATTGTTACATGCCTCCAAAATCATACGACAAGTACGCATGTTTGTAAGTGATCTTACTGCATTCCATTGGTTTTTCAGGAAATAATCAAAACGAACTGTATTGGTGAGAAAGGATTTAAACCGCCACCTGCAAGCAACACTCGCTGGAACTTTCGTTCCAGGGCAGTTTCAAGAACATCTAGTCATTTACACCAACTGAATTTGGTACTGTTACATGCCTCCAAAATCATATGACAAGTACGCATGTTTGTAAGTGATCTGACTGCATTCAATTCGTTTTTCAGGATTAATCAAAACGAACTGTATTGCTGAGAAAAGATTTAAACCGCCACCTGCAAGCAACACTCGCTGGAACTTTCGTTCCAGGGCAGTTTCAAGAACATCTAGTCATTTACACCAACTGAATTTGGTACTGTTACATGCCTCCAAAATCATACGACAAGTACGCATGTTTGTAAGTGATCTTACTGCATTCCATTCGTTTTTCAGGAAATAATCAAAACGAACTGTATTGCTGAGAAAGGATTTAAACCGCCACCTGCAAGCAACACTCGCTTGAACTTTCGTTCCAGGGCAGTTTCAAGAACATCTAGTCATTTACACCAACTGAATTTGGTACTGTTACATGCCTCCAAACCGGACTGTATTAATCAAAGTTGCTAACAAAGGAGCACAAGTTCTTTTACAAGGCCCATCTGTGTTTTGTGGGTGCATTATTAATTTTACACTTACCCAATTAGATACACATCAAGCTGGCAATGGTTGGATTACAGTTGCTGTTGTTCGTTATAATGGGAATACAGTGAATAAAGTTACTGGTTTGGAAGCATTTAATGCAAGAGATGTTATAGCCTATCGCACTTTTCATGTTGGAGAAGTTTTTAATAGAGACTTGGGCGTGTCTTACTTCATATCTAACCAGGCATTTTCGTTCAGAACAAGAAATCATCGTAAAATAAGTGAACAAGTGAGTGTTTGTCTGTGGATTAAAGGTGCTGGAAGATGTGCTAAAGTACAAGTCACTGGAGATGTAACACATTATTACAGAAATTAAAATAAAAATTCTCTTATCCTTTCCCATAATCCTTTATTAAAAAAAAATTATAATTAAAAAATACTGATCGTGGAGGTACGCTCCACTAACCGGAGGCCATAGGGTGAGAACATTTTTTTGTCGCGCAGAGCACTTGCATGTGGCATCTAGTCATTTACACCAACTGAATTTGGTACTGTTACATGCCTCCAAAATCATATGACAAGTACGCATGTTTGTAAGTGATCTTACTGCATTCCATTCGTTTTTCAGGAAATAATCAAAACTAACTGTATTGCTGAGAAAAGATTTAAACCGCCACCTGCATGCAACACTCGCTGGAGCTTTGGTTCCAAGGCAGTTTCAAGAACATCTAGTCATTTACACCAACTGAATTTGGTATTGTTACATGCCTCCAAAATCATACGACAAGTACGCATGTTTGTAAGTGATCTTACTGCATTCCATTCGTTTTTCAGGAAATAATCAAAACGAACTGTATTGTTGAGCAAGGATTTAAACCGCCACCTGCAAGCAACACTCGCTGGAACTTTCGTTCCAGGGCAGTATCAAGAACATCTAGTCATTTACACGAATTGCATTTGGTACTGTTACATGCCTCCAAAATCATATGACAAGTACGCATGTTTGTAAGTGATCTTACTGCATTCCATTCGTTTTTCAGGAAATAATCAAAACGAACTGTATTGCTGAGAAAAGATTTAAACCGCCACCTGCAAGCAACACTCGCTGGAACTTTCGTTCCAGGGCAGTTTCAAGAACATTTAGTCATTTACACCAACTGAATTTGGTACTGTTACATGCCTCCAAAATCATACGACAAGTACGCATGTTTGTAAGTGATCTTACTGCATTTCATTCGTTTTTCAGGAAATAATCAAAACAAACTGTATTGCTGAGAAAGGATTTAAACCGCCACCTGCAAGCAACACTCGCTGGAACTTTCGTTCCAGGGCATTTTCAAGAACATCTAGTCATTTACACCAACTGAATTTGGTACTGTTACATGCCCCCAAAATCACATGACAAGTACGCATGTTTGTAAGTGATCTTACTTCATTGCATTCGTTTTTCAGGAAATAATCAAAACGAACTGTTTTGCTGAAAAAGGAATTAAACCTCCACCTGCAAGAAACACTCGCTGGAACTTTCGTTCCAAGGCAGTTTCAAGAACATCTAGTCATTTACACCAACTGAATTTGGTACTGTTACATGTCACCAAAATCATATGACAAGTACGCATGTTTGTAAGTGATCTTACTGCATTCCATTCGTTTTTCAGGAAATAATCAAAACGATCTGTATTGGTGAGAAAGGGTTTAAACCGCCACCTGCAAGCAACACTCGCTGGAACTTTCGTTCCAGGGCAGTTTCAAGAACATCTAGTCATTTACACCAACTGAATTTGGTACTGTTACATGCCTCCAAAATCATATGACAAGTACGCATGTTTGTAAGTGATCTTACTGCATTCCATTCGTTTTTCAGGAAATAATCAAAACGAACTGTATTGCTGCGAAAGGATTTAAACCGCCACCTGCATGCAACACTCGCTGGAACTTTCGTTCCAGGGAAGTTACTTTCGTTCCAGGGCAGTTTCAAGAACATCTAGTCATTTACACCAACTGAATTTGGTACTGTTACATGCCTCCAAAATCATATGACAAGCACGCATGTTTGTAAGTGATCTTACTGCATTCCATTCGTTTTTCAGGAAATAATCAAAACGAACTGTATTGCTGAGAAAGGATTTAAACCGCCACCTGCAAGCAACACTCGCTGGAACTTTCGTTCCAGGGCAGTTTCAAGAACATCTAGTCAATTACACCAACTGAATTTGGTACTGTTACATGCCTCCAAAATCATATGACAAGTACGCAGGTTTGTAAGTGATCTTACTGCATTCCATTCGTTTTTCAGGAAATAATCAAAACGAACTGTATTGCTGAGAAAGGATTTTAACCGCCACCTGCAAGCAACACTCGCTGGAACTTTCGTTCCAGGGCAGATTCAAGAACATCTAGTCATTTACACAAACTGAATTTGGTACTGTTACATGCCTCCAAAATCATATGACAAGTACGCATGTTTGTAAGTGATCTTACTGCATTCCATTCGTTTTTCAGGAAATAATCAAAACGAACTGTATTGCTGAGAAAAGATTAAACCTCCACCTGCAAGCCACACTCGCTGGAACTTTCGTTCCAGGGCAGTTTCAAGAACATCTAGTCATAAACACCAACTGAATTTGGTACTGTTACATGCCTCCAAAATCATACGACAAGTACGCATGTTTGTAAGTGATCTTACTGCATTCCATTCGTTTTTTAGGAAATAATCAAAACGAACTGTATTGCTGAGAAAGGATTTAAACCGCCACCTGCAAGCATCACTCGCTGGAACTTTCGTTCCAGGGCAGTTTCAAGAACATCTAGTCATTTACACCAACTGAATTTGGTACTGTTACATGCCTCCAAAATCATACGACAAGTACGCATGTTTGTAAGTGATCTTACTGCATTCCATTCGTTTTTCAGGAAATAATCAAAACGAACTGTATTGCTGAGAAAGGATTTAAACCGCCACCTGCAAGCAACACTCGCTGGAACTTTCGTTCCAGGGCAGTCTCAAGAACATCTAGTCATTTACACCAACTGAATTTGGTACTGTTACATGCCTCCAAAATCATACGACAAATACGCAAGTTTGTAAGTGATCTTATTGCATTCCATTCGTTTTTCAGGAAATAATCAAAACGAACTGTATTGCTGAGAAAGGATTTAAACCGCCACCTGCAAGCAACACTCGCTGGAACTTTCGTTCCAGGGCAGTTTCAAGAACATCTAGTCATTTACACCAACTGAATTTGGTACTGTTACATGCCTCCAAAATCGTATGACAAGTACGCATGTTTGTAAGTGATCTTACTGCATTCCATTCGTTTTTCAGGAAATAATCAAAACGAACTGTATTGCTGAGAAAGGATTTAAACCGCCACCTGCAAGCAACACTCGATGGAAATTTCGTTCCAGGGCAGTTTCAAGCACATCTAGTCATTTACACCAACTGAATTTGGTACTGTTACATGCCTCCAAAATCATATGACATGTACGCATGTTTGTAAGTGATCTTACTGCATTCCATTCGTTTTTCAGGAAATAATCAAAACGAACTGTATTGCTGAGAAAGGATTTAAACCGCCACCTGCAAGCAACACTCGCTGGAACTTTCGTTCCAGGGCAGTTTCAAGAACATTTAGTCATTTACACCAACTGAATTTGGTACTGTTACATGCCTCCAAAATCATATGACAGGTACGCATGATTGTAAGTGATCTTACTGCATTCCATTCGTTTTTCAGGAAATAATCATAACGAACTGTATTGCTGAGAAAAGATTTAAACCGCCACCTGCAAGCAACTCTCGCTTGAACTTTCGTTTCAGGGCAGTTTCAAGAACATCTAGTCATTTACACCAACTGAATTTGGTACTGTTACATGCCTCCAAAATCATACGACAAGTACGCATGTTTGTAAGTGATCTTACTGCATTCCATTCGTTTTTCAGGAAATAATCAAAACGAACTGTATTGCTGAGAAAGGATTTAAACCGCTACCTGCAAGCAACACTCGCTGGAACTTTCGTTCCAGGGCAGTTTCAAGAACATCTAGTCATACACACTAACTGAATTTGGTACTGTTACATGCCTCCAAAATCATACGACAAGTACGCATATTTGTAAGTGATCTTACTGCATTCCATTCGTTTTTCAGGAAATAATCAAAACGAACTGTATTGTTGAGAAAGGATTTAAACCGCCACCTGCAAGCAACATTCGCTGGAACTTTCGTTCCAGGGAAGTTTCAAGAACATCAAGTCATTTACACCAACTGAATTTGGTACTGTTACATGCCTCCAAAATCATATGACAAGTACGCGTGTTTGTAAGTGATCTTACTGCATTCCATTCGTTTTTCAGGAAATAATAAAAACCAACTGTATTGCTGAGAAAGGATTTAAACAGCCACCTGCAAGCAACAACTGTTGGAACTTTCGTTCCAGAGCAGTTTCAAGAAAATCTAGTCATTTACACCAACTGAATTTGGTACTGTTACATGCCTCCAAAATCATATGACAAATACGGAGGTTTGTAAGTGATCTTACTGCATTCCATTTGTTTTTCAGGAAATAATCAATACGAACAGTATTGCTGAGAAAGGATTTAAACCGCCGCCTGCAAGCAACACTCGTTGGAACTTTCGTTCCAGGGCAGTTTCAAGAACATCTAGTCATTTACACCAACTGAATTTGGTACTGTTACATGCCTCCAAAATCATATGACAAGTACGCATGTTTGTAAGTGATCTTACTGCATTCCATTCGTTTATCAGGAAATAATCAAAACGAACTGTATTGCTGAGAAAAGATTTAAACCTCCACCTGCAAGCAACACTCGCTGGAACTTTCGTTCCAGGGCAGTTTCAAGAACATCTAGTCATTTACACCAACTGAATTTGGTACTGTTACATGCCTCCAAAATTATATGACAAGTATGCATGTTTGTAAGTGATCTTACTGCATTCCATTCGTTTTTCAGAAAATAATCAAAACGAACTGTATTGCTGAGAAAAGATTTAAACCTCCAACTGCAAGCAACACTCGCTGGAACTTTCGTTCCAGGGCAGTTTCAAGAACATCTAGTCATTTACACCAACTGAATTTGGTACTGTTACATGCCTCCAAAATCATATGACAAGTACGCAGGTTTGTAAGTGATCTTACTGCATTCCATTCGTTTTTCAGGAATTAATCAAAACGAACTGTATTGCTGAGAAAGGATTTAAACCGCCACCTGCAAGCAACACTCGTTGGAACTTTCGTTCCAGGGCAGTTTCAAGAACATCTAGTCATTTACACCAACTGAATTTGGTACTGTTACCTGCCTCCAAAATCATATGACAAGTACGCATGTTTGTAAGTGATCTTACTGCATTCCATTCGTTTTTCAGGAAATAATCAAAACGAACTGTATTGCTGAGAAAAGATTTAAAGCTCCACCTGCAAGCAACACTCGCTGGAACTTTCGTTCCAGGGCAGTTTCAAGAACATCTAGTCATTTACACCAACTGAATTTGGTACTGTTACATGCCTCCAAAATCATATGACAAGTACGCAGGTTTGTAAGTGATCTTACTGCATTCCATTCGTTTTTCAGGAAATAATCAAAACGAACTGTATTGCTGAGAAAGGATTTAAACCGCCACCTGCAAGCAAAACTCGCTGGAACTTTCGTTCCAGGGCAGTTTCAAGAACATCTAGTCATTTACACCAACTGAATTTGGTACTGTTACATGCCTCCAAAATCATATGACAAGTACGCAGGTTTGTAAGTGATCTTACTGCATTCCATTCGTTTTTCAGGAAATAATCAAATGAACTGTATTGCTGAGAAAGGTTTTAAACCGCCACCTGCAAGCAACACTCGTTGCAACTTTCGTTCCAGGGCAGTTTCAAGAACATCTAGTCATTTACACCAACTGAATTTGGTACTGTTACATGCCTCCAAAATCATATGACAAGTACGCATGTTTGTAAGTGATCTTACTGCATTCCATTCGTTTTTCAGGAAATAATCAAAACGAACTGTATTGCTGAGAAAGGATTTAAACCGCCACCTGCAAGCAACACTCGTTGGAACTTTCGTTCCTGGGCAGTTTCAAGAACATCTAGTCATTTACACCAACTGAATTTGGTACTGTTACATGCCTCCAAAATCATATGACAAGTACGCATGTTTGTAAGTGATCTTACTGCATTCCATTCGTTTTTCAGGAAATAATCAAAACGAACTGTATTGCTGAGAAAGGATTTAAACCGCCACCTGCAAGCAACACTCGTTGGAACTTTCGTTCCAGGGCAGTTTCAAGAACATCTAGTCATTTACACCAACTGAATTTGGTACTGTTACATGCCTCCAAAATCATATGACAAGTACGCATGTTTGTAAGTGATCTTACTGCATTCCATTCGTTTTTCAGGAAATAATCAAAACTAACTGTATTGCTGAGAAAAGATTTAAACCGCCACTTGCATGCAACACTCGCTGGAACTTTGGTTCCAGGGCAGTTTCAAGAACATCTAGTGATTTACACCAACTGAATTTGGTACTGTTACATGCCTCCAAAATCATACGACAAGTACGCATGTTTGTAAGTGATCTTACTGCATTCCATTCGTTTTTCAGGAAATAATCAAAACGAACTGAATTGGTGAGAAAGGATTTAAACCGCCACCTGCAAGCAATACTCGCTGGAACTTTCGTTCCAGGGCAGTTTCAAGAACATCTAGTCATTTACACCAACTGAATTTGGTACTGTTACATGCCTCCAAAATCATATGGCAAGTACGCATGTTTGTAAGTGATCTTACTGCATTCAATTCGTTTTTCAGGAAATAATCAAAACGAACTGTATTGCTGAGAAAAGATTTAAACCGCCACCTGCAAGCAACACTCGCTGGAACTTTCGTTCCAGGCCAGTTTCAAGAACATCTAGTCATTTACACCAACTGAATTTGGTACTGTTACATGCCTCCAAAATCATATGACAAGTACGCGTGTTTGTAAGTGATTTTACTGCATTCCATTCGTTTTTCAGGAAATAATTAAAACAAACTGTATTGCTGAGAAAGGATTTAAACCGCCACCTGCAAGCAACACTCGCTGGAACTTTCGTTCCAGGGCAGTTTCAAGAACATCTAGTCATTTACACCAACTGAATTTGGTACTGTTACATGCCTCAAAATCATACGACAAGTACGCATGTTTGTAAGTGATCTTACTGCATTCCATTCGTTTTTCAGGAAATAATCAAAACGAACTGTATTGCTGAGAAAGGATTTAAACCGCCACCTGCAAGCAACACTCGCTGGAACTTTCGTTCCAGGGCAGTTTCAAGAACATCTAGTCATTTACACCAACTGAATTTGGTACTGTTACATGCCTCCAAAATCATATGACAAGTATGCATGTTTGTAAGTGATCTTACTGCATTCCATTCGTTTTTCAGGAAATAATCAAAACGAACTGTCTTGCTGAGAAAGGATTTAAACCGCCACCAGCAAGCAACATCCGATGGAACTTTCGTTCCAGGGCAGTTTCAAGAACATCTAGTCATTTACACCAACTGAATTTGGTACTGTTACATGCCTCCAATGTCATATGACAAGTACGCATGTTTGTAAGTGATCTTACTGCATTCCATTCGTTTTTCAGGAAATAATCAAAACGAACTGTATTGCTGAGAAAGGATTTAAACCGCCACCTGCAAGCAACACTCGTTGGAACTTTCGTTCCAGGGCAGTTTCAAGAACATCTAGTCATTTACACCAACTGAATTTGGTAGTGTTACATGCCTCCAAAATCATATGACAAGTACGCATGTTTGTAAGTGATCTTACTGCATTCCATTCGTTTTTCAGGAAATAATCAAAACGAACTGTATTGCTGAGAAAAGATTTAAACCTCCACCTGCAAGCAACACTCGCTGGAACTTTCGTTCCAGGGCAGTTTCAAGAACATCTAGTCATTTACACCAACTGAATTTGGTACTGTTACATGCCTCCAAAATCATATGACAAGTACGCATGTTTGTAAGTGATCTTACTGCATTCCATTCGTTTTTCAGGAAATAATCAAAACGAACTGTATTGCTGAGAAAAGATTTAAACCTCCACCTGCAAGCAACACTCACTGGAAATTTCGTTCCAGGGCAGTTTCAAGAACATCTAGTCATTTACACCAACTGAATTTGGTACTGTTACATGCCTCCAAAATCATATGACAAGTGCGCAGGTTTGTAAGTGATCTTACTGCATTCCATTCGTTTTTCAGGAAATGATCAAAACGAACTGTATTGCTGAGAAAGGATTTAAACCGCCACCTGCAAGCAACACTCGTTGGAACTTTCGTTCCAGGGCAGTTTCAAGAACATCTAGTCATTTACACCATTTGAATTTGGTACTGTTACATGCCTCCAAAATCATATGACAAGTACGCATGTTTGTAAGTGATCATACTGCATTCCATTCGTTTTTCAGGAAATAATCAAAACGAACTGTATTGCTGAGAAAAGATTTAAACCTCCACCTGCAAGCAACACTCGCTGGAACTTTCGTTCCAGGGCAGTTTCAAGAACATCTAGTCATTTACACCAACTGAATTTGTACTGTTACATGCCTAAAAATTCATATGACAAGTACGCAGGTTTGTAAGTGATCTTACTGCATTCCATTCGTTTTTCAGGAAATAATCAAAACGAACTGTATGGCTGAGAAAGGATTTAAACCGCCACCTGCAAGCAACACTCGTTGGAACTTTCGTTCCAGGGCAGTTTCAAGAACATCTAGTCATTTACACCAACTGAATTTGGTACTGTTACATGCCTCCAAAATCATATGACAAGTACGCAGGTTTGTAAGTGATCTTACTGCATTCCATTCGTTTTTCAGGAAATAATCAAAACGAACTGTATTGCTGAGAAAGGATTTAAACCGCCACCTGCAAGCAACACTCGTTGGAACTTTCGTTCTTGGGCAGTTTCAAGAACATCTAGTCATTTACACCAACTGAATTTGGTTCTGTTACATGCCTCCAAAATCATATGACAAGTACGCATGTTTGTAAGTGATCTTAGTGCATTCGATTCGTTTTTCAGTAAATAATCAAAACGATTTGTATTGCTGAGAAAGGATTTAAACCGCCACCTGCAAGCAACACTCGCTGGAACTTTCGTTCCAGGGCAGTTTCAAGGACATCTAGTCATTTACACTAACTGAATTTGGTACTGTTACATGCCTCCAAAATCATATGACAAGTACGCATGTTTGTAAGTGATCTTACTGCATTCCATTCGTTTTTCAGGAAATAATCAAAACGAACTGTATTGCTGAGAAAGGATTTAAACCGCCACCTGCAAGCAACACTCGTTGGAACTTTCGTTCCAGGGCAGTTTCAAGAACATCTAGTCATTTACACCAACTGAATTTGGTACTGTTACATGCCTCTAAAATCATATGACAAGTACGCATGTTTGTAAGTGATCTTACTGCATTCCATTCGTTTTTCAGGAAATAATCAAAACGAACTGTATTGCTGAGAAAAGATTTAAACCGCCACCTGCAAGCAACACTCGCTGGAACTTTGGTTCCAGGGCAGTTTCAAGAACATCTAGTCATTTACACCAACTGAATTTGGTACTGTTACATGCCTCCAAAATCATATGACAAGTACGCATGTTTGTAAGTAATCTTACTGCATTCCATTCGTTTTTCAGGAAATAATCAAAACGAACTGTATTGGTGAGAAAGGATTTAAACCGCCACATGTAAGCAACACTCGCTGGAAATTTCGTTCCAGAGCAGTTTCAAGAACATCTAGTCATTTACACCAACTGAATTTGGTACTGTTACATGCCTCCAAAATCATATGACAAGTACGCATGTTTGTAAGTGATCTTACAGCATTCCATTCGTTTTTCAGGAAATAATCAAAACGAACTGTATTGCTGAGAAAAGATTTAATCCGCCACCTGCAAGCAACACTCGCTGGAACTTTCGTTCCAGGGCAGTTTCAAGAACATCTAGTCATTTACACCAACTGAATTTGGTACTGTTACATGCCTCCAAAATCATACGACAAGTTACCATGTTTGTAAGTGATCTTACTGCATTCCATTCGTTTTTCAGGAAATAATCGAAACGAACTGTATTGCTGAGAAAGGATTTAAACCGCCACCTGCAAGCAACACTCGCTGGAACTTTCGTTCCAGGGCAGTTTCAAGAACATCTAGTCATTTACACCAACTGAATTTGTACTGTTACATGCCTCCAAATTCATATGACAAGTACGCAGGTTTGTAAGTGATCTTACTGCATTCCATTCGTTTTTCAGGAAATAATCAAAACGAACTGTATTGCTGAGAAAGGATTTAAACCGCCACCTGCAAGCAACACTCGTTGGAACTTTCGTTCTTGGGCAGTTTCAAGAACATCTAGTCATTTACACCAACAGAATTTGGTACTGTTACATGCCTCCAAAATCATATGACAAGTACGCATGTTTGTAAGTGATCTTACTGCATTCGATTCGTTTTTCAGTAAATAATCAAAACGAACTGTATTGCTGAGAAAGGATTTAAACCGCCACCTGCAAGCAACACTCGCTGGAACTTTCGTTCCAGGGCAGTTTCAAGGACATCTAGTCATTTACACTAACTGAAGTTGGTACTGTTACATGGCTCCAAAATCATATGACAAGTACGCATGTTTGTAAGTGATCTTACTGCATTCCATTCGTTTTTCAGGAAATAATCAAAACGAACTGTATTGCTGAGTAAGGATTTAAACCGCCACCTGCAAGCAACACTCGCTGGAACTTTCGTTCCAGGGCATTTTCAAGAACATCTAGTCATTTACACCAACTGAATTTGGTACTGTTACATGCCCCCAAAATCACATGACAAGTACGCATGTTTGTAAGTGATCTTACTTCATTGCATTCGTTTTTCAGGAAATAATCAAAACGAACTGTTTTGCTGAAAAAGGATTTAAACCTCCACCTGCAAGAAACACTCGCTGGAACTTTCGTTCCAAGGCAGTTTCAAGAACATCTAGTCATTTACACCAACTGAATTTGGTACTGTTACATGTCACCAAAATCATATGACAAGTACGCATGTTTGTAAGTGATCTTACTGCATTCCATTCGTTTTTCAGGAAATAATCAAAACGATCTGTATTGGTGAGAAAGGGTTTAAACCGCCACCTGCAAGCAACACTCGCTGGAACTTTCGTTCCAGGGCAGTTTCAAGAACATCTAGTCATTTACACCAACTGAATTTGGTACTGTTACATGCCTCCAAAATCATATGACAAGTACGCATGTTTGTAAGTGATCTTACTGCATTCCATTCGTTTTTCAGGAAATAATCAAAACGAACTGTATTGCTGCGAAAGGATTTAAACCGCCACCTGCATGCAACACTCGCTGGAACTTTCGTTCCAGGGAAGTTACTTTCGTTCCAGGGCAGTTTCAAGAACATCTAGTCATTTACACCAACTGAATTTGGTACTGTTACATGCCTCCAAAATCATATGACAAGCACGCATGTTTGTAAGTGATCTTACTGCATTCCATTCGTTTTTCAGGAAATAATCAAAACGAACTGTATTGCTGAGAAAGGATTTAAACCGCCACCTGCAAGCAACACTCGCTGGAACTTTCGTTCCAGGGCAGTTTCAAGAACATCTAGTCAATTACACCAACTGAATTTGGTACTGTTACATGCCTCCAAAATCATATGACAAGTACGCAGGTTTGTAAGTGATCTTACTGCATTCCATTCGTTTTTCAGGAAATAATCAAAACGAACTGTATTGCTGAGAAAGGATTTTAACCGCCACCTGCAAGCAACACTCGCTGGAACTTTCGTTCCAGGGCAGATTCAAGAACATCTAGTCATTTACACAAACTGAATTTGGTACTGTTACATGCCTCCAAAATCATATGACAAGTACGCATGTTTGTAAGTGATCTTACTGCATTCCATTCGTTTTTCAGGAAATAATCAAAACGAACTGTATTGCTGAGAAAAGATTAAACCACCACCTGCAAGCCACACTCGCTGGAACTTTCGTTCCAGGGCAGTTTCAAGAACATCTAGTCATAAACACCAACTGAATTTGGTACTGTTACATGCCTCCAAAATCATACGACAAGTACGCATGTTTGTAAGTGATCTTACTGCATTCCATTCGTTTTTTAGGAAATAATCAAAACGAACTGTATTGCTGAGAAAGGATTTAAACCGCCACCTGCAAGCATCACTCGCTGGAACTTTCGTTCCAGGGCAGTTTCAAGAACATCTAGTCATTTACACCAACTGAATTTGGTACTGTTACATGCCTCCAAAATCATACGACAAGTACGCATGTTTGTAAGTGATCTTACTGCATTCCATTCGTTTTTCAGGAAATAATCAAAACGAACTGTATTGCTGAGAAAGGATTTAAACCGCCACCTGCAAGCAACACTCGCTGGAACTTTCGTTCCAGGGCAGTCTCAAGAACATCTAGTCATTTACACCAACTGAATTTGGTACTGTTACATGCCTCCAAAATCATACGACAAATACGCAAGTTTGTAAGTGATCTTATTGCATTCCATTCGTTTTTCAGGAAATAATCAAAACGAACTGTATTGCTGAGAAAGGATTTAAACCGCCACCTGCAAGCAACACTCGCTGGAACTTTCGTTCCAGGGCAGTTTCAAGAACATCTAGTCATTTACACCAACTGAATTTGGTACTGTTACATGCCTCCAAAATCGTATGACAAGTACGCATGTTTGTAAGTGATCTTACTGCATTCCATTCGTTTTTCAGGAAATAATCAAAACGAACTGTATTGCTGAGAAAGGATTTAAACCGCCACCTGCAAGCAACACTCGATGGAAATTTCGTTCCAGGGCAGTTTCAAGCACATCTAGTCATTTACACCAACTGAATTTGGTACTGTTACATGCCTCCAAAATCATATGACATGTACGCATGTTTGTAAGTGATCTTACTGCATTCCATTCGTTTTTCAGGAAATAATCAAAACGAACTGTATTGCTGAGAAAGTATTTAAACCGCCACCTGCAAGCAACACTCGCTGGAACTTTCGTTCCAGGGCAGTTTCAAGAACATTTAGTCATTTACACCAACTGAATTTGGTACTGTTACATGCCTCCAAAATCATATGACAGGTACGCATGATTGTAAGTGATCTTACTGCATTCCATTCGTTTTTCAGGAAATAATCATAACGAACTGTATTGCTGAGAAAAGATTTAAACCGCCACCTGCAAGCAACTCTCGCTTGAACTTTCGTTTCAGGGCAGTTTCAAGAACATCTAGTCATTTACACCAACTCAATTTGGTACTGTTACATGCCTCCAAAATCATACGACAAGTACGCATGTTTGTAAGTGATCTTACTGCATTCCATTCGTTTTTCAGGAAATAATCAAAACGAACTGTATTGCTGAGAAAGGATTTAAACCGCCACCTGCAAGCAACACTCGCTGGAACTTTCGTTCCAGGGCAGTTTCAAGAACATCTAGTCATACACACTAACTGAATTTGGTACTGTTACATGCCTCCAAAATCATACGACAAGTACGCATATTTGTAAGTGATCTTACTGCATTCCATTCGTTTTTCAGGAAATAATCAAAACGAACTGTATTGTTGAGAAAGGATTTAAACCGCCACCTGCAAGCAACATTCGCTGGAACTTTCGTTCCAGGGAAGTTTCAAGAACATCAAGTCATTTACACCAACTGAATTTGGTACTGTTACATGCCTCCAAAATCATATGACAAGTACGCGTGTTTGTAAGTGATCTTACTGCATTCCATTCGTTTTTCAGGAAATAATAAAAACCAACTGTATTGCTGAGAAAGGATTTAAACAGCCACCTGCAAGCAACAACTGTTGGAACTTTCGTTCCAGAGCAGTTTCAAGAAAATCTAGTCATTTACACCAACTGAATTTGGTACTGTTACATGCCTCCAAAATCATATGACAAATACGGAGGTTTGTAAGTGATCTTACTGCATTCCATTTGTTTTTCAGGAAATAATCAATACGAACAGTATTGCTGAGAAAGGATTTAAACCGCCGCCTGCAAGCAACACTCGTTGGAACTTTCGTTCCAGGGCAGTTTCAAGAACATCTAGTCATTTACACCAACTGAATTTGGTACTGTTACATGCCTCCAAAATCATATGACAAGTACGCATGTTTGTAAGTGATCTTACTGCATTCCATTCGTTTATCAGGAAATAATCAAAACGAACTGTATTGCTGAGAAAAGATTTAAACCTCCACCTGCAAGCAACACTCGCTGGAACTTTCGTTCCAGGGCAGTTTCAAGAACATCTAGTCATTTACACCAACTGAATTTGGTACTGTTACATGCCTCCAAAAGTATATGACAAGTATGCATGTTTGTAAGTGATCTTACTGCATTCCATTCGTTTTTCAGAAAATAATCAAAACGAACTGTATTGCTGAGAAAAGATTTAAACCTCCAACTGCAAGCAACACTCGCTGGAACTTTCGTTCCAGGGCAGTTTCAAGAACATCTAGTCATTTACACCAACTGAATTTGGTACTGTTACATGCCTCCAAAATCATATGACAAGTACGCAGGTTTGTAAGTGATCTTACTGCATTCCATTCGTTTTTCAGGAATTAATCAAAACGAACTGTATTGCTGAGAAAGGATTTAAACCGCCACCTGCAAGCAACACTCGTTGGAACTTTCGTTCCAGGGCAGTTTCAAGAACATCTAGTCATTTACACCAACTGAATTTGGTACTGTTACCTGCCTCCAAAATCATATGACAAGTACGCATGTTTGTAAGTGATCTTACTGCATTCCATTCGTTTTTCAGGAAATAATCAAAACGAACTGTATTGCTGAGAAAAGATTTAAACCTCCACCTGCAAGCAACACTCGCTGGAACTTTCGTTCCAGGGCAGTTTCAAGAACATCTAGTCATTTACACCAACTGAATTTGGTACTGTTACATGCCTCCAAAATCATATGACAAGTACGCAGGTTTGTAAGTGATCTTACTGCATTCCATTCGTTTTTCAGGAAATAATCAAAACGAACTGTATTGCTGAGAAAGGATTTAAACCGCCACCTGCAAGCAAAACTCGCTGGAACTTTCGTTCCAGGGCAGTTTCAAGAACATCTAGTCATTTACACCAACTGAATTTGGTACTGTTACATGCCTCCAAAATCATATGACAAGTACGCAGGTTTGTAAGTGATCTTACTGCATTCCATTCGTTTTTCAGGAAATAATCAAATGAACTGTATTGCTGAGAAAGGTTTTAAACCGCCACCTGCAAGCAACACTCGTTGCAACTTTCGTTCCAGGGCAGTTTCAAGAACATCTAGTCATTTACACCAACTGAATTTGGTACTGTTACATGCCTCCAAAATCATAAGACAAGTACGCATGTTTGTAAGTGATCTTACTGCATTCCATTCGTTTTTCAGGAAATAATCAAAACGAACTGTATTGCTGAGAAAGGATTTAAACCGCCACCTGCAAGCAACACTCGTTGGAACTTTCGTTCCTGGGCAGTTTCAAGAACATCTAGTCATTTACACCAACTGAATTTGGTACTGTTACATGCCTCCAAAATCATATGACAAGTACGCATGTTTGTAAGTGATCTTACTGCATTCCATTCGTTTTTCAGGAAATAATCAAAACGAACTGTATTGCTGAGAAAGGATTTAAACCGCCACCTGCAAGCAACACTCGTTGGAACTTTCGTTCCAGGGCAGTTTCAAGAACATCTAGTCATTTACACCAACTGAATTTGGTACTGTTACATGCCTCCAAAATCATATGACAAGTACGCATGTTTGTAAGTGATCTTACTGCATTCCATTCGTTTTTCAGGAAATAATCAAAACTAACTGTATTGCTGAGAAAAGATTTAAACCGCCACTTGCATGCAACACTCGCTGGAACTTTGGTTCCAGGGCAGTTTCAAGAACATCTAGTGATTTACACCAACTGAATTTGGTACTGTTACATGCCTCCAAAATCATACGACAAGTACGCATGTTTGTAAGTGATCTTACTGCATTCCATTCGTTTTTCAGGAAATAATCAAAACGAACTGTATTGGTGAGAAAGGATTTAAACCGCCACCTGCAAGCAACACTCGCTGGAACTTTCGTTCCAGGGCAGTTTCAAGAACATCTAGTCATTTACACCAACTGAATTTGGTACTGTTACATGCCTCCAAAATCATATGGCAAGTACGCATGTTTGTAAGTGATCTTACTGCATTCAATTCGTTTTTCAGGAAATAATCAAAACGAACTGTATTGCTGAGAAAAGATTTAAACCGCCACCTGCAAGCAACACTCGCTGGAACTTTCGTTCCAGGCCAGTTTCAAGAACATCTAGTCATTTACACCAACTGAATTTGGTACTGTTACATGCCTCCAATGTCATATGACAAGTACGCATGTTTGTAAGTGATCTTACTGCATTCCATTCGTTTTTCAGGAAATAATCAAAACGAACTGTATTGCTGAGAAAGGATTTAAACCGCCACCTGCAAGCAACACTCGTTGGAACTTTCGTTCCAGGGCAGTTTCAAGAACATCTAGTCATTTACACCAACTGAATTTGGTAGTGTTACATGCCTCCAAAATCATATGACAAGTACGCATGTTTGTAAGTGATCTTACTGCATTCCATTCGTTTTTCAGGAAATAATCAAAACGAACTGTATTGCTGAGAAAAGATTTAAACCTCCACCTGCAAGCAACACTCGCTGGAACTTTCGTTCCAGGGCAGTTTCAAGAACATCTAGTCATTTACACCAACTGAATTTGGTACTGTTACATGCCTCCAAAATCATATGACAAGTACGCATGTTTGTAAGTGATCTTACTGCATTCCATTCGTTTTTCAGGAAATAATCAAAACGAACTGTATTGCTGAGAAAAGATTTAAACCTCCACCTGCAAGCAACACTCACTGGAAATTTCGTTCCAGGGCAGTTTCAAGAACATCTAGTCATTTACACCAACTGAATTTGGTACTGTTACATGCCTCCAAAATCATATGACAAGTGCGCAGGTTTGTAAGTGATCTTACTGCATTCCATTCGTTTTTCAGGAAATGATCAAAACGAACTGTATTGCTGAGAAAGGATTTAAACCGCCACCTGCAAGCAACACTCGTTGGAACTTTCGTTCCAGGGCAGTTTCAAGAACATCTAGTCATTTACACCAACTGAATTTGGTACTGTTACATGCCTCCAAAATCATATGACAAGTACGCATGTTTGTAAGTGATCATACTGCATTCCATTCGTTTTTCAGGAAATAATCAAAACGAACTGTATTGCTGAGAAAAGATTTAAACCTCCACCTGCAAGCAACACTCGCTGGAACTTTCGTTCCAGGGCAGTTTCAAGAACATCTAGTCATTTACACCAACTGAATTTGTACTGTTACATGCCTAAAAATTCATATGACAAGTACGCAGGTTTGTAAGTGATCTTACTGCATTCCATTCGTTTTTCAGGAAATAATCAAAACGAACTGTATGGCTGAGAAAGGATTTAAACCGCCACCTGCAAGCAACACTCGTTGGAACTTTCGTTCCAGGGCAGTTTCAAGAACATCTAGTCATTTACACCAACTGAATTTGGTACTGTTACATGCCTCCAAAATCATATGACAAGTACGCAGGTTTGTAAGTGATCTTACTGCATTCCATTCGTTTTTCAGGAAATAATCAAAACGAACTGTATTGCTGAGAAAGGATTTAAACCGCCACCTGCAAGCAACACTCGTTGGAACTTTCGTTCTTGGGCAGTTTCAAGAACATCTAGTCATTTACACCAACTGAATTTGGTACTGTTACATGCCTCCAAAATCATATGACAAGTACGCATGTTTGTAAGTGATCTTAGTGCATTCGATTCGTTTTTCAGTAAATAATCAAAACGATTTGTATTGCTGAGAAAGGATTTAAACCGCCACCTGCAAGCAACACTCGCTGGAACTTTCGTTCCAGGGCAGTTTCAAGGACATCTAGTCATTTACACTAACTGAATTTGGTACTGTTACATGCCTCCAAAATCATATGACAAGTACGCATGTTTGTAAGTGATCTTACTGCATTCCATTCGTTTTTCAGGAAATAATCAAAACGAACTGTATTGCTGAGAAAGGATTTAAACCGCCACCTGCAAGCAACACTCGTTGGAACTTTCGTTCCAGGGCAGTTTCAAGAACATCTAGTCATTTACACCAACTGAATTTGGTACTGTTACATGCCTCTAAAATCATATGACAAGTACGCATGTTTGTAAGTGATCTTACTGCATTCCATTCCTTTTTCAGGAAATAATCAAAACGAACTGTATTGCTGAGAAAAAATTTAAACCGCCACCTGCAAGCAACACTCGCTGGAACTTTGGTTCCAGGGCAGTTTCAAGAACATCTAGTCATTTACACCAACTGAATTTGGTACTGTTACATGCCTCCAAAATCATATGACAAGTACGCATGTTTGTAAGTAATCTTACTGCATTCCATTCGTTTTTCAGGAAATAATCAAAACGAACTGTATTGGTGAGAAAGGATTTAAACCGCCACATGTAAGCAACACTCGCTGGAAATTTCGTTCCAGAGCAGTTTCAAGAACATCTAGTCATTTACACCAACTGAATTTGGTACTGTTACATGCCTCCAAAATCATATGACAAGTACGCATGTTTGTAAGTGATCTTACAGCATTCCATTCGTTTTTCAGGAAATAATCAAAACGAACTGTATTGCTGAGAAAAGATTTAATCCGCCACCTGCAAGCAACACTCGCTGGAACTTTCGTTCCAGGGCAGTTTCAAGAACATCTAGTCATTTACACCAACTGAATTTGGTACTGTTACATGCCTCCAAAATCATACGACAAGTTACCATGTTTGTAAGTGATCTTACTGCATTCCATTCGTTTTTCAGGAAATAATCAAAACGAACTGTATTGCTGAGAAAGGATTTAAACCGCCACCTGCAAGCAACACTCGCTGGAACTTTCGTTCCAGGGCAGTTTCAAGAACATCTAGTCATTTACACCAACTGAATTTGTACTGTTACATGCCTCCAAATTCATATGACAAGTACGCAGGTTTGTAAGTGATCTTACTGCATTCCATTCGTTTTTCAGGAAATAATCAAAACGAACTGTATTGCTGAGAAAGGATTTAAACCGCCACCTGCAAGCAACACTCGTTGGAACTTTCGTTCTTGGGCAGTTTCAAGAACATCTAGTCATTTACACCAACAGAATTTGGTACTGTTACATGCCTCCAAAATCATATGACAAGTACGCATGTTTGTAAGTGATCTTACTGCATTCGATTCGTTTTTCAGTAAATAATCAAAACGAACTGTATTGCTGAGAAAGGATTTAAACCGCCACCTGCAAGCAACACTCGCTGGAACTTTCGTTCCAGGGCAGTTTCAAGGACATCTAGTCATTTACACTAACTGAAGTTGGTACTGTTACATGGCTCCAAAATCATATGACAAGTACGCATGTTTGTAAGTGATCTTACTGCATTCCATTCGTTTTTCAGGAAATAATCAAAACGAACTGTATTGCTGAGGAAGGATTTAAACCGCCACCTGCAAGCAACACTCGTTGCAACTTTCGTTCCAGGGCAGTTTCAAGAACATCTAGTCATTTACACCAACTGAATTTGGTACTGTTACATGCCTCCAAAATCATATGACAAGTACGCATGTTTGTAAGTGATCTTACTGCATTCCATTCGTTTTTCAGGAAATAATCAAAACGAACTGTATTGCTGAGAAAAGATTTAAACCGCCACCTGCAAGCAACACTCACTGGAACTTTGGTTCCAGGGCAGTTTCAAGAACATCTAGTCATTTACACCAACTGAATTTGGTACTGTTACATGCCTCCAAAATCATACGACAAGTACGCATGGTTGTAAGTGATCTTACTGCATTCCATTCGTTTTTCAGGAAATAATCAAAACGAACTGTATTGCTGAGAAAAGATTTATCCGCCACTGCAAGCAACACTCGTTGGAACTTTCGTTCTTGGGCAGTTTCAAGAACATCTAGTCATTTACACCAACAGAATTTGGTACTGTTACATGCCTCCAAAATCATATGACAAGTACGCATGTTTGTAAGTGATCTTACTGCATTCGATTCGTTTTTCAGTAAATAATCAAAACGAACTGTATTGCTGAGAAAGGATTTAAACCGCCACCTGCAAGCAACACTCGCTGGAACTTTCGTTCCAGGGCAGTTTCAAGAACATCTAGTCATTTACACCAACTGAATTTGGTACTGTTACATGCCTCCAAAATCATACGACAAGTTACCATGTTTGTAAGTGATCTTACTGCATTCCATTCGTTTTTCAGGTAATAATCAAAACGAACTGTATTGCTGAGAAAAGATTTAAACCGCCACCTGCAAGCAACACTCACTGGAACTTTGGTTCCAGGGCAGTTTCAAGAACATCTAGTCATTTACACCAACTGAATTTGGTACTGTTACATGCCTCCAAAATCATACGACAAGTTACCATGTTTGTAAGTGATCTTACTGCATTCCATTCGTTTTTCAGGAAATAATCAAAACGAACTGTATTGCTGAGAAAAGATTTAAACCGCCACCTGCAAGCAACACTCGCTGGAACTTTCGTTCCAGGGCAGTTTCAAGAACATCTAGTCATTTACACCAACTGAATTTGGTACTGTTACATGCCTCCAAAATCATATGACAAGTACGCATGTTTGTTAGTGATCTTACTGCATTCCATTCGTTTTTCAGGAAATAATCAAAACGAACTGTATTGCTGAGAAAGGATTTATACCTCCACCTGCAAGCAACACTCGCTGGAACTTTCATTCCAGGGCAGTTTCTAGAACATCTAGTCATTTACACCAACTGAATTTGGTACTGTTACATGCCTCCAATATCATAGGACAAGTACGCATGTTTGTAAGTGATCTTACTGCATTCCATTCGTTTTTCAGGAAATAATCAAAACGAACTGTATTGGTGAGAAAGGATTTAAACCGCCACCTGCAAGCAACACTCGCTGGAACTTTCGTTCCAGGGCAGTTTCAAGAACATCTAGTCATTTACACCAACTGAATTTGGTACTGTTTCATGCCTCCAAAATCATACGACAAGTATGCATGTTTGTAAGTGATCTTACTGCATTCCATTCGTTTTTCAGGAAATAATCAAAACGAACTGTATTGGTGAGAAAGGATTTAAACCGCCACCTGCAAGCAACACTCGCTGGAACTTTCGTTCCAGGGCAGTTTCAAGAACATCTAGTCATTTACACCAACTGAATTTGGTACTGTTACATGCCTCCAAAATCATATGACAAGTACGCATGTTTGTAAGTGATCTTACTGCATTCCATTCGTTTTTCAGGAAATAATCAAAACGAACTGTATTGCTGAGAAAGGATGTAAACCGCCACCTGCAAGCAACACTCGCTGGAACTTTCGTTCCAGGGCAGTTTCAAGAACATCTAGTCATTTACACCAACTGAATTTGGTACTGTTACATGCCTCCAAAATCATATGACAAGTACGCATGTTTGTAAGTGATCTTACTGCATTCCATTCGTTTTTCAGGAAATAATCAAAACGAACTGTATTGCTGAGAAAAGATTTAAACCTCCACCTGCAAGCAACACTCGCTGGAACTTTCGTTCCAGGGCAGTTTCAAGAACATCTAGTCATTTATCAGGGCTATATAGTGTTTTTAATCATGTATTTGATGATACAGACTCTCAGTGGGACCCAGAACGTTTGAGCTGTGCTGTGGGAATGAAACAACGGAAGGATGATCCTATGTTTGTCTACTTGGTTTGCTTCTACCGAGGGTTCTTGGTTTATGTTGATCATCTCCTAAATGTTCTTCAGTCAAAATCTGTCAATATAACTGCTTAGCACGACGAAGTAAGAACCGTTCTGAGAAACTTACGACAATTAAGAACGGAAACATTCGTTGATGAATGCATTTAATGCAGCTTGTGTTTGAATGGCAACTTATCATTGTGTGACAGTCAAAACACATCTCTCAGGGCACTAACTTACGAGGTACTGGATTTGGAAATTGTTCAGATGGAAAGAAGGTTTCCCCAAATTCAGTTTGTTGAACTTTTGGACGAAAAGTGTTTCCCGAACTATCAAAAAGAATTCCCAAAGTTTTTTCAAACAAGAACAACTTGAAAGTGAACTGTGTAACATAAACGCTGACGAGAAAAAACACTTATCTCCAAGAATCCTCTTAAAGTACATTGCCAACAATGATTTCGACTCCGTTTATGAGGAAACTTCGAAGTTCCTGCGTTTGATTTGACCCTACCCGCAACTACAGCAAGCAGTGAACGAAGCATGAGTGCTCTTAAACGATTGAAGAATTATTCATTACGCCGCGAGAAGTTGAAAATGCACATCGAGTGAAGAACTATTTAAGGAATTCAATGTCCAACATCCGGCTGTCGTTTTTAAGCCCGTTAGCCATAGAAAAGACACTACCTGGAGTACTATCCAGTGATTGGATCTTTGTAGACCGAGTTATAGACTTATTCGTGGAAAGAAAAGACAGGCGCATTGCACTTGTGTACAAGAAAATATAAGTGCTTCTTCTCTTGCTGCTGGGGTTCTACACGTTTGTCATCGTTTCTTGAACAAGTTATTATTATTATTTGTGTCGTGGTAGTGGTAGTAGTAGTAGTAGTAGTAGCTGTTGTTGTTTTATCTGATGCGTTTTGTTTCATTTGTTTAAATTATTGTTTATTGTACCATTTTGTCTCCCTATAATAACTACAGAGTCTCCCCAACCTTTACAACCACCCTACGCCACTGATAACCTGACGCCAACTTGCATACTTTAAATATTGTCATGATGTTGACAATCACCCAAAGTTTGTAAGGAAGGAAAAGACAATTTCTCCATACTTACAAAAAGGCTAGGTGTATTGTGTATGGAACCTCGAAGTCGTGGTAGAAAGACAAAATGTATGGCGATGCACAAAGCTGTAGTCATGCACTGCTTGGATGAGTTACAGCCAAAAAACAATTTATTAAACTGCTTATGAATAGACAATACAGGAACCCTCTCTTATGACTGATAATCTGTTGGATATAGTCTTCCTCCAATGCCAACGACAAAATCTTACACAGGTCTGTGCAAGTGACTTTGACCACTGGTCACCTGTTCCAATGGAGCGACATGTGTATATGTAATATGCTCGATGTCAAGAAGTAGATAGTATATGTTTTTTGGTGTACTGAAGAGAGAGATATGATAAAATCTTGTTGGAGGTTCTATTAAACGGCTAGGTGTAATTGATTAAAGTTAGAATGCAGATAGTTCTCTCAAAACTAACCCGATTTTGCTCATAGAACTATTAGAAATCGGCTGTATCTGTTCTCGTGGAATCATGACTGATTTTATCATTATCACCACCACTGCATGTTTAAAAGTCGGTGTCACAGCATGTCCTATGTTATTTCATACATCATAACCTCTAATTATAAAGTAGACACCACTTGAACCATAGCTTGTTGTGGAACATACAAATGATAGTTTTTTTCCCAACATGTGAGTAGATTGCATGAAACAGGTTGTGATGGCCAAATTGCTTACAAAATTAGAATGCAAGAATCTGCTGTATGTTAGAATGTTTACAGACATGTCAGTAGAGGTGACTAATGGATCAAAAATGTCAAATGTTAGCACACAGACAGTATCTGATTTTGGTGTATCAGAAGAGAGAGAGAGAGAGACACACAGTAAAACCTTATCAGAGGTTCTATTACAAGACAGGCTCTCACGATTTGTTTTGTAAACGCCAATGTGATATAGCATCACATTGGTAAAATGGAACCTGTCATAGTGTACAAAACTGCAATGTCCTCTTGAATTATAGCTTGTTGTTGTCAAAGCGTAAAATGATTGTGGTTTTTCCGACTTGTGACTAAATGGCGTGAAAGACTGTATTCTGTAATGTTATTTGAAGTGTCTGAAATACGAGTATTTGTAATACACACGTGAAAGACAGTTTATTTACAGACACTGATTTGAAGGCGGGTGACGCTCTCAGGTCGTGCAATTTGTCCATGAAGCTGAAAGAAATTGTATAACATAGATGTATTCTCTTTGCAGTTTAAATTCTCACTGTTCATTTTCTTTGATGATACTTTCGAACTAACAAGGACATTCTGCGGTGATCGGTTATTTTCACAGCAAAATAGTGGATGCTTTTTCCTGATTTTACGTAGGGTGAGCATGTATATGGGGTGTATAACCCGACCTGTGAATGTTATCCATTGTAATTGGTGGCCATGCATTTAGTTGGATGTCGTTCTTGTAAACTGACATACAACCAGGAGCCAGTGTGCTGACCACATGCCCTTCATATCCGCATCCAGTGATGCCTTTGGGCTGAAGATGACACGACAGCCCATTGGTACTATTGGGCGTTCCAAGGCCTGTTCGGATGGAGTTTAGTTTAGTTTTAGGGTAGGTGGAGAGGTAGGGAGAGGGAGGGGGAGGTGACGGGGGCCCTGATGGCAATTGAGGAAAACACATGATGTCATCTGGGGAGCATGGGGGCGGAGGATGGGCGGTAGTCTGCAGTTGGCTGAAGACTCTGCTTCCACATATGGTTGGGTGGGGGCTGCGGCCAGTAGAGGTTGTGGAGGCATCTGCCTGTTTTCCAAGCAGTGGGCGTTTGAAAAAGCGATCTGGAGAGTTCTCCAGAATTTCGTTGCTGTTCTAGTGGGGGTTCAGTCTTTCCAATAAATGCATGTAACAGATTGCATGAAGCGTTCTCATTTTGTCTTTTGTCTATCTGTGACTAATTTCTCCATCAACGCCAACAGAAGGCTCTCTTTGTAAACCACCTGAAGCAAGATAGAATGGGCCTCTATCCCTACCTACGATGAGCAGACGGCATGAGGGGTTCAAATGGTTCAAATGGCTCTGAGCGCTATGGGACTCAACTGCTGTGGTCATAAGTCCCCTAGAACTTAGAACTACTTAAACCTAACTAACCTAAGGACAGCACACAACACACAGCCATCACGAGGCAGAGAAAATCCCTGACCCCGCCGGGAATCGAACCCGGGAACCCAGGCGTGGGAAGCGAGAACGGTACCGCACGACCACGAGATGCGGGCCGCATGGGGGGTAGTCAGGTACATCTACATCTACATGGATACTCCGCAAATCACATTTAAGTGCCTGGCAGAGGGTTCATCGCACCACCTTCACAATTATCTATTATTCCAATCTCGTATAGCGCAGGGAAAGAATGAACACCTATATCCTTCCGTACGAGCTCTGATTTCCCTTATTTCATCGTGGTGATCGTTCCTCCCTATGTAGGTCGCTGTCAACAAAATATTTTTGTATTCGGAGGAGAATGTTGGTGATTGGAATTTCGTGAGAAGATTCCGTCTCTACGAAAAACTCCTATCTTGCAATGATTTCCAGCCCAAATCCTGTATCATTTTGGTGACACTCTCTCCCATATTTCGCGATAATACAAAACGTGCTGCCTTTCTTTGAACTTTTTCGATGTACTCCATCAGTCCTATCTGGTAAGGATCCCACACCGTGCAGCAGTATTCTAAAAGAGGACGGACAAGCGTAGTGCAGGCAGTCTCCTCAGTAGGTCTGTCACATTTTCTAATGTCCTGCCAATAAAACGCAGTGTTTGGTTAGCCTACCCCACAATATTTTCTGTGTGTTCCTTCCAATTTAAGTTGTTCATAATTGTAATACCTAGGTATTTAGTTGAATTTACGGCTTTTTGATTGGACTGATTTATCGTTTAAGCGAAGTTTCACATCTACATCTACATCCATACTCCGCAAGCCACCTGACTTTGTGTGGCGGAAGGTACCTTGAGTACCTCTATCGGTTCTTCCTTCTATTCCAGTCTCATATTGTTCGTGGAAAGAGGGATTGTCGGTATGCCTCTGTGTGGGCTCTATTCTCTCTGATTTTATCCTCATGGTCTCTTCGCGAGATATACGTAGGAGGGAGAAGTACACTGCTTGACTCCTCAGTGAAGGTATGTTCTCGAAACTTCAAAAAAAGCACGTACCGAGCCACTGAGCGTCTCTCCTGTAGAGTCTTCCACTGGAGTTTATCTATCATCTCTGTAACGCTTTCGCCATTACTAAATGATCTTGTAATGAAGCGAGTTGCTCTCCGTTGGATCTTCTCTATCTCTTCTATCAAACCTATCTGGTACGGATCCCACACAGATGAGCAGTATTCAAGCAGTGGGCGAACAAGCGTACTGTAACCTACTTCCTTTGTTTTACGAGTTCCTTTGTTTAACGAGTTCCTTTTACCACTCACGTGAATGACCTCACACTTTTTGTTATTTAAGGTCAACTGCCATTTTTAGCACCATTCCGATATTTCTTCTACACCGTTTTGCTGGTTGTTTTGATCTTCTGATGACTTTATTAGTCATCTGCAAAAAACTGAAGATGGCTGCTCACATTGTCTCCCAAATCGTTTATATACATAAGGAACAGTAAAGGGCCTATAACACGGCCTTGGGGAACGTCAGAAATCACTTCTATTTTACTCTATGACTTTGAACTGTGACCTCTCTGACAGGAAATCACAGATCCAGTCACATAACGGAGGCGGTATTCCGTAAGCACGCAATTTCACTACGAGCCGCTTGTGTGGTGCAGTATCAAAAGCCTTCCAGAAATCCAAAAATACGGAATCGATTTGAAATTCCTTGTCAATAGCACTCAACACTTCATGTGAATAAAGAGCTAGTTGTGTTTCACAGGAACGATGTTTTCTAAACCCATGTTGACTGTGTTTCAATAGACCATTTTCTTCGAGGTAATTCATAAGGTTCGAACACAATATATGTTCTAAAATCCTGCTGCATATTGAAGTTAACGATATAGGCCTGTAATTTAGTGGATTACTCCTACTACCCTTCTTGAATATTAGTGTGACCTGTGCAACTTTGCAGTCTTGGGTACGGATCTTTCGTCGAGGGAACGGTTGTATATGATTGTTAAGTATGGAGCTAATGCATCAGCATACACCGAAAGGAACCTAATTGGTATACAGTCTGGACCAGAAGACTTGCTTTTATTAAGTGATTTAAGTTGCTTCACTAGGCCGAGGATATTTACTTCTACGTTGCTCATGTTGACAGCTGTTCTCGATTCGAATTCTGGAATATTTACTTTATCTTCTTTTGTGAAGGCATTTCGGAAGGCTGTGTTTAGTAACCCTGCTTTGGCAGCACTGTCTTCAGTAGTATCTCCATTGCTATCGCTCAGAGAAGGCATTGATTGTTTCGTGCCGCTAACATACTTCACATATGACCAGAATCTCTTTGGATTTTCTGCCAGGTTTCTAGACAAAGTTTCGTTGTGGAAACTATTATAAGCATCTCGCATTGAAATCCGCGTTAAATTTCGGGCTTCTGTAAAAGAGCGCCAATCACTCATGAATTTAATTTATTTGCATTACAATTTGATATCACAAGTGGGCTTGGAGCAGTCTCCCTACTACTAACATTGTCCCATGTAACTGACCACACATTAAAGTCCATTATATTGGATTATAGGTCACTAGTAGCTGAAAGCTACTCATAATTTTTAGTGTATCATTTTGTGTGGATTTTAATATTCAAAAACTTAAGTGTTTAGTGTTATATCACTGTTAATTTTATTTAAAAATATGCTTTAATAAGAGTAACAATAATAATGATAATGATAATATTCATCATCATCTTCCAGTTATTCCTCAATATTGTAATCTATATTGGGTCATTTAACTGGTGAATGTTCTGAACTGATTCCAAAACTCAGTATATTTCCAGTTGATGATGTTGAAAAAATACTCAGCATTCTTGATGAATCTGATGCCTCAAGCTCTGATGGAGGATAATTAGTTGAGCTAGATGACCCAGAATATAACACATCCATTATTGCTAACACACTTGTTTCTGTAGACGAAAGTGATGATGAAGAAGGGGATATACCTATCACTGCATTAACAACAACAACAACAACACCTCTCCAACAGTCAACACTATCATTATCAGCAGCTTCTCGATTATGATGGAGTGGGAGAGATGTTTCTGATCTGGGCATCTGGAAATTTTCCAGCCAACTTCACTTGCAATAGACCCAAGTGAACTGAGCTATTTGCAGTTTTTTGAATGGTACATTGATGACATAGTTTTGGAGTTAATAGTTAAAAATCTTTTCAAATAGACTAATTAAAGAAACAGAATATCATATCAAATATCTTTCCAGCCTCCAAATTTTGCAAATTGTTATTTTATTGGGCTACCAGTTTTGGTGATATATTGATCCATCTTCAGTCTCCTGAACTACTTGTAAGAAGATTTCCAATCTGTTCGGGTCAAAATTGGGTCCAGTATCCAGTAAGTGTTGAGACTGCGATCACTTCAAATATCGAGTACTATTAATGCATCGGCAGTTGTACTTTTGTAGTTACTGGCTGTTCTTATGATCATCTGAAAATAGAAAACTTACCTAGACCATTTCTCCAATAAGCAGTGCTCTTTCTCTTAAAAAAAAGTAATTTGGTTGTACCATTAATGCAGTTACAATTACTGAAGCTTCCAATATAGCTGATTATTTATTTAACTGTAAAGCTACTTTGTTATTAATATTATCCATCATTTCAAAAGTTTCCTAATTGAAATAATCCATTCACAGAAAGAACTGCAGTAGATGAAGATCCAATGTAATGAACATGACATTGCTGATGGTAAAAAGATGGAATGAAGCTATTGAAGGTGTGATATTGAGAATCAGTTGCGAAAAGCCACATCCAAATTCACTAGTCGTTATAGGAACACATATCTTTGCATTGAAAAAAGGAAGGAGGGATGCTGGAATCTTCTTCTCTATCAAAAATCTCAAAATCTTTTAAGTATTCCTCCCTCTGGAAGACCAAACAGGCCATAGAAGGTTTTTATTCGTGTTTTACCATATGTTATTCCAGGATTTTCAGGCCTTGACGATAACCTACATTTCCACACATTTGGAGATATCAGTATCATCTATTCGTTCTTTTGTACAATCATAAAATCCGCTGGGGTCAAGATATCTGCTTTTTGTTTCCCTTTCCAGTGTAATTCCTCTTCTACTTCTTTGAGAGTTCTGTAGTAATAAGAACCACTCCTTGATTTCCTTTCTTCAAACACCAACGGCTGATTTCTGATGTTGCATTAGGCAGAATACAGTGTAATGTCTCGTGACTGTAGTTAAAGAGTTAGTTCTGATAATTCTTGAAGGGCATCATACATTACAGCTAAGTCAAGAACGAAATAAACTTGGCGATGCACCTCAGTAAGCCTTGGAACAGAATATCTCAGCCGCTTGACTCCCTGCTTTGATCATCTTTTGCAGCTGTCAAGTTAGACGCCAAAGCTCTGAAGTTTTTCGACACTCCTAACACTTCTGCAGCTATCTGTTACTCTGGTGTCCAAGAGTCTGACTATTTTCAGAACTTGAGTTTCAAGTAGCTCAGCATCCTGCTTTAACTCTGGAGTGATCCTCACTGGCGGATGGTGCATTAAATATAGCTGGTCTAAGAAAGACTGAAGTGGTTCATATTTGATGGGACGTCTTTTCACTACATCACCAGCTAAGAATTAAAGTCTATGGCCAGCACAATGACAAACCAAAATCTGTTGGAAATGCTGTTTCATTAATGTAAAAACTCCGTTTTCCTACCCATCGTCACCACTGCTCCATCTGTTGCAACTGAAATAAGATTTTCTTTCAGGAACACGTTAGTAAATTCCATAGATTTCAAACAATTTAATAATGTGTTACAAATAGTTACTTTAAGCAGTAACAGTATTTAGCTCAACTATGTGACTGAAAATATTTCTTTGCTGTCTTGCGTCAGGGAGTTTGGTTCATAAATAAATTATTAAAGATGATTATTAGCTAATAGTTGTGCTCTCATCAGTAATTGTTGATATTTTAATCTTATCTTAATAACTGTTTTACTCACTGTGTTCATCATTTCTAGTGCAGTGTGATTAATAATGTTAGTACTTGCACTTCCAAAACGTGGAATGTGGCTCATGTCGACTCTGTTGAGTTCAGAAAATTTTGGTCTCAAGATCACTGACAGGTTGATTCTTTTCCACGACTATATTTATGGTCACATCCTGATTATTTTAAAACGCCATAGTGCAAGAATTTTCCAAAGTCTTCTCTTAAGCAGAAAACAGTGTTTGGGCAAAAACTTGATGAGCAGGATTTTTTTTTGCGTTCAAATATCTTTTTCCACAAGAAATAAAATTCTTGAATCACCTGAAAGTGATACAGATACGGCAGCCCATGGTTGTGCAATGTTCATGCCTTGTATATTTCTTTCTACACCCAACTTTTCTATTTCTTTGCCAATTTTTCAAGAATTTTTCTGTTTAAAAAGAATAACCAGTACTTTTCCTCAGAACACGCGATTTCTTGACGCAAAATCAACCATTCTGAGGTATCATTTGACTTGCTATCGTACACACGTTCGTTCACTGTATTTTAGCACTTGGATTCAGTGTTGAGGTTTAGATTTTCACTTTTATCATCCACCGACAACGTCGAAATTTCTGCCTTTTCACTCGAACAAGAATTATTAGCCAGTTTTAGCTTTTTAGGTTCACCCACTGGTAAAACAGTTCGTTATTTTGCTGCTCATCTTACTTTAACCTCGAAGTTAACTAACAACGAAATTCAGGACACACCATAGAATTGCGGATAGAACAAACAAGAAGGATACAGTGAGTAAATTACCAAGTCTGCTATGTTGTGTGTGTCGGTTCACTGACAGAACAAGAAAGCATATTCATTGACTGGCTGCCAGTGATTCCTTTATCAAAAACAATTGCATGCTGCTCTGAAACTTTCGAAACAGTTGCGAGTGTCGTTTTTCATACCACTAAATGCACTGGCATCGTACATACTACGATTACCAACACCAAAAAATATAATAAATCCGATTTACATCCGTGAAATAAATCATTGATAAAGTTTTAAGTTCTTTAACTTCATAAAGAAGTCTATAAACAGTACAGCCTCGGATACCTTCCTACAAAGAATGAACCGAATTCTAATGGAGAGACAGCTGCACGTTAGAGCTAAACATAATCAAATAGAGTGCCACAGAAAATCTTTACATAATAAACACTGTTGACAAACTGAAAAAGTGGTTCAAAGGGCTCTAAGCACTATTGGACTTAACATCTGAGATCAGCAGTCCCCCTAGACCTAGAAGTACTTTAACCTACCTAACCTAAAGACATCACACACATCCATGCCCAAGATAGGATTCGAACCTGCGACCATAGCAGCAGTGCCGTTCCAGACTGAAGCACCTAGAACTTCTTGGCCACAGCAGCTGGCTGACAAACTGAACCATAAAATAAAAACACAACTGACACCCACCAGACACAACAGTATCACAGTGCAACACACTATTAACAGCAGCTGAACAGTTGAAGAAACCTCAAACAAAACGAAAACGTGAAAACGTGGCTCACACCGACATTTGACAACAAAATCACATACAGATTAGAAAACATTATAAGAAAACGAGGTATAGACCTAATTGTAACACATAGAACAAACAACACACTGCAGAGAAGATTAAAAATACCCAACACCACCATAGATAAATACATCGAAACTGGTATATACCAGCTAACCAGCGAAGACTGTGATTCAGTACACCACATATTGCACTGGCATCGTTCATGGTGTGATTATAAACATGAAAGAAATGAAATAAACTCGATTCACATCTGTACAATAAGTCATTGGCAACCTTTGAAGTTCTCCAGTATTGTAAAGAAGTCCAGGCGCTCCTCAGATAATTCCTTATACAGAGTGAAAAGAATTCCAATGGACAATGATAGCTACACATAAGAGCTAAACATAATGAGACAGATTGATAAAGAAATATTTACAAAATAAACACTGTTGATTAATTTCAGCATAAAATAAAAACACAACTAACACCTAACACACACAGTAGCATCACAGCACAACACACAACAAACAATATAAAAAGCACACAAGATGAAGAAACTACAACCAACAGGAAAACGTGGCACACATTGACATTTGACAACAAAATAATACACGAGTAAGAAAAATTATGAGAAAACATGGTATAGGCCTTTATGCAACATACAGAAGAAACATAACACTGCAGAATAGGTTAAAAATACACAAGGCCACCATAGACAAATTCAACAAAACAGTTACATACCAGCTAACTTGCGAGGATTGTGATTCGGTATATGTCACACACACACGTAGACATTTCAGGGTAAGTACTAAAAACTTTTAAGACCACTGAAAAATAATGGCAAACATGGGATGTTTGCAGACCACCTCATTAAAAACAACCACCATAGCAGAGGTGTAGAAATAGATATCCAAGACCCAAAACAAGATAGCTGGCTCCTGTGATCGAGCGGTTCTAGGCGCTTCAGTCTGGAACCGCGCGACCGTTATGGTCGTATGTTTGAATCCTGCCTCGGGAATGGATGTGTGTGATGTCCTTAGGTTAGTTAGGTTTAAGTAGTTCTAAGTTCTAGGGGACTGATGACCTCAGAAGTCAAGTCTCATAGCGCTCAGAGCCATTTGAACGAACCTAAAACAAGATAATCATCTGTAACATTTTTTAATAACAGAAGAAAATTACGTCATCCAAAAAGCTATTACATAGGGCAAAAATAGCAATGACCAAACAGTACACTGCCACAAAACACTATTTAACTCTCTAAACCAACTGTCAAACAACACCAAATAACAGACACACACACACACACACACACACACACACACACACACCAGAAACAGAATGAAAAAATGGAACAAATTCAAAGTTTGCAACTGTCAATCAAAAACAGAGCAGTGAAACAAATGACAGCCAAAAGTGCATCAAAAACGTAAATTGTACAGTGAAGCATTCACAAATGAGCAGGATAAAACCTGAGTAAATGCTGTTAAAATACAAAACGTAAGCCATGAATAACAGACCTCTCCACATAGTTCTCCAAACCAGAGCTTCACAAAATTTTACCGATGTCCACAGGTCATTCCAATTACACATAAACAAGAAATACACTTTTGTCACACACATACAAATCAGTCACAGTTAAGAACAAGCCAGATACGCAATGGTAAGGCCAAAAAGAGGCTATTGCCACGATTTTTCACCAAAAATATATTTCAGTGCTTGGATTGTAAACAAAAATTCAAAGCAGACGACATCTTAATATTCTTTATGTTTGTACAGATTTGCTGATTTTGGTTGGCAGCCACAGGACATACACAATGTAAATTAAAAGAAAAACACGTACATAATTTAAATAACAAAAGAACCTGAAGTAACAAATTCCCTAACCTAAACATAATCTTTTATGAATATATTTCAGAAAAATAGATCAAACAAGCCCACTGAGGACATGTGGCAGAACATGTCTGGATATTAAATAAAAATAGTAGTGGTGAACTTGCAAAGAGGTGGACTAATCCATAATTCATTATTATTCTCTGCAGGGACGGAAACTGAGATGAAAATTGGAATATGATAGCGTAGAGTTATTTTGAGGGCAGAAAAGTTTAGGGATATGCATCCCCAGTGTTCCCCCAGAAAAAGAGCTCTGCCTATAAGTATCCAGTGTCATATCAGTGCCCAAGACGCTATTCTTGATGGAAGACTGAAAAATCAAAGATTTAATTAAACTTAAATGGATTTCAATAAGGCATATGACTCGATTTTTCGTAAAACCCTGATCAGAATTCTAGACTAACTTGGCCTATACAAGAACACCAAAGCGATAATCCAGCAAACACTAACCATCACAACCTCAAAAGTGACATTTAGAGGAGAAACATCACAAGCTTTTGGGATAAAGACTGGAATGAGGCAAGGAAATGGGTTCTTACCTCTGCTCTTCAACTGTGCCATCGAGAAGGTGATTCGTTAGTGGCGCAAAGAACTGGAAAACCAAGGAATTAAGAATGGTGTCAGGCTGGGTTACAAGAGACAAAATCTTGAAATCGATTGTCTTGCTTTTGCAGATGATCTTGCATTTTTTTTGAGTCCTTGGAAACAGCAGATTAAAGAGCTTAATGTACAAGCATTGAAGGCTGGCCTCCAAATTTCATTTGAGAAAACCGAGTTTATAATGAACAGAAATTCACCACAAAGGGAGCTTGCAGTGGGTCAAGGCAAAATTAAGTGAGTTGAAATCTTTTAATATATCAGCGAATGGATAACAGCCACTTTATCAGAGAAACAAGCCTTCATATCCCACATGAACAAAATGGAAATGGCATTCCATTTAACCAAAAACATCTACAACAAAAGATCAGTATCATTCAATGCAAAGTTAAGGTATTACTGCAGTGTTATACGTCCGGAGGTCTTGTACGCTTCTGAATGCCTAGTAACGAACAAAATTAGCCTAATCGAAAAACTGGAAGCTATAGAAAAGAAGATTTTGAGAAAGATCGTAGGTCCCACCAAAGAGAATGGGGAATATAGAAGACATCATAATCATGAACTCTATTCCTACATAGAGAAGATAACTGATATCATCTGGAAAAGAAGGATTATGTTTTATGGACATATGACCCAAATGAGTCCTGGAAGACCCACCAATCGTATGATCACCTACTTTCAGGAGAAGAAAGCAAAATGGGCCTGGTTACAGAAGTGGAGAAAGATCTTAAAAAAGTGGGGATCATCCAATGATAACATCTTGGAGTGCGTCCCACTCAAGGAGAAACTTATGGTGTGGCATTGTTTCCAAGAAAAGCCAAAACTACAAATACGAGGGGTTTGGACCCAGGAGAGGAAGGAGCAACACAGAGAACAAATGTGGGAGCACTGGGCAAATATGAGAACACCTAAAGCAAGACAGTTGAAATAATGTGGTCCAAAGATGGCCTGTACGAAATGAATGAATAAATGAGTGAAAGATAGAACTTAAGTCCTCAAAGGGAATTCCCACTCTACAGTATGAGCTAACTTCTTAGTAGATTAAAGCTGTGGGCAGGAGCAAGACTCGAACTCAGAACCATTGTCTACAGCAGGCTGTTACTCTGTTAACTGAGCTATCCAGGTGTGACTCATGACCACTATCATGGCTTTACTTTCTCCAGAGGGTCTCTTCCATACTTCTTTATTTCTCACAGTCCTAGTCTTACAATGTATGTAGTGGACTTGTTGTGATCTTTGGAGGATAGGAGAGAGAACCATGGAAGTGGAGCAGTGAGGGCAAGTTCTGAGCTGTCTCTGAACAGCAAAGTTGATTGTGTAGTTGCCCACAATACACTACAATCCACAGTCTGACACACTGTTTTAATGAGTCACAAAGTTTGAACAATTAATGTTATCGACATATGAATTGAAAGGTGACCAGTTCAGTAAGAGATATACAGATGGTGAATTCAGACAGACATAGGTTATATATTTGTGTAAACAACTATGTATGGGTTTTCTGTTAAAACTGAGTACAGGAAAACAAATGCTTTTCTGTACTCTACTGTAAAAATTTTCTGTCTCACCATCAGTATTTGAGCATTCTTTCTGATCGTCCACAGTCCTATATTTTTTCTTTGTAGAGTGCCCTTCTGCCCTCAGTCCACTTTGTCTCGCGTTTCTGCATGTCTTTAGTAGAAAATATACAACATTTTAAAATTAATCAAACTCAATAACATGAATTGGCCGATTTTTATTTAATTTTTAACCTTCCTGAACAAAACAAAAATTAACAAGTTTATCTAATTTATCATCATCATTTTTAAAGATTTTTCTTAATCGATCTGGAAGAGTAACTTCGTATTTTTCATCTGAAAGTAATAAAATTTTATATCCAAATTTACTATGTAAAAATTAAGCTTTTGAAATTACATGTGATTTGTATTTCTTAGATTCTGATAATTTAGTAAACACTTCTAAGCAACCACTACTAGAACTGTTAAATTCACTTAATAGATTTTCAGTGCCCACCATTCATGAAAATTTTTATTCATAATGAAAAAATTTTAAACAATGAAAAAAGATTAAATTGTTTGGGAAACATTTGGAGAACAATTTAATTTTCTGAAGATAAAATTTTTTTTAGTTTTTATCTTCTCTAGTTCTACAAAAATAATTCAAAAGGAAAGAAAACAATAAGTTAAAAGATCTTTAACGTTTTCTAATTTTTCATTCATTAAATTAATTCATTCATTTAACTAATTCTTCTTACCACACATAATAACATACACAATAGTATCATTATGAATATTCTCGTTAAAGAATGGACATAATTTCATTGTTGTTCTGTGAGTACTTAAAACATTCATTCTTCTAGTCATATTAATTACACAAATTGGATAATTCTGAACAAAATTAAAAGTACTTACATTTACATCATTATGTAATTGGGTTATTCTTTTAAAATCTCTACAACAAACATAAGCTTTTAAGAAGTTATTTGGTGAATCAAGATTCTATCATTCTTGTGGAAAAACATCATTTCTTCCATTTTTAACATAGATATTTTATAATTTAACATGGTCAAAAAAATTAGAATCAAGTAATTGATTATTCTTTCGATTAGTTTAGAAAACAACAAAAATAAAGTAAGACATACCAAATTCTGTAGAATTATAATAATTAGTGATATCTAATTCAAAATATATTTTTCGCTTTAAGCCAGAAAATTCAATAGTTTGAAGTTTGAAGAAAGAAATTGGAATTTTTTGATCTTTAAGTCTTTCTTTTTTTAATTCAGGTGATTATTCTGGTTCATACTTAACAACAGGAACACGAATTTCCATACTTTTAACAACAATTTTACCTTCTTTTGGAAGAGGAGACTTATCATTATCTGTAGTCCAACAAAGAATAGCCTCTTCTTGGGAATTTTCCAGAATTCCAAATACAATTAACAGTTAAATCACTTTCAAACATAACTTCTTTATAATGTTTAAACAACCACCAAATAATTCTAATGGATAAAGAGAATCATTAACTTTAGTTTTAATTTTTCCATTATTAAGAATATGGCCTTTCATATCTAATCCCTTTGAAAGTAAAGAAGTTAAGCAAATAAGAGTAGAAGAAGAAGTACCTGGATGTTCAATTCTAGATAAAATAATATTTTCTTTTAATGGTAATGAGATCAAACAATTTTAATACATAATAATCAGTAACTTTAATATTTGCTTTACAATCATCTGCAGAAAAATCAGTTTCATCTGTGTGAATAACAGCAAAAGAAATATAAAGCTGAGAAAAATTAGGATGAATATAATCATCACCAACATTATTATTAATTTCACTTCCCATGTTAGCATGACTTAAATATTTTTTTTTATTTTCTCATTAACAGGAAATGAGTAAAATTGGAAACATAAGGAAAAATTCATTATTTTGTTTTTAATATTACTGTTACATTAACACCACTCATGTCAACTAAATTTACATTTTCATCACTTACAGTAGTTACTAAATTTTGAATTGTACTGAAAATTGGAATCTTTATAGGATGATTTTGTTCGTCAAATATTGAGACACCAAATTAAGAATTAGGTTTAAATGAAGCAATAATATTAGTTTCTCAATGAAAATGATCATTTTGTTTAACAAACTTTCCATCAGCCAAATTAAAATTGACATTAATTAAATCTAATGGAATAATTTTAGGAATATTTTTAGCAAAGCTTTTCATTGGGTTAAATAATTTGATTGTGAAATCTTAAAACACTTGCAATAATATTTTCTTTTAAATTAATTTATAATATTTTAATACTTTCAGCAACAATTCTATTTAAATATTATCTGCTTTAATACGAATATTTCAATTTTTCGAATGAATAAATTCTTCTGAATTTTTCGAACAGTTGTTTCTCCATCACAGTAAAGTTTATCATTTTTCGAAGTAATATTAAAGTTGAAAAATAAAAACGAACAAGTGAAACATATTTATAGCTTTCTCTTATATGAATAGTTAATCTTTTTTTCAGAACAAAAAAATTACCACAGAATTGAAATTCTACACATTTATAGCAGAAAAAATATGTCAATAAATGACATGTTAAGTTTTATCTAATCCTTTTCGATGTGCAATTATAGATCCAAGTGGAACTGGATGAAGACATTAATAATTGATCATTTTGTTATAGCACATTGCTGGTTAAATTGGAAAAAAATTAATAATTTGTATGTTTACTCAAAAACTGTAGATCAACATAAATATTAAAATTTTTAAAAAGGAGTGAAAAAGTGAAGAATTCATTAATGAAATAATTTGTACTTTTATTGAAAATGAATATAAAGTTATTTTATTAGGTGAAAGTGAAGATAATTCAGAAGTTATACTTGATGATTTCATTCCCGAAAATCAGCGCATAGTTAGGGAATATGTTACCAGAGGAAGACATTGAGGAATAGACTGTTTTTCTTTTAAGTCAAACATATTCAAAATTTCCCAAGCATTTAGTTAGAGATAATTTAAATTTTTTAAATATTTTTAGACAAGATGATACAAATTTAAATCATATTTAGCATGATTTTCTTGCTACAGTTTTAAAGTTTGATCAATTTAAAGAATGATGTAGTAAATTATGGAATAGAGATAATTTTGGTTTCATAAAAATACACATGACAAGTAAAATTAATTTCAGTAAATATACAGAAAAGATTAAAAATTTTGTAAATTTTGATCTTAAACATAAAATGCAAACAAAACTTAAATATATAACCTGAATCATATTCATAAATGTAAACATAAAAGACCAAATCGGTTATCATAAATATGTTCTTAGTAAATGATAGCCAAATATGAACCAAACGAAATAAGTAACAGAACAATTACAAGAACAGTTTAAGAAATGGAAAAAACCAAGAACAAAATATGAAAAATTTGAGGAAATAAGATTAAACAATTACTGATACAACACAAAAAGTTAACCAACGAAACAAAGGACTAGGAAAAAAAATTTTAAAACAAATTTTAGAAAACAAAGTCGTTGAAAATAAATTATTCTTTATAATTGGCATTATTTAGATTTATTTAATGATCTTCCACTACATAAAAGGACTAATGACAATCCAGTTAAATATGACTACACATTAAGTAAATCAGAAATAAACAGTTTGTTAGAGAAATATGGAAAAGAAAGAAAATTTAAAGAAAAAGAAAAAGTTGTTACAAAATAAATAATTTTATTATTTATCAACCGTAGCAAACATCAAATATGTGGATTACTACCTTTTGGACAGTGTAAATATATCGATAAATTACCAATAGAATTCAATGGTGATAAAATAAAATTGGTGGAAAGCAATATGTAGGACCAAATGGATTAATTACACTTTTAACGAAAAATAGGTAACTGTAGGTGATATGAAATTGATTCTCTTGATTTACAAAATTATACAAGAATTTTAGTTGGTTCAAATGCAGTACATATTGAAAGTAATCCAAATGAAATAAAAACAAGTAAAGAAAGCAAAAACAATTTTTAATTGAAACAATTGAAGAATATTTTTGTAGTTTTTCAGAAATAAATCGTAATGAATCATTAGAAAAGTATGGCGAAGGCTTAGTAAAAAAATATTCAGAAAAACCAGTCAAATATATTTGGATGATTAATGTGAGAAATTTAATAGATAAATTAACAGTAATTCGTGGTGAAGGATTATTGGGATAAATTGTCAGATCGATAAAGTTGGAATAAAGCAAATGTTATCAATCAAATTTAGTGATTTTGTAATTTATAATCCAAACGCAATTCATTATTTGATCAGATATTTGAATAGTTAACCACATACATTTTGGAAAAATAAAAATATGGAATAGGATTAGTTAACACTTTAATTGACAAATTAGCACTTGAAATGCGTTTTCCTTGTTATAATTATTGTGATCCAGGAGCAAAATCAGAAGTAAGATTAGCTACAACTGATAATGGAATTTATCTATTAGATGAAAAATGATTTACTTACAGAGATAATAAAGTTTTGGAAAAAGAACTTCAATCATTTGGCCAAGAAAGAATGCAAGCAGAAGATCCTCCCATAGAAGGAAAACAGCTACTACTGTAGTTACAGGAATTATGTGTGGATGATGAAAATTAGGAATGGGAATATACATTTATAAATATGGGTTCAGTTTGATAATAATGTTTATTATATTTAATCCATATCACTGAATAACTTTTACATTGATTTACTGTGTTACCTAGAAGCAAAACTAAACAAAAATCAATTAATAACTTAATAATGAACTATTTTTAACTATTTTAACTGATGTTCAAAAAAGATAGAAATAGAACAAAATTGGTGGAAATTTAATACTCCTGTTGTAAAACGATTGTTGAATATTTCATGTACAAAAAAGAAACAATACACAAAGGCATATTTTTACCTCTATTATTAGCTCCATTACCTTATTTAGCAACTATTGTCTAACTTGCTGCTGGAACTGAAGCAATTGCAAATGCCGTTATAAATCAGAAAAAGATGATAAAAAGGAAAAAAAACCTAATTTGGGAATGGAAAAGCAAGGAAAAGGAGTTAAAAATTTCTAAGAGTAATTAAGAATTTAATCACCCTTTATAGAATCATGACATACCAAATTAGATAATCAATTAGAAATTTATCAGTTTATTGGAGTTTTTGTGATTGATGAAAAACCTAATGAGCAAAAAAATTTTGAATATGGAATACCAAATTTAGATACTTATGATAATGTCAGAACGTATTGGATTTGTTATCACAAAAATAAAGATATAAAATATGTTTTTGATTGATATGGTTGAATATACCAAAACAATTTGTTAACTATTTGGTAAAAAACATTCATACTACAATATACAGAATTCAAAATTTCGATGAAGTAATTTGTGGTCATTTCTGTTTATTTGTTTAAAACTATTATGCACGAATTATAAGTTTAATGATATTTTAAATTTAATAAATGAAAGTTTTTGGACATAATCTCACAGATGATTTACAAAAGATAAAACATATTCAATCAGTAGATCCAAAAGTTAATAATGAATTAATTTCAAAAATTGAATATTTTCAACATTTTTAATCAATAATGGATTCAAAAATATATAATGTCATTAAACAGATTCAGAAAGAATATAATGCTATTTTTGAAGTAACTAGAGGTTATATCGGCTTTAAAGGTAAAAGAATTGCGAATATAAAAGATTTAGTTACAAACATTATTTACAGCATGAACTATCGTATCTTGTTACAAAACCTGAATATACATGTATTCTAATCCAATTCAGTAATTATGTCAAAAAAGAAGAATTAATAAACCTTCTTACAAAGGATGAGTACACCAAAATGCCCGCAGATTTAAAGCAAAGAAATGGTATGTATGATGGTGTTATGGAGCATCATAAAAAGAAATAAATAACACAAAAACTAGTCTTCATCAAACGTTAACTAAAATGGAAAAGTTACAAGGAAAACAGGAGTTAATAGATTCAAAACTTAATTATTTACATGAATTGTTGGTAAAGCTCAAGAAATACTGAAATCAGTAGAATCAATTAAAAGTAAATTAATTATTTTTTATTTTTTATGAATGAAGAACGACAAATCACATTTACTGTTTACTACAACACATCATACACATAGATTAACTAAAAATGGAAATCAAAGACCTGAAGGTCTTCGTTTAATTCTAAAACTAAAAACAGTAGTCGATTCTTTCAGGAAAACATTTGAGTCAAGAAAATTGAAAAAAAATTGCAAACAGATAATAGTAAAGAATTATGTACAAAATAATTTCAAGGATTAATGAAAAATTTAAGACTAATCGCTATTCAACTTGTAGTTAATTAAAATTAGCTGTTAATGAACGATTTAATATAACATTAAAAGGAAAAAAGGTAAAGAAATTTGCCCTTCAAGGAAATCACAGATGGTTTACATAGTCTCTAAATTTATTGATGAATATCATAAAACATAACATTCGAATATAGGAATGGCCCTGAAAGGTGTAAGTAAGAAAACAGAAAAAATCTGATTGAAAACTGTTCACGTAACAAATTTGATATACACTGAACCAAAATCTATAATTGGAGATAAAGTACGAATTAGTTAACTTATAGGGGTTTTTGAAAAGTTAAACAGCAAATAGTACAACAGAAATTTTCGAACTTGAATATGTGAATCATTCTTATCCAGTCACATAGAAATTGAAAAACTTAAAAGGTGAACAAATAAAACGTAATTTTTGTGAACTAGAATTACTTAAAACGAGTTTTCAAGATGTTTATCTCCCTGATAATGTTTTAAATAAAAAAGGTAATAAAGTTAACGTAAACTGGTTATATTTCGATAATTCACAGAACAGTTGGGTAAATAAAAAATATTAATAAAGATATTGTATATAAATCGAGTGTGTTATTGAGAATCTTAATATGTTTAATATTGAATATGACTTTCATAATGTTTATTGTTTCATTACAGAAGACAGAGTTTGTTTCAATATTCAAATAAAGTTTAACAAAAACGATTTAATGTCAAAATCGTTTCAGGATTTTAATTTTGAATTGTTGGAATCAAATAATAGAATTAGTAAATTTTGGTTATTAGACATATATAAAAATACTTACGAATGTTATTTTAAATCGGAATATGAAAAAATACTTGGAAATTTAGTTTTATAGTCTATGAAACGTTTTCTAGACTATTTATATCTTCACACTGTTCTGGTGAATAATCAAACGAGGTATTAACAAAATTTCTGACCAAACAATTCTTAAATTTTCTTGCATATGGCGATATAAATTTAAGGAATTAGGTACATAATTAATTTTTAAAATCATTCAGAATTTATATGTCTATTCCTAATAACATCTATTTTTTGTGCATTTTCAAATCGCATTCGATTAACATGATATTCGTTATTAAAATCATATAATCTTAAAATATCAAAAAGAGGTTTTAAATTTTCATTATTTTTCTGAGGAACAACTTGAGGAAATAATGCATTCATTTCTTTGTTTCTTCTGTTTATCACATCTAAATCCATATTAACTGTCATTTCCAATTTTTTTATTCGTTTCTTATCCAATTTATTTATTTCTCTTAAAAATTTTATTTGATTTTTATATGAATGAACCATTTCTTCCCTAATCTTTATTCACAATACTTTTGTATTGTTAGTAAAACATCACAAGTAACCCGTTTTCTAAATTGTTTTAATTCTTCCTTTTTCGATTTTAAAATGAAAGAATATAATCACGATTCATTAATAGATATTGAAGGTTTTTTGTTACCTTTTAATAGTTCCAAATTGGAAATGTTTAAATCTTCTAATATTTTCTTATCTTATTTATCAATTTCATATATTTTTCTCCATATAAGTGGAAAGTGAAAATAAAATATTTTGTCCATTGTGCAATGAAGAAAACGAAATTCATAAAGATATTAAAATAACAAGGCATAATTTGTGTTCAAAATCAGGCTGTAAAAGCTTTCAAAGAAAGATTCAAAGAGAACTTCATAAATGGTTGGTTAAAACATTTGTTTGTGAAAAATGTGGAAAGGCAATTAAAAATTCTTCTATGCATATCAACCTATCACTATGGAGACAGACCAAGAGGAAACTAACCTCTTAATGATGGAAGATGTACACGAGACAATAACATCCCAAAACACAATTGGGCTCCAGGCCCTGGTGGAATATATAATGAACATATCAAAGGTTAAACTAACCTACTATTGCAACCACTAACAGATAATTAAACTTATGTCTAGAAGAGAGCAACATACCAGAAAGATGGAAGTTATCGACTATTAATATCCTATTTAAGGGGAAAGGCATCCAAATGGATCTGAACTACTACAGAGGAATTGCCTGGAGAAAATGCACATTGAAGATACTAACAAGCATTATCAGAAAGTGAATTTCTGAAGAACTAGACTAGAAGATACTGGTAGAACAATTCGGATTCTGGAACGGTAGGAGCATAGTACACGCCATTAGCTATCCAATAGAGGACATAGGGACACATTAAGGCATCCCCAAAGGAAATTCCATGCAGTCTTCGTAGATTATACCAAGGCCTTTGGAAGACTAAACAGGTGCATACTAATCTCCAAACTATAAGCAATAACAGGAAAAGATAAACTTCCAAGACTAATCCATAACATGTTGATGGCCAACTTTATTCAGATCACAGACGACATAAGCATGTCGAAAACGATAACACCAACCAAATGCAGTGGGACACACTAAGCCCTTTACTTTTCAATATTACTACAATGATATAGTGCAAATGATAATAGAAGAAATGGAGGAGGGTTAAAATATACATATATGCTGACGACATGGTTATTGGATCGAACTCCAGACTCAACCTGCAAAGACCAACCAACCAACTCGAGAAGTGGGTGCAGCAGAACAAATTGGAAACTAACACAGCGAAAACTGTAAAGATGACATTCTGAAATAGCGACTGAGATGCTGTAGAGGACAAAATATATCTTAGGACAGAACCTCTCATGACAGTCAGTAGCTTCAAATATCTGGGACTGACTCTGCAAACCACTACCAGGTCATCACAAATATATGTAAAATCTCAAGCAGTAACTGCCACAATAGCCATGTTTGACATCAAGGCAATATCCAAACTGTCACTGAAAACCGTCATAGCCCTGTTCTCCGCAAAAACAGTACCCCTCACAACCTATGGAATTGATCTGATTTGGGAAAAGTTGAGTTTAAAAGACCTAGGAACACAGGTAGCAGTTAAATCATGGTTCTTTAAAATTGCTCTACGTGTTTCAAACCACACTCGCCAGGGTATATGAACTCGCCAGGGTACTCTTTTTCATGGAAGAACTGCATAGGGGCTCTCTTCCACCGACAACTCGAATAAACTCCTACATGAAAGAGAGAAGGAGAGAAGGGAAATTTGGCTGGACTTAATATACAACAGAAGTCCTGACAAACAGATTCTGGACCAACACAAATCAAGAATTCAGACACCTGGTGAACTTTAATACCGGTGCATAAAATACACAAGAACAAGAGTTTCCAGGACCGCAGTAGCAACTGTGTGTGTGAACTGTGCGACCAACCCTGTGACTATTACCACGTGACCAGCTGTAAAGAACGAGAAAAATCACTGGCAGAAATCTATAAATAATAAACAATGTGAATACAGAAATGTGAGAAAGGAGGTATGATATCACGAAGTTATGTAGTTTACTTATGCACAACTAGTGTGCATTTATTCTAATAATACTATTCCAATAATAACATACATTCATAACTGTGATCATTCAAAACATGAGAAATCAGCTTTAAAATCTCAAAAAGATGAAGAAAGTGGTTGTCTGTAAAAGTTGAATGTTTTTGTGGAAAATGATTTTGTAATTAATATTTACAAAGATATCCAAAAACAAGATATTCCAAAAAAATATTATAAACAAATTACTTTTATTTTCTATTTTTTATTTTTTATTCATTTTGTTTGATATTGTATGCACTATTTGTTTCTTTTAAGAAATCATTTTTATTTTCTGTGCGACTGTCTATTCCTTTCAAGAATTCATATTCATTATCTTTTATTTTATTTGGATATAATTTACAATGTCAATATGGTAATGTATTAATTCCATCTCGTAGTACCACACTTTTATCATCATCAGAACTAGAACAACTTTATTACATTCAAATTTTATTTTGTCATCCAAACAATTTTTATAATCATTGGAACACATTTAGTTTTTCGCAACAGATTTTTAATTGCTTTAGATTTGTTATATTCTTAGTTTCCTACATTATAAGTATACAGTTTTGATCTTTAACTAACATATTCTAACATACTTTTTCCACAATTTTCATCTTCCATTTTTCCTTAATCTTTCTTAGTTACTAGTGGAAGTCACTAAATATTCTCTTTTGGATAATCACTTGTATCAAATTAGTTTATTGATGTATTCATTTACAGAAATATTTATTTCTTAGATCATAAACAAAATGATATTACCTATATAACATAAATCAATATTAACATCATATTTTTGTTTCATTACATTGTAGTGAAAATCATACCCTTTATTTACGAATGATCTAGAATACTGATTCCAATATAAATATTGAATAAGATTTCAATTTTCTTCATATGAATAGCTACTAAATTTTCCGAAAACATTGTAGTATGTTGATAATTTGTTTTTGAAGTATGGTGTCTATCTTTTCCTGGATCTGGTAAGATTTTCATATTTTGTCTATTTCTAACATTTTGCAATGTTTTTCTTAACACCAAATTACTTATTAACTAGTACAAATCTCTTTCAAAATGATTAGCTCCCTTTTTCTCATTCCTGTATTAAAATAAATATATCTCTTCTACCAATCTGATTGTTCAAATGATAAGGGTCTATGAATTTTCTTCACTTTTAATACAATACTTAAATATGGTTTAAGATTTCTTAAATGTAACACATTTTTCTTTATTATTTGAAGCTGTTAATAATTTAGTTCCTCCTTCCTGTCCTAAATCAAACCCTTTTTTAAAAACATGTAATTTTTTTGGATATTCTAAACCATCTTCAAAAATATAGGCTTATTTATAATCAGCATGAATTTTAAGTATTTTTTCAGCATTAAAATATTTTTGATTTATAGAATGAAAATTTTTAAATGTTAAAAATTGACTCATAGCATAACCATATACATTATTTCCATCTAAATATGCAATAAAATTTGACTGTTTAGTTGGTTTAAAATTTTTCATATATCGGTTACTTCATTTTGCATATATTTTAATACTTTGAGAAATCTCACCACCAATTCCTTTCTCAAGAAATAAAATCAAATCTCAATCATGTAGTAAGTATAATTCAATTTTGTCATTTTTAACATAGAATCCCAAGATGATCCAGGAAGTGTAAAATACAAATAAAATACATATGGATCAAGTTCATGAGATTTAATACATAAATCTCCAAAATTTTTCGAAAATGTCTCCTAAAATTAAAATTCCAGATTCATTATTTAACCTTGTATATTTATGTAAATTGTTGAAATTGAATTTGTTCCAAACAAAAGTCCATACATATATATATATATATATGTGTATATATATATACATACATATATACATACATATATATATATATATATATATATATATATATATATATATATATATATATATATATATATATATATATATATATATATACCTTCGTTTGGAACAAATTCAATTTTAACAATTTACATAAATTTACAAGGTCAAATAATGAACCTATATATTTCTGATAATTTAAAATATATATATATATATTTGTACCTAAATAAATTTGTTAGAAATAAGTATATTGAATCTTTTTAGGCAATTTTGTTTCTTTTAATTTTTCTTCAGAATCCATATAATCATACAGTTAAACCAATTTGTTCACTCTCAAAATATTTTGATGTTTATCTAAATTGTTGTGTTGTTATTTCTCTAAACTGTTTACCTGTTAATTCTCTGATTTGTTTTCCTCTTATTTTTCTGAACAGTTCCTTCAGAAAAACGCCTTTTCTATCACTGAATCTAATTCTTCATCTTTAAAATATTTCACTGCTTCTCCAAGTTGTTCTTTTACTATTTTTCTAAATTTATCTCATGTAACATTAGACGATAATTTATCAATACTTGAAGCTATAAATTTACATGTATCTAACATCTTACAGTTGATCTATCTTCTACATGTAGCTATAAGAAATACATTAGTGTTTATTATTTGGAATTGCATCAATATCTTTCTTGTCAGTTGCTAATTCTTCAATAAACAGATGAGCATCGTAAGTTGTTAAATGATGAATATAAACTGGAATAAATTTAGGATTTTTATTCTTCATATTGAAATCCTGATGTGCAGCTCCATATCTTGTTAAATGGCAATTTTCTCCAGATTCAATATCTATTTCACACATGTGACAAATCACTGAATTTCCAAAATCGTTAACCTCTTGTTTTGTCAGTTTCATGGGATCATTTCGACACTATGTTTTAACAATTTCTCTTGATTCTTCTTTTAACATTTCAACGACTTTTTGTGCTGTATCTTTACCTGCATAAGTAACATGATTTTAACATAATAACTGAATGAAATTTGCAAATGTTTTTTATGCTTGTTAATACAAGTTTTTTTAGGATTTGGCTGAGTAGTTTATATATCTTTCAATAATCATTTGAAATCTGTATAAATTACACACTCACATTGACTGATTATTATTCAAATTCATTTTTTTACCTTTAAAAGGCATACTTATTTTTACTTCTTTATGTTCTATGCAATCGATTTCATGAATGTCTAACTTTTCTAGTGAATCAAAATTTCTTAGACATCTATTGCAAAGATAATTTCTTGTTTGTTTACTAATAAATCAAGATAAATCTATTATCCAACAGTAATGTGAATTATCTTCATTTCGAATTAAAAGAGGATTAACAAGTTTTCCTTGTTTATTCTGTGTATGGTAAAGAGTATTTATAATCTTATCTTCTTCAGTGCCGTTATCTGCACAAACATAAATTGAAATATTTGATTTCTTTCGAAATTTTGGAATATCTGTTAAGTGAACAGGATATTTAATTTTCTCTTTTTCAAAAATTTCAACTTATTCTAATCCTGTATTTTTGTATTTACTGCCTGCATCACGCTCTACACGATATAAAGCTGATTTTATTGAATAAAGAAAAAATTTTGTCATAATTTTCTACATTAATTGCTGACTTTTTACCTTTTATTACTTTTGGTAAATAATATAGAAAGAACCAGAAATTGAATTATGTCTATTAACATTTAATTCTAAATTATCTTTATAAAATATAGTCCATCCAGATTTTGTCTTTGTATTTTTCCAATTTCAGTTATTACTTTCTTCATTGATTTTTTATAATAAAATTATTATTATTATTATTAGCGAATGTCCCCATGGGAGAACGATAAGCAGGTGATTAACATTTCTTAATGTTCTTCTTATTTTCCCAGTATTTCTTCATTGCCTCCCCAAAGGCCTTCTTCCTTTCTTCGGTCCACTTTGGTCGGAAAGGTTTAGATTCCGTCTCTGGAGTAAACTTCCACTTGTCGATTTTTCTTCTGAATGTATCCCGGTCTGATGTGTTTGTTATGTCAATTTTTGCCTTTTTCAAATCCTTCTTAACTTCAGTTACCCAGGGTATTGTTGCCTTAAGTGATGTCATATAGTCCAATAGACGTTTAGTTAACCTGTTTCCAGGTAATCTGTCTATATGTCCATAAAACTTCATCCGCCTCTTCCTGATATCTGCCTCGATGTTTGATATTTTTTCGGTTGTCTCGGTAGTCTGCAGCCTGTATCCATCTTGTGTGTATCGTGGTCCTAGGATTTTTCTAATAATTTTTCTCTCTACTTTCTTAATTTCGTGTAAATCTAATTTTCTATTCAGGGAGAGTGTTTCACTTGCATATGTGACTGTTGGTTTGATGACTGTGTTGTAGTGTCTGATTTTAGTGCCTTTTGATAGACATTTCTTGTTATATATATTTTGAATAAGTCCGAATGCTTTCTTGATTTTCTGTAATCGGTTTTTTTGTGCTATTTTCTCAAGTCCTGTTGGTTCAATAACTTCACCGAGATACTTAAAGTGCTTGACTCTAGTTATTTCACCATACTTTGTTTTTAGTTTCGAAATATCTAATTTTGAGCAGATGAATTCTGTCTTCTCAAAGGAGATTTGCAGGCCAACCTTCTCAGCACATTCTTTAAGTGTCTCAATTTGTTTTACTGCTGTTTCTTCACTGTCAGTTATAATTGCCAAGTCATCTGCAAACGCTAAATAAGGGATGTTCAATTTTCCTTTACCTCTTCCTAGTTCAATTGGCTTCCACAAGCTTTGTTTCCTTAGTGTTACTTCCCACTCTTTCATAACTTTGTCCAAAACTATATTGAATAATAGTGGTGAGATCCCATCTCCTTGTCTTACTCCTGTTTTAATTGAGAATGGTTCCGAAATTTCCCCTCTGAATTTAATTTTTGATTTGGTTTCTGTTAGTGTTTGTTCAATTAGTTTTCGGGTTTTAGTGTCTAGGCCTCGTTCTTCGAGAATGTGACATAGAGACTGTCTGTCTATGGAATCGTATGCCTTTTTGAAATCAACGAATGTGCAGATTATTGGTTTTGACCTGATTGCTTTAATCTTTAAAATAGTTTTCAGGTTGAATATCTGTTCCGGGCATGATCTATTAGGACGAAAGCCTGCTTGGTAGTCTGAAATTGTATGTTCTAGTTGTTCTTGTGCCCTCTTTAGGAGACATGCAGATAGAATTTTGTAGGTAACTGGTAAAAGTGAAATGCCTCTGTAGTTGTTTACGTCTGATCTCTCTCCCTTTTTGTGCAATGGGTGAATTAGTGCACACTTCCACTCCTCTGGGATATTTTCTGTCTGCCAAATTTCTTGGATGATGCTAGTGATCTCTTTTAACGAATTTGGACCAAGGTTTTTCAGTAGTTCAGCTACAATTCCATCTTCTCCCGATGATTTATTGTTTTTGAGTTTTCTAATGTGACTATAAAATGAATTATGCTGTTATTACTAAAACTTGATTAGATGTTTTAAAATTGAATTATTGTATTTGATGTTGTCTTTTAAAATTATAATAAAATTTCATATTAAATTTAATTTTTCTTCTTTGATTTATAATATTCTTTCATTTCGTAATTATTTCTTCTTTAATTTGATTACAAAATCATTGTGGCTCCACAATTTTATCAATATTATTAATGCTGTAAGTTAATATTCTTGCAATTGCTGTAACTTTTCTATGAATACATTTAGTTGATTTGATAAAATTTTCATCATCCTAAAATTCAACCCTGGAAAAATTTTCTGATAACTTAAAAAAATTCTTACAGCTCCTCAATTTTATCAATATTATTAATTCCGTAATTTATAATTCTTGACACAAAAGCTTAAGCTTTTCTATGAATTCCTTAAGTTGATTTGACAGAAGTTTTGTCAACTAGAAAATTGAAATCTGGATAATTTTTTTGTAAGTAATGTTAGCCTCAGATCTATTGATAAGATCGATTAATTGTTGTTTCTTAAGATTAGAATGCGTATTTAAGTTTCTCGTTTCACCCATTTGATGAAGTTCTTTTAAAGATTTTTACTCAAATCGTTAACATTATTAGTTTAACTTCATTTCTTTTAATAAGATCAATTGTTTTTTCCAAATTTAGTATAATTTTTTAATTTTTTGAATTACAAATATGATAAATTTCTTTTAGAGATTTTTTATTCCATTCCTGATCGTTATCATTGTTATTAATATTGTCAATAGGATCTCTAGTAAGACCAATAAGCTGAGTGTTTCTAAATTTATAAATATTATTCATTTTTTTGTATTAGCAATTAGTTGAAGTTCTTTTGAAGTTTTGGATTTTTAGTTCTGGTTCTTTTGTATTTTATTCATTTCTTTCTGATTAAAACATGTTATAAATCGAAACTGGTATTCTCTACTCACATTTGATAATAATTCTCTTTAGAATATTTTTCTAAATCATTTGAACTTGAGCCACGCTTTCCTTTACAATAATTTTCAAAGCTCTTAAAGAGCAGAAATTTTTTCGTCATTTCTTTTTGAATTGTATTTATAGTGAAGGATATTTGTTATTTTTATTTAATTGGTTTGGTTATAATGCACCTTTGAGAGTTTTCAGTTCTTATTTATAAAGAATACGATTTATTAGATTTGAAATTGTTTTATATGAGAAAATGGGAATTTGGCTTTTGTGAATATGGTCATATGACATTTTTGGCATCCTATTTATAAAGAATAAAACGTCTTAGACTGGCAATTTTTTAAATGAAAAATCGAAATTTTGTTTTTCGATATAGGACAACGATACTTTTTTAAAAAATTTATTTTTGTTTTAATTAAATTAAGATTTGCTATTCTGTAATTATCAAAGTTTTTCATTATCTCTGCTTTCTTTGCCATTTATTTTTCCATTGTATTTAAGTAAAGTTTAATTTTTTGAAATGGGGATGTGAGATGTTTTTGTTTGTGGAAATTGGGAAATTATATCTTTGGTCGATATTCTGGAAATTTGACTCTGAAATGCTCACAGCACTAGAACTCTCATAGGCATACATCATTCTCTGTCCTAATAGTCCATTTTTATATCTTGTCTCTGTATACGTTTTTGTCTTGAATTTCTACTGTTTCGATATTTGCTTTTTCTAGATCAAGTTTGACTTGTGTGATCCATGGTATTGTTGACTAGACCACTTGTACATATGTCAGAATTCTGATGGCAATTCTTGTTTTTGGTAGCCAGCTGGTGTGCCAATAGAACTGTAACCTTCTTTTCTGACATCTGCTGTTAGGTTGGCATCTACTCTGTGGTTTTTATAGCACGTAATCTGTATCTTTCTTCTGTGAGACTCGATCTAAGATTTTTTCTTATGATTTTGCGTTTTTCCTTCAGTATGTTTTCCATGTAACTTTTTGTGTGGAGTGTTAGTGTCTCACTTACATACAATATTCCACGCTTGATTACTGTGTTTTAGTGTCTGATTTATATTTGAATGGACAGGCATTTCTTATTATGTATGTCTTGTGTTCACCTATAAGGTCTCTTCCTTTTTAGCAGTTGAGTCATAGGTGAGATTTTTTCTCCTCCTGTAGGTTCAAGGATTTCACCTAGATATTTGAAATGCTTAACTCTGTTTATCTTGCTGTAGTCTATGTCTAATTTTTTTTATGTTTAACTTTCAAAATAAGAATTTAGACTTGGGAAAAAATTTTGGAGGTCCACATTTTTCTGCACATTCTGTTTGTATTTCTATTTCTTTGGTTACTGTTGCTTCGTTGTCCAAGAGTATGGCCAAGTAGTCTGTGGAAGGTAGGTTTGAGATTTCTATTTTGTCCCAGGATTGTACTAGTCATGTAGGTTTCTGGTGTCCTTGGGTTTACAGTTATTTTTTTCAATTCCCTCATTACTTTGCCCAGGACTAGGTTGAACAATAGGAGTGGTAATCTATTGCCTTAACGTTCTCCAGTTTTGATTGTGAAGGGGTCACAGATATCACCCATGAACTTAACTTTCGATGTTGTGGCAGCCAGTGTTTGATTAGTCTTAGTGTTCTTGGGGCGAATCCTTGTCTTTATAAGATGTTGAATAAGGATTTTTGGTCAAAAGATTTGTATGTTTTCTAGAAATCTATGAAAGTACAAATGACTGGAGTATTCGTGATAGACTTGTATTTTAGAATTGTTTTCAGACTGAAGATTTGTTCAGAGCATAGACGATTGGGGCGTAAGGCTGATAGTCATTTGGCTAGTGTAAGGTAAAGAAGTTAATTGTTGCTGCCAAATTTGGAGTGAATACTGTATGAAAGGAAAGCTTATTAATCAAGAATGGGTTATGAGTATTATGAAATTTGTAAATGTTATATTGAATTTCTGCAAATGGTGGTCAGGTTGAAAAACACTGTATTGGTTGATGTAGTGGTAATGTAACTAAATTTTAGGTAAGCAAGCACGACATAGCTGTTGGTCTTTTGTCAGAGTGTTATTTGCTTGGCTAGAGCACTGCTTGAGTTTGTCTGTTACTTGGGACTTGGCATATTTCAGCGCCTGTGAGGCAGGATCTTGGAATATTTCACATAAGTGAATGCTGTTGGAGTCTGAACCCAGTTTTCATAGCCTGGATATTTTACAATACAGGAAATTTGCTGATGTCTAAATACTTGCATATAGCTATGAATTATAGCAGATTTGTTGCATTGCCTAATTTCGTTAGTGAAATGAACTTCAAAGGTTCTGGTCATGACAAGAGTGTTGATGTATATAAGATTTTGCAATGAATATTAGTGGGAGTCATCCTTGTTCAACATTGAGGTTGTGGTTGCAAGTTTCCATGATTTGGTTGCACAGTTCAAGTGTTCATTCTGCACTCACTATTGCCTATAAATCCTCTGCTTGCAGCACAAATCTGTATTTCTTTGCTGTCTTAAATCACTGATGTGTTAGAAGGTCAGTCGTTTTCAAACCACCATTCGTATGTATTTTGTGCATATTTCAATAAATATATGGTCAAAAGCTCAAACCATCCACTGTAGCCCACACTATTCTTTCATATTGCACACTCTTCACTCTTCATTGTTCACTGACTGCTTACTAGTCTTTTCCCTGGGGCTTCAGCCATATATATATGGGACACAGCTCCTCCTCCCTCTTTCATTCTCCACCTCTTCCTCCCTCTCTCGGTCCGCCTCTTCCATCTTCCTCTATCTCCTTCTCCCCACTGTTTGTGTTCCTTCATCTCCTTTCCCCTTCTATATACCTATCTCCTTCACCCCCTGTCTGATACTTATATCAGCACCACGTGGTTTATAACATCCCAGCTTCAGTAACAGTGGAGATAGAGACAAAATTGTATTTTTTCCAGCCCCTGCATATCAGTCATGTTGTCATGTTGTGTAGGAAAAGTATAAGAGTCCTAAATCAACCTATGTTGAAGGTAACACATGTAGGGAACACAAAATGGTTTTCCATGCCCCAATGTGCTGGCTGCCCAGCACGACAGGTGTATTATGTTGGAGTTGTATCAGCCTGCTTTATTAAGCTGCTTTACATTGTGGACTGTATGCCACTGATGTTTGTTTGCCAAATGTGGTTGAAATTAATCTAGGGATATGGGAGGAGATCGCAGACACATGTACATGTACACTCTGCTTTATATATATAACAGATATATTTATGTTCAGCTTTGATTATGTCTAGCCCAATGAGTGAGCTTCATGATTGGTCTCTACTTCGATTAAGGCTTAAAAGCCACAGTTCATAACCGACCCCTTCTGGTTAAGTGATCCACTCTGATATTCAAGGTTGTGCACTTACTCTCAGCAGGTTACATAGCAATTGGGTGATGTCAACTGGGGATTAATAACATCTACATGCAATGAGGAGTGTTGCAATTGTGTTTGTCTTGTGTGTGATAAACTTTGGTTGGTTTAGAGAGTGAAGCTGCAGCCCATAATTGTTACTTGCAAGGGCTGGCAAAAATGTATTACAACTGATTGAAAAACCCCCGAGTAAATTTATGGTACTGTTAGCAGTCTAATAAAATAGCAGCCTAACCATTTTCTTTGAGTGAATGTGGCCTAATTGATATGTGCTATCCAGTTTGACTGCTACAGAAGCTGTTTCAATCAGATTTGGCTGTTTAGTACTGCTGCATTAAGAGAATAGGGGATTTTGCATTAGTCAAGGTAGCGAAAAGTTTGCACAAATTAAAGTTTACATACTCACTCTAAACTCAATTGGAGACTGTCACTACCATTTTCGTATACTTCCATTCATGGTTAAGCTCAACACAGATAAAATACACACATCAAAAAATGTTCCGAGAGTTCCGGAACCTGTACAGAAAATTGGAATAGAGATCAACATAAACATAATTTCCGCCTTTTTTATTGCTCATGAAAACCACACATTGCATGTTGTACCACCATACAGCGAGACCTTCAGAGATGGTGGTCCAGATTGTTGTACACACCGGTACCTCTAATACCCAGTAGCTCATCCTCTTGCGTTGATGCATGCCTGTATTCGTCATGGCATACTATCAACAAGTTCATCAAGGCACTGTTGGTCCAGATTGTTCCACTCCTGAATGGCGATTCACTGAAGATCCCTCAGAGTGGTTGGTGGGTTATGTCATCCATAAACAGCCTTTTCAATCTATCCCAGCCATGTTCAATAGGGTTCATGGCTGGATAACATGCTGGCCACTCTAGTGAGTAATGTCGCTATCCTGAAGGAAGTCATTCACAAGATGTGCACTCTGGGGCGCGAAATTATCGTCCATGAAGACGAATACCTCGCCAATATGCTGCTGATATGGTTGCACTATCAGTCAGAGGATGGCATTCACGTATCGTACAGCTGTTATGGTGCATTCCATGATCACGAGCGGCATACGTCTGCCCCACATAATGCCACCCCAAAACAGCAGGGAACCTCCATCTTTCTGCACTCGCCCGACAGTATGTCTAACTCGTTCAGCCTAACCAGGTTGAAGTCATATGCGACACTCATTGGTGAAGAGAAAGTGATGCCAATCTTGATCGGACCATTCGGCATGTTGTTGGGCCCATCTGTACCTGCATGGTGTCGTGGTTGCAAATATGGACCTCGCCAGGGACGTCGGAAGTGAAATTGCGCATCATGCAGCCTATTGCGCCCACTTTGAATCGTAACATTACTCCTGTGGCTGCACGAAAAGAATTATTCAATACAGTGGCGGTGCTGCCAAGGTTCCTCTGAGCCATTATCTTTAGGTAGTGGTCATCCACTGCAGTAGTAGCCCTTGGGCGGAATGAGCCAGACATGACATCGACGGTTCCTGTCTCTCTGTATCTCCTCCATGTCCAAACAACATCACTTCGATTTACTCCGAGACGCCTGGACACTTCCCTTGTTGAGAACCGTCCCTGTCACAATGTAATAATGCGGAAGCGGTGGAACCGCGGTATTGAGCGTCTAGGCATGGTTGAATTACAAACAACACGAGCAGTGTACCTCCTTCCTGGTGGAATGACTGGAACTGATCGGCTGTCGGACCCCCTCTGTTTAATAGTCACTGTTCATGTATGGTTGTTTACATCTTTGGGCAGGTTTAGTGACATCTCTGAATAGGCAAAGGGACTGTGTCTGTGATACAATATCCCCAGTTAACGTTTATCTTCAGGAGTTCTGGGAACTGGGGTGAAGCAATACTTTTTTTGATGTGTATATTGAAATATGATCACCTGCTTTTGTAATAATCAGCACACAAAATCCTGACTGCATTCCACTGACTGGCGAGGTAGATGCAAACGTGAAATTTCGGTATTGCATATTTACACTTTGTAACTAGCCAGTATAATTCAGCTGGCAGGAGGTCAACCCATGGTGTTGGGGATACACTCGCAGCTTGTACAATATTCCTCCTCACTACTCAACTGCTTCTGTCAACAGTATCACTCATTGCAAGTAATCGCCACTCGACTATCGAGTTTTGCAAGTAAAATATGATCATCTTCGATTGAGGGACCATCGATCTCTTACATGATGAAATGACACTGTTAAAGTAACCAAAATTCTGGTGCTCGATTTAGCGACACATCAAGTGCCATGTGACACTGACACAGTGTGAGAATTAAATCCCTTCATTGCTGCTTTTTCACTGCGTGAGGAGGAGAGTGAGCATCGCAGCCTCTTAGTGAGTAATTAATGTCGATGCAACACAAGCAGAATACCTCAGAAAATGGGCAGCGGAAGTATCCAGGTAGGTGGGAAACAGTCGGGAAATACAATTATGCAGTTGGGAGAACTCTCCGTGCCATCCTCTAGCTGGTGAGGCAATCAGCTGTGGAGGATTCCAGCCCCCTAGAACGAGTCGCTGGCGTTGGGTGCGGCCACAGAGCGTGGAAGTAAAATGAGTGGCCGTTGTGTATTCCCCGCTATACTGTCTTTCTCATTCCTCTTTGAGGAAACTGTCGGGTAAAAAGAAATACTTTACTGACTCTTACAGCCACACATCAAAGCTTGATAATGAACTTGGTTTGCTTTTCTTATTGCCCATAGTTAATGTGATAGTTGTAAGTAATGTACAACATCAGATGTATTGTGAGAAGTTTGCAGGGACAAATGCAGTCACTGACCAGTTTACACATCGCGCAGTTTATGCCATACATTATTGCGTATGAAGCATATCTCACATATTGAAACTGTTTTTAACGGCGAAGGAGAGCCATACCCTTTTCCATTTCCAAGAAAATACTTGAGATGTATTGGAGACTGTTAGCGGCAAGGTCGGCATCTACACACAACATGCGTCGCTATTGCTGCCTGCTAAGTGGTGTACAGAGCTGCCTTTTATTTCTCTGCTTCATATGCTGCCAATACAAATAGAAGCTGTAAATGAAAAAAAAAAATTAATGAAATGAAAGACAACGGGAGTCATCAGCTCCTGATGGTGATGGTATGCTTTTAGGGTTTCGTACCTCAGTTATTAAATATGGAAACCTTATAGGGTCACTTTGTTGTCCATCTGTCTGTATGTCTGTTGGTGTTTCCAGCTGTTAAGAATCATTTTTCTCAGCAATGGGTAGAGGTGTGAAGCTGATATTAATGTAATGCACTAAGGTCTATGATGTAGAAACTTCAAATTTTTATATGTTCAAGGTTTAAAAATTTCAAGCTTCTACGCCAATTCAATAAAAAAATACAGCCATTTTGTCATATATTTTGATATTTTGGCATATTCTGACATCTTAACATTATCGATAACAGGCCAAAATTGCTGACATTCTCGATTCCCAGGATGAATGAACTACCTAAACATAATTAAGTTTGTGTGTAACTGATGGTGCGTGAGACCGACTCACACACACCAGGATTTTTTTTCAGTTTGTAACAGTTGGTTTCAGGAAACGATGTTACCCACATTACTTTTTTCACAATGTTATCTAGATGATTGAATTTATTCGCTCATTTATGTAATTAACTTGAAAACTAGAAAATCTAAAGCAATACGAAATGAGGCAGTGAATAACCAAGCAAATACAGACAAAATAGCAGCAGGACTAGTGCTGCACTGGACGCTGTAAGTGCTCAATGACAGGGGGTCAGAGCACATGCCCTCTGTTCATTCACCATTGTAAAGTCCCCTATACTTCTACACTCTGAGGGTGTGGCTGCAACCATTGCTGTGGGCTCAGGGTAGAGCAGCTGCAGTGTGGTCGTGTGGTGTAGGGGCAGGGTAGAGGCGGCGAGGGCTGACATTGGGCTGTGAGGACGAATGTTGCATGAATATTACTCTGTGAATAGCGAACATTAAGCAGTGCCTGGAAACACTTACACAAGCTGTCTTACAAAGCTGCAGAGAGAGCGCATCATAAGGGGATGTAAACAAAAATAACATCAACAAATTTCCATACACTTGTCTCTTATAGCAACAGGTCTCATATTTTGAAAACCGAACTCCATTTTTTAAATGTGTATTTCATATTCCCTAACAATTTAAGTCGAGAACGTGAGCTCAGTATTAACTAGACTGTAGTGATATAAAACATACAATTGATGTGTATTTCCGACTGGTAACCGTAAAGCAGGAATAAGTATTACTTCCACATCAATATCTCCTCATGCTACATAATGACAAAAAACGTACAAAAGAAGCTAGATAAGCAGTTTCTGAATGCTTTCTCCAAAACTGTCTTGAGCAGTCAGTTTGTCAGTTGACACAAAAGAGACATATTTTGAACCTAGTGACCACCAACAGACCTCTTATAGACAGGAAGAGAAGGTGTATGATGCCAAATGACACTAAAGTTGACAGATCATTCCAGAAGGTTAGCAATGTTTTCGCAATTGCCAGAGAACATTAGCAGTCGTTGTCGTTCTACTTACAAACGGAGTGTGGATTATGTCCATCCTGTATGATGAGAGTACCTAAATTTTGATCAGTGTCTAATATCACATCATGCTCTGAATGATTTTACACTGAGTTTAGTCCCCTAAATGACTGTCTTCCTTTAATAATATTAAGCAAATGCTGACAAAATGAAGATAGTAGATCTCTTTGTTGAAACTTGGGCTCACAAACAATAGGAGTAGATATTTGCTCTAGGATCTTCCTCATTTTATTCTAAGAAACATATCTCCATAAATCACAAAATGATCAGAATTACTTAATTTAAATCTTTTTTCCTATAGAAGAAAATAACCAAGAATCTACTGAAAATATCTACTATCCTACTTTTTTTTCAACTAATTCACGTCAATCCTAAGAGAAGTAAATGGATAAATGAGCAGGGAAATTATCAATTTCAAGTACTGCAACTATATATATATATATATATATATATATATATATATATATATATATATTGCTTTTTAATATATCAGTAGTAAGTGGGTACAATGAAAGCACTTGGGGAGGCAAAAATTACCATCCCTCAGGCTGTGAGTGAAGTAGCAAATAAGAGTAATAATTCTAAAAAATTCGAGGTAAAATTTCAGTTAAACTAAGAATTCCAAATCATATAATTCGTTATCGATATTTTTCATTTTCTTCAATCCATTGTATCTCAGTTTAACCTGTCCATCTCCAAAAAATTGTAAATCCCAATTAGTTTTTAATTTCAAATATCTATCTGGTATGACAATCTTAAACTCATTATTAACCTGCACACAAATTTGTTCTCCATATCTAGTATTAAAATGTTTGTATCCAGTAATGTTGAATAAAACATTTATCTGTAGCTCATTAATTTTTGAACAAATTATAATTGCTTGCATTATTGAGCTTGTTGAATAAGGGCTCTATTTTTGAAAGTTATTAATCAATTTTAAATTTATTCTGAAATAGCAGAACTTAAGATATACCAGACAAACGTGGTGCATTTTTCTTGATAGTTCAGTCTTCTTTTTTTCTACCTAATGTTTTTTTCTGGTGTTGCTGATGTGCCACTTTTTTTGTGGCACTATTGCTGTTCATCTGCAACACTGCTGCTGTCCTTGGTCCATCCATCTTCTTCTGGCTGCGTCTTGTCATCTGTATTTGGTGTAGATGGAAGAGGTGCTCACTGCTGATATCGTTGTCTGCTGGGTTGATGAGCTGCAGCAATGAAGTAGGATAGCAAATTATTTAGTAATGGACAGCTGAATCTTTACTTAAAATACCAGCTCTGCCTGTACAGGTTAGCAAAAAACATTTACAAACGAAACATATAGTTGGAATTCTGAATGACAAAGTCGATTAGAGAACAAAAAATGAGACATCTGTTAGTAGTTTCCCAAATTATCATTGTGCAACAAGTTTATCTTTTGTGGAACACAAACAGAGAAAGTTAAGTGCCTGATGTACAACGTTGTGTCAGTAGCGCACCCTTCCTGAATCAGCAAGTCGAGGCAGTGCTATGTTGCAGGCGAGAACTGTATACTGCAGCATCGCTTCTGAGCTCCAGAATAGATAGATTTTCACTTATTTCTCAGCCAAATATTAACTAATTTAAAAAAAAGCTTGTGTAATCTACATGAAGAAGTCTATCAAAAGAAATAATAACGAACAAAACCAGATATCATCTTCTAATTAACATAGCAAGTTTTTCTCTCTCTCTCTTAAAATGCTTTGTAAAGGAAATGTTTTCTTCTTAATTTTTCATTCATTTATATAATCGACAATTTTCAGTTAATTTCCTGTGCTGTGCATCATACGTGAGATTCTCATTACCATACACAATAACATAAGCAAGGATTCTGCAGGAATTTTGTCATTGCAGGTTGCAAATAGTTTCATCACTATTTTATTGTGGAAACTACATGCTTTCTACAAGTCATATTTATGGCATAATGAAATTATGTGCATTTATATCAACATCGCCTTTCAGATTTAGAGGCACTCACATGCCTTGCTCATACAGTGGCATCAAGCAGTCAGGCCTGCAAGATGAGTGGTCTGCCAAGCGAGTGGACTCATTCTTATTTATCGAGTAACATGAACTCTAGTACTCACAATTAAGTTAATAGTTATTCTCCTTTTTGGATATTACGCAACGGAAACGCACATCTGACTATTAGTAATTTACACAACTCTGACTTTTCACTACGCACTGGCATTACCACATTTTCTTTCTTATCTTTTATCAACTTTTATCAACACGTGGCCATCGCACTGAATATGAATGGCGCACACATTACAAATTCTGGATATCATGACAACATACAATTCCAAGGAAAAGACCACCAATCTTTTTCTTTTCACTATCTTATTTATTCCGATAAATTCTATAAACTAAACACACAAATTCTATAACCTACAACAATAACACATGAGAAATTCCGCCCAGTGGGCATGGCATTACATTGGTGATTCTCTATCTTATGGTCTCGTAATTATTTAATGCTACAGTGCACTTTCTGGATAGGATGGTGGATCTTTTGCTATATCTCACACTTCGACTCTCACAACCATCATCACGATACTTTCCTCCAGACCGAGCGGTACAAAAGGAACATGCATAACCCACTACCTCTGAAACTACCTTGTTACTCTCCCATGCAAACCACACATACTTAAATTACATGACATACACCACACTGCAACATGGAATACAGCACAAGGAATAGTCACAACGTTATAATCACATCAGTTTCAGCTTTCCCACTTCAATTAGTATTTATCCCATCTTCACATGACACTGCCCCACTTCGTAATTTTTCTTTCCTACTACGAACTCTGGTGGATATATGCACTTCTTCCTGTGCAGTGCAAGCCAAGTGGCGTTGCTGGATAGACGGCTGACTCACCTTGCTTCTCTCTCAGAGTATTATGGTTTGAATCAAGTGTCACATGGAAACATAACACACAAAGTACACGCAAAGTCTTACCAAGGACTACTTCTCTTTATCCTTTGCCTCATACACAGACTGAGACTCACACAGTACTCACCACGTGGAAGTACTCGTCTCTAATTTCAAGTCCTGCACACGCCATTTCTTAAATATTTCCAACTTATAGTACACACGTTAGTAATTCAGCTTAACTTAAGCACTCGGAAGTATTTCAACTTATTGCTACACGTGGTTTCATTGTGACCGTTGGTCACTTCCGAAGATTACTACGATCCCCTTAATATTACCTGCCTGACGTTTAATTCTCCCCACAAAAGTTCCTGAAATAGAGAAATTATTATTCTAAACTACTCTTAAGTATTTCACATGCATATCATGTCTCCACTCTTTTGTCTTTACGGAGCATACCTTAGACAGGTCTTACCAACACTAGATCCAGTGGCAGAGTGCTGAAACATGGCCGTTCTTCAGGTCATCGTGCACCTCTGTCGAGGTGGGGGAAGACCATGCTACCCATTGGTCAGCCACATTTCAGGCACTCAAAGCTCCGCTAAATTTAATCTCTTTGGTTCCACCAAAGGTGACCAAAAGATCGTCTCAAAGATGATCATATATTCACATTCACTAACTGCGATTAGCAGACGACCATACATTCATTCATTTCACAGATCTCATCAAACTGTATGTAGGGATTTATTTTGTGGGAGTGCACATGTGATCAGTTAAATAAATAAATTGTCATTCTTTCCCACACTGGTATCCAGCTTTGCTGTATTAATTGAAATTAAGTTATTATTAGAAAAAATATGTTGCACTGACAAGAATAACGAAGAATGTTGTACCTATTTTCAATGTCGGTCGGTACTGTACCCTTTCAAGATGTGTAACTTGTTTAAAATCGAGAAAAGAATCATAAACCTCCACATAATTATTTGGTGTATCTAAGTTTCACATTTCTTGTGCAAAAACTTCATTTCTTCCATTCTTCATATAAAGTGTGTTCAGCTTAACATTATCAAATAATGATGACTCAGTCAACCGATTATTTTTCGATTTGTCTGAAATGTAAGAAATATAAAGTAAGACATGTCAGATTTTGCTGAGTTATAGAAATTCGTAATATCTAACTCAAAATTCTTCTTACTACTTATGCAGTGACTTCCACAGTTTGTAGTTAGTAAAAATATATAGGAATTTTTTATTTTTGAAATTTTTTTCTCGTTTTTCAAGTTCATAACTAGATTTGTATTTAACTGTAGGTACACCAATTTCTTCCTTCCTTTGGAGGAGAAACTTTTATTTCAATTCCAGCATTACCGAAATTAGCTCAGCACTTGAAGACCATGTAAAAATTACAGAAAGATCACCATCCCAAGTAATTTCTTTATAATATTTGAAGAATCCACCACACACTTCCAGTGGATAAAGCACCTCATTTTCCTTGCTCTTAGTTTTTCGATGTTAACATGACCACCCATGTTTATTTTATCAGCAAGAGATGAAGTCAACTGCAACAAAACTGATGATGAAATAAAAGGCTGTACAATTTTAGGTAAAGTATTATTTTCTTTCTTTATGGTTATAAAATCAAATCTCTTTGCCACATTATTATTGATTAATTTTTATTTGAGGTTCCATCATACACTGGATAATCTGATCCATCAGTCTTAACAATCCTAAGGCTCACATATAATTGAGCATCATTAGGATGAAGCCATGTTGAATGTATACATGTTAATTTCACTATCCTTGTTTGGAGCATTTACCTTATATTTCCTTTTGTCATTCACAAGGAATGTATAAAACTGATAAATTTCAATCTTGTTCATTGAATAAGGACAAATTTTTATTAAGCCATTTCTAATACAACTGTCACACAAAAGCCATAGAAGCCAATTAAATCATCATTTTCATCAGTTGTAGTTATTTCTAAATGATGAATAGTGTGAAAAACTGGAATGTATAGAGGATAATGTGGTACAGGAATTAGTGGTCCACTTAATTCAGCATTAGGCTTGAATGACTCAACAACAGTAGTTCATTGCTGAAAGTGATCAGTATGCTTAAAAACATTCAATCAGCTAGATTAAAATTTATGCTGAATAATTTGAATGGAATAATTTATAAACATCGTTAGCAACAGTCTTTTCACTAGCAAGAGTAGTTTGGCCTCTAAATCCAACCACACTTCCAATACTATCTTTTATATCAATTTTGCATGTAACATCACTCCCGATAATAACTCTATTTAAAATTTCATCTGCATTAATGTGAGTGTTTGGCTTTTTTGAATGAATACTTTTTTCTAAGCTTCCAAAGTATATTGGCCAATTGTAATTTCTATTATCTCATCGTCACAACACAATTTATAATCTTTTGGCATAATATTTGCAATTAAAAATGTACAAAAACCAACTAGTACAACATTACCATAGCTATCTCATTTAGGTAGAGTCAATCTTTTTTTGGGAACAGATTACTTACCGTCAAATTAAATAGGTGGCTCATTTACTACTAATAAAAATATTATTAATTAAATGAAAACTTATTAGGAACCAAAACTAAGAATTCCAGAGAAGAAACTAAAAAATAAGCATAGCAAATTCTTGCCAAATTCTATTCAGTGTGCAATAATAGTGCTAAGCAGATGTGGAAAAAACATTGATGACTGGCAGTTATATTCTACCTCCAGGATGGCTGAACTGGAATAATATCAATCATTTGTATGTTCGGTCTAAAAGTTAAGATAGCATAAAATATCAAGAATTTATAAAAAAATATGCAAAAAAGTGGAACACAAAAATAATACAAACATTACTACTTTCATCGAAAATAGTGATGAAATAATACCACTGGGTCAATGTCAAGATGGTCCACTTCTACTATTCGATTATTTCATTCTCAAAAAATGGATGTGGTTAGAGATTATTCTACTAGAGGCAGACACAAAGGAATAGATGGTTTTTATTTACAACCAGAAATAGTCAAAACTACCAAAACAATTAGTGAGAGATAATATAAATTTTTTAAATATAATAGACAAGTTCACACAAATTTAAATCATATTTACCATGGTTTTGTTGGTGTTGATTTGAAGTTTAATGATTTTAAAAAATACCGTAGTAAATGGGGCAATGAGGACAATTTCAGGCTTTTATAATAGATATGACTAGAAATCCAATGAAGATACATACACCATCAAATTAAAGATTTTGTTGCAATATTAAACATTAAATGTTAAATATATTTTATCAGTATCTCTTCATCTATAGTACATGTTGGCGACATACGATCCAGAAGTTGTTAAAAAAGCTAATTGAAATAGAAAAAAATTTGAAGAACTGAAAAAAAGGATTCCAGCTTTGGAAACAGCATCCAAGAACAGAATATAAAAAGGAAGATCAGCCAACTATTGATGTAATTGAGAAGGTAAAACAAGGAACTGAAGGTTTAGATGATAATGTACTGAAAGCTATCAAAGAAAACAGAGAAACTGAAAAACAAATGGTTCCATAACATGGACATTTACCACATTACAAACTCTCTGATGATGACCTTGCTAGTTACGACTATACATTAAGTGGATCAGAAATACAGGCTGCAGTGAATAAATATGAAGGAAAAACAGATAAAAAATTAAAACAATATGGAAGTCAACAGTTTGACTACACATTAAGTGATTCATAAATACAGGATGTATTGAATAAATATGAAGAAGAGAAAAAAAGTAAGAAAAATTGAACAGAAAGAACAGAATGAAGAGAAAAAGCATTAAAAATTAAATGTAAGTGAAAGAATGCTGGTGTACATCAATTATAGTGAAATTAGTGGTTTTGGATTGACACAAGTCAGTTATTTTAAATTTGTTGGTTCTTTGCCAGTTGAATTCAACAGAGATAAATCAACCACTGGTGAAAAAGAATATAAAAGTACAGATGGATTGATGAATCTTTTAACTAAAAAGCAGATTACTATGGAATGTTTAAGCACAAAGTCTGATGATAATGTTCCAAATAAAATAAAATCGAGTAAAAGTAAAAAATGAAAAAGCTTAATAAAAGAAATTGTTGATATCTACGAGGTGCATTCAAGTTTTAAGGCCTCCAATTTTTTTTCTCCAGACTGGAAAGAGATAGAAACATGCGCATTGTTTTAAAATGAGGCCGCGTTCATTGTCAATACGTCCCAGAGATGGCAGCACCGTACGGCAGATGGAATTTTACCGCCAGCGGCGAGAATGAGAACTGTTTTAAATACTTAAAATGGCGACGTTTTCCTTACTTGAACAGCATGCAATCATTCGTTTTCTGAATTTGCGTGGTATGAAAACAATTGAAATTCATCGACAGTTGAAGGAGACATGTGGTGATGGAGTTATGGAAGTGTCGAAAGTGCGTTCGGGGGTGCGACAGTTTAATGAAGGCAGAACATCGTTTGACAACAAACCGAAACAACCTCGGGCTCGCACAAGCCGGTCTGACGACATAATCGAGGAAGTGGAGAGAATTGATTTGGGGGATCGCCGAATGACTGTTGAACAGATCGCCTCCAGAGTTGGCATTTCTGTGGGTTCTGTGCACACAATCCTGCATGACGACCTGAAATTGCGTAAAGTGTCATCCAGGTGGGTGCCACGAATCCTGACGGACGACCACATGGCTGCCCGTGTGGCATGTTGCCAAGCATTGTTGACGCACAACGACAGCATGAATGGGACTTTCTTTTCGTCGGTTGTGACAATGGAGAGACGTGGATGCCATTTTTCAATCCAGAAAGAAAGCGCCAGTCAGCTCAATGGAAGCACACAGATTCACTGCCACCAAAAAAATTTCGGGTAACCGCCAGTGCTGAAAAAATGATGGTGTTCATGTTCTGGGACAGCGAGGGCGTAATCCTTTCCCATTGCATTCCAAAGGGCACTACAGTAACAGGTGCATCCTACGAAAATGTTTTGAAGAACAAATTCCTTCCTGCACTGCAACAAAAACGTCCGGGAAGGGCTGCGCGTGTGCTGTTTCACCAAGACAACGCACCCGCACATCGAGCTAACGTTACGCAACAGTTTCTTCGTGATAACAACTTTGAAGTGATTCCTCATGCTCCCTACTCACCTGACCTGGCTCCTGGTGACTTTTGGCTTTTTCCAACAATGAAAGACACTCTCCGTGGCCACACATTCACCAGCCATGCTGCTATTGCCTCAGCGATTTTCCAGTGGTCAAAACAGACTCCTAAAGAAGCCTTCGCCGCTGCCATGGAATCATGGCGTCAGCGTTGTGAAAAATGTGTACGTCTGCAGGGCGATTACGTCGAGAAGTAACGCCAGTTTCATCGATTTCGGGTGAGTAGTTAATTAGAAAAAAATCGGAGGCCTTAGAACTTGAATGCACCTCGTATTTCCAGAAATCGGAAGCATATTTAGAATTAGGTTTTGATGAGAAAGCAGATGAAGTCTTAGTAAAAAAAAAATACAGAAAAACCAGCTGAACACCTTCATATGAATTAATCAATAGATCAGCAAGAATTTATGAAGAAGAAGTAGCTGGAAATATATATTATCACAACAAAGAAGTAGAAGTAACACAAATGTTAACGAATAAAATCAGTGATTTGATTATAAATAATCCAAAATGAATATCATATTCGCTTCGAATTTTGTGTAACTTTCAACACACATTTTGGAAAAATAAAAAATATAGCAAAGGATTAGTTAACACATTAATTACTAAATTATCTTTTGAAATGCATTACCTAGGCTATAGATTTTGTGGTCCAGGGAGCAAACTAGGTGAAAGATTAGTTAGACAAGATCAAGGAATTAATCAATTAGATGAACAGGTAAATAGCATGACATTGCCTATAGAGATCATAGAGATTTACAGAAACTGCATGAAGCAGGAAGACCACTTCAACAAGCTGCAAAAGACAGAATGCATGCTTCCGATTTTCAAAAATGGTTCAAATGGCTCTGAGCACTATGGGACTTAACATCTCAGGTCATCAGTCCCCTAGAACTTAGAACTACTTAAACCTAACTAACCTAAGGACATAACACATATTCATGCCCGAGGCAGGATTCGTATCTGCGACCATAGCGGCCGGGTGGTTCCAGACTGACACGCCTAGAACCGCTCTGCCACACCGGCCAGCCGATCGTCAGTAGGTGAAAAATTAGCTGCAACTGCATTTAGAGGAATAATGTATGGAAAAAAATTAGGCATGGACGTTGAAATTGAACTTGATCAAAATAGTTGGAGATTGTACAAATATTCGTCCTCACAAAATTTTATTCTATATAAATGAATTGTTGAATCCAGCCTTGACATCAAATATGTGGGGTCTAACAAGCCTGCCCTCACTAGACAACATGCAAACAAATCATATAAATGACTTTTATTACCAAATGAACAATGACAATACTTAACTTTGACAATATCACTGATGTGTTGTAAGCAAAGGGCGACATGCAAATTAGAAACCTCTTCAGTATATACAATTTATGAGTCACTGGTCTTTAACTGCCTAATCTTGATGCTGCTGTAGGAGTGGGCCGCAACCAGTCAGCACGATGCTTACATCATCTTATCACAGAGGTCGCTATCGTAACATTATCGTCCTGGAGAGGAGTCGGTCAGGGTGCAATTGGCTGATGTCTTCTTCATAGAACACACTGCTCTCTCATTTCCAACTGGCGTGCCTGCATTTGACTTTATGCTGTAACATTTCTCCCCCCCCCCCCAAAACGACGCACTATTGTCGTATAGGAAGCTCGACAATGGCAGGGAAGGCAGGAGTGTGGATGCTCTGAGGGACTGGAGGCTGTGGCTCAGGGAACACCAGGCTTCCAGTTGCACTGTGCCATCTGGCCTACGCTCTGGCGGAAATGTGCCACAGCAAACGACCAGGAGGGTGTGCGTCTGCCTCCTGAGGCCCATAGCAAGGTGTAGAAGGCGTCGGCTGCTGGTTCGTGGGCGGATCCAGCTATATTAGTAGGACGAGGAGGCGGAGGAGGCGAAGGTTCTGTCTCCATTTGGTCATCCTGTGGTGTGATGATGAAGCGAGAAACAGTTGCAGTGCTTGATCTCTGGTGTGCGCATGGGAAAAGGAAACTTGCTATACCACAATCAACCAATGAGTGATCTAAAAAAGTCCCACAAAGTCTATGTGCTCATGTTGCCATGATGATTGCGACTTCAGCCAAGCAGAGACTTTTTATGGCGGAGTGTACTCATTTTCCGCACATGCCTGGCACTGTGACGTCATCTGTTCTATTTGGGCGTCCATATCTTGCCATGTACAATGTCGACACACTAACTGTTTTGTACGAACAATCCCCAGTGCCCTTGGTGAATTAGCTGCAATACTTATTTTTGCAAAGCTTTAAGGATCAACATACGTGACTATCCACTGTCATTTTGAACAAGCATCACACCTTGCCGTATAGCGAGGCTATGCTGATGTGCAAAGTATAGAGGCACTACAGAGTTTTTTATGCTGTGAGCGAGGGCAAGTTGTGCGAATGTATTTCAGCAAAATGTTCAAATCTGAATCATCTTCTGTGGCCTGTGCAATTTTCCTATGGTTCATAGGAAAGGAAGAATCATGAACATCGATGTCACATCAGGATGAAGCAGAAGTGTAAAAGCCTTTATGAGGGGCAATCGAAAGACGTGAAAGTGCGTCCGCATTACCATGTTGAGCTGTTGGACGATACACGACCTCGTAATGGTGTTTAGACAACAACAAAGTCCATCTTTGCAATTTTTGGCCAGTTCATACAGGAACCGGCTTCGTCAGATGAAACAAGGATTGCAATGGCTTGTGATCTGTTGGTAAGCAGAATTTTTTGCTATACAAATAGTGGTGGAATTTGGTGACACCATATACAATAGCCAGTGCCTCTTTCTCTATTTGTGAATAGTTACGCTGAGTTGGACACACTTTTGTTGCAAAAGCAATAGGCACTCATCTGTCAAAACAAAGGGCACATTCTTGTGACGCAATCGATGCAACAGAACTGCGATTTGTGCTGCATTCGGTATGAACCGAGTGTAATAGATCATTTTCCGTAAGTCTGATTGCAATTCCATGACAATGTGAGTAACAGGCAGATCATGTATGGCTAATAATTGTGACTGAAGAGGATCTACACCTTGACTGTTAATGAGATGATCAAATTACTGCAACTCAGGTTTAAAAAAATCACTTATCCAGTCTACACTTTAATCCTGCATCAGATAACACACGAAACAAAGCACGCAAATTTGCAATGTGCTCTTCAAGTGTACGACATGCTACAATAATATTGCCCAAATAGTTTGAACAGTTTGGTACTTGTACAGTCAGCTGTTCCAAATAGCATTGGCAATTGGCAGGTGCAGTAGCACTGCTAAAAAGCAGATGCAAATATTTAAACAACGCAAATGAGTTAAAAACACACACTTTTTGAGAGTCTTCATCTAGTGGTATTTGAAGATATGTGTCACACAAATCAATTTCTGAAAAGTAGCGACGAGCGCCTAATCTGTCCATGAGATCCGTAGGGCGTGGCAGTGAATAAGCATCAATCACAGTTTGTCGGTTGACTGTAGACTTAAAGTCAACACAGAGGCGAATGTGGACTGAAGGTTTGGGGAGCAAAACCAGTGGAATTGCCCATTGATTAGTTTGTATGAGAGCAATAGCTCTGCCTTTTTGCAATTCTTTGCGTTTAACAGCGACTTTGTCCCGTAATGGAATTAGAATTGTTCTGGCCTGGCAAAATTTCGGATGAGCGTTGTCTTTCATAGTAATATGGGCAACAAAAATGTTAGCCTTGCCTAAACCTTCAGAAAAGAGTTGCGGGAATTCTTTCAGCAAGCTAGCTACACTGTCTTTGTCCTTGAATGCAGCCACTGAGAACATATTGTTGTGAATTTGAAACCCAAACAAATCGAACGAATCAACGCCACATATGTTCTCAGAATCACGTGACTGCAGTATAGTGAAAGTTACAGTTTGCGTATGTGAGCAATACGTGGCAGGCAAAGCACATTTTCTCAGAACGGGAATGCTTTGTCCATTATAAGCCGTCAGGTGCAAGCTAGTTTCAGACAAGCATGAGGAGCCTAACAGTTCATATTTGTTACGATTCAGCAATGTAACAGAGGGACCTGTGTCCAACTGAAATTTCATACGTTTTCCACTAATAAACAAATGAACAAAACGTTTGTTGAGTTGGAGTAGTTCTAAAGAAACTGTTTGTTTACTAGATTTGTGAATGCCCACAGCAAGCTTTGAATACACTGCATTGATTACATAGGACTTGTGATTAGATTTTTGTGAGTGGGTAGAATTTTTATGTTTGTTCCCTTGCAAACATATGGATTGTAGGTGTCCTTTCTTTCTACAAGCGTAACATTGTGCTTGTTGTGACAGCAGTCTCGGCGTTGCTGCCGTGAATAGCACTGAGGCCATGACTTAATTCCGTTCGCCTGTTTAGAGAGCTACTTACGCAGCGTGGAGAACTGTACGTGGTGTGGTGCGTGCGAGCTGTTGCTGCCTGTTGGGCCAGTCGAGAACAAGGGACGACTCAACTTGACAAATTGGTTGCTGCTAAAATTAATCAGCTGAAACAGCACTTGACTTGTACTGATCTAGAATTTGTACAAAATGCTGAATTGATAGATCAGACTGTTTCAAAATCTACTCTCTAAGTCTGACTTGTACTGATCTAGAATTTGTACAACATGCTGAATTGATAGATCAGACTGTTTCAAAATCTATTCTCTAAGTCTGACATTACACTGTACATGAACTCATCACGCAACGTAACATCAGAACATAAAGCACCACAAGCACATCTAAATTTGCATTTCCTCATCATACCCTGCAAATCTCTTACCCGCTTATGACAAGTTTGTTCTGACCGTTTCTTGCAATTAAAGAATTGCTATCTACCTTCTACCTCATTCACTTATTGGTCATAATAGTTAGTCAGCGAATCTACAACCTTGTCATAGGAAAGTTCACTCAGAGTGGCGTTAGGGAATAATTTCTGAATGAGGCGCAACACTGCACTTCCTACCATTGATAAAAAGTAATGGAGTTTCACAGAACCTGGTACATTGTGAGCAATTACTGTTCCAGCATAACAACAAGTGATGGCACAACAATGAAGAATGGAAGAGCAGAGAGGGCTGTGAGACGATGTCAAACAATAGTACACTATTCCATCATCTTTCGGGAGTGCACTCGGGACAGCGACAATTCTTCTTGCGATA